>NC_090939.1:728999635-731499635 GCF_040938575.1 Ambystoma mexicanum | reverse complement strand
CATTTTTGGGCCACCACCATTTTCTGGACTTTAGTGGGTCTAGGATGCCTGTAAACCCCTTTTTTGGTCCTTCAAAGTTTTCAACATTTTTGCAGGCCTAAAATGCATTTTAAGGTCTTAATTGGGCTGCTAACATATTCTGAGCTTCAGGGGTATAGGTTGCATTTTTCATGCCAAAAATATTTTGGGGAATTTCAGTGGTCTAGGATGCGGCTTAATTTCCCTTTCAGGCTGCAAATGTTTTTGGGACATTCAGAGCTCTCTGACCGATTTTGGCCCACCAACATTTTCTGGACTTTAGGGGGTCTAGGATGCCTGTAAACCCCTTTTTTGGGCCTCCAAAGTTTTCAACATTTTTGCAGGCCTAAAATGCATTTGAAGGCCTTTTTTGGGCTGCTAACATATTCTGAGCTTTCAGGGGTGTAGGATGCATTTTTCGTGCCAAAAATATTTTTGGGAATTTCTGTGGTCTAGAATGCGGGTTAATGCCCCTTTCAGGCTGCAAATGTGTTTGGGGCATTCAGGACTCTCTGACACCATTTTTGGGCCACCAACATTTTCTGGACCTTAGGGTGTCTAGGATGCCTGTAAACCCCTTTTTTGGTCCTTCAACGTTTTCAACTTTTTGTAGGCTTAAGATGCATTTTAAGTCCTTTTTTGAGATGCCAACATTTTCTAATCTTTCAGGGTTGTAGGATGCATTTTTTTTGCCAAAAATATTTTGGGGAATTTCAGTGGTCTAGGATGCGACTTAATGCCCCTTTCAGGCTGCAAATCTGTTTGGGACATTCAGAGCTCTCTGACACTGTTTTTGGGCCACAAACATTTTCTGGACTTTAGGGGGTCTAGGGTGCCTGTAAACCCCATTTTTGGGCCTCCAATGTTTTCAACATTTTTGCAGGCGTAAAATGCATTTTAAGGACTTTTTTGGGCTGCTAACATATTCTGAGCTTTAGGAGTATTGGTTGCATTTTTCGTGCCAAAAATATTTTTTGGAGTTTCAGTGGTCTAGGATGCGGGTTAATGCCCCTTTCAGGCTGCAAATGTTTTGGGACATTCAGAGCTCTCTGACACAGATTTTGGCCCACCAGCATTTTCTGGACTTTAGGGGGTCTAGGATGCCTCTAAACCCCTTTTTTCCACCTCCAAAGTGTTCTACATTTTTGCAGGCCTAAGATGCACTTTAAGGCCTTTTTTGGGCTGCTAACATTTTCAGAACTTTCAGGGGTGTAGTATGCATTTTTTGTGCCAAAAATATTTTTGGGAATTTCAGTAGTCTAGGATGCCGGTTAATGCCTGTTTCACTCTGCAAATGTTTTTGAGACATTCAGGGCTCTCTGACACCATTTTTGGGCCACAACCATTTTCTGGACTTTAGGGGGTCTAGGATGCCTGTAAACCCCTTTTTTGGTCCTTCAAAGTTTTCAACATTTTTGCAGGCCTAAAATGCATTTTAAGGCCTTAATTGGGCTGCTAACATATTCTGAGCTTCAGGGGTATAGGTTGCATTTTTCATGCCAAAAATATTTTGGGGAATTTCAGTGGTCTAGGATGCGGCTTAATGCCCCTTTCAGGCTGCAAATGTTTTTGGGACATTCAGAGCTCTCTGACCGATTTTGGCCCACCAACTTTTTCTGGACTTTAGGGGGTCTAGGATGCCTTTAAGCCCCTTTTTTGGGCCTCCAAAGTTTTCAACATTTTTGCAGGCCTAAAATGCATTTGAAGGCCTTTTTTGGGCTGCTAACATATTCTGAGCTTTCAGGGGTGTAGGATGCATTTTTCGTGCCAAAAATATTTTTGGGAATTTCAGTGGTCTAGGATGCGGGTTAATGCCCCTTTCAGGCTGCAAATATTTTTGGGACATTCAGGGCTCTCTGACACCATTTTTGGGCCACCAACATTTTCTGGACTTTAGGGGGTCTAGGATGCCTGTAAGCCCCTTTTTTGGTCCTTCAAAGTTTTCAACATTTTTGCAGGCCTAAAATGCATGTTAAGGCCTTTTTGGGGCTGCTAACATATTCTGAGCTTCAGGGGTGTAGGATGCATTTTTCGTGCAAAAAATATTTTTGGGAATTTCAGTGGTCTAGGATGCGGGTTAATGCCCCTTTCAGGCTGCACATGTTTTTGGGAATTCAGGGCTCTCTGACACCATTTTTGAGCCACAATCATTTTCTGGACTTTAGGGGGTCTAGGATGCCTGTAACCCCTTTTTGGGCCTCCAAAGTTTTCAACATTTTTGCAGGCCTAAAATGCATTTTAAGGCCTTTTTTGGGCTGCTAACATATTCTGAGCTTCAGGGGTATAGGTTGCATTTTTCATGCCAAAAATATCTTGTGGAATTTCAGTGGTCTAGGATGCGGCTTAATGCCCCTTTCAGGCTGCAAATGTTTTTGGGACATTCAGAGCTCTCTGACACAGATTTTGGCCCACCAACATTTTCTGGACTTTAGGGGGTCTAGGATGCCTCTAAACCCCTTTTTTCCACCTCCAAAGTTTTCTACATTTTTGCAGGCCTAAGATGCACTTTAAGGCCTTTTTTGGGCTGTTAACATTTTCAGAACTTTCAGGGGTGTAGTATGCATTTTTTGTGCCAAAAATATTTTTAGGAATTTCAGTGGTCTAGGATGCCGGTTAATGCCTGTTTCACTCTGCAAATGTTTTTGGGACATTCAGGGCTCTCTGACACCATTTTTGGGCCACCAACATTTTCTGGACTTTAGGGGGTCTAGGATGCCTGTAAACCCCTTTTTTGGGCCTCCAAAGTTTTCAACATTTTTGCAGGCATAAAATGCATTTTAAGGTCTTTTTTGGGCTGCTAACATATTCTGAGCTTCAGGGGTATAGGTTGCATTTTTCGTGCTAAAATATTTTTTGGAGTTTCAGTGGTCTAGGATGTGGGTTAATGCCCCTTTCAGGCTGCAAATGTTTTGGGACATTCAGAGCTCTCTGACAGATTTTGGCCACCAACATTTTCTGGACTTTAGGGGGTCTAGGATGCCTGTAAACCCCTTTTTTGGTCCTTCAAAGTTTTCAACATGTTTGCAGGCCTAAAATGCATTTTAAGGCATTTTTGGGCTGCTAACATTTTCAGATCTTTCAGGGGTGTAGTATGCATTTTTTGTGCCAAAAATATTTTTGGGAATTTCAGTGGTCTAGGATGCAGGTTAATGCCCGTTTCACTCTGCAAATGTGTTTGGAGCATTCAGGGCTCTCTGACAAAATTTTTGGGCCACCAACATTTTCTGGACTTTAGGGAGTCTAGGATGCCTGTAAACCCCTTTTTTGGTCCTTCAAAGTTTTCAACATTTTTGCAGGCCTAAAATGCATTTTAAGGCTTTTTTTTGAGATGCCAACATTTTCAGAACTTTCAGGGTTGTAGGATGCATTTTTTGTGCCAAAAATATTTTTAGGAATTTCAGTGGTCTGGGGTGTGGGTTAGTGCCACTTTCAGGCTGCAAATGTTTTTGGGACATTCAGAGCTCTCTGACACCGATTTTGGCCCACCAACATTTTCTGGACTTTAGGGGGTCTAGGATGCCTGTAAACCCCTTTTTTCGGCCTCCAAAGTGTTCAACATTTGTGCAGGCCTAAGAAGCATTTTAAGTCCTTTTTTTGAGCTGCCAACATTTTCTGATCTTTCAGGGTTGTAGGATGCATTTTTTGTGGCAAAAATATTTTGGGGAATTTCAGTGGTCTAGGATGCGACTTAATGCCCCTTTCAGGCTGCAAATCTGTTTGGGACATTCAGAGCTCTCTGACACTGTTTTTGGGCCACAAACATTTTCTGGACTTTAGGGGGTCTAGGATGCCTGTAAACCCCTTTTTTGGGCCTCCAAAGTTTTCAACATTTTTGCAGGCATAAAATGCATTTTAAGGCCTTTTTTGGGCTGCTAACATATTCTGAGCTTCAGGGGTATAGGTTGCATTTTTTGTGCCAAAAATATTTTTGGGAATTTCAGTGGTCTAGGATGCGTGTTAATGCCCGTTTCACTCTGCAACTGTTTTTGGGACATTCAGGGCTCTCTGACACCATTTTTGGGCCACCAACATTTTCTGGACTTTAGGGGGTCTAGGATGCCTGTAAACCCCTTTTTTGGTCCTTCAAAGTTTTCAACATTTTTGCAGGCCTAAAATGCATTTTAAGGCCTTTTTTGGGCTGCTTACATATTCTGAGCTTCATGGGTGTAGGATGCATTTTTCGTGCCAAAAATATTTTTGGGAATTTCAGTGGTCTAGGATGCGGGTTAATGCCCCTTTGAGGCTGCAAATGTTTTTGGGACATTCAGAGCTCTCTGACACAGATTTTGGCCCACCAACATTTTCTGGACTTTAGGGGGTCTAGGATGCCTCTAAACCCCTTTTTTCGGCCTCCAAAGTTTTCAACATTTTTGCAGGCCTAAAATGCATTTTAAGGCATTTTTGGGCTGCTAACATTTTCAGAACTTTCAGGGGTGTAGTATGCATTTTTTGTTCCAAAAATATTTTTGGGAATTTCAGTGGTCTAGGATGCGGGTTAATGCCCCTTTCAGGCTGCAAATCTGTTTGGGACATTCAGAGCTCTCTGACACTGTTTTTGGGCCACAAACATTTTCTGGACTTTAGGGGGTCTAGGATGCCTGTAAACCCCTTTTTTGGTCCTTCAAAGTTTTCAACATTTTTGCAGGCCTAAAATGCATTTTAAGGCTTTTTTTTTTAGATGCCAACATTTTCAGAACTTTCAGGGTTGTAGGATGCATTTTTTGTGCCAAAAATATTTTTAGGAATTTCAGTGGTCTGGGGTGAGGGTTAGTGCCACTTTCAGGCTGCAAATGTTTTTGGGACATTCAGAGCTCTCTGACACCGATTTTGGCCCACCAACATTTTCTGGACTTTAGGGGGTCTAGGATGCCTGTAAACCCCTTTTTTCGGCCTCCAAAGTGTTCAACATTTGTGCAGGCCTAAGAAGCATTTTAAGTCCTTTTTTTGAGCTGCCAACATTTTCTGATCTTTCAGGGTTGTAGGATGCATTTTTTGTGGCAAAAATATTTTGGGGAATTTCAGTGGTCTAGGATGCGACTTAATGCCCCTTTCAGGCTGCAAATCTGTTTGGGACATTCAGAGCTCTCTGACACTGTTTTTGGGCCACAAACATTTTCTGGACTTTAGGGGGTCTAGGATGCCTGTAAACCCCTTTTTTGGGCCTCCAAAGTTTTCAACATTTTTGCAGGCATAAAATGCATTTTAAGGCCTTTTTTGGGCTGCTAACATATTCTGAGCTTCTTGGGTGTAGGATGCATTTTTCGTGCCAAAAATATTTTTGGGAATTTCAGTGGTCTAGGATGCGGGTTAATGCCCCTTTGAGGCTGCAAATGTTTTTGGGACATTCAGAGCTCTCTGACACAGATTTTGGCCCACCAACATTTTCTGGACTTTAGGGGGTCTAGGATGCCTCTAAACCCCTTTTTTCGGCCTCCAAAGTTTTCAACATTTTTGCAGGCCTAAAATGCATTTTAAGGCATTTTTGGGCTGCTAACATTTTCAGAACTTTCAGGGGTGTAGTATGCATTTTTTGTTCCAAAAATATTTTTGGGAATTTCAGTGGTCTAGGATGCGGGTTAATGCCCCTTTCATGCTGCAAATGTTTTTGGGACATTCAGGGCTCTCTGACACCATTTTTGGGCCACAACCATTTTCTGGACTTTAGGGTGTCTAGGATGCCTCTAAACCCCTTTTTTCCACCTCCAAAGTTTTCTACATTTTTGCAGGCCTAAAATGCACTTTAAGGCCTTTTTTGGGCTGCTAACATATTCTGAGCTTCATGGGTGTAGTATTCATTTTTTGTGCCAAAAATATTTTTGGGAATTTCAGTCGTCTAGGATGCGGGTTAATGCCCGTTTCACTCTGCAAATGTTTTTGGGACATTCAGTGCTCTCTGACACCATTTTTGGGCCACCAACATTTTCTGGACTTTAGGGGGTCTAGGATGCCTGTAAACCCCTTTTTTGGTCCTTCAAAGTTTTCAACATTTTTGCAGGCCTAAAATGCATTTTAAGGCCTTTTTTGGGCTGCTAACATTTTCAGAACTTTCAGGGGTGTAGTATGCATTTTTTGTGCCAAAAATATTTTTGGGAATTTCAGTGGTCTAGGATGTGGGTTAGTGCCACTTTCAGGCTGCAAATGTTTTTGGGACATTCAGAGCTCTCTGACACCGATTTTGGCACACCAACATTTTCTGGACTTTCGGGGGTCTAGGATGCCTTTAAACCCCTTTTTTCGGCCTCCAAAGTTTTCAACATTTGTGCAGGCCTAAGAAGCATTTTAAGTCCTTTTTTTGAGCTGCCAACATTTTCTGATCTTTCAGGGTTGTAGGATGCATTTTTTGTGCCAAAAATATTTTGGGGAATTTCAGTGGTCTAGGATGCGGCTTAATGCCCCTTTCAGGCTGCAAATGTTTTTGGGACATTCAGAGCTCTCTGACACCGATTTTGGCCCACCAACATTTTCTGGACTTTAGGGGGTCTAGGATGCCTGTAAACCCCTTTTTTGGGCCTCCAAAGTTTTCAACATTTTTGCAGGCCTAAAATGCATTTTAAGGCCTTTTTTGGGCTGCTAACATATACTGAGCTTTCAGGGGTGTAGGATGCATTTTTCGTGCCAAAAATATTTTTGGGAATTTCAGTGGTCTAGGATGCGGGTTAATGCCCCTTTCAGGCTGCAAATGTTTTTGGGACATTCAGGACTCTCTAACACCATTTTTGAGCCACCAACATTTTCTGGCCTTTAGGGGGTCCAGGATGCCTGTAAACCCCTTTTTTGGTCCTTCAAAGTTTTCAACATTTTTGCAGGCCTAAAATGCATTTTAAGCCTTTTTTGGGCTGCTAACATATTCTGAGCTTTCAGGGGTGTAGGATGCATTTTTCGTGCCAAAAATATTTTTGGGAATTTCATTGGTCTAGGATGCGGGTTAATGCCCCTTTCAGGCTGCAAATGTTTTTGGGACATTCAGAGCTCTTTGACACAGATTTTGGCCCACCAACATTTTCTGGACTTTAGGGAGGCTAGGATGCCGCTAAACCCCTTTTTTCCACCTCCAAAGTTTTCAACATTTTTGCAAGCCTAAGATGCACTTTAAGGCATTTTTGGGCTGCTAACATTTTCAGAACTTTCAGGGGGGTAGTATGCATTTTTTGTGCCAAAAATATTTTTGGGAATTTCAGTGGTCTAGGATGCGGCTTAATGCCCGTTTCACTATGCAAATGTTTTTGGGACATTCAGGGCTCTCTGACACCATTTTTGGGCCACCAACATTTTCTGGACTTTAGGGGGTCTAGGATGCCTGTAAACCCCTTTTTTCGGCCTCCAAAGTGTTCAACATTGTGCAGACCTAAGAAGCATTTTAAGTCCTTTTTTTGAGCTGCCAACATTTTCTGATCTTTCAGGGTTGTAGGATGCATTTTTTGTGGCAAAAATATTTTGGGGAATTTCAGTGGTCTAGGATGCGACTTAATGCCCCTTTCAGGCTGCAAATCTGTTTGGGACATTCAGAGCTCTCTGACACTGTTTTTGGGCCACAAACATTTTCTGGACTTTAGGGGGTCTAGGATGCCTGTAAACCCCTTTTTTGGGCCTCCAAAGTTTTCAACATTTTTGCAGGCATAAAATGCATTTTAAGGCCTTTTTTGGGCTGCTAACATATTCTGAGCTTCAGGGGTATAGATTGCATTTTTCGTGCAAAAATATTTTTTGGAGTTTCAGTGGTCTAGGATGCGGGTTAATGCCCCTTTCAGGCTGCAAATGTTTTGGGACATTCAGAGCTCTCTGACAGATTTTGGCCACCAACATTTTCTGGACTTTAGGGGGTCTAGGATGCCTCTAAACCCCTTTTTTGGTCCTTCAAAGTTTTCAACATGTTTGCAGGCCTAAAATGCATTTTAAGGCATTTTTGGGCTGCTAACATTTTCAGAACTTTCAGGGGTGTAGTATGCGTTTTTTGTGCCAAAAATTTTTTTGGGAATTTCAGTGGTCTAGGATGCAGGTTAATGCCCGTTTCACTCTGCAAATGTGTTTGGAGCATTCAGGGCTCTCTGACAAAATTTTTGGGCCACCAACATTTTCTGGACTTTAGGGAGTCTAGGATGCCTGTAAACCCCTTTTTTGGTCCTTCAAAGTTTTCAACATTTTTGCAGGCCTAAAATGCATTTTAAGGCTTTTTTTTGAGATGCCAACATTTTCAGAACTTTCAGGGTTGTAGGATGCATTTTTTGTGCCAAAAATATTTTTAGGAATTTCAGTGGTATGGGGTGAGGGTTAGTGCCACTTTCAGGCTGCAAATGTTTTTGGGACATTCAGAGCTCTCTGACACCGATTTTGGCCCACCAACATTTTCTGGACTTTAGGGGGTCTAGGATGCCTGTAAACCCCTTTTTTCGGCCTCCAAAGTGTTCAACATTGTGCAGACCTAAGAAGCATTTTAAGTCCTTTTTTTGAGCTGCCAACATTTTCTGATCTTTCAGGGTTGTAGGATGCATTTTTTGTGGCAAAAATATTTTGGGGAATTTCAGTGGTCTAGGATGCGACTTAATGCCCCTTTCAGGCTGCAAATCTGTTTGGGACATTCAGAGCTCTCTGACACTGTTTTTGGGCCACAAACATTTTCTGGACTTTAGGGGGTCTAGGATGTCTGTAAACCCCTTTTTTGGGCCTCCAAAGTTTTCAACATTTTTGCAGGCATAAAATGCATTTTAAGGCCTTTTTTGGGCTGCTAACATATTCTGAGCTTCAGGGGTATAGATTGCATTTTTCGTGCAAAAATATTTTTGGGAGTTTCAGTGGTCTAGGATGCGGGTTAATGCCCCTTTCAGGCTGCAAATGTTTTGGGACATTCAGAGCTCTCTGACAGATTTTGGCCACCAACATTTTCTGGACTTTAGGGGGTCTAGGATGCCTCTAAACCCCTTTTTTGGTCCTTCAAAGTTTTCAACATGTTTGCAGGCCTAAAATGCATTTTAAGGCATTTTTGGGCTGCTAACATTTTCAGAACTTTCAGGGGTGTAGTATGCGTTTTTTGTGCCAAAAATATTTTTGGGAATTTCAGTGGTCTAGGATGCAGGTTAATGCCCGTTTCACTCTGCAAATGTGTTTGGAGCATTCAGGGCTCTCTGACAAAATTTTTGGGCCACCAACATTTTCTGGACTTTAGGGAGTCTAGGATGCCTGTAAACCCCTTTTTTGGTCCTTCAAAGTTTTCAACATTTTTGCAGGCCTAAAATGCATTTTAAGGCTTTTTTTTGAGATGCCAACATTTTCAGAACTTTCAGGGTTGTAGGATGCATTTTTTGTGCCAAAAATATTTTTAGGAATTTCAGTGGTCTGGGGTGAGGGTTAGTGCCACTTTCAGGCTGCAAATGTTTTTGGGACATTCAGAGCTCTCTGACACCGATTTTGGCCCACCAACATTTTCTGGACTTTAGGGGGTCTAGGATGCCTGTAAACCCCTTTTTTCGGCCTCCAAAGTGTTCAACATTTGTGCAGGCCTAAGAAGCATTTTAAGTCCTTTTTTTGAGCTGCCAACATTTTCTGATCTTTCAGGGTTGTAGGATGCATTTTTTGTGGCAAAAATATTTTGGGGAATTTCAGTGGTCTAGGATGCGACTTAATGCCCCTTTCAGGCTGCAAATCTGTTTGGGACATTCAGAGCTCTCTGACACTGTTTTTGGGCCACAAACATTTTCTGGACTTTAGGGGGTCTAGGATGCCTGTAAACCCCTTTTTTGGGCCTCCAAAGTTTTCAACATTTTTGCAGGCATAAAATGCATTTTAAGGCCTTTTTTGGGCTGCTAACATATTCTGAGCTTCTTGGGTGTAGGATGCATTTTTCGTGCCAAAAATATTTTTGGGAATTTCAGTGGTCTAGGATGCGGGTTAATGCCCCTTTGAGGCTGCAAATGTTTTTGGGACATTCAGGGCTCTCTGACACCATTTTTGGGCCACAACCATTTTCTGGACTTTAGGGGGTCTAGGATGCCTCTAAACCCCTTTTTTCCACCTCCAAAGTTTTCTACATTTTTGCAGGCCTAAGATGCACTTTAAGGCCTTTTTTGGGCTGCTAACATATTCTGAGCTTTATTGGTGTAGTATTCATTTTTTGTGCCAAAAATATTTTTGGGAATTTCAGTCGTCTAGGATGCGGGTTAACGCCCGTTTCACTCTGCAAACGTTTTTGGGACATTCAGGGCTCTCTGACACCACTTTTGGGCCACCAACATTTTCTGGACTTTAGGGGGTCTAGGATGCCTGTAAACCCCTTTTTTGGTCCTTCAAAGTTTTCAACATTTTTGCAGGCCTAAAATGCATTTTAAGGCCTTTTTTGGGCTGCTTACATATTCTGAGCTTCATGGGTGTAGGATGCATTTTTCGTGCCAAAAATATTTTTGGGAATTTCAGTGGTCTAGGATGCGGGTTAATGCCCCTTTGAAGCTGCAAATGTTTTTGGGACATTCAGAGCTCTCTGACACAGATTTTGGCCCACCAACATTTTCTGGACTTTAGGGGGTCTAGGATGCCTCTAAACCCCTTTTTTCGGCCTCCAAAGTTTTCAACATTTTTGCAGGCCTAAAATGCATTTTAAGGCATTTTTGGGCTGCTAACATTTTCAGAACTTTCAGGGGTGTAGTATGCATTTTTTGTTCCAAAAATATTTTTGGGAATTTCAGTGGTCTAGGATGCGGGTTAATGCCCCTTTCATGCTGCAAATGTTTTTGGGACATTCAGGGCTCTCTGACACCATTTTTGGGCCACAACCATTTTCTGGACTTTAGGGTGTCTAGGATGCCTCTAAACCCCTTTTTTCCACCTCCAAAGTTTTCTACATTTTTGCAGGCCTAAAATGCACTTTAAGGCCTTTTTTGGGCTGCTAACATATTCTGAGCTTCATGGGTGTAGTATTCATTTTTTGTGCCAAAAATATTTTTGGGAATTTCAGTCGTCTAGGATGCGGGTTAATGCCCGTTCACTCTGCAAATGTTTTTGGGACATTCAGTGCTCTCTGACACCATTTTTGGGCCACCAACATTTTCTGGACTTTAGGGGGTCTAGGATGCCTGTAAACCCCTTTTTTGGACCTTCAAAGTTTTCAACATTTTTGTAGGCTTAAGATGCATTTTAAGTCCTTTTTTTGAACTGCCAACATATTCTGAGCTTTCAGGGGTGTAGGATGCATTTTTCGTGCAAAAAATATTTTTGGAAATTTCAGTGGTCTAGGATGCGGGTTAATGCCCCTTTCAGGCTGCAAATGTTTTTGGTAATTTAGGGCTCTCTGACACCATTTTTGATCCACAATCATTTTCTGGACTTTAGGGGGTCTAGGATGCCTGTAACCCCTTTTTTGGTCCTTCAAAGTTTTCTACATTTTTGCAGCCCTAAGATGTACTTTCAGGCCTTTTTTGGGCTGCTAACATATTCTGAGCTTCATGGGTGTAGTATTCATTTTTTGTGCCAAAAATATTATTGGGAATTTCAGTGGTCTAGGATGCGAGTTAATGCCCCTTTCAGGCTGACAATGTTTTTGGGACATTCAGAGCTCTCTGACACAGATTTTGGCCCACCAACATTTTCTGGACTTTAGGGGGTCTAGGATGCCTGTAAACCCCTTTTTTGGTCCTTCAAAGTTTTCAACATTTTTGCAGGCCTAAAATGCATTTTAAGGCATTTTTGGGCTGCTAACATTTTCAGAACTTTCAGGGGTGTAGTATGCATTTTTTGTGCCAAAAATATTTTTGGGCATTTCAGTGGTCTAGGATGCGGGTTAATGCCCCTTTCAGGCTGCAAATGTTTTTGGGACATTCAGAGCTCTCTGACACCGATTTTGGCCCACCAACATTTTCTGGACTTTAGGGGGTCTAGGATGCCTGTAAACCCCTTTTTTGGGCCTCCAAAGTTTTCAACATTTTTGCAGGCCTAAAATGCATTTTAAGGCCTTTTTTGGGCTGCTAACATATTCTGAGCTTCATGGGTGTAGGATGCATTTTTCGTGCCAAAAATATTTTTGGGAATTTCAGTGGTCTAGGATGCGGGTTAATGCCCCTTTGAGGCTGCAAATGTTTTTGGGACATTCAGAGCTCACTGACACAGATTTTGGCCCACCAACATTTTCTGGACTTTAGGGGGTCTAGGATGCCTGTAAACCCCTTTTTTGGTCCTTCAAAGTTTTCAACATTTTTGCAGGCCTAAAATGCATTTTAAGGCCTTTTTTGGGCTGCTAACATTTTCAGAACTTTCAGGGGTGTAGTATGCATTTTTTGTGCCAAAAATATTTTTGGGAATTTCAGTGGTCTAGGATGTGGGTTAGTGCCACTTTCAGGCTGCAAATGTTTTTGGGACATTCAGAGCTCTCTGACACCGATTTTGGCACACCAACATTTTCTGGACTTTCGGGGGTCTAGGATGCCTTTAAACCCCTTTTTTCGGCCTCCAAAGTTTTCAACATTTGTGCAGGCCTAAGAAGCATTTTAAGTCCTTTTTTTGAGCTGCCAACATTTTCTGATCTTTCAGGGGTGTAGTATGCATTTTTTGTGCCAAAAATATTTTTGGGCATTTCAGTGGTCTAGGATGCGGGTTAATGCCCCTTTCAGGCTGCAAATGTTTTTGGGACATTCAGAGCTCTCTGACACCGATTTTGGCCCACCAACATTTTCTGGACTTTAGGGGGTCTAGGATGCCTGTAAACCCCTTTTTTGGGCCTCCAAAGTTTTCAACATTTTTGCAGGCCTAAAATGCATTTTAAGGCCTTTTTTGGGCTGCTAACATATTCTGAGCTTCATGGGTGTAGGATGCATTTTTCGTGCCAAAAATATTTTTGGGAATTTCAGTGGTCTAGGATGCGGGTTAATGCCCCTTTGAGGCTGCAAATGTTTTTGGGACATTCAGAGCTCACTGACACAGATTTTGGCCCACCAACATTTTCTGGACTTTAGGGGGTCTAGGATGCCTGTAAACCCCTTTTTTGGTCCTTCAAAGTTTTCAACATTTTTGCAGGCCTAAAATGCATTTTAAGGCCTTTTTTGGGCTGCTAACATTTTCAGAACTTTCAGGGGTGTAGTATGCATTTTTTGTGCCAAAAATATTTTTGGGAATTTCAGTGGTCT
This sequence comes from Ambystoma mexicanum, assembly GCF_040938575.1. Lineage (NCBI taxonomy): Eukaryota > Metazoa > Chordata > Amphibia > Caudata > Ambystomatidae > Ambystoma > Ambystoma mexicanum. The sequence continues at coordinate 731,486,514 of NC_090939.1, read as the reverse complement.
AGGATGTGGGTTAGTGCCACTTTCAGGCTGCAAATGTTTTTGGGACATTCAGAGCTCTCTGACACCGATTTTGGCACACCAACATTTTCTGGACTTTCGGGGGTCTAGGATGCCTTTAAACCCCTTTTTTCGGCCTCCAAAGTTTTCAACATTTGTGCAGGCCTAAGAAGCATTTTAAGTCCTTTTTTTGAGCTGCCAACATTTTCTGATCTTTCAGGGTTGTAGGATGCATTTTTTGTGCCAAAAATATTTTGGGGAATTTCAGTGGTCTAGGATGCGGCTTAATGCCCCTTTCAGGCTGCAAATGTTTTTGGGACATTCAGAGCTCTCTGACACCGATTTTGGCCCACCAACATTTTCTGGACTTTAGGGGGTCTAGGATGCCTGTAAACCCCTTTTTTGGGCCTCCAAAGTTTTCAACATTTTTGCAGGCCTCAAATGCATTTTAAGGCCTTTTTTGGGCTGCTAACATATACTGAGCTTTCAGGGGTGTAGGATGCATTTTTCGTGCCAAAAATATTTTTGGGAATTTCAGTGGTCTAGGATGCGGGTTAATGCCCCTTTCAGGCTGCAAATGTTTTTGGGACATTCAGGACTCTCTGACACCATTTTTGAGCCACCAACATTTTCTGGACTTTAGGGGGTCTAGGATGCCTGTGAACCCCTTTTTTGGGCCTCCAAAGTTTTCAACATTTTTGCAGGCCTAAAATGCATTTTAAGGCCTTTTTTGGGCTGCTATCATATACTGAGCTTTCAGGGGTGTAGGATACATTTTTCGTGCCAAAAATATTTTTGGGAATTTCAGTGGTCTAGGATGCGGGTTAATGCCCCTTTCAGGCTGCAAATGTTTTGGGACATTCAGAGCTCTCTGACACAGATTTTGGCCCACCAACATTTTCTGGACTTTAGGGGGTCTAGGATGCCTGTAAACCCCTTTTTTGGTCCTTCAAAGTTTTCAACATGTTTGCAGGCCTAAAATGCATTTTAAGGCATTTTTGGGCTGCTAACATTTTCAGAACTTTCAGGGGTGTAGTATGCATTTTTTGTGCCAAAACTATGTTTGGGAATTTCAGTGGTCTAGGATGCGGGTTAATGCCCGTTTCACTCTGCAAATGTTTTTAGAGCATTCAGGGCTCTCTGACACCATTTTTGGGCCACCAACATTTTCTGGACTTTAGGGGGTCTAGGATGCCTGTAAACCCCTTTTTTGGTCCTTCAAAGTTTTCAACATTTTTGCAGGCCTAAAATGCATTTTAAGGCATTTTTGGGCTGCTAACATTTTCAGAACTTTCAGGGGTGTAGTATGCATTTTTTGTGCCAAAAATATTTTTGGGAATTTCAGTCGTCTAGGATGCGTGTTAATGCCCGTTTCACTCTGCAAATGTTTTTGGGACATTCAGTGCTCTCTGACACCTTTTTTGGGCCACCAACATTTTCTGGACTTTAGGGGGTCTAGGATGCCTGTAAACCCCTTTTTTGGTCCTTCAAAGTTTTCAACATTTTTGCAGGCCTAAAATGCATTTTAAGGCCTTTTTTGGGCTGCTAACATATTCTGAGCTTCATGGGTGTAGGATGCATTTTTCGTGCCAACAATATTTTTGGGAATTTCAGTGGTCTAGGATGCGGGTTAATGCCCGTTTGAGACTGCAAATGTTTTTGGGACATTCAGAGCTCTCTGACACAGATTTTGGCCCACCAACATTTTCTGGACTTTAGGGGGTCTAGGATGCCTGTAAACCCCTTTTTTGGTCCTTCAAAGTTTTCAACATTTTTGCAGGCCTAAGAAGCATTTTAAGTCCTTTTTTTGGGCTGCTAACATTTTCAGAACTTTCAGGGGTGTAGTATGCATTTTTTGTGCCAAAAATATTTTGGGGAATTTCAGTGGTCTAGGATGCGACTTAATGCCCCTTTCAGGCTGCAAATCTGTTTGGGACATTCAGAGCTCTCTGACACTGATTTTGGGCCACAAACATTTTCTGGACTTTCGGGGGTCTAGGATGCCTATAAACCCCATTTTTGGGCCTCCAAAGTTTTCAACATTTTTGCAGGCGTAAAATGCATTTTAAGGACTTTTTTGGGCTGCTAACATATTCTGAGCTTCAGGGGTATAGGTTGCATTTTTCGTGCCAAAAATATTTTTGGGAGTTTCAGTGGTCTAGGATGCGGGTTAATGCCCCTTTCAGGCTGCAAATGTTTTGGGACATTCAGAGCTCTCTGACACAGATTTTGGCCCACCAACATTTTCTGGACTTTAGGGGGTCTAGGATGCCTCTAAACCCCTTTTTTCCACCTCCAAAGTTTTCTACATTTTTGCAGGCCTAAGATGCACTTTAAGGCCTTTTTTGGGCTGCTAACATTTTCAGAACTTTCAGGGGTGTAGTATGCATTTTTTGTGCCAAAAATATTTTTGGGAATTTCAGTGGTCTAGGATGCCGGTTAATGCCCGTTTCACTCTGCAAATGTTTTTGGGACATTCAGGGCTCTCTGACACCATTTTTGGGCCACCACCATTTTCTGGACTTTAGTGGGTCTAGGATGCCTGTAAACCCCTTTTTTGGTCCTTCAAAGTTTTCAACATTTTTGCAGGCCTAAAATTCGTTTTAAGGCCTTTTTTGGGCTGCTAACACATTCTGAGCTTTCAGGGGTGTAGGATGCATTTTTCATGCCAAAAATATTTTGGGGAATTTCAGTGGTCTAGGATGCGTGTTAATGCCCGTTTCACTCTGCAAATGTTTTTGGGACATTCAGTGCTCTCTGACACCTTTTTTGGGCCACCAACATTTTCTGGACTTTAGGGGGTCTAGGATGCCTGTAAACCCCTTTTTTGGTCCTTCAAAGTTTTCAACATTTTTGCAGGCCTAAAATGCATTTTAAGGCCTTTTTTGGGCTGCTAACATATTCTGAGCTTCATGGGTGTAGGATGCATTTTTCGTGCCAACAATATTTTTGGGAATTTCAGTGGTCTAGTATGCGGGTTAATGCCCGTTTGAGACTGCAAATGTTTTTGGGACATTCAGAGCTCTCTGACACAGATTTTGGCCCACCAACATTTTCTGGACTTTAGGGGGTCTAGGATGCCTGTAAACCCCTTTTTTGGTCCTTCAAAGTTTTCAACATTTTTGCAGGCCTAAGAAGCATTTTAAGTCCTTTTTTTGGGCTGCTAACATTTTCAGAACTTTCAGGGGTGTAGTATGCATTTTTTGTGCCAAAAATATTTTGGGGAATTTCAGTGGTCTAGGATGCGACTTAATGCCCCTTTCAGGCTGCAAATCTGTTTGGGACATTCAGAGCTCTCTGACACTGATTTTGGGCCACAAACATTTTCTGGTTTTTCGGGGGTCTAGGATGCCTATAAACCCCATTTTTGGGCCTCCAAAGTTTTCAACATTTTTGCAGGCGTAAAATGCATTTTAAGGACTTTTTTGGGCTGCTAACATATTCTGAGCTTCAGGGGTATAGGTTGCATTTTTCGTGCCAAAAATATTTTTGGGAGTTTCAGTGGTCTAGGATGCGGGTTAATGCCCCTTTCAGGCTGCGAATGTTTTGGGACATTCAGAGCTCTCTGACACAGATTTTGGCCCACCAACATTTTCTGGACTTTAGGGGGTCTAGGATGCCTCTAAACCCCTTTTTTCCACCTCCAAAGTTTTCTACATTTTTGCAGGCCTAAGATGCACTTTAAGGCCTTTTTTGGGCTGCTAACATTTTCAGAACTTTCAGGGGTGTAGTATGCATTTTTTGTGCCAAAAATATTTTTGGGAATTTCAGTGGTCTAGGATGCCGGTTAATGCCCGTTTCACTCTGCAAATGTTTTTGGGACATTCAGGGCTCTCTGACACCATTTTTGGGCCACCACCATTTTCTGGACTTTAGTGGGTCTAGGATGCCTGTAAACCCCTTTTTTGGTCCTTCAAAGTTTTCAACATTTTTGCAGGCCTAAAATTCATTTTAAGGCCTTTTTTGGGCTGCTAACACATTCTGAGCTTTCAGGGGTGTAGGATGCATTTTTCATGCCAAAAATATTTTGGGGAATTTCAGTGGTCTAGGATGCGGGTTAATGCCCGTTTCACTCTGCAAATGTTTTTGGGGCATTCAGAGCTCTCTGACACAGATTTTGGCCCACCAACATTTTCTGGACTTTAGGGGGTCTAGGATGCCTGTAAACCCCTTTTTTGGACCTTCAAAGTTTTCAACATTTTTGTAGGCTTAAGATGCATTTTAAGTCCTTTTTTTGAACTGCCAACATATTCTGAGCTTTCAGGGGTGTAGGATGCATTTTTCGTGCAAAAAATATTTTTGGAAATTTCAGTGGTCTAGGATGCGGGTTAATGCCCCTTTCAGGCTGCAAATGTTTTTGGTAATTTAGGGCTCTCTGACACCATTTTTGATCCACAATCATTTTCTGGACTTTAGGGGGTCTAGGATGCCTGTAACCCCTTTTTTGGTCCTTCAAAGTTTTCTACATTTTTGCAGCCCTAAGATGTACTTTCAGGCCTTTTTTGGGCTGCTAACATATTCTGAGCTTCATGGGTGTAGTATTCATTTTTTGTGCCAAAAATATTATTGGGAATTTCAGTGGTCTAGGATGCGAGTTAATGCCCCTTTCAGGCTGACAATGTTTTTGGGACATTCAGAGCTCTCTGACACAGATTTTGGCCCACCAACATTTTCTGGACTTTAGGGGGTCTAGGATGCCTGTAAACCCCTTTTTTGGTCCTTCAAAGTTTTCAACATATTTGCAGGCCTAAAATGCATTTTAAGGCATTTTTGGGCTGCTAACATTTTCAGAACTTTCAGGGGTGTAGTATGCATTTTTTGTGCCAAAAATATTTTTGGGCATTTCAGTGGTCTAGGATGCGGGTTAATGCCCCTTTCAGGCTGCAAATGCTTTTGGGACATTCAGAGCTCTCTGACACAGATTTTGGCCCACCAACATTTTCTGGACTTTAGGGGGTCTAGGATGCCTCTAAACCCCTTTTTTCCACCTCCAAAATTTTCAACATTTTTGCAGGCCTAAAATGCATTTTAAGGCATTTTTGGGCTGCTAACATTTTCAGAACTTTCAGGGGTGTAGTATGCATTTTTTGTACCAAAAATATTTTTGGGAATTTCAGTGGTCTAGGATGCGGGTTAATGCCCGTTTCACTCTGCAAATGTTTTTGGAGCATTCAGGGCTCTCTGACACCATTTTTGGGCCACCAACATTTTCTGGACTTTAGGGGGTCTAGGATGCCTGTAAACCCCTTTTTTGGTCCTTCAAAGTTTTCTACATTTTTGCAGGCCTAAGATGCACTTTAAGGCCTTTTTTGGGCTGCTAACATTCTGAGCTTCATGGGTGTAGTATTGATTTTTTGTGCCAAAAATATTTTTGGGACTGTCAGAGGTCTAGGATGCGGGTTAATGCCCGTTTCACTCTGCAAATGTTTTTGGGACATTCAGGGCTGACACCATTTTTGGGCCACCAACATTTTCTGGACTTTAGGGGGTCTAGGATGCCTGTAAACCACTTTTTTGGTCCTTCAAAGTTTTCAACATTTTTGCAGGCCAAAATGCATTTTAAGGCATTTTTGGGATGCTAACATTTTCAGAACTTTCAGGGGTGTAGTATGCATTTTTTGTGCCAAAAATATTTTTGGGAATTTCAGTGGTCTAGGATGCGGCTTAATGCCCGTTTCACTATGCAAATGTTTTTGACACATTCAGAGCTCTCTGACACCGATTTTGGCCCACCAACATTTTCTGGACTTTAGGGGCTCTAGGATGCCTGTAAACCCCTTTTTTCGGCCTCCAAAGTGTTCAACATTTGTGCAGGCCTAAGAAGCATTTTAAGTCCTTTTTTTGAGCTGCCAACATTTTCTGATCTTTCAGGGTTGCAGGATGCATTTTTTGTGGCAAAAATATTTTGGGGAATTTCAGTGGTCTAGGATGCGACTTAATGCCCCTTTCAGGCTACTGTGTTGTGCCTTATGGTCGTATCTAGACCACACTACTGTGTTGTGCCTTATGGTCGCATAGTGACCACACTACTGTGTTGTGCCTTATGGTCGCATAGTGACCACACTACTGTGTTGTGCCTTATGGTCGTATCTAGACCACACTATTGTGTTGTGCCTTATGGTCGTATCTAGACCACACTACTGTGTTGTGCCTTATGGTCGCATAGTGACCACACTACTGTGTTGTGCCTTATGGTCGTATCTAGACCACACTACTGTGTTGTGCCTTATGGTCGTATCTAGACCACACTATTGTGTTGTGCCTTATGGTCGTATCTAGACCACACTACTGTGTTGTGCCTTATGGTCGCATAGTGACCACACTACTGTGTTGTGCCTTATGGTCATATCTAGACCACACTATTGTGTTGTGCCTTATGGTCGTATCTAGACCACACTACTGTGTTGTGCCTTATGGTCGCATAGTGACCACACTACTGTGTTGTGCCTTATGGTCATATCTAGACCACACTATTGTGTTGTGCCTTATGGTCGTATCTAGACCACACTATTGTGTTGTGCCTTATGGTCGCATACTGTGCCCTGATTTTGCTGCCCACATTGCATTCTGTTTCTAGTTGTGCCATGTTGAACGATACCCTCGCCATGCCTCAACAATCCACCAGCTCACCAGCTGCCCCACTGGCATTCCTCTCCAACATTCCTCCCACCTACTTCCTACCATCATTCTTCACTGAAAGCATCCCCACAGCACGTCATCCTCCACCCAGCATAACTTCCTACACCAGACCCATCCACACCAGGAACCAACTCCTAGGTCTCCGTTCTAGATACCCTAGACTCACCCACCAAGCACCTCCCACCACTCTTAACACGCCTAACACGCCATCCCTTACAGTCAAAACACCCTTACCTAAACCCACCATGCCGCACCCCATCCCGGCGACACCACTCAACACCACCCCTACCTCGGCCCAACACACACACAACCTACAGTGTGCCCTCATAAACGCCAGATCCATCCCTGCCCATGCCATTGAAATTCACGAACTCCTAATTAGCTTGGACCTCGACATCTTAGCCATCACCGAGACATGGCTGCACAGCGCTGCAGGGCCAGCCCTCAACCTTACTATCCCACAGGGGTACGCCATTATCCGGCAAGACCGCCTCTCCTCAGTAGGTGGTGGGGTAGCATTCATCCTGAAAGATCACCTCGAGGCCAGACAAATCACCTCCAATCTAGGTGACAACATAGACTCTCTAGCTATAAAAATTGCCCTCTCCCCTAACTCCACCATCACCTTCAACCTAGTCTACCGCCCGCCCGGCCCCCTAACAGAGTTCCATGAGAACCTTGTACACCGCCTAACAGAAAACCTAAAACTCACCTCCAAAAGCATCCTTCTAGGTGACCTTAACCTGGGGTATAACGATAAAAAGGACAAGCCTGCTAAATCTCTTGCACTAGCCTTAAAAGAACTAGGCTTCGACCAAAAAATAACCTCACCCACACACAACAAAGGCCGTATCCTGGACTGGATAGCTGACCACAACTGTCACGTCGACATTAGCTCCATCACCCCGACTCCTTGGTCAGATCACCACCTCATTCACTTCTTTATTCCCGCTGTATCTAACACAAACAAACCTAACCCCATCCCCCCAGCACTGGCAAGATGTGTAAAAAATCTCACTAAAGATAAAATTACACCCCACCTTCACATCCTCTCCACAGACCTCAAGTCATCTGACCCGTCAGAATTAGCAGATATCTACAAGAGCACCATAAGCACCGCCATTGACGCCATTGCCCCCTTGCAGACCAAAAAAGCCAAAACTATCAAACACTCAAATACCTGGTTCTCCACTGAACTCAAAGAACTCCGCTCACAGAAAAGAAAAGCTCTAAACTCCTGGCAGAAATCGCCTTCCCCAGCCACCCTATCCTCCTACAAAAAAATCACTGCCCAATACAAAAAAGCCATAATCACAGCTAAATCAGTCTCTTATAATGATAGAATTGCTAATGCAAGCTCCGAATCCAAAGAACTCTTCGCCATTTTCAATGAACTCACCACACCGGCCACCAAATCACAAGACATTGTTAAAGACCAAATCTGGTGCAACTCCATACAATCTGCCTTGTTAAATAAAATTGAACTCCTACAAACAAAAATTAAGGAGCACCACAAAAACCTATCACTGCACCTCAAATCTCCCACCACCACGAGCCACATGCCCACCCCTAGTTCGGGAACCACATCCACCAAAGCCCCCACTACCCCGTTCAAATTCAGGGAAGTCACAGAACACGAAGTTATTGAGATAATGAACAAGATCAAACCATCCAATTGTAAAGGAGACCCCTGCCCCGCCAGCCTGATCAAAGACTGCACTGAAACACTCGCCCCTTTCCTTAAATCTTTCATTAATGCCTCTTTCAAAACCAACACTGTCCCTGACAGTCTAAAAGAAGCCTGGGTGCGCCCGCTTCTAAAAAAAACCACCCTCGACCCTGAAGTAGCTACCAACTACAGGCCCATCACCACTGTGCCTTTCCTGCTCAAGATACTGGATAAAATGGCCTACACACAAATCCAGGATTATCTCGAAACCAACCATATCCTAGGAAAAAGACAGTCAGGCTTCCGACCAGGTCACGGAACTGAGTCAGCCCTACTTGATCTGAAAATACAGCTTGCTGACACTATGGATAAAGGCAAACCGGCACTCCTTCTCCTACTGGATCTATCTGCCGCCTTTGACCTTGTCAACCACGATATCCTAGGCATGCACCTAAAAAATGAAGCACACTTCTCCCCGGAAGCCATTGCATGGGTGGCCTCATTCCTAAATGGCAGACTCATGAAAGTCTTCTCAGACACTGCCTCGGCAACCCCTACCACCATCCACTGCGGCGTCCCACAAGGCTCCTGCACCGCCCCCACTCTCTACAATATATTCACCCTTCCTCTCTTCAATGACCTCGACTGTCGTAACATAGCGTATACCAACTACGCAGACGATACGCAGGTACTACTCCCTCTAACTGGGACCTACGAAGAAGATGCGACAGCATTAACCAAAATCTACACAGCCATCCAAACCTGGATGGCGGCCAACGGCCTCTGCCTAAATGGGGACAAAACCGAAATCCTCATAGTAGGGACCAATGAAATTCTCAACAAACTCCCCCCCCAATACAAATCCTTCAACATCGACAACTCCACCATCTCAGTCTCCAAGACTGTTAAAACCTTAGGCGTTCACCTAGATGCCTCACTATCTATGTCTCGCCAGGTCAACGCCATAGCCTCTTCCTCGGCACTTACCACCAAGATGATAAATGCTGTCAAGCCTTTTCTCTCCGCCAAAAACTGCCTGTCCATCGCCAGAGCCACTATAGGTACAAAACTAGACTACTGTAATGCCCTGTTCCTAGGCACCTCCGCCCACAACCTAAAAAAACTCCAAATCACGCAAAACAATGCGCTCCGGGCAGCACTGTCCATTCCAAAAAGAGAACACATCTCGCAAGCAAGGAAAGATGCCCACTGGCTACCCGTGAAGGAACGCATACTTTTCAAAGCCATGACCATCACACATAGATGCCTATCCCTGGATGCCCCACCCTATCTCGCAGAAAGAATCACACCGAAAGCCTCCATCAGACCCACCAGAGCTCACCGCACCAACATGATTGATGTCCCCACGTTTCAAAGATCCAGGGCGGGAGGAACCAGCTTCCAACACCTCGCACCTAAAAACTGGAACTCCTTACCTACCTCACTAAGGAACGAAAAATCATACCATACCTTCCGTAAAAACCTCAAAACCCTCCTATTCCGCTAAAGTCTTCCACATGCACTCTCATGCTTGCATTGTAACCACAGCATAGCATAACCTCTAAGCTCAATGTTTATTACCAATGTGAAATGTACTCGGTAACTCGGTTTACATCTGTAAACACATTCCTATGCTTGTGTTCATGACTAAGTCTGCTGTAACAGCGCCACGATGCCCCAGGGCAGTTCTGTGCGCTTTATAAATGCAAATAAATAAATAAATAAATAAGGCTGCAAATCTGTTTGGGACATTCAGAGCTCTCTGACACTGTTTTTGGCCCACCAACATTTTCTGGACTTTAGGGGGTCTAGGATGCCTGTAAACCCCTTTTTTGGTCCTTCAAAGTTTTCAACATGTTTGCAGGCCTAAAATGCATTTTAAGGCATTTTTGGGCTGCTAACATTTTCAGAACTTTCAGGGGTGTAGTATGCATTTTCTGTGCCAAACATATTTTTGGGAATTTCAGTGGTCTGGGATGCGACTTAATGTCCCTTTCAGGCTGCAAATGTTTTTGGGACATTCAGAGCTCTCTGACACCGATTTTGGCCCACCAACATTTTCTGGACTTTCGGGGGTCTAGGATGCCTGTAAACCCCATTTTTGGGCCTCCAAAGTTTTCAACATTTTTGCAGGCGTAAAATGCATTTTAAGGACTTTTTTGGGCTGCTAACATATTCTGAGCTTCAGGGGTATAGGTTGCATTTTTCGTACCAAAAATATTTTTTGGAGTTTCAGTGGTCTAGGATGCGGGTTAATGCCCCTTTCAGGCTGCAAATGTTTTTGGGACATTCAGAGCTCTCTGACACTGATTTTGGCCCACCAACATTTTCTGGACTTTAGGGGGTCTAGGATGCCTGTAAACCCCATTTTTGGGCCTCCAAAGTTTTCAACATTTTTGCAGGCCTAAAATGCATTTTAAGGCCTTTTCTGGGCTGCTAACATATTCTGAGCTTTCAGGGGTGTAGGATGCATTTTTCGTACCAAAAATATTTTTGGGAGTTTCAGTGGTCTAGGATGCGGGTTAATGCCCCTTTCAGGCTGCAAATGTTTTTGGGACATTCAGGACTCTCTGACACCATTTTTGGGCCACCAACATTTTCTGGACCTTAGGGGGTCTAGGATGCCTGTAAACCCCTTTTTTGGGCCTCCAAAGTTTTCAAGATTTTTGCAGGCGTAAAATGCATTTTAAGGACTTTTTTGGGCTGCTAACATATTCTGAGCTTCAGGGGTATAGGTTGCATTTTTCGTACCAAAAATATTTTTTGGAGTTTCAGTGGTCTAGGATGCGGGTTAATGCCCCTTTCAGGCTGCAAATGTTTTGGGACATTCAGAGCTCTCTGACACAGATTTTGGCCCACCAACATTTTCTGGACTTTACGGGGTCTAGGATGCCTCTAAACCCCTTTTTTCCACCTCCAAAGTTTTCTACATTTTTGCAGGCCTAAGATGCACTTTAAGGCCTTTTTTGGGCTGCTAACATTTTCAGAACTTTCAGGGGTGTAGTATGCATTTTTTGTGCCAAAAATATTTTTGGGAATTTCAGTGGTCTAGGATGCCGGTTAATGCCCGTTTCACTCTGCAAATGTTTTTGGGACATTCAGGGCTCTCTGACACAATTTTTGGGCCACCACCATTTTCTGGACTTTAGTGGGTCTAGGATGCCTGTAAACCCCTTTTTTGGTCCTTCAAAGTTTTCAACATTTTTGCAGGCCTAAAATTCATTTTAAGGCCTTTTTTGGGCTGCTAACACATTCTGAGCTTTCAGGGGTGTAGGATGCATTTTTCATGCCAAAAATATTTTGGGGAATTTCAGTGGTCTAGGATGCGGGTTAATGCCCGTTTCACTCTGCAAATGTTTTTGGGGCATTCAGAGCTCTCTGACACAGATTTTGGCCCACCAACATTTTCTGGACTTTAGGGGGTCTAGGATGCCTGTAAACCCCTTTTTTGGACCTTCAAAGTTTTCAACATTTTTGTAGGCTTAAGATGCATTTTAAGTCCTTTTTTTGAACTGCCAACATATTCTGAGCTTTCAGGGGTGTAGGATGCATTTTTCGTGCAAAAAATATTTTTGGAAATTTCAGTGGTCTAGGATGCGGGTTAATGCCCCTTTCAGGCTGCAAATGTTTTTGGTAATTTAGGGCTCTCTGACACCATTTTTGATCCACAATCATTTTCTGGACTTTAGGGGGTCTAGGATGCCTGTAACCCCTTTTTTGGTCCTTCAAAGTTTTCTACATTTTTGCAGCCCTAAGATGTACTTTCAGGCCTTTTTTGGGCTGCTAACATATTCTGAGCTTCATGGGTGTAGTATTCATTTTTTGTGCCAAAAATATTATTGGGAATTTCAGTGGTCTAGGATGCGAGTTAATGCCCCTTTCAGGCTGACAATGTTTTTGGGACATTCAGAGCTCTCTGACACAGATTTTGGCCCACCAACATTTTCTGGACTTTAGGGGGTCTAGGATGCCTGTAAACCCCTTTTTTGGTCCTTCAAAGTTTTCAACATTTTTGCAGGCCTAAAATGCATTTTAAGGCATTTTTGGGCTGCTAACATTTTCAGAACTTTCAGGGGTGTAGTATGCATTTTTTGTGCCAAAAATATTTTTGGGCATTTCAGTGGTCTAGGATGCGGGTTAATGCCCCTTTCAGGCTGCAAATGCTTTTGGGACATTCAGAGCTCTCTGACACAGATTTTGGCCCACCAACATTTTCTGGACTTTAGGGGGTCTAGGATGCCTCTAAACCCCTTTTTTCCACCTCCAAAATTTTCAACATTTTTGCAGGCCTAAAATGCATTTTAAGGCATTTTTGGGCTGCTAACATTTTCAGAACTTTCAGGGGTGTAGTATGCATTTTTTGTACCAAAAATATTTTTGGGAATTTCAGTGGTCTAGGATGCGGGTTAATGCCCGTTTCACTCTGCAAATGTTTTTGGAGCATTCAGGGCTCTCTGACACCATTTTTGGGCCACCAACATTTTCTGGACTTTAGGGGGTCTAGGATGCCTGTAAACCCCTTTTTTGGTCCTTCAAAGTTTTCTACATTTTTGCAGGCCTAAGATGCACTTTAAGGCCTTTTTTGGGCTGCTAACATTCTGAGCTTCATGGGTGTAGTATTGATTTTTTGTGCCAAAAATATTTTTGGGACTGTCAGAGGTCTAGGATGCGGGTTAATGCCCGTTTCACTCTGCAAATGTTTTTGGGACATTCAGGGCTGACACCATTTTTGGGCCACCAACATTTTCTGGACTTTAGGGGGTCTAGGATGCCTGTAAACCACTTTTTTGGTCCTTCAAAGTTTTCAACATTTTTGCAGGCCAAAATGCATTTTAAGGCATTTTTGGGATGCTAACATTTTCAGAACTTTCAGGGGTGTAGTATGCATTTTTTGTGCCAAAAATATTTTTGGGAATTTCAGTGGTCTAGGATGCGGCTTAATGCCCGTTTCACTATGCAAATGTTTTTGACACATTCAGAGCTCTCTGACACCGATTTTGGCCCACCAACATTTTCTGGACTTTAGGGGGTCTAGGATGCCTGTAAACCCCTTTTTTCGGCCTCCAAAGTGTTCAACATTTGTGCAGGCCTAAGAAGCATTTTAAGTCCTTTTTTTGAGCTGCCAACATTTTCTGATCTTTCAGGGTTGCAGGATGCATTTTTTGTGGCAAAAATATTTTGGGGAATTTCAGTGGTCTAGGATGCGACTTAATGCCCCTTTCAGGCTGCAAATCTGTTTGGGACATTCAGAGCTCTCTGACACTGTTTTTGGCCCACCAACATTTTCTGGACTTTAGGGGGTCTAGGATGCCTGTAAACCCCTTTTTTGGTCCTTCAAAGTTTTCAACATGTTTGCAGGCCTAAAATGCATTTTAAGGCATTTTTGGGCTGCTAACATTTTCAGAACTTTCAGGGGTGTAGTATGCATTTTCTGTGCCAAACATATTTTTGGGAATTTCAGTGGTCTGGGATGCGACTTAATGTCCCTTTCAGGCTGCAAATGTTTTTGGGACATTCAGAGCTCTCTGACACCGATTTTGGCCCACCAACATTTTCTGGACTTTCGGGGGTCTAGGATGCCTGTAAACCCCATTTTTGGGCCTCCAAAGTTTTCAACATTTTTGCAGCCGTAAAATGCATTTTAAGGACTTTTTTGGGCTGCTAACATATTCTGAGCTTCAGGGGTATAGGTTGCATTTTTCGTACCAAAAATATTTTTTGGAGTTTCAGTGGTCTAGGATGCGGGTTAATGCCCCTTTCAGGCTGCAAATGTTTTTGGGACATTCAGAGCTCTCTGACACTGATTTTGGCCCACCAACATTTTCTGGACTTTAGGGGGTCTAGGATGCCTGTAAACCCCATTTTTGGGCCTCCAAAGTTTTCAACATTTTTGCAGGCCTAAAATGCATTTGAAGACCTTTTTTGGGCTGCTAACATATTCTGAGCTTTCAGGGGTGTAGGATGCATTTTTCGTGCCAAAAATATTTTTGGGAATTTCAGTGGTCTAGGATGCGGGTTAATGCCCCTTTCAGGCTGCAAATATTTTTGGGACATTCAGGGCTCTCTGACACCATTTTTGGGCCACCAACATTTTCTGGACTTTAGGGGGTCTATGATGCCTGTAAACCCCTTTTTTGGTCCTTCGAAGTTTTCAATATTTTTGCAGGCCTAAAATGCATGTTAAGGCCTTTTTTGGGCTGCTAACATATTCTGAGCTTCAGAGGTGTAGGATGCATTTTTCGTGCAAAAAATATTTTTTGGAACTTTCAGTGGTCTAGGATGCGGGTTAATGCCCCTTTCAGGCTGCACATGTTTTTGGGACATTCAGAGCTCTCTGACACAAATTTTGGCCCACCAACATTTTCTGGACTTTAGGGGGTCTAGGATGCCTGTAACCCCTTTTTTGGGCCTCCAAAGTTTTCAACATTTTTGCAGGCCTAAAATGCATGTTAAGGCCTTTTTTGGGCTGCTAACATTTTCAGAACTTTCAGGGGTGTAGGATGAATTTTTCCTGCCAAAAATATTTTTGGCAATTTCAGTGGTCTAGGATGCGGGTTAATGCCCCTTTCAGGCTGCAAATGTTTTTGGGACATTCAGGACTCTCTGACACCATTTTTGGGCCACCAACATTTTCTGGACCTTAGGGGGTCTAGGATGCCTGTAAACCCCTTTTTTGGTCCTTCAAAGTTTTCAACATTTTTGCAAAAATTCATTTTAAGGCCTTTTTTGGGCTGCTAACATATTCTGAGCTTTCAGGGGTGTAGGATGCATTTTTCATGCCAAAAATATTTTTGGGAATTTCAGTGGTCTAGGATGCGGGTTAATGCCTGTTTCACTCTGCAAATGTTTTTGGGGCATTCAGAGCTCTCTGACACAGATTTTCGCCCACCAACATTTTCTGGATTTAAGGGGTCTAGGATGCCTGTAAACCCCTTTTTTGGGCCTCCAAAGTTTTCAACATTTTTGCAGGCTTAAAATGCATTTTAAGGCCTTTTTTGGGCTGCTAACATATTCTGAGCCTTAGGGGTGTAGGATGCATTTTTCGTGCAAAAAATATTTTTGGGAATTTCAGTGGTCTAGGATGCTGGATAATGCCCCTTTCAGGCTGCACATGTTTTTGGGAATTCAGGGCTCTCTGACACCACTTTTGAGCGACAATCATTTTCTGGACTTTAGGGTGTCTAGGATGCCTGTAACCCCTTTTTTGGGCCTCCAAAGTTTTCAACATTTTTGCAGGCCTAAAATGCATTTTAAGGCCTTTTTTGGGCTGCTAACATATTCTGAGCTTCAGGGGTATAGGTTGAATTTTTCATGCCAAAAATATTTTGGTAAATTTCAGTGGTCTAGGATGCGGCTTAATGCCCCTTTCAGGCTGCAAATGTTTTTGGGACATTCAGG
Organism: Ambystoma mexicanum; assembly: GCF_040938575.1. Lineage (NCBI taxonomy): Eukaryota > Metazoa > Chordata > Amphibia > Caudata > Ambystomatidae > Ambystoma > Ambystoma mexicanum. Next base: position 731,470,811 of record NC_090939.1, on the reverse strand, counting down.
ACTCTCTGACACCATTTTTGGGCCACCAACATTTTCTGGACCTTAGGGGGTCTAGGATGCCTGTAAACCCCTTTTTTGGGCCTCCAAAGTTTTCAACATTTTTGCAGGCGTAAAATGCATTTTAAGGACTTTTTTGGGCTGCTAACATATTCTGAGCTTCAGGGGTATAGGTTGCATTTTTCGTACCAAAAATATTTTTTGGAGTTTCAGTGGTCTAGGATGCGGGTTAATGCCCCTTTCAGGCTGCAAATGTTTTGGGACATTCAGAGCTCTCTGACACAGATTTTGGCCCACCAACATTTTCTGGACTTTACGGGGTCTAGGATGCCTCTAAACCCCTTTTTTCCACCTCCAAAGTTTTCTACATTTTTGCAGGCCAAAGATGCACTTTAAGGCCTTTTTTGGGCTGCTAACATTTTCAGAACTTTCAGGGGTGTAGTATGCATTTTTTGTGCCAAAAATATTTTTGGGAATTTCAGTGGTCTAGGATGCGGCTTAATGCCCCTTTCAGGCTGTAAATGTTTTTGGGACATTCAGAGCTCTCTGACACAGATTTTGGCCCACCAACATTTTCTGGACTTAAGGGGGTCTAGGATGCCTGTAAACCCCTTTTTTTGACCTTCAAAGTTTTCAACATTTTTGTAGGCTTAAGATACATTTTAAGTCCTTTTTTTGAGATGCCAACATTTTCTGATCTTTCAGGGTTGTAGGATGCATTTTTTGTGCCAAAAATATTTTTGGGAATTTCAGTGGTCTGGGATGCGACTTAATGCCCCTTTCAGGCTGCAAATGTTTTTGGGACATTCAGAGCTCTCTGACACCAATTTTGGCCCACCAACAGTTTCTGGACTTTCGGGTGTCTAGGATGCCTGTAAACCCCATTTTTGGGCCTCCAAAGTTTTCAACATTTTTGCAGGCGTAAAATGCATTTTAAGGACTTTTTTGGGCTGCTAACATATTCTGAGCTTCAGGGGTATAGGTTGCATTTTTCGTACCAAAAATATTTTTTGGAGTTTCAGTGGTCTAGAATGCGGGTTAATGCCCCTTTCAGGCTGCAAATGTTTTGGGACATTCAGAGCTCTCTGACACAGATTTTGGCCCACCAACATTTTCTGGACTTTGGGGTCTAGGATGCCTCTAAACCCCTTTTTTCCACCTCCAAAGTTTTCTACATTTTTGCAGGCCAAAGATGCACTTTAAGGCCTTTTTTGGGCTGCTAACATTTTCAGAACTTTCAGGGGTGTAGTATGCATTTTTTGTGCCAAAAATATTTTTGGGAATTTCAGTGGTCTAGGATGCAGCTTAATGCCCCTTTCAGGCTGCAAATGTTTTTGGGACATTCAGAGCTCTCTGACCGATTTTGGCCCACCAACATTTTCTGGACTTTAGGGGGTCTAGGATGCCTGTAAACCCCTTTTTTGGGCCTCCAAAGTTTTCAACATTTTTGCAGGTCTAAAATGCATTTGAAGGCCTTTTTTGGGCTGCTAACATATTCTGAGCTTTCAGGGGTGTAGGATGCATTTTTCGTGCCAAAAATATTTTTGGGAATTTCAGTGGTCTAGGATGCGGGTTAATGCCCCTTTCAGGCTGCAAATATTTTTGGGACATTCAGGGCTCTCTGACACCATTTCTGGACCACCAACATTTTCTGGACTTTAGGGGGTCTAGGATGCCTGTAAACCCCTTTTTTGGTCCTTCAAAGTTTTCAACATTTTTGCATGCCTAAAATGCATGTTAAGGCCTTTTTTGGGCTGCTAACATATTCTGAGCTTCAGGGGTGTAGGATGCATTTTTCGTGCCAAAAATATTTTTGGGAATTTCAGTGGTCTAGGATGCGAGTTAATGCCCCTTTCAGGCTGAAAATGTTTTTGGGACATTCAGAGCTCTCTGACACAGATTTTGGCCCACCAAAATTTTCTGGAATTTAGGGGGTCTAGGATGCCTGTAAACCCCTTTTTTGGTCCTTCAAAGTTTTCAACATTTTTGCAGGCCTAAAATGCATTTTAAGGCATTTTTGGGCTGCTAACATTTTCAGAACTTTCAGGGGTGTAGTATGCATTTTTTGTGCCAAAAATATTTTTGGGCATTTCAGTGGTCTAGGATGCGGGTTACTGCCCCTTTCAGGCTGCAAATGTTTTTGGGACATTCAGGACTCTCTGACACCATTTTTGGGCCACCAACATTTTCTGGACCTTAGGGGGTCTAGGATGCCTGTAAACCCCTTTTTTGGTCCTTCAAAGTTTTCAACATTTTTGCAAAAATTCATTTTAAGGCCTTTTTTGGGCTGCTAACATATTCTGAGCTTTCAGGGGTGTAGGATGCATTTTTCATGCCAAAAATATTTTTGGGAATTTCAGTGGTCTAGGATGCGGGTTAATGCCTGTTTCACTCTGCAAATGTTTTTGGGGCATTCAGAGCTCTCTGACACAGATTTTCGCCCACCAACATTTTCTGGATTTAAGGGGTCTAGGATGCCTGTAAACCCCTTTTTTGGGCCTCCAAAGTTTTCAACATTTTTGCAGGCTTAAAATGCATTTTAAGGCCTTTTTTGGGCTGCTAACATATTCTGAGCCTTAGGGGTGTAGGATGCATTTTTCGTGCAAAAAATATTTTTGGGAATTTCAGTGGTCTAGGATGCTGGATAATGCCCCTTTCAGGCTGCACATGTTTTTGGGAATTCAGGGCTCTCTGACACCACTTTTGAGCGACAATCATTTTCTGGACTTTAGGGTGTCTAGGATGCCTGTAACCCCTTTTTTGGGCCTCCAAAGTTTTCAACATTTTTGCAGGCCTAAAATGCATTTTAAGGCCTTTTTTGGGCTGCTAACATATTCTGAGCTTCAGGGGTATAGGTTGAATTTTTCATGCCAAAAATATTTTGGTAAATTTCAGTGGTCTAGGATGCGGCTTAATGCCCCTTTCAGGCTGCAAATGTTTTTGGGACATTCAGGACTCTCTGACACCATTTTTGGGCCACCAACATTTTCTGGACCTTAGGGGGTCTAGGATGCCGGTAAACCCCTTTTTTGGGCCTCCAAAGTTTTCAACATTTTTGCAGGCGTAAAATGCATTTTAAGGACTTTTTTGGGCTGCTAACATATTCTGAGCTTCAGGGGTATAGGTTGCATTTTTCGTACCAAAAATATTTTTTGGAGTTTCAGTGGTCTAGGATGCGGGTTAATGCCCCTTTCAGGCTGCAAATGTTTTGGGACATTCAGAGCTCTCTGACACAGATTTTGGCCCACCAACATTTTCTGGACTTTACGGGGTCTAGGATGCCTCTAAACCCCTTTTTTCCACCTCCAAAGTTTTCTACATTTTTGCAGGCCAAAGATGCACTTTAAGGCCTTTTTTGGGCTGCTAACATTTTCAGAACTTTCAGGGGTGTAGTATGCATTTTTTGTGCCAAAAATATTTTTGGGAATTTCAGTGGTCTAGGATGCGGCTTAATGCCCCTTTCAGGCTGTAAATGTTTTTGGGACATTCAGAGCTCTCTGACACAGATTTTGGCCCACCAACATTTTCTGGACTTAAGGGGGTCTAGGATGCCTGTAAACCCCTTTTTTTGACCTTCAAAGTTTTCAACATTTTTGTAGGCTTAAGATACATTTTAAGTCCTTTTTTTGAGATGCCAACATTTTCTGATCTTTCAGGGTTGTAGGATGCATTTTTTGTGCCAAAAATATTTTTGGGAATTTCAGTGGTCTGGGATGCGACTTAATGCCCCTTTCAGGCTGCAAATGTTTTTGGGACATTCAGAGCTCTCTGACACCAATTTTGGCCCACCAACAGTTTCTGGACTTTCGGGTGTCTAGGATGCCTGTAAACCCCATTTTTGGGCCTCCAAAGTTTTCAACATTTTTGCAGGCGTAAAATGCATTTTAAGGACTTTTTTGGGCTGCTAACATATTCTGAGCTTCAGGGGTATAGGTTGCATTTTTCGTACCAAAAATATTTTTTGGAGTTTCAGTGGTCTAGAATGCGGGTTAATGCCCCTTTCAGGCTGCAAATGTTTTGGGACATTCAGAGCTCTCTGACACAGATTTTGGCCCACCAACATTTTCTGGACTTTGGGGTCTAGGATGCCTCTAAACCCCTTTTTTCCACCTCCAAAGTTTTCTACATTTTTGCAGGCCAAAGATGCACTTTAAGGCCTTTTTTGGGCTGCTAACATTTTCAGAACTTTCAGGGGTGTAGTATGCATTTTTTGTGCCAAAAATATTTTTGGGAATTTCAGTGGTCTAGGATGCAGCTTAATGCCCCTTTCAGGCTGCAAATGTTTTTGGGACATTCAGAGCTCTCTGACCGATTTTGGCCCACCAACATTTTCTGGACTTTAGGGGGTCTAGGATGCCTGTAAACCCCTTTTTTGGGCCTCCAAAGTTTTCAACATTTTTGCAGGTCTAAAATGCATTTGAAGGCCTTTTTTGGGCTGCTAACATATTCTGAGCTTTCAGGGGTGTAGGATGCATTTTTCGTGCCAAAAATATTTTTGGGAATTTCAGTGGTCTAGGATGCGGGTTAATGCCCCTTTCAGGCTGCAAATATTTTTGGGACATTCAGGGCTCTCTGACACCATTTCTGGACCACCAACATTTTCTGGACTTTAGGGGGTCTAGGATGCCTGTAAACCCCTTTTTTGGTCCTTCAAAGTTTTCAACATTTTTGCATGCCTAAAATGCATGTTAAGGCCTTTTTTGGGCTGCTAACATATTCTGAGCTTCAGGGGTGTAGGATGCATTTTTCGTGCCAAAAATATTTTTGGGAATTTCAGTGGTCTAGGATGCGAGTTAATGCCCCTTTCAGGCTGAAAATGTTTTTGGGACATTCAGAGCTCTCTGACACAGATTTTGGCCCACCAAAATTTTCTGGAATTTAGGGGGTCTAGGATGCCTGTAAACCCCTTTTTTGGTCCTTCAAAGTTTTCAACATTTTTGCAGGCCTAAAATGCATTTTAAGGCATTTTTGGGCTGCTAACATTTTCAGAACTTTCAGGGGTGTAGTATGCATTTTTTGTGCCAAAAATATTTTTGGGCATTTCAGTGGTCTAGGATGCGGGTTACTGCCCCTTTCAGGCTGCAAATGTTTTTGGGACATTCAAGGCTCTCTGACACCATTTTTGAGCCACCAACATTTTCTGGACTTTAGGGGGTCTAGGATGCCTGTAAACCCCTTTTTTGGTCCTTCAAAGTTTTCAACATTTTTGCAAGCCTAAAATGCATTTTAAGGCCTTTTTTGGGCTGCTAACATATTCTGAGCTTCATGGGTGTAGGATGCATTTTTCGTGCCAAAAATATTTTTGGGAATTTCAGTGGTCTAGGATGCGGGTTAATGCCCCTTTGAGGCTGCAAATGTTTTTGGGACATTCAGAGCTCTCTGACACAGATTTTGGCCCACCAACATTTTCTGGACTTTAGGGGGTCTAGGATGCCTCTAAACCCCTTTTTTCCAACTCCAAAGTTTTCAACATTTTTGCAGGCCTAAAATGCATTTTAAGGCATTTTTGGGCTGCTAACATTTTCAGAACTTTCAGGGGTGTAGTATGCATTTTTTGTGCCAAAAATATTTTTGGGAATTTCAGTGGTCTAGGATGCGGGTTAATGCCCCTTTCAGGCTGCAAATGTTTTTGGGACATTCAGGGTTCTCTGACACCATTTTTGAGCGACAATCATTTTCTGGACTTTAGGGGGTCTAGGATGCCTGTAAACCCCTTTTTTGGTCCTTCAACGTTTTCAACATTTTTGCAGGCCTAAAAGGCATTTTAAGGCCTTTTTTGGGCTGCTAACATATTCTGAGCTTCATGGGTGTAGGATGCATTTTTCGTGCCAAAAATATTTTTGGGAATTTCAGTGGTCTAGGATGCGGGTTAATGCCCCTTTGAGGCTGCAAATGTTTTTGGGACATTCAGAGCTCTCTGACATATATTTTGGCCCACCAACATTTTCTGGACTTTAGGGGGTCTAGGATACCTCTAAACTCCTTTTTTCCACCTCCAACGTTTTCAACATTTTTGCAGGCCTAAAATGCATTTTAAGGCATTTATGGGCTGCTAACATTTTCAGAACTTTCAGGGGTGTAGGATGCATTTTTCGTGCAAAAAATATTTTTGGGAATTTCAGTGGTCTAGGATGCTGGTTAATGCCCCTTTCAGGCTGCAAATGTTTTTGGGAATTCAGGGCTCTCTGACACCATTTTTGAGCGACAATCATTTTCTGGACTTTCGGGGCTCTAGGATGCCTGTAAACCCATTTTTTCGGCCTCCAAAGTTTTCAACATTTGTGCAGGCCTAAGAAGCATTTTAAGTCCTTTTTTTGAGCTGCCAACATTTTCTGATCTTTCAGGGTTGTAGGATGCATTTTTTGTGCCAAAAATATTTTGGGGAATTTCAGTGGTCTAGGATGCGACTTAATGCCCCTTTCAGGCTGCAAATCTGTTTGGGACATTCAGAGCTCTCTGACACTGTTTTTGGGCCACAAACATTTTCTGGACTTTAGGGGGTCTAGGATGCCTGTAAACCCCTTTTTTGGTCCTTCAAAGTTTTCAACATTTTTGCAGGCCTAAGATGCATTTTAAGGCCTTAATTAGGCTGCTAACATATTCTGAGCTTCAGGGGTATAGGTTGCATTTTTCATGCCAAAAATATTTTGGGGAATTTCAGTGGTCTAGAATGCGGCTTAATGCCCCTTTCAGGCTGCAAATGTTTTTGGGACATTCAGGACTCTCTGACACCATTTTTGGCCCACCAACATTTTCTGGACTTTAGGGGGTCTAGGATGCCTGTAAACCCCTTTTTTGGGCCTCCAAAGTGTTCAACATTTTTGCAGGCCTAAAATGCATTTTAAGGCCTTTTTTGGGCTGCTAACATATTCTGAGCTTTCAGGGGTGTAGGATGCATTTTTCATGCCAAAAGTATCTTGGGGAATTTCAGTGGTCTAGGATGCGGCTTAATGCCCCTTTCAGACGGCAAATGTTTTTGGGACATTCAGAGCTCTCTGACACCGATTTTGGCCCACCAACATTTTCTGGACTTTAGGGGGTCTAGGATGCCCCTGTAAACCCCTTCTTTGGGCCTCCAAAGTTTTCAACATTTTTGCAGGCCTAAAATGCATTTTAAGGCCTTTTTTGGGCTGCTAACATATTCTGAGCTTTCAGGGGTGTAGGATGCATTTTTCGTGCCAAAAATAGTTTTGGGAATTTCAGTGGTCTAGGATGCGGGTTAATGCCCCTTTCAGGCTGCAAATGTTTTTGGGACATTCAGGACTCTCTGACACCATTTTTGGGCCACAACCATTTTCTGGACTTTAGGGGGTCTAGGATGCCTGTAAACCCCTTTTTTGGTCCTTCAAAGTTTTCAACATTTTTGCAGGCCTAAAATGCATTTTAAGGCCTTTTTTGGGCTGCTAACATATTCTGAGCTTCATGGGTGTAGGATGCATTTTTCGTGCAAAAAATATTTTTGGGAATTTCAGTGGTCTAGGATGCTGGTTAATGCCCCTTTCAGGCTGCAAATGTTTTTGGGAATTCATGGCTCTCTGACACCATTTTTGAGCGACAATCATTTTCTGGACTTTAGGGTGTCTAGGATGCCTTTAACCCCTTTTTTGGGCCTCCAAAGTTTTCAACATTTGTGCAGGCCTAAAATGCATTTTAAGGCCTTTTTTGGGCTGCTAACATATTCTGAGCTTCAGGGGTATAGGTTGAATTTTTCATGCCAAAAATATTTTGGGAAATTTCAGTGGTCTAGGATGCAGCTTAATGCCCCTTTCAGGCTGCAAATGTTTTTGGGACATTCAGAGCTCTCTGACACTGATTTTGGCCCACTAACATTTTCTGGACTTTAGGTGGTCTAGGATGCCTCTAAACCCCTTTTTTCCACCTCCAAAGTTTTCTATATTTTTGCAGGCCTAAGATGCACTTTAAGGCATTTTTGGGCTGCTAACATTTTCAGAACTTTCAGGCATTTTTTGTGCCAAAAATATTTTTGGGAATTTCAGTGGTTTAGGATGTGGGTTAATGCCCGTTTCACTCTGCAAATGTTTTTGGGGCATTCAGAGCTCTCTGACACAGATTTTGGCCCACCAACATTTTCTGGACTTTAGGGGGTCTAGGATGCCTCTAAACCCCTTTTTTCGGCCTCCAAAGTTTTCAACATTTTTGCAGGCCTAAAATGCATTTTAAGGCATTTTTGGGCATGTTAACATTTTCAGAACTTTCAGGGGTGTAGTATGCATTTTTTGTGCCAAAAATATTTTTGGGAATTTCAGTGGTCTAGGATGCGGGTTAATGCCCCTTTCAGGCTGCAAATGTTTTTGGGACATTCAGGGCTCTCTGACACCATTTTTGGGCCACAACCATTTTCTGGACTTTTAAGGGGTCTAGGATGCCTGTAAACCCCTTTTTTGGTCCTTCAAAGTTTTCAACATTTTTGCAGGCCTAAAATGCATTTTAAGGCATTTTTGGGCTGCTAACATTTTCAGAACTTTCAGGGGTGTAGTATGCATTTTGTGTGCCAAAAATATTTTTAGGAATTTCAGTGGTCTGGGATGTGGGTTAGTGCCACTTTCAGGCTGCAAATGTTTTTGGGACATTCAGAGCTCTCTGACACCGATTTTGGCCCACCAACATTTTCTGGACTTTAGGGGGGTCTAGGATGCCTCTAAACCCCTTTTTTCCACCTCCAAAGTTTTCTATATTTTTGCAGGCCTAAGATGCACTTTAAGGCATTTTTGGGCTGCTAACATTTTCAGAACTTTCAGGGGTGTAGTATGCATTTTTTGTGCCAAAAATATTTTTGGGAATTTCAGTGGTTTAGGATGTGGGTTAATGCCCGTTTCACTCTGCAAATGTTTTTGGGGCATTCAGAGCTCTCTGACACAGATTTTGGCCCACCAACATTTTCTGGACTTTAGGGGGTCTAGGATGCCTCTAAACCCCTTTTTTCGGCCTCCAAAGTTTTCAACATTTTTGCAGGCCTAAAATGCATTTTAAGGCATTTTTGAGCTGCTAACATTTTCAGAACTTTCAGGGGTGTAGTATGCATTTTTTGTGCCAAAAATATTTTTGGGAATTTCAGTGGTCTAGGATTCGGGTTAATGCCGTTTCACTCTGCAAATGTTTTTGGAGCATTCAGGGCTCTCTGACACCATTTTTGGGCCACCAACATTTTCTGGACTTTAGGGGGTCTAGGATGCCTGTAAACCCCTTTTTTGGTCCTTCAAAGTTTTCAACATTTTTGCAGGCCTAAAATGCATTTTAAGGCATTTTTGGGCTGCTAACATTTTCAGAACTTTCAGGGGTGTGGTATGCATTTTTTGTGCCAAAAATATTTTTGGGAATTTCAGTGGTCTCGGATGCGTGTTGATGCCCGTTTCACTCTGAAAATGTTTTTGGGACATTCAGGGCTCTCTGACACCATTTTTGGGCCACCAACATTTTCTGGACTTTAGGGGGTCTAGGATGCCTGTAAACCCCTTTTTTGGTCCTTCAAAGTTTTCAACATTTTTGCAGGCCTAAAATGCATTTTAAGGCATTTTTTGGGCTGCTAACATAGTCTGAGCTTTCAGGGGTGTAGGATGCATTTTTCGTGGCAAAAATATTTTTGGGAATTTCAGTGGTCTAGGATGCGAGTTAATGCCCCTTTCAGGCTGGCAATGTTTTTGGGACATTCAGAGCTCTCTGACACAGATTTTGGCCCACCAACATTTTCTGGACTTTAGGGGGTCTAGGATGCCTGTAAACCCCTTTTTTCGGCCTCCAAAGTGTTCAACATTTGTGCAGGCCTAAGAAGCATTTTAAGTCCTTTTTTTGAGCTGCTAACATTTTCAGAACTTTCAGGGGTGTAGTATGCATTTTTTGTGCCAAAAATATTTTTGGGAATTTCAGTGGTCTAGGATTCGGGTTAATGCCCGTTTCACTCTACAAATGTTTTTGGAGCATTCAGGGCTCTCTGACACCATTTTTGGGCCACCAACATTTTCTGGACTTTAGGGGGTCTAGGATGCCTGTAAACCCCTTTTTTGGTCCTTCAAAGTTTTAAACATTTTTGCAGGCCTAAAATGCATTTTAAGGCATTTTTGGGCTTCTAACATTTTCAGAACTTTCAGGGGTGTAGTATGCATTTTTTGTGCCAAAAATATTTTTGGGAATTTCAGTGGTCTGGGATGTGGGTTAGTTCCACTTTCAGGCTGCAAATGTTTTTGGGACATTCAGAGCTCTCTGACACTGATTTTGGCCCACCAACATTTTCTTGACTTTAGGGGGTCTAGGATGCCAGTAAACCCCTTTTTTGGACCTTCAAAGTTTTCAACATTTTTGTAGGCTTAAGATGCATTTTAAGTCCTTTTTCTGAGATGCCAACATTTTCTGATCTTTCAGGGTTGTAGGATGCATTTTTTGTGCCAAAAATATTTTTGGGAATTTCAGTGGTCTGGGATGTGGGTTAGTTCCACTTTCAGGCTGCAAATGTTTTTGGGACATTCAGAGCTCTCTGACACTGATTTTGGCCCACCAACATTTTCTTGACTTTAGGGGGTCTAGGATGCCAGTAAACCCCTTTTTTGGGCCTCCAAAGTTTTCAACATTTTTGTAGGCTTAAGATGCATTTTAAGTCCTTTTTTTGAGATGCCAACATTTTCTGATCTTTCAGGGTTGTAGGATGCATTTTTTGTGCCAAAAATATTTTTGGGAAATTTCAGTGGTCTAGGATGCGGCTTAATGCCCCTTTCAGGCTGCAAAAGTTTTTGGGACATTCAGAGCTCTCTGACACCGATTTTGGCCCACTAACATTTTCTGGACTTTAGGGGGTCTAGGATGCCTCTAAACCCCTTTTTCCCACCTCCAAAGTTTTCTATATTTTTGCAGGCCAAAGATGCACTTTAAGGCATTTTTGGGCTGCTAACATTTTCAGAACTTTCAGGGGTGTAGTATGCATTTTTTGTGCCAAAAATATTTTTGGGAATTTCAGTGGTCTGGGGTGTGGGTTAGTGCCACTTTCAGGCTGCAAATGTTTTTGGGACATTCAGAGCTCTCTGACACCGATTTTGGCCCACCAACATGTTCTGGACTTTAGGGGGTCTAGGATGCCTGTAAACCCCTTTTTTGAACCTTCAAAGTTTTCAACATTTCTGCAGGCCTAAGAAGCATTTTAAGTCCTTTTTTTGAACTGCCAACATTTTCTGATCTTTCAGGCTTGTAGGATGCATTTTTTGTGCCAAAAATATTTTGGGGAATTTCAGTGGTCTAGGATGCGACTTAATACCCCTTTCAGGCTGCAAATCTGTTTGGGACATTCAGAGCTCTCTGACACTGTTTTTGGGCCACCAACATTTTCTGGACTTTAGGGGGTCTAGGACGCCTGTAAACCCCTTTTTTGGTCCTTCAAAGTTTTCAATATTTTTGCAGGCCTAAAATGCATGTTAAGGCCTTTTTTGGGCTGCTAACATATTCTGAGCTTTCAGGGGTGTAGGATGCATTTTTCATGCCAAAAATATTTATGGGAATTTCAGTGGTCTAGGATGCGGGTTAATGCCCGTTTCACTCTGCAAATGTTTTTGGGGCATTCAGAGCTCTCTGACACAGATTTTGGCCCACCAACATTTTCTGGACTTAAGGGGGTCTAGGATGCCTGTAAACCCCTTTTTTGGACCTTCAAAGTTTTCAACATTTTTGTAGGCTTAAGATGTATTTTAATTCCTTTTTTTGAGCTGCCAACATTTTCTGATCTTTCAGGGTTGTAGGATGCATTTTTTGTGCCAAAAATATTTTTGGGAATTTCAGTGGTCTGGGATGTGGGTTAGTGCCACTTTCAGGGACCAAATGTTTTTGGGACATTCAGAGCTCTCTGACCCAGATTTTGGCCCACCAACATTTTCTGGACTTAAGGGGGTCTAGGATGCCTGTAAACCCCTTTTTTGGGCCTCCAAAGTTTTCAACATTTTTGCAGGCGTAAAATGCATTTTAAGGACTTTTTTGGGCTGCTAACATATTCTGAGCTTCAGGGGTATAGGTTGCATTTTTCGTGCCAAAAATATTTTTGGGAGTTTCAGTGGTCTAGGATGCGGGTTAATGCCCCTTTCAGGCTGCAAATGTTTTGGGACATTCAGAGCTCTCTGACACAGATTTTGGCCCACCAACATTTTCTGGACTTTAGGGGGTCTAGGATGCCTCTAAACCCCTTTTTTCCACCTCCAAAGTTTTCTACATTTTTGCAGGCCTAAGATGCACTTTAAGGCCTTTTTTGGGCTGCTAACATTTTCAGAACTTTCAGGGGTGTAGTATGCATTTTTTATGCCAAAAATATTTTTGGGAATTTCAGTGGTCTAGGATGCCGGTTAATGCCCGTTTCACTCTGCAAATGTTTTTGGGACATTCAGGGCTGTCTGACACCATTTTTGGGCCACCACCATTTTCTGGACTTTAGTGGGTCTAGGATGCCTGTAAACCCCTTTTTTGGTCCTTCAAAGTTTTCAACATTTTTGCAGCCCTAAAATGCATTTTAAGGCCTTTTTTGGGCTGCTAACATTTTCAGAACTTTCAGGGGTGTAGTATGCATTTTTTGTGCCAAAAATATTTTTAGGAATTTCAGTGGTCTGGGATGTGGGTTAGTGCCACTTTCAAGCTGCAAATGTTTTTGGGACATTCAGAGCTCTCTGACACTGTTTTTGGCCCACCAACATTTTCTGGACTTTGGGGGGTCTAGGATGCCTGTAAACCCCTTTTTTGGTCCTTCAAAGTTTTCAACATTTTTGCAGGCATAAAATGTATTTTAATGCCTTTTCTGGGCTGCTAACATATTCTGAGCTTTCAGGAGTGTAGTATGCATTTTTTGTGCCAAAAATATTTTTGGGAATTTCAGTGGTCTAGGATGCGGGTTAATGCCCGTTTCACTCTGCAAATGTTTTTGGAGCATTCAGGGCTCTCTGACACCATTTTTGGGCCACCAACATTTTCTAGACTTTAGGGTGTCTAGGATGCCTGTAAACCCCTTTTTTGGTCCTTCAAAGTTTTCAACATTTTTGCAGGCCTAAAATGCATTTTAAGGCATTTTTGGGCTGCTAACATTTTCAGAACTTTCAGGGGTGTAGTATGCATTTTTTGTGCCAAAAATATTTTTGGTTTTGGGAATTTCAGTGGTCTAGAATGCGTGTTAATGCGCGTTTCACTCTGCAAATGTTTTTGGGACATTCAGGGCTCTCTGACACCATTTTTGGGCCACCAACATTTTCTGGACTTTAGGGGGTCTAGGATGCCTGTAAACCCCTTTTTTGGTCCGTCAAAGTTTTCAACATTTTTGCAGGCCTAAAATGCATTTTAAGGCCTTTTTTGGGCTGCTAACATATTCTGAGCTTCATGGGTGTAGGATGCATTTTTCGTGCCAAAAATATTTTTGGGAATTTCAGTGGTCTAGGATGCGGGTTAATGCCCCTTTGAGGCTGCAAAAGTTTTTGGGACATTCAGAGCTCTCTGACACAGATTTTGGCCCACCAAGATTTTCTGGACTTTAGGGGGTCTAGGATGATTCTAAACCCCTTTTTTCGGCCTCCCAAGTTTTCAACATTTTTGCAGGCCTAAAATGCATTTTAAGGCATTTTTGGTCTGCTAACATTTTCAGAACTTTCAGGGGTGTAGTATGCATTTTTTGTGCCAAAAATATTTTTGTGCATTTCAGTGGTCTAGGATGCGGCTTAATGCCCGTTTCACTCTGCAAATGTTTTTGGGACATTCAGGGCTCTCTGACACCATTTTTGGGCCACCAACATTTTCTGGACTTTAGGGGGTCTAGGATGCCTGTAAACCCCTTTTTTGGTCCTTCAAAGTTTTCAACATTTTTGCAGGCCTAAAATGCATTTTAAGGCCTTTTTTTGAGATGCCAACATTTTCTGATCTTTCAGGGTTGTAGGATGCATTTTTTGTGCCAAAAATATTTTTAGGAATTTCAGTGGTCTGGGATGTGGGTTAGTGCCACTTTCAGGCTGCAAATGTTTTTGGGACATTCAGAGCTCTCTGACACCATTTTTGGGCCACCAACATTTTCTGGACTTTAGGGGGTCTAGGATGCCTGTAAACCCCTTTTTTGGTCCTTCAAAGTTTTCAACATTTTTGCAGGCCTAAAATGCATTTTAAGGCCTTTTTTTGAGATGCCAACATTTTCTGATCTTTCAGGGTTGTAGGATGCATTTTTTGTGCCAAAAATATTTTTAGGAATTTCAGTGGTCTGGGATGTGGGTTAGTGCCACTTTCAGGCTGCAAATGTTTTTGGGACATTCAGAGCTCTCTGACACTGTTTTTGGGCCACAAACATTTTCTGGACTTTAGGGGGTCTAGGATGCCTGTAAACCCCTTTTTTGGGCCTCCAAAGTTTTCAACATTTTTGCAGGCATAACATGCATTTTAAGTCCTTTTTTGGGCTGCTAACATATTCTGAGCTTCATGGGTGTAGGATGCATTTTTCGTGGCAAAAATATTTTTGGGAACTTCAGTGGTCTAGGATGCGAGTTAATGCCCCTTTCAGGCTGACAATGTTTTTGGGACATTCAGAGCTCTCTGACACAGATTTTGGCCCACCAACATTTTCTGGACTATAGGGGGTCTAGGATGCCTGTAAACCTCTTTTTTAGTCCTTCAAAGTTTTCAACATTTTTGCAGTCCTAAAATGCATTTTAAGGCCTTTTTTGGGCTGCTAACATATTCTGAGCTTTCAGGGGTGTAGGATGCATTTTTCGTGGCAAAAATATTTTTGGGAATTTCAGTGGTCTAGGATGCGAGTTAATGCCCCTTTGAGGCTGCAAATGTTTTTGGGACATTCAGGGCTCTCTGACACCATTTTTGGGCCACCAACATTTTCTGGACTTTAGGGGGTCTAGGATGCCTGTAAACCCCTTTTTTGGGCCTCCAAAGTTTTCAACATTTTTGCAGGCTTAAAATGCTTTTTAAAGCCTTTTTTGGGCTGCTAACATTTTCAGAACTTTCAGGGGTGTATTATGCATTTTTTGTGCCAAAAATATTTTTGGGAATTTCAGTGGTCTAGGATGCGGATTAATGCCCCTTTCAGGCTGCAAATATTTTTGGGACATTCAGGGCTCTCTGATACCATTTTTGGGCCACAACCATTTTCTGGACTTTAGGGGTCTAGGATACCTGTAAACCCCTTTTTTGGACCTTCAAAGTTTTCAACATTTTTGTAGGCTTAAGATGCATTTTAAGTCCTTTTTTTGAGATGCCAACATTTTCTGATCGTTCAGGGTTGTAGGATGCATTTTTTGTGCCAAAAATATTTTTGGGAATTTCAGTGGTCTGGGATGTGGGTTAGTGCCACTTTCAAGCTGCAAATGTTTTTGGGACATTCAGAGCTCTCTGACACTGTTTTTGGCCCACCAACATTTTCTGGACTTTGGGGGGTCTAGGATGCCTGTAAACCCCTTTTTTGGTCCTTCAAAGTTTTCAACATTTTTGCAGGCATAAAATGTATTTTAATGCCTTTTCTGGGCTGCTAACATATTCTGAGCTTTCAGGAGTGTAGTATGCATTTTTTGTGCCAAAAATATTTTTGGGAATTTCAGTGGTCTAGGATGCGGGTTAATGCCCGTTTCACTCTGCAAATGTTTTTGGAGCATTCAGGGCTCTCTGACACCATTTTTGGGCCACCAACATTTTCTAGACTTTAGGGTGTCTAGGATGCCTGTAAACCCCTTTTTTGGTCCTTCAAAGTTTTCAACATTTTTGCAGGCCTAAAATGCATTTTAAGGCATTTTTGGGCTGCTAACATTTTCAGAACTTTCAGGGGTGTAGTATGCATTTTTTGTGCCAAAAATATTTTTGGTTTTGGGAATTTCAGTGGTCTAGAATGCGTGTTAATGCGCGTTTCACTCTGCAAATGTTTTTGGGACATTCAGGGCTCTCTGACACCATTTTTGGGCCACCAACATTTTCTGGACTTTAGGGGGTCTAGGATGCCTGTAAACCCCTTTTTTGGTCCGTCAAAGTTTTCAACATTTTTGCAGGCCTAAAATGCATTTTAAGGCCTTTTTTGGGCTGCTAACATATTCTGAGCTTCATGGGTGTAGGATGCATTTTTCGTGCCAAAAATATTTTTGGGAATTTCAGTGGTCTAGGATGCGGGTTAATGCCCCTTTGAGGCTGCAAAAGTTTTTGGGACATTCAGAGCTCTCTGACACAGATTTTGGCCCACCAAGATTTTCTGGACTTTAGGGGGTCTAGGATGATTCTAAACCCCTTTTTTCGGCCTCCCAAGTTTTCAACATTTTTGCAGGCCTAAAATGCATTTTAAGGCATTTTTGGTCTGCTAACATTTTCAGAACTTTCAGGGGTGTAGTATGCATTTTTTGTGCCAAAAATATTTTTGTGCATTTCAGTGGTCTAGGATGCGGCTTAATGCCCGTTTCACTCTGCAAATGTTTTTGGGACATTCAGGGCTCTCTGACACCATTTTTGGGCCACCAACATTTTCTGGACTTTAGGGGGTCTAGGATGCCTGTAAACCCCTTTTTTGGTCCTTCAAAGTTTTCAACATTTTTGCAGGCCTAAAATGCATTTTAAGGCCTTTTTTTGAGATGCCAACATTTTCTGATCTTTCAGGGTTGTAGGATGCATTTTTTGTGCCAAAAATATTTTTAGGAATTTCAGTGGTCTGGGATGTGGGTTAGTGCCACTTTCAGGCTGCAAATGTTTTTGGGACATTCAGAGCTCTCTGACACCATTTTTGGGCCACCAACATTTTCTGGACTTTAGGGGGTCTAGGATGCCTGTAAACCCCTTTTTTGGTCCTTCAAAGTTTTCAACATTTTTGCAGGCCTAAAATGCATTTTAAGGCCTTTTTTTGAGATGCCAACATTTTCTGATCTTTCAGGGTTGTAGGATGCATTTTTTGTGCCAAAAATATTTTTAGGAATTTCAGTGGTCTGGGATGTGGGTTAGTGCCACTTTCAGGCTGCAAATGTTTTTGGGACATTCAGAGCTCTCTGACACTGTTTTTGGGCCACCAACATTTTCTGGACTTTAGGGGGTCTAGGATGCCTGTAAACCCCTTTTTTGGGCCTCCAAAGTTTTCAACATTTTTGCAGGCATAACATGCATTTTAAGTCCTTTTTTGGGCTGCTAACATATTCTGAGCTTCATGGGTGTAGGATGCATTTTTCGTGGCAAAAATATTTTTGGGAACTTCAGTGGTCTAGGATGCGAGTTAATGCCCCTTTCAGGCTGACAATGTTTTTGGGACATTCAGAGCTCTCTGACACAGATTTTGGCCCACCAACATTTTCTGGACTATAGGGGGTCTAGGATGCCTGTAAACCTCTTTTTTGGTCCTTCAAAGTTTTCAACATTTTTGCAGTCCTAAAATGCATTTTAAGGCCTTTTTTGGGCTGCTAACATATTCTGAGCTTTCAGGGGTGTAGGATGCATTTTTCGTGGCAAAAATATTTTTGGGAATTTCAGTGGTCTAGGATGCGAGTTAATGCCCCTTTGAGGCTGCAAATGTTTTTGGGACATTCAGGGCTCTCTGACACCATTTTTGGGCCACCAACATTTTCTGGACTTTAGGGGGTCTAGGATGCCTGTAAACCCCTTTTTTGGGCCTCCAAAGTTTTCAACATTTTTGCAGGCTTAAAATGCTTTTTAAAGCCTTTTTTGGGCTGCTAACATTTTCAGAACTTTCAGGGGTGTATTATGCATTTTTTGTGCCAAAAATATTTTTGGGAATTTCAGTGGTCTAGGATGCGGATTAATGCCCCTTTCAGGCTGCAAATATTTTTGGGACATTCAGGGCTCTCTGATACCATTTTTGGGCCACAACCATTTTCTGGACTTTAGGGGTCTAGGATACCTGTAAACCCCTTTTTTGGACCTTCAAAGTTTTCAACATTTTTGTAGGCTTAAGATGCATTTTAAGTCCTTTTTTTGAGATGCCAACATTTTCTGATCGTTCAGGGTTGTAGGATGCATTTTTTGTGCCAAAAATATTTTTGGGAATTTCAGTGGTCTGGGATGTGGGTTAGTGCCACTTTCAGGCTGCAAACGTTTTTGGGACATTCAGAGCTCTCTGACAGCGATTTTGGCCCACCAACATTTTCTGGACTTTAGGGGGTCTTGGATGCCTGTAAACCCCTTTTTTGACCTCCAAAGTTTTCAACATTTGTGCAGGCCTAAGATGCATTTTAAGTCCTTTTTTTGAGCTGCCAACATTTTCTGATCTTTCAGGGTTGTAGGATGAATTTTTTGTGCCAAAAATATTTTGGGGAATTTCAGTGGTCTAGGATGCGACTTAATGCCCCTTTCAGGCTGCAAATCTGTTTGGGACATTCAGAGCTCTCTGACACTGTTTTTGGGCCACCAACATTTTCTGGACTTTAGGGGGTCTAGGATGCCTGTAAACCCCTTTTTTGGGCCTCCAAAGTTTTCAACATTTTTGCAGGCTTAAAATGCATTTTAAGGCCTTTTTTGGGCTGCTAACATATTCTGAGCCTTAGGGGTGTAGGATGCATTTTTCGTGCAAAAAATATTTTTGGGAATTTCAGTGGTCTAGGATGCTGGTTAATGCCCCTTTCAGGCTGCAAATGTTTTTGGGAATTCAGGGCTCTCTGAAACCATTTTTGAGCGACAATCATTTTCTGGACTTTAGGGTGTCTAGGATGCCTGTAACCCCTTTTTTGGGCCTCCAAAGTTTTCAACATTTGTGCAGGCCTAACATGCATTTTAAGGCCTTTTTTGGGCTGCTAACATATTCTGAGCTTCAGGGGTATAGGTTGAATTTTTCATGCCAAAAATATTTTGGGAAATTTCAGTAGTCTAGGATGCAGCTTAATGCCCCTTTCAGGCTGCAAATGTTTTTGGGACATTCAGAGCTCTCTGACACCGATTTTGGCCCACCAACATTTTCTGGACTTTAGGGGGTCTTGGATGCCTGTAAACCCCTTTTTTCGACCTCCAAAGTTTTCAACATTTGTGCAGGCCTAAGATGCATTTTAAGTCCTTTTTTTGAGCTGCCAACATTTTCTGATCTTTCAGGGTTGTAGGATGAATTTTTTGTGCCAAAAATATTTTGGGGAATTTCAGTGGTCTAGGATGCGACTTAATGCCCCTTTCCGGCTGCAAATCTGTTTGGGACATTCAGAGCTCTCTGACACTGTTTTTGGGCCACCAACATTTTCTGGACTTTTGGGGGGTCTAGGATGCCTCTAAACACCTTTTTTCTACCTCCAAAGTTTTCTATATTTTTGCAGGCCTAAGATGCACTTTAAGGCATTTTTGGGCTGCTAATATTTTCAGAACTTTCAGGGGTGTAGTATGCATTTTTTGTGCCAAAAATATTTTTGGGAATTTCAGTGGTCTAGGATGTGGGTTAATGCCCGTTTCACTCTGCAAATGTTTTTGGGGCATTCAGAGCTCTCTGACACAGATTTTGGCCCACTGACATTTTCTTAACTTTAGGGGGTCTGGGATGCCCGTAAACCCCTTTTTTGGACCTTCAAAGTTTTCAACATTTCTGCAGGCCTAAGAAGCATTTTAAGTCCTTTTTTTGAACTGCCAACATTTTCTCATCTTTCAGGGTTGTAGGATGCATTTTTGTGCCAAAAATATTTTGGGGAATTTCAGTGGTCTAGGATGCGACTTAATGCCCCTTTCAGGCTGCAAATCTGTTTGGGACATTCAGAGCTCTCTGACACTGTTTTTGGGCCACCAACATTTTCTGGACTTTAGGGGGTCTAGGATGCCTGTAAACCCCTTTTTTGGTCCTTCAAAGTTTTCAACATTTTTGCAGGCCTAAAATGTATTTTAAGGCCTTAATTGGGCTGCTAACATATTCTGAGATTCAGGGGTATAGGTTGCATTTTTTGTGCCAAAAATATTTTTGGGAATTTCAGTGGTCTAGGATGCGGGTTAATGCCCGGTTCACTCTGCAAATGTTTTTGGAGCATTCAGGGCTCTCTGACACCATTTTTGGCCCACCAACATTTTCTGGACTTTAGGGGGTCTAGGATGCCTGTAAACCCCTTTTTTGGTCCTTCAAAGTTTTAAACATTTTTGCAGGCCTAAAATGCATTTTAAGGCCTTTTTTGGGCTGCTAACATATTCTGAGCTTCATGGGTGTAGGATGTATTTTTCGTGCCAAAAATATTTTTGGGAATTTCAGTGGTCTAGGATGCGGGTTAATGCCCCTTTGAGGCTGCAAATGTTTTTGGGACATTCAGAGCTCTCTGACACAGATTTTGGCCCACCAACATTTTCTGGACTTTAGGGGGTCTAGGTTGCCTGTAAACCCCTTTTTTGGTCCTTCAAAGTTTTCAACATTTTTGCAGGACTAAAAAGCATTTTAAGGCATTTTTGGGCTGCTAACATTTTCAGAACTTTCAGGGGTGTAGTATGCATTTTTTGTGCCAAAAATATTTTTGTGAATTTCAGTGGTCTAGGATGCGGGTTAATGCCCCTTTGAGGCTGCAAATGTTTTTGGGACATTCAGGGCTCTCTGACACCATTTTTGGGCCACCAACATTTTCTGGACTTTAGGGGGTCTAGGATGCCTGTAAACCCCTTTTTTGGTCCTTCAAAGTTTTCAACATTTTTGCAGGCCTAAAATGCATTTTAAGGCATTTTTGGGCTGCTAACATTTTCAGAACTTTCAGGGGTGTAGTATGCATTTTTTGTGCCAAAAATATTTTTAGGAATTTCAGTGGTCTGGGATGTGGGTTAGTGCCACTTTCAGGCTGCAAATGTTTTTGGGACATTCAGAGCTCTCTGACACCGATTTTGGCCCACCAACATTTTCTGGACTTTGGGGGGTCTAGGATGCCTGTAAACCCCTTTTTTGGTCCTTCAAAGTTTTCAACATTTTTGCAGGCATAAAATGTATTTTAAGGCCTTTTTTGGGCTGCTAACATATTCTGAGCTTCAGGGGTATAGGTTGCATTTTTTGTGCCAAAAATATTTTTTGGAGTTTCAGTGGTCTAGGATGCGGGTTAATGCCCCTTTCAGGCTGCACATGTTTTGGGACATTCAGAGCTCTCTGACACAGATTTTGGCCCACCAACATTTTCTGGACTTTAGGGTGTCTAGGATGCCTGTAAACCCCTTTTTTGGTCCTTCAAAGTTTTCAACATTTTTGCAGGCCTAAAACGCATTTCAAGGCATTTTTGGGCTGCTAACATTTTCAGAACTTTCAGGGGTGTAGTATGCATTTTTTGTGCCAAAAATATTTTTGGTTTTGGGAATTTCAGTGGTCTAGGATGCGTGTTAATGCCCGTTTCACTCTGCAAATGTTTTTGGGACATTCAGGGCTCTCTGACACCATTTTTGGGCCACCAACATTTTCTGGACTTTAGGGGGTCTAGGATGCCTCTAAACACCTTTTTTCTACCTCCAAAGTTTTCTATATTTTTGCAGGCCTAAGATGCACTTTAAGGCATTTTTGGGCTGCTAATATTTTCAGAACTTTCAGGGGTGTAGTATGCATTTTTTGTGCCAAAAATATTTTTGGGAATTTCAGTGGTCTAGGATGTGGGTTAATGCCCGTTTCACTCTGCAAATGTTTTTGGGGCATTCAGAGCTCTCTGACACAGATTTTGGCCCACTGACATTTTCTTAACTTTAGGGGGTCTGGGATGCCCGTAAACCCCTTTTTTGGACCTTCAAAGTTTTCAACATTTCTGCAGGCCTAAGAAGCATTTTAAGTCCTTTTTTTGAACTGCCAACATTTTCTCATCTTTCAGGGTTGTAGGATGCATTTTTGTGCCAAAAATATTTTGGGGAATTTCAGTGGTCTAGGATGCGACTTAATGCCCCTTTCAGGCTGCAAATCTGTTTGGGACATTCAGAGCTCTCTGACACTGTTTTTGGGCCACCAACATTTTCTGGACTTTAGGGGGTCTAGGATGCCTGTAAACCCCTTTTTTGGTCCTTCAAAGTTTTCAACATTTTTGCAGGCCTAAAATGCATTTTAAGGCCTTAATTGGGCTGCTAACATATTCTGAGATTCAGGGGTATAGGTTGCATTTTTTGTGCCAAAAATATTTTTGGGAATTTCAGTGGTCTAGGATGCGGGTTAATGCCCGGTTCACTCTGCAAATGTTTTTGGAGCATTCAGGGCTCTCTGACACCATTTTTGGCCCACCAACATTTTCTGGACTTTAGGGGGTCTAGGATGCCTGTAAACCCCTTTTTTGGTCCTTCAAAGTTTTAAACATTTTTGCAGGCCTAAAATGCATTTTAAGGCCTTTTTTGGGCTGCTAACATATTCTGAGCTTCATGGGTGTAGGATGTATTTTTCGTGCCAAAAATATTTTTGGGAATTTCAGTGGTCTAGGATGCGGGTTAATGCCCCTTTGAGGCTGCAAATGTTTTTGGGACATTCAGAGCTCTCTGACACAGATTTTGGCCCACCAACATTTTCTGGACTTTAGGGGGTCTAGGATGCCTGTAAACCCCTTTTTTGGTCCTTCAAAGTTTTCAACATTTTTGCAGGACTAAAAAGCATTTTAAGGCATTTTTGGGCTGCTAACATTTTCAGAACTTTCAGGGGTGTAGTATGCATTTTTTGTGCCAAAAATATTTTGGGAATTTCAGTGGTCTAGGATGCGGGTTAATGCCCCTTTCAGGCTGCAAATGTTTTTGGGACATTCAGGGCTCTCTGACACCATTTTAGGGCCACAACCATTTTCTGGACTTTAGGGGGTCTAGGATGCCTGTAAACCCCTTTTTTGGTCCTTCAAAGTTTTCTACATTTTTGCAGGCCTAAAATGCATTTTAAGGCATTTTTGGGCTGCTAACATTTTCAGAACTTTCAGGGGTGTAGTATGCATTTTTTGTGCCAAAAATATTTTTGGGAATTTCTGTGGTCTAGGATGCGGCTTAATGCCCATTTCACTCTGCAAATGTTTTTGGGACATTCAGGGCTCTCTGACACCATTTTTGGGCCACCAACATTTTCTGGACTTTAGGGGGTCTAGGATGCCTGTAAACCCCTTTTTTGGTCCTTCAAAGTTTTCTACATTTTTGCAGGCCTAAAATGCATTTTAAGGCCTTTTTTTGAGATGCCAACATTTTCTGATCTTTCAGGGGTGTAGTATGCATTTTTTGTGCCAAAAATATTTTTAGGAATTTCAGTGGTCTGGGATGTGGGTTAGTGCCACTTTCAGGCTGCAAATGTTTTTGGGACATTCAGAGCTCTCTGACACCGATTTTGGCCCACCAACATTTTCTGGACTTTGGGGGGTCTAGGATGTCTGTAAACCCCTTTTTTGGTCCTTCAAAGTTTTCAACATTTTTGCAGGCATAAAATGTATTTTAAGGCCTTTTTTGGGCTGCTAACATATTCTGAGCTTCAGGGGTATAGGTTGTATTTTTTGTGCCAAAAATATTTTTTGGAGTTTCAGTGGTCTAGGATGCGGGTTAATGCCCCTTTCAGGCTGCACATGTTTTGGGACATTCAGAGCTCTCTGACACAGATTTTGGCCCACCAACATTTTCTGGACTTTAGGGTGTCTAGGATGCCTGTAAACCCCTTTTTTGGTCCTTCAAAGTTTTCAACATTTTTGCAGGCCTAAAACGCATTTCAAGGCATTTTTGGGCTGCTAACATTTTCAGAACTTTCAGGGGTGTAGTATGCATTTTTTGTGCCAAAAATATTTTTGGTTTTGGGAATTTCAGTGGTCTAGGATGCGTGTTAATGCCCGTTTCACTCTGCAAATGTTTTTGGGACATTCAGGGCTCTCTGACACCATTTTTGGGCCACCAACATTTTCTGGACTTTAGGGGGTCTAGGATGCCTGTAAACCCCTTTTTTGGTCCGTCAAAGTTTTCAACATTTTTGCAGGCCTAAAATGCATTTTAAGGCCTTTTTTGGGCTGCTAACATATTCTGAGCTTCATGGGTGTAGGATGCATTTTTCGTGCCAAAAATATTTTTGGGAATTTCAGTGGTCTAGGATGCGGGTTAATGCCCGTTTCACTCTGCAAATGTGTTTGGAGCATTCAGGGCTCTCTGACACCATTTTTGGGCCACCAACATTTTCTGGACTTTAGGGTGTCTAGGATGCCTGTAAACCCCTTTTTTGGTCCTTCAAAGTTTTCAACATTTTTGCAGGCCTAAAACGCATTTTAAGGCATTTTTGGGCTGCTAACATTTTCAGAACTTTCAGGGGTGTAGTATGCTTTTTTTGTGCCAAAAATATTTTTGGTTTTGGGAATTTCAGTGGTCTAGGATGCGTGTTAATGTCCGTTTCACTCTGCAAATGTTTTTGGGACATTCAGGGCTCTCTGACACCATTTTTGGGCCACCAACATTTTCTGGACTTTAGGGGGTCTAGGATGCCTGTAAACCCCTTTTTTGGTCCGTCAAAGTTTTCAACATTTTTGCAGGCCTAAAATGCATTTTAAGGCCTTTTCTGGGCTGCTAACATATTCTGAGCTTCATGGGTGTAGGATGCATTTTTCGTGCCAAAAATATTTTTGGGAATTTCAGTGGTCTAGGATGCGGGTTAATGCACCTTTGAGGCTGCAAATGTTTTTGGGACATTCAGAGCTCTCTGACACAGATTTTGGCCCACCAACATTTTCTGGACTTTAGGGGGTCTAGGATGATTCTAAACCCCTTTTTTCGGCCTCCAAAGTTTTCAACATTTTTGCAGGCCTAAAATGCATTTTAAGGCATTTTTGGGCTGCTAACATTTTCAGAACTTTCAGGGGTGTAGTATGCATTTTTTGTGGCAAAAATATTTTGGGAATTTCAGTGGTCTAGGATGCGGGTTAATGCCCCTTTCAGGCTGCAAATGTTTTTGGGACATTCAGGGCTCTCTGACACCATTTTAGGGCCACAACCATTTTCTGGACTTTAGGGGGTCTAGGATGCCTGTAAACCCCTTTTTTGGTCCTTCAAAGTTTTCTACATTTTTGCAGGCCTAAAATGCATTTTAAGGCATTTTTGGGCTGCTAACATTTTCAGAACTTTCAGGGGTGTAGTATGCATTTTTTGTGCCAAAAATATTTTTGGGAATTTCTGTGGTCTAGGATGCGGCTTAATGCCCATTTCACTCTGCAAATGTTTTTGGGACATTCAGGGCTCTCTGACACCATTTTTGGGCCACCAACATTTTCTGGACTTTAGGGGGTCTAGGATGCCTGTAAACCCCTTTTTTGGTCCTTCAAAGTTTTCAACATTTTTGCAGGCCTAAAATGCATTTTAAGGCCTTTTTTTGAGATGCCAACATTTTCTGATCTTTCAGGGTTGTAGTATGCATTTTTTGTGCCAAAAATATTTTTAGGAATTTCAGTGGTCTGGGATGTGGGTTAGTGCCACTTTCAGGCTGCAAATGTTTTTGGGACATTCAGAGCTCTCTGACACTGTTTTTGGGCCACAAACATTTTCTGGACTTTAGGGGGTCTAGGATGCCTGTAAACCCCTTTTTTGGGCCTCCAAAGTTTTCAACATTTTTGCAGGCATAAAATGCATTTTAAGGCCTTTTTTGGGCTGCTAACATATTCTGAGCTTCATGGGTGTAGGATGCATTTTTCGTGGCAAAAATATTTTTGGGAATTTCAGTGGTCTAGGATGCGAGTTAATGCCCCTTTCAGGCTGACAATGTTTTTGGGACATTCAGAGCTCTCTGACACCATTTATGGGCCACCAACATTTTCTGGACTTTAGGGGGTCTAGGATGCCTGTAAACCCCTTTTTTGGTCCTTCAAAGTTTTAAACATTTTTGCAGGCCTAAAATGCATTTTAAGGCATATTTGGGCTGCTAACATTTTCAGAACTTTCAGGGGTGTAGTATGCATTTTTTGTGCCAAAAATATTTTTGGGCATTTCAGTGGTCTAGGATGCGGGTTAATGCCCCTTTCAGGCTGCAAATGTTTTTGGGACATTCAAGGCTCTCTGACACCATTTTTGGGCCACCAACATTTTCTGGACTTTAGGTGGTCTAGGATGCCTGTAAACCCCTTTTTTGGTTCTTCAAAGTTTTCAACATTTTTGCAGGCCTAAAATGCATTTTAAGGCCTTTTTTGGGCTGCTAACATATTCTGAGCTTCATGGGTGTAGGATGCATTTTTCGTGCCAAAAATATTTTTGGGAATTTCAGTGGTCTAGCATGCGGGTTAATGCCCCTTTGAGGCTGCAAATGTTTTTGGGACATTCAGAGCTCTCTGACACAGATTTTGGCCCACCAACATTTTCTGGACTTTAGGGGGTCTAGGATGCCTGTAAAACCCTTTTTTGGTCCTTCAAAGTTTTCAACATTTTTGCAGGCCTAAAATGCATTTTAAGGCCTTTTTTCGGCTGCTAACATATTCTGAGCTTCATGGGTGTAGGATGCATTTTTCGTGCCAAAAATATTTTTGGGAATTTCAGTGGTCTAGGATGCGGGTTAATGCCCCTTTCAGGCTGCAAATGTTTTTGGGACATTCAGGACTCTCTGACACCATTTTTGGGCCACCAACATTTTCTGGACTTTAGGGGGTCTAGGATGCCTGTAAACCCCTTTTTTGGTCCTTCAAAGTTTTCAACATTTTTGCAGGCCTAAAACGCATTTTAAGGCATTTTTGGGCTGCTAACATTTTCAGAACTTTCAGGGGTGTAGTATGCTTTTTTTGTGCCAAAAATATTTTTGGTTTTGGGAATTTCAGTGGTCTAGGATGCGTGTTAATGTCCGTTTCACTCTGCAAATGTTTTTGGGACATTCAGGGCTCTCTGACACCATTTTTGGGCCACCAACATTTTCTGGACTTTAGGGGGTCTAGGATGCCTGTAAACCCCTTTTTTGGTCCGTCAAAGTTTTCAACATTTTTGCAGGCCTAAAATGCATTTTAAGGCCTTTTCTGGGCTGCTAACATATTCTGAGCTTCATGGGTGTAGGATGCATTTTTCGTGCCAAAAATATTTTTGGGAATTTCAGTGGTCTAGGATGCGGGTTAATGCCCCTTTGAGGCTGCAAATGTTTTTGGGACATTCAGAGCTCTCTGACACAGATTTTGGCCCACCAACATTTTCTGGACTTTAGGGGGTCTAGGATGATTCTAAACCCCTTTTTTCGGCCTCCAAAGTTTTCAACATTTTTGCAGGCCTAAAATGCATTTTAAGGCATTTTTGGGCTGCTAACATTTTCAGAACTTTCAGGGGTGTAGTATGCATTTTTTGTGGCAAAAATATTTTGGGAATTTCAGTGGTCTAGGATGCGGGTTAATGCCCCTTTCAGGCTGCAAATGTTTTTGGGACATTCAGGGCTCTCTGACACCATTTTAGGGCCACAACCATTTTCTGGACTTTAGGGGGTCTAGGATGCCTGTAAACCCCTTTTTTGGTCCTTCAAAGTTTTCTACATTTTTGCAGGCCTAAAATGCATTTTAAGGCATTTTTGGGCTGCTAACATTTTCAGAACTTTCAGGGGTGTAGTATGCATTTTTTGTGCCAAAAATATTTTTGGGAATTTCTGTGGTCTAGGATGCGGCTTAATGCCCATTTCACTCTGCAAATCTTTTTGGGACATTCAGGGCTCTCTGACACCATTTTTGGGCCACCAACATTTTCTGGACTTTAGGGGGTCTAGGATGCCTGTAAACCCCTTTTTTGGTCCTTCAAAGTTTTCAACATTTTTGCAGGCCTAAAATGCATTTTAAGGCCTTTTTTTGAGATGCCAACATTTTCTGATCTTTCAGGGTTGTAGTATGCATTTTTTGTGCCAAAAATATTTTTAGGAATTTCAGTGGTCTGGGATGTGGGTTAGTGCCACTTTCAGGCTGCAAATGTTTTTGGGACATTCAGAGCTCTCTGACACTGTTTTTGGGCCACAAACATTTTCTGGACTTTAGGGGGTCTAGGATGCCTGTAAACCCCTTTTTTGGGCCTCCAAAGTTTTCAACATTTTTGCAGGCATAAAATGCATTTTAAGGCCTTTTTTGGGCTGCTAACATATTCTGAGCTTCATGGGTGTAGGATGCATTTTTCGTGGCAAAAATATTTTTGGGAATTTCAGTGGTCTAGGATGCGAGTTAATGCCCCTTTCAGGCTGACAATGTTTTTGGGACATTCAGAGCTCTCTGACACCATTTATGGGCCACCAACATTTTCTGGACTTTAGGGGGTCTAGGATGCCTGTAAACCCCTTTTTTGGTCCTTCAAAGTTTTAAACATTTTTGCAGGCCTAAAATGCATTTTAAGGCATATTTGGGCTGCTAACATTTTCAGAACTTTCAGGGGTGTAGTATGCATTTTTTGTGCCAAAAATATTTTTGGGCATTTCAGTGGTCTAGGATGCGGGTTAATGCCCCTTTCAGGCTGCAAATGTTTTTGGGACATTCAAGGCTCTCTGACACCATTTTTGGGCCACCAACATTTTCTGGACTTTAGGTGGTCTAGGATGCCTGTAAACCCCTTTTTTGGTTCTTCAAAGTTTTCAACATTTTTGCAGGCCTAAAATGCATTTTAAGGCCTTTTTTGGGCTGCTAACATATTCTGAGCTTCATGGGTGTAGGATGCATTTTTCGTGCCAAAAATATTTTTGGGAATTTCAGTGGTCTAGCATGCGGGTTAATGCCCCTTTGAGGCTGCAAATGTTTTTGGGACATTCAGAGCTCTCTGACACAGATTTGGCCCACCAACATTTTCTGGACTTTAGGGGGTCTAGGATGCCTGTAAAACCCTTTTTTGGTCCTTCAAAGTTTTCAACATTTTTGCAGGCCTAAAATGCATTTTAAGGCCTTTTTTCGGCTGCTAACATATTCTGAGCTTCATGGGTGTAGGTTGCATTTTTCGTGCCAAAAATATTTTTGGGAATTTCAGTGGTCTAGGATGCGGGTTAATGCCCCTTTCAGGCTGCAAATGTTTTTGGGACATTCAGGACTCTCTGACACCATTTTTGGGCCACCAACATTTTCTGGACTTTAGGGGGTCTAGGATGCCTGTAAACCCCTTTTTTGGTCCTTCAAAGTTTTCAACATTTTTGCAGGCCTAAAACGCATTTTAAGGCATTTTTGGGCTGCTAACATTTTCAGAACTTTCAGGGGTGTAGTATGCTTTTTTTGTGCCAAAAATATTTTTGGTTTTGGGAATTTCAGTGGTCTAGGATGCGTGTTAATGTCCGTTTCACTCTGCAAATGTTTTTGGGACATTCAGGGCTCTCTGACACCATTTTTGGGCCACCAACATTTTCTGGACTTTAGGGGGTCTAGGATGCCTGTAAACCCCTTTTTTGGTCCGTCAAAGTTTTCAACATTTTTGCAGGCCTAAAATGCATTTTAAGGCCTTTTCTGGGCTGCTAACATATTCTGAGCTTCATGGGTGTAGGATGCATTTTTCGTGCCAAAAATATTTTTGGGAATTTCAGTGGTCTAGGATGCGGGTTAATGCCCCTTTGAGGCTGCAAATGTTTTTGGGACATTCAGAGCTCTCTGACACAGATTTTGGCCCACCAACATTTTCTGGACTTTAGGGGGTCTAGGATGATTCTAAACCCCTTTTTTCGGCCTCCAAAGTTTTCAACATTTTTGCAGGCCTAAAATGCATTTTAAGGCATTTTTGGGCTGCTAACATTTTCAGAACTTTCAGGGGTGTAGTATGCATTTTTTGTGGCAAAAATATTTTGGGAATTTCAGTGGTCTAGGATGCGGGTTAATGCCCCTTTCAGGCTGCAAATGTTTTTGGGACATTCAGGGCTCTCTGACACCATTTTAGGGCCACAACCATTTTCTGGACTTTAGGGGGTCTAGGATGCCTGTAAACCCCTTTTTTGGTCCTTCAAAGTTTTCTACATTTTTGCAGGCCTAAAATGCATTTTAAGGCATTTTTGGGCTGCTAACATTTTCAGAACTTTCAGGGGTGTAGTATGCATTTTTTGTGCCAAAAATATTTTTGGGAATTTCTGTGGTCTAGGATGCGGCTTAATGCCCATTTCACTCTGCAAATGTTTTTGGGACATTCAGGGCTCTCTGACACCATTTTTGGGCCACCAACATTTTCTGGACTTTAGGGGGTCTAGGATGCCTGTAAACCCCTTTTTTGGTCCTTCAAAGTTTTCAACATTTTTGCAGGCCTAAAATGCATTTTAAGGCCTTTTTTTGAGATGCCAACATTTTCTGATCTTTCAGGGTTGTAGTATGCATTTTTTGTGCCAAAAATATTTTTAGGAATTTCAGTGGTCTGGGATGTGGGTTAGTGCCACTTTCAGGCTGCAAATGTTTTTGGGACATTCAGAGCTCTCTGACACTGTTTTTGGGCCACAAACATTTTCTGGACTTTAGGGGGTCTAGGATGCCTGTAAACCCCTTTTTTGGGCCTCCAAAGTTTTCAACATTTTTGCAGGCATAAAATGCATTTTAAGGCCTTTTTTGGGCTGCTAACATATTCTGAGCTTCATGGGTGTAGGATGCATTTTTCGTGGCAAAAATATTTTTGGGAATTTCAGTGGTCTAGGATGCGAGTTAATGCCCCTTTCAGGCTGACAATGTTTTTGGGACATTCAGAGCTCTCTGACACCATTTATGGGCCACCAACATTTTCTGGACTTTAGGGGGTCTAGGATGCCTGTAAACCCCTTTTTTGGTCCTTCAAAGTTTTAAACATTTTTGCAGGCCTAAAATGCATTTTAAGGCATATTTGGGCTGCTAACATTTTCAGAACTTTCAGGGGTGTAGTATGCATTTTTTGTGCCAAAAATATTTTTGGGCATTTCAGTGGTCTAGGATGCGGGTTAATGCCCCTTTCAGGCTGCAAATGTTTTTGGGACATTCAAGGCTCTCTGACACCATTTTTGGGCCACCAACATTTTCTGGACTTTAGGTGGTCTAGGATGCCTGTAAACCCCTTTTTTGGTCCTTCAAAGTTTTAAACATTTTTGCAGGCCTAAAATGCATTTTAAGGCATATTTGGGCTGCTAACATTTTCAGAACTTTCAGGGGTGTAGTATGCATTTTTTGTGCCAAAAATATTTTTGGGCATTTCAGTGGTCTAGGATGCGGGTTAATGCCCCTTTCAGGCTGCAAATGTTTTTGGGACATTCAAGGCTCTCTGACACCATTTTTGGGCCACCAACATTTTCTGGACTTTAGGTGGTCTAGGATGCCTGTAAACCCCTTTTTTGGTTCTTCAAAGTTTTCAACATTTTTGCAGGCCTAAAATGCATTTTAAGGCCTTTTTTGGGCTGCTAACATATTCTGAGCTTCATGGGTGTAGGATGCATTTTTCGTGCCAAAAATATTTTTGGGAATTTCAGTGGTCTAGCATGCGGGTTAATGCCCCTTTGAGGCTGCAAATGTTTTTGGGACATTCAGAGCTCTCTGACACAGATTTTGGCCCACCAACATTTTCTGGACTTTAGGGGGTCTAGGATGCCTGTAAAACCCTTTTTTGGTCCTTCAAAGTTTTCAACATTTTTGCAGGCCTAAAATGCATTTTAAGGCCTTTTTTCGGCTGCTAACATATTCTGAGCTTCATGCGTGTAGGATGCATTTTTCGTGCCAAAAATATTTTTGGGAATTTCAGTGGTCTAGGATGCGGGTTAATGCCCCTTTCAGGCTGCAAATGTTTTTGGGACATTCAGGACTCTCTGACACCATTTTTGGGCCACCAACATTTTTTGGACTTTAGGGGTCTAGGATGCCTGTAAACCCCTTTTTTGGTCCTTCAAAGTTTTCAACATTTTTGCAGGCCTAAAATGCATTTTAAGGCCTTTTTTGGGCTGCTAACATATTCTGAGCTTCATGGGTGTAGGATGCATTTTTCGTGCCAAAAATATTTTTGGGAATTTCAGTGGTCTAGGTCCGGGTTAATGCCCCTTTGAGGCTGCACATGTTTTTTGGACATTCAGAGCTCTCTGACACAGATTTTGGCCCACCAACATTTTCTGGACTTCAGGGGGTCTAGGATGCCTCTAAACCCCTTTTTTCGGCCTCCAAAGTTTTCAACATTTTTGCAGGCCTAAAATGCATTTTAAGGCATTTTTGGGCTGCTAAACATTTTCAGAACTTTCAGGGGTGTAGTATTCATTTTTTGTGCCAAAAATATTTTTGGGAATGTCAGAGGTCTAGGATGCAGGTTAATGCCCCTTTCAGGCTGACAATGTTTTTGGGACATTCAGAGCTCTCTGACACCATTTATGGGCCACCAACATTTTCTGGACTTTAGGGGGTCTAGGATGCCTGTAAACCCCTTTTTTGGTCCTTCAAAGTTTTAAACATTTTTGCAGGCCTAAAATGCATTTTAAGGCATATTTGGGCTGCTAACATTTTCAGAACTTTCAGGGGTGTAGTATGCATTTTTTGTGCCAAAAATATTTTTGGGCATTTCAGTGGTCTAGGATGCGGGTTAATGCCCCTTTCAGGCTGCAAATGTTTTTGGGACATTCAAGGCTCTCTGACACCATTTTTGGGCCACCAACATTTTCTGGACTTTAGGTGGTCTAGGATGCCTGTAAACCCCTTTTTTGGTTCTTCAAAGTTTTCAACATTTTTGCAGGCCTAAAATGCATTTTAAGGCCTTTTTTGGGCTGCTAACATATTCTGAGCTTCATGGGTGTAGGATGCATTTTTCGTGCCAAAAATATT
This sequence comes from Ambystoma mexicanum, assembly GCF_040938575.1. Classification (NCBI taxonomy): domain Eukaryota; kingdom Metazoa; phylum Chordata; class Amphibia; order Caudata; family Ambystomatidae; genus Ambystoma; species Ambystoma mexicanum. The sequence continues at coordinate 731,438,274 of NC_090939.1, read as the reverse complement.
TTTGGGAATTTCAGTGGTCTAGCATGCGGGTTAATGCCCCTTTGAGGCTGCAAATGTTTTTGGGACATTCAGAGCTCTCTGACACAGATTTGGCCCACCAACATTTTCTGGACTTTAGGGGGTCTAGGATGCCTGTAAAACCCTTTTTTGGTCCTTCAAAGTTTTCAACATTTTTGCAGGCCTAAAATGCATTTTAAGGCCTTTTTTCGGCTGCTAACATATTCTGAGCTTCATGGGTGTAGGATGCATTTTTCGTGCCAAAAATATTTTTGGGAATTTCAGTGGTCTAGGATGCGGGTTAATGCCCCTTTCAGGCTGCAAATGTTTTTGGGACATTCAGGACTCTCTGACACCATTTTTGGGCCACCAACATTTTCTGGACTTTAGGGGGTCTAGGATGCCTGTAAACCCCTTTTTTGGTCCTTCAAAGTTTTCAACATTTTTGCAGGCCTAAAACGCATTTTAAGGCATTTTTGGGCTGCTAACATTTTCAGAACTTTCAGGGGTGTAGTATGCTTTTTTTGTGCCAAAAATATTTTTGGTTTTGGGAATTTCAGTGGTCTAGGATGCGTGTTAATGTCCGTTTCACTCTGCAAATGTTTTTGGGACATTCAGGGCTCTCTGACACCATTTTTGGGCCACCAACATTTTCTGGACTTTAGGGGGTCTAGGATGCCTGTAAACCCCTTTTTTGGTCCGTCAAAGTTTTCAACATTTTTGCAGGCCTAAAATGCATTTTAAGGCCTTTTCTGGGCTGCTAACATATTCTGAGCTTCATGGGTGTAGGATGCATTTTTCGTGCCAAAAATATTTTTGGGAATTTCAGTGGTCTAGGATGCGGGTTAATGCCCCTTTGAGGCTGCAAATGTTTTTGGGACATTCAGAGCTCTCTGACACAGATTTTGGCCCACCAACATTTTCTGGACTTTAGGGGGTCTAGGATGATTCTAAACCCCTTTTTTCGGCCTCCAAAGTTTTCAACATTTTTGCAGGCCTAAAATGCATTTTAAGGCATTTTTGGGCTGCTAACATTTTCAGAACTTTCAGGGGTGTAGTATGCATTTTTTGTGGCAAAAATATTTTGGGAATTTCAGTGGTCTAGGATGCGGGTTAATGCCCCTTTCAGGCTGCAAATGTTTTTGGGACATTCAGGGCTCTCTGACACCATTTTAGGGCCACAACCATTTTCTGGACTTTAGGGGGTCTAGGATGCCTGTAAACCCCTTTTTTGGTCCTTCAAAGTTTTCTACATTTTTGCAGGCCTAAAATGCATTTTAAGGCATTTTTGGGCTGCTAACATTTTCAGAACTTTCAGGGGTGTAGTATGCATTTTTTGTGCCAAAAATATTTTTGGGAATTTCTGTGGTCTAGGATGCGGCTTAATGCCCATTTCACTCTGCAAATGTTTTTGGGACATTCAGGGCTCTCTGACACCATTTTTGGGCCACCAACATTTTCTGGACTTTAGGGGGTCTAGGATGCCTGTAAACCCCTTTTTTGGTCCTTCAAAGTTTTCAACATTTTTGCAGGCCTAAAATGCATTTTAAGGCCTTTTTTTGAGATGCCAACATTTTCTGATCTTTCAGGGTTGTAGTATGCATTTTTTGTGCCAAAAATATTTTTAGGAATTTCAGTGGTCTGGGATGTGGGTTAGTGCCACTTTCAGGCTGCAAATGTTTTTGGGACATTCAGAGCTCTCTGACACTGTTTTTGGGCCACAAACATTTTCTGGACTTTAGGGGGTCTAGGATGCCTGTAAACCCCTTTTTTGGGCCTCCAAAGTTTTCAACATTTTTGCAGGCATAAAATGCATTTTAAGGCCTTTTTTGGGCTGCTAACATATTCTGAGCTTCATGGGTGTAGGATGCATTTTTCGTGGCAAAAATATTTTTGGGAATTTCAGTGGTCTAGGATGCGAGTTAATGCCCCTTTCAGGCTGACAATGTTTTTGGGACATTCAGAGCTCTCTGACACCATTTATGGGCCACCAACATTTTCTGGACTTTAGGGGGTCTAGGATGCCTGTAAACCCCTTTTTTGGTCCTTCAAAGTTTTAAACATTTTTGCAGGCCTAAAATGCATTTTAAGGCATATTTGGGCTGCTAACATTTTCAGAACTTTCAGGGGTGTAGTATGCATTTTTTGTGCCAAAAATATTTTTGGGCATTTCAGTGGTCTAGGATGCGGGTTAATGCCCCTTTCAGGCTGCAAATGTTTTTGGGACATTCAAGGCTCTCTGACACCATTTTTGGGCCACCAACATTTTCTGGACTTTAGGTGGTCTAGGATGCCTGTAAACCCCTTTTTTGGTTCTTCAAAGTTTTCAACATTTTTGCAGGCCTAAAATGCATTTTAAGGCCTTTTTTGGGCTGCTAACATATTCTGAGCTTCATGGGTGTAGGATGCATTTTTCGTGCCAAAAATATTTTTGGGAATTTCAGTGGTCTAGCATGCGGGTTAATGCCCCTTTGAGGCTGCAAATGTTTTTGGGACATTCAGAGCTCTCTGACACAGATTTTGGCCCACCAACATTTTCTGGACTTTAGGGGGTCTAGGATGCCTGTAAAACCCTTTTTTGGTCCTTCAAAGTTTTCAACATTTTTGCAGGCCTAAAATGCATTTTAAGGCCTTTTTTCGGCTGCTAACATATTCTGAGCTTCATGGGTGTAGGATGCATTTTTCGTGCCAAAAATATTTTTGGGAATTTCAGTGGTCTAGGATGCGGGTTAATGCCCCTTTCAGGCTGCAAATGTTTTTGGGACATTCAGGACTCTCTGACACCATTTTTGGGCCACCAACATTTTTTGGACTTTAGGGGTCTAGGATGCCTGTAAACCCCTTTTTTGGTCCTTCAAAGTTTTCAACATTTTTGCAGGCCTAAAATGCATTTTAAGGCCTTTTTTGGGCTGCTAACATATTCTGAGCTTCATGGGTGTAGGATGCATTTTTCGTGCCAAAAATATTTTTGGGAATTTCAGTGGTCTAGGTCCGGGTTAATGCCCCTTTGAGGCTGCACATGTTTTTTGGACATTCAGAGCTCTCTGACACAGATTTTGGCCCACCAACATTTTCTGGACTTCAGGGGGTCTAGGATGCCTCTAAACCCCTTTTTTCGGCCTCCAAAGTTTTCAACATTTTTGCAGGCCTAAAATGCATTTTAAGGCATTTTTGGGCTGCTAAACATTTTCAGAACTTTCAGGGGTGTAGTATTCATTTTTTGTGCCAAAAATATTTTTGGGAATGTCAGAGGTCTAGGATGCAGGTTAATGCCCGTTTCACTCTGCAAATGTTTTTGGGACATTCAGGGCTCTCTGACACCATTTTTGGGCCACCAACATTTTCTGGACTTTAGGGGGTCTAGGATGCCTGTAAACCCCTTTTTTGGTCCTTCAAAGTTTTCAACATTTTTGCAGGCCTAAAATGCATTTTAAGGCATTTTTGGGCTGCTAACATTTTCAGAACTTTCAGGGGTGTATTATGCATTTTTTGTGGCAAAAATATTTTTGGGAATTTCAGTGGTCTAGGATGCGGATTAATGCCCCTTTCAGGCTGCAAGTGTTTTTGGGACATTCAGGGCTCTCTGACACCATTTTTGGGCCACAACCATTTTCTGGACTTTAGGGGGTCTAGGATGCCTGTAAACCCCTTTTTTGGACCTTCAAAGTTTTCAACATTTTTGTAGGCTTAAGATGCATTTTAAGTCCTTTTTTTGAGATGCCAACATTTTCTGATCTTTCAGGGTTGTAGGATGCATTTTTTGTGCCAAAAATATTTTTGGGAATTTCAGTGGTCTAGGATGCGGGTTAATGCCCCTTTGAGGCTGCAAATGTTTTTGGGACATTCAGAGCTCTCTGACACAGATTTTGGCCCACCAACATTTTCTGGACTTTAGGGGGTCTAGGATGCCTGTAAACCCCTTTTTTGGTCCTTCAAAGTTTTCAACATTTTTGCAGGCCTAAAATGCATTTTAAGGCATTTTTGGGCTGCTAACATTTTCAGAACTTTCAGGGGTGTAGTATGCATTTTTTGTGCCAAAAATATTTTTAGGAATTTCAGTGGTCTGGGATGTGGGTTAGTGCCACTTTCAGGCTGCAAATGTTTTTGGGACATTCAGAGCTCTCTGACACTGTTTTTGGGCCACAAACATTTTCTGGACTTTAGGGGGTCTAGGATGCCTGTAAACCCCTTTTTTGAGCCTCCAAAGTTTTCAACATTTTTGCAGGCAAAAAATGCATTTTAAGGCCTTTTTTGGGCTGCTAACATATTCTGAGCTTCAGGGGTATAGGTTGCATTTTTCGTGGCAAAAATATTTTTTGGAGTTTCAGTGGTCTAGGATGCGGGTTAATGCCCCTTTCAGGCTGCAAATGTTTTGGGACATTCAGAGCTCTCTGACACAGATTTTGGGCCACCAACATTTTCTGGACTTTAGGGGGTCTAGGATGCCTGTAAACCCCTTTTTTGGTCCTTCAAAGTTTTCAACATTTTTGCAGGCCTAAAATGCATTTTAAGGCATTTTTGGGCTGGTAACATTTTCAGAACTTTCAGGGGTGTAGTATGCATTTTTTGTGCCAAAAATATTTTTAGGAATTTCAGTGGTCTGGGATGTGGGTTAGTGCCACTTTCAGGCTGCAAATGTTTTTGGGACATTCAGAGCTCTCTGACACCGATTTTGGCCCACCAACATTTTCTGGACTTTGGGGGGTCTAGGATGCCTGTAAACCCCTTTTTTGGTCCTTCAAAGTTTTCAACATTTTTGCAGGCATAAAATGTATTTTAAGGCCTTTTTTGGGCTGCTAACATATTCTGATCTTCAGGGGTATAGGTTGCATTTTTTGTGCCAAAAATATTTTTGGGAGTTTCAGTGGTCTAGGATGCGGGTTAATGCCCCTTTCAGGCTGCAAATGTTTTGGGACATTCAGAGCTCTCTGACACAGATTTTGGCCCACCAACATTTTCTGGACTTTAGGGGGTCTAGGATGCCTGTAAACCCCTTTTTTGGTCCTTCAAAGTTTTCAACATGTTTGCAGGCCTAAAATACATTTTAAGGCATTTTTGGGCTGCTAACATTTTCAGAACTTTCAGGGGTGTAGTATGCATTTTTTGTGCCAAAAATATTTTTGGGAATTTCAGTGGTCTAGGATGCGGGTTAATGCCCGTTTCACTCTGCAAATGTTTTTGGAGCATTCAGGGCTCTCTGACACTATTTTTGGGCCACCAACATTTTCTGGACTTTAGGGTGTCTAGGATGCCTGTAAACCCCTTTTTTGGTCCTTCAAAGTTTTCAACATTTTTGCTTGCCTAAAATGCATTTTAAGGCATTTTTGGGCTGCTAACATTTTCAGAACTTTCAGGGGTGTAGTATGCATTTTTTGTGCCAAAAATATTTTTGGTTTTGGGAATTTCAGTGGTCTAGGATGCGTGTTAATGCCCGTTTCACTCTGCAAATGTTTTTGGGACATTCAGGGCTCTCTGACACCATTTTTGGGCCACCAACATTTTCTGGACTTTAGGGCGTCTAGGATGCCTGTAAACCCCTTTTTTGGTCCGTCAAAGTTTTCAACATTTTTGCAGGCCTAAAATGCATTTTAAGGCCTTTTTTGGGCTGCTAACAAATTCTGAGCTTCATGGGTGTAGGATGCATTTTTCGTGCCAAAAATATTTTTGGGAATTTCAGTGGTCTAGGATGCGGGTTAATGCCCCTTTGAGGCTGAAAATGTTTTTGGGACATTCAGAGCTCTCTGACACAGATTTCGGCCCACCAACATTTTCTGGACTTTAGGGGGTCTAGGATGATTCTAAACCCCTTTTTTCGGCCTCCAAAGTTTTCAACATTTTTGCAGGCCTAAAATGCATTTTAAGGCATTTTTGGGCTGCTAACATTTTCAGAACTTTCAGGGGTGTAGTATGCATTTTTTGTGCCAAAAATATTTTGGGAATTTCAGTGGTCTAGGATGCGGGTTAATGCCCCTTTCAGGCTGCAAATGTTTTTGGGACATTCAGGGCTCTCTGACACCATTTTAGGGCCACAACCATTTTCTGGACTTTAGGGGGTCTAGGATGCCTGTAAACCCCTTTTTTGGTCCTTCAAAGTTTTCTACATTTTTGCAGGCCTAAAATGCATTTTAAGGCATTTTTGGGCTGCTAACATTTTCAGAACTTTCAGGGGTGTAGTATGCATTTTTTGTGCCAAAAATATTTTTGGGAATTTCAGTGGTCTAGGATGCGGCTTAATGCCCATTTCACTCTGCAAATGTTTTTGGGACATTCAGGGCTCTCTGACACCATTTTTGGGCCACCAACATTTTCTGGACTTTAGGGGGTCTAGGATGCCTGTAAACCCCTTTTTTGGTCCTTCAAAGTTTTCAACATTTTTGCAGGCCTAAAATGCATTTTAAGGCCTTTTTTTGAGATGCCAACATTTTCTGATCTTTCAGGGTTGTAGGATGCATTTTTTGTGCCAAAAATATTTTTAGGAATTTCAGTGGTCTGGGATGTGGGTTAGTGCCACTTTCAGGCTGCAAATGTTTTTGGGACATCCAGAGCTCTCTGACACTGTTTTTGGGCCACCAACATTTTCTGGACTTTAGGGGGTCTAGGATGCCTGTAAACCCCTTTTTTGGTCCTTCAAAGTTTTAAACATTTTTGCAGGCCTAAAATGCATTTTAAGGCATATTTGGGCTGCTAACATTTTCAGAACTTTCAGGGGTGTAGTATGCATTTTTTGTGCCGAAAATATTTTTGGGCATTTCAGTGGTCTAGGATGCGGGTTAATGCCCCTTTCAGGCTGCAAATGTTTTTGGGACATTCAGGACTCTCTGACACCATTTTTGGGCCACCAACATTTTTTGGACTTTAGGGGGTCTAGGTTGCCTGTAAACCCCTTTTTTGGTCCTTCAAAGTTTTAAACATTTTTGCAGGCCTAAAATGCATTTTAAGGCATATTTGGGCTGCTAACATTTTCAGAACTTTCAGGGGTGTAGTATGTATTTTTTGTGCCAAAAATATTTTTGTGAATTTCAGTGGTCTAGGATGCGGGTTAATGCCCCTTTGAGGCTGCAAATGTTTTTGGGACATTCAGGGCTCTCTGACACCATTTTTGGGCCACCAACATTTTCTGGACTTTAGGGGGTCTAGGATGCCTGTAAACCCCTTTTTTGGGCCTCCAAAGTTTTCAACATTTTTGCAGGCTTAAAATGCATTTTAAAGCCTTTTTTGGGCTGCTAACATATTCTGAGCCTTAGGGGTGTAGGATGCATTTTTCGTGCCAAAATATTTTTTGGAATTTCAGTGGTCTAGGATCCGGGTTAATGCCCCTTTGAGGCTGCAAATGTTTTTGGGACATTCAGAGCTCTCTGACATATATTTTGGCCCACCAACATTTTCTGGACTTTAGGGGGTCTAGGATGCCTCTAAACTCCTTTTTTCCACCTCCAAAGTTTTCAACATTTTTGCAGGCCTAAAATGCATTTTAAGGCATTTTTGGGCTGCTAACATTTTCAGAACTTTCAGGGCTGTAGGATGCATTTTTCGTGCAAAAAATATTTTTGGGAATTTCAGTGGTCTAGGATGCTGGTTAATGCCCCTTTCAGGCTGCAAATGTTTTTGGGAATTCAGGGCTCTCTGAAACCATTTTTGAGCGACAATCATTTTCTGGACTTTAGGGTGTCTAGGATGCCTGTAACCCCTTTTTTGGGCCTCCAAAGTTTTCAACATTTGTGCAGGCCTAACATGCATTTTAAGGCCTTTTTTGGGCTGCTAACATATTCTGAGCTTCAGGGGTATAGGTTGAATTTTTCATGCCAAAAATATTTTGGGAAATTTCAGTAGTCTAGGATGCGGCTTAATGCCCCTTTCAGGCTGCAAATGTTTTTGGGACATTCAGAGCTCTCTGACACCGATTTTGGCCCACTAACATTTTCTGGACTTTAGGGGGTCTAGGATGCCTCTAAACACCTTTTTTCCACCTCCAAAGTTTTCTATATTTTTGCAGGCCTAAAATGCACTTTAAGGCATTTTTGGGCTGCTAATATTTTCAGAACTTTCAGGGGTGTAGTATGCATTTTTTGTGCCAAAAATATTTTTGGGAATTTCAGTGGTCTAGGATGTGGGTTAATGCCCGTTTCACTCTGCAAATGTTTTTGGGGCATTCAGAGCTCTCTGACACAGATTTTGGCCCACCGACATTTTCTTAACTTTAGGGGGTCTGGGATGCCCGTAAACCCCTTTTTTGGACCTTCAAAGTTTTCAACATTTCTGCAGGCCTAAGAAGCATTTTAAGTCCTTTTTTTGAACTGCCAACATTTTCTCATCTTTCAGGGTTGTAGGATGCATTTTTTGTGCCAAAAATATTTTGGGGAATTTCAGTGGTCTAGGATGCGACTTAATGCCCCTTTCAGGCTGCAAATCTGTTTGGGACATCCAGAGCTCTCTGACACTGTTTTTGGGCCACCAACATTTTCTGGACTTTAGGGGGTCTAGGATGCCTGTAAACCCCTTTTTTGGTCCTTCAAAGTTTTCAACATTTTTGCAGGCCTAAAATGCATTTTAAGGCCTTAATTGGGCTGCTAACATATTCTGAGCTTCAGGGGTATAGGTTGCATTTTTTGTGCCAAAAATATTTTTGGGAATTTCAGTGGTCTAGGATGCGGGTTAATGCCCGTTTCACTCTGCAAATGTTTTTGGAGCATTCAGGGCTCTCTGACACCATTTTTGGCCCACCAACATTTTCTGGACTTTAGGGGGTCTAGGATGCCTGTAAACCCCTTTTTTGGTCCTTCAAAGTTTTAAACATTTTTGCAGGCCTAAAATGCATTTTAAGGCATTTTTGGGCTGCTAACATTTTCAGAACTTTCAGGGGTGTAGTATGCATTTTTTGTGCCAAAAATATTTTTGGGCATTTCAGTGGTCTAGGATGCGGGTTAATGCCCCTTTCAGGCTGCAAATGCTTTTGGGACATTCAAGGCTCTCTGACACCATTTTTGGGCCACCAACATTTTCTGGACTTTAGGGGGTCTAGGATGCCTGTAAACCCCTTTTTTGGTCCTTCAAAGTTTTCAACATTTTTGCAGGCCTAAAATGCATTTTAAGGCCTTTTTTGGGCTGCTAACATATTCTGAGCTTCATGGGTGTAGGATGTATTTTTCGTGCCAAAAATATTTTTGGGAATTTCAGTGGTCTAGGATGCGGGTTAATGCCCCTTTGAAGCTGCAAATGTTTTTGGGACATTCAGAGCCCTCTGACACAGATTTTGGCCCACCAACATTTTCTGGACTTTAGGGGGTCTAGGATGCCTGTAAACCCCTTTTTTGGTCCTTCAAAGTTTTCAACATTTTTGCAGGACTAAAAAGCATTTTAAGGCATTTTTGGGCTGCTAACATTTTCAGAACTTTCAGGGGTGTAGTATGCATTTTTTGTGCCAAAAATATTTTTGTGAATTTCAGTGGTCTAGGATGCGGGTTAATGCCCCTTTGAGGCTGCAAATGTTTTTGGGACATTCAGGGCTCTCTGACACCGATTTTGGCCCACCAACATTTTCTGGACTTTGGGGGGTCTATGATGCCTGTAAACCCCTTTTTTGGTCCTTCAAAGTTTTCAACATTTTTGCAGGCATAAAATGTATTTTAAGGCCTTTTTTGGGCTGCTAACATATTCTGAGCTTCAGGGGTATAGGTTGCATTTTTTGTGCCAAAAATATTTTTTGGAGTTTCAGTGGTCTAGGATGCGGGTTAATGCCCCTTTCAGGCTGCACATGTTTTGGGACATTCAGAGCTCTCTGACACAGATTTTGGCCCACCAACATTTTCTGGACTTTAGGGGGTCTAGGATGCCTGTAAACCCCTTTTTTGGTCCTTCAAAGTTTTCAACATGTTTGCAGGCCTAAAATGCATTTTAAGGCATTTTTGGGCTGCTAACATTTTCAGAACTTTCAGGGGTGTAGTATGCATTTTTTGTGCCAAAAATATTTTTGGGAATTTCAGTGGTCTAGGATGCGGGTTAATGCCCGTTTCACTCTGCAAATGTTTTTGGAGCATTCAGGGCTCTCTGACACCATTTTAGGGCCACCAACATTTTCTGGACTTTAGGGTGTCTAGGATGCCTGTAAACCCCTTTTTTGGTCCTTCAAAGTTTTCAACATTTTTGCAGGCCTAAAATGCATTTTAAGGCATTTTTGGGCTGCTAACATTTTCAGAACTTTCAGGGGTGTAGTATGCATTTTTTGTGCCAAAAATATTTTTGGTTTTGGGAATTTCAGTGGCCTAGGATGCGTGTTAATGCCCGTTTCACTCTGCAAATGTTTTTGGGACATTCAGGGCTCTCTGACACCATTTTTGGGCCACCAACATTTTCTGGACTTTAGGGGGTCTAGGATGCCTGTAAACCCCTTTTTTGGTCCTTCAAAGTTTTCAACATTTTTGCAGGCCTAAAACGCATTTTAAGGCATTTTTGGGCTGCTAACATTTTCAGAACTTTAAGGGTGTAGTATGCATTTTTTGTGCCAAAAATATTTTTGGTTTTGGGAATTTCAGTGGTCTAGGATGCGTGTTAATGTCCGTTTCACTCTGCAAATGTTTTTGGGACATTCAGGGCTCTCTGACAACATTTTTGGGCCACCAACATTTTCTGGACTTTAGGGGGTCTAGGATGCCTGTAAACCCCTTTTTTGGTCCGTCAAAGTTTTCAACATTTTTGCAGGCCTAAAATGCATTTTAAGGCCTTTTCTGGGCTGCTAACATATTCTGAGCTTCATGGGTGTAGGATGCATTTTTCGTGCCAAAAATATTTTTGGGAATTTCAGTGGTCTAGGATGCGGGTTAATGCCCCTTTGAGGCTGAAAATGTTTTTGGGACATTCAGAGCTCTCTGACACAGATTTTGGCCCACCAACATTTTCTGGACTTTAGGGGGTCTAGGATGATTCTAAACCCCTTTTTTCGGCCTCCAAAGTTTTCAACATTTTTGCAGGCCTAAAATGCATTTTAAGGCATTTTTGGGCTGCTAACATTTTCAGAACTTTCAGGGGTGTAGTATGCATTTTTTGTGCCAAAAATATTTTGGGAATTTCAGTGGTCTAGGATGCGGGTTAATGCCCCTTTCAGGCTGCAAATGTTTTTGGGACATTCAGGGCTCTCTGACACCATTTTAGGGCCACAACCATTTTCTGGACTTTAGGGGGTCTAGGATGCCTGTAAACCCCTTTTTTGGTCCTTCAAAGTTTTCTACATTTTTGCAGGCCTAAAATGCATTTTAAGGCATTTTTGGGCTGCTAACATTTTCAGAACTTTCAGGGGTGTAGTATGCATTTTTTGTGCCAAAAATATTTTTGGGAATTTCAGTGGTCTAGGATGCGGCTTAATGCCCATTTCACTCTGCAAATGTTTTTGGGACATTCAGGGCTCTCTGACACCATTTTTGGGCCACCAACATTTTCTGGACTTTAGGGGGTCTAGGATGCCTGTAAACCCCTTTTTTGGTCCTTCAAAGTTTTCAACATTTTTGCAGGCCTAAAATGCATTTTAAGGCCTTTTTTTGAGATGCCAACATTTTCTGATCTTTCAGGGTTGTAGGATGCATTTTTTGTGCCAAAAATATTTTTAGGAATTTCAGTGGTCTGGGATGTGGGTTAGTGCCACTTTCAGGCTGCAAATGTTTTTGGGACATCCAGAGCTCTCTGACACTGTTTTTGGGCCACCAACATTTTCTGGACTTTAGGGGGTCTAGGATGCCTGTAAACCCCTTTTTTGGTCCTTCAAAGTTTTAAACATTTTTGCAGGCCTAAAATGCATTTTAAGGCATATTTGGGCTGCTAACATTTTCAGAACTTTCAGGGGTGTAGTATGCATTTTTTGTGCCGAAAATATTTTTGGGCATTTCAGTGGTCTAGGATGCGGGTTAATGCCCCTTTCAGGCTGCAAATGTTTTTGGGACATTCAGGACTCTCTGACACCATTTTTGGGCCACCAACATTTTTTGGACTTTAGGGGGTCTAGGTTGCCTGTAAACCCCTTTTTTGGTCCTTCAAAGTTTTAAACATTTTTGCAGGCCTAAAATGCATTTTAAGGCATATTTGGGCTGCTAACATTTTCAGAACTTTCAGGGGTGTAGTATGTATTTTTTGTGCCAAAAATATTTTTGTGAATTTCAGTGGTCTAGGATGCGGGTTAATGCCCCTTTGAGGCTGCAAATGTTTTTGGGACATTCAGGGCTCTCTGACACCATTTTTGGGCCACCAACATTTTCTGGACTTTAGGGGGTCTAGGATGCCTGTAAACCCCTTTTTTGGGCCTCCAAAGTTTTCAACATTTTTGCAGGCTTAAAATGCATTTTAAAGCCTTTTTTGGGCTGCTAACATATTCTGAGCCTTAGGGGTGTAGGATGCATTTTTCGTGCCAAAATATTTTTTGGAATTTCAGTGGTCTAGGATCCGGGTTAATGCCCCTTTGAGGCTGCAAATGTTTTTGGGACATTCAGAGCTCTCTGACATATATTTTGGCCCACCAACATTTTCTGGACTTTAGGGGGTCTAGGATGCCTCTAAACTCCTTTTTTCCACCTCCAAAGTTTTCAACATTTTTGCAGGCCTAAAATGCATTTTAAGGCATTTTTGGGCTGCTAACATTTTCAGAACTTTCAGGGCTGTAGGATGCATTTTTCGTGCAAAAAATATTTTTGGGAATTTCAGTGGTCTAGGATGCTGGTTAATGCCCCTTTCAGGCTGCAAATGTTTTTGGGAATTCAGGGCTCTCTGAAACCATTTTTGAGCGACAATCATTTTCTGGACTTTAGGGTGTCTAGGATGCCTGTAACCCCTTTTTTGGGCCTCCAAAGTTTTCAACATTTGTGCAGGCCTAACATGCATTTTAAGGCCTTTTTTGGGCTGCTAACATATTCTGAGCTTCAGGGGTATAGGTTGAATTTTTCATGCCAAAAATATTTTGGGAAATTTCAGTAGTCTAGGATGCGGCTTAATGCCCCTTTCAGGCTGCAAATGTTTTTGGGACATTCAGAGCTCTCTGACACCGATTTTGGCCCACTAACATTTTCTGGACTTTAGGGGGTCTAGGATGCCTCTAAACACCTTTTTTCCACCTCCAAAGTTTTCTATATTTTTGCAGGCCTAAAATGCACTTTAAGGCATTTTTGGGCTGCTAATATTTTCAGAACTTTCAGGGGTGTAGTATGCATTTTTTGTGCCAAAAATATTTTTGGGAATTTCAGTGGTCTAGGATGTGGGTTAATGCCCGTTTCACTCTGCAAATGTTTTTGGGGCATTCAGAGCTCTCTGACACAGATTTTGGCCCACCGACATTTTCTTAACTTTAGGGGGTCTGGGATGCCCGTAAACCCCTTTTTTGGACCTTCAAAGTTTTCAACATTTCTGCAGGCCTAAGAAGCATTTTAAGTCCTTTTTTTGAACTGCCAACATTTTCTCATCTTTCAGGGTTGTAGGATGCATTTTTTGTGCCAAAAATATTTTGGGGAATTTCAGTGGTCTAGGATGCGACTTAATGCCCCTTTCAGGCTGCAAATCTGTTTGGGACATCCAGAGCTCTCTGACACTGTTTTTGGGCCACCAACATTTTCTGGACTTTAGGGGGTCTAGGATGCCTGTAAACCCCTTTTTTGGTCCTTCAAAGTTTTCAACATTTTTGCAGGCCTAAAATGCATTTTAAGGCCTTAATTGGGCTGCTAACATATTCTGAGCTTCAGGGGTATAGGTTGCATTTTTTGTGCCAAAAATATTTTTGGGAATTTCAGTGGTCTAGGATGCGGGTTAATGCCCGTTTCACTCTGCAAATGTTTTTGGAGCATTCAGGGCTCTCTGACACCATTTTTGGCCCACCAACATTTTCTGGACTTTAGGGGGTCTAGGATGCCTGTAAACCCCTTTTTTGGTCCTTCAAAGTTTTAAACATTTTTGCAGGCCTAAAATGCATTTTAAGGCATTTTTGGGCTGCTAACATTTTCAGAACTTTCAGGGGTGTAGTATGCATTTTTTGTGCCAAAAATATTTTTGGGCATTTCAGTGGTCTAGGATGCGGGTTAATGCCCCTTTCAGGCTGCAAATGCTTTTGGGACATTCAAGGCTCTCTGACACCATTTTTGGGCCACCAACATTTTCTGGACTTTAGGGGGTCTAGGATGCCTGTAAACCCCTTTTTTGGTCCTTCAAAGTTTTCAACATTTTTGCAGGCCTAAAATGCATTTTAAGGCCTTTTTTGGGCTGCTAACATATTCTGAGCTTCATGGGTGTAGGATGTATTTTTCGTGCCAAAAATATTTTTGGGAATTTCAGTGGTCTAGGATGCGGGTTAATGCCCCTTTGAAGCTGCAAATGTTTTTGGGACATTCAGAGCCCTCTGACACAGATTTTGGCCCACCAACATTTTCTGGACTTTAGGGGGTCTAGGATGCCTGTAAACCCCTTTTTTGGTCCTTCAAAGTTTTCAACATTTTTGCAGGACTAAAAAGCATTTTAAGGCATTTTTGGGCTGCTAACATTTTCAGAACTTTCAGGGGTGTAGTATGCATTTTTTGTGCCAAAAATATTTTTGTGAATTTCAGTGGTCTAGGATGCGGGTTAATGCCCCTTTGAGGCTGCAAATGTTTTTGGGACATTCAGGGCTCTCTGACACCGATTTTGGCCCACCAACATTTTCTGGACTTTGGGGGGTCTATGATGCCTGTAAACCCCTTTTTTGGTCCTTCAAAGTTTTCAACATTTTTGCAGGCATAAAATGTATTTTAAGGCCTTTTTTGGGCTGCTAACATATTCTGAGCTTCAGGGGTATAGGTTGCATTTTTTGTGCCAAAAATATTTTTTGGAGTTTCAGTGGTCTAGGATGCGGGTTAATGCCCCTTTCAGGCTGCACATGTTTTGGGACATTCAGAGCTCTCTGACACAGATTTTGGCCCACCAACATTTTCTGGACTTTAGGGGGTCTAGGATGCCTGTAAACCCCTTTTTTGGTCCTTCAAAGTTTTCAACATGTTTGCAGGCCTAAAATGCATTTTAAGGCATTTTTGGGCTGCTAACATTTTCAGAACTTTCAGGGGTGTAGTATGCATTTTTTGTGCCAAAAATATTTTTGGGAATTTCAGTGGTCTAGGATGCGGGTTAATGCCCGTTTCACTCTGCAAATGTTTTTGGAGCATTCAGGGCTCTCTGACACCATTTTAGGGCCACCAACATTTTCTGGACTTTAGGGTGTCTAGGATGCCTGTAAACCCCTTTTTTGGTCCTTCAAAGTTTTCAACATTTTTGCAGGCCTAAAACGCATTTTAAGGCATTTTTGGGCTGCTAACATTTTCAGAACTTTCAGGGGTGTAGTATGCATTTTTTGTGCCAAAAATATTTTTGGTTTTGGGAATTTCAGTGGCCTAGGATGCGTGTTAATGCCCGTTTCACTCTGCAAATGTTTTTGGGACATTCAGGGCTCTCTGACACCATTTTTGGGCCACCAACATTTTCTGGACTTTAGGGGGTCTAGGATGCCTGTAAACCCCTTTTTTGGTCCTTCAAAGTTTTCAACATTTTTGCAGGCCTAAAACGCATTTTAAGGCATTTTTGGGCTGCTAACATTTTCAGAACTTTAAGGGTGTAGTATGCATTTTTTGTGCCAAAAATATTTTTGGTTTTGGGAATTTCAGTGGTCTAGGATGCGTGTTAATGTCCGTTTCACTCTGCAAATGTTTTTGGGACATTCAGGGCTCTCTGACAACATTTTTGGGCCACCAACATTTTCTGGACTTTAGGGGGTCTAGGATGCCTGTAAACCCCTTTTTTGGTCCGTCAAAGTTTTCAACATTTTTGCAGGCCTAAAATGCATTTTAAGGCCTTTTCTGGGCTGCTAACATATTCTGAGCTTCATGGGTGTAGGATGCATTTTTCGTGCCAAAAATATTTTTGGGAATTTCAGTGGTCTAGGATGCGGGTTAATGCCCCTTTGAGGCTGAAAATGTTTTTGGGACATTCAGAGCTCTCTGACACAGATTTTGGCCCACCAACATTTTCTGGACTTTAGGGGGTCTAGGATGATTCTAAACCCCTTTTTTCGGCCTCCAAAGTTTTCAACATTTTTGCAGGCCTAAAATGCATTTTAAGGCATTTTTGGGCTGCTAACATTTTCAGAACTTTCAGGGGTGTAGTATGCATTTTTTGTGCCAAAAATATTTTTGGGAATTTCAGTGGTCTAGGATGCGGCTTAATGCCCATTTCACTCTGCAAATGTTTTTGGGACATTCAGGGCTCTCTGACACCATTTTTGGGCCACCAACATTTTCTGGACTTTAAGGGGTCTAGGATGCCTGTAAACCCCTTTTTTGGTCCTTCAAAGTTTTCAACATTTTTGCAGGCCTAAAATGCATTTTAAGGCTTTTTTTTGAGATGCCAACATTTTCTGATCTTTCAGGGTTGTAGGATGCATTTTTTGTGCCAAAAATATTTTTAGGAATTTCAGTGGTCTGGGATGTGGGTTAGTGCCACTTTCAGGCTGCAAATGTTTTTGGGACATTCAGAGCTCTCTGACACTGTTTTTGGGCCACAAACATTTTCTGGACTTTAGGGGGTCTAGGATGCCTGTAAACCCCTTTTTTGGGCCTCCAAATTTTTCAACATTTTTGCAGGCATAAAATGCATTTTAAGGCCTTTTTTGGGCTGCTAACATATTCTGAGCTTCATGGGTGTAGGATGCATTTTTCGTGGCAAAAATATTTTTGGGAATTTCAGTGGTCTAGCATGCGGGTTAATGCCCCTTTGAGGCTGCAAATGTTTTGGGAACATTCAGAGCTCTCTGACACAGATTTTGGCCCACCAACATTTTCTGGACTTTAGGGGGTCTAGGATGCCTGTAAACCCCTTTTTTGGTCCTTCAAAGTTTTCAACATTTTTGCAGGCCTAAAATGCATTTTAAGGCCTTTTTTGGGATGCTAACATATTCTGAGCTTCATGGGTGTAGGATGCATTTTTCGTGCCAAAAATATTTTTGGGAATTTCAGTGGTCTAGGATGCGGGTTAATGCCCCTTTGAGGCTGCAAATGTTTTGGGAACATTCAGAGCTCTCTGACACAGATTTTGGCCCACCAACATTTTCTGGACTTTATGGGGTCTAGGATGCCTCTAAACCCCTTTTTTCGGCCTCCAAAGTTTTCAACATTTTTGCATGGCCTAAAATGCATTTTAAGGCATTTTTGGGCTGCTAACATTTTCAGAACTTTCAGGGGTGTATTATGCATTTTTTGTGGCAAAAATATTTTTGGGAATTTCAGTGGTCTAGGATGCGGATTAATGCCCCTTTCAGGCTGCAAATGTTTTTGGGACATTCAGGGCTCTCTGACACCATTTTTGGGCCACAACCATTTTCTGGACTTTAGGGGGTCTAGGATGCCTGTAAACCCCTTTTTTGGACCTTCAAAGTTTTCAACATTTTTGTAGGCTTAAGATGCATTTTAAGTCCTTTTTTTGAGATGCCAACATTTTCTGATCTTTCAGGGTTGTAGGATGCATTTTTTGTGCCAAAAATATTTTGGGGAATTTCAGTGGTCTAGGATGCGACTTAATGCCCCTTTCAGGCTGCAAATCTGTTTGGGACATTCAGAGCTCTCTGACACTGTTTTTGGGCCACCAACATTTTCTGGACTTTAGGGGGTCTAGGATGCCTGTAAACCCCTTTTTTGGTCCTTCAAAGTTTTCAACATTTTTGCAGGCCTAAAATGCATTTTAAGGCCTTAATTGGGCTGCTAACATATTCTGAGCTTCAGGGGTATAGGTTGCATTTTTTGTGCCAAAAATATTTTTGGGAATTTCAGTGGTCTAGGATGCGAGTTAATGCCCGTTTCACTCTGCAAATGTTTTTGGAGCATTCAGGGCTCTCTGACACCATTTTTGGCCCACCAACATTTTCTGGACTTTAGGGGGTCTAGGATGCCTGTAAACCCCTTTTTTGGTCCTTCAAAGTTTTAAACATTTTTGCAGGCCTAAAATGCATTTTAAGGCATTTTTGGGCTGCTAACATTTTCAGAACTTTCAGGGGTGTAGTATGCATTTTTTGTGCCAAAAATATTTTTGGGCATTTCAGTGGTCTAGGATGCGGGTTAATGCCCCTTTCAGGCTGCAAATGTTTTTGGGACATTCAAGGCTCTCTGACACCATTTTTGGGCCACCAACATTTTCTGGACTTTAGGGGGTCTAGGATGCCTGTAAACCCCTTTTTTGGTCCTTCAAAGTTTTCAACATTTTTGCAGGCCTAAAATGCATTTTAAGGCCTTTTTTGGGCTGCTAACATATTCTGAGCTTCATGGGTGTAGGATGTATTTTTCGTGCCAAAAATATTTTTGGGAATTTCAGTGGTCTAGGATGCGGGTTAATGCCCCTTTGAGGCTGCAAATGTTTTTGGGACATTCAGAGCTCTCTGACACAGATTTTGGCCCACCAACATTTTCTGGACTTTAGGGGGTCTAGGATGCCTGTAAACCCCTTTTTTGGTCCTTCAAAGTTTTCAACATTTTTGCAGGACTAAAAAGCATTTTAAGGCATTTTTGGGCTGCTAACATTTTCAGAACTTTCAGGGGTGTAGTATGCATTTTTTGTGCCAAAAATATTTTTGTGAATTTCAGTGGTCTAGGATGCGGGTTAATGCCCCTTTGAGGCTGCAAATGTTTTTGGGACATTCAGGGCTCTCTGACACCATTTTTGGGCCACCAACATTTTCTGGACTTTAGGGGGTCTAGGATGCCTGTAAACCCCTTTTTTGGTCCTTCAAAGTTTTCAACATTTTTGCAGGCCTAAAATGCATTTTAAGGCATTTTTGGGCTGCTAACATTTTCAGAACTTTCAGGGGTGTAGTATGCATTTTTTGTGCCAAAAATATTTTTAGGAATTTCAGTGGTCTGGGATGTGGGTTAGTGCCACTTTCAGGCTGCAAATGTTTTTGGGACATTCAGAGCTCTCTGACACCGATTTTGGCCCACCAACATTTTCTGGACTTCGGGGGGTCTAGGATGCCTGTAAACCCCTTTTTTGGTCCTTCAAAGTTTTCAACATTTTTGCAGGCATAAAATGTATTTTAAGGCCTTTTTTGGGCTGCTAACATATTCTGAGCTTCAGGGGTATAGGTTGCATTTTTTGTGCCAAAAATATTTTTTGGAGTTTCAGTGGTCTAGGATGCGGGTTAATGCCCCTTTCAGGCTGCACATGTTTTGGGACATTCAGAGCTCTCTGACACAGATTTTGGCCCACCAACATTTTCTGGACTTTAGGGGGTCTAGGATGCCTGTAAACCCCTTTTTTGGTCCTTCAAAGTTTTCAACATGTTTGCAGGCCTAAAATGCATTTTAAGGCATTTTTGGGCTGCTAACATTTTCAGAACTTTCAGGGGTGTAATATGCATTTTTTGTGCCAAAAATATTTTTGGGAATTTCAGTGGTCTAGGATGCGGGTTAATGCCCGTTTCACTCTGCAAATGTTTTTGGAGCATTCAGGGCTCTCTGACACCATTTTTGGGCCACCAACATTTTCTGGACTTTAGGGTGTCTAGGATGCCTGTAAACCCCTTTTTGGGTCCTTCAAAGTTTTCAACATTTTTGCAGGCCTAAAACGCATTTTAAGGCATTTTTGGGCTGCTAACATTTTCAGAACTTTCAGGGGTGTAGTATGCATTTTTTGTGCCAAAAATATTTTTGGTTTTGGGAATTTCAGTGGTCTAGGATGCGTGTTAATGCCCGTTTCACTCTGCAAATGTTTTTGGGACATTCAGGGCTCTCTGACACCATTTTTGGGCCACCAACATTTTCTGGACTTTAGGGGGTCTAGGATGCCTGTAAACCCCTTTTTTGGTCCGTCAAAGTTTTCAACATTTTTGCAGGCCTAAAATGCATTTTAAGGCCTTTTCTGGGCTGCTAACATATTCTGAGCTTCATGGGTGTAGGATGCATTTTTCGTGCCAAAAATATTTTTGGGAATTTCAGTGGTCTAGGATACGGGTTAATGCCCGTTTCACTCTGCAAATGTTTTTGGAGCATTCAGGGCTCTCTGACACCATTTTTGGGCCACCAACATTTTCTGGACTTTAGGGTGTCTAGGATGCCTGTAAACCCCTTTTTTGGTCCTTCAAAGTTTTCAACATTTTTGCAGGCCTAAAACGCATTTTAAGGCATTTTTGGGCTGCTAACATTTTCAGAACTTTCAGGGGTGTAGTATGCATTTTTTGTGCCAAAAATATTTTTGGTTTTGGGAATTTCAGTGGTCTAGGATGCGTGTTAATGTCCGTTTCACTCTGCAAATGTTTTTGGGACATTCAGGGCTCTCTGACAACATTTTTGGGCCACCAACATTTTCTGGACTTTAGGGGGTCTAGGATGCCTGTAAACCCCTTTTTTGGTCCGTCAAAGTTTTCAACATTTTTGCAGGCCTAAAATGCATTTTAAGGCCTTTTCTGGGCTGCTAACATATTCTGAGCTTCATGGGTGTAGGATGCATTTTTCGTGCCAAAAATATTTTTGGGAATTTCAGTGGTCTAGGATGCGGGTTAATGCCCCTTTGAGGCTGCAAATGTTTTTGGGACATTCAGAGCTCTCTGACACAGATTTTGGCCCACCAACATTTTCTGGACTTTAGGGGGTCTAGGATGATTCTAAACCCCTTTTTTCGGCCTCCAAAGTTTTCAACATTTTTGCAGGCCTAAAATGCATTTTAAGGCATTTTTGGGCTGCTAACATTTTCAGAACTTTCAGGGGTGTAGTATGCATTTTTTGTGCCAAAAATATTTTTGGGAATTTCAGTGGTCTAGGATGCGGGTTAATGCCCCTTTCAGGCTGCAAATGTTTTGGGACATTCAGAGCTCTCTGACACAGATTTTGGCCCACCAACATTTTCTGGACTTTGGGGGGTCTAGGATGCCTGTAAACCCCTTTTTTGGCCCTTCAAAGTTTTCAACATTTTTGCAGGCATAAAATGTATTTTAAGGCCTTTTTTGGGCTGCTAACATATTCTGATCTTCAGGGGTATAGGTTGCATTTTTTGTGCCAAAAATATTTTTGGGAGTTTCAGTGGTCTAGGATGCGGGTTAATGCCCCTTTCAGGCTGCAAATGTTTTGGGACATTCAGAGCTCTCTGACACAGATTTTGGCCCACCAACATTTTCTGGACTTTAGGGGGTCTAGGATGCCTGTAAACCCCTTTTTTGGTCCTTCAAAGTTTTCAACATGTTTGCAGGCCTAAAATGCATTTTAAGGCATTTTTGGGCTGCTAACATTTTCAGAACTTTCAGGGGTGTAGTATGCATTTTTTGTGCCAAAAATATTTTTGGGAATTTCAGTGGTCTAGGATGCGGGTTAATGCCCGTTTCACTCTGCAAATGTTTTTGGAGCATTCAGGGCTCTCTGACACTATTTTTGGGCCACCAACATTTTCTGGACTTTAGGGTGTCTAGGATGCCTGTAAACCCCTTTTTTGGTCCTTCAAAGTTTTCAACATTTTTGCAGGCCTAAAATGCATTTTAAGGCATTTTTGGGCTGCTAACATTTTCAGAACTTTCAGGGGTGTAGTATGCATTTTTTGTGCCAAAAATATTTTTGGTTTTGGGAATTTCAGTGGTCTAGGATGCGTGTTAATGCCCGTTTCACTCTGCAAATGTTTTTGGGACATTCAGGGCTCTCTGACACCATTTTTGGGCCACCAACATTTTCTGGACTTTAGGGCGTCTAGGATGCCTGTAAACCCCTTTTTTGGTCCGTCAAAGTTTTCAACATTTTTGCAGGCCTAAAATGCATTTTAAGGCCTTTTTTGGGCTGCTAACAAATTCTGAGCTTCATGGGTGTAGGATGCATTTTTCGTGCCAAAAATATTTTTGGGAATTTCAGTGGTCTAGGATGCGGGTTAATGCCCCTTTGAGGCTGAAAATGTTTTTGGGACATTCAGAGCTCTCTGACACAGATTTTGGCCCACCAACATTTTCTGGACTTTAGGGGGTCTAGGATGATTCTAAACCCCTTTTTTCGGCCTCCAAAGTTTTCAACATTTTTGCAGGCCTAAAATGCATTTTAAGGCATTTTTGGGCTGCTAACATTTTCAGAACTTTCAGGGGTGTAGTATGCATTTTTTGTGCCAAAAATATTTTGGGAATTTCAGTGGTCTAGGATGCGGGTTAATGCCCCTTTCAGGCTGCAAATGTTTTTGGGTCATTCAGGGCTCTCTGACACCATTTTAGGGCCACAACCATTTTCTGGACTTTAGGGGGTCTAGGATGCCTGTAAACCCCTTTTTTGGTCCTTCAAAGTTTTCTACATTTTTGCAGGCCTAAAATGCATTTTAAGGCATTTTTGGGCTGCTAACATTTTCAGAACTTTCAGGGGTGTAGTATGCATTTTTTGTGCCAAAAATATTTTTGGGAATTTCAGTGGTCTAGGATGCGGCTTAATGCCCATTTCACTCTGCAAATGTTTTTGGGACATTCAGGGCTCTCTGACACCATTTTTGGGCGCCAACATTTTCTGGACTTTAGGGGGTCTAGGATGCCTGTAAACCCCTTTTTTGGTCCTTCAAAGTTTTCAACATTTTTGCAGGCCTAAAATGCATTTTAAGGCCTTTTTTTGAGATGCCAACATTTTCTGATCTTTCAGGGTTGTAGGATGCATTTTTTGTGCCAAAAATATTTTTAGGAATTTCAGTGGTCTGGGATGTGGGTTAGTGCCACTTTCAGGCTGCAAATGTTTTTGGGACATTCAGAGCTCTCTGACACCGATTTTGGCCCACCAACATTTTCTGGACTTTGGGGGGTCTAGGATGCCTGTAAACCCCTTTTTTGGTCCGTCAAAGTTTTCAACATTTTTGCAGGCCTAAAATGCATTTTAAGGCCTTTTTTGGGCTGCTAACAAATTCTGAGCTTCATGGGTGTAGAATGCATTTTTCGTGCCAAAAATATTTTTGGGAATTTCAGTGGTCTAGGATGCGGGTTAATGCCCCTTTGAGGCTGAAAATGTTTTTGGGACATTCAGAGCTCTCTGACACAGATTTTGGCCCACCAACATTTTCTGGACTTTAGGGGGTCTAGGATGATTCTAAACCCCTTTTTTCGGCCTCCAAAGTTTTCAACATTTTTGCAGGCCTAAAATGCATTTTAAGGCATTTTTGGGCTGCTAACATTTTCAGAACTTTCAGGGGTGTAGTATGCATTTTTTGTGCCAAAAATATTTTGGGAATTTCAGTGGTCTAGGATGCGGGTTAATGCCCCTTTCAGGCTGCAAATGTTTTTGGGACATTCAGGGCTCTCTGACACCATTTTAGGGCCACAACCATTTTCTGGACTTTAGGGGGTCTAGGATGCCTGTAAACCCCTTTTTTGGTCCTTCAAAGTTTTCTACATTTTTGCAGGCCTAAAATGCATTTTAAGGCATTTTTGGGCTGCTAACATTTTCAGAACTTTCAGGGGTGTAGTATGCATTTTTTGTGCCAAAAATATTTTTGGGAATTTCAGTGGTCTAGGATGCGGCTTAATGCCCATTTCACTCTGCAAATGTTTTTGGGACATTCAGGGCTCTCTGACACCATTTTTGGGCGCCAACATTTTCTGGACTTTAGGGGGTCTAGGATGCCTGTAAACCCCTTTTTTGGTCCTTCAAAGTTTTAAACATTTTTGCAGGCCTAAAATGCATTTTAAGGCATATTTGGGCTGCTAACATTTTCAGAACTTTCAGGGGTGTAGTATGCATTTTTTGTGCCGAAAATATTTTTGGGCATTTCAGTGGTCTAGGATGCGGGTTAATGCCCCTTTGAGGCTGCAAATGTTTTTGGGACATTCAGAGCTCTCTGACACAGATTTTGGCCCACCAACATTTTCTGGACTTTAGGGGGTCTAGGATGCCTGTAAACCCCTTTTTTGGTCCTTCAAAGTTTTCAACATTTTTGCAGGCCTAAAATGCATTTTAAGGCCTTTTTTGGGCTGCTAACATATTCTGAGCTTCATGGGTGTAGGATGCATTTTTCGTGCCAAAAATATTTTTGGGAATTTCAGTGGTCTAGGATGCGGGTTAATGCCCCTTTCAGGCTGCAAATGTTTTTGGGACATTCAGGACTCTCTGACACCATTTTTGGGCCACCAACATTTTTTGGACTTTAGGGGTCTAGGATGCCTGTAAACCCCCTTTTTGGTCCTTCAAAGTTTTCAACATTTTGCAGGCCTAAAATGCATTTTAAGGCCTTTTTTGGGCTGCTAACATTTTCAGAACTTTCAGGGGTGCAGTATGCATTTTTTGTGCCAAAAATATTTTTGTGAATTTCAGTGGTCTAGGATGCGGGTTAATGCCCCTTTGAGGCTGCAAATGTTTTTGGGACATTCAGGGCTCTCTGACACCATTTTTGGGCCACCAACATTTTCTGGACTTTAGGGGGTCTAGGATGCCTGTAAACCCCTTTTTTGGGCCTCCAAAGTTTTCAACATTTTTGCAGGCTTAAAATGCATTTTAAAGCCTTTTTTGGGCTGCTAACATATTCTGAGCCTTAGGGGTGTAGGATGCATTTTTCGTGCCAAAATATTTTTTGGAATTTCAGTGGTCTAGGATCCGGGTTAATGCCCCTTTGAGGCTGCAAATGTTTTTGGGACATTCAGAGCTCTCTGACATATATTTTGGCCCACCAACATTTTCTGGACTTTAGGGGGTCTAGGATGCCTCTAAACTCCTTTTTTCCACCTCCAAAGTTTTCAACATTTTTGCAGGCCTAAAATGCATTTTAAGGCATTTTTGGGCTGCTAACATTTTCAGAACTTTCAGGGGTGTATTATGCATTTTTTGTGCCAAAAATATTTTTGGGAATTTCAGTGGTCTAGGATGCGGATTAATGCCCCTTTCAGGCTGCAAATGTTTTGGGACATTCAGGGCTCTCTGACACCATTTTTGGGCCACAACCATTTTCTGGACTTTAGGGGGTCTAGGATACCTGTAAACCCCTTTTTTGGACCTTCAAAGTTTTCAACATTTTTGTAGGCTTAAGATGCATTTTAAGTCCTTTTTTTGAGATGCCAACATTTTCTGATCTTTCAGGGTTGTAGGATGCATTTTTTGTGCCAAAAATATTTTTGGGAATTTCAGTGGTCTGGGATGTGGGTTAGTGCCACTTTCAGGCTGCAAACGTTTTTGGGACATTCAGAGCTCTCTGACAGCGATTTTGGCCCACCAACATTTTCTGGACTTTAGGGGGTCTTGGATGCCTGTAAACCCCTTTTTTCGACCTCCAAAGTTTTCAACATTTGTGCAGGCCTAAGATGCATTTTAAGTCCTTTTTTTGAGCTGCCAACATTTTCTGATCGTTCAGGGTTGTAGGATGAATTTTTTGTGCCAAAAATATTTTGGGGAATTTCAGTGGTCTAGGATGCGACTTAATGCCCCTTTCAGGCTGCAAATCTGTTTGGGACATTCAGAGCTCTCTGACACTGTTTTTGGGCCACCAACATTTTCTGGACTTTAGGGGGTCTAGGATGCCTGTAAACCCCTTTTTTGGGCCTCCAAAGTTTTCAACATTTTTGCAGGCTTAAAATGCATTTTAAGGCCTTTTTGGGCTGCTAACATATTCTGAGCCTTAGGGGTGTAGGATGCATTTTTCGTGCAAAAAATATTTTTGGGAATTTCAGTGGTCTAGGATGCTGGTTAATGCCCCTTTAAGGCTGCAAATGTTTTTGGGAATTCAGGGCTCTCTGAAACCATTTTTGAGCGACAATCATTTTCTGGACTTTAGGGTGTCTAGGATGCCTGTAACCCCTTTTTTGGGCCTCCAAAGTTTTCAACATTTGTGCAGGCCTAACATGCATTTTAAGGCCTTTTTTGGGCTGCTAACATATTCTGAGCTTCAGGGGTATAGGTTGAATTTTTCATGCCAAAAATATTTTGGGAAATTTCAGTAGTCTAGGATGCGGCTTAATGCCCCTTTCAGGCTGCAAATGTTTTTGGGACATTCAGAGCTCTCTGACACCGATTTTGGCCCACTAACATTTTCTGGACTTTAGGGGGTCTAGGATGCCTCTAAACACCTTTTTTCCACCTCCAAAGTTTTCTATATTTTTGCAGGCCTAAGATGCACTTTAAGGCATTTTTGGGCTGCTAATATTTTCAGAACTTTCAGGGGTGTAGTATGCATTTTTTGTGCCAAAAATATTTTTGGGAATTTCAGTGGTCTAGGATGTGGGTTAATGCCCGTTTCACTCTGCAAATGTTTTTGGGGCATTCAGAGCTCTCTGACACAGATTTTGGCCCACCGACATTTTCTTAACTTTAGGGGGTCTGGGATGCCCGTAAACCCCTTTTTTGGACCTTCAAAGTTTTCAACATTTCTGCAGGCCTAAGAAGCATTTTAAGTCCTTTTTTTGAACTGCCAACATTTTCTCATCTTTCAGGGTTGTAGGATGCATTTTTTGTGCCAAAAATATTTTGGGGAATTTCAGTGGTCTAGGATGCGACTTAATGCCCCTTTCAGGCTGCAAATCTGTTTGGGACATCCAGAGCTCTCTGACACTGTTTTTGGGCCACCAACATTTTCTGGACTTTAGGGGGTCTAGGATGCCTGTAAACCCCTTTTTTGGTCCTTCAAAGTTTTCAACATTTTTGCAGGCCTAAAATGCATTTTAAGGCCTTAATTGGGCT
Organism: Ambystoma mexicanum; assembly: GCF_040938575.1. Classification (NCBI taxonomy): domain Eukaryota; kingdom Metazoa; phylum Chordata; class Amphibia; order Caudata; family Ambystomatidae; genus Ambystoma; species Ambystoma mexicanum. Next base: position 731,411,650 of record NC_090939.1, on the reverse strand, counting down.
GCTAACATATTCTGAGCTTCAGGGGTATAGGTTGCATTTTTTTGTGCCAAAAATATTTTTGGGAATTTCAGTGGTCTAGGATGCGGGTTAATGCCCGTTTCACTCTGCAAATGTTTTTGGAGCATTCAGGGCTCTCTGACACCATTTTTGGCCCACCAACATTTTCTGGACTTTAGGGGGTCTAGGATCCCTGTAAACCCCTTTTTTGGTCCTTCAAAGTTTTAAACATTTTTGCAGGCCTAAAATGCATTTTAAGGCATTTTTGGGCTGCTAACATTTTCAGAACTTTCAGGGGTGTAGTATGCATTTTTTGTGCCAAAAATATTTTTGGGCATTTCAGTGGTCTAGGATGCGGGTTAATGCCCCTTTCAGGCTGCAAATGCTTTTGGGACATTCAAGGCTCTCTGACACCATTTTTGGGCCACCAACATTTTCTGGACTTTAGGGGGTCTAGGATGCCTGTAAACCCCTTTTTTGGTCCTTCAAAGTTTTCAACATTTTTGCAGGCCTAAAATGCATTTTAAGGCCTTTTTTGGGCTGCTAACATATTCTGAGCTTCATGGGTGTAGGATGTATTTTTCGTGCCAAAAATATTTTTGGGAATTTCAGTGGTCTAGGATGCGGGTTAATGCCCCTTTGAAGCTGCAAATGTTTTTGGGACATTCAGAGCCCTCTGACACAGATTTTGGCCCACCAACATTTTCTGGACTTTAGGGGGTCTAGGATGCCTGTAAACCCCTTTTTTGGTCCTTCAAAGTTTTCAACATTTTTGCAGGACTAAAAAGCATTTTAAGGCATTTTTGGGCTGCTAACATTTTCAGAACTTTCAGGGGTGTAGTATGCATTTTTTGTGCCAAAAATATTTTTGTGAATTTCAGTGGTCTAGGATGCGGGTTAATGCCCCTTTGAGGCTGCAAATGTTTTTGGGACATTCAGGGCTCTCTGACACCGATTTTGGCCCACCAACATTTTCTGGACTTTGGGGGGTCTATGATGCCTGTAAACCCCTTTTTTGGTCCTTCAAAGTTTTCAACATTTTTGCAGGCATAAAATGTATTTTAAGGCCTTTTTTGGGCTGCTAACATATTCTGAGCTTCAGGGGTATAGGTTGCATTTTTTGTGCCAAAAATATTTTTTGGAGTTTCAGTGGTCTAGGATGCGGGTTAATGCCCCTTTCAGGCTGCACATGTTTTGGGACATTCAGAGCTCTCTGACACAGATTTTGGCCCACCAACATTTTCTGGACTTTAGGGGGTCTAGGATGCCTGTAAACCCCTTTTTTGGTCCTTCAAAGTTTTCAACATGTTTGCAGGCCTAAAATGCATTGTAAGGCATTTTTGGGCTGCTAACATTTTCAGAACTTTCAGGGGTGTAGTATGCATTTTTTGTGCCAAAAATATTTTTGGGAATTTCAGTGGTCTAGGATGCGGGTTAATGCCCGTTTCACTCTGCAAATGTTTTTGGAGCATTCAGGGCTCTCTGACACCATTTTAGGGCCACCAACATTTTCTGGACTTTAGGGTGTCTAGGATGCCTGTAAACCCCTTTTTTGGTCCTTCAAAGTTTTCAACATTTTTGCAGGCCTAAAACGCATTTTAAGGCATTTTTGGGCTGCTAACATTTTCAGAACTTTCAGGGGTGTAGTATGCATTTTTTGTGCCAAAAATATTTTTGGTTTTGGGAATTTCAGTGGTCTAGGATGCGTGTTAATGCCCGTTTCACTCTGCAAATGTTTTTGGGACATTCAGGGCTCTCTGACACCATTTTTGGGCCACCAACATTTTCTGGACTTTAGGGGGTCTAGGATGCCTGTAAACCCCTTTTTTGGTCCGTCAACGTTTTCAACATTTTTGCAGGCCTAAAATGCATTTTAAGGCCTTTTTTGGGCTGCTAACATATTCTGAGCTTCATGGGTGTAGGATGCATTTTTCGTGCCAAAAATATTTTTGGGAATTTCAGTGGTCTAGGATGCGGGTTAATGCCCGTTTCACTCTGCAAATGTTTTTGGAGCATTCAGGGCTCTCTGACACCATTTTTGGGCCACCAACATTTTCTGGACTTTAGGGGGTCTAGGTTGCCTGTAAACCCCTTTTTTGGTCCTTCAAAGTTTTCAACATTTTTGCAGGCCTAAAACGCATTTTAAGGCATTTTTGGGCTGCTAACATTTTCAGAACTTTAAGGGTGTAGTATGCATTTTTTGTGCCAAAAATATTTTTGGTTTTGGGAATTTCAGTGGTCTAGGATGCGTGTTAATGTCCGTTTCACTCTGCAAATGTTTTTGGGACATTCAGGGCTCTCTGACAACATTTTTGGGCCACCAACATTTTCTGGACTTTAGGGGGTCTAGGATGCCTGTAAACCCCTTTTTTGGTCCGTCAAAGTTTTCAACATTTTTGCAGGCCTAAAATGCATTTTAAGGCCTTTTCTGGGCTGCTAACATATTCTGAGCTTCATGGGTGTAGGATGCATTTTTCGTGCCAAAAATATTTTTGGGAATTTCAGTGGTCTAGGATGCGGGTTAATGCCCCTTTGAGGCTGAAAATGTTTTTGGGACATTCAGAGCTCTCTGACACAGATTTTGGCCCACCAACATTTTCTGGACTTTAGGGGGTCTAGGATGATTCTAAACCCCTTTTTTCGGCCTCCAAAGTTTTCAACATTTTTGCAGGCCTAAAATGCATTTTAAGGCATTTTTGGGCTGCTAACATTTTCAGAACTTTCAGGGGTGTAGTATGCATTTTTTGTGCCAAAAATATTTTTGGGAATTTCAGTGGTCTAGGATGCGGCTTAATGCCCATTTCACTCTGCAAATGTTTTTGGGACATTCAGGGCTCTCTGACACCATTTTTGGGCCACCAACATTTTCTGGACTTTAAGGGGTCTAGGATGCCTGTAAACCCCTTTTTTGGTCCTTCAAAGTTTTCAACATTTTTGCAGGCCTAAAATGCATTTTAAGGCTTTTTTTTGAGATGCCAACATTTTCTGATCTTTCAGGGTTGTAGGATGCATTTTTTGTGCCAAAAATATTTTTAGGAATTTCAGTGGTCTGGGATGTGGGTTAGTGCCACTTTCAGGCTGCAAATGTTTTTGGGACATTCAGAGCTCTCTGACACTGTTTTTGGGCCACAAACATTTTCTGGACTTTAGGGGGTCTAGGATGCCTGTAAACCCCTTTTTTGGGCCTCCAAAGTTTTCAACATTTTTGCAGGCATAAAATGCATTTTAAGGCCTTTTTTGGGCTGCTAACATATTCTGAGCTTCATGGGTGTAGGATGCATTTTTCGTGGCAAAAATATTCTTGGGAATTTCAGTGGTCTAGGATGCGAGTTAATGTCCCTTTCAGGCTGACAATGTTTTTGGGACATTCAGAGCTCTCTGACACCATTTATGGGCCACCAACATTTTCTGGACTTTAGGGGGTCTAGGATGCCTGTAAATCCCTTTTTTGGTCCTTCAAAGTTTTAAACATTTTTGCAGGCCTAAAATGCATTTTAAGGCATATTTGGGCTGCTAACATTTTCAGAACTTTCAGGGGTGTAGTATGCATTTTTTGTGCCAAAAATATTTTTGGGCATTTCAGTGGTCTAGGATGCGGGTTAATGCCCCTTTCAGGCTGCAAATGTTTTTGGGACATTCAAGGCTCTCTGACACCATTTTTGGGCCACCAACATTTTCTGGACTTTAGGGGGTCTAGGATGCCTGTAAACCCCTTTTTTGGTTCTTCAAAGTTTTCAACATTTTTGCAGGCCTAAAATGCATTTTAAGGCCTTTTTTGGGCTGCTAACATATTCTGAGCTTCATGGGTGTAGGATGCATTTTTCGTGCCAAAAATATTTTTGGGAATTTCAGTGGTCTAGCATGCGGGTTAATGCCCCTTTGAGGCTGCAAATGTTTTGGGAACATTCAGAGCTCTCTGACACAGATTTTGGCCCACCAACATTTTCTGGACTTTAGGGGGTCTAGGATGCCTGTAAACCCCTTTTTTGGTCCTTCAAAGTTTTCAACATTTTTGCAGGCCTAAAATGCATTTTAAGGCCTTTTTTGGGATGCTAACATATTCTGAGCTTCATGGGTGTAGGATGCATTTTTCGTGCCAAAAATATTTTTGGGAATTTCAGTGGTCTAGGATGCGGGTTAATGCCCCTTTGAGGCTGCACATGTTTTTTGGACATTCAGAGCTCTCTGACACAGATTTTGGCCCACCAACATTTTCTGGACTTTATGGGGTCTAGGATGCCTCTAAACCCCTTTTTTCGGCCTCCAAAGTTTTCAACATTTTTGCAGGCCTAAAATGCATTTTAAGGCATTTTTGGGCTGCTAAACATTTTCAGAACTTTCAGGGGTGTAGTATTCATTTTTTGTGCCAAAAATATTTTTGGGAATGTCAGAGGTCTAGGATGCAGGTTAATGCCCGTTTCACTCTGCAAATGTTTTTGGGACATTCAGGGCTCTCTGACACCATTTTTGGGCCACCAACATTTTCTGGACTTTAGGGGGTCTAGGATGCCTGTAAACCCCTTTTTTGGTCCTTCAAAGTTTTCAACATTTTTGCAGGCCTAAAATGCATTTTAAGGCATTTTTGGGCTGCTAACATTTTCAGAACTTTCAGGGGTGTATTATGCATTTTTTGTGGCAAAAATATTTTTGGGAATTTCAGTGGTCTAGGATGCGGATTAATGCCCCTTTCAGGCTGCAAATGTTTTTGGGACATTCAGGGCTCTCTGACACCATTTTTGGGCCACAACCATTTTCTGGACTTTAGGGGGTCTAGGATGCCTGTAAACCCCTTTTTTGGACCTTCAAAGTTTTCAACATTTTTGTAGGCTTAAGATGCATTTTAAGTCCTTTTTTTGAGATGCCAACATTTTCTGATCTTTCAGGGTTGTAGGATGCATTTTTTGTGCCAAAAATATTTTGGGGAATTTCAGTGGTCTAGGATGCGACTTAATGCCCCTTTCAGGCTGCAAATCTGTTTGGGACATTCAGAGCTCTCTGACACTGTTTTTGGGCCACCAACATTTTCTGGACTTTAGGGGGTCTAGGATGCCTGTAAACCCCTTTTTTGGTCCTTCAAAGTTTTCAACATTTTTGCAGGCCTAAAATGCATTTTAAGGCCTTAATTGGGCTGCTAACATATTCTGAGCTTCAGGGGTATAGGTTGCATTTTTTGTGCCAAAAATATTTTTGGGAATTTCAGTGGTCTAGGATGCGGGTTAATGCCCGTTTCACTCTGCAAATGTTTTTGGAGCATTCAGGGCTCTCTGACACCATTTTTGGCCCACCAACATTTTCTGGACTTTAGGGGGTCTAGGATGCCTGTAAACCCCTTTTTTGGTCCTTCAAAGTTTTAAACATTTTTGCAGGCCTAAAATGCATTTTAAGGCATTTTTGGGCTGCTAACATTTTCAGAACTTTCAGGGGTGTAGTATGCATTTTTTGTGCCAAAAATATTTTTGTGCATTTCAGTGGTCTAGGATGCGGGTTAATGCCCCTTTCAGGCTGCAAATGTTTTTGGGACATTCAAGGCTCTCTGACACCATTTTTGGGCCACCAACATTTTCTGGACTTTAGGGGGTCTAGGATGCCTGTAAACCCCTTTTTTGGTCCTTCAAAGTTTTCAACATTTTTGCAGGCCTAAAATGCATTTTAAGGCCTTTTTTGGGCTGCTAACATATTCTGAGCTTCATGGGTGTAGGATGTATTTTTCGTGCCAAAAATATTTTTGGGAATTTCAGTGGTCTAGGATGCGGGTTAATGCCCCTTTGAGGCTGCAAATGTTTTTGGGACATTCAGAGCTCTCTGACACAGATTTTGGCCCACCAACATTTTCTGGACTTTAGGGGGTCTAGGATGCCTGTAAACCCCTTTTTTGGTCCTTCAAAGTTTTCAACATTTTTGCAGGACTAAAAAGCATTTTAAGGCATTTTTGGGCTGCTAACATTTTCAGAACTTTCAGGGGTGTAGTATGCATTTTTTGTGCCAAAAATATTTTTGTGAATTTCAGTGGTCTAGGATGCGGGTTAATGCCCCTTTGAGGCTGCAAATGTTTTTGGGACATTCAGGGCTCTCTGACACCATTTTTGGGCCACCAACATTTTCTGGACTTTAGGGGGTCTAGGATGCCTGTAAACCCCTTTTTTGGTCCTTCAAAGTTTTCAACATTTTTGCAGGCCTAAAATGCATTTTAAGGCATTTTTGGGCTGCTAACATTTTCAGAACTTTCAGGGGTGTAGTATGCATTTTTTGTGCCAAAAATATTTTTAGTAATTTCAGTGGTCTGGGATGTGGGTTAGTGCCACTTTCAGGCTGCAAATGTTTTTGGGACATTCAGAGCTCTCTGACACCGATTTTGGCCCACCAACATTTTCTGGACTTCGGGGGGTCTAGGATGCCTGTAAACCCCTTTTTTGGTCCTTCAAAGTTTTCAACATTTTTGCAGGCATAAAATGTATTTTAAGGCCTTTTTTGGGCTGCTAACATATTCTGAGCTTCAGGGGTATAGGTTGCATTTTTTGTGCCAAAAATATTTTTTGGAGTTTCAGTGGTCTAGGATGCGGGTTAATGCCCCTTTCAGGCTGCACATGTTTTGGGACATTCAGAGCTCTCTGACACAGATTTTGGCCCACCAACATTTTCTGGACTTTAGGGGGTCTAGGATGCCTGTAAACCCCTTTTTTGGTCCTTCAAAGTTTTCAACATGTTTGCAGGCCTAAAATGCATTTTAAGGCATTTTTGGGCTGCTAACATTTTCAGAACTTTCAGGGGTGTAATATGCATTTTTTGTGCCAAAAATATTTTTGGGAATTTCAGTGGTCTAGGATGCGGGTTAATGCCCGTTTCACTCTGCAAATGTTTTTGGGACATTCAGGGCTCTCTGACACCATTTTTGGGCCACCAACATTTTCTGGACTTTAGGGTGTCTAGGATGCCTGTAAACCCCTTTTTGGGTCCTTCAAAGTTTTCAACATTTTTGCAGGCCTAAAACGCATTTTAAGGCATTTTTGGGCTGCTAACATTTTCAGAACTTTCAGGGGTGTAGTATGCATTTTTTGTGCCAAAAATATTTTTGGTTTTGGGAATTTCAGTGGTCTAGGATGCGTGTTAATGCCCGTTTCACTCTGCAAATGTTTTTGGGACATTCAGGGCTCTCTGACACCATTTTTGGGCCACCAACATTTTCTGGACTTTAGGGGGTCTAGGATGCCTGTAAACCCCTTTTTTGGTCCGTCAAAGTTTTCAACATTTTTGCAGGCCTAAAATGCATTTTAAGGCCTTTTCTGGGCTGCTAACATATTCTGAGCTTCATGGGTGTAGGATGCATTTTTCGTGCCAAAAATATTTTTGGGAATTTCAGTGGTCTAGGATGCGGGTTAATGCCCGTTTCACTCTGAAAATGTTTTTGGAGCATTCAGGGCTCTCTGACACCATTTTTGGGCCACCAACATTTTCTGGACTTTAGGGTGTCTAGGATGCCTGTAAACCCCTTTTTTGGTCCTTCAAAGTTTTCAACATTTTTGCGGGCCTAAAACGCATTTTAAGGCATTTTTGGGCTTCTAACATTTTCAGAACTTTCAGGGGTGTAGTATGCATTTTTTGTGCCAAAAATATTTTTGGTTTTGGGAATTTCAGTGGTCTAGGATGCGTGTTAATGTCCGTTTCACTCTGCAAATGTTTTTGGGACATTCAGGGCTCTCTGACAACATTTTTGGGCCACCAACATTTTCTGGACTTTAGGGGGTCTAGGATGCCTGTAAACCCCTTTTTTGGTCCGTCAAAGTTTTCAACATTTTTGCAGGCCTAAAATGCATTTTAAGGCCTTTTCTGGGCTGCTAACATATTCTGAGCTTCATGGGTGTAGGATGCATTTTTCGTGCCAAAAATATTTTTGGGAATTTCAGTGGTCTAGGATGCGGGTTAATGCCCCTTTGAGGCTGCAAATGTTTTTGGGACATTCAGAGCTCTCTGACACAGATTTTGGCCCACCAACATTTTCTGGACTTTAGGGGGTCTAGGATGATTCTAAACCCCTTTTTTCGGCCTCCAAAGTTTTCAACATTTTTGCAGGCCTAAAATGCATTTTAAGGCATTTTTGGGCTGCTAACATTTTCAGAACTTTCAGGGGTGTAGTATGCATTTTTTGTGCCAAAAATATTTTTGGTTTTGGGAATTTCAGTGGTCTAGGATGCGTGTTAATGCCCGTTTCACTCTGCAAATGTTTTTGGGGCATTCAGAGCTCTCTGACACAGATTTTGGCCCACCAACATTTTCTGGACTTTAGGGGGTCTAGGATGCCTGTAAACCCCTTTTTTGGTCCTTCAAAGTTTTAAACATTTTTGCAGGCCTAAAATGCATTTTAAGGCATATTTGGGCTGCTAACATTTTCAGAACTTTCAGGGGTGTAGTATGCATTTTTTGTGCCAAAAATATTTTTGGGAATTTCAGTGGTCTAGGATGCGGGTTAATGCCCCTTTCAGGCTGCAAATGTTTTTGGGACATTCAGGGCTCTCTGACACCATTTTTGGGCCACAACCATTTTCTGGACTTTAGGGGGTCTAGGATGCCTGTAAACCCCTTTTTTCGGCCTCCAAAGTTTTCAACATTTTTGCAGGCCTAAAATACATTTTAAGGCATTTTTGGGCTGCTAACATTTTCAGAACTTTCAGGGGTGTAGTATGCATTTTTTGTGCCAGAAATATTTTTAGGAATTTCAGTGGTCTGGGATGTGGGTTAGTGGCACTTTCAGGCTGCAAATGTTTTTGGGACATTCAGAGCTCTCTGACACCTATTTTGGCCCACCAAACTTTTCTGGACTTTGGGGCGTCTAGGATGCCTGTAAACCCCTTTTTTGGTCCTTCAAAGTTTTCAACATTTTTGCAGGCATAAAATGTATTTTAAGGCCTTTTTTGGGCTGCTAACATATTCTGATCTTCATGGGTGTAGGATGCATTTTTCGTGCCAAAAATATTTTTGGGAATTTCAGTGGTCTAGCATGCGGGTTAATGCCCCTTTGAGGCTGCAAATGTTTTTGGGACATTCAGAGCTCTCTGACACAGATTTTGGCCCACCAACATTTTCTGGACTTTAGGGGGTCTAGGATGCCTGTAAACCCCTTTTTTGGTCCTTCAAAGTTTTCAACATTTTTGCAGGCCTAAAATACATTTTAAGGCCTTTTTTGGGCTGCTAACATATTCTGAGCTTCATGGGTGTAGGATGCATTTTTCGTGCCAAACATATTTTTGGGAATTTCAGTGGTCTAGGATGCGGGTTAATGCCCCTTTCAGGCTGCAAATGTTTTTGGGACATTCAGGACTCTCTGACACCATTTTTGGGCCACCAACATTTTTTGGACTTTAGGGGTCTAGGATGCATGTAAACCCCTTTTTTGGTCCTTCAAAGTTTTCAACATTTTGCAGGCCTAAAATGCATTTTAAGGCCTTTTTTGGGCTGCTAACATTTTCAGAACTTTCAGGGGTGCAGTATGCATTTTTTGTGCCAAAAATATTTTTGGGAATTTCAGTGGTCTAGGATGTGGGTTAATGCCCGTTTCACTCTGCAAATGTTTTTGGGGCATTCAGAGCTCTCTGACACAGATTTTGGCCCACCAACATTTTCTGGACTTTAGGGGGTCTAGGATGCCTCTAAACCCCTTTTTTCGGCCTCCAAAGTTTTCAACATTTTTGCAGGCCTAAAATGCATTTTAAGGCATTTTTGGGCTGCTAACATTTTCAGAACTTTCAGGGGTGTAGTATGCATTTTTTGTGCCAAAAATATTTTTGGGAATTTCAGTGGTCTAGGATGCGGGTTAATGCCCCTTTCAGGCTGCAAATGTTTTTGGGACATTCAGGGCTCTCTGACACCATTTTTGGACCACAACCATTTTCTGGATTTTAGGGGGTCTAGGATGCCTGTAAACCCCTTTTTTCGGCCTCCAAAGTTTTCAACATTTTTGCAGGCCTAAAATACATTTTAAGGCATTTTTGGGCTGCTAACATTTTCAGAACTTTCAGGGGTGTAGTATGCATTTTTTGTGCCAAAAATATTTTTAGGAATTTCAGTGGTCTGGGATGTGGGTTAGTGCCACTTTCAGGCTGCAAATGTTTTTGGGACATTCAGAGCTCTCTGACACCGATTTTGGCCCACCAACATTTTCTGGACTTTGGGGGGTCTAGGATGCCTGTAAACCCCTTTTTTGGTCCTTCAAAGTTTTCAACATTTTTGCAGGCATAAAATGTATTTTAAGGCCTTTTTTGGGCTGCTAACATATTCTGAGCTTCAGGGGTATAGGTTGCATTTTTTGTGCCAAAAATATTTTTGGGAGTTTCAGTGGTCTAGGACGCGGGTTAATGCCCCTTTCAGGCTGCAAATGTTTTGGGACATTCAGAGCTCTCTGACACTGATTTTGGCCCACCAACATTTTCTGGACTTTAGGGGGTCTAGGATGCCTGTAAACCCCTTTTTTGGTCCTTCATAGTTTTCAACATGTTTTCAGGCCTAAAATGCATTTTAAGGCATTTTTGGGCTGCTAACATTTTCAGAACTTTCAGGAGTGTAGTATGCATTTTTTGTGCCAAAAATATTTTTGGGAATTTCAGTGGTCTAGGATGCGGGTTAATGCCCGTTTCACTCTGCAAATGTTTTTGGAGCATTCAGGGCTCTCTGACACCATTTTTGGGCCACCAACATTTTCTAGACTTTAGGGTGTCTAGGATGCCTGTAAACCCCTTTTTTGGTCCTTCAAAGTTTTCAACATTTTTGCAGCCCTAAAATGCATTTTAAGGCATTTTTGGGCTGCTAACATTTTCAGAACTTTCAGGGGTGTAGTATGCATTTTTTGTGCCAAAAATATTTTTAGTTTTGGGAATTTCAGTGGTCTAGGATGCGTGTTAATGCGCGTTTCGCTCTGCAAATGTTTTTGGGACATTCAGGGCTCTCTGACACCATTTTTGGGCCACCAACATTTTCTGGACTTTAGGGGGTCTAGGATGCCTGTAAACCCCTTTTTTGGTCCGTCAAAGTTTTCAACATTTTTGCAGGCCTAAAATGCATTTTAAGGCCTTTTTTGGGCTGCTAACATATTCTGAGCTTCATGGGTGTAGGATGCATTTTTCGTGCCAAAAATATTTTTGGGAATTACAGTGGTCTAGGATGCGGGTTAATGCCCCTTTCAGGCTGCAAATGTTTTTGGTACATTCAGGGCTCTCTGACACCATTTTAGGGCCACAACCATTTTCTGGACTTTAGGGGGTCTAGGATGCCTGTAAACCCCTTTTTTGGTCCTTCAAGGTTTTCTACATTTTTGCAGGCCTAAAATGCATTTTAAGGCATTTTTGGGCTGCTAACATTTTCAGAACTTTCAGGGGTGTAGTATGCATTTTTTGTGCCAAAAATATTTTTGGGAATTTCAGTGGTCTAGGATGCGGCTTAATGCCCGTTTCACTCTGCAAATGTTTTTGGGACATTCAGGGCTCTCTGACACCATTTTTGGGCCACCAACATTTTCTGGACTTTAGGGGGTCTAGGATGCCTGTAAACCCCTTTTTTGGTCCTTCAAAGTTTTCAACATTTTTGCAGGCCTAAAATGCATTTTAAGGCCTTTTTTTGAGATGCCAACATTTTCTGATCTTTCAGGGTTGTAGGATGCATTTTTTGTGCCAAAAATATTTTTAGGAATTTCAGTGGTCTGGGATGTGGGTTAGTGCCACTTTCAGGCTGCAAATGTTTTTGGGACATTCAGAGCTCTCTGACACTGTTTTTGGGCCACAAACATTTTCTGGACTTTAGGGGGTCTAGGAGTCCTGTAAACCCCTTTTTTGGGCCTCCAAAGTTTTCAACATTTTTGCAGGCATAAAATGCATTTTAAGGCCTTTTTTGGGCTGCTAACATATTCTGAGCTTCATGGGTGTAGGATGCATTTTTCGTGGCAAAAATATTTTTGGGAATTTCAGTGGTCTAGGATGCGAGTTAATGCCCCTTTCAGGCTGACAATGTTTTTGGGACATTCAGAGCTCTCTGACACCATTTATGGGCCACCAACATTTTCTGGACTTTAGGGGGTCTAGGATGCCTGTAAACCCCTTTTTTGGTCCTTCAAAGTTTTAAACATTTTTGCAGGCCTAAAATGCATTTTAAGGCATATTTGGGCTGCTAACATTTTCAGAACTTTCAGGGGTGTAGTATGCATTTTTTGTGCCGAAAATATTTTTGGGCATTTCAGTGGTCTAGGATGCGGGTTAATGCCCCTTTCAGGCTGCAAATGTTTTTGGGACATTCAAGGCTCTCTGACACCATTTTTGGGCCACCAACATTTTCTGGACTTTAGGGGGTCTAGGATGCCTGTAAACCCCTTTTTTGGGCCTCCAAAGTTTTCAACATTTTTGCAGGCATAAAATGCATTTTAAGGCCTTTTTTGGGCTGCTAACATATTCTGAGCTTCATGGGTGTAGGATGCATTTTTCGTGCCAAAAATATTTTTGGGAATTTCAGTGGTCTAGCATGCGGGTTAATGCCCCTTTGAGGCTGCAAATGTTTTTGGGACATTCAGAGCTCTCTGACACAGATTTTGGCCCACCAACATTTTCTGGACTTTAGGGGGTCTAGGATGCCTGTAAACCCCTTTTTTGGTCCTTCCAAGTTTTCAACATTTTGCAGGCCTAAAATGCATTTTAAGGCCTTTTTTGGGCTGCTAACATTTTCAGAACTTTCAGGGGTGCAGTATGCATTTTTTGTGCCAAAAATATTTTTGGGAATTTCAGTGGTCTAGGATGTGGGTTAATGCCCGTTTCACTCTGCAAATGTTTTTGGGGCATTCAGAGCTCTCTGACACAGATTTTGGCCCACCAACATTTTCTCGACTTTAGGGGGTCTAGGATGCCTGTAAACCCCTTTTTTGGTCCTTCAAAGTTTTAAACATTTTTGCAGGCCTAAAATGCATTTTAACGCATATTTGGGCTGCTAACATTTTCAGAACTTTCAGGGGTGTAGTATGCATTTTTTGTGCCAAAAATATTTTTGGGAATTTCAGTGGTCTAGGATGCGGGTTAATGCCCCTTTCAGGCTGCAAATGTTTTTGGGACATTCAGGGCTCTCTGACACCATTTTTGGGCCACAACCATTTTCTGGACTTTAGGGGGTCTAGGATGCCTGTAAACCCCTTTTTTCGGCCTCCAAAGTTTTCAACATTTTTGCAGGAATAAAATACATTTTAAGGCATTTTTGGGCTGCTAACATTTTCAGAACTTTCAGGGGTGTAGTATGCATTTTTTGTGCCAGAAATATTTTTAGGAATTTCAGTGGTCTGGGATGTGGGTTAGTGGCACTTTCAGGCTGCAAATGTTTTTGGGACATTCAGAGCTCTCTGACACCGATTTTGGCCCACCAAACTTTTCTGGACTTTGGGGCGTCTAGGATGCCTGTAAACCCCTTTTTTGGTCCTTCAAAGTTTTCAACATTTTTGCAGGCATAAAATGTATTTTAAGGCCTTTTTTGGGCTGCTAACATATTCTGATCTTCATGGGTGTAGGATGCATTTTTCGTGCCAAAAATATTTTTGGGAATTTCAGTGGTCTAGCATGCGGGTTAATGCCCCTTTGAGGCTGCAAATGTTTTTGGGACATTCAGAGCTCTCTGACACAGATTTTGGCCCACCAACATTTTCTGGACTTTAGGGGGTCTAGGATGCCTGTAAACCCCTTTTTTGGTCCTTCAAAGTTTTCAACATTTTTGCAGGCCTAAAATACATTTTAAGGCCTTTTTTGGGCTGCTAACATATTCTGAGCTTCATGGGTGTAGGATGCATTTTTCGTGCCAAACATATTTTTGGGAATTTCAGTGGTCTAGGATGCGGGTTAATGCCCCTTTCAGGCTGCAAATGTTTTTGGGACATTCAGGACTCTCTGACACCATTTTTGGGCCACCAACATTTTTTGGACTTTAGGGGTCTAGGATGCATGTAAACCCCTTTTTTGGTCCTTCAAAGTTTTCAACATTTTGCAGGCCTAAAATGCATTTTAAGGCCTTTTTTGGGATGCTAACATTTTCAGAACTTTCAGGGGTGCAGTATGCATTTTTTGTGCCAAAAATATTTTTGGGAATTTCAGTGGTCTAGGATGTGGGTTAATGCCCGTTTCACTCTGCAAATGTTTTTGGGGCATTCAGAGCTCTCTGACACAGATTTTGGCCCACCAACATTTTCTGGACTTTAGGGGGTCTAGGATGCCTCTAAACCCCTTTTTTCGGCCTCCAAAGTTTTCAACATTTTTGCAGGCCTAAAATGCATTTTAAGGCATTTTTGGGCTGCTAACATTTTCAGAACTTTCAGGGGTGTAGTATGCATTTTTTGTGCCAAAAATATTTTTGGGAATTTCAGTGGTCTAGGATGCGGGTTAATGCCCCTTTCAGGCTGCAAATGTTTTTGGGACATTCAGGGCTCTCTGACACCATTTTTGGACCACAACCATTTTCTGGATTTTAGGGGGTCTAGGATGCCTGTAAACCCCTTTTTTCGGCCTCCAAAGTTTTCAACATTTTTGCAGGCCTAAAATACATTTTAAGGCATTTTTGGGCTGCTAACATTTTCAGAACTTTCAGGGGTGTAGTATGCATTTTTTGTGCCAAAAATATTTTTAGGAATTTCAGTGGTCTGGGATGTGGGTTAGTGCCACTTTCAGGCTGCAAATGTTTTTGGGACATTCAGAGCTCTCTGACATCGATTTTGGCCCACCAACATTTTCTGGACTTTGGGGGGTCTAGGATGCCTGTAAACCCCTTTTTTGGTCCTTCAAAGTTTTCAACATTTTTGCAGGCATAAAATGTATTTTAAGGCCTTTTTTGGGCTGCTAACATATTCTGAGCTTCAGGGGTATAGGTTGCATTTTTTGTGCCAAAAATATTTTTGGGAGTTTCAGTGGTCTAGGACGCGGGTTAATGCCCCTTTCAGGCTGCAAATGTTTTGGGACATTCAGAGCTCTCTGACACTGATTTTGGCCCACCAACATTTTCTGGACTTTAGGGGGTCTAGGATGCCTGTAAACCCCTTTTTTGGTCCTTCATAGTTTTCAACATGTTTTCAGGCCTAAAATGCATTTTAAGGCATTTTTGGGCTGCTAACATTTTCAGAACTTTCAGGAGTGTAGTATGCATTTTTTGTGCCAAAAATATTTTTGGGAATTTCAGTGGTCTAGGATGCGGGTTAATGCCCGTTTCACTCTGCAAATGTTTTTGGAGCATTCAGGGCTCTCTGACACCATTTTTGGGCCACCAACATTTTCTAGACTTTAGGGTGTCTAGGATGCCTGTAAACCCCTTTTTTGGTCCTTCAAAGTTTTCAACATTTTTGCAGCCCTAAAATGCATTTTAAGGCATTTTTGGGCTGCTAACATTTTCAGAACTTTCAGGGGTGTAGTATGCATTTTTTGTGCCAAAAATATTTTTAGTTTTGGGAATTTCAGTGGTCTAGGATGCGTGTTAATGCGCGTTTCGCTCTGCAAATGTTTTTGGGACATTCAGGGCTCTCTGACACCATTTTTGGGCCACCAACATTTTCTGGACTTTAGGGGGTCTAGGATGCCTGTAAACCCCTTTTTTGGTCCGTCAAAGTTTTCAACATTTTTGCAGGCCTAAAATGCATTTTAAGGCCTTTTTTGGGCTGCTAACATATTCTGAGCTTCATGGGTGTAGGATGCATTTTTCGTGCCAAAAATATTTTTGGGAATTTCAGTGGTCTAGGATGCGGGTTAATGCCCCTTTGAGGCTGCAAATGTTTTTGGGACATTCAGAGCTCTCTGACACAGATTTTGGCCCACCAAGATTTTCTGGACTTTAGGGGGTCTAGGATGATTCTAAACCCCTTTTTTCGGCCTCCCAAGTTTTCAACATTTTTGCAGGCCTAAAATGCATTTTAAGGCATTTTTGGGCTGCTAACATTTTCAGAACTTTCAGGGGTGTAGTATGCATTTTTTGTGCCAAAAATATTTTTGGGAATTACAGTGGTCTAGGATGCGGGTTAATGCCCCTTTCAGGCTGCAAATGTTTTTGGTACATTCAGGGCTCTCTGACACCATTTTAGGGCCACAACCATTTTCTGGACTTTAGGGGGTCTAGGATGCCTGTAAACCCCTTTTTTGGTCCTTCAAGGTTTTCTACATTTTTGCAGGCCTAAAATGCATTTTAAGGCATTTTTGGGCTGCTAACATTTTCAGAACTTTCAGGGGTGTAGTATGCATTTTTTGTGCCAAAAATATTTTTGGGAATTTCAGTGGTCTAGGATGCGGCTTAATGCCCGTTTCACTCTGCAAATGTTTTTGGGACATTCAGGGCTCTCTGACACCATTTTTGGGCCACCAACATTTTCTGGACTTTAGGGGGTCTAGGATGCCTGTAAACCCCTTTTTTGGTCCTTCAAAGTTTTCAACATTTTTGCAGGCCTAAAATGCATTTTAAGGCCTTTTTTTGAGATGCCAACATTTTCTGATCTTTCAGGGTTGTAGGATGCATTTTTTGTGCCAAAAATATTTTTAGGAATTTCAGTGGTCTGGGATGTGGGTTAGTGCCACTTTCAGGCTGCAAATGTTTTTGGGACATTCAGAGCTCTCTGACACTGTTTTTGGGCCACAAACATTTTCTGGACTTTAGGGGGTCTAGGAGTCCTGTAAACCCCTTTTTTGGGCCTCCAAAGTTTTCAACATTTTTGCAGGCATAAAATGCATTTTAAGGCCTTTTTTGGGCTGCTAACATATTCTGAGCTTCATGGGTGTAGGATGCATTTTTCGTGGCAAAAATATTTTTGGGAATTTCAGTGGTCTAGGATGCGAGTTAATGCCCCTTTCAGGCTGACAATGTTTTTGGGACATTCAGGGCTCTCTGACACCATTTATGGGCCACCAACATTTTCTGGACTTTTGGGGGTCTAGGATGCCTGTAAACCTCTTTTTTGGTCCTTCAAAGTTTTCAACATTTTTGCAGGCCTAAAATGCATTTTAAGGCCTTTTTTGGGCTGCTAACATATTCTGAGCTTTCAGGGGTGTAGGATGCATTTTTCGTGGCAAAAATATTTTTGGGAATTTCAGTGGTCTAGGATGCGAGTTAATGCCCCTTTCAGGCTGACAATGTTTTTGGGACATTCAGAGCTCTCTGACACAGATTTTGGCCCACCAACATTTTCTGGACTTTAGGGGGTCTAGGATGCCTGTAAACCCCTTTTTTGGTCCTTCAAAGTTTTAAACATTTTTGCAGGCCTAAAATGCATTTTAAGGCATATTTGGGCTGCTAACATTTTCAGAATTTTCAGGGGTGTAGTATGCATTTTTTGTGCCAAAAATATTTTTGGGCATTTCAGTGGTCTAGGATGCGGGTTAATGCCCCTTTCAGGCTGCAAATGTTTTTGGGACATTCAAGGCTCTCTGACACCATTTTTGGGCCACCAACATTTTCTGGACTTTAGGGGGTCTAGGATGCCTGTAAACCCCTTTTTTGGTTCTTCAAAGTTTTCAACATTTTTGCAGGCCTAAAATGCATTTTAAGGGCTTTTTTGGGCTGCTAACATATTCTGAGCTTCATGGGTGTAGGATGCATTTTTCGTGCCAAAAATATTTTTGGGAATTTCAGTGGTCTAGGATGCGGGTTAATGCCCCTTTGAGGCTGCAAATGTTTTTGGGACATTCAGAGCTCTCTGACACAGATTTTGGCCCACCAACATTTTCTGGACTTTAGGGGGTCTAGGATGCCTGTAAACCGCTTTTTTGGTCCTTCAAAGTTTTCAACATTTTTGCAGGCCTAAAATGCATTTTAAGGCTTTTTTGGGCTGCTCACATTTTCAGAACTTTCAGGGGTGTAGTATGCATTTTTTGTGCCAAAAATATTTTTGTGAATTTCAGTGGTCTAGGATGCGGGTTAATGCCCCTTTGAGGCTGCAAATGTTTTTGGGACATTCAGGGCTCTGACACCATTTTTGGGCCACCAACATTTTCTGGACTTTAGGGGGTCTAGGATGCCTGTAAACCCCTTTTTTGGGCCTCCAAAGTTTTCAACATTTTTGCAGGCTTAAAATGCATTTTAAAGCCTTTTTTGGGCTGCTAACATATTCTGAGCCTTAGGGGTGTAGGATGCATTTTTCGTGCCAAAATATTTTTTGGAATTTCAGTGGTCTAGGATCCGGGTTAATGCCCCTTTGAGGCTGCAAATGTTTTTGGGACATTCAGAGCTCTCTGACATATATTTTGGCCCACCAACATTTTCTGGACTTTAGGGGGTCTAGGATGCCTCTAAACTCCTTTTTTCCACCTCCAAAGTTTTCAACATTTTTGCAGGCCTAAAATGCATTTTAAGGCATTTTTGGGCTGCTAACATTTTCGGAACTTTCAGGGGTGTATTATGCATTTTTTGTGCCAAAAATATTTTTGGGAATTTCAGTGGTCTAGGATGCGGATTAATGCCCCTTTCAGGCTGCAAATGTTTTTGGGACATTCAGGGCTCTCTGACACCATTGTTGGACCACAACCATTTTCTGGACTTTAGGGGGTCTAGGATACCTGTAAACCCCTTTTTTGGTCCGTCAAAGTTTTCAACATTTTTGCAGGCCTAAAATGCATTTTAAGGCCTTTTTTGGGCTGCTAACATATTCTGAGCTTCATGGGTGTAGGATGCATTTTTCGTGCCAAAAATATTTTTGGGAATTTCAGTGGTCTAGGATGCGGGTTAATGCCCCTTTGAGGCTGCAAATGATTTTGGGACATTCAGAGCTCTCTGACACAGATTTTGGCCCACCAAGATTTTCTGGACTTTAGGGGGTCTAGGATGATTCTAAACCCCTTTTTTCGGCCTCCCAAGTTTTCAACATTTTTGCAGGCCTAAAATGCATTTTAAGGCATTTTTGAGCTGCTAACATTTTCAGAACTTTCAGGGGTGTAGTATGCATTTTTTGTGCCAAAAATATTTTTGGGAATTACAGTGGTCTAGGATGCGGGTTAATGCCCCTTTCAGGCTGCAAATGTTTTTGGGACATTCAGGGCTCTCTGACACCATTTTTGGGCCACAACCATTTTCTGGACTTTAGGGGGTCTAGGATGCCTGTAAACCCCTTTTTTGGACCTTCAAAGTTTTCAACATTTTTGTAGGCTTAAGATGCATTTTAAGTCCTTTTTTTGAGATGCCAACATTTTCTGATCTTTCAGGGTTGTAGGATGCATTTTTTGTGCCAAAAATATTTTGGGGAATTTCAGTGGTCTAGGATGCGACTTAATGCCCCTTTCAGGCTGCAAATCTGTTTGGGACATTCAGAGCTCTCTGACACTGTTTTTGGGCCACCAACATTTTCTGGACTTTAGGGGGTCTAGGATGCCTGTAAACCCCTTTTTTGGTCCTTCAAAGTTTTCAACATTTTTGCAGGCCTAAAATGCATTTTAAGGCCTTAATTGGGCTGCTAACATATTCTGAGCTTCAGGGGTATAGGTTGCATTTTTTGTGCCAAAAATATTTTTGGGAATTTCAGTGGTCTAGGATGCGGGTTAATGCCCGTTTCACTCTGCAAATGTTTTTGGAGCATTCAGGGCTCTCTGACACCAGTTTTGGCCCACCAACATTTTCTGGACTTTAGGGGGTCTAGGATGCCTGTAAACCCCTTTTTTGGTCCTTCAAAGTTTTAAACATTTTTGCAGGCCTAAAATGCATTTTAAGGCATTTTTGGGCTGCTAACATTTTCAGAACTTTCAGGGGTGTAGTATGCATTTTTTGTGCCAAAAATATTTTTGGGCATTTCAGTGGTCTAGGATGCGGGTTAATGCCCCTTTCAGGCTGCAAATGTTTTTGGGACATTCAAGGCTCTCTGACACCATTTTTGGGCCACCAACATTTTCTGGACTTTAGGGGGTCTAGGATGCCTGTAAACCCCTTTTTTGGTCCTTCAAAGTTTTCAACATTTTTGCAGGCCTAAAATGCATTTTAAGGCCTTTTTTGGGCTGCTAACATATTCTGAGCTTCATGGGTGTAGGATGTATTTTTCGTGCCAAAAATATTTTTGGGAATTTCAGTGGTCTAGGATGCGGGTTAATGCCCCTTTGAGGCTGCAAATGTTTTTGGGACATTCAGAGCTCTCTGACACAGATTTTGGCCCACCAACATTTTCTGGACTTTAGGGGGTCTAGGATGCCTGTAAACCCCTTTTTTGGTCCTTCAAAGTTTTCAACATTTTTGCAGGACTAAAAAGCATTTTAAGGCATTTTTGGGCTGCTAACATTTTCAGAACTTTCAGGGGTGTAGTATGCATTTTTTGTGCCAAAAATATTTTTGTGAATTTCAGTTGTCTAGGATGCGGGTTAATGCCCCTTTGAGGCTGCAAATATTTTTGGGACATTCAGGGCTCTCTGACACCATTTTTGGGCCACCAACATTTTCTGGACTTTAGGGGGTCTAGGATGCCTGTAAACCCCTTTTTTGGTCCTTCAAAGTTTTCAACATTTTTGCAGGCCTAAAATGCATTTTAAGGCATTTTTGGGCTGCTAACATTTTCAGAACTTTCAGGGGTGTAGTATGCATTTTTTGTGCCAAAAATATTTTTAGGAATTTCAGTGGTCTGGGATGTGGGTTAGTGCCACTTTCAGGCTGCAAATGTTTTTGGGACATTCAGAGCTCTCTGACACCGATTTTGGCCCACCAACATTTTCTGGACTTTGGGGGGTCTAGGATGCCTGTAAACCCCTTTTTTGGTCCTTCAAAGTTTTCAACATTTTTGCAGGCATAAAATGTATTTTAAGGCCTTTTTTGGGCTGCTAACATATTCTGAGCTTCAGGGGTATAGATTGCATTTTTTGTGCCAAAAATATTTTTGGGAGTTTCAGTGGTCTAGGATGCGGGTTAATGCCCCTTTCAGGCTGCACATGTTTTGGGACATTCAGAGCTCTCTGACACAGATTTTGGCCCACCAACATTTTCTGGACTTTAGGGGGTCTAGGATGCCTGTAAACCCCTTTTTTGGTCCTTCAAAGTTTTCAACATGTTTGCAGGCCTAAAATGCATTTTAAGGCATTTTTGGGCTGCTAACATTTTCAGAACTTTCAGGGGTGTAATATGCATTTTTTGTGCCAAAAATATTTTTGGGAATTTCAGTGGTCTAGGATGCGGGTTAATGCCCGTTTCACTCTGCAAATGTTTTTGGAGCATTCAGGGCTCTCTGACACCATTTTTGGGCCACCAACATTTTCTGGACTTTAGGGTGTCTAGGATGCCTGTAAACCCCTTTTTTGGTCCTTCAAAGTTTTCAACATTTTTGCAGGCCTAAAACGCATTTTAAGGCATTTTTGGGCTGCTAACATTTTCAGAACTTTCAGGGGTGTAGTATGCATTTTTTGTGCCAAAAATATTTTTTGGAGTTTCAGTGGTCTAGGATGCGGGTTAATGCCCCTTTCAGGCTGCACATGTTTTGGGACATTCAGAGCTCTCTGACACAGATTTTGGCCCACCAACATTTTCTGGACTTTAGGGGGTCTAGGATGCCTGTAAACCCCTTTTTTGGTCCTTCAAAGTTTTCAACATTTTTGCAGGCCTAAAATGCATTTTAAGGCCTTTTTTTGAGATGCCAACATTTTCTGATCTTTCAGGGTTGTAGGATGCATTTTTTGTGCCAAAAATATTTTTAGGAATTTCAGTGGTCTGGGATGTGGGTTAGTGCCACTTTCAGGCTGCAAATGTTTTTGGGACATTCAGAGCTCTCTGACACTGTTTTTGGGCCGCAAACATTTTCTGGACTTTAGGGGGTCTAGGATGCCTGTAAACCCCTTTTTTGGGCCTCCAAAGTTTTCAACATTTTTGCAGGCATAAAATGCATTTTAAGGCCTTTTTTGGGCTGCTAACATATTCTGAGCTTCATGGGTGTAGGATGCATTTTTCGTGGCAAAAATATTTTTGGGAATTTCAGTGGTCTAGGATGCGAGTTAATGCCCCTTTCAGGCTGACAATGTTTTTGGGACATTCAGAGCTCTCTGACACCATTTATGGGCCACCAACATTTTCTGGACTTTAGGGGGTCTAGGATGCCTGTAAACCCCTTTTTTGGTCCTTCAAAGTTTTAAACATTTTTGCAGGCCTAAAATGCATTTTAAGGCATATTTGGGCTGCTAACATTTTCAGAACTTTCAGGGGTGTAGTATGCATTTTTTGTGCCAAAAATATTTTTGGGCATTTCAGTGGTCTAGGATGCTGGTTAATGCCCCTTTCAGGCTGCAAATGTTTTTGGGACATTCAAGGCTCTCTGACACCATTTTTGGGCCACCAACATTTTCTGGACTTTAGGGGGTCTAGGATGCCTGTAAACCCCTTTTTTGGTTCTTCAAAGTTTTCAACATTTTTGCAGGCCTAAAATGCATTTTAAGGGCTTTTTTGGGCTGCTAACATATTCTGAGCTTCATGGGTGTAGGATGCATTTTTCGTGCCAAAAATATTTTTGGGAATTTCAGTGGTCTAGGATGCGGGTTAATGCCCGTTTCACTCTGCAAATGTTTTTGGAGCATTCAGGGCTCTCTGACACCATTTTTGGGCCACCAACATTTTCTGGACTTTAGGGTGTCTAGGATGCCTGTAAACCTCTTTTTTGGTCCTTCAAAGTTTTCAACATTTTTGCAGGCCTAAAACGCATTTTAAGGCATTTTTGGGCTGCTAACATTTTCAGAACTTTCAGGGGTGTAGTATGCATTTTTTGTGCCAAAAATATTTTTGGTTTTGGGAATTTCAGTGGTCTAGGATGCGTGTTAATGTCCGTTTCACTCTGCAAATGTTTTTGGGACATTCAGGGCTCTCTGACAACATTTTTGGGCCACCAACATTTTCTGGACTTTAGGGGGTCTAGGATGCCTGTAAACCCCTTTTTTGGTCCGTCAAAGTTTTCAACATTTTTGCAGGCCTAAAATGCATTTTAAGGCCTTTTCTGGGCTGCTAACATATTCTGAGCTTCATGGGTGTAGGATGCATTTTTCGTGCCAAAAATATTTTTGGGAATTTCAGTGGTCTAGGATGCGGGTTAATGCCCCTTTGAGGCTGCAAATGTTTTTGGGACATTCAGAGCTCTCTGACACAGATTTTGGCCCACCAACATTTTCTGGACTTTAGGGGGTCTAGGATGCCTGTAAACCCCTTTTTTGGTCCTTCAAAGTTTTCAACATTTTTGCAGGCCTAAAATGCATTTTAAGGCCTTTTTTTGAGATGCCAACATTTTCTGATCTTTCAGGGTTGTAGGATGCATTTTTTGTGCCAAAAATATTTTTAGGAATTTCAGTGGTCTGGGATGTGGGTTAGTGCCACTTTCAGGCTGCAAATGTTTTTGGGACATTCAGAGCTCTCTGACACTGTTTTTGGGCCGCAAACATTTTCTGGACTTTAGGGGGTCTAGGATGCCTGTAAACCCCTTTTTTGGGCCTCCAAAGTTTTCAACATTTTTGCAGGCATAAAATGCATTTTAAGGCCTTTTTTGGGCTGCTAACATATTCTGAGCTTCATGGGTGTAGGATGCATTTTTCGTGGCAAAAATATTTTTGGGAATTTCAGTGGTCTAGGATGCGAGTTAATGCCCCTTTCAGGCTGACAATGTTTTTGGGACATTCAGAGCTCTCTGACACCATTTATGGGCCACCAACATTTTCTGGACTTTAGGGGGTCTAGGATGCCTGTAAACCCCTTTTTTGGTCCTTCAAAGTTTTAAACATTTTTGCAGGCCTAAAATGCATTTTAAGGCATATTTGGGCTGCTAACATTTTCAGAACTTTCAGGGGTGTAGTATGCATTTTTTGTGCCAAAAATATTTTTGGGCATTTCAGTGGTCTAGGATGCGGGTTAATGCCCCTTTCAGGCTGCAAATGTTTTTGGGACATTCAAGGCTCTCTGACACCATTTTTGGGCCACCAACATTTTCTGGACTTTAGGGGGTCTAGGATGCCTGTAAACCACTTTTTTGGTTCTTCAAAGTTTTCAACATTTTTGCAGGCCTAAAATGCATTTTAAGGGCTTTTTTGGGCTGCTAACATATTCTGAGCTTCATGGGTGTAGGATGCATTTTTCGTGCCAAAAATATTTTTGGGAATTTCAGTGGTCTAGGATGCGGGTTAATGGCCGTTTCACTCTGCAAATGTTTTTGGAGCATTCAGGGCTCTCTGACACCATTTTTGGGCCACCAACATTTTCTGGACTTTAGGGTGTCTAGGATGCCTGTAAACCTCTTTTTTGGTCCTTCAAAGTTTTCAACATTTTTGCAGGCCTAAAACGCATTTTAAGGCATTTTTGGGCTGCTAACATTTTCAGAACTTTCAGGGGTGTAGTATGCATTTTTTGTGCCAAAAATATTTTTGGTTTTGGGAATTTCAGTGGTCTAGGATGCGTGTTAATGTCCGTTTCACTCTGCAAATGTTTTTGGGACATTCAAGGCTCTCTGACACCATTTTTGGGCCACCAACATTTTCTGGACTTTAGGGGGTCTAGGATGCCTGTAAACCCCTTTTTTGGTTCTTCAAAGTTTTCAACATTTTTGCAGGCCTAAAATGCATTTTAAGGGCTTTTTTGGGCTGCTAACATATTCTGAGCTTCATGGGTGTAGGATGCATTTTTCGTGCCAAAAATATTTTTGGGAATTTCAGTGGTCTAGGATGCGGGTTAATGCCCCTTTGAGGCTGCAAATGTTTTTGGGACATTCAGAGCTCTCTGACACAGATTTTGGCCCACCAACATTTTCTGGACTTTAGGGGGTCTAGGATGCCTGTAAACCGCTTTTTTGGTCCTTCAAAGTTTTCAACATTTTTGCAGGCCTAAAATGCATTTTAAGGCTTTTTTGGGCTGCTCACATTTTCAGAACTTTCAGGGGTGTAGTATGCATTTTTTGTGCCAAAAATATTTTTGTGAATTTCAGTGGTCTAGGATGCGGGTTAATGCCCCTTTGAGGCTGCAAATGTTTTTGGGACATTCAGGGCTCTGACACCATTTTTGGGCCACCAACATTTTCTGGACTTTAGGGGGTCTAGGATGCCTGTAAACCCCTTTTTTGGGCCTCCAAAGTTTTCAACATTTTTGCAGGCTTAAAATGCATTTTAAAGCCTTTTTTGGGCTGCTAACATATTCTGAGCCTTAGGGGTGTAGGATGCATTTTTCGTGCCAAAATATTTTTTGGAATTTCAGTGGTCTAGGATCCGGGTTAATGCCCCTTTGAGGCTGCAAATGTTTTTGGGACATTCAGAGCTCTCTGACATATATTTTGGCCCACCAACATTTTCTGGACTTTAGGGGGTCTAGGATGCCTCTAAACTCCTTTTTTCCACCTCCAA
This sequence comes from Ambystoma mexicanum, assembly GCF_040938575.1. NCBI lineage: Eukaryota > Metazoa > Chordata > Amphibia > Caudata > Ambystomatidae > Ambystoma > Ambystoma mexicanum. The sequence goes on along the minus strand of NC_090939.1, from coordinate 731,386,361 downwards.
AGTTTTCAACATTTTTGCAGGCCTAAAATGCATTTTAAGGCATTTTTGGGCTGCTAACATTTTCGGAACTTTCAGGGGTGTATTATGCATTTTTTGTGCCAAAAATATTTTTGGGAATTTCAGTGGTCTAGGATGCGGATTAATGCCCCTTTCAGGCTGCAAATGTTTTTGGGACATTCAGGGCTCTCTGACACCATTGTTGGACCACAACCATTTTCTGGACTTTAGGGGGTCTAGGATACCTGTAAACCCCTTTTTTGGTCCGTCAAAGTTTTCAACATTTTTGCAGGCCTAAAATGCATTTTAAGGCCTTTTTTGGGCTGCTAACATATTCTGAGCTTCATGGGTGTAGGATGCATTTTTCGTGCCAAAAATATTTTTGGGAATTTCAGTGGTCTAGGATGCGGGTTAATGCCCCTTTGAGGCTGCAAATGATTTTGGGACATTCAGAGCTCTCTGACACAGATTTTGGCCCACCAAGATTTTCTGGACTTTAGGGGGTCTAGGATGATTCTAAACCCCTTTTTTCGGCCTCCCAAGTTTTCAACATTTTTGCAGGCCTAAAATGCATTTTAAGGCATTTTTGAGCTGCTAACATTTTCAGAACTTTCAGGGGTGTAGTATGCATTTTTTGTGCCAAAAATATTTTTGGGAATTACAGTGGTCTAGGATGCGGGTTAATGCCCCTTTCAGGCTGCAAATGTTTTTGGGACATTCAGGGCTCTCTGACACCATTTTTGGGCCACAACCATTTTCTGGACTTTAGGGGGTCTAGGATGCCTGTAAACCCCTTTTTTGGACCTTCAAAGTTTTCAACATTTTTGTAGGCTTAAGATGCATTTTAAGTCCTTTTTTTGAGATGCCAACATTTTCTGATCTTTCAGGGTTGTAGGATGCATTTTTTGTGCCAAAAATATTTTGGGGAATTTCAGTGGTCTAGGATGCGACTTAATGCCCCTTTCAGGCTGCAAATCTGTTTGGGACATTCAGAGCTCTCTGACACTGTTTTTGGGCCACCAACATTTTCTGGACTTTAGGGGGTCTAGGATGCCTGTAAACCCCTTTTTTGGTCCTTCAAAGTTTTCAACATTTTTGCAGGCCTAAAATGCATTTTAAGGCCTTAATTGGGCTGCTAACATATTCTGAGCTTCAGGGGTATAGGTTGCATTTTTTGTGCCAAAAATATTTTTGGGAATTTCAGTGGTCTAGGATGCGGGTTAATGCCCGTTTCACTCTGCAAATGTTTTTGGAGCATTCAGGGCTCTCTGACACCAGTTTTGGCCCACCAACATTTTCTGGACTTTAGGGGGTCTAGGATGCCTGTAAACCCCTTTTTTGGTCCTTCAAAGTTTTAAACATTTTTGCAGGCCTAAAATGCATTTTAAGGCATTTTTGGGCTGCTAACATTTTCAGAACTTTCAGGGGTGTAGTATGCATTTTTTGTGCCAAAAATATTTTTGGGCATTTCAGTGGTCTAGGATGCGGGTTAATGCCCCTTTCAGGCTGCAAATGTTTTTGGGACATTCAAGGCTCTCTGACACCATTTTTGGGCCACCAACATTTTCTGGACTTTAGGGGGTCTAGGATGCCTGTAAACCCCTTTTTTGGTCCTTCAAAGTTTTCAACATTTTTGCAGGCCTAAAATGCATTTTAAGGCCTTTTTTGGGCTGCTAACATATTCTGAGCTTCATGGGTGTAGGATGTATTTTTCGTGCCAAAAATATTTTTGGGAATTTCAGTGGTCTAGGATGCGGGTTAATGCCCCTTTGAGGCTGCAAATGTTTTTGGGACATTCAGAGCTCTCTGACACAGATTTTGGCCCACCAACATTTTCTGGACTTTAGGGGGTCTAGGATGCCTGTAAACCCCTTTTTTGGTCCTTCAAAGTTTTCAACATTTTTGCAGGACTAAAAAGCATTTTAAGGCATTTTTGGGCTGCTAACATTTTCAGAACTTTCAGGGGTGTAGTATGCATTTTTTGTGCCAAAAATATTTTTGTGAATTTCAGTTGTCTAGGATGCGGGTTAATGCCCCTTTGAGGCTGCAAATATTTTTGGGACATTCAGGGCTCTCTGACACCATTTTTGGGCCACCAACATTTTCTGGACTTTAGGGGGTCTAGGATGCCTGTAAACCCCTTTTTTGGTCCTTCAAAGTTTTCAACATTTTTGCAGGCCTAAAATGCATTTTAAGGCATTTTTGGGCTGCTAACATTTTCAGAACTTTCAGGGGTGTAGTATGCATTTTTTGTGCCAAAAATATTTTTAGGAATTTCAGTGGTCTGGGATGTGGGTTAGTGCCACTTTCAGGCTGCAAATGTTTTTGGGACATTCAGAGCTCTCTGACACCGATTTTGGCCCACCAACATTTTCTGGACTTTGGGGGGTCTAGGATGCCTGTAAACCCCTTTTTTGGTCCTTCAAAGTTTTCAACATTTTTGCAGGCATAAAATGTATTTTAAGGCCTTTTTTGGGCTGCTAACATATTCTGAGCTTCAGGGGTATAGATTGCATTTTTTGTGCCAAAAATATTTTTGGGAGTTTCAGTGGTCTAGGATGCGGGTTAATGCCCCTTTCAGGCTGCACATGTTTTGGGACATTCAGAGCTCTCTGACACAGATTTTGGCCCACCAACATTTTCTGGACTTTAGGGGGTCTAGGATGCCTGTAAACCCCTTTTTTGGTCCTTCAAAGTTTTCAACATGTTTGCAGGCCTAAAATGCATTTTAAGGCATTTTTGGGCTGCTAACATTTTCAGAACTTTCAGGGGTGTAATATGCATTTTTTGTGCCAAAAATATTTTTGGGAATTTCAGTGGTCTAGGATGCGGGTTAATGCCCGTTTCACTCTGCAAATGTTTTTGGAGCATTCAGGGCTCTCTGACACCATTTTTGGGCCACCAACATTTTCTGGACTTTAGGGTGTCTAGGATGCCTGTAAACCCCTTTTTTGGTCCTTCAAAGTTTTCAACATTTTTGCAGGCCTAAAACGCATTTTAAGGCATTTTTGGGCTGCTAACATTTTCAGAACTTTCAGGGGTGTAGTATGCATTTTTTGTGCCAAAAATATTTTTGGTTTTGGGAATTTCAGTGGTCTAGGATGCGTGTTAATGTCCGTTTCACTCTGCAAATGTTTTTGGGACATTCAGGGCTCTCTGACAACATTTTTGGGCCACCAACATTTTCTGGACTTTAGGGGGTCTAGGATGCCTGTAAACCCCTTTTTTGGTCCGTCAAAGTTTTCAACATTTTTGCAGGCCTAAAATGCATTTTAAGGCCTTTTCTGGGCTGCTAACATATTCTGAGCTTCATGGGTGTAGGATGCATTTTTCGTGCCAAAAATATTTTTGGGAATTTCAGTGGTCTAGGATGCGGGTTAATGCCCCTTTGAGGCTGCAAATGTTTTTGGGACATTCAGAGCTCTCTGACACAGATTTTGGCCCACCAACATTTTCTGGACTTTAGGGGGTCTAGGATGCCTGTAAACCCCTTTTTTGGTCCTTCAAAGTTTTCAACATTTTTGCAGGCCTAAAATGCATTTTAAGGCCTTTTTTTGAGATGCCAACATTTTCTGATCTTTCAGGGTTGTAGGATGCATTTTTTGTGCCAAAAATATTTTTAGGAATTTCAGTGGTCTGGGATGTGGGTTAGTGCCACTTTCAGGCTGCAAATGTTTTTGGGACATTCAGAGCTCTCTGACACTGTTTTTGGGCCGCAAACATTTTCTGGACTTTAGGGGGTCTAGGATGCCTGTAAACCCCTTTTTTGGGCCTCCAAAGTTTTCAACATTTTTGCAGGCATAAAATGCATTTTAAGGCCTTTTTTGGGCTGCTAACATATTCTGAGCTTCATGGGTGTAGGATGCATTTTTCGTGGCAAAAATATTTTTGGGAATTTCAGTGGTCTAGGATGCGAGTTAATGCCCCTTTCAGGCTGACAATGTTTTTGGGACATTCAGAGCTCTCTGACACCATTTATGGGCCACCAACATTTTCTGGACTTTAGGGGGTCTAGGATGCCTGTAAACCCCTTTTTTGGTCCTTCAAAGTTTTAAACATTTTTGCAGGCCTAAAATGCATTTTAAGGCATATTTGGGCTGCTAACATTTTCAGAACTTTCAGGGGTGTAGTATGCATTTTTTGTGCCAAAAATATTTTTGGGCATTTCAGTGGTCTAGGATGCGGGTTAATGCCCCTTTCAGGCTGCAAATGTTTTTGGGACATTCAAGGCTCTCTGACACCATTTTTGGGCCACCAACATTTTCTGGACTTTAGGGGGTCTAGGATGCCTGTAAACCACTTTTTTGGTTCTTCAAAGTTTTCAACATTTTTGCAGGCCTAAAATGCATTTTAAGGGCTTTTTTGGGCTGCTAACATATTCTGAGCTTCATGGGTGTAGGATGCATTTTTCGTGCCAAAAATATTTTTGGGAATTTCAGTGGTCTAGGATGCGGGTTAATGGCCGTTTCACTCTGCAAATGTTTTTGGAGCATTCAGGGCTCTCTGACACCATTTTTGGGCCACCAACATTTTCTGGACTTTAGGGTGTCTAGGATGCCTGTAAACCTCTTTTTTGGTCCTTCAAAGTTTTCAACATTTTTGCAGGCCTAAAACGCATTTTAAGGCATTTTTGGGCTGCTAACATTTTCAGAACTTTCAGGGGTGTAGTATGCATTTTTTGTGCCAAAAATATTTTTGGTTTTGGGAATTTCAGTGGTCTAGGATGCGTGTTAATGTCCGTTTCACTCTGCAAATGTTTTTGGGACATTCAGGGCTCTCTGACAACATTTTTGGGCCACCAACATTTTCTGGACTTTAGGGGGTCTAGGATGCCTGTAAACCCCTTTTTTGGTCCGTCAAAGTTTTCAACATTTTTGCAGGCCTAAAATGCATTTTAAGGCCTTTTCTGGGCTGCTAACATATTCTGAGCTTCATGGGTGTAGGATGCATTTTTCGTGCCAAAAATATTTTTGGGAATTTCAGTGGTCTAGGATGCGGGTTAATGCCCCTTTGAGGCTGCAAATGTTTTTGGGACATTCAGAGCTCTCTGACACAGATTTTGGCCCACCAACATTTTCTGGACTTTAGGGGGTCTAGGATGCCTGTAAACCCCTTTTTTGGTCCTTCAAAGTTTTCAACATTTTTGCAGGCCTAAAATGCATTTTAAGGCCTTTTTTTGAGATGCCAACATTTTCTGATCTTTCAGGGTTGTAGGATGCATTTTTTGTGCCAAAAATATTTTTAGGAATTTCAGTGGTCTGGGATGTGGGTTAGTGCCACTTTCAGGCTGCAAATGTTTTTGGGACATTCAGAGCTCTCTGACACTGTTTTTGGGCCACAAACATTTTCTGGACTTTAGGGGGTCTAGGATGCCTGTAAACCCCTTTTTTGGGCCTCCAAAGTTTTCAACATTTTTGCAGGCATAAAATGCATTTAAGGCCTTTTTTGGGCTGCTAACATATTCTGAGCTTCATGGGTGTAGGATGCATTTTTCGTGGCAAAAATATTTTTGGGAATTTCAGTGGTCTAGGATGCGAGTTAATGCCCCTTTCAGGCTGACAATGTTTTTGGGACATTCAGAGCTCTCTGACACCATTTATGGGCCACCAACATTTTCTGGACTTTAGGGGGTCTAGGATGCCTGTAAACCCCTTTTTTGGTCCTTCAAAGTTTTAAACATTTTTGCAGGCCTAAAATGCATTTTAAGGCATATTTGGGCTGCTAACATTTTCAGAACTTTCAGGGGTGTAGTATGCATTTTTTGTGCCGAAAATATTTTTGGGCATTTCAGTGGTCTAGGATGCGGGTTAATGCCCCTTTCAGGCTGCAAATGTTTTTGGGACATTCAAGGCTCTCTGACACCATTTTTGGGCCACCAACATTTTCTGGACTTTAGGGGGTCTAGGATGCCTGTAAACCCCTTTTTTGGGCCTCCAAAGTTTTCAACATTTTTGCAGGCATAAAATGCATTTTAAGGCCTTTTTTGGGCTGCTAACATATTCTGAGCTTCATGGGTGTAGGATGCATTTTTCGTGCCAAAAATATTTTTGGGAATTTCAGTGGTCTAGCATGCGGGTTAATGCCCCTTTGAGGCTGCAAATGTTTTTGGGACATTCAGAGCTCTCTGACACAGATTTTGGCCCACCAACATTTTCTGGACTTTAGGGGGTCTAGGATGCCTGTAAACCCCTTTTTTGGTCCTTCAAAGTTTTCAACATTTTGCAGGCCTAAAATGCATTTTAAGGCCTTTTTTGGGCTGCTAACATTTTCAGAACTTTCAGGGGTGCAGTATGCATTTTTTGTGCCAAAAATATTTTTGGGAATTTCAGTGGTCTAGGATGTGGGTTAATGCCCGTTTCACTCTGCAAATGTTTTTGGGGCATTCAGAGCTCTCTGACACAGATTTTGGCCCACCAACATTTTCTGGACGTTAGGGGGTCTAGGATGCCTGTAAACCCCTTTTTTGGTCCTTCACAGTTTTAAACATTTTTGCAGGCCTAAAATGCATTTTAAGGCATATTTGGGCTGCTAACATTTTCAGAACTTTCAGGGGTGTAGTATGCATTTTTTGTGCCAAAAATATTTTTGGGAATTTCAGTGGTCTAGGATGCGGGTTAATGCCCCTTTCAGGCTGCAAATGTTTTTGGGACATTCAGGGCTCTCTGACACCATTTTTGGGCCACAACCATTTTCTGGACTTTAGGGGGTCTAGGATGCCTGTAAACCCCTTTTTTCGGCCTCCAAAGTTTTCAACATTTTTGCAGGCCTAAAATACATTTTAAGGCATTTTTGGGCTGCTAACATTTTCAGAACTTTCAGGGGTGTAGTATGCATTTTTTGTGCCAGAAATATTTTTAGGAATTTCAGTGGTCTGGGATGTGGGTTAGTGCCACTTTCAGGCTGCAAATGTTTTTGGGACATTCAGAGCTCTCTGACACCGATTTTGGCCCACCAACCTTTTCTGGACTTTGGGGCGTCTAGGATGCCTGTAAACCCCTTTTTTGGTCCTTCAAAGTTTTCAACATTTTTGCAGGCATAAAATGTATTTTAAGGCCTTTTTTGGGCTGCTAACATATTCTGATCTTCATGGGTGTAGGATGCATTTTTCGTGCCAAAAATATTTTTGGGAATTTCAGTGGTCTAGCATGCGGGTTAATGCCCCTTTGAGGCTGCAAATGTTTTTGGGACATTCAGAGCTCTCTGACACAGATTTTGGCCCACCAACATTTTCTGGACTTTAGGGGGTCTAGGATGCCTGTAAACCCCTTTTTTGGTCCTTCAAAGTTTTCAACATTTTTGCAGGCCTAAAATACATTTTAAGGCCTTTTTTGGGCTGCTAACATATTCTGAGCTTCATGGGTGTAGGATGCATTTTTCGTGCCAAACATATTTTTGGGAATTTCAGTGGTCTAGGATGCGGGTTAATGCCCCTTTCAGGCTGCAAATGTTTTTGGGACATTCAGGACTCTCTGACACCATTTTTGGGCCACCAACATTTTTTGGACTTTAGGGGTCTAGGATGCATGTAAACCCCTTTTTTGGTCCTTCAAAGTTTTCAACATTTTGCAGGCCTAAAATGCATTTTAAGGCCTTTTTTGGGCTGCTAACATTTTCAGAACTTTCAGGGGTGCAGTATGCATTTTTTGTGGCAAAAATATTTTTGGGAATTTCAGTGGTCTAGGATGTGGGTTAATGCCCGTTTCACTCTGCAAATGTTTTTGGGGCATTCAGAGCTCTCTGACACAGATTTTGGCCCACCAACATTTTCTGGACTTTAGGGGGTCTAGGATGCCTCTAAACCCCTTTTTTCGGCCTCCAAAGTTTTCAACATTTTTGCAGGCCTAAAATGCATTTTAAGGCATTTTTGGGCTGCTAACATTTTCAGAACTTTCAGGGGTGTAGTATGCATTTTTTGTGCCAAAAATATTTTTGGGAATTTCAGTGGTCTAGGATGCGGGTTAATGCCCCTTTCAGGCTGCAAATGTTTTTGGGACATTCAGGGCTCTCTGACACCATTTTTGGACCACAACCATTTTCTGGACTTTAGGGGGTCTAGGATGCCTGTAAACCCCTTTTTTCGGCCTCCAAAGTTTTCAACATTTTTGCAGGCCTAAAATACATTTTAAGGCATTTTTGGGCTGCTAACATTTTCAGAACTTTCAGGGGTGTAGTATGCATTTTTTGTGCCAAAAATATTTTTAGGAATTTCAGTGGTCTGGGATGTGGGTTAGTGCCACTTTCAGGCTGCAAATGTTTTTGGGACATTCAGAGCTCTCTGACACCGATTTTGGCCCACCAACATTTTCTGGACTTTGGGGGGTCTAGGATGCCTGTAAACCCCTTTTTTCGGCCTCCAAAGTTTTCAACATTTTTGCAGGCCTAAAATGCATTTTAAGGCCTTTTCTGGGCTGCTAACATATTCTGAGCTTCATGGGTGTAGGATGCATTTTTCGTGCCAAAAATATTTTTGGGAATTTCAGTGGTCTAGGATGCGGGTTAATGCCCCTTTGAGGCTGCAAATGTTTTTGGGACATTCAGAGCTCTCTGACACAGATTTTGGCCCACCAACATTTTCTGGACTTTAGGGGGTCTAGGATGCCTGTAAACCCCTTTTTTGGTCCTTCAAAGTTTTCAACATTTTTGCAGGCCTAAAATGCATTTTAAGGCCTTTTTTTGAGATGCCAACATTTTCTGATCTTTCAGGGTTGTAGGATGCATTTTTTGTGCCAAAAATATTTTTAGGAATTTCAGTGGTCTGGGATGTGGGTTAGTGCCACTTTCAGGCTGCAAATGTTTTTGGGACATTCAGAGCTCTCTGACACTGTTTTTGGGCCACAAACATTTTCTGGACTTTAGGGGGTCTAGGATGCCTGTAAACCCCTTTTTTGGGCCTCCAAAGTTTTCAACATTTTTGCAGGCATAAAATGCATTTAAGGCCTTTTTTGGGCTGCTAACATATTCTGAGCTTCATGGGTGTAGGATGCATTTTTCGTGGCAAAAATATTTTTGGGAATTTCAGTGGTCTAGGATGCGAGTTAATGCCCCTTTCAGGCTGACAATGTTTTTGGGACATTCAGAGCTCTCTGACACCATTTATGGGCCACCAACATTTTCTGGACTTTAGGGGGTCTAGGATGCCTGTAAACCCCTTTTTTGGTCCTTCAAAGTTTTAAACATTTTTGCAGGCCTAAAATGCATTTTAAGGCATATTTGGGCTGCTAACATTTTCAGAACTTTCAGGGGTGTAGTATGCATTTTTTGTGCCGAAAATATTTTTGGGCATTTCAGTGGTCTAGGATGCGGGTTAATGCCCCTTTCAGGCTGCAAATGTTTTTGGGACATTCAAGGCTCTCTGACACCATTTTTGGGCCACCAACATTTTCTGGACTTTAGGGGGTCTAGGATGCCTGTAAACCCCTTTTTTGGGCCTCCAAAGTTTTCAACATTTTTGCAGGCATAAAATGCATTTTAAGGCCTTTTTTGGGCTGCTAACATATTCTGAGCTTCATGGGTGTAGGATGCATTTTTCGTGCCAAAAATATTTTTGGGAATTTCAGTGGTCTAGCATGCGGGTTAATGCCCCTTTGAGGCTGCAAATGTTTTTGGGACATTCAGAGCTCTCTGACACAGATTTTGGCCCACCAACATTTTCTGGACTTTAGGGGGTCTAGGATGCCTGTAAACCCCTTTTTTGGTCCTTCAAAGTTTTCAACATTTTGCAGGCCTAAAATGCATTTTAAGGCCTTTTTTGGGCTGCTAACATTTTCAGAACTTTCAGGGGTGCAGTATGCATTTTTTGTGCCAAAAATATTTTTGGGAATTTCAGTGGTCTAGGATGTGGGTTAATGCCCGTTTCACTCTGCAAATGTTTTTGGGGCATTCAGAGCTCTCTGACACAGATTTTGGCCCACCAACATTTTCTGGACGTTAGGGGGTCTAGGATGCCTGTAAACCCCTTTTTTGGTCCTTCACAGTTTTAAACATTTTTGCAGGCCTAAAATGCATTTTAAGGCATATTTGGGCTGCTAACATTTTCAGAACTTTCAGGGGTGTAGTATGCATTTTTTGTGCCAAAAATATTTTTGGGAATTTCAGTGGTCTAGGATGCGGGTTAATGCCCCTTTCAGGCTGCAAATGTTTTTGGGACATTCAGGGCTCTCTGACACCATTTTTGGGCCACAACCATTTTCTGGACTTTAGGGGGTCTAGGATGCCTGTAAACCCCTTTTTTCGGCCTCCAAAGTTTTCAACATTTTTGCAGGCCTAAAATACATTTTAAGGCATTTTTGGGCTGCTAACATTTTCAGAACTTTCAGGGGTGTAGTATGCATTTTTTGTGCCAGAAATATTTTTAGGAATTTCAGTGGTCTGGGATGTGGGTTAGTGCCACTTTCAGGCTGCAAATGTTTTTGGGACATTCAGAGCTCTCTGACACCGATTTTGGCCCACCAACCTTTTCTGGACTTTGGGGCGTCTAGGATGCCTGTAAACCCCTTTTTTGGTCCTTCAAAGTTTTCAACATTTTTGCAGGCATAAAATGTATTTTAAGGCCTTTTTTGGGCTGCTAACATATTCTGATCTTCATGGGTGTAGGATGCATTTTTCGTGCCAAAAATATTTTTGGGAATTTCAGTGGTCTAGCATGCGGGTTAATGCCCCTTTGAGGCTGCAAATGTTTTTGGGACATTCAGAGCTCTCTGACACAGATTTTGGCCCACCAACATTTTCTGGACTTTAGGGGGTCTAGGATGCCTGTAAACCCCTTTTTTGGTCCTTCAAAGTTTTCAACATTTTTGCAGGCCTAAAATACATTTTAAGGCCTTTTTTGGGCTGCTAACATATTCTGAGCTTCATGGGTGTAGGATGCATTTTTCGTGCCAAACATATTTTTGGGAATTTCAGTGGTCTAGGATGCGGGTTAATGCCCCTTTCAGGCTGCAAATGTTTTTGGGACATTCAGGACTCTCTGACACCATTTTTGGGCCACCAACATTTTTTGGACTTTAGGGGTCTAGGATGCATGTAAACCCCTTTTTTGGTCCTTCAAAGTTTTCAACATTTTGCAGGCCTAAAATGCATTTTAAGGCCTTTTTTGGGCTGCTAACATTTTCAGAACTTTCAGGGGTGCAGTATGCATTTTTTGTGGCAAAAATATTTTTGGGAATTTCAGTGGTCTAGGATGTGGGTTAATGCCCGTTTCACTCTGCAAATGTTTTTGGGGCATTCAGAGCTCTCTGACACAGATTTTGGCCCACCAACATTTTCTGGACTTTAGGGGGTCTAGGATGCCTCTAAACCCCTTTTTTCGGCCTCCAAAGTTTTCAACATTTTTGCAGGCCTAAAATGCATTTTAAGGCATTTTTGGGCTGCTAACATTTTCAGAACTTTCAGGGGTGTAGTATGCATTTTTTGTGCCAAAAATATTTTTGGGAATTTCAGTGGTCTAGGATGCGGGTTAATGCCCCTTTCAGGCTGCAAATGTTTTTGGGACATTCAGGGCTCTCTGACACCATTTTTGGACCACAACCATTTTCTGGACTTTAGGGGGTCTAGGATGCCTGTAAACCCCTTTTTTCGGCCTCCAAAGTTTTCAACATTTTTGCAGGCCTAAAATACATTTTAAGGCATTTTTGGGCTGCTAACATTTTCAGAACTTTCAGGGGTGTAGTATGCATTTTTTGTGCCAAAAATATTTTTAGGAATTTCAGTGGTCTGGGATGTGGGTTAGTGCCACTTTCAGGCTGCAAATGTTTTTGGGACATTCAGAGCTCTCTGACACCGATTTTGGCCCACCAACATTTTCTGGACTTTGGGGGGTCTAGGATGCCTGTAAACCCCTTTTTTCGGCCTCCAAAGTTTTCAACATTTTTGCAGGCCTAAAATACATTTTAAGGCATTTTTGGGCTGCTAACATTTTCAGAACTTTCAGGGGTGTAGTATGCATTTTTTGTGCCAAAAATATTTTTAGGAGTTTCAGTGGTCTAGGACGCGGGTTAATGCCCCTTTCAGGCTGCAAATGTTTTGGGACATTCAGAGCTCTCTGACACAGATTTTGGCCCACCAAGATTTTCTGGACTTTAGGGGGTCAAGGATGCCTGTAAACCCCTTTTTTGGTCCTTCATAGTTTTCAACATGTTTTCAGGCCTAAAATGCATTTTAAGGCATTTTTGGGCTGCTAACATTTTCAGAACTTTCAGGAGTGTAGTATGCATTTTTTGTGCCAAAAATATTTTTGGGAATTTCAGTGGTCTAGGATGCGGGTTAATGCCCGTTTCACTCTGCAAATGTTTTTGGAGCATTCAGGGCTCTCTGACACCATTTTAGGGCCACCAACATTTTCTAGACTTTAGGGTGTCTAGGATGCCTGTAAACCCCTTTTTTGGTCCTTCAAAGTTTTCAACATTTTTGCAGGCCTAAAATGCATTTTAAGGCATTTTTGGGCTGCTAACATTTTCAGAACTTTCAGGGGTGTAGTATGCATTTTTTGTGCCAAAAATATTTTTAGTTTTGGGAATTTCAGTGGTCTAGGATGCGTGTTAATGCGCGTTTCGCTCTGCAAATGTTTTTGGGACATTCAGGGCTCTCTGACACCATTTTTGGGCCACCAACATTTTCTGGACTTTAGGGGGTCTAGGATGCCTGTAAACCCCTTTTTTGGTCCGTCAAAGTTTTCAACATTTTTGCAGGCCTAAAATGCATTTTAAGGCCTTTTTTGGGCTGCTAACATATTCTGAGCTTCATGGGTGTAGGATGCATTTTTCGTGCCAAAAATATTTTTGGGAATTTCAGTGGTCTAGGATGCGGGTTAATGCCCCTTTGAGGCTGCAAATGTTTTTGGGACATTCAGAGCTCTCTGACACAGATTTTGGCCCACCAAGATTTTCTGGACTTTAGGGGGTCTAGGATGATTCTAAACCCCTTTTTTCGGCCTCCCAAGTTTTCAACATTTTTGCAGGCCTAAAATGCATTTTAAGGCATTTTTGGGCTGCTAACATTTTCAGAACTTTCAGGGGTGTAGTATGCATTTTTTGTGCCAAAAACATTTTTGGGAATTACAGTGGTCTAGGATGCGGGTTAATGCCCCTTTCAGGCTGCAAATGTTTTTGGTACATTCAGGGCTCTCTGACACCATTTTAGGGCCACAACCATTTTCTGGACTTTAGGGGGTCTAGGATGCCTGTAAACCCCTTTTTTGGTCCTTCAAGGTTTTCTACATTTTTGCAGGCCTAAAATGCATTTTAAGGCATTTTTGGGCTGCTAACATTTTCAGAACTTTCAGGGGTGTAGTATGCATTTTTTGTGCCAAAAATATTTTTGGGAATTTCAGTGGTCTAGGATGCGGCTTAATGCCCGTTTCACTCTGCAAATGTTTTTGGGACATTCAGGGCTCTCTGACACCATTTTTGGGCCACCAACATTTTCTGGACTTTAGGGGGTCTAGGATGCCTGTAAACCCCTTTTTTGGTCCTTCAAAGTTTTCACCATTTTTGCAGGCCTAAAATGCATTTTAAGGCCTTTTTTTGAGATGCCAACATTTTCTGATCTTTCAGGGTTGTAGGATGCATTTTTTGTGCCAAAAATATTTTTAGGAATTTCAGTGGTCTGGGATGTGGGTTAGTGCCACTTTCAGGCTGCAAATGTTTTTGGGACATTCAGAGCTCTCTGACACTGTTTTTGGGCCACAAACATTTTCTGGACTTTAGGGGGTCTAGGAGTCCTGTAAACCCCTTTTTTGGGCCTCCAAAGTTTTCAACATTTTTGCAGGCATAAAATGCATTTTAAGGCCTTTTTTGGGCTGCTAACATATTCTGAGCTTCATGGGTGTAGGATGCATTTTTCGTGGCAAAAATATTTTTGGGAATTTCAGTGGTCTAGGATGCGAGTTAATGCCCCTTTCAGGCTGACAATGTTTTTGGGACATTCAGGGCTCTCTGACACCATTTATGGGCCACCAACATTTTCTGGACTTTTGGGGGTCTAGGATGCCTGTAAACCTCTTTTTTGGTCCTTCAAAGTTTTCAACATTTTTGCAGGCCTAAAATGCATTTTAAGGCCTTTTTTGGGCTGCTAACATATTCTGAGCTTTCAGGGGTGTAGGATGCATTTTTCGTGGCAAAAATATTTTTGGGAATTTCAGTGGTCTAGGATGCGAGTTAATGCCCCTTTCAGGCTGACAATGTTTTTGGGACATTCAGAGCTCTCTGACACAGATTTTGGCCCACCAACATTTTCTGGACTTTAGGGGGTCTAGGATGCCTGTAAACCCCTTTTTTGGTCCTTCAAAGTTTTAAACATTTTTGCAGGCCTAAAATGCATTTTAAGGCATATTTGGGCTGCTAACATTTTCAGAATTTTCAGGGGTGTAGTATGCATTTTTTGTGCCAAAAATATTTTTGGGCATTTCAGTGGTCTAGGATGCGGGTTAATGCCCCTTTCAGGCTGCAAATGTTTTTGGGACATTCAAGGCTCTCTGACACCATTTTTGGGCCACCAACATTTTCTGGACTTTAGGGGGTCTAGGATGCCTGTAAACCCCTTTTTTGGTCCTTCAAGGTTTTCTACATTTTTGCAGGCCTAAAATGCATTTTAAGGCATTTTTGGGCTGCTAACATTTTCAGAACTTTCAGGGGTGTAGTATGCATTTTTTGTGCCAAAAATATTTTTGGGAATTTCAGTGGTCTAGGATGCGGCTTAATGCCCGTTTCACTCTGCAAATGTTTTTGGGACATTCAGGGCTCTCTGACACCATTTTTGGGCCACCAACATTTTCTGGACTTTAGGGGGTCTAGGATGCCTGTAAACCCCTTTTTTGGTCCTTCAAAGTTTTCAACATTTTTGCAGGCCTAAAATGCATTTTAAGGCCTTTTTTTGAGATGCCAACATTTTCTGATCTTTCAGGGTTGTAGGATGCATTTTTTGTGCCAAAAATATTTTTAGGAATTTCAGTGGTCTGGGATGTGGGTTAGTGCCACTTTCAGGCTGCAAATGTTTTTGGGACATTCAGAGCTCTCTGACACTGTTTTTGGGCCACAAACATTTTCTGGACTTTAGGGGGTCTAGGAGTCCTGTAAACCCCTTTTTTGGGCCTCCAAAGTTTTCAACATTTTTGCAGGCATAAAATGCATTCTAAGGCCTTTTTTGGGCTGCTAACATATTCTGAGCTTCATGGGTGTAGGATGCATTTTTCGTGGCAAAAATATTTTTGGGAATTTCAGTGGTCTAGGATGCGAGTTAATGCCCCTTTCAGGCTGACAATGTTTTTGGGACATTCAGGGCTCTCTGACACCATTTATGGGCCACCAACATTTTCTGGACTTTTGGGGGTCTAGGATGCCTGTAAACCTCTTTTTTGGTCCTTCAAAGTTTTCAACATTTTTGCAGGCCTAAAATGCATTTTAAGGCCTTTTTTGGGCTGCTAACATTTTCTGAGCTTTCAGGGGTGTAGGATGCATTTTTCGTGGCAAAAATATTTTTGGGAATTTCAGTGGTCTAGGATGCGAGTTAATGCCCCTTTCAGGCTGACAATGTTTTTGGGACATTCAGAGCTCTCTGACACAGATTTTGGCCCACCAACATTTTCTGGACTTTAGGGGGTCTAGGATGCCTGTAAACCCCTTTTTTGGTCCTTCAAAGTTTTAAACATTTTTGCAGGCCTAAAATGCATTTTAAGGCATATTTGGGCTGCTAACATTTTCAGAACTTTCAGGGGTGTAGTATGCATTTTTTGTGCCAAAAATATTTTTGGGCATTTCAGTGGTCTAGGATGCGGGTTAATGCCCCTTTCAGGCTGCAAATGTTTTTGGGACATTCAAGGCTCTCTGACACCATTTTTGGGCCACCAACATTTTCTGGACTTTAGGGGGTCTAGGATGCCTGTAAACCCCTTTTTTGGTTCTTCAAAGTTTTCAACATTTTTGCAGGCCTAAAATGCATTTTAAGGGCTTTTTTGGGCTGCTAACATATTCTGAGCTTCATGGGTGTAGGATGCATTTTTCGTGCCAAAAATATTTTTGGGAATTTCAGTGGTCTAGGATGCGGGTTAATGCCCCTTTGAGGCTGCAAATGTTTTTGGGACATTCAGAGCTCTCTGACACAGATTTTGGCCCACCAACATTTTCTGGACTTTAGGGGGTCTAGGATGCCTGTAAACCGCTTTTTTGGTCCTTCAAAGTTTTCAACATTTTTGCAGGCCTAAAATGCATTTTAAGGCCTTTTTTTGAGATGCCAACATTTTCTGATCTTTCAGGGTTGTAGGATGCATTTTTTGTGCCAAAAATATTTTTAGGAATTTCAGTGGTCTGGGATGTGGGTTAGTGCCACTTTCAGGCTGCAAATGTTTTTGGGACATTCAGAGCTCTCTGACACTGTTTTTGGGCCACACACATTTTCTGGACTTTAGGGGGTCTAGGATGCCTGTAAACCCCTTTTTTGGGCCTCCAAAGCTTTCAACATTTTTGCAGGCATAAAATGCATGTTAAGGCCTTTTTTGGGCTGCTAACATATTCTGAGCTTCATGGGTGTAGGATGCATTTTTCGTGGCAAAAATATTTTTGGGAATTTCAGTGGTCTAGGATGCGAGTTAATGCCCCTTTCAGGCTGACAATGTTTTTGGGACATTCAGAGCTCTCTGACACCATTTATGGGCCACCAACATTTTCTGGACTTTAGGGGGTCTAGGATGCCTGTAAACCCCTTTTTTGGTCCTTCAAAGTTTTAAACATTTTTGCAGGCCTAAAATGCATTTTAAGGCATATTTGGGCTGCTAACATTTTCAGAACTTTCAGGGGTGTAGTATGCATTTTTTGTGCCAAAAATATTTTTGGGCATTTCAGTGGTCTAGGATGCGGGTTAATGCCCCTTTCAGGCTGCAAATGTTTTTGGGACATTCAAGGCTCTCTGACACCATTTTTGGGCCACCAACATTTTCTGGACTTTAGGGGGTCTAGGATGCCTGTAAACCCCTTTTTTGGTCCTTCAAAGTTTTCAACATTTTTGCAGGCCTAAAATGCATTTTAAGGCCTTTTTTGGGCTGCTAACATATTCTGAGCTTCATGGGTGTAGGATGCATTTTTCGTGCCAAAAATATTTTTGGGAATTTCAGTGGTCTAGGATGCGGGTTAATGCCCCTTTGACGCTGCACATGTTTTTGGGACATTCAGAGCTCTCTGACACAGATTTTGGCCCACCAACATTTTCTGGACTTTAGGGGGTCTAGGATGCCTCTAAACCCCTTTTTTCGGCCTCCAAAGTTTTCAACATTTTTGCAGGCCTAAAATGCATTTTAAGGCATTTTTGGGCTGCTAAACATTTTCAGAACTTTCAGGGGTGTAGTATTCATTTTTTGTGCCAAAAATATTTATGGGAATGTCAGAGGTCTAGGATGCAGGTCAATGCCCGTTTCACTCTGCAAATGTTTTTGGGACATTCAGGGCTCTCTGACACCATTTTTGGGCCACCAATATTTTCTGGACTTTAGGGGGTCTAGGATGCCTGTAAACCCCTTTTTTGGTCCTTCAAAGTTTTCAACATTTTTGCAGGCCTAAAATGCATTTTAAGGCATTTTTGGGCTGCTAACATTTTCAGAACTTTCAGGGGTGTATTATGCATTTTTTGTGGCAAAAATATTTTTGGGAATTTCAGTGGTCTAGGATGCGGATTAATGCCCCTTTCAGGCTGCAAATGTTTTTGGGACATTCAGGGCTTTCTGACACCATTTTTGGGCCACAACCATTTTCTGGACTTTAGGGGGTCTAGGATGCCTGTAAACCCCTTTTTTGGACCTTCAAAGTTTTCAACATTTTTGTAGGCTTAAGATGCATTTTAAGTCCTTTTTTTGAGATGCCAACATTTTCTGATCTTTCAGGGTTGTAGGATGCATTTTTTGTGCCAAAAATATTTTGGGGAATTTCAGTGGTATAGGATGCGACTTAATGCCCCTTTCAGGCTGCAAATCTGTTTGGGACATTCAGAGCTCTCTGACACTGTTTTTGGGCCACCAACATTTTCTGGACTTTAGGGGGTCTAGGATGCCTGTAAACCCCTTTTTTGGTCCTTCAAAGTTTTCAACATTTTTGCAGGCCTAAAATGCATTTTAAGGCCTTAATTGGGCTGCTAACATATTCTGAGCTTCAGGGGTATAGGTTGCATTTTTTGTGCCAAAAATATTTTTGGGAATTTCAGTGGTCTAGGATGCGGGTTAATGCCCGTTTCACTCTGCAAATGTTTTTGGAGCATTCAGGGCTCTCTGACACCATTTTTGGGCCACCAACATTTTCTGGACTTTAGGGGGTCTAGGATGCCTGTAAACCCCTTTTTTGGTCCTTCAAAGTTTTCTACATTTTTGCAGGCCTAAGATGCACTTTAAGGCCTTTTTTGGGCTGCTAACATATTCTGAGCTTCATGGGTGTAGTATTCATTTTTTGTGCCAAAAATATTTTTGGGAATGTCAGAGGTTTAGGATGCGGTTTAATGCCCGTTTCACTCTGCAAATGTTTTTGGGACATTCAGGGCTCTCTGACACCATTTTTGGCCCACCAACATTTTCTGGACTTTAGGGGGTCTAGGATGCCTGTAAACCCCTTTTTTGGTCCTTCAAAGTTTTAAACATTTTTGCAGGCCTAAAATGCATTTTAAGGCATATTTGGGCTGCTAACATTTTCAGAGCTTTCAGGGGTGTAGTATGCATTTTTTGTGCCAAAAATATTTTTGGGCATTTCAGTGGTCTAGGATGCGGGTTAATGCCCCTTTCAGGCTGCAAATGTTTTTGGGACATTCAAGGCTCTCTGACACCATTTTTGGGCTACCAACATTTTCTGGACTTTAAGGGGTCTAGGATGCCTGTAAACCCCTTTTTTGGTTCTTCAAAGTTTTCAACATTTTTGCAGGCCTAAAATGCATTTTAAGGCCTTTTTTGGGCTGCTAACATATTCTGAGCTTCATGGGTGTAGGATGCATTTTTCGTGCCAAAAATATTTTTGGGAATTTCAGTGGTCTAGGATGCGGATTAATGCCCCTTTCAGGCTGCAAATGTTTTTGGGACATTCAGGGCTCTCTGACACCATTTTTGGGCCACAACCATTTTCTGGACTTTAGGGGGTCTAGGATGCCTGTAAACCCCTTTTTTGGACCTTCAAAGTTTTCAACATTTTTGTAGGCTTAAGATGCATTTTAAGTCCTTTTTTTGAGATGCCAACATTTTCTGATCTTTCAGGGTTGTAGGATGCATTTTTTGTGACAAAAATATTTTGGGGAATTTCAGTGGTCTAGGATGCGACTTAATGCCCCTTTCAGGCTGCAAATCTGTTTGGGACATTCAGAGCTCTCTGACACTGTTTTTGGGCCACCAACATTTTCTGGACTTTAGGGGGTCTAGGATGCCTGTAAACCCCTTTTTTGGTTCTTCAAAGTTTTCAACATTTTTGCAGGCCTAAAATGCATTTTAAGGCCTTTTTTGGGCTGCTAACATATTCTGAGCTTCATGGGTGTAGGATGCATTTTTCGTGCCAAAAATATTTTTGGGAATTTCAGTGGTCTAGCATGCGGGTTAATGCCCCTTTGAGGCTGCAAATGTTTTTGGGACATTCAGAGCTCTCTGACACAGATTTTGGCCCACCAACATTTTCTGGACTTTAGGGGGTCTAGGATGCCTGTAAACCCCTTTTTTGGTCCTTCAAAGTTTTCAATATTTTTGCAGGCCTAAAATGCATTTTAAGGCCTTTTTTGGGCTGCTAACATATTCTGAGCTTCATGGGTGTAGGATGCATTTTTCGTGCCAAAAATATTTTTGGGAATTTCAGTGGTCTAGGATGCGGGTTAATGCCCCTTTCAGGCTGCAAATGTTTTTGGGACATTCAGGACTCTCTGACACCATTTTTGGGCCACCAACATTTTTTGGACTTTAGGGGTCTAGGATGCCTGTAAACCCCTTTTTTGGTCCTTCAAAGTTTTCAACATTTTTGCAGGCCTAAAATGCATTTTAAGGCCTTTTTTGGGCTGCTAACATATTCTGAGCTTCATGGGTGTAGGATGCATTTTTCGTGCCAAAAATATTTTTTGGAATTTCAGTGGTCTAGGATGCGGGTTAATGCCCCTTTGACGCTGCACATGTTTTTGGGACATTCAGAGCTCTCTGACACAGATTTTGGCCCACCAACATTTTCTGGACTTTAGGGGGTCTAGGATGCCTCTAAACCCCTTTTTTCGGCCTCCAAAGTTTTCAACATTTTTGCAGGCCTAAAATGCATTTTAAGGCATTTTTGGGCTGCTAAACATTTTCAGAACTTTCAGGGGTGTAGTATTCATTTTTTGTGCCAAAAATATTTTTGGGAATGTCAGAGGTCTAGGATGCAGGTTAATGCCCCTTTGAGGCTGCAAATGTTTTTGGGACATTCAGGGCTCTCTGACACCATTTTTGGGCCACCAACATTTTCTGGACTTTAGGGGGTCTAGGATGCCTGTAAACCCCTTTTTTGCTCCTTCAAAGTTTTCAACATTTTTGCAGGACTAAAAAGCATTTTAAGGCATTTTTGGGCTGCTAACATTTTCAGAACTTTCAGGGGTGTAGTATGCATTTTTTGTGCCAAAAATATTTTTGTGAATTTCAGTGGTCTAGGATGCGGGTTAATGCCCCTTTGAGGCTGCAAATGTTTTTGGGACATTCAGGGCTCTCTGACACCATTTTTGGGCCACCAACATTTTCTGGACTTTAGGGGGTCTAGGATGCCTGTAAACCCCTTTTTTGGTCCTTCAAAGTTTTCAACATTTTTGCAGGCCTAAAATGCATTTTAAGGCATTTTTGGGCTGCTAACATTTTCAGAACTTTCAGGGGTGTAGTATGCATTTTTTGTGCCAAAAATATTTTTAGGAATTTCAGTGGTCTGGGATGTGGGTTAGTGCCACTTTCAGGCTGCAAATGTTTTTGGGACATTCAGAGCTCTCTGACACCGATTTTGGCCCACCAACATTTTCTGGACTTTGGAGGTCTAGGATGCCTGTAAACCCCTATTTTTGGTCCTTCAAAGTTTTCAACATTTTTGCAGGCATAAAATGTATTTTAAGGCCTTTTTTGGGCTGCTAACATATTCTGAGCTTCAGGGGTATAGGTTGCATTTTTTGTGCCAAAAATATTTTTTGGAGTTTCTGTGGTCTAGGATGCGGGTTAATGCCCCTTTCAGGCTGCAAATGTTTTGGGACATTCAGAGCTCTCTGACACAGATTTTGGCCCACCAACATTTTCTGGACTTTAGGGGGTCTAGGATGCCTGTAAACCCCTTTTTTGGTCCTTCAAAGTTTTCAACATGTTTGCAGGCCTAAAATGCATTTTAAGGCATTTTTGGGCTGCTAACATTTTCAGAACTTTCAGGGGTGTAGTATGCATTTTTTGTGCCAAAAATATTTTTGGGAATTTCAGTGGTCTAGGATGCGGGTTAATGCACGTTTCACTCTGCAAATGTTTTTGGAGCATTCAGGGCTCTCTGACACCATTTTTGGGCCACCAACATTTTCTGGACTTTAGGGTGTCTAGGATGCCTGTAAACCCCTTTTTTGGTCCTTCAAAGTTTTCAACATTTTTGCAGGCCTAAAACGCATTTTAAGGCATTTTTGGGCTGCTAACATTTTCAGAACTTTCAGGGGTGTAGTATGCATTTTTTGTGCCAAAAATATTTTTGGTTTTGGGAATTTCAGTGGTCTAGCATGCGTGTTAATGCCCGTTTCACTCTGCAAATGTTTTTGGGACATTCAGGGCTCTCTGACACCATTTTTGGGCCACCAACATTTTCTGGACTTTAGGGGGTCTAGGATGCCTGTAAACCCCTTTTTTGGTCCGTCAAAGTTTTCAACATTTTTGCAGGCCTAAAATGCATTTTAAGGCCTTTTTTGGGCTGCTAACATATTCTGAGCTTCATGGGTGTAGGATGCATTTTTCGTGCCAAAAATATTTCTGGGAATTTCAGTGGTCTAGGATGCGGGTTAATGCCCCTTTGAGGCTGCAAATGTTTTTGGGACATTCAGAGCTCTCTGACACAGATTTTGGCCCACCAACATTTTCTGGACTTTAGGGGGTCTAGGATGATTCTAAACCCCTTTTTTCGGCCTCCAAAGTTTTCAACATTTTTGCAGGCCTAAAATGCATTTTAAGGCATTTTCGGGCTGCTTACATTTTCAGAACTTTCAGGGGTGTAGTATGCATTTTTTGTGCCAAAAATATTTTGGGAATTTCAGTGGTCTAGGATGCGGGTTAATGCCCCTTTCAGGCTGCAAATGTTTTTGGGACATTCAGGGCTCTCTGACACCATTTTAGGGCCACAACCATTTTCTGGACTTTAGGGGGTCTAGGATGCCTGTAAACCCCTTTTTTGGTCCTTCAAAGTTTTCTACATTTTTGCAGGCCTAAAATGCATTTTAAGGCATTTTTGGGCTGCTAACATTTTCAGAACTTTCAGGGATGTAGTATGCATTTTTTGTGCCAAAAATATTTTTGGGAATTTCAGTGGTCTAGGATGCGGCTTAATGCCCATTTCACTCTGCAAATGTTTTTGGGACATTCGGGGCTCTCTGACACCATTTTTGGGCCACCAACATTTTCTGGACTTTAGGGGGTCTAGGATGCCTGTAAACCCCTTTTTTGGTCCTTCAAAGTTTTCAACATTTTTGCAGGCCTAAAATGCATTTTAAGGCCTTTTTTTGAGATGCCAACATTTTCTGATCTTTCAGGGTTGTAGGATGCATTTTTTGTGCCAAAAATATTTTTAGGAATTTCAGTGGTCTGGGATGTGGGTTAGTGCCACTTTCAGGCTGCAATGTTTTTGGGACATTCAGAGCTCTCTGACACTGTTTTTGGGCCACACACATTTTCTGGACTTTAGGGGGTCTAGGATGCCTGTAAACCCCTTTTTTGGGCCTCCAAAGTTTTCAACATTTTTGCAGGCATAAAATGCATGTTAAGGCCTTTTTTGGGCTGCTAACATATTCTGAGCTTCATGGGTGTAGGATGCATTTTTCGTGGCAAAAATATTTTTGGGAATTTCAGTGGTCTAGGATGCGAGTTAATGCCCCTTTCAGGCTGACAATGTTTTTGGGACATTCAGAGCTCTCTGACACCATTTATGGGCCACCAACATTTTCTGGACTTTAGGGGGTCTAGGATGCCTGTAAACCCCTTTTTTGGTCCTTCAAAGTTTTAAACATTTTTGCAGGCCTAAAATGCATTTTAAGGCATATTTGGGCTGCTAACATTTTCAGAACTTTCAGGGGTGTAGTATGCATTTTTTGTGCCAAAAATATTTTTAGGAGTTTCAGTGGTCTAGGACGCGGGTTAATGCCCCTTTCAGGCTGCAAATGTTTTGGGACATTCAGAGCTCTCTGACACAGATTTTGGCCCACCAAGATTTTCTGGACTTTAGGGGGTCTAGGATGCCTGTAAACCCCTTTTTTGGTCCTTCATAGTTTTCAACATGTTTTCAGGCCTAAAATGCATTTTAAGACATTTTTGGGCTGCTAACATTTTCAGAACTTTCAGGAGTGTAGTATGCATTTTTTGTGCCAAAAATATTTTTGGGAATTTCAGTGGTCTAGGATGCGGGTTAATGCCCGTTTCACTCTGCAAATGTTTTTGGAGCATTCAGGGCTCTCTGACACCATTTTAGGGCCACCAACATTTTCTAGACTTTAGGGTGTCTAGGATGCCTGTAAACCCCTTTTTTGGTCCTTCAAAGTTTTCAACATTTTTGCAGGCCTAAAATGCATTTTAAGGCATTTTTGGGCTGCTAACATTTTCAGAACTTTCAGGGGTGTAGTATGCATTTTTTGTGCCAAAAATATTTTTAGTTTTGGGAATTTCAGTGGTCTAGGATGCGTGTTAATGCGCGTTTCGCTCTGCAAATGTTTTTGGGACATTCAGGGCTCTCTGACACCATTTTTGGGCCACCAACATTTTCTGGACTTTAGGGGGTCTAGGATGCCTGTAAACCCCTTTTTTGGTCCGTCAAAGTTTTCAACATTTTTGCAGGCCTAAAATGCATTTTAAGGCCTTTTTTGGGCTGCTAACATATTCTGAGCTTCATGGGTGTAGGATGCATTTTTCGTGCCAAAAATATTTTTGGGAATTTCAGTGGTCTAGGATGCGGGTTAATGCCCCTTTCAGGCTGCAAATGTTTTTGGGACATTCAAGGCTCTCTGACACCATTTTTGGGCCACCAACATTTTCTGGACTTTAGGGGGTCTAGGATGCCTGTAAACCCCTTTTTTGGTCCTTCAAAGTTTTCAACATTTTTGCAGGCCTAAAATGCATTTTAAGGCCTTTTTTGGGCTGCTAACATATTCTGAGCTTCATGGGTGTAGGATGCATTTTTCGTGCCAAAAATATTTTTGGGAATTTCAGTGGTCTAGGATGCGGGTTAATGCCCCTTTGACGCTGCACATGTTTTTGGGACATTCAGAGCTCTCTGACACAGATTTTGGCCCACCAACATTTTCTGGACTTTAGGGGGTCTAGGATGCCTCTAAACCCCTTTTTTCGGCCTCCAAAGTTTTCAACATTTTTGCAGGCCTAAAATGCATTTTAAGGCATTTTTGGGCTGCTAAACATTTTCAGAACTTTCAGGGGTGTAGTATTCATTTTTTGTGCCAAAAATATTTATGGGAATGTCAGAGGTCTAGGATGCAGGTCAATGCCCGTTTCACTCTGCAAATGTTTTTGGGACATTCAGGGCTCTCTGACACCATTTTTGGGCCACCAATATTTTCTGGACTTTAGGGGGTCTAGGATGCCTGTAAACCCCTTTTTTGGTCCTTCAAAGTTTTCAACATTTTTGCAGGCCTAAAATGCATTTTAAGGCATTTTTGGGCTGCTAACATTTTCAGAACTTTCAGGGGTGTATTATGCATTTTTTGTGGCAAAAATATTTTTGGGAATTTCAGTGGTCTAGGATGCGGATTAATGCCCCTTTCAGGCTGCAAATGTTTTTGGGACATTCAGGGCTTTCTGACACCATTTTTGGGCCACAACCATTTTCTGGACTTTAGGGGGTCTAGGATGCCTGTAAACCCCTTTTTTGGACCTTCAAAGTTTTCAACATTTTTGTAGGCTTAAGATGCATTTTAAGTCCTTTTTTTGAGATGCCAACATTTTCTGATCTTTCAGGGTTGTAGGATGCATTTTTTGTGCCAAAAATATTTTGGGGAATTTCAGTGGTATAGGATGCGACTTAATGCCCCTTTCAGGCTGCAAATCTGTTTGGGACATTCAGAGCTCTCTGACACTGTTTTTGGGCCACCAACATTTTCTGGACTTTAGGGGGTCTAGGATGCCTGTAAACCCCTTTTTTGGTCCTTCAAAGTTTTCAACATTTTTGCAGGCCTAAAATGCATTTTAAGGCCTTAATTGGGCTGCTAACATATTCTGAGCTTCAGGGGTATAGGTTGCATTTTTTGTGCCAAAAATATTTTTGGGAATTTCAGTGGTCTAGGATGCGGGTTAATGCCCGTTTCACTCTGCAAATGTTTTTGGAGCATTCAGGGCTCTCTGACACCATTTTTGGGCCACCAACATTTTCTGGACTTTAGGGGGTCTAGGATGCCTGTAAACCCCTTTTTTGGTCCTTCAAAGTTTTCTACATTTTTGCAGGCCTAAGATGCACTTTAAGGCCTTTTTTGGGCTGCTAACATATTCTGAGCTTCATGGGTGTAGTATTCATTTTTTGTGCCAAAAATATTTTTGGGAATGTCAGAGGTTTAGGATGCGGTTTAATGCCCGTTTCACTCTGCAAATGTTTTTGGGACATTCAGGGCTCTCTGACACCATTTTTGGCCCACCAACATTTTCTGGACTTTAGGGGGTCTAGGATGCCTGTAAACCCCTTTTTTGGTCCTTCAAAGTTTTAAACATTTTTGCAGGCCTAAAATGCATTTTAAGGCATATTTGGGCTGCTAACATTTTCAGAGCTTTCAGGGGTGTAGTATGCATTTTTTGTGCCAAAAATATTTTTGGGCATTTCAGTGGTCTAGGATGCGGGTTAATGCCCCTTTCAGGCTGCAAATGTTTTTGGGACATTCAAGGCTCTCTGACACCATTTTTGGGCTACCAACATTTTCTGGACTTTAAGGGGTCTAGGATGCCTGTAAACCCCTTTTTTGGTTCTTCAAAGTTTTCAACATTTTTGCAGGCCTAAAATGCATTTTAAGGCCTTTTTTGGGCTGCTAACATATTCTGAGCTTCATGGGTGTAGGATGCATTTTTCGTGCCAAAAATATTTTTGGGAATTTCAGTGGTCTAGGATGCGGATTAATGCCCCTTTCAGGCTGCAAATGTTTTTGGGACATTCAGGGCTCTCTGACACCATTTTTGGGCCACAACCATTTTCTGGACTTTAGGGGGTCTAGGATGCCTGTAAACCCCTTTTTTGGACCTTCAAAGTTTTCAACATTTTTGTAGGCTTAAGATGCATTTTAAGTCCTTTTTTTGAGATGCCAACATTTTCTGATCTTTCAGGGTTGTAGGATGCATTTTTTGTGACAAAAATATTTTGGGGAATTTCAGTGGTCTAGGATGCGACTTAATGCCCCTTTCAGGCTGCAAATCTGTTTGGGACATTCAGAGCTCTCTGACACTGTTTTTGGGCCACCAACATTTTCTGGACTTTAGGGGGTCTAGGATGCCTGTAAACCCCTTTTTTGGTTCTTCAAAGTTTTCAACATTTTTGCAGGCCTAAAATGCATTTTAAGGCCTTTTTTGGGCTGCTAACATATTCTGAGCTTCATGGGTGTAGGATGCATTTTTCGTGCCAAAAATATTTTTGGGAATTTCAGTGGTCTAGCATGCGGGTTAATGCCCCTTTGAGGCTGCAAATGTTTTTGGGACATTCAGAGCTCTCTGACACAGATTTTGGCCCACCAACATTTTCTGGACTTTAGGGGGTCTAGGATGCCTGTAAACCCCTTTTTTGGTCCTTCAAAGTTTTCAATATTTTTGCAGGCCTAAAATGCATTTTAAGGCCTTTTTTGGGCTGCTAACATATTCTGAGCTTCATGGGTGTAGGATGCATTTTTCGTGCCAAAAATATTTTTGGGAATTTCAGTGGTCTAGGATGCGGGTTAATGCCCCTTTCAGGCTGCAAATGTTTTTGGGACATTCAGGACTCTCTGACACCATTTTTGGGCCACCAACATTTTTTGGACTTTAGGGGTCTAGGATGCCTGTAAACCCCTTTTTTGGTCCTTCAAAGTTTTCAACATTTTTGCAGGCCTAAAATGCATTTTAAGGCCTTTTTTGGGCTGCTAACATATTCTGAGCTTCATGGGTGTAGGATGCATTTTTCGTGCCAAAAATATTTTTGGGAATTTCAGTGGTCTAGGATGCGGGTTAATGCCCCTTTGACGCTGCACATGTTTTTGGGACATTCAGAGCTCTCTGACACAGATTTTGGCCCACCAACATTTTCTGGACTTTAGGGGGTCTAGGATGCCTCTAAACCCCTTTTTTCGGCCTCCAAAGTTTTCAACATTTTTGCAGGCCTAAAATGCATTTTAAGGCATTTTTGGGCTGCTAAACATTTTCAGAACTTTCAGGGGTGTAGTATTCATTTTTTGTGCCAAAAATATTTTTGGGAATGTCAGAGGTCTAGGATGCAGGTTAATGCCCCTTTGAGGCTGCAAATGTTTTTGGGACATTCAGGGCTCTCTGACACCATTTTTGGGCCACCAACATTTTCTGGACTTTAGGGGGTCTAGGATGCCTGTAAACCCCTTTTTTGCTCCTTCAAAGTTTTCAACATTTTTGCAGGACTAAAAAGCATTTTAAGGCATTTTTGGGCTGCTAACATTTTCAGAACTTTCAGGGGTGTAGTATGCATTTTTTGTGCCAAAAATATTTTTGTGAATTTCAGTGGTCTAGGATGCGGGTTAATGCCCCTTTGAGGCTGCAAATGTTTTTGGGACATTCAGGGCTCTCTGACACCATTTTTGGGCCACCAACATTTTCTGGACTTTAGGGGGTCTAGGATGCCTGTAAACCCCTTTTTTGGTCCTTCAAAGTTTTCAACATTTTTGCAGGCCTAAAATGCATTTTAAGGCATTTTTGGGCTGCTAACATTTTCAGAACTTTCAGGGGTGTAGTATGCATTTTTTGTGCCAAAAATATTTTTAGGAATTTCAGTGGTCTGGGATGTGGGTTAGTGCCACTTTCAGGCTGCAAATGTTTTTGGGACATTCAGAGCTCTCTGACACCGATTTTGGCCCACCAACATTTTCTGGACTTTGGAGGTCTAGGATGCCTGTAAACCCCTATTTTTGGTCCTTCAAAGTTTTCAACATTTTTGCAGGCATAAAATGTATTTTAAGGCCTTTTTTGGGCTGCTAACATATTCTGAGCTTCAGGGGTATAGGTTGCATTTTTTGTGCCAAAAATATTTTTTGGAGTTTCTGTGGTCTAGGATGCGGGTTAATGCCCCTTTCAGGCTGCAAATGTTTTGGGACATTCAGAGCTCTCTGACACAGATTTTGGCCCACCAACATTTTCTGGACTTTAGGGGGTCTAGGATGCCTGTAAACCCCTTTTTTGGTCCTTCAAAGTTTTCAACATGTTTGCAGGCCTAAAATGCATTTTAAGGCATTTTTGGGCTGCTAACATTTTCAGAACTTTCAGGGGTGTAGTATGCATTTTTTGTGCCAAAAATATTTTTGGGAATTTCAGTGGTCTAGGATGCGGGTTAATGCACGTTTCACTCTGCAAATGTTTTTGGAGCATTCAGGGCTCTCTGACACCATTTTTGGGCCACCAACATTTTCTGGACTTTAGGGTGTCTAGGATGCCTGTAAACCCCTTTTTTGGTCCTTCAAAGTTTTCAACATTTTTGCAGGCCTAAAACGCATTTTAAGGCATTTTTGGGCTGCTAACATTTTCAGAACTTTCAGGGGTGTAGTATGCATTTTTTGTGCCAAAAATATTTTTGGTTTTGGGAATTTCAGTGGTCTAGCATGCGTGTTAATGCCCGTTTCACTCTGCAAATGTTTTTGGGACATTCAGGGCTCTCTGACACCATTTTTGGGCCACCAACATTTTCTGGACTTTAGGGGGTCTAGGATGCCTGTAAACCCCTTTTTTGGTCCGTCAAAGTTTTCAACATTTTTGCAGGCCTAAAATGCATTTTAAGGCCTTTTTTGGGCTGCTAACATATTCTGAGCTTCATGGGTGTAGGATGCATTTTTCGTGCCAAAAATATTTCTGGGAATTTCAGTGGTCTAGGATGCGGGTTAATGCCCCTTTGAGGCTGCAAATGTTTTTGGGACATTCAGAGCTCTCTGACACAGATTTTGGCCCACCAACATTTTCTGGACTTTAGGGGGTCTAGGATGATTCTAAACCCCTTTTTTCGGCCTCCAAAGTTTTCAACATTTTTGCAGGCCTAAAATGCATTTTAAGGCATTTTTGGGCTGCTTACATTTTCAGAACTTTCAGGGGTGTAGTATGCATTTTTTGTGCCAAAAATATTTTGGGAATTTCAGTGGTCTAGGATGCGGGTTAATGCCCCTTTCAGGCTGCAAATGTTTTTGGGACATTCAGGGCTCTCTGACACCATTTTAGGGCCACAACCATTTTCTGGACTTTAGGGGGTCTAGGATGCCTGTAAACCCCTTTTTTGGTCCTTCAAAGTTTTCTACATTTTTGCAGGCCTAAAATGCATTTTAAGGCATTTTTGGGCTGCTAACATTTTCAGAACTTTCAGGGATGTAGTATGCATTTTTTGTGCCAAAAATATTTTTGGGAATTTCAGTGGTCTAGGATGCGGCTTAATGCCCATTTCACTCTGCAAATGTTTTTGGGACATTCGGGGCTCTCTGACACCATTTTTGGGCCACCAACATTTTCTGGACTTTAGGGGGTCTAGGATGCCTGTAAACCCCTTTTTTGGTCCTTCAAAGTTTTCAACATTTTTGCAGGCCTAAAATGCATTTTAAGGCCTTTTTTTGAGATGCCAACATTTTCTGATCTTTCAGGGTTGTAGGATGCATTTTTTGTGCCAAAAATATTTTTAGGAATTTCAGTGGTCTGGGATGTGGGTTAGTGCCACTTTCAGGCTGCAATGTTTTTGGGACATTCAGAGCTCTCTGACACTGTTTTTGGGCCACACACATTTTCTGGACTTTAGGGGGTCTAGGATGCCTGTAAACCCCTTTTTTGGGCCTCCAAAGTTTTCAACATTTTTGCAGGCATAAAATGCATGTTAAGGCCTTTTTTGGGCTGCTAACATATTCTGAGCTTCATGGGTGTAGGATGCATTTTTCGTGGCAAAAATATTTTTGGGAATTTCAGTGGTCTAGGATGCGAGTTAATGCCCCTTTCAGGCTGACAATGTTTTTGGGACATTCAGAGCTCTCTGACACCATTTATGGGCCACCAACATTTTCTGGACTTTAGGGGGTCTAGGATGCCTGTAAACCCCTTTTTTGGTCCTTCAAAGTTTTAAACATTTTTGCAGGCCTAAAATGCATTTTAAGGCATATTTGGGCTGCTAACATTTTCAGAACTTTCAGGGGTGTAGTATGCATTTTTTGTGCCAAAAATATTTTTAGGAGTTTCAGTGGTCTAGGACGCGGGTTAATGCCCCTTTCAGGCTGCAAATGTTTTGGGACATTCAGAGCTCTCTGACACAGATTTTGGCCCACCAAGATTTTCTGGACTTTAGGGGGTCTAGGATGCCTGTAAACCCCTTTTTTGGTCCTTCATAGTTTTCAACATGTTTTCAGGCCTAAAATGCATTTTAAGACATTTTTGGGCTGCTAACATTTTCAGAACTTTCAGGAGTGTAGTATGCATTTTTTGTGCCAAAAATATTTTTGGGAATTTCAGTGGTCTAGGATGCGGGTTAATGCCCGTTTCACTCTGCAAATGTTTTTGGAGCATTCAGGGCTCTCTGACACCATTTTAGGGCCACCAACATTTTCTAGACTTTAGGGTGTCTAGGATGCCTGTAAACCCCTTTTTTGGTCCTTCAAAGTTTTCAACATTTTTGCAGGCCTAAAATGCATTTTAAGGCATTTTTGGGCTGCTAACATTTTCAGAACTTTCAGGGGTGTAGTATGCATTTTTTGTGCCAAAAATATTTTTAGTTTTGGGAATTTCAGTGGTCTAGGATGCGTGTTAATGCGCGTTTCGCTCTGCAAATGTTTTTGGGACATTCAGGGCTCTCTGACACCATTTTTGGGCCACCAACATTTTCTGGACTTTAGGGGGTCTAGGATGCCTGTAAACCCCTTTTTTGGTCCGTCAAAGTTTTCAACATTTTTGCAGGCCTAAAATGCATTTTAAGGCCTTTTTTGGGCTGCTAACATATTCTGAGCTTCATGGGTGTAGGATGCATTTTTCGTGCCAAAAATATTTTTGGGAATTTCAGTGGTCTAGGATGCGGGTTAATGCCCCTTTGAGGCTGCAAATGTTTTTGGGACATTCAGAGCTCTCTGACACAGATTTTGGCCCACCAAGATTTTCTGGACTTTAGGGGGTCTAGGATGATTCTAAACCCCTTTTTTCGGCCTCCCAAGTTTTCAACATTTTTGCAGGCCTAAAATGCATTTTAAGGCATTTTTGGGCTGCTAACATTTTCAGAACTTTCAGGGGTGTAGTATGCATTTTTTGTGCCAAAAATATTTTTGGGAATTACAGTGGTCTAGGATGCGGGTTAATGCCCCTTTCAGGCTGCAAATGTTTTTGGTACATTCAGGGCTCTCTGACACCATTTTAGGGCCACAACCATTTTCTGGACTTTAGGGGGTCTAGGATGCCTGTAAACCCCTTTTTTGGTCCTTCAAGGTTTTCTACATTTTTGCAGGCCTAAAATGGATTTTAAGGCATTTTTGGGCTGCTAACATTTTCAGAACTTTCAGGGGTGTAGTATGCATTTTTTGTGCCAAAAATATTTTTGGGAATTTCAGTGGTCTAGGATGCGGCTTAATGCCCGTTTCACTCTGCAAATGTTTGTGGGACATTCAGGGCTCTCTGACACCATTTTTGGGCCACCAACATTTTCTGGACTTTAGGGGGTCTAGGATGCCTGTAAACCCCTTTTTTGGTCCTTCAAAGTTTTCAACATTTTTGCAGGCCTAAAATGCATTTTAAGGCCTTTTTTTGAGATGCCAACATTTTCTGATCTTTCAGGGTTGTAGGATGCATTTTTTGTGCCAAAAATATTTTTAGGAATTTCAGTGGTCTGGGATGTGGGTTAGTGCCACTTTCAGGCTGCAAATGTTTTTGGGACATTCAGAGCTCTCTGACACTGTTTTTGGGCCACAAACATTTTCTGGACTTTAGGGGGTCTAGGAGTCCTGTAAACCCCTTTTTTGGGCCTCCAAAGTTTTCAACATTTTTGCAGGCATAAAATGCATTCTAAGGCCTTTTTTGGGCTGCTAACATATTCTGAGCTTCATGGGTGTAGGATGCATTTTTCGTGGCAAAAATATTTTTGGGAATTTCAGTGGTCTAGGATGCGAGTTAATGCCCCTTTCAGGCTGACAATGTTTTTGGGACATTCAGGGCTCTCTGACACCATTTATGGGCCACCAACATTTTCTGGACTTTTGGGGGTCTAGGATGCCTGTAAACCTCTTTTTTGGTCCTTCAAAGTTTTCAACATTTTTGCAGGCCTAAAATGCATTTTAAGGCCTTTTTTGGGCTGCTAACATATTCTGAGCTTTCAGGGGTGTAGGATGCATTTTTCGTGGCAAAAATATTTTTGGGAATTTCAGTGGTCTAGGATGCGAGTTAATGCCCCTTTCAGGCTGACAATGTTTTTGGGACATTCAGAGCTCTCTGACACAGATTTTGGCCCACCAACATTTTCTGGACTTTAGGGGGTCTAGGATGCCTGTAAACCCCTTTTTTGGTCCTTCAAAGTTTTAAACATTTTTGCAGGCCTAAAATGCATTTTAAGGCATATTTGGGCTGCTAACATTTTCAGAACTTTCAGGGGTGTAGTATGCATTTTTTGTGCCAAAAATATTTTTGGGCATTTCAGTGGTCTAGGATGCGGGTTAATGCCCCTTTCAGGCTGCAAATGTTTTTGGGACATTCAAGGCTCTCTGACACCATTTTTGGGCCACCAACATTTTCTGGACTTTAGGGGGTCTAGGATGCCTGTAAACCCCTTTTTTGGTTCTTCAAAGTTTTCAACATTTTTGCAGGCCTAAAATGCATTTTAAGGGCTTTTTTGGGCTGCTAACATATTCTGAGCTTCATGGGTGTAGGATGCATTTTTCGTGCCAAAAATATTTTTGGGAATTTCAGTGGTCTAGGATGCGGGTTAATGCCCCTTTGAGGCTGCAAATGTTTTTGGGACATTCAGAGCTCTCTGACACAGATTTTGGCCCACCAACATTTTCTGGACTTTAGGGGGTCTAGGATGCCTGTAAACCGCTTTTTTGGTCCTTCAAAGTTTTCAACATTTTTGCAGGCCTAAAATGCATTTTAAGGCCTTTTTTTGAGATGCCAACATTTTCTGATCTTTCAGGGTTGTAGGATGCATTTTTTGTGCCAAAAATATTTTTAGGAATTTCAGTGGTCTGGGATGTGGGTTAGTGCCACTTTCAGGCTGCAAATGTTTTTGGGACATTCAGAGCTCTCTGACACTGTTTTTGGGCCACACACATTTTCTGGACTTTAGGGGGTCTAGGATGCCTGTAAACCCCTTTTTTGGGCCTCCAAAGCTTTCAACATTTTTGCAGGCATAAAATGCATGTTAAGGCCTTTTTTGGGCTGCTAACATATTCTGAGCTTCATGGGTGTAGGATGCATTTTTCGTGGCAAAAATATTTTTGGGAATTTCAGTGGTCTAGGATGCGAGTTAATGCCCCTTTCAGGCTGACAATGTTTTTGGGACATTCAGAGCTCTCTGACACCATTTATGGGCCACCAACATTTTCTGGACTTTAGGGGGTCTAGGATGCCTGTAAACCCCTTTTTTGGTCCTTCAAAGTTTTAAACATTTTTGCAGGCCTAAAATGTATTTTAAGGCATATTTGGGCTGCTAACATTTTCAGAACTTTCAGGGGTGTAGTATGCATTTTTTGTGCCAAAAATATTTTTGGGCATTTCAGTGGTCTAGGATGCGGGTTAATGCCCCTTTCAGGCTGCAAATGTTTTTGGGACATTCAAGGCTCTCTGACACCATTTTTGGGCCACCAACATTTTCTGGACTTTAGGGGGTCTAGGATGCCTGTAAACCCCTTTTTTGGTCCTTCAAAGTTTTCAACATTTTTGCAGGCCTAAAATGCATTTTAAGGCCTTTTTTGGGCTGCTAACATATTCTGAGCTTCATGGGTGTAGGATGCATTTTTCGTGCCAAAAATATTTTTGGGAATTTCAGTGGTCTAGGATGCGGGTTAATGCCCCTTTGACGCTGCACATGTTTTTGGGACATTCAGAGCTCTCTGACACAGATTTTGGCCCACCAACATTTTCTGGACTTTAGGGGGTCTAGGATGCCTCTAAACCCCTTTTTTCGGCCTCCAAAGTTTTCAACATTTTTGCAGGCCTAAAATGCATTTTAAGGCATTTTTGGGCTGCTAAACATTTTCAGAACTTTCAGGGGTGTAGTATTCATTTTTTGTGCCAAAAATATTTATGGGAATGTCAGAGGTCTAGGATGCAGGTCAATGCCCGTTTCACTCTGCAAATGTTTTTGGGACATTCAGGGCTCTCTGACACCATTTTTGGGCCACCAATATTTTCTGGACTTTAGGGGGTCTAGGATGCCTGTAAACCCCTTTTTTGGTCCTTCAAAGTTTTCAACATTTTTGCAGGCCTAAAATGCATTTTAAGGCATTTTTGGGCTGCTAACATTTTCAGAACTTTCAGGGGTGTATTATGCATTTTTTGTGGCAAAAATATTTTTGGGAATTTCAGTGGTCTAGGATGCGGATTAATGCCCCTTTCAGGCTGCAAATGTTTTTGGGACATTCAGGGCTTTCTGACACCATTTTTGGGCCACAACCATTTTCTGGACTTTAGGGGGTCTAGGATGCCTGTAAACCCCTTTTTTGGACCTTCAAAGTTTTCAACATTTTTGTAGGCTTAAGATGCATTTTAAGTCCTTTTTTTGAGATGCCAACATTTTCTGATCTTTCAGGGTTGTAGGATGCATTTTTTGTGCCAAAAATATTTTGGGGAATTTCAGTGGTATAGGATGCGACTTAATGCCCCTTTCAGGCTGCAAATCTGTTTGGGACATTCAGAGCTCTCTGACACTGTTTTTGGGCCACCAACATTTTCTGGACTTTAGGGGGTCTAGGATGCCTGTAAACCCCTTTTTTGGTCCTTCAAAGTTTTCAACATTTTTGCAGGCCTAAAATGCATTTTAAGGCCTTAATTGGGCTGCTAACATATTCTGAGCTTCAGGGGTATAGGTTGCATTTTTTGTGCCAAAAATATTTTTGGGAATTTCAGTGGTCTAGGATGCGGGTTAATGCCCGTTTCACTCTGCAAATGTTTTTGGAGCATTCAGGGCTCTCTGACACCATTTTTGGGCCACCAACATTTTCTGGACTTTAGGGGGTCTAGGATGCCTGTAAACCCCTTTTTTGGTCCTTCAAAGTTTTCTACATTTTTGCAGGCCTAAGATGCACTTTAAGGCCTTTTTTGGGCTGCTAACATATTCTGAGCTTCATGGGTGTAGTATTCATTTTTTGTGCCAAAAATATTTTTGGGAATGTCAGAGGTTTAGGATGCGGTTTAATGCCCGTTTCACTCTGCAAATGTTTTTGGGACATTCAGGGCTCTCTGACACCATTTTTGGCCCACCAACATTTTCTGGACTTTAGGGGGTCTAGGATGCCTGTAAACCCCTTTTTTGGTCCTTCAAAGTTTTAAACATTTTTGCAGGCCTAAAATGCATTTTATGGCATATTTGGGCTGCTAACATTTTCAGAGCTTTCAGGGGTGTAGTATGCATTTTTTGTGCCAAAAATATTTTTGGGCATTTCAGTGGTCTAGGATGCGGGTTAATGCCCCTTTCAGGCTGCAAATGTTTTTGGGACATTCAAGGCTCTCTGACACCATTTTTGGGCTACCAACATTTTCTGGACTTTAAGGGGTCTAGGATGCCTGTAAACCCCTTTTTTGGTTCTTCAAAGTTTTCAACATTTTTGCAGGCCTAAAATGCATTTTAAGGCCTTTTTTGGGCTGCTAACATATTCTGAGCTTCATGGGTGTAGGATGCATTTTTCGTGCCAAAAATATTTTTGGGAATTTCAGTGGTCTAGGATGCGGATTAATGCCCCTTTCAGGCTGCAAATGTTTTTGGGACATTCAGGGCTCTCTGACACCATTTTTGGGCCACAACCATTTTCTGGACTTTAGGGGGTCTAGGATGCCTGTAAACCCCTTTTTTGGACCTTCAAAGTTTTCAACATTTTTGTAGGCTTAAGATGCATTTTAAGTCCTTTTTTTGAGATGCCAACATTTTCTGATATTTCAGGGTTGTAGGATGCATTTTTTGTGACAAAAATATTTTGGGGAATTTCAGTGGTCTAGGATGCGACTTAATGCCCCTTTCAGGCTGCAAATCTGTTTGGGACATTCAGAGCTCTCTGACACTGTTTTTGGGCCACCAACATTTTCTGGACTTTAGGGGGTCTAGGATGCCTGTAAACCCCTTTTTTGGTTCTTCAAAGTTTTCAACATTTTTGCAGGCCTAAAATGCATTTTAAGGCCTTTTTTGGGCTGCTAACATATTCTGAGCTTCATGGGTGTAGGATGCATTTTTCGTGCCAAAAATATTTTTGGGAATTTCAGTGGTCTAGCATGCGGGTTAATGCCCCTTTGAGGCTGCAAATGTTTTTGGGACATTCAGAGCTCTCTGACACAGATTTTGGCCCACCAACATTTTCTGGACTTTAGGGGGTCTAGGATGCCTCTAAACCCCTTTTTTGGTCCTTCAAAGTTTTCAACATTTTTGCAGGCCTAAAATGCATTTTAAGGCCTTTTTTGGGCTGCTAACATATTCTGAGCTTCATGGGTGTAGGATGCATTTTTCGTGCCAAAAATATTTTTAGGAATTTCAGTGGTCTAGGATGCGGGTTAATGCCCCTTTGACGCTGCACATGTTTTTGGGACATTCAGAGCTCTCTGACACAGATTTTGGCCCACCAACATTTTCTGGACTTTAGGGGGTCTAGGATGCCTCTAAACCCCTTTTTTCGGCCTCCAAAGTTTTCAACATTTTTGCAGGCCTAAAATGCATTTTAAGGCATTTTTGGGCTGCTAAACATTTTCAGAACTTTCAGGGGTGTAGTATTCATTTTTTGTGCCAAAAATATTTTTGGGAATGTCAGAGGTCTAGGATGCAGGTTAATGCCCCTTTGAGGCTGCAAATGTTTTTGGGACATTCAGGGCTCTCTGACACCATTTTTGGGCCACCAACATTTTCTGGACTTTAGGGGGTCTAGGATGCCTGTAAACCCCTTTTTTGCTCCTTCAAAGTTTTCAACATTTTTGCAGGACTAAAAAGCATTTTAAGGCATTTTTGGGCTGCTAACATTTTCAGAACTTTCAGGGGTGTAGTATGCATTTTTTGTGCCAAAAATATTTTTGTGAATTTCAGTGGTCTAGGATGCGGGTTAATGCCCCTTTGAGGCTGCAAATGTTTTTGGGACATTCAGGGCTCTCTGACACCATTTTTGGGCCACCAACATTTTCTGGACTTTAGGGGGTCTAGGATGCCTGTAAACCCCTTTTTTGGTCCTTCAAAGTTTTCAACATTTTTGCAGGCCTAAAATGCATTTTAAGGCATTTTTGGGCTGCTAACATTTTCAGAACTTTCAGGGGTGTAGTATGCATTTTTTGTGCCAAAAATATTTTTAGGAATTTCAGTGGTCTGGGATGTGGGTTAGTGCCACTTTCAGGCTGCAAATGTTTTTGGGACATTCAGAGCTCTCTGACACCGATTTTGGCCCACCAACATTTTCTGGACTTTGGAGGTCTAGGATGCCTGTAAACCCCTATTTTTGGTCCTTCAAAGTTTTCAACATTTTTGCAGGCATAAAATGTATTTTAAGGCCTTTTTTGGGCTGCTAACATATTCTGAGCTTCAGGGGTATAGGTTGCATTTTTTGTGCCAAAAATATTTTTTGGAGTTTCTGTGGTCTAGGATGCGGGTTAATGCCCCTTTCAGGCTGCAAATGTTTTGGGACATTCAGAGCTCTCTGACACAGATTTTGGCCCACCAACATTTTCTGGACTTTAGGGGGTCTAGGATGCCTGTAAACCCCTTTTTTGGTCCTTCAAAGTTTTCAACATTTTTGCAGGCCTAAAACGCATTTTAAGGCATTTTTGGGCTGCTAACATTTTCAGAACTTTCAGGGGTGTAGTATGCATTTTTTGTGCCAAAAATATTTTTGGTTTTGGGAATTTCAGTGGTCTAGGATGCGTGTTAATGCCCGTTTCACTCTGCAAATGTTTTTGGGACATTCAGGGCTCTCTGACACCATTTTTGGGCCACCAACATTTTCTGGACTTTAGGGGGTCTAGGATGCCTGTAAACCCCTTTTTTGGTCCGTCAAAGTTTTCAACATTTTTGCAGGCCTAAAATGCATTTTAAGGCCTTTTTTGGGCTGCTAACATATTCTGAGCTTCATGGGTGTAGGATGCATTTTTCGTGCCAAAAATATTTCTGGGAATTTCAGTGGTCTAGGATGCGGGTTAATGCCCCTTTGAGGCTGCAAATGTTTTTGGGACATTCAGAGCTCTCTGACACAGATTTTGGCCCACCAACATTTTCTGGACTTTAGGGGGTCTAGGATGATTCTAAACCCCTTTTTTCGGCCTCCAAAGTTTTCAACATTTTTGCAGGCCTAAAATGCATTTTAAGGCATTTTTGGGCTGCTTACATTTTCAGAACTTTCAGGGGTGTAGTATGCATTTTTTGTGCCAAAAATATTTTGGGAATTTCAGTGGTCTAGGATGCGGGTTAATGCCCCTTTCAGGCTGCAAATGTTTTTGGGACATTCAGGGCTCTCTGACACCATTTTAGGGCCACAACCATTTTCTGGACTTTAGGGGGTCTAGGATGCCTGTAAACCCCTTTTTTGGTCCTTCAAAGTTTTCTACATTTTTGCAGGCCTAAAATGCATTTTAAGGCATTTTTGGGCTGCTAACATTTTCAGAACTTTCAGGGATGTAGTATGCATTTTTTGTGCCAAAAATATTTTTGGGAATTTCAGTGGTCTAGGATGCGGCTTAATGCCCATTTCACTCTGCAAATGTTTTTGGGACATTCGGGGCTCTCTGACACCATTTTTGGGCCACCAACATTTTCTGGACTTTAGGGGGTCTAGGATGCCTGTAAACCCCTTTTTTGGTCCTTCAAAGTTTTCAACATTTTTGCAGGCCTAAAATGCATTTTAAGGCCTTTTTTTGAGATGCCAACATTTTCTGATCTTTCAGGGTTGTAGGATGCATTTTTTGTGCCAAAAATATTTTTAGGAATTTCAGTGGTCTGGGATGTGGGTTAGTGCCACTTTCAGGCTGCAATGTTTTTGGGACATTCAGAGCTCTCTGACACTGTTTTTGGGCCACACACATTTTCTGGACTTTAGGGGGTCTAGGATGCCTGTAAACCCCTTTTTTGGGCCTCCAAAGTTTTCAACATTTTTGCAGGCATAAAATGCATGTTAAGGCCTTTTTTGGGCTGCTAACATATTCTGAGCTTCATGGGTGTAGGATGCATTTTTCGTGGCAAAAATATTTTTGGGAATTTCAGTGGTCTAGGATGCGAGTTAATGCCCCTTTCAGGCTGACAATGTTTTTGGGACATTCAGAGCTCTCTGACACCATTTATGGGCCACCAACATTTTCTGGACTTTAGGGGGTCTAGGATGCCTGTAAACCCCTTTTTTGGTCCTTCAAAGTTTTAAACATTTTTGCAGGCCTAAAATGCATTTTAAGGCATATTTGGGCTGCTAACATTTTCAGAACTTTCAGGGGTGTAGTATGCATTTTTTGTGCCAAAAATATTTTTGGGCATTTCAGTGGTCTAGGATGCGGGTTAATGCCCCTTTCAGGCTGCAAATGTTTTTGGGACATTCAAGGCTCTCTGACACCATTTTTGGGCCACCAACATTTTCTGGACTTTAGGGGGTCTAGGATGCCTGTAAACCCCTTTTTTGGTTCTTCAAAGTTTTCAACATTTTTGCAGGCCTAAAATGCATTTTAAGGCCTTTTTTGGGCTGCTAACATATTCTGAGCTTCATGGGTGTAGGATGCATTTTTCGTGCCAAAAATATTTTTGGGAATTTCAGTGGTCTAGGATGCGGGTTAATGCCCCTTTCAGGCTGCAAATGTTTTTGGGACATTCAGGACTCTCTGACACCATTTTTGGGCCACCAACATTTTTTGGACTTTAGGGGTCTAGGATGCCTGTAAACCCCTTTTTTGGTCCTTCAAAGTTTTCAACATTTTTGCAGGCCTAAAATGCATTTTAAGGCCTTTTTTGGGCTGCTAACATATTCTGAGCTTCATGGGTGTAGGATGCATTTTTCGTGCCAAAAATATTTTTGGGAATTTCAGTGGTCTAGGATGCGGGTTAATGCCCCTTTGACGCTGCACATGTTTTTGGGACATTCAGAGCTCTCTGACACAGATTTTGGCCCACCAATATTTTCTGGACTTTAGGGGGTCTAGGATGCCTCTAAACCCCTTTTTTCGGCCTCCAAAGTTTTCAACATTTTTGCAGGCCTAAAATGCATTTTAAGGCATTTTTGGGCTGCTAAACATTTTCAGAACTTTCAGGGGTGTAGTATTCATTTTTTGTGCCAAAAATATTTTTGGGAATGTCAGAGGTCTAGGATGCGGATTAATGCCCCTTTCAGGCTGCAAATGTTTTTGGGACATTCAGGGCTTTCTGACACCATTTTTGGGCCACAACCATTTTCTGGACTTTAGAGGGTCTAGGATGCCTGTAAACCCCTTTTTTGGACCTTCAAAGTTTTCAACATTTTTGCAGGCCTAAAATGCATTTTAAGGCATTTTTGGGCTGCTAACATTTTCAGAACTTTCAGGGGTGTATTATGCATTTTTTGTGGCAAAAATATTTTTGGGAATTTCAGTGGTCTAGGATGCGGATTAATGCCCCTTTCAGGCTGCAAATGTTTTTGGGACATTCAGGGCTTTCTGAGACCATTTTTGGGCCACAACCATTTTCTGGACTTTAGGGGGTCTAGGATGCCTGTAAAACCCTTTTTTGGACCTTCAAAGTTTTCAACATTTTTGTAGGCTTAAGATGCATTTTAAGTTCTTTTTTTGAGATGCCAACATTTTCTGATCTTTCAGGGTTGTAGGATGCATTTTTTGTGCCAAAAATATTTTGGGGAATTTCAGTGGTCTAGGATGCGACTTAATGCCCCTTTCAGGCTGCAAATCTGTTTGGGACATTCAGAGCTCTCTGACACTGTTTTTGGGCCACCAACATTTTCTGGACTTTAGGGGTCTAGGATGCCTGTAAACCCCTTTTTTGGTCCTTCAAAGTTTTCTACATTTTTGCAGGCCTAAGATGCACTTTAAGGCCTTTTTTGGGCTGCTAACATATTCTGAGCTTCATGGGTGTAGTATTCATTTTTTGTGCCAAAAATATTTTTGGGAATGTCAGAGGTTTAGGATGCGGTTTAATGCCCGTTTCACTCTGCAAATGTTTTTGGGACATTCAGGGCTCTCTGACACCATTTTTGGCCCACCAACATTTTCTGGACTTTAGGGGGTCTAGGATGCCTGTAAACCCCTTTTTTGGTCCTTCAAAGTTTTAAACATTTTTGCAGGCCTAAAATGCATTTTAAGGCATATTTGGGCTGCTAACATTTTCAGAACTTTCAGGGGTGTAGTATGCATTTTTTGTGCCAAAAATATTTTTGGGCATTTCAGTGGTCTAGGATGCGGGTTAATGCCCCTTTCAGGCTGCAAATGTTTTTGGGACATTCAAGGCTCTCTGACACCATTTTTGGGCTACCAACATTTTCTGGACTTTAAGGGGTCTAGGATGCCTGTAAACTCCTTTTTTGGTTCTTCAAAGTTTTCAACATTTTTGCAGGCCTAAAATGCATTTTAAGGCCTTTTTTGGGCTGCTAACATATTCTGAGCTTCATGGGTGTAGGATGCATTTTTCGTGCCAAAAATATTTTGGGGAATTTCAGTGGTCTAGGATGCGACTTAATGCCCCTTTCAGGCTGCAAATCTGTTTGGGACATTCAGAGCTCTCTGACACTGTTTTTGGGCCACCAACATTTTCTGGACTTTAGGGGGTCTAGGATGCCTGTAAACCCCTTTTTTGGTTCTTCAAAGTTTTCAACATTTTTGCAGGCCTAAAATGCATTTTAAGGCCTTTTTTGGGCTGCTAACATATTCTGAGCTTCATGGGTGTAGGATGCATTTTTCGTGCCAAAAATATTTTTGGGAATTTCAGTGGTCTAGCATGCGGGTTAATGCCCCTTTGAGGCTGCAAATGTTTTTGGGACATTCAGAGCTCTCTGACACAGATTTTGGCACACCAACATTTTCTGGACTTTAGGGGGTCTAGGATGCCTGTAAACCCCTTTTTTGGTCCTTCAAAGTTTTCAATATTTTTGCAGGCCTAAAATGCATTTTAAGGCCTTTTTTGGGCTGCTAACATATTCTGAGCTTCATGGGTGTAGGATGCATTTTTCGTGCCAAAAATATTTTTGGGAATTTCAGTGGTCTAGGATGCGGGTTAATGCCCCTTTCAGGCTGCAAATGTTTTTGGGACATTCAGGACTCTCTGACACCATTTTTGGGCCACCAACATTTTTTGGACTTTAGGGGTCTAGGATGCCTGTAAACCCCTTTTTTGGTCCTTCAAAGTTTTCAACATTTTTGCAGGCCTAAAATGCATTTTAAGGCCTTTTTTGGGCTGCTAACATATTCTGAGCTTCATGGGTGTAGGATGCATTTTTCGTGCCAAAAATATTTTTGGGAATTTCAGTGGTCTAGGATGCGGGTTAATGCCCCTTTGAGGCTGCACATGTTTTTGGGACATTCAGAGCTCTCTGACACAGATTTTGGCCCACCAACATTTTCTGGACTTTAGGGGGTCTAGGATGCCTCTAAACCCCTTTTTTCGGCCTCCAAAGTTTTCAACATTTTTGCAGGCCTAAAATGCATTTTAAGGCATTTTTGGGCTGCTAAACATTTTCAGAACTTTCAGGGGTG
Source organism: Ambystoma mexicanum (assembly GCF_040938575.1). NCBI lineage: Eukaryota > Metazoa > Chordata > Amphibia > Caudata > Ambystomatidae > Ambystoma > Ambystoma mexicanum. Next base: position 731,343,166 of record NC_090939.1, on the reverse strand, counting down.
TAGTATTCATTTTTTGTGCCAAAAATATTTTTGGGAATGTCAGAGGTCTAGGATGCAGGTAAATGCCCGTTTCACTCTGCAAATGTTTTTGGGACATTCAGGGCTCTCTGACACCATTTTTGGGCCACCAACATTTTCTGGACTTTAGGGGGTCTAGGATGCCTGTAAACCCCTTTTTTGGTCCTTCAAAGTTTTCAACATTTTTGCAGGCCTAAAATGCATTTTAAGGCCTTAATTGGGCTGCTAACATATTCTGAGCTTCAGGGGTATAGGTTGCATTTTTTGTGCCAAAAATATTTTTGGGAATTTCAGTGGTCTAGGATGCGGGTTAATGCCCGTTTCACTCTGCAAATGTTTTTGCAGCATTCAGGGCTCTCTGACACCATTTTTGGGCCACCAACATTTTCTGGACTTTAGGGGGTCTAGGATGCCTGTAAACCCCTTTTTTGGTCCTTCAAAGTTTTCTACATTTTTGCAGGCCTAAGATGCACTTTAAGGCCTTTTTTGGGCTGCTAACATATTCTGAGCTTCATGGGTGTAGTATTCATTTTTTGTGCCAAAAATATTTTTGGGAATGTCAGAGGTTTAGGATGCGGTTTAATGCCCGTTTCACTCTGCAAATGTTTTTGGGACATTCAGGGCTCTCTGACACCATTTTTGGCCCACCAACATTTTCTGGACTTTAGGGGGTCTAGGATGCCTGTAAACCCCTTTTTTGGTCCTTCAAAGTTTTAAACATTTTTGCAGGCCTAAAATGCATTTTAAGGCATTTTTGGGCTGCTAACATTTTCAGAACTTTCAGGGGTGTAGTATGCATTTTTTGTGCCAAAAATATTTTTGGGCATTTCAGTGGTCTAGGATGCGGGTTAATGCCCCTTTCAGGCTGCAAATGTTTTTGGGACATTCAAGGCTCTCTGACACCATTTTTCGGCCACCAACATTTTCTGGACTTTAGGGGGTCTAGGATGCCTGTAAACCCCTTTTTTGGTTCTTCAAAGTTTTCAACATTTTTGCAGGCCTAAAATGCATTTTAAGGCCTTTTTTGGGCTGCTAACATATTCTGAGCTTCATGGGTGTAGGATGTATTTTTCGTGCCAAAAATATTTTTGGGAATTTCAGTGGTCTAGGATGCGGGTTAATGCCCCTTTGAGGCTGCAAATGTTTTTGGGACATTCAGAGCTCTCTGACACAGATTTTGGCCCACCAACATTTTCTGGACTTTAGGGGGTCTAGGATGCCTGTAAACCCCTTTTTTGGTCCTTCAAAGTTTTCAACATGTTTGCAGGCCTAAAATGCATTTTAAGGCATTTTTGGGCTGCTAACATTTTCAGAACTTTCAGGGGTGTAGTATGCATTTTTTGTGCCAAAAATATTTTTGGGAATTTCAGTGGTCTAGGATGCGGGTTAATGCCCGTTTCACTCTGCAAATGTTTTTGGAGCATTCAGGGCTCTCTGACACCATTTTTGGGCCACCAACATTTTCTGGACTTTAGGGTGTCTAGGATGCCTGTAAACCCCATTTTTGGTCCTTCAAAGTTTTCAACATTTTTGCAGGCCTAAAATGCATTTTAAGGCATTTTTGGGCTGCTAACATTTTCAGAACTTTCAGGGGTGTAGTATGCATTTTTTGTGCCAAAAATATTTTTGGTTTTGGGAATTTCAGTGGTCTAGGATGCGTGTTAATGCCCGTTTCACTCTGCAAATGTTTTTGGGACATTCAGGGCTCTCTGACACCATTTTTGGGCCACCAACATTTTCTGGACTTTAGGGGGTCTAGGATGCCTGTAAACCCCTTTTTTGGTCCGTCAAAGTTTTCAACATTTTTGCAGGCCTAAAATGCATTTTAAGGCCTTTTTTGGGCTGCTAACATATTCTGAGCTTCATGGGTGTAGGATGCATTTTTCGTGCCAAAAATATTTTTGGGAATTTCAGTGGTCTAGGATGCGGGTTAATGCCCCTTTGAGGCTGCAAATGTTTTTGGGACATTCAGAGCTCTCTGACACAGATTTTGGCCCACCAACATTTTCTGGACTTTAGGGGGTCTAGGATGATTCTAAACCCCTTTTTTCGGCCTCCAAAGTTTTCAACATTTTTGCAGGCCTAAAATGCATTTTAAGGCATTTTTGGGCTGCTTACATTTTCAGAACTTTCAGGGGTGTAGTATGCATTTTTTGTGCCAAAAATATTTTGGGAATTTCAGTGGTCTAGGATGCGGGTTAATGCCCCTTTCAGGCTGCAAATGTTTTGGGACATTCAGGGCTCTCTGACACCATTTTAGGGCCACAACCATTTTCTGGACTTTAGGGAGTCTAGGATGCCTGTAAACCCCTTTTTTGGTCCTTCAAAGTTTTCTACATTTTTGCAGGCCTAAAATGCATTTTAAGGCATTTTTGGGCTGCTAACATTTTCAGAACTTTCAGGGGTGTAGTATGCATTTTTTGTGCCAAAAATATTTTTGGGAATTTCAGTGGTCTAGGATGCGGCTTAATGCCCATTTCACTCTGCAAATGTTTTTGGGACATTCAGGGCTCTCTGACACCATTTTTGGGCCACCAACATTTTCTGGACTTTAGGGGGTCTAGGATGCCTGTAAACCCCTTTTTTGGGCCTCCAAAGTTTTCAACATTTTTGCAGGCATAAAATGCATTTTAAGGCCTTTTTTGGGCTGCTAACATATTCTGAGCTTCATGGGTGTAGGATGCATTTTTCGTGGCAAAAATATTTTTGGGAATTTCAGTGGTCTAGGATGCGAGTTAATGCCCCTTTCAGGCTGACAATGTTTTTGGGACATTCAGAGCTCTCTGACACCATTTATGGGCCACCAACATTTTCTGGACTTTAGGGGGTCTAGGATGCCTGTAAACCCCTTTTTTGGTCCTTCAAAGTTTTCAACATTTTTGCAGGCCTAAAATGCATTTTAAGGCATATTTGGGCTGCTAACATTTTCAGAACTTTCAGGGGTGTAGTATGCATTTTTTGTGCCAAAAATATTTTTGGGCATTTCAGTGGTCTAGGATGCGGGTTAATGCCCCTTTCAGGCTGCAAATGTTTTTGGGACATTCAAGGCTCTCTGACACCATTTTTGGGCCACCAACATTTTCTGGACTTTAGGGGGTCTAGGATGCCTGTAAACCCCTTTTTTGGTTCTTCAAAGTTTTCAACATTTTTGCAGGCCTAAAATGCATTTTAAGGCCTTTTTTGGGCTGCTAACATTTTCAGAACTTTCAGGGGTGTAGTATGCATTTTTTGTGCCAAAAATATTTTTGGGAATTTCAGTGGTCTAGGATGCGGCTTAATGCCCATTTCACTCTGCAAATGTTTTTGGGACATTCAGGGCTCTCTGACACCATTTATGGGCCACCAACATTTTCTGGACTTTAGGGGGTCTAGGATGCCTGTAAACCCCTGTTTTGGTCCTTCAAAGTTTTCAACATTTTTGCAGGCCTAAAATGCATTTTAAGGCCTTTTTTTGAGATGCCAACATTTTCTGATCTTTCAGGGTTGTAGGATGCATTTTTTGTGCCAAAAATATTTTTAGGAATTTCAGTGGTCTGGGATGTGGGTTAGTGCCACTTTCAGGCTGCAAATGTTTTTGGGACATTCAGAGCTCTCTGACACTGTTTTTGGGCCACAAACTTTTTCTGGACTTTAGGGGGTCTAGGATGCCTGTAAACCCCTTTTTTGGTTCTTCAAAGTTTTCAACATTTTTGCAGGCCTAAAATGAATTTTAAGGCCTTTTTTGGGCTGCTAACATATTCTGAGCTTCATGGGTGTAGGATGCATTTTTCGTGCCAAAAATATTTTTGGGAATTTTAGTAGTCTAGCATGCGGGTTAATGCCCCTTTGAGGCTGCAAATGTTTTTGGGACATTCAGAGCTCTCTGACACAGATTTTGGCCCACCAACATTTTCTGGACTTTAAGGGGTCTAGGATGCCTGTAAACCCCTTTTTTGGTCCTTCAAAGTTTTAAACATTTTTGCAGGCCTAAAATGCATTTTAAGGCATATTTGGGCTGCTAACATTTTCAGAACTTTCAGGTGTGTAGGATGCATTTTTTGTGCCAAAAATACTTTTAGGAATTTCAGTGGTCTGGGATGTGGGTTAGTGCCACTTTCAGGCTGCAAATGTTTTTGGGACATTCAGAGCTCTCTGACACTGTTTTTGGGCCACAAACATTTTCTGGACTTTAGGGGGTCTAGGATGCCTGTAAACCCCTTTTTTGGGCCTCCAAAGTTTTCAACATTTTTGCAGGCATAAAATGCATTTTAAGGCCTTTTTTGGGCTGCTAACATATTCTGAGCTTCATGGGTGTAGGATGCATTTTTCGTGGCAAAAATATTTTTGGGAATTTCAGTGGTCTAGGATGCGAGTTAATGCCCCTTTCAGGCTGACAATGTTTTTGGGACATTCAGAGCTCTCTGACACCATTTATGGGCCACCAACATTTTCTGGACTTTAGGGGGTCTAGGATGCCTGTAAACCCCTTTTTTGGTCCTTCAAAGTTTCAAACATTTTTGCAGGCCTAAAATGCATTTTAAGGCATATTTGGGTTGCTAACATTTTCAGAACTTTCAGGGGTGTAGTATGCATTTTTTGTGCCAAAAATATTTTTGGGCATTTCAGTGGTCTAGGATGCGGGTTAATGCCCCTTTCAGGCTGCAAATGTTTTTGGGACATTCAAGGCTCTCTGACACCATTTTTGGGCCACCAACATTTTCTGGACTTTAGGGGGTCTAGGATGCCTCTAAACTCCTGTTTTCTACCTCCAAAGTTTTCAACATTTTTGCAGGCCTAAAATGCATTTTAAGGCATTTTTGGGCTGCTAACATTTTCAGAACTTTCAGGGGTGTAGTATGCATTTTTTGTGCCAAAAATATTTTTGGGAATTTCAGTGGTCTAGGATGCAGATTAATGCCCCTTTCAGGCTGCAAATGTTTTTGGGACATTCAGGGCTCTCTGACACCATTTTTGGGCCACAACCATTTTCTGGACTTTAGGGGGTCTAGGATGCCTGTAAACCCCTTTTTTGGACCTTCAAAGTTTTCAACATTTTTGTAGGCTTAAGATGCATTTTAAGTCCTTTTTTTGAGATGCCAACATTTTCTGATCTTTCAGGGTTGTAGGGTGCATTTTTTGTGCCAAAAATATTTTTGGGAATTTCAGTGGTCTGGGATGTGGGTTAGTGCCACTTTCAGGCTGCAAATGTTGTTGGGGCATTCAGAGCTCTCCGACACCGATTTTGGCCCACCAACATTTTCTGGACTTTAGGGGGTCTAGGATGCCTGTAAACCCCTTTTTTGGGCCTCCAAAGTTTTCAACATTTTTGCAGGCTTAAAATGCATTTTAAAGCCTTTTTTGGGCTGCTAACATATTCTGAGCCTTAGGGGTGTAGGATGCATTTTCCGTGCCAAAATATTTTTGGGAATTTCAGTGGTCTAGGATGCGGGTTAATGCCCCTTTGAGGCTGCAAATGTTTTTGGGACATTCAGAACTCTCTGACATATATTTTGGCCCACCAACATTTTCTGGACTTTAGGGGGTCTAGGATGCCTCTAAACTCCTTTTTTCCACCTCCAAAGTTTTCAACATTTTTGCAGGCCTAAAATGCATTTTAAGGCATTTTTGGGCTGCTAACATTTTCAGAACTTTCAGGGGTGTATTATGCATTTTTTGTGCCAAAAATATTTTTGGGAATTTCAGTGGTCTAGGATGCGGATTAATGCCCCTTTCAGGCTGCAAATGTTTTTGGGACATTCAGGGCTCTCTGACACCATTTTTGGGCCACAACCATTTTCTGGACTTTAGGGGGTCTAGGATGCCTGTAAACCCCTTTTTTGGGCCTCCAAAGTTTTCAACATTTTTGCAGGCATAAAATGCAATTTAAGGCCTTTTTTGGGCTGCTAACATATTCTGAGCCTTAGGGGTGTAGGATGCATTTTACGTGCAAAAAATATTTTTGGGAATTTCAGTGGTCTAGGATGCGGGTTAATGCCCCTTTCAGGCTGCAAATGTTTTTGGGACATTCAGGGCTCTCTGACACCATTTTTGGGCCACCAACATTTTCTGGACTTTAGGGGGTCTAGGATGCCTGTAAACCCCTTTTTTGGTCCTTCAAAGTTTTCAACATTTTTGCAGGCCTAAATGCATTTTAACTCCTTTTTTGTGATGCTAACATATTCTGAGCTTTCAGAGGTGTAGGATGCATTTTTCTTGCCAAAAATATTATTGGGAATTTCAGTGGTCTAGGATGCGGGTTAATGCCCCTTTCAGGCTGACAATGTTTTTGGGACATTCAGAGCTCTCTGACACAGATTTTGGCCCACCAACATTTTCTGGACTTTAGGGGGTCTAGGATGCCTCTAAACCCCTTTTTTCCACCTCCAAAGTTTTCTACATTTTCTCAGGCCTAAGATGCACTTTAAGGCATTTTTGGGCTGCTAACATTTTCAGAACTTTCAGGGGTGTAGTATTCATTTTTTGTGCCAAAAATATTTTTGGGAATGTCAGTGGTCTAGGATGCGGGTTAATACCCATTTCACTCTGCAAATGTTTTTGGGACATTCAGGGCTCTCTGACACCATTTTTGGGCCACCAACATTTTCTGGACTTTAGGGGGTCTAGGATGCCTGTAAACCCCTTTTTTGGTCCTTCAAAGTTTTCAACATTTTTGCAGACCTAAAATGCATTTTAAGGCATTTTTGGGCTGCTAACATTTTCAGAACTTTCAGGGGTGTAGTATGAATTTTTTGTGCCAAAAATATTTTTGGGAATTTCAGTAGTCTAGGATGCCGGTTAATGCCCGTTTCACACTGCAAATGTTTTTGGAACATTCAGGGCTCTCTGACACCATTTTTGGGCCACCACCATTTTCTGGACTTTAGTGGGTCTAGGATGCCTGTAAACCCCTTTTTTGGTCCTTCAAAGTTTTCAACATTTTTGCAGGCCTAAAATGCATTTTAAGACCTTAATTGGGCTGCTAACATATTCTGAGCTTCAGGGGTATAGGTTGCATTTTTCATGCCAAAAATATTTTGGGGAATTTCAGTGGTCTAGGATGCGGCTTAATGCCCCTTTCAGGCTGCAAATGTTTTTGGGACATTCAGAGCTCTCTGACCGATTTTGGCCCACCAACATTTTCTGGACTTCAGGGGGTCTAGGATGCCTGTAAACCCCTTTTTTGGGCCTCCAAAGTTTTCAACATTTTTACAGGCCTAAAATGCATTTTAAGGCCTTTTTTGGGCTGCTAACATATTCTGAGCTTTCAGGGATGTAGGATGCATTTTTCGTGCAAAAAATATTTTTGGAAATTTCAGTGGTCTCGGATGCGGGTTAATGCCCCTTTCAGGCTGCAAATATTTTTGGGAATTTAGGGCTCTCTGACACCATTTTTGAGCCACAATCATTTTCTGGACTTTAGGGGGTCTAGGATGCCTGTAAACCCCTTTTTTGGTCCTTCAAAGTTTTCAATATTTTTGCAGGCCTAAAATGCATGTTAAGGCCTTTTTTGGGCTGCTAACATATTCTGAGCTTCAGGGGTGTAGGATGCATTTTTCGTGCAAAAAATATTTTTGGAAATTTCAGTGGTCTAGGATGCGGGTTAATGCCCCTTTCTGGCTGCAAATATTTTTGGGAATTTAGGGCTCTCTGACACCATTTTTGAGCCACAATCATTTTCTGGACTTTAGGGGGTCTAGGATGCCTGTAACCCCTTCTTTGGGCCTCCAAAGTTTTCAACATTTTTGCAGGCCTAAAATGCATTTTAAGGCCTTTTTTGGGCTGCTAACATATTCTGAGCTTCAGGGGTATAGGTTGCATTTTTCATGCCAAAAATATCTTGGGGAATTTCAGTGGTCTAGGATGCGGCTTAATACCCCTTTCAGGCTGCAAATGTTTTTGGGACATTCAGAGCTCTCTGACACTGATTTTGGCCCGCCAACATTTTCTGGACCTTAGGGGGTCTAGGATGCCTGTAAACCCCTTTTTTGGTCCTTCAAAGTTTTCAACATTTTTGCAGGCGTAAAATGCATTTTAAGGCCTTAATTGGGCTGCTAACATATTCTGAGCTTCAGGGGTATAGGTTGCATTTTTCATGCCAAAAATATTTTTGGGAATTTCAGTGGTCTAGGATGCGGGTTAATGCCCGTTTCACTCTGCAAATGTTTTTGGAGCATTCAGGGCTCTCTGACACCATTTTTGGGCCACCAACATTTTCTGGACTTTAGGGGGTCTAGGATGCCGGTAAACCCCTTGTTTGGTCCTTCAAAGTTTTCAACATTTTTGCAGGCCTAAAATGCATTTTAAGGCATTTTTGGGCTGCTAACATTTTCAGAACTTTCAGGGGTGTAGTATGCATTTTTTGTGCCAAAAATATTTTTGGGAATTTCAGTGGTCTAGGATGCGGCTTAATGCCCGTTTCACTATGCAAATGTTTTTGGGACATTCAGGGCTCTCTGACACCATTTTTGGGCCACCAACATTTTCTGGACTTTAGGGGGTCTAGGATGCCTGTAAACCCCTTTTTTGGTCCTTCAAAGTTTTCAACATTTTTGCAGGCCTAAAATGCATTTTAAGGCCTTTTTTGGGCTGCTAACATATTCTGAGCTTCATGGGTGTAGGATGCATTTTTCGTGCCAAAAATATTTTTGGGAATTTCAGTGGTCTAGGATGCGGGTTAATGCCCCTTTGAGGCTGTAAATGTTTTTGGGACATTCAGAGTTCTCTGACACAGATTTTGGCCCACCAACATTTTCTGGACTTTAGGGGGTCTAGGATGCCTCTAAACCCCTTTTATCGGCCTCCAAAGTTTTCAACATTTTTGCAGGCCTAAAATGCATTTTAAGGCATTTTTGGGCTGCTAACATTTTCAGAACTTTCAGGGGTGTAGTATGCATTTTTTGTGGCAAAAATATTTTTGGGAATTTCAGTGGTCTGGGATGCGGGTTAATGCCCCTTTCAGGCTGCAAATGTTTCTGGGACATTCAGGGCTCTCTGACACCATTTTTGGGCAACAACCATTTTCTGGACTTTAGGGGGTCTAGGATGCCTGTAAACCCCTTTTTTGGGCCTCCAAAGTTTTCAACATTTTTGCAGGCGTAAAATGCATTTAAGGACTTTTTTGGGCTGCTAACATATTCTGAGCTTCAGGGGTATAGGTTGCATTTTTCGTGCCAAAAATATTTTTGGGAGTTTCAGTGGTCTAGGATGCAGGTTAATGCCCCTTTCAGGCTGCAAATGTTTTGGGACATTCAGAGCTCTCTGACACAGATTTTGGCCCACCAACATTTTCTGGACTTTAGGGGGTCTAGGATGCCTCTAAACCCCTTTTTTCCACCTCCAAAGATTTCTACATTTTTGCAGGCCTAAGATGCACTTTAAGGCCTTTTTTGGGCTGCTAACATTTTCAGAACTTTCAGGGGTGTAGTATGCATTTTTTGTGCCAAAAATATTTTTGGGAATTTCAGTAGTCTAGGATGCCGGTTAATGCCCGTTTCACTCTGCAAATGTTTTTGGGACATTCAGGGCTCTCTGACACCATTTTTGGGCCACCACCATTTTCTGGACTTTAGTGGGTCTAGGATGCCTGTAAACCCCTTTTTTGGTCCTTCAAAGTTTTCAACATTTTTGCAGGCCTAAAATGCATTTTAAGGCCTTAATTGGGCTGCTAACATATTCTGAGCTTCAGGGGTATAGGTTGCATTTTTCATGCCAAAAATATTTTGGGGAATTTCAGTGGTCTAGGATGCGGCTTAATGCCCCTTTTCAGGCTGCAAATATTTTTGGGACATGCAGAGCTCTCTGACCGATTTTGGCCCACCAACATTTTCTGGACTTTAGGGGGTCTAGGATGCCTGTAAACCCATTTTTGTGCCTCCAAAGTTTTCAACATTTTTGCAGGCCTAAAATGCATTTGAAGGCCTTTTTTGGGCTGCTAACATATTCTGAGCTTTCAGGGGTGTAGGATGCATTTTTCATGCCAAAAATATTTTTGGGAATTTCAGTGGTCTAGGATGCGGATAAATGCTCCTTTCAGGCTGCAAATATTTTTGGGACATTCAGGGCTCTCTGACACCATTTTTGAGCCACAATAATTTTCTGGACTTTAGGGGGTCTAGGATGCCTGTAACCCCTTTTTTGGGCCTCCAAAGTTTTCAACATTTTTGCATGCCTAAAATGCATTTTAAGGCCTTTTTTGGGCTGGTAACATATTCTGAGCTAAAGGGGTATAGGTTGCATTTTTCATGCCAAAAATATCTTGGGGAATTTCAGTGGTGTAGGATGCGGCTTAATGCCCCTTTCAGGCTGCAAATGTTTTTGGGACATTCATAGCTCTCTGACACTGTTTTTGGGCCACAAACATTTTTGGACTTAAGGGGTCTAGGATGCCTGTAAACCCCTTTTTTGGACCTTCAAAGTTTTCAACATTTTTGTAGGCTTAAGATGCATTTTAAATCCTTTTTTTGAGATGCCAACATTTTCTGATCTTTCAGGGTTGTAGGATGCATTTTTTGTGCCAAAAATATTTTTGGGAATTTCAGTGGTCTGGGATGTGGGTTAGTGCCACTTTCAGGCTGCAAATGTTTTTGGGACATTCAGACCTCTCTGACACCGATTTTGGCCCACCAACATTTTCTGGACTTTCGGGGGTCTAGGATGCCTGTAAACCCCTTTTTTCTACCTCCAAAGTTTTCAACATTTTTGCAAGCCTAAGAAGCATTTTAAGTCCTTTTTTTGAACTGCCAACATTTTCTGATCTTTCAGGGTTGTAGGATGCATTTTTTGTGGCAAAAATATTTTGGGGAATTTCAGTGGTCTAGGATGCGACTTAATGCCCCTTTCAGGCTGCAAATCTGTTTGGGACATTCAGAGCTCTCTGACACTGTTTTTGGGCCACAAACATTTTCTGGACTTTAGGGGGTCTAGGATGCCTGTAAACCCCTTTTTTTGGTCCTTCAAAGTTTTCAACATTTTTGCAGGCCTAAAATTCATTTTAAGACCTTTTTTTGGGCTGCTAACATATTCTGAGCTTTCAGGGGTGTAGGATGCATTTTTCATGCCAAAAATATTTTTGGGAATTTCAGTGGTCTAGGATGCGGGTTAATGCCCGTTTCACTCTGCAAATGTTTTTGGGGCATTCAGTGCTCTCTGACACAGATTTTGGCCCACCAACATTTTCTGGACTTAAGGGGGTCTAGGATGCCTGTAAACCCCTTTTTTAGACCTTCAAAGTTTTCAACATTTTTGTAGGCTTAAGATGCATTTTAAGTCCTTTTTTTGAGATGCCAACATTTTCTGATCTTTCAGGGTTGTAGGATGCATTTTTTGTGCCAAAAATTTTTGGGAATTTCAGTGGTCTGGGATGTGGGTTAGTGCCACTTTCAGGCTGCAAATGTTTTTGGGACATTCAGAGCTCTCTGACACTGATTTTGGCCCACCAACATTTTCTGGACTTTAGGGGGTCTAGGATGCCTCTAAACTCCTTTTTTCCACCTCCAAAGTTTTCAACATTTTTGCAGGCCTAAAATGCATTTTAAGGCATTTTTGGGCTGCTAACATTTTCAGAACTTTCAGGGGTGTATTATGCATTTTTTGTGCCAAAAATATTTTTGGGAATTTCAGTGGTCTAGGATGCGGATTAATGCCCCTTTCAGGCTGCAAATGTTTTTGGGACATTCAGGGCTCTCTGACACCATTTTTGGGCCACAACCATTTTCTGGACTTTAGGGGGTCTAGGATGCCTGTAAACCCCTTTTTTGGGCCTCCAAAGTTTTCAACATTTTTGCAGGCATAAAATGCAATTTAAGGCCTTTTTTGGGCTGCTAACATATTCTGAGCCTTAGGGGTGTAGGATCCATTTTACGTGCAAAAAATATTTTTGGGAATTTCAGTGGTCTAGGATGCGGGTTAATGCCCCTTTCAGGCTGCAAATGTTTTTGGGACATTCAGGGCTCTCTGACACCATTTTTGGGCCACCAACATTTTCTGGACTTTAGGGGGTCTAGGATGCCTGTAAACCCCTTTTTTGGTCCTTCAAAGTTTTCAACATTTTTGCAGGCCTAAATGCATTTTAACTCCTTTTTTGTGATGCTAACATATTCTGAGCTTTCAGGGGTGTAGGATGCATTTTTCTTGCCAAAAATATTATTGGGAATTTCAGTGGTCTAGGATGCGGGTTAATGCCCCTTTCAGGCTGACAATGTTTTTGGGACATTCAGAGCTCTCTGACACAGATTTTGGCCCACCAACATTTTCTGGACTTTAGGGGGTCTAGGATGCCTCTAAACCCCTTTTTTCCACCTCCAAAGTTTTCTACATTTTCTCAGGCCTAAGATGCACTTTAAGGCATTTTTGGGCTGCTAACATTTTCAGAACTTTCAGGGGTGTAGTATTCATTTTTTGTGCCAAAAATATTTTTGGGAATGTCAGTGGTCTAGGATGCGGGTTAATGCCCATTTCACTCTGCAAATGTTTTTGGGACATTCAGGGCTCTCTGACACCATTTTTGGGCCACCAACATTTTCTGGACTTTAGGGGGTCTAGGATGCCTGTAAACCCCTTTTTTGGTCCTTCAAAGTTTTCAACATTTTTGCAGACCTAAAATGCATTTTAAGGCATTTTTGGGCTGCTAACATTTTCAGAACTTTCAGGGGTGTAGTATGAATTTTTTGTGCCAAAAATATTTTTGGGAATTTCAGTAGTCTAGGATGCCGGATAATGCCCCTTTCATGCTGCAAATGTTTTTGGGACATTCAGAGCTCTCTGACCGATTTTGGCCCACCAACATTTTCTGTACTTCAGGGGGTCTAGGATGCCTGTAAACCCCTTTTTTGGGCCTCCAAAGTTTTCAACATTTTTACAGGCCTAAAATGCATTTTAAGGCCTTTTTTGGGCTGCTAACATATTCTGAGCTTTCAGGGATGTAGGATGCATTTTTCGTGCAAAAAATATTTTTGGAAATTTCAGTGGTCTCGGATGCGGGTTAATGCCCCTTTCAGGCTGCAAATATTTTTGGGAATTTAGGGCTCTCTGACACCATTTTTGAGCCACAATCATTTTCTGGAATTTAGGGGGTCTAGGATGCCTGTAAACCCCTTTTTTGGTCCTTCAAAGTTGTCAATATTTTTGCAGGCCTAAAATGCATGTTAAGGCCTTTTTTGGGCTGCTAACATATTCTGAGCTTCAGGGGTGTAGGATGCATTTTTCGTGCAAAAAATATTTTTGGAAATTTCAGTGGTCTAGGATGCGGGTTAATGCCCCTTTCAGGCTGCAAATATTTTTGGGAATTTAGGGCTCTCTGACACCATTTTTGAGCCACAATCATTTTCTGGACTTTAGGGGGTCTAGGATGCCTGTAACCCCTTCTTTGGGCCTCCAAAGTTTTCAACATTTTTGCAGGCCTAAAATGCATTTTAAGGCCTTTTTTGGGCTGCTAACATATTCTGAGCTTCAGGGGTATAGGTTGCATTTTTCATGCCAAAAATATATTGGGGAATTTCAGTGGTCTAGGATGCGGCTTAATACCCCTTTCAGGCTGCAAATGTTTTGGGACATTCAGAGCTCTCTGACACAGATTTTGGCCCACCAACATTTTCTGGACTTTAGGGGGTCTAGGATGCCTCTAAACTCCTTTTTTCCACCTCCAAAGTTTTCAACATTTTTGCAGGCCTAAAATGCATTTTAAGGCATTTTTGGGCTGCTAACATTTTCAGAACTTTCAGGGGTGAATTATGCATTTTTTGTGCCAAAAATATTTTTGGGAATTTCAGTGGTCTAGGATGCGGATTAATGCCCCTTTCAGGCTGCAAATGTTTTTGGGACATTCAGGGCTCTCTGACACCATTTTTGGGCCACAACCATTTTCTGGACTTTAGGGGGTCTAGGATGCCTGTAAACCCCTTTTTTGGGCCTCCAAAGTTTTCAACATTTTTGCAGGCATAAAATGCAATTTAAGGCCTTTTTTGGGCTGCTAACATATTCTGAGCCTTAGGGGTGTAGGATGCATTTTACGTGCAAAAAATATTTTTGGGAATTTCAGTGGTCTAGGATGCGGGTTAATGCCCCTTTCAGGCTGCAAATGTTTTTGGGACATTCAGGGCTCTCTGACACCATTTTTGGGCCACCAACATTTTCTGGACTTTAGGGGGTCTAGGATGCCTGTAAACCCCTTTTTTGGTCCTTCAAAGTTTTCAACATTTTTGCAGGCCTAAATGCATTTTAACTCCTTTTTTGTGATGCTAACATATTCTGAGCTTTCAGGGGTGTAGGATGCATTTTTCTTGCCAAAAATATTATTGGGAATTTCATTGGTCTAGGATGCGGGTTAATGCCCCTTTCAGGCTGACAATGTTTTTGGGACATTCAGAGCTCTCTGACACAGATTTTGGCCCACCAACATTTTCTGGACTTTAGGGGGTCTAGGATGCCTCTAAACCCCTTTTTTCCACCTCCAAAGTTTTCTACATTTTCTCAGGCCTAAGATGCACTTTAAGGCATTTTTGGGCTGCTAACATTTTCAGAACTTTCAGGGGTGTAGTATTCATTTTTTGTGCCAAAAATATTTTTGGGAATGTCAGTGGTCTAGGATGCGGGTTAATACCCATTTCACTCTGCAAATGTTTTTGGGACATTCAGGGCTCTCTGACACCATTTTTGGGCCACCAACATTTTCTGGACTTTAGGGGGTCTAGGATGCCTGTAAACCCCTTTTTTGGTCCTTCAAAGTTTTCAACATTTTTGCAGACCTAAAATGCATTTTAAGGCATTTTTGGGCTGCTAACATTTTCAGAACTTTCAGGGGTGTAGTATGAATTTTTTGTGCCAAAAATATTTTTGGGAATTTCAGTAGTCTAGGATGCCGGATAATGCCCCTTTCAGGCTGCAAATGTTTTTGGGACATTCAGAGCTCTCTGACCGATTTTGGCCCACCAACATTTTCTGGACTTCAGGGGGTCTAGGATGCCTGTAAACCCCTTTTTTGGGCCTCCAAGTTTTCAACATTTTTACAGGCCTAAAATGCATTTTAAGGCCTTTTTTGGGCTGCTAACATATTCTGAGCTTTCAGGGATGTAGGATGCATTTTTCGTGCAAAAAATATTTTTGGAAATTTCAGTGGTCTCGGATGCGGGTTAATGCCCCTTTCAGGCTGCAAATATTTTTGGGAATTTAGGGCTCTCTGACACCATTTTTGAGCCACAATCATTTTCTGGAATTTAGGGGGTCTAGGATGCCTGTAAACCCCTTTTTTGGTCCTTCAAAGTTTTCAATATTTTTGCAGGCCTAAAATGCATGTTACGGCCTTTTTTGGGCTGCTAACATATTCTGAGCTTCAGGGTTGTAGGATGCATTTTTCGTGCAAAAAATATTTTTGGAAATTTCAGTGGTCTAGGATGCGGGTTAATGCCCCTTTCAGGCTGCAAATATTTTTGGGAATTTAGGGCTCTCTGACACCATTTTTGAGCCACAATCATTTTCTGGACTTTAGGGGGTCTAGGATGCCTGTAACCCCTTCTTTGGGCCTCCAAAGTTTTCAACATTTTTGCAGGCCTAAAATGCATTTTAAGGCCTTTTTTGGGCTGCTAACATATTCTGAGCTTCAGGGGTATAGGTTGCATTTTTCATGCCAAAAATATCTTGGGGAATTTCAGTGGTCTAGGATGCGGCTTAATACCCCTTTCAGGCTGCAAATGTTTTTGGGACATTCAGAGCTCTCTGACACTGATTTTGGCCCACCAACATTTTCTGGACCTTAGGGGGTCTAGGATGCCTGTAAACCCCTTTTTTGGTCCTTCAAAGTTTTCAACATTTTTGCAGGCGTAAAATGCATTTTAAGGCCTTAATTGGGCTGTTAACATATTCTGAGCTTCAGGGGTATAGGTTGCATTTTTCCATGCCAAAAATATTTTTGGGAATTTCAGTGGTCTAGGATGCGGGTTAATGCCCGTTTCACTCTGCAAATGTTTTTGGAGCATTCAGGGCTCTCTGACACCATTTTTGGGCCACCAACATTTTCTGGACTTTAGGGGGTCTAGGATGCCTGTAAACCCCTTTTTTGGGCCTCCAAAGTTTTCAACATTTTTGCAGGCCTAAAATGCATTTGAAGGCCTTTTTTGGGCTGCTAACATATTCTGAGCTTTCAGGGGTGTAGGATGCATTTTTCGTGCCAAAAATATTTTTGGGAATTTCAGTGGTCTAGCATGTGGGTTAATGCCCCTTTGAGGCTGCAAATGTTTTTGGGACATTCAGAGCTCTCTGACACAGATTTTGGCCCACCAACATTTTCTGGACTTTAGGGGGTCTAGGATGCCTCTAAACCCCTTTTTTGGGCCTCCAAAGTTTTCAATATTTTGGCAGGCCTAAAATGCATGTTAAGGCCTTTTTTGGGCTGCTAACATTTTCAGAACTTTCAGGGGTGTAGTATGCATTTTTTGTGCCAAAAATATTTTTGGGCATTTCAGTGGTCTAGGATGCGGGTTAATGCCCCTTTCAGGCTGCAAATGTTTTTGGGACATTCAAGGCTCTCTGACACCATTTTTGGGCCACCAACATTTTCTGGACTTTAGGGGGTCTAGGATGCCTGTAAACCCCTTTTTTGGTCCTTCAAAGTTTTCAACATTTTTGCAGGCCTAAAATGCATTTTAAGGCCTTTTTTGGGCTGCTAACATATTCTGAGCTTCATGGGTGTAGGATGCATTTTTCGTGCCAAAAATATTTTGGGGAATTTCAGTGGTCTAGGATGCGGCTTAATGCCCCTTTCAAGCTGCAAATGTTTTGGGACATTCAGAGCTCTCTGACACAGATTTTGGCCCACCAACATTTTCTGGACTTTAGGGGGTCTAGGATGCCTCTAAACCCCTTTTTTCCACCTCCAAAGTTTTCTACATTTTTGCAGGCCTAAGATGCACTTTAAGGCCTTTTTTGGGCTGCTAACATTTTCAGAACTTTCAGGGGTGTAGTATGCATTTTTTGTGGCAAAAATATTTTTGGGAATTTCAGTAGTCTAGGATGCCGGTTAATGCCCGTTTCACTCTGCAAATGTTTTTGGGACATTCAGGGCTCTCTGACACCATTTTCGGGCCACCACCATTTTCTGGACTTTAGTGGGTCGAGGATGCCTGTAAACCCCTTTTTTGGTCCTTCAAAGTTTTCAACATTTTTGCAGGCCTAAAATGCATTTTAAGGCCTTAATTGGGCTGCTAACATATTCTGAGCTTCAGGGGTATAGGTTGCATTTTTCATGCAAAAAATATTTTTGGAAATTTCAGTGGTCTAGGATGCGGGTTAATGCCCCTTTCAGGCTGCACATATTTTTGGGAATTTAGTGCCCTCTGACACCATTTTTGAGCCACAATCATTTTCTGGACTTTAGGGGGTCTAGGATGCCTGTAAACCCCTTTTTTGGGCCTCCAAAGTTTTCAACATTTTTGCAGGCCTAAAATGCATTTTAAGGCCTTTTTTGGGCTGCTAACATATTCTGAGCTTCAGGGGTATAGGTTGCATTTTTCATGCCAAAAATATCTTGGGGAATTTCAGTGGTCTAGGATGCGGCTTAATGCCCCTTTCAGGCTGCAAATGTTTTTGGGACATTCAGAGCTCTCTGACACCGATTTTGGCCCACCAACATTTTCTGGACTTCAGGGGGTCTAGGATGCCTGTAAACCCCTTTTTTGGGCCTCCAAAGTTTTCAATATTTTTGCAGGCCTAAAATGCATTTTAAGGCCTTTTTTGGGCTGCTAACATTCTGAGCTTCAGGGGTGTAGGATCATTTTTCGTGCAAAAAATATTTTTGGAAATTTCAATGGTCTATGATGCGGGTTAATGCCCCTTTCAGGCTGCAAATATTTTTGGGAATTTAGGGCTCTCTGACACCATTTTTGAGCCACAATCATTTTCTGGACTTTAGGGGGTCTAGGATGCCTGTAAACCCCTTTTTTGGTCCTTCAAAGTTTTCAATATTTTTGCAGGCCTAAAATGCATGTTAAGGTCTTTTTTGGGCTGCTAACATATTCTGAGCTTCAGGGGTGTAGGATCATTTTTCGTGCAAAAAATATTTTTGGAAATTTCAGTGGTCTAGGATGCGGGTTAATGCCCCTTTCAGGCTGCAAATATGTTTGGGAATTTAGGGCTCTTTGACACCATTTTTGAGCCACAATCATTTTCTGGACTTTAGGGGGTCTAGGATGCCTGTCAACCCCTTTTTTGGGCCTCCAAAGTTTTCAACATTTTTGCAGGCCTAAAATGCATTTTAAGGCCTTTTTTGGGCTGCTAACATATTCTGAGCTTCAGGGGTATAGGTTGCATTTTTCATGCCAAAAATATCTTGGGGAATTTCAGTGGTCTAGGATGCGGCTTAATGCCCCTTTCAGGCTGCAAATGTTTTTGGGACATTCAGAGCTCTCTGACACTGATTTTGGCCCACCAACATTTTCTGGACTTCAGGGGGTCTAGGATGCCTGTAAACCCCTCTTTTGGGCCTCCAAAGTTTTCAAAATTTTTGCAGGCCTAAAATGCATTTTAAGGCCTTTTTTGGGCTACTAACATATTCTGAGCTTTCAGGGGTGTAGGATGCATTTTTCGTGCCAAAAATATTTTTGGGAATTTCAGTGGTCTAGGATGCGGGTTAATGTCCCTTTCAGGCTGCAAATGTTTTTGGGACATTCAGGACTCTCTGACAACATTTTTGGGCCACCAACATTTTTTGGTTTTTTGTCGGGTCTAGGATGCCTGTAAACCCCTTTTTTGGTCCTTCAAAGTTTTCAATATTTTTGCTGGCCTAAAATGCATGTTAAGGCCTTTTTTGGGCTGCTATCATATTCTGAGCTTCAGGGGTGTAGGATGCATTTTTCGTGCAAAAATATTTTTGGAAATTTCAGTGGTCTAGGATGCGGGTTAATGCCCCTTTCAGGCTGCAAATGTTTTTGGGACATTCAGAGCTCTCTGACAGAGATTTTGGCCCACCAACATTTTCTGGACTTTAGGGGGTCTAGGATGCCTGTAAACCCCTTTTTTGGTCCTTCAAAGTTTTCAACATTTTTGCAGGCCTAAAATGCATTTTAAGGCTTTTTTGGGCTGCTAACATTTTCAGAACTTTCAGGGGTGTAGTATGCATTTTTTGTGCCAAAAATATTTTTGGGCATTTCAGTGGTCTAGGATGCGGGTTAATGCCCCTTTCAGGCTGCAAATGTTTTTGAGAAATTCAAGGCTCTCTGACACCATTTTTGGGCCACCAACATTTTCTGGACTTTAGGGGGTCTAGGATGCCTGTAAACCCCTTTTTTGGTCCTTCAAAGTTTTCAACATTTTTGCAGGCCTAAAATGCATTTTAAGGCCTTTTTTGGGCCGCTAACATATTCTGAGCTTCATGGGTGTAGGATGCATTTTTCGTGCCAAAAATATTTTGGGGAATTTCAGTGGGCTAGGATGCGGCTTAATGCCCCTTTCAGGCTGCAAATGTTTTGGGACATTCAGTGCTCTCTGACACAGATTTTGGCCCACCAACATTTTCTGGACTTTAGGGGGTCTAGGATGCCTCTAAACCCCTTTTTTCCACCTCCATAGTTTTCTACATTTTTGCAGGCCTAAGATGCACTTTAAGGCCTTTTTTGGGCTGCTAACATTTTCAGAACTTTCAGGGGTGTAGTATGCATTTTTTGTGCCAAAAATATTTTTGTGAATTTCAGTAGTCTAAGATGCCGGTTAATGCCCGTTTCACTCTGCAAATGTTTTTGGGACATTCAGGGCTCTCTGACACCATTTTTGGGCCACCACCATTTTCTGGACTTTAGTGGGTCGAGGATGCCTGTAAACCCCTTTTTTGGTCCTTCAAAGTTTTCAACATTTTTGCAGGCCTAAAATGCATTTTAAGGCCTTAATTGGGCTGCTAACATATTCTGAGCTTCAGGGGTATAGGTTGCATTTTTCATGCCAAAAATATTTTGGGGAATTTCAGTGGTCTAGGATGCGGCTTAATGCCCCTTTCAGGCTGCAAATGTTTTTGGGACATTCAGAGCTCTCTGACCGATTTTGGCCCACCAACATTTTCTGGACTTTAGGGGGTCTAGGATGCCTGTAAACCCCTTTTTTGGGCCTCCAAAGTTTTCAACATTTTTGCAGGCCTAAAATGCATTTGAAGGCCTTTTTTGGGCTGCTAACATATTCTGAGCTTTCAGGGGTGTAGGATGCATTTTTCGTGCCAAAAATATTTTTGGGAATTTCAGTGGTCTAGGATGCAGGTTAATGCCCCTTTCAGGCTGCACATATTTTTGGGACATTCAGGGCTCTCTGACACCATTTTTGGGCCACCAACATTTTCTGGACTTTAGGGGGTCTAGGATGCCTGTAAACCCCTTTTTTGGTCCTTCAAAGTTTTCAACATTTTTGCAGGCCTAAAATGCATTTTAAGGCCTTTTTTGGGCTGCTAACATATTCTGAGCTTCATGGGTGTAGGATGCATTTTTCGTGCCAAAAATATTTTGGGGAATTTCAGTGGTCTAGGATGCGGCTTAATGCCCCTTTCAGGCTGCAAATGTTTTGGGACATTCAGAGCTCTCTGACACAGATTTTGGCCCACCAACATTTTCTGGACTTTCGGGGGTCTAGGATGCCTGTAAACCCCTTTTTTCGGCCTCCAAAGTTTTCAACATTTGTGCAGGCCTAAGAAGCATTTTAAGTCCTTTTTTTGAGCTGCCAACATTTTCTGATCTTTCAGGGTTGTAGGATGCATTTTTTGTGGCAAAATATTTTTGGGAATTTCAGTGGTCTAGGATGCGTGTTAATGCCCGTTTCAGGCTGCAAATGTTTTTGGGACATTCAGGGCTCTCTGACACCGTTTTTGGGCCACCAACATTTTCTGGACTTTAGGGGGTCTAGGATGCCTGTAAACCCCTTTTTTGGTCCGTCAAAGTTTTCAACATTTTTGCAGGCCTAAAATGCATTTTAAGGCCTTTTTTGGGCTGCTAACATATTCTGAGCTTCATGGGTGTAGGATGCATTTTTCGTGCCAAAAATATTTTGGGGAATTTCAGTCGTCTAGGATGCGGCTTAATGCCCCTTTCAGGCTGCAAATGTTTTGGGACATTCAGAGCTCTCTGACACAGATTTTGGCCCACCAACATTTTCTGGACTTTCGGGGGTCTAGGATGCCTGTAAACCCTTTTTCGGCCTCCAAAGTTTTCAACATTTGTGCAGGCCTAAGAAGCATTTTAAGTCCTTTTTTTGAGCTGCCAACATTTTCTGATCTTTCAGGGTTGTAGGATGCATTTTTTGTGCCAAAAATATTTTGGGGAATTTCAGTGGTCTAGGATGCGGGTTAATGCCTGTTTCACTCTGCAAATGTTTTTGGGGCATTCAGAGCTCTCTGACACAGTTTTTGGCCCACCAACATTTTCTGGACTTAAGGGGGTCTAGGATGCCTGTAAACCCCTTTTTTGGTCCGTCAAAGTTTTCAACATTTTTGCAGGCCTAAAATGCATTTTAAGGCCTTTTTTGGGCTGCTAACATATTCTGAGCTTCATGGGTGTAGGATGCATTTTTCG
Organism: Ambystoma mexicanum; assembly: GCF_040938575.1. Taxonomy (NCBI): domain Eukaryota; kingdom Metazoa; phylum Chordata; class Amphibia; order Caudata; family Ambystomatidae; genus Ambystoma; species Ambystoma mexicanum. The sequence goes on along the minus strand of NC_090939.1, from coordinate 731,321,639 downwards.
TGCCAAAAATATTTTTGGGAATTTCAGTGGTCTAGGATGCGGGTTAATGCCGCTTTGAGGCTGCAAATGTTTTTGGGACATTCAGAGCTCTCTGACACAGATTTTGGCCCACCAACATTTTCTGGACTTTAGGGGGTCTAGGATGCCTCTAAACCCCTTTTTTCGGCCTCCAAAGTTTTCAACATTTTTGCAGGCCTAAAATGCATTTTAAGGCATTTTTGGGCTGCTAACATTTTTAGAACTTTCAGGGGTGTAGTGTGCATTTTTTGTGCCAAAAATATTTTTGGGAATTTCAGTGGTCTAGGATGCAGGTTAATGCCCCTTTCAGGCTGCAAATATTTTTGGGACATTCAGGGCTCTCTGACACCATTTTTGGGCCACAACCATTTTCTGGACTTTAGGGGGTCTAGGATGCCTGTAAACCCCTTTTTTGGTCCTTCAAAGTTTTAAACATTTTTGCAGGCCTAAAATGCATTTTAAGGCCTTTTTTGAGATGCCAACATTTTCTGATCTTTCAGGGTTGTAGGATGCATTTTTTGTGGCAAAAATATTTTGGGGAATTTCAGTGGTCTAGGATGCGACTTAATGCCCCTTTCAGGCTGCAAATGTGTTTGGGACATTCAGAGCTCTCTGACACAGATTTTGGCCCACCAACATTTTCTGGACTTTAGGGGGTCTAGGATGCCTGTAAACCCCTTTTTTGGTCCTTCAAAGTTTTCAACATGTTTGCAGGCCTAAAATGCATTTTAATGCCTTTTTTGGGCTGCTAACATATTCTGAGCTTCATGGGTGTAGTATTCATTTTTTGTGCCAAAAATATTTTTGGAAATGTCAGAGGTCTAGGATGCGGGTTAATGCCCGTTTCACTCTGCAAATGTTTTTGGGACATTCAGGGCTCTCTGACACCATTTTTGGGCCACCAACATTTTCTGGACTTTAGGGGGTGAAGGATGCCTGTAAACCCCTTTTTTGGTCCTTCAAAGTTTTCAACATTTTTGCAGGCCTAAAATGCATTTTAAGGCATTTTTGGGCTGCTAACATTTTCAGAACTTTCAGGGGTGTAGTATGCATTTTTTGTGCCAAAAATATTTTTGGGCATATCAGTGGTCTAGGATGCGGGTTAATGCCCCTTTCAGGCTGCAAATGTTTTTGGGACATTCAAGGCTCTCTGACACCATTTTTGGCCCCGCCAACATTTTCTGGAATTTAGGGGGTCTAGGATGCCTGTAAACCCCTTTTTTGGTCCTTCAAAGTTTTCAACATTTTTGCAGGCCTAAAATGCATTTTAAGGCATTTTTGGGCTGCTAACATTTTCAGAACTTTCAGGGGTGTAGTATGCATTTTTTGTGCCAAAAATATTTTTGGGCATTTCAGTGGTCTAGGATGCGGGTTAATGCCCCTTTCAGGCTGCAAATGTTTTTGGGACATTCAAGGCTCTCTGACACCATTTTTGGGCCACCAACATTTTCTGGACTTTAGGGGGTCTAGGATGCCTGTAAACCCCTTTTATGGTCCTTCAAAGTTTTCAACATTTTTAGAGGCCTAAAATGCATTTTAAGGCCTTTTTGGGCTGCTAACATATTCTGAGCTTCATGGGTGTAGGATGCATTTTTCGTGCCAAAAATATTTTGAGGAATTTCAGTGGTCTAGGATGCGGCTTAATGCCCCTTTCAGGCTGCAAATGTTTTTGGGACATTCAGAGCTCTCTGACCGATATTGGCCCACCAACATTTTCTGGACTTTAGGGGGTCTAGGATGCCTGTAAACCCCTTTTTTGGTCCTTCAAAGTTTTCAACATTTTTGCAGGCCTAAAATGCATTTTAAGGCCTTTTTTTGAGATGCCAACATTTTCTGATCTTTCAGGGTTGTAGGATGCATTTTTTGTGCCAAAAATATTTTTAGGAATTTCAGTGGTCTGGGATGTGGGTTAGTGCCACTTTCAGGCTGCAAATGTTTTTGGGACATTCAGAGCGCTCTGACACTGTTTTTGGGCCACAAACATTTTCTGGACTTTAGGGGGTCTAGGATGCCTGTAAACCCCTTTTTTGGGCCTCCAAACTTTTCAACATTTTTGCAGGCTTAAAATGCATTCTAAGGCCTTTTTTGGGCTGCTAACATATTCTGAGCTTCATGGGTGTAGGATGCATTTTTCGTGGCAAAAATATTTTTGGGAATTTCAGTGGTCTAGGATGCGAGTTAATGCCCCTTTCAGGCTGACAATGTTTTTGGGACATTCAGAGCTCTCTGACACCATTTATGGGCCACCAACATTTTCTGGACTTTAGGGGGTCTAGGATGCCTGTAAACCCCTTTTTTGGTTCTTCAAAGTTTTCAACATTTTTGCAGGCCTAAAATGCATTTTAAGGCCTTTTTTGGGCTGCTAACATATTCTGAGCTTCATGGGTGTAGGATGCATTTTTCGTGCCAAAAATATTTTTGGGAATTTCAGTGGTCTAGCATGTGGGTTAATGCCCCTTTGAGGCTGCAAATGTTTTTGGGACATTCAGAGCTCTCTGACACAGATTTTGGCCCACCAACATTTTCTGGACTTTAGGGGGTCTAGGATGCCTCTAAACCCCTTTTTTGGGCCTCCAAAGTTTTCAATATTTTGGCAGGCCTAAAATGCATGTTAAGGCCTTTTTTGGGCTGCTAACATTTTCAGAACTTTCAGGGGTGTAGTATGCATTTTTTGTGCCAAAAATATTTTTGGGCATTTCAGTGGTCTAGGATGCGGGTTAATGCCCCTTTCAGGCTGCAAATGTTTTTGGGACATTCAAGGCTCTCTGACACCATTTTTGGGCCACCAACATTTTCTGGACTTTAGGGGGTCTAGGATGCCTGTAAACCCCTTTTTTGGTCCTTCAAAGTTTTCAACATTTTTGCAGGCCTAAAATGCATTTTAAGGCCTTTTTTGGGCTGCTAACATATTCTGAGCTTCATGGGTGTAGGATGCATTTTTCGTGCCAAAAATATTTTGGGGAATTTCAGTGGTCTAGGATGCGGCTTAATGCCCCTTTCAAGCTGCAAATGTTTTGGGACATTCAGAGCTCTCTGACACAGATTTTGGCCCACCAACATTTTCTGGACTTTAGGGGGTCTAGGATGCCTCTAAACCCCTTTTTTCCACCTCCAAAGTTTTCTACATTTTTGCAGGCCTAAGATGCACTTTAAGGCCTTTTTTGGGCTGCTAACATTTTCAGAACTTTCAGGGGTGTAGTATGCATTTTTTGTGGCAAAAATATTTTTGGGAATTTCAGTAGTCTAGGATGCCGGTTAATGCCCGTTTCACTCTGCAAATGTTTTTGGGACATTCAGGGCTCTCTGACACCATTTTCGGGCCACCACCATTTTCTGGACTTTAGTGGGTCGAGGATGCCTGTAAACCCCTTTTTTGGTCCTTCAAAGTTTTCAATATTTTTGCAGGCCTAAAATGCATGTTAAGGCCTTTTTTGGGCTGCTAACATATTCTGAGCTTCAGGGGTGTAGGATCATTTTTCGTGCAAAAAATATTTTTGGAAATTTCAGTGGTCTAGGATGCGGGTTAATGCCCCTTTCAGGCTGCACATATTTTTGGGAATTTAGTGCCCTCTGACACCATTTTTGAGCCACAATCATTTTCTGGACTTTAGGGGGTCTAGGATGCCTGTAAACCCCTTTTTTGGGCCTCCAAAGTTTTCAACATTTTTGCAGGCCTAAAATGCATTTTAAGGCCTTTTTTGGGCTGCTAACATATTCTGAGCTTCAGGGGTATAGGTTGCATTTTTCATGCCAAAAATATCTTGGGGAATTTCAGTGGTCTAGGATGCGGCTTAATGCCCCTTTCAGGCTGCAAATGTTTTTGGGACATTCAGAGCTCTCTGACACCGATTTTGGCCCACCAACATTTTCTGGACTTCAGGGGGTCTAGGATGCCTGTAAACCGCTTTTTTGGGCCTCCAAAGTTTTCAATATTTTTGCAGGCCTAAAATGCATTTTAAGGCCTTTTTTGGGCTGCTAACATTCTGAGCTTCAGGGGTGTAGGATCATTTTTCGTGCAAAAAATATTTTTGGAAATTTCAATGGTCTATGATGCGGGTTAATGCCCCTTTCAGGCTGCAAATATTTTTGGGAATTTAGGGCTCTCTGACACCATTTTTGAGCCACAATCATTTTCTGGACTTTAGGGGGTCTAGGATGCCTGTAAACCCCTTTTTTGGTCCTTCAAAGTTTTCAATATTTTTGCAGGCCTAAAATGCATGTTAAGGTCTTTTTTGGGCTGCTAACATATTCTGAGCTTCAGGGGTGTAGGATCATTTTTCGTGCAAAAAATATTTTTGGAAATTTCAGTGGTCTAGGATGCGGGTTAATGCCCCTTTCAGGCTGCAAATATGTTTGGGAATTTAGGGCTCTTTGACACCATTTTTGAGCCACAATCATTTTCTGGACTTTAGGGGGTCTAGGATGCCTGTCAACCCCTTTTTTGGGCCTCCAAAGTTTTCAACATTTTTGCAGGCCTAAAATGCATTTTAAGGCCTTTTTTGGGCTGCTAACATATTCTGAGCTTCAGGGGTATAGGTTGCATTTTTCATGCCAAAAATATCTTGGGGAATTTCAGTGGTCTAGGATGCGGCTTAATGCCCCTTTCAGGCTGCAAATGTTTTTGGGACATTCAGAGCTCTCTGACACTGATTTTGGCCCACCAACATTTTCTGGACTTCAGGGGGTCTAGGATGCCTGTAAACCCCTCTTTTGGGCCTCCAAAGTTTTCAAAATTTTTGCAGGCCTAAAATGCATTTTAAGGCCTTTTTTGGGCTACTAACATATTCTGAGCTTTCAGGGGTGTAGGATGCATTTTTCGTGCCAAAAATATTTTTGGGAATTTCAGTGGTCTAGGATGCGGGTTAATGTCCCTTTCAGGCTGCAAATGTTTTTGGGACATTCAGGACTCTCTGACAACATTTTTGGGCCACCAACATTTTTTGGTTTTTTGTCGGGTCTAGGATGCCTGTAAACCCCTTTTTTGGTCCTTCAAAGTTTTCAATATTTTTGCTGGCCTAAAATGCACGTTAAGGCCTTTTTTGGGCTGCTATCATATTCTGAGCTTCAGGGGTGTAGGATGCATTTTTCGTGCAAAAATATTTTTGGAAATTTCAGTGGTCTAGGATGCGGGTTAATGCCCCTTTCAGGCTGCAAATGTTTTTGGGACATTCAGAGCTCTCTGACAGAGATTTTGGCCCACCAACATTTTCTGGACTTTAGGGGGTCTAGGATGCCTGTAAACCCCTTTTTTGGTCCTTCAAAGTTTTCAACATTTTTGCAGGCCTAAAATGCATTTTAAGGCTTTTTTGGGCTGCTAACATTTTCAGAACTTTCAGGGGTGTAGTATGCATTTTTTGTGCCAAACATATTTTTGGGCATTTCAGTGGTCTAGGATGCGGGTTAATGCCCCTTTCAGGCTGGAAATGTTTTTGAGAAATTCAAGGCTCTCTGACACCATTTTTGGGCCACCAACATTTTCTGGACTTTAGGGGGTCTAGGATGCCTGTAAACCCCTTTTTTGGTCCTTCAAAGTTTTCAACATTTTTGCAGGCCTAAAATGCATTTTAAGGCCTTTTTTGGGCCGCTAACATATTCTGAGCTTCATGGGTGTAGGATGCATTTTTCGTGCCAAAAATATTTTGGGGAATTTCAGTGGGCTAGGATGCGGCTTAATGCCCCTTTCAGGCTGCAAATGTTTTGGGACATTCAGTGCTCTCTGACACAGATTTTGGCCCACCAACATTTTCTGGACTTTAGGGGGTCTAGGATGCCTCTAAACCCCTTTTTTCCACCTCCATAGTTTTCTACATTTTTGCAGGCCTAAGATGCACTTTAAGGCCTTTTTTGGGCTGCTAACATTTTCAGAACTTTCAGGGGTGTAGTATGCATTTTTTGTGCCAAAAATATTTTTGTGAATTTCAGTAGTCTAGGATGCCGGTTAATGCCCGTTTCACTCTGCAAATGTTTTTGGGACATTCAGGGCTCTCTGACACCATTTTTGGGCCACCACCATTTTCTGGACTTTAGTGGGTCGAGGATGCCTGTAAACCCCTTTTTTGGTCCTTCAAAGTTTTCAACATTTTTGCAGGCCTAAAATGCATTTTAAGGCCTTAATTGGGCTGCTAACATATTCTGAGCTTCAGGGGTATAGGTTGCATTTTTCATGCCAAAAATATTTTGGGGAATTTCAGTGGTCTAGGATGCGGCTTAATGCCCCTTTCAGGCTGCAAATGTTTTTGGGACATTCAGAGCTCTCTGACCGATTTTGGCCCACCAACATTTTCTGGACTTTAGGGGGTCTAGGATGCCTGTAAACCCCTTTTTTGGGCCTCCAAAGTTTTCAACATTTTTGCAGGCCTAAAATGCATTTGAAGGCCTTTTTTGGGCTGCTAACATATTCTGAGCTTTCAGGGGTGTAGGATGCATTTTTCGTGCCAAAAATATTTTTGGGAATTTCAGTGGTCTAGGATGCAGGTTAATGCCCCTTTCAGGCTGCACATATTTTTGGGACATTCAGAGCTCTCTGACACCATTTTTGGGCCACCAACATTTTCTGGACTTTAGGGGGTCTAGGATGCCTGTAAACCCCTTTTTTGGTCCTTCAAAGTTTTCAACATTTTTGCAGGCCTAAAATGCATTTTAAGGCCTTTTTTGGGCTGCTAACATATTCTGAGCTTCATGGGTGTAGGATGCATTTTTCGTGCCAAAAATATTTTGGGGAATTTCAGTGGTCTAGGATGCGGCTTAATGCCCCTTTCAGGCTGCAAATGTTTTGGGACATTCAGAGCTCTCTGACACAGATTTTGGCCCACCAACATTTTCTGGACTTTCGGGGGTCTAGGATGCCTGTAAACCCCTTTTTTCGGCCTCCAAAGTTTTCAACATTTGTGCAGGCCTAAGAAGCATTTTAAGTCCTTTTTTTGAGCTGCCAACATTTTCTGATCTTTCAGGGTTGTAGGATGCATTTTTTGTGCCAAAAATATTTTGGGGAATTTCAGTGGTCTAGGATGCGGGTTAATGCCTGTTTCACTCTGCAAATGTTTTTGGGGCATTCAGAGCTCTCTGACACAGTTTTTGGCCCACCAACATTTTCTGGACTTTAGGGGGTCTAGGATGCCTGTAAACCCCTTTTTTCGGCCTCCAAAGTGTTCAACATTTGTGCAGGCCTAAGAAGCATTTTAAGTCCTTTTTTTGAGCTGCCAACATTTTCTGATCTTTCAGGGTTGTAGGATGCATTTTTTGTGGCAAAATATTTTTGGGAATTTCAGTGGTCTAGGATGCGTGTTAATGCCCGTTTCAGGCTGCAAATGTTTTTGGGACATTCAGGGCTCTCTGACACCATTTTTGGGCCACCAACATTTTCTGGACTTTAGGGGGTCTAGGATGCCTGTAAACCCCTTTTTTGGTCCGTCAAAGTTTTCAACATTTTTGCAGGCCTAAAATGCATTTTAAGGCCTTTTTTGGGCTGCTAACATATTCTGAGCTTCATGGGTGTAGGATGCATTTTTCGTGCCAAAAATATTTTTGGGAATTTCAGTGGTCTAGGATGCGGGTTAATGCCGCTTTGAGGCTGCAAATGTTTTTGGGACATTCAGAGCTCTCTGACACAGATTTTGGCCCACCAACATTTTCTGGACTTTAGGGGGTCTAGGATGCCTCTAAACCCCTTTTTTCGGCCTCCAAAGTTTTCAACATTTTTGCAGGCCTAAAATGCATTTTAAGGCATTTTTGGGCTGCTAACATTTTCAGAACTTTCAGGGGTGTAGTATGCATTTTTTGTGCCAAAAATATTTTTGGGAATTTCAGTGGTCTAGGATGCGGGTTAATGCCCCTTTTAGGCTGCAAATGTTTTTGGGACATTCAGGGCTCTCTGACACCATTTTTGGGCCACAACCATTTTCTGGACTTTAGGGGGTCTAGGATGCCTGTAAACCCCTTTTTTGGTCCTTCAAAGTTTTAAACATTTTTGCAGGCCTAAAATGCATTTTAAGGCCTTTTTTTGAGATGCCAACATTTTCTGATCTTTCAGGGTTGTAGGATGCATTTTTTGTGGCAAAAATATTTTGGGGAATTTCAGTGGTCTAGGATGCGACTTAATGCCCCTTTCAGGCTGCAAATGTGTTTGGGACATTCAGAGCTCTCTGACACAGATTTTGGCCCACCAACATTTTCTGGACTTTAGGGGGTCTAGGATGCTTGTAAACCCCTTTTTTGGTCCTTCAAAGTTTTCAACATGTTTGCAGGCCTAAAATGCATTTTAATGCCTTTTTTGGGCTGCTAACATATTCTGAGCTTCATGGGTGTAGTATTCATTTTTTGTGCCAAAAATATTTTTGGAAATGTCAGAGGTCTAGGATGCGGGTTAATGCCCGTTTCACTCTGCAAATGTTTTTGGGACATTCAGGGCTCTCTGACACCATTTTTGGGCCACCAACATTTTCTGGACTTTAGGGGGTGAAGGATGCCTGTAAACCCCTTTTTTGGTCCTTCAAAGTTTTCAACATTTTTGCAAGCCTAAAATGCATTTTAAGGCATTTTTGGGCTGCTAACATTTTCAGAACTTTCAGGGGTGTAGTATGCATTTTTTGTGCCAAAAATATTTTTGGGCATTTCAGTGGTCTAGGATGCGGGTTAATGCCCCTTTCAGGCTGCAAATGTTTTTGGGACATTCAAGGCTCTCTGACACCATTTTTGGCCCCGCCAACATTTTCTGGAATTTAGGGGGTCTAGGATGCCTGTAAACCCCTTTTTTGGTCCTTCAAAGTTTTCAACATTTTTGGAGGCCTAAAATGCATTTTAAGGCATTTTTGGGCTGCTAACATTTTCAGAACTTTCAGGGGTGTAGTATGCATTTTTTGTGCCAAAAATATTTTTGGGCATTTCAGTGGTCTAGGATGCGGGTTAATGCCCCTTTCAGGCTGCAAATGTTTTTGCGACATTCAAGGCTCTCTGACACCATTTTTGGGCCACCAACATTTTCTGGACTTTAGGGGGTCTAGGATGCCTGTAAACCCCTTTTTTGGTCCTTCAAAGTTTTCAACATTTTTACAGGCCTAAAATGCATTTTAAGGTCTTTTTGGGCTGCTAACATATTCTGAGCTTCATGGGTGTAGGATGCATTTTTCGTGCCAAAAATATTTTGAGGAATTTCAGTGGTCTAGGATGCGGCTTAATGCCCCTTTCAGGCTGCAAATGTTTTTGGTACATTCAGAGCTCTCTGACCGATATTGGCCCACCAACATTTTCTGGACTTTAGGGGGTCTAGGATGCCTGTAAACCCCTTTTTTGGTCCTTCAAAGTTTTCAACATTTTTGCAGGCCTAAAATGCATTTTAAGGCCTTTTTTTGAGATGCCAACATTTTCTGATCTTTCAGGGTTGTAGGATGCATTTTTTGTGCCAAAAATATTTTTAGGAATTTCAGTGGTCTGGGATGTGGGTTAGTGCCACTTTTAGGCTGCAAATGTTTTTGGGACATTCAGAGCTCTCTGACACTGTTTTTGGGCCACAAACATTTTCTGGACTTTAGGGGGTCTAGGATGCCTGTAAACCCCTTTTTTGGGCCTCCAAAGTTTTCAACATTTTTGCAGGCATAAAATGCATTTTAAGGTCTTTTTTGGGCTGCTAACATATTCTGAGCTTCATGGGTGTAGGATGCATTTTTCGTGGCAAAAATATTTTTGGGAATTTCAGTGGTCTAGGATGCGAGTTAATGCCCCTTTCAGGCTGACAATGTTTTTGGGACACCATTTATGGGCCACCAACATTTTCTGGACTTTAGGGGGTCTAGGATGCCTGTAAACCCCTTTTTTGGTCCTTCAAAGTTTTAAACATTTTTGCAGGCCTAAAATGCATTTTAAGGCATATTTGGGCTGTTAACATTTTCAGAACTTTCAGGGGTGTAGTATGCATTTTTTGTGCCAAAAATATTTTTGTGCATTTCAGTGGTCTAGGATGCGGGTTAATGCCCCTTTCAGGCTGCAAATGTTTTTGGGACATTCAAGGCTCTCTGACACCATTTTTCGGCCACCAACATTTTCTGGACTTTAGGGGGTCTAGGATGCCTGTAAACCCCTTTTTTGGTTCTTCAAAGTTTTCAACATTTTTGCAGGCCTAAAATGCATTTTAAGGCCTTTTTTGGGCTGCTAACATATTCTGAGCTTCATGGGTGTAGGATGCATTTTTCGTGCCAAAAATATTTTTGGGAATTTCAGTGGTCTAGCATGCGGGTTAATGCCCCTTTGAGGCTGCAAATGTTTTTGGGACATTCAGAGCTCTCTGACACAGATTTTGGCCCACCAACATTTTCTGGACTTTAGGGGGTCTAGGATGCCTGTAAACCCCTTTTTTGGTCCTTCAAAGTTTTCAACATTTTTGCAGGCCTAAAATGCATTTTAAGGCCTTTTTTGGGCTGCTAACATATTCTGAGCTTCATGGGTGTAGGATGCATTTTTCGTGCTAAAAATATTTTTGGGAATTTCAGTGGTCTAGGATGCGGGTTAATGCCCCTTTCAGGCTGCAAATGTTTTTGGGACATTCAGGACTCTCTGACACCATTTTTGGGCCACCAACATTTTTTGGACTTTAGGGGTCTAGGATGCCTGTAAACCCCTTTTTTGGTCCTTCAAAGTTTTCAACATTTTTGCAGGCCTAAAATGCATTTTAAGGCATTTTTGGGCTGCTAACATTTTCAGAACTTTCAGGGGTGTAGTATGCATTTTTTGTGCCAAAAATATTTTTGGGCATTTCAGTGGTCTAGGATGCGGGTTAATGCCCCTTTCAGGCTGCAAATGTTTTTGGGACATTCAAGGCTCTCTGACACCATTTTTGGGCCACCAACATTTTCTGGACTTTAGGGGGTCTAGGATGCCTGTAAACCCCTTTTTTGGTTCTTCAAAGTTTTCAACATTTTTGCAGGCCTAAAATGCATTTTAAGGCCTTTTTTGGGCTGCTAACATATTCTGAGCTTCATGGGTGTAGGATGCATTTTTCGTGCCAAAAATATTTTTGGGAATTTCAGTGGTCTAGGATGCGGGTTAATGCCCCTTTGAGGCTGCACATGTTTCTGGGACATTCAGAGCTCTCTGACACAGATTTTGGCCCACCAACATTTTCTGGACTTTAGGGGGTCTAGGATGCCTCTAAACCCCTTTTTTCGGCCTCCAAAGTTTTCAACATTTTTGCAGGCCTAAAATGCATTTTAAGGCATTTTTGGGCTGCTAAGCATTTTCAGAATTTTCAGGGGTGTAGTATTCATTTTTTGTGCCAAAAATATTTTTGGGAATGTCAGAGGTCTAGGATGCAGGTTAATGCCCGTTTCACTCTGCACATGTTTTTGGGACATTCAGGGCTCTCTGACACCATTTTTGGGCCACCAACATTTTCTGGACTTTAGGGGGTCTAGGATGCCTGTAAACCCCTTTTTTGGTCCTTCAAAGTTTTCAACATTTTTGCAGGCCTAAAATGCATTTTAAGGCATTTTTGGGCTGCTAACATTTTCAGAACTTTCAGGGGTGTATTATGCATTTTTTGTGGCAAAAATATTTTTGGGAATTTCAGTGGTCTAGGATGTGGGTTAATGCCCCTTTCAGGCTGCAAATGTTTTTGGGACATTCAAGGCTCTCTGACACCATTTTTGGGCCACCAACATTTTCTGGACTTTAGGGGGTCTAGGATGCCTGTAAACCCCTTTTTTGGTTCTTCAAAGTTTTCAACATTTTTGCAGGCCTAAAATGCATTTTAAGGCCTTTTTTTGAGATGCCAACATTTTCTGATCTTTCAGGGTTGTAGGATGCATTTTTTGTGCCAAAAATATTTTTAGGAATTTCAGTGGTCTGGGATGTGGGTTAGTGCCACTTTCAGGCTGCAAATGTTTTTGGGACATTCAGAGCTCTCTGACACTGTTTTTGGGCCACACACATTTTCTGGACTTTAGGGGGTCTAGGATGCCTGTAAACCCCTTTTTTGGGCCTCCACAGTTTTCAACATTTTTGCAGGCATAAAATGCATTTTAAGGCCTTTTTTGGGCTGCTGACATATTCTGAGCTTCATGGGTGTAGGATGCATTTTTCGTGCCAAAAATATTTTTGGGAATTTCAGTGGTCTAGGATGCGAGTTAATGCCCCTTTCAGGCTGACAATGTTTTTGGGACATTCAGAGCTCTCTGACACCATTTATGGGCCACCAACATTTTCTGGACTTTAGGGGGTCTAGGATGCCTGTAAACCCCTTTTTTGGTCCTTCAAAGTTTTCAACATTTTTGCAGGCCTAAAATGCATTTTAAGGCATATTTGGGCTGCTAACATTTTCAGAACTTTCAGGGGTGTAGTATGCATTTTTTGTGCCAAAAATATTTTTGGGCATTTCAGTGGTCTAGGATGCGGGTTAATGCCCCTTTCAGGCTGCAAATGTTTTTGGGACATTCAAGGCTCTCTGACACCATTTTTGGGCCACCAACATTTTCTGGACTTTAGGGGGTCTAGGATGCCTGTAAACCCCTTTTTTGGTTCTTCAAAGTTTTCAACATTTTTGCAGGCCTAAAATGCATTTTAAGGCCTTTTTTGGGCTGCTAACATATTCTGAGCTTCATGGGTGTAGGATGCATTTTTCGTGCCAAAAATATTTTTGGGAATTTCAGTAGTCTAGCATGCGGGTTAATGCCCCTTTGAGGCTGCAAATGTTTTTGGGACATTCAGAGCTCTCTGACACAGATTTTGGCCCACCAACATTTTCTGGACTTTAGGGGGTCTAGGATGCCTGTAAACCCCTCTTTTGGTCCTTCAAAGTTTTCTACATTTTTGCAGGCCTAAAATGCATTTTAAGGCATTTTTGGGCTGCTAACATTTTCAGAACTTTCAGGGGTGTAGTATGCATTTTTTGTGCCAAAAATATTTTTGGGAATTTCAGTGGTCTAGGATGCGGCTTAATGCCCATTTCACTCTGCAAATGTTTTTGGGACATTCAGGGCTCTCTGACACCATTTTTGGGCCACCAACATTTTCTGGACTTTAGGGGGTCTAGGATGCCTGTAAACCCCTTTTTTGGTCCTTCAAAGTTTTCAACATTTTTGCAGGCCTAAAATGCATTTTAAGGCCTTTTTTTGAGATGCCAACATTTTCTGATCTTTCAGGGTTGTAGGATGCATTTTTTGTGCCAAAAATATTTTTAGGAATTTCAGTGGTCTGGGATGTGGGTTAGTGCCACTTTCAGGCTGCAAATGTTTTTGGGACATTCAGAGCTCTCTGACACTGTTTTTGGGCCACAGACATTTTCTGGACTTTAGGGGGTCTAGGATGCCTGTAAACCCCTTTTTTGGGCCTCCAAAGTTTTCAACATTTTTGCAGGCATAAAATGCATTTTAAGGCCTTTTTTGGGCTGCTAACATATTCTGAGCTTCATGGGTGTAGGATGCATTTTTCGTGGCAAAAATATTTTTGGGAATTTCAGTGGTCTAGGATGCGAGTTAATACCCCTTTCAGGCTGACAATGTTTTTGGGACATTCAGAGCTCTCTGACACCATTTATGGGCCACCAACATTTTCTGGACTTTAGGGGGTCTAGGATGCCTGTAAACCCCTTTTTTGGTTCTTCAAAGTTTTCAACATTTTTGCAGGCCTAAAATGCATTTTAAGGCCTTTTTTTGAGATGTCAACATTTTCTGATCTTTCAGGGTTGTAGGGTGCATTTTTTGTGCCAAAAATATTTTTAGGAATTTCAGTGGTCTGGGATGTGGGTTAGTGCCACTTTCAGGTTGCAAATGTTTTTGGGACATTCAGAGCTCTCTGACATTGTTTTTGGGCCACACACATTTTCTGGACTTTAGGGGGTCTAGGATGCCTGTAAACCCCTTTTTTGGGCCTCCAAAGTTTTCAACATATTTGCAGGCATAAAATGCATGTTAAGGCCTTTTTTGGGCTGCTAACATATTCTGAGCTTCATGGGTGTAGGATGCATTTTTCGTGGCAAAAATATTTTTGGGAATTTCAGTGGTCTAGGATGTGAGTTAATGCCCCTTTCAGGCTGACAATGTTTTGGGGACATTCAGAGCTCTCTGACACCATTTATGGGCCACCAACATTTTCTGGACTTTAGGGGGTCTAGGATGCCTGTAAACCCCTTTTTTGGTCCTTCAAAGTTTTAAACATTTTTGCAGGCCTAAAATGCATTTTAAGGCATATTTGGGCTGCTAACATTTTCAGAACTTTCAGGGGTGTAGTATGCATTTTTTGTGCCAAAAATATTTTTGGGCATTTCAGTGGTCTAGGATGCGGGTTAATGCCCCTTTCAGGCTGCAAATGTTTTTGGGACATTCAAGGCTCTCTGACACCATTTTTGGGCCACCAACATTTTCTGGACTTTAGGGGGTCTAGGATGCCTGTAAACCCCTTTTTTGGTTCTTCAAAGTTTTCAACATTTTTGCAGGCCTAAAATGCATTTTAAGGCCTTTTTTGGGCTGCTAACATATTCTGAGCTTCATGGGTGTAGGATGCATTTTTCGTGCCAAAAATATTTTTGGGAATTTCAGTGGTCTAGGATGCAGGTTAATGCCCCTTTCAGGCTGCAAATGTTTTTGGGACATTCAGGACTCTCTGACACCATTTTTGGGCCACCAACATTTTCTGGACTTTAGGGGGTCTAGGATGCCTGTAAACCCCTTTTTTGGTCCTTCAAAGTTTTCAACATTTTTGCAGGCCTAAAATGCATTTTAAGGCCTTTTTTGGGCTGCTAACATATTCTGAGCTTCATGGGTGTAGGATGCATTTTTCGTGCCAAAAATATTTTTGGGAATTTCAGTGGTCTAGGATGCGGGTTAATGCCCCTTTGACGCTGCACATGTTTTTGGGACATTCAGAGCTCTCTGACACAGATTTTGGCCCAACAACATTTTCTGGACTTTAGGGGGTCTAGGATGCCTCTAAACCCCTTTTTTCGGCCTCCAAAGTTTTCAACATTTTTGCAGGCCTAAAATGCATTTTAAGGCATTTTTGGGCTGCTAAACATTTTCAGAACTTTCAGGGGTGTAGTATTCATTTTTTGTGCCAAAAATATTTTTGGGAATGTCAGAGGTCTAGGATGCAGGTTAATGCCCGTTTCACTCTGCAAATGTTTTTGGGACATTCAGGGCTCTCTGACACCATTTTTGGGCCACCAACATTTTCTGGACTTTAGGGGGTCTAGGATGCCTGTAAACCCCTTTTTTGGTCCTTCAAAGTTTTCAACATTTTTGCAGGCCTAAAATGCATTTTAAGGCATTTTTGGGCTGCTAACATTTTCAGAACTTTCAGGGGTGTATTATGCATTTTTTGTGGCAAAAATATTTTTGGGAATTTCAGTGGTCTAGGATGCGGATTAATGCCCCTTTCAGGCTGCAAATGTTTTTGGGACATTCAGGGCTTTCTGACACCATTTTTGGGCCACAACCATTTTCTGGACTTTAGGGGGTCTAGGATGCCTGTAAACCCCTTTTTTGGACCTTCAAAGTTTTCAACATTTTTGTAGGCTTAAGATGCATTTTAAGTCCTGTTTTTGAGATGCCAACATTTTCTGATCTTTCAGGGTTGTAGGATGCATTTTTTGTGCCAAAAATATTTTGGAGAATTTCAGTGGTCTAGGATGCGACTTAATGCCCCTTTCAGGCTGCAAATCTGTTTGGGACATTCAGAGCTCTCTGACACTGTTTTTGGGCCACCAACATTTTCTGGACTATAGGGGGTCTAGGATGCCTGTAAACCCCTTTTTTGGTCCTTCAAAGTTTTCTACATTTTTGCAGGCCTAAAATGCATTTTAAGGCATTTTTGGGCTGCTAACATTTTCAGAACTTTCAGGGGTGTAGTATGCATTTTTTGTGCCAAAAATATTTTTGGGAATTTCAGTGGTCTAGGATGCGGCTTAATGCCCATTTCACTCTGCAAATGTTTTTGGGACATTCAGGGCTCTCTGACACCATTTTTGGGCCACCAACATTTTCTGGACTTTAGGGGGTCTAGGATGCCTGTTAACCCCTTTTTTGGTCCTTCAAAGTTTTCAACATTTTTGCAGGCCTAAAATGCATTTTAAGGCCTTTTTTTGAGATGCCAACATTTTCTGATCTTTCAGGGTTGTAGGATGCATTTTTTGTGCCAAAAATATTTTTAGGAATTTCAGTGGTCTGGGATGTGGGTTAGTGCCACTTTCAGGCTGCAAATGTTTTTGGGACATTCAGAGCTCTCTGACACTGTTTTTGGGCCACAAACATTTTCTGGACTTTAGGGGGTCTAGGATGCCTGTAAACCCCTTTTTTGGGCCTCCAAAGTTTTCAACATTTTTGCAGGCATTAAATGCATTTTAAGGCCTTTTTTGGGCTGCTAACATATTCTGAGCTTCATGGGTGTAGGATGCATTTTTCGTGGCAAAAATATTTTTGGGAATTTCAGTGGTCTAGGATGCGAGTTAATGCCCCTTTCAGGCTGACAATGTTTTTGGGACATTCAGAGCTCTCTGACACCATTTATGGGCCACCAACATTTTCTGGACTTTAGGGGGTCTAGGATGCCTGCAAACCCCTTTTTTGGTCCTTCAAAGTTTTCAACATTTTTGCAGGCCTAAAATGCATTTTAAGGCATATTTGGGCTGCTAACATTTTCAGAACTTTCAGGAGTGTAGTATGCATTTTTTGTGCCAAAAATATTTTTGGGCATTTCAGTGGTCTAGGATGCGGGTTAATGCCCCTTTCAGGCTGCAAATGTTTTTGGGACATTCAAGGCTCTCTGACACCATTTTTGGGCCACCAACATTTTCTGGACTTTAGGGGGTCTAGGATGCCTGAAAACCCCTTTTTTGGTTCTTCAAAGTTTTCAACATTTTTGCAGGCCTAAAATGCATTTTAAGGCCTTTTTTGGGCTGCTAACATATTCTGAGCTTCATGGGTGTAGGATGCATTTTTCGTGCCAAAAATATTTTTGGGAATTTCAGTAGTCTAGCATGCGGGTTAATGCCCCTTTGAGGCTGCAAATGTTTTTGGGACATTCAGAGCTCTCTGACACAGATTTTGGCTCACCAACATTTTCTGGACTTTAGGGGGTCTAGGATGCCTGTAAACCCCTTTTTTGGTCCTTCAAAGTTTTCAACATTTTTGCAGGCCTAAAATGCATTTTAAGGCATTTTTGGGCTGCTAACATTTTCAGAACTTTCAGGGGTGTAGTATGCATTTTTTGTGCCAAAAATATTTTGGGAATTTCAGTGGTCTAGGATGCGGGTTAATGCCCCTTTCAGGCTGCAAATGTTTTTGGGACATTCAGGGCTCTCTGACACCATTTTAGGGCCACAACCATTTTCTGGACTTTAGGGGGTCTAGGATGCCTGTAAACCCCTTTTTTGGTCCTTCAAAGTTTTCTACATTTTTGCAGGCCTAAAATGCATTTTAAGGCATTTTTGGGCTGCTAACATTTTCAGAACTTTCAGGGGTGTAGTATGCATTTTTTGTGCCAAAAATATTTTGGGAATTTCAGTGGTCTAGGATGCGGGTTAATGCCCCTTTCAGGCTGCAAATGTTTTGGGACATTCAGGGCTCTCTGACACCATTTTAGGGCCACAACCATTTTCTGGACTTTAGGGGGTCTAGGATGCCTGTAAACCCCTTTTTTGGTCCTTCAAAGTTTTCTACATTTTTGCAGGCCTAAAATGCATTTTAAGGCATTTATGGGCTGCTAACATTTTCAGAACTTTCAGGGGTGTAGTATGCATTTTTTGTGCCAAAAATATTTTTGGGAATTTCAGTGGTCTAGGATGCGGGTTAATGCCCGTTTCACTCTGCAAATGTTTTTGGAGCATTCAGGGCTCTCTGACACCATTTTTGGGCCACCAACATTTTCTGGACTTTAGGGTGTCTAGGATGCCTGTAAACCCCTTTTTTGGTCCTTCAAAGTTTTCTACATTTTTGCAGGCCTAAAATGCACTTTAAGGCCTTTTTTGGGCTGCTAACATATTCTGAGCTTCATGGGTGTAGTATTCATTTTTTGTGCCAAAAATATTTTTGGGAATGTCAGAGGTTTAGGATGTGGTTTAATGCCCGTTTCACTCTGCAAATGTTTTTGGGACATTCAGGGCTCTCTGACACCATTTTTGGGCCACCAACATTTTCTGGACTTTAGGGGGTCTAGGATGCCTGTAAACCCCTTTTTTGGTTCTTCAAAGTTTTCAACATTTTTGCAGGCCTAAAATGCATTTTAAGGCCTTTTTTGGGCTGCTAACATATTCTGAGCTTCATGGGTGTAGGATGTATTTTTCGTGCCAAACATATTTTTGGGAATTTCAGTGGTCTAGGATGCGGGTTAATGCCCCTTTGAGGCTGGAAATGTTTTTGGGACATTCAGAGCTCTCTGACACAGATTTTGGCCCACCAACATTTTCTGGACTTTAGGGGGTCTAGGATGCCTGTAAACCCCTTTTTTGGTCCTTCAAAGTTTTCAACATGTTTGCAGGCCTAAAATGCATTTTAAGGCATTTTTGGGCTGCTAACATTTTCAGAACTTTCAGGGGTGTAGTATGCATTTTTTGTGCCAAAAATATTTTGGGGAATTTCAGTGGTCTAGGATGCGGGTTAATGCCCGTTTCACTCTGCAAATGTTTTTGGAGCATTCAGGGCTCTCTGACACCATTTTTGGGCCACCAACATTTTCTGGACTTTAGGGTGTCTAGGATGCCTGTAAACCCCTTTTTTGGTCCTTCAAAGTTTTCAACATTTTTGCAGGCCTAAAATGCATTTTAAGGCATTTTTGGGCTGCTAACATTTTCAGAACTTTCAGGGGTGTAGTATGCATTTTTTGTGCCAAAAATATTTTTGGTTTTGGGAATTTCAGTGGTCTAGGATGCGTGTTAATGCCCGTTTCACTCTGCAAATGTTTTTGGGACATTCAGGGCTCTCTGACACCATTTTTGGGCCACCAACATTTTCTGGACTTTAGGGGGTCTAGGATGCCTGTAAACCCCTTTTTTGGTCCGTCAAAGTTTTCAACATTTTTGCAGGCCTAAAATGCATTTTAAGGCCTTTTTTGGGCTGCTAACATTTTCAGAACTTTCAGGGGTGTAGTATGCATTTTTCGTGCCAAAAATATTTTTGGGAATTGCAGTGGTCTAGGATGCGGGTTAATGCCCCTTTCAGGCTGCAAATGTTTTTGGGACATTCAGAGCTCTCTGACACAGATTTTGGCCCACCAACATTTTCTGGACTTTAGGGGGTCTAGGATGATTCTAAACCCCTTTTTTCGGCCTCCAAAGTTTTCAACATTTTTGCAGGCCTAAAATGCATTTTAAGGCATTTTTGGGCTGCTAACATTTTCAGAACTTTCAGGGGTGTAGTATGCATTTTTTGTGCCAAAAATATTTTGGGAATTTCAGTGGTCTAGGATGCGGGTTAATGCCCCTTTCAGGCTGCAAATGTTTTGGGACATTCAGGGCTCTCTGACACCATTTTAGGGCCACAACCATTTTCTGGACTTTAGGGGGTCTAGGATGCCTGTAAACCCCTTTTTTGGTCCTTCAAAGTTTTCTACATT
The DNA here is from genome assembly GCF_040938575.1 of Ambystoma mexicanum. NCBI lineage: Eukaryota > Metazoa > Chordata > Amphibia > Caudata > Ambystomatidae > Ambystoma > Ambystoma mexicanum. Next base: position 731,302,091 of record NC_090939.1, on the reverse strand, counting down.
TTTGCAGGCCTAAAATGCATTTTAAGGCATTTTTGGGCTGCTAACATTTTCAGAACTTTCAGGGGTGTAGTATGCATTTTTTGTGCCAAAAATATTTTTGGGAATTTCAGTGGTCTAGGATGTGGCTTAATGCCCATTTTACTCTGCAAATGTTTTTGGGACATTCAGGGCTCTCTGACACCATTTTTGGGCCACCAACATTTTCTGGACTTTAGGGGGTCTAGGATGCCTGTAAACCCCTTTTTTGGTCCTTCAAAGTTTTCAACATTTTTGCAGGCCTAAAATGCATTTTAAGGCCTTTTTTTGAGATGCCAACATTTTCTGATCTTTCAGGGTTGTAGGATGCATTTTTTGTGCCAAAAATATTTTTAGGAATTTCAGTGGTCTGGGATGTGGGTTAGTGCCACTTTCAGGCTGCAAATGTTTTTGGGACATTCAGAGCTCTCTGACACTGTTTTTGGGCCACAAACATTTTCTGGACTTTAGGGGGTCTAGGATGCCTGTAAACCCCTTTTTTGGTCCTTCAAAGTTTTCAACATTTTTGCAGGCCTAAAATGCATTTTAAGGCATATTTGGGCTGCTAACATTTTCAGAACTTTCAGGGGTGTAGTATGCATTTTTTGTGCCAAAAATATTTTTGGGCATTTCAGTGGTCTAGGATGCGGGTTAATGCCCTTTTCAGGCTGCAAATGTTTTTGGGACATTCAAGGCTCTCTGACACCATTTTTGGGCCACCAACATTTTCTGGACTTTAGGGGGTCTAGGATGCCTGTAAACCCCTTTTTTGGTTCTTCAAAGTTTTCAACATTTTTGCAGGCCTAAAATGCATTTTAAGGCCTTTTTTGGGCTGCTAACATATTCTGAGCTTCATGGGTGTAGGATGCATTTTTCGTGCCAACAATATTTTTGGGAATTTCAGTAGTCTAGCATGCGGGTTAATGCCCCTTTGAGGCTGCAAATGTTTTTGGGACATTCAGAGCTCTCTGACACAGATTTTGGCCCACCAACATTTTCTGGACTTTAGGGGGTCTAGGATGCCTGTAAACCCCTTTTTTGGTCCTTCAAAGTTTTCAACATTTTTGCAGGCCTAAAATGCATTTTAAGGCATTTTTGGGCTGCTAACATTTTCAGAACTTTCAGGGGTGTAGTATGCATTTTTTGTGCCAAAAATATTTTGGGGAATTTCAGTGGTCTAGGATGCGGGTTAATGCCCGTTTCACTCTGCAAATGTTTTTGGAGCATTCAGGGCTCTCTGACACCATTTTTGGGCCACCAACATTTTCTGGACTTTAGGGTGTCTAGGATGCCTGTAAACCCCTTTTTTGGTCCTTCAAAGTTTTCAACATTTTTGCAGGCCTAAAATGCATTTTAAGGCATTTTTGGGCTGCTAACATTTTCAGAACTTTCAGGGGTGTAGTATGCATTTTTTGTGCCAAAAATATTTTTGGTTTTGGGAATTTCAGTGGTCTAGGATGCGTGTTAATGCCCGTTTCACTCTGCAAATGTTTTTGGGACATTCAGGGCTCTCTGACACCATTTTTGGGCCACCAACATTTTCTGGACTTTAGGGGGTCTAGGATGCCTGTAAACCCCTTTTTTGGTCCGTCAAAGTTTTCAACATTTTTGCAGGCCTAAAATGCATTTTAAGGCCTTTTTTGGGCTGCTAACATTTTCAGAACTTTCAGGGGTGTAGTATGCATTTTTCGTGCCAAAAATATTTTTGGGAATTGCAGTGGTCTAGGATGCGGGTTAATGCCCCTTTCAGGCTGCAAATGTTTTTGGGACATTCAGAGCTCTCTGACACAGATTTTGGCCCACCAACATTTTCTGGACTTTAGGGGGTCTAGGATGATTCTAAACCCCTTTTTTCGGCCTCCAAAGTTTTCAACATTTTTGCAGGCCTAAAATGCATTTTAAGGCATTTTTGGGCTGCTAACATTTTCAGAACTTTCAGGGGTGTAGTATGCATTTTTTGTGCCAAAAATATTTTGGGAATTTCAGTGGTCTAGGATGCGGGTTAATGCCCCTTTCAGGCTGCAAATGTTTTGGGACATTCAGGGCTCTCTGACACCATTTTAGGGCCACAACCATTTTCTGGACTTTAGGGGGTCTAGGATGCCTGTAAACCCCTTTTTTGGTCCTTCAAAGTTTTCTACATTTTTGCAGGCCTAAAATGCATTTTAAGGCATTTTTGGGCTGCTAACATTTTCAGAACTTTCAGGGGTGTAGGATGCATTTTTTGTGCCAAAAATATTTTTGGGAATTTCAGTGGTCTAGGATGTGGCTTAATGCCCATTTTACTCTGCAAATGTTTTTGGGACATTCAGGGCTCTCTGACACCATTTTTGGGCCACCAACATTTTCTGGACTTTAGGGGGTCTAGGATGCCTGTAAACCCCTTTTTTGGTCCTTCAAAGTTTTCAACATTTTTGCAGGCCTAAAATGCATTTTAAGGCCTTTTTTTGAGATGCCAACATTTTCTGATCTTTCAGGGTTGTAGGATGCATTTTTTGTGCCAAAAATATTTTTAGGAATTTCAGTGGTCTGGGATGTGGGTTAGTGCCACTTTCAGGCTGCAAATGTTTTTGGGACATTCAGAGCTCTCTGACACTGTTTTTGGGCCACAAACATTTTCTGGACTTTAGGGGGTCTAGGATGCCTGTAAACCCCTTTTTTGGTCCTTCAAAGTTTTCAACATTTTTGCAGGCCTAAAATGCATTTTAAGGCATATTTGGGCTGCTAACATTTTCAGAACTTTCAGGGGTGTAGTATGCATTTTTTGTGCCAAAAATATTTTTGGGCATTTCAGTGGTCTAGGATGCGGGTTAATGCCCTTTTCAGGCTGCAAATGTTTTTGGGACATTCAAGGCTCTCTGACACCATTTTTGGGCCACCAACATTTTCTGGACTTTAGGGGGTCTAGGATGCCTGTAAACCCCTTTTTTGGTTCTTCAAAGTTTTCAACATTTTTGCAGGCCTAAAATGCATTTTAAGGCCTTTTTTGGGCTGCTAACATATTCTGAGCTTCATGGGTGTAGGATGCATTTTTCGTGCCAACAATATTTTTGGGAATTTCAGTAGTCTAGCATGCGGGTTAATGCCCCTTTGAGGCTGCAAATGTTTTTGGGACATTCAGAGCTCTCTGACACAGATTTTGGCCCACCAACATTTTCTGGACTTTAGGGGGTCTAGGATGCCTGTAAACCCCTTTTTTGGTCCTTCAAAGTTTTCAACATTTTTGCAGGCCTAAAATGCATTTTAAGGCATTTTTGGGCTGCTAACATTTTCAGAACTTTCAGGGGTGTAGTATGCATTTTTTGTGCCAAAAATATTTTGGGAATTTCAGTGGTCTAGGATGCGGGTTAATGCCCCTTTCAGGCTGCAAATGTTTTTGGGACATTCAGGGCTCTCTGACACCATTTTAGGGCCACAACCATTTTCTGGACTTTAGGGGGTCTAGGATGCCTGTAAACCCCTCTTTTGGTCCTTCAAAGTTTTCTACATTTTTGCAGGCCTAAAATGCATTTTAAGGCATTTTTGGGCTGCTAACATTTTCAGAACTTTCAGGGGTGTAGTATGCATTTTTTGTGCCAAAAATATTTTTGGGAATTTCAGTGGTCTAGGATGCGGCTTAATGCCCATTTCACTCTGCAAATGTTTTTGGGACATTCAGGGCTCTCTGACACCATTTTTGGGCCACCAACATTTTCTGGACTTTAGGGGGTCTAGGATGCCTGTAAACCCCTTTTTTGGTCCTTCAAAGTTTTCAACATTTTTGCAGGCCTAAAATGCATTTTAAGGCCTTTTTTTGAGATGCCAACATTTTCTGATCTTTCAGGGTTGTAGGATGCATTTTTTGTGCCAAAAATATTTTTAGGAATTTCAGTGGTCTGGGATGTGGGTTAGTGCCACTTTCAGGCTGCAAATGTTTTTGGGACATTCAGAGCTCTCTGACACTGTTTTTGGGCCACAAACATTTTCTGGACTTTAGGGGGTCTAGGATGCCTGTAAACCCCTTTTTTGGGCCTCCACAGTTTTCAACATTTTTGCAGGCATAAAATGCATTTTAAGGCCTTTTTTGGGCTGCTGACATATTCTGAGCTTCATGGGTGTAGGATGCATTTTTCGTGCCAAAAATATTTTTGGGAATTTCAGTGGTCTAGGATGCGAGTTAATGCCCCTTTCAGGCTGACAATGTTTTTGGGACATTCAGAGCTCTCTGACACCATTTATGGGCCACCAACATTTTCTGGACTTTAGGGGGTCTAGGATGCCTGTAAACCCCTTTTTTGGTCCTTCAAAGTTTTCAACATTTTTGCAGGCCTAAAATGCATTTTAAGGCATATTTGGGCTGCTAACATTTTCAGAACTTTCAGGGGTGTAGTATGCATTTTTTGTGCCAAAAATATTTTTGGGCATTTCAGTGGTCTAGGATGCGGGTTAATGCCCCTTTCAGGCTGCAAATGTTTTTGGGACATTCAAGGCTCTCTGACACCATTTTTGGGCCACCAACATTTTCTGGACTTTAGGGGGTCTAGGATGCCTGTAAACCCCTTTTTTGGTTCTTCAAAGTTTTCAACATTTTTGCAGGCCTAAAATGCATTTTAAGGCCTTTTTTGGGCTGCTAACATATTCTGAGCTTCATGGGTGTAGGATGCATTTTTCGTGCCAAAAATATTTTTGGGAATTTCAGTAGTCTAGCATGCGGGTTAATGCCCCTTTGAGGCTGCAAATGTTTTTGGGACATTCAGAGCTCTCTGACACAGATTTTGGCCCACCAACATTTTCTGGACTTTAGGGGGTCTAGGATGCCTGTAAACCCCTCTTTTGGTCCTTCAAAGTTTTCTACATTTTTGCAGGCCTAAAATGCATTTTAAGGCATTTTTGGGCTGCTAACATTTTCAGAACTTTCAGGGGTGTAGTATGCATTTTTTGTGCCAAAAATATTTTTGGGAATTTCAGTGGTCTAGGGTGCGGCTTAATGCCCATTTCACTCTGCAAATGTTTTTGGGACATTCAGGGCTCTCTGACACCATTTTTGGGCCACCAACATTTTCTGGACTTTAGGGGGTCTAGGATGCCTGTAAACCCCTTTTTTGGTCCTTCAAAGTTTTCAACATTTTTGCAGGCCTAAAATGCATTTTAAGGCCTTTTTTGAGATGCCAACATTTTCTGATCTTTCAGGGTTGTAGGATGCATTTTTTGTGCCAAAAATATTTTTAGGAATTTCAGTGGTCTGGGATGTGGGTTAGTGCCACTTTCAGGCTGCAAATGTTTTTGGGACATTCAGAGCTCTCTGACACTGTTTTTGGGCCACAAACATTTTCTGGACTTTAGGGGGTCTAGGATGCCTGTAAACCCCTTTTTTGGGCCTCCAAAGTTTCAACATTTTTGCAGGCATAAAATGCATTTTAAGGCCTTTTTTGGGCTGCTAACATATTCTGAGCTTCATGGGTGTAGGATGCATTTTTCGTGGCAAAAATATTTTTGGGAATTTCAGTGGTCTAGGATGCGAGTTAATACCCCTTTCAGGCTGACAATGTTTTTGGGACATTCAGAGCTCTCTGTCACCATTTATAGGCCACCAACATTTTCTGGACTTTAGGGGGTCTAGGATGCCTGTAAACCCCTTTTTTGGTCCTTCAAAGTTTTAAACATTTTTGCAGGCCTAAAATGCATTTTAAGGCATATTTGGGCTGCCAACATTTTCAGAACTTTCAGGGGTGTAGTATGCATTTTTTGTGCCAAAAATATTTTTGGGCATTTCAGTGGTCTAGGATGTGGGTTAATGCCCCTTTCAGGCTGCAAATGTTTTTGGGACATTCAAGGCTCTCTGACACCATTTTTGGGCCACCAACATTTTCTGGACTTTAGGGGGTCTAGGATGCCTGTAAACCCCTTTTTTGGTTCTTCAAAGTTTTCAACATTTTTGCAGGCCTAAAATGCATTTTAAGGCCTTTTTTTGAGATGCCAACATTTTCTGATCTTTCAGGGTTGTAGGATGCATTTTTTGTGCCAAAAATATTTTTAGGAATTTCAGTGGTCTGGGATGTGGGTTAGTGCCACTTTCAGGCTGCAAATGTTTTTGGGACATTCAGAGCTCTCTGACACTGTTTTTGGGCCACACACATTTTCTGGACTTTAGGGGGTCTAGGATGCCTGTAAACCCCTTTTTTGGGCCTCCAAAGTTTTCAACATTTTTGCAGGCATAAAATGCATGTTAAGGCCTTTTTTGGGCTGCTAACATATTCTGAGCTTCATGGGTGTAGGATGCATTTTTCGTGGCAAAAATATTTTTGGGAATTTCAGTGGTCTAGGATGCGAGTTAATGCCCCTTTCAGGCTGACAATGTTTTTGGGACATTCAGAGCTCTCTGACACCATTTATGGGCCACCAACATTTTCTGGACTTTAGGGGGTCTAGGATGCCTGTAAACCCCTTTTTTGGTCCTTCAAAGTTTTAAACATTTTTGCAGGCCTAAAATGCATTTTAAGGCATATTTGGGCTGCTAACATTTTCAGAACTTTCAGGGGTGTAGTATGCATTTTTTGTGCCAAAAATATTTTTGGGCATTTCAGTGGTCTAGGATGCGGGTTAATGCCCTTTTCAGGCTGCAAATGTTTTTGGGACATTCAAGGCTCTCTGACACCATTTTTGGGCCACCAACATTTTCTGGACTTTAGGGGGTCTAGGATGCCTGTAAACCCCTTTTTTGGTTCTTCAAAGTTTTCAACATTTTTGCAGGCCTAAAATGCATTTTAAGGCCTTTTTTGGGCTGCTAACATATTCTGAGCTTCATGGGTGTAGGATGCATTTTTCGTGCCAAAAATATTTTTGGGAATTTCAGTAGTCTAGCATGCGGGTTAATGCCCCTTTGAGGCTGCAAATGTTTTTGGGACATTCAGAGCTCTCTGACACAGATTTTGGCCCACCAACATTTTCTGGACTTTAGGGGGTCTAGGATGCCTGTAAACCCCTTTTTTGGTCCTTCAAAGTTTTCAACATTTTTGCAGGCCTAAAATGCATTTTAAGGCATTTTTGGGCTGCTAACATTTTCAGAACTTTCAGGGGTGTAGTATGCATTTTTTGTGCCAAAAATATTTTGGGAATTTCAGTGGTCTAGGATGCGGGTTAATGCCCCTTTCAGGCTGCAAATGTTTTTGGGACATTCAGGGCTCTCTGACACCATTTTAGGGCCACAACCATTTTCTGGACTTTAGGGGGTCTAGGATGCCTGTAAACCCCTCTTTTGGTCCTTCAAAGTTTTCTACATTTTTGCAGGCCTAAAATGCATTTTAAGGCATTTTTGGGCTGCTAACATTTTCAGAACTTTCAGGGGTGTAGTATGCATTTTTTGTGCCAAAAATATTTTTGGGAATTTCAGTGGTCTAGGATGCGGCTTAATGCCCATTTCACTCTGCAAATGTTTTTGGGACATTCAGGGCTCTCTGACACCATTTTTGGGCCACCAACATTTTCTGGACTTTAGGGGGTCTAGGATGCCTGTAAACCCCTTTTTTGGTCCTTCAAAGTTTTCAACATTTTTGCAGGCCTAAAATGCATTTTAAGGCCTTTTTTTGAGATGCCAACATTTTCTGATCTTTCAGGGTTGTAGGATGCATTTTTTGTGCCAAAAATATTTTTAGGAATTTCAGTGGTCTGGGATGTGGGTTAGTGCCACTTTCAGGCTGCAAATGTTTTTGGGACATTCAGAGCTCTCTGACACTGTTTTTGGGCCACAAACATTTTCTGGACTTTAGGGGGTCTAGGATGCCTGTAAAACCCTTTTTTGGGCCTCCACAGTTTTCAACATTTTTGCAGGCATAAAATGCATTTTAAGGCCTTTTTTGGGCTGCTGACATATTCTGAGCTTCATGGGTGTAGGATGCATTTTTCGTGCCAAAAATATTTTTGGGAATTTCAGTGGTCTAGGATGCGAGTTAATGCCCCTTTCAGGCTGACAATGTTTTTGGGACATTCAGAGCTCTCTGACACCATTTATGGGCCACCAACATTTTCTGGACTTTAGGGGGTCTAGGATGCCTGTAAACCCCTTTTTTGGTCCTTCAAAGTTTTCAACATTTTTGCAGGCCTAAAATGCATTTTAAGGCATATTTGGGCTGCTAACATTTTCAGAACTTTCACGGGTGTAGTATGCATTTTTTGTGCCAAAAATATTTTTGGGCATTTCAGTGGTCTAGGATGCGGGTTAATGCCCCTTTCAGGCTGCAAATGTTTTTGGGACATTCAAGGCTCTCTGACACCATTTTTGGGCCACCAACATTTTCTGGACTTTAGGGGGTCTAGGATGCCTGTAAACCCCTTTTTTGGTTCTTCAAAGTTTTCAACATTTTTGCAGGCCTAAAATGCATTTTAAGGCCTTTTTTGGGCTGCTAACATATTCTGAGCTTCATGGGTGTAGTATGCATTTTTTGTGCCAAAAATATTTTTGGGAATTTCAGTGGTCTAGGATGCGGCTTAATGCCCATTTCACTCTGCAAATGTTTTTGGGACATTCAGGGCTCTCTGACACCATTTTTGGGCCACCAACATTTTCTGGACTTTAGGGGGTCTAGGATGCCTGTAAACCCCTTTTTTGGTCCTTCAAAGTTTTCAACATTTTTGCAGGCCTAAAATGCATTTTAAGGCCTTTTTTTGAGATGCCAACATTTTCTGATCTTTCAGGGTTGTAGGATGCATTTTTTGTGCCAAAAATATTTTTAGGAATTTCAGTGGTCTGGGATGTGGGTTAGTGCCACTTTCAGGCTGCAAATGTTTTTGGGACATTCAGAGCTCTCTGACACTGTTTTTGGGCCACAAACATTTTCTGGACTTTAGGGGGTCTAGGATGCCTGTAAACCCCTTTTTTGGGCCTCCAAAGTTTTCAACATTTTTGCAGGCATAAAATGCATTTTAAGGCCTTTTTTGGGCTGCTAACATATTCTGAGCTTCATGGGTGTAGGATGCATTTTTCGTGGCAAAAATATTTTTGGGAATTTCAGTGGTCTAGGATGCGAGTTAATACCCCTTTCAGGCTGACAATGTTTTTGGGACATTCAGAGCTCTCTGTCACCATTTATAGGCCACCAACATTTTCTGGACTTTAGGGGGTCTAGGATGCCTGTAAACCCCTTTTTTGGTCCTTCAAAGTTTTAAACATTTTTGCAGGCCTAAAATGCATTTTAAGGCATATTTGGGCTGCCAACATTTTCAGAACTTTCAGGGGTGTAGTATGCATTTTTTGTGCCAAAAATATTTTTGGGCATTTCAGTGATCTAGGATGTGGGTTAATGCCCCTTTCAGGCTGCAAATGTTTTTGGGACATTCAAGGCTCTCTGACACCATTTTTGGGCCACCAACATTTTCTGGACTTTAGGGGGTCTAGGATGCCTGTAAACCCCTTTTTTGGTTCTTCAAAGTTTTCAACATTTTTGCAGGCCTAAAATGCATTTTAAGGCCTTTTTTTGAGATGCCAACATTTTCTGATCTTTCAGGGTTGTAGGATGCATTTTTTGTGCCAAAAATATTTTTAGGAATTTCAGTGGTCTGGGATGTGGGTTAGTGCCACTTTCAGGCTGCAAATGTTTTTGGGACATTCAGAGCTCTCTGACACTGTTTTTGGGCCACACACATTTTCTGGACTTTAGGGGGTCTAGGATGCCTGTAAACCCCTTTTTTGGGCCTCCACAGTTTTCAACATTTTTGCAGGCATAAAATGCATTTTAAGGCCTTTTTTGGGCTGCTGACATATTCTGAGCTTCATGGGTGTAGGATGCATTTTTCGTGCCAAAAATATTTTTGGGAATTTCAGTGGTCTAGGATGCGAGTTAATGCCCCTTTCAGGCTGACAATGTTTTTGGGACATTCAGAGCTCTCTGACACCATTTATGGGCCACCAACATTTTCTGGACTTTAGGGGGTCTAGGATGCCTGTAAACCCCTTTTTTGGTCCTTCAAAGTTTTCAACATTTTTGCAGGCCTAAAATGCATTTTAAGGCATATTTGGGCTGCTAACATTTTCAGAACTTTCAGGGGTGTAGTATGCATTTTTTGTGCCAAAAATATTTTTGGGCATTTCAGTGGTCTAGGATGCGGGTTAATGCCCCTTTCAGGCTGCAAATGTTTTTGGGACATTCAAGGCTCTCTGACACCATTTTTGGGCCACCAACATTTTCTGGACTTTAGGGGGTCTAGGATGCCTGTAAACCCCTTTTTTGGTTCTTCAAAGTTTTCAACATTTTTGCAGGCCTAAAATGCATTTTAAGGCCTTTTTTGGGCTGCTAACATATTCTGAGCTTCATGGGTGTAGGATGCATTTTTCGTGCCAAAAATATTTTTGGGAATTTCAGTAGTCTAGCATGCGGGTTAATGCCCCTTTGAGGCTGCAAATGTTTTTGGGACATTCAGAGCTCTCTGACACAGATTTTGGCCCACCAACATTTTCTGGACTTTAGGGGGTCTAGGATGCCTGTAAACCCCTCTTTTGGTCCTTCAAAGTTTTCTACATTTTTGCAGGCCTAAAATGCATTTTAAGGCATTTTTGGGCTGCTAACATTTTCAGAACTTTCAGGGGTGTAGTATGCATTTTTTGTGCCAAAAATATTTTTGGGAATTTCAGTGGTCTAGGATGCGGCTTAATGCCCATTTCACTCTGCAAATGTTTTTGGGACATTCAGGGCTCTCTGACACCATTTTTGGGCCACCAACATTTTCTGGACTTTAGGGGGTCTAGGATGCCTGTAAACCCCTTTTTTGGTCCTTCAAAGTTTTCAACATTTTTGCAGGCCTAAAATGCATTTTAAGGCCTTTTTTTGAGATGCCAACATTTTCTGATCTTTCAGGGTTGTAGGATGCATTTTTTGTGCCAAAAATATTTTTAGGAATTTCAGTGGTCTGGGATGTGGGTTAGTGCCACTTTCAGGCTGCAAATGTTTTTGGGACATTCAGAGCTCTCTGACACTGTTTTTGGGCCACAGACATTTTCTGGACTTTAGGGGGTCTAGGATGCCTGTAAACCCCTTTTTTGGGCCTCCAAAGTTTTCAACATTTTTGCAGGCATAAAATGCATTTTAAGGCCTTTTTTGGGCTGCTAACATATTCTGAGCTTCATGGGTGTAGGATGCATTTTTCGTGGCAAAAATATTTTTGGGAATTTCAGTGGTCTAGGATGCGAGTTAATACCCCTTTCAGGCTGACAATGTTTTTGAGACATTCAGAGCTCTCTGACACCATTTATGGGCCACCAACATTTTCTGGACTTTAGGGGGTCTAGGATGCCTGTAAACCCCTTTTTTGGTTCTTCAAAGTTTTCAACATTTTTGCAGGCCTAAAATGCATTTTAAGGCCTTTTTTTGAGATGTCAACATTTTCTGATCTTTCAGGGTTGTAGGATGCATTTTTTGTGCCAAAAATATTTTTAGGAATTTCAGTGGTCTGGGATGTGGGTTAGTGCCACTTTCAGGTTGCAAATGTTTTTGGGACATTCAGAGCTCTCTGACACTGTTTTTGGGCCACACACATTTTCTGGACTTTAGGGGGTCTAGGATGCCTGTAAACCCCTTTTTTGGGCCTCCAAAGTTTTCAACATATTTGCAGGCATAAAATGCATGTTAAGGCCTTTTTTGGGCTGCTAACATATTCTGAGCTTCATGGGTGTAGGATGCATTTTTCGTGGCAAAAATATTTTTGGGAATTTCAGTGGTCTAGGATGTGAGTTAATGCCCCTTTCAGGCTGACAATGTTTTGGGGACATTCAGAGCTCTCTGACACCATTTATGGGCCACCAACATTTTCTGGACTTTAGGGGGTCTAGGATGCCTGTAAACCCCTTTTTTGGTCCTTCAAAGTTTTAAACATTTTTGCAGGCCTAAAATGCATTTTAAGGCATATTTGGGCTGCTAACATTTTCAGAACTTTCAGGGGTGTAGTATGCATTTTTTGTGCCAAAAATATTTTTGGGCATTTCAGTGGTCTAGGATGCGGGTTAATGCCCCTTTCAGGCTGCAAATGTTTTTGGGACATTCAAGGCTCTCTGACACCATTTTTGGGCCACCAACATTTTCTGGACTTTAGGGGGTCTAGGATGCCTGTAAACCCCTTTTTTGGTTCTTCAAAGTTTTCAACATTTTTGCAGGCCTAAAATGCATTTTAAGGCCTTTTTTGGGCTGCTAACATATTCTGAGCTTCATGGGTGTAGGATGCATTTTTCGTGCCAAAAATATTTTTGGGAATTTCAGTGGTCTAGGATGCAGGTTAATGCCCCTTTCAGGCTGCAAATGTTTTTGGGACATTCAGGACTCTCTGACACCATTTTTGGGCCACCAACATTTTCTGGACTTTAGGGGGTCTAGGATGCCTGTAAACCCCTTTTTTGGTCCTTCAAAGTTTTCAACATTTTTGCAGGCCTAAAATGCATTTTAAGGCCTTTTTTGGGCTGCTAACATATTCTGAGCTTCATGGGTGTAGGATGCATTTTTCGTGCCAAAAATATTTTTGGGAATTTCAGTGGTCTAGGATGCGGGTTAATGCCCCTTTGACGCTGCACATGTTTTTGGGACATTCAGAGCTCTCTGACACAGATTTTGGCCCACCAACATTTTCTGGACTTTAGGGGGTCTAGGATGCCTCTAAACCCCTTTTTTCGGCCTCCAAAGTTTTCAACATTTTTGCAGGCCTAAAATGCATTTTAAGGCATTTTTGGGCTGCTAAACATTTTCAGAACTTTCAGGGGTGTAGTATTCATTTTTTGTGCCAAAAATATTTTTGGGAATGTCAGAGGTCTAGGATGCAGGTTAATGCCCGTTTCACTCTGCAAATGTTTTTGGGACATTCAGGGCTCTCTGACACCATTTTTGGGCCACCAACATTTTCTGGACTTTAGGGGGTCTAGGATGCCTGTAAACCCCTTTTTTGGTCCTTCAAAGTTTTCAACATTTTTGCAGGCCTAAAATGCATTTTAAGGCATTTTTGGGCTGCTAACATTTTCAGAACTTTCAGGGGTGTATTATGCATTTTTTGTGGCAAAAATATTTTTGGGAATTTCAGTGGTCTAGGATGCGGATTAATGCCCCTTTCAGGCTGCAAATGTTTTTGGGACATTCAGGGCTTTCTGACACCATTTTTGGGCCACAACCATTTTCTGGACTTTAGGGGGTCTAGGATGCCTGTAAACCCCTTTTTTGGACCTTCAAAGTTTTCAACATTTTTGTAGGCTTAAGATGCATTTTAAGTCCTGTTTTTGAGATGCCAACATTTTCTGATCTTTCAGGGTTGTAGGATGCATTTTTTGTGCCAAAAATATTTTGGAGAATTTCAGTGGTCTAGGATGCGACTTAATGCCCCTTTCAGGCTGCAAATCTGTTTGGGACATTCAGAGCTCTCTGACACTGTTTTTGGGCCACCAACATTTTCTGGACTATAGGGGGTCTAGGATGCCTGTAAACCCCTTTTTTGGTCCTTCAAAGTTTTCAACATTTTTGCAGGCCTAAAATGCACTTTAAGGCCTTAATTGGGCTGCTAACATATTCTGAGCTTCAGGGGTATAGGTTGCATTTTTTGTGCCAAAAATATTTTTGGGAATTTCAGTGGTCTAGGATGCGGGTTAATGCCCGTTTCACTCTGCAAATGTTTTTGGAGCATTCAGGGCTCTCTGACACCATTTTTGGGCCACCAACATTTTCTGGACTTTAGGGGGTCTAGGATGCCTGTAAACCCCTTTTTTGGTCCTTCAAAGTTTTCTACATTTTTGCAGGCCTAAGATGCACTTTAAGGCCTTTTTTGGGCTGCTAACATATTCTGAGCTTCATGGGTGTAGTATTCATTTTTTGTGCCAAAAATATTTTTGGGAATGTCAGAGGTTTAGGATGCGGTTTAGTGCCCGTTTCACTCTGCAAATGTTTTTGGGACATTCAGGGCTCTCTGACACCATTTTTGGCCCACCAACATTTTCTGGACTTTAGGGGGTCTAGGATGCCTGTAAACCCCTTTTTTGGTCCTTCAAAGTTTTAAACATTTTTGCAGGCCTAAAATGCATTTTAAGGCAAATTTGGGCTGCTAACATTTTCAGAACTTTCAGGGGTGTAGTATGCATTTTTTGTGCCAAAAATATTTTTGGGCATTTCAGTGGTCTAGGATGCGGGTTAATGCCCCTTTCAGGCTGCAAATGTTTTTGGGACATTCAAGGCTCTCTGACACCATTTTTGGGCCACCAACATTTTCTGGACTTTAAGGGGTCTAGGATGCCTGTAAACCCCTTTTTTGGTTCTTCAAAGTTTTCAACATTTTTGCAGGCCTAAAATGCATTTTAAGGCCTTTTTTGGGCTGCTAACATATTCTGAGCTTCATGGGTGTAGGATGCATTTTTCGTGCCAAAAATATTTTTGGGAATTTCAGTGGTCTAGGATGCGGATTAATGCCCCTTTCAGGCTGAAAATGTTTTTGGGACAATCAGGGCTCTCTGACACCATTTTTGGGCCACCAACATTTTCTGGACTTTAGGGGGTCTAGGATGCCTGTAAACCCCTTTTTTGGTCCTTCAAAGTTTTAAACATTTTTGCAGGCCTAAAATGCATTTTAAGGCATATTTGGGCTGCTAACATTTTCAGAACTTTCAGGGGTGTAGTATGCATTTTTTGTGCCAAAAATATTTTTGGGCATTTCAGTGGTCTAGGATGCGGGTTAATGCCCTTTTCAGGCTGCAAATGTTTTTGGGACATTCAAGGCTCTCTGACACCATTTTTGGGCCACCAACATTTTCTGGACTTTAGGGGGTCTAGGATGCCTGTAAACCCCTTTTTTGGTTCTTCAAAGTTTTCAACATTTTTGCAGGCCTAAAATGCATTTTAAGGCCTTTTTTGGGCTGCTAACATATTCTGAGCTTCATGGGTGTAGGATGCATTTTTCGTGCCAAAAATATTTTTGGGAATTTCAGTAGTCTAGCATGCGGGTTAATGCCCCTTTGAGGCTGCAAATGTTTTTGGGACATTCAGAGCTCTCTGACACAGATTTTGGCCCACCAACATTTTCTGGACTTTAGGGGGTCTAGGATGCCTGTAAACCCCTTTTTTGGTCCTTCAAAGTTTTCAACATTTTTGCAGGCCTAAAATGCATTTTAAGGCATTTTTGGGCTGCTAACATTTTCAGAACTTTCAGGGGTGTAGTATGCATTTTTTGTGCCAAAAATATTTTGGGAATTTCAGTGGTCTAGGATGCGGGTTAATGCCCCTTTCAGGCTGCAAATGTTTTTGGGACATTCAGGGCTCTCTGACACCATTTTAGGGCCACAACCATTTTCTGGACTTTAGGGGGTCTAGGATGCCTCTAAACCCCTCTTTTGGTCCTTCAAAGTTTTCTACATTTTTGCAGGCCTAAAATGCATTTTAAGGCATTTTTGGGCTGCTAACATTTTCAGAACTTTCAGGGGTGTAGTATGCATTTTTTGTGCCAAAAATATTTTTGGGAATTTCAGTGGTCTAGGATGCGGCTTAATGCCCATTTCACTCTGCAAATGTTTTTGGGACATTCAGGGCTCTCTGACACCATTTTTGGGCCACCAACATTTTCTGGACTTTAGGGGGTCTAGGATGCCTGTAAACCCCTTTTTTGGTCCTTCAAAGTTTTCAACATTTTTGCAGGCCTAAAATGCATTTTAAGGCCTTTTTTTGAGATGCCAACATTTTCTGATCTTTCAGGGTTGTAGGATGCATTTTTTGTGCCAAAAATATTTTTAGGAATTTCAGTGGTCTGGGATGTGGGTTAGTGCCACTTTCAGGCTGCAAATGTTTTTGGGACATTCAGAGCTCTCTGACACTGTTTTTGGGCCACAAACATTTTCTGGACTTTAGGGGGTCTAGGATGCCTGTAAAACCCTTTTTTGGGCCTCCACAGTTTTCAACATTTTTGCAGGCATAAAATGCATTTTAAGGCCTTTTTTGGGCTGCTGACATATTCTGAGCTTCATGGGTGTAGGATGCATTTTTCGTGCCAAAAATATTTTTGGGAATTTCAGTGGTCTAGGATGCGAGTTAATGCCCCTTTCAGGCTGACAATGTTTTTGGGACATTCAGAGCTCTCTGACACCATTTATGGGCCACCAACATTTTCTGGACTTTAGGGGGTCTAGGATGCCTGTAAACCCCTTTTTTGGTCCTTCAAAGTTTTCAACATTTTTGCAGGCCTAAAATGCATTTTAAGGCATATTTGGGCTGCTAACATTTTCAGAACTTTCACGGGTGTAGTATGCATTTTTTGTGCCAAAAATATTTTTGGGCATTTCAGTGGTCTAGGATGCGGGTTAATGCCCCTTTCAGGCTGCAAATGTTTTTGGGACATTCAAGGCTCTCTGACACCATTTTTGGGCCACCAACATTTTCTGGACTTTAGGGGGTCTAGGATGCCTGTAAACCCCTTTTTTGGTTCTTCAAAGTTTTCAACATTTTTGCAGGCCTAAAATGCATTTTAAGGCCTTTTTTGGGCTGCTAACATATTCTGAGCTTCATGGGTGTAGTATGCATTTTTTGTGCCAAAAATATTTTTGGGAATTTCAGTGGTCTAGGATGCGGCTTAATGCCCATTTCACTCTGCAAATGTTTTTGGGACATTCAGGGCTCTCTGACACCATTTTTGGGCCACCAACATTTTCTGGACTTTAGGGGGTCTAGGATGCCTGTAAACCCCTTTTTTGGTCCTTCAAAGTTTTCAACATTTTTGCAGGCCTAAAATGCATTTTAAGGCCTTTTTTTGAGATGCCAACATTTTCTGATCTTTCAGGGTTGTAGGATGCATTTTTTGTGCCAAAAATATTTTTAGGAATTTCAGTGGTCTGGGATGTGGGTTAGTGCCACTTTCAGGCTGCAAATGTTTTTGGGACATTCAGAGCTCTCTGACACTGTTTTTGGGCCACAAACATTTTCTGGACTTTAGGGGGTCTAGGATGCCTGTAAACCCCTTTTTTGGGCCTCCAAAGTTTTCAACATTTTTGCAGGCATAAAATGCATTTTAAGGCCTTTTTTGGGCTGCTAACATATTCTGAGCTTCATGGGTGTAGGATGCATTTTTCGTGGCAAAAATATTTTTGGGAATTTCAGTGGTCTAGGATGCGAGTTAATACCCCTTTCAGGCTGACAATGTTTTTGGGACATTCAGAGCTCTCTGTCACCATTTATAGGCCACCAACATTTTCTGGACTTTAGGGGGTCTAGGATGCCTGTAAACCCCTTTTTTGGTCCTTCAAAGTTTTAAACATTTTTGCAGGCCTAAAATGCATTTTAAGGCATATTTGGGCTGCCAACATTTTCAGAACTTTCAGGGGTGTAGTATGCATTTTTTGTGCCAAAAATATTTTTGGGCATTTCAGTGGTCTAGGATGTGGGTTAATGCCCCTTTCAGGCTGCAAATGTTTTTGGGACATTCAAGGCTCTCTGACACCATTTTTGGGCCACCAACATTTTCTGGACTTTAGGGGGTCTAGGATGCCTGTAAACCCCTTTTTTGGTTCTTCAAAGTTTTCAACATTTTTGCAGGCCTAAAATGCATTTTAAGGCCTTTTTTTGAGATGCCAACATTTTCTGATCTTTCAGGGTTGTAGGATGCATTTTTTGTGCCAAAAATATTTTTAGGAATTTCAGTGGTCTGGGATGTGGGTTAGTGCCACTTTCAGGCTGCAAATGTTTTTGGGACATTCAGAGCTCTCTGACACTGTTTTTGGGCCACACACATTTTCTGGACTTTAGGGGGTCTAGGATGCCTGTAAACCCCTTTTTTGGGCCTCCACAGTTTTCAACATTTTTGCAGGCATAAAATGCATTTTAAGGCCTTTTTTGGGCTGCTGACATATTCTGAGCTTCATGGGTGTAGGATGCATTTTTCGTGCCAAAAATATTTTTGGGAATTTCAGTGGTCTAGGATGCGAGTTAATGCCCCTTTCAGGCTGACAATGTTTTTGGGACATTCAGAGCTCTCTGACACCATTTATGGGCCACCAACATTTTCTGGACTTTAGGGGGTCTAGGATGCCTGTAAACCCCTTTTTTGGTCCTTCAAAGTTTTCAACATTTTTGCAGGCCTAAAATGCATTTTAAGGCATATTTGGGCTGCTAACATTTTCAGAACTTTCAGGGGTGTAGTATGCATTTTTTGTGCCAAAAATATTTTTGGGCATTTCAGTGGTCTAGGATGCGGGTTAATGCCCCTTTCAGGCTGAAAATGTTTTTGGGACATTCAAGGCTCTCTGACACCATTTTTGGGCCACCAACATTTTCTGGACTTTAGGGGGTCTAGGATGCCTGTAAACCCCTTTTTTGGTTCTTCAAAGTTTTCAACATTTTTGCAGGCCTAAAATGCATTTTAAGGCCTTTTTTGGGCTGCTAACATATTCTGAGCTTCATGGGTGTAGGATGCATTTTTCGTGCCAAAAATATTTTTGGGAATTTCAGTAGTCTAGCATGCGGGTTAATGCCCCTTTGAGGCTGCAAATGTTTTTGGGACATTCAGAGCTCTCTGACACAGATTTTGGCCCACCAACATTTTCTGGACTTTAGGGGGTCTAGGATGCCTGTAAACCCCTCTTTTGGTCCTTCAAAGTTTTCTACATTTTTGCAGGCCTAAAATGCATTTTAAGGCATTTTTGGGCTGCTAACATTTTCAGAACTTTCAGGGGTGTAGTATGCATTTTTTGTGCCAAAAATATTTTTGGGAATTTCAGTGGTCTAGGATGCGGCTTAATGCCCATTTCACTCTGCAAATGTTTTTGGGACATTCAGGGCTCTCTGACACCATTTTTGGGCCACCAACATTTTCTGGACTTTAGGGGGTCTAGGATGCCTGTAAACCCCTTTTTTGGTCCTTCAAAGTTTTCAACATTTTTGCAGGCCTAAAATGCATTTTAAGGCCTTTTTTTGAGATGCCAACATTTTCTGATCTTTCAGGGTTGTAGGATGCATTTTTTGTGCCAAAAATATTTTTAGGAATTTCAGTGGTCTGGGATGTGGGTTAGTGCCACTTTCAGGCTGCAAATGTTTTTGGGACATTCAGAGCTCTCTGACACTGTTTTTGGGCCACAGACATTTTCTGGACTTTAGGGGGTCTAGGATGCCTGTAAACCCCTTTTTTGGGCCTCCAAAGTTTTCAACATTTTTGCAGGCATAAAATGCATTTTAAGGCCTTTTTTGGGCTGCTAACATATTCTGAGCTTCATGGGTGTAGGATGCATTTTTCGTGGCAAAAATATTTTTGGGAATTTCAGTGGTCTAGGATGCGAGTTAATACCCCTTTCAGGCTGACAATGTTTTTGGGACATTCAGAGCTCTCTGACACCATTTATGGGCCACCAACATTTTCTGGACTTTAGGGGGTCTAGGATGCCTGTAAACCCCTTTTTTGGTTCTTCAAAGTTTTCAACATTTTTGCAGGCCTAAAATGCATTTTAAGGCCTTTTTTTGAGATGTCAACATTTTCTGATCTTTCAGGGTTGTAGGATGCATTTTTTGTGCCAAAAATATTTTTAGGAATTTCAGTGGTCTGGGATGTGGGTTAGTGCCACTTTCAGGTTGCAAATGTTTTTGGGACATTCAGAGCTCTCTGACACTGTTTTTGGGCCACACACATTTTCTGGACTTTAGGGGGTCTAGGATGCCTGTAAACCCCTTTTTTGGGCCTCCAAAGTTTTCAACATATTTGCAGGCATAAAATGCATGTTAAGGCCTTTTTTGGGCTGCTAACATATTCTGAGCTTCATGGGTGTAGGATGCATTTTTCGTGGCAAAAATATTTTTGGGAATTTCAGTGGTCTAGGATGTGAGTTAATGCCCCTTTCAGGCTGACAATGTTTTGGGGACATTCAGAGCTCTCTGACACCATTTATGGGCCACCAACATTTTCTGGACTTTAGGGGGTCTAGGATGCCTGTAAACCCCTTTTTTGGTCCTTCAAAGTTTTAAACATTTTTGCAGGCCTAAAATGCATTTTAAGGCATATTTGGGCTGCTAACATTTTCAGAACTTTCAGGGGTGTAGTATGCATTTTTTGTGCCAAAAATATTTTTGGGCATTTCAGTGGTCTAGGATGCGGGTTAATGCCCCTTTCAGGCTGCAAATGTTTTTGGGACATTCAAGGCTCTCTGACACCATTTTTGGGCCACCAACATTTTCTGGACTTTAGGGGGTCTAGGATGCCTGTAAACCCCTTTTTTGGTTCTTCAAAGTTTTCAACATTTTTGCAGGCCTAAAATGCATTTTAAGGCCTTTTTTGGGCTGCTAACATATTCTGAGCTTCATGGGTGTAGGATGCATTTTTCGTGCCAAAAATATTTTTGGGAATTTCAGTGGTCTAGGATGCAGGTTAATGCCCCTTTCAGGCTGCAAATGTTTTTGGGACATTCAGGACTCTCTGACACCATTTTTGGGCCACCAACATTTTCTGGACTTTAGGGGGTCTAGGATGCCTGTAAACCCCTTTTTTGGTCCTTCAAAGTTTTCAACATTTTTGCAGGCCTAAAATGCATTTTAAGGCCTTTTTTGGGCTGCTAACATATTCTGAGCTTCATGGGTGTAGGATGCATTTTTCGTGCCAAAAATATTTTTGGGAATTTCAGTGGTCTAGGATGCGGGTTAATGCCCCTTTGACGCTGCACATGTTTTTGGGACATTCAGAGCTCTCTGACACAGATTTTGGCCCACCAACATTTTCTGGACTTTAGGGGGTCTAGGATGCCTCTAAACCCCTTTTTTCGGCCTCCAAAGTTTTCAACATTTTTGCAGGCCTAAAATGCATTTTAAGGCATTTTTGGGCTGCTAAACATTTTCAGAACTTTCAGGGGTGTAGTATTCATTTTTTGTGCCAAAAATATTTTTGGGAATGTCAGAGGTCTAGGATGCAGGTTAATGCCCGTTTCACTCTGCAAATGTTTTTGGGACATTCAGGGCTCTCTGACACCATTTTTGGGCCACCAACATTTTCTGGACTTTAGGGGGTCTAGGATGCCTGTAAACCCCTTTTTTGGTCCTTCAAAGTTTTCAACATTTTTGCAGGCCTAAAATGCATTTTAAGGCATTTTTGGGCTGCTAACATTTTCAGAACTTTCAGGGGTGTATTATGCATTTTTTGTGGCAAAAATATTTTTGGGAATTTCAGTGGTCTAGGATGCGGATTAATGCCCCTTTCAGGCTGCAAATGTTTTTGGGACATTCAGGGCTTTCTGACACCATTTTTGGGCCACAACCATTTTCTGGACTTTAGGGGGTCTAGGATGCCTGTAAACCCCTTTTTTGGACCTTCAAAGTTTTCAACATTTTTGTAGGCTTAAGATGCATTTTAAGTCCTGTTTTTGAGATGCCAACATTTTCTGATCTTTCAGGGTTGTAGGATGCATTTTTTGTGCCAAAAATATTTTGGAGAATTTCAGTGGTCTAGGATGCGACTTAATGCCCCTTTCAGGCTGCAAATCTGTTTGGGACATTCAGAGCTCTCTGACACTGTTTTTGGGCCACCAACATTTTCTGGACTATAGGGGGTCTAGGATGCCTGTAAACCCCTTTTTTGGTCCTTCAAAGTTTTCAACATTTTTGCAGGCCTAAAATGCACTTTAAGGCCTTAATTGGGCTGCTAACATATTCTGAGCTTCAGGGGTATAGGTTGCATTTTTTGTGCCAAAAATATTTTTGGGAATTTCAGTGGTCTAGGATGCGGGTTAATGCCCGTTTCACTCTGCAAATGTTTTTGGAGCATTCAGGGCTCTCTGACACCATTTTTGGGCCACCAACATTTTCTGGACTTTAGGGGGTCTAGGATGCCTGTAAACCCCTTTTTTGGTCCTTCAAAGTTTTCTACATTTTTGCAGGCCTAAGATGCACTTTAAGGCCTTTTTTGGGCTGCTAACATATTCTGAGCTTCATGGGTGTAGTATTCATTTTTTGTGCCAAAAATATTTTTGGGAATGTCAGAGGTTTAGGATGCGGTTTAGTGCCCGTTTCACTCTGCAAATGTTTTTGGGACATTCAGGGCTCTCTGACACCATTTTTGGCCCACCAACATTTTCTGGACTTTAGGGGGTCTAGGATGCCTGTAAACCCCTTTTTTGGTCCTTCAAAGTTTTAAACATTTTTGCAGGCCTAAAATGCATTTTAAGGCAAATTTGGGCTGCTAACATTTTCAGAACTTTCAGGGGTGTAGTATGCATTTTTTGTGCCAAAAATATTTTTGGGCATTTCAGTGGTCTAGGATGCGGGTTAATGCCCCTTTCAGGCTGCAAATGTTTTTGGGACATTCAAGGCTCTCTGACACCATTTTTGGGCCACCAACATTTTCTGGACTTTAAGGGGTCTAGGATGCCTGTAAACCCCTTTTTTGGTTCTTCAAAGTTTTCAACATTTTTGCAGGCCTAAAATGCATTTTAAGGCCTTTTTTGGGCTGCTAACATATTCTGAGCTTCATGGGTGTAGGATGCATTTTTCGTGCCAAAAATATTTTTGGGAATTTCAGTGGTCTAGGATGCGGATTAATGCCCCTTTCAGGCTGAAAATGTTTTTGGGACAATCAGGGCTCTCTGACACCATTTTTGGGCCACAACCATTTTCTGGACTTTAGGGGGTCTAGGATGCCTGTAAACCCCTTTTTTGGACCTTCAAAGTTTTCAACATTTTTGTAGGCTTAAGATGCATTTTAAGTCCTTTTTTTGAGATGCCAACATTTTCTGATCTTTCAGGGTTGTAGGATGCATTTTTTGTGACAAAAATATTTTGGGGAATTTCAGTGGTCTAGGATGCGACTTAATGCCCCTTTCAGGCTGCAAATCTGTTTGGGACATTCAGAGCTCTCTGACACTGTTTTTGGGCCACCAACATTTTCTGGACTTTAGGGGGTCTAGGATGCCTGTAAACCCCTTTTTTGGTTCTTCAAAGTTTTCAACATTTTTGCAGGTCTAAAATGCATTTTAAGGCCTTTTTTGGGCTGCTAACATATTCTGAGCTTCATGGGTGTAGGATGCATTTTTCGTGCCAAAAATATTTTTGGGAATTTCAGTGGTCTAGCATGCGGGTTAATGCCCCTTTGAGGCTGCAAATGTTTTTGGGACATTCAGAGCTCTCTGACACAGATTTTGGCCCACCAACATTTTCTGGACTTTAGGGGGTCTAGGATGCCTGTAAACCCCTTTTTTGGTCCTTCAAAGTTTTCAATATTTTTGCAGGCCTAAAATGCATTTTAAGGCCTTTTTTGGGCTGCTAACATATTCTGAGCTTCATGGGTGTAGGATGCATTTTTCGTGCCAAAAATATTTTTGGGAATTTCAGTGGTCTAGGATGCGGGTTAATGCCCCTTTCAGGCTGCAAATGTTTTTGGGACATTCAGGACTCTCTGACACCATTTTTGGGCCACCAACATTTTTTGGACTTTAGGGGTCTAGGATGCCTGTAAACCCCTTTTTTGGTCCTTCAAAGTTTTCAACATTTTTGCAGGCCTAAAATGCATTTTAAGGCCTTTTTTGGGCTGCTAACATATTCTGAGCTTCATGGGTGTAGGATGCATTTTTCGTGCCAAAAATATTTTGGGGAATTTCAGTGGTCTAGGATGCGGATTAATGCCCCTTTCAGGCTGAAAATGTTTTTGGGACATTCAGGGCTCTCTGACACCATTTTTGGGCCACAACCATTTTCTGGACTTTAGGGGGTCTAGGATGCCTGTAAACCCCTTTTTTGGTTCTTCAAAGTTTTCAACATTTTTGCAGGTCTAAAATGCATTTTAAGTCCTTTTTTGGGCTGCTAACATATTCTGAGCTTCATGGGTGTAGGATGCATTTTTCGTGGCAAAAATATTTTTGGGAATTTCAGTGGTCTAGCATGCGGGTTAATGCCCCTTTGAGGCTGCAAATGTTTTTGGGACATTCAGAGCTCTCTGACACAGATTTTGGCCCACCAACATTTTCTGGACTTTAGGGGGTCTAGGATGCCTGTAAACCCCTTTTTTGGTCCTTCAAAGTTTTCAATATTTTTGCAGGCCTAAAATGCATTTTAAGGCCTTTTTTGGGCTGCTAACATATTCTGAGCTTCATGGGTGTAGGATGCATTTTTCGTGCCAAAAATATTTTTGGGAATTTCAGTGGTCTAGGATGCGGATTAATGCCCCTTTCAGGCTGCAAATGTTTTTGGGACATTCAGGGCTCTCTGACACCATTTTTGGGCCACAACCATTTTCTGGACTTTAGGGGGTCTAGGATGCCTGTAAACCCCTTTTTTGGACCTTCAAAGTTTTCAACATTTTTGTAGGCTTAAGATGCATTTTAAGTCCTTTTTTTGAGATGCCAACATTTTCTGATCTTTCAGGGTTGTAGGATGCATTTTTTGTGCCAAAATTATTTTGGGGAATTTCAGTGGTCTAGGATGCGACTTAATGCCCCTTTCAGGCTGCAAATCTGTTTGGGACATTCAGAGCTCTCTGACACTGTTTTTGGGCCACCAACATTTTCTGGACTTTAGGGGGTCTAGGATGCCTGTAAACCCCTTTTTTGGTCCTTCAAAGTTTT
The DNA here is from genome assembly GCF_040938575.1 of Ambystoma mexicanum. Classification (NCBI taxonomy): domain Eukaryota; kingdom Metazoa; phylum Chordata; class Amphibia; order Caudata; family Ambystomatidae; genus Ambystoma; species Ambystoma mexicanum. The sequence goes on along the minus strand of NC_090939.1, from coordinate 731,277,580 downwards.
CAACATTTTTGCAGGCCTAAAATGCATTTTAAGGCCTTAATTGGGCTGCTAACATATTCTGAGCTTCAGGGGTATAGGTTGCATTTTTTGTGCCAAAAATATTTTTGGGAATTTCAGTGGTCTAGGATGCGGGTTAATGCCCGTTTCACTCTGCAAATGTTTTTGGAGCATTCAGGGCTCTCTGACACCATTTTTGGGCCACCAACATTTTCTGGACTTTAGGGGGTCTAGGATGCCTGTAAACCCCTTTTTTGGTCCTTCAAAGTTTTCTACATTTTTGCAGGCCTAAGATGCACTTTAAGGCCTTTTTTGGGCTGCTAACATATTCTGAGCTTCATGGGTGTAGTATTCATTTTTTGTGCCAAAAATATTTTTGGGAATGTCAGAGGTTTAGGATGCGGTTTAATGCCCGTTTCACTCTGCAAATGTTTTTGGGACATTCAGGGCTCTCTGACACCATTTTTGGCCCACCAACATTTTCTGGACTTTAGGGGGTCTAGGATGCCTGTAAACCCCTTTTTTGGTCCTTCAAAGTTTTAAACATTTTTGCAGGCCTAAAATGCATTTTAAGGCATATTTGGGCTGCTAACATTTTCAGAACTTTCAGGGGTGTAGTATGCATTTTTTGTGCCAAAAATATTTTTGGGCATTTCAGTGGTCTAGGATGCGGGTTAATGCCCCTTTCAGGCTGCAAATGTTTTTGGGACATTCAAGGCTCTCTGACACCATTTTTGGGCCACCAACATTTTCTGGACTTTAAGGGGTCTAGGATGCCTGTAAACCCCTTTTTTGGTTCTTCAAAGTTTTCAACATTTTTGCAGGCCTAAAATGCATTTTAAGGCCTTTTTTGGGCTGCTAACATATTCTGAGCTTCATGGGTGTAGGATGCATTTTTCGTGCCAAAAATATTTTGGGGAATTTCAGTGGTCTAGGATGCGGATTAATGCCCCTTTCAGGCTGAAAATGTTTTTGGGACATTCAGGGCTCTCTGACACCATTTTTGGGCCACAACCATTTTCTGGACTTTAGGGGGTCTAGGATGCCTGTAAACCCCTTTTTTGGTTCTTCAAAGTTTTCAACATTTTTGCAGGTCTAAAATGCATTTTAAGTCCTTTTTTGGGCTGCTAACATATTCTGAGCTTCATGGGTGTAGGATGCATTTTTCGTGGCAAAAATATTTTTGGGAATTTCAGTGGTCTAGCATGCGGGTTAATGCCCCTTTGAGGCTGCAAATGTTTTTGGGACATTCAGAGCTCTCTGACACAGATTTTGGCCCACCAACATTTTCTGGACTTTAGGGGGTCTAGGATGCCTGTAAACCCCTTTTTTGGTCCTTCAAAGTTTTCAATATTTTTGCAGGCCTAAAATGCATTTTAAGGCCTTTTTTGGGCTGCTAACATATTCTGAGCTTCATGGGTGTAGGATGCATTTTTCGTGCCAAAAATATTTTTGGGAATTTCAGTGGTCTAGGATGCGGGTTAATGCCCCTTTCAGGCTGCAAATGTTTTTGTGACATTCAGGACTCTCTGACACCATTTTTGGGCCTCCAACATTTTTTGGACTTTAGGGGTCTAGGATGCCTGTAAATCCCTTTTTTGGTCCTTCAAAGTTTTCAACATTTTTGCAGGCCTAAAATGCATTTTAAGGCCTTTTTTGGGCTGCTAACATATTCTGAGCTTCATGGGTGTAGGATGCATTTTTCGTGCCAAAAATATTTTTGGGAATTTCAGTGGTCTAGGATGCGGGTTAATGCCCCTTTGACGCTGCACATGTTTTTGGGACATTCAGAGCTCTCTGACACAGATTTTGGCCCACCAACATTTTCTGGACTTTAGGGGGTCTAGGATGCCTCTAAACCCCTTTTTTCGGCCTCCAAAGTTTTCAACATTTTTGCAGGCCTAAAATGCATTTTAAGGCATTTTTGGGCTGCTAAACATTTTCAGAACTTTCAGGGGTGTAGTATTCATTTTTTGTGCCAAAAATATTTTTGGGAATGTCAGAGGTCTAGGATGCAGGTTAATGCCCGTTTCACTCTGCAAATGTTTTTGGGACATTCAGGGCTCTCTGACACCATTTTTGGGCCACCAACATTTTCTGGACTTTAGGGGGTCTAGGATGCCTGTAAACCCCTTTTTTGGTCCTTCAAAGTTTTCAACATTTTTGCAGGCCTAAAATGCATTTTAAGGCATTTTTGGGCTGCTAACATTTTCAGAACTTTCAGGGGTGTATTATGCATTTTTTGTGGCAAAAATATTTTTGGGAATTTCAGTGGTCTAGGATGCGGGTTAATGCCCCTTTCAGGCTGCAAATGTTTTTGGGACATTCAGGGCTCTCTGACACCATTTTTGGGCCACAACCATTTTCTGGACTTTAGGGGGTCTAGGATGCCTGTAAACCCCTTTTTTGGACCTTCAAAGTTTTCAACATTTTTGTAGGCTTAAGATGCATTTTAAGTCCTTTTTTTGAGATGCCAACATTTTCTGATCTTTCAGGGTTGTAGGATGCATTTTTTGTGCCAAAAATATTTTGGGGAATTTCAGTGGTCTAGGATGCGACTTAATGCCCCTTTCAGGCTGCAAATCTGTTTGGGACATTCAGAGCTCTCTGACACTGTTTTTGGGCCACCAACATTTTCTGGACTTTAGGGGGTCTAGGATGCCTGTAAACCCCTTTTTTGGTCCTTCAAAGTTTTCAACATTTTTGCAGGCCTAAAATGCATTTTAAGGCCTTAATTGGGCTGCTAACATATTCTGAGCTTCAGGGGTATAGGTTGCATTTTTTGTGCCAAAAATATTTTTGGGAATTTCAGTGGTCTAGGATGCGGGTTAATGCCCGTTTCACTCTGCAAATGTTTTTGGAGCATTCAGGGCTCTCTGACACCATTTTTGGGCCACCAACATTTTCTGGACTTTAGGGGGTCTAGGATGCCTGTAAACCCCTTTTTTGGTCCTTCAAAGTTTTCTACATTTTTGCAGGCCTAAGATGCACTTTAAGGCCTTTTTTGGGCTGCTAACATATTCTGAGCTTCATGGGTGTAGTATTCATTTTTTGTGCCAAAAATATTTTTGGGAATGTCAGAGGTTTAGGATGCGGTTTAATGCCCGTTTCACTCTGCAAATGTTTTTGGGACATTCAGGGCTCTCTGACACCATTTTTGGCCCACCAACATTTTCTGGACTTTAGGGGGTCTAGGATGCCTGTAAACCCCTTTTTTGGTCCTTCAAAGTTTTAAACATTTTTGCAGGCCTAAAATGCATTTTAAGGCATATTTGGGCTGCTAACATTTTCAGAACTTTCAGGGGTGTAGTATGCATTTTTTGTGCCAAAAATATTTTTGGGCATTTCAGTGGTCTAGGATGCGGGTTAATGCCCCTTTCAGGCTGCAAATGTTTTTGGGACATTCAAGGCTCTCTGACACCATTTTTGGGCCACCAACATTTTCTGGACTTTAAGGGGTCTAGGATGCCTGTAAACCCCTTTTTTGGTTCTTCAAAGTTTTCAACATTTTTGCAGGCCTAAAATGCATTTTAAGGCCTTTTTTGGGCTGCTAACATATTCTGAGCTTCATGGGTGTAGGATGCATTTTTCGTGCCAAAAATATTTTTGGGAATTTCAGTGGTCTAGGATGCGGATTAATGCCCCTTTCAGGCTGAAAATGTTTTTGGGACATTCAGGGCTCTCTGACACCATTTTTGGGCCACAACCATTTTCTGGACTTTAGGGGGTCTAGGATGCCTGTAAACCCCTTTTTTGGACCTTCAAAGTTTTCAACATTTTTGTAGGCTTAAGATGCATTTTAAGTCCTTTTTTTGAGATGCCAACATTTTCTGATCTTTCAGGGTTGTAGGATGCATTTTTTGTGACAAAAATATTTTGGGGAATTTCAGTGGTCTAGGATGCGACTTAATGCCCCTTTCAGGCTGCAAATCTGTTTGGGACATTCAGAGCTCTCTGACACTGTTTTTGGGCCACCAACATTTTCTGGACTTTAGGGGGTCTAGGATGCCTGTAAACCCCTTTTTTGGTTCTTCAAAGTTTTCAACATTTTTGCAGGTCTAAAATGCATTTTAAGGCCTTTTTTGGGCTGCTAACATATTCTGAGCTTCATGGGTGTAGGATGCATTTTTCGTGCCAAAAATATTTTTGGGAATTTCAGTGGTCTAGCATGCGGGTTAATGCCCCTTTGAGGCTGCAAATGTTTTTGGGACATTCAGAGCTCTCTGACACAGATTTTGGCCCACCAACATTTTCTGGACTTTAGGGGGTCTAGGATGCCTGTAAACCCCTTTTTTGGTCCTTCAAAGTTTTCAATATTTTTGCAGGCCTAAAATGCATTTTAAGGCCTTTTTTGGGCTGCTAACATATTCTGAGCTTCATGGGTGTAGGATGCATTTTTCGTGCCAAAAATATTTTTGGGAATTTCAGTGGTCTAGGATGCGGGTTAATGCCCCTTTCAGGCTGCAAATGTTTTTGGGACATTCAGGACTCTCTGACACCATTTTTGGGCCACCAACATTTTTTGGACTTTAGGGGTCTAGGATGCCTGTAAACCCCTTTTTTGGTCCTTCAAAGTTTTCAACATTTTTGCAGGCCTAAAATGCATTTTAAGGCCTTTTTTGGGCTGCTAACATATTCTGAGCTTCATGGGTGTAGGATGCATTTTTCGTGCCAAAAATATTTTTGGGAATTTCAGTGGTCTAGGATGCGGGTTAATGCCCCTTTGACGCTGCACATGTTTTTGGGACATTCAGAGCTCTCTGACACAGATTTTGGCCCACCAACATTTTCTGGACTTTAGGGGGTCTAGGATGCCTCTAAACCCCTTTTTTCGGCCTCCAAAGTTTTCAACATTTTTGCAGGCCTAAAATGCATTTTAAGGCATTTTTGGGCTGCTAAACATTTTCAGAACTTTCAGGGGTGTAGTATTCATTTTTTGTGCCAAAAATATTTTTGGGAATGTCAGAGGTCTAGGATGCAGGTTAATGCCCGTTTCACTCTGCAAATGTTTTTGGGACATTCAGGGCTCTCTGACACCATTTTTGGGCCACCAACATTTTCTGGACTTTAGGGGGTCTAGGATGCCTGTAAACCCCTTTTTTGGTCCTTCAAAGTTTTCAACATTTTTGCAGGCCTAAAATGCATTTTAAGGCATTTTTGGGCTGCTAACATTTTCAGAACTTTCAGGGGTGTATTATGCATTTTTTGTGGCAAAAATATTTTTGGGAATTTCAGTGGTCTAGGATGCGGATTAATGCCCCTTTCAGGCTGCAAATGTTTTTGGGACATTCAGGGCTCTCTGACACCATTTTTGGGCCACAACCATTTTCTGGACTTTAGGGGGTCTAGGATGCCTGTAAACCCCTTTTTTGGACCTTCAAAGTTTTCAACATTTTTGTAGGCTTAAGATGCATTTTAAGTCCTTTTTTTGAGATGCCAACATTTTCTGATCTTTCAGGGTTGTAGGATGCATTTTTTGTGCCAAAAATATTTTGGGGAATTTCAGTGGTCTAGGATGCGACTTAATGCCCCTTTCAGGCTGCAAATCTGTTTGGGACATTCAGAGCTCTCTGACACTGTTTTTGGGCCACTAACATTTTCTGGACTTTAGGTGGTCTAGGATGCCTGTAAACCCCTTTTTTGGTCCTTCAAAGTTTTCAACATTTTTGCAGGCCTAAAATGCATTTTAAGGCCTTAATTGGGCTGCTAACATATTCTGAGCTTCAGGGGTATAGGTTGCATTTTTTGTGCCAAAAATATTTTTGGGAATTTCAGTGGTCTAGGATGCGGGTTAATGCCCGTTTCACTCTGCAAATGTTTTTGGAGCATTCAGGGCTCTCTGACACCATTTTTGGGCCACCAACATTTTCTGGACTTTAGGGGGTCTAGGATGCCTGTAAACCCCTTTTTTGGTCCTTCAAAGTTTTCTACATTTTTGCAGGCCTAAGATGCACTTTAAGGCCTTTTTTGGGCTGCTAACATATTCTGAGCTTCATGGGTGTAGTATTCATTTTTTGTGCCAAAAATATTTTTGGGAATGTCAGAGGTTTAGGATGCGGTTTAATGCCCGTTTCACTCTGCAAATGTTTTTGGGACATTCAGGGCTCTCTGACACCATTTTTGGCCCACCAACATTTTCTGGACTTTAGGGGGTTTAGGATGCCTGTAAACCCCTTTTTTGGTCCTTCAAAGTTTTAAACATTTTTGCAGGCCTAAAATGCATTTTAAGGCATATTTGGGCTGCTAACATTTTCAGAACTTTCAGGGGTGTAATATGCATTTTTTGTGGCAAAAATATTTTTGGGCATTTCAGTGGTCTAGGATGCGGGTTAATGCCCCTTTCAGGCTGCAAATGTTTTTGGGACATTCAAGGCTCTCTGACACCATTTTTGGGCCACCAACATTTTCTGGACTTTAAGGGGTCTAGGATGCCTGTAAACCCCTTTTTTGGTTCTTCAAAGTTTTCAACATTTTTGCAGGCCTAAAATGCATTTTAAGGCCTTTTTTGGGCTGCTAACATATTCTGAGCTTCATGGGTGTAGGATGCATTTTTCGTGCCAAAAATATTTTTGGGAATTTCAGTGGTCTAGCATGCGGGTTAATGCCCCTTTGAGGCTGCAAATGTTTTTGGGACATTCAGAGCTCTCTGACACAGATTTTGGCCCACCAACATTTTCTGGACTTTAGGGGGTCTAGGATGCCTGTAAACCCCTTTTTTGGTCCTTCAAAGTTTTCAACATTTTTGCAGGCCTAAAATGCATTTTAAGGCCTTTTTTGGGCTGCTAACATATTCTGAGCTTCATGGGTGTAGGATGCATTTTTCGTGCCAAAAATATTTTTGGGAATTTCAGTGGTCTAGGATGCGGGTTAATGCCCCTTTCAGGCTGCAAATGTTTTTGGGACATTCAGGACTCTCTGACACCATTTTTGGCCACCAACATTTTTTGGACTTTAGGGGTCTAGGATGCCTGTAAACCCCTTTTTTGGTCCTTCAAAGTTTTCAACATTTTTGCAGGCCTAAAATGCATTTTAAGGCCTTTTTTGGGCTGCTAACATATTCTGAGCTTCATGGGTGTAGGATGCATTTTTCGTGCCAAAAATATTTTTGGGAATTTCAGTGGTCTAGGATGCTGGTTAATGCCCCTTTGAGGCTGCACATGTTTTTGGGACATTCAGAGCTCTCTGACACAGATTTTGGCCCACCAACATTTTCTGGACTTTAGGGGGTCTAGGATGCCTCTAAACCCCTTTTTTCGGCCTCCAAAGTTTTCAACATTTTTGCAGGCCTAAAATGCATTTTAAGGCATTTTTGGGCTGCTAAACATTTTCAGAACTTTCAGGGGTGTAGTATTCATTTTTTGTGCCAAAAATATTTTTGGGAATGTCAGAGGTCTAGGATGCAGGTTAATGCCCGTTTCACTCTGCAAATGTTTTTGGGACATTCAGGGCTCTCTGACACCATTTTTGGGCCACCAACATTTTCTGGACTTTAGGGGGTCTAGGATGCCTGTAAACCCCTTTTTTGGTCCTTCAAAGTTTTCAACATTTTTGCAGGCCTAAAATGCATTTTAAGGCATTTTTGGGCTGCTAACATTTTCAGAACTTTCAGGGGTGTATTATGCATTTTTTGTGGCAAAAATATTTTTGGGAATTTCAGTGGTCTAGGATGCGGATTAATGCCCTTTCAGGCTGCAAATGTTTTTGGGACATTGAAGGCTCTCTGACACCATTTTTGGGCCACCAACATTTTCTGGACTTTAGGGGGTCTAGGATGCCTGTAAACCCCTTTTTTAGTTCTTCAAAGTTTTCAACATTTTTGCAGGTCTAAAATGCATTTTAAGGCCTTTTTTGGGCTGCTAACATATTCTGAGCTTCATGGGTGTAGGATGTATTTTTCGTGCCAAAAATATTTTTGGGAATTTCAGTGGTCTAGGATGCGGGTTAATGCCCCTTTGAGGCTGCAAATGTTTTGGGGACATTCAGAGCTCTCTGACACAGATTATGGCCCACCAACATTTTCTGGACTTTAGGGGGTCTAGGATGCCTGTAAACCCCTTTTTTGGTCCTTCAAAGTTTTCAACATGTTTGCAGGCCTAAAATGCATTTTAAGGCATTTTTGGGCTGCTAACATTTTCAGAACTTTCAGGGGTGTAGTATGCATTTTTTGTGCCAAAAATATTTTTGGGAATTTCAGTGGTCTAGGATGCGGGTTAATGCCCGTTTCACTCTGCAAATGTTTTTGGGACATTCAGGGCTCTCTGACACCATTTTTGGGCCACCAACATTTTCTGGACTTTAGGGGGTCTAGGATGCCTGTAAACCCCTTTTTTGGTCCTTCAAAGTTTTCAACATTTTTGCAGGCCTAAAATGCATTTTAAGGCATTTTTGGGCTGCTAACATTTTCAGAACTTTCAGGGGTGTAGTATGCATTTTTTGTGCCAAAAATATTTTTGGTTTTGGGAATTTCAGTGGTCTAGGATGCGTGTTAATGCCCGTTTCACTCTGCAAATGTTTTTGGGACATTCAGGGCTCTCTGACACCATTTTTGGGCCACCAACATTTTCTGGTCTTTAGGGGGTCTAGGATGCCTGTAAACCCCTTTTTTGGTCCGTCAAAGTTTTCAACATTTTTGCAGGCCTAAAATGCATTTTAAGGCCTTTTTTGGGCTGCTAACATATTCTGAGCTTCATGGGTGTAGGATGCATTTTTCGTGCCAAAAATATTTTTGGGAATTTCAGTGGTCTAGGATGCGGGTTAATGCCCCTTTGAGGCTGCACATGTTTTGGGACATTCAGGGCTCTCTGACACCATTTTAGGGCCACAACCATTTTCTGGACTTTAGGGGGTCTAGGATGATTCTAAACCCCTTTTTTCGGCCTCCAAAGTTTTCAACATTTTTGCAGGCCTAAAATGCATTTTAAGGCATTTTTGGGCTGCTAACATTTTCAGAACTTTCAGGGGTGTAGTATGCATTTTTTGTGCCAAAAATATTTTGGGAATTTCAGTGGTCTAGGATGCGGGTTAATGCCCCTTTCAGGCTGCACATGTTTTGGGACATTCAGGGCTCTCTGACACCATTTTAGGGCCACAACCATTTTCTGGACTTTAGGGGGTCTAGGATGCCTGTAAACCCCTTTTTTGGTCCTTCAAAGTTTTCTACATTTTTGCAGGCCTAAGATGCACTTTAAGGCCTTTTTTGGGCTGCTAACATATTCTGAGCTTCATGGGTGTAGTATTCATTTTTTGTGCCAAAAATATTTTTGGGAATGTCAGAGGTTTAGGATGCGGTTTAATGCCCGTTTCACTCTGCAAATGTTTTTGGGACATTCAGGGCTCTCTGACACCATTTTTGGCCCACCAACATTTTCTGGACTTTAGGGGGTCTAGGATGCCTGTAAACCCCTTTTTTGGTCCTTCAAAGTTTTAAACATTTTTGCAGGCCTAAAATGCATTTTAAGGCAAATTTGGGCTGCTAACATTTTCAGAACTTTCAGGGGTGTAGTATGCATTTTTTGTGCCAAAAATATTTTTGGGCATTTCAGTGGTCTAGGATGCGGGTTAATGCCCCTTTCAGGCTGCAAATGTTTTTGGGACATTCAAGGCTCTCTGACACCATTTTTGGGCCACCAACATTTTCTGGACTTTAAGGGGTCTAGGATGCCTGTAAACCCCTTTTTTGGTTCTTCAAAGTTTTCAACATTTTTGCAGGCCTAAAATGCATTTTAAGGCCTTTTTTGGGCTGCTAACATATTCTGAGCTTCATGGGTGTAGGATGCATTTTTCGTGCCAAAAATATTTTTGGGAATTTCAGTGGTCTAGGATGCGGATTAATGCCCCTTTCAGGCTGAAAATGTTTTTGGGACATTCAGGGCTCTCTGACACCATTTTTGGGCCACAACCATTTTCTGGACTTTAGGGGGTCTAGGATGCCTGTAAACCCCTTTTTTGGACCCTCAAAGTTTTCAACATTTTTGTAGGCTTAAGATGCATTTTAAGTCCTTTTTTTGAGATGCCAACATTTTCTGATCTTTCAGGGTTGTAGGATGCATTTTTTGTGACAAAAATATTTTGGGGAATTTCAGTGGTCTAGGATGCGACTTAATGCCCCTTTCAGGCTGCAAATCTGTTTGGGACATTCAGAGCTCTCTGACACTGTTTTTGGGCCACCAACATTTTCTGGACTTTAGGGGGTCTAGGATGCCTGTAAACCCCTTTTTTGGTTCTTCAAAGTTTTCAATATTTTTGCAGGCCTAAAATGCATTTTAAGGCCTTTTTTGGGCTGCTAACATATTCTGAGCTTCATGGGTGTAGGATGCATTTTTCGTGCCAAAAATATTTTTGGGAATTTCAGTGGTCTAGGATGCGGGTTAATGCCCCTTTCAGGCTGCAAATGTTTTTGGGACATTCAGGACTCTCTGACACCATTTTTGGGCCACCAACATTTTTTGGACTTTAGGGGTCTAGGATGCCTGTAAACCCCTTTTTTGGTCCTTCAAAGTTTTCAACATTTTTGCAGGCCTAAAATGCATTTTAAGGCCTTTTTTGGGCTGCTAACATATTCTGAGCTTCATGGGTGTAGGATGCATTTTTCGTGCCAAAAATATTTTTGGGAATTTCAGTGGTCTAGGATGCGGGTTAATGCCCTTTTGACGCTGCACATGTTTTTGGGACATTCAGAGCTCTCTGACACAGATTTTGGCCCACCAACATTTTCTGGACTTTAGGGGGTCTAGGATGCCTCTAAACCCCTTTTTTCGGCCTCCAAAGTTTTCAACATTTTTGCAGGCCTATAATGCATTTTAAGGCATTTTTGGGCTGCTAAACATTTTCAGAACTTTCAGGGGTGTAGTATTCATTTTTTGTGCCAAAAATATTTTTGGGAATGTCAGAGGTCTAGGATGCAGGTTAATGCCCGTTTCACTCTGCAAATGTTTTTGGGACATTCAGGGCTCTCTGACACCATTTTTGGGCCACCAACATTTTCTGGACTTTAGGGGGTCTAGGATGCCTGTAAACCCCTTTTTTGGTCCTTCAAAGTTTTCTACATTTTTGCAGGCCTAAAATGCATTTTAAGGCATTTTTGGGCTGCTAACATTTTCAGAACTTTCAGGGGTGTAGTATGCATTTTTTGTGCCAAAAATATTTTTGGGAATTTCAGTGGTCTAGGATGCGGCTTAATGCCCATTTCACTCTGCAAATGTTTTTGGGACATTCAGGGCTCTCTGACACCATTTTTGGGCCACCAACATTTTCTGGACTTTAGGGGGTCTAGGATGCCTGTAAACCCCTTTTTTGGTCCTTCAAAGTTTTCAACATTTTTGCAGGCATAAAATGCATTTTAAGGCCTTTTTTGGGCTGCTAACATATTCTGAGCTTCATGGGTGTAGGATGCATTTTTCGTGGCAAAAATATTTTTGGGAATTTCAGTGGTCTAGGATGCGAGTTAATACCCCTTTCAGGCTGACAATGTTTTTGGGACATTCAGAGCTCTCTGACACCATTTATGGGCCACCAACATTTTCTGGACTTTAGGGGGTCTAGGATGCCTGTAAACCCCTTTTTTGGTCCTTCAAAGTTTTAAACATTTTTGCAGGCCTAAAATGCATTTTAAGGCATATTTGGGCTGCCAACATTTTCAGAACTTTCAGGGGTGTAGTATGCATTTTTTGTGCCAAAAATATTTTTGGGCATTTCAGTGGTCTAGGATGCGGGTTAATGCCCCTTTCAGGCTGCAAATGTTTTTGGGACATTCAAGGCTCTCTGACACCATTTTTGGGCCACCAACATTTTCTGGACTTTAGGGGGTCTAGGATGCCTGTAAACCCCTTTTTTGGTTCTTCAAAGTTTTCAACATTTTTGCAGGCCTAAAATGCATTTTAAGGCCTTTTTTTGAGATGTCAACATTTTCTGATCTTTCAGGGTTGTAGGATGCATTTTTTGTGCCAAAAATATTTTTGGGAATTTCAGTGGTCTGGGATGTGGGTTAGTGCCACTTTCAGGTTGCAAATGTTTTTGGGACATTCAAAGCTCTCTGACACTGTTTTTGGGCCACACACATTTTCTGGACTTTAGGGGGTCTAGGATGCCTGTAAACCCCTTTTTTGGGCCTCCAAAGTTTTCAACATATTTGCAGGCATAAAATGCATGTTAAGGCCTTTTTTGGGCTGCTAACATATTCTGAGCTTCATGGGTGTAGGATGCATTTTTCGTGGCAAAAATATTTTTGGGAATTTCAGTGGTCTAGGATGCGAGTTAATGCCCCTTTCAGGCTGACAATGTTTTGGGGACATTCAGAGCTCTCTGACACCATTTATGGGCCACCAACATTTTCTGGACTTTAGGGGGTCTAGGATGCCTGTAAACCCCTTTTTTGGTCCTTCAAAGTTTTAAACATTTTTGCAGGCCTAAAATGCATTTTAAGGCATATTTGGGCTGCTAACATTTTCAGAACTTTCAGGGGTGTAGTATGCATTTTTTGTGCCAAAAATATTTTTGGGCATTTCAGTGGTCTAGGATGCGGGTTAATGCCCCTTTCAGGCTGCAAATGTTTTTGGGACATTCAAGGCTCTCTGACACCATTTTTGGGCCACCAACATTTTCTGGACTTTAGGGGGTCTAGGATGCCTGTAAACCCCTTTTTTGGTTCTTCAAAGTTTTCAACATTTTTGCAGGCCTAAAATGCATTTTAAGGCCTTTTTTGGGCTGCTAACATATTCTGAGCTTCATGGGTGTAGGATGCATTTTTCGTGCCAAAAATATTTTTGGGAATTTCAGTGGTCTAGGATGCAGGTTAATGCCCCTTTCAGGCTGCAAATGTTTTTGGGACATTCAGGACTCTCTGACACCATTTTTGGGCCACCAACATTTTCTGGACTTTAGGGGGTCTAGGATGCCTGTAAACCCCTTTTTTGGTCCTTCAAAGTTTTCAACATTTTTGCAGGCCTAAAATGCATTTTAAGGCCTTTTTTGGGCTGCTAACATATTCTGAGCTTCATGGGTGTAGGATGCATTTTTCGTGCCAAAAATATTTTTGGGAATTTCAGTGGTCTAGGATGCGGGTTAATGCCCCTTTGACGCTGCACATGTTTTTGGGACATTCAGAGCTCTCTGACACAGATTTTGGCCCACCAACATTTTCTGGACTTTAGGGGGTCTAGGATGTCTCTAAACCCCTTTTTTCGGCCTCCAAAGTTTTCAACATTTTTGCAGGCCTAAAATGCATTTTAAGGCATTTTTGGGCTGCTAAACATTTTCAGAACTTTCAGGGGTGTAGTATTCATTTTTTGTGCCAAAAATATTTTTGGGAATGTCAGAGGTCTAGGATGCAGGTTAATGCCCGTTTCACTCTGCAAATGTTTTTGGGACATTCAGGGCTCTCTGACACCATTTTTGGGCCACCAACATTTTCTGGACTTTAGGGGGTCTAGGATGCCTGTAAACCCCTTTTTTGGTCCTTCAAAGTTTTCAACATTTTTGCAGGCCTAAAATGCATTTTAAGGCATTTTTGGGCTGCTAACATTTTCAGAACTTTCAGGGGTGTATTATGCATTTTTTGTGGCAAAAATATTTTTGGGAATTTCAGTGGTCTAGGATGCGGATTAATGCCCCTTTCAGGCTGCAAATGTTTTTGGGACATTCAGGGCTTTCTGACACCATTTTTGGGCCACAACCATTTTCTGGACTTTAGGGGGTCTAGGATGCCTGTAAACCCCTTTTTTGGACCTTCAAAGTTTTCAACATTTTTGTAGGCTTAAGATGCATTTTAAGTCCTGTTTTTGAGATGCCAACATTTTCTGATCTTTCAGGGTTGTAGGATGCATTTTTTGTGCCAAAAATATTTTGGGGAATTTCAGTGGTCTAGGATGCGACTTAATGCCCCTTTCAGGCTGCAAATCTGTTTGGGACATTCAGAGCTCTCTGACACTGTTTTTGGGCCACCAACATTTTCTGGACTTTAGGGGGTCTAGGATGCCTGTAAACCCCTTTTTTGGTCCTTCAAAGTTTTCAACATTTTTGCAGGCCTAAAATGCATTTTAAGGCCTTAATTGGGCTGCTAAAATATTCTGAGCTTCAGGGGTATAGGTTGCATTTTTTGTGCCAAAAATATTTTTGGGAATTTCAGTGGTCTAGGATGCGGGTTAATGCCCGTTTCACTCTGCAAATGTTTTTGGAGCATTCAGGGCTCTCTGACACCATTTTTGGGCCACCAACATTTTCTGGACTTTAGGGGGTCTAGGATGCCTGTAAACCCCTTTTTTGGTCCTTCAAAGTTTTCTACATTTTTGCAGGCCTAAGATGCACTTTAAGGCCTTTTTTGGGCTGCTAACATATTCTGAGCTTCATGGGTGTAGTATTCATTTTTTGTGCCAAAAATATTTTTGGGAATGTCAGAGGTTTAGGATGCGGTTTAGTGCCCGTTTCACTCTGCAAATGTTTTTGGGACATTCAGGGCTCTCTGACACCATTTTTGGCCCACCAACATTTTCTGGACTTTAGGGGGTATAGGATGCCTGTAAACCCCTTTTTTGGTCCTTCAAAGTTTTAAACATTTTTGCAGGCCTAAAATGCATTTTAAGGCAAATTTGGGCTGCTAACATTTTCAGAACTTTCAGGGGTGTAGTATGCATTTTTTGTGCCAAAAATATTTTTGGGCATTTCAGTGGTCTAGGATGCGGGTTAATGCCCCTTTCAGGCTGCACATGTTTTTGGGACATTCAAGGCTCTCTGACACCATTTTTGGGCCACCAACATTTTCTGGACTTTAAGGGGTCTAGGATGCCTGTAAACCCCTTTTTTGGTTCTTCAAAGTTTTCAACATTTTTGCAGGCCTAAAATGCATTTTAAGGCCTTTTTTGGGCTGCTAACATATTCTGAGCTTCATGGGTGCAGGATGCATTTTTCGTGCCAAAAATATTTTTGGGAATTTCAGTGGTCTAGGATGCGGATTAATGCCCCTTTCAGGCTGAAAATGTTTTTGGGACAATCAGGGCTCTCTGACACCATTTTTGGGCCACAACCATTTTCTGGACTTTAGGGGGTCTAGGATGCCTGTAAACCCCTTTTTTGGACCTTCAAAGTTTTCAACATTTTTGTAGGCTTAAGATGCATTTTAAGTCCTTTTTTTGAGATGCCAACATTTTCTGATCTTTCAGGGTTGTAGGATGCATTTTTTGTGACAAAAATATTTTGGGGAATTTCAGTGGTCTAGGATGCGACTTAATGCCCCTTTCAGGCTGCAAATCTGTTTGGGACATTCAGAGCTCTCTGACACTGTTTTTGGGCCACCAACATTTTCTGGACTTTAGGGGGTCTAGGATGCCTGTAAACCCCTTTTTTGGTTCTTCAAAGTTTTCAACATTTTTGCAGGTCTAAAATGCATTTTAAGGCCTTTTTTGGGCTGCTAACATATTCTGAGCTTCATGGATGTAGGATGCATTTTTCGTGCCAAAAATATTTTTGGGAATTTCAGTGGTCTAGCATGCGGGTTAATGCCCCTTTGAGGCTGCAAATGTTTTTGGGACATTCAGAGCTCTCTGACACAGATTTTGGCCCACCAACATTTTCTGGACTTTAGGGGGTCTAGGATGCCTGTAAACCCCTTTTTTGGTCCTTCAAAGTTTTCAATATTTTTGCAGGCCTAAAATGCATTTTAAGGCCTTTTTTGGGCTGCTAACATATTCTGAGCTTCATGGGTGTAGGATGCATTTTTCGTGCCAAAAATATTTTTGGGAATTTCAGTGGTCTAGGA
Source organism: Ambystoma mexicanum (assembly GCF_040938575.1). NCBI lineage: Eukaryota > Metazoa > Chordata > Amphibia > Caudata > Ambystomatidae > Ambystoma > Ambystoma mexicanum. The sequence goes on along the minus strand of NC_090939.1, from coordinate 731,261,835 downwards.
TGTGGGTTAATGCCCCTTTCAGGCTGCAAATGTTTTTGGGACATTCAGGACTCTCTGACACCATTTTTGGGCCACCAACATTTTTTGGACTTTAGGGGTCTAGGATGCCTGTAAACCCCTTTTTTGGTCCTTCAAAGTTTTCAACATTTTAGCAGGCCTAAAATGCATTTTAAGGCCTTTTTTGGGCTGCTTACATATTCTGAGCTTCATGGGTGTAGGATGCATTTTTCGTGCCAAAAATATTTTTGGGAATTTCAGTGGTCTAGGATGCGGGTTAATGCCCCTTTGACGCTGCACATGTTTTTGGGACATTCAGAGCTCTCTGACACAGATTTTGGCCCACCAACATTTTCTGGACTTTAGGGGGTCTAGGATGCCTCTAAACCCCTTTTTTCGGCCTCCAAAGTTTTCAACATTTTTGCAGGCCTAAAATGCATTTTAAGGCATTTTTGGGCTGCTAAACATTTTCAGAACTTTCAGGGGTGTAGTATTCATTTTTTGTGCCAAAAATATTTTTGGGAATGTCAGAGGTCTAGGATGCAGGTTAATGCCTGTTTCACTCTGCAAATGTTTTTGGGACATTCAGGGCTCTCTGACACCATTTTTGGGCCACCAACATTTTCTGGACTTTAGGGGGTCTAGGATGCCTGTAAACCCCTTTTTTGGTCCTTCAAAGTTTTCAACATTTTTGCAGGCCTAAAATGCATTTTAAGGCATTTTTGGGCTGCTAACATTTTCAGAACTTTCAGGGGTGTATTATGCATTTTTTGTGGCAAAAATATTTTTGGGAATTTCAGTGGTCTAGGATGCGGATTAATGCCCCTTTCAGGCTGCAAATGTTTTTGGGACATTCAGGGCTCTCTGACACCATTTTTGGGCTACAACCATTTTCTGGACTTTAGGGGGTCTAGGATGCCTGTAAACCCCTTTTTTGGACCTTCAAAGTTTTCAACATTTTTGTAGGCTTAAGATGCATTTTAAGTCCTTTTTTTGAGATGCCAACATTTTCTGATCTTTCAGGGTTGTAGGATGCATTTTTTGTGCCAAAAATATTTTGGGGAATTTCAGTGGTCTAGGATGCGACTTAATGCCCCTTTCAGGCTGCAAATCTGTTTGGGACATTCAGAGCTCTCTGACACTGTTTTTGGGCCACCAACATTTTCTGGACTTTAGGGGGTCTAGGATGCCTGTAAACCCCTTTTTTGGTCCTTCAAAGTTTTCAACATTTTTGCAGGCCTAAAATGCATTTTAAGGCCTTAATTGGGCTGCTAACATATTCTGAGCTTCAGGGGTATAGGTTGCATTTTTTGTGCCAAAAATATTTTTGGGAATTTCAGTGGTCTAGGATGCGGGTTAATGCCCGTTTCACTCTGCAAATGTTTTTGGAGCATTCAGGGCTCTCTGACACCATTTTTGGGCCACCAACATTTTCTGGACTTTAGGGGGTCTAGGATGCCTGTAAACCCCTTTTTTGGTCCTTCAAAGTTTTCTACATTTTTGCAGGCCTAAGATGCACTTTAAGGCCTTTTTTGGGCTGCTAACATATTCTGAGCTTCATGGGTGTAGTATTCATTTTTTGTGCCAAAAATATTTTTGGGAATGTCAGAGGTTTAGGATGCGGTTTAATGCCCGTTTCACTCTGCAAATGTTTTTGGGACATTCAGGGCTCTCTGACACCATTTTTGGCCCACCAACATTTTCTGGACTTTAGGGGGTCTAGGATGCCTGTAAACCCCTTTTTTGGTCCTTCAAAGTTTTAAACATTTTTGCAGGCCTAAAATGCATTTTAAGGCATATTTGGGCTGCTAACATATTCTGAGCTCCATGGGTGTAGGATGCATTTTTCGTGCCAAAAATATTTTTGGGAATTTCAGTGGTCTAGGATGCGGATTAATGCCCCTTTCAGGCTGCAAATGTTTTTGGGACATTCAAGGCTCTCTGACACCATTTTTGGGCCACCAACATTTTCTGGACTTTAAGGGGTCTAGGATGCCTGTAAACCCCTTTTTTGGTTCTTCAAAGTTTTCAACATTTTTGCAGGCCTAAAATGCATTTTAAGGCCTTTTTTGGGCTGCTAACATATTCTGAGCTCCATGGGTGTAGGATGCATTTTTCGTGCCAAAAATATTTTTGGGAATTTCAGTGGTCTAGGATGCGGATTAATGCCCCTTTCAGGCTGAAAATGTTTTTGGGACATTCAGGGCTCTCTGACACCATTTTTGGGCCACAACCATTTTCTGGACTTTAGGGGGTCTAGGATGCCTGTAAACCCCTTTTTTGGTTCTTCAAAGTTTTCAACATTTTTGCAGGTCTAAAATGCATTTTAAGGCCTTTTTTGGGCTGCTAACATATTCTGAGCTTCATGGGTGTAGGATGCATTTTTCGTGCCAAAAATATTTTTGGGAATTTCAGTGGTCTAGCATGCGGGTTAATGCCCCTTTGAGGCTGCAAATGTTTTTGGGACATTCAGAGCTCTCTGACACAGATTTTGGCCCACCAACATTTTCTGGACTTTAGGGGGTCTAGGATGCCTGTAAACCCCTTTTTTGGTCCTTCAAAGTTTTCAATATTTTTGCAGGCCTAAAATGCATTTTAAGGCCTTTTTTGGGCTGCTAACATATTCTGAGCTTCATGGGTGTAGGATGCATTTTTCGTGCCAAAAATATTTTTGGGAATTTCAGTGGTCTAGGATGCGGGTTAATGCCCCTTTCAGGCTGCAAATGTTTTTGGGACATTCAGGACTCTCTGACACCATTTTTGGGCCTCCAACATTTTTTGGACTTTAGGGGTCTAGGATGCCTGTAAATCCCTTTTTTGGTCCTTCAAAGTTTTCAACATTTTTGCAGGCCTAAAATGCATTTTAAGGCCTTTTTTGGGCTGCTAACATATTCTGAGCTTCATGGGTGTAGGATGCATTTTTCGTGCCAAAAATATTTTTGGGAATTTCAGTGGTCTAGGATGCGGGTTAATGCCCCTTTGACGCTGCACATGTTTTTGGGACATTCAGAGCTCTCTGACACAGATTTTGGCCCACCAACATTTTCTGGACTTTAGGGGGTCTAGGATGCCTCTAAACCCCTTTTTTCGGCCTCCAAAGTTTTCAACATTTTTGCAGGCCTAAAATGCATTTTAAGGCATTTTTGGGCTGCTAAACATTTTCAGAACTTTCAGGGGTGTAGTATTCATTTTTTGTGCCAAATATATTTTTGGGAATGTCAGAGGTCTAGGATGCAGGTTAATGCCCGTTTCACTCTGCAAATGTTTTTGGGACATTCAGGGCTCTCTGACACCATTTTTGGGCCACCAACATTTTCTGGACTTTAGGGGGTCTAGGATGCCTGTAAACCCCTTTTTTGGTCCTTCAAAGTTTTCAACATTTTTGCAGGCCTAAAATGCATTTTAAGGCATTTTTGGGCTGCTAACATTTTCAGAACTTTCAGGGGTGTATTATGCATTTTTTGTGGCAAAAATATTTTTGGGAATTTCAGTGGTCTAGGATGCGGATTAATGCCCCTTTCAGGCTGCAAATGTTTTTGGGACATTCAGGGCTCTCTGACACCATTTTTGGGCCACAACCATTTTCTGGACTTTAGGGGGTCTAGGATGCCTGTAAACCCCTTTTTTGGACCTTCAAAGTTTTCAACATTTTTGTAGGCTTAAGATGCATTTTAAGTCCTTTTTTTGAGATGCCAACATTTTCTGATCTTTCAGGGTTGTAGGATGCATTTTTTGTGCCAAAAATATTTTGGGGAATTTCAGTGGTCTAGGATGCGACTTAATGCCCCTTTCAGGCTGCAAATCTGTTTGGGACATTCAGAGCTCTCTGACACTGTTTTTGGGCCACCAACATTTTCTGGACTTTAGGGGGTCTAGGATGCCTGTAAACCCCTTTTTTGGTCCTTCAAAGTTTTCAACATTTTTGCAGGCCTAAAATGCATTTTAAGGCCTTAATTGGGCTGCTAACATATTCTGAGCTTCAGGGGTATAGGTTGCATTTTTTGTGCCAAAAATATTTTTGGGAATTTCAGTGGTCTAGGATGCGGGTTAATGCCCGTTTCACTCTGCAAATGTTTTTGGAGCATTCAGGGCTCTCTGACACCATTTTTGGGCCACCAACATTTTCTGGACTTTAGGGGGTCTAGGATGCCTGTAAACCCCTTTTTTGGTCCTTCAAAGTTTTCTACATTTTTGCAGGCCTAAGATGCACTTTAAGGCCTTTTTTGGGCTGCTAACATATTCTGAGCTTCATGGGTGTAGTATTCATTTTTTGTGCCAAAAATATTTTTGGGAATGTCAGAGGTTTAGGATGCGGTTTAATGCCCGTTTCACTCTGCAAATGTTTTTGGGACATTCAGGGCTCTCTGACACCATTTTTGGGCCACCAACATTTTCTGGACTTTAGGGGGTCTAGGATGCCTGTAAACCCCTTTTTTGGTCCTTCAAAGTTTTAAACATTTTTGCAGGCCTAAAATGCATTTTAAGGCATATTTGGGCTGCTAACATTTTCAGAACTTTCAGGGGTGTAGTATGCATTTTTTGTGCCAAAAATATTTTTGGGCATTTCAGTGGTCTAGGATGCGGGTTAATGCCCCTTTCAGGCTGCAAATGTTTTTGGGACATTCAAGGCTCTCTGACACCATTTTTGGGCCACCAACATTTTCTGGACTTTAAGGGGTCTAGGATGCCTGTAAACCCCTTTTTTGGTTCTTCAAAGTTTTCAACATTTTTGCAGGCCTAAAATGCATTTTAAGGCCTTTTTTGGGCTGCTAACATATTCTGAGCTTCATGGGTGTAGGATGCATTTTTCGTGCCAAAAATATTTTTGGGAATTTCAGTGGTCTAGGATGCGGATTAATGCCCCTTTCAGGCTGAAAATGTTTTTGGGACATTCAGGGCTCTCTGACACCATTTTTGGGCCACAACCATTTTCTGGACTTTAGGGGGTCTAGGATGCCTGTAAACCCCTTTTTTGGACCTTCAAAGTTTTCAACATTTTTGTAGGCTTAAGATGCATTTTAAGTCCTTTTTTTGAGATGCCAACATTTTCTGATCTTTCAGGGTTGTAGGATGCATTTTTTGTGACAAAAATATTTTGGGGAATTTCAGTGGTCTAGGATGCGACTTAATGCCCCTTTCAGGCTGCAAATCTGTTTGGGACATTCAGAGCTCTCTGACACTGTTTTTGGGCCACCAACATTTTCTGGACTTTAGGGGGTCTAGGATGCCTGTAAACCCCTTTTTTGGTTCTTCAAAGTTTTCAACATTTTTGCAGGTCTAAAATGCATTTTAAGGCCTTTTTTGGGCTGCTAACATATTCTGAGCTTCATGGGTGTAGGATGCATTTTTCGTGCCAAAAATATTTTTGGGAATTTCAGTGGTCTAGCATGCGGGTTAATGCCCCTTTGAGGCTGCAAATGTTTTTGGGACATTCAGAGCTCTCTGACACAGATTTTGGCCCACCAACATTTTCTGGACTTTAGGGGGTCTAGGATGCCTGTAAACCCCTTTTTTGGTCCTTCAAAGTTTTCAATATTTTTGCAGGCCCAAAATGCATTTTAAGGCCTTTTTTGGGCTGCTAACATATTCTGAGCTTCATGGGTGTAGGATGCATTTTTCGTGCCAAAAATATTTTTGGGAATTTCAGTGGTCTAGGATGCGGGTTAATGCCCCTTTCAGGCTGCAAATGTTTTTGGGACATTCAGGACTCTCTGACACCATTTTTGGGCCACCAACATTTTTTGGACTTTAGGGGTCTAGGATGCCTGTAAACCCCTTTTTTGGTCCTTCAAAGTTTTCAACATTTTTGCAGGCCTAAAATGCATTTTAAGGCCTTTTTTGGGCTGCTAACATATTCTGAGCTTCATGGGTGTAGGATGCATTTTTCGTGCCAAAAATATTTTTGGGAATTTCAGTGGTCTAGGATGCGGGTTAATGCCCCTTTGACGCTGCACATGTTTTTGGGACATTCAGAGCTCTCTGACACAGATTTTGGCCCACCAACATTTTCTGGACTTTAGGGGGTCTAGGATGCCTCTAAACCCCTTTTTTCGGCCTCCAAAGTTTTCAACATTTTTGCAGGCCTAAAATGCATTTTAAGGCATTTTTGGCTGCTAAACATTTTCAGAACTTTCAGGGGTGTAGTATTCATTTTTTGTGCCAAAAATATTTTTGGGAATGTCAGAGGTCTAGGATGCAGGTTAATGCCCGTTTCACTCTGCAAATGTTTTTGGGACATTCAGGGCTCTCTGACACCATTTTTGGGCCACCAACATTTTCTGGACTTTAGGGGGTCTAGGATGCCTGTAAACCCCTTTTTTGGTCCTTCAAAGTTTTCAACATTTTTGCAGGCCTAAAATGCATTTTAAGGCATTTTTGGGCTGCTAACATTTTCAGAACTTTCAGGGGTGTATTATGCATTTTTTGTGGCAAAAATATTTTTGGGAATTTCAGTGGTCTAGGATGCGGATTAATGCCCCTTTCAGGCTGCAAATGTTTTTGGGACATTCAGGGCTCTCTGACACCATTTTTGGGCCACAACCATTTTCTGGACTTTAGGGGGTCTAGGATGCCTGTAAACCCCTTTTTTGGACCTTCAAAGTTTTCAACATTTTTGTAGGCTTAAGATGCATTTTAAGTCCTTTTTTTGAGATGCCAACATTTTCTGATCTTTCAGGGTTGTAGGATGCATTTTTTGTGCCAAAAATATTTTGGGGAATTTCAGTGGTCTAGGATGCGACTTAATGCCCCTTTCAGGCTGCAAATCTGTTTGGGACATTCAGAGCTCTCTGACACTGTTTTTGGGCCACCAACATTTTCTGGACTTTAGGTGGTCTAGGATGCCTGTAAACCCCTTTTTTGGTCCTTCAAAGTTTTCAACATTTTTGCAGGCCTAAAATGCATTTTAAGGCCTTAATTGGGCTGCTAACATATTCTGAGCTTCAGGGGTATAGGTTGCATTTTTTGTGCCAAAAATATTTTTGGGAATTTCAGTGGTCTAGGATGCGGGTTAATGCCCGTTTCACTCTGCAAATGTTTTTGGAGCATTCAGGGCTCTCTGACACCATTTTTGGGCCACCAACATTTTCTGGACTTTAGGGGGTCTAGGATGCCTGTAAACCCCTTTTTTGGTCCTTCAAAGTTTTCTACATTTTTGCAGGCCTAAGATGCACTTTAAGGCCTTTTTTGGGCTGCTAACATATTCTGAGCTTCATGGGTGTAGTATTCATTTTTTGTGCCAAAAATATTTTTGGGAATGTCAGAGGTTTAGGATGCGGTTTAATGCCCGTTTCACTCTGCAAATGTTTTTGGGACATTCAGGGCTCTCTGACACCATTTTTGGCCCACCAACATTTTCTGGACTTTAGGGGGTTTAGGATGCCTGTAAACCCCTTTTTTGGTCCTTCAAAGTTTTAAACATTTTTGCAGGCCTAAAATGCATTTTAAGGCATATTTGGGCTGCTAACATTTTCAGAACTTTCAGGGGTGTAGTATGCATTTTTTGTGGCAAAAATATTTTTGGGCATTTCAGTGGTCTAGGATGCGGGTTAATGCCCCTTTCAGGCTGCAAATGTTTTTGGGACATTCAAGGCTCTCTGACACCATTTTTGGGCCACCAACATTTTCTGGACTTTAAGGGGTCTAGGATGCCTGTAAACCCCTTTTTTGGTTCTTCAAAGTTTTCAACATTTTTGCAGGCCTAAAATGCATTTTAAGGCCTTTTTTGGGCTGCTAACATATTCTGAGCTTCATGGGTGTAGGAATGCATTTTTCGTGCCAAAAATATTTTTGGGAATTTCAGTGGTCTAGCATGTGGGTTAATGCCCCTTTGAGGCTGCAAATGTTTTTGGGACATTCAGAGCTCTCTGACACAGATTTTGGCCCACCAACATTTTCTGGACTTTAGGGGGTCTAGGATGCCTGTAAACCCCTTTTTTGGTCCTTCAAAGTTTTCAACATTTTTGCAGGCCTAAAATGCATTTTAAGGCCTTTTTTGGGCTGCTAACATATTCTGAGCTTCATGGGTGTAGGATGCATTTTTCGTGCCAAAAATATTTTTGGGAATTTCAGTGGTCTAGGATGCGGGTTAATGCCCCTTTCAGGCTGCAAATGTTTTTGGGACATTCAGGACTCTCTGACACCATTTTTGGGCCACCAACATTTTTTGGACTTTAGGGGTCTAGGATGCCTGTAAACCCCTTTTTTGGTCCTTCAAAGTTTTCAACATTTTTGCAGGCCTAAAATGCATTTTAAGGCCTTTTTTGGGCTGCTAACATATTCTGAGCTTCATGGGTGTAGGATGCATTTTTCGTGCCAAAAATATTTTTGGGAATTTCAGTGGTCTAGGATGCGGGTTAATGCCCCTTTGAGGCTGCACATGTTTTTGGGACATTCAGAGCTTTCTGACACAGATTTTGGCCCACCAACATTTTCTGGACTTTAGGGGGTCTAGGATGCCTCTAAACCCCTTTTTTCGGCCTCCAAAGTTTTCAACATTTTTGCAGGCCTAAAATGCATTTTAAGGCATTTTTGGGCTGCTAAACATTTTCAGAACTTTCAGGGGTGTAGTATTCATTTTTTGTGCCAAAAATATTTTTGGGAATGTCAGAGGTCTAGGATGCAGGTTAATGCCCGTTTCACTCTGCAAATGTTTTTGGGACATTCAGGGCTCTCTGACACCATTTTTGGGCCACCAACATTTTCTGGACTTTAGGGGGTCTAGGATGCCTGTAAACCCCTTTTTTGGTCCTTCAAAGTTTTCAACATTTTTGCAGGCCTAAAATGCATTTTAAGGCATTTTTGGGCTGCTAACATTTTCAGAACTTTCAGGGGTGTATTATGCATTTTTTGTGGCAAAAATATTTTTGGGAATTTCAGTGGTCTAGGATGCGGATTACTGCCCCTTTCAGGCTGCAAATGTTTTTGGGACATTCAAGGCTCTCTGACACCATTTTTGGGCCACCAACATTTTCTGGACTTTAGGGGGTCTAGGATGCCTGTAAACCCCTTTTTTGGTTCTTCAAAGTTTTCAACATTTTTGCAGGCCTAAAATGCATTTTAAGGCCTTTTTTGGGCTGCTAACATATTCTGAGCTTCATGGGTGTAGGATGTATTTTTCGTGCCAAAAATATTTTTGGGAATTTCAGTGGTCTAGGATGCGGGTTAATGCCCCTTTGAGGCTGCAAATGTTTTGGGGACATTCAGAGCTCTCTGACACAGATTATGGCCCACCAACATTTTCTGGACTTTAGGGGGTCTAGGATGCCTGTAAACCCCTTTTTTGGTCCTTCAAAGTTTTCAACATGTTTGCAGGCCTAAAATGCATTTTAAGGCATTCATTTTTGGGCTGCTAACATTTTCAGAACTTTCAGGGGTGTAGTATGCATTTTTTGTGCCAAAAATATTTTTGGGGATTTCAGTGGTCTAGGATGCGGGTTAATGCCCGTTTCACTCTGCAAATGTTTTTGGAGCTTTCAGGGCTCTCTGACACCATTTTTGGGCCACCAACATTTTCTGGACTTTAGGGTGTCTAGGATGCCTGTAAACCCCTTTTTTGGTCCTTCAAAGTTTTCAACATTTTTGCAGGCCTAAAATGCATTTTAAGGCATTTTTGGGCTGCTAACATTTTCAGAACTTTCAGGGGTGTAGTATGCATTTTTTGTGCCAAAAATATTTTTGGTTTTGGGAATTTCAGTGGTCTAGGATGCGTGTTAATGCCCGTTTCACTCTGCAAATGTTTTTGGGACATTCAGGGCTCTCTGACACCATTTTTGGGCCACCAACATTTTCTGGACTTTAGGGGGTCTAGGATGCCTGTAAACCCCTTTTTTGGTCCGTCAAAGTTTTCAACATTTTTGCAGGCCTAAAATGCATTTTAAGGCCTTTTTTGGGCTGCTAACATATTCTGAGCTTCATGGGTGTAGGATGCATTTTTCGTGCCAAAAATATTTTTGGGAATTTCAGTGGTCTAGGATGCGGGTTAATGCCCCTTTGAGGCTGCACATGTTTTGGGACATTCAGGGCTCTCTGACACCATTATAGGGCCACAACCATTTTCTGGACTTTAGGGGGTCTAGGATGATTCTAAACCCCTTTTTTCGGCCTCCAAAGTTTTCAACATTTTTGCAGGCCTAAAATGCATTTTAAGGCATTTTTGGGCTGCTAACATTTTCAGAACTTTCAGGGGTGTAGTATGCATTTTTTGTGCCAAAAATATTTTGGGAATTTCAGTGGTCTAGGATGTGGGTTAATGCCCCTTTCAGGCTGCACATGTTTTGGGACATTCAGGGCTCTCTGACACCATTTTAGGGCCACAACCATTTTCTGGACTTTAGGGGGTCTAGGATGCCTGTAAACCCCTGTTTTGGTCCTTCAAAGTTTTCTACATTTTTGCAGGCCTAAAATGCATTTTAAGGCATTTTTGGGCTGCTAACATTTTCAGAACTTTCAGGGGTGTAGTATGCATTTTTTGTGCCAAAAATATTTTTGGGAATTTCAGTGGTCTAGGATGCGGGTTAATGCCCGTTTCACTCTGCAAATGTTTTTGGGACATTCAGAGCTCTCTGACACTGTTTTTGACCCACCAACATTTTCTGGACTTTAGGGGGTCTAGGATGCCTGTAAACCCCTTTTTTGGGCCTCCGAAGTTTTCAACATTTTTGCAGGCTTAAAATGCATTTTAAGGCCTTTTCTGGGCTGCTAACATATTCTAAGCCTTAGGGGTGTAGGATGCATTTTTCGTGCAAAAAATATTTTTGGGAATTTCAGTGGTCTAGGATGCTGGTTAATGCCCCTTTCAGGCTGCAAATGTTTTTGGGAATTCAGGGCTCTCTGACACCATTTTTGAGCGACAATCATTTTCTGGACTTTAGGGTGTCTAGGATGCCTGCAACCCCTTTTTTGGGCCTCCAAAGTTTTCAACATTTGTGCAGGCCTAAAATGCATTCTAAGGCCTTTTTTGGGCCGCTAACATATTCTGAGCTTCAGGGGTATAGGTTGAATTTTTCATGCCAAAAATATTTTGGGAAATTTCAGTGGTCTAGGATGCAGCTTAATGCCCCTTTCAGGCTGCAAATGTTTTTGGACATTCAGAGCTCTCTGACACTGATTTTGGCCCACTAACATTTTCTGGACTTTAGGGGGTCTAGGATGCCTCTAAACCCCTTTTTTCCACCTCCAAGGTTTTCTATATTTTTGCAGGCCTAAGATGCACTTTAAGGCATTTTTGGGCTGCTAACATTTTCAGAACTTTCAGGGGTGTAGTATGCATTTTTTGTGCCAAAAATATTTTTGGGAATTTCAGTGGTCTAGGATGTGGGTTAATGCCCGTTTCACTCTGCAAATGTTTTTGAGGCATTCAGAGCTCTCTGACACAGATTTTGGCCCACCAACATTTTCTGGACTTTAGGGGGTCTAGGATGCCTCTAAACCCCTTTTTTCGGCCTCCAAAGTTTTCAACATTTTTGCAGGCCTAAAATGCATTTTAAGGCCTTAATTGGGCTGCTAACATATTCTGAGCTTCAGGGGTATAGGTTGCATTTTTTGTGCCAAAAATATTTTTGGGAATTTCAGTGGTCTAGGATGCGGGTTAATGCCCCTTTCAGGCTGCAAATGTTTTTGGAGCATTCAGGGCTCTCTGACACCATTTTTGGGCCACAACCATTTTCTGGACTTTAGGGGGTCTAGGATGCCTGTAAACCCCTTTTTTGGTCCTTGAAAGTTTTCAACATTTTTGCAGGCCTAAAATGCATTTTGAGGCATTTTTGGGCTGCTAACATTTTCAGAACTTTCAGGGGTGTAGTATGCATTTTTTGTGCCAAAAATATTTTTGGGAATTTCAGTGGTCTAGGATGCGGGTTAATGCCCCTTTCAGGCTGCAAATGTTTTTGGGACATTCAGGGCTCTCTGACACCATTTTTGGGCCACAACCATTTTCTGGACTTTAGGGGGTCTAGGATGCCTGTAAACCCCTTTTTTGGTCCTTGAAAGTTTTCAACATTTTTGCAGGCCTAAAATGCATTTTGAGGCATTTTTGGGCTGCTAACATTTTCAGAACTTTCAGGGGTGTAGTATGCATTTTTTGTGCCAAAAATATTTTTAGGAATTTCAGTGGTCTGGGATGTGGGTTAGTGCCACTTTCAGGCTGAAAATGTTTTTGGGACATTCAGAGCTCTCTGACACTGATTTTGTCCCACCAACATTTTCTGGACTTTGGGGGGTCTAGGATGCCTGTAAACCCCTTTTTTTGGCCTCCAAAGTGTTCAACATTTGTGCAGGCCTAAGAAGCATTTTAAGTCCTTTTTTTGAGCTGCCAACATTTTCTGATTTTCAGGGTTGTAGTATGCATTTTTTGTGGCAAAAATATTTTGGGGAATTTCAGTGGTCTAGGATGCAGGTTAATGCCCGTTTCACTCTGCAAATGTTTTTGGAGCATTCAGGGCTCTCTGACACCATTTTTGGGCCACCAACATTTTCTGGACTTTAGGGTGTCTAGGATGCCTGTAAACCCCTTTTTTGGTCCTTCAAAGTTTTCAACATTTTTGCAGGCCTAAAATGCATTTTAAGGCATTTTTGGGCTGCTAACATTTTCAGAACTTTCAGGGGTGTAGTATGCATTTTCTGTGCCAAAAATATTTTTGGTTTTGCGAATTTCAGTGGTCTAGGATGCGTGTTAATGCCCGTTTCACTCTGCAAATGTTTTTGGGGCATTCAGAGCTCTCTGACACAGATTTTGGCCCACCAACATTTTCTGGACTTTAGGGGGTCTAGGATGCCTCTAAACCCCTTTTTTCGGCCTCCAAAGTTTTCAACATTTTTGCAGGCCTAAAATGCATTTTAAGGCATTTTTGGGCTGCTAACATTTTCAGAACTTTCAGGGGTGTAGTATGCATTTTTTGTGCCAAAAATATTTTTGGGAATTTCAGTGGTCTAGGATGCTGGTTAATGCCCCTTTCAGGCTGCAAATGTTTTTGGGACATTCAGGGCTCTCTGACACCATTTTTGGGCCACAACCATTTTCTGGACTTTAGGGGGTCTAGGATGCCTGTAAACCCCTTTTTTGGTCCTTCAAAGTTTTCAACATTTTTGCAGGCCTAAAATGCATTTTGAGGCATTTTTGGGCTGCTAACATTTTCAGAACTTTCAGGGGTGTAGTATGCATTTTTTGTGCCAAAAATATTTTTAGGAATTTCAGTGGTCTGGGATTCGGGTTAATGCCCGTTTCACTCTGCAAATGTTTTTGGAGCATTCAGGGCTCTCTGACACCATTTTTGGCCCACCAACATTTTCTGGACTTTAGGGGGTCTAGGATGCCTGTAAACCCCTTTTTTGGTCCTTCAAAGTTTTCAACATGTTTGCAGGCCTAAAATGCATTTTAAGGCATTTTTGGGCTGCTAACATTTTCAGAACTTTCAGGGGTGTAGTATGCATTTTTTGTGCCAAAAATATTTTTGGGAATTTCAGTGGTCTAGGATTCGGGTTAATGCCCGTTTCACTCTGCAAATGTTTTTGGAGTATTCAGGGCTCTCTGACACCATTTTTGGCCCACCAACATTTTCTGGACTTTAGGGGGTCTAGGATGCCGGTAAACCCCTTTTTTGGTCCTTCAAAGTTTTCAACATTTTTGCAGGCCTAAAATGCATTTTAAGGCATTTTTGGGCTGCTAACATTTTCAGAACTTTCAGGGGTGTAGTATGCATTTTTTGTGCCAAAAATATTTTTGGGAATTTCAGTGGTCTAGGATGCGTGTTAATGCCCGTTTCTCTCTGCAAATGTTTTTGGGACATTCAGAGCTCTCTGACACAGATTTTGGCCCACCAACATTTTCTGGACTTTAGGGGGTCTAGGATGCCTCTAAACCCCTTTTTTCGGCCTCCAAAGTTTTCAACATTTTTGCAGGCCTAAAATGCATTTTAAGGCATTTTTGGGCTGCTAAACATTTTCAGAACTTTCAGGGGTGTAGTATTCATTTTTTGTGCCAAAAATATTTTTGGGAATGTCAGAGGTCTAGGATGCAGGTTAATGCCCGTTTCACTCTGCAAATGTTTTTGGGACATTCAGGGCTCTCTGACACCATTTTTGGGCCACCAACATTTTCTGGACTTTAGGGGGTCTAGGATGCCTGTAAACCCCTTTTTTGGTCCTTCAAAGTTTTCAACATTTTTGCAGGCCTAAAATGCATTTTAAGGCATTTTTGGGCTGCTAACATTTTCAGAACTTTCAGGGGTGTATTATGCATTTTTTGTGGCAAAAATATTTTTGGGAATTTCAGTGGTCTAGGATGCGGATTAATGCCCCTTTCAGGCTGCAAATGTTTTTGGGACATTCAGGGCTCTCTGACACCATTTTTGGGCCACAACCATTTTCTGGACTTTAGGGGGTCTAGGATGCCTGTAAACCCCTTTTTTGGACCTTCAAAGTTTTCAACATTTTTGTAGGCTTAAGATGCATTTTAAGTCCTTTTTTTGAGATGCCAACATTTTCTGATCTTTCAGGATTGTAGGATGCATTTTTTGTGCCAAAAATATTTTGGGGAATTTCAGTGGTCTAGGATGCGACTTAATGCCCCTTTCAGGCTGCAAATCTGTTTGGGACATTCAGAGCTCTCTGACACTGTTTTTGGGCCACCAACATTTTCTGGACTTTAGGGGGTCTAGGATGCCTGTAAACCCCTTTTTTGGTCCTTCAAAGTTTTCAACATTTTTGCAGGCCTAAAATGCATTTTAAGGCCTTAATTGGGCTGCTAACATATTCTGAGCTTCAGGGGTATAGGTTGCATTTTTTGTGCCAAAAATATTTTTGGGAATTTCAGTGGTCTAGGATGCGGGTTAATGCCCGTTTCACTCTGCAAATGTTTTTGGAGCATTCAGGGCTCTCTGACACCATTTTTGGGCCACCAACATTTTCTGGACTTTAGGGGGTCTAGGATGCCTGTAAACCCCTTTTTTGGTCCTTCAAAGTTTTAAACATTTTTGCAGGCCTAAAATGCATTTTAAGGCATATTTGGGCTGCTAACATTTTCAGACTTTCAGGGGTGTAGTATGCATTTTTTGTGCCAAAAATATTTTTGGGCATTTCAGTGGTCTAGGATGCGGGTTAATGCCCCTTTCAGGCTGCAAATGTTTTTGGGACATTCAAGGCTCTCTGACACCATTTTTGGGCCACCAACATTTTCTGGACTTTAAGGGGTCTAGGATGCCTGTAAACCCCTTTTTTGGTTCTTCAAAGTTTTCAACATTTTTGCAGGCCTAAAATGCATTTTAAGGCCTTTTTTGGGCTGCTAACATATTCTGAGCTTCATGGGTGTAGGATGCATTTTTCGTGCCAAAAATATTTTTGGGAATTTCAGTGGTCTAGGATGCGGATTAATGCCCCTTTCAGGCTGAAATGTTTTTGGGACATTCAGGGCTCTCTGACACCATTTTTGGGCCACAACCATTTTCTGGACTTTAGGGGGTCTAGGATGCCTGTAAACCCCTTTTTTGGACCTTCAAAGTTTTCAACATTTTTGTAGGCTTAAGATGCATTTTAAGTCCTTTTTTTGAGATGCCAACATTTTCTGATCTTTCAGGTTTGTAGGATGCATTTTTTGTGACAAAAATATTTTGGGGAATTTCAGTGGTCTAGGATGCGACTTAATGCCCCTTTCAGGCTGCAAATCTGTTTGGGACATTCAGAGCTCTCTGACACTGTTTTTGGGCCACCAACATTTTCTGGACTTTAGGGGGTCTAGGATGCCTGTAAACCCCTTTTTTGGTTCTTCAAAGTTTTCAACATTTTTGCAGGTCTAAAATGCATTTTAAGGCCTTTTTTGGGCTGCTAACATATTCTGAGCTTCATGGGTGTAGGATGCATTTTTCGTGCCAAAAATATTTTTGGGAATTTCAGTGGTCTAGCATGCGGGTTAATGCCCCTTTGAGGCTGCAAATGTTTTTGGGACATTCAGAGCTCTCTGACACAGATTTTGGCCCACCAACATTTTCTGGACTTTAGGGGGTCTAGGATGCCTGTAAACCCCTTTTTTGGTCCTTCAAAGTTTTCAATATTTTTGCAGGCCTAAAATGCATTTTAAGGCCTTTTTTGGGCTGCTAACATATTCTGAGCTTCATGGGTGTAGGATGCATTTTTCGTGCCAAAAATATTTTTGGGAATTTCAGTGGTCTAGGATGCGGGTTAATGCCCCTTTCAGGCTGCAAATGTTTTTGGGACATTCAGGACTCTCTGACACCATTTTTGGGCCACCAACATTTTTTGGACTTTAGGGGTCTAGGATGCCTGTAAACCCCTTTTTTGGTCCTTCAAAGTTTTCAACATTTTTGCAGGCCTAAAATGCATTTTAAGGCCTTTTTTGGGCTGCTAACATATTCTGAGCTTCATGGGTGTAGGATGCATTTTTCGTGCCAAAAATATTTTTGGGAATTTCAGTGGTCTAGGATGCGGGTTAATGCCCCTTTGACGCTGCACATGTTTTTGGGACATTCAGAGCTCTCTGACACAGATTTTGGCCCACCAACATTTTCTGGACTTTAGGGGGTCTAGGATGCCTCTAAACCCCTTTTTTCGGCCTCCAAAGTTTTCAACATTTTTGCAGGCCTAAAATGCATTTTAAGGCATTTTTGGGCTGCTAAACATTTTCAGAACTTTCAGGGGTGTAGTATTCATTTTTTGTGCCAAAAATATTTTTGGGAATGTCAGAGGTCTAGGATGCAGGTTAATGCCCGTTTCACTCTGCAAATGTTTTTGGGACATTCAGGGCTCTCTGACACCATTTTTGGGCCACCAACATTTTCTGGACTTTAGGGGGTCTAGGATGCCTGTAAACCCCTTTTTTGGTCCTTCAAAGTTTTCAACATTTTTGCAGGCCTAAAATGCATTTTAAGGCATTTTTGGGCTGCTAACATTTTCAGAACTTTCAGGGGTGCATTATGCATTTTTTGTGGCAAAAATATTTTTGGGAATTTCAGTGGTCTAGGATGCGGATTAATGCCCCTTTCAGGCTGCAAATGTTTTTGGGACATTCAGGGCTCTCTGACACCATTTTTGGGCCACAACCATTTTCTGGACTTTAGGGGGTCTAGGATGCCTGTAAACCCCTTTTTTGGACCTTCAAAGTTTTCAACATTTTTGTAGGCTTAAGATGCATTTTAAGTCCTTTTTTTGAGATGCCAACATTTTCTGATCTTTCAGGGTTGTAGGATGCATTTTTTGTGCCAAAAATATTTTGGGGAATTTCAGTGGTCTAGGATGCGACTTAATGCCCCTTTCAGGCTGCAAATCTGTTTGGGACATTCAGAGCTCTCTGACACTGTTTTTGGGCCACCAACATTTTCTGGACTTTAGGTGGTCTAGGATGCCTGTAAACCCCTTTTTTGGTCCTTCAAAGTTTTCAACATTTTTGCAGGCCTAAAATGCATTTTAAGGCCTTAATTGGGCTGCTAACATATTCTGAGCTTCAGGGGTATAGGTTGCATTTTTTGTGCCAAAAATATTTTTGGGAATTTCAGTGGTCTAGGATGCGGGTTAATGCCCGTTTCACTCTGCAAATGTTTTTGGAGCATTCAGGGCTCTCTGACACCATTTTTGGGCCACCAACATTTTCTGGACTTTAGGGGGTCTAGGATGCCTGTAAACCCCTTTTTTGGTCCTTCAAAGTTTTCTACATTTTTGCAGGCCTAAGATGCACTTTAAGGCCTTTTTTGGGCTGCTAACATATTCTGAGCTTCATGGGTGTAGTATTCATTTTTTGTGCCAAAAATATTTTTGGGAATGTCAGAGGTTTAGGATGCGGTTTAATGCCCGTTTCACTCTGCAAATGTTTTTGGGACATTCAGGGCTCTCTGACACCATTTTTGGCCCACCAACATTTTCTGGACTTTAGGGGGTTTAGGATGCCTGTAAACCCCTTTTTTGGTCCTTCAAAGTTTTAAACATTTTTGCAGGCCTAAAATGCATTTTAAGGCATATTTGGGCTGCTAACATTTTCAGAACTTTCAGGGGTGTAGTATGCATTTTTTGTGGCAAAAATATTTTTGGGCATTTCAGTGGTCTAGGATGCGGGTTAATGCCCCTTTCAGGCTGCAAATGTTTTTGGGACATTCAAGGCTCTCTGACACCATTTTTGGGCCACCAACATTTTCTGGACTTTAAGGGGTCTAGGATGCCTGTAAACCCCTTTTTTGGTTCTTCAAAGTTTTCAACATTTTTGCAGGCCTAAAATGCATTTTAAGGCCTTTTTTGGGCTGCTAACATATTCTGAGCTTCATGGGTGTAGGATGCATTTTTCGTGCCAAAAATATTTTTGGGAATTTCAGTGGTCTAGCATGCGGGTTAATGCCCCTTTGAGGCTGCAAATGTTTTTGGGACATTCAGAGCTCTCTGACACAGATTTTGGCCCACCAACATTTTCTGGACTTTAGGGGGTCTAGGATGCCTGTAAACCCCTTTTTTGGTCCTTCAAAGTTTTCAACATTTTTGCAGGCCTAAAATGCATTTTAAGGCCTTTTTTGGGCTGCTAACATATTCTGAGCTTCATGGGTGTAGGATGCATTTTTCGTGCCAAAAATATTTTTGGGAATTTCAGTGGTCTAGGATGCGGGTTAATGCCCCTTTCAGGCTGCAAATGTTTTTGGGACATTCAGGACTCTCTGACACCATTTTTGGGCCAACAACATTTTTTGGACTTTAGGGGTCTAGGATGCCTGTAAACCCCTTTTTTGGTCCTTCAAAGTTTTCAACATTTTTGCAGGCCTAAAATGCATTTTAAGGCCTTTTTTGGGCTGCTAACATATTCTGAGCTTCATGGGTGTAGGATGCATTTTTCGTGCCAAAAATATTTTTGGGAATTTCAGTGGTCTAGGATGCGGGTTAATGCCCCTTTGAGGCTGCACATGTTTTTGGGACATTCAGAGCTCTCTGACACAGATTTTGGCCCACCAACATTTTCTGGACTTTAGGGGGTCTAGGATGCCTCTAAACCCCTTTTTTCGGCCTCCAAAGTTTTCAACATTTTTGCAGGCCTAAAATGCATTTTAAGGCATTTTTGGGCTGCTAAACATTTTCAGAACTTTCAGGGGTGTAGTATTCATTTTTTGTGCCAAAAATATTTTTGGGAATGTCAGAGGTCTAGGATGCAGGTTAATGCCCGTTTCACTCTGCAAATGTTTTTGGGACATTCAGGGCTCTCTGACACCATTTTTGGGCCACCAACATTTTCTGGACTTTAGGGGGTCTAGGATGCCTGTAAACCCCTTTTTTGGTCCTTCAAAGTTTTCAACATTTTTGCAGGCCTAAAATGCATTTTAAGGCATTTTTGGGCTGCTAACATTTTCAGAACTTTCAGGGGTGTATTATGCATTTTTTGTGGCAAAAATATTTTTGGGAATTTCAGTGGTCTAGGATGCGGATTAATGCCCCTTTCAGGCTGCAAATGTTTTTGGGACATTCAATGCTCTCTGACACCATTTTTGGGCCACCAACATTTTCTGGACTTTAGGGGGTCTAGGATGCCTGTAAACCCCTTTTTTGGTTCTTCAAAGTTTTCAACATTTTTGCAGGCCTAAAATGCATTTTAAGGCCTTTTTTGGGCTGCTAACATATTCTGAGCTTCATGGGTGTAGGATGTATTTTTCGTGCCAAAAATATTTTTGGGAATTTCAGTGGTCTAGGATGCGGGTTAATGCCCCTTTGAGGCTGCAAATGTTTTTGGGACATTCAGAGCTCTCTGACACAGATTTTGGCCCACCAACATTTTCTGGACTTTAGGGGGTCTAGGATGCCTGTAAACCCCTTTTTTGGTCCTTCAAAGTTTTCAACATGTTTGCAGGCCTAAAATGCATTTTAAGGCATTTTTGGGCTGCTAACATTTTCAGAACTTTCAGGGGTGTAGTATGCATTTTTTGTGCCAAAAATATTTTTGGGAATTTCAGTGGTCTAGGATGCGGGTTAATGCCCGTTTCACTCTGCAAATGTTTTTGGAGCTTTCAGGGCTCTCTGACACCATTTTTGGGCCACCAACATTTTCTGGACTTTAGGGTGTCTAGGATGCCTGTAAACCCCTTTTTTGGTCCTTCAAAGTTTTCAACATTTTTGCAGGCCTAAAATGCATTTTAAGGCATTTTTGGGCTGCTAACATTTTCAGAACTTTCAGGGGTGTAGTATGCATTTTTTGTGCCAAAAATATTTTTGGTTTTGGGAATTTCAGTGGTCTAGGATGCGTGTTAATGCCCGTTTCACTCTGCAAATGTTTTTGGGACATTCAGGGCTCTCTGACACCATTTTTGGGCCACCAACATTTTCTGGACTTTAGGGGGTCTAGGATGCCTGTAAACCCCTTTTTTGGTCCGTCAAAGTTTTCAACATTTTTGCAGGCCTTAAATGCATTTTAAGGCCTTTTTTGGGCTGCTAACATATTCTGAGCTTCATGGGTGTAGGATGCATTTTTCGTGCCAAAAATATTTTTGGGAATTTCAGTGGTCTAGGATGCGGGTTAATGCCCCTTTGAGGCTGCACATGTTTTGGGACATTCAGGGCTCTCTGACACCATTTTAGGGCCACAACCATTTTCTGGACTTTAGGGGGTCTAGGATGATTCTAAACCCCTTTTTTCGGCCTCCAAAGTTTTCAACATTTTTGCAGGCCTAAAATGCATTTTAAGGCATTTTTGGGCTGCTAACATTTTCAGAACTTTCAGGGGTGTAGTATGCATTTTTTGTGCCAAAAATATTTTGGGAATTTCAGTGGTCTAGGATGCGGGTTAATGCCCGTTTCACTCTGCAAATGTTTTTGGGACATTCAGAGCTCTCTGACACTGTTTTTGACCCACCAACATTTTCTGGACTTTAGGGGGTCTAGGATGCCTGTAAACCCCTTTTTTGGGCCTCCGAAGTTTTCAACATTTTTGCAGGCTTAAAATGCATTTTAAGGCCTTTTCTGGGCTGCTAACATATTCTGAGCCTTAGGGGTGTAGGATGCATTTTTCGTGCAAAAAATATTTTTGGGAATTTCAGTGGTCTAGGATGCTGGTTAATGCCCCTTTCAGGCTGCAAATGTTTTTGGGAATTCAGGGCTCTCTGACACCATTTTTGAGCGACAATCATTTTCTGGACTTTAGGGTGTCTAGGATGCCTGCAACCCCTTTTTTGGGCCTCCAAAGTTTTCAACATTTGTGCAGGCCTAAAATGCATTTTAAGGCCTTTTTTGGGCTGCTAACATATTCTGAGCTTCAGGGGTATAGGTTGAATTTTTCATGCCAAAAATATTTTGGGAAATTTCAGTGGTCTAGGATGCAGCTTAATGCCCCTTTCAGGCTGCACATGTTTTTGGGACATTCAGAGCTCTCTGACACTGATTTTGGCCCACTAACATTTTCTGGACTTTAGGGGGTCTAGGATGCCTCTAAACCCCTTTTTTCCACCTCCAAGGTTTTCTATATTTTTGCAGGCCTAAGATGCACTTTAAGGCATTTTTGGGCTGCTAACATTTTCAGAACTTTCAGGAGTGTAGTATGCATTTTTTGTGCCAAAAATATTTTTGGGAATTTCAGTGGTCTAGGATGTGGGTTAATGCCCGTTTCACTCTGCAAATGTTTTTGGGACATTCAGAGCTCTCTGACACCGATTTTGGCCCACCAACATTTTCTGGACTTTAGGGGGTCTAGGATGCCTGTAAACCCCTTTTTTGGGCCTCTAAAGTTTTCAACATTTTTGCAGGCCTAAAATGCATTTTAAGGCCTTTTTTGGGCTGCTAACATATTCTGAGCTTCATGGGTGTAGGATGCATTTTTCGTGCCAAAAATATTTTTGGGAATTTCAGTGGTCTAGGATGCGGGTTAATGCCCCTTTGACGCTGCACATGTTTTTGGGACATTCAGAGCTCTCTGACACAGATTTTGGCCCACCAACATTTTCTGGACTTTAGGAGGTCTAGGATGCCTCTAAACCCCTTTTTTCGGCCTCCAAAGTTTTCAACATTTTTGCAGGCCTAAAATGCATTTTAAGGCATTTTTGGGCTGCTAAACATTTTCAGAACTTTCAGGGGTGTAGTATTCATTTTTTGTGCCAAAAATATTTTTGGGAATGTCAGAGGTCTAGGATGCAGGTTAATGCCCGTTTCACTCTGCAAATGTTTTTGGGACATTCAGGGCTCTCTGACACCATTTTTGGGCCACCAACATTTTCTGGACTTTAGGGGGTCTAGGATGCCTGTAAACCCCTTTTTTGGTCCTTCAAAGTTTTCAACATTTTTGCAGGCCTAAAATGCATTTTAAGGCATTTTTGGGCTGCTAACATTTTCAGAACTTTCAGGGGTGTATTATGCATTTTTTGTGGCAAAAATATTTTTGGGAATTTCAGTGGTCTAGGATGCGGATTAATGCCCCTTTCAGGCTGCAAATGTTTTTGGGACATTCAGGGCTCTCTGACACCATTTTTGGGCCACAACCATTTTCTGGACTTTAGGGGGTCTAGGATGCCTGTAAACCCCTTTTTTGGACCTTCAAAGTTTTCAACATTTTTGTAGGCTTAAGATGCATTTTAAGTCCTTTTTTTGAGATGCCAACATTTTCTGATCTTTCAGGGTTGTAGGATGCATTTTTTGTGCCAAAAATATTTTGGGGAATTTCAGTGGTCTAGGATGCGACTTAATGCCCCTTTCAGGCTGCAAATCTGTTTGGGACATTCAGAGCTCTCTGACACTGTTTTTGGGCCACCAACATTTTCTGGACTTTAGGGGGTCTAGGATGCCTGTAAACCCCTTTTTTGGTCCTTCAAAGTTTTCAACATTTTTGCAGGCCTAAAATGCATTTTAAGGCCTTAATTGGGCTGCTAACATATTCTGAGCTTCAGGGGTATAGGTTGCATTTTTTGTGCCAAAAATATTTTTGGGAATTTCAGTGGTCTAGGATGCGGGTTAATGCCCGTTTCACTCTGCAAATGTTTTTGGAGCATTCAGGGCTCTCTGACACCATTTTTGGGCCACCAACATTTTCTGGACTTTAGGGGGTCTAGGATGCCTGTAAACCGCTTTTTTGGTCCTTCAAAGTTTTCTACATTTTTGCAGGCCTAAGATGCACTTTAAGGCCTTTTTTGGGCTGCTAACATATTCTGAGCTTCATGGGTGTAGTATTCATTTTTTGTGCCAAAAATATTTTTGGGAATGTCAGAGGTTTAGGATGCGGTTTAATGCCCGTTTCACTCTGCAAATGTTTTTGGGACATTCAGGGCTCTCTGACACCATTTTTGGCCCACCAACATTTTCTGGACTTTAGGGGGTCTAGGATGCCTGTAAACCCCTTTTTTGGTCCTTCAAAGTTTTAAACATTTTTGCAGGCCTAAAATGCATTTTAAGGCATATTTGGGCTGCTAACATTTTCAGAACTTTCAGGGGTGTAGTATGCATTTTTTGTGCCAAAAATATTTTTGGGCATTTCAGTGGTCTAGGATGCGGGTTAATGCCCCTTTCAGGCTGCAAATGTTTTTGGGACATTCAAGGCTCTCTGACACCATTTTTGGGCCACCAACATTTTCTGGACTTTAAGGGGTCTAGGATGCCTGTAAACCCCTTTTTTGGTTCTTCAAAGTTTTCAACATTTTTGCAGGCCTAAAATGCATTTTAAGGCCTTTTTTGGGCTGCTAACATATTCTGAGCTTCATGGGTGTAGGATGCATTTTTCGTGCCAAAAATATTTTTGGGAATTTCAGTGGTCTAGGATGCGGATTAATGCCCCTTTCAGGCTGAAAATGTTTTTGGGACATTCAGGGCTCTCTGACACCATTTTTGGGCCACAACCATTTTCTGGACTTTAGGGGGTCTAGGATGCCTGTAAACCCCTTTTTTGGACCTTCAAAGTTTTCAACATTTTTGTAGGCTTAAGATGCATTTTAAGTCCTTTTTTTGAGATGCCAACATTTTCTGATCTTTCAGGGTTGTAGGATGCATTTTTTGTGACAAAAATATTTTGGGGAATTTCAGTGGTCTAGGATGCGACTTAATGCCCCTTTCAGGCTGCAAATCTGTTTGGGACATTCAGAGCTCTCTGACACTGTTTTTGGGCCACCAACATTTTCTGGACTTTAGGGGGTCTAGGATGCCTGTAAACCCCTTTTTTGGTTCTTCAAAGTTTTCAACATTTTTGCAGGTCTAAAATGCATTTTAAGGCCTTTTTTGGGCTGCTAACATATTCTGAGCTTCATGGGTGTAGGATGCATTTTTCGTGCCAAAAATATTTTTGGGAATTTCAGTGGTCTAGCATGCGGGTTAATGCCCCTTTGAGGCTGCAAATGTTTTTGGGACATTCAGAGCTCTCTGACACAGATTTTGGCCCACCAACATTTTCTGGACTTTAGGGGGTCTAGGATGCCTGTAAACCCCTTTTTTGGTCCTTCAAAGTTTTCAATATTTTTGCAGGCCTAAAATGCATTTTAAGGCCTTTTTTGGGCTGCTAACATATTCTGAGCTTCATGGGTGTAGGATGCATTTTTCGTGCCAAAAATATTTTTGGGAATTTCAGTGGTCTAGGATGCGGGTTAATGCCCCTTTCAGGCTGCAAATGTTTTTGGGACATTCAGGACTCTCTGACACCATTTTTGGGCCACCAACATTTTTTGGACTTTAGGGGTCTAGGATGCCTGTAAACCCCTTTTTTGGTCCTTCAAAGTTTTCAACATTTTTGCAGGCCTAAAATGCATTTTAAGGCCTTTTTTGGGCTGCTAACATATTCTGAGCTTCATGGGTGTAGGATGCATTTTTCGTGCCAAAAATATTTTTGGGAATTTCAGTGGTCTAGGATGCGGGTTAATGCCCCTTTGACGCTGCACATGTTTTTGGGACATTCAGAGCTCTCTGACACAGATTTTGGCCCACCAACATTTTCTGGACTTTAGGGGGTCTAGGATGCCTGTAAACCCCTTTTTTGGTCCTTCAAAGTTTTCTACATTTTTGCAGGCCTAAGATGCACTTTAAGGCCTTTTTTGGGCTGCTAACATATTCTGAGCTTCATGGGTGTAGGATGCATTTTTCGTGCCAAAAATATTTTTGGGAATTTCAGTGGTCTAGGATGCGGGTTAATGCCCCTTTCAGGCTGCAAATGTTTTTGGGACATTCAAGGCTCTCTGACACCATTTTTGGGCCACCAACATTTTCTGGACTTTAAGGGGTCTAGGATGCCTGTAAACCCCTTTTTTGGTTCTTCAAAGTTTTCAACATTTTTGCAGGCCTAAAATGCATTTTAAGGCCTTTTTTGGGCTGCTAACATATTCTGAGCTTCATGGGTGTAGGATGCATTTTTCGTGCCAAAAATATTTTTCGGAATTTCAGTGGTCTAACATGCGGGTTAATGCCCCTTTGAGGCTGCAAATGTTTTTGGGACATTCAGAGCTCTCTGACACAGATTTTGGCCCACCAACATTTTCTGGACTTTAGGGGGTCTAGGATGCCTGTAAACCCCTTTTTTGGTCCTTCAAAGTTTTCAACATTTTTGCAGGCCTAAAATGCATTTTAAGGCCTTTTTTGGGCTGCTAACATATTCTGAGCTTCATGGGTGTAGGATGCATTTTTCGTGCCAAAAATATTTTTGGGAATTTCAGTGGTCTAGGATGCGGGTTAATGCCCCTTTCAGGCTGCAAATGTTTTTGGGACATTCAGGACTCTCTGACACCATTTTTGGGCCACCAACATTTTTTGGACTTTAGGGGTCTAGGATGCCTGTAAACCCCTTTTTTGGTCCTTCAAAGTTTTCAACATTTTTGCAGGCCTAAAATGCATTTTAAGGCCTTTTTTGGGCTGCTAACATATTCTGAGCTTCATGGGTGTAGGATGCATTTTTCGTGCCAAAAATATTTTTGGGAATTTCAGTGGTCTAGGATGCGGGTTAATGCCCCTTTGAGGCTGCACATGTTTTTGGGACATTCAGAGCTCTCTGACACAGATTTTGACCCACCAACATTTTCTGGACTTTAGGGGGTCTAGGATGCCTCTAAACCCCTTTTTTCGGCCTCCAAAGTTTTCAACATTTTTGCAGGCCTAAAATGCATTTTAAGGCATTTTTGGGCTGCTAAACATTTTCAGAACTTTCAGGGGTGTAGTATTCATTTTTTGTGCCAAAAATATTTTTGGGAATGTCAGAGGTCTAGGATGCAGGTTAATGCCCGTTTCACTCTGCAAATGTTTTTGGGACATTCAGGGCTCTCTGACACCATTTTTGGGCCACCAACATTTTCTGGACTTTAGGGGGTCTAGGATGCCTGTAAACCCCTTTTTTGGTCCTTCAAAGTTTTCAACATTTTTGCAGGCCTAAAATGCATTTTAAGGCATTTTTGGGCTGCTAACATTTTCAGAACTTTCAGGGGTGTATTATGCATTTTTTGTGGCAAAAATATTTTTGGGAATTTCAGTGGTCTAGGATGCGGATTAATGCCCCTTTCAGGCTGCAAATGTTTTTGGGACATTCAAGGCTCTCTGACACCATTTTTGGGCCACCAACATTTTCTGGACTTTAGGGGGTCTAGGATGCCTGTAAACCCCTTTTTTGGTTCTTCAAAGTTTTCAACATTTTTGCAGGCCTAAAATGCATTTTAAGGCCTTTTTTGGGCTGCTAACATATTCTGAGCTTCATGGGTGTAGGATGTATTTTTCGTGCCAAAAATATTTTTGGGAATTTCAGTGGTCTAGGATGCGGGTTAATGCCCCTTTGAGGCTGCAAATGTTTTGGGGACATTCAGAGCTCTCTGACACAGATTTTGGCCCACCAACATTTTCTGGACTTTAGGGGGTCTAGGATGCCTGTAAACCCCTTTTTTGGTCCTTCAAAGTTTTCAACATGTTTGCAGGCCTAAAATGCATTTTAAGGCATTTTTGGGCTGCTAACATTTTCAGAACTTTCAGGGGTGTAGTATGCATTTTTTGTGCCAAAAATATTTTTGGGAATTTCAGTGGTCTAGGATGCGGGTTAATGCCCGTTTCACTCTGCAAATGTTTTTGGAGCTTTCAGGGCTCTCTGACACCATTTTTGGGCCACCAACATTTTCTGGACTTTAGGGGGTCTAGGATGCCTGTAAACCCCTTTTTTGGTCCTTCAAAGTTTTCTACATTTTTGCAGGCCTAAGATGCACTTTAAGGCCTTTTTTGGGCTGCTAACATATTCTGAGCTTCATGGGTGTAGTATTCATTTTTTGTGCCAAAAATATTTTTGGGAATGTCAGAGGTTTAGGATGCGGTTTAGTGCCCGTTTCACTCTGCAAATGTTTTTGGGACATTCAGGGCTCTCTGACACCATTTTTGGCCCACCAACATTTTCTGGACTTTAGGGGGTATAGGATGCCTGTAAACCCCTTTTTTGGTCCTTCAAAGTTTTAAACATTTTTGCAGGCCTAAAATGCATTTTAAGGCAAATTTGGGCTGCTAACATTTTCAGAACTTTCAGGGGTGTAGTATGCATTTTTTGTGCCAAAAATATTTTTGGGCATTTCAGTGGTCTAGGATGCGGGTTAATGCCCCTTTCAGGCTGCACATGTTTTTGGGACATTCAAGGCTCTCTGACACCATTTTTGGGCCACCAACATTTTCTGGACTTTAAGGGGTCTAGGATGCCTGTAAACCCCTTTTTTGGTTCTTCAAAGTTTTCAACATTTTTGCAGGCCTAAAATGCATTTTAAGGCCTTTTTTGGGCTGCTAACATATTCTGAGCTTCATGGGTGCAGGATGCATTTTTCGTGCCAAAAATATTTTTGGGAATTTCAGTGGTCTAGGATGCGGATTAATGCCCCTTTCAGGCTGAAAATGTTTTTGGGACAATCAGGGCTCTCTGACACCATTTTTGGGCCACAACCATTTTCTGGACTTTAGGGGGTCTAGGATGCCTGTAAACCCCTTTTTTGGACCTTCAAAGTTTTCAACATTTTTGTAGGCTTAAGATGCATTTTAAGTCCTTTTTTTGAGATGCCAACATTTTCTGATCTTTCAGGGTTGTAGGATGCATTTTTTGTGACAAAAATATTTTGGGGAATTTCAGTGGTCTAGGATGCGACTTAATGCCCCTTTCAGGCTGCAAATCTGTTTGGGACATTCAGAGCTCTCTGACACTGTTTTTGGGCCACCAACATTTTCTGGACTTTAGGGGGTCTAGGATGCCTGTAAACCCCTTTTTTGGTTCTTCAAAGTTTTCAACATTTTTGCAGGTCTAAAATGCATTTTAAGGCCTTTTTTGGGCTGCTAACATATTCTGAGCTTCATGGATGTAGGATGCATTTTTCGTGCCAAAAATATTTTTGGGAATTTCAGTGGTCTAGCATGCGGGTTAATGCCCCTTTGAGGCTGCAAATGTTTTTGGGACATTCAGAGCTCTCTGACACAGATTTTGGCCCACCAACATTTTCTGGACTTTAGGGGGTCTAGGATGCCTGTAAACCCCTTTTTTGGTCCTTCAAAGTTTTCAATATTTTTGCAGGCCTAAAATGCATTTTAAGGCCTTTTTTGGGCTGCTAACATATTCTGAGCTTCATGGGTGTAGGATGCATTTTTCGTGCCAAAAATATTTTTGGGAATTTCAGTGGTCTAGGATGTGGGTTAATGCCCCTTTCAGGCTGCAAATGTTTTTGGGACATTCAGGACTCTCTGACACCATTTTTGGGCCACCAACATTTTTTGGACTTTAGGGGTCTAGGATGCCTGTAAACCCCTTTTTTGGTCCTTCAAAGTTTTCAACATTTTTGCAGGCCTAAAATGCATTTTAAGGCCTTTTTTGGGCTGCTTACATATTCTGAGCTTCATGGGTGTAGGATGCATTTTTCGTGCCAAAAATATTTTTGGGAATTTCAGTGGTCTAGGATGCGGGTTAATGCCCCTTTGACGCTGCACATGTTTTTGGGACATTCAGAGCTCTCTGACACAGATTTTGGCCCACCAACATTTTCTGGACTTTAGGGGGTCTAGGATGCCTCTAAACCCCTTTTTTCGGCCTCCAAAGTTTTCAACATTTTTGCAGGCCTAAAATGCATTTTAAGGCATTTTTGGGCTGCTAAACATTTTCAGAACTTTCAGGGGTGTAGTATTCATTTTTTGTGCCAAAAATATTTTTGGGAATGTCAGAGGTCTAGGATGCAGGTTAATGCCTGTTTCACTCTGCAAATGTTTTTGGGACATTCAGGGCTCTCTGACACCATTTTTGGGCCACCAACATTTTCTGGACTTTAGGGGGTCTAGGATGCCTGTAAACCCCTTTTTTGGTCCTTCAAAGTTTTCAACATTTTTGCAGGCCTAAAATGCATTTTAAGGCATTTTTGGGCTGCTAACATTTTCAGAACTTTCAGGGGTGTATTATGCATTTTTTGTGGCAAAAATATTTTTGGGAATTTCAGTGGTCTAGGATGCGGATTAATGCCCCTTTCAGGCTGCAAATGTTTTTGGGACATTCAGGGCTCTCTGACACCATTTTTGGGCCACAACCATTTTCTGGACTTTAGGGGGTCTAGGATGCCTGTAAACCCCTTTTTTGGACCTTCAAAGTTTTCAACATTTTTGTAGGCTTAAGATGCATTTTAAGTCCTTTTTTTGAGATGCCAACATTTTCTGATCTTTCAGGGTTGTAGGATGCATTTTTTGTGCCAAAAATATTTTGGGGAATTTCAGTGGTCTAGGATGCGACTTAATGCCCCTTTCAGGCTGCAAATCTGTTTGGGACATTCAGAGCTCTCTGACACTGTTTTTGGGCCACCAACATTTTCTGGACTTTAGGGGGTCTAGGATGCCTGTAAACCCCTTTTTTGGTCCTTCAAAGTTTTCAACATTTTTGCAGGCCTAAAATGCATTTTAAGGCCTTAATTGGGCTGCTAACATATTCTGAGCTTCAGGGGTATAGGTTGCATTTTTTGTGCCAAAAATATTTTTGGGAATTTCAGTGGTCTAGGATGCGGGTTAATGCCCGTTTCACTCTGCAAATGTTTTTGGAGCATTCAGGGCTCTCTGACACCATTTTTGGGCCACCAACATTTTCTGGACTTTAGGGGGTCTAGGATGCCTGTAAACCCCTTTTTTGGTCCTTCAAAGTTTTCTACATTTTTGCAGGCCTAAGATGCACTTTAAGGCCTTTTTTGGGCTGCTAACATATTCTGAGCTTCATGGGTGTAGTATTCATTTTTTGTGCCAAAAATATTTTTGGGAATGTCAGAGGTTTAGGATGCGGTTTAATGCCCGTTTCACTCTGCAAATGTTTTTGGGACATTCAGGGCTCTCTGACACCATTTTTGGCCCACCAACATTTTCTGGACTTTAGGGGGTCTAGGATGCCTGTAAACCCCTTTTTTGGTCCTTCAAAGTTTTAAACATTTTTGCAGGCCTAAAATGCATTTTAAGGCATATTTGGGCTGCTAACATTTTCAGAACTTTCAGGGGTGTAGTATGCATTTTTTGTGCCAAAAATATTTTTGGGCATTTCAGTGGTCTAGGATGCGGGTTAATGCCCCTTTCAGGCTGCAAATGTTTTTGGGACATTCAAGGCTCTCTGACACCATTTTTGGGCCACCAACATTTTCTGGACTTTAAGGGGTCTAGGATGCCTGTAAACCCCTTTTTTGGTTCTTCAAAGTTTTCAACATTTTTGCAGGCCTAAAATGCATTTTAAGGCCTTTTTTGGGCTGCTAACATATTCTGAGCTCCATGGGTGTAGGATGCATTTTTCGTGCCAAAAATATTTTTGGGAATTTCAGTGGTCTAGGATGCGGATTAATGCCCCTTTCAGGCTGAAAATGTTTTTGGGACATTCAGGGCTCTCTGACACCATTTTTGGGCCACAACCATTTTCTGGACTTTAGGGGGTCTAGGATGCCTGTAAACCCCTTTTTTGGTTCTTCAAAGTTTTCAACATTTTTGCAGGTCTAAAATGCATTTTAAGGCCTTTTTTGGGCTGCTAACATATTCTGAGCTTCATGGGTGTAGGATGCATTTTTCGTGCCAAAAATATTTTTGGGAATTTCAGTGGTCTAGCATGCGGGTTAATGCCCCTTTGAGGCTGCAAATGTTTTTGGGACATTCAGAGCTCTCTGACACAGATTTTGGCCCACCAACATTTTCTGGACTTTAGGGGGTCTAGGATGCCTGTAAACCCCTTTTTTGGTCCTTCAAAGTTTTCAATATTTTTGCAGGCCTAAAATGCATTTTAAGGCCTTTTTTGGGCTGCTAACATATTCTGAGCTTCATGGGTGTAGGATGCATTTTTCGTGCCAAAAATATTTTTGGGAATTTCAGTGGTCTAGGATGCGGGTTAATGCCCCTTTCAGGCTGCAAATGTTTTTGGGACATTCAGGACTCTCTGACACCATTTTTGGGCCTCCAACATTTTTTGGACTTTAGGGGTCTAGGATGCCTGTAAATCCCTTTTTTGGTCCTTCAAAGTTTTCAACATTTTTGCAGGCCTAAAATGCATTTTAAGGCCTTTTTTGGGCTGCTAACATATTCTGAGCTTCATGGGTGTAGGATGCATTTTTCGTGCCAAAAATATTTTTGGGAATTTCAGTGGTCTAGGATGCGGGTTAATGCCCCTTTGACGCTGCACATGTTTTTGGGACATTCAGAGCTCTCTGACACAGATTTTGGCCCACCAACATTTTCTGGACTTTAGGGGGTCTAGGATGCCTCTAAACCCCTTTTTTCGGCCTCCAAAGTTTTCAACATTTTTGCAGGCCTAAAATGCATTTTAAGGCATTTTTGGGCTGCTAAACATTTTCAGAACTTTCAGGGGTGTAGTATTCATTTTTTGTGCCAAATATATTTTTGGGAATGTCAGAGGTCTAGGATGCAGGTTAATGCCCGTTTCACTCTGCAAATGTTTTTGGGACATTCAGGGCTCTCTGACACCATTTTTGGGCCACCAACATTTTCTGGACTTTAGGGGGTCTAGGATGCCTGTAAACCCCTTTTTTGGTCCTTCAAAGTTTTCAACATTTTTGCAGGCCTAAAATGCATTTTAAGGCATTTTTGGGCTGCTAACATTTTCAGAACTTTCAGGGGTGTATTATGCATTTTTTGTGGCAAAAATATTTTTGGGAATTTCAGTGGTCTAGGATGCGGATTAATGCCCCTTTCAGGCTGCAAATGTTTTTGGGACATTCAGGGCTCTCTGACACCATTTTTGGGCCACAACCATTTTCTGGACTTTAGGGGGTCTAGGATGCCTGTAAACCCCTTTTTTGGACCTTCAAAGTTTTCAACATTTTTGTAGGCTTAAGATGCATTTTAAGTCCTTTTTTTGAGATGCCAACATTTTCTGATCTTTCAGGGTTGTAGGATGCATTTTTTGTGCCAAAAATATTTTGGGGAATTTCAGTGGTCTAGGATGCGACTTAATGCCCCTTTCAGGCTGCAAATCTGTTTGGGACATTCAGAGCTCTCTGACACTGTTTTTGGGCCACCAACATTTTCTGGACTTTAGGGGGTCTAGGATGCCTGTAAACCCCTTTTTTGGTCCTTCAAAGTTTTCAACATTTTTGCAGGCCTAAAATGCATTTTAAGGCCTTAATTGGGCTGCTAACATATTCTGAGCTTCAGGGGTATAGGTTGCATTTTTTGTGCCAAAAATATTTTTGGGAATTTCAGTGGTCTAGGATGCGGGTTAATGCCCGTTTCACTCTGCAAATGTTTTTGGAGCATTCAGGGCTCTCTGACACCATTTTTGGGCCACCAACATTTTCTGGACTTTAGGGGGTCTAGGATGCCTGTAAACCCCTTTTTTGGACCTTCAAAGTTTTCAACATTTTTGTAGGCTTAAGATGCATTTTAAGTCCTTTTTTTGAGATGCCAACATTTTCTGATCTTTCAGGATTGTAGGATGCATTTTTTGTGCCAAAAATATTTTGGGGAATTTCAGTGGTCTAGGATGCGACTTAATGCCCCTTTCAGGCTGCAAATCTGTTTGGGACATTCAGAGCTCTCTGACACTGTTTTTGGGCCACCAACATTTTCTGGACTTTAGGGGGTCTAGGATGCCTGTAAACCCCTTTTTTGGTCCTTCAAAGTTTTCAACATTTTTGCAGGCCTAAAATGCATTTTAAGGCCTTAATTGGGCTGCTAACATATTCTGAGCTTCAGGGGTATAGGTTGCATTTTTTGTGCCAAAAATATTTTTGGGAATTTCAGTGGTCTAGGATGCGGGTTAATGCCCGTTTCACTCTGCAAATGTTTTTGGAGCATTCAGGGCTCTCTGACACCATTTTTGGGCCACCAACATTTTCTGGACTTTAGGGGGTCTAGGATGCCTGTAAACCCCTTTTTTGGTCCTTCAAAGTTTTAAACATTTTTGCAGGCCTAAAATGCATTTTAAGGCATATTTGGGCTGCTAACATTTTCAGACTTTCAGGGGTGTAGTATGCATTTTTTGTGCCAAAAATATTTTTGGGCATTTCAGTGGTCTAGGATGCGGGTTAATGCCCCTTTCAGGCTGCAAATGTTTTTGGGACATTCAAGGCTCTCTGACACCATTTTTGGGCCACCAACATTTTCTGGACTTTAAGGGGTCTAGGATGCCTGTAAACCCCTTTTTTGGTTCTTCAAAGTTTTCAACATTTTTGCAGGCCTAAAATGCATTTTAAGGCCTTTTTTGGGCTGCTAACATATTCTGAGCTTCATGAGTGTAGGATGCATTTTTCGTGCCAAAAATATTTTTGGGAATTTCAGTGGTCTAGGATGCGGATTAATGCCCCTTTCAGGCTGAAATGTTTTTGGGACATTCAGGGCTCTCTGACACCATTTTTGGGCCACAACCATTTTCTGGACTTTAGGGGGTCTAGGATGCCTGTAAACCCCTTTTTTGGACCTTCAAAGTTTTCAACATTTTTGTAGGCTTAAGATGCATTTTAAGTCCTTTTTTTGAGATGCCAACATTTTCTGATCTTTCAGGTTTGTAGGATGCATTTTTTGTGACAAAAATATTTTGGGGAATTTCAGTGGTCTAGGATGCGACTTAATGCCCCTTTCAGGCTGCAAATCTGTTTGGGACATTCAGAGCTCTCTGACACTGTTTTTGGGCCACCAACATTTTCTGGACTTTAGGGGGTCTAGGATGCCTGTAAACCCCTTTTTTGGTTCTTCAAAGTTTTCAACATTTTTGCAGGTCTAAAATGCATTTTAAGGCCTTTTTTGGGCTGCTAACATATTCTGAGCTTCATGGGTGTAGGATGCATTTTTCGTGCCAAAAATATTTTTGGGAATTTCAGTGGTCTAGCATGCGGGTTAATGCCCCTTTGAGGCTGCAAATGTTTTTGGGACATTCAGAGCTCTCTGACACAGATTTTGGCCCACCAACATTTTCTGGACTTTAGGGGGTCTAGGATGCCTGTAAACCCCTTTTTTGGTCCTTCAAAGTTTTCAATATTTTTGCAGGCCTAAAATGCATTTTAAGGCCTTTTTTGGGCTGCTAACATATTCTGAGCTTCATGGGTGTAGGATGCATTTTTCGTGCCAAAAATATTTTTGGGAATTTCAGTGGTCTAGGATGCGGGTTAATGCCCCTTTCAGGCTGCAAATGTTTTTGGGACATTCAGGACTCTCTGACACCATTTTTGGGCCACCAACATTTTTTGGACTTTAGGGGTCTAGGATGCCTGTAAACCCCTTTTTTGGTCCTTCAAAGTTTTCAACATTTTTGCAGGCCTAAAATGCATTTTAAGGCCTTTTTTGGGCTGCTAACATATTCTGAGCTTCATGGGTGTAGGATGCATTTTTCGTGCCAAAAATATTTTTGGGAATTTCAGTGGTCTAGGATGCGGGTTAATGCCCCTTTGACGCTGCACATGTTTTTGGGACATTCAGAGCTCTCTGACACAGATTTTGGCCCACCAACATTTTCTGGACTTTAGGGGGTCTAGGATGCCTCTAAACCCCTTTTTTCGGCCTCCAAAGTTTTCAACATTTTTGCAGGCCTAAAATGCATTTTAAGGCATTTTTGGGCTGCTAAACATTTTCAGAACTTTCAGGGGTGTAGTATTCATTTTTTGTGCCAAAAATATTTTTGGGAATGTCAGAGGTCTAGGATGCAGGTTAATGCCCGTTTCACTCTGCAAATGTTTTTGGGACATTCAGGGCTCTCTGACACCATTTTTGGGCCACCAACATTTTCTGGACTTTAGGGGGTCTAGGATGCCTGTAAACCCCTTTTTTGGTCCTTCAAAGTTTTCAACATTTTTGCAGGCCTAAAATGCATTTTAAGGCATTTTTGGGCTGCTAACATTTTCAGAACTTTCAGGGGTGCATTATGCATTTTTTGTGGCAAAAATATTTTTGGGAATTTCAGTGGTCTAGGATGCGGATTAATGCCCCTTTCAGGCTGCAAATGTTTTTGGGACATTCAGGGCTCTCTGACACCATTTTTGGGCCACAACCATTTTCTGGACTTTAGGGGGTCTAGGATGCCTGTAAACCCCTTTTTTGGACCTTCAAAGTTTTCAACATTTTTGTAGGCTTAAGATGCATTTTAAGTCCTTTTTTTGAGATGCCAACATTTTCTGATCTTTCAGGGTTGTAGGATGCATTTTTTGTGCCAAAAATATTTTGGGGAATTTCAGTGGTCTAGGATGCGACTTAATGCCCCTTTCAGGCTGCAAATCTGTTTGGGACATTCAGAGCTCTCTGACACTGTTTTTGGGCCACCAACATTTTCTGGACTTTAGGTGGTCTAGGATGCCTGTAAACCCCTTTTTTGGTCCTTCAAAGTTTTCAACATTTTTGCAGGCCTAAAATGCATTTTAAGGCCTTAATTGGGCTGCTAACATATTCTGAGCTTCAGGGGTATAGGTTGCATTTTTTGTGCCAAAAATATTTTTGGGAATTTCAGTGGTCTAGGATGCGGGTTAATGCCCGTTTCACTCTGCAAATGTTTTTGGAGCATTCAGGGCTCTCTGACACCATTTTTGGGCCACCAACATTTTCTGGACTTTAGGGGGTCTAGGATGCCTGTAAACCCCTTTTTTGGTCCTTCAAAGTTTTCTACATTTTTGCAGGCCTAAGATGCACTTTAAGGCCTTTTTTGGGCTGCTAACATATTCTGAGCTTCATGGGTGTAGTATTCATTTTTTGTGCCAAAAATATTTTTGGGAATGTCAGAGGTTTAGGATGCGGTTTAATGCCCGTTTCACTCTGCAAATGTTTTTGGGACATTCAGGGCTCTCTGACACCATTTTTGGCCCACCAACATTTTCTGGACTTTAGGGGGTTTAGGATGCCTGTAAACCCCTTTTTTGGTCCTTCAAAGTTTTAAACATTTTTGCAGGCCTAAAATGCATTTTAAGGCATATTTGGGCTGCTAACATTTTCAGAACTTTCAGGGGTGTAGTATGCATTTTTTGTGGCAAAAATATTTTTGGGCATTTCAGTGGTCTAGGATGCGGGTTAATGCCCCTTTCAGGCTGCAAATGTTTTTGGGACATTCAAGGCTCTCTGACACCATTTTTGGGCCACCAACATTTTCTGGACTTTAAGGGGTCTAGGATGCCTGTAAACCCCTTTTTTGGTTCTTCAAAGTTTTCAACATTTTTGCAGGCCTAAAATGCATTTTAAGGCCTTTTTTGGGCTGCTAACATATTCTGAGCTTCATGGGTGTAGGATGCATTTTTCGTGCCAAAAATATTTTTGGGAATTTCAGTGGTCTAGGATGCGGGTTAATGCCCCTTTCAGGCTGCAAATGTTTTTGGGACATTCAGGACTCTCTGACACCATTTTTGGGCCAACAACATTTTTTGGACTTTAGGGGTCTAGGATGCCTGTAAACCCCTTTTTTGGTCCTTCAAAGTTTTCAACATTTTTGCAGGCCTAAAATGCATTTTAAGGCCTTTTTTGGGCTGCTAACATATTCTGAGCTTCATGGGTGTAGGATGCATTTTTCGTGCCAAAAATATTTTTGGGAATTTCAGTGGTCTAGGATGCGGGTTAATGCCCCTTTGAGGCTGCACATGTTTTTGGGACATTCAGAGCTCTCTGACACAGATTTTGGCCCACCAACATTTTCTGGACTTTAGGGGGTCTAGGATGCCTCTAAACCCCTTTTTTCGGCCTCCAAAGTTTTCAACATTTTTGCAGGCCTAAAATGCATTTTAAGGCATTTTTGGGCTGCTAAACATTTTCAGAACTTTCAGGGGTGTAGTATTCATTTTTTGTGCCAAAAATATTTTTGGGAATGTCAGAGGTCTAGGATGCAGGTTAATGCCCGTTTCACTCTGCAAATGTTTTTGGGACATTCAGGGCTCTCTGACACCATTTTTGGGCCACCAACATTTTCTGGACTTTAGGGGGTCTAGGATGCCTGTAAACCCCTTTTTTGGTCCTTCAAAGTTTTCAACATTTTTGCAGGCCTAAAATGCATTTTAAGGCATTTTTGGGCTGCTAACATTTTCAGAACTTTCAGGGGTGTATTATGCATTTTTTGTGGCAAAAATATTTTTGGGAATTTCAGTGGTCTAGGATGCGGATTAATGCCCCTTTCAGGCTGCAAATGTTTTTGGGACATTCAATGCTCTCTGACACCATTTTTGGGCCACCAACATTTTCTGGACTTTAGGGGGTCTAGGATGCCTGTAAACC
This sequence comes from Ambystoma mexicanum, assembly GCF_040938575.1. Lineage (NCBI taxonomy): Eukaryota > Metazoa > Chordata > Amphibia > Caudata > Ambystomatidae > Ambystoma > Ambystoma mexicanum. The sequence continues at coordinate 731,224,287 of NC_090939.1, read as the reverse complement.
CCTTTTTTGGTTCTTCAAAGTTTTCAACATTTTTGCAGGCCTAAAATGCATTTTAAGGCCTTTTTTGGGCTGCTAACATATTCTGAGCTTCATGGGTGTAGGATGTATTTTTCGTGCCAAAAATATTTTTGGGAATTTCAGTGGTCTAGGATGCGGGTTAATGCCCCTTTGAGGCTGCAAATGTTTTTGGGACATTCAGAGCTCTCTGACACAGATTTTGGCCCACCAACATTTTCTGGACTTTAGGGGGTCTAGGATGCCTGTAAACCCCTTTTTTGGTCCTTCAAAGTTTTCAACATGTTTGCAGGCCTAAAATGCATTTTAAGGCATTTTTGGGCTGCTAACATTTTCAGAACTTTCAGGGGTGTAGTATGCATTTTTTGTGCCAAAAATATTTTTGGGAATTTCAGTGGTCTAGGATGCGGGTTAATGCCCGTTTCACTCTGCAAATGTTTTTGGAGCTTTCAGGGCTCTCTGACACCATTTTTGGGCCACCAACATTTTCTGGACTTTAGGGTGTCTAGGATGCCTGTAAACCCCTTTTTTGGTCCTTCAAAGTTTTCAACATTTTTGCAGGCCTAAAATGCATTTTAAGGCATTTTTGGGCTGCTAACATTTTCAGAACTTTCAGGGGTGTAGTATGCATTTTTTGTGCCAAAAATATTTTTGGTTTTGGGAATTTCAGTGGTCTAGGATGCGTGTTAATGCCCGTTTCACTCTGCAAATGTTTTTGGGACATTCAGGGCTCTCTGACACCATTTTTGGGCCACCAACATTTTCTGGACTTTAGGGGGTCTAGGATGCCTGTAAACCCCTTTTTTGGTCCGTCAAAGTTTTCAACATTTTTGCAGGCCTTAAATGCATTTTAAGGCCTTTTTTGGGCTGCTAACATATTCTGAGCTTCATGGGTGTAGGATGCATTTTTCGTGCCAAAAATATTTTTGGGAATTTCAGTGGTCTAGGATGCGGGTTAATGCCCCTTTGAGGCTGCACATGTTTTGGGACATTCAGGGCTCTCTGACACCATTTTAGGGCCACAACCATTTTCTGGACTTTAGGGGGTCTAGGATGATTCTAAACCCCTTTTTTCGGCCTCCAAAGTTTTCAACATTTTTGCAGGCCTAAAATGCATTTTAAGGCATTTTTGGGCTGCTAACATTTTCAGAACTTTCAGGGGTGTAGTATGCATTTTTTGTGCCAAAAATATTTTGGGAATTTCAGTGGTCTAGGATGCGGGTTAATGCCCGTTTCACTCTGCAAATGTTTTTGGGACATTCAGAGCTCTCTGACACTGTTTTTGACCCACCAACATTTTCTGGACTTTAGGGGGTCTAGGATGCCTGTAAACCCCTTTTTTGGGCCTCCGAAGTTTTCAACATTTTTGCAGGCTTAAAATGCATTTTAAGGCCTTTTCTGGGCTGCTAACATATTCTGAGCCTTAGGGGTGTAGGATGCATTTTTCGTGCAAAAAATATTTTTGGGAATTTCAGTGGTCTAGGATGCTGGTTAATGCCCCTTTCAGGCTGCAAATGTTTTTGGGAATTCAGGGCTCTCTGACACCATTTTTGAGCGACAATCATTTTCTGGACTTTAGGGTGTCTAGGATGCCTGCAACCCCTTTTTTGGGCCTCCAAAGTTTTCAACATTTGTGCAGGCCTAAAATGCATTTTAAGGCCTTTTTTGGGCTGCTAACATATTCTGAGCTTCAGGGGTATAGGTTGAATTTTTCATGCCAAAAATATTTTGGGAAATTTCAGTGGTCTAGGATGCAGCTTAATGCCCCTTTCAGGCTGCACATGTTTTTGGGACATTCAGAGCTCTCTGACACTGATTTTGGCCCACTAACATTTTCTGGACTTTAGGGGGTCTAGGATGCCTCTAAACCCCTTTTTTCCACCTCCAAGGTTTTCTATATTTTTGCAGGCCTAAGATGCACTTTAAGGCATTTTTGGGCTGCTAACATTTTCAGAACTTTCAGGAGTGTAGTATGCATTTTTTGTGCCAAAAATATTTTTGGGAATTTCAGTGGTCTAGGATGTGGGTTAATGCCCGTTTCACTCTGCAAATGTTTTTGGGACATTCAGAGCTCTCTGACACCGATTTTGGCCCACCAACATTTTCTGGACTTTAGGGGGTCTAGGATGCCTGTAAACCCCTTTTTTGGGCCTCTAAAGTTTTCAACATTTTTGCAGGCCTAAAATGCATTTTAAGGCCTTTTTTGGGCTGCTAACATATTCTGAGCTTCATGGGTGTAGGATGCATTTTTCGTGCCAAAAATATTTTTGGGAATTTCAGTGGTCTAGGATGCGGGTTAATGCCCCTTTGACGCTGCACATGTTTTTGGGACATTCAGAGCTCTCTGACACAGATTTTGGCCCACCAACATTTTCTGGACTTTAGGAGGTCTAGGATGCCTCTAAACCCCTTTTTTCGGCCTCCAAAGTTTTCAACATTTTTGCAGGCCTAAAATGCATTTTAAGGCATTTTTGGGCTGCTAAACATTTTCAGAACTTTCAGGGGTGTAGTATTCATTTTTTGTGCCAAAAATATTTTTGGGAATGTCAGAGGTCTAGGATGCAGGTTAATGCCCGTTTCACTCTGCAAATGTTTTTGGGACATTCAGGGCTCTCTGACACCATTTTTGGGCCACCAACATTTTCTGGACTTTAGGGGGTCTAGGATGCCTGTAAACCCCTTTTTTGGTCCTTCAAAGTTTTCAACATTTTTGCAGGCCTAAAATGCATTTTAAGGCATTTTTGGGCTGCTAACATTTTCAGAACTTTCAGGGGTGTATTATGCATTTTTTGTGGCAAAAATATTTTTGGGAATTTCAGTGGTCTAGGATGCGGATTAATGCCCCTTTCAGGCTGCAAATGTTTTTGGGACATTCAGGGCTCTCTGACACCATTTTTGGGCCACAACCATTTTCTGGACTTTAGGGGGTCTAGGATGCCTGTAAACCCCTTTTTTGGACCTTCAAAGTTTTCAACATTTTTGTAGGCTTAAGATGCATTTTAAGTCCTTTTTTTGAGATGCCAACATTTTCTGATCTTTCAGGGTTGTAGGATGCATTTTTTGTGCCAAAAATATTTTGGGGAATTTCAGTGGTCTAGGATGCGACTTAATGCCCCTTTCAGGCTGCAAATCTGTTTGGGACATTCAGAGCTCTCTGACACTGTTTTTGGGCCACCAACATTTTCTGGACTTTAGGGGGTCTAGGATGCCTGTAAACCCCTTTTTTGGTCCTTCAAAGTTTTCAACATTTTTGCAGGCCTAAAATGCATTTTAAGGCCTTAATTGGGCTGCTAACATATTCTGAGCTTCAGGGGTATAGGTTGCATTTTTTGTGCCAAAAATATTTTTGGGAATTTCAGTGGTCTAGGATGCGGGTTAATGCCCGTTTCACTCTGCAAATGTTTTTGGAGCATTCAGGGCTCTCTGACACCATTTTTGGGCCACCAACATTTTCTGGACTTTAGGGGGTCTAGGATGCCTGTAAACCGCTTTTTTGGTCCTTCAAAGTTTTCTACATTTTTGCAGGCCTAAGATGCACTTTAAGGCCTTTTTTGGGCTGCTAACATATTCTGAGCTTCATGGGTGTAGTATTCATTTTTTGTGCCAAAAATATTTTTGGGAATGTCAGAGGTTTAGGATGCGGTTTAATGCCCGTTTCACTCTGCAAATGTTTTTGGGACATTCAGGGCTCTCTGACACCATTTTTGGCCCACCAACATTTTCTGGACTTTAGGGGGTCTAGGATGCCTGTAAACCCCTTTTTTGGTCCTTCAAAGTTTTAAACATTTTTGCAGGCCTAAAATGCATTTTAAGGCATATTTGGGCTGCTAACATTTTCAGAACTTTCAGGGGTGTAGTATGCATTTTTTGTGCCAAAAATATTTTTGGGCATTTCAGTGGTCTAGGATGCGGGTTAATGCCCCTTTCAGGCTGCAAATGTTTTTGGGACATTCAAGGCTCTCTGACACCATTTTTGGGCCACCAACATTTTCTGGACTTTAAGGGGTCTAGGATGCCTGTAAACCCCTTTTTTGGTTCTTCAAAGTTTTCAACATTTTTGCAGGCCTAAAATGCATTTTAAGGCCTTTTTTGGGCTGCTAACATATTCTGAGCTTCATGGGTGTAGGATGCATTTTTCGTGCCAAAAATATTTTTGGGAATTTCAGTGGTCTAGGATGCGGATTAATGCCCCTTTCAGGCTGAAAATGTTTTTGGGACATTCAGGGCTCTCTGACACCATTTTTGGGCCACAACCATTTTCTGGACTTTAGGGGGTCTAGGATGCCTGTAAACCCCTTTTTTGGACCTTCAAAGTTTTCAACATTTTTGTAGGCTTAAGATGCATTTTAAGTCCTTTTTTTGAGATGCCAACATTTTCTGATCTTTCAGGGTTGTAGGATGCATTTTTTGTGACAAAAATATTTTGGGGAATTTCAGTGGTCTAGGATGCGACTTAATGCCCCTTTCAGGCTGCAAATCTGTTTGGGACATTCAGAGCTCTCTGACACTGTTTTTGGGCCACCAACATTTTCTGGACTTTAGGGGGTCTAGGATGCCTGTAAACCCCTTTTTTGGTTCTTCAAAGTTTTCAACATTTTTGCAGGTCTAAAATGCATTTTAAGGCCTTTTTTGGGCTGCTAACATATTCTGAGCTTCATGGGTGTAGGATGCATTTTTCGTGCCAAAAATATTTTTGGGAATTTCAGTGGTCTAGCATGCGGGTTAATGCCCCTTTGAGGCTGCAAATGTTTTTGGGACATTCAGAGCTCTCTGACACAGATTTTGGCCCACCAACATTTTCTGGACTTTAGGGGGTCTAGGATGCCTGTAAACCCCTTTTTTGGTCCTTCAAAGTTTTCAATATTTTTGCAGGCCTAAAATGCATTTTAAGGCCTTTTTTGGGCTGCTAACATATTCTGAGCTTCATGGGTGTAGGATGCATTTTTCGTGCCAAAAATATTTTTGGGAATTTCAGTGGTCTAGGATGCGGGTTAATGCCCCTTTCAGGCTGCAAATGTTTTTGGGACATTCAGGACTCTCTGACACCATTTTTGGGCCACCAACATTTTTTGGACTTTAGGGGTCTAGGATGCCTGTAAACCCCTTTTTTGGTCCTTCAAAGTTTTCAACATTTTTGCAGGCCTAAAATGCATTTTAAGGCCTTTTTTGGGCTGCTAACATATTCTGAGCTTCATGGGTGTAGGATGCATTTTTCGTGCCAAAAATATTTTTGGGAATTTCAGTGGTCTAGGATGCGGGTTAATGCCCCTTTGACGCTGCACATGTTTTTGGGACATTCAGAGCTCTCTGACACAGATTTTGGCCCACCAACATTTTCTGGACTTTAGGGGGTCTAGGATGCCTGTAAACCCCTTTTTTGGTCCTTCAAAGTTTTCTACATTTTTGCAGGCCTAAGATGCACTTTAAGGCCTTTTTTGGGCTGCTAACATATTCTGAGCTTCATGGGTGTAGGATGCATTTTTCGTGCCAAAAATATTTTTGGGAATTTCAGTGGTCTAGGATGCGGGTTAATGCCCCTTTCAGGCTGCAAATGTTTTTGGGACATTCAAGGCTCTCTGACACCATTTTTGGGCCACCAACATTTTCTGGACTTTAAGGGGTCTAGGATGCCTGTAAACCCCTTTTTTGGTTCTTCAAAGTTTTCAACATTTTTGCAGGCCTAAAATGCATTTTAAGGCCTTTTTTGGGCTGCTAACATATTCTGAGCTTCATGGGTGTAGGATGCATTTTTCGTGCCAAAAATATTTTTCGGAATTTCAGTGGTCTAACATGCGGGTTAATGCCCCTTTGAGGCTGCAAATGTTTTTGGGACATTCAGAGCTCTCTGACACAGATTTTGGCCCACCAACATTTTCTGGACTTTAGGGGGTCTAGGATGCCTGTAAACCCCTTTTTTGGTCCTTCAAAGTTTTCAACATTTTTGCAGGCCTAAAATGCATTTTAAGGCCTTTTTTGGGCTGCTAACATATTCTGAGCTTCATGGGTGTAGGATGCATTTTTCGTGCCAAAAATATTTTTGGGAATTTCAGTGGTCTAGGATGCGGGTTAATGCCCCTTTCAGGCTGCAAATGTTTTTGGGACATTCAGGACTCTCTGACACCATTTTTGGGCCACCAACATTTTTTGGACTTTAGGGGTCTAGGATGCCTGTAAACCCCTTTTTTGGTCCTTCAAAGTTTTCAACATTTTTGCAGGCCTAAAATGCATTTTAAGGCCTTTTTTGGGCTGCTAACATATTCTGAGCTTCATGGGTGTAGGATGCATTTTTCGTGCCAAAAATATTTTTGGGAATTTCAGTGGTCTAGGATGCGGGTTAATGCCCCTTTGAGGCTGCACATGTTTTTGGGACATTCAGAGCTCTCTGACACAGATTTTGACCCACCAACATTTTCTGGACTTTAGGGGGTCTAGGATGCCTCTAAACCCCTTTTTTCGGCCTCCAAAGTTTTCAACATTTTTGCAGGCCTAAAATGCATTTTAAGGCATTTTTGGGCTGCTAAACATTTTCAGAACTTTCAGGGGTGTAGTATTCATTTTTTGTGCCAAAAATATTTTTGGGAATGTCAGAGGTCTAGGATGCAGGTTAATGCCCGTTTCACTCTGCAAATGTTTTTGGGACATTCAGGGCTCTCTGACACCATTTTTGGGCCACCAACATTTTCTGGACTTTAGGGGGTCTAGGATGCCTGTAAACCCCTTTTTTGGTCCTTCAAAGTTTTCAACATTTTTGCAGGCCTAAAATGCATTTTAAGGCATTTTTGGGCTGCTAACATTTTCAGAACTTTCAGGGGTGTATTATGCATTTTTTGTGGCAAAAATATTTTTGGGAATTTCAGTGGTCTAGGATGCGGATTAATGCCCCTTTCAGGCTGCAAATGTTTTTGGGACATTCAAGGCTCTCTGACACCATTTTTGGGCCACCAACATTTTCTGGACTTTAGGGGGTCTAGGATGCCTGTAAACCCCTTTTTTGGTTCTTCAAAGTTTTCAACATTTTTGCAGGCCTAAAATGCATTTTAAGGCCTTTTTTGGGCTGCTAACATATTCTGAGCTTCATGGGTGTAGGATGTATTTTTCGTGCCAAAAATATTTTTGGGAATTTCAGTGGTCTAGGATGCGGGTTAATGCCCCTTTGAGGCTGCAAATGTTTTGGGGACATTCAGAGCTCTCTGACACAGATTTTGGCCCACCAACATTTTCTGGACTTTAGGGGGTCTAGGATGCCTGTAAACCCCTTTTTTGGTCCTTCAAAGTTTTCAATATTTTTGCAGGCCCAAAATGCATTTTAAGGCCTTTTTTGGGCTGCTAACATATTCTGAGCTTCATGGGTGTAGGATGCATTTTTCGTGCCAAAAATATTTTTGGGAATTTCAGTGGTCTAGGATGCGGGTTAATGCCCCTTTCAGGCTGCAAATGTTTTTGGGACATTCAGGACTCTCTGACACCATTTTTGGGCCACCAACATTTTTTGGACTTTAGGGGTCTAGGATGCCTGTAAACCCCTTTTTTGGTCCTTCAAAGTTTTCAACATTTTTGCAGGCCTAAAATGCATTTTAAGGCCTTTTTTGGGCTGCTAACATATTCTGAGCTTCATGGGTGTAGGATGCATTTTTCGTGCCAAAAATATTTTTGGGAATTTCAGTGGTCTAGGATGCGGGTTAATGCCCCTTTGACGCTGCACATGTTTTTGGGACATTCAGAGCTCTCTGACACAGATTTTGGCCCACCAACATTTTCTGGACTTTAGGGGGTCTAGGATGCCTCTAAACCCCTTTTTTCGGCCTCCAAAGTTTTCAACATTTTTGCAGGCCTAAAATGCATTTTAAGGCATTTTTGGCTGCTAAACATTTTCAGAACTTTCAGGGGTGTAGTATTCATTTTTTGTGCCAAAAATATTTTTGGGAATGTCAGAGGTCTAGGATGCAGGTTAATGCCCGTTTCACTCTGCAAATGTTTTTGGGACATTCAGGGCTCTCTGACACCATTTTTGGGCCACCAACATTTTCTGGACTTTAGGGGGTCTAGGATGCCTGTAAACCCCTTTTTTGGTCCTTCAAAGTTTTCAACATTTTTGCAGGCCTAAAATGCATTTTAAGGCATTTTTGGGCTGCTAACATTTTCAGAACTTTCAGGGGTGTATTATGCATTTTTTGTGGCAAAAATATTTTTGGGAATTTCAGTGGTCTAGGATGCGGATTAATGCCCCTTTCAGGCTGCAAATGTTTTTGGGACATTCAGGGCTCTCTGACACCATTTTTGGGCCACAACCATTTTCTGGACTTTAGGGGGTCTAGGATGCCTGTAAACCCCTTTTTTGGACCTTCAAAGTTTTCAACATTTTTGTAGGCTTAAGATGCATTTTAAGTCCTTTTTTTGAGATGCCAACATTTTCTGATCTTTCAGGGTTGTAGGATGCATTTTTTGTGCCAAAAATATTTTGGGGAATTTCAGTGGTCTAGGATGCGACTTAATGCCCCTTTCAGGCTGCAAATCTGTTTGGGACATTCAGAGCTCTCTGACACTGTTTTTGGGCCACCAACATTTTCTGGACTTTAGGTGGTCTAGGATGCCTGTAAACCCCTTTTTTGGTCCTTCAAAGTTTTCAACATTTTTGCAGGCCTAAAATGCATTTTAAGGCCTTAATTGGGCTGCTAACATATTCTGAGCTTCAGGGGTATAGGTTGCATTTTTTGTGCCAAAAATATTTTTGGGAATTTCAGTGGTCTAGGATGCGGGTTAATGCCCGTTTCACTCTGCAAATGTTTTTGGAGCATTCAGGGCTCTCTGACACCATTTTTGGGCCACCAACATTTTCTGGACTTTAGGGGGTCTAGGATGCCTGTAAACCCCTTTTTTGGTCCTTCAAAGTTTTCTACATTTTTGCAGGCCTAAGATGCACTTTAAGGCCTTTTTTGGGCTGCTAACATATTCTGAGCTTCATGGGTGTAGTATTCATTTTTTGTGCCAAAAATATTTTTGGGAATGTCAGAGGTTTAGGATGCGGTTTAATGCCCGTTTCACTCTGCAAATGTTTTTGGGACATTCAGGGCTCTCTGACACCATTTTTGGCCCACCAACATTTTCTGGACTTTAGGGGGTTTAGGATGCCTGTAAACCCCTTTTTTGGTCCTTCAAAGTTTTAAACATTTTTGCAGGCCTAAAATGCATTTTAAGGCATATTTGGGCTGCTAACATTTTCAGAACTTTCAGGGGTGTAGTATGCATTTTTTGTGGCAAAAATATTTTTGGGCATTTCAGTGGTCTAGGATGCGGGTTAATGCCCCTTTCAGGCTGCAAATGTTTTTGGGACATTCAAGGCTCTCTGACACCATTTTTGGGCCACCAACATTTTCTGGACTTTAAGGGGTCTAGGATGCCTGTAAACCCCTTTTTTGGTTCTTCAAAGTTTTCAACATTTTTGCAGGCCTAAAATGCATTTTAAGGCCTTTTTTGGGCTGCTAACATATTCTGAGCTTCATGGGTGTAGGAATGCATTTTTCGTGCCAAAAATATTTTTGGGAATTTCAGTGGTCTAGCATGTGGGTTAATGCCCCTTTGAGGCTGCAAATGTTTTTGGGACATTCAGAGCTCTCTGACACAGATTTTGGCCCACCAACATTTTCTGGACTTTAGGGGGTCTAGGATGCCTGTAAACCCCTTTTTTGGTCCTTCAAAGTTTTCAACATTTTTGCAGGCCTAAAATGCATTTTAAGGCCTTTTTTGGGCTGCTAACATATTCTGAGCTTCATGGGTGTAGGATGCATTTTTCGTGCCAAAAATATTTTTGGGAATTTCAGTGGTCTAGGATGCGGGTTAATGCCCCTTTCAGGCTGCAAATGTTTTTGGGACATTCAGGACTCTCTGACACCATTTTTGGGCCACCAACATTTTTTGGACTTTAGGGGTCTAGGATGCCTGTAAACCCCTTTTTTGGTCCTTCAAAGTTTTCAACATTTTTGCAGGCCTAAAATGCATTTTAAGGCCTTTTTTGGGCTGCTAACATATTCTGAGCTTCATGGGTGTAGGATGCATTTTTCGTGCCAAAAATATTTTTGGGAATTTCAGTGGTCTAGGATGCGGGTTAATGCCCCTTTGAGGCTGCACATGTTTTTGGGACATTCAGAGCTTTCTGACACAGATTTTGGCCCACCAACATTTTCTGGACTTTAGGGGGTCTAGGATGCCTCTAAACCCCTTTTTTCGGCCTCCAAAGTTTTCAACATTTTTGCAGGCCTAAAATGCATTTTAAGGCATTTTTGGGCTGCTAAACATTTTCAGAACTTTCAGGGGTGTAGTATTCATTTTTTGTGCCAAAAATATTTTTGGGAATGTCAGAGGTCTAGGATGCAGGTTAATGCCCGTTTCACTCTGCAAATGTTTTTGGGACATTCAGGGCTCTCTGACACCATTTTTGGGCCACCAACATTTTCTGGACTTTAGGGGGTCTAGGATGCCTGTAAACCCCTTTTTTGGTCCTTCAAAGTTTTCAACATTTTTGCAGGCCTAAAATGCATTTTAAGGCATTTTTGGGCTGCTAACATTTTCAGAACTTTCAGGGGTGTATTATGCATTTTTTGTGGCAAAAATATTTTTGGGAATTTCAGTGGTCTAGGATGCGGATTACTGCCCCTTTCAGGCTGCAAATGTTTTTGGGACATTCAAGGCTCTCTGACACCATTTTTGGGCCACCAACATTTTCTGGACTTTAGGGGGTCTAGGATGCCTGTAAACCCCTTTTTTGGTTCTTCAAAGTTTTCAACATTTTTGCAGGCCTAAAATGCATTTTAAGGCCTTTTTTGGGCTGCTAACATATTCTGAGCTTCATGGGTGTAGGATGTATTTTTCGTGCCAAAAATATTTTTGGGAATTTCAGTGGTCTAGGATGCGGGTTAATGCCCCTTTGAGGCTGCAAATGTTTTGGGGACATTCAGAGCTCTCTGACACAGATTATGGCCCACCAACATTTTCTGGACTTTAGGGGGTCTAGGATGCCTGTAAACCCCTTTTTTGGTCCTTCAAAGTTTTCAACATGTTTGCAGGCCTAAAATGCATTTTAAGGCATTCATTTTTGGGCTGCTAACATTTTCAGAACTTTCAGGGGTGTAGTATGCATTTTTTGTGCCAAAAATATTTTTGGGGATTTCAGTGGTCTAGGATGCGGGTTAATGCCCGTTTCACTCTGCAAATGTTTTTGGAGCTTTCAGGGCTCTCTGACACCATTTTTGGGCCACCAACATTTTCTGGACTTTAGGGTGTCTAGGATGCCTGTAAACCCCTTTTTTGGTCCTTCAAAGTTTTCAACATTTTTGCAGGCCTAAAATGCATTTTAAGGCATTTTTGGGCTGCTAACATTTTCAGAACTTTCAGGGGTGTAGTATGCATTTTTTGTGCCAAAAATATTTTTGGTTTTGGGAATTTCAGTGGTCTAGGATGCGTGTTAATGCCCGTTTCACTCTGCAAATGTTTTTGGGACATTCAGGGCTCTCTGACACCATTTTTGGGCCACCAACATTTTCTGGACTTTAGGGGGTCTAGGATGCCTGTAAACCCCTTTTTTGGTCCGTCAAAGTTTTCAACATTTTTGCAGGCCTAAAATGCATTTTAAGGCCTTTTTTGGGCTGCTAACATATTCTGAGCTTCATGGGTGTAGGATGCATTTTTCGTGCCAAAAATATTTTTGGGAATTTCAGTGGTCTAGGATGCGGGTTAATGCCCCTTTGAGGCTGCACATGTTTTGGGACATTCAGGGCTCTCTGACACCATTATAGGGCCACAACCATTTTCTGGACTTTAGGGGGTCTAGGATGATTCTAAACCCCTTTTTTCGGCCTCCAAAGTTTTCAACATTTTTGCAGGCCTAAAATGCATTTTAAGGCATTTTTGGGCTGCTAACATTTTCAGAACTTTCAGGGGTGTAGTATGCATTTTTTGTGCCAAAAATATTTTGGGAATTTCAGTGGTCTAGGATGTGGGTTAATGCCCCTTTCAGGCTGCACATGTTTTGGGACATTCAGGGCTCTCTGACACCATTTTAGGGCCACAACCATTTTCTGGACTTTAGGGGGTCTAGGATGCCTGTAAACCCCTGTTTTGGTCCTTCAAAGTTTTCTACATTTTTGCAGGCCTAAAATGCATTTTAAGGCATTTTTGGGCTGCTAACATTTTCAGAACTTTCAGGGGTGTAGTATGCATTTTTTGTGCCAAAAATATTTTTGGGAATTTCAGTGGTCTAGGATGCGGGTTAATGCCCGTTTCACTCTGCAAATGTTTTTGGGACATTCAGAGCTCTCTGACACTGTTTTTGACCCACCAACATTTTCTGGACTTTAGGGGGTCTAGGATGCCTGTAAACCCCTTTTTTGGGCCTCCGAAGTTTTCAACATTTTTGCAGGCTTAAAATGCATTTTAAGGCCTTTTCTGGGCTGCTAACATATTCTAAGCCTTAGGGGTGTAGGATGCATTTTTCGTGCAAAAAATATTTTTGGGAATTTCAGTGGTCTAGGATGCTGGTTAATGCCCCTTTCAGGCTGCAAATGTTTTTGGGAATTCAGGGCTCTCTGACACCATTTTTGAGCGACAATCATTTTCTGGACTTTAGGGTGTCTAGGATGCCTGCAACCCCTTTTTTGGGCCTCCAAAGTTTTCAACATTTGTGCAGGCCTAAAATGCATTCTAAGGCCTTTTTTGGGCCGCTAACATATTCTGAGCTTCAGGGGTATAGGTTGAATTTTTCATGCCAAAAATATTTTGGGAAATTTCAGTGGTCTAGGATGCAGCTTAATGCCCCTTTCAGGCTGCAAATGTTTTTGGACATTCAGAGCTCTCTGACACTGATTTTGGCCCACTAACATTTTCTGGACTTTAGGGGGTCTAGGATGCCTCTAAACCCCTTTTTTCCACCTCCAAGGTTTTCTATATTTTTGCAGGCCTAAGATGCACTTTAAGGCATTTTTGGGCTGCTAACATTTTCAGAACTTTCAGGGGTGTAGTATGCATTTTTTGTGCCAAAAATATTTTTGGGAATTTCAGTGGTCTAGGATGTGGGTTAATGCCCGTTTCACTCTGCAAATGTTTTTGAGGCATTCAGAGCTCTCTGACACAGATTTTGGCCCACCAACATTTTCTGGACTTTAGGGGGTCTAGGATGCCTCTAAACCCCTTTTTTCGGCCTCCAAAGTTTTCAACATTTTTGCAGGCCTAAAATGCATTTTAAGGCCTTAATTGGGCTGCTAACATATTCTGAGCTTCAGGGGTATAGGTTGCATTTTTTGTGCCAAAAATATTTTTGGGAATTTCAGTGGTCTAGGATGCGGGTTAATGCCCCTTTCAGGCTGCAAATGTTTTTGGAGCATTCAGGGCTCTCTGACACCATTTTTGGGCCACAACCATTTTCTGGACTTTAGGGGGTCTAGGATGCCTGTAAACCCCTTTTTTGGTCCTTGAAAGTTTTCAACATTTTTGCAGGCCTAAAATGCATTTTGAGGCATTTTTGGGCTGCTAACATTTTCAGAACTTTCAGGGGTGTAGTATGCATTTTTTGTGCCAAAAATATTTTTGGGAATTTCAGTGGTCTAGGATGCGGGTTAATGCCCCTTTCAGGCTGCAAATGTTTTTGGGACATTCAGGGCTCTCTGACACCATTTTTGGGCCACAACCATTTTCTGGACTTTAGGGGGTCTAGGATGCCTGTAAACCCCTTTTTTGGTCCTTGAAAGTTTTCAACATTTTTGCAGGCCTAAAATGCATTTTGAGGCATTTTTGGGCTGCTAACATTTTCAGAACTTTCAGGGGTGTAGTATGCATTTTTTGTGCCAAAAATATTTTTAGGAATTTCAGTGGTCTGGGATGTGGGTTAGTGCCACTTTCAGGCTGAAAATGTTTTTGGGACATTCAGAGCTCTCTGACACTGATTTTGTCCCACCAACATTTTCTGGACTTTGGGGGGTCTAGGATGCCTGTAAACCCCTTTTTTTGGCCTCCAAAGTGTTCAACATTTGTGCAGGCCTAAGAAGCATTTTAAGTCCTTTTTTTGAGCTGCCAACATTTTCTGATTTTCAGGGTTGTAGTATGCATTTTTTGTGGCAAAAATATTTTGGGGAATTTCAGTGGTCTAGGATGCAGGTTAATGCCCGTTTCACTCTGCAAATGTTTTTGGAGCATTCAGGGCTCTCTGACACCATTTTTGGGCCACCAACATTTTCTGGACTTTAGGGTGTCTAGGATGCCTGTAAACCCCTTTTTTGGTCCTTCAAAGTTTTCAACATTTTTGCAGGCCTAAAATGCATTTTAAGGCATTTTTGGGCTGCTAACATTTTCAGAACTTTCAGGGGTGTAGTATGCATTTTCTGTGCCAAAAATATTTTTGGTTTTGCGAATTTCAGTGGTCTAGGATGCGTGTTAATGCCCGTTTCACTCTGCAAATGTTTTTGGGGCATTCAGAGCTCTCTGACACAGATTTTGGCCCACCAACATTTTCTGGACTTTAGGGGGTCTAGGATGCCTCTAAACCCCTTTTTTCGGCCTCCAAAGTTTTCAACATTTTTGCAGGCCTAAAATGCATTTTAAGGCATTTTTGGGCTGCTAACATTTTCAGAACTTTCAGGGGTGTAGTATGCATTTTTTGTGCCAAAAATATTTTTGGGAATTTCAGTGGTCTAGGATGCTGGTTAATGCCCCTTTCAGGCTGCAAATGTTTTTGGGACATTCAGGGCTCTCTGACACCATTTTTGGGCCACAACCATTTTCTGGACTTTAGGGGGTCTAGGATGCCTGTAAACCCCTTTTTTGGTCCTTCAAAGTTTTCAACATTTTTGCAGGCCTAAAATGCATTTTGAGGCATTTTTGGGCTGCTAACATTTTCAGAACTTTCAGGGGTGTAGTATGCATTTTTTGTGCCAAAAATATTTTTAGGAATTTCAGTGGTCTGGGATTCGGGTTAATGCCCGTTTCACTCTGCAAATGTTTTTGGAGCATTCAGGGCTCTCTGACACCATTTTTGGCCCACCAACATTTTCTGGACTTTAGGGGGTCTAGGATGCCTGTAAACCCCTTTTTTGGTCCTTCAAAGTTTTCAACATGTTTGCAGGCCTAAAATGCATTTTAAGGCATTTTTGGGCTGCTAACATTTTCAGAACTTTCAGGGGTGTAGTATGCATTTTTTGTGCCAAAAATATTTTTGGGAATTTCAGTGGTCTAGGATTCGGGTTAATGCCCGTTTCACTCTGCAAATGTTTTTGGAGTATTCAGGGCTCTCTGACACCATTTTTGGCCCACCAACATTTTCTGGACTTTAGGGGGTCTAGGATGCCGGTAAACCCCTTTTTTGGTCCTTCAAAGTTTTCAACATTTTTGCAGGCCTAAAATGCATTTTAAGGCATTTTTGGGCTGCTAACATTTTCAGAACTTTCAGGGGTGTAGTATGCATTTTTTGTGCCAAAAATATTTTTGGGAATTTCAGTGGTCTAGGATGCTGGTTAATGCCCCTTTCAGGCTGCAAATGTTTTTGGGAATTCAGGGCTCTCTGACACCATTTTTGAGCGACAATCATTTTCTGGACTTTAGGGTGTCTAGGATGCCTGCAACCCCTTTTTTGGGCCTCCAAAGTTTTCAACATTTGTGCAGGCCTAAAATGCATTCTAAGGCCTTTTTTGGGCCGCTAACATATTCTGAGCTTCAGGGGTATAGGTTGAATTTTTCATGCCAAAAATATTTTGGGAAATTTCAGTGGTCTAGGATGCAGCTTAATGCCCCTTTCAGGCTGCAAATGTTTTTGGACATTCAGAGCTCTCTGACACTGATTTTGGCCCACTAACATTTTCTGGACTTTAGGGGGTCTAGGATGCCTCTAAACCCCTTTTTTCCACCTCCAAGGTTTTCTATATTTTTGCAGGCCTAAGATGCACTTTAAGGCATTTTTGGGCTGCTAACATTTTCAGAACTTTCAGGGGTGTAGTATGCATTTTTTGTGCCAAAAATATTTTTGGGAATTTCAGTGGTCTAGGATGTGGGTTAATGCCCGTTTCACTCTGCAAATGTTTTTGAGGCATTCAGAGCTCTCTGACACAGATTTTGGCCCACCAACATTTTCTGGACTTTAGGGGGTCTAGGATGCCTCTAAACCCCTTTTTTCGGCCTCCAAAGTTTTCAACATTTTTGCAGGCCTAAAATGCATTTTAAGGCCTTAATTGGGCTGCTAACATATTCTGAGCTTCAGGGGTATAGGTTGCATTTTTTGTGCCAAAAATATTTTTGGGAATTTCAGTGGTCTAGGATGCGGGTTAATGCCCCTTTCAGGCTGCAAATGTTTTTGGAGCATTCAGGGCTCTCTGACACCATTTTTGGGCCACAACCATTTTCTGGACTTTAGGGGGTCTAGGATGCCTGTAAACCCCTTTTTTGGTCCTTGAAAGTTTTCAACATTTTTGCAGGCCTAAAATGCATTTTGAGGCATTTTTGGGCTGCTAACATTTTCAGAACTTTCAGGGGTGTAGTATGCATTTTTTGTGCCAAAAATATTTTTGGGAATTTCAGTGGTCTAGGATGCGGGTTAATGCCCCTTTCAGGCTGCAAATGTTTTTGGGACATTCAGGGCTCTCTGACACCATTTTTGGGCCACAACCATTTTCTGGACTTTAGGGGGTCTAGGATGCCTGTAAACCCCTTTTTTGGTCCTTGAAAGTTTTCAACATTTTTGCAGGCCTAAAATGCATTTTGAGGCATTTTTGGGCTGCTAACATTTTCAGAACTTTCAGGGGTGTAGTATGCATTTTTTGTGCCAAAAATATTTTTAGGAATTTCAGTGGTCTGGGATGTGGGTTAGTGCCACTTTCAGGCTGAAAATGTTTTTGGGACATTCAGAGCTCTCTGACACTGATTTTGTCCCACCAACATTTTCTGGACTTTGGGGGGTCTAGGATGCCTGTAAACCCCTTTTTTTGGCCTCCAAAGTGTTCAACATTTGTGCAGGCCTAAGAAGCATTTTAAGTCCTTTTTTTGAGCTGCCAACATTTTCTGATTTTCAGGGTTGTAGTATGCATTTTTTGTGGCAAAAATATTTTGGGGAATTTCAGTGGTCTAGGATGCAGGTTAATGCCCGTTTCACTCTGCAAATGTTTTTGGAGCATTCAGGGCTCTCTGACACCATTTTTGGGCCACCAACATTTTCTGGACTTTAGGGTGTCTAGGATGCCTGTAAACCCCTTTTTTGGTCCTTCAAAGTTTTCAACATTTTTGCAGGCCTAAAATGCATTTTAAGGCATTTTTGGGCTGCTAACATTTTCAGAACTTTCAGGGGTGTAGTATGCATTTTCTGTGCCAAAAATATTTTTGGTTTTGCGAATTTCAGTGGTCTAGGATGCGTGTTAATGCCCGTTTCACTCTGCAAATGTTTTTGGGGCATTCAGAGCTCTCTGACACAGATTTTGGCCCACCAACATTTTCTGGACTTTAGGGGGTCTAGGATGCCTCTAAACCCCTTTTTTCGGCCTCCAAAGTTTTCAACATTTTTGCAGGCCTAAAATGCATTTTAAGGCATTTTTGGGCTGCTAACATTTTCAGAACTTTCAGGGGTGTAGTATGCATTTTTTGTGCCAAAAATATTTTTGGGAATTTCAGTGGTCTAGGATGCTGGTTAATGCCCCTTTCAGGCTGCAAATGTTTTTGGGACATTCAGGGCTCTCTGACACCATTTTTGGGCCACAACCATTTTCTGGACTTTAGGGGGTCTAGGATGCCTGTAAACCCCTTTTTTGGTCCTTCAAAGTTTTCAACATTTTTGCAGGCCTAAAATGCATTTTGAGGCATTTTTGGGCTGCTAACATTTTCAGAACTTTCAGGGGTGTAGTATGCATTTTTTGTGCCAAAAATATTTTTAGGAATTTCAGTGGTCTGGGATTCGGGTTAATGCCCGTTTCACTCTGCAAATGTTTTTGGAGCATTCAGGGCTCTCTGACACCATTTTTGGCCCACCAACATTTTCTGGACTTTAGGGGGTCTAGGATGCCTGTAAACCCCTTTTTTGGTCCTTCAAAGTTTTCAACATGTTTGCAGGCCTAAAATGCATTTTAAGGCATTTTTGGGCTGCTAACATTTTCAGAACTTTCAGGGGTGTAGTATGCATTTTTTGTGCCAAAAATATTTTTGGGAATTTCAGTGGTCTAGGATTCGGGTTAATGCCCGTTTCACTCTGCAAATGTTTTTGGAGTATTCAGGGCTCTCTGACACCATTTTTGGCCCACCAACATTTTCTGGACTTTAGGGGGTCTAGGATGCCGGTAAACCCCTTTTTTGGTCCTTCAAAGTTTTCAACATTTTTGCAGGCCTAAAATGCATTTTAAGGCATTTTTGGGCTGCTAACATTTTCAGAACTTTCAGGGGTGTAGTATGCATTTTTTGTGCCAAAAATATTTTTGGGAATTTCAGTGGTCTAGGATGCGTGTTAATGCCCGTTTCTCTCTGCAAATGTTTTTGGGACATTCAGAGCTCTCTGACACAGATTTTGGCCCACCAACATTTTCTGGACTTTAGGGGGTCTAGGATGCCTCTAAACCCCTTTTTTCGGCCTCCAAAGTTTTCAACATTTTTGCAGGCCTAAAATGCATTTTAAGGCATTTTTGGGCTGCTAAACATTTTCAGAACTTTCAGGGGTGTAGTATTCATTTTTTGTGCCAAAAATATTTTTGGGAATGTCAGAGGTCTAGGATGCAGGTTAATGCCCGTTTCACTCTGCAAATGTTTTTGGGACATTCAGGGCTCTCTGACACCATTTTTGGGCCACCAACATTTTCTGGACTTTAGGGGGTCTAGGATGCCTGTAAACCCCTTTTTTGGTCCTTCAAAGTTTTCAACATTTTTGCAGGCCTAAAATGCATTTTAAGGCATTTTTGGGCTGCTAACATTTTCAGAACTTTCAGGGGTGTATTATGCATTTTTTGTGGCAAAAATATTTTTGGGAATTTCAGTGGTCTAGGATGCGGATTAATGCCCCTTTCAGGCTGCAAATGTTTTTGGGACATTCAGGGCTCTCTGACACCATTTTTGGGCCACAACCATTTTCTGGACTTTAGGGGGTCTAGGATGCCTGTAAACCCCTTTTTTGGACCTTCAAAGTTTTCAACATTTTTGTAGGCTTAAGATGCATTTTAAGTCCTTTTTTTGAGATGCCAACATTTTCTGATCTTTCAGGATTGTAGGATGCATTTTTTGTGCCAAAAATATTTTGGGGAATTTCAGTGGTCTAGGATGCGACTTAATGCCCCTTTCAGGCTGCAAATCTGTTTGGGACATTCAGAGCTCTCTGACACTGTTTTTGGGCCACCAACATTTTCTGGACTTTAGGGGGTCTAGGATGCCTGTAAACCCCTTTTTTGGTCCTTCAAAGTTTTCAACATTTTTGCAGGCCTAAAATGCATTTTAAGGCCTTAATTGGGCTGCTAACATATTCTGAGCTTCAGGGGTATAGGTTGCATTTTTTGTGCCAAAAATATTTTTGGGAATTTCAGTGGTCTAGGATGCGGGTTAATGCCCGTTTCACTCTGCAAATGTTTTTGGAGCATTCAGGGCTCTCTGACACCATTTTTGGGCCACCAACATTTTCTGGACTTTAGGGGGTCTAGGATGCCTGTAAACCCCTTTTTTGGTCCTTCAAAGTTTTAAACATTTTTGCAGGCCTAAAATGCATTTTAAGGCATATTTGGGCTGCTAACATTTTCAGACTTTCAGGGGTGTAGTATGCATTTTTTGTGCCAAAAATATTTTTGGGCATTTCAGTGGTCTAGGATGCGGGTTAATGCCCCTTTCAGGCTGCAAATGTTTTTGGGACATTCAAGGCTCTCTGACACCATTTTTGGGCCACCAACATTTTCTGGACTTTAAGGGGTCTAGGATGCCTGTAAACCCCTTTTTTGGTTCTTCAAAGTTTTCAACATTTTTGCAGGCCTAAAATGCATTTTAAGGCCTTTTTTGGGCTGCTAACATATTCTGAGCTTCATGAGTGTAGGATGCATTTTTCGTGCCAAAAATATTTTTGGGAATTTCAGTGGTCTAGGATGCGGATTAATGCCCCTTTCAGGCTGAAATGTTTTTGGGACATTCAGGGCTCTCTGACACCATTTTTGGGCCACAACCATTTTCTGGACTTTAGGGGGTCTAGGATGCCTGTAAACCCCTTTTTTGGACCTTCAAAGTTTTCAACATTTTTGTAGGCTTAAGATGCATTTTAAGTCCTTTTTTTGAGATGCCAACATTTTCTGATCTTTCAGGTTTGTAGGATGCATTTTTTGTGACAAAAATATTTTGGGGAATTTCAGTGGTCTAGGATGCGACTTAATGCCCCTTTCAGGCTGCAAATCTGTTTGGGACATTCAGAGCTCTCTGACACTGTTTTTGGGCCACCAACATTTTCTGGACTTTAGGGGGTCTAGGATGCCTGTAAACCCCTTTTTTGGTTCTTCAAAGTTTTCAACATTTTTGCAGGTCTAAAATGCATTTTAAGGCCTTTTTTGGGCTGCTAACATATTCTGAGCTTCATGGGTGTAGGATGCATTTTTCGTGCCAAAAATATTTTTGGGAATTTCAGTGGTCTAGCATGCGGGTTAATGCCCCTTTGAGGCTGCAAATGTTTTTGGGACATTCAGAGCTCTCTGACACAGATTTTGGCCCACCAACATTTTCTGGACTTTAGGGGGTCTAGGATGCCTGTAAACCCCTTTTTTGGTCCTTCAAAGTTTTCAATATTTTTGCAGGCCTAAAATGCATTTTAAGGCCTTTTTTGGGCTGCTAACATATTCTGAGCTTCATGGGTGTAGGATGCATTTTTCGTGCCAAAAATATTTTTGGGAATTTCAGTGGTCTAGGATGCGGGTTAATGCCCCTTTCAGGCTGCAAATGTTTTTGGGACATTCAGGACTCTCTGACACCATTTTTGGGCCACCAACATTTTTTGGACTTTAGGGGTCTAGGATGCCTGTAAACCCCTTTTTTGGTCCTTCAAAGTTTTCAACATTTTTGCAGGCCTAAAATGCATTTTAAGGCCTTTTTTGGGCTGCTAACATATTCTGAGCTTCATGGGTGTAGGATGCATTTTTCGTGCCAAAAATATTTTTGGGAATTTCAGTGGTCTAGGATGCGGGTTAATGCCCCTTTGACGCTGCACATGTTTTTGGGACATTCAGAGCTCTCTGACACAGATTTTGGCCCACCAACATTTTCTGGACTTTAGGGGGTCTAGGATGCCTCTAAACCCCTTTTTTCGGCCTCCAAAGTTTTCAACATTTTTGCAGGCCTAAAATGCATTTTAAGGCATTTTTGGGCTGCTAAACATTTTCAGAACTTTCAGGGGTGTAGTATTCATTTTTTGTGCCAAAAATATTTTTGGGAATGTCAGAGGTCTAGGATGCAGGTTAATGCCCGTTTCACTCTGCAAATGTTTTTGGGACATTCAGGGCTCTCTGACACCATTTTTGGGCCACCAACATTTTCTGGACTTTAGGGGGTCTAGGATGCCTGTAAACCCCTTTTTTGGTCCTTCAAAGTTTTCAACATTTTTGCAGGCCTAAAATGCATTTTAAGGCATTTTTGGGCTGCTAACATTTTCAGAACTTTCAGGGGTGCATTATGCATTTTTTGTGGCAAAAATATTTTTGGGAATTTCAGTGGTCTAGGATGCGGATTAATGCCCCTTTCAGGCTGCAAATGTTTTTGGGACATTCAGGGCTCTCTGACACCATTTTTGGGCCACAACCATTTTCTGGACTTTAGGGGGTCTAGGATGCCTGTAAACCCCTTTTTTGGACCTTCAAAGTTTTCAACATTTTTGTAGGCTTAAGATGCATTTTAAGTCCTTTTTTTGAGATGCCAACATTTTCTGATCTTTCAGGGTTGTAGGATGCATTTTTTGTGCCAAAAATATTTTGGGGAATTTCAGTGGTCTAGGATGCGACTTAATGCCCCTTTCAGGCTGCAAATCTGTTTGGGACATTCAGAGCTCTCTGACACTGTTTTTGGGCCACCAACATTTTCTGGACTTTAGGTGGTCTAGGATGCCTGTAAACCCCTTTTTTGGTCCTTCAAAGTTTTCAACATTTTTGCAGGCCTAAAATGCATTTTAAGGCCTTAATTGGGCTGCTAACATATTCTGAGCTTCAGGGGTATAGGTTGCATTTTTTGTGCCAAAAATATTTTTGGGAATTTCAGTGGTCTAGGATGCGGGTTAATGCCCGTTTCACTCTGCAAATGTTTTTGGAGCATTCAGGGCTCTCTGACACCATTTTTGGGCCACCAACATTTTCTGGACTTTAGGGGGTCTAGGATGCCTGTAAACCCCTTTTTTGGTCCTTCAAAGTTTTCTACATTTTTGCAGGCCTAAGATGCACTTTAAGGCCTTTTTTGGGCTGCTAACATATTCTGAGCTTCATGGGTGTAGTATTCATTTTTTGTGCCAAAAATATTTTTGGGAATGTCAGAGGTTTAGGATGCGGTTTAATGCCCGTTTCACTCTGCAAATGTTTTTGGGACATTCAGGGCTCTCTGACACCATTTTTGGCCCACCAACATTTTCTGGACTTTAGGGGGTTTAGGATGCCTGTAAACCCCTTTTTTGGTCCTTCAAAGTTTTAAACATTTTTGCAGGCCTAAAATGCATTTTAAGGCATATTTGGGCTGCTAACATTTTCAGAACTTTCAGGGGTGTAGTATGCATTTTTTGTGGCAAAAATATTTTTGGGCATTTCAGTGGTCTAGGATGCGGGTTAATGCCCCTTTCAGGCTGCAAATGTTTTTGGGACATTCAAGGCTCTCTGACACCATTTTTGGGCCACCAACATTTTCTGGACTTTAAGGGGTCTAGGATGCCTGTAAACCCCTTTTTTGGTTCTTCAAAGTTTTCAACATTTTTGCAGGCCTAAAATGCATTTTAAGGCCTTTTTTGGGCTGCTAACATATTCTGAGCTTCATGGGTGTAGGATGCATTTTTCGTGCCAAAAATATTTTTGGGAATTTCAGTGGTCTAGGATGCGGGTTAATGCCCCTTTCAGGCTGCAAATGTTTTTGGGACATTCAGGACTCTCTGACACCATTTTTGGGCCAACAACATTTTTTGGACTTTAGGGGTCTAGGATGCCTGTAAACCCCTTTTTTGGTCCTTCAAAGTTTTCAACATTTTTGCAGGCCTAAAATGCATTTTAAGGCCTTTTTTGGGCTGCTAACATATTCTGAGCTTCATGGGTGTAGGATGCATTTTTCGTGCCAAAAATATTTTTGGGAATTTCAGTGGTCTAGGATGCGGGTTAATGCCCCTTTGAGGCTGCACATGTTTTTGGGACATTCAGAGCTCTCTGACACAGATTTTGGCCCACCAACATTTTCTGGACTTTAGGGGGTCTAGGATGCCTCTAAACCCCTTTTTTCGGCCTCCAAAGTTTTCAACATTTTTGCAGGCCTAAAATGCATTTTAAGGCATTTTTGGGCTGCTAAACATTTTCAGAACTTTCAGGGGTGTAGTATTCATTTTTTGTGCCAAAAATATTTTTGGGAATGTCAGAGGTCTAGGATGCAGGTTAATGCCCGTTTCACTCTGCAAATGTTTTTGGGACATTCAGGGCTCTCTGACACCATTTTTGGGCCACCAACATTTTCTGGACTTTAGGGGGTCTAGGATGCCTGTAAACCCCTTTTTTGGTCCTTCAAAGTTTTCAACATTTTTGCAGGCCTAAAATGCATTTTAAGGCATTTTTGGGCTGCTAACATTTTCAGAACTTTCAGGGGTGTATTATGCATTTTTTGTGGCAAAAATATTTTTGGGAATTTCAGTGGTCTAGGATGCGGATTAATGCCCCTTTCAGGCTGCAAATGTTTTTGGGACATTCAATGCTCTCTGACACCATTTTTGGGCCACCAACATTTTCTGGACTTTAGGGGGTCTAGGATGCCTGTAAACCCCTTTTTTGGTTCTTCAAAGTTTTCAACATTTTTGCAGGCCTAAAATGCATTTTAAGGCCTTTTTTGGGCTGCTAACATATTCTGAGCTTCATGGGTGTAGGATGTATTTTTCGTGCCAAAAATATTTTTGGGAATTTCAGTGGTCTAGGATGCGGGTTAATGCCCCTTTGAGGCTGCAAATGTTTTTGGGACATTCAGAGCTCTCTGACACAGATTTTGGCCCACCAACATTTTCTGGACTTTAGGGGGTCTAGGATGCCTGTAAACCCCTTTTTTGGTCCTTCAAAGTTTTCAACATGTTTGCAGGCCTAAAATGCATTTTAAGGCATTTTTGGGCTGCTAACATTTTCAGAACTTTCAGGGGTGTAGTATGCATTTTTTGTGCCAAAAATATTTTTGGGAATTTCAGTGGTCTAGGATGCGGGTTAATGCCCGTTTCACTCTGCAAATGTTTTTGGAGCTTTCAGGGCTCTCTGACACCATTTTTGGGCCACCAACATTTTCTGGACTTTAGGGTGTCTAGGATGCCTGTAAACCCCTTTTTTGGTCCTTCAAAGTTTTCAACATTTTTGCAGGCCTAAAATGCATTTTAAGGCATTTTTGGGCTGCTAACATTTTCAGAACTTTCAGGGGTGTAGTATGCATTTTTTGTGCCAAAAATATTTTTGGTTTTGGGAATTTCAGTGGTCTAGGATGCGTGTTAATGCCCGTTTCACTCTGCAAATGTTTTTGGGACATTCAGGGCTCTCTGACACCATTTTTGGGCCACCAACATTTTCTGGACTTTAGGGGGTCTAGGATGCCTGTAAACCCCTTTTTTGGTCCGTCAAAGTTTTCAACATTTTTGCAGGCCTTAAATGCATTTTAAGGCCTTTTTTGGGCTGCTAACATATTCTGAGCTTCATGGGTGTAGGATGCATTTTTCGTGCCAAAAATATTTTTGGGAATTTCAGTGGTCTAGGATGCGGGTTAATGCCCCTTTGAGGCTGCACATGTTTTGGGACATTCAGGGCTCTCTGACACCATTTTAGGGCCACAACCATTTTCTGGACTTTAGGGGGTCTAGGATGATTCTAAACCCCTTTTTTCGGCCTCCAAAGTTTTCAACATTTTTGCAGGCCTAAAATGCATTTTAAGGCATTTTTGGGCTGCTAACATTTTCAGAACTTTCAGGGGTGTAGTATGCATTTTTTGTGCCAAAAATATTTTGGGAATTTCAGTGGTCTAGGATGCGGGTTAATGCCCGTTTCACTCTGCAAATGTTTTTGGGACATTCAGAGCTCTCTGACACTGTTTTTGACCCACCAACATTTTCTGGACTTTAGGGGGTCTAGGATGCCTGTAAACCCCTTTTTTGGGCCTCCGAAGTTTTCAACATTTTTGCAGGCTTAAAATGCATTTTAAGGCCTTTTCTGGGCTGCTAACATATTCTGAGCCTTAGGGGTGTAGGATGCATTTTTCGTGCAAAAAATATTTTTGGGAATTTCAGTGGTCTAGGATGCTGGTTAATGCCCCTTTCAGGCTGCAAATGTTTTTGGGAATTCAGGGCTCTCTGACACCATTTTTGAGCGACAATCATTTTCTGGACTTTAGGGTGTCTAGGATGCCTGCAACCCCTTTTTTGGGCCTCCAAAGTTTTCAACATTTGTGCAGGCCTAAAATGCATTTTAAGGCCTTTTTTGGGCTGCTAACATATTCTGAGCTTCAGGGGTATAGGTTGAATTTTTCATGCCAAAAATATTTTGGGAAATTTCAGTGGTCTAGGATGCAGCTTAATGCCCCTTTCAGGCTGCACATGTTTTTGGGACATTCAGAGCTCTCTGACACTGATTTTGGCCCACTAACATTTTCTGGACTTTAGGGGGTCTAGGATGCCTCTAAACCCCTTTTTTCCACCTCCAAGGTTTTCTATATTTTTGCAGGCCTAAGATGCACTTTAAGGCATTTTTGGGCTGCTAACATTTTCAGAACTTTCAGGAGTGTAGTATGCATTTTTTGTGCCAAAAATATTTTTGGGAATTTCAGTGGTCTAGGATGTGGGTTAATGCCCGTTTCACTCTGCAAATGTTTTTGGGACATTCAGAGCTCTCTGACACCGATTTTGGCCCACCAACATTTTCTGGACTTTAGGGGGTCTAGGATGCCTGTAAACCCCTTTTTTGGGCCTCTAAAGTTTTCAACATTTTTGCAGGCCTAAAATGCATTTTAAGGCCTTTTTTGGGCTGCTAACATATTCTGAGCTTCATGGGTGTAGGATGCATTTTTCGTGCCAAAAATATTTTTGGGAATTTCAGTGGTCTAGGATGCGGGTTAATGCCCCTTTGACGCTGCACATGTTTTTGGGACATTCAGAGCTCTCTGACACAGATTTTGGCCCACCAACATTTTCTGGACTTTAGGAGGTCTAGGATGCCTCTAAACCCCTTTTTTCGGCCTCCAAAGTTTTCAACATTTTTGCAGGCCTAAAATGCATTTTAAGGCATTTTTGGGCTGCTAAACATTTTCAGAACTTTCAGGGGTGTAGTATTCATTTTTTGTGCCAAAAATATTTTTGGGAATGTCAGAGGTCTAGGATGCAGGTTAATGCCCGTTTCACTCTGCAAATGTTTTTGGGACATTCAGGGCTCTCTGACACCATTTTTGGGCCACCAACATTTTCTGGACTTTAGGGGGTCTAGGATGCCTGTAAACCCCTTTTTTGGTCCTTCAAAGTTTTCAACATTTTTGCAGGCCTAAAATGCATTTTAAGGCATTTTTGGGCTGCTAACATTTTCAGAACTTTCAGGGGTGTATTATGCATTTTTTGTGGCAAAAATATTTTTGGGAATTTCAGTGGTCTAGGATGCGGATTAATGCCCCTTTCAGGCTGCAAATGTTTTTGGGACATTCAGGGCTCTCTGACACCATTTTTGGGCCACAACCATTTTCTGGACTTTAGGGGGTCTAGGATGCCTGTAAACCCCTTTTTTGGACCTTCAAAGTTTTCAACATTTTTGTAGGCTTAAGATGCATTTTAAGTCCTTTTTTTGAGATGCCAACATTTTCTGATCTTTCAGGGTTGTAGGATGCATTTTTTGTGCCAAAAATATTTTGGGGAATTTCAGTGGTCTAGGATGCGACTTAATGCCCCTTTCAGGCTGCAAATCTGTTTGGGACATTCAGAGCTCTCTGACACTGTTTTTGGGCCACCAACATTTTCTGGACTTTAGGGGGTCTAGGATGCCTGTAAACCCCTTTTTTGGTCCTTCAAAGTTTTCAACATTTTTGCAGGCCTAAAATGCATTTTAAGGCCTTAATTGGGCTGCTAACATATTCTGAGCTTCAGGGGTATAGGTTGCATTTTTTGTGCCAAAAATATTTTTGGGAATTTCAGTGGTCTAGGATGCGGGTTAATGCCCGTTTCACTCTGCAAATGTTTTTGGAGCATTCAGGGCTCTCTGACACCATTTTTGGGCCACCAACATTTTCTGGACTTTAGGGGGTCTAGGATGCCTGTAAACCGCTTTTTTGGTCCTTCAAAGTTTTCTACATTTTTGCAGGCCTAAGATGCACTTTAAGGCCTTTTTTGGGCTGCTAACATATTCTGAGCTTCATGGGTGTAGTATTCATTTTTTGTGCCAAAAATATTTTTGGGAATGTCAGAGGTTTAGGATGCGGTTTAATGCCCGTTTCACTCTGCAAATGTTTTTGGGACATTCAGGGCTCTCTGACACCATTTTTGGCCCACCAACATTTTCTGGACTTTAGGGGGTCTAGGATGCCTGTAAACCCCTTTTTTGGTCCTTCAAAGTTTTAAACATTTTTGCAGGCCTAAAATGCATTTTAAGGCATATTTGGGCTGCTAACATTTTCAGAACTTTCAGGGGTGTAGTATGCATTTTTTGTGCCAAAAATATTTTTGGGCATTTCAGTGGTCTAGGATGCGGGTTAATGCCCCTTTCAGGCTGCAAATGTTTTTGGGACATTCAAGGCTCTCTGACACCATTTTTGGGCCACCAACATTTTCTGGACTTTAAGGGGTCTAGGATGCCTGTAAACCCCTTTTTTGGTTCTTCAAAGTTTTCAACATTTTTGCAGGCCTAAAATGCATTTTAAGGCCTTTTTTGGGCTGCTAACATATTCTGAGCTTCATGGGTGTAGGATGCATTTTTCGTGCCAAAAATATTTTTGGGAATTTCAGTGGTCTAGGATGCGGATTAATGCCCCTTTCAGGCTGAAAATGTTTTTGGGACATTCAGGGCTCTCTGACACCATTTTTGGGCCACAACCATTTTCTGGACTTTAGGGGGTCTAGGATGCCTGTAAACCCCTTTTTTGGACCTTCAAAGTTTTCAACATTTTTGTAGGCTTAAGATGCATTTTAAGTCCTTTTTTTGAGATGCCAACATTTTCTGATCTTTCAGGGTTGTAGGATGCATTTTTTGTGACAAAAATATTTTGGGGAATTTCAGTGGTCTAGGATGCGACTTAATGCCCCTTTCAGGCTGCAAATCTGTTTGGGACATTCAGAGCTCTCTGACACTGTTTTTGGGCCACCAACATTTTCTGGACTTTAGGGGGTCTAGGATGCCTGTAAACCCCTTTTTTGGTTCTTCAAAGTTTTCAACATTTTTGCAGGTCTAAAATGCATTTTAAGGCCTTTTTTGGGCTGCTAACATATTCTGAGCTTCATGGGTGTAGGATGCATTTTTCGTGCCAAAAATATTTTTGGGAATTTCAGTGGTCTAGCATGCGGGTTAATGCCCCTTTGAGGCTGCAAATGTTTTTGGGACATTCAGAGCTCTCTGACACAGATTTTGGCCCACCAACATTTTCTGGACTTTAGGGGGTCTAGGATGCCTGTAAACCCCTTTTTTGGTCCTTCAAAGTTTTCAATATTTTTGCAGGCCTAAAATGCATTTTAAGGCCTTTTTTGGGCTGCTAACATATTCTGAGCTTCATGGGTGTAGGATGCATTTTTCGTGCCAAAAATATTTTTGGGAATTTCAGTGGTCTAGGATGCGGGTTAATGCCCCTTTCAGGCTGCAAATGTTTTTGGGACATTCAGGACTCTCTGACACCATTTTTGGGCCACCAACATTTTTTGGACTTTAGGGGTCTAGGATGCCTGTAAACCCCTTTTTTGGTCCTTCAAAGTTTTCAACATTTTTGCAGGCCTAAAATGCATTTTAAGGCCTTTTTTGGGCTGCTAACATATTCTGAGCTTCATGGGTGTAGGATGCATTTTTCGTGCCAAAAATATTTTTGGGAATTTCAGTGGTCTAGGATGCGGGTTAATGCCCCTTTGACGCTGCACATGTTTTTGGGACATTCAGAGCTCTCTGACACAGATTTTGGCCCACCAACATTTTCTGGACTTTAGGGGGTCTAGGATGCCTGTAAACCCCTTTTTTGGTCCTTCAAAGTTTTCTACATTTTTGCAGGCCTAAGATGCACTTTAAGGCCTTTTTTGGGCTGCTAACATATTCTGAGCTTCATGGGTGTAGGATGCATTTTTCGTGCCAAAAATATTTTTGGGAATTTCAGTGGTCTAGGATGCGGGTTAATGCCCCTTTCAGGCTGCAAATGTTTTTGGGACATTCAAGGCTCTCTGACACCATTTTTGGGCCACCAACATTTTCTGGACTTTAAGGGGTCTAGGATGCCTGTAAACCCCTTTTTTGGTTCTTCAAAGTTTTCAACATTTTTGCAGGCCTAAAATGCATTTTAAGGCCTTTTTTGGGCTGCTAACATATTCTGAGCTTCATGGGTGTAGGATGCATTTTTCGTGCCAAAAATATTTTTCGGAATTTCAGTGGTCTAACATGCGGGTTAATGCCCCTTTGAGGCTGCAAATGTTTTTGGGACATTCAGAGCTCTCTGACACAGATTTTGGCCCACCAACATTTTCTGGACTTTAGGGGGTCTAGGATGCCTGTAAACCCCTTTTTTGGTCCTTCAAAGTTTTCAACATTTTTGCAGGCCTAAAATGCATTTTAAGGCCTTTTTTGGGCTGCTAACATATTCTGAGCTTCATGGGTGTAGGATGCATTTTTCGTGCCAAAAATATTTTTGGGAATTTCAGTGGTCTAGGATGCGGGTTAATGCCCCTTTCAGGCTGCAAATGTTTTTGGGACATTCAGGACTCTCTGACACCATTTTTGGGCCACCAACATTTTTTGGACTTTAGGGGTCTAGGATGCCTGTAAACCCCTTTTTTGGTCCTTCAAAGTTTTCAACATTTTTGCAGGCCTAAAATGCATTTTAAGGCCTTTTTTGGGCTGCTAACATATTCTGAGCTTCATGGGTGTAGGATGCATTTTTCGTGCCAAAAATATTTTTGGGAATTTCAGTGGTCTAGGATGCGGGTTAATGCCCCTTTGAGGCTGCACATGTTTTTGGGACATTCAGAGCTCTCTGACACAGATTTTGACCCACCAACATTTTCTGGACTTTAGGGGGTCTAGGATGCCTCTAAACCCCTTTTTTCGGCCTCCAAAGTTTTCAACATTTTTGCAGGCCTAAAATGCATTTTAAGGCATTTTTGGGCTGCTAAACATTTTCAGAACTTTCAGGGGTGTAGTATTCATTTTTTGTGCCAAAAATATTTTTGGGAATGTCAGAGGTCTAGGATGCAGGTTAATGCCCGTTTCACTCTGCAAATGTTTTTGGGACATTCAGGGCTCTCTGACACCATTTTTGGGCCACCAACATTTTCTGGACTTTAGGGGGTCTAGGATGCCTGTAAACCCCTTTTTTGGTCCTTCAAAGTTTTCAACATTTTTGCAGGCCTAAAATGCATTTTAAGGCATTTTTGGGCTGCTAACATTTTCAGAACTTTCAGGGGTGTATTATGCATTTTTTGTGGCAAAAATATTTTTGGGAATTTCAGTGGTCTAGGATGCGGATTAATGCCCCTTTCAGGCTGCAAATGTTTTTGGGACATTCAAGGCTCTCTGACACCATTTTTGGGCCACCAACATTTTCTGGACTTTAGGGGGTCTAGGATGCCTGTAAACCCCTTTTTTGGTTCTTCAAAGTTTTCAACATTTTTGCAGGCCTAAAATGCATTTTAAGGCCTTTTTTGGGCTGCTAACATATTCTGAGCTTCATGGGTGTAGGATGTATTTTTCGTGCCAAAAATATTTTTGGGAATTTCAGTGGTCTAGGATGCGGGTTAATGCCCCTTTGAGGCTGCAAATGTTTTGGGGACATTCAGAGCTCTCTGACACAGATTTTGGCCCACCAACATTTTCTGGACTTTAGGGGGTCTAGGATGCCTGTAAACCCCTTTTTTGGTCCTTCAAAGTTTTCAACATGTTTGCAGGCCTAAAATGCATTTTAAGGCATTTTTGGGCTGCTAACATTTTCAGAACTTTCAGGGGTGTAGTATGCATTTTTTGTGCCAAAAATATTTTTGGGAATTTCAGTGGTCTAGGATGCGGGTTAATGCCCGTTTCACTCTGCAAATGTTTTTGGAGCTTTCAGGGCTCTCTGACACCATTTTTGGGCCACCAACATTTTCTGGACTTTAGGGGGTCTAGGATGCCTGTAAACCCCTTTTTTGGTCCTTCAAAGTTTTCTACATTTTTGCAGGCCTAAGATGCACTTTAAGGCCTTTTTTGGGCTGCTAACATATTCTGAGCTTCATGGGTGTAGTATTCATTTTTTGTGCCAAAAATATTTTTGGGAATGTCAGAGGTTTAGGATGCGGTTTAGTGCCCGTTTCACTCTGCAAATGTTTTTGGGACATTCAGGGCTCTCTGACACCATTTTTGGCCCACCAACATTTTCTGGACTTTAGGGGGTATAGGATGCCTGTAAACCCCTTTTTTGGTCCTTCAAAGTTTTAAACATTTTTGCAGGCCTAAAATGCATTTTAAGGCAAATTTGGGCTGCTAACATTTTCAGAACTTTCAGGGGTGTAGTATGCATTTTTTGTGCCAAAAATATTTTTGGGCATTTCAGTGGTCTAGGATGCGGGTTAATGCCCCTTTCAGGCTGCACATGTTTTTGGGACATTCAAGGCTCTCTGACACCATTTTTGGGCCACCAACATTTTCTGGACTTTAAGGGGTCTAGGATGCCTGTAAACCCCTTTTTTGGTTCTTCAAAGTTTTCAACATTTTTGCAGGCCTAAAATGCATTTTAAGGCCTTTTTTGGGCTGCTAACATATTCTGAGCTTCATGGGTGCAGGATGCATTTTTCGTGCCAAAAATATTTTTGGGAATTTCAGTGGTCTAGGATGCGGATTAATGCCCCTTTCAGGCTGAAAATGTTTTTGGGACAATCAGGGCTCTCTGACACCATTTTTGGGCCACAACCATTTTCTGGACTTTAGGGGGTCTAGGATGCCTGTAAACCCCTTTTTTGGACCTTCAAAGTTTTCAACATTTTTGTAGGCTTAAGATGCATTTTAAGTCCTTTTTTTGAGATGCCAACATTTTCTGATCTTTCAGGGTTGTAGGATGCATTTTTTGTGACAAAAATATTTTGGGGAATTTCAGTGGTCTAGGATGCGACTTAATGCCCCTTTCAGGCTGCAAATCTGTTTGGGACATTCAGAGCTCTCTGACACTGTTTTTGGGCCACCAACATTTTCTGGACTTTAGGGGGTCTAGGATGCCTGTAAACCCCTTTTTTGGTTCTTCAAAGTTTTCAACATTTTTGCAGGTCTAAAATGCATTTTAAGGCCTTTTTTGGGCTGCTAACATATTCTGAGCTTCATGGATGTAGGATGCATTTTTCGTGCCAAAAATATTTTTGGGAATTTCAGTGGTCTAGCATGCGGGTTAATGCCCCTTTGAGGCTGCAAATGTTTTTGGGACATTCAGAGCTCTCTGACACAGATTTTGGCCCACCAACATTTTCTGGACTTTAGGGGGTCTAGGATGCCTGTAAACCCCTTTTTTGGTCCTTCAAAGTTTTCAATATTTTTGCAGGCCTAAAATGCATTTTAAGGCCTTTTTTGGGCTGCTAACATATTCTGAGCTTCATGGGTGTAGGATGCATTTTTCGTGCCAAAAATATTTTTGGGAATTTCAGTGGTCTAGGATGTGGGTTAATGCCCCTTTCAGGCTGCAAATGTTTTTGGGACATTCAGGACTCTCTGACACCATTTTTGGGCCACCAACATTTTTTGGACTTTAGGGGTCTAGGATGCCTGTAAACCCCTTTTTTGGTCCTTCAAAGTTTTCAACATTTTTGCAGGCCTAAAATGCATTTTAAGGCCTTTTTTGGGCTGCTTACATATTCTGAGCTTCATGGGTGTAGGATGCATTTTTCGTGCCAAAAATATTTTTGGGAATTTCAGTGGTCTAGGATGCGGGTTAATGCCCCTTTGACGCTGCACATGTTTTTGGGACATTCAGAGCTCTCTGACACAGATTTTGGCCCACCAACATTTTCTGGACTTTAGGGGGTCTAGGATGCCTCTAAACCCCTTTTTTCGGCCTCCAAAGTTTTCAACATTTTTGCAGGCCTAAAATGCATTTTAAGGCATTTTTGGGCTGCTAAACATTTTCAGAACTTTCAGGGGTGTAGTATTCATTTTTTGTGCCAAAAATATTTTTGGGAATGTCAGAGGTCTAGGATGCAGGTTAATGCCTGTTTCACTCTGCAAATGTTTTTGGGACATTCAGGGCTCTCTGACACCATTTTTGGGCCACCAACATTTTCTGGACTTTAGGGGGTCTAGGATGCCTGTAAACCCCTTTTTTGGTCCTTCAAAGTTTTCAACATTTTTGCAGGCCTAAAATGCATTTTAAGGCATTTTTGGGCTGCTAACATTTTCAGAACTTTCAGGGGTGTATTATGCATTTTTTGTGGCAAAAATATTTTTGGGAATTTCAGTGGTCTAGGATGCGGATTAATGCCCCTTTCAGGCTGCAAATGTTTTTGGGACATTCAGGGCTCTCTGACACCATTTTTGGGCCACAACCATTTTCTGGACTTTAGGGGGTCTAGGATGCCTGTAAACCCCTTTTTTGGACCTTCAAAGTTTTCAACATTTTTGTAGGCTTAAGATGCATTTTAAGTCCTTTTTTTGAGATGCCAACATTTTCTGATCTTTCAGGGTTGTAGGATGCATTTTTTGTGCCAAAAATATTTTGGGGAATTTCAGTGGTCTAGGATGCGACTTAATGCCCCTTTCAGGCTGCAAATCTGTTTGGGACATTCAGAGCTCTCTGACACTGTTTTTGGGCCACCAACATTTTCTGGACTTTAGGGGGTCTAGGATGCCTGTAAACCCCTTTTTTGGTCCTTCAAAGTTTTCAACATTTTTGCAGGCCTAAAATGCATTTTAAGGCCTTAATTGGGCTGCTAACATATTCTGAGCTTCAGGGGTATAGGTTGCATTTTTTGTGCCAAAAATATTTTTGGGAATTTCAGTGGTCTAGGATGCGGGTTAATGCCCGTTTCACTCTGCAAATGTTTTTGGAGCATTCAGGGCTCTCTGACACCATTTTTGGGCCACCAACATTTTCTGGACTTTAGGGGGTCTAGGATGCCTGTAAACCCCTTTTTTGGTCCTTCAAAGTTTTCTACATTTTTGCAGGCCTAAGATGCACTTTAAGGCCTTTTTTGGGCTGCTAACATATTCTGAGCTTCATGGGTGTAGTATTCATTTTTTGTGCCAAAAATATTTTTGGGAATGTCAGAGGTTTAGGATGCGGTTTAATGCCCGTTTCACTCTGCAAATGTTTTTGGGACATTCAGGGCTCTCTGACACCATTTTTGGCCCACCAACATTTTCTGGACTTTAGGGGGTCTAGGATGCCTGTAAACCCCTTTTTTGGTCCTTCAAAGTTTTAAACATTTTTGCAGGCCTAAAATGCATTTTAAGGCATATTTGGGCTGCTAACATTTTCAGAACTTTCAGGGGTGTAGTATGCATTTTTTGTGCCAAAAATATTTTTGGGCATTTCAGTGGTCTAGGATGCGGGTTAATGCCCCTTTCAGGCTGCAAATGTTTTTGGGACATTCAAGGCTCTCTGACACCATTTTTGGGCCACCAACATTTTCTGGACTTTAAGGGGTCTAGGATGCCTGTAAACCCCTTTTTTGGTTCTTCAAAGTTTTCAACATTTTTGCAGGCCTAAAATGCATTTTAAGGCCTTTTTTGGGCTGCTAACATATTCTGAGCTCCATGGGTGTAGGATGCATTTTTCGTGCCAAAAATATTTTTGGGAATTTCAGTGGTCTAGGATGCGGATTAATGCCCCTTTCAGGCTGAAAATGTTTTTGGGACATTCAGGGCTCTCTGACACCATTTTTGGGCCACAACCATTTTCTGGACTTTAGGGGGTCTAGGATGCCTGTAAACCCCTTTTTTGGTTCTTCAAAGTTTTCAACATTTTTGCAGGTCTAAAATGCATTTTAAGGCCTTTTTTGGGCTGCTAACATATTCTGAGCTTCATGGGTGTAGGATGCATTTTTCGTGCCAAAAATATTTTTGGGAATTTCAGTGGTCTAGCATGCGGGTTAATGCCCCTTTGAGGCTGCAAATGTTTTTGGGACATTCAGAGCTCTCTGACACAGATTTTGGCCCACCAACATTTTCTGGACTTTAGGGGGTCTAGGATGCCTGTAAACCCCTTTTTTGGTCCTTCAAAGTTTTCAATATTTTTGCAGGCCTAAAATGCATTTTAAGGCCTTTTTTGGGCTGCTAACATATTCTGAGCTTCATGGGTGTAGGATGCATTTTTCGTGCCAAAAATATTTTTGGGAATTTCAGTGGTCTAGGATGCGGGTTAATGCCCCTTTCAGGCTGCAAATGTTTTTGGGACATTCAGGACTCTCTGACACCATTTTTGGGCCTCCAACATTTTTTGGACTTTAGGGGTCTAGGATGCCTGTAAATCCCTTTTTTGGTCCTTCAAAGTTTTCAACATTTTTGCAGGCCTAAAATGCATTTTAAGGCCTTTTTTGGGCTGCTAACATATTCTGAGCTTCATGGGTGTAGGATGCATTTTTCGTGCCAAAAATATTTTTGGGAATTTCAGTGGTCTAGGATGCGGGTTAATGCCCCTTTGACGCTGCACATGTTTTTGGGACATTCAGAGCTCTCTGACACAGATTTTGGCCCACCAACATTTTCTGGACTTTAGGGGGTCTAGGATGCCTCTAAACCCCTTTTTTCGGCCTCCAAAGTTTTCAACATTTTTGCAGGCCTAAAATGCATTTTAAGGCATTTTTGGGCTGCTAAACATTTTCAGAACTTTCAGGGGTGTAGTATTCATTTTTTGTGCCAAATATATTTTTGGGAATGTCAGAGGTCTAGGATGCAGGTTAATGCCCGTTTCACTCTGCAAATGTTTTTGGGACATTCAGGGCTCTCTGACACCATTTTTGGGCCACCAACATTTTCTGGACTTTAGGGGGTCTAGGATGCCTGTAAACCCCTTTTTTGGTCCTTCAAAGTTTTCAACATTTTTGCAGGCCTAAAATG
The DNA here is from genome assembly GCF_040938575.1 of Ambystoma mexicanum. NCBI lineage: Eukaryota > Metazoa > Chordata > Amphibia > Caudata > Ambystomatidae > Ambystoma > Ambystoma mexicanum. The sequence goes on along the minus strand of NC_090939.1, from coordinate 731,187,886 downwards.
CATTTTAAGGCATTTTTGGGCTGCTAACATTTTCAGAACTTTCAGGGGTGTATTATGCATTTTTTGTGGCAAAAATATTTTTGGGAATTTCAGTGGTCTAGGATGCGGATTAATGCCCCTTTCAGGCTGCAAATGTTTTTGGGACATTCAGGGCTCTCTGACACCATTTTTGGGCCACAACCATTTTCTGGACTTTAGGGGGTCTAGGATGCCTGTAAACCCCTTTTTTGGACCTTCAAAGTTTTCAACATTTTTGTAGGCTTAAGATGCATTTTAAGTCCTTTTTTTGAGATGCCAACATTTTCTGATCTTTCAGGGTTGTAGGATGCATTTTTTGTGCCAAAAATATTTTGGGGAATTTCAGTGGTCTAGGATGCGACTTAATGCCCCTTTCAGGCTGCAAATCTGTTTGGGACATTCAGAGCTCTCTGACACTGTTTTTGGGCCACCAACATTTTCTGGACTTTAGGGGGTCTAGGATGCCTGTAAACCCCTTTTTTGGTCCTTCAAAGTTTTCAACATTTTTGCAGGCCTAAAATGCATTTTAAGGCCTTAATTGGGCTGCTAACATATTCTGAGCTTCAGGGGTATAGGTTGCATTTTTTGTGCCAAAAATATTTTTGGGAATTTCAGTGGTCTAGGATGCGGGTTAATGCCCGTTTCACTCTGCAAATGTTTTTGGAGCATTCAGGGCTCTCTGACACCATTTTTGGGCCACCAACATTTTCTGGACTTTAGGGGGTCTAGGATGCCTGTAAACCGCTTTTTTGGTCCTTCAAAGTTTTCTACATTTTTGCAGGCCTAAGATGCACTTTAAGGCCTTTTTTGGGCTGCTAACATATTCTGAGCTTCATGGGTGTAGTATTCATTTTTTGTGCCAAAAATATTTTTGGGAATGTCAGAGGTTTAGGATGCGGTTTAATGCCCGTTTCACTCTGCAAATGTTTTTGGGACATTCAGGGCTCTCTGACACCATTTTTGGCCCACCAACATTTTCTGGACTTTAGGGGGTCTAGGATGCCTGTAAACCCCTTTTTTGGTCCTTCAAAGTTTTAAACATTTTTGCAGGCCTAAAATGCATTTTAAGGCATATTTGGGCTGCTAACATTTTCAGAACTTTCAGGGGTGTAGTATGCATTTTTTGTGCCAAAAATATTTTTGGGCATTTCAGTGGTCTAGGATGCGGGTTAATGCCCCTTTCAGGCTGCAAATGTTTTTGGGACATTCAAGGCTCTCTGACACCATTTTTGGGCCACCAACATTTTCTGGACTTTAAGGGGTCTAGGATGCCTGTAAACCCCTTTTTTGGTTCTTCAAAGTTTTCAACATTTTTGCAGGCCTAAAATGCATTTTAAGGCCTTTTTTGGGCTGCTAACATATTCTGAGCTTCATGGGTGTAGGATGCATTTTTCGTGCCAAAAATATTTTTGGGAATTTCAGTGGTCTAGGATGCGGATTAATGCCCCTTTCAGGCTGAAAATGTTTTTGGGACATTCAGGGCTCTCTGACACCATTTTTGGGCCACAACCATTTTCTGGACTTTAGGGGGTCTAGGATGCCTGTAAACCCCTTTTTTGGACCTTCAAAGTTTTCAACATTTTTGTAGGCTTAAGATGCATTTTAAGTCCTTTTTTTGAGATGCCAACATTTTCTGATCTTTCAGGGTTGTAGGATGCATTTTTTGTGACAAAAATATTTTGGGGAATTTCAGTGGTCTAGGATGCGACTTAATGCCCCTTTCAGGCTGCAAATCTGTTTGGGACATTCAGAGCTCTCTGACACTGTTTTTGGGCCACCAACATTTTCTGGACTTTAGGGGGTCTAGGATGCCTGTAAACCCCTTTTTTGGTTCTTCAAAGTTTTCAACATTTTTGCAGGTCTAAAATGCATTTTAAGGCCTTTTTTGGGCTGCTAACATATTCTGAGCTTCATGGGTGTAGGATGCATTTTTCGTGCCAAAAATATTTTTGGGAATTTCAGTGGTCTAGCATGCGGGTTAATGCCCCTTTGAGGCTGCAAATGTTTTTGGGACATTCAGAGCTCTCTGACACAGATTTTGGCCCACCAACATTTTCTGGACTTTAGGGGGTCTAGGATGCCTGTAAACCCCTTTTTTGGTCCTTCAAAGTTTTCAATATTTTTGCAGGCCTAAAATGCATTTTAAGGCCTTTTTTGGGCTGCTAACATATTCTGAGCTTCATGGGTGTAGGATGCATTTTTCGTGCCAAAAATATTTTTGGGAATTTCAGTGGTCTAGGATGCGGGTTAATGCCCCTTTCAGGCTGCAAATGTTTTTGGGACATTCAGGACTCTCTGACACCATTTTTGGGCCACCAACATTTTTTGGACTTTAGGGGTCTAGGATGCCTGTAAACCCCTTTTTTGGTCCTTCAAAGTTTTCAACATTTTTGCAGGCCTAAAATGCATTTTAAGGCCTTTTTTGGGCTGCTAACATATTCTGAGCTTCATGGGTGTAGGATGCATTTTTCGTGCCAAAAATATTTTTGGGAATTTCAGTGGTCTAGGATGCGGGTTAATGCCCCTTTGACGCTGCACATGTTTTTGGGACATTCAGAGCTCTCTGACACAGATTTTGGCCCACCAACATTTTCTGGACTTTAGGGGGTCTAGGATGCCTGTAAACCCCTTTTTTGGTCCTTCAAAGTTTTCTACATTTTTGCAGGCCTAAGATGCACTTTAAGGCCTTTTTTGGGCTGCTAACATATTCTGAGCTTCATGGGTGTAGGATGCATTTTTCGTGCCAAAAATATTTTTGGGAATTTCAGTGGTCTAGGATGCGGGTTAATGCCCCTTTCAGGCTGCAAATGTTTTTGGGACATTCAAGGCTCTCTGACACCATTTTTGGGCCACCAACATTTTCTGGACTTTAAGGGGTCTAGGATGCCTGTAAACCCCTTTTTTGGTTCTTCAAAGTTTTCAACATTTTTGCAGGCCTAAAATGCATTTTAAGGCCTTTTTTGGGCTGCTAACATATTCTGAGCTTCATGGGTGTAGGATGCATTTTTCGTGCCAAAAATATTTTTCGGAATTTCAGTGGTCTAACATGCGGGTTAATGCCCCTTTGAGGCTGCAAATGTTTTTGGGACATTCAGGACTCTCTGACACCATTTTTGGGCCACCAACATTTTTTGGACTTTAGGGGTCTAGGATGCCTGTAAACCCCTTTTTTGGTCCTTCAAAGTTTTCAACATTTTTGCAGGCCTAAAATGCATTTTAAGGCCTTTTTTGGGCTGCTAACATATTCTGAGCTTCATGGGTGTAGGATGCATTTTTCGTGCCAAAAATATTTTTGGGAATTTCAGTGGTCTAGGATGCGGGTTAATGCCCCTTTGAGGCTGCACATGTTTTTGGGACATTCAGAGCTCTCTGACACAGATTTTGACCCACCAACATTTTCTGGACTTTAGGGGGTCTAGGATGCCTCTAAACCCCTTTTTTCGGCCTCCAAAGTTTTCAACATTTTTGCAGGCCTAAAATGCATTTTAAGGCATTTTTGGGCTGCTAAACATTTTCAGAACTTTCAGGGGTGTAGTATTCATTTTTTGTGCCAAAAATATTTTTGGGAATGTCAGAGGTCTAGGATGCAGGTTAATGCCCGTTTCACTCTGCAAATGTTTTTGGGACATTCAGGGCTCTCTGACACCATTTTTGGGCCACCAACATTTTCTGGACTTTAGGGGGTCTAGGATGCCTGTAAACCCCTTTTTTGGTCCTTCAAAGTTTTCAACATTTTTGCAGGCCTAAAATGCATTTTAAGGCATTTTTGGGCTGCTAACATTTTCAGAACTTTCAGGGGTGTATTATGCATTTTTTGTGGCAAAAATATTTTTGGGAATTTCAGTGGTCTAGGATGCGGATTAATGCCCCTTTCAGGCTGCAAATGTTTTTGGGACATTCAAGGCTCTCTGACACCATTTTTGGGCCACCAACATTTTCTGGACTTTAGGGGGTCTAGGATGCCTGTAAACCCCTTTTTTGGTTCTTCAAAGTTTTCAACATTTTTGCAGGCCTAAAATGCATTTTAAGGCCTTTTTTGGGCTGCTAACATATTCTGAGCTTCATGGGTGTAGGATGTATTTTTCGTGCCAAAAATATTTTTGGGAATTTCAGTGGTCTAGGATGCGGGTTAATGCCCCTTTGAGGCTGCAAATGTTTTGGGGACATTCAGAGCTCTCTGACACAGATTTTGGCCCACCAACATTTTCTGGACTTTAGGGGGTCTAGGATGCCTGTAAACCCCTTTTTTGGTCCTTCAAAGTTTTCAACATGTTTGCAGGCCTAAAATGCATTTTAAGGCATTTTTGGGCTGCTAACATTTTCAGAACTTTCAGGGGTGTAGTATGCATTTTTTGTGCCAAAAATATTTTTGGGAATTTCAGTGGTCTAGGATGCGGGTTAATGCCCGTTTCACTCTGCAAATGTTTTTGGAGCTTTCAGGGCTCTCTGACACCATTTTTGGGCCACCAACATTTTCTGGACTTTAGGGTGTCTAGGATGCCTGTAAACCCCTTTTTTGGTCCTTCAAAGTTTTCAACATTTTTGCAGGCCTAAAATGCATTTTAAGGCATTTTTGGGCTGCTAACATTTTCAGAACTTTCAGGGGTGTAGTATGCATTTTTTGTGCCAAAAATATTTTTGGTTTTGGGAATTTCAGTGGTCTAGGATGCGTGTTAATGCCCGTTTCACTCTGCAAATGTTTTTGGGACATTCAGGGCTCTCTGACACCATTTTTGGGCCACCAACATTTTCTGGACTTTAGGGGGTCTAGGATGCCTGTAAACCCCTTTTTTGGTCCGTCAAAGTTTTCAACATTTTTGCAGGCCTAAAATGCATTTTAAGGCCTTTTTTGGGCTGCTAAAATATTCTGAGCTTCATGGGTGTAGGATGCATTTTTCGTGCCAAAAATATTTTTGGGAATTTCAGTGGTCTAGGATGCGGGTTAATGCCCCTTTGAGGCTGCACATTTTTTGGGACATTCAGGGCTCTCTGACACCATTTTAGGGCCACAACCATTTTCTGGACTTTAGGGGGTCTAGGATGATTCTAAACCCCTTTTTTCGGCCTCCAAAGTTTTCAACATTTTTGCAGGCCTAAAATGCATTTTAAGGCATTTTTGGGCTGCTAACATTTTCAGAACTTTCAGGGGTGTAGTATGCATTTTTTGTGCCAAAAATATTTTGGGAATTTCAGTGGTCTAGGATGCGGGTTAATGCCCCTTTCAGGCTGCACATGTTTTGGGACATTCAGGGCTCTCTGACACCATTTTAGGGCCACAACCATTTTCTGGACTTTAGGGGGTCTAGGATGCCTGTAAACCCCTGTTTTGGTCCTTCAAAGTTTTCTACATTTTTGCAGGGCTAAAATGCATTTTAAGGCATTTTTGGGCTGCTAACATTTTCAGAACTTTCAGGGGTGTAGTATGCATTTTTTGTGCCAAAAATATTTTTGGGAATTTCAGTGGTCTAGGATGCGGGTTAATGCCCGTTTCACTCTGCAAATGTTTTTGGGACATTCAGAGCTCTCTGACACTGTTTTTGACCCACCAACATTTTCTGGACTTTAGGGGGTCTAGGATGCCTGTAAACCCCTTTTTTGGGCCTCTGAAGTTTTCAACATTTTTGCAGGCTTAAAATGCATTTTAAGGCCTTTTCTGGGCTGCTAACATATTCTGAGCCTTAGGGGTGTAGGATGCATTTTTCGTGCAAAAAATATTTTTGGGAATTTCAGTGGTCTAGGATGCTGGTTAATGCCCCTTTCAGGCAGCAAATGTTTTTGGGAATTCAGGGCTCTCTGACATCATTTTTGAGCGACAATCATTTTCTGGACTTTAGGGTGTCTAGGATGCCTGCAACCCCTTTTTTGGGCCTCCAAAGTTTTCAACATTTGTGCAGGCCTAAAATGCATTTTAAGGCCTTTTTTGGGCTGCTAACATATTCTGACCTTCAGGGGTATAGGTTGAATTTTTCATGCCAAAAATATTTTGGGAAATTTCAGTGGTCTAGGATGCAGCTTAACCCCCCTCTAAACCCCTTTTTTCCACCTCCAAGGTTTTCTATATTTTTGCAGGCCTAAGATGCACTTTAAGGCATTTTTGGGCTGCTAACATTTTCAGAACTTTCAGGGGTGTAGTATGCATTTTTTGTGCCAAAAATATTTTTGGGAATTTCAGTGGTCTAGGATGCGGGTTAATGCCCGTTTCACTCTGCAAATGTTTTTGGGGCATTCAGAGCTCTCTGACACAGATTTTGGCCCACCAACATTTTCTGGACTTTAGGGGGTCTAGGATGCCTCTAAACCCCTTTTTTCGGCCTCCAAAGTTTTCAACATGTTTGTAGGCCTAAAATGCATTTTAAGGCATTTTTGGGCTGCTAACATTTTCAGAACTTTCAAGGGTGTAGTATGCATTTTTTGTGCCAAAAATATTTTTGGGAATTTCAGTGGTCTAGGATGCGGGTTAATGCCCCTTTCAGGCTGCAAATGTTTTTGGGACATTCAGGGCTCTCTGACACCATTTTTGGGCCACAACCATTTTCTGGACTTTAGGGGGTCTAGGATGCCTGTAAACCCCTTTTTTGGTCCTTGAAAGTTTTCAACATTTTTGCAGGCCTAAAATGCATTTTGAGGCATTTTTGGGCTGCTAACATTTTCAGAACTTTCAGGGGTGTAGTATGCATTTTTTGTGCCAAAAATATTTTTAGGAATTTCAGTGGTCTGGGATGTGGGTTAGTGCCACTTTCAGGCTGAAAATGTTTTTGGGACATTCAGAGCTCTCTGACACTGATTTTGTCCCACCAACATTTTCTGGACTTTGGGGGGTCTAGGATGCCTGTAAACCCCTTTTTTTGGCCTCCAAAGTGTTCAACATTTGTGCAGGCCTAAGAAGCATTTTAAGTCCTTTTTTTGAGCTGCCAACATTTTCTGATCTTTCAGGGTTGTAGTATGCATTTTTTGTGGCAAAAATATTTTGGGGAATTTCAGTGGTCTAGGATGCAGGTTAATGCCCGTTTCACTCTGCAAATGTTTTTGGAGCATTCAGGGCTCTCTGACACCATTTTTGGGCCACCAACATTTTCTGGACTTTAGGGTGTCTAGGATGCCTGTAAACCCCTTTTTTGGTCCTTCAAAGTTTTCAACATTTTTGCAGGCCTAAAATGCATTTTAAGGCATTTTTGGGCTGCTAACATTTTCAGAACTTTCAGGGGTGTAGTATGCATTTTTTGTGCCAAAAATATTTTTGGTTTTGGGAATTTCAGTGGTCTAGGATGCGTGTTAATGCCCGTTTCACTCTGCAAATGTTTTTGGGGCATTCAGAGCTCTCTGACACAGATTTTGGCCCACCAACATTTTCTGGACTTTAGGGGGTCTAGGATGCCTCTAAACCCCTTTTTTCGGCCTCCAAAGTTTTCAACATTTTTGCAGGCCTAAAATGCATTTTAAGGCATTTTTGGGCTGCTAACATTTTCAGAACTTTCAGGGGTGTAGTATGCATTTTTTGTGCCAAAAATATTTTTGGGAATTTCAGTGGTCTAGGATGCTGGTTAATGCCCCTTTCAGGCTGCAAATGTTTTTGGGACATTCAGGGCTCTCTGACACCATTTTTGGGCCACAACCATTTTCTGGACTTTAGGGGGTCTAGGATGCCTGTAAACCCCTTTTTTGGTCCTTCAAAGTTTTCAACATTTTTGCAGGCCTAAAATGCATTTTAAGGCCTTTTTTGGGCTGCTAACATATTCTGAGCTTCATGGGTGTAGGATGCATTTTTCGTGCCAAAAATATTTTTGGGAATTTCAGTGGTCTAGGATGCGGGTTAATGCCCCTTTGAGGCTGCACATGTTTTTGGGACATTCAGAGCTCTCTGACACAGATTTTGACCCACCAACATTTTCTGGACTTTAGGGGGTCTAGGATGCCTCTAAACCCCTTTTTTCGGCCTCCAAAGTTTTCAACATTTTTGCAGGCCTAAAATGCATTTTAAGGCATTTTTGGGCTGCTAAACATTTTCAGAACTTTCAGGGGTGTAGTATTCATTTTTTGTGCCAAAAATATTTTTGGGAATGTCAGAGGTCTAGGATGCAGGTTAATGCCCGTTTCACTCTGCAAATGTTTTTGGGACATTCAGGGCTCTCTGACACCATTTTTGGGCCACCAACATTTTCTGGACTTTAGGGGGTCTAGGATGCCTGTAAACCCCTTTTTTGGTCCTTCAAAGTTTTCAACATTTTTGCAGGCCTAAAATGCATTTTAAGGCATTTTTGGGCTGCTAACATTTTCAGAACTTTCAGGGGTGTATTATGCATTTTTTGTGGCAAAAATATTTTTGGGAATTTCAGTGGTCTAGGATGCGGATTAATGCCCCTTTCAGGCTGCAAATGTTTTTGGGACATTCAAGGCTCTCTGACACCATTTTTGGGCCACCAACATTTTCTGGACTTTAGGGGGTCTAGGATGCCTGTAAACCCCTTTTTTGGTTCTTCAAAGTTTTCAACATTTTTGCAGGCCTAAAATGCATTTTAAGGCCTTTTTTGGGCTGCTAACATATTCTGAGCTTCATGGGTGTAGGATGTATTTTTCGTGCCAAAAATATTTTTGGGAATTTCAGTGGTCTAGGATGCGGGTTAATGCCCCTTTGAGGCTGCAAATGTTTTGGGGACATTCAGAGCTCTCTGACACAGATTTTGGCCCACCAACATTTTCTGGACTTTAGGGGGTCTAGGATGCCTGTAAACCCCTTTTTTGGTCCTTCAAAGTTTTCAACATGTTTGCAGGCCTAAAATGCATTTTAAGGCATTTTTGGGCTGCTAACATTTTCAGAACTTTCAGGGGTGTAGTATGCATTTTTTGTGCCAAAAATATTTTTGGGAATTTCAGTGGTCTAGGATGCGGGTTAATGCCCGTTTCACTCTGCAAATGTTTTTGGAGCTTTCAGGGCTCTCTGACACCATTTTTGGGCCACCAACATTTTCTGGACTTTAGGGTGTCTAGGATGCCTGTAAACCCCTTTTTTGGTCCTTCAAAGTTTTCAACATTTTTGCAGGCCTAAAATGCATTTTAAGGCATTTTTGGGCTGCTAACATTTTCAGAACTTTCAGGGGTGTAGTATGCATTTTTTGTGCCAAAAATATTTTTGGTTTTGGGAATTTCAGTGGTCTAGGATGCGTGTTAATGCCCGTTTCACTCTGCAAATGTTTTTGGGACATTCAGGGCTCTCTGACACCATTTTTGGGCCACCAACATTTTCTGGACTTTAGGGGGTCTAGGATGCCTGTAAACCCCTTTTTTGGTCCGTCAAAGTTTTCAACATTTTTGCAGGCCTAAAATGCATTTTAAGGCCTTTTTTGGGCTGCTAAAATATTCTGAGCTTCATGGGTGTAGGATGCATTTTTCGTGCCAAAAATATTTTTGGGAATTTCAGTGGTCTAGGATGCGGGTTAATGCCCCTTTGAGGCTGCACATTTTTTGGGACATTCAGGGCTCTCTGACACCATTTTAGGGCCACAACCATTTTCTGGACTTTAGGGGGTCTAGGATGATTCTAAACCCCTTTTTTCGGCCTCCAAAGTTTTCAACATTTTTGCAGGCCTAAAATGCATTTTAAGGCATTTTTGGGCTGCTAACATTTTCAGAACTTTCAGGGGTGTAGTATGCATTTTTTGTGCCAAAAATATTTTGGGAATTTCAGTGGTCTAGGATGCGGGTTAATGCCCCTTTCAGGCTGCACATGTTTTGGGACATTCAGGGCTCTCTGACACCATTTTAGGGCCACAACCATTTTCTGGACTTTAGGGGGTCTAGGATGCCTGTAAACCCCTGTTTTGGTCCTTCAAAGTTTTCTACATTTTTGCAGGGCTAAAATGCATTTTAAGGCATTTTTGGGCTGCTAACATTTTCAGAACTTTCAGGGGTGTAGTATGCATTTTTTGTGCCAAAAATATTTTTGGGAATTTCAGTGGTCTAGGATGCGGGTTAATGCCCGTTTCACTCTGCAAATGTTTTTGGGACATTCAGAGCTCTCTGACACTGTTTTTGACCCACCAACATTTTCTGGACTTTAGGGGGTCTAGGATGCCTGTAAACCCCTTTTTTGGGCCTCTGAAGTTTTCAACATTTTTGCAGGCTTAAAATGCATTTTAAGGCCTTTTCTGGGCTGCTAACATATTCTGAGCCTTAGGGGTGTAGGATGCATTTTTCGTGCAAAAAATATTTTTGGGAATTTCAGTGGTCTAGGATGCTGGTTAATGCCCCTTTCAGGCAGCAAATGTTTTTGGGAATTCAGGGCTCTCTGACATCATTTTTGAGCGACAATCATTTTCTGGACTTTAGGGTGTCTAGGATGCCTGCAACCCCTTTTTTGGGCCTCCAAAGTTTTCAACATTTGTGCAGGCCTAAAATGCATTTTAAGGCCTTTTTTGGGCTGCTAACATATTCTGACCTTCAGGGGTATAGGTTGAATTTTTCATGCCAAAAATATTTTGGGAAATTTCAGTGGTCTAGGATGCAGCTTAACCCCCCTCTAAACCCCTTTTTTCCACCTCCAAGGTTTTCTATATTTTTGCAGGCCTAAGATGCACTTTAAGGCATTTTTGGGCTGCTAACATTTTCAGAACTTTCAGGGGTGTAGTATGCATTTTTTGTGCCAAAAATATTTTTGGGAATTTCAGTGGTCTAGGATGCGGGTTAATGCCCGTTTCACTCTGCAAATGTTTTTGGGGCATTCAGAGCTCTCTGACACAGATTTTGGCCCACCAACATTTTCTGGACTTTAGGGGGTCTAGGATGCCTCTAAACCCCTTTTTTCGGCCTCCAAAGTTTTCAACATGTTTGTAGGCCTAAAATGCATTTTAAGGCATTTTTGGGCTGCTAACATTTTCAGAACTTTCAAGGGTGTAGTATGCATTTTTTGTGCCAAAAATATTTTTGGGAATTTCAGTGGTCTAGGATGCGGGTTAATGCCCCTTTCAGGCTGCAAATGTTTTTGGGACATTCAGGGCTCTCTGACACCATTTTTGGGCCACAACCATTTTCTGGACTTTAGGGGGTCTAGGATGCCTGTAAACCCCTTTTTTGGTCCTTGAAAGTTTTCAACATTTTTGCAGGCCTAAAATGCATTTTGAGGCATTTTTGGGCTGCTAACATTTTCAGAACTTTCAGGGGTGTAGTATGCATTTTTTGTGCCAAAAATATTTTTAGGAATTTCAGTGGTCTGGGATGTGGGTTAGTGCCACTTTCAGGCTGAAAATGTTTTTGGGACATTCAGAGCTCTCTGACACTGATTTTGTCCCACCAACATTTTCTGGACTTTGGGGGGTCTAGGATGCCTGTAAACCCCTTTTTTTGGCCTCCAAAGTGTTCAACATTTGTGCAGGCCTAAGAAGCATTTTAAGTCCTTTTTTTGAGCTGCCAACATTTTCTGATCTTTCAGGGTTGTAGTATGCATTTTTTGTGGCAAAAATATTTTGGGGAATTTCAGTGGTCTAGGATGCAGGTTAATGCCCGTTTCACTCTGCAAATGTTTTTGGAGCATTCAGGGCTCTCTGACACCATTTTTGGGCCACCAACATTTTCTGGACTTTAGGGTGTCTAGGATGCCTGTAAACCCCTTTTTTGGTCCTTCAAAGTTTTCAACATTTTTGCAGGCCTAAAATGCATTTTAAGGCATTTTTGGGCTGCTAACATTTTCAGAACTTTCAGGGGTGTAGTATGCATTTTTTGTGCCAAAAATATTTTTGGTTTTGGGAATTTCAGTGGTCTAGGATGCGTGTTAATGCCCGTTTCACTCTGCAAATGTTTTTGGGGCATTCAGAGCTCTCTGACACAGATTTTGGCCCACCAACATTTTCTGGACTTTAGGGGGTCTAGGATGCCTCTAAACCCCTTTTTTCGGCCTCCAAAGTTTTCAACATTTTTGCAGGCCTAAAATGCATTTTAAGGCATTTTTGGGCTGCTAACATTTTCAGAACTTTCAGGGGTGTAGTATGCATTTTTTGTGCCAAAAATATTTTTGGGAATTTCAGTGGTCTAGGATGCTGGTTAATGCCCCTTTCAGGCTGCAAATGTTTTTGGGACATTCAGGGCTCTCTGACACCATTTTTGGGCCACAACCATTTTCTGGACTTTAGGGGGTCTAGGATGCCTGTAAACCCCTTTTTTGGTCCTTCAAAGTTTTCAACATTTTTGCAGGCCTAAAATGCATTTTGAGGCATTTTTGGGCTGCTAACATTTTCAGAACTTTCAGGGGTGTAGTATGCATTTTTTGTGCCAAAAATATTTTTAGGAATTTCAGTGGTCTGGGATTCGGGTTAATGCCCGTTTCACTCTGCAAATGTTTTTGGAGCATTCAGGGCTCTCTGACACCATTTTTGGCCCACCAACATTTTCTGGACTTTAGGGGGTCTAGGATGCCTGTAAACCCCTTTTTTGGTCCTTCAAAGTTTTCAACATGTTTGCAGGCCTAAAATGCATTTTAAGGCATTTTTGGGCTGCTAACATTTTCAGAACTTTCAGGGGTGTAGTATGCATTTTTTGTGCCAAAAATATTTTTGGGAATTTCAGTGGTCTAGGATTCGGGTTAATGCCCGTTTCACTCTGCAAATGTTTTTGGAGTATTCAGGGCTCTCTGACACCATTTTTGGCCCACCAACATTTTCTGGACTTTAGGGGGTCTAGGATGCCGGTAAACCCCTTTTTTGGTCCTTCAAAGTTTTCAACATTTTTGCAGGCCTAAAATGCATTTTAAGGCATTTTTGGGCTGCTAACATTTTCAGAACTTTCAGGGGTGTAGTATGCATTTTTTGTGCCAAAAATATTTTTGGTTTTGGGAATTTCAGTGGTCTAGGATGCGTGTTAATGCCCGTTTCACTCTGCAAATGTTTTTGGGACATTCAGGGCTCTCTGACACCATTTTTGGGCCACCAACATTTTCTGGACTTTAGGGGGTCTAGGATGCCTGTAAACCCCTTTTTTGGTCCGTCAAAGTTTTCAACATTTTTGCAGGCCTAAAATGCATTTTAAGGCCTTTTTTGGGCTGCTAACATATTCTGAGCTTCATGGGAGTAGGATGCATTTTTCGTGCCAAAAATATTTTTGGGAATTTCAGTGGTCTAGGATGCGGGTTAATGCCCCTTTGAGGCTGCAAATGTTTTTGGGACATTCAGGGCTCTCTGACACCATTTTTGGGCCACCAACATTTTCTGGACTTTAGGGGGTCTAGGATGCCTGTAAACCCCTTTTTTGGTCCGTCAAAGTTTTCAACATTTTTGCAGGCCTAAAATGCATTTTAAGGCCTTTTTTGGGCTGCTAACATATTCTGAGCTTCATGGGTGTAGGATGCATTTTTCGTGCCAAAAATATTTTTGGGAATTTCAGTGGTCTAGCATGCGGGTTAATGCCCCTTTGAGGCTGCAAATGTTTTTGGGACATTCAGAGCTCTCTGACACAGATTTTGGCCCACCAACATTTTCTGGACTTTAGGGGGTCTAGGATGCCTGTAAACCCCTTTTTTGGTCCTTCAAAGTTTTCAATATTTTTGCAGGCCTAAAATGCATTTTAAGGCCTTTTTTGGGCTGCTAACATATTCTGAGCTTCATGGGTGTAGGATGCATTTTTCGTGCCAAAAATATTTTTGGGAATTTCAGTGGTCTAGGATGCGGGTTAATGCCCCTTTGACGCTGCACATGTTTTTGGGACATTCAGAGCTCTCTGACACAGATTTTGGCCCACCAACATTTTCTGGACTTTAGGGGGTCTAGGATGCCTCTAAACCCCTTTTTTCGGCCTCCAAAGTTTTCAACATTTTTGCAGGCCTAAAATGCATTTTAAGGCATTTTTGGGCTGCTAAACATTTTCAGAACTTTCAGGGGTGTAGTATTCATTTTTTGTGCCAAAAATATTTTTGGGAATTTCAGTGGTCTAGGATGCGACTTAATGCCCCTTTCAGGCTGCAAATCTGTTTGGGACATTCAGAGCTCTCTGACACTGTTTTTGGGCCACCAACATTTTCTGGACTTTAGGGGGTCTAGGATGCCTGTAAACCCCTTTTTTGGTCCTTCAAAGTTTTCAACATTTTTGCAGGCCTAAAATGCATTTTAAGGCCTTAATTGGGCTGCTAACATATTCTGAGCTTCAGGGGTATAGGTTGCATTTTTTGTGCCAAAAATATTTTTGGGAATTTCAGTGGTCTAGGATGCGGGTTAATGCCCGTTTCACTCTGCAAATGTTTTTGGAGCATTCAGGGCTCTCTGACACCATTTTTGGGCCACCAACATTTTCTGGACTTTAGGGGGTCTAGGATGCCTGTAAACCCCTTTTTTGGTCCTTCAAAGTTTTCTACATTTTTGCAGGCCTAAGATGCACTTTAAGGCCTTTTTTGGGCTGCTAACATATTCTGAGCTTCATGGGTGTAGTATTCATTTTTTGTGCCAAAAATATTTTTGGGAATGTCAGAGGTTTAGGATGCGGTTTAATGCCCGTTTCACTCTGCAAATGTTTTTGGGACATTCAGGGCTCTCTGACACCATTTTTGGCCCACCAACATTTTCTGGACTTTAGGGTGTTTAGGATGCCTGTAAACCCCTTTTTTGGTCCTTCAAAGTTTTAAACATTTTTGCAGGCCTAAAATGCATTTTAAGGCATATTTGGGCTGCTAACATTTTCAGAACTTTGAGGGGTGTAGTATGCATTTTTTGTGGCAAAAATATTTTTGGGCATTTCAGTGGTCTAGGATGCGGGTTAATGCCCCTTTCAGGCTGCAAATGTTTTTGGGACATTCAAGGCTCTCTGACACCATTTTTGGGCCACCAACATTTTCTGGACTTTAAGGGGTCTAGGATGCCTGTAAACCCCTTTTTTGGTTCTTCAAAGTTTTCAACATTTTTGCAGGCCTAAAATGCATTTTAAGGCCTTTTTTGGGCTGCTAACATATTCTGAGCTTCATGGGTGTAGGATGCATTTTTCGTGCCAAAAATATTTTTCGGAATTTCAGTGGTCTAACATGCGGGTTAATGCCCCTTTGAGGCTGCAAATGTTTTTGGGACATTCAGAGCTCTCTGACACAGATTTTGGCCCACCAACATTTTCTGGACTTTAGGGGGTCTAGGATGCCTGTAAACCCCTTTTTTGGTCCTTCAAAGTTTTCAACATTTTTGCAGGCCTAAAATGCATTTTAAGGCCTTTTTTGGGCTGCTAACATATTCTGAGCTTCATGGGTGTAGGATGCATTTTTCGTGCCAAAAATATTTTTGGGAATTTCAGTGGTCTAGGATGCGGGTTAATGCCCCTTTCAGGCTGCAAATGTTTTTGGGACATTCAGGACTCTCTGACACCATTTTTGGGCCACCAACATTTTTTGGACTTTAGGGGTCTAGGATGCCTGTAAACCCCTTTTTTGGTCCTTCAAAGTTTTCAACATTTTTGCAGGCCTAAAATGCATTTTAAGGCCTTTTTTGGGCTGCTAACATATTCTGAGCTTCATGGGTGTAGGATGCATTTTTCGTGCCAAAAATATTTTTGGGAATTTCAGTGGTCTAGGATGCGGGTTAATGCCCCTTTGAGGCTGCACATGTTTTTGGGACATTCAGAGCTCTCTGACACAGATTTTGACCCACCAACATTTTCTGGACTTTAGGGGGTCTAGGATGCCTCTAAACCCCTTTTTTCGGCCTCCAAAGTTTTCAACATTTTTGCAGGCCTAAAATGCATTTTAAGGCATTTTTGGGCTGCTAAACATTTTCAGAACTTTCAGGGGTGTAGTATTCATTTTTTGTGCCAAAAATATTTTTGGGAATGTCAGAGGTCTAGGATGCAGGTTAATGCCCGTTTCACTCTGCAAATGTTTTTGGGACATTCAGGGCTCTCTGACACCATTTTTGGGCCACCAACATTTTCTGGACTTTAGGGGGTCTAGGATGCCTGTAAACCCCTTTTTTGGTCCTTCAAAGTTTTCAACATTTTTGCAGGCCTAAAATGCATTTTAAGGCATTTTTGGGCTGCTAACATTTTCAGAACTTTCAGGGGTGTATTATGCATTTTTTGTGGCAAAAATATTTTTGGGAATTTCAGTGGTCTAGGATGCGGATTAATGCCCCTTTCAGGCTGCAAATGTTTTTGGGACATTCAAGGCTCTCTGACACCATTTTTGGGCCACCAACATTTTCTGGACTTTAGGGGGTCTAGGATGCCTGTAAACCCCTTTTTTGGTTCTTCAAAGTTTTCAACATTTTTGCAGGCCTAAAATGCATTTTAAGGCCTTTTTTGGGCAGCTAACATATTCTGAGCTTCATGGGTGTAGGATGTATTTTTCGTGCCAAAAATATTTTTGGGAATTTCAGTGGTCTAGGATGCGGGTTAATGCCCCTTTGAGGCTGCAAATGTTTTGGGGACATTCAGAGCTCTCTGACACAGATTTTGGCCCACCAACATTTTCTGGACTTTAGGGGGTCTAGGATGCCTGTAAACCCCTTTTTTGGTCCTTCAAAGTTTTCAACATGTTTGCAGGCCTAAAATGCATTTTAAGGCATTTTTGGGCTGCTAACATTTTCAGAACTTTCAGGGGTGTAGTATGCATTTTTTGTGCCAAAAATATTTTTGGGAATTTCAGTGGTCTAGGATGCGGGTTAATGCCCGTTTCACTCTGCAAATGTTTTTGGAGCTTTCAGGGCTCTCTGACACCATTTTTGGGCCACCAACATTTTCTGGACTTTAGGGTGTCTAGGATGCCTGTAAACCCCTTTTTTGGTCCTTCAAAGTTTTCAACATTTTTGCAGGCCTAAAATGCATTTTAAGGCATTTTTGGGCTGCTAACATTTTCAGAACTTTCAGGGGTGTAGTATGCATTTTTTGTGCCAAAAATATTTTTGGTTTTGGGAATTTCAGTGGTCTAGGATGCGTGTTAATGCCCGTTTCACTCTGCAAATGTTTTTGGGACATTCAGGGCTCTCTGACACCATTTTTGGGCCACCAACATTTTCTGGACTTTAGGGGGTCTAGGATGCCTGTAAACCCCTTTTTTGGTCCGTCAAAGTTTTCAACATTTTTGCAGGCCTAAAATGCATTTTAAGGCCTTTTTTGGGCTGCTAAAATATTCTGAGCTTCATGGGTGTAGGATGCATTTTTCGTGCCAAAAATATTTTTGGGAATTTCAGTGGTCTAGGATGCGGGTTAATGCCCCTTTGAGGCTGCACATTTTTTGGGACATTCAGGGCTCTCTGACACCATTTTAGGGCCACAACCATTTTCTGGACTTTAGGGGGTCTAGGATGATTCTAAACCCCTTTTTTCGGCCTCCAAAGTTTTCAACATTTTTGCAGGCCTAAAATGCATTTTAAGGCATTTTTGGGCTGCTAACATTTTCAGAACTTTCAGGGGTGTAGTATGCATTTTTTGTGCCAAAAATATTTTGGGAATTTCAGTGGTCTAGGATGCGGGTTAATGCCCCTTTCAGGCTGCACATGTTTTGGGACATTCAGGGCTCTCTGACACCATTTTAGGGCCACAACCATTTTCTGGACTTTAGGGGGTCTAGGATGCCTGTAAACCCGTTTTGGTCCTTCAAAGTTTTCTACATTTTTGCAGGGCTAAAATGCATTTTAAGGCATTTTTGGGCTGCTAACATTTTCAGAACTTTCAGGGGTGTAGTATGCATTTTTTGTGCCAAAAATATTTTTGGGAATTTCAGTGGTCTAGGATGCGGGTTAATGCCCGTTTCACTCTGCAAATGTTTTTGGGACATTCAGAGCTCTCTGACACTGTTTTTGACCCACCAACATTTTCTGGACTTTAGGGGGTCTAGGATGCCTGTAAACCCCTTTTTTGGGCCTCCGAAGTTTTCAACATTTTTGCAGGCTTAAAATGCATTTTAAGGCCTTTTCTGGGCTGCTAACATATTCTGAGCCTTAGGGGTGTAGGATGCATTTTTCGTGCAAAAAATATTTTTGGGAATTTCAGTGGTCTAGGATGCTGGTTAATGCCCCTTTCAGGCAGCAAATGTTTTTGGGAATTCAGGGCTCTCTGACACCATTTTTGAGCGACAATCATTTTCTGGACTTTAGGGTGTCTAGGATGCCTGCAACCCCTTTTTTGGGCCTCCAAAGTTTTCAACATTTGTGCAGGCCTAAAATGCATTTTAAGGCCTTTTTTGGGCTGCTAATATATTCTGACCTTCAGGGGTATAGGTTGAATTTTTCATGCCAAAAATATTTTGGGAAATTTCAGTGGTCTAGGATGCAGCTTAACCCCCCTCTAAACCCCTTTTTTCCACCTCCAAGGTTTTCTATATTTTTGCAGGCCTAAGATGCACTTTAAGGCATTTTTGGGCTGCTAACATTTTCAGAACTTTCAGGGGTGTAGTATGCATTTTTTGTGCCAAAAATATTTTTGGGAATTTCAGTGGTCTAGGATGCGGGTTAATGCCCGTTTCACTCTGCAAATGTTTTTGGGGCATTCAGAGCTCTCTGACACAGATTTTGGCCCACCAACATTTTCTGGACTTTAGGGGGTCTAGGATGCCTCTAAACCCCTTTTTTCGGCCTCCAAAGTTTTCAACATGTTTGTAGGCCTAAAATGCATTTTAAGGCATTTTTGGGCTGCTAACATTTTCAGAACTTTCAAGGGTGTAGTATGCATTTTTTGTGCCAAAAATATTTTTGGGAATTTCAGTGGTCTAGGATGCGGGTTAATGCCCCTTTCAGGCTGCAAATGTTTTTGGGACATTCAGGGCTCTCTGACACCATTTTTGGGCCACAACCATTTTCTGGACTTTAGGGGGTCTAGGATGCCTGTAAACCCCTTTTTTGGTCCTTGAAAGTTTTCAACATTTTTGCAGGCCTAAAATGCATTTTGAGGCATTTTTGGGCTGCTAACATTTTCAGAACTTTCAGGGGTGTAGTATGCATTTTTTGTGCCAAAAATATTTTTAGGAATTTCAGTGGTCTGGGATGTGGGTTAGTGCCACTTTCAGGCTGAAAATGTTTTTGGGACATTCAGAGCTCTCTGACACTGATTTTGTCCCACCAACATTTTCTGGACTTTGGGGGGTCTAGGATGCCTGTAAACCCCTTTTTTTGGCCTCCAAAGTGTTCAACATTTGTGCAGGCCTAAGAAGCATTTTAAGTCCTTTTTTTGAGCTGCCAACATTTTCTGATCTTTCAGGGTTGTAGTATGCATTTTTTGTGGCAAAAATATTTTGGGGAATTTCAGTGGTCTAGGATGCAGGTTAATGCCCGTTTCACTCTGCAAATGTTTTTGGAGCATTCAGGGCTCTCTGACACCATTTTTGGGCCACCAACATTTTCTGGACTTTAGGGTGTCTAGGATGCCTGTAAACCCCTTTTTTGGTCCTTCAAAGTTTTCAACATTTTTGCAGGCCTAAAATGCATTTTAAGGCATTTTTGGGCTGCTAACATTTTCAGAACTTTCAGGGGTGTAGTATGCATTTTTTGTGCCAAAAATATTTTTGGTTTTGGGAATTTCAGTGGTCTAGGATGCGTGTTAATGCCCGTTTCACTCTGCAAATGTTTTTGGGGCATTCAGAGCTCTCTGACACAGATTTTGGCCCACCAACATTTTCTGGACTTTAGGGGGTCTAGGATGCCTCTAAACCCCTTTTTTCGGCCTCCAAAGTTTTCAACATTTTTGCAGGCCTAAAATGCATTTTAAGGCATTTTTGGGCTGCTAACATTTTCAGAACTTTCAGGGGTGTAGTATGCATTTTTTGTGCCAAAAATATTTTTGGGAATTTCAGTGGTCTAGGATGCTGGTTAATGCCCCTTTCAGGCTGCAAATGTTTTTGGGACATTCAGGGCTCTCTGACACCATTTTTGGGCCACAACCATTTTCTGGACTTTAGGGGGTCTAGGATGCCTGTAAACCCCTTTTTTGGTCCTTCAAAGTTTTCAACATTTTTGCAGGCCTAAAATGCATTTTGAGGCATTTTTGGGCTGCTAACATTTTCAGAACTTTCAGGGGTGTAGTATGCATTTTTTGTGCCAAAAATATTTTTAGGAATTTCAGTGGTCTGGGATTCGGGTTAATGCCCGTTTCACTCTGCAAATGTTTTTGGAGCATTCAGGGCTCTCTGACACCATTTTTGGCCCACCAACATTTTCTGGACTTTAGGGGGTCTAGGATGCCTGGAAAGCCCTTTTTTGGTCCTTCAAAGTTTTCAACATGTTTGCAGGCCTAAAATGCATTTTAAGGCATTTTTGGGCTGCTAACATTTTCAGAACTTTCAGGGGTGTAGTATGCATTTTTTGTGCCAAAAATATTTTTGGGAATTTCAGTGGTCTAGGATTCGGGTTAATGCCCGTTTCACTCTGCAAATGTTTTTGGAGTATTCAGGGCTCTCTGACACCATTTTTGGCCCACCAACATTTTCTGGACTTTAGGGGGTCTAGGATGCCGGTAAACCCCTTTTTTGGTCCTTCAAAGTTTTCAACATTTTTGCAGGCCTAAAATGCATTTTAAGGCATTTTTGGGCTGCTAACATTTTCAGAACTTTCAGGGGTGTAGTATGCATTTTTTGTGCCAAAAATATTTTTGGTTTTGGGAATTTCAGTGGTCTAGGATGCGTGTTAATGCCCGTTTCACTCTGCAAATGTTTTTGGGACATTCAGGGCTCTCTGACACCATTTTTGGGCCACCAACATTTTCTGGACTTTAGGGGGTCTAGGATGCCTGTAAACCCCTTTTTTGGTCCGTCAAAGTTTTCAACATTTTTGCAGGCCTAAAATGCATTTTAAGGCCTTTTTTGGGCTGCTAACATATTCTGAGCTTCATGGGAGTAGGATGCATTTTTCGTGCCAAAAATATTTTTGGGAATTTCAGTGGTCTAGGATGCGGGTTAATGCCCCTTTGAGGCTGCAAATGTTTTTGGGACATTCAGGGCTCTCTGACACCATTTTTGGGCCACCAACATTTTCTGGACTTTAGGGGGTCTAGGATGCCTGTAAACCCCTTTTTTGGTCCGTCAAAGTTTTCAACATTTTTGCAGGCCTAAAATGCATTTTAAGGCCTTTTTTGGGCTGCTAACATATTCTGAGCTTCATGGGTGTAGGATGCATTTTTCGTGCCAAAAATATTTTTGGGAATTTCAGTGGTCTAGCATGCGGGTTAATGCCCCTTTGAGGCTGCAAATGTTTTTGGGACATTCAGAGCTCTCTGACACAGATTTTGGCCCACCAACATTTTCTGGACTTTAGGGGGTCTAGGATGCCTGTAAACCCCTTTTTTGGTCCTTCAAAGTTTTCAATATTTTTGCAGGCCTAAAATGCATTTTAAGGCCTTTTTTGGGCTGCTAACATATTCTGAGCTTCATGGGTGTAGGATGCATTTTTCGTGCCAAAAATATTTTTGGGAATTTCAGTGGTCTAGGATGCGGGTTAATGCCCCTTTGAGGCTGCAAATGTTTTTGGGACATTCAGGGCTCTCTGACACCATTTTTGGGCCACCAACATTTTCTGGACTTTAGGGGGTCTAGGATGCCTGTAAACCCCTTTTTTGGTCCGTCAAAGTTTTCAACATTTTTGCAGGCCTAAAATGCATTTTAAGGCCTTTTTTGGGCTGCTAACATATTCTGAGCTTCATGGGTGTAGGATGCATTTTTCGTGCCAAAAATATTTTTGGGAATTTCAGTGGTCTAGGATGCGGGTTAATGCCCCTTTGACGCTGCACATGTTTTTGGGACATTCAGAGCTCTCTGACACAGATTTTGGCCCACCAACATTTTCTGGACTTTAGGGGGTCTAGGATGCCTCTAAACCCCTTTTTTCGGCCTCCAAAGTTTTCAACATTTTTGCAGGCCTAAAATGCATTTTAAGGCATTTTTGGGCTGCTAAACATTTTCAGAACTTTCAGGGGTGTAGTATTCATTTTTTGTGCCAAAAATATTTTTGGGAATGTCAGAGGTCTAGGATGCAGGTTAATGCCCGTTTCACTCTGCAAATGTTTTTGGGACATTCAGGGCTCTCTGACACCATTTTTGGGCCACCAACATTTTCTGGACTTTAGGGGGTCTAGGATGCCTGTAAACCCCTTTTTTGGTCCTTCAAAGTTTTCAACATTTTTGCAGGCCTAAAATGCATTTTAAGGCCTTTTTTGGGCTGCTAACATATTCTGAGCTTCATGGGTGTAGGATGCATTTTTCGTGCCAAAAATATTTTTGGGAATTTCAGTGGTCTAGGATGCGGGTTAATGCCCCTTTCAGGCTGCAAATGTTTTTGGGACATTCAGGACTCTCTGACACCATTTTTGGGCCACCAACATTTTTTGGACTTTAGGGGTCTAGGATGCCTGTAAACCCCTTTTTTGGTCCTTCAAAGTTTTCAACATTTTTGCAGGCCTAAAATGCATTTTAAGGCCTTTTTTGGGCTGCTAACATATTCTGAGCTTCATGGGTGTAGGATGCATTTTTCGTGCCAAAAATATTTTTGGGAATTTCAGTGGTCTAGGATGCGGGTTAATGCCCCTTTGAGGCTGCACATGTTTTTGGGACATTCAGAGCTCTCTGACACAGATTTTGACCCACCAACATTTTCTGGACTTTAGGGGGTCTAGGATGCCTCTAAACCCCTTTTTTCGGCCTCCAAAGTTTTCAACATTTTTGCAGGCCTAAAATGCATTTTAAGGCATTTTTGGGCTGCTAAACATTTTCAGAACTTTCAGGGGTGTAGTATTCATTTTTTGTGCCAAAAATATTTTTGGGAATGTCAGAGGTCTAGGATGCAGGTTAATGCCCGTTTCACTCTGCAAATGTTTTTGGGACATTCAGGGCTCTCTGACACCATTTTTGGGCCACCAACATTTTCTGGACTTTAGGGGGTCTAGGATGCCTGTAAACCCCTTTTTTGGTCCTTCAAAGTTTTCAACATTTTTGCAGGCCTAAAATGCATTTTAAGGCATTTTTGGGCTGCTAACATTTTCAGAACTTTCAGGGGTGTATTATGCATTTTTTGTGGCAAAAATATTTTTGGGAATTTCAGTGGTCTAGGATGCGGATTAATGCCCCTTTCAGGCTGCAAATGTTTTTGGGACATTCAAGGCTCTCTGACACCATTTTTGGGCCACCAACATTTTCTGGACTTTAGGGGGTCTAGGATGCCTGTAAACCCCTTTTTTGGTTCTTCAAAGTTTTCAACATTTTTGCAGGCCTAAAATGCATTTTAAGGCCTTTTTTGGGCAGCTAACATATTCTGAGCTTCATGGGTGTAGGATGTATTTTTCGTGCCAAAAATATTTTTGGGAATTTCAGTGGTCTAGGATGCGGGTTAATGCCCCTTTGAGGCTGCAAATGTTTTGGGGACATTCAGAGCTCTCTGACACAGATTTTGGCCCACCAACATTTTCTGGACTTTAGGGGGTCTAGGATGCCTGTAAACCCCTTTTTTGGTCCTTCAAAGTTTTCAACATGTTTGCAGGCCTAAAATGCATTTTAAGGCATTTTTGGGCTGCTAACATTTTCAGAACTTTCAGGGGTGTAGTATGCATTTTTTGTGCCAAAAATATTTTTGGGAATTTCAGTGGTCTAGGATGCGGGTTAATGCCCGTTTCACTCTGCAAATGTTTTTGGAGCTTTCAGGGCTCTCTGACACCATTTTTGGGCCACCAACATTTTCTGGACTTTAGGGTGTCTAGGATGCCTGTAAACCCCTTTTTTGGTCCTTCAAAGTTTTCAACATTTTTGCAGGCCTAAAATGCATTTTAAGGCATTTTTGGGCTGCTAACATTTTCAGAACTTTCAGGGGTGTAGTATGCATTTTTTGTGCCAAAAATATTTTTGGTTTTGGGAATTTCAGTGGTCTAGGATGCGTGTTAATGCCCGTTTCACTCTGCAAATGTTTTTGGGACATTCAGGGCTCTCTGACACCATTTTTGGGCCACCAACATTTTCTGGACTTTAGGGGGTCTAGGATGCCTGTAAACCCCTTTTTTGGTCCGTCAAAGTTTTCAACATTTTTGCAGGCCTAAAATGCATTTTAAGGCCTTTTTTGGGCTGCTAAAATATTCTGAGCTTCATGGGTGTAGGATGCATTTTTCGTGCCAAAAATATTTTTGGGAATTTCAGTGGTCTAGGATGCGGGTTAATGCCCCTTTGAGGCTGCACATTTTTTGGGACATTCAGGGCTCTCTGACACCATTTTAGGGCCACAACCATTTTCTGGACTTTAGGGGGTCTAGGATGATTCTAAACCCCTTTTTTCGGCCTCCAAAGTTTTCAACATTTTTGCAGGCCTAAAATGCATTTTAAGGCATTTTTGGGCTGCTAACATTTTCAGAACTTTCAGGGGTGTAGTATGCATTTTTTGTGCCAAAAATATTTTGGGAATTTCAGTGGTCTAGGATGCGGGTTAATGCCCCTTTCAGGCTGCACATGTTTTGGGACATTCAGGGCTCTCTGACACCATTTTAGGGCCACAACCATTTTCTGGACTTTAGGGGGTCTAGGATGCCTGTAAACCCGTTTTGGTCCTTCAAAGTTTTCTACATTTTTGCAGGGCTAAAATGCATTTTAAGGCATTTTTGGGCTGCTAACATTTTCAGAACTTTCAGGGGTGTAGTATGCATTTTTTGTGCCAAAAATATTTTTGGGAATTTCAGTGGTCTAGGATGCGGGTTAATGCCCGTTTCACTCTGCAAATGTTTTTGGGACATTCAGAGCTCTCTGACACTGTTTTTGACCCACCAACATTTTCTGGACTTTAGGGGGTCTAGGATGCCTGTAAACCCCTTTTTTGGGCCTCCGAAGTTTTCAACATTTTTGCAGGCTTAAAATGCATTTTAAGGCCTTTTCTGGGCTGCTAACATATTCTGAGCCTTAGGGGTGTAGGATGCATTTTTCGTGCAAAAAATATTTTTGGGAATTTCAGTGGTCTAGGATGCTGGTTAATGCCCCTTTCAGGCAGCAAATGTTTTTGGGAATTCAGGGCTCTCTGACACCATTTTTGAGCGACAATCATTTTCTGGACTTTAGGGTGTCTAGGATGCCTGCAACCCCTTTTTTGGGCCTCCAAAGTTTTCAACATTTGTGCAGGCCTAAAATGCATTTTAAGGCCTTTTTTGGGCTGCTAATATATTCTGACCTTCAGGGGTATAGGTTGAATTTTTCATGCCAAAAATATTTTGGGAAATTTCAGTGGTCTAGGATGCAGCTTAACCCCCCTCTAAACCCCTTTTTTCCACCTCCAAGGTTTTCTATATTTTTGCAGGCCTAAGATGCACTTTAAGGCATTTTTGGGCTGCTAACATTTTCAGAACTTTCAGGGGTGTAGTATGCATTTTTTGTGCCAAAAATATTTTTGGGAATTTCAGTGGTCTAGGATGCGGGTTAATGCCCGTTTCACTCTGCAAATGTTTTTGGGGCATTCAGAGCTCTCTGACACAGATTTTGGCCCACCAACATTTTCTGGACTTTAGGGGGTCTAGGATGCCTCTAAACCCCTTTTTTCGGCCTCCAAAGTTTTCAACATGTTTGTAGGCCTAAAATGCATTTTAAGGCATTTTTGGGCTGCTAACATTTTCAGAACTTTCAAGGGTGTAGTATGCATTTTTTGTGCCAAAAATATTTTTGGGAATTTCAGTGGTCTAGGATGCGGGTTAATGCCCCTTTCAGGCTGCAAATGTTTTTGGGACATTCAGGGCTCTCTGACACCATTTTTGGGCCACAACCATTTTCTGGACTTTAGGGGGTCTAGGATGCCTGTAAACCCCTTTTTTGGTCCTTGAAAGTTTTCAACATTTTTGCAGGCCTAAAATGCATTTTGAGGCATTTTTGGGCTGCTAACATTTTCAGAACTTTCAGGGGTGTAGTATGCATTTTTTGTGCCAAAAATATTTTTAGGAATTTCAGTGGTCTGGGATGTGGGTTAGTGCCACTTTCAGGCTGAAAATGTTTTTGGGACATTCAGAGCTCTCTGACACTGATTTTGTCCCACCAACATTTTCTGGACTTTGGGGGGTCTAGGATGCCTGTAAACCCCTTTTTTTGGCCTCCAAAGTGTTCAACATTTGTGCAGGCCTAAGAAGCATTTTAAGTCCTTTTTTTGAGCTGCCAACATTTTCTGATCTTTCAGGGTTGTAGTATGCATTTTTTGTGGCAAAAATATTTTGGGGAATTTCAGTGGTCTAGGATGCAGGTTAATGCCCGTTTCACTCTGCAAATGTTTTTGGAGCATTCAGGGCTCTCTGACACCATTTTTGGGCCACCAACATTTTCTGGACTTTAGGGTGTCTAGGATGCCTGTAAACCCCTTTTTTGGTCCTTCAAAGTTTTCAACATTTTTGCAGGCCTAAAATGCATTTTAAGGCATTTTTGGGCTGCTAACATTTTCAGAACTTTCAGGGGTGTAGTATGCATTTTTTGTGCCAAAAATATTTTTGGTTTTGGGAATTTCAGTGGTCTAGGATGCGTGTTAATGCCCGTTTCACTCTGCAAATGTTTTTGGGGCATTCAGAGCTCTCTGACACAGATTTTGGCCCACCAACATTTTCTGGACTTTAGGGGGTCTAGGATGCCTCTAAACCCCTTTTTTCGGCCTCCAAAGTTTTCAACATTTTTGCAGGCCTAAAATGCATTTTAAGGCATTTTTGGGCTGCTAACATTTTCAGAACTTTCAGGGGTGTAGTATGCATTTTTTGTGCCAAAAATATTTTTGGGAATTTCAGTGGTCTAGGATGCTGGTTAATGCCCCTTTCAGGCTGCAAATGTTTTTGGGACATTCAGGGCTCTCTGACACCATTTTTGGGCCACAACCATTTTCTGGACTTTAGGGGGTCTAGGATGCCTGTAAACCCCTTTTTTGGTCCTTCAAAGTTTTCAACATTTTTGCAGGCCTAAAATGCATTTTGAGGCATTTTTGGGCTGCTAACATTTTCAGAACTTTCAGGGGTGTAGTATGCATTTTTTGTGCCAAAAATATTTTTAGGAATTTCAGTGGTCTGGGATTCGGGTTAATGCCCGTTTCACTCTGCAAATGTTTTTGGAGCATTCAGGGCTCTCTGACACCATTTTTGGCCCACCAACATTTTCTGGACTTTAGGGGGTCTAGGATGCCTGTAAACCCCTTTTTTGGTCCTTCAAAGTTTTCAACATGTTTGCAGGCCTAAAATGCATTTTAAGGCATTTTTGGGCTGCTAACATTTTCAGAACTTTCAGGGGTGTAGTATGCATTTTTTGTGCCAAAAATATTTTTGGGAATTTCAGTGGTCTAGGATTCGGGTTAATGCCCGTTTCACTCTGCAAATGTTTTTGGAGTATTCAGGGCTCTCTGACACCATTTTTGGCCCACCAACATTTTCTGGACTTTAGGGGGTCTAGGATGCCGGTAAACCCCTTTTTTGGTCCTTCAAAGTTTTCAACATTTTTGCAGGCCTAAAATGCATTTTAAGGCATTTTTGGGCTGCTAACATTTTCAGAACTTTCAGGGGTGTAGTATGCATTTTTTGTGCCAAAAATATTTTTGGTTTTGGGAATTTCAGTGGTCTAGGATGCGTGTTAATGCCCGTTTCACTCTGCAAATGTTTTTGGGACATTCAGGGCTCTCTGACACCATTTTTGGGCCACCAACATTTTCTGGACTTTAGGGGGTCTAGGATGCCTGTAAACCCCTTTTTTGGTCCGTCAAAGTTTTCAACATTTTTGCAGGCCTAAAATGCATTTTAAGGCCTTTTTTGGGCTGCTAACATATTCTGAGCTTCATGGGAGTAGGATGCATTTTTCGTGCCAAAAATATTTTTGGGAATTTCAGTGGTCTAGGATGCGGGTTAATGCCCCTTTGAGGCTGCAAATGTTTTTGGGACATTCAGGGCTCTCTGACACCATTTTTGGGCCACCAACATTTTCTGGACTTTAGGGGGTCTAGGATGCCTGTAAACCCCTTTTTTGGTCCGTCAAAGTTTTCAACATTTTTGCAGGCCTAAAATGCATTTTAAGGCCTTTTTTGGGCTGCTAACATATTCTGAGCTTCATGGGTGTAGGATGCATTTTTCGTGCCAAAAATATTTTTGGGAATTTCAGTGGTCTAGCATGCGGGTTAATGCCCCTTTGAGGCTGCAAATGTTTTTGGGACATTCAGAGCTCTCTGACACAGATTTTGGCCCACCAACATTTTCTGGACTTTAGGGGGTCTAGGATGCCTGTAAACCCCTTTTTTGGTCCTTCAAAGTTTTCAATATTTTTGCAGGCCTAAAATGCATTTTAAGGCCTTTTTTGGGCTGCTAACATATTCTGAGCTTCATGGGTGTAGGATGCATTTTTCGTGCCAAAAATATTTTTGGGAATTTCAGTGGTCTAGGATGCGG
Source organism: Ambystoma mexicanum (assembly GCF_040938575.1). Lineage (NCBI taxonomy): Eukaryota > Metazoa > Chordata > Amphibia > Caudata > Ambystomatidae > Ambystoma > Ambystoma mexicanum. Next base: position 731,159,584 of record NC_090939.1, on the reverse strand, counting down.
GTTAATGCCCCTTTGAGGCTGCAAATGTTTTTGGGACATTCAGGGCTCTCTGACACCATTTTTGGGCCACCAACATTTTCTGGACTTTAGGGGGTCTAGGATGCCTGTAAACCCCTTTTTTGGTCCGTCAAAGTTTTCAACATTTTTGCAGGCCTAAAATGCATTTTAAGGCCTTTTTTGGGCTGCTAACATATTCTGAGCTTCATGGGTGTAGGATGCATTTTTCGTGCCAAAAATATTTTTGGGAATTTCAGTGGTCTAGGATGCGGGTTAATGCCCCTTTGACGCTGCACATGTTTTTGGGACATTCAGAGCTCTCTGACACAGATTTTGGCCCACCAACATTTTCTGGACTTTAGGGGGTCTAGGATGCCTCTAAACCCCTTTTTTCGGCCTCCAAAGTTTTCAACATTTTTGCAGGCCTAAAATGCATTTTAAGGCATTTTTGGGCTGCTAAACATTTTCAGAACTTTCAGGGGTGTAGTATTCATTTTTTGTGCCAAAAATATTTTTGGGAATGTCAGAGGTCTAGGATGCAGGTTAATGCCCGTTTCACTCTGCAAATGTTTTTGGGACATTCAGGGCTCTCTGACACCATTTTTGGGCCACCAACATTTTCTGGACTTTAGGGGGTCTAGGATGCCTGTAAACCCCTTTTTTGGTCCTTCAAAGTTTTCAACATTTTTGCAGGCCTAAAATGCATTTTAAGGCATTTTTGGGCTGCTAACATTTTCAGAACTTTCAGGGGTGTATTATGCATTTTTTGTGGCAAAAATATTTTTGGGAATTTCAGTGGTCTAGGATGCGGATTAATGCCCCTTTCAGGCTGCAAATGTTTTTGGGACATTCAGGGCTCTCTGACACCATTTTTGGGCCACAACCATTTTCTGGACTTTAGGGGGTCTAGGATGCCTGTAAACCCCTTTTTGAGACCTTCAAAGTTTTCAACATTTTTGTAGGCTTAAGATGCATTTTAAATCCTTTTTTTGAGATGCCAACATTTTCTGATCTTTCAGGGTTGTAGGATGCATTTTTTGTGCCAAAAATATTTTGGGGAATTTCAGTGGTCTAGGATGCGACTTAATGCCCCTTTCAGGCTGCAAATCTGTTTGGGACATTCAGAGCTCTCTGACACTGTTTTTGGGCCACCAACATTTTCTGGACTTTAGGGGGTCTAGGATGCCTGTAAACCCCTTTTTTGGTCCTTCAAAGTTTTCAACATTTTTGCAGGCCTAAAATGCATTTTAAGGCCTTAATTGGGCTGCTAACATATTCTGAGCTTCAGGGGTATAGGTTGCATTTTTTGTGCCAAAAATATTTTTGGGAATTTCAGTGGTCTAGGATGCGGGTTAGTGCCCGTTTCACTCTGCAAATGTTTTTGGAGCATTCAGGGCTCTCTGACACCATTTTTGGGCCACCAACATTTTCTGGACTTTAGGGGGTCTAGGATGCCTGTAAACCCCTTTTTTGGTCCTTCAAAGTTTTCTACATTTTTGCAGGCCTAAGATGCACTTTAAGGCCTTTTTTGGGCTGCTAACATATTCTGAGCTTCATGGGTGTAGTATTCATTTTTTGTGCCAAAAATATTTTTGGGAATGTCAGAGGTTTAGGATGCGGTTTAATGCCCGTTTCACTCTGCAAATGTTTTTGGGACATTCAGGGCTCTCTGACACCATTTTTGGCCCACCAACATTTTCTGGACTTTAGGGGGTCTAGGATGCCTGTAAACCCCTTTTTTGGTCCTTCAAAGTTTTAAACATTTTTGCAGGCCTAAAATGCATTTTAAGGCATATTTGGGCTGCTAACATTTTCAGAACTTTGAGGGGTGTAGTATGCATTTTTTGTGGCAAAAATATTTTTGGGCATTTCAGTGGTCTAGGATGCGTGTTAATGCCCCTTTCAGGCTGCAAATGTTTTTGGGACATTCAAGGCTCTCTGACACCATTTTTGGGCCACCAACATTTTCTGGACTTTAAGGGGTCTAGGATGCCTGTAAACCCCTTTTTTGGTTCTTCAAAGTTTTCAACATTTTTGCAGGCCTAAAATGCATTTTAAGGCCTTTTTTGGGCTGCTAACATATTCTGAGCTTCATGGGTGTAGGATGCATTTTTCGTGCCAAAAATATTTTTGGGAATTTCAGTGGTCTAGCATGCGGGTTAATGCCCCTTTGAGGCTGCAAATGTTTTTGGGACATTCAGAGCTCTCTGACACAGATTTTGGCCCACCAACATTTTCTGGACTTTAGGGGGTCTAGGATGCCTGTAAACCCCTTTTTTGGTCCTTCAAAGTTTTCAACATTTTTGCAGGCCTAAAATGCATTTTAAGGCCTTTTTTGGGCTGCTAACATATTCTGAGCTTCATGGGTGTAGGATGCATTTTTCGTGCCAAAAATATTTTTGGGAATTTCAGTGGTCTAGGATGCGGGTTAATGCCCCTTTCAGGCTGCAAATGTTTTTGGGACATTCAGGACTCTCTGACACCATTTTTGGGCCACCAACATTTTTTGGACTTTAGGGGTCTAGGATGCCTGTAAACCCCTTTTTTGGTCCTTCAAAGTTTTCAACATTTTTGCAGGCCTAAAATGCATTTTAAGGCCTTTTTTGGGCTGCTAACATATTCTGAGCTTCATGGGTGTAGGATGCATTTTTCGTGCCAAAAATATTTTTGGGAATTTCAGTGGTCTAGGATGCGGGTTAATGCCCCTTTGAGGCTGCACATGTTTTTGGGACATTCAGAGCTCTCTGACACAGATTTTGACCCACCAACATTTTCTGGACTTTAGGGGGTCTAGGATGCCTCTAAACCCCTTTTTTCGGCCTCCAAAGTTTTCAACATTTTTGCAGGCCTAAAATGCATTTTAAGGCATTTTTGGGCTGCTAAACATTTTCAGAACTTTCAGGGGTGTAGTATGCATTTTTTGTGCCAAAAATATTTTTGGTTTTGGGAATTTCAGTGGTCTAGGATGCGTGTTAATGCCCGTTTCACTCTGCAAATGTTTTTGGGGCATTCAGAGCTCTCTGACACAGATTTTGGCCCACCAACATTTTCTGGACTTTAGGGGGTCTAGGATGCCTCTAAACCCCTTTTTTCGGCCTCCAAAGTTTTCAACATTTTTGCAGGCCTAAAATGCATTTTAAGGCATTTTTGGGCTGCTAACATTTTCAGAACTTTCAGGGGTGTAGTATGCATTTTTTGTGCCAAAAATATTTTTGGGAATTTCAGTGGTCTAGGATGCTGGTTAATGCCCCTTTCAGGCTGCAAATGTTTTTGGGACATTCAGGGCTCTCTGACACCATTTTTGGGCCACAACCATTTTCTGGACTTTAGGGGGTCTAGGATGCCTGTAAACCCCTTTTTTGGTCCTTCAAAGTTTTCAACATTTTTGCAGGCCTAAAATGCATTTTGAGGCATTTTTGGGCTGCTAACATTTTCAGAACTTTCAGGGGTGTAGTATGCATTTTTTGTGCCAAAAATATTTTTAGGAATTTCAGTGGTCTGGGATTCGGGTTAATGCCCGTTTCACTCTGCAAATGTTTTTGGAGCATTCAGGGCTCTCTGACACCATTTTTGGCCCACCAACATTTTCTGGACTTTAGGGGGTCTAGGATGCCTGTAAACCCCTTTTTTGGTCCTTCAAAGTTTTCAACATGTTTGCAGGCCTAAAATGCATTTTAAGGCATTTTTGGGCTGCTAACATTTTCAGAACTTTCAGGGGTGTAGTATGCATTTTTTGTGCCAAAAATATTTTTGGGAATTTCAGTGGTCTAGGATTCGGGTTAATGCCCGTTTCACTCTGCAAATGTTTTTGGAGTATTCAGGGCTCTCTGACACCATTTTTGGCCCACCAACATTTTCTGGACTTTAGGGGGTCTAGGATGCCGGTAAACCCCTTTTTTGGTCCTTCAAAGTTTTCAACATTTTTGCAGGCCTAAAATGCATTTTAAGGCATTTTTGGGCTGCTAACATTTTCAGAACTTTCAGGGGTGTAGTATGCATTTTTTGTGCCAAAAATATTTTTGGTTTTGGGAATTTCAGTGGTCTAGGATGCGTGTTAATGCCCGTTTCACTCTGCAAATGTTTTTGGGACATTCAGGGCTCTCTGACACCATTTTTGGGCCACCAACATTTTCTGGACTTTAGGGGGTCTAGGATGCCTGTAAACCCCTTTTTTGGTCCGTCAAAGTTTTCAACATTTTTGCAGGCCTAAAATGCATTTTAAGGCCTTTTTTGGGCTGCTAACATATTCTGAGCTTCATGGGAGTAGGATGCATTTTTCGTGCCAAAAATATTTTTGGGAATTTCAGTGGTCTAGGATGCGGGTTAATGCCCCTTTGAGGCTGCAAATGTTTTTGGGACATTCAGGGCTCTCTGACACCATTTTTGGGCCACCAACATTTTCTGGACTTTAGGGGGTCTAGGATGCCTGTAAACCCCTTTTTTGGTCCGTCAAAGTTTTCAACATTTTTGCAGGCCTAAAATGCATTTTAAGGCCTTTTTTGGGCTGCTAACATATTCTGAGCTTCATGGGTGTAGGATGCATTTTTCGTGCCAAAAATATTTTTGGGAATTTCAGTGGTCTAGCATGCGGGTTAATGCCCCTTTGAGGCTGCAAATGTTTTTGGGACATTCAGAGCTCTCTGACACAGATTTTGGCCCACCAACATTTTCTGGACTTTAGGGGGTCTAGGATGCCTGTAAACCCCTTTTTTGGTCCTTCAAAGTTTTCAATATTTTTGCAGGCCTAAAATGCATTTTAAGGCCTTTTTTGGGCTGCTAACATATTCTGAGCTTCATGGGTGTAGGATGCATTTTTCGTGCCAAAAATATTTTTGGGAATTTCAGTGGTCTAGGATGCGGGTTAATGCCCCTTTGAGGCTGCAAATGTTTTTGGGACATTCAGGGCTCTCTGACACCATTTTTGGGCCACCAACATTTTCTGGACTTTAGGGGGTCTAGGATGCCTGTAAACCCCTTTTTTGGTCCGTCAAAGTTTTCAACATTTTTGCAGGCCTAAAATGCATTTTAAGGCCTTTTTTGGGCTGCTAACATATTCTGAGCTTCATGGGTGTAGGATGCATTTTTCGTGCCAAAAATATTTTTGGGAATTTCAGTGGTCTAGGATGCGGGTTAATGCCCCTTTGACGCTGCACATGTTTTTGGGACATTCAGAGCTCTCTGACACAGATTTTGGCCCACCAACATTTTCTGGACTTTAGGGGGTCTAGGATGCCTCTAAACCCCTTTTTTCGGCCTCCAAAGTTTTCAACATTTTTGCAGGCCTAAAATGCATTTTAAGGCATTTTTGGGCTGCTAAACATTTTCAGAACTTTCAGGGGTGTAGTATTCATTTTTTGTGCCAAAAATATTTTTGGGAATGTCAGAGGTCTAGGATGCAGGTTAATGCCCGTTTCACTCTGCAAATGTTTTTGGGACATTCAGAGCTCTCTGACACAGATTTTGGCCCACCAACATTTTCTGGACTTTAGGGGGTCTAGGATGCCTCTAAACCCCTTTTTTCGGCCTCCAAAGTTTTCAACATTTTTGCAGGCCTAAAATGCATTTTAAGGCATTTTTGGGCTGCTAAACATTTTCAGAACTTTCAGGGGTGTAGTATTCATTTTTTGTGCCAAAAATATTTTTGGGAATGTCAGAGGTCTAGGATGCAGGTTAATGCCCGTTTCACTCTGCAAATGTTTTTGGGACATTCAGGGCTCTCTGACACCATTTTTGGGCCACAACCATTTTCTGGACTTTAGGGGGTCTAGGATGCCTGTAAACCCCTTTTTGAGACCTTCAAAGTTTTCAACATTTTTGTAGGCTTAAGATGCATTTTAAATCCTTTTTTTGAGATGCCAACATTTTCTGATCTTTCAGGGTTGTAGGATGCATTTTTTGTGCCAAAAATATTTTGGGGAATTTCAGTGGTCTAGGATGCGACTTAATGCCCCTTTCAGGCTGCAAATCTGTTTGGGACATTCAGAGCTCTCTGACACTGTTTTTGGGCCACCAACATTTTCTGGACTTTAGGGGGTCTAGGATGCCTGTAAACCCCTTTTTTGGTCCTTCAAAGTTTTCAACATTTTTGCAGGCCTAAAATGCATTTTAAGGCCTTAATTGGGCTGCTAACATATTCTGAGCTTCAGGGGTATAGGTTGCATTTTTTGTGCCAAAAATATTTTTGGGAATTTCAGTGGTCTAGGATGCGGGTTAATGCCCGTTTCACTCTGCAAATGTTTTTGGAGCATTCAGGGCTCTCTGACACCATTTTTGGGCCACCAACATTTTCTGGACTTTAGGGGGTCTAGGATGCCTGTAAACCCCTTTTTTGGTCCTTCAAAGTTTTCTACATTTTTGCAGGCCTAAGATGCACTTTAAGGCCTTTTTTGGGCTGCTAACATATTCTGAGCTTCATGGGTGTAGTATTCATTTTTTGTGCCAAAAATATTTTTGGGAATGTCAGAGGTTTAGGATGCGGTTTAATGCCCGTTTCACTCTGCAAATGTTTTTGGGACATTCAGGGCTCTCTGACACCATTTTTGGCCCACCAACATTTTCTGGACTTTAGGGGGTCTAGGATGCCTGTAAACCCCTTTTTTGGTCCTTCAAAGTTTTAAACATTTTTGCAGGCCTAAAATGCATTTTAAGGCATATTTGGGCTGCTAACATTTTCAGAACTTTGAGGGGTGTAGTATGCATTTTTTGTGGCAAAAATATTTTTGGGCATTTCAGTGGTCTAGGATGCGGGTTAATGCCCCTTTCAGGCTGCAAATGTTTTTGGGACATTCAAGGCTCTCTGACACCATTTTTGGGCCACCAACATTTTCTGGACTTTAAGGGGTCTAGGATGCCTGTAAACCCCTTTTTTGGTTCTTCAAAGTTTTCAACATTTTTGCAGGCCTAAAATGCATTTTAAGGCCTTTTTTGGGCTGCTAACATATTCTGAGCTTCATGGGTGTAGGATGCATTTTTCGTGCCAAAAATATTTTTGGGAATTTCAGTGGTCTAGCATGCGGGTTAATGCCCCTTTGAGGCTGCAAATGTTTTTGGGACATTCAGAGCTCTCTGACACAGATTTTGGCCCACCAACATTTTCTGGACTTTAGGGGGTCTAGGATGCCTGTAAACCCCTTTTTTGGTCCTTCAAAGTTTTCAACATTTTTGCAGGCCTAAAATGCATTTTAAGGCCTTTTTTGGGCTGCTAACATATTCTGAGCTTCATGGGTGTAGGATGCATTTTTCGTGCCAAAAATATTTTTGGGAATTTCAGTGGTCTAGGATGCGGGTTAATGCCCCTTTCAGGCTGCAAATGTTTTTGGGACATTCAGGACTCTCTGACACCATTTTTGGGCCACCAACATTTTTTGGACTTTAGGGGTCTAGGATGCCTGTAAACCCCTTTTTTGGTCCTTCAAAGTTTTCAACATTTTTGCAGGCCTAAAATGCATTTTAAGGCCTTTTTTGGGCTGCTAACATATTCTGAGCTTCATGGGTGTAGGATGCATTTTTCGTGCCAAAAATATTTTTGGGAATTTCAGTGGTCTAGGATGCGGGTTAATGCCCCTTTGAGGCTGCACATGTTTTTGGGACATTCAGAGCTCTCTGACACAGATTTTGACCCACCAACATTTTCTGGACTTTAGGGGGTCTAGGATGCCTCTAAACCCCTTTTTTCGGCCTCCAAAGTTTTCAACATTTTTGCAGGCCTAAAATGCATTTTAAGGCATTTTTGGGCTGCTAAACATTTTCAGAACTTTCAGGGGTGTAGTATGCATTTTTTGTGCCAAAAATATTTTTGGTTTTGGGAATTTCAGTGGTCTAGGATGCGTGTTAATGCCCGTTTCACTCTGCAAATGTTTTTGGGGCATTCAGAGCTCTCTGACACAGATTTTGGCCCACCAACATTTTCTGGACTTTAGGGGGTCTAGGATGCCTCTAAACCCCTTTTTTCGGCCTCCAAAGTTTTCAACATTTTTGCAGGCCTAAAATGCATTTTAAGGCATTTTTGGGCTGCTAACATTTTCAGAACTTTCAGGGGTGTAGTATGCATTTTTTGTGCCAAAAATATTTTTAGGAATTTCAGTGGTCTGGGATTCGGGTTAATGCCCGTTTCACTCTGCAAATGTTTTTGGAGCATTCAGGGCTCTCTGACACCATTTTTGGCCCACCAACATTTTCTGGACTTTAGGGGGTCTAGGATGCCTGTAAACCCCTTTTTTGGTCCTTCAAAGTTTTCAACATGTTTGCAGGCCTAAAATGCATTTTAAGGCATTTTTGGGCTGCTAACATTTTCAGAACTTTCAGGGGTGTAGTATGCATTTTTTGTGCCAAAAATATTTTGGGAATTTCAGTGGTCTAGGATGCGGGTTAATGCCCCTTTCAGGCTGCACATGTTTTGGGACATTCAGGGCTCTCTGACACCATTTTAGGGCCACAACCATTTTCTGGACTTTAGGGGGTCTAGGATGCCTGTAAACCCCTGTTTTGGTCCTTCAAAGTTTTCTACATTTTTGCAGGCCTAAAATGCATTTTAAGGCATTTTTGGGCTGCTAACATTTTCAGAACTTTCAGGGGTGTAGTATGCATTTTTTGTGCCAAAAATATTTTTGGGGATTTCAGTGGTCTAGGATGCGGGTTAATGCCCGTTTCACTCTGCAAATGTTTTTGGGACATTCAGAGCTCTCTGACACTGTTTTTGACCCACCAACATTTTCTGGACTTTAGGGGGTCTAGGATGCCTGTAAACCCCTTTTTTGGGCCTCCGAAGTTTTCAACATTTTTGCAGGCTTAAAATGCATTTTAAGGCCTTTTCTGGGCTGCTAACATATTCTGAGCCTTAGGGGTGTAGGATGCATTTTTCGTGCAAAAAATATTTTTGGGAATTTCAGTGGTCTAGGATGCTGGTTAATGCCCCTTTCAGGCAGCAAATGTTTTTGGGAATTCAGGGCTCTCTGACACCATTTTTGAGCGACAATCATTTTCTGGACTTTAGGGTGTCTAGGATGCCTGCAACCCCTTTTTTGGGCCTCCAAAGTTTTCAACATTTGTGCAGGCCTAAAATGCATTTTAAGGCCTTTTTTGGGCTGCTAACATATTCTGACCTTCAGGGGTATAGGTTGAATTTTTCATGCCAAAAATATTTTGGGAAATTTCAGTGGTCTAGGATGCAGCTTAATGCCCCTTTCAGGCTGCAAATGTTTTTGGGACATTCAGAGCTCTCTGACACTGATTTTGGCCCACTAACATTTTCTGGACTTTAGGGGGTCTAGAATGCCTCTAAACCCCTTTTTTCCACCTCCAAGGTTTTCTATATTTTTGCAGGCCTAAGATGCACTTTAAGGCATTTTTGGGCTGCTAACATTTTCAGAACTTTCAGGGGTGTAGTATGCATTTTTTGTGCCAAAAATATTTTTGGGAATTTCAGTGGTCTAGGATGCGGGTTAATGCCCGTTTCACTCTGCAAATGTTTTTGGGGCATTCAGAGCTCTCTGACACAGATTTTGGCCCACCAACATTTTCTGGACTTTAGGGGGTCTAGGATGCCTCTAAACCCCTTTTTTCGGCCTCCAAAGTTTTCAACATGTTTGTAGGCCTAAAATGCATTTTAAGGCATTTTTGGGCTGCTAACATTTTCAGAACTTTCAGGGGTGTAGTATGCATTTTTTGTGCCAAAAATATTTTTGGGAATTTCAGTGGTCTAGGATGCGGGTTAATGCCCCTTTCAGGCTGCAAATGTTTTTGGGACATTCAGGGCTCTCTGACACCATTTTTGGGCCACAACCATTTTCTGGACTTTAGGGGGTCTAGGATGCCTGTAAACCCCTTTTTTGGTCCTTGAAAGTTTTCAACATTTTTGCAGGCCTAAAATGCATTTTGAGGCATTTTTGGGCTGCTAACATTTTCAGAACTTTCAGGGGTGTAGTATGCATTTTTTGTGCCAAAAATATTTTTAGGAATTTCAGTGGTCTGGGATGTGGGTTAGTGCCACTTTCAGGCTGAAAATGTTTTTGGGACATTCAGAGCTCTCTGACACTGATTTTGTCCCACCAACATTTTCTGGACTTTGGGGGGTCTAGGATGCCTGTAAACCCCTTTTTTTGGCCTCCAAAGTGTTCAACATTTGTGCAGGCCTAAGAAGCATTTTAAGTACTTTTTTTGAGCTGCCAACATTTTCTGATCTTTCAGGGTTGTAGTATGCATTTTTTGTGGCAAAAATATTTTGGGGAATTTCAGTGGTCTAGGATGCAGGTTAATGCCCGTTTCACTCTGCAAATGTTTTTGGAGCATTCAGGGCTCTCTGACACCATTTTTGGGCCACCAACATTTTCTGGACTTTAGGGTGTCTAGGATGCCTGTAAACCCCTTTTTTGGTCCTTCAAAGTTTTCAACATTTTTGCAGGCCTAAAATGCATTTTAAGGCATTTTTGGGCTGCTAACATTTTCAGAACTTTCAGGGGTGTAGTATGCATTTTTTGTGCCAAAAATATTTTTGGTTTTGGGAATTTCAGTGGTCTAGGATGCGTGTTAATGCCTGTTTCACTCTGCAAATGTTTTTGGGGCATTCAGAGCTCTCTGACACAGATTTTGGCCCACCAACATTTTCTGGACTTTAGGGGGTCTAGGATGCCTCTAAACCCCTTTTTTCGGCCTCCAAAGTTTTCAACATTTTTGCAGGCCTAAAATGCATTTTAAGGCATTTTTGGGCTGCTAACATTTTCAGAACTTTCAGGGGTGTAGTATGCATTTTTTGTGCCAAAAATATTTTTGGGAATTTCAGTGGTCTAGGATGCTGGTTAATGCCCCTTTCAGGCTGCAAATGTTTTTGGGACATTCAGGGCTCTCTGACACCATTTTTGGGCCACAACCATTTTCTGGACTTTAGGGGGTCTAGGATGGCTGTAAACCCCTTTTTTGGTCCTTCAAAGTTTTCAACATTTTTGCAGGCCTAAAATGCATTTTAAGGCCTTAATTGGGCTGCTAACATATTCTGAGCTTCATGGGTGTAGGATGCATTTTTCGTGCCAAAAATATTTTTGGGAATTTCAGTGGTCTCGGATGCGGGTTAATGCCCCTTTCAGGCTGCAAATGTTTTTGGGACATTCAGGACTCTCTGACACCATTTTTGGGCCACCAACATTTTTTGGACTTTAGGGGTCTAGGATGCCTGTAAATCCCTTTTTTGGTCCTTCAAAGTTTTCAACATTTTTGCAGGCCTAAAATGCATTTTAAGGCCTTTTTTGGGCTGCTAACATATTCTGAGCTTCATGGGTGTAGGATGCATTTTTCGTGCCAAAAATATTTTTGGGAATTTCAGTGGTCTAGGATGCGGGTTAATGCCCCTTTGATGCTGCACATGTTTTTGGGACATTCAGAGCTCTCTGACACAGATTTTGGCCCACCAACATTTTCTGGACTTTAGGGGGTCTAGGATGCCTCTAAACCCCTTTTTTCGGCCTCCAAAGTTTTCAACATTTTTGCAGGCCTAAAATGCATTTTAAGGCATTTTTGGGCTGCTAAACATTTTCAGAACTTTCAGGGGTGTAGTATTCATTTTTTGTGCCAAAAATATTTTTGGGAATGTCAGAGGTCTAGGATGCAGGTTAATGCCCGTTTCACTCTGCAAATGTTTTTGGGACATTCAGGGCTCTCTGACACCATTTTTGGGCCACCAACATTTTCTGGACTTTAGGGGGTCTAGGATGCCTGTAAACCCCTTTTTTGGTCCTTCAAAGTTTTCAACATTTTTGCAGGCCTAAAATGCATTTTAAGGCATTTTTGGGCTGCTAACATTTTCAGAACTTTCAGGGGTGTATTATGCATTTTTTGTGGCAAAAATATTTTTGGGGATTTCAGTGGTCTAGGATGCGGATTAATGCCCCTTTCAGGCTGCAAATGTTTTTGGGACATTCAGGGCTCTCTGACACCATTTTTGGGCCACAACCATTTTCTGGACTTTAGGGGGTCTAGGATGGCTGTAAACCCCTTTTTTGGTCCTTCAAAGTTTTCAACATTTTTGCAGGCCTAAAATGCATTTTAAGGCCTTAATTGGGCTGCTAACATATTCTGAGCTTCAGGGGTATAGGTTGCATTTTTTGTGCCAAAAATATTTTTGGGAATTTCAGTGGTCTAGGATGCGGGTTAATGCCCGTTTCACTCTGCAAATGTTTTTGGAGCATTCAGGGCTCTCTGACACCATTTTTGGGCCACCAACATTTTCTGGACTTTAGGGGGTTTAGGATGCCTGTAAACCCCTTTTTTGGTCCTTCAAAGTTTTAAACATTTTTGCAGGCCTAAAATGCATTTTAAGGCATATTTGGGCTGCTAACATTTTCAGAACTTTGAGGGGTGTAGTATGCATTTTTTGTGGCAAAAATATTTTTGGGCATTTCAGTGGTCTAGGATGCGGGTTAATGCCCCTTTCAGGCTGCAAATGTTTTTGGGACATTCAAGGCTCTCTGACACCATTTTTGGGCCACCAACATTTTCTGGACTTTAAGGGGTCTAGGATGCCTGTAAACCCCTTTTTTGGTTCTTCAAAGTTTTCAACATTTTTGCAGGCCTAAAATGCATTTTAAGGCCTTTTTTGGGCTGCTAACATATTCTGAGCTTCATGGGTGTAGGATGCATTTTTCGTGCCAAAAATATTTTTGGGAATTTCAGTGGTCTAGCATGCGGGTTAATGCCCCTTTGAGGCTGCAAATGTTTTTGGGACATTCAGAGCTCTCTGACACAGATTTTGGCCCACCAACATTTTCTGGACTTTAGGGGGTCTAGGATGCCTGTAAACCCCTTTTTTGGTCCTTCAAAGTTTTCAACATTTTTGCAGGCCTAAAATGCATTTTAAGGCCTTTTTTGGGCTGCTAACATATTCTGAGCTTCATGGGTGTAGGATGCATTTTTCGTGCCAAAAATATTTTTGGGAATTTCAGTGGTCTAGGATGCGGGTTAATGCCCCTTTCAGGCTGCAAATGTTTTTGGGACATTCAGGACTCTCTGACACCATTTTTGGGCCACCAACATTTTTTGGACTTTAGGGGTCTAGGATGCCTGTAAACCCCTTTTTTGGTCCTTCAAAGTTTTCAACATTTTTGCAGGCCTAAAATGCATTTTAAGGCCTTTTTTGGGCTGCTAACATATTCTGAGCTTCATGGGTGTAGGATGCATTTTTCGTGCCAAAAATTTTTTGGGGAATTTCAGTGGTCTAGGATGCGGGTTAATGCCCCTTTGAGGCTGCACATGTTTTTGGGACATTCAGAGCTCTCTGACACAGATTTTGGCCCACCAACATTTTCTGGACTTTAGGGGGTCTAGGATGCCTCTAAACCCCTTTTTTCGGCCTCCAAAGTTTTCAACATTTTTGCAGGCCTAAAATGCATTTTAAGGCATTTTTGGGCTGCTAAACATTTTCAGAACTTTCAGGGGTGTAGTATTCATTTTTTGTGCCAAAAATATTTTTGGGAATGTCAGAGGTCTAGGATGCAGGTTAATGCCCGTTTCACTCTGCAAATGTTTTTGGGACATTCAGGGCTCTCTGACACCATTTTTGGGCCACCAACATTTTCTGGACTTTAGGGGGTCTAGGATGCCTGTAAACCCCTTTTTTGGTCCTTCAAAGTTTTCAACATTTTTGCAGGCCTAAAATGCTTTTTAAGGCATTTTTGGGCTGCTAACATTTTCAGAACTTTCAGGGGTGTATTATGCATTTTTTGTGGCAAAAATATTTTTGGGAATTTCAGTGGTCTAGGATGCGGATTAATGCCCCTTTCAGGCTGCAAATGTTTTTGGGACATTCAAGGCTCTCTGACACCTTTTTTGGGCCACCAACATTTTCTGGACTTTAGGGGGTCTAGGATGCCTGTAAACCCCTTTTTTGGTTCTTCAAAGTTTTCAACATTTTTGCAGGCCTAAAATGCATTTTAAGGCCTTTTTTGGGCTGCTAACATATTCTGAGCTTCATGGGTGTAGGATGTATTTTTCGTGCCAAAAATATTTTTGGGAATTTCAGTGGTCTAGGATGCGGGTTAATGCCCCTTTGAGGCTGCAAATGTTTTGGGGACATTCAGAGCTCTCTGACACAGATTTTGGCCCACCAACATTTTCTGGACTTTAGGGGGTCTAGGATGCCTGTAAACCCCTTTTTAGGTCCTTCAAAGTTTTCAACATGTTTGCAGGCCTAAAATGCATTTTAAGGCATTTTTGGGCTGCTAACATTTTCAGAACTTTCAGGGGTGTAGTATGCATTTTTTGTGCCAAAAATATTTTTGGGAATTTCAGTGGTCTAGGATGCGGGTTAGTGCCCGTTTCACTCTGCAAATGTTTTTGGAGCTTTCAGGGCTCTCTGACACCATTTTTGGGCCACCAACATTTTCTGGACTTTAGGGTGTCTAGGATGCCTGTAAACCCCTTTTTAGGTCCTTCAAAGTTTTCAACATTTTTGCAGGCCTAAAATGCATTTTAAGGCATTTTTGGGCTGCTAACATTTTCAGAACTTTCAGGGGTGTAGTATGCATTTTTTGTGCCAAAAATATTTTTGGTTTTGGGAATTTCAGTGGTCTAGGATGCGTGTTAATGCCCGTTTCACTCTGCAAATGTTTTTGGGACATTCAGGGCTCTCTGACACCATTTTTGGGCCACCAACATTTTCTGGACTTTAGGGGGTCTAGGATGCCTGTAAACCCCTTTTTTGGTCCGTCAAAGTTTTCAACATTTTTGCAGGCCTAAAATGCATTTTAAGGCCTTTTTTGGGCTGCTAACATATTCTGAGCTTCATGGGTGTAGGATGCATTTTTCGTGCCAAAAATATTTTTGGGAATTTCAGTGGTCTAGGATGCGGGTTAATGCCCCTTTGAGGCTGCACATGTTTTGGGACATTCAGGGCTCTCTGACACCATTTTAGGGCCACAACCATTTTCTGGACTTTAGGGGGTCTAGGATGATTCTAAACCCCTTTTTTCGGCCTCCAAAGTTTTCAACATTTTTGCAGGCCTAAAATGCATTTTAAGGCATTTTTGGGCTGCTAACATTTTCAGAACTTTCAGGGGTGTAGTATGCATTTTTTGTGCCAAAAATATTTTGGGAATTTCAGTGGTCTAGGATGCGGGTTAATGCCCCTTTCAGGCTGCACATGTTTTGGGACATTCAGGGCTCTCTGACACCATTTTAGGGCCACAACCATTTTCTGGACTTTAGGGGGTCTAGGATGCCTGTAAACCCCTGTTTTGGTCCTTCAAAGTTTTCTACATTTTTGCAGGCCTAAAATGCATTTTAAGGCATTTTTGGGCTGCTAACATTTTCAGAACTTTCAGGGGTGTAGTATGCATTTTTTGTGCCAAAAATATTTTTGGGAATTTCAGTGGTCTAGGATGCGGGTTAATGCCCGTTTCACTCTGCAAATGTTTTTGGGACATTCAGAGCTCTCTGACACTGTTTTTGACCCACCAACATTTTCTGGACTTTAGGGGGTCTAGGATGCCTGTAAACCCCTTTTTTGGGCCTCCGAAGTTTTCAACATTTTTGCAGGCTTAAAATGCATTTTAAGGCCTTTTCTGGGCTGCTAACATATTCTGAGCCTTAGGGGTGTAGGATGCATTTTTCGTGCAAAAAATATTTTTGGGAATTTCAGTGGTCTAGGATGCTGGTTAATGCCCCTTTCAGGCTGCAAATGTTTTTGGGAATTCAGGGCTCTCTGACACCATTTTTGAGCGACAATCATTTTCTGGACTTTAGGGTGTCTAGGATGCCTGCAACCCCTTTTTTGGGCCTCCAAAGTTTTCAACATTTGTGCAGGCCTAAAATGCATTTTAAGGCCTTTTTTGGGCTGCTAACATATTCTGAGCTTCAGGGGTATAGGTTGAATTTTTCAGGCCAAAAATATTTTGGGAAATTTCAGTGGTCTAGGATGCAGCTTAATGCCCCTTTCAGGCTGCAAATGTTTTTGGGACATTCAGAGCTCTCTGACACTGATTTTGGCCCACTAACATTTTCTGGACTTTAGGGGGTCTAGGATGCCTCTAAACCCCTTTTTTCCACCTCCAAGGTTTTCTATATTTTTGCAGGCCTAAGATGCACTTTAAGGCATTTTTGGGCTGCTAACATTTTCAGAACTTTCAGGGGTGTAGTATGCATTTTTTGTGCCAAAAATATTTTTGGGAATTTCAGTGGTCTAGGATGCGGGTTAATGCCCCTTTCAGGCTGCAAATGTTTTTGGGACATTCAGGGCTCTCTGACACCATTTTTGGGCCACAACCATTTTCTGGACTTTAGGGGGTCTAGGATGCCTGTAAACCCCTTTTTTGGTCCTTGAAGGTTTTCAACATTTTTGCAGGCCTAAAATGCATTTTGAGGCATTTTTGGGCTGCTAACATTTTCAGAACTTTCAGGGGTGTAGTATGCATTTTTTGTGCCAAAAATATTTTTAGGAATTTCAGTGGTCTGGGATGTGGGTTAGTGCCACTTTCAGGCTGAAAATGTTTTTGGGACATTCAGAGCTCTCTGACACTGATTTTGTCCCACCAACATTTTCTGGACTTTGGGGGGTCTAGGATGCCTGTAAACCCCTTTTTTTGGCCTCCAAAGTGTTCAACATTTGTGCAGGCCTAAGAAGCATTTTAAGTCCTTTTTTTGAGCTGCCAACATTTTCTGATCTTTCAGGGTTGTAGTATGCATTTTTTGTGGCAAAAATATTTTGGGGAATTTCAGTGGTCTAGGATGCAGGTTAATGCCCGTTTCACTCTGCAAATGTTTTTGGAGCATTCAGGGCTCTCTGACACCATTTTTGGGCCACCAACATTTTCTGGACTTTAGGGTGTCTAGGATGCCTGTAAACCCCTTTTTTGGTCCTTCAAAGTTTTCAACATTTTTGCAGGCCTAAAATGCATTTTAAGGCATTTTTGGGCTGCTAACATTTTCAGAACTTTCAGGGGTGTAGTATGCATTTTTTGTGCCAAAAATATTTTTGGTTTTGGGAATTTCAGTGGTCTAGGATGCGTGTTAATGCCAGTTTCACTCTGCAAATGTTTTTGGGGCATTCAGAGCTCTCTGACACAGATTTTGGCCCACCAACATTTTCTGGACTTTAGGGGGTCTAGGATGCCTTTAAACCCCTTTTTTCGGCCTCCAAAGTTTTCAACATTTTTGCAGGCCTAAAATGCATTTTAAGGCATTTTTGGGCTGCTAACATTTTCAGAACTTTCAGGGGTGTAGTATGCATTTTTTGTGCCAAAAATATTTTTGGGAATTTCAGTGGTCTAGGATGCTGGTTAATGCCCCTTTCAGGCTGCAAATGTTTTTAGGACATTCAGGGCTCTCTGACACCATTTTTGGGCCACAACCATTTTCTGGACTTTAGGGGGTCTAGGATGCCTGTAAACCCCTTTTTTTGTCCTTCAAAGTTTTCAACATTTTTGCAGGCCTAAAATGCATTTTGAGGCATTTTTGGGCTGCTAACATTTTCAGAACTTTCAGGGGTGTAGTATGCATTTTTTGTGCCAAAAATATTTTTGGGAATTTCAGTGGTCTAGGATTCGGGTTAATGCCCGTTTCACTCTGCAAATGTTTTTGGAGTATTCAGGGCTCTCTGACACCATTTTTGGCCCACCAACATTTTCTGGACTTTAGGGGGTCTAGGATGCCGGTAAACCCCTTTTTTGGTCCTTCAAAGTTTTCAACATTTTTGCAGGCCTAAAATGCATTTTAAGGCATTTTTGGGCTGCTAACATTTTCAGAACTTTCAGGGGTGTAGTATGCATTTTTTGTGCCAAAAATATTTTTGCTTTTGGGAATTTCAGTGGTCTAGGATGCGTGTTAATGCCCGTTTCACTCTGCAAATGTTTTTGGGACATTCAGGGCTCTTTGACACCATTTTTGGGCCACCAACATTTTCTGGACTTTAGGGGGTCTAGGATGCCTTTAAACCCCTTTTTTGGTCCGTCAAAGTTTTCAACATTTTTGCAGGCCTAAAATGCATTTTAAGGCCTTTTTTGGGCTGCTAACATATTCTGAGCTTCATGGGAGTAGGATGCATTTTTCGTGCCAAAAATATTTTTGGGAATTTCAGTGGTCTAGGATGCGGGTTAATGCCCCTTTGAGGCTGCAAATGTTTTTGGGACATTCAGGGCTCTCTGACACCATTTTTGGGCCACCAACATTTTCTGGACTTTAGGGGGTCTAGGATGCCTGTAAACCCCTTTTTTGGTCCGTCAAAGTTTTCAACATTTTTGCAGGCCTAAAATGCATTTTAAGGCCTTTTTTGGGCTGCTAACATATTCTGAGCTTCATGGGTGTAGGATGCATTTTTCGTGCCAAAAATATTTTTGGGAATTTCAGTGGTCTAGGATGCGGGTTAATGCCCCTTTGACGCTGCACATGTTTTTGGGACATTCAGAGCTCTCTGACACAGATTTTGGCCCACCAACATTTTCTGGACTTTAGGGGGTCTAGGATGCCTCTAAACCCCTTTTTTCGGCCTCCAAAGTTTTCAACATTTTTGCAGGCCTAAAATGCATTTTAAGGCATTTTTGGGCTGCTAAACATTTTCAGAACTTTCAGGGGTGTAGTATTCATTTTTTGTGCCAAAAATATTTTTGGGAATGTCAGAGGTCTAGGATGCAGGTTAATGCCCGTTTCACTCTGCAAATGTTTTTGGGACATTCAGGGCTCTCTGACACCATTTTTGGGCCACCAACATTTTCTGGACTTTAGGGGGTCTAGGATGCCTGTAACCCCCTTTTTTGGTCCTTCAAAGTTTTCAACATTTTTGCAGGCCTAAAATGCATTTTAAGGCATTTTTGGGCTGCTAACATTTTCAGAACTTTCAGGGGTGTATTATGCATTTTTTGTGGCAAAAATATTTTTGGGAATTTCAGTGGTCTAGGATGCGGATTAATGCCCCTTTCAGGCTGCAAATGTTTTTGGGACATTCAGGGCTCTCTGACACCATTTTTGGGCCACAACCATTTTCTGGACTTTAGGGGGTCTAGGATGCCTGTAAACCCCTTTTTTGGACCTTCAAAGTTTTCAACATTTTTGTAGGCTTAAGATGCATTTTAAGTCCTTTTTTTGAGATGCCAACATTTTCTGATCTTTCAGGGTTGTAGGATGCATTTTTTGTGCCAAAAATATTTTGGGGAATTTCAGTGGTCTAGGATGCGACTTAATGCCCCTTTCAGGCTGCAAATCTGTTTGGGACATTCAGAGCTCTCTGACACTGTTTTTGGGCCACCAACATTTTCTGGACTTTAGGGGGTCTAGGATGCCTGTAAACCCCTTTTTTGGTCCTTCAAAGTTTTCAACATTTTTGCAGGCCTAAAATGCATTTTAAGGCCTTAATTGGGCTGCTAACATATTCTGAGCTTCAGGGGTATAGGTTGCATTTTTTGTGCCAAAAATATTTTTGGGAATTTCAGTGGTCTAGGATGCGGGTTAATGCCCGTTTCACTCTGCAAATGTTTTTGGAGCATTCAGGGCTCTCTGACACCATTTTTGGGCCACCAACATTTTCTGGACTTTAGGGGGTCTAGGATGCCTGTAAACCCCTTTTTTGGTCCTTCAAAGTTTTCTACATTTTTGCAGGCCTAAAATGCACTTTAAGGCCTTTTTTGGGCTGCTAACATATTCTGAGCTTCATGGGTGTAGTATTCATTTTTTGTGCCAAAAATATTTTTGGGAATGTCAGAGGTTTAGGATGCGGTTTAATGCCCGTTTCACTCTGCAAATGTTTTTGGGACATTCAGGGCTCTCTGACACCATTTTTGGCCCACCAACATTTTCTGGACTTTAGGGGGTCTAGGATGCCTGTAAACCCCTTTTTTGGTCCTTCAAAGTTTTAAACATTTTTGCAGGCCTAAAATGCATTTTAAGGCATATTTGGGCTGCTAACATTTTCAGAACTTTCAGGGGTGTAGTATGCATTTTTTGTGCCAAAAATATTTTTGGGCATTTCAGTGGTCTAGGATGCGGGTTAATGCCCCTTTCAGGCTGCAAATGTTTTTGGGACATTCAAGGCTCTCTGACACCATTTTTGGGCCACCAACATTTTCTGGACTTTAAGGGGTCTAGGATGCCTGTAAACCCCTTTTTTGGTTCTTCAAAGTTTTCAACATTTTTGCAGGCCTAAAATGCATTTTAAGGCCTTTTTTGGGCTGCTAACATATTCTGAGCTTCATGGGTGTAGGATGCATTTTTCGTGCCAAAAATATTTTTGGGAATTTCAGTGGTCTAGGATGCGGATTAATGCCCCTTTCAGGCTGAAAATGTTTTTGGGACATTCAGGGCTCTCTGACACCATTTTTGGGCCACAACCATTTTCTGGACTTTAGGGGGTCTAGGATGCCTGTAAACCCCTTTTTTGGTTCTTCAAAGTTTTCAACATTTTTGCAGGTCTAAAATGCATTTTAAGGCCTTTTTTGGGCTGCTAACATATTCTGAGCTTCATGGGTGCAGGATGCATTTTTCGTGCCAAAAATATTTTTGGGAATTTCAGTGGTCTAGCATGCGGGTTAATGCCCCTTTGAGGCTGCAAATGTTTTTGGGACATTCAGAGCTCTCTGACACAGATTTTGGCCCACCAACATTTTCTGGACTTTAGGGGGTCTAGGATGCCTTTAAACCCCTTTTTTGGTCCTTCAAAGTTTTCAATATTTTTGCAGGCCTAAAATGCATTTTAAGGCTTTTTTTGGGCTGCTAACATATTCTGAGCTTCATGGGTGTAGGATGCATTTTTCGTGCCAAAAATATTTTTGGGAATTTCAGTGGTCTAGGATGCGGGTTAATGCCCCTTTCAGGCTGCAAATGTTTTTGGGACATTCAGGACTCTCTGACACCATTTTTGGGCCACCAACATTTTTTGGACTTTAGGGGTCTAGGATGCCTGTAAATCCCTTTTTTGGTCCTTCAAAGTTTTCAACATTTTTGCAGGCCTAAAATGCATTTTAAGGCCTTTTTTGGGCTGCTAACATATTCTGAGCTTCATGGGTGTAGGATGCATTTTTCGTGCCAAAAATATTTTTGGGAATTTCAGTGGTCTAGGATGCGGGTTAATGCCCCTTTGACGCTGCACATGTTTTTGGGACATTCAGAGCTCTCTGACACAGATTTTGGCCCACCAACATTTTCTGGACTTTAGGGGGTCTAGGATGCCTCTAAACCCCTTTTTTCGGCCTCCAAAGTTTTCAACATTTTTGCAGGCCTAAAATGCATTTTAAGGCATTTTTGGGCTGCTAAACATTTTCAGAACTTTCAGGGGTGTAGTATTCATTTTTTGTGCCAAAAATATTTTTGGGAATGTCAGAGGTCTAGGATGCAGGTTAATGCCCGTTTCACTCTGCAAATGTTTTTGGGACATTCAGGGCTCTCTGACACCATTTTTGGGCCACCAACATTTTCTGGACTTTAGGGGGTCTAGGATGCCTGTAAACCCCTTTTTTGGTCCTTCAAAGTTTTCAACATTTTTGCAGGCCTAAAATGCATTTTAAGGCATTTTTGGGTAGGGGGTCTAGGATGCCTGTAAACCCCTTTTTTGGTCCTTCAAAGTTTTCAACATTTTTGCAGGCCTAAAATGCATTTTAAGCCTTTTTTGGGCTGCTAACATATTCTGAGCTTTCAGGGGTGTAGGATGCATTTTTCGTGCCAAAAATATTTTTGGGAATTTCAGTGGTCTAGGATGCGGGTTAATGCCCCTTTCAGGCTGCAAATGTTTTTGGGAATTCAGGGCTCTCTGACACCATTGCTGAGCCACAATCATTTTCTGGACTTTAGGGGGTCTAGGATGCCTGTAACCCCTTTTTTGGGCCTCCAAAGTTTTCAACATTTTTGCAGGCCTAAAATGCATTTTAAGGCCTTTTTTGGGCTGCTAACATATTCTGAGCTTCAGGGGTATAGGTTGCATTTTTCATGCCAAAAATATCTTGTGGAATTTCAGTGGTCTAGGATGCGGCTTAATGCCCCTTTCAGGCTGCAAATGTTTTTGGGACATTCAGAGCTCTCTGACACCGAATTTGGCCCACCAACATTTTCTGGACTTTAGGGGGTCTAGGATGCCTGTAAACCCCTTTTTTGGGCCTCCAAAGTTTTCAACATTTTTGCAGGCCTAAAATGCATTTTAAGGCCTTTTTTCGGCTGCTAACATATTCTGAGCTTTCAGGGGTGTAGGATGCATTTTTCGTGCCAAAAATATTTTTGGGAATTTCAGTGGTCTAGGATGCGGGTTAATGCCCCTTTCAGGCTGCAAATGTTTTTGGGACATTCAGGACTCTCTGACACCATTTTTGGGCCACCAACATTTTCGGACTTTAGGGGGTCTAGGATGCCTGTAAACCCCTTTTTTGGTCCTTCAAAGCTTTCAACATTTTTGCAGGCCTAAAATGCATTTTAAGCCTTTTTTGGGCTGCTAACATATTCTGAGCTTTCAGGGGTGTAGGATGCATTTTTCGTGCCAAAAATATTTTTGGGAATTTCATTGGTCTAGGATGCGGCTTAATGCCCCTTTCAGGCTGCAAATATTTTTGGGACATTCAGAGCTCCCTGACACAGATTTTGGCCCACCAACATTTTCTGGAATTTAGGGGGTCTAGGATGCCTCTAAACCCCTTTTTTCCACCTCCAAAGTTTTGAAAATTTTTGCAAGCCTAAGATGCACTTTAAGGCATTTTTGGGCTGCTAATATTTTCAGAACTTTCAGGGGGGTAGTATGCATTTTTTGTGCCAAAAATATTTTTGGGAATTTCAGTGGTGTAGGATGCGGCTTAATGCCCGTTTCACTCTGCAAATGTTTTTGGGACATTCAGAGCTCTCTGACACCGAATTTGGCCCACCAACATTTTCTGGACTTTAGGGGGTCTAGGATGCCTGTAAACCCCTTTTTTGGTCCTTCAGAGTTTTCAGCATTTTTGCAGGCCTAAAATGCATTTTTAGGCCTTTTTTTGAGATGCCAACGTTTTCTGATCTTTCAGGGTTGTAGGATGCATTTTTTGTGCCAAAAATATTTTTAGGAATTTCAGTGGTCTGGGATGTGGGTTAGTGCCACTTTCAGGCTGCACATGTTTTTGGGAATTCAGTGCTCTCTGACACCATTTTTGAGCCACAATCATTTTCTGGACGTTAGGGGGTCTAGGATGCCTGTAACCCCTTTTTTGGGCCTCCAAAGTTTTCAATATTTTTGCAGGCCTAAAATGCATTTTAAGGCCTTTTTTGGGCTGCTAACATATTCTGAGCTTCAGGGGTATAGGTTGCATTTTTCATGCCAAAAATATCTTGTGGAATTTCAGTGGTCTAGGATGCGGCTTAATGCCCCTTTCAGGCTGCAAATGTTTTTGGGACATTCAGAGCTCCCTGACACCGATTTTGGCCCACCAACATTTTCTGGACTTTAGGGGGTCTAGGATGCCTGTAAACCCCTTTTTTGGTCCTTCAAAGTTTTCAACATGTTTGCAGGCCTAAAATGCATTTTAAGGCATTTTTGGACTGCTAACATTTTCAGAACTTTCAGGGGTGTAGTATGCATTTTTTTGTGCCAAAAATATTTTTGGGAATTTCAGTGGTCTAGGATACGGGTTAATGCCCGTTTCACTTTGCAAATGTTTTTGGAGCATTCAGGGCTCTCTGACACCATTTTTGGGCCACCAACATTTTCTGGACTTTGGGGGGTCTAGGATGCCTGTAAACCCCTTTTTGGTCCTTCAAAGTTTTCAACATTTTTGCAGGCCTAAAATGCATTTTAAGGCATTTTCGGGCTGCTAACATTTTCAGAACTTTCAGGGGTGTAGTATGCATTTTTTGTGCCAAAAATATTTTTGTGAATTTCAGTGGTCTAGGATGCGGGTTAATGCCCCTTTGAGGCTGCAAATGTTTTTGGGACATTCAGGGCTCTCTGACACCATTTTTGGGCCACCAACATTTTCTGGACTTTAGGGGGTCTAGGATGCCTGTAAACCCCTTTTTTGGACCTTCAAAGTTTTCAACATTTTTGTAGGCTTAAGATGCATTTTAAGTCCTTTTTTTGAGATGCCAACATTTTCTAATCTTTCAGGGTTGAGGATGCATTTTTTGTGCCAAAAATATTTTTGGGAATTTCAGTGTTATGGGATGTGGGTTAGTGCCACTTTCAGGCTGCAAATGTTTTTGGGACATTCAGAGCTCTCTGACACCGATTTTGGCCCACCAACATTTTCTGGACTTTAGGGGTCTAGGATGCCTGTAAACCCATTTTTTGGGCCTCCAAAGTTTTCAACATTTTTGCAGGCTTAAAATGCATTTTAAGGCCTTTTTTGGGCTGCTAACATATTCTGAGCTTCAGGGGTATAGGTTGAATTTTTCATGCCAAAAATATTTTGGGAAATTTCAGTGGTCTAGGATGCGGCTTAATGCCCCTTTCAGGCTGCAAATGTTTTTGGGACATTCAGAGCTCTCTGACACCGATTTTGGCCCACTAACATTTTCTGGACTTTAGGGGGTCTGGGATGCCTCTAAACCCCTTTTTTCCACCTCCAAGGTTTTCTACATTTTTGCAAGCCTAAGATGCACTTTAAGGCATTTTTGGGCTGCTAACATTTTCAGAACTTTCAGGGGTGTAGTATGCATTTTTTGTGCCAAAAATATTTTTGGGAATTTCAGTGGTCTAGGATGCGACTTCATGCCCCTTTCAGGCTGCAAATCTGTTTGGGACATTCAGAGCTCTCTGACACTGTTTTTGGGCCACCAACATTTTCTGGACTTTAGGGGGTCTAGGATGCCTGTAAACCACATTTTTGGGCCTCCAAAGTTTTCAACATTTTTGCAGGCGTAAAATGCATTTTAAGGACTTTTTTGGGCTGCTAACATATTCTGAACTTCAGCGGTATAGGTTGCATTTTTCGTGCCAAAAATATTTTTTGGAGTTTCAGTGGTCTAGGATGCGGGTTAATGCCCCTTTCAGGCTGCAAATGTTTTGGGACATTCAGAGCTCTCTGACACAGATTTTGGCCCAGCAACATTTTCTGGAATTTAGGGGGTCTAGGATGCCTCTAAACCCCTTTTTTCCACCTCCAAAGTTTTCTACATTTTTGCAGGCCTAAGATGCACTTTAAGGCCTTTTTTGGGCTGCTAACATTTTCAGAACTTTCAGGGGTGTAGTATGCATTTTTTGTGCCAAAAATATTTTTGGGAATTTCATTAGTCTAGGATGCCGGTTAATGCCTGTTTCACTCTGCAAATGTTTTTGGGACATTCAGAGCTCTCTGACCGATTTTGGCCCACCAACATTTTCTGGACTTTAGGGGGTCTAGGATGCCTGTAAACCCCTTTTTTCCACCTCCAAAGTTTTCTACATTTTTGCAGGCCTAAGATGCACTTTAAGGCATTTTTGGGCTGCTAACATTTTCAGAAGTTTCAGGGGTGTAGTATGCATTTTTTGTGCCAAAAATATATTTGGGAATTTCAGTGGTGTAGGATGCGATTTAATGCCCCTTTCAGGCTGCAAATGTTTTGGGACATTCAGAGCTCTCTGACACAGATTTTGGCCCACCAACATTTTCTGGACTTTAGGGGGTCTAGGATGCCTCTAAACCCCTTTTTTCCACCTCCAAAGTTTTCTACATTTTTGCAGGCCTAAGATGTACTTTAAGGCCTTTTTTGGGCTGCTAACATTTTCAGAACTTTCAGGGGTGTAGTATGCATTTTTTGTGCCAAAAATATTTTTGGGAATTTCAGTAGTCTAAGAAGCCGGTTAATGCCTCTTTCACTCTGCAAATGTTTTTGGGACATTCAGAGCTCTCTGACCGATTTTGGCCCACCAACATTTTCTGGACTTTAGGGGGTCTAGGATGCCTGTAAACCCCTTTTTTTGGTCCTTCAAAGTTTTCAATATTTTTGCAGGCCTAAGATGCATGTTAAGGCCTTTTTTGGGCTGCTAACATATTCTGAGCTTCAGGGGTGTAGGATGCATTTTTCGTGCAAAAAATATTTTTGGAAATTTCAGTGGTCTAGGATGCGGGTTAATGCCCCTTTCAGGCTGCACATGTTTTTGGGAATTTAGGGCTCTCTGACACCATTTTTGAGCCACAATCATTTTCTGGACTTTAGGGGGTCTGGGATGCCTGTAACCCCTTTTTTGGGCCTCCAAAGTTTTCAACATTTTTGCAGGCCTAAAATGCATTTTAAGGCATTTTTGGGCTGCTAACATTTTCAGAACTTTCAGGGGTGTAGTATGCATTTTTTGTGCCAAAAATATTTTTGGGAATTTCAGTGGTCTAGGATGCGACTTCATGCCCCTTTCAGGCTGCAAATCTGTTTGGGACATTCAGAGCTCTCTGACACTGTTTTTGGGCCACCAACATTTTCTGGACTTTAGGGGGTCTAGGATGCCTGTAAACCACATTTTTGGGCCTCCAAAGTTTTCAACATTTTTGCAGGCGTAAAATGCATTTTAAGGACTTTTTTGGGCTGCTAACATATTCTGAACTTCAGCGGTATAGGTTGCATTTTTCGTGCCAAAAATATTTTTTGGAGTTTCAGTGGTCTAGGATGCGGGTTAATGCCCCTTTCAGGCTGCAAATGTTTTGGGACATTCAGAGCTCTCTGACACAGATTTTGGCCCAGCAACATTTTCTGGAATTTAGGGGGTCTAGGATGCCTCTAAACCCCTTTTTTCCACCTCCAAAGTTTTCTACATTTTTGCAGGCCTAAGATGCACTTTAAGGCCTTTTTTGGGCTGCTAACATTTTCAGAACTTTCAGGGGTGTAGTATGCATTTTTTGTGCCAAAAATATTTTTGGGAATTTCATTAGTCTAGGATGCCGGTTAATGCCTGTTTCACTCTGCAAATGTTTTTGGGACATTCAGAGCTCTCTGACCGATTTTGGCCCACCAACATTTTCTGGACTTTAGGGGGTCTAGGATGCCTGTAAACCCCTTTTTTCCACCTCCAAAGTTTTCTACATTTTTGCAGGCCTAAGATGCACTTTAAGGCATTTTTGGGCTGCTAACATTTTCAGAAGTTTCAGGGGTGTAGTATGCATTTTTTGTGCCAAAAATATATTTGGGAATTTCAGTGGTGTAGGATGCGATTTAATGCCCCTTTCAGGCTGCAAATGTTTTGGGACATTCAGAGCTCTCTGACACAGATTTTGGCCCACCAACATTTTCTGGACTTTAGGGGGTCTAGGATGCCTCTAAACCCCTTTTTTCCACCTCCAAAGTTTTCTACATTTTTGCAGGCCTAAGATGTACTTTAAGGCCTTTTTTGGGCTGCTAACATTTTCAGAACTTTCAGGGGTGTAGTATGCATTTTTTGTGCCAAAAATATTTTTGGGAATTTCAGTAGTCTAAGAAGCCGGTTAATGCCTCTTTCACTCTGCAAATGTTTTTGGGACATTCAGAGCTCTCTGACCGATTTTGGCCCACCAACATTTTCTGGACTTTAGGGGGTCTAGGATGCCTGTAAACCCCTTTTTTTGGTCCTTCAAAGTTTTCAATATTTTTGCAGGCCTAAGATGCATGTTAAGGCCTTTTTTGGGCTGCTAACATATTCTGAGCTTCAGGGGTGTAGGATGCATTTTTCGTGCAAAAAATATTTTTGGAAATTTCAGTGGTCTAGGATGCGGGTTAATGCCCCTTTCAGGCTGCACATGTTTTTGGGAATTTAGGGCTCTCTGACACCATTTTTGAGCCACAATCATTTTCTGGACTTTAGGGGGTCTGGGATGCCTGTAACCCCTTTTTTGGGCCTCCAAAGTTTTCAACATTTTTGCAGGCCTAAAATGCATTTTAAGTCCTTTTTTGGGCTGCTAACATATTCTGAGCTTCAGGGGTATAGGTTGCATTTTTCATGCCAAAAATATCTTGGGGAATTTCAGTGGTCTAGGATGCGGCTTAATGCCCCTTTCAGGCTGCAAATGTTTTTGGGACATTCAGAGCTCTCTGACACCGATTTTGGCCCACCAACATTTTCTGGACTGTAGGGGGACTATGATGCCTGTAAACCCCTTTTTTGGGCCTCCAATGTTTTCAACATTTTTGCAGGCCTAAAATGCATTGTAAGGCCTTTTTTGGGCTGCTAACATATTCTGAGCTTTCAGGGGTGTAGGATGCATTTTTCGTGCCAAAAATATTTTTGGGAATTTCAGTGGTCTAGGATGCGGGTTAATGCCCCTTTCAGGCTGCAAATGTTTTTGGGACATTCAGGACTCTCTGACACCATTTTTGGGCCACCAACATTTTCTGGACCTTAGGGGGTCTAGGATGCCTGTAAACCCCTTGTTTGGTCCTTCAAAGTTTTCAACATTTTTGCAGGCCTAAAATTCATTTTAAGGCCTTTTTTGGGCTGCTAACATATTCTGAGCTTTCAGGGGTGTAGGATGCATTTTTCATGCCAAAAATATTTTTGGGAATTTCAGTGGTCTAGGATGCGGGTTAATGCCCGTTTCACTCTGCAAATGTTTTTGGGGCATTCAGAGCTCTCTGACTCAGATTTTGGCCCACCAACATTTTCTGGACTTAAGGGGTCTAGGATGCCTGTAAACCCCTTTTTTGGACCTTCAAAGTTTTCAACATTTTTGTAGGCTTAAGAGGCATTTTAGGTCCTTTTTTTGAGATACCAATATTTTCTGATCTTTCAGGGTTGTAGGATGCATTTTTTGTGCCAAAAATATTTTTGGGAATTTCAGTGGTCTGGTATGTGGGTTAGTGCCACTTTCAGGCTGCAAATGTTTTTGGGACATTCAGAGCTCTCTGACACCGATTTTGGCCCACCAACATTTTCTGGACTTTCGGGGGTCTAGGATGCCTGTAAACCCCTTTTTTCGGCCTCCAAAGTTTTCAACATTTGTGCAGGCCTAAGAAGCATTTTAAGTCCTTTTTTTGAGCTGCCAACATTTTCTCATCTTTCAGGGTTGTAGGATTCATTTTTTGTGCCAAAAATATTTTGGGCAATTTCAGTGGTCTAGGATGCGGCTTTTCAACATTTTTGCAGACGTAAAATGCATTTTAAGGACTTTTTTGGGCTGCTAACATATTCTGAGCTTCAGGGGTATAGGTTGCATTTTTCGTGCCAAAAATATTTTTTGGAGTTTCAGTGGTCTAGGATGCGGGTTAATGCCCCTTTCAGGCTGCAAATGTTTTGGGACATTCAGAGCTCTCTGACACAGATTTTGGCCCACCAACATTTTCTGGACTTTAGGGGGTCTAGGATGCCTGTAACCCCTTTTTTGGGCCTCCAAAGTTTTCAACATTTGTGCAGGCCTAAAATGCATTTTAAGGCCTTTTTTGGGCTGCTAACATATTCTGAGCTTCAGGGGTATAGGTTGCATTTTTCATGCCAAAAATATTTTGGGGAATTTCAGTGGTCTAGGATGCGGCTTAATGCCCCTTTCAGGCTGCAAATGTTTTTGGGACATTCAGAGCTCTCTGACCGATTTTGGCCCACCAACATTTTCTGGACTTTAGGGGGTCTAGGATGCCTGTAACCCCTTTTTTGGGCCTCCAAAGTTTTCAACATTTTTGCAGGCCTAAAATGCATTTGAAGGCCTTTTTTGGGCTGCTAACATATTCTGAGCTTTCAGGGGTGTAGGATGCATTTTTCGTGCCAAAAATATTTTTGGGAATTTCAGTGGTCTAGGATACGGGTTAATGCCCCTTTCAGGCTGCAGATATTTTTGGGACATTCAGGGCTCTCTGACACCATTTTTGGGCCACCAACATTTTCTGGACTTTAGGGGGTCTAGGATGCCTGTAAACCCCTTTTTTGGTCCTTCAAAGTTTTCAATATTTTTGCAGGCCTAAAATGCATGTTAAGGCCTTTTTTGGGCTGCTAACATATTCTGAGCTTCAGGGGTGTAGGATGCATTTTTCGTGCAAAAAATATTTTTGGAAATTTCAGTGGTCTAGGATGCGGGTTAATGCCCCTTTCAGGCTGCAAATGTTTTTGGGAATTTAGGGCTCTCTGACACCATTTTTGAGCCACAATCATTTTCTGGACTTTAGGGGGTCTAGGATGCCTGTAACCTCTTTTTTGGGCCTCCAAAGTTTTCAACCTTTTTGCAGGCCTAAAATGCATTTTAAGGCCTTTTTTGGGCGGCTAACATATTCTGAGATTTCAGGGGTGTAGGATGCATTTTTCGTGCCAAAAATATTTTCTGGAATTTCAGTGGTCTAGGATGCGGGTTAATGCACCTTTCAGGCTGCAAATGTTTTTGGGACATTCAGGACTCTCTGACACCATTTTTGGGCCACCAACATTTTCTGGACCTTAGGGGGTCTAGGATGCCTGTAAACCCCTTTTTTGGTCCTTCAAAGTTTTCAACACTTTTTGTAGGCCTAAGATGCACTTTAAGGCCTTTTTGGGCTGCTAACATTTTCAGAACTTTCAGGGGTGTAGTATGCATTTTTTGTGCCAAAAATATTTTTGGGAATTTCAGTAGTCTAGGATGCCGGTTAATTCCCGTTTCAGTCTGCAAATGTTTTTGGGACATTCAGGTCTCCCTGACACCATTTTTGGGCCACCACCATTTTCTGGACTTTAGTGGGTCTAGGATGCCTGTAAACCCCTTTTTTGGTCCTTCAAAGTTTTCAACATTTTTGCAGGCCTAAAATGCATTTTAAGGCCTTAATTGCGCGGCTAACATATTCTGAGCTTCAGGGGTATAGGTTGCATTTTTCATGCCAAAAATATCTTGGGGAATTTCAGTGGTCTAGGATGCGGCTTAATGCCCCTTTCAGGCTGCAAATGTTTTTGGGACATTCAGAGCTCTCTGACACCGATTTTGGCCCACCAACATTTTCTGGACTTTAGGGGGTCTAGGATGCCTGTAAACCCCATTTTTGGTCCTTCAAAGTTTTCAACATTTTTGCAGGCCTAAAATGCATTTTAAGGCCTTAATTGGGCTGCTAACATATTCTGAGCTTCAGGGGTATAGGTTGCATTTTTCATGCCAAAAATATTTTGGGGAATTTCAGTGGTCTAGGATGCGGGTTAATGCCCCTTTCATGCTGCAGATATTTTTGGGACATTCAGGGCTCTCTGACACCATTTTTGGGCCACCAACATTTTCTGGACTTTAGGGGGTCTAGGATGCCTGTAAACCCCTTTTTTGGTCCTTCAAAGTTTTCAATATTTTTGCAGGCCTAAAATGCATGTTAAGGCCTTTTTTGGGCTGCTAACATATTCTGAGCTTCAGGGGTGTAGGATGCATTTTTCGCGCAAAAAATATTTTTGGAAATTTCAGTGGTCTAGGATGCGGGTTAATGCCCCTTTCAGTCTGCAAATGTTTTTGGGAATTTAGGGCTCTCTGACACCATTTTTGAGCCACAATCATTTTCTGGACTTTAGGGGGTCTAGGATGCCTGTAACCCCTTTTTTGGGCCTCCAAAGTTTTCAACCTTTTTGCAGGCCTAAAATGCATTTTAAGGCCTTTTTTGGGCGGCTAACATATTCTGAGATTTCAGGGGTGTAGGATGCATTTTTCGTGCCAAAAATATTTTTGGGAATTTCAGTGGTCTAGGATGCGGGTTAATGCACCTTTCAGGCTGCAAATGTTTTTGGGACATTCAGGACTCTCTGACACCATTTTTGGGCCACCAACATTTTCTGGACCTTAGGGGGTCTAGGATGCCTGTAAACCCCTTTTTTGGTCCTTCAAAGTTTTCAACACTTTTTGTAGGCCTAAGATGCACTTTAAGGCCTTTTTTGGGCTGCTAACATTTTCAGAACTTTCAGGGGTGTAGTATGTATTTTTTGTGCCAAAAATATTTTTGGGAATTTCAGTAGTCTAGGATGCCGGTTAATTCCCGTTTCACTCTGCAAATGTTTTTGAGACATTCAGTTCTCTCTGACACCATTTTTGGGCCACCACCATTTTCTGGACTTTAGTGGGTCTAGGATGCCTGTAAACCCCTTTTTTGGTCCTTCAAAGTTTTCAACATTTTTGCAGGCCTAAAATGCATTTTAAGGCCTTAATTGCACGGCTAACATATTCTGAGCTTCAGGGGTATAGGTTGCATTTTTCATGCCAAAAATATTTTGGGGAATTTCAGTGGTCTAGGATGCGGCTTAATGCCCCTTTCAGGCTGCAAATGTTTTTGGGACATTCTGAGCTCTCTGACCGATTTTGGCCCACCAACATTTTCTGGACTTTAGGGGGTTTAGGATGCCTGTAAACCTCTTTTTTGGGCCTCCATAGTTTTCAACATTTTTGCAGGCCTAAAATGCATTTGAAGGCCTTTTTTGGGCTGCTAACATATTCTGAGCTTCAGGGGTATAGGTTGCATTTTTCATGCCAAAAATATCTTGGGGAATTTCAGTGGTCTAGGATCCGGCTTAATGCCCCTTTCAGGCTGCAAATATTCTTGGGACATTCAGGGCTCTCTGACACCATTTTTGGCCCACCAACATTTTCTGGACTTTAGGGGGTCTAGGATGCCTGTAAACCCCTTTTTTGGGCCTCCAAAGTTTTCAACATTTTTGCAGGCCTAAAATGCATTTTAAGGCCTTTTTTGGGCTGCTAACATATTCTGAGCTTTCAGGGGTGTAGGATGCATTTTTCGTGCCAAAAATATTTTTGGGAGTTTCAGTGGTCTAGGATGCGGGTTAATGCCCCTTTCAGGCTGCAAATGTTTTGGGACATTCAGAGCTCTCTGACACAGATTTTGGCCCACCAACATTTTCTGGACTTTAGGGGGTCTAGGATGCCTGTAAACCCCTTTTTTGGTCCTTCAAAGTTTTCAACATTTTTACAGGCCTAAAATGCATTTTAAGGCCTTAATTGGGCTGCTAACATATTCTGAGCTTCAGGGGTATAGGTTGCATTTTTCATGCCAAAAATATTTTGGGGAATTTCAGTGGTCTGGTATGCGGGTTAATGCCCCTTTCATGCTGCAGATATTTTTGGGACATTCAGGGCTCTCTGACACCATTTTTGGGCCACCAACATTTTCTGGACTTTAGGGGGTCTAGGATGCCTGTAAACCCCTTTTTTGGTCCTTCAAAGTTTTCAATATTTTTGCAGGCCTAAAATGCATGTTAAGGCCTTTTTTGGGCTGCTAACATATTCTGAGCTTCAGGGGAGGGGATGCATTTTTCGTGCAAAAAATATTTTTGGAAATTTCAGTGGTCTAGGATGCGGGTTAATGCCCCTTTCAGGCTGCAAATGTTTTTGGGAATTTAGGGCTCTCTGACACCATTTTTGAGCCACAATCATTTTCTGGACTTAAGGGGGTCTAGGATGCCTGTAACCCCTTTTTTGGGCCTCCAAAGTTTTCAACCTTTTTGCAGGCCTAAAATGCATTTTAAGGCCTTTTTTGGGCGGCTAACATATTCTGAGATTTCAGGGGTGTAGGATGCATTTTTCGTGCCAAAAATATTTTTGGGAATTTCAGTGGTCTAGGATGCGGGTTAATGCACCTTTCAGGCCGCAAATGTTTTTGGGACATTCAGGACTCTCTGACACCATTTTTGGGCCACCAACATTTTCTGGACCTTAGGGGGTCTAGGATGCCTGTAAACCCCTTTTTTGGTCCTTCAAAGTTTTCAACACTTTTTGTAGGCCTAAGATGCACTTTAAGGCCTTTTTTGGGCTGCTAACATTTTCAGAACTTTCAGGGGTGTTTTATGCATTTTTTGTGGCAAAAATATTTTTGGGAATTTCAGTAGTCTAGGATGCCGGTTAATTCCCGCTTCACTCTGCAAATGTTTTTGGGACATTCAGGGCTCTCTGACACCATTTTTGGGCCACCACCATTTTCTGGATTTTAGTGGGTCTAGGATGCCTGTAAACCCCTTTTTTGGTCCTTCAAAGTTTTCAACATTTTTGCAGGCCTAAAATGCATTTTAAGGCCTTAATTGCGCGGCTAACATATTCTGAGCTTCAGGGGTATAGGTTGCATTTTTCATGCCAAAAATATTTTGGGGAATTTCAGTGGTCTAGGATGCGGCTTAATGCCCCTTTCAGGCTGCCAATGTTTTTGGGACATTCAGAGCTCTCTGACCGATTTTGGCCCACCAACATTTTCTGGACTTTAGGGGGTCTAGGATGCCTGTAAACCCCTTTTTTGGGCCTCCATAGTTTTCAACATTTTTGCAGGCCTAAAATGCATTTGAAGGCCTTTTTTGGGCTGCTAACATATTCTGAGCTTCAGGGGTATAGGTTGCATTTTTCATGCCAAAAATATCTTGGGGAATTTCAGTGGTCTAGGATCCGGCTTAATGCCCCTTTCAGGCTGCAAATATTCTTGGGACATTCAGGGCTCTCTGACACCATTTTTGGCCCACCAACATTTTCTGGACTTTAGGGGGTCTAGGATGCCTGTAAACCCCTTTTTTGGGCCTCCAAAGTTTTCAACATTTTTGCAGGCCTAAAATGCATTTTAAGGCCTTTTTTGGGCTGCTAACATATTCTGAGCTTTCAGGGGTGTAGGATGCATTTTTCGTGCCAAAAATATTTTTGGGAGTTTCAGTGGTCTAGGATGCGGGTTAATGCCCCTTTCAGGCTGCAAATGTTTTGGGACATTCAGAGCTCTCTGACACAGATTTTGGCCCACCAACATTTTCTGGACTTTAGGGGGTCTAGGATGCCTGTAAACCCCTTTTTTGGTCCTTCAAAGTTTTCAACATTTTTACAGGCCTAAAATGCATTTTAAGGCCTTAATTGGGCTGCTAACATATTCTGAGCTTCAGGGGTATAGGTTGCATTTTTCATGCCAAAAATATTTTGGGGAATTTCAGTGGTCTGGTATGCGGGTTAATGCCCCTTTCATGCTGCAGATATTTTTGGGACATTCAGGGCTCTCTGACACCATTTTTGGGCCACCAACATTTTCTGGACTTTAGGGGGTCTAGGATGCCTGTAAACCCCTTTTTTGGTCCTTCAAAGTTTTCAATATTTTTGCAGGCCTAAAATGCATGTTAAGGCCTTTTTTGGGCTGCTAACATATTCTGAGCTTCAGGGGAGGGGATGCATTTTTCGTGCAAAAAATATTTTTGGAAATTTCAGTGGTCTAGGATGCGGGTTAATGCCCCTTTCAGGCTGCAAATGTTTTTGGGAATTTAGGGCTCTCTGACACCATTTTTGAGCCACAATCATTTTCTGGACTTAAGGGGGTCTAGGATGCCTGTAACCCCTTTTTTGGGCCTCCAAAGTTTTCAACCTTTTTGCAGGCCTAAAATGCATTTTAAGGCCTTTTTTGGGCGGCTAACATATTCTGAGATTTCAGGGGTGTAGGATGCATTTTTCGTGCCAAAAATATTTTTGGGAATTTCAGTGGTCTAGGATGCGGGTTAATGCACCTTTCAGGCCGCAAATGTTTTTGGGACATTCAGGACTCTCTGACACCATTTTTGGGCCACCAACATTTTCTGGACCTTAGGGGGTCTAGGATGCCTGTAAACCCCTTTTTTGGTCCTTCAAAGTTTTCAACACTTTTTGTAGGCCTAAGATGCACTTTAAGGCCTTTTTTGGGCTGCTAACATATTCTGAGCTTTCAGGGGTGTAGGATGCATTTTTCGTGCCAAAAATATTTTTGGGAGTTTCAGTGGTCTAGGATGCGGGTTAATGCCCCTTTCAGGCTGCAAATGTTTTGGGACATTCAGAGCTCTCTGACACAGATTTTGGCC
This sequence comes from Ambystoma mexicanum, assembly GCF_040938575.1. NCBI lineage: Eukaryota > Metazoa > Chordata > Amphibia > Caudata > Ambystomatidae > Ambystoma > Ambystoma mexicanum. The sequence goes on along the minus strand of NC_090939.1, from coordinate 731,124,015 downwards.
CACCAACATTTTCTGGACTTTAGGGGGTCTAGGATGCCTGTAAACCCCTTTTTTGGTCCTTCAAAGTTTTCAACATTTTTACAGGCCTAAAATGCATTTTAAGGCCTTAATTGGGCTGCTAACATATTCTGAGCTTCAGGGGTATAGGTTGCATTTTTCATGCCAAAAATATTTTGGGGAATTTCAGTGGTCTGGTATGCGGGTTAATGCCCCTTTCATGCTGCAGATATTTTTGGGACATTCAGGGCTCTCTGACACCATTTTTGGGCCACCAACATTTTCTGGACTTTAGGGGGTCTAGGATGCCTGTAAACCCCTTTTTTGGTCCTTCAAAGTTTTCAATATTTTTGCAGGCCTAAAATGCATGTTAAGGCCTTTTTTGGGCTGCTAACATATTCTGAGCTTCAGGGGAGGGGATGCATTTTTCGTGCAAAAAATATTTTTGGAAATTTCAGTGGTCTAGGATGCGGGTTAATGCCCCTTTCAGGCTGCAAATGTTTTTGGGAATTTAGGGCTCTCTGACACCATTTTTGAGCCACAATCATTTTCTGGACTTAAGGGGGTCTAGGATGCCTGTAACCCCTTTTTTGGGCCTCCAAAGTTTTCAACCTTTTTGCAGGCCTAAAATGCATTTTAAGGCCTTTTTTGGGCGGCTAACATATTCTGAGATTTCAGGGGTGTAGGATGCATTTTTCGTGCCAAAAATATTTTTGGGAATTTCAGTGGTCTAGGATGCGGGTTAATGCACCTTTCAGGCCGCAAATGTTTTTGGGACATTCAGGACTCTCTGACACCATTTTTGGGCCACCAACATTTTCTGGACCTTAGGGGGTCTAGGATGCCTGTAAACCCCTTTTTTGGTCCTTCAAAGTTTTCAACACTTTTTGTAGGCCTAAGATGCACTTTAAGGCCTTTTTTGGGCTGCTAACATTTTCAGAACTTTCAGGGGTGTTTTATGCATTTTTTGTGGCAAAAATATTTTTGGGAATTTCAGTAGTCTAGGATGCCGGTTAATTCCCGCTTCACTCTGCAAATGTTTTTGGGACATTCAGGGCTCTCTGACACCATTTTTGGGCCACCACCATTTTCTGGATTTTAGTGGGTCTAGGATGCCTGTAAACCCCTTTTTTGGTCCTTCAAAGTTTTCAACATTTTTGCAGGCCTAAAATGCATTTTAAGGCCTTAATTGCGCGGCTAACATATTCTGAGCTTCAGGGGTATAGGTTGCATTTTTCATGCCAAAAATATTTTGGGGAATTTCAGTGGTCTAGGATGCGGCTTAATGCCCCTTTCAGGCTGCCAATGTTTTTGGGACATTCAGAGCTCTCTGACCGATTTTGGCCCACCAACATTTTCTGGACTTTAGGGGGTCTAGGATGCCTGTAAACCCCTTTTTTGGGCCTCCATAGTTTTCAACATTTTTGCAGGCCTAAAATGCATTTGAAGGCCTTTTTTGGGCTGCTAACATATTCTGAGCTTTCAGGGGTGTAGGATGCATTTTTCGTGCCAAAAATATTTTTGGGAATTTCAGTGGTCTAGGATGCGGGTTAATGCCCCTTTCAGGCTGCAAATATTTTTGGGACATTCAGGGCACTCTGACACCATTTTTGGGCCACCAACATTTTCTGCACTTTAGGGGGTCAAGGATGCCTGTAAACCCCTTTTTTAGTCCTTCAAAGTTTTCAATATTTTTGCAGGCCTAAAATGCATGTTAAGGCCTTTTTTGGGCTGCTAACGTATTCTGAGCTTCAGGGGTGTAGGATGCATTTTTCTTGCAAAAAATATTTTTGGAAATTTCAGTGGTCTAGGATGCGGGTTAATGCCCCTTTCAGGCTGCAAATATTTTTGGGACATTCAGGGCACTCTGACACCATTTTTGGGCCACCAACATTTTCTGGACTTTAGCGGGTCTAGGATGCCTGTAAACCCCTTTTTTGGTCCTTCAAAGTTTTCAACATTTTTGCAGGCCTAAAATGCATTTTAAGCCTTTTTTGGGCTGCTAACATATTCTGAGCTTCCGGGGTATAGGTTGCATTTTTCATGCCAAAAATATCTTGGGGAATTTCAGTGGTCTAGGATGCGGCTTAATGCCCCTTTCAGGCTGCAAATGTTTTTGGGACATTCAGAGCTCTCTGACACCGATTTTGGCCCACCAACATTTTCTGGACTTTACGGGGTCTAGGATGCCTGTAAACCCCTTCTTTGGGCCTCCAAAGTTTTCAACATTTTTGCAGGCCTAAAATGCATTTGAAGGCCTTTTTTGGGCTGCTAACATATTCTGAGCTTTCAGGGGTGTAGGATGCATTTTTCGTGCGAAATTTCTTTTGGGAATTTCAGTGGTCTAGGATGTGGGTTAATGCCCCTTTCAGGCTGCAAATGTTTTTGGGACATTCAGGACTCTCTGACACCATTTTTGGGCCACCAACATTTTCTGGACTTAAGGGGGTCTAGGATGCCTCTAAACCCCTTTTTTGGTCCTTCAAAGTTTTCAACATTTTTGCAGGCCTAAAATGCATTTTAAGTCCTTTTTTTGAGATGCCAACATTTTCTGATCTTTCAGGGTTGTAGGATGCATTTTTTGTGCCAAAAATATTTTGGGGAATTTCAGTGATCTGGGATGCGACTTAATGCCCCTTTCATGCTGCAAATCTGTTTGGGACATTCAGAGCTCTCTGACACTGTTTTTGGGCCACAAACATTTTCTGGACTTTAGGGGGTCTAGGATGCCTGTAAACCCCATTTTTGGGCCTCCAAAGTTTTCAACATTTTTGCAGGCATAAAATGCATTTTAAGGACTTTTTTGGGCTGCTAACATATTCTGAGCTTCAGGGGTATAGGTTGCATTTTTCGTGCCAAAAATATTTTTTGGAGTTTCAGTGGTCTAGGATGTGGGTTAATGCCCCTTTCAGGCTGCAAATGTTTTGGGACATTCAGAGCTCTCTGACACCGATTTTGGCCCACCAACATTTTCTGGACTTTAGGGGGTCTAGGATGCCTGTAAACCCCTTTTTTGGGCCTCCAAAGTTTTCAACATTTTTGCAGGCCTAAAATGCATTTTAAGGCCTTTTTTGGGCTGCTAACATATTCTGAGCTTTCAGGGGTGTAGGATGCATTTTTCTTGCCATAAATATTTTTGGGAATTTCAGTGGTCTAGGATGCGGCTTAATGCCCCTTTCAGGCTGCAAATGTTTTTGGGACATTCAGAGCTCTCTGACACCGATTTTGGCCCACCAACATTTTCTGGACTTTAGGGGGTCTAGGATGCCTGTAAACCCCTTTTTTGGTCCTTCAAAGTTTTCAACATTTTTGTAGGCTTAAGAGGCATTTTAAGTCCTTTTTTTGAGATGCCAACATTTTTGATCTTTCAGGGTTGTAGGATGCATTTTTTGTGGCAAAAATATTTTGGGGAATTTCAGTGGTCTAGGATGCGACTTAATGCCCCTTTCAGGCTGCAAATCTGTTTGGGACATTCAGAGCTCTCTGACACTGTTTTTGGGCCACCAACATTTTCTGGACTTTAGGGGGTCTAGGATGCCTGTAAACTCCTTTTTTGGTCCTTCAAAGTTTTCAACATGTTTGCAGGCCTAAAATGCATTTCAAGGCCTTTTTTGGGCTGCTAACATATTCTGAGCTTCATGGGTGTAGGATGCATTTTTCGTGCCAAAAATATTTTTGGGCATTTCAGTGGTCTCGGATGCGGGTTAATGCCCCTTTGAGGCTGCAAATGTTTTTGGGACATTCAGAGCTCTCTGACACAGATTTTGGCCCACCAACATTTTCTGGACTTTAGGGGGTCTAGGATGCCTCTAAACCCCTTTTTTCGGCCTCCAAAGTTTTCAACATTTTTGTAGGCCTAAAATGCATTTTAAGGCATTTTCGGGCTGCTAATATTTTCAGAACTTTCAGGGGTGTAGTATGCATTTTTTGTGCCAAAAATATTTTTGGGAATTTCAGTGGTCTAGGATGCGGGTTAATGCCCCTTTCAGGCTGAAAATGTATTTGGGACATTCAGGGCTCTCTGACACCATTTTTGGGCCACAACCATTTTCTGGACTTTAGGGGGTCTAGGATGCCTGTAAACCCCTTTTTTGGTCCTTCAAAGTTTTCAACATTTTTGCAGGCCTAAAATGCATGTTAAGGCCTTTTTTGGGCTGCTAACATATTCTGAGCTTCAGGGGTGTAGGATGCATTTTTCGTGCAAAAAATATTTTTGGAAATTTCAGTGGTCTAGGATGCGTGTTAATGCCCCTTTCAGGCTGCAAATGTTTTTGGGAATTTAGGGCTCTCTGACACATTTTTGAGCCACAATCATTTTCTCAACTTTAGGGGGTCTAGGATGCCTGTAACCCCTTTTTTGGGCCTCCAAAGTTTTCAACATTTTTGCAGGCCTAAAATGCACTTTAAGGCCTTTTTTGGGCTGCTAACATATTCTGAGCTTCAGGGGTATAGGTTGCATTTTTCATGCCAAAAATATTTTTGGGAATTTCAGTGGTCTAGGATGCGAGTTAATGCCCCTTTCAGGCTGACAATGTTTTTGGGACATTCAGAGCTCTCTGACACCATTTATGGGCCACCAACATTTTCTGGACCTTAGGGGGTCTAGGATGCCTGTAAACCCCTTTTTTGGTCCTTCAAAGTTTTCAATATTTTTGTAGGCTTAAGATGCATTTTAAGTCCTTTTTTTGAGATGCCAACATTTTCTGATCTTTCAGGGTTGTAGGATGCATTTTTTATGCCAAAAATATTTTTGGGAATTTCAGTGGTCTGGGATGTGGGATAGTGCCACTTTCAGGCTGCAAATGTTTTTGGGACATTCAGAGCTCTCTGACACCGATTTTGGCCCACCAACATTTTCTGGACTTTCGGGGGTCTATGATGCCTGTAAACCCCTTTTTTCGGCTTCCAAAGTTTTCAACATTTGTGCAGGCCTAAGAAGCATTTTAAGTCCTTTTTTTGAGCTGCCAACATTTTCTGATCTTTCAGGGTTGTAGGATGCATTTTTTGTGGCAAAAATATTTTGGGGAATTTCAGTGGTCTAGGATGCGACTTAATGCCCCTTTCAGGCTGCAAATCTGTTTGGGACATTCAGAGCTCTCTGACACTGTTTTTGGGCCACAAACATTTTCTGGACTTTAGGGGGTCTAGGATGCCTGTAAACCCCTTTTTTGGGCCTCCAAAGTTTTCAACATTTTTGCTGGCATAAAATGCATTTTAAGGCCTTTTTTGGGCTGCTAACATATTCTGAGCTTCAGGGGTATAGGTTGCATTTTTTGTGCCAAAAATATTTTTGGGAATTTCAGTGGTCTAGGATGCGTGTTCATGCCCGTTTCACTCTGCAACTGTTTTTGGGACATTCAGGGCTCTCTGACACCATTTTTGGGCCACCAACATTTTCTGGACTTTAGGGGGTCTAGGATGCCTGTAAACCCCTTTTTTGGTCCTTCAAAGTTTTCAACATTTTTGCAGGCCTAAAATGCATTTCAAGGCCTTTTTTGGGCTGCTAACATATTCTGAGCTTCATGGGTGTAGGATGCATTTTTCGTGCCAAAAATATTTTTGGGAATTTCAGTGGTCTCGGATGCGGGTTAATGCCCCTTTGAGGCTGCAAATGTTTTTGGGACATTCAGAGCTCTCTGACACAGATTTTGGCCCACCAACATTTTCTGGACTTTAGGGGGTCTAGGATGCCTCTAAACCCCTTTTTTCCACCTCCAAAGTTTTCAACATTTTTGTAGGCCTAAAATGCATTTTAAGGCATTTTTGGGCTGCTAATATTTTCAGAACTTTCAGGGGTGTAGTATGCATTTTTTGTGCCAAAAATATTTTTGGGAATTTCAGTGGTCTAGGATGCGGGTTAATGCCCCTTTCAGGCTGCAAATGTATTTGGGACATTCAGGGCTCTCTGACACCATTTTTGGGCCACAACCATTTTCTGGACTTTAGGGGGTCTAGGATGCCTCTAAACCCCTTTTTTCCACCTCCAAGGTTTTCTACATTTTTGCAGGCCTAAGATGCACTTTAAGGCCTTTTTTGGACTGCTAACATATTCTGAGCTTCATGGGTGTAGTATTCATTTTTTGTGCCAAAAATATTTTTGGGAATGTCAGAGGTCTAGGATGCGGGTTAATGCCCGTTTCACTCTGCAAATGTTTTTGGGACATTCAGGGCTCTCTGACACCATTTTTCGGCCACCAACATTTTCAGGACTTTAGGGGGTCTAGGATGCCTGTAAACCCCTTTTTTGGTCCTTCAAAGTTTTCAACATTTGTGCAGGCCTAAAATGCATTTTAAGGCCTTTTTTGGGCTGCTAACATATTCTGAGCTTCAGGGGTGTAGGATGCATTTTTCGTGCAAAAAATATTTTTGGAAATTTCAGTGGTCTAGAATGCGGGTTAATGCCCCTTTCAGGCTGCAAATGTTTTTGGGAATTTAGGGCTCTCTGACACCATTTTTGAGCCACAATCATTTTCTGAACTTTAGGGGGTCTAGGATGCCTGTAATCCCTTTTTTGGGCCTCCAAAGTTTTCAACATTTGTGCAGGCCTAAAATGCATTTTAAGGCCTTTTTTGGGCTGCTAACATATTCTGAGCTTCAGGGGTATAGGTTGCATTTTTCATGCCAAAAATATCTTGGGGAATTTCAGTGGTCTAGGATGCGGCTTAATGCCCCTTTCAGGCTGCAAATGTGTTTGGGACATTCAGAGCTCTCTGACACCGATTTTGGTCCACCAACATTTTCTGGACTTTAGGGGGTCTAGGATGCCTGTAAACCCCTTTTTTGGTCCTTCAAAGTTTTCAACATTTTTGCCGGCCTAAAATGCATTTTAAGGCCTTTTTTTGAGATGCCAACATTTTCTGATCTTTCAGGGTTGTAGGATGCATTTTTTGTGCCAAAAATATTTTTAGGAATTTCAGTGGTCTGGGATGTGGGTTAGTGCCACTTTCAGGCTGCAAATGTTTTTGGGACATTCAGAGCTCTCTGACACTGTTTTTGGGCCACAAACATTTGCTGGACTTTAGGGGGTCTAGGATGCCTGTAAACCCCTTTTTTGGGCCTCCAAAGTTTTCAACATTTTTGCAGGCATAAAATGCATTGTAAGGCCTTTTTTGGGCTGCTAACATATTCTGAGCTTCAGGGGTATAGGTTGCATTTTTCGTGGCAAAAATATTTTTTGGAGTTTCAGTGGTCTAGGATGCGGGTTAATGCCCCTTTCAGGCTGCAAATGTTTTGGGACATTCAGAGCTCTCTGACACAGATTTTGGGCCACCAACATTTTCTGGACTTTAGGGGGTCTAGGATGCCTGTAAACCCCTTTTTTGGTCCTTCAAAGTTTTCAACATGTTTGCAGGCCTAAAATGCATTTTAAGGCATTTTTGGGCTGCTAACATTTTCAGAACTTTCAGGGGTGTAGTATGCATTTTTTGTGCCAAAAATATTTTTGGGAATTTCAGTGGTCTAGGATTCGGGTTAATGCCCATTTCACTCTGCAAATGTTTTTGGAGCATTCAGGGCTCTCTGACACCATTTTTGGGCCACCAACATTTTCTGGACTTTAGGGGGTCTAGGATGCCTGTAAACCCCTTTTTTGGTCCTTCAAAGTTTTCAACATTTTTGCAGGCCTAAAATGCATTTTAAGGCATTTTTGGGCTGCTAACATTTTCAGAACTTTCAGGGGTGTAGTATGCATTTTTTGTGCCAAAAATATTTTTGGTTTACGGAATTTCAGTGGTCTAGGATGCGTGTTACTGCCCGTTTCACTCTGCAAATGTTTTTGGGACATTCAGGGCTCTCTGACACCATTTATGGGCCACCAACATTTTCTGGACTTTAGGGGGTCTAGGATGCCTGTAAACCCCTTTTTTGGTCCGTCAAAGTTTTCAACATTTTTGCAGGCCTAAAATGCATTTTAAGGCCTTTTTTGGGCTGCTAACATATTCTGAGCTTCATGGGAGTAGATTGCATTTTTCGTGCCAAAAATATTTTTGGGAATTTCATTGGTCTAGGATGCGGGTTAATGCCCCTTTGAGGCTGCAAATGTTTTTGGGACATTCAGAGCTCTCTGACACAGATTCTGGCCCACCAACATTTTCTGGACTTTAGGGGGTCTAGGATGATTCTAAACCCTTTTTTCAGCCTCCAAAGTTTTCAACATTTTTGCAGGCCTAAAATGCATTTTAAGGCATTTTTGGGCCGCTAACATTTTCAGAACTTTCAGGGGTGTAGTATGCATTTTTTGTGCCAAAAATATTTTTGGGAATTTCAGTGGTCTAGGATGCGGGTTAATGCCCCTTTCAGGCTGCAAATGTTTTTGGGACATTCAGGGCTCTCTGACACCATTTTTGGGCCACAACCATTTTCTGGACTTTAGGGGGTAGGATGCCTGTAAACCCCTTTTTTGGTCCTTCAAAGTTTTCTACATTTTTGCAGGCCTAAAATGCATTTTGAGGCATTTTTGGGCTGCTAACATTTTCAGAACTTTCAGGGGTGTAGTATGCATTTTTTGTGCCAAAAATATTTTTAGGAATTTCAGTGGTCTGGGATGTGGGTTAGTGCCACTTTCAGGCTGAAAATGTTTTTGGGACATTCAGAGCTCTCTGACACCGATTTTGGCCCACCAACATTTTCTGGACTTTGGGGGGTCTAGGATGCCTGTAAACCCCTTTTTTCGGCCTCCAAAGTGTTCAACATTTGTGCAGGCCTAAGAAGCATTTTAAGTCCTTTTTTTGAGCTGCCAACATTTTCTGATCTTTCAGGGTTGTAGGATGCATTTTTTGTGGCAAAAATATTTTGGGGAATTTCAGTGGTCTAGGATGCGACTTAATGCCCCTTTCAGGCTGCAAATCTGTTTGGGACATTCAGAGCTCTCTGACACTGTTTTTGGGCCACAAACATTTTCTAGACTTTAGGGGGTCTAGGATGCCTGTAAACCCCTTTTTTGGTCCTTCAAAGTTTTCAACATGTTTGCAGGCATAAAATGCATTTTAAGGCATTTTTGGGCTGCTAACATTTTCAGAACTTTCAGGGGTGTAGTATGCATTTTTTGTGCCAAAAATATTTTTGGTTTTGGGAATTTCAGTGGTCTAGGATGCGTGTTAATGCCTGTTTCACTCTGCAAATGTTTTTGGGACATTCAGGGCTCTCTGACACCATTTTTGGGCCACCAACATTTTCTGGACTTTAGGGGGTCTAGGATGCCTGTAAACCCCTTTTTTGGTCCGTCAAAGTTTTCAACATTTTTGCAGGCCTAAAATGCATTTTAAGGCCTTTTTTGGGCTGCTAACATATTCTGAGCTTCATGGGTGTAGGATGCATTTTTCGTGCCAAAAATATTTTTGGGAATTTCAGTGGTCTAGGATGCGGGTTAATGCCCGTTTCACTCTGCAAATGTTTTTGGGACATTCAGGGCTCTCTGACACCATTTTTGGGCCACCAACATTTTCTGGACTTTAGGGGGTCTAGGATGCCTGTAAACCCCTTTTTTGGTCCTTCAAAGTTTTCAACATTTTTGCAGGCCTAAAATGCATTTTAAGGCATTTTTTGGGCTGCTAACATATTCTGAGCTTTCAGGGGTGTAGGATGCATTTTTCGTGGCAAAAATATTTTTGGGAATTTCAGTGGTCTAGGATGCGAGTTAATGCCCCTTTCAGGCTGACAATGTTTTTGGGACATTCAGAGCTCTCTGACACAGACACAGATTTTGGCCCACCAACATTTTCTGGACTTTAGGGGGTCTAGGATGCCTTTAAACCCCTTTTTTGGTCCTTCAAAGTTTTCAACATTTTTGCAGGCCTAAAATGCATTTTAAGGCATTTTTGGGCTGCTAACATTTTCAGAACTTTCAGGGGTGTGGTATGCATTTTTTGTGTCAAAAATATTTTTGGGAATTTCAGTGGTCTCGGATGCGTGTTAATGCCCGTTTCACTCTGAAAATGTTTTTGGGACATTCAGGGCTCTCTGACACCATTTTTGGGCCACCAACATTTTCTGGACTTTAGGGGGTCTAGGATGCCTGTAAACCCCTTTTTGGTCCTTCAAAGTTTTCAACATTTTTGCAGGCCTAAAATGCATTTTAAGGCCTTTTTTGGGCTGCTAACCTATTCTGAGCTTCATGGGTGTAGGATGCATTTTTCGTGCCAAAAATATTTTTGGGAATTTCAGTGGTCTAGGATGCGAGTTAATGCCCCTTTCAGGCTGACAATGTTTTTGGGACATTCAGAGCTTTCTGACACAGATTTTGGCCCACCAACATTTTCTGGACTTTAGGGGGTCTAGGATGCCTGTAAACCCCTTTTTTCGACCTCCAAAGTTTTCAACATTTGTGCAGGCCTAAGAAGCATTTTAAGTCCTTTTTTTGAGCTGCCAACATTTTCTGATCTTTCAGGGTTGTAGGATGAATTTTTTGTGCCAAAAATATTTTGGGGAATTTCAGTGGTCTAGGATGCTGGTTAATGCCCCTTTCAGGCTGCAAATCTTTTTGGGAATTCAGGGCTCTCTGAAACCATTTTTGAGCGACAATCATTTTCTGGACTTTAGGGTGTCTAGGATGCCTGTAACCCCTTTTTTGGGCCTCCAAAGTTTTCAACATTTGTGCAGGCCTAAAATGCATTTTAAGGCCTTTTTTGGGCTAACATATTCTGAGCTTCTGGGGTATAGGTTGAATTTTTCATGCCAAAAATATTTTGGGAAATTTCAGTGGTCTAGGATGCGGCTTAATGCCCCTTTCAGGCTGCAAATGTTTTTGGGACATTCAGAGCTCTCTGACACCGATTTTGGCCCACTAACATTTTCTGGACTTTAGGGGGTCGAGGATGCCTCTAAACACCTTTTTTCCACCTCCAAAGTTTTCTATATTTTTGCAGGCCTAAAATGCATTTTAAGGCCTTTTTTGGGCTGCTAACATATTCTGAGCTTTCAGGGGTGTAGGATGCATTTTTCGTGCCAAAAATATTTTTGGGAATTTCAGTGGTCTAGGATGCGGGTTAATGCCCCTTTCAGGCTGCAAATGTTTTTGGGACATTCAGGACTCTCTGACACCATTTTTGGGCCACCAACATTTTCTGGACCTTAGGGGGTCTAGGATGCCTGTAAACCCCTTTTTTGGTCCTTCAAAGTTTTCAACATTTTTGCAGGCCTAAAATGCATTTGAAGGCCTTTTTTGGGCTGCTAACATATTCTGAGCTTCAGGAGTGTAGGATGCATTTTTCGTGCAAAAAATATTTTGGGAAATTTCAGTGGTCTAGGATGCGGCTTAATGCCCCTTTCAGGCTGCAAATGTTTTTGGGACATTCAGGGCTCTCTGACACCATTTTTGGGCCACAACCATTTTCTGGACTTTAGGGGGTCTAGGATGCCTCTAAACCCCTTTTTTCCACCTCCAAAGTTTTCTACATTTTTGCAGGCCTCAGATGCACTTTAAGGCCTTTTTTGGGCTGCTAACATATTCTGAGCTTCATGGGTGTAGTATTCATTTTTTGTGGCAAAAATATTTTTGGGAATGTCAGAGGTCTAGGATGCGGGTTAAGGCCTGTTTCACTCTGCAAATGTTTTTGGGACATTCAGGGCTCTCTGACACCATTTTTGGGCCACCAACATTTTCTGGACTTTAGGGGGCCTAGGATGCCTGTAAACCCCTTTTTTGGTCCTTCAAAGTTTTCAACATTTTTACGGACCTAAAATGCATTTTAAGGCATTTTTGGGCTCCTAACATATTCTGAGCTTCATGGGTGTAGGATGCATTTTTCGTGCCAAAAATATTTTTGTGAATTTCAGTGGTCTAGGATGCGGGTTAATGCCCCTTTGAGGCTGCACATTTTTTTGGGACATTCAGGGCTCTCTGACACCATTTTTGGGCCACCAACATTTTCTGGACTTTAGGGGGTCTAGGATGCCTGTAAACCCCTTTTTTGGTCCTTCAAAGTTTTCAACATTTTTGCAGGCCTAAAATGCATTTTAAGGCCTTTTTTGGGCTCCTAACATATTCTGAGCTTCATGGGTGTAGGATGCATTTTTCGTGCCAAAAATATTTTTGGGAATTTCAATGGTCTAGGATGCGGGTTAATGCCCCTTTGAGGCTGCAAATGTTTTTGGGACATTCAGAGCTCTCTGACATATATTTTGGCCCACCAACATTTTCTGGACTTTAGGGGTCTAGGATGCCTCTAAACTCCTTTTTTCCACCTCCAAAGTTTTCAACTTTCTTGCAGGCCTAAAATGCATTTTAAGGCATTTTTGGGCTGCTAACATTTTCAGAACTTTCAGGGGTGTAGTATGCATTTTTTGTGCCAAAAATATTTTTGGGAATTTCAGTGGTCTAGGATGCGGCTTAATGCCCGTTTCACTCTGCAAATGTTTTTGGGACATTCAGGGCTCTCTGACACCATTTTTGGGCCACCAACATTTTCTGGACTTTAGGGGGTCTAGGATGCCTGTAAACCCCTTTTTTGGTCCTTCAAAGTTTTCAACATTTTTGCCGGCCTAAAATGCATTTTAAGGCCTTTTTTTGAGATGCCAACATTTTCTGATCTTTCAGGGTTGTAGGATGCATTTTTTGTGCCAAAAATATTTTTAGGAATTTCAGTGGTCTGGGATGTGGGCTAGTGCCACTTTCAGGTTGCAAATGTTTTTGGGACATTCAGAGCTCTCTGACACTGTTTTTGGGCCACAAACATTTTCTGGACTTTAGGGGGTCTAGGATGCCTGTAAACCCCTTTTTTGGACCTCCAAAGTTTTCAACATTTTTGCAGGCATAAAATGCATTTTAAGGCCTTTTTTGGGCTGCTAACATATTCTGAGCTTCAGGGGTATAGGTTGCATTTTTCGTGGCAAAAATATTTTTGGAGTTTCAGTGGTCTAGGATGCGGGTTAATGCCCCTTTCAGGCTGCAAATGTTTTGGGACATTCAGAGCTCTCTGACACAGATTTTGGCCCACCAACATTTTCTGGACTTTAGGGGGTCTAGGATGCCTGTAAACCCCTTTTTTGGTCCTTCAAAGTTTTCAACATTTTTGCAGGCCTAAAATGCATTTTAAGGCCTTTTTTTGAGATGCCAACATTTTCTGATCTTTCAGGGTTGTAGGATGCATTTTTTGTGCCAAAAATATTTTTAGGAATTTCAGTGGTCTGGGATGTGGGTTAGTGCCACTTTCAGGCTGCAAATGTTTTTGGGACATTCAGAGCTCTCTGACACTGTTTTTGGGCCACAAACATTTGCTGGACTTTAGGGGGTCTAGGATGCCTGTAAACCCCTTTTTTGGGCCTCCAAAGTTTTCAACATTTTTGCAGGCATAAAATGCATTTTAAGGCCTTTTTTGGGCTGCTAACATATTCTGAGCTTCAGGGGTATAGGTTGCATTTTTCGTGGCAAAAATATTTTTTGGAGTTTCAGTGGTCTAGGATGCGGGTTAATGCCCCTTTCAGGCTGCACATGTTTTGGGACATTCAGAGCTCTCTGACACAGATTTTGGGCCACCAACATTTTCTGGACTTTAGGGGGTCTAGGATGCCTGTAAACCCCTTTTTTGGTCTTTCAAAGTTTTCAACATGTTTGCAGGCCTAAAATGCATTTTAAGGCATTTTTGGGCTGCTAACATTTTCAGAACTTTCAGGGGTGTAGTATGCATTTTTTGTGCCAAAAATATTTTTGGGAATTTCAGTGGTCTAGGATTCGGGTTAATGCCCTTTTCACTCTGCAAATGTTTTTGGAGCATTCAGGGCTCTCTGACACCATTTTTGGGCCACCAACATTTTCTGGACTTTAGGGGGTCTAGGATGCCTGTAAACCCCTTTTTTGGTCCTTCAAAGTTTTCAACATTTTTGCAGGCCTAAAATGCATTTTAAGGCATTTTTGGGCTGCTAACATTTTCAGAACTTTCAGGGGTGTAGTATGCATTTTTTGTGCCAAAAATATTTTTGGTTTTGGGAATTTCAGTGGTCTAGGATGCGTGTTAATGCCCGTTTCACTCTGCAAATGTTTTTGGGACATTCAGGGCTCTCTGACACCATTTTTGGGCCACCAACTTTTTCTGGACTTTAGGGGGTCTAGGATGCCTGTAAACCCCTTTTTTGGTCCGTCAAAGTTTTCAACATTTTTGCAGGCCTAAAATGCATTTTAAGGCCTTTTTTGGGCTGCTAACATATTCTGAGCTTCATGGGAGTAGGATGCATTTTTCGTGCCAAAAATATTTTTGGGAATTTCAGTGGTCTAGGATGCGGGTTAATGCCCCTTTGAGGCTGCAAATGTTTTTGGGACATTCAGAGCTCTCTGACACAGATTTTGGCCCACCAACATTTTCTGGACTTTAGGGGGTCTAGGATGATTCTAAACCCCTTTTTTCAGCCTCCAAAGTTTTCAACATTTTTACAGGCCTAAAATGAATTTAAGGCATTTTTGGGCTGCTAACATTTTCAGAACTTTCAGGGGTGTAGTATGCATTTTTTGTGCCAAAAATATTTTTAGGAATTTCAGTGGTCTGGGATGTGGGTTAGTGCCACTTTCAGGCTGAAAATGTTTTTGTGACATTCAGAGCTCTCTGACACCGATTTTGGCCCACCAACATTTTCTGGACTTTGGGGGGTCTAGGATGCCTGTAAACCCCTTTTTTCGGCCTCCAAAGTGTTCAACATTTGTGCAGGCCTAAGAAGCATTTTAAGTCCTTTTTTTGAGCTGCCAGCATTTTCTGATCTTTCAGGGTTGTAGGATGCATTTTTTGTGGCAAAAATATTTTGGGGAATTTCAGTGGTCTAGGATGCGACTTAATGCCCCTTTCAGGCTGCAAATCTCTTTGGGACATTCAGAGCTCTCTGACACTGTTTTTGGGCCACGAACATTTTCTAGACTTTAGGGGGTCTAGGATGCCTGTAAACCCCTTTTTTGGTCCTTCAAAGTTTTCAACATGTTTGCAGGCATAAAATGCATTTTAAGGCATTTTTGGGCTGCTAACATTTTCAGAACTTTCAGGGGTGTAGTATGCATTTTTTGTGCCAAAAATATTTTTGGGAATTTCAGTGGTCTAGGATGCGGGTTAATGCCCGTTTCACTCTGCAAATGTTTTTAGAGCATTCAGGGCTCTCTGACACCATTTTTGGGCCACCAACATTTTCTGGACTTTAGGGGGTCTAGGATGCCTGTAAACCCCTTTTTTGGTCCGTCAAAGTTTTCAACATTTTTGCAGGCCTAAAATGCATTTTAAGGCCTTTTTTGGGCTGCTAACATATTCTGAGCTTCATGGGTGTAGGATGCATTTTTCGTGCCAAAAATATTTTTGGGAATTTCAGTGGTCTAGGATGCGGGTTAATGCCCCTTTCAGGCTGCAAATGTTTTGGGACATTCAGAGCTCTCTGACACAGATTTTGGCCCACCAACATTTTCTGGACTTTAGGGGGTCTAGGATGCCTGTAAACCCCTTTTTTGGTCCTTCAAAGTTTTCAACATTTTTGCAGGCCTAAAATGCATTTTAAGGCCTTTTTTTGAGATGCTAACATTTTCAGAACTTTCAGGGGTGTAGTATGCATTTTTTGTGCCAAAAATATTTTTGGGAATTTAAGTGGTCTAGGATGCGGGTTAATGCCCCTTTCAGGCTGCAAATGTTTTTGGGACATTCAGGGCTCTCTGACACCATTTTAGGGCCACAACCATTTTCTGGACTTTAGGGGGTCTAGGATGCCTGTAAACCCCTTTTTTGGTCCTTCAAAGTTTTCTACATTTTTGCAGGCCTAAAATGCATTTTAAGGCCTTTTTTTGAGATGCCAACATTTTCTGATCTTTCAGGGTTGTAGGATGCATTTTTTGTGCCAAAAATATTTTTAGGAATTTCAGTGGTCTGGGATGTGGGTTAGTGCCACTTTCAGGCTGCAAATGTTTTTGGGACATTCAGGGCTCTCTGACACCATTTTTGGGCCACAACCATTTTCTGGACTTTAGGGGGTCTAGGATGCCGGTAAACCCCTTTTTTGGTCCTTCAAAGTTTTCAACATTTTTGTAGGCTTAAGATGCATTTTAAGTCCTTTCTTTGAGATGCCAACATTTTCTGATCTTTCAGGGTTGTAGGAAGCATTTTTTGTGCCAAAAATATTTTGGGGAATTTCAGTGATCTAGGATGCGGATTAATGCCCCTTTCAGGCTGCAAATGTTTTTGGGACATTCAGGGCTCTCTGACACCATTTTTAGGCCACAACCATTTTCTGGACTTTAGGGGGTCTAGGATGCCGGTAAACCCCTTTTTTGGTCCTTCAAAGTTTTCAACATTTTTGTAGGCTTAAGATGCATTTTAAGTCCTTTTTTTGAGAATCCAACATTTTCTGATCTTTCAGGGTTGTAGGATGCATTTTTTGTGCCAAAAATATTTTGAGGAATTTCAGTGATCTAGGATGCGACTTACTGCCCCTTTCAGGCTGCAAATCCGTTTGGGACATTCAGAGCTCTCTGACACTGTTTTTGAGCCACCAACATTTTCTGGACTTTAGGGGGTCTAGGATGCCTGTAAACCCCTTTTTTGGGCCTCCAAAGTTTTCAACATTTTTGCAGGCTTAAAATGCATTTTAAGGCCTTTTCTGGGCTGCTAACATATTCTGAGCCTTAGGGGTGTAGGATGCATTTTTCGTGCAAAAAATATTTTTGGGAATTTCAGTGGTCTAGGATGCGGGTTAATGCCCCTTTCAGGCTGCAAATGTTTTTGGGACATTCAGGACTCTCTGACACCATTTTTGGGCCACCAACATTTTCTGGACCTTAGGGGGTCTAGGATGCCTGTAAACCCCTTTTTTGGTCCTTCAAAGTTTTCAACATTTTTGCAGGCCTAAAATGCATTTGAAGGCCTTTTTTGGGCTGCTAACATATTCTGAGCTTCAGGAGTGTAGGATGCATTTTTCGTGCAAAAAATATTTTTGGAAATTTCAGTGGTCTAGGATGCGGCTTAATGCCCCTTTCAGGCTGCAAATGTTTTTGGGACATTCAGGGCTCTCTGACACCATTTTTGGGCCACAACCATTTTCTGGACTTTAGGGGGTCTAGGATGCCTCTAAACCCCTTTTTTCCACCTCCAAAGTTTTCTACATTTTTGCAGGCCTCAGATGCACTTTAAGGCCTTTTTTGGGCTGCTAACATATTCTGAGCTTCATGGGTGTAGTATTCATTTTTTGTGGCAAAAATATTTTTGGGAATGTCAGAGGTCTAGGATGCGGGTTAAGGCCTGTTTCACTCTGCAAATGTTTTTGGGACATTCAGGGCTCTCTGACACCATTTTTGGGCCACCAACATTTTCTGGACTTTAGGGGGCCTAGGATGCCTGTAAACCCCTTTTTTGGTCCTTCAAAGTTTTCAACATTTTTACGGACCTAAAATGCATTTTAAGGCATTTTTGGGCTCCTAACATATTCTGAGCTTCATGGGTGTAGGATGCATTTTTCGTGCCAAAAATATTTTTGTGAATTTCAGTGGTCTAGGATGCGGGTTAATGCCCCTTTGAGGCTGCACATTTTTTTGGGACATTCAGGGCTCTCTGACACCATTTTTGGGCCACCAACATTTTCTGGACTTTAGGGGGTCTAGGATGCCTGTAAACCCCTTTTTTGGTCCTTCAAAGTTTTCAACATTTTTGCAGGCCTAAAATGCATTTTAAGGCCTTTTTTGGGCTCCTAACATATTCTGAGCTTCATGGGTGTAGGATGCATTTTTCGTGCCAAAAATATTTTTGGGAATTTCAATGGTCTAGGATGCGGGTTAATGCCCCTTTGAGGCTGCAAATGTTTTTGGGACATTCAGAGCTCTCTGACATATATTTTGGCCCACCAACATTTTCTGGACTTTAGGGGTCTAGGATGCCTCTAAACTCCTTTTTTCCACCTCCAAAGTTTTCAACTTTCTTGCAGGCCTAAAATGCATTTTAAGGCATTTTTGGGCTGCTAACATTTTCAGAACTTTCAGGGGTGTAGTATGCATTTTTTGTGCCAAAAATATTTTTGGGAATTTCAGTGGTCTAGGATGCGGCTTAATGCCCGTTTCACTCTGCAAATGTTTTTGGGACATTCAGGGCTCTCTGACACCATTTTTGGGCCACCAACATTTTCTGGACTTTAGGGGGTCTAGGATGCCTGTAAACCCCTTTTTTGGTCCTTCAAAGTTTTCAACATTTTTGCCGGCCTAAAATGCATTTTAAGGCCTTTTTTTGAGATGCCAACATTTTCTGATCTTTCAGGGTTGTAGGATGCATTTTTTGTGCCAAAAATATTTTTAGGAATTTCAGTGGTCTGGGATGTGGGCTAGTGCCACTTTCAGGTTGCAAATGTTTTTGGGACATTCAGAGCTCTCTGACACTGTTTTTGGGCCACAAACATTTTCTGGACTTTAGGGGGTCTAGGATGCCTGTAAACCCCTTTTTTGGACCTCCAAAGTTTTCAACATTTTTGCAGGCATAAAATGCATTTTAAGGCCTTTTTTGGGCTGCTAACATATTCTGAGCTTCAGGGGTATAGGTTGCATTTTTCGTGGCAAAAATATTTTTGGAGTTTCAGTGGTCTAGGATGCGGGTTAATGCCCCTTTCAGGCTGCAAATGTTTTGGGACATTCAGAGCTCTCTGACACAGATTTTGGCCCACCAACATTTTCTGGACTTTAGGGGGTCTAGGATGCCTGTAAACCCCTTTTTTGGTCCTTCAAAGTTTTCAACATTTTTGCAGGCCTAAAATGCATTTTAAGGCCTTTTTTTGAGATGCCAACATTTTCTGATCTTTCAGGGTTGTAGGATGCATTTTTTGTGCCAAAAATATTTTTAGGAATTTCAGTGGTCTGGGATGTGGGTTAGTGCCACTTTCAGGCTGCAAATGTTTTTGGGACATTCAGAGCTCTCTGACACTGTTTTTGGGCCACAAACATTTGCTGGACTTTAGGGGGTCTAGGATGCCTGTAAACCCCTTTTTTGGGCCTCCAAAGTTTTCAACATTTTTGCAGGCATAAAATGCATTTTAAGGCCTTTTTTGGGCTGCTAACATATTCTGAGCTTCAGGGGTATAGGTTGCATTTTTCGTGGCAAAAATATTTTTTGGAGTTTCAGTGGTCTAGGATGCGGGTTAATGCCCCTTTCAGGCTGCAAATGTTTTGGGACATTCAGAGCTCTCTGACACAGATTTTGGGCCACCAACATTTTCTGGACTTTAGGGGGTCTAGGATGCCTGTAAACCCCTTTTTTGGTCCTTCAAAGTTTTCAACATGTTTGCAGGCCTAAAATGCATTTTAAGGCATTTTTGGGCTGCTAACATTTTCAGAACTTTCAGGGGTGTAGTATGCATTTTTTGTGCCAAAAATATTTTTGGGAATTTCAGTGGTCTAGGATTCGGGTTAATGCCCGTTTCACTCTGCAAATGTTTTTGGAGCATTCAGGGCTCTCTGACACCATTTTAGGGCCACCAACATTTTCTGGACTTTAGGGGGTCTAGGATGCCTGTAAACCCCTTTTTTGGTCTTTCAAAGTTTTCAACATTTTTGCAGGCCTAAAATGCATTTTAAGGCATTTTTGGGCTGCTAACATTTTCAGAACTTTCAGGGGTGTAGTATGCATTTTTTGTGCCAAAAATATTTTTGGTTTTGGGAATTTCAGTGGTCTAGGATGCGTGTTAATGCCCGTTTCACTCTGCAAATGTTTTTGGGACATTCAGGGCTCCCTGACACCATTTTTGGGCCACCAACATTTTCTGGACTTTAGGGGGTCTAGGATGCCTGTAAACCCCTTTTTTGGTCCGTCAAAGTTTTCAACATTTTTGCAGGCCTAAAATGCATTTTAAGGCCTTTTTTGGGCTGCTAACATATTCTGAGCTTCATGGGAGTAGGATGCATTTTTCGTGCCAAAAATATTTTTGGGAATTTCAGTGGTCTAGGATGCGGGTTAATGCCCCTTTGAGGCTGCAAATGTTTTTGGGACATTCAGAGCTCTCTGACACAGATTTTGGCCCACCAACATTTTCTGGACTTTAGGGGGTCTAGGATGATTCTAAACCCCTTTTTTCAGCCTCCAAAGTTTTCAACATTTTTACAGGCCTAAAATGAATTTAAGGCATTTTTGGGCTGCTAACATTTTCAGAACTTTCAGGGGTGTAGTATGCATTTTTTGTGCCAAAAATATTTTTAGGAATTTCAGTGGTCTGGGATGTGGGTTAGTGCCACTTTCAGGCTGAAAATGTTTTTGGGACATTCAGAGCTCTCTGACACCGATTTTGGCCCACCAACATTTTCTGGACTTTGGGGGGTCTAGGATGCCTGTAAACCCCTTTTTTCGGCCTCCAAAGTGTTCAACATTTGTGCAGGCCTAAGAAGCATTTTAAGTCCTTTTTTTGAGCTGCCAACATTTTCTGATCTTTCAGGGTTGTAGGATGCATTTTTTGTGGCAAAAATATTTTGGGGAATTTCAGTGGTCTAGGATGCGACTTAATGCCCCTTTCAGGCTGCAAATCTGTTTGGGACATTCAGAGCTCTCTGACACTGTTTTTGGGCCACAAACATTTTCTAGACTTTAGGGGGTCTAGGATGCCTGTAAACCCCTTTTTTGGTCCTTCAAAGTTTTCAACATGTTTGCAGGCCTAAAATGCATTTTAAGGCATTTTTGGGCTGCTAACATTTTCAGAACTTTCAGGGGTGTAGTATGCATTTTTTGTGCCAAAAATATTTTTGGGAATTTCAGTGGTCTAGGATGCGGGTTAATGCCCGTTTCACTCGGCAAATGTTTTTAGAGCATTCAGGGCTCTCTGACACCATTTTTGGGCCACCAACATTTTCTGGACTTTAGGGGGTCTAGGATGCCTGTAAACCCCTTTTTTGGTCCGTCAAAGTTTTCAACATTTTTGCAGGCCTAAAATGCATTTTAAGGCCTTTTTTGGGCTGCTAACATATTCTGAGCTTCATGGGTGTAGGATGCATTTTTCGTGCCAAAAATATTTTTGGGAATTTCAGTGGTCTAGGATGCGGGTTAATGCCCCTTTGAGGCTGCAAATGTTTTTGGGACATTCAGAGCTCTCTGACACAGATTTTGGCCCACCAACATTTTCTGGACTTTAGGGGGTCTAGGATGATTCTAAACCCCTTTTTTCAGCCTCCAAAGTTTTCAACATCTTTGCAGGCCTAAAATGCATTTTAAGGCATTTTTGGGCTCCTAACATTTTCAGAACTTTCAGGGGTGTAGTATGCATTTTTTGTGCCAAAAATATTTTTGGGAATTTCAGTGGTCTAGGATGCGGGTTAATGCCCCTTTCAGGCTGCAAATGTTTTTGGGACATTCAGGGCTCTCTGACACCATTTTAGGGCCACAACCATTTTCTGGACTTTAGGGGGTCTAGGATGCCTGTAAACCCCTTTTTTGGTCCTTCAAGGTTTTCTACATTTTTGCAGGCCTAAAATGCATTTTAAGGCCTTTTTTTGAGATGGCAACATTTTCTGATCTTTCAGGGTTGTAGGATGCATTTTTTGTGCCAAAAACATTTTTAGGAATTTCAGTGGTCTGGGATGTGGGTTAGTGCCACTTTCAGGCTGCAAATGTTTTTGGGACATTCAGAGCTCTCTGACACTGTTTTTGGGCCACAAACATTTTCTGGACTTTAGGGGGTCTAGGATGCCTGTAAACCCCTTTTTTGGGCCTCCAAAGTTTTCAACATTTTTGCAGGCATAAAATGCATTTTAAGGCCTTTTTTGGGCTGCTAACATATTCTGAGCTTCAGGGGTATAGGTTGCATTTTTCGTGGCAAAAATATTTTTTGGAGTTTCAGTGGTCTAGGATGCAGGTTAATGCCCCTTTCAGGCTGCAAATGTTTTGGGACATTCAGAGCTCTCTGACACAGATTCTGGGCCACCAACATTTTCTGGACTTTAGGGGGTCTAGGATGCCTGTAAACCCCTTTTTTGGTCCTTCAAAGTTTTCAACATGTTTGCAGGCCTAAAATGCATTTTAAGGCATTTTTGGGCTGCTAACATTTTCAGAACTTTCAGGGGTGTAGTATGCATTTTTTGTGCCAAAAATATTTTTGGGAATTTCAGTGGTCTAGGATTCGGGTTAATGCCCGTTTCACTCTGCAAATGTTTTTGGAGCATTCAGGGCTCTCTGACACCATTTTTGGGCCACCAACATTTTCTGGACTTTAGGGGGTCTAGGATGCCTGTAAACCCCTTTTTTGGTCCTTCAAAGTTTTCAACATTTTTGCAGGCCTAAAATGCATTTTAAGGCATTTTTGGGCTGCTAACATTTTCACAACTTTCAGGGGTGTAGTATGCATTTTTTGTGCCAAAAATATTTTTGGTTTTGGGAATTTCAGTGGTCTAGGATGCGTGTTAATGCCCGTTTCACTCTGCAAATGTTTTTGGGACATTCAGGGCTCTCTGACACCATTTTTGGGCCACCAACATTTTCTGGACTTTAGGGGGTCTAGGATGCCTGTAAACCCCTTTTTTGGTCCGTCAAAGTTTTCAACATTTTTGCAGGCCTAAAATGCATTTTAAGGCCTTTTTTGGGCTGCTAACATATTCTGAGCTTCATGGGAGTAGGATGCATTTTTTGTGCCAAAAATATTTTTGGGAATTTCAGTGGTCTAGGATGCGGGTTAATGCCCCTTTGAGGCTGCAAATGTTTTTGGGACATTCAGAGCTCTCTGACACAGATTGTGGCCCACCAACATTTTCTGGACTTTAGGGGGTCTAGGATGATTCTAAACCCCTTTTTTCAGCCTCCAAAGTTTTCAACATTTTTGCAGGCCTAAAATGCATTTTAAGGCATTTTTGGGCTGCTAACATTTTCAGAACTTTCAGGGGTGTAGTATGCATTTTTTGTGCCAAAAATATTTTTGGGAATTTCAGTGGTCTAGGATGCGGGTTAATGCCCCTTTCAGGCTGCAAATGTTTTTGGGACATTCAGAGCTCTCTGACACCATTTTTGGGCCACCAACATTTTCTGGACTTTAGGGGGTCTAGGATGCCTGTAAACCCCTTTTTTGGTCCTTCAAAGTTTTCAACATTTTTGCAGGCCTAAAATGCATTTTAAGGCCTTTTTTTGAGATGCCAACATTTTCTGATCTTTCAGGGTTGTAGGATGCATTTTTTGTGCCAAAAATATTTTTAGGAATTTCAGTGGTCTGGGATGTGGGTTAGTGCCACTTTCAGGCTGCAAATGATTTTGGGACATTCAGAGCTCTCTGACACTGTTTTTGGGCCACAAACATTTTCTGGACTTTAGGGGGTCTAGGATGCCTGTAAACCCCTTTTTTGGTCCGTCAAAGTTTTCAACATTTTTGCAGGCCTAAAATGCATTTTAAGGCCTTTTTTGGGCTGCTAACATATTCTGAGCTTCATGGGAGTAGGATGCATTTTTTGTGCCAAAAATATTTTTGGTTTTGGGAATTTCAGTGGTCTAGGATGCGTGTTAATGCCCGTTTCACTCTGCAAATGTTTTTGGGACATTCAGGGCTCTCTGACACCATTTTTGGGCCACCAACATTTTCTGGACTTTAGGGGGTCTAGGATGCCTGTAAACCCCTTTTTTGGTCCGTCAAAGTTTTCAACATTTTTGCAGGCCTAAAATGCATTTTAAGGCCTTTTTTGGGCTGCTAACATATTCTGAGCTTCATGGGAGTAGGATGCATTTTTTGTGCCAAAAATATTTTTGGGAATTTCAGTGGTCTAGGATGCGGGTTAATGCCCCTTTGAGGCTGCAAATGTTTTTGGGACATTCAGAGCTCTCTGACACAGATTGTGGCCCACCAACATTTTCTGGACTTTAGGGGGTCTAGGATGCCTGTAAACCCCTTTTTTGGACCTTCAAAGTTTTCAATATTTTTGTAAGCTTAAGATGCATTTTAAGTCCTTTTTTTGAGATGCCAACATTTTCTGATCTTTCAGGGTTGTAGGATGCATTTTTTGTGCCAAAAATATTTTTGGGAATTTCAGTGGTCTGGGATGTGGGTTAGTGCCACTTTCAGGCTGCACATGTTTTTGGGACATTCAGAGCTCTCTGACTTCGATTTTGGACCACCAACATTTTCTGGACTTTAGGGGGTCTAGGATGATTCTAAACCCCTTTTTTCAGCCTCCAAAGTTTTCAACATTTTTGCAGGCCTAAAATGCATTTTAAGGCATTTTTGGGCTGCTAACATTTTCAGAACTTTCAGGGGTGTAGTATGCATTTTTTGTGCCAAAAATATTTTTGGGAATTTCAGTGGTCTAGGATGCGGGTTAATGCCCCTTTCAGGCTGCAAATGTTTTTGGGACATTCAGGGCTCTCTGACACCATTTTAGGGCCACAACCATTTTCTGGACTTTAGGGGGTCTAGGATGCATGTAAACCCCTTTTTTGGTCCTTCAAAGTTTTCTACATTTTTGCAGGCCTAAAATGCATTTTAAGGCATTTTTGGGCTGCTAACATTTTCAGAACTTTCAGGGGTGTAGTATGCATTTTTTGTGCCAAAAATATTTTTGGGAATTTCAGTGGTCTAGGATGCGGCTTAATGCCCGTTTCACTCTGCAAATGTTTTTGGGACATTCAGAGCTCTCTGACACCATTTTTGGGCCACCAACATTTTCTGGACTTTAGGGGGTCTAGGATGCCTGTAAACCCCTTTTTTGGTCCTTCAAAGTTTTCAACATTTTTGCAGGCCTAAAATGCATTTTAAGGTCTTTTTTTGAGATGCCAACATTTTCTGATCTTTCAGGGTTGTAGGATGCATTTTTTGTGCCAAAAATATTTTTAGGAATTTCAGTGGTCTGGGATGTGGGTTAGTGCCACTTTCAGGCTGCAAATGATTTTGGGACATTCAGAGCTCTCTGACACTGTTTTTGGGCCACAAACATTTTCTGGACTTTAGGGGGTCTAGGATGCCTGTAAACCCCTTTTGTGGGCCTCCAAAGTTTTCAACATTTTTGCAGGCATAAAATGCATTTTAAGGCCTTTTTTGGGCTGCTAACATATTCTGAGCTTCAGGGGTATAGGTTGCATTTTTCGTGGCAAAAATATTTTTGGGAGTTTCAGTGGTCTAGGATGCGGGTTAATGCCCCTTTCAGGCTGCAAATGTTTTGGGACATTCAGAGCTCTCTGACACAGATGTTGGCCCACCAACATTTTCTGGACTTTAGGGGGTCTAGGATGCCTGTAAACCCCTTTTTTGGTCCTTCAAAGTTTTCAACATGTTTGCAGGCCTAAAATGCATTTTAAGGCATTTTTGGGCTGCTAACATTTTCAGAACTTTCAGGGGTGTGGAATGCATTTTTTGTGCCAAAAATATTTTTGGGAATTTCAGTGGTCTCGGATGCGTGTTAATGCCCGTTTCACTCTGAAAATGTTTTTGAGACATTCAGGGCTCTCTGACACCATTTTTGGGCCACCAACATTTTCTGGACTTTAGGGGGTCTAGGATGCCTGTAAACCCCTTTTTGGTCCTTCAAAGTTTTCAACATTTTTGCAGGCCTAAAATGCATTTTAAGGCCTTTTTTGGGCTGCTAACATATTCTGAGCTTCATGGGTGTAGGATGCATTTTTCGTGCCAAAAATATTTTTGGGAATTTCAGTGGTCTAGGATGCGGGTTAATGCCCCTATGAGGCTGCAAATGTTTTTGGGACATTCAGGGCTCTCTGACACCATTTTTGGGCCACAACCATTTTCTGGACTTTAGGGGGTCTAGGATGCCTCTAAACCCCTTCTTTCCACCTCCAAAGTTTTCTACATTTTTGCAGGCCTAAGATGCACTTTAAGGCCTTTTTTGGGCTGCTAACATATTCTGAGCTTCATGGGTGTAGTATTCATTTTTTGTGCCAAAAATATTTTTGGGAATGTCAGAGGTCTAGGATGCGGGTTAATGCCCGTTTCACTCTGCAAATGTTTTTGGGACATTCAGGGCTCTCTGACACCATTTTTGGGCCACCAACATTTTCTGGACTTTAGGGGGTCTAGGATGCCTGTGAACCCCTTTTTTGGTCCTTCAAAGTTTTCAACATTTTTGCAGGCCTAAAATGCATTTTAAGGCATTTTTGGGCTGCTAACATTTTCAGAACTTTCAGGGGTGTAGTATGCATTTTTTGTGCCATAAATATTTTTGGTAATTTCAGTGGTCTAGGATGCGGCTTAATGCCCGTTTCACTCTGCAAATGTTTTTGGGACATTCAGGGCTCTCTGACACCATTTTTAGGCCACCAACATTTTCTGGACTTTAGGGGGTCTAGGATGCCTGTAAACCCCTTTTTTGGTCCTTCAAAGTTTTCAACATTTTTGCCGGCCTAAAATGCATTTTAAGGCCTTTTTTTGAGATGCCAACATTTTCTGATCTTTCAGGGTTGTAGGATGCATTTTTTGTGCCAAAAATATTTTTAGGAATTTCAGTGGTCTGGGATGTGGGTTAGTGCCACTTTCAGGCTGCAAATGTTTTTGGGACATTCAGAGCTCTCTGACACTGTTTTTGGGCCACAAACATTTTCTGGACTTTAGGGGGTCTACGATGCCTGTAAACCCCTTTTTTGGGCCTCCAAAG
Organism: Ambystoma mexicanum; assembly: GCF_040938575.1. Classification (NCBI taxonomy): domain Eukaryota; kingdom Metazoa; phylum Chordata; class Amphibia; order Caudata; family Ambystomatidae; genus Ambystoma; species Ambystoma mexicanum. The sequence goes on along the minus strand of NC_090939.1, from coordinate 731,097,533 downwards.
TTTTCAACATTTTTGCAGGCATAAAATGCATTTTAAGGCCTTTTTTGGGCTGCTAACATATTCTGAGCTTCAGGGGTATAGGTTGCATTTTTCGTGGCAAAAATATTTTTTGGAGTTTCAGTGGTCTAGGATGCGGGTTAATGCCCCTTTCAGGCTGCAAATGTTTTGGGACATTCAGAGCTCTCTGACACAGATTTTGGGCCACCAACATTTTCTGGACTTTAGGGGGTCTAGGATGCCTGTAAACCCCTTTTTTGGTCCTTCAAAGTTTTCAACATGTTTGCAGGCCTAAAATGCATTTTAAGGCATTTTTGGGCTGCTAACATTTTCAGAACTTTCAGGGGTGTAGTATGCATTTTTTGTGCCAAAAATATTTTTGGGAATTTCAGTGGTCTAGGATTCGGGTTAATGCCCGTTTCACTCTGCAAATGTTTTTGGAGCATTCAGGGCTCTCTGACACCATTTTTGGGCCACCAACATTTTCTGGACTTTAGGGGGTCTAGGATGCCTGTAAAGCCCTTTTTTGGTCCTTCAAAGTTTTCAACATTTTTGCAGGCCTAAAATGCATTTTAAGGCATTTTTGGGCTGCCAACATTTTCAGAACTTTCAGGGGTGTAGTATGCATTTTTTGTGCCAAAAATATTTTTGGTTTTGGGAATTTCAGTGGTCTAGGATGCGTGTTAATGCCCGTTTCACTCTGCAAATGTTTTTGGGACATTCAGGGCTCTCTGACACCATTTTTGGGCCACCAACATTTTCTGGACTTTAGGGGGTCTAGGATGCCTGTAAACCCCTTTTTTGGTCCATCAAAGTTTTCAACATTTTTGCAGGCCTAAAGTGCATTTTAAGGCCTTTTTTGGGCTGCTAACATATTCTGAGCTTCATGGGAGTAGTATGCATTTTTCGTGCCAAAAATATTTTTGGGAATTTCAGTGGTCTAGGATGCGGGTTAATGCCCCTTTGAGGCTGCAAATGTTTTTGGGACATTCAGAGTTCTCTGACACAGATTTTGGCCCACCAACATTTTCTGGACTTTAGGGGGTCTAGGATGCCTGTAAACCCCTTTTTTGGTCCTTCAAAGTTTTCTACATTTTTGCAGGCCTAAAATGCATTTTAAGGCATTTTTGGGCTGCTAACATTTTTAGAACTTTGAGGGGTGTAGTATGCATTTTTTGTGCCAAAAATATTTTTGGGAATTTCAGTCGTCTAGGATGCGGCTTAATGCCCGTTTCACTCTGCAAATGTTTTTGGGACATTCAGGGCTCTCTGACACCATTTTTGGGCCACCAACATTTTCTGGACTTTAGGGGGTCTAGGATGCCTGTAAACCCCTTGTTTGGTCCTTCAAAGTTTTCAACATTTTTACAGGCCTAAAATGCATTTTAAGGCCTTTTTTTGAGATGCCAACATTTTCTGATCTTTCAGGGTTGTAGGATGCATTTTTTGTGCCAAAAATATTTTTAGGAATTTCAGTGGTCTGGGATGTGGGTTAGTGCCACTTTCAGGCTGCAAATGTTTTTGGGACATTCAGAGCTCTCTGACACTGTTTTTGGGCCACAAACATTTTCTGGACTTTAGGGGGTCTAGGATGCCTGTAAACCCCTTTTTGGTCCTTCAAAGTTTTCAACATTTTTGCAGGCCTAAAATGCATTTTAAGGCCTTTTTTGGGCTGCTAACATATTCTGAGCTTCATGGGTGTAGGATGCATTTTTCATGCCAAAAATATTTTTGGGAATTTCAGTGGTCTAGGATGCGGGTTAATGCCCCTTTGAGGCTGCAAATGTTTTTGGGACATTCAGGGCTCTCTGACACCATTTCTGGGCCACAACCATTTTCTGGACTTTAGGGGGTCTAGGATGCCTCTAAACCCCTTTTTTGGTCCTTCAAAGTTTTCTACATTTTTGCAGGTCTAAAATGCATTTTAAGGCATTTTTGGGCTGCTAACATTTTCAGAACTTTCAGGGGTGTAGTATGCATTTTTTGTGCCATAAATATTTTTGGTAATTTCAGTGGTCTAGGATGCGGCTTAATGACCGTTTCACTCTGCAAATGTTTTTGGGACATTCAGGGCTCTCTGACACCATTTTTGGGCCACCAACATTTTCTGGACTTTAGGGGGTCTAGGATGCCTGTAAACCCCTTTTTTGGTCCTTCAAAGTTTTCAACATTTTTGCCGGCCTAAAATGCATTTTAAGGCCTTTTTTTGAGATGCCAACATTTTCAGAACTTTCAGGGGTGTAGTATGCATTTTTTGTGCCAAAAATATTTTTGGGAATTTCAGTGGTCTAGGATTCGGGTTAATGCCCGTTTCACTCTGCAAATGTTTTTGGAGCATTCAGGGCTCTCTGACACCATTTTTGGGCCACCAACATTTTCTGGACTTTAGGGGGTCTAGGATGCCTGTAAAGCCCTTTTTTGGTCCTTCAAAGTTTTCAACATTTTTGCAGGCCTAAAATGCATTTTAAGGCATTTTTGGGCTGCCAACATTTTCAGAACTTTCAGGGGTGTAGTATGCATTTTTTGTGCCATAAATATTTTTGGTTTTGGGAATTTCAGTGGTCTAGGATGCGTGTTAATGCCCGTTTCACTCTGCAAATGTTTTTGGGACATTCAGGGCTCTCTGACACCATTTTTGGGCCACCAACATTTTCTGGACTTTAGGGGGTCTAGGATGCCTGTAAACCCCTTTTTTGGTCCATCAAAGTTTTCAACATTTTTGCAGGCCTAAAGTGCATTTTAAGGCCTTTTTTGGGCTGCTAACATATTCTGAGCTTCATGGGAGTAGTATGCATTTTTCGTGCCAAAAATATTTTTGGGAATTTCAGTGGTCTAGGATGCGGGTTAATGCCCCTTTGAGGCTGCAAATGTTTTTGGGACATTCAGAGTTCTCTGACACAGATTTTGGCCCACCAACATTTTCTGGACTTTAGGGGGTCTAGGATGCCTGTAAACCCCTTTTTTGGTCCTTCAAAGTTTTCTACATTTTTGCAGGCCTAAAATGCATTTTAAGGCATTTTTGGGCTGCTAACATTTTTAGAACTTTGAGGGGTGTAGTATGCATTTTTTGTGCCAAAAATATTTTTGGGAATTTCAGTCGTCTAGGATGCGGCTTAATGCCCGTTTCACTCTGCAAATGTTTTTGGGACATTCAGGGCTCTCTGACACCATTTTTGGGCCACCAACATTTTCTGGACTTTAGGGGGTCTAGGATGCCTGTAAACCCCTTGTTTGGTCCTTCAAAGTTTTCAACATTTTTACAGGCCTAAAATGCATTTTAAGGCCTTTTTTTGAGATGCCAACATTTTCTGATCTTTCAGGGTTGTAGGATGCATTTTTTGTGCCAAAAATATTTTTAGGAATTTCAGTGGTCTGGGATGTGGGTTAGTGCCACTTTCAGGCTGCAAATGTTTTTGGGACATTCAGAGCTCTCTGACACTGTTTTTGGGCCACAAACATTTTCTGGACTTTAGGGGGTCTAGGATGCCTGTAAACCCCTTTTTGGTCCTTCAAAGTTTTCAACATTTTTGCAGGCCTAAAATGCATTTTAAGGCCTTTTTTGGGCTGCTAACATATTCTGAGCTTCATGGGTGTAGGATGCATTTTTCGTGCCAAAAATATTTTTGGGAATTTCAGTGGTCTAGGATGCGGGTTAATGCCCCTTTGAGGCTGCAAATGTTTTTGGGACATTCAGGGCTCTCTGACACCATTTCTGGGCCACAACCATTTTCTGGACTTTAGGGGGTCTAGGATGCCTCTAAACCCCTTTTTTGGTCCTTCAAAGTTTTCTACATTTTTGCAGGTCTAAAATGCATTTTAAGGCATTTTTGGGCTGCTAACATTTTCAGAACTTTCAGGGGTGTAGTATGCATTTTTTGTGCCATAAATATTTTTGGTAATTTCAGTGGTCTAGGATGCGGCTTAATGACCGTTTCACTCTGCAAATGTTTTTGGGACATTCAGGGCTCTCTGACACCATTTTTGGGCCACCAACATTTTCTGGACTTTAGGGGGTCTAGGATGCCTGTAAACCCCTTTTTTGGTCCTTCAAAGTTTTCAACATTTTTGCCGGCCTAAAATGCATTTTAAGGCCTTTTTTTGAGATGCCAACATTTTCTGATCTTTCAGGGTTGTAGGATGCATTTTTTGTGCCAAAAATATTTTTAGGAATTTCAGTGGTCTGGGATGTGGGTTAGTGCCACTTTCAGGCTGCAAATGTTTTTGGGACATTCAGAGCTCTCTGACACTGTTTTTGGGCCACAAACATTTTCTGGACTTTAGGGGGTGTAGGATGCCTGTAAACCCCTTTTTTGGGCCTCCAAAGTTTTCAACATTTTTGCAGGCATAAAATGCATTTTAAGGCCTTTTTTGGGCTGCTAACATATTCTGAGCTTCAGGGGTATAGGTTGCATTTTTCGTGGCAAAAATATTTTTGGGAGTTTCAGTGGTCTAGGATTCGGGTTAATGCCCGTTTCACTCTGCAAATGTTTTTGGAGCATTCAGGGCTCTCTGACACCATTTTTGGGCCACCAACATTTTCTGGACTTTAGGGGGTCTAGGATGCCTGTAAAGCCCTTTTTTGGTCCTTCAAAGTTTTCAACATTTTTGCAGGTCTAAAATGCATTTTAAGGCATTTTTTGGGCTGCTAACATATTCTGAGCTTTCAGGGGTGAAGGATGAATTTTTCGTGGCAAAAATATTTTTGGGAATTTCAGTGGTCTAGGATGCGAGTTAATGCCCCTTTCAGGCTGACAATGTTTTTGGGACATTCAAGGCTCTCTGACACCATTTATGAGCCACCAACATTTTCTGGACTTTAGGGGGTCTAGGATGCCTGTAAACCTCTTTTTTGGTCCTTCAAAGTTTTCAACATTTTTGCAGGCCTAAAATGCATTTTAAGGCCTTTTTTGGGCTGCTAACATATTCTGAGCTTCATGGGTGTAGGATGCATTTTTCGTGCCAAAAATATTTTTGGGAATTTCAGTGGTCTAGGATGCGGCTTAATGACCGTTTCACTCTGCAAATGTTTTTGGGACATTCAGGGCTCTCTGACACCATTTTTGGGCCACCAACATTTTCTGGACTTTAGGGGGTCTAGGATGCCTGTAAACCCCTTTTTTGGTCCTTCAAAGTTTTCAACATTTTTGCCGGCCTAAAATGCATTTTAAGGCCTTTTTTTGAGATGCCAACATTTTCTGATCTTTCAGGGTTGTAGGATGCATTTTTTGTGCCAAAAATATTTTTAGGAATTTCAGTGGTCTGGGATGTGGGTTAGTGCCACTTTCAGGCTGCAAATGTTTTTGGGACATTCAGAGCTCTCTGACACTGTTTTTGGGCCACAAACATTTTCTGCACTTTAGGGGGTCTAGGATGCCTGTAAACCCCTTTTTTGGGCCTCCAAAGTTTTCAACATTTTTGCAGGCATAAAATGCATTTTAAGGCCTTTTTCGGGCTGCTAACATATTCTGAGGTTCAGGGGTATAGGTTGCATTTTTCGTGGCAAAAATATTTTTTGGAGTTTCAGTGGTCTAGGATTCGGGTTAATGTCCATTTCACTCTGCAAATGTTTTTGGAGCATTCAGGGCTCTCTGACACCATTTTTGGGCCACCAACATTTTCTGGACTTTAGGGGGTCTAGGATGCCTGTAAAGCCCTTTTTTGGTCCTTCAAAGTTTTCAACATTTTTGCAGGCCTAAAATGCATTTTAAGGCATTTTTGGGCTGCTAACATTTTCAGAACTTTCAGGGGTGTAGTATGCATTTTTTGTGCCAAAAATATTTTTGGTAATTTCAGTGGTCTAGGATGCGTGTTAATGCCCGTTTCACTCTGCAAATGTTTTTGGGACATTCAGGGCTCTCTGACACCATTTTTGGGCCACCAACATTTTCTGGACTTTAGGGGGTCTAGGATGCCTGTAAACCCCTTTTTTGGTCCGTCAAAGTTTTCAACATTTTTGCAGGCCTAAAATGCATTTTAAGGCCTTTTTTGGGCTGCTAACATATTCTGAGCTTCATGGGAGTAGTATGCATTTTTCGTGCCAAAAATATTTTTGGGAATTTCAGTGGTCTAGGATGCGGGTTAATGCCCCTTTCAGGCTGCAAATGTTTTTGGGACATTCAGGGCTCTCTGACACCATTTTAGGGCCACAACCATTTTCTGGACTTTAGGGGGTCTAGGATGCATGTAAACCCCTTTTTTGGTCCTTCAAAGTTTTCTACATTTTTGCAGGCCTAAAATGCATTTTAAGGCATTTTTGGGCTGCTAACATTTTCTGATCTTTCAGGGTTGTAGGATGCATTTTTTGTGCCAAAAATATTTTTAGGAATTTCAGTGGTCTGGGATGTGGGTTAGTGCCACTTTCAGGCTGCAAATGATTTTGGGACATTCAGAGCTCTCTGACACTGTTTTTGGGCCACAAACATTTTCTGGACTTTAGGGGGTCTAGGATGCCTGTAAACCCCTTTTTTGGGCCTCCAAAGTTTTCAACATTTTTGCAGGCCTAAAATGCATTTTAAGGCCTTTTTTTGAGATGCCAACATTTTCTGATCTTTCAGGGTTGTAGGATGCATTTTTTGTGCCAAAAATATTTTTAGGAATTTCAGTGGTCTGGGATGTGGGTTAGTGCCACTTTCAGGCTGCAAATGATTTTGGGACATTCAGAGCTCTCTGACACTGTTTTTGGGCCACAAACATTTTCTGGACTTTAGGGGGTCTAGGATGCCTGTAAACCCCTTTTTTGGGCCTCCAAAGTTTTCAACATTTTTGCAGGCATAAAATGCATTTTAAGGCCTTTTTTGGGCTGCTAACATATTCTGAGCTTCAGGGGTATAGGTTGCATTTTTCGTGGCAAAAATATTTTTGGGAGTTTCAGTGGTCTAGGATGCGGGTTAATGCCCCTTTCAGGCTGCAAATGTTTTGGGACATTCAGAGCTCTCTGACACAGATGTTGGCCCACCAACATTTTCTGGACTTTAGGGGGTCTAGGATGCCTGTAAACCCCTTTTTTGGTCCTTCAAAGTTTTCAACATGTTTGCAGGCCTAAAATGCATTTTAAGGCATTTTTGGGCTGCTAACATTTTCAGAACTTTCAGGGGTGTAGTATGCATTTTTTGTGCCAAAAATATTTTTGGGAATTTCAGTGGTCTAGGATTCGGGTTAATGCCCGTTTCACTCTGCAAATGTTTTTGGAGCATTCAGGGCTCTCTGACACCATTTTTGGGCCACCAACATTTTCTGGACTTTAGGGGGTCTAGGATGCCTGTAAACCCCTTTTTTGGTCCTTCAAAGTTTTCAACATTTTTGCAGGCCTAAAATGCATTTTAAGGCATTTTTGGGCTGCTAACATTTTCAGAACTTTCAGGGGTGTGGAATGCATTTTTTGTGCCAAAAATATTTTTGGGAATTTCAGTGGTCTCGGATGCGTGTTAATGCCCGTTTCACTCTGAAAATGTTTTTGGGACATTCAGGGCTCTCTGACACCATTTTTGGGCCACCAACATTTTCTGGACTTTAGGGGGTCCAGGATGCCTGTAAACCCCTTTTTGGTCCTTCAAAGTTTTCAACATTTTTGCAGGCCTAAAATGCATTTTAAGGCCTTTTTTGGGCTGCTAACATATTCTGAGCTTCATGGGTGTAGGATGCATTTTTCGTGCCAAAAATATTTTTGGGAATTTCAGTGGTCTAGGATGCGGGTTAATGCCCCTATGAGGCTGCAAATGTTTTTGGGACATTCAGGGCTCTCTGACACCATTTTTGGGCCACCAACATTTTCTGGACTTTAGGGGGTCTAGGATGCCTGTAAACCCCTTTTTTGGTCCGTCAAAGTTTTCAACATTTTTGCAGGCCTAAAATGCATTTTAAGGCCTTTTTTGGGCTGCTAACATATTCTGAGCTTCATGGGAGTAGTATGCATTTTTCGTGCCAAAAATATTTTTGGGAATTTCAGTGGTCTAGGATGCGGGTTAATGCCCCTTTGAGGCTGCAAATGTTTTTGGGACATTCAGAGCTCTCTGACACAGATTTTGGCCCACCAACATTTTCTGGACTTTAGGGGGTCTAGGATGATTCTAAACCCCTTTTTTCAGCCTCCAAAGTTTTCAACATTTTTGCAGGCCTAAAATGCATTTTAAGGCATTTTTGGGCTGCTAACATTTTCAGAACTTTCAGGGGTGTAGTATGCATTTTTTGTGCCAAAAATATTTTTGGGAATTTCAGTGGTCTAGGATGCGGGTTAATGCCCCTTTCAGGCTGCAAATGTTTTTGGGACATTCAGAGCTCTCTGACACCATTTTAGGGCCACAACCATTTTCTGGACTTTAGGGGGTCTAGGATGCCTGTAAACCCCTTTTTTGGTCCTTCAAAGTTTTCTACATTTTTGCAGGCCTAAAATGCATTTTAAGGCATTTTTGGGCTGCTAACATTTTTAGAACTTTCAGGGGTGTAGTATGCATTTTTTGTGCCAAAAATATTTTTGGGAATTTCAGTCGTCTAGGATGCGGCTTAATGCCCGTTTCACTCTGCAAATGTTGTTGGGACATTCAGGGCTCTCTGACACCATTTTTGGGCCACCAACATTTTCTGGACTTTAGGGGGTCTAGGATGCCTGTAAACCCCTTTTTTGGTCCTTCAAAGTTTTCAACATTTTTGCAGGCCTAAAATGCATTTTAAGGCCTTTTTTTGAGATGCCAACATTTTCTGATCTTTCAGGGTTGTAGGATGCATTTTTTGTGCCAAAAATATTTTTGGGAATTTCAGTGGTCTGGGATGTGGGTTAGTGCCACTTTCAGGCTGCAAATGTTTTTGGGACATTCAGAGCTCTCTGACACTGTTTTTGGGCCACAAACATTTTCTGGACTTTAGGGGGTCTAGGATGCCTGTAAACCCCTTTTTGGTCCTTCAAAGTTTTCAACATTTTTGCAGGCCTAAAATGCATTTTAAGGCCTTTTTTGGGCTGCTAACATATTCTGAGCTTCATGGGTGTAGGATGCATTTTTCGTGCCAAAAATATTTTTGGGAATTTCAGTGGTCTAGGATTCGGGTTAATGCCCGTTTCACTCTGCAAATGTTTTTGGAGCATTCAGGGCTCTCTGACACCATTTTTGGGCCACCAACATTTTCTGGACTTTAGGGGGTCTAGGATGCCTGTAAAGCCCTTTTTTGGTCCTTCAAAGTTTTCAACATTTTTGCAGGCCTAAAATGCATTTTAAGGCATTTTTGGGCTGCCAACATTTTCAGAACTTTCAGGGGTGTAGTATGCATTTTTTGTGCCAAAAATATTTTTGGTTTTGGGAATTTCAGTGGTCTAGGATGCGTGTTAATGCCCGTTTCACTCTGCAAATGTTTTTGGGACATTCAGGGCTCTCTGACACCATTTTTGGGCCACCAACATTTTCTGGACTTTAGGGGGTCTAGGATGCCTGTAAACCCCTTTTTTGGTCCATCAAAGTTTTCAACATTTTTGCAGGCCTAAAGTGCATTTTAAGGCCTTTTTTGGGCTGCTAACATATTCTGAGCTTCATGGGAGTAGTATGCATTTTTCGTGCCAAAAATATTTTTGGGAATTTCAGTGGTCTAGGATGCGGGTTAATGCCCCTTTGAGGCTGCAAATGTTTTTGGGACATTCAGAGTTCTCTGACACAGATTTTGGCCCACCAACATTTTCTGGACTTTAGGGGGTCTAGGATGCCTGTAAACCCCTTTTTTGGTCCTTCAAAGTTTTCTACATTTTTGCAGGCCTAAAATGCATTTTAAGGCATTTTTGGGCTGCTAACATTTTTAGAACTTTGAGGGGTGTAGTATGCATTTTTTGTGCCAAAAATATTTTTGGGAATTTCAGTCGTCTAGGATGCGGCTTAATGCCCGTTTCACTCTGCAAATGTTTTTGGGACATTCAGGGCTCTCTGACACCATTTTTGGGCCACCAACATTTTCTGGACTTTAGGGGGTCTAGGATGCCTGTAAACCCCTTTTTTGGTCCTTCAAAGTTTTCAACATTTTTACAGGCCTAAAATGCATTTTAAGGCCTTTTTTTGAGATGCCAACATTTTCTGATCTTTCAGGGTTGTAGGATGCATTTTTTGTGCCAAAAATATTTTTAGGAATTTCAGTGGTCTGGGATGTGGGTTAGTGCCACTTTCAGGCTGCAAATGTTTTTGGGACATTCAGAGCTCTCTGACACTGTTTTTGGGCCACAAACATTTTCTGGACTTTAGGGGGTCTAGGATGCCTGTAAACCCCTTTTTGGTCCTTCAAAGTTTTCAACATTTTTGCAGGCCTAAAATGCATTTTAAGGCCTTTTTTGGGCTGCTAACATATTCTGAGCTTCATGGGTGTAGGATGCATTTTTCGTGCCAAAAATATTTTTGGGAATTTCAGTGGTCTAGGATGCGGGTTAATGCCCCTTTGAGGCTGCAAATGTTTTTGGGACATTCAGGGCTCTCTGACACCATTTCTGGGCCACAACCATTTTCTGGACTTTAGGGGGTCTAGGATGCCTCTAAACCCCTTTTTTGGTCCTTCAAAGTTTTCTACATTTTTGCAGGTCTAAAATGCATTTTAAGGCATTTTTGGGCTGCTAACATTTTCAGAACTTTCAGGGGTGTAGTATGCATTTTTTGTGCCATAAATATTTTTGGTAATTTCAGTGGTCTAGGATGCGGCTTAATGACCGTTTCACTCTGCAAATGTTTTTGGGACATTCAGGGCTCTCTGACACCATTTTTGGGCCACCAACATTTTCTGGACTTTAGGGGGTCTAGGATGCCTGTAAACCCCTTTTTTGGTCCTTCAAAGTTTTCAACATTTTTGCCGGCCTAAAATGCATTTTAAGGCCTTTTTTTGAGATGCCAACATTTTCTGATCTTTCAGGGTTGTAGGATGCATTTTTTGTGCCAAAAATATTTTTAGGAATTTCAGTGGTCTGGGATGTGGGTTAGTGCCACTTTCAGGCTGCAAATGTTTTTGGGACATTCAGAGCTCTCTGACACTGTTTTTGGGCCACAAACATTTTCTGGACTTTAGGGGGTGTAGGATGCCTGTAAACCCCTTTTTTGGGCCTCCAAAGTTTTCAACATTTTTGCAGGCATAAAATGCATTTTAAGGCCTTTTTTGGGCTGCTAACATATTCTGAGCTTCAGGGGTATAGGTTGCATTTTTCGTGGCAAAAATATTTTTTGGAGTTTCAGTGGTCTAGGATTCGGGTTAATGCCCGTTTCACTCTGCAAATGTTTTTGGAGAATTCAGGGCTCTCTGACACCATTTTTGGGCCACCAACATTTTCTGGACTTTAGGGGGTCTAGGATGCCTGTAAAGCCCTTTTTTGGTCCTTCAAAGTTTTCAACATTTTTGCAGGTCTAAAATGCATTTTAAGGCATTTTTTGGGCTGCTAACATATTCTGAGCTTTCAGGGGTGAAGGATGAATTTTTCGTGGCAAAAATATTTTTGGGAATTTCAGTGGTCTAGGATGCGAGTTAATGCCCCTTTCAGGCTGACAATGTTTTTGGGACATTCAAGGCTCTCTGACACCATTTATGAGCCACCAACATTTTCTGGACTTTAGGGGGTCTAGGATGCCTGTAAACCTCTTTTTTGGTCCTTCAAAGTTTTCAACATTTTTGCAGGCCTAAAATGCATTTTAAGGCCTTTTTTGGGCTGCTAACATATTCTGAGCTTCATGGGTGTAGGATGCATTTTTCGTGCCAAAAATATTTTTGGGAATTTCAGTGGTCTAGGATGCGGGTTAATGCCCCTTTGAGGCTGCAAATGTTTTTGGGACATTCAGGGCTCTCTGACACCATTTCTGGGCCACAACCATTTTCTGGACTTTAGGGGGTCTAGGATGCCTCTAAACCCCTTTTTTGGTCCTTCAAAGTTTTCTACATTTTTGCAGGTCTAAAATGCATTTTAAGGCATTTTTGGGCTGCTAACATTTTCAGAACTTTCAGGGGTGTAGTATGCATTTTTTGTGCCATAAATATTTTTGGTAATTTCAGTGGTCTAGGATGCGGCTTAATGACCGTTTCACTCTGCAAATGTTTTTGGGACATTCAGGGCTCTCTGACACCATTTTTGGGCCACCAACATTTTCTGGACTTTAGGGGGTCTAGGATGCCTGTAAACCCCTTTTTTGGTCCTTCAAAGTTTTCAACATTTTTGCCGGCCTAAAATGCATTTTAAGGCCTTTTTTTGAGATGCCAACATTTTCTGATCTTTCAGGGTTGTAGGATGCATTTTTTGTGCCAAAAATATTTTTAGGAATTTCAGTGGTCTGGGATGTGGGTTAGTGCCACTTTCAGGCTGCAAATGTTTTTGGGACATTCAGAGCTCTCTGACACTGTTTTTGGGCCACAAATATTTTCTGCACTTTAGGGGGTCTAGGATGCCTGTAAACCCCTTTTTTGGGCCTCCAAAGTTTTCAACATTTTTGCAGGCATAAAATGCATTTTAAGGCCTTTTTCGGGCTGCTAACATATTCTAAGGTTCAGGGGTATAGGTTGCATTTTTCGTGGCAAAAATATTTTTTGGAGTTTCAGTGGTCTAGGATTCGGGTTAATGCCCGTTTCACTCTGCAAATGTTTTTGGAGCATTCAGGGCTCTCTGACACCATTTTTGGGCCACCAACATTTTCTGGACTTTAGGGGGTCTAGGATGATTCTAAACCCCTTTTTTCAGCCTCCAAAGTTTTCAACATTTTTGCAGGCCTAAAATGCATTTTAAGGCATTTTTGGGCTGCTAACATTTTCAGAACTTTCAGGGGTGTAGTATGCATTTTTTGTGCCAAAAATATTTTTGGGAATTTCAGTGGTCTAGGATGCGGATTAATGCCCCTTTCAGGCTGCAAATGTTTTTGGGACATTCAGAGCTCTCTGACACCATTTTAGGGCCACAACCATTTTCTGGACTTTAGGGGGTCTAGGATGCCTGTAAACCCCTTTTTTGGTCCTTCAAAGTTTTCTACATTTTTGCAGGCCTAAAATGCATTTTAAGGCATTTTTGGGCTGCTAACATTTTTAGAACTTTCAGGGGTGTAGTATGCATTTTTTGTGCCAAAAATATTTTTGGGAATTTCAGTCGTCTAGGATGCGGCTTAATGCCCGTTTCACTCTGCAAATGTTGTTGGGACATTCAGGGCTCTCTGACACCATTTTTGGGCCACCAACATTTTCTGGACTTTAGGGGGTCTAGGATGCCTGTAAACCCCTTTTTTGGTCCTTCAAAGTTTTCAACATTTTTGCAGGCCTAAAATGCATTTTAAGGCCTTTTTTTGAGATGCCAACATTTTCTGATCTTTCAGGGTTGTAGGATGCATTTTTTGTGCCAAAAATATTTTTAGGAATTTCAGTGGTCTGGGATGTGGGTTAGTGCCACTTTCAGGCTGCAAATGTTTTTGGGACATTCAGAGCTCTCTGACACTGTTTTTGGGCCACAAACATTTTCTGGACTTTAGGGGGTCTAGGATGCCTGTAAACCCCTTTTTGGTCCTTCAAAGTTTTCAACATTTTTGCAGGCCTAAAATGCATTTTAAGGCCTTTTTTGGGCTGCTAACATATTCTGAGCTTCATGGGTGTAGGGTGCATTTTTCGTGCCAAAAATATTTTTGGGAATTTCAGTGGTCTAGGATGCGGGTTAATGCCCCTTTGAGGCTGCAAATGTTTTTGGGACATTCAGGGCTCTCTGACACCATTTCTGGGCCACAACCATTTTCTGGACTTTAGGGGGTCTAGGATGCCTCTAAACCCCTTTTTTGGTCCTTCAAAGTTTTCTACATTTTTGCAGGCCTAAAATGCATTTTAAGGCATTTTTGGGCTGCTAACATTTTCAGAACTTTCAGGGGTGTAGTATGCATTTTTTTGTGCCAAAAATATTTTTGTGAATTTCAGTGGTCTAGGATGCAGATTAATGCCCCTTTCAGGCTGCAAATGTTTTTGGGACATTCAGGGCTCTCTGACACCATTTTTGGGCCACAACCATTTTCTGGACTTTAGGGGGTCTAGGATGCCTGTAAACCCCTTTTTTGGACCTTCAAAGTTTTCAACATTGTTGTATGCTTAAGATGCATTTTAAGTCCTTTTTTTGAGATGCCAACATTTTCTGATCTTTCAGGGTTGTAGGGCTCATTTTTTGTGCCAAAAATATTTTTGGGAATTTCAGTGGTCTAGGATGCGGGTTAGTGCCCCTTTCAGGCTGCAAATGTTTTTGGAGCATTCAGGGCTCTCTGACACCATTTTTGGGCCACAACCATTTTCTGGACTTTAGGGGGTCTAGGATGCCTCTAAACCCCTTTTTTGGTCCTTCAAAGTTTTCTACATTTTTGCAGGCCTAAAATGCATTTTAAGGCATTTTTGGGCTGCTAACATTTTCAGAACTTTCAGGGGTGTAGTATGCATTTTTTGTGCCAAAAATATTTTTGGGAATTTCAGTGGTCTAGGATGCGAGTTAATGCCCCTTTCAGGTTGACAATGTTTTTGGGACATTCAGAGCTCTCTGACACAGATTTTGGCCCACCAACATTTTCTGGACTTTAGGGGGTCTAGGATGCCTGTAAATCCCTTTTTTGGTCCTTCAAAGTTTTCAACATTTTTGCAGGCCTAAAATGCTTATTAAGGCATTTTTGGGCTGCTAACATTTTCAGAACTTTCAGGGGTGTAGTATGCATTTTTTGTGGCAAAAATATTTTTGGGCATTTCAGTGGTCTAGGATGCGGGTTAATGCCCCTTTCAGGCTGCAAATGTTTTTGGGACATTCAGGGCTCTCTGACACCATTTTTGAGCGACAATCATTTTCTGTACTTTTCAGGGGTCTAGGATGCCTGTAACCCCTTTTTTGGGCCTCCAAAGTTTTCAACATTTTTGCACGCCCAAAATGCATTTTAAGGCCTTTTTTGGGCTGCTAACATATTCTGAGCTTCAGGGGTATAGGTTGCATTTTTCATGCCAAAAATATTTAGGGAAATTTCAGTGGTCTAGGATGCTGCTTAATGCCCCTTTCAGGCTGCAAATGTTTTTGGGACATTCAGAGCTCTCTGACACCGATTTTGGCCCACCAACATTTTCTGGAGTTTAGGGGGTCTAGGATGCCCCTAAACACTTTTTTTCCACCTCCAAAGTTTTCTACATTTTTTCAGGCCTAAGATGCACTTTAAGGCATTTTTGGGCTGCTAACATTTTCAGAACTTTCAGGGGTGTAGTATGCATTTTTTGTGGCAAAAATATTTTTGGGCATTTCAGTGGTCTAGGATGCGGGTTAATGCCCCTTTCAGGCTGCAAATGTTTTTGGGACATTCAGGGCTCTCTGACACCATTTTTGAGCGACAATCATTTTCTGTACTTTTCAGGGGTCTAGGATGCCTGTAACCCCTTTTTTGGGCCTCCAAAGTTTTCAACATTTTTGCACGCCCAAAATGCATTTTAAGGCCTTTTTTGGGCTGCTAACATATTCTGAGCTTCAGGGGTATAGGTTGCATTTTTCATGCCAAAAATATTTTGGGAAATTTCAGTGGTCTAGGATGCGGCTTAATGCCCCTTTCAGGCTGCAAATGTTTTTGGGACATTCAGAGCTCTCTGACACCGATTTTGGCCCACCAACATTTTCTGGAGTTTAGGGGGTCTAGGATGCCCCTAAACACTTTTTTTCCACCTCCAAAGTTTTCTACATTTTTTCAGGCCTAAGATGCACTTTAAGGCATTTTTGGGCTGCTAACATTTTCAGAACTTTCAGGGGTGTATGATGCATTTTTCGTAGCAAAAATATTTTTGGGAATTTCAGTGGTCTAGGATGCGAGTTAATGCCCCTTTCAGGCTGACAATGTTTTTGGGACATTCAGAGCTCTCTGACACAGATTTTGGCCCACCAACATTTTCTGGACTTTAGGGGGTCTAGGATGCCTGTAAACCCCTTTTTTGGACCTTCAAAGTTTTCAATATTTTTGTAGGCTTAAGATGCATTTTAAGTCCTTTTTTTGAGATGCCAACATTTTCTGATCTTTCAGGGTTGTAGGATGCATTTTTTGTGCCAAAAATATTTTTGGGAATTTCAGTGGTCTGGGATGTGGGTTAGTGCCACTTTCAGGCTGCAAATGTTTTTGGGACATTCAGAGCTCTCTGACACCGATTTTGGCCCACCAACATTTTCTGGACTTTAGGGGGTCTAGGATGAATGTAAACCCCTTTTTTCGACCTCCAAAGTTTTCAACATTTGTGCAGGCCTAAGAAGCATTTTAAGTCCTTTTTTTGAGCTGCCAACATTTTCTGATCTTTCAGGGTTGTAGGATGCATTTTTTGTGCCAAACATATTTTGGGGAATTTCAGTGGTCTAGGATGCGACTTAATGCCCCTTTCAGGCTGCAAATCTGTTTGGGACATTCAGAGCTCTCTGACACTGTTTTTGGGCCACCAACATTTTCTGTACTTTAGGGGGTCTAGGATGCCTGTAAACCCCTTTTTTGGGCCTCCAAAGTTTTCAACATTTTTGCAGGCTTAAAATGCATTTTAAGGCATTTTTTGGGCTGCTAACATATTCTGAGCCTTAGGGGTGTAGGATGCATTTTTTGTGCAAAAAATATTTTTGGGAATTTCAGTGGTCTAGGATGCTGGTTAATGCCCCTTTCAGGCTGCAAATGTTTTTGGGAATTCAGGGCTCTCTGACACCATTTTTGAGCGACAATCATGTTCTGGACTTTAGGGTTTCTAGGATGCCTGTAACCCCTTTTTTGGGCCTCCAAAGTTTTCAACATTTGTGCAGGCCTAAAATGCATTTTAAGGCCTTTTTTGGGCTGCTAACATATTCTGAGCTTCAGGGGTATAGGTTGAATTTTTCATGCCAAAAATATTTTGGGAAATTTCAGTGGTCTAGGATGCGGCTTAATGCCCCTTTCAGGCTGCAAATGTTTTTGGGACATTCAGAGCTCTCTGACACCGATTTTGGCCCGCTAACATTTTCTGGACTTTAGGGGGTCTAGGATGCCTCTAAACCCCTTTTTTCCACCTCCAAAGTTTTCTATATTTTTGCAGGCCTAAGATGCACTTTTTTGGTCCTTCAAAGTTTTCAACATTTTTGCCGGCCTAAAATGCATTTTAAGGCCTTTTTTTGAGATGCCAACATTTTCTGATCTTTCAGGGTTGTAGGATGCATTTTTTGTGCCAAAAATATTTTTAGGAATTTCAGTGGTCTGGGATGTTGGTTAGTGCCACTTTCAGGCTGCAAATGTTTTTGGGACATTCAGAGCTCTCTGACACTGTTTTTGGGGGTGTAGGATGCCTGTAAACCCCTTTTTTGGGCCTCCAAAGTTTTCAACATTTTTGCAGGCATAAAATGCATTTTAATGCCTTTTTTGGGCTGCTAACATATTCTGAGCTTCAGGGGTATAGGTTGCATTTTTCGTGGCAAAAATATTTTTTGGAGTTTCAGTGGTCTAGGATTCGGGTTAATGCCCGTTTCACTCTGCAAATGTTTTTGGAGCATTCAGGGCTCTCTGACACCATTTTTGGGCCACCAACATTTTCTGGACTTTAGGGGGTCTAGGATGCCTGTAAAGCCCTTTTTTGGTCCTTCAAAGTTTTCAACATTTTTGCAGGTCTAAAATGCATTTTAAGGCATTTTTTGGGCTGCTAACATATTCTGAGCTTTCAGGGGTGAAGGATGAATTTTTCGTGGCAAAAATATTTTTGGGAATTTCAGTGGTCTAGGATGCGAGTTAATGCCCCTTTCAGGCTGACAATGTTTTTGGGACATTCAAGGCTCTCTGACACCATTTATGAGCCACCAACATTTTCTGGACTTTAGGGGGTCTAGGATGCCTGTAAACCTCTTTTTTGGTCCTTCAAAGTTTTCAACATTTTTGCAGGCCTAAAATGCATTTTAAGGCCTTTTTTGGGCTGCTAACATATTCTGAGCTTCATGGGTGTAGGATGCATTTTTCGTGCCAAAAATATTTTTGGGAATTTCAGTGGTCTAGGATGCGGGTTAATGCCCCTTTGAGGCTGCAAATGTTTTTGGGACATTCAGGGCTCTCTGACACCATTTCTGGGCCACAACCATTTTCTGTACTTTAGGGGGTCTAGGATGCCTCTAAACCCCTTTTTTGGTCCTTCAAAGTTTTCTACATTTTTGCAGGTCTAAAATGCATTTTAAGGCATTTTTGGGCTGCTAACATTTTCAGAACTTTCAGGGGTGTAGTATGCATTTTTTGTGCCATAAATATTTTTGGTAATTTCAGTGGTCTAGGATGCGGCTTAATGACCGTTTCACTCTGCAAATGTTTTTGGGACATTCAGGGCTCTCTGACACCATTTTTGGGCCACCAACATTTTCTGGACTTTAGGGGGTCTAGGATGCCTGTAAACCCCTTTTTTGGTCCTTCAAAGTTTTCAACATTTTTGCCGGCCTAAAATGCATTTTAAGGCCTTTTTTTAAGATGCCAACATTTTCTGATCTTTCAGGGTTGTAGGATGCATTTTTTGTGCCAAAAATATTTTTAGGAATTTCAGTGGTCTGGGATGTGGGTTAGTGCCACTTTCAGGCTGCAAATGTTTTTGGGACATTCAGAGCTCTCTGACACTGTTTTTGGGCCACAAACATTTTCTGCACTTTAGGGGGTCTAGGATGCCTGTAAACCCCTTTTTTGGGCCTCCAAAGTTTTCAACATTTTTGCAGGCATAAAATGCATTTTAAGGCCTTTTTCGGGCTGCTAACATATTCTGAGGTTCAGGGGTATAGGTTGCATTTTTCGTGGCAAAAATATTTTTTGGAGTTTCAGTGGTCTAGGATTCGGGTTAATGTCCGTTTCACTCTGCAAATGTTTTTGGAGCATTCAGGGCTCTCTGACACCATTTTTGGGCCACCAACATTTTCTGGACTTTAGGGGGTCTAGGATGCCTGTAAAGCCCTTTTTTGGTCCTTCAAAGTTTTCAACATTTTTGCAGGCCTAAAATGCATTTTAAGGCATTTTTGGGCTGCTAACATTTTCAGAACTTTCAGGGGTGTAGTATGCATTTTTTGTGCCAAAAATATTTTTGGTAATTTCAGTGGTCTAGGATGCGTGTTAATGCCCGTTTCACTCTGCAAATGTTTTTGGGACATTCAGGGCTCTCTGACACCATTTTTGGGCCACCAACATTTTCTGGACTTTAGGGGGTCTAGGATGCCTGTAAACCCCTTTTTTGGTCCGTCAAAGTTTTCAACATTTTTGCAGGCCTAAAATGCATTTTAAGGCCTTTTTTGGGCTGCTAACATATTCTGAGCTTCATGGGAGTAGTATGCATTTTTCGTGCCAAAAATATTTTTGGGAATTTCAGTGGTCTAGGATGCGGGTTAATGCCCCTTTGAGGCTGCAAATGTTTTTGGGACATTCAGAGCTCTCTGACACAGATTTTGGCCCACCAACATTTTCTGGACTTTAGGGGGTCTAGGATGATTCTAAACCCCTTTTTTCAGCCTCCAAAGTTTTCAACATTTTTGCAGGCCTAAAATGCATTTTAAGGCATTTTTGGGCTGCTAACATTTTCAGAACTTTCAGGGGTGTAGTATGCATTTTTTGTGCCAAAAATATTTTTGGGAATTTCAGTGGTCTAGGATGCGGGTTAATGCCCCTTTCAGGCTGCAAATGTTTTTGGGACATTCAGAGCTCTCTGACACCATTTTAGGGCCACAACCATTTTCTGGACTTTAGGGGGTCTAGGATGCCTGTAAACCCCTTTTTTGGTCCTTCAAAGTTTTCTACATTTTTGCAGGCCTAAAATGCATTTTAAGGCATTTTTGGGCTGCTAACATTTTTAGAACTTTCAGGGGTGTAGTATGCATTTTTTGTGCCAAAAATATTTTTGGGAATTTCAGTCGTCTAGGATGCGGCTTAATGCCCGTTTCACTCTGCAAATGTTGTTGGGACATTCAGGGCTCTCTGACACCATTTTTGGGCCACCAACATTTTCTGGACTTTAGGGGGTCTAGGATGCCTGTAAACCCCTTTTTTGGTCCTTCAAAGTTTTCAACATTTTTGCAGGCCTAAAATGCATTTTAAGGCCTTTTTTTGAGATGCCAACATTTTCTGATCTTTCAGGGTTGTAGGATGCATTTTTTGTGCCAAAAATATTTTTAGGAATTTCAGTGGTCTGGGATGTGGGTTAGTGCCACTTTCAGGCTGCAAATGTTTTTGGGACATTCAGAGCTCTCTGACACTGTTTTTGGGCCACAAACATTTTCTGGACTTTAGGGGGTCTAGGATGCCTGTAAACCCCTTTTTGGTCCTTCAAAGTTTTCAACATTTTTGCAGGCCTAAAATGCATTTTAAGGCCTTTTTTGGGCTGCTAACATATTCTGAGCTTCATGGGTGTAGGATGCATTTTTCGTGCCAAAAATATTTTTGGGAATTTCAGTGGTCTAGGATGCGGGTTAATGCCCCTTTGAGGCTGCAAATGTTTTTGGGACATTCAGGGCTCTCTGACACCATTTCTGGGCCACAACCATTTTCTGGACTTTAGGGGGTCTAGGATGCCTCTAAACCCCTTTTTTGGTCCTTCAAAGTTTTCTACATTTTTGCAGGCCTAAAATGCATTTTAAGGCATTTTTGGGCTGCTAACATTTTCAGAACTTTCAGGGGTGTAGTATGCATTTTTTTGTGCCAAAAATATTTTTGTGAATTTCAGTGGTCTAGGATGCAGATTAATGCCCCTTTCAGGCTGCAAATGTTTTTGGGACATTCAGGGCTCTCTGACACCATTTTTGGGCCACAACCATTTTCTGGACTTTAGGGGGTCTAGGATGCCTGTAAACCCCTTTTTTGGACCTTCAAAGTTTTCAACATTGTTGTAGGCTTAAGATGCATTTTAAGTCCTTTTTTTGAGATGCCAACATTTTCTGATCTTTCAGGGTTGTAGGGCTCATTTTTTGTGCCAAAAATATTTTTGGGAATTTCAGTGGTCTAGGATGCGGGTTAGTGCCCCTTTCAGGCTGCAAATGTTTTTGGAGCATTCAGGGCTCTCTGACACCATTTTTGGGCCACAACCATTTTCTGGACTTTAGGGGGTCTAGGATGCCTCTAAACCCCTTTTTTGGTCCTTCAAAGTTTTCTACATTTTTGCAGGCCTAAAATGCATTTTAAGGCATTTTTGGGCTGCTAACATTTTCAGAACTTTCAGGGGTGTAGTATGCATTTTTTGTGCCAAAAATATTTTTGGGAATTTCAGTGGTCTAGGATGCGAGTTAATGCCCCTTTCAGGTTGACAATGTTTTTGGGACATTCAGAGCTCTCTGACACAGATTTTGGCCCACCAACATTTTCTGGACTTTAGGGGGTCTAGGATGCCTGTAAATCCCTTTTTTGGTCCTTCAAAGTTTTCAACATTTTTGCAGGCCTAAAATGCTTATTAAGGCATTTTTGGGCTGCTAACATTTTCAGAACTTTCAGGGGTGTAGTATGCATTTTTTGTGGCAAAAATATTTTTGGGCATTTCAGTGGTCTAGGATGCGGGTTAATGCCCCTTTCAGGCTGCAAATGTTTTTGGGACATTCAGGGCTCTCTGACACCATTTTTGAGCGACAATCATTTTCTGTACTTTTCAGGGGTCTAGGATGCCTGTAACCCCTTTTTTGGGCCTCCAAAGTTTTCAACATTTTTGCACGCCCAAAATGCATTTTAAGGCCTTTTTTGGGCTGCTAACATATTCTGAGCTTCAGGGGTATAGGTTGCATTTTTCATGCCAAAAATATTTAGGGAAATTTCAGTGGTCTAGGATGCTGCTTAATGCCCCTTTCAGGCTGCAAATGTTTTTGGGACATTCAGAGCTCTCTGACACCGATTTTGGCCCACCAACATTTTCTGGAGTTTAGGGGGTCTAGGATGCCCCTAAACACTTTTTTTCCACCTCCAAAGTTTTCTACATTTTTTCAGGCCTAAGATGCACTTTAAGGCATTTTTGGGCTGCTAACATTTTCAGAACTTTCAGGGGTGTAGTATGCATTTTTTGTGGCAAAAATATTTTTGGGCATTTCAGTGGTCTAGGATGCGGGTTAATGCCCCTTTCAGGCTGCAAATGTTTTTGGGACATTCAGGGCTCTCTGACACCATTTTTGAGCGACAATCATTTTCTGTACTTTTCAGGGGTCTAGGATGCCTGTAACCCCTTTTTTGGGCCTCCAAAGTTTTCAACATTTTTGCACGCCCAAAATGCATTTTAAGGCCTTTTTTGGGCTGCTAACATATTCTGAGCTTCAGGGGTATAGGTTGCATTTTTCATGCCAAAAATATTTTGGGAAATTTCAGTGGTCTAGGATGCGGCTTAATGCCCCTTTCAGGCTGCAAATGTTTTTGGGACATTCAGAGCTCTCTGACACCGATTTTGGCCCACCAACATTTTCTGGAGTTTAGGGGGTCTAGGATGCCCCTAAACACTTTTTTTCCACCTCCAAAGTTTTCTACATTTTTTCAGGCCTAAGATGCACTTTAAGGCATTTTTGGGCTGCTAACATTTTCAGAACTTTCAGGGGTGTATGATGCATTTTTCGTAGCAAAAATGTTTTGGGAATTTCAGTGGTCTAGGATGCGAGTTAATGCCCCTTTCAGGCTGACAATGTTTTTGGGACATTCAGAGCTCTCTGACACAGATTTTGGCCCACCAACATTTTCTGGACTTTAGGGGGTCTAGGATGCCTGTAAACCCCTTTTTTGGACCTTCAAAGTTTTCAATATTTTTGTAGGCTTAAGATGCATTTTAAGTCCTTTTTTTGAGATGCCAACATTTTCTGATCTTTCAGGGTTGTAGGATGCATTTTTTGTGCCAAAAATATTTTTGGGAATTTCAGTGGTCTGGGATGTGGGTTAGTGCCACTTTCAGGCTGCAAATGTTTTTGGGACATTCAGAGCTCTCTGACACCGATTTTGGCCCACCAACATTTTCTGGACTTTAGGGGGTCTAGGATGAATGTAAACCCCTTTTTTCGACCTCCAAAGTTTTCAACATTTGTGCAGGCCTAAGAAGCATTTTAAGTCCTTTTTTTGAGCTGCCAACATTTTCTGATCTTTCAGGGTTGTAGGATGCATTTTTTGTGCCAAAAATATTTTGGGGAATTTCAGTGGTCTAGGATGCGACTTAATGCCCCTTTCAGGCTGCAAATCTGTTTGGGACATTCAGAGCTCTCTGACACTGTTTTTGGGCCACCAACATTTTCTGTACTTTAGGGGGTCTAGGATGCCTGTAAACCCCTTTTTTGGGCCTCCAAAGTTTTCAACATTTTTGCAGGCTTAAAATGCATTTTAAGGCCTTTTTTGGGCTGCTAACATATTCTGAGCCTTAGGGGTGTAGGATGCATTTTTCGTGCAAAAAATATTTTTGGGAATTTCAGTGGTCTAGGATGCTGGTTAATGCCCCTTTCAGGCTGCAAATGTTTTTGGGAATTCAGGGCTCTCTGACACCATTTTTGAGCGACAATCATTTTCTGGACTTTAGGGTCTCTAGGATGCCTGTAACCCCTTTTTTGGGCCTCCAAAGTTTTCAACATTTGTGCAGGCCTAAAATGCATTTTAAGGCCTTTTTTGGGCTGCTAACATATTCTGAGCTTCAGGGGTATAGGTTGAATTTTTCATGCCAAAAATATTTTGGGAAATTTCAGTGGTCTAGGATGCGGCTTAATGCCCCTTTCAGGCTGCAAATGTTTTTGGGACATTCAGAGCTCTCTGACACCGATTTTGGCCCGCTAACATTTTCTGGACTTTAGGGGGTCTAGGATGCCTCTAAACCCCTTTTTTCCACCTCCAAAGTTTTCTATATTTTTGCAGGCCTAAGATGCACTTTAAGGCTTTTTTGGGCTGCTAACATTTTTCAGAACTTTCAGGGGTGTAGTATGCATTTTTTGTGCCAAAAATATTTTTGGGAATTTCAGTGGTCTAGGATGTGGGTTAATGCCCGTTTCACTCTGCAAATGTTTTTGGGGCATTCAGAGCTCTCTGACACAGATTTTGGCCCACCAACATTTTCTGGACTTTAGGGGGTCTAGGATGCCCGTAAACCCCTTTTTTGGACCTTCAAAGTTTTCAACATTTTTGTAGGCTTAAGATGCATTTTAAGTCCTTTTTTTGAGATGCCAACATGTTCTGATCTTTCAGGGTTGTAGGATGCATTTTTTGTGCCAAAAATATTTTTGGGAATTTCAGTGGTCTGGGGTGTGGGTTAGTGCGACTTTCAGGCTGCAAATCTGTTTGGGACATTCAGAGCTCTCTGACACTGTTTTTGGGCCACCAACATTTTCTGGACTTTAGGGGGTCTAGGATGCCTGTAAACCCCTTTTTTGGTCCTTCAAATTTTTCAATATTTTTGCAGGCCTAAAATGCATGTTAAGGCCTTTTTTGGGCTGCTAACATATTCTGAGCTTTCAGGGGTGTAGGATGCATTTTTCGTGCCAAAAATATTTTTGGGAATTTCAGTGGTCTAGGATGCCGGATAATGCCCGTTTCACTCTGCAAATGTTTTTGGGACATTCAGGGCTCTCTGACACAGATTTTGGCCCACCAACATTTTCTGGACTTAAGGGGGTCTAGGATGCCTGTAAACCCCTTTTTTGGACCTTCAAAGTTTTCAACATTTTTGTAGGCTTAAGATGCATTTTAAGGCCTTTTTTGGGCTGCTAACATTTTCAGAACTTTCAGGGGTGTAGTATGCATTTTTTGTGCCAAAAATATTTTTGGGAATTTCAGTGGTCTAGGATGCCGGATAATGCCCGTTTCACTCTGCAAATGTTTTTGGGACATTCAGGGCTCTCTGACACCATTTTTGGGCCACCACCATTTTCTGGACTTTAGTGGGTCTAGGATGCCTGTAAACCCCTTTTTTGGTCCTTCAAAGTTTTCAACATTTCTGCAGGCCTAAGAAGCATTTTAAGTCCTTTTTTTGAACTGCCAACATTTTCTGATCTTTCAGGGTTGTAGGATGCATTTTTTGTGCCAAAAATATTTTGGGGAATTTCAGTGGTCTAGGATGCGACTTAATGCCCCTTTCAGGCTGCAAATCTGTTTGGGACATTCAGAGCTCTCTGACACTGTTTTTGGGCCACCAACATTTTCTGGACTTTAGGGGGTCTAGGATGCCTGTAAACCCCTTTTTTGGTCCTTCAAAGTTTTCAACAGTTTTGCAGGCCTAAAATGCATTTTAAGGCCTTAATTGGGCTGCTAACATATTCTGAGCTTCAGGGGTATAGGTTGCATTTTTCATGCCAAAAATATTTTGGGGAATTTCAGTGGTCTAGGATGCGGGTTAATGCCCCTTTCAGGCTGCAAATGTTTTGGGACATTCAGAGCTCTCTGACACAGATTTTGGCCCACCAACATTTTCTGGACTTTAGGGGTCTAGGATGCCTGTAAACCCCTTTTTTGGGCCTCCAAAGTTTTCAACATGTTTGCAGGCCTAAAATGCATTTTAAGGCATTTTTGGGCTGCTAACATTTTCAGAACTTTCAGGGGTGTAGTATGCATTTTTTGTGCCAAAAATATTTTGGGGAATTTCAGTGGTCTAGGATGTGGGTTAATGCCCGTTTCACTCTACAAATGTTTTTGGGGCATTCAGAGCTCTCTGACACAGATTTTGGCCCACCAACATTTCCTGGACTTTAGGGGGTCTAGGATGCCTGTAAACCGCTTTTTTGGGCCTCCAGTTTTCAACATTTTTGCAGGCCTAAAAAGCATTTTAAGGCCTTTTTTGGGCTGCTAACATATTCTGAGCTTTCAGGGGTGTAGGATGCATTTTTCGTGCCAAAAATATTTTGGGGAATTTCAGTGGTTTAGGATGCGGGTTAATGCCCCTTTCAGGCTGCAAATGTTTTTGGGACATTCAGGACTCTCTGACACCATTTTTGGGCCACCAACATTTTCTGGACCTTAGGGGGTCTAGGATGCCTGAAAACCCCTTTTTTGGTCCTTCAAAGTTTTCAACATTTTTGCAGGCCTAAAATTCATTTTAAGGCCTTTTATGGGCTGCTAACATATTCTGAGCTTTCAATGGTGTAGTATGCATTTTTCATGCCAAAAATATTTTTGGGAATTTCAGTGGTCTAGGATGCAGGTAAATGCCCGTTTCACTCTGCAAATGGTTTTGGGGCATTCAGAGCTCTCTGACACAGATTTTGGCCCACCAACATTTTCTGGAATTAAGGGGGTCTAGGATGCCTGTAAACCCCTTTTTTGGACCTTCAAAGTTTACAACATTTTTGTAGGCTTAAGATGCATTTTAAGTCCTTTTTTTGAGATGCCAACATTTTCTGATCTTTCAGGGTTGTAGGATGCATTTTTTGTGCCAAAAATATTTTTGGGAATTTCAGTGGTCTGGGATGCGACTTAATGCCCCTTTCAGGCTGCAAATGTTTTTGGGACATTCAGAGCTCTCTGACACTGATTTTGGCCCACCAACATTTTCTGGACTTTCGGGGGTCTAGGATGCCTGTAAACCCCATTTTTGGGCCTCCAAACGTTTCAACATTTTTGCAGGCGTAAAATGCATTTTAAGGACTTTTTTGGGCTGCTAACATATTCTGAGCTTCAGGGGTATAGGTTGCATTTTTCGTGCCAAAAATATTTTTTGGAGTTTCAGTGGTCTAGGATGCGGGTTAATGCCCCTTTCAGGCTGCAAATGTTTTGGGACATTCAGAGCTCTCTGACACAGATTTTGGCCCACCAACATTTTCTGGACTTTAGGGGGTCTAGGATGCCTGTAAACCCCTTTTTTCCACCTCCAAAGTTTTCTACATTTTTGCAGGCCTAAGATGCACTTTAAGGCCTTTTTTGGGCTGCTAACATTTTCAGAACTTTCAGGGGTGTAGTATGCATTTTTTGTGCCAAAAATATTTTTGGGAATTTCAGTGGTCTAGGATGCCGGATAATGCCCGTTTCACTCTGCAAATGTTTTTGGGACATTCAGGGCTCTCTGACACCATTTTTGGGCCACCACCATTTTCTGGACTTTAGTGGGTCTAGGATGCCTGTAAACCCCTTTTTTGGTCCTTCAAAGTTTTCAACATTTTTGCAGGCCTAAAATGCATTTTAAGGCCTTAATTGGGCTGCTAACATATTCTGAGCTTCTGGGGTATAGGTTGCATTTTTCATGCCAAAAATATTTTGGGGAATTTCAGTGGTCTAGGATGCGGGTTAATGCCCGTTTCACTCTGCAAATGTTTTTGGAGCATTCAGGTCTCTCTGACACCATTTTTGGGCCACCAACATTTTCTGGACTTTAGAGAGTCTAGGATGCCTGTAAACCCCTTTTTTGGGCCTCCAAAGTTTTCAACATTTTTGCAGGCCTAAAATGCATTTGAAGGGCTTTTTTGGGCTGCTAACATATTCTGAGCTTTCAGGGGTGTAGGATGCATTTTTCGTGCCAAAAATATTTTTAGGAATTTCAGTGGTCTAGGATGCGGGTTAATGCCCCTTTGTGGCTGCAAATATTTTCGGGACATTCAGGGCTCTCTGACACCATTTTTGGGCCACCAACATTTTCTGTACTTTAGGGGGTCTAGGATGCCTGTAACCCCTTTTTTGGTCCTTCAAAGTTTTCAACATTTTTGCGGGCCTAAAATGCATGTTAAGGTCTTTTTTGGGCTGCTAACATATTCTGAGCTTCAGGGGTGTAGGATGCATTTTTCGTGCAAAAAATATTTTTGGGAATTTCAGTGGTCTAGGATGCGGGTTAATGCCCCTTTCAGGCTGCAAATGTTTTTGGGACATTCAGGACTCTCTGACACCATTTTTGGGCCACCAACATTTTTTGGACTTTAGGGGTCTAGGATGCCTGTAAACCGCTTTTTTCGGCATCCAAAGTGTTCAACATTTGTGCAGGCCTAAGAAGCATTTTAAGTCCTTTTTTTGAGCTGCCAACATTTTCTGATCTTTCAGGGTTGCAGGATGCATTTTTTGTGGCAAAAATATTTTGTGGAATTTCAGTGGTCTTGGATGCGACTTAATGCCCCTTTCAGGCTGCAAATCTGTTTGGGACATTCAGAGCTCTCTGACACCATTTTTGGGCTACCAACATTTTCTGGACTTTACGGGGTCTACAATGCCTGTAAACCCCTTTTTGGTCCTTCAAAGTTTTCAACATTTTTGCAGGCCTAAAATGCATTTTAAGGCCTTTTTTGGGCTGCTAACATATTCTGAGCTTCATGGGTGTAGGATGCATTTTTTGTGCCAAAAATATTTTTGGGAATTTCAGTGGTCTAGGATGCGGGTTAATGCCCCTTTGAGGCTGCAAATGTTTTTGGGACATTCAGGGCTCTCTGACACCATTTTTGGGCCACCAACATTTTCTGGACTTTAGGGGGTCTAGGATGCCCCTAAACCCTTTTTTTCCACCTCCAAAGTTTTCTACATTTTTTCAGGCCTAAGATGCACTTTAAGGCATTTTTGGGCTGCTAACATTTTCAGAACTTTCAGGGGTGTATGATGCATTTTTCGTGGCAAAAATATTTTTGGGAATTTCAGTGGTCTAGGATGCGAGTTAATGCCCCTTTCAGGCTGACAATGTTTTTGGGACATTCAGAGCTCTCTGACACAGATTTTGGCCCACCAACATTTTCTGGACTTTAGGGGGTCTAGGATGCCTGTAAACCCCTTTTTTGGTCCTTCAAAGTTTTCAACATTTTTGCAGGCCTAAAATGCATTTTAAGGCATTTTTGGGCTGCTAACATTTTCAGAACTTTCAGGGGTGTAGTATGCATTTTTTGTACCAAAAATATTTTTGTGAATTTCAGTGGTCTAGGATGCGGGTTAATGCCCCTTTGAGGCTGCAAATGTTTTTGGGACATTCAGGGCTCTCTGACACCATTTTTGGGGCACCAACATTTTCTGGACTTTAGGGGGTCTAGGATGCCTGTAAACCCCTTTTTTGGTCCTTCAAAGTTTTCAACATTTTTGCAGGCCTAAAATGCATTTTAAGGCCTTTTTTGGGCTGCTAACATATTCTGAGCTTCATGGGTGTAGGATGCATTTTTCGTGCCAAAAATATTTTTGGGAATTTCAGTGGTCTAGGATGCGGGTTAATGCCCCTTTGAGGCTGCAAATGTTTTTGGGACATTCAGAGCTCTCTGACATATATTTTGGCCCACCAACATTTTCTGGACTTTAGGGGGTCTAGGATGCCTGTAAACCCCTTTTTTGGACCTTCAAAGTTTTCAATATTTTTGTAAGCTTAAGATGCATTTTAAGTCCTTTTTTTGAGATGCCAACATTTTCTGATCTTTCAGGGTTGTAGGATGCATTTTTTGTGCCAAAAATATTTTTGGGAATTTCAGTGGTCTGGGATGTGGGTTAGTGCCACTTTCAGGCTGCACATGTTTTTGGGACATTCAGAGCTCTCTGACTCCGATTTTGGACCACCAACATTTTCTGGACTTTAGGGGGTCTAGGATGAATGTAAACCCCTTTTTTCAACCTCCAAAGTTTTCAACATTTGTGCAGGCCTAAGAAGCATTTTAAGTCCTTTTTTTGAGCTGCGAACATTTTTTGATCTTTCAGGGTTGTAGGATGCATTTTTTGTGCCAAAAATATTTTGGGGAATTTCAGTGGTCTAGGATGCGACTTAATGCCCCTTTCAGGCTGCAAATCTGTTTGGGACATTCAGAGCTCTCTGACACTGTTTTTGGGCCTCCAAAGTTTTCAACATTTGTGCAGGCCTAAAATACATTTTAAGGCCTTTTTTGGGCTGCTAACATATTCTGAGCTTCAGGGTTGTAGGATGCATTTTTCGTGCAAAAAATATCTTGGGGAATTTCAGTGGTCTAGGATGCGGGTAAATGCCCGTTTCACTCTGCAAATGGTTTTGGGGCATTCAGAGCTCTCTGACACAGATTTTGGCCCACCAACATTTTCTGGACTTAAGGGGGTCTAGGATGCCTGTAACCCCTTTTTTGGGCCTCCAAAGTTTTCAACATTTTCGCAGGCCTAAAATGCATTTTAAGGCCTTTTTTGGGCTGCTAACATATTCTGCGCTTCAGGGGTATAGGTTGCATTTTTCATGCCAAAAATATCTTGGGGAATTTCAGTGGTCTAGGATGCGGCTTAATGCCCCTTTCAGGTTGACAATGTTTTTGGGACATTCAGAGCTCTCTGACACCGATTTTGGCCCACCAACATTTTCTGGACTTTAGGGGGTCTAGGATGCCTGTAAACCCCTTTTTTGGGCCTCCAAAGTTTTCAACATTTTTGCAGGCCTAAAATGCATTTTAAGGCCTTTTTTGGGCTGCTAACATATTCTGAGCTTTCAGGGGTGTAGGATGCATTTTTCGTGCCAAAAATATTTTTTTTTGGGAATTTCAGTGGTCTAGGATGCGACTTAATGCCCCTTTCAGGCTGCAAATCTGTTTGGGACATTCAGAGCTCTCTGACACTGTTTTTGGGCCACCAACATTTTCTGGACTTTAGGGGGTCTAGGATGCCTGTAAACCCCTTTTTTGGGCCTCCAAAGTTTACTACGTTTTTGCAGGCTTGAAATGCATTTTAAGGCCTTTTTTGGGCTGCTAACATATTCTGAGCCTTAGGGGTGTAGGATGCATTTATCGTGCAAAAAATATTTTTGGGAATTTCAGTGGTCTAGGATGCTGGTTAATGCCCCTTTCAGGCTGCAAATGTTTTTGGGAATTCAGGGCTCTCTGACACCATTTTTGAGCGACAATCATTTTCTGGACTTTAGGGTTTCTAGGATGCCTGTAACCCCTCTTTTGGGCCTCCAAAGTTTTCAACATTTGTGCAGGCCTAAAATACATTTTAAGGCCTTTTTTGGGCTGCTAACATATTCTGAGCTTCAGGGGTATAGGTTGAATTTTTCATGCCAAAAATATTTTGGGAAATTTCAGTGGTCTAGGATGCGGCTTAATGCCCCTTTCAGGCTGCAAATGTTTTTGGGACATTCAGAGCTCTCTGACACCGATTTTGGCCCACTAACATTTTCTGGACTTTAGGGGGTCTAGAATGCCTCTAAACCCCTTTTTTCCACCTCCAAAGTTTTCTATATTTTTGCAGGCCTAAGATGCACTTTAAGGCATTTTTGGGCTGCTAACATTTTCAGAACTTTCAGTGGTGTAGTATGCATTTTTTGTGCCAAAAATATTTTTGGGAATTTCAGTGGTCTAGGATGTGGGTTAATGCCCGTTTCACTCTGCAAATGTTTTTGGGGCATTCAGAGCTCTCTGACACAGATTTTGGCCCACCAACATTTTCTGGACTTTAGGGGGTCTAGGATGCCCGTAAACCCCTTTTTTGGACCTTCAAAGTTTTCAACATTTTTGTTGGCTTGAGATGCATTTTAAGTCCTTTTTTTGAGATGCCAACATTTTCTGATCTTTCAGGGTTGTAGGATGCATTTTTTGTGGCAAAAATATTTTGGGGAATTTCAGGGGTCTAGGATGCGACTTAATGCCCCTTTCAGGCTGCAAATGTGTTTGGGACATTCAGAGCTCTCTGACACAGATTTTGGCCCACCAACATTTTCTGGACTTTAGGGGGTCTAGGATGCCTGTAAACCCCTTTTTTGGTCCTTCAAAGTTTTCAACATGTTTGCAGGCCTAAAATGCATTTTAATGCCTTTTTTGGCTGCTAACATATTCTGAGCTTCATGGGTGTAGTATTCATTTTTTGTGCGAAAAATATTTTTGGAAATGTCAGAGGTCTAGGATGCGGGTTAATGCCCGTTTCACTCTGCAAATGTTTTTGGGACATTCAGAGCTCTCTGACACCGATTTTGGCCCGCTAACATTTTCTGGACTTTAGGGGGTCTAGGATGCCTCTAAACCCCTTTTTTCCACCTCCAAAGTTTTCTATATTTTTGCAGGCCTAAGATGCACTTTAAGGCTTTTTTGGGCTGCTAACATTTTTCAGAACTTTCAGGGGTGTAGTATGCATTTTTTGTGCCAAAAATATTTTTGGGAATTTCAGTGGTCTAGGATGTGGGTTAATGCCCGTTTCACTCTGCAAATGTTTTTGGGGCATTCAGAGCTCTCTGACACAGATTTTGGCCCACCAACATTTTCTGGACTTTAGGGGGTCTAGGATGCCCGTAAACCCCTTTTTTGGACCTTCAAAGTTTTCAACATTTTTGTAGGCTTAAGATGCATTTTAAGTCCTTTTTTTGAGATGCCAACATGTTCTGATCTTTCAGGGTTGTAGGATGCATTTTTTGTGCCAAAAATATTTTTGGGAATTTCAGTGGTCTGGGGTGTGGGTTAGTGCGACTTTCAGGCTGCAAATCTGTTTGGGACATTCAGAGCTCTCTGACACTGTTTTTGGGCCACCAACATTTTCTGGACTTTAGGGGGTCTAGGATGCCTGTAAACCCCTTTTTTGGTCCTTCAAATTTTTCAATATTTTTGCAGGCCTAAAATGCATGTTAAGGCCTTTTTTGGGCTGCTAACATATTCTGAGCTTTCAGGGGTGTAGGATGCATTTTTCGTGCCAAAAATATTTTTGGGAATTTCAGTGGTCTAGGATGCCGGATAATGCCCGTTTCACTCTGCAAATGTTTTTGGGACATTCAGGGCTCTCTGACACAGATTTTGGCCCACCAACATTTTCTGGACTTAAGGGGGTCTAGGATGCCTGTAAACCCCTTTTTTGGACCTTCAAAGTTTTCAACATTTTTGTAGGCTTAAGATGCATTTTAAGGCCTTTTTTGGGCTGCTAACATTTTCAGAACTTTCAGGGGTGTAGTATGCATTTTTTGTGCCAAAAATATTTTTGGGAATTTCAGTGGTCTAGGATGCCGGATAATGCCCGTTTCACTCTGCAAATGTTTTTGGGACATTCAGGGCTCTCTGACACCATTTTTGGGCCACCACCATTTTCTGGACTTTAGTGGGTCTAGGATGCCTGTAAACCCCTTTTTTGGTCCTTCAAAGTTTTCAACATTTCTGCAGGCCTAAGAAGCATTTTAAGTCCTTTTTTTGAACTGCCAACATTTTCTGATCTTTCAGGGTTGTAGGATGCATTTTTTGTGCCAAAAATATTTTGGGGAATTTCAGTGGTCTAGGATGCGACTTAATGCCCCTTTCAGGCTGCAAATCTGTTTGGGACATTCAGAGCTCTCTGACACTGTTTTTGGGCCACCAACATTTTCTGGACTTTAGGGGGTCTAGGATGCCTGTAAACCCCTTTTTTGGTCCTTCAAAGTTTTCAACAGTTTTGCAGGCCTAAAATGCATTTTAAGGCCTTAATTGGGCTGCTAACATATTCTGAGCTTCAGGGGTATAGGTTGCATTTTTCATGCCAAAAATATTTTGGGGAATTTCAGTGGTCTAGGATGCGGGTTAATGCCCCTTTCAGGCTGCAAATGTTTTGGGACATTCAGAGCTCTCTGACACAGATTTTGGCCCACCAACATTTTCTGGACTTTAGGGGTCTAGGATGCCTGTAAACCCCTTTTTTGTGCCTCCAAAGTTTTCAACATGTTTGCAGGCCTAAAATGCATTTTAAGGCATTTTTGGGCTGCTAACATTTTCAGAACTTTCAGGGGTGTAGTATGCATTTTTTGTGCCAAAAATATTTTGGGGAATTTCAGTGGTCTAGGATGTGGGTTAATGCCCGTTTCACTCTACAAATGTTTTTGGGGCATTCAGAGCTCTCTGACA
This sequence comes from Ambystoma mexicanum, assembly GCF_040938575.1. Classification (NCBI taxonomy): domain Eukaryota; kingdom Metazoa; phylum Chordata; class Amphibia; order Caudata; family Ambystomatidae; genus Ambystoma; species Ambystoma mexicanum. Next base: position 731,063,953 of record NC_090939.1, on the reverse strand, counting down.
CAGATTTTGGGAAACCAACATTTTCTGGACTTTAGGGGGTCTAGGATGCCTGTAAACCCCTTTTTTGGTCCTTCAAAGTTTTCTACATTTTTGCAGGCCTAAGATGCACTTTAAGGCCTTTTTTGGGCTGCTAACATATTCTGAGCTTCATGGGTGTAGTATGCATTTTTTGTGCCAAAAATATTTTTGGGAATTTCAGTGGTCTAGGATGTGGGTTAATGCCCGTTTCACTCTACAAATGTTTTTGGGGCATTCAGAGCTCTCTGACACAGATTTTGGCCCACCAACATTTTCTGGACTTTAGGGGGTCTAGGATGCCTGTAAACCGCTTTTTTGGGCCTCCAAAGTTTTCAACATTTTTGCAGGCCTAAAAAGCATTTTAAGGCCTTTTTTGGGCTGCTAACATATTCTGAGCTTTCAGGGGTGTAGGATGCATTTTTCGTGCCAAAAATATTTTGGGGAATTTCAGTGGTTTAGGATGCGGGTTAATGCCCCTTTCAGGCTGCAAATGTTTTTGGGACATTCAGGACTCTCTGACACCATTTTTGGGCCACCAACATTTTCTGGACCTTAGGGGGTCTAGGATGCCTGTAAACCCCTTTTTTGGTCCTTCAAAGTTTTCAACATTTTTGCAGGCCTAAAATTCATTTTAAGGCCTTTTATGGGCTGCTAACATATTCTGAGCTTTCAATGGTGTAGTATGCATTTTTCATGCCAAAAATATTTTTGGGAATTTCAGTGGTCTAGGATGCGGGTAAATGCCCGTTTCACTCTGCAAATGGTTTTGGGGCATTCAGAGCTCTCTGACACAGATTTTGGCCCACCAACATTTTCTGGAATTAAGGGGGTCTAGGATGCCTGTAAACCCCTTTTTTGGACCTTCAAAGTTTTCAACATTTTTGTAGGCTTAAGATGCATTTTAAGTCCTTTTTTTGAGATGCCAACATTTTCTGATCTTTCAGGGTTGTAGGATGCATTTTTTGTGCCAAAAATATTTTTGGGAATTTCAGTGGTCTGGGGTGTGGGTTAGTGCGACTTTCAGGCTGCAAATCTGTTTGGGACATTCAGAGCTCTCTGACACTGTTTTTGGGCCACCAACATTTTCTGGACTTTAGGGGGTCTAGGATGCCTGTAAACCCCTTTTTTGGTCCTTCAAATTTTTCAATATTTTTGCAGGCCTAAAATGCATGTTAAGGCCTTTTTTGGGCTGCTAACATATTCTGAGCTTTCAGGGGTGTAGGATGCATTTTTCGTGCCAAAAATATTTTTGGGAATTTCAGTGGTCTAGGATGCCGGATAATGCCCGTTTCACTCTGCAAATGTTTTTGGGACATTCAGGGCTCTCTGACACAGATTTTGGCCCACCAACATTTTCTGGACTTAAGGGGGTCTAGGATGCCTGTAAACCCCTTTTTTGGACCTTCAAAGTTTTCAACATTTTTGTAGGCTTAAGATGCATTTTAAGGCCTTTTTTGGGCTGCTAACATTTTCAGAACTTTCAGGGGTGTAGTATGCATTTTTTGTGCCAAAAATATTTTTGGGAATTTCAGTGGTCTAGGATGCCGGATAATGCCCGTTTCACTCTGCAAATGTTTTTGGGACATTCAGGGCTCTCTGACACCATTTTTGGGCCACCACCATTTTCTGGACTTTAGTGGGTCTAGGATGCCTGTAAACCCCTTTTTTGGTCCTTCAAAGTTTTCAACATTTCTGCAGGCCTAAGAAGCATTTTAAGTCCTTTTTTTGAACTGCCAACATTTTCTGATCTTTCAGGGTTGTAGGATGCATTTTTTGTGCCAAAAATATTTTGGGGAATTTCAGTGGTCTAGGATGCGACTTAATGCCCCTTTCAGGCTGCAAATCTGTTTGGGACATTCAGAGCTCTCTGACACTGTTTTTGGGCCACCAACATTTTCTGGACTTTAGGGGGTCTAGGATGCCTGTAAACCCCTTTTTTGGTCCTTCAAAGTTTTCAACAGTTTTGCAGGCCTAAAATGCATTTTAAGGCCTTAATTGGGCTGCTAACATATTCTGAGCTTCAGGGGTATAGGTTGCATTTTTCATGCCAAAAATATTTTGGGGAATTTCAGTGGTCTAGGATGCGAGTTAATGCCCCTTTCAGGCTGCAAATGTTTTGGGACATTCAGAGCTCTCTGACACAGATTTTGGCCCACCAACATTTTCTGGACTTTAGGGGTCTAGGATGCCTGTAAACCCCTTTTTTGTGCCTCCAAAGTTTTCAACATGTTTGCAGGCCTAAAATGCATTTTAAGGCATTTTTGGGCTGCTAACATTTTCAGAACTTTCAGGGGTGTAGTATGCATTTTTTGTGCCAAAAATATTTTGGGGAATTTCAGTGGTCTAGGATGTGGGTTAATGCCCGTTTCACTCTACAAATGTTTTTGGGGCATTCAGAGCTCTCTGACACAGATTTTGGGAAACCAACATTTTCTGGACTTTAGGGGGTCTAGGATGCCTGTAAACCCCTTTTTTGGTCCTTCAAAGTTTTCTACATTTTTGCAGGCCTAAGATGCACTTTAAGGCCTTTTTTGGGCTGCTAACATATTCTGAGCTTCATGGGTGTAGTATGCATTTTTTGTGCCAAAAATATTTTTGGGAATTTCAGTGGTCTAGGATGTGGGTTAATGCCCGTTTCACTCTACAAATGTTTTTGGGGCATTCAGAGCTCTCTGACACAGATTTTGGCCCACCAACATTTTCTGGACTTTAGGGGGTCTAGGATGCCTGTAAACCGCTTTTTTGGGCCTCCAAAGTTTTCAACATTTTTGCAGGCCTAAAAAGCATTTTAAGGCCTTTTTTGGGCTGCTAACATATTCTGAGCTTTCAGGGGTGTAGGATGCATTTTTTGTGCCAAAAATATTTTGGGGAATTTCAGTGGTTTAGGATGCGGGTTAATGCCCCTTTCAGGCTGCAAATGTTTTTGGGACATTCAGGACTCTCTGACACCATTTTTGGGCCACCAACATTTTCTGGACCTTAGGGGGTCTAGGATGCCTGTAAACCCCTTTTTTGGTCCTTCAAAGTTTTCAACATTTTTGCAGGCCTAAAATTCATTTTAAGGCCTTTTATGGGCTGCTAACATATTCTGAGCTTTCAATGGTGTAGTATGCATTTTTCATGCCAAAAATATTTTTGGGAATTTCAGTGGTCTAGGATGCGGGTAAATGCCCGTTTCACTCTGCAAATGGTTTTGGGGCATTCAGAGCTCTCTGACACAGATTTTGGCCCACCAACATTTTCTGGAATTAAGGGGGTCTAGGATGCCTGTAAACCCCTTTTTTGGACCTTCAAAGTTTTCAACATTTTTGTAGGCTTAAGATGCATTTTAAGTCCTTTTTTTGAGATGCCAACATTTTCTGATCTTTCAGGGTTGTAGGATGCATTTTTTGTGCCAAAAATATTTTTGGGAATTTCAGTTGTCTGGGATGCGAATTAATGCCCCTTTCAGGCTGCAAATGTTTTTGGGACATTCAGAGCTCTCTGACACCGATTTTGGCCCACCAACATTTTCTGGACTTTCGGGGGTCTAGGATGCCTGTAAACCCCATTTTTGGGCCTCCAAACTTTTCAACATTTTTGCAGGCGTAAAATGCATTTTAAGGACTTTTTTGGGCTGCTAACATATTCTGAGCTTCAGGGGTATAGGTTGCATTTTTCGTGCCAAAAATATTTTTTGGAGTTTCAGTGGTCTAGGATGCGGGTTAATGCCCCTTTCAGGCTGCAAATGTTTTGGGACATTCAGAGCTCTCTGACACAGATTTTGGCCCACCAACATTTTCTGGACTTTAGGGGGTCTAGGATGCCTCTAAACCCCTTTTTTCCACCTCCAAAGTTTTCTACATTTTTGCAGGCCTAAGATGCACTTTAAGGCCTTTTTTGGGCTGCTAACATTTTCAGAACTTTCAGGGGTGTAGTATGCATTTTTTGTGCCAAAAATATTTTTGGGAATTTCAGTGGTCTAGGATGCGGGTTAATGCCCGTTTCACTCTGCAAATGTTTTTGGGACATTCAGGGCTCTCTGACACCATTTTTGGGCCACCACCATTTTCTGGACTTTAGTGGGTCTAGGATGCCTGTAAACCCCTTTTTTGGTCCTTCAAAGTTTTCAACATTTTTGCAGGCCTAAAATGCATTTTAAGGCCTTAATTGGGCTGCTAACATATTCTGAGCTTCTGGGGTATAGGTTGCATTTTTCATGCCAAAAATATTTTGGGGAATTTCAGTGGTCTAGGATGCGGGTTAATGCCCGTTTCACTCTGCAAATGTTTTTGGAGCATTCAGGTCTCTCTGACACCATTTTTGGGCCACCAACATTTTCTGGACTTTAGAGAGTCTAGGATGCCTGTAAACCCCTTTTTTGGGCCTCCAAAGTTTTCAACATTTTTGCAGGCCTAAAATGCATTTGAAGGGCTTTTTTGGGCTGCTAACATATTCTGAGCTTTCAGGGGTGTAGGATCCATTTTTCGTGCCAAAAATATTTTTAGGAATTTCAGTGGTCTAGGATGCGGGTTAATGCCCCTTTGTGGCTGCAAATATTTTTGGGACATTCAGGGCTCTCTGACACCATTTTTGGGCCACCAACATTTTCTGGACTTTAGGGGGTCTAGGATGCCTGTAACCCCTTTTTTGGTCCTTCAAAGTTTTCAACATTTTTGCGGGCCTAAAATGCATGTTAAGGTCTTTTTTGGGCTGCTAACATATTCTGAGCTTCAGGGGTGTAGGATGCATTTTTCGTGCAAAAAATATTTTTGGGAATTTCAGTGGTCTAGGATGCGGCTTAATGCCCCTTTCAGGCTGCAAATGTTTCTGGGACATTCAGAGCTCTCTGACACCGATTTTGGCCCACCAACATTTTCTGGACTTTAGGGGGTCTAGGATGCCTGTAAACCCCTTTTTTGAGCCTCCAAAGTTTTCAACATTTTTGCAGGCCTAAAATGCATTTTAAGGCCTTTTTTGGGCTGCTAACATATTCTGAACTTTCAGGGGTGTAGGATGCATTTTTCGTGCCAAAAATATTTTTGGGAATTTCAGTGGTCTAGGATGCGGGTTAATGCCCCTTTCAGGCTGCAAATGTTTTTGGGACATTCAGGACTCTCTGACACCATTTTTGGGCCACCAACATTTTTTGGACTTTAGGGGTCTAGGATGCCTGTAAACCGCTTTTTTCGGCATCCAAAGTGTTCAACATTTGTGCAGGCCTAAGAAGCATTTTAAGTCCTTTTTTTGAGCTGCCAACATTTTCTCATCTTTCAGGGTTGCAGGATGCATTTTTTGTGGCAAAAATATTTTGTGGAATTTCAGTGGTCTTGGATGCGACTTAATGCCCCTTTCAGGCTGCAAATCTGTTTGGGACATTCAGAGCTCTCTGACACCGTTTTTGGGCTACAAACATTTTCTGGACTTTACGGGGTCTACGATGCCTGTAAACCCCTTTTTGGTCCTTCAAAGTTTTCAACATTTTTGCAGGCCTAAAATGCATTTTAAGGCCTTTTTTGGGCTGCTAACATATTCTGAGCTTCATGGGTGTAGGATGCATTTTTCGTGCCAAAAATATTTTTGGGAATTTCAGTGGTCTAGGATGCGGGTTAATGCCCCTTTGAGGCTGCAAATGTTTTTGGGACATTCAGGGCTCTCTGACACCATTTTTGGGCCACCAACATTTTCTGGACTTTAGGGGGTCTAGGATGCCCCTAAACCCTTTTTTTCCACCTCCAAAGTTTCTACATTTTTTCAGGCCTAAGATGCACTTTAAGGCATTTTTGGGCTGCTAACATTTTCAGAACTTTCAGGGGTGTATGATGCATTTTTCGTGGCAAAAATATTTTTGGGAATTTCAGTGGTCTAGGATGCGAGTTAATGCCCCTTTCAGGCTGACAATGTTTTTGGGACATTCAGAGCTCTCTGACACAGATTTTGGCCCACCAACATTTTCTGGACTTTAGGGGGTCTAGGATGCCTGTAAACCCCTTTTTTGGTCCTTCAAAGTTTTCAACATTTTTGCAGGCCTAAAATGCATTTTAAGGCATTTTTGGGCTGCTAACATTTTCAGAACTTTCAGGGGTGTAGTATGCATTTTTTGTACCAAAAATATTTTTGTGAATTTCAGTGGTCTAGGATGCGGGTTAATGCCCCTTTGAGGCTGCAAATGTTTTTGGGACATTCAGGGCTCTCTGACACCATTTTTGGGGCACCAACATTTTCTGGACTTTAGGGGGTCTAGGATGCCTGTAAACCCCTTTTTTGGTCCTTCAAAGTTTTCAACATTTTTGCAGGCCTAAAATGCATTTTAAGGCCTTTTTTGGGCTGCTAACATATTCTGAGCTTCATGGGTGTAGGATGCATTTTTCGTGCCAAAAATATTTTTGGGAATTTCAGTGGTCTAGGATGCGGGTTAATGCCCCTTTGAGGCTGCAAATGTTTTTGGGACATTCAGAGCTCTCTGACATATATTTTGGCCCACCAACATTTTCTGGACTTTAGGGGGTCTAGGATGCCTGTAAACCCCTTTTTTGGACCTTCAAAGTTTTCAATATTTTTGTAAGCTTAAGATGCATTTTAAGTCCTTTTTTTGAGATGCCAACATTTTCTGATCTTTCAGGGTTGTAGGATGCATTTTTTGTGCCACAAATATTTTTGGGAATTTCAGTGGTCTGGGATGTGGGTTAGTGCCACTTTCAGGCTGCACATGTTTTTGGGACATTCAGAGCTCTCTGACTTCGATTTTGGACCACCAACATTTTCTGGACTTTAGGGGGTCTAGGATGAATGTAAACCCCTTTTTTCGACCTCCAAAGTTTTCAATATTTGTGCAGGCCTAAGAAGCATTTTAAGTCCTTTTTTTGAGCTGCGAACATTTTCTGATCTTTCAGGGTTGTAGGATGCATTTTTTGTGCCAAAAATATTTTGGGGAATTTCAGTGGTCTAGGATGCGACTTAATGCCCCTTTCAGGCTGCAAATCTGTTTGGGACATTCAGAGCTCTCTGACACTGTTTTTGGGCCTCCAAAGTTTTCAACATTTGTGCAGGCCTAAAATACATTTTAAGGCCTTTTTTGGGCTGCTAACATATTCTGAGCTTCAGGGTTGTAGGATGCATTTTTCGTGCAAAAAATATCTTGGGGAATTTCAGTGGTCTAGGATGCGGGTAAATGCCCGTTTCACTCTGCAAATGGTTTTGGGGCATTCAGAGCTCTCTGACACAGATTTTGGCCCACCAACATTTTCTGGACTTAAGGGGGTCTAGGATGCCTGTAACCCCTTTTTTGGGCCTCCAAAGTTTTCAACATTTTCGCAGGCCTAAAATGCATTTTAAGGCCTTTTTTGGGCTGCTAACATATTCTGCGCTTCAGGGGTATAGGTTGCATTTTTCATGCCAAAAATATCTTGGGGAATTTCAGTGGTCTAGGATGCGGCTTAATGCCCCTTTCAGGTTGACAATGTTTTTGGGACATTCAGAGCTCTCTGACACCGATTTTGGCCCACCAACATTTTCTGGACTTTAGGGGGTCTAGGATGCCTGTAAACCCCTTTTTTGGGCCTCCAAAGTTTTCAACATTTTTGCAGGCCTAAAATGCATTTTAAGGCCTTTTTTGGGCTGCTAACATATTCTGAGCTTTCAGGGGTGTAGGATGCATTTTTCGTGCCAAAAATATTTTTTTTTGGGAATTTCAGTGGTCTAGGATGCGACTTAATGCCCCTTTCAGGCTGCAAATCTGTTTGGGACATTCAGAGCTCTCTGACACTGTTTTTGGGCCACCAACATTTTCTGGACTTTAGGGGGTCTAGGATGCCTGTAAACCCCTTTTTTGGGCCTCCAAAGTTTACTACGTTTTTGCAGGCTTAAAATGCATTTTAAGGCCTTTTTTGGGCTGCTAACATATTCTGAGCCTTAGGGGTGTAGGATGCATTTATCGTGCAAAAAATATTTTTGGGAATTTCAGTGGTCTAGGATGCTGGTTAATGCCCCTTTCAGGCTGCAAATGTTTTTGGGAATTCAGGGCTCTCTGACACCATTTTTGAGCGACAATCATTTTCTGGACTTTAGGGTTTCTAGGATGCCTGTAACCCCTCTTTTGGGCCTCCAAAGTTTTCAACATTTGTGCAGGCCTAAAATACATTTTAAGGCCTTTTTTGGGCTGCTAACATATTCTGAGCTTCAGGGGTATAGGTTGAATTTTTCATGCCAAAAATATTTTGGGAAATTTCAGTGGTCTAGGATGCGGCTTAATGCCCCTTTCAGGCTGCAAATGTTTTTGGGACATTCAGAGCTCTCTGACACCGATTTTGGCCCACTAACATTTTCTGGACTTTAGGGGGTCTAGAATGCCTCTAAACCCCTTTTTTCCACCTCCAAAGTTTTCTATATTTTTGCAGGCCTAAGATGCACTTTAAGGCATTTTTGGGCTGCTAACATTTTCAGAACTTTCAGTGGTGTAGTATGCATTTTTTGTGCCAAAAATATTTTTGGGAATTTCAGTGGTCTAGGATGTGGGTTAATGCCCGTTTCACTCTGCAAATGTTTTTGGGGCATTCAGAGCTCTCTGACACAGATTTTGGCCCACCAACATTTTCTGGACTTTAGGGGGTCTAGGATGCCCGTAAACCCCTTTTTTGGACCTTCAAAGTTTTCAACATTTTTGTTGGCTTGAGATGCATTTTAAGTCCTTTTTTTGAGATGCCAACATTTTCTGATCTTTCAGGGTTGTAGGATGCATTTTTTGTGCCAAAAATATTTTTGGGAATTTCAGTGGTCTGGGGTGTAGGTTAGTGCCACTTTCTGGCTGCAAATGTTTTTGGGACATTCAGAGCTCTCTGACACCGATTTTGGCCCACCAACATTTTCTGGACTTTAGGGGGTCTAGGATGCCTGTAAACCCCTTTTTTGGTCCTTCAAAGTTTTCAACATTTCTGCAGGCCTAAGAAGCATTTTAAGTCCTTTTTTTGAACTGCCAACATTTTCTGATCTTTCAGGGTTGTAGGATGCATTTGTTGTGCCAAAAATATTTTGGGGAATTTCAGTGGTCTAGGATGCGACTTAATGCCCCTTTCAGGCTGCAAGTCTGTTTGGGACATTCAGAGCTCTCTGACACTGTTTTTGGGCCACCAACATTTTCTGGACTTTAGGGGGTCTAGGATGCCTGTAAACCCCTTTTTTGGTCCTTCAAAGTTTTCAATATTTTTGCTGGCCTAAAATGCATGTTAAGGCCTTTTTTGGGCTGCTAACATATTCTGAGCTTCAGGGTTGTAGGATGCATTTTTCGTGCAAAAAATATTTTTGGGAATTTCAGTGGTCTAGGATGCTGGTTAATGCCCCTTTCAGGCTGCAAATGTTTTTGGGAATTCAGGGCTCTATGACACCATTTTTGAGCGACAATCATTTTCTGGACTTTAGGGTTTCTAGGATGCCTGTAACCCCTCTTTTGGGCCTCCAAAGTTTTCAACATTTGTGCAGGCCTAAAATACATTTTAAGGCCTTTTTTGGGCTGCTAACATATTCTGAGCTTCAGGGGTATAGGTTGAATTTTTCATGCCAAAAATATTTTGGGAAATTTCAGTGGTCTAGGATGCGGCTTAATGCCCCTTTCAGGCTGCAAATGTTTTTGGGACATTCAGAGCTCTCTGACACCGATTTTGGCCCACTAACATTTTCTGGACTTTAGGGGGTCTAGAATGCCTCTAAACCCCTTTTTTCCACCTCCAAAGTTTTCTATATTTTTGCAGGCCTAAGATGCACTTTAAGGCATTTTTGGGCTGCTAACAATTTCAGAACTTTCAGTGGTGTAGTATGCATTTTTTGTGCCAAAAATATTTTTGGGAATTTCAGTGGTCTAGGATGTGGGTTAATGCCCGTTTCACTCTGCAAATGTTTTTGGGGCATTCAGAGCTCTCTGACACAGATTTTGGCCCACCAACATTTTCTGGACTTTAGGGGGTCTAGGATGCCTTTAAGCCCCCTTTTTTGGACCTTCAAAGTTTTCAACATTTCTGCAGGCCTAAGAAGCATTTTAAGTCCTTTTTTTGAACTGCCAACATTTTCTGATCTTTCAGGGTTGTAGGATGCATTTTTTGTGCCAAAAATATTTTGGGGAATTTCAGTGGTCTAGGATGCGACTTAATGCCCCTTTCAGGCTGCAAGTCTGTTTGGGACATTCAGAGCTCTCTGACACTGTTTTTGGGCCACCAACATTTTCTGGACTTTAGGGGGTCTAGGATGCCTGTAAACCCCTTTTTTGGTCCTTCAAAGTTTTCAATATTTTTGCTGGCCTAAAATGCATGTTAAGGCCTTTTTTGGGCTGCTAACATATTCTGAGCTTCAGGGTTGTAGGATGCATTTTTCGTGCAAAAAATATTTTTGGAAATTTCAGTGGTCTAGGATGCGGGTAAATGCCCGTTTCACTCTGCAAATGGTTTTGGGGCATTCAGAGCTCTCTGACACAGATTTTGGCCCACCAACATTTTCTGGTTTTAAGGGGGTCTAGGATGCCTGTAAACCCCTTTTTTGGACCTTCAAAGTTTTCAACATTTTTGTAGGCTTAAGATGCATTTTAAGTCCTTTTTTTGACATGCCAACATTTTCTGATCTTTCAGGGTTGTAGGATGCATTTTTTGTGCCAAAAATATTTTGGGGAATTTCAGTGGTCTAGGATGCGGGTTAATGCCCCTTTCAGGCTGCAAATGTTTTTGGGAATTCAGGGCTCTCTGACACCATTTTTGAGCCACAATCATTTTCTGGACTTTAGGGGGTCTAGGATGCCTGTAACCCCTTTTTTGGGCCTCCAAAGTTTTCAACATTTTCGCAGGCCTAAAATGCATTTTAAGGCCTTTTTTGGGCTGCTAACATATTCTGCGCTTCAGGGGTATAGGTTGCATTTTTCATGCCAAAAATATCTTGGGGAATTTCAGTGGTCTAGGATGCGGCTTAATGCCCCTTTCAGGTTGACAATGTTTTTGGGACATTCAGAGCTCTCTGACACCGATTTTGGCCCACCAACATTTTCTGGACTTTAGGGGGTCTAGGATGCCTGTAAACCCCTTTTTTGGGCCTCCAAAGTTTTCAACATTTTTGCAGGCCTAAAATGCATTTTAAGGCCTTTTTTGGGCTGCTAACATATTCTGAGCTTTCAGGGGTGTAGGATGCATTTTTCGTGCCAAAAATATTTTTGGGAATTTCAGTGGTCTAGGATGCGGGTTAATGCCCCTTTCAGGCTGCAAATGTTTTTGGGACATTCAGGACTCTCTGACACCATTTTTGGGCCACCAACATTTTTTGGACTTTAGGGGGTCTAGGATGCCTGTAAACCCCTTTTTTGGTCCTTCAAAGTTTTCAACATTTTTGCAGGCCTAAAATGCATTTTAAGGCCTTTTTTGGGCTGCTAACATATTCTGAGCTTTCAGGGGTGTAGGATGCATTTTTCGTGCCAAAAATATTTTTGGGAATTTCATTGGTCTAGGATGCGGGTTAATGCCCCTTTCAGGCTGCAAATGTTTTTGGGACATTCAGAGCTCTCTGACACAGATTTTGGCCCACCAACATTTTCTGGACTTTAGGGTGTCTAGGATGCCTCTAAACCCCTTTTTTCCACCTCCAAAGTTTTCAACATTTTTGCAAGCCTAAGATGCACTTTAAGGCATTTTTGGGCTGCTAACATTTTCAGAACTTTCAGGGGTGTACTATGCATTTTTTGTGCCAAAAATATTTTTGGGAATTTCAGTGGTCTAGGATGCGGCTTAATGCCCGTTTCACTCTGCAAATGTTTTTGGGACATTCTGGGCTCTCTGACACCATTTTTGGGCCACCAACATTTTCTGGACTTTAGGGGGTCTAGGATGCCTGTAAACCCCTTTTTTGGTCCTTCAAAGTTTTCAACATTTTTGCAGGCCTAAAATGCATTTTAAGGCCTTTTTTTGAGATGCCAACATTTTCTGATCTTTCAGGGTTGTAGGATGCATTTTTTGTGCCAAAAATATTTTTAGGAATTTCAGTGGTCTGGGATGTGAGTTAGTGCCACTTTCAGGCTGCAACTGTTTTTGGGACATTCAGAGCTCTCTGACACCGATTTTAGCCCACCAACATTTTCTGGACCTTAGGGGGTCTAGGATGCCTGTAAACCCCTTTTTTCGGCCTCCAAAGTGTTCAACATTTGTGCAGGCCTAAGAAGCATTTTAAGTCCTTTTTTTGAGCTGCCAACATTTTCTGATCTTTCAGGGTTGTAGGATGCATTTTCTTTGGCAAAAATATTTTGGGGAATTTCAGTGGTCTAGGATGCGACTTAATGCCCCTTTCAGGCTGCAAATCTGTTTGGGACATTCAGAGCTCTCTGACACTGTTTTTGGGCCACAAACATTTTCTGGACTTTAGGGGGTCTAGGATGCCTCTAAACCCGATTTTTGGGCCTCCAAAATTTTCAACATTTTTGCAGGCCTAAAATGCATTTTAAGGCATTTTTGGGCTGCTAACATGTTCAGAACTTTCAGGGGTGTAGTATGCATTTTTTGTGCCAAAAATATTTTTGGGAATTTCAGTGGTCTAGGATGCGTGTTAATGCCCGTTTCACTCTGCAAATGTTTTTGTAACGCTCACCTGATTCCCGCAGAGGCGCCGGTCTTGACTGGGTGAATGCCGTATCTTCAAAGGTGATGTGTAACACATGGTTGGCTCTTTGGGCTGGACCTCTGTGCACTGTATGTCTGACTCAAAGAGTAAGATATCTGCAGATAGAAAATATGGGATTAATGAACTGGGGTTATTGGGTGCCTCTCTCCTCTTCCCTTTCTCTTCTCCTGTAGAACCCCAAAGGTTAATGCCCTCACCTTAGGTAAGTGAACGCCGAGCTCTCCATCTGCCTCGGGGCAGGGTGCCGTAACCAGTTTCTTCACTGGATAAGGGTGCAGGCCTCTTGACCTCAGAGGACTGCTGTCCGTCGTTAACTGCACGAACGGTAAGTTCTGGGCACTTCAAATGTCTTAAAAGTCTTTTGTAATGATATCTCTTGTTTTGCAGGGTTCCGGCGATGGTGGATGGTGGGCTGATGAGAGTTGAGGATCGAACCCGCGTGAGGAATAGAAGCGCCTGGAAGTACGTAAGTAAGCGCTTGTAGCCTGCTTCACGATGCGCACTAACTGTCCCTTTTATCTTGCAGGTACAAGTTCGGAGCTTTGGAGAAGCTGAAGGGTGCTGGAATACCCACTGGATTCGGCGTGGGAAGGAGTAATGGCACGTGAGTAATAAAGTTGCCCAATGTCTTTAAACGCACCTTCTTTTGTCTTTCAGATGCGGGATGCAGCGCCGAAGGCCTCCGGAGCGTGCGAAGAGCTGGTAAGCTTTTGTCTTTCAGATGCCGGAATGCAGTGCGAAGACCTCCGGAGCATGCGAAGAGTAGGTAAGCCTTTGTCTTTCAGATGCCGGAATGCAGCGCGAGGCGTTGGTGACAGCCGATGGACCAGGTAAGAGATGCGCTGCCACTGAAGACCGTAGTGCTAACCTGTTCTTTCTTTGTCTTTACAGGTGCTGCTGAAGACTGGATTCCAGGATGGTAACCCTTTGTTCCCTTAGGCCCAGGATCAGAAGCAGAAGACACGATGAGCGTTCTGCTGCAGAGAATGCAGAATAACGCAAAGCAAGATTCATCCATCGGGTGTGGTTTAAATAGCCTCCTGTAGTGCTTAGGTGTCTCCTTCCACAGCCACACCTAGGTAAGAAAAGAGTTCCTGCTTTCCAGAAGAGTTCCAGTGTTCTGAACCTAGGGAGTGGCTCCTGCCCCACCCAACAGGAAAAGTAGTCCCAAACAGAAGAGGATCAGGGGTTCAACTGGCAGGTAAGTAAGCAGCATGGTCTGCTGCAGGTAAGTCCACCCAAGCATTATGAGCCCGGCGCTTCCAGCGCTGGTACTGGGCATCTTTATGAGCCTGGTGCCACTGGCGCCAGGACAGGGTGCAAAAGGTCCCAATTGGGACTGGCTGGCACTCGGAACCGGGGTTATGGGTCTGCTTCCAAGGGAGTCAGGCAAGTCCTGATCTTTTGGAAGCAGAGATCATGACAGCACCCCCCCTCAAGGCCCCTCCCAAACCGGGCTTCTCCGGGGGTTTGGGCTTGTTAGGAAATGTTCGATGAAATCTTTTGATTAGACGAGGCGCGTGGACATATTCTGCAGGTTCCCAGGATCTTTCTTGGGGACCGTAGCCTTTCCAGTCAATCAGGTAAAATAGTTTAGATTTGAAGATCTTGGAATCCAGGATGCTTTTGACTTCAAACTCGAGTTCTCCATCAACTACAATAGGTTTTGGAGATGTAGTTAGTCGGGTTTGAGGTTGCACAGGTTTTAATAGAGAGACGTGGAAGACCGGATGTATCTTCATGTGAGGGGGCAAGTCCAACTTGACCGCTACTGGATTTACTATGGTAGTGATGGAATAGGGACCAAGGTATCTTGGGTTGAATGTGCGTGGTCCTTTTAGAGGTAGATATTTGGTGGATAACCAGACTAGATCTCCTACTTGATATTGGGGGGCTTCCTTCCGATGTTGGTCTGCTCCTTTCTTGTATTGTTCTTTAGCCCTTTGAAGGTGAGAAACGGCTTCCTTAAAGGCTTGGGTGATTGTAGAATGCAGGTGGTCTACTGCTGGTGTTCCAAGATCTTGGAGTGGATCCAACTCCGAGGTTCGAGGGTGACTACCGTATAAAAGAAAACACGGGGTCTTCCCAGTTCCCGACTGGACAGAGTTATTGTAGGCATATTCGGCTACCAAAGGATATCTTTCCAGGTTTTTTCAGTTTGTTGTAGCATGCAGCGCAAATACTGTTCCAGAGTTTGATTGGTCCTCTCGGTTTGTCCGTCGGTTTGAGGGTGGTGGCTGGTCGAAAGTCTCACATCAGTTTGAGCCGACCGACAGCAACTTTGCCAAAAATGAGAAATAAATTGACTACCTCAATCCGAAATTAGAACTGAAGGAAAACCGTGCAGTCGGACGAAGTTTTCGAGAAATTCTCGGGCAAGAGTTGCTGCTGTTGGTAAGCCTTTGAGTGGAATGAAATGCGCCATCTTGGAGAATAGGTCCACGATTACTAGGATCGTATTGTATCCGGAGCATGGAGGTAGATCGGTGATGAAGTCCATAGAAAGCATATGCCAAGGGTGAGGCGGGATGTCAATAGGGCATAAGAGGCCGGCTGGTTTTTCCTTTTGACTCTTGTTTTGGGCGCATACTCCACAGGACATTATAAAGTCTCTGATATCTTTTTTCCAAGACGGCCACCAGAAGTAGCGCTTGATCTTTTCCGAGGTCTTGGTCATACCGGGATGTCCTTCCATTAAAGAATCGTGATAACAAGAGATTACCTTTTTCTGTAAATCTGTGCTAGGCAGGTATAACCGTTCTTGGAAATATAATAGGTTGTCCTTCACCGTAAAGTCCTTTCCCTGCAGATGCCAATTCTGTATGTCTGCTGGAGTTACCAGTAGTCTGGCTTTATCCTTAACTTCCTCTATGGATTGTGTGGCGATTACACCTAGAATTCTTTGTTCGGGAATGATAGGTACAGGTTTAGGATTGATCAAATGTTCTTCCACTCCCATCCGAGAAAGGGCATCAGCTTTACCGTTTTTTGTACCAGGTCGATAGGTAATTATGAAGTCAAACTCGGCAAAGAATAGTGCCCAACGGAGTTGCCTAGAGGATTGAGCTTTTGCGGTTTTCAAATATTGCAGGTTTCGGTGATCTGTAATCACAGTAACGGTGTGTCGGGCCCCCAGAAGATAATGCCGCCAAGCCTTAAAGGCGGACTTGATAGCTAGAAGTTCCTTATCAGTAATAGTGTAATTGATTTCAGGAGGCGAGAATTTGCGGGACCAAAATGCCACGGGATGCAACTGATTGGTTACTGGGTCCTTTTGTGATAGAACTGCCCCCATGGCAAGGCTCGAAGCATCAGTTTCAACGATGTAGGGGAGTTCTGGGCGAGGATGTTTTAAGATCGGTGCAGAGATAAATCTAGTCTTCAAATCCTGGAAAGCTTGTTCCGCCTCGGTAGACCATTCAAAACGTTTGTTTTTCTTTAACAAGGCGGTGATGGGCTGGACTATTCGAGAGAATTCGGGGATAAACCTGCGGTAAAAGTTAGCGAAGCCTAACATGCTTTGAACACCTTTTACGGAGGATGGCGATGGCCATTTGAGAATTGCATCGACCTTCTTTGAATCCATACGCACTCCGCTAGGTGATAATATGAATCCCAAGAATTCAACTTCAGTCACGTTGAAAACACATTTTTCCAACTTAGCGAAAAGTTTGTGTTGCCGCAATCTCTCGAGGACCATTTTCACGTGTTTCCGATGTTCAGTTTCCGATGAAGAATAAACGAGGATGTCGTCAATGTAAACAACAACACACACATCTATGAGCTCTCTGAGGACATCGTTCATAAAATATTGAAAGGCGGCCGGGGCATTGCAAAGTCCGAAGGGCATGACCTGATATTCAAATAGTCCATACTTGGTGCGGAAGGCCGTCTTCCATTCATCGCCCTCTTTTACTCGTACCAAGTGGTAGGCTCCTCTAAGATCCAGCTTTGTATATACGCATGCTTTTCTGACTTGGTCCAGGAGTTCAGGGATCAAAGGTAACGGATATCTATTCTTAGCGGTGATCTGGTTCAGGGCGCGATAATCTATACAAGTTCTAAGGTCCCCTTCTTTTTTTGGAACGAAGAACAAAGCTGAGGAAGCAGGGGACTTGGAAGGACGAATAAACCCATTCGCTAGGTATTGATCCAGGTATTGTCGCAGGTGAAGATTCTCAGGCTCGGTGAGGGCATAAATTCTACTACAAGGAGGAGTAGATCCAGGTATCAGGTCTATCTGGCAGTCATAAGACCTATGAGGAGGTAGAGAGTTAGCCTGATCCTTCCGGAAAACATCTTGGAATTCTAGGTATTCAGGAGGTAACTGGGGAGCCTCCGAGGAAATTGCTGCCAGTGCAACACCAGGTCGAGGGTGACAAGTAGAGACACATTCTGGAAACTGAACCGTTCTTGCTCGCCAATCGATCTGAGGATTGTGCTTCTCTAACCAAGGAATTCCTAGAATAATCTGGAACTGAGGGGCCTTGATCACATCGAACACAATCTTCTCATGGTGTCCATCTTGACTTACTAGCGTCACTTCTTGGATGGTATGCGTTACTGGTCCGGACCATCCACCGTAGTAATGACGTCCTTTACAGCCTTTGGACAAAGAGTCAGATTCATCCTCAAAACCATTTCATGATCCACATAATTGCCGATGGCACCGCTGTCGACGTAAGCTTCAATCGCATGTAATCGATCCGGATGTTCAGGGCTAATGAGGACCATAGGTATCACGAAATGCGAGGTCACGGAACTGGTTTTAACGCTCGGCAAGAGGACCTCTATTCTTGTCGAGCGAGGTCGTTTCCCTGCTCAGAGTTTGTGACCCTGGTAACTGCAGCTCCTACTGCCTTCTTGGCTGGTTTCACCGGACAGTCTCGAAGAAAGTGCCCCGAGTTTCCGCAATAGAGGCATAATTGCAGCTGTTTTCTCCTTTCCCGCTCCTTTTGTGTTAGTGGTCCTTTCAGGCCCCTATTTGCATGGGTTCCCCGGAGTCTACTCCTTTGGTAGGAGTTGGTGGTTTGGAAAATACTCGAGCATCAAACTTGGAACGATCGGCCTTCCTGTTCTGCAGTCTGTGGTCAATTTGAACGACTAAGTCAATATAGTCCGAACAGTCTTGCGGGGGATTCACTACTTGGGCTAACACATCTTTGAGCTCTCCACGTAGACCTCTATAAAACAGCGTAATCCTTTTGTCCTCAGGCCATCGAGTTTCCACTATCAGTCTGTTGAAAGACGCAATATAAGCCAAAAGGTCTTCATTACCTTGTCGCAATGAAAGGAGCTCATTGTCCAAGGCCTGCCCCTGTGAATGTCTTGCAAACAGTTTTTCCATACTGAGCTGAAAAGCTTGAAAATCATGGAGAACCGGATCATCTTGATTAACTAGAGGGATCGACCAGTCTGCCGCATTGCCACTAAGGTACGAAAGCACGAAAGCTACCTTAGCTTGATCAGTTGGAAAGGCTGCTGGCCGGCATAAGAAGTGCAACCGGCACTGATTAATAAATACTGCAAACCTCTTTGGGTCACCAGAAAATCGTTCGGGCGGAGCCAGAGGTACATTCCCAGGTAGGTTGATCTGCACTGGGTTCGTAGAGGATGTTGAAGGAAGATTTGCCCCTGATGCGGGTAACAGAGTTTGTCCGGCTTGTGACTGTAGCAATTGTCTAGCGAGATCGTCTGTTCGCTCCTTGGAAATAATCAGTTCCCTTCTTAGAGCATTCGTTTCCTGACGGGCTGCATGCACTTCTGCTCTTAGTTCCCCAAGTAACTGGGCTAGCTGGTCGGTATCCGAGGTTTCCATAGCGCCTGGGTGGGAGTTTTGCAGTAGGCTTTGCGTTCTGTAGGCTCACCTGATTCCCGCAGAGGTGCCGGTCTTGACTGGGTGAATGCCGTATCTTCAAAGGTGATGTGTAACACACGGTTGGCTCTTTGGGCTGGACCTCTGTGCACTGTATGTCTGACTCGAAGAGTAAGATGTCTGCAGATAGAAAATATGGGATTAATGAACTGGGGTTATTGGGTGCCTCTCTCCTCTTCCCTTTCTCTTCTCCTGTAGAACCCCAAAGGTTAACGCCCTCACCTTAGGTAAGTGAACGCCGAGCTCTCCATCTGCCTCGGGGCAGGGTGCCGTAACCAGTTTCTTCACTGGATAAGGGTGCAGGCCTCTTGACCTCAGAGGACTGCTGTCCGTCGTTAACTGCACGAACGGTAAGTTCTGGGCACTTCAAATGTCTTAAAAGTCTTTTGTAATGATATCTCTTGTTTTGCAGGGTTCCGGCGATGGCAGATGGCGGGCTGATGAGAGTTGAGGATCAAACCCGCGTGAGGAATAGAAGTGCCTGGTAGCACGTAAGTAAGCGCTTGTAGCCTGCTTCACAATGCGCACTAACTGTCCCTTTTATCTTGCAGGTACAAGTTCGGAGCTTTAGAGAAGCTGAAGGGTGCTGGAATACCCACTGGATTCGGCGTGGGAAGGAGTAATGGCACGTGAGTAATAAAGTTGCCCAATGTCTTTAAACGCACCTTCTTTTGTCTTTCAGATGCGGGATGCAGCGCCGAAGGCCTCCGGAGCGTGCGAAGAGCTGGTAAGCTTTTGTCTTTCAGATGCCGGAATGCAGTGCGAAGACCTCCGGAGCATGCGAAGAGTAGGTAAGCCTTTGTCTTTCAGATGCCGGAATGCAGCGCGAGGCGTTGGTGACAGCCGATGGACCAGGTAAGAGATGCGCTGCCACTGAAGACCGTAGTGCTAACCTGTTCTTTCTTTGTCTTTACAGGTGCTGCTGAAGACTGGATTCCAGGATGGTAAGCCTTTGTTCCCTTAGGCCCAGGATCAGAAGCAGAAGACACGATGAGCGTTCTGCTGCAGAGAATGCAAAATAACGCAAAGCAAGATTCATCCATCGGGTGTGGTTTAAATAGCCTCCTGTAGTGCTTAGTTATCTCCTTCCACAGCCACGCCTAGGTAAGAAAAGAGTTCCTGCTTTCCAGAAGAGTTCCAGTGTTCTGAACCTAGGGAGTGGCTCCTGCCCCACCCAACAGGAAAAGTAGTCCCAAACAGAAGAGGATCAGGGGTTCAACTGGCAGGTAAGTAAGCAGCATGGTCTGCTGCAGGTAAGTTCACCCAAACATTATGAGCCCGGCGCTTCCAGCGCTGGGACTGGGCATCTTTATGAGCCTGGTGCCACTGGCACCAGGACCGAGTCCAAAAGGTCCCAATTGGGACTGGCTGGCACTCGGAACCGGGGTTATGGGTCTGCTTCCAAGGGAGTCGGGCAAGTCCTGATCTTTTGGAAGCAGAGATCATGACAGTTTTTGGGACATTCAGGGCTCTCTGACACCATTTTTGGGCCACCAACATTTTCTGGACTTTAGTGGGTCTGGGATGCCTGTAAACCCCTTTTTTGGTCCTTCAAAGTTTTCAACATTTTTGCAGGCCTAAAATGCATTTTAAGGCATTTTTGGGCTGCTAACATTTTCAGAACTTTCAGGGGTGTAGTATGCATTTTTTGTGCCAAAAATATTTTTGGGAATTTTAGTGGTCTAGGGTGTGGGTTAATGCCCCTTTCAGGCTGAAAATGTTTTTGGGACATTCAGCGCTCTCTGACACCATTTTTGGGCCACAACCATTTTCTGGACTTTAGCGGGTTTAGGATGCCTGTAAACCCCTTTTTTGGTCCTTCAAAGTTTTCAACATTTTTGCAGGCCTAAAATGCATTTTAAGTGGTCTAGGGTGCGGGTTAATGCCCCTTTCAGGCTGCAAATGTTTTTGGGACATTCAGGGCTCTCTGACACCATTTTTGGGCCACAACCATTTTCTGGACTTAAGGGGGTCTAGGATGCCTGTAAACCCCTTTTTTGGTCCTTCAAAGTTTTCAACATTTTTGCAGGCCTAAAATGCATTTTAAGGCATTTTTGGGCTGCTAACATTTTCAGAACTTTCAGGGGTGTAGTATGCATTTTTTGTGCCAAAAATATTTTTGGGAATTTCAGTGGTCTAGGATGCGGCTTAATGCCCGTTTCACTCTGAAAATGTTTTTGGGACATTCAGGGCTCTCTGACACCATTTTTCGGCCACCAACATTTTCTGGAATTTAGGGGGTCTAGGATGCCTGTAAACCCCTTTTTTGGTCCTTCAAAGTTTTCAACATTTTTGCAGGCCTACAATGCATTTTAAGGTATTTTTGGGCTGCTAACATTTTCAGAACTTTCAGGGGTGTAGTATGCATTTTTTGTGCCAAAAATATTTTTGTGAATGTCAGTGGTCTAGGATGCGGGTTAATGCCCCTTTGAGGCTGCAAATGTTTTTGGGACATTCAGGGCTCCCTGACACCATTTTTGGGCCACCAACATTTTCTGGACTTTAGGGGGTCTAGGATGCCTGTAAACCCCTTTTTTGGTCCTTCAAAGTTTTCAACATTTTTGCAGGCCTAAAATGCATTTTAAGGCCTTAATTGGGCTGCTAACATATTCTGAGCTTCAGGGGTATAGGTTGCATTTTTCATGCCAAAAATATTTTGGGGAATTTCAGTGGTCTAGGATGCGGGTTAATGCCCCTTTCAGGCTGCAAATGTTTTTGGGAATTCAGGGCTCTCTGACACCATTTTTGAGCGACAATCATTTTCTGGACTTTAGGGGGTCTAGGATGCCTGTAACCCCTTTTTTGGGCCTCCAAAGTTTTCAACATTTGTGCAGGCCTAAAATGCATTTTAAGGCCTTTTTTGGGCTGCTAACATATTCTGAGCTTCAGGGGTATAGGTTGAATTTTTCATGCCAAAAATATTTTGGGAAATTTCAGTGGTCTAGGATGCGGCTTAATGCCCCTTTCAGGCTGCAAATGTTTTTGGGACATTCAGAGCTCTCTGACACCGATTTTGGCCTACTAACATTTTCTGGACTTTAGGGGGTCTAGGATGCCTGTAAACCCCTTTTTTGGACCTTCAAAGTTTTCAACATTTTTGTAGGCTTAAGATGCATTTTAAGTCCTTTTTTTTGAGATGCCAACATTTTCAGAACTTTCAGGGGTGTAGTATGCATTTTTTGTGCCAAAAATATTTTTGGGAATTTCAGTGGTCTAGGATGCCGGTTAATGGCCGTTTCACTCTGCAAATGTTTTTGGGACATTCAGGGCTCTCTGACACCATTTCTGGGCCACCACCATTTTCTGGACTTTAGTGGGTCTAGGATGCCTGTAAACCCCTTTTTGGTCCTTCAAATTTTTCAACATTTTTGCAGGCCTAAAATGCATTGTAAGGCCATAATTGGGCTGCTAACATATTCTGAGCTTCAGGGGTATAGGTTGCATTTTTCATGCCAAAAATATTTTGGGGAATTTCAGTGGTCTAGGATGCGGCTTAATGCCCCTTTCAGGCTGCAAATGTTTTTGGGACATTCAGAGCTCTCTGACCGATTTTGGCCCACCAACATTTTCTGGACTTTAGGGGGTCTAGGATGCCTGTAAACCCCTTTTATGGGCCTCCAAAGTTTTCAACATTTTTGCAGGCCTAAAATGCATGTTAAGGCCTTTTTTGGGCTGCTAACATATTCTGAGCTTCAGGGGTATAGGTTGCATTTTTCATGCCAAAAATATCTTGGGGAATTTCAGTGGTCTAGGATGCGGCTTAATGCCCCTTCCAGGCTGCAAATGTTTTTGGGACATTCAGAGCTCTCTGACACCGATTTTGGCCCACCAACATTTTCTGGACTTTAGGGGGTCTAGGATGCCTGTAAACCCCTTTTTTGGGCCTCTAAAGTTTTCAACATTTTTGCAGGCCTAAAATGCATTTTAAGGCCTTTTTTGGGCTGCTAACATATTCTGAGCTTTCAAGGGTGTAGGATGCATTTTTCGTGCCAAAAATATTTTTGGGAATTTCAGTGGTCTAGGATGCGGGTTAATGCCCCTTTCAGTCTGCAAATGTTTTTGGGACATTCAGGACTCTCTGACACCATTTTCGGGCCACCAACATTTTCTGGACTTTAGGGGGTCTAGGATGCCTGTAAACCCCTTTTTTGGTCCTTCAAAGTTTTAAACATTTTTGCAGGCCTAAAATGCATTTTAAGGCCTTTTTTTGAGATGCCAACATTTCTGATCTTTCAGGGTTGTAGGATGCATTTTTTGTGCCAAAAATATTTTTAGGAATTTCAGTGGTCTGGGATGTGGGTTAGTGCCACTTTCAGGCTGCAAATGTTTTTGGGACATTCAGAGCTCTCCGACACCGATTTTGGCCCACCAACATTTTCTGGACTTTAGGGGGTCTAGGATGCCTGTAAACCCCTTTTTTCGGCCTCCAAAGTGTTCAACATTTGTGCAGGCCTAAGAAGCATTTTAAGTCCTTTTTTTGAGCTGCCAACATTTTCTGATCTTTCAGGGTTGTAGGATGCATTTTTTGTGGCAAAAATATTTTGGGGAATTTCAGTGGTCTAGGATGCGACTTAATGCCCCTTTCAGGCTGCAAATCTGTTTGGGACATTCAGAGCTCTCTGACACTGTTTTTGGGCCACAAACATTTTCTGGACTTTAGGGGGTCTAGGATACCTGTAAACCCCTTTTTTGGGCCTCCAAAGTTTTCAACATTTTTGCAGGCATAAAATGCATTTTAAGGCCTTTTTTGGGCTGCTAACATATTCTGAGCTTCAGGGGTATAGGTTGCATTTTTCGTGCCAAAAATATTTTTGGGAGTTTCAGTGGTCTAGGATGAGGGTTAATGCCCCTTTCAGGCTGCAAATGTTTTGGGACATTCAGAGCTCTCTGACACAGATTTTGGCCAACCAACATTTTCTGGACTTTAGGGGGTCTAGGATGCCTGTAAACCCCTTTTTTGGTCCTTCAAAGTTTTCAACATTTTTGCAGGCCTAAAATGTATTTTAAGGCATTTTTGGGCTGCTAACATTTTCAGAACTTTCAGGGGTGTAGTATGCATTTTTTGTGCCAAAAATATTTTTGGGAATTTCAGTGGTCTAGGATGCGTGTTAATGCCCGTTTCACTCTGCAAATGTTTTTGGGACATTCAGGGCTCTCTGACACCATTTTTGGGCCACCAACATTTTCTGGACTTTAGGGGGTCTAGGATGCCTGTAAACCCCTTTTTTGGTCCTTGAAAGTTTTCAACATTTTTGCAGGCCTAAAATGCATTTTAAGGCCTTTTTTGGGCTGCTAACATATTCTGAGCTTCATGGGTGTAGGATGCATTTTACTTGCCAAAAATATTTTTGGGAATTTCAGTGGTCTAGGATGCGGGTTAATGCCCCTTTGAGGCTGCAAATGTTTTTGGGACATTCAGAGCTCTCTGACACAGATTTTGGCCCACCAACATTTTCTGGACTTTAGGGGGTCTAGGATGCCTGTAAACCCCTTTTTTGGTCCTTGAAAGTTTTCAACATTTTTGCAGGCCTAAAATGCATTTTAAGGCATTTTTGGGCTGCTAACATTTTCAGAACTTTCAGGGGTGTAGTATGCATTTTTTGTGCCAAAAATATTTTTGGGAATTTCAGTGGTCTAGGATGCGGCTTAATGCCCGTTTCACTCTGCAAATGTTTTTGGGACATTCAGGGCTCTCTAGGACCAACATTTTCTGGACTTTAGGGGGTCTAGGATGCCTGTAAACCCCTTTTTTGGTCCTTCAAACCCCTTTTTTGGTCCTTGAAAGTTTTCAACATTTTCGCAGGCCTAAAATGCATTTTAAGGCCTTTTTTTGAGATGCCAACATTTTCTGATCTTTCAGGGTTGTAGGATGCATTTTTTGTGCCAAAAATATTTTTTTAGGAATTTCAGTGGTCTGGGATGTGGGTTAGTGCCACTTTCAGGCTGCAAATGTTTTTGGGACATTCAGACCTCTCTGACACCATTTTTTGGGCCACCAACATTTTCTGGACTTTAGGGGGTCTAGGATGCCTGTAAACCCCTTTTTTGGTCCTTCAAACCCCTTTTTTGGTCCTTGAAAGTTTTCAACATTTTCGCAGGCCTAAAATGCATTTTAAGGCCTTTTTTTTGAGATGCCAACATTTTCTGATCTTTCAGGGTTGTAGTATGCATTTTTTGTGCCAAAAATATTTTTGGGAATTTCAGTGGTCTAGGATGCGGGTTAATGCCCGTTTCACTCTGCAAATGTTTTTGGAGCATTCAGGGCTCTCTGACACCATTTTTTGGGCCACCAACATTTTCTGGACTTTAGGGGGTCTAGGATGCCTGTAAACCCCTTTTTTGGTCCTTCAAAGTTTTCAACATTTTTGCAGGCCTAAAATGCATTTTAAGGCATTTTTGGGCTGCTAACATTTTCAGAACTTTCAGGGGTGTAGTATGCATTTTTTGTGCCAAAAATATTTTTGGGAATTTCAGTGGTCTAGGATGCGGGTTAATGCCCCTTTCAGGCTGCACATGTTTTTGGGACATTCAACGCTCTCTGACACCATTTTTGGGCCACCAACATTTTCTGGACTTTAGGGGGTCTGGGATGCCCGTAAACCCCTTTTTTGGACCTTCAAAGTTTTCAACATTTTTGTAGGCTTAAGATGCATTTTAACTCCTTTTTTTGAGATGCCAACATTTTCTGATCTTTCAGGGTTGTAGGATGCATTTTTTGTGCCAAAAATATTTTTGGGAATTTCAGTGGTCTGGGGTGTGGGTTAGTGCCACTTTCAGGCTGCAAATGTTTTTGGGACATTCAGAGCTCTCTGACACCGATTTTGGCCCACCAACATTTTCTGGACTTTAGGGGGTCTAGGATGCCTGTAAACCCCTTTTTTGGACCTTCAAAGTTTTTAACATTTCTGCAGGCCTAAGAAGCATTTTAAGTCCTTTTTTTGAACTGCCAATATTTTCTGATCTTTCAGGGTTGTAGGATGCATTTTTTGTGGCAAAAATATTTTGGGGAATTTCAGTGGTCTAGGATGCGACTTAATGCCCCTTTCAGGCTGCAAATCTGTTTGGGACATTCAGAGCTCTCTGACACTGTTTTTGGGCCACAAACATTTTCTGGACTTTAGGGGGTCTAGGATGCCTGTAAACCCCATTTTTGGGCCTCCAAAGTTTTCAACATTTTTGCAGGCGTAAAATGCATTTTAAGGACTTTTTTGGGCTGCTAACATATTCTGAGCTTCAGGGGTATAGGTTGCATTTTTCGTGCCAAAAATATTTTTGGGAGTTTCAGTGGTCTAGGATGCGGGTTAATGCCCCTTTCAGGCTGCAAATGTTTTGGGACATTCAGAGCTCTCTGACACAGATTTTGGCCCACCAACATTTTCTGGACTTTAGGGTGTCTAGGATGCCTCTAAACCCCTTTTTTCCACCTCCAAAGTTTTCTACATTTTTGCAGGCCTAAGATGCACTTTAAGGCCTTTTTTGGGCTGCTAACATTTTCAGAACTTTCAGGGGTGTAGTATGCATTTTTTGTGCCAAAAATATTTTTGGGAATTTCAGTGGTCTAGGATGCGAGTTAATGCCCCTTTCAGGCTGACAATGTTTTTGGGACATTCAGAGCTCTCTGACACAGATTTTGGCCCACCAACATTTTCTGGACTTTAGGGGTCTAAGATGCCTGTAAACCCCTTTTTTGGCCCTTCAAAGTTTTCAACATTTTTGCAGGCCTAAAATGCATTTTAAGGCATTTTTGGGCTGCTAACATTTTCAGAACTTTCAGGGGTGTAGTATGCATTTTTTGTGCCAAATATATTTTTCGGAATTTCAGTGGTCTAGGATGCGGGTTACTGCCCCTTTCAGGCTGCAAATGTTTTTGGGACATTCAGGGCTCTCTGACACCATTTCTGGGCCACCAACATTTTCTGGACTTTAGGGGGTCTAGGATGCCTGTAAACCCCTTTTTTGGTCCGTCAAAGTTTTCAACATTTTTGCAGGCCTAAAATGCATTTTAAGCCCTTTTTTGGGCTGCTAACATATTCTGAGCTTCATGGGTGTAGGATGCATTTTTCGTGCCAAAAATATTTTTGGGAATTTCAGTGGTCTAGGATGCGGGTTAATGCCCGTTTCACTCTGCAAATGTTTTTGGGACATTCAGGGCTCTCTGACACCATTTTTGGGCCACCAACATTTTCTGGACTTTAGGGGGTCTAGGATGCCTGTAAACCCCTTTTTTGGTCCTTCAAAGTTTTCAACATTTTTGCAGGCCTAAAATGCATTTTAAGGCCTTTTTTGGGCTGCTAACATATTCTGAGCTTCATGGGTGTAGGATGCATTTTTCGTGCCAAAAATATTTTTGGGAATTTCAGTGGTCTAGGATGCGGGTTAATGCCCGTTTCACTCTGCAAATGTTTTTGGGACATTCAGAGCTCTCTGACACAGATTTTGGCCCACCAACATTTTCTGGACTTTAGGGGGTCTCGGATGCCTGTAAACCCCTTTTTTGGTCCTTGAAAGTTTTCAACATTTTTGCAGGCCTAAAATGCATTTTAAGGCATTTTTGGGCTGCTAACATTTTCAGAACTTTCAGGGGTGTAGTATGCATTTTTTGTGCCAAAAATATTTTTGGGAATTTCAGTGGTCTAGGATGCGGCTTAATGCCCGTTTCACTCTGCAAATGTTTTTGGGACATTCAGGGCTCTCTAGGACCAACATTTTCTGGACTTTAGGGGGTCTAGGATGCCTGTAAACCCCTTTTTTGGTCCTTCAAAGTTTTCAACATTTTTGCAGGCCTAAAATGCATTTTAAGGCCTTTTTTTGAGATGCCAACATTTTCTGATCTTTCAGGGTTGTAGGATGCATTTTTTGTGCCAAAAATATTTTTTAGGAATTTCAGTGGTCTGGGATGTGGGTTAGTGCCACTTTCAGGCTGCAAATGTTTTTGGGACATTCAGAGCTCTCTGACACCGATTTTGGCCCACCAACATTTTCTGGACTTTAGGGGGTCTAGGATGCCTGTAAACCCCTTTTTTTCGGCCTCCAAAGTGTTCAACATTTGTGCAGGCCTAAGAAGCATTTTAAGTCCTTTTTTTGAGCTGCCAACATTTTCTGATCTTTCAGGGTTGTAGGATGCATTTTTTGTGGCAAAAATATTTTGGGGAATTTCAGTGGTCTAGGATGCGACTTAATGCCCCTTTCAGGCTGCAAATCTGTTTGGGACATTCAGAGCTCTCTGACACTGTTTTTGGGCCACAAACATTTTCTGGACTTTAGGGGGTCTAGGATGCCTGTAAACCCCTTTTTTGGTCCTTCAAAGTTTTCAACATTTTTGCAGGCATAAAATGTATTTTAAGGCCTTTTTTGGGCTGCTAACATATTCTGAGCTTCAGGGGTATAGGTTGCATTTTTCGTGCCAAAAATATTTTTTGTAGTTTCAGTGGTCTAGGATGCGGATTAATGCCCCTTTCAGGCTGCAAATGTTTTGGGACATTCAGAGCTCTCTGACACAGATTTTGGCCCACCAACATTTTCTGGACTTTAGGGGGTCTAGGATGCCTGTAAACCCCTTTTTTGGTCCTTCAAAGTTTTCAACATGTTTGCAGGCCTAAAATGCATTTTAAGGCATTTTTGGGCTGCTAACATTTTCAGAACTTTCAGGGGTGTAGTATGCATTTTTTGTGCCAAAAATATTTTTGGGAATTTCAGTGGTCTAGGATGCGGTTTAATGCCCGTTTCACTCTGCAAATGTTTTTGGAGCATTCAGGGCTCTCTGACACCATTTTTTGGGCCACCAACATTTTCTGGACTTTAGGGAGTCTAGGATGCCTGTAAACCCCTTTTTTGGTCCTTCAAAGTTTTCAACATTTTTGCAGGCCTAAAATGCATTTTAAGGCATTTTTGGGCTGCTAACATTTTCAGAACTTTCAGGGGTGTAGTATGCATTTTTTGTGCCAAAAATATTTTTGGGCATTTCAGTGGTCTAGGATGCGGGTTAATGCCCGTTTCCAGGCTGCACATGTTTTTGGGACATTCAGGACTCTCTGACACCATTTTTGGGCCACCAACACTTTCTGGACTTTAGGGGGTCTAGGATGCCTGTAAACCCCTTTTTTGGTCCTTCAAAGTTTTCAACATTTTTGCAGACCTAAAATGCATTTTAAGGCCTTTTTTGGGCTGCTAACATATTCTGAGCCTTAGGGGTGTAGGATGCATTTTTCGTGCAAAAAATATTTTTAGGAATTTCAGTCGTCTGGGATGTGGGTTAGTGCCACTTTCAGGCTGCAAATGTTTTTGGGACATTCAGAGCTCTCTGACACCAATTTTGGCCCACCAACATTTTCTGGACTTTAGGGGGTCTAGGATGCCTGTAAACCCCTTTTTTCGGCCTCCAAAGTGTTCAACATTTGTGCAGGCCTAAGAAGCATTTTAAGTCCTTTTTTTGAGCTGCCAACATTTTCTGATCTTTCCGGGTTGTAGGATGCATTTTTTGTGGCAAAAATATTTTGGGGAATTTCAGTGGTCTAGGATGCGACTTAATGCCCCTTTCAGGCTGCAAATCTGTTTGGGACATTCAGAGCTCTCTGACACTGTTTTTGGGCCACAAACATTTTCTGGACTTTAGGGGGTATCTGATGCCTGTAAACCCCTTTTTTGGGCCTCCAAAGTTTTCAACATTTTTGCAGGCATAAAATGTATTTTAAGGCCTTTTTTGGGCTGCTAACATATTCTGAGCTTCAGGGGTATAGGTTGCATTTTTCGTGCCAAAAATATTTTTTGGAGTTTCAGTGGTCTAGGATGCGGATTAATGCCCCTTTCAGGCTGCAAATGTTTTGGGACATTCAGAGCTCTCTGACACAGATTTTGGCCCACCAACATTTTCTGGACTTTAGGGGGTCTAGGATGCCTGTAAACCCCTTTTTTGGTCCTTCAAAGTTTTCAACATGTTTGCAGGCCTAAAATGCATTTTAAGGCATTTTTGGACTGCTAACATTTTCAGAACTTTCAGGGGTGTAGTATGCATTTTTTGTGCCAAAAATATTTTTGGGAATTTCAGTGGTCTAGGATGCGGGTTAATGCCCGTTTCACTCTGCAAATGTTTTTGGAGCATTCAGGGCTCTCTGACACCATTTTTTGGGCCACCAACATTTTCTCGACTTTAGGGGGTCTAGGATGCCTGTAAACCCCTTTTTTGGTCCTTCAAAGTTTTCAACATGTTTGCAGGCCTAAAATGCATTTTAAGGCATTTTTGGGCTGCTAACATTTTCAGAACTTTCAGGGGTGTAGTATGCATTTTTTGTGCCAAAAATATTTTTTGGAATTTCAGGGGTCTAGGATGCGGGTTAATGCCCGTTTCACTCTGCAAATCTTTTTGGAGCATTCAGGGCTCTCTGACACCATTTTTTGGGCCACCAACATTTTCTCGACTTTAGGGGGTCTAGGATGCCTGTAAACCCCTTTTTTGGTCCTTCAAAGTTTTCAACATTTTTGCAGGCCTAAAATGCATTTTAAGGCATTTTTGGGCTGCTAACATTTTAAGAACTTTCAGGGGTGTAGTATGCATTTTTTGTGCCAAAAATATTTTTGGGAATTTCAGTGGTCTAGGATGCGTGTTAATGCCCGTTTCACTCTGCAAATGTTTTTGGGACATTCAGGGCTCTCTGACACAATTTTTGGGCCACCAACATTTTCTGGACTTTAGGGGATCTAGGATGCCTGTAAACCCCTTTTTTGGACCTTCAAAGTTTTCAACATTTTTGTAGGCATAAGAAGCATTTTAAGTCCATTTTTTGAACTGCCAACATTTTCTGATCTTTCAGGGTTGTAGGATGCATTTTTTGTGCCAAAAGTATTTTGGGGAATTTCAGTGGTCTAGGATGCGACTTAATGCCCCTTTCAGGCTGCAAATCTGTTTGGGACATTCAGAGCTCTCTGACACTGTTTTTGGGCCACAAACATTTTCTGGACTTTAGGGGGTCTAGGGTGCCTGTAAACCCCATTTTTGGGCCTCCAAAGTTTTCAACATTTTTGCAGGCGTAAAATGCATTTTAAGGACTTTTTTGGGCTGCTAACATATTCTGAGCTTCAGGGGTATAGGTTGCATTTTTCGTGCCAAAAATATTTTTTGGAGTTTCAGTACTCTAGGATGCGGGTTAATGCCCCTTTCAGGCTGCAAATGTTTTGGGACATTCAGAGCTCTCTGACACAGATTTTGGCCCACCAACATTTTCTGGACTTTAGGGGGTCTAGGATGCCTCTAAACCCCTTTTTTCCACCTCCAAAGTTTTCTACATTTTTGCAGGCCTAAGATGCACTTTAAGGCCTTTTTTGGGCTGCTAACATTTTCAGAACTTTCAGGGGTGTAGTATGCATTTTTTGTGCCAAAAATATTTTTGGGAATTTCAGTGGTCTAGGATGCCGGTTAATGCCCGTTTCACTCTGCAAATGTTTTTGGGACATTCAGGGCTCTCTGACACCATTTTTGGGCCACCACCATTTTCTGGACTTTAGTGGGTCTAGGATGCCTGTAAACCCCTTTTTTGGTCCTTCAAAGTTTTCAACATTTTTGCAGGCCTAAAATGCATTTTAAGGCCTTAATTGGGCTGCTAACATATTCTGAGCTTCAGGGGTATAGGTTGCATTTTTCATGCCAAAAATATTTTGGGGAATTTCAGTGGTCTAGGATGCGGCTTAATGCCCCTTTCAGGCTGCAAATGTTTTTGGGACATTCAGAGCTCTCTGACCGATTTTGGCCCACCAACATTTTCTGGACTTTAGGGGGTCTAGGATGCTTGTAAACCCCTTTTTTGGGCCTCCAAAGTTTTCAACATTTTTGCAGGCCTAAAATGCATTTGAAGGCCTTTTTTGGGCTGCTAACATATTCTGAGCTTTCAGGGGTGTAGGATGCATTTTTCGTGCCAAAAATATTTTTGGGAATTTCAGTGGTCTAGGATGCGGGTTAATGCCCCTTTCAGGCTGCAAATGTTTTTGGGAATTCAGGGCTCTCTGACACCATTTTTGAGCCACAATCATTTTCTGGACTGTAGGGGGTCTAGGATGCCTGTAAACCCCTTTATTGGTCCTTCAAAGTTTTCAACATTTTTGCAGGCCTAAAATGCATTTTAAGGCCTTTTTTGGGCTGCTAACATATTCTGAGCTTTCAGGGGTGTAGGATGCATTTTTCGTGCCAAAAATATTTTTGGGAATTTCATTGGTCTAGGATGCGGGTTAATGCCCCTTTCAGGCTGCAAATGTTTTTGGGACATTCAGAGCTCTCTGACACAGATTTTGGCCCACCAACATTTTCTGGACTTTAGGGGGTCTAGGATGCCTCTAAACCCCTTTTTTCCACCTCCAAAGTTTTCAACATTTTTGCAAGCCTAAGATGCACTTTAAGGCAATTTTGGGCTGCTAACATTTTCCGAACTTTCAGGGGTGTAGTATGCATTTTTTGTGCCAAAAATATTTTTGGGAATTTCAGTGGTCTAGGATGCCGGTTAATGCCCGTTTCACTCTGCAAATGTTTTTGGGACATTCAGGGCTCTCTGACACCATTTTTGGGCCACCACCATTTTCTGGACTTTAGTGGGTCTAGGATGCCTGTAAACCCCTTTTTGGTCCTTCAAAGTTTTCAACATTTTTGCAGGCCTAAAATGCATTTTAAGGCCTTAATTGGGCTGCTAACATATTCTGACCTTCAGGGGTATAGGTTGCATTTTTCATGCCAAAAATATTTTGGGGAATTTCAGTGGTCTAGGATGCGGCTTAATGCCCCTTTCAGGCTGCAAATGTTTTTGGGACATTCAGAGCTCTCTGACCGATTTTGGCCCACCAACATTTTCTGGACTTTAGGGGGTCTAGGATGCCTGTAAACCCCTTTTTTGGGCCTCCAAAGTTTTCAACATTTTTGCAGGCCTAAAATGCATTTGAAGGCCTTTTTTGGGCTGCTAACATTTTCTGAGCTTTCAGGGGTGTAGGATGCATTTTTCGTGCCAAAAATATTTTTGGGAATTTCAGTGGTCTAGGATGCGGGTTAATGCCCCTTTCAGGCTGCAAATATTTTTGGGACATTCAGGGCTCTCTGACACCATTTTTGGGCCACCAACATTTTCTGGACTTTAGGGGGTCTAGGATGCCTGTAAACCCCTTTTTTGGTCCTTCAAAGTTTTCAACATTTTTGCAGGCCTAAAATGCATGTTAAGGCCTTTTTTGGGCTGCTAACATATTCTGAGCTTCAGGGGTGTAGGATGCATTTTTCGTGCAAAAAATATTTTTGGGAATTTCAGTGGTCTAGGATGCGGGTTAATGCCCCTTTCAGGCTGCAAATGTTTTTGGGAATTCAGGGCTCTCTGACACCATTTTTGAGCCACAATCATTTTCTGGACTTTAGGGGTTCTAGGATGACTGTAACCCCTTTTTTGGGCCTCCAAAGTTTTCAACATTTTTGCAGGCCTAAAATGCATTTTAAGGCCTTTTTTGGGCTGCTAACATATTCTGAGCTTTAGGGGTATAGGTTGCATTTTTCATGCCAAAAATATCTTGGGGAATTTCAGTGGTCTAGGATGCGGCTTAATGCCCCTTTCAGGCTGCAAATGTTTTTGGGACATTCAGAGCTCTCTGACACCGATTTTGGCCTACCAACATTTTCTGGACTTAGGGGGTCTAGGATGCCTGTAAACCCCTTTTTTGGGCCTCCAAAGTTTTCAAAATTTTTGCAGGCCTAAAATGCATTTTGAGGCCTTTTTTGGGCTGCTAACATATTCTGAGCTTTCAGGGGTGTAGTATGCATTTTTTGTGCCAAAAATATTTTTGGGAATTTCAGTGGCCTAGGATGCGGCTTAATGCCCGTTTCACTCTGCAAATGTTTTGGGGACATTCAGGGCTCTCTGACACCATTTTTGGGCCACCAACATTTTCTGGACATTAGGGGGTCTAGGATGTCTGTAAACCCCTTTTTTGGGCCTCCAAAGTTTTCAACATTTTTGCAGGCCTAAAATGCATGTTAAGGCCTTTTTTGGGCTGCTAACATATTCTGAGCCTTAGGGGTGACGGATGCATTTTTCGTGCAAAAAATATTTTTCGGAATTTCAGTGGTCTAGGATGCGGGTTAATGCCCCTTTCAGGCTGCAAATGTTTTTGGGAATTCAGGGCTCTCTGACACCATTTTTGAGCCACAATCATTTTCTGGACTTTAGGGGTTCTAGGATGACTGTAACCCCTTTTTTGGGCCTCCAAAGTTTTCAACATTTTTGCAGGCCTAAAATGCATTTTAAGGCCTTTTTTGGGCTGCTAACATATTCTGAGCTTCAGGGGTATAGGTTGCATTTTTCATGCCAAAAATATCTTGGGGAATTTCAGTGGTCTAGGATGCGGCTTAATGCCCCTTTCAGGCTGCAAATGTTTTTGGGACATTCAGAGCTCTCTGACACCGATTTTGGCCCACCAACATTTTCTGGACTTAGGGGGTCTAGGATGCCTGTAAACCCCTTTTTTGGGCCTCCAAAGTTTTCAAAATTTTTGCAGGCCTAAAATGCATTTTGAGGCCTTTTTTGGGCTGCTAACATATTCTGAGCTTTCAGGGGTGTAGGATGCATTTTTCGTGCCAAAAATATTTTTGGGAATTTCATTGGTCTAGGATGCGGGGGAATGCCCCTTTCAGGCTGCAAATGTTTTTGGGACATTCAGAGCTCTCTGACACAGATTTTGGCCCACCAACATTTTCTGGACTTTAGGGGGTCTAGGATGCCTCTAAACCCCTTTTTTCCACCTCCAAAGTTTTCAACATTTTTGCAAGCCTAAGATGCACTTTAAGGCAATTTTGGGCTGCTAACATTTTCCGAACTTTCAGGGGTGTAGTATGCATTTTTTGTGCCAAAAATATTTTTGGGAATTTCAGTGGCCTAGGATGCGGCTTAATGCCCGTTTCACTCTGCAAATGTTTTGGGGACATTCAGGGCTCTCTGACACCATTTTTGGGCCACCAACATTTTCTGGACATTAGGGGGTCTAGGATGTCTGTAAACCCCTTTTTTGGGCCTCCAAAGTTTTCAACATTTTTGCAGGCCTAAAATGCATGTTAAGGCCTTTTTTGGGCTGCTAACATATTCTGAGCCTTAGGGGTGACGGATGCATTTTTCGTGCAAAAAATATTTTTGGGAATTTCAGTGGTCTAGGATGCCGGTTAATGCCCGTTTCACTCTGCAAATGTTTTTGGGACATTCAGGGCTCTCTGACACCATTTTTGGGCCACCACCATTTTCTGGACTTTAGTGGGTCTAGGATGCCTGTAAACCCCTTTTTGGTCCTTCAAAGTTTTCAACATTTTTGCAGGCCTAAAATGCATTTTAAGGCCTTAATTGGGCTGCTAACATATTCTGAGCTTCAGGGGTATAGGTTGCATTTTTCATGCCAAAAATATTTTGGGGAATTTCAGTGGTCTAGGATGCGGCTTAATGCCCCTTTCAGGCTGCAAATGTTTTTGGGACATTCAGAGCTCTCTGACCGATTTTGGGCCACCAACATTTTCTGGACTTTAGGGGGTCTAGGATGCCTGTAAACCCCTTTTTTGGGCCTCCAAAGTTTTCAACATTTTTGCAGGCCTAAAATGCATTTGAAGGCCTTTTTTGGGCTGCTAACATTTTCTGAGCTTTCAGGGGTGTAGGATGCATTTTTCGTGCCAAAAATATTTTTGGGAATTTCAGTGGTCTAGGATGCGGGTTAATGCCCCTTTCAGGCTGCAAATATTTTTGGGACATTCAGGGCTCTCTGACACCATTTTTGGGCCACCAACATTTTCTGGACTTTAGGGGGTCTAGGATGCCTGTAAACCCCTTTTTTGGTCCTTCAAAGTTTTCAACATTTTTGCAGGCCTAAAATGCATGTTAAGGCCTTTTTTGGGCTGCTAACATATTCTGAGCTTCAGGGGTGTAGGATGCATTTTTCGTGCAAAAATTATTTTTGGGAATTTCAGTGGTCTAGGATGCGGGTTAATGCCCCTTTCAGGCTGCAAATGTTTTTGGGAATTCAGGGCTCTCTGACACCATTTTTGAGCCACAATCATTTTCTGGACTTTAGGGGTTCTAGGATGCCTGTAACCCCTTTTTTGGGCCTCCAAAGTTTTCAACATTTTTGCAGGCCTAAAATGCATTTTAAGGCCTTTTTTGGGCTGCTAACATATTCTGAGCTTCAGGGGTATAGGTTGCATTTTTCATGCCAAAAATATCTTGGGGAATTTCAGTGGTCTAGGATGCGGCTTAATGCCCCTTTCAGGCTGCAAATGTTTTTGGGACATTCAGAGCTCTCTGACACCGATTTTGGCCCACCAACATTTTCTGGATTTAGGGGGTCTAGGATGCCTGTAAACCCCTTTTTTGGGCCTCCAAAGTTTTCAACATTTTTGCAGGCCTAAAATGCATTTTGAGGCCTTTTTTGGGCTGCTAACATATTCTGAGCTTTCAGGGGTGTAGGATGCATTTTTCGTGCCAAAAATATTTTTGGGAATTTCAGTGGTCTAGGATGCGGTTTAATGCCCCTTTTAGGCTGCAAATGTTTTTGGGACATTCAGGACTCTCTGACACCATTTTTGGGCCACCAACATTTTCTGGACGTTAGGGGGTCTAGGATGCCTGTAAACCCCTTTTTTGGTCCTTCAAAGTTTCCAACATTTTTGCAGGCCTAAAATGCATTTTAAGGCCTTTTTTGGGCTGCTAACATATTCTGAGCTTTCAGGGGTGTAGGATGCATTTTTCGTGCCAAAAATATTTTTGGGAATTTCATTGGTCTAGGATGCGGGTTAATGCCCCTTTCAGGCTGCAAATGTTTTTGGGACATTCAGAGCTCTCTGACACAGATTTTGGCCCACCAACATTTTCTGGACTTTAGGGGGTCTAGGATGCCTCTAAACCCCTTTTTTCCACCTCCAAAGTTTTCAACATTTTTGCAAGCCTAAGATGCACTTTAAGGCAATTTTGGGCTGCTAACATTTTCCGAACTTTCAGGGGTGTAGTATGCATTTTTTGTGCCAAAAATATTTTTGGGAATTTCAGTGGCCTAGGATGCGGCTTAATGCCCGTTTCACTCTCCAAATGTTTTAGGGACATTCAGGGCTCTCTGACACCATTTTTGGGCCACCAACATTTTCTGGACTTTAGGGGGTCTAGGATGTCTGTAAACCCCTTTTTTGGGCCTCCAAAGTTTTCAACATTTTTGCAGGCCTAAAATGCATGTTAAGGCCTTTTTTGGGCTGCTAACATATTCTGAGCCTTAGGGGTGACGGATGCATTTTTCGTGCAAAAAATATTTTTGGGAATTTCAGTGGTCTAGGATGTGGGTTAATGCCCCTTTCAGGCTGCAAATGTTTTTGGGACATTCAGGGCTCTCTGACACCATTTTTGGGCCACCAATATTTTCTGGACTTTAGGGGGTCTAGGATGCCTGTAAACCCCTTTTTTGGTCCTTCAAAGTTTTCAACATTTTTGCAGGCCTAAAATGCATTTTAAGACATTTTTGTGCTGCTAACATTTTCAGAACTTTCAGGGGTGTAGTATGCATTTTTTTTGTGCCAAAATTATTTTTGGGAATTTCAGTGGTCTAGGATGCGGCTTAATGCCCCTTTCAGGCTGCAAATGTTTTTGGGACATTCAGAGCTCTCTGACACCGATTTTGGCCCACCAACATTTTCTGGACTTTAGGGGGTCTAGGATGCCTGTAAACCCCTTTTTTGGGCCTCCAAAGTTTTCAACATTTTTGCAGGCCTAAAATGCATTTTAAGGACTTTTTTGGGCTGCTAACATATTCTGAGCTTCAGGGGTATAGGTTGCATTTTTCGTGCCAAAAATATTTTTGGGAGTTTCAGTGGTCTAGGATGCGGGTTAATGCCCCTTTCAGGCTGCAAATGTTTTGGGACATTCAGAGCTCTCTGACACAGATTTTGGCCCACCAACATTTTCTGGACTTTAGGGTGTCTAGGATGCCTCTAAACCCCTTTTTTCCACCTCCAAAGTTTTCTACATTTTTGCAGGCCTAAGATGCACTTTAAGGCCTTGTTTGGGCTGCTAACATTTTCAGAACTTTCAGGGGTGTAGAATGCATTTTTTGTGCCAAAAATATTTTTGGGAGTTTCAGTGGTCTAGGATGCGGGTTAATGCCCCTTTCAGGCTGCAAATGTTTTGGGACATTCAGAGCTCTCTGACACAGATTTTGGCCCACCAACATTTTCTGGACTTTAGGGGGTCTAGGATGCCTGTAAACCCCTTTTTTGGTCCTTCAAAGTTTTCAACATGTTTGCAGGCCTAAAATGCATTTTAAGGCATTTTTGGGCTGCTAACATTTTCAGAACTTTCAGGGGTGTAGTATGCATTTTTTGTGCCAAAAATATTTTTGGGAATTTCAGTGGTCTAGGATGCGGGTTAATGCCCCTTTCAGGCTGCAAATGTTTTTGGGACATTCAGAGCTCTCTGACACCGATTTTGGCCCACCAACATTTTCTGGACTTTAGGGGGTCTAGGATGCCTGTAAACCCCTTTTTTGGGGCCTCCAAAGTTTTCAACATTTTTGCAGGCCTAAAATGCATTTTAAGGCCTTTTTTGGGCTGCTAACATATTCTGAGCTTTCAGGGGTGTAGGATGCATTTTTCGTGCCAAAAATATTTTTGGGAATTTCAGTGGTCTAAGATGCGGTTTAATGCCCCTTTCAGGCTGACAATGTTTTTGGGACATTCAGAGCTCTCTGACACAGATTTTCGCCCACCAACATTTTCTGGACCTTAGGGGGTCTAAGATGCCTCTAAACCCCTTTTTTCCACTTCCAAAGTTTTCAACATTTTTGCAGGCCTAAAATGCATTTTAAGGCATTTTTGGGCTGCTAACATTTTCAGAACTTTCAGGGGTGTAGTATGCATTTTTTGTGCCAAAAATATTTTTGGGAATTTCAGTGGTCTAGGATGCCGGTTAATGCCCGTTTCACTCTGCAAATGTTTTTGGGACATTCAGGGCTCTCTGACACCATTTTTGGGCCACCACCATTTTCTGGACTTTAGTGGGTCTAGGATGCCTGTAAACCCCTTTTTTGGCCCTTCAAAGTTTTCAACATTTTTGCAGGCCTAAAATGCATTTTAAGGCCTTTTTTGGGCTGCTAACATATTCTGAGCCTTAGGGGTGACGGATGCATTTTTCGTGCAAAAAATATTTTTCGGAATTTCAGTGGTCTAGGATGCGGGTTAATGCCCCTTTCAGGCTCCAAATGTTTTTGGGACATTCAGGGCTCTCTGACACCATTTTTGGGCCACCAACATTTTCTGGACTTTAGGGGGTCTAGGATGCCTGTAAACCCCTTTTTTGGTCCTTCAAAGTTTTCAACATTTTTGCAGGCCTAAAATGCATTTTAAGACATTTTTGGGCTGCTAACATTTTCAGAACTTTCAGGGGTGTAGTATGCATTTTTTGTGCCAAAAATATTTTTGGGAATTTCAGTGGTCTAGGATGCGGGTTAATGCCCCTTTGAGGCTGCAAATGTTTTTGGGACATTCAGGGCACTCTGACACCATTTTTGGGCCACCAACATTTTCTGGACTTTAGGGGGTCTAGGATGCCTGTAAACCCCTTTTTTGGTCCTTCAAAGTTTTCAACATTTTTGCAGGCCTAAAATGCATTTTAAGACATTTTTGGGCTGCTAACATTTTCAGAACTTTCAGGGGTGTAGTATGCATTTTTTGTGCCAAAAATATTTTTGGGAATTTCAGTGGTCTAGGATGCGGGTTAATGCCCCTTTGAGGCTGCAAATGTTTTTGGGACATTCAGGGCTCTCTGACACCATTTTTGGGACACCAACATTTTCTGGACTTTAGGGGGTCTAGGATGCCTGTAAACCCCTTTTTTGGGCCTCCAAAGTTTTCAACATTTTTGCAGGCCTAAAATGCATTTTAAGGCATTTTTGGGCTGCTAACATTTTCAGAACTTTCAGGGGTGTAGTATGCATTTTTTGTGCCAAAAATATTTTTGGGCATTTCAGTGGTCTAGGATGCGGGTTAATGCCCGTTTCAGGCTGCACATGTTTTTGGGACATTCAGGACTCTCTGACACCATTTTTGGGCCACCAACACTTTCTGGACTTTAGGGGGTCTAGGATGCCTGTAAACCCCTTTTTTGGTCCTTCAAAGTTTTCAACATTTTTGCAGACCTAAAATGCATTTTAAGGCCTTTTTTGGGCTGCAAACATATTCTGAGCCTTAGGGGTGTAGGATGCATTTTTCGTGCAAAAAATATTTTTAGGAATTTCAGTCGTCTGGGATGTGGGTTAGTGCCACTTTCAGGCTGCAAATGTTTTTGGGACATTCAGAGCTCTCTGACACAGATTTTCGCCCACCAACATTTTCTGGACCTTAGGGGGTCTAAGATGCCTCTAAACCCCTTTTTTCCACTTCCAAAGTTTTCAACATTTTTGCAGGCCTAAAATGCATTTTAAGGCATTTTTGGGCTGCTAACATTTTCAGAACTTTCAGGGGTGTAGTATGCATTTTTTGTGCCAAAAATATTTTTGGGAATTTCAGTGGTCTAGGATGCTGGTTAATGCCCGTTTCACTCTGCAAATGTTTTTGGGACATTCAGGGCTCTCTGACACCATTTTTGGGCCACCACCATTTTCTGGACTTTAGTGGGTCTAGGATGCCTGTAAACCCCTTTTTTGATCCTTCAAAGTTTTCAACATTTTTGCAGGCCTAAAATGCATTTTAAGGCCTTTTTTGGGCTGCTAACATATTCTGAGCCTTAGGGGTGACGGATGCATTTTTCGTGCAAAAAATATTTTTGGGAATTTCAGTGGTCTAGGATGTGGGTTAATGCCCCTTTCAGGCTGCAAATGTTTTTGGGACATTCAGGGCTCTCTGACACCATTTTTGGGCCACCAATATTTTCTGGACTTTAGGGGGTCTAGGATGCCTGTAAACCCCTTTTTTGGTCCTTCAAAGTTTTCAACATTTTTGCAGGCCTAAAATGCATTTTAAGACATTTTTGTGCTGCTAACATTTTCAGAACTTTCAGGGGTGTAGTATGCATTTTTTTTGTGCCAAAATTATTTTTGGGAATTTCAGTGGTCTAGGATGCGGCTTAATGCCCCTTTCAGGCTGCAAATGTTTTTGGGACATTCAGAGCTCTCTGACACCGATTTTGGCCCACCAACATTTTCTGGACTTTAGGGGGTCTAGGATGCCTGTAAACCCCTTTTTTGGGCCTCCAAAGTTTTCAACATTTTTGCAGGCCTAAAATGCATTTTAAGGACTTTTTTGGGCTGCTAACATATTCTGAGCTTCAGGGGTATAGGTTGCATTTTTCGTGCCAAAAATATTTTTGGGAGTTTCAGTGGTCTAGGATGCGGGTTAATGCCCCTTTCAGGCTGCAAATGTTTTGGGACATTCAGAGCTCTCTGACACAGATTTTGGCCCACCAACATTTTCTGGACTTTAGGGTGTCTAGGATGCCTCTAAACCCCTTTTTTCCACCTCCAAAGTTTTCTACATTTTTGCAGGCCTAAGATGCACTTTAAGGCCTTGTTTGGGCTGCTAACATTTTCAGAACTTTCAGGGGTGTAGAATGCATTTTTTGTGCCAAAAATATTTTTGGGAGTTTCAGTGGTCTAGGATGCGGGTTAATGCCCCTTTCAGGCTGCAAATGTTTTGGGACATTCAGAGCTCTCTGACACAGATTTTGGCCCACCAACATTTTCTGGACTTTAGGGGGTCTAGGATGCCTGTAAACCCCTTTTTTGGTCCTTCAAAGTTTTCAACATGTTTGCAGGCCTAAAATGCATTTTAAGGCATTTTTGGGCTGCTAACATTTTCAGAACTTTCAGGGGTGTAGTATGCATTTTTTGTGCCAAAAATATTTTTGGGAATTTCAGTGGTCTAGGATGCGGGTTAATGCCCCTTTCAGGCTGCAAATGTTTTTGGGACATTCAGAGCTCTCTGACACCGATTTTGGCCCACCAACATTTTCTGGACTTTAGGGGGTCTAGGATGCCTGTAAACCCCTTTTTTGGGGCCTCCAAAGTTTTCAACATTTTTGCAGGCCTAAAATGCATTTTAAGGCCTTTTTTGGGCTGCTAACATATTCTGAGCTTTCAGGGGTGTAGGATGCATTTTTCGTGCCAAAAATATTTTTGGGAATTTCAGTGGTCTAAGATGCGGTTTAATGCCCCTTTCAGGCTGACAATGTTTTTGGGACATTCAGAGCTCTCTGACACAGATTTTCGCCCACCAACATTTTCTGGACCTTAGGGGGTCTAAGATGCCTCTAAACCCCTTTTTTCCACTTCCAAAGTTTTCAACATTTTTGCAGGCCTAAAATGCATTTTAAGGCATTTTTGGGCTGCTAACATTTTCAGAACTTTCAGGGGTGTAGTATGCATTTTTTGTGCCAAAAATATTTTTGGGAATTTCAGTGGTCTAGGATGCCGGTTAATGCCCGTTTCACTCTGCAAATGTTTTTGGGACATTCAGGGCTCTCTGACACCATTTTTGGGCCACCACCATTTTCTGGACTTTAGTGGGTCTAGGATGCCTGTAAACCCCTTTTTTGGCCCTTCAAAGTTTTCAACATTTTTGCAGGCCTAAAATGCATTTTAAGGCCTTTTTTGGGCTGCTAACATATTCTGAGCCTTAGGGGTGACGGATGCATTTTTCGTGCAAAAAATATTTTTCGGAATTTCAGTGGTCTAGGATGCGGGTTAATGCCCCTTTCAGGCTCCAAATGTTTTTGGGACATTCAGGGCTCTCTGACACCATTTTTGGGCCACCAACATTTTCTGGACTTTAGGGGGTCTAGGATGCCTGTAAACCCCTTTTTTGGTCCTTCAAAGTTTTCAACATTTTTGCAGGCCTAAAATGCATTTTAAGACATTTTTGGGCTGCTAACATTTTCAGAACTTTCAGGGGTGTAGTATGCATTTTTTGTGCCAAAAATATTTTTGGGAATTTCAGTGGTCTAGGATGCGGGTTAATGCCCCTTTGAGGCTGCAAATGTTTTTGGGACATTCAGGGCACTCTGACACCATTTTTGGGCCACCAACATTTTCTGGACTTTAGGGGGTCTAGGATGCCTGTAAACCCCTTTTTTGGTCCTTCAAAGTTTTCAACATTTTTGCAGGCCTAAAATGCATTTTAAGACATTTTTGGGCTGCTAACATTTTCAGAACTTTCAGGGGTGTAGTATGCATTTTTTGTGCCAAAAATATTTTTGGGAATTTCAGTGGTCTAGGATGCGGGTTAATGCCCCTTTGAGGCTGCAAATGTTTTTGGGACATTCAGGGCTCTCTGACACCATTTTTGGGACACCAACATTTTCTGGACTTTAGGGGGTCTAGGATGCCTGTAAACCCCTTTTTTGGGCCTCCAAAGTTTTCAACATTTTTGCAGGCCTAAAATGCATTTTAAGGCATTTTTGGGCTGCTAACATTTTCAGAACTTTCAGGGGTGTAGTATGCATTTTTTGTGCCAAAAATATTTTTGGGCATTTCAGTGGTCTAGGATGCGGGTTAATGCCCGTTTCAGGCTGCACATGTTTTTGGGACATTCAGGACTCTCTGACACCATTTTTGGGCCACCAACACTTTCTGGACTTTAGGGGGTCTAGGATGCCTGTAAACCCCTTTTTTGGTCCTTCAAAGTTTTCAACATTTTTGCAGACCTAAAATGCATTTTAAGGCCTTTTTTGGGCTGCAAACATATTCTGAGCCTTAGGGGTGTAGGATGCATTTTTCGTGCAAAAAATATTTTTAGGAATTTCAGTCGTCTGGGATGTGGGTTAGTGCCACTTTCAGGCTGCAAATGTTTTTGGGACATTCAGAGCTCTCTGACACAGATTTTCGCCCACCAACATTTTCTGGACCTTAGGGGGTCTAAGATGCCTCTAAACCCCTTTTTTCCACTTCCAAAGTTTTCAACATTTTTGCAGGCCTAAAATGCATTTTAAGGCATTTTTGGGCTGCTAACATTTTCAGAACTTTCAGGGGTGTAGTATGCATTTTTTGTGCCAAAAATATTTTTGGGAATTTCAGTGGTCTAGGATGCTGGTTAATGCCCGT
Source organism: Ambystoma mexicanum (assembly GCF_040938575.1). Taxonomy (NCBI): domain Eukaryota; kingdom Metazoa; phylum Chordata; class Amphibia; order Caudata; family Ambystomatidae; genus Ambystoma; species Ambystoma mexicanum. The sequence continues at coordinate 731,020,386 of NC_090939.1, read as the reverse complement.
TTCACTCTGCAAATGTTTTTGGGACATTCAGGGCTCTCTGACACCATTTTTGGGCCACCACCATTTTCTGGACTTTAGTGGGTCTAGGATGCCTGTAAACCCCTTTTTTGATCCTTCAAAGTTTTCAACATTTTTGCAGGCCTAAAATGCATTTTAAGGCCTTTTTTGGGCTGCTAACATATTCTGAGCCTTAGGGGTGACGGATGCATTTTTCGTGCAAAAAATATTTTTCGGAATTTCAGTGGTCTAGGATGCGGGTTAATGTCCCTTTCAGGCTCCAAATGTTTTTGGGACATTCAGGGCTCTCTGACACCATTTTTGGGCCACCAACATTTTCTGGACTTTAGGGGGTCTAGGATGCCTGTAAACCCCTTTTTTGGTCCTTCAAAGTTTTCAACATTTTTGCAGGCCTAAAATGCATTTTAAGACATTTTTGGGCTGCTAACATTTTCAAAACTTTCAGGGGTGTAGTATGCATTTTTTGTGCCAAAAATATTTTTGGGAATTTCAGTGGTCTAGGATGCGGGTTAATGCCCCTTTGAGGCTGCAAATGTTTTTGGGACATTCAGGGCACTCTGACACCATTTTTGGGCCACCAACATTTTCTGGACTTTAGGGGGTCTAGGATGCCTGTAAACCCCTTTTTTGGTCCTTCAAAGTTTTCAACATTTTTGCAGGCCTAAAATGCATTTTAAGACATTTTTGGGCTGCTAACATTTTCAGAACTTTCAGGGGTGTAGTATGCATTTTTTGTGCCAAAAATATTTTTGGGAATTTCAGTGGTCTAGGATGCGGGTTAATGCCCCTTTGAGGCTGCAAATGTTTTTGGGACATTCAGGGCTCTCTGACACCATTTTTGGGACACCAACATTTTCTGGACTTTAGGGGGTCTAGGATGCCTGTAAACCCCTTTTTTGGTCCTTCAAAGTTTTCAACATTTTTGCAGGCCTAAAATGCATTTTAAGACATTTTTGGGCTGCTAACATTTTCAGAACTTTCAGGGGTGTAGTATGCATTTTTTGTGCCAAAAATATTTTTGGGAATTTCAGTGGTCTAGGATGCGGGTTAATGCCCCTTTCAGGCTGCAAACGTTTTTGGGACATTCCGAGCTCTCTGACACCGATTTTGGCCCACCAACATTTTCTGGACTTTAGGGGGTCTAGGATGCCTGTAAACCCCTTTTTTGGGCCTCCAAAGTTTTCAACATTTTTGCAGGCCTAAAATCCATTTTAAGGCCTTTTTTGGGCTGCTAACATATTCTGAGCTTTCAGGGGTGTAGGATGCATTTTTCGTGCCAAAAATATTTTTGGGAATTTCAGTGGTCTAAGATGCGGTTTAATGCCCCTTTCAGGCTGCAAATGTTTTTGGGACATTCAGGACTCTCTGACACCATTTTTGGGCCACCAACATTTTCTGGACTTTAGGGGGTCTAGGATGCCTGTAAACCCCTTTTTTGGTCCTTCAAAGTTTTCAACATTTTTGCAGGCCTAAAATGCATTTTAAGACATTTTTGGGCTGCTAACATTTTCAAAACTTTCAGGGGTGTAGTATGCATTTTTTGTGCCAAAAATATTTTTGGGAATTTCAGTGGTCTAGGATGCGGGTTAATGCCCCTTTGAGGCTGCAAATGTTTTTGGGACATTCAGGGCTCTCTGACACCATTTTTGGGACACCAACATTTTCTGGACTTTAGTGGGTCTAGGATGCCTGTAAACCCCTTTTTTGGTCCTTCAAAGTTTTCAACATTTTTGCAGGCCTAAAATGCATTTTAAGACATTTTTGGGCTGCTAACATTTTCAGAACTTTCAGGGGTGTAGTATGCATTTTTTGTGCCAAAAATATTTTTGGGAATTTCAGTGGTCTAGGATGCGGGTTAATGCCCCTTTCAGGCTGCAAACGTTTTTGGGACATTCCGAGCTCTCTGACACCGATTTTGGCCCACCAACATTTTCTGGACTTTAGGGGGTCTAGGATGCCTGTAAACCCCTTTTTTGGGCCTCCAAAGTTTTCAACATTTTTGCAGGCCTAAAATGCATTTTAAGGCCTTTTTTGGGCTGCTAACATATTCTGAGCTTTCAGGGGTGTAGGATGCATTTTTCGTGCCAAAAATATTTTTGGGAATTTCAGTGGTCTAGGATGCGGGTTAATGCCCCTTTCAGGCTGACAATGTTTTTGGGACATTCAGAGCTCTCTGACACAGATTTTCGCCCACCAACATTTTCTGGACCTTAGGGGGTCTAAGATGCCTCTAAACCCCTTTTTTCCACTTCCAAAGTTTTCAACATTTTTGCAGGCCTAAAATGCATTTTAAGGCATTTTTGGGCTGCTAACATTTTCAGAACTTTCAGGGGTGTAGTATGCATTTTTTGTGCCAAAAATATTTTTGGGAATTTCAGTGGTCTAGGATGCCGGTTAATGCCCGTTTCACTCTGCAAATGTTTTTGGGACATTCAGGGCTCTCTGACACCATTTTTGGGCCACCACCATTTTCTGGACTTTAGGGGGTCTGGGATGCCCGTAAACCCCTTTTTTGGACCTTCAAAGTTTTCAACATTTTTGTAGGCTTAAGATGCATTTTAACTCCTTTTTTTGAGATGCCAACATTTTCTGATCTTTCAGGGTTGTAGGATGCATTTTTTGTGCCAAAAATATTTTTGGGAATTTCAGTGGTCTGGGGTGTGGGTTAGTGCCACTTTCAGGCTGCAAATGTTTTTGGGACATTCAGAGCTCTCTGACACCGATTTTGGCCCACCAACATTTTCTGGACTTTAGGGGGTCTAGGATGCCTGTAAACCCCTTTTTTGGACCTTCAAAGTTTTTAACATTTCTGCAGGCCTAAGAAGCATTTTAAGTCCTTTTTTTGAACTGCCAATATTTTCTGATCTTTCAGGGTTGTAGGATGCATTTTTTGTGGCAAAAATATTTTGGGGAATTTCAGTGGTCTAGGATGCGACTTAATGCCCCTTTCAGGCTGCAAATCTGTTTGGGACATTCAGAGCTCTCTGACACTGTTTTTGGGCCACAAACATTTTCTGGACTTTAGGGGGTCTAGGATGCCTGTAAACCCCATTTTTGGGCCTCCAAAGTTTTCAACATTTTTGCAGGCGTAAAATGCATTTTAAGGACTTTTTTGGGCTGCTAACATATTCTGAGCTTCAGGGGTATAGGTTGCATTTTTCGTGCCAAAAATATTTTTGGGAGTTTCAGTGGTCTAGGATGCGGGTTAATGCCCCTTTCAGGCTGCAAATGTTTTGGGACATTCAGAGCTCTCTGACACAGATTTTGGCCCACCAACATTTTCTGGACTTTAGGGTGTCTAGGATGCCTCTAAACCCCTTTTTTCCACCTCCAAAGTTTTCTACATTTTTGCAGGCCTAAAATGCATTTTAAGGCATTTTTGGGCTGCTAACATATTCTGAGCTTCAGGGGTATAGGTTGCATTTTTCGTGCCAAAAATATTTTTGGGAATTTCAGTGGTCTAGGATGCGAGTTAATGCCCCTTTCAGGCTGACAATGTTTTTGGGACATTCAGAGCTCTCTGACACAGATTTTGGCCCACCAACATTTTCTGGACTTTAGGGGTCTAAGATGCCTGTAAACCCCTTTTTTGGCCCTTCAAAGTTTTCAACATTTTTGCAGGCCTAAAATGCATTTTAAGGCATTTTTGGGCTGCTAACATTTTCAGAACTTTCAGGGGTGTAGTATGCATTTTTTGTGCCAAATATATTTTTGGGAATTTCAGTGGTCTAGGATGCGGGTTACTGCCCCTTTCAGGCTGCAAATGTTTTTGGGACATTCAGGGCTCTCTGACACCATTTCTGGGCCACCAACATTTTCTGGACTTTAGGGGGTCTAGGATGCCTGTAAACCCCTTTTTTGGTCCGTCAAAGTTTTCAACATTTTTGCAGGCCTAAAATGCATTTTGAGCCCTTTTTTGGGCTGCTAACATATTCTGAGCTTCATGGGTGTAGGATGCATTTTTCGTGCCAAAAATATTTTTGGGAATTTCAGTGGTCTAGGATGCGGGTTAATGCCCGTTTCACTCTGCAAATGTTTTTGGGACATTCAGGGCTCTCTGACACCATTTTTGGGCCACCAACATTTTCTGGACTTTAGGGGGTCTAGGATGCCTGTAAACCCCTTTTTTGGGCCTCCAAAGTTTTCAACATTTTTGCAGGCCTAAAATGCATTTTAAGGACTTTTTTGGGCTGCTAACATATTCTGAGCTTCAGGGGTATAGGTTGCATTTTTCGTGCCAAAAATATTTTTGGGAGTTTCAGTGGTCTAGGATGCGGGTTAATGCCCCTTTCAGGCTGCAAATGTTTTGGGACATTCAGAGCTCTCTGACACAGATTTTGGCCCACCAACATTTTCTGGACTTTAGGGTGTCTAGGATGCCTCTAAACCCCTTTTTTCCACCTCCAAAGTTTTCTACATTTTTGCAGGCCTAAGATGCACTTTAAGGCCTTGTTTGGGCTGCTAACATTTTCAGAACTTTCAGGGGTGTAGAATGCATTTTTTGTGCCAAAAATATTTTTGGGAGTTTCAGTGGTCTAGGATGCGGGTTAATGCCCCTTTCAGGCTGCAAATGTTTTGGGACATTCAGAGCTCTCTGACACAGATTTTGGCCCACCAACATTTTCTGGACTTTAGGGGGTCTAGGATGCCTGTAAACCCCTTTTTTGGTCCTTCAAAGTTTTCAACATGTTTGCAGGCCTAAAATGCATTTTAAGGCATTTTTGGGCTGCTAACATTTTCAGAACTTTCAGGGGTGTAGTATGCATTTTTTGTGCCAAAAATATTTTTGGGAATTTCAGTGGTCTAGGATGCGGGTTAATGCCCCTTTCAGGCTGCAAATGTTTTTGGGACATTCAGAGCTCTCTGACACCGATTTTGGCCCACCAACATTTTCTGGACTTTAGGGGGTCTAGGATGCCTGTAAACCCCTTTTTTGGGGCCTCCAAAGTTTTCAACATTTTTGCAGGCCTAAAATGCATTTTAAGGCCTTTTTTGGGCTGCTAACATATTCTGAGCTTTCAGGGGTGTAGGATGCATTTTTCGTGCCAAAAATATTTTTGGGAATTTCAGTGGTCTAAGATGCGGTTTAATGCCCCTTTCAGGCTGACAATGTTTTTGGGACATTCAGAGCTCTCTGACACAGATTTTCGCCCACCAACATTTTCTGGACCTTAGGGGGTCTAAGATGCCTCTAAACCCCTTTTTTCCACTTCCAAAGTTTTCAACATTTTTGCAGGCCTAAAATGCATTTTAAGGCATTTTTGGGCTGCTAACATTTTCAGAACTTTCAGGGGTGTAGTATGCATTTTTTGTGCCAAAAATATTTTTGGGAATTTCAGTGGTCTAGGATGCCGGTTAATGCCCGTTTCACTCTGCAAATGTTTTTGGGACATTCAGGGCTCTCTGACACCATTTTTGGGCCACCACCATTTTCTGGACTTTAGTGGGTCTAGGATGCCTGTAAACCCCTTTTTTGGTCCTTCAAAGTTTTCAACATTTTTGCAGGCCTAAAATGCATTTTAAGGCCTTTTTTGGGCTGCTAACATATTCTGAGCCTTAGGGGTGACGGATGCATTTTTCGTGCAAAAAATATTTTTCGGAATTTCAGTGGTCTAGGATGCGGGTTAATGCCCCTTTCAGGCTCCAAATGTTTTTGGGACATTCAGGGCTCTCTGACACCATTTTTGGGCCACCAACATTTTCTGGACTTTAGGGGGTCTAGGATGCCTGTAAACCCCTTTTTTGGTCCTTCAAAGTTTTCAACATTTTTGCAGGCCTAAAATGCATTTTAAGACATTTTTGGGCTGCTAACATTTTCAGAACTTTCAGGGGTGTAGTATGCATTTTTTGTGCCAAAAATATTTTTGGGAATTTCAGTGGTCTAGGATGCGGGTTAATGCCCCTTTGAGGCTGCAAATGTTTTTGGGACATTCAGGGCACTCTGACACCATTTTTGGGCCACCAACATTTTCTGGACTTTAGGGGGTCTAGGATGCCTGTAAACCCCTTTTTTGGTCCTTCAAAGTTTTCAACATTTTTGCAGGCCTAAAATGCATTTTAAGACATTTTTGGGCTGCTAACATTTTCAGAACTTTCAGGGGTGTAGTATGCATTTTTTGTGCCAAAAATATTTTTGGGAATTTCAGTGGTCTAGGATGCGGGTTAATGCCCCTTTGAGGCTGCAAATGTTTTTGGGACATTCAGGGCTCTCTGACACCATTTTTGGGACACCAACATTTTCTGGACTTTAGGGGGTCTAGGATGCCTGTAAACCCCTTTTTTGGTCCTTCAAAGTTTTCAACATTTTTGCAGGCCTAAAATGCATTTTAAGACATTTTTGGGCTGCTAACATTTTCAGAACTTTCAGGGGTGTAGTATGCATTTTTTGTGCCAAAAATATTTTTGGGAATTTCAGTGGTCTAGGATGCGGGTTAATGCCCCTTTCAGGCTGCAAACGTTTTTGGGACATTCCGAGCTCTCTGACACCGATTTTGGCCCACCAACATTTTCTGGACTTTAGGGGGTCTAGGATGCCTGTAAACCCCTTTTTTGGGCCTCCAAAGTTTTCAACATTTTTGCAGGCCTAAAATGCATTTTAAGGCATTTTCGGGCTGCTAACATTTTCAGAACTTTCAGGGGTGTAGTATGCATTTTTTGTGCCAAAAATATTTTTGGGCATTTCAGTGGTCTAGGATGCGGGTTAATGCCCGTTTCAGGCTGCACATGTTTTTGGGACATTCAGGACTCTCTGACACCATTTTTGGGCCACCAACACTTTCTGGACTTTAGGGGGTCTAGGATGCCTGTAAACCCCTTTTTTGGTCCTTCAAAGTTTTCAACATTTTTGCAGACCTAAAATGCATTTTAAGGCCTTTTTTGGGCTGCAAACATATTCTGAGCCTTAGGGGTGTAGGATGCATTTTTCGTGCAAAAAATATTTTTAGGAATTTCAGTCGTCTGGGATGTGGGTTAGTGCCACTTTCAGGCTGCAAATGTTTTTGGGACATTCAGAGCTCTCTGACACAGATTTTCGCCCACCAACATTTTCTGGACCTTAGGGGGTCTAAGATGCCTCTAAACCCCTTTTTTCCACTTCCAAAGTTTTCAACATTTTTGCAGGCCTAAAATGCATTTTAAGGCATTTTTGGGCTGCTAACATTTTCAGAACTTTCAGGGGTGTAGTATGCATTTTTTGTGCCAAAAATATTTTTGGGAATTTCGGTGGTCTAGGATGCTGGTTAATGCCCGTTTCACTCTGCAAATGTTTTTGGGACATTCAGGGCTCTCTGACACCATTTTTGGGCCACCACCATTTTCTGGACTTTAGTGGGTCTAGGATGCCTGTAAACCCCTTTTTTGATCCTTCAAAGTTTTCAACATTTTTGCAGGCCTAAAATGCATTTTAAGGCCTTTTTTGGGCTGCTAACATATTCTGAGCCTTAGGGGTGACGGATGCATTTTTCGTGCAAAAAATATTTTTCGGAATTTCAGTGGTCTAGGATGCGGGTTAATGTCCCTTTCATGCTCCAAATGTTTTTGGGACATTCAGGGCTCTCTGACACCATTTTTGGGCCACCAACATTTTCTGGACTTTAGGGGGTCTAGGATGCCTGTAAACCCCTTTTTTGGTCCTTCAAAGTTTTCAACATTTTTGCAGGCCTAAAATGCATTTTAAGACATTTTTGGGCTGCTAACATTTTCAAAACTTTCAGGTGTGTAGTATGCATTTTTTGTGCCAAAAATATTTTTGGGAATTTCAGTGGTCTAGGATGCGGGTTAATGCCCCTTTGAGGCTGCAAATGTTTTTGGGACATTCAGGGCACTCTGACACCATTTTTGGGCCACCAACATTTTCTGGACTTTAGGGGGTCTAGGATGCCTGTAAACCCCTTTTTTGGTCCTTCAAAGTTTTCAACATTTTTGCAGGCCTAAAATGCATTTTAAGACATTTTTGGGCTGCTAACATTTTCAGAACTTTCAGGGGTGTAGTATGCATTTTTTGTGCCAAAAATATTTTTGGGAATTTCAGTGGTCTAGGATGCGGGTTAATGCCCCTTTGAGGCTGCAAATGTTTTTGGGACATTCAGGGCTCTCTGACACCATTTTTGGGACACCAACATTTTCTGGACTTTAGGGGGTCTAGGATGCCTGTAAACCCCTTTTTTGGTCCTTCAAAGTTTTCAACATTTTTGCAGGCCTAAAATGCATTTTAAGACATTTTTGGGCTGCTAACATTTTCAGAACTTTCAGGGGTGTAGTATGCATTTTTTGTGCCAAAAATATTTTTGGGAATTTCAGTGGTCTAGGATGCGGGTTAATGCCCCTTTCAGGCTGCAAACGTTTTTGGGACATTCCGAGCTCTCTGACACCGATTTTGGCCCACCAACATTTTCTGGACTTTAGGGGGTCTAGGATGCCTGTAAACCCCTTTTTTGGGCCTCCAAAGTTTTCAACATTTTTGCAGGCCTAAAATGCATTTTAAGGCCTTTTTTGGGCTGCTAACATATTCTGAGCTTTCAGGGGTGTAGGATGCATTTTTCGTGCCAAAAATATTTTTGGGAATTTCAGTGGTCTAAGATGCGGTTTAATGCCCCTTTCAGGCTGCAAATGTTTTTGGGACATTCAGGACTCTCTGACACCATTTTTGGGCCACCAACATTTTCTGGACTTTAGGGGGTCTAGGATGCCTGTAAACCCCTTTTTTGGTCCTTCAAAGTTTTCAACATTTTTGCAGGCCTAAAATGCATTTTAAGACATTTTTGGGCTGCTAACATTTTCAAAACTTTCAGGGGTGTAGTATGCATTTTTTGTGCCAAAAATATTTTTGGGAATTTCAGTGGTCTAGGATGCGGGTTAATGCCCCTTTGAGGCTGCAAATGTTTTTGGGACATTCAGGGCTCTCTGACACCATTTTTGGGACACCAACATTTTCTGGACTTTAGTGGGTCTAGGATGCCTGTAAACCCCTTTTTTGGTCCTTCAAAGTTTTCAACATTTTTGCAGGCCTAAAATGCATTTTAAGACATTTTTGGGCTGCTAACATTTTCAGAACTTTCAGGGGTGTAGTATGCATTTTTTGTGCCAAAAATATTTTTGGGAATTTCAGTGGTCTAGGATGCGGGTTAATGCCCCTTTCAGGCTGCAAACGTTTTTGGGACATTCCGAGCTCTCTGACACCGATTTTGGCCCACCAACATTTTCTGGACTTTAGGGGGTCTAGGATGCCTGTAAACCCCTTTTTTGGGCCTCCAAAGTTTTCAACATTTTTGCAGGCCTAAAATGCATTTTAAGGCCTTTTTTGGGCTGCTAACATATTCTGAGCTTTCAGGGGTGTAGGATGCATTTTTCGTGCCAAAAATATTTTTGGGAATTTCAGTGGTCTAGGATGCGGGTTAATGCCCCTTTCAGGCTGACAATGTTTTTGGGACATTCAGAGCTCTCTGACACAGATTTTCGCCCACCAACATTTTCTGGACCTTAGGGGGTCTAAGATGCCTCTAAACCCCTTTTTTCCACTTCCAAAGTTTTCAACATTTTTGCAGGCCTAAAATGCATTTTAAGGCATTTTTGGGCTGCTAACATTTTCAGAACTTTCAGGGGTGTAGTATGCATTTTTTGTGCCAAAAATATTTTTGGGAATTTCAGTGGTCTAGGATGCCGGTTAATGCCCGTTTCACTCTGCAAATGTTTTTGGGACATTCAGGGCTATCTGACACCATTTTTGGGCCACCACCATTTTCTGGACTTTAGGGGGTCTGGGATGCCCGTAAACCCCTTTTTTGGACCTTCAAAGTTTTCAACATTTTTGTAGGCTTAAGATGCATTTTAACTCCTTTTTTTGAGATGCCAACATTTTCTGATCTTTCAGGGTTGTAGGATGCATTTTTTGTGCCAAAAATATTTTTGGGAATTTCAGTGGTCTGGGGTGTGGGTTAGTGCCACTTTCAGGCTGCAAATGTTTTTGGGACATTCAGAGCTCTCTGACACCGATTTTGGCCCACCAACATTTTCTGGACTTTAGGGGGTCTAGGATGCCTGTAAACCCCTTTTTTGGACCTTCAAAGTTTTTAACATTTCTGCAGGCCTAAGAAGCATTTTAAGTCCTTTTTTTGAACTGCCAATATTTTCTGATCTTTCAGGGTTGTAGGATGCATTTTTTGTGGCAAAAATATTTTGGAGAATTTCAGTGGTCTAGGATGCGACTTAATGCCCCTTTCAGGCTGCAAATCTGTTTGGGACATTCAGAGCTCTCTGACACTGTTTTTGGGCCACAAACATTTTCTGGACTTTAGGGGGTCTAGGATGCCTGTAAACCCCATTTTTGGGCCTCCAAAGTTTTCAACATTTTTGCAGGCGTAAAATGCATTTTAAGGACTTTTTTGGGCTGCTAACATATTCTGAGCTTCAGGGGTATAGGTTGCATTTTTCGTGCCAAAAATATTTTTGGGAGTTTCAGTGGTCTAGGATGCGGGTTAATGCCCCTTTCAGGCTGCAAATGTTTTGGGACATTCAGAGCTCTCTGACACAGATTTTGGCCCACCAACATTTTCTGGACTTTAGGGTGTCTAGGATGCCTCTAAACCCCTTTTTTCCACCTCCAAAGTTTTCTACATTTTTGCAGGCCTAAGATGCACTTTAAGGCCTTTTTTGGGCTGCTAACATTTTCAGAACTTTCAGGGGTGTAGTATGCATTTTTTGTGCCAAAAATATTTTTGGGAATTTCAGTGGGCTAGGATGCGAGTTAATGCCCCTTTCAGGCTGACAATGTTTTTGGGACATTCAGAGCTCTCTGACACAGATTTTGGCCCACCAACATTTTCTGGACTTTAGGGGTCTAAGATGCCTGTAAACCCCTTTTTTGGCCCTTCAAAGTTTTCAACATTTTTGCAGGCCTAAAATGCATTTTAAGGCATTTTTGGGCTGCTAACATTTTCAGAACTTTCAGGGGTGTAGTATGCATTTTTTGTGCCAAATATATTTTTGGGAATTTCAGTGGTCTAGGATGCGGGTTACTGCCCCTTTCAGGCTGCAAATGTTTTTGGGACATTCAGGGCTCTCTGACACCATTTCTGGGCCACCAACATTTTCTGGACTTTAGGGGGTCTAGGATGCCTGTAAACCCCTTTTTTGGTCCGTCAAAGTTTTCAACATTTTTGCAGGCCTAAAATGCATTTTAAGGACTTTTTTGGGCTGCTAACATATTCTGAGCTTCAGGGGTATAGGTTGCATTTTTCGTGCCAAAAATATTTTTGGGAGTTTCAGTGGTCTAGGATGCGGGTTAATGCCCCTTTCAGGCTGCAAATGTTTTGGGACATTCAGAGCTCTCTGACACAGATTTTGGCCCACCAACATTTTCTGGACTTTAGGGTGTCTAGGATGCCTCTAAACCCCTTTTTTCCACCTCCAAAGTTTTCTACATTTTTGCAGGCCTAAGATGCACTTTAAGGCCTTGTTTGGGCTGCTAACATTTTCAGAACTTTCAGGGGTGTAGAATGCATTTTTTGTGCCAAAAATATTTTTGGGAGTTTCAGTGGTCTAGGATGCGGGTTAATGCCCCTTTCAGGCTGCAAATGTTTTGGGACATTCAGAGCTCTCTGACACAGATTTTGGCCCACCAACATTTTCTGGACTTTAGGGGGTCTAGGATGCCTGTAAACCCCTTTTTTGGTCCTTCAAAGTTTTCAACATGTTTGCAGGCCTAAAATGCATTTTAAGGCATTTTTGGGCTGCTAACATTTTCAGAACTTTCAGGGGTGTAGTATGCATTTTTTGTGCCAAAAATATTTTTGGGAATTTCAGTGGTCTAGGATGCGGGTTAATGCCCCTTTCAGGCTGCAAATGTTTTTGGGACATTCAGAGCTCTCTGACACCGATTTTGGCCCACCAACATTTTCTGGACTTTAGGGGGTCTAGGATGCCTGTAAACCCCTTTTTTGGGGCCTCCAAAGTTTTCAACATTTTTGCAGGCCTAAAATGCATTTTAAGGCCTTTTTTGGGCTGCTAACATATTCTGAGCTTTCAGGGGTGTAGGATGCATTTTTCGTGCCAAAAATATTTTTGGGAATTTCAGTGGTCTAAGATGCGGTTTAATGCCCCTTTCAGGCTGACAATGTTTTTGGGACATTCAGAGCTCTCTGACACAGATTTTCGCCCACCAACATTTTCTGGACCTTAGGGGGTCTAAGATGCCTCTAAACCCCTTTTTTCCACTTCCAAAGTTTTCAACATTTTTGCAGGCCTAAAATGCATTTTAAGGCATTTTTGGGCTGCTAACATTTTCAGAACTTTCAGGGGTGTAGTATGCATTTTTTGTGCCAAAAATATTTTTGGGAATTTCAGTGGTCTAGGATGCCGGTTAATGCCCGTTTCACTCTGCAAATGTTTTTGGGACATTCAGGGCTCTCTGACACCATTTTTGGGCCACCACCATTTTCTGGACTTTAGTGGGTCTAGGATGCCTGTAAACCCCTTTTTTGGTCCTTCAAAGTTTTCAACATTTTTGCAGGCCTAAAATGCATTTTAAGGCCTTTTTTGGGCTGCTAACATATTCTGAGCCTTAGGGGTGACGGATGCATTTTTCGTGCAAAAAATATTTTTCGGAATTTCAGTGGTCTAGGATGCGGGTTAATGCCCCTTTCAGGCTCCAAATGTTTTTGGGACATTCAGGGCTCTCTGACACCATTTTTGGGCCACCAACATTTTCTGGACTTTAGGGGGTCTAGGATGCCTGTAAACCCCTTTTTTGGTCCTTCAAAGTTTTCAACATTTTTGCAGGCCTAAAATGCATTTTAAGACATTTTTGGGCTGCTAACATTTTCAGAACTTTCAGGGGTGTAGTATGCATTTTTTGTGCCAAAAATATTTTTGGGAATTTCAGTGGTCTAGGATGCGGGTTAATGCCCCTTTGAGGCTGCAAATGTTTTTGGGACATTCAGGGCACTCTGACACCATTTTTGGGCCACCAACATTTTCTGGACTTTAGGGGGTCTAGGATGCCTGTAAACCCCTTTTTTGGTCCTTCAAAGTTTTCAACATTTTTGCAGGCCTAAAATGCATTTTAAGACATTTTTGGGCTGCTAACATTTTCAGAACTTTCAGGGGTGTAGTATGCATTTTTTGTGCCAAAAATATTTTTGGGAATTTCAGTGGTCTAGGATGCGGGTTAATGCCCCTTTGAGGCTGCAAATGTTTTTGGGACATTCAGGGCTCTCTGACACCATTTTTGGGACACCAACATTTTCTGGACTTTAGGGGGTCTAGGATGCCTGTAAACCCCTTTTTTGGTCCTTCAAAGTTTTCAACATTTTTGCAGGCCTAAAATGCATTTTAAGACATTTTTGGGCTGCTAACATTTTCAGAACTTTCAGGGGTGTAGTATGCATTTTTTGTGCCAAAAATATTTTTGGGAATTTCAGTGGTCTAGGATGCGGGTTAATGCCCCTTTCAGGCTGCAAACGTTTTTGGGACATTCCGAGCTCTCTGACACCGATTTTGGCCCACCAACATTTTCTGGACTTTAGGGGGTCTAGGATGCCTGTAAACCCCTTTTTTGGGCCTCCAAAGTTTTCAACATTTTTGCAGGCCTAAAATGCATTTTAAGGCATTTTTGGGCTGCTAACATTTTCAGAACTTTCAGGGGTGTAGTATGCATTTTTTGTGCCAAAAATAATTTTGGGCATTTCAGTGGTCTAGGATGCGGGTTAATGCCCGTTTCAGGCTGCACATGTTTTTGGGACATTCAGGACTCTCTGACACCATTTTTGGGCCACCAACACTTTCTGGACTTTAGGGGGTCTAGGATGCCTGTAAACCCCTTTTTTGGTCCTTCAAAGTTTTCAACATTTTTGCAGACCTAAAATGCATTTTAAGGCCTTTTTTGGGCTGCAAACATATTCTGAGCCTTAGGGGTGTAGGATGCATTTTTCGTGCAAAAAATATTTTTAGGAATTTCAGTCGTCTGGGATGTGGGTTAGTGCCACTTTCAGGCTGCAAATGTTTTTGGGACATTCAGAGCTCTCTGACACAGATTTTCGCCCACCAACATTTTCTGGACCTTAGGGGGTCTAAGATGCCTCTAAACCCCTTTTTTCCACTTCCAAAGTTTTCAACATTTTTGCAGGCCTAAAATGCATTTTAAGGCATTTTTGGGCTGCTAACATTTTCAGAACTTTCAGGGGTGTAGTATGCATTTTTTGTGCCAAAAATATTTTTGGGAATTTCAGTGGTCTAGGATGCTGGTTAATGCCCGTTTCACTCTGCAAATGTTTTTGGGACATTCAGGGCTCTCTGACACCATTTTTGGGCCACCACCATTTTCTGGACTTTAGTGGGTCTAGGATGCCTGTAAACCCCTTTTTTGATCCTTCAAAGTTTTCAACATTTTTGCAGGCCTAAAATGCATTTTAAGGCCTTTTTTGGGCTGCTAACATATTCTGAGCCTTAGGGGTGACGGATGCATTTTTCGTGCAAAAAATATTTTTCGGAATTTCAGTGGTCTAGGATGCGGGTTAATGTCCCTTTCATGCTCCAAATGTTTTTGGGACATTCAGGGCTCTCTGACACCATTTTTGGGCCACCAACATTTTCTGGACTTTAGGGGGTCTAGGATGCCTGTAAACCCCTTTTTTGGTCCTTCAAAGTTTTCAACATTTTTGCAGGCCTAAAATGCATTTTAAGACATTTTTGGGCTGCTAACATTTTCAAAACTTTCAGGGGTGTAGTATGCATTTTTTGTGCCAAAAATATTTTTGGGAATTTCAGTGGTCTAGGATGCGGGTTAATGCCCCTTTGAGGCTGCAAATGTTTTTGGGACATTCAGGGCACTCTGACACCATTTTTGGGCCACCAACATTTTCTGGACTTTAGGGGGTCTAGGATGCCTGTAAACCCCTTTTTTGGTCCTTCAAAGTTTTCAACATTTTTGCAGGCCTAAAATGCATTTTAAGACATTTTTGGGCTGCTAACATTTTCAGAACTTTCAGGGGTGTAGTATGCATTTTTTGTGCCAAAAATATTTTTGGGAATTTCAGTGGTCTAGGATGCGGGTTAATGCCCCTTTGAGGCTGCAAATGTTTTTGGGACATTCAGGGCTCTCTGACACCATTTTTGGGACACCAACATTTTCTGGACTTTAGGGGGTCTAGGATGCCTGTAAACCCCTTTTTTGGTCCTTCAAAGTTTTCAACATTTTTGCAGGCCTAAAATGCATTTTAAGACATTTTTGGGCTGCTAACATTTTCAGAACTTTCAGGGGTGTAGTATGCATTTTTTGTGCCAAAAATATTTTTGGGAATTTCAGTGGTCTAGGATGCGGGTTAATGCCCCTTTCAGGCTGCAAACGTTTTTGGGACATTCCGAGCTCTCTGACACCGATTTTGGCCCACCAACATTTTCTGGACTTTAGGGGGTCTAGGATGCCTGTAAACCCCTTTTTTGGGCCTCCAAAGTTTTCAACATTTTTGCAGGCCTAAAATGCATTTTAAGGCCTTTTTTGGGCTGCTAACATATTCTGAGCTTTCAGGGGTGTAGGATGCATTTTTCGTGCCAAAAATATTTTTGGGAATTTCAGTGGTCTAAGATGCGGTTTAATGCCCCTTTCAGGCTGCAAATGTTTTTGGGACATTCAGAGCTCTCTGACACAGATTTTCGCCCACCAACATTTTCTGGACCTTAGGGGGTCTAAGATGCCTCTAAACCCCTTTTTTCCACTTCCAAAGTTTTCAACATTTTTGCAGGCCTAAAATGCATTTTAAGGCATTTTTGGGCTGCTAACATTTTCAGAACTTTCAGGGGTGTAGTATGCATTTTTTGTGCCAAAAATATTTTTGGGAATTTCAGTGGTCTAGGATGCCGGTTAATGCCCGTTTCACTCTGCAAATGTTTTTGGGACATTCAGGGCTCTCTGACACCATTTTTGGGCCACCACCATTTTCTGGACTTTAGGGGGTCTGGGATGCCCGTAAACCCCTTTTTTGGACCTTCAAAGTTTTCAACATTTTTGTAGGCTTAAGATGCATTTTAACTCCTTTTTTTGAGATGCCAACATTTTCTGATCTTTCAGGGTTGTAGGATGCATTTTTTGTGCCAAAAATATTTTTGGGAATTTCAGTGGTCTGGGGTGTGGGTTAGTGCCACTTTCAGGCTGCAAATGTTTTTGGGACATTCAGAGCTCTCTGACACCGATTTTGGCCCACCAACATTTTCTGGACTTTAGGGGGTCTAGGATGCCTGTAAACCCCTTTTTTGGACCTTCAAAGTTTTTAACATTTCTGCAGGCCTAAGAAGCATTTTAAGTCCTTTTTTTGAACTGCCAATATTTTCTGATCTTTCAGGGTTGTAGGATGCATTTTTTGTGGCAAAAATATTTTGGAGAATTTCAGTGGTCTAGGATGCGACTTAATGCCCCTTTCAGGCTGCAAATCTGTTTGGGACATTCAGAGCTCTCTGACACTGTTTTTGGGCCACAAACATTTTCTGGACTTTAGGGGGTCTAGGATGCCTGTAAACCCCATTTTTGGGCCTCCAAAGTTTTCAACATTTTTGCAGGCGTAAAATGCATTTTAAGGACTTTTTTGGGCTGCTAACATATTCTGAGCTTCAGGGGTATAGGTTGCATTTTTCGTGCCAAAAATATTTTTGGGAGTTTCAGTGGTCTAGGATGCGGGTTAATGCCCCTTTCAGGCTGCAAATGTTTTGGGACATTCAGAGCTCTCTGACACAGATTTTGGCCCACCAACATTTTCTGGACTTTAGGGTGTCTAGGATGCCTCTAAACCCCTTTTTTCCACCTCCAAAGTTTTCTACATTTTTGCAGGCCTAAGATGCACTTTAAGGCCTTTTTTGGGCTGCTAACATTTTCAGAACTTTCAGGGGTGTAGTATGCATTTTTTGTGCCAAAAATATTTTTGGGAATTTCAGTGGTCTAGGATGCGAGTTAATGCCCCTTTCAGGCTGACAATGTTTTTGGGACATTCAGAGCTCTCTGACACAGATTTTGGCCCACCAACATTTTCTGGACTTTAGGGGTCTAAGATGCCTGTAAACCCCTTTTTTGGCCCTTCAAAGTTTTCAACATTTTTGCAGGCCTAAAATGCATTTTAAGGCATTTTTGGGCTGCTAACATTTTCAGAACTTTCAGGGGTGTAGTATGCATTTTTTGTGCCAAATATATTTTTGGGAATTTCAGTGGTCTAGGATGCGGGTTACTGCCCCTTTCAGGCTGCAAATGTTTTTGGGACATTCAGGGCTCTCTGACACCATTTCTGGGCCACCAACATTTTCTGGACTTTAGGGGGTCTAGGATGCCTGTAAACCCCTTTTTTGGTCCGTCAAAGTTTTCAACATTTTTGCAGGCCTAAAATGCATTTTAAGCCCTTTTTTGGGCTGCTAACATATTCTGAGCTTCATGGGTGTAGGATGCATTTTTCGTGCCAAAAATATTTTTGGGAATTTCAGTGGTCTAGGATGCGGGTTAATGCCCGTTTCACTCTGCAAATGTTTTTGGGACATTCAGGGCTCTCTGACACCATTTTTGGGCCACCAACATTTTCTGGACTTTAGGGGGTCTAGGATGCCTGTAAACCCCTTTTTTGGTCCTTCAAAGTTTTCAACATTTTTGCAGGCCTAAAACGCATTTTAAGGCCTTTTTTGGGCTGCTAACATATTCTGAGCTTCATGGGTGTAGGATGCATTTTTCGTGCCAAAAATATTTTTGGGAATTTCAGTGGTCTAGGATGCGGGTTAATGCCCGTTTCACTCTGCAAATGTTTTTGGGACATTCAGAGCTCTCTGACACAGATTTTGGCCCACCAACATTTTCTGGACTTTAGGGGGTCTCGGATGCCTGTAAACCCCTTTTTTGGTCCTTGAAAGTTTTCAACATTTTTGCAGGCCTAAAATGCATTTTAAGGCATTTTTGGGCTGCTAACATTTTCAGAACTTTCAGGGGTGTAGTATGCATTTTTTGTGCCAAAAATATTTTTGGGAATTTCAGTGGTCTAGGATGCGGCTTAATGCCCGTTTCACTCTGCAAATGTTTTTGGGACATTCAGGGCTCTCTAGGACCAACATTTTCTGGACTTTAGGGGGTCTAGGATGCCTGTAAACCCCTTTTTTGGTCCTTCAAAGTTTTCAACATTTTTGCAGGCCTAAAATGCATTTTAAGGCCTTTTTTTGAGATGCCAACATTTTCTGATCTTTCAGGGTTGTAGGATGCATTTTTTGTGCCAAAAATATTTTTTAGGAATTTCAGTGGTCTGGGATGTGGGTTAGTGCCACTTTCAGGCTGCAAATGTTTTTGGGACATTCAGAGCTCTCTGACACCGATTTTGGCCCACCAACATTTTCTGGACTTTAGGGGGTCTAGGATGCCTGTAAACCCCTTTTTTTCGGCCTCCAAAGTGTTCAACATTTGTGCAGGCCTAAGAAGCATTTTAAGTCCTTTTTTTGAGCTGCCAACATTTTCTGATCTTTCAGGGTTGTAGGATGCATTTTTTGTGGCAAAAATATTTTGGGGAATTTCAGTGGTCTAGGATGCGACTTAATGCCCCTTTCAGGCTGCAAATCTGTTTGGGACATTCAGAGCTCTCTGACACTGTTTTTGGGCCACAAACATTTTCTGGACTTTAGGGGGTCTAGGATGCCTGTAAACCCCTTTTTTGGTCCTTCAAAGTTTTCAACATTTTTGCAGGCATAAAATGTATTTTAAGGCCTTTTTTGGGCTGCTAACATATTCTGAGCTTCAGGGGTATAGGTTGCATTTTTCGTGCCAAAAATATTTTTTGTAGTTTCAGTGGTCTAGGATGCGGATTAATGCCCCTTTCAGGCTGCAAATGTTTTGGGACATTCAGAGCTCTCTGACACAGATTTTGGCCCACCAACATTTTCTGGACTTTAGGGGGTCTAGGATGCCTGTAAACCCCTTTTTTGGTCCTTCAAAGTTTTCAACATGTTTGCAGGCCTAAAATGCATTTTAAGGCATTTTTGGGCTGCTAACATTTTCAGAACTTTCAGGGGTGTAGTATGCATTTTTTGTGCCAAAAATATTTTTGGGAATTTCAGTGGTCTAGGATGCGGTTTAATGCCCGTTTCACTCTGCAAATGTTTTTGGAGCATTCAGGGCTCTCTGACACCATTTTTTGGGCCACCAACATTTTCTGGACTTTAGGGAGTCTAGGATGCCTGTAAACCCCTTTTTTGGTCCTTCAAAGTTTTCAACATTTTTGCAGGCCTAAAATGCATTTTAAGGCATTTTTGGGCTGCTAACATTTTCAGAACTTTCAGGGGTGTAGTATGCATTTTTTGTGCCAAAAATATTTTTGGGCATTTCAGTGGTCTAGGATGCGGGTTAATGCCCGTTTCCAGGCTGCACATGTTTTTGGGACATTCAGGACTCTCTGACACCATTTTTGGGCCACCAACACTTTCTGGACTTTAGGGGGTCTAGGATGCCTGTAAACCCCTTTTTTGGTCCTTCAAAGTTTTCAACATTTTTGCAGACCTAAAATGCATTTTAAGGCCTTTTTTGGGCTGCTAACATATTCTGAGCCTTAGGGGTGTAGGATGCATTTTTCGTGCAAAAAATATTTTTAGGAATTTCAGTCGTCTGGGATGTGGGTTAGTGCCACTTTCAGGCTGCAAATGTTTTTGGGACATTCAGAGCTCTCTGACACCAATTTTGGCCCACCAACATTTTCTGGACTTTAGGGGGTCTAGGATGCCTGTAAACCCCTTTTTTCGGCCTCCAAAGTGTTCAACATTTGTGCAGGCCTAAGAAGCATTTTAAGTCCTTTTTTTGAGCTGCCAACATTTTCTGATCTTTCCGGGTTGTAGGATGCATTTTTTGTGGCAAAAATATTTTGGGGAATTTCAGTGGTCTAGGATGCGACTTAATGCCCCTTTCAGGCTGCAAATCTGTTTGGGACATTCAGAGCTCTCTGACACTGTTTTTGGGCCACAAACATTTTCTGGACTTTAGGGGGTATCTGATGCCTGTAAACCCCTTTTTTGGGCCTCCAAAGTTTTCAACATTTTTGCAGGCATAAAATGTATTTTAAGGCCTTTTTTGGGCTGCTAACATATTCTGAGCTTCAGGGGTATAGGTTGCATTTTTCGTGCCAAAAATATTTTTTGGAGTTTCAGTGGTCTAGGATGCGGATTAATGCCCCTTTCAGGCTGCAAATGTTTTGGGACATTCAGAGCTCTCTGACACAGATTTTGGCCCACCAACATTTTCTGGACTTTAGGGGGTCTAGGATGCCTGTAAACCCCTTTTTTGGTCCTTCAAAGTTTTCAACATGTTTGCAGGCCTAAAATGCATTTTAAGGCATTTTTGGACTGCTAACATTTTCAGAACTTTCAGGGGTGTAGTATGCATTTTTTGTGCCAAAAATATTTTTGGGAATTTCAGTGGTCTAGGATGCGGGTTAATGCCCGTTTCACTCTGCAAATGTTTTTGGAGCATTCAGGGCTCTCTGACACCATTTTTTGGGCCACCAACATTTTCTCGACTTTAGGGGGTCTAGGATGCCTGTAAACCCCTTTTTTGGTCCTTCAAAGTTTTCAACATGTTTGCAGGCCTCAAATGCATTTTAAGGCATTTTTGGGCTGCTAACATTTTCAGAACTTTCAGGGGTGTAGTATGCATTTTTTGTGCCAAAAATATTTTTGGGAATTTCAGTGGTCTAGGATGCGGGTTAATGCCCGTTTCACTCTGCAAATGTTTTTGGAGCATTCAGGGCTCTCTGACACCATTTTTTGGGCCACCAACATTTTCTCGACTTTAGGGGGTCTAGGATGCCTGTAAACCCCTTTTTTGGTCCTTCAAAGTTTTCAACATTTTTGCAGGCCTAAAATGCATTTTAAGGCATTTTTGGGCTGCTAACATTTTAAGAACTTTCAGGGGTGTAGTATGCATTTTTTGTGCCAAAAATATTTTTGGGAATTTCAGTGGTCTAGGATGCGTGTTAATGCCCGTTTCACTCTGCAAATGTTTTTGGGACATTCAGGGCTCTCTGACACAATTTTTGGGCCACCAACATTTTCTGGACTTTAGGGGATCTAGGATGCCTGTAAACCCCTTTTTTGGACCTTCAAAGTTTTCAACATTTTTGTAGGCATAAGAAGCATTTTAAGTCCATTTTTTGAACTGCCAACATTTTCTGATCTTTCAGGGTTGTAGGATGCATTTTTTGTGCCAAAAATATTTTGGGGAATTTCAGTGGTCTAGGATGCGACTTAATGCCCCTTTCAGGCTGCAAATCTGTTTGGGACATTCAGAGCTCTCTGACACTGTTTTTGGGCCACAAACATTTTCTGGACTTTAGGGGGTCTAGGATGCCTGTAAACCCCATTTTTCCACCTCCAAAGTTTTCTACATTTTTGCAGGCCTAAGATGCACTTTAAGGCCTTTTTTGGGCTGCTAACATTTTCAGAACTTTCAGGGGTGTAGTATGCATTTTTTGTGCCAAAAATATTTTTGGGAATTTCAGTGGTCTGGGATGCCGGTTAATGCCCGTTTCACTCTGCAAATGTTTTTGGGACATTCAGGGCTCTCTGACACCATTTTTGGGCCACCACCATTTTCTGGACTTTAGTGGGTCTAGGATGCCTGTAAACCCCTTTATTGGTCCTTCAAAGTTTTCAACATTTTTGCAGGCCTAAAATGCATTTTGAGGCCTTTTTTGGGCTGCTAACATATTCTGAGCTTTCAGGGGTGTAGGATGCATTTTTCGTGCCAAAAATATTTTTGGGAATTTCATTGGTCTAGGATGCGGGGGAATGCCCCTTTCAGGCTGCAAATGTTTTTGGGACATTCAGAGCTCTCTGACACAGATTTTGGCCCACCAACATTTTCTGGACTTTAGGGGGTCTAGGATGCCTCTAAACCCCTTTTTTCCACCTCCAAAGTTTTCAACATTTTTGCAAGCCTAAGATGCACTTTAAGGCAATTTTGGGCTGCTAACATTTTCCGAACTTTCAGGGGTGTAGTATGCATTTTTTGTGCCAAAAATATTTTTGGGAATTTCAGTGGCCTAGGATGCGGCTTAATGCCCGTTTCACTCTGCAAATGTTTTGGGGACATTCAGGGCTCTCTGACACCATTTTTGGGCCACCAACATTTTCTGGACATTAGGGGGTCTAGGATGTCTGTAAACCCCTTTTTTGGGCCTCCAAAGTTTTCAACATTTTTGCAGGCCTAAAATGCATGTTAAGGCCTTTTTTGGGCTGCTAACATATTCTGAGCTTCAGGGGTATAGGTTGCATTTTTCATGCCAAAAATATTTTGGGGAATTTCAGTGGTCTAGGATGCGGCTTAATGCCCCTTTCAGGCTGCAAATGTTTTTGGGACATTCAGAGCTCTCTGACCGATTTTGGGCCACCAACATTTTCTGGACTTTAGGGGGTCTAGGATGCCTGTAAACCCCTTTTTTGGGCCTCCAAAGTTTTCAACATTTTTGCAGGCCTAAAATGCATTTGAAGGCCTTTTTTGGGCTGCTAACATTTTCTGAGCTTTCAGGGGTGTAGGATGCATTTTTCCTGCCAAAAATATTTTTGGGAATTTCAGTGGTCTAGGATGCGGGTTAATGCCCCTTTCAGGCTGCAAATATTTTTGGGACATTCAGGGCTCTCTGACACCATTTTTGGGCCACCAACATTTTCTGGACTTTAGGGGGTCTAGGATGCCTGTAAACCCCTTTTTTGGTCCTTCAAAGTTTTCAACATTTTTGCAGGCCTAAAATGCATGTTAAGGCCTTTTTTGGGCTGCTAACATATTCTGAGCTTCAGGGGTGTAGGATGCATTTTTCGTGCAAAAATTATTTTTGGGAATTTCAGTGGTCTAGGATGCGGGTTAATGCCCCTTTCAGGCTGCAAATGTTTTTGGGAATTCAGGGCTCTCTGACACCATTTTTGAGCCACAATCATTTTCTGGACTTTAGGGGTTCTAGGATGCCTGTAACCCCTTTTTTGGGCCTCCAAAGTTTTCAACATTTTTGCAGGTCTAAAATGCATTTTAAGGCCTTTTTTGGGCTGCTAACATATTCTGAGCTTCAGGGGTATAGGTTGCATTTTTCATGCCAAAAATATCTTGGGGAATTTCAGTGGTCTAGGATGCGGCTTAATGCCCCTTTCAGGCTGCAAATGTTTTTGGGACATTCAGAGCTCTCTGACACCGATTTTGGCCCACCAACATTTTCTGGATTTAGGGGGTCTAGGATGCCTGTAAACCCCTTTTTTGGGCCTCCAAAGTTTTCAACATTTTTGCAGGCCTAAAATGCATTTTGAGGCCTTTTTTGGGCTGCTAACATATTCTGAGCTTTCAGGGGTGTAGGATGCATTTTTCGTGCCAAAAATATTTTTGGGAATTTCAGTGGTCTAGGATGCGGTTTAATGCCCCTTTTAGGCTGCAAATGTTTTTGGGACATTCAGGACTCGCTGACACCATTTTTGGGCCACCAACATTTTCTGGACGTTAGGGGGTCTAGGATGCCTGTAAACCCCTTTTTTGGTCCTTCAAAGTTTCCAACATTTTTGCAGGCCTAAAATGCATTTTAAGGCCTTTTTTGGGCTGCTAACATATTCTGAGCTTTCAGGGGTGTAGGATGCATTTTTCGTGCCAAAAATATTTTTGGGAATTTCATTGGTCTAGGATGCGGGTTAATGCCCCTTTCACTCTCCAAATGTTTTAGGGACATTCAGGGCTCTCTGACACCATTTTTGGGCCACCAACATTTTCTGGACTTTAGGGGGTCTAGGATGTCTGTAAACCCCTTTTTTGGGCCTCCAAAGTTTTCAACATTTTTGCAGGCCTAAAATGCATGTTAAGGCCTTTTTTGGGCTGCTAACATATTCTGAGCCTTAGGGGTGACGGATGCATTTTTCGTGCAAAAAATATTTTTGGGAATTTCAGTGGTCTAGGATGCGGCTTAATGCCCCTTTCAGGCTGCAAATGTTTTTGGGACATTCAGAGCTCTCTGACACCGATTTTGGCCCACCAACATTTTCTGGACTTTAGGGGGTCTAGGATGCCTGTAAACCCCTTTTTTGGGCCTCCAAAGTTTTCAACATTTTTGCAGGCCTAAAATGCATTTTAAGGACTTTTTTGGGCTGCTAACATATTCTGAGCTTCAGGGGTATAGGTTGCATTTTTCGTGCCAAAAATATTTTTGGGAGTTTCAGTGGTCTAGGATGCGGGTTAATGCCCCTTTCAGGCTGCAAATGTTTTGGGACATTCAGAGCTCTCTGACACAGATTTTGGCCCACCAACATTTTCTGGACTTTAGGGTGTCTAGGATGCCTCTAAACCCCTTTTTTCCACCTCCAAAGTTTTCTACATTTTTGCAGGCCTAAGATGCACTTTAAGGCCTTTTTTGGGCTGCTAACATTTTCAGAACTTTCAGGGGTGTAGAATGCATTTTTTGTGCCAAAAATATTTTTGGGAGTTTCAGTGGTCTAGGATGCGGGTTAATGCCCCTTTCAGGCTGCAAATGTTTTGGGACATTCAGAGCTCTCTGACACAGATTTTGGCCCACCAACATTTTCTGGACTTTAGGGGGTCTAGGATGCCTGTAAACCCCTTTTTTGGTCCTTCAAAGTTTTCAACATGTTTGCAGGCCTAAAATGCATTTTAAGGCATTTTTGGGCTGCTAACATTTTCAGAACTTTCAGGGGTGTAGTATGCATTTTTTGTGCCAAAAATATTTTTGGGAATTTCAGTGGTCTAGGATGCGGGTTAATGCCCCTTTCAGGCTGCAAATGTTTTTGGGACATTCAGAGCTCTCTGACACCGATTTTGGCCCACCAACATTTTCTGGACTTTAGGGGGTCTAGGATGCCTGTAAACCCCTTTTTTGGGGCCTCCAAAGTTTTCAACATTTTTGCAGGCCTAAAATGCATTTTAAGGCCTTTTTTGGGCTGCTAACATATTCTGAGCTTTCAGGGGTGTAGGATGCATTTTTCGTGCCAAAAATATTTTTGGGAATTTCAGTGGTCTAAGATGCGGTTTAATGCCCCTTTCAGGCTGACAATGTTTTTGGGACATTCAGAGCTCTCTGACACAGATTTTCGCCCACCAACATTTTCTGGACCTTAGGGGGTCTAAGATGCCTCTAAACCCCTTTTTTCCACTTCCAAAGTTTTCAACATTTTTGCAGGCCTAAAATGCATTTTAAGGCATTTTTGGGCTGCTAACATTTTCAGAACTTTCAGGGGTGTAGTATGCATTTTTTGTGCCAAAAACATTTTTGGGAATTTCAGTGGTCTAGGATGCCGGTTAATGCCCGTTTCACTCTGCAAATGTTTTTGGGACATTCAGGGCTCTCTGACACCATTTTTGGGCCACCACCATTTTCTGGACTTTAGTGGGTCTAGGATGCCTGTAAACCCCTTTTTTGGTCCTTCAAAGTTTTCAACATTTTTGCAGGCCTAAAATGCATTTTAAGGCCTTTTTTGGGCTGCTAACATATTCTGAGCCTTAGGGGTGACGGATGCATTTTTCGTGCAAAAAATATTTTTCGGAATTTCAGTGGTCTAGGATGCGGGTTAATGCCCCTTTCAGGCTCCAAATGTTTTTGGGACATTCAGGGCTCTCTGACACCATTTTTGGGCCACCAACATTTTCTGGACTTTAGGGGGTCTAGGATGCCTGTAAACCCCTTTTTTGGTCCTTCAAAGTTTTCAACATTTTTGCAGGCCTAAAATGCATTTTAAGACATTTTTGGGCTGCTAACATTTTCAGAACTTTCAGGGGTGTAGTATGCATTTTTTGTGCCAAAAATATTTTTGGGAATTTCAGTGGTCTAGGATGCGGGTTAATGCCCCTTTGAGGCTGCAAATGTTTTTGGGACATTCAGGGCACTCTGACACCATTTTTGGGCCACCAACATTTTCTGGACTTTAGGGGGTCTAGGATGCCTGTAAACCCCTTTTTTGGTCCTTCAAAGTTTTCAACATTTTTGCAGGCCTAAAATGCATTTTAAGACATTTTTGGGCTGCTAACATTTTCAGAACTTTCAGGGGTGTAGTATGCATTTTTTGTGCCAAAAATATTTTTGGGAATTTCAGTGGTCTAGGATGCGGGTTAATGCCCCTTTGAGGCTGCAAATGTTTTTGGGACATTCAGGGCTCTCTGACACCATTTTTGGGACACCAACATTTTCTGGACTTTAGGGGGTCTAGGATGCCTGTAAACCCCTTTTTTGGTCCTTCAAAGTTTTCAACATTTTTGCAGGCCTAAAATGCATTTTAAGACATTTTTGGGCTGCTAACATTTTCAGAACTTTCAGGGGTGTAGTATGCATTTTTTGTGCCAAAAATATTTTTGGGAATTTCAGTGGTCTAGGATGCGGGTTAATGCCCCTTTCAGGCTGCAAACGTTTTTGGGACATTCCGAGCTCTCTGACACCGATTTTGGCCCACCAACATTTTCTGGACTTTAGGGGGTCTAGGATGCCTGTAAACCCCTTTTTTGGGCCTCCAAAGTTTTCAACATTTTTGCAGGCCTAAAATGCATTTTAAGGCATTTTTGGGCTGCTAACATTTTCAGAACTTTCAGGGGTGTAGTATGCATTTTTTGTGCCAAAAATATTTTTGGGCATTTCAGTGGTCTAGGATGCGGGTTAATGCCCGTTTCAGGCTGCACATGTTTTTGGGACATTCAGGACTCTCTGACACCATTTTTGGGCCACCAACACTTTCTGGACTTTAGGGGGTCTAGGATGCCTGTAAACCGCTTTTTTGGTCCTTCAAAGTTTTCAACATTTTTGCAGACCTAAAATGCATTTTAAGGCCTTTTTTGGGCTGCAAACATATTCTGAGCCTTAGGGGTGTAGGATGCATTTTTCGTGCAAAAAATATTTTTAGGAATTTCAGTCGTCTGGGATGTGGGTTAGTGCCACTTTCAGGCTGCAAATGTTTTTGGGACATTCAGAGCTCTCTGACACAGATTTTCGCCCACCAACATTTTCTGGACCTTAGGGGGTCTAAGATGCCTCTAAACCCCTTTTTTCCACTTCCAAAGTTTTCAACATTTTTGCAGGCCTAAAATGCATTTTAAGGCATTTTTGGGCTGCTAACATTTTCAGAACTTTCAGGGGTGTAGTATGCATTTTTTGTGCCAAAAATATTTTTGGGAATTTCAGTGGTCTAGGATGCTGGTTAATGCCCGTTTCACTCTGCAAATGTTTTTGGGACATTCAGGGCTCTCTGACACCATTTTTGGGCCACCACCATTTTCTGGACTTTAGTGGGTCTAGGATGCCTGTAAACCCCTTTTTTGATCCTTCAAAGTTTTCAACATTTTTGCAGGCCTAAAATGCATTTTAAGGCCTTTTTTGGGCTGCTAACATATTCTGAGCCTTAGGGGTGACGGATGCATTTTTCGTGCAAAAAATATTTTTCGGAATTTCAGTGGTCTAGGATGCGGGTTAATGTCCCTTTCAGGCTCCAAATGTTTTTGGGACATTCAGGGCTCTCTGACACCATTTTTGGGCCACCAACATTTTCTGGACTTTAGGGGGTCTAGGATGCCTGTAAACCCCTTTTTTGGTCCTTCAAAGTTTTCAACATTTTTGCAGGCCTAAAATGCATTTTAAGACATTTTTGGGCTGCTAACATTTTCAAAACTTTCAGGGGTGTAGTATGCATTTTTTGTGCCAAAAATATTTTTGGGAATTTCAGTGGTCTAGGATGCGGGTTAATGCCCCTTTGAGGCTGCAAATGTTTTTGGGACATTCAGGGCACTCTGACACCATTTTTGGGCCACCAACATTTTCTGGACTTTAGGGGGTCTAGGATGCCTGTAAACCCCTTTTTTGGTCCTTCAAAGTTTTCAACATTTTTGCAGGCCTAAAATGCATTTTAAGACATTTTTGGGCTGCTAACATTTTCAGAACTTTCAGGGGTGTAGTATGCATTTTTTGTGCCAAAAATATTTTTGGGAATTTCAGTGGTCTAGGATGCGGGTTAATGCCCCTTTGAGGCTGCAAATGTTTTTGGGACATTCAGGGCTCTCTGACACCATTTTTGGGACACCAACATTTTCTGGACTTTAGGGGGTCTAGGATGCCTGTAAACCCCTTTTTTGGTCCTTCAAAGTTTTCAACATTTTTGCAGGCCTAAAATGCATTTTAAGACATTTTTGGGCTGCTAACATTTTCAGAACTTTCAGGGGTGTAGTATGCATTTTTTGTGCCAAAAATATTTTTGGGAATTTCAGTGGTCTAGGATGCGGGTTAATGCCCCTTTCAGGCTGCAAACGTTTTTGGGACATTCCGAGCTCTCTGACACCGATTTTGGCCCACCAACATTTTCTGGACTTTAGGGGGTCTAGGATGCCTGTAAACCCCTTTTTTGGGCCTCCAAAGTTTTCAACATTTTTGCAGGCCTAAAATGCATTTTAAGGCCTTTTTTGGGCTGCTAACATATTCTGAGCTTTCAGGGGTGTAGGATGCATTTTTCGTGCCAAAAATATTTTTGGGAATTTCAGTGGTCTAAGATGCGGTTTAATGCCCCTTTCAGGCTGCAAATGTTTTTGGGACATTCAGGACTCTCTGACACCATTTTTGGGCCACCAACATTTTCTGGACTTTAGGGGGTCTAGGATGCCTGTAAACCCCTTTTTTGGTCCTTCAAAGTTTTCAACATTTTTGCAGGCCTAAAATGCATTTTAAGACATTTTTGGGCTGCTAACATTTTCAAAACTTTCAGGGGTGTAGTATGCATTTTTTGTGCCAAAAATATTTTTGGGAATTTCAGTGGTCTAGGATGCGGGTTAATGCCCCTTTGAGGCTGCAAATGTTTTTGGGACATTCAGGGCTCTCTGACACCATTTTTGGGACACCAACATTTTCTGGACTTTAGTGGGTCTAGGATGCCTGTAAACCCCTTTTTTGGTCCTTCAAAGTTTTCAACATTTTTGCAGGCCTAAAATGCATTTTAAGACATTTTTGGGCTGCTAACATTTTCAGAACTTTCAGGGGTGTAGTATGCATTTTTTGTGCCAAAAATATTTTTGGGAATTTCAGTGGTCTAGGATGCGGGTTAATGCCCCTTTCAGGCTGCAAACGTTTTTGGGACATTCCGAGCTCTCTGACACCGATTTTGGCCCACCAACATTTTCTGGACTTTAGGGGGTCTAGGATGCCTGTAAACCCCTTTTTTGGGCCTCCAAAGTTTTCAACATTTTTGCAGGCCTAAAATGCATTTTAAGGCCTTTTTTGGGCTGCTAACATATTCTGAGCTTTCAGGGGTGTAGGATGCATTTTTCGTGCCAAAAATATTTTTGGGAATTTCAGTGGTCTAGGATGCGGGTTAATGCCCCTTTCAGGCTGACAATGTTTTTGGGACATTCAGAGCTCTCTGACACAGATTTTCGCCCACCAACATTTTCTGGACCTTAGGGGGTCTAAGATGCCTCTAAACCCCTTTTTTCCACTTCCAAAGTTTTCAACATTTTTGCAGGCCTAAAATGCATTTTAAGGCATTTTTGGGCTGCTAACATTTTCAGAACTTTCAGGGGTGTAGTATGCATTTTTTGTGCCAAAAATATTTTTGGGAATTTCAGTGGTCTAGGATGCCGGTTAATGCCCGTTTCACTCTGCAAATGTTTTTGGGACATTCAGGGCTCTCTGACACCATTTTTGGGCCACCACCATTTTCTGGACTTTAGGGGGTCTGGGATGCCCGTAAACCCCTTTTTTGGACCTTCAAAGTTTTCAACATTTTTGTAGGCTTAAGATGCATTTTAAGTCCTTTTTTTGAACTGCCAATATTTTCTGATCTTTCAGGGTTGTAGGATGCATTTTTTGTGGCAAAAATATTTTGGGGAATTTCAGTGGTCTAGGATGCGACTTAATGCCCCTTTCAGGCTGACAATGTTTTTGGGACATTCAGAGCTCTCTGACACAGATTTTGGCCCACCAACATTTTCTGGACTTTAGGGGTCTAAGATGCCTGTAAACCCCTTTTTTGGCCCTTCAAAGTTTTCAACATTTTTGCAGGCCTAAAATGCATTTTAAGGCATTTTTGGGCTGCTAACATTTTCAGAACTTTCAGGGGTGTAGTATGCATTTTTTGTGCCAAATATATTTTTGGGAATTTCAGTGGTCTAGGATGCGGGTTACTGCCCCTTTCAGGCTGCAAATGTTTTTGGGACATTCAGGGCTCTCTGACACCATTTCTGGGCCACCAACATTTTCTGGACTTTAGGGGGTCTAGGATGCCTGTAAACCCCTTTTTTGGTCCGTCAAAGTTTTCAACATTTTTGCAAGCCTAAAATGCATTTTAAGCCCTTTTTTGGGCTGCTAACATATTCTGAGCTTCATGGGTGTAGGATGCATTTTTCGTGCCAAAAATATTTTTGGGAATTTCAGTGGTCTAGGATGCGGGTTAATGCCCGTTTCACTCTGCAAATGTTTTTGGGACATTCAGGGCTCTCTGACACCATTTTTGGGCCACCAACATTTTCTGGACTTTAGGGGGTCTAGGATGCCTGTAAACCCCTTTTTTGGTCCTTCAAAGTTTTCAACATTTTTGCAGGCCTAAAATGCATTTTAAGGCCTTTTTTGGGCTGCTAACATATTCTGAGCTTCATGGGTGTAGGATGCATTTTTCGTGCCAAAAATATTTTTGGGAATTTCAGTGGTCTAGGATGCGGGTTAATGCCCGTTTCACTCTGCAAATGTTTTTGGGACATTCAGAGCTCTCTGACACAGATTTTGGCCCACCAACATTTTCTGGACTTTAGGGGGTCTCGGATGCCTGTAAACCCCTTTTTTGGTCCTTGAAAGTTTTCAACATTTTTGCAGGCCTAAAATGCATTTTAAGGCATTTTTGGGCTGCTAACATTTTCAGAACTTTCAGGGGTGTAGTATGCATTTTTTGTGCCAAAAATATTTTTGGGAATTTCAGTGGTCTAGGATGCGGCTTAATGCCCGTTTCACTCTGCAAATGTTTTTGGGACATTCAGGGCTCTCTAGGACCAACATTTTCTGGACTTTAGGGGGTCTAGGATGCCTGTAAACCCCTTTTTTGGTCCTTCAAAGTTTTCAACATTTTTGCAGGCCTAAAATGCATTTTAAGGCCTTTTTTTGAGATGCCAACATTTTCTGATCTTTCAGGGTTGTAGGATGCATTTTTTGTGCCAAAAATATTTTTTAGGAATTTCAGTGGTCTGGGATGTGGGTTAGTGCCACTTTCAGGCTGCAAATGTTTTTGGGACATTCAGAGCTCTCTGACACCGATTTTGGCCCACCAACATTTTCTGGACTTTAGGGGGTCTAGGATGCCTGTAAACCCCTTTTTTTCGGCCTCCAAAGTGTTCAACATTTGTGCAGGCCTAAGAAGCATTTTAAGTCCTTTTTTTGAGCTGCCAACATTTTCTGATCTTTCAGGGTTGTAGGATGCATTTTTTGTGGCAAAAATATTTTGGGGAATTTCAGTGGTCTAGGAGGCGACTTAATGCCCCTTTCAGGCTGCAAATCTGTTTGGGACATTCAGAGCTCTCTGACACTGTTTTTGGGCCACAAACATTTTCTGGACTTTAGGGGGTCTAGGATGCCTGTAAACCCCTTTTTTGGTCCTTCAAAGTTTTCAACATTTTTGCAGGCATAAAATGTATTTTAAGGCCTTTTTTGGGCTGCTAACATATTCTGAGCTTCAGGGGTATAGGTTGCATTTTTCGTGCCAAAAATATTTTTTGTAGTTTCAGTGGTCTAGGATGCGGATTAATGCCCCTTTCAGGCTGCAAATGTTTTGGGACATTCAGAGCTCTCTGACACAGATTTTGGCCCACCAACATTTTCTGGACTTTAGGGGGTCTAGGATGCCTGTAAACCCCTTTTTTGGTCCTTCAAAGTTTTCAACATGTTTGCAGGCCTAAAATGCATTTTAAGGCATTTTTGGGCTGCTAACATTTTCAGAACTTTCAGGGGTGTAGTATGCATTTTTTGTGCCAAAAATATTTTTGGGAATTTCAGTGGTCTAGGATGCGGTTTAATGCCCGTTTCACTCTGCAAATGTTTTTGGAGCATTCAGGGCTCTCTGACACCATTTTTTGGGCCACCAACATTTTCTGGACTTTAGGGAGTCTAGGATGCCTGTAAACCCCTTTTTTGGTCCTTCAAAGTTTTCAACATTTTTGCAGGCCTAAAATGCATTTTAAGGCATTTTTGGGCTGCTAACATTTTCAGAACTTTCAGGGGTGTAGTATGCATTTTTTGTGCCAAAAATATTTTTGGGCATTTCAGTGGTCTAGGATGCGGGTTAATGCCCGTTTCCAGGCTGCACATGTTTTTGGGACATTCAGGACTCTCTGACACCATTTTTGGGCCACCAACACTTTCTGGACTTTAGGGGGTCTAGGATGCCTGTAAACCCCTTTTTTGGTCCTTCAAAGTTTTCAACATTTTTGCAGACCTAAAATGCATTTTAAGGCCTTTTTTGGGCTGCTAACATATTCTGAGCCTTAGGGGTGTAGGATGCATTTTTCGTGCAAAAAATATTTTTAGGAATTTCAGTCGTCTGGGATGTGGGTTAGTGCCACTTTCAGGCTGCAAATGTTTTTGGGACATTCAGAGCTCTCTGACACCAATTTTGGCCCACCAACATTTTCTGGACTTTAGGGGGTCTAGGATGCCTGTAAACCCCTTTTTTCGGCCTCCAAAGTGTTCAACATTTGTGCAGGCCTAAGAAGCATTTTAAGTCCTTTTTTTGAGCTGCCAACATTTTCTGATCTTTCCGGGTTGTAGGATGCATTTTTTGTGGCAAAAATATTTTGGGGAATTTCAGTGGTCTAGGATGCGACTTAATGCCCCTTTCAGGCTGCAAATCTGTTTGGGACATTCAGAGCTCTCTGACACTGTTTTTGGGCCACAAACATTTTCTGGACTTTAGGGGGTATCTGATGCCTGTAAACCCCTTTTTTGGGCCTCCAAAGTTTTCAACATTTTTGCAGGCATAAAATGTATTTTAAGGCCTTTTTTGGGCTGCTAACATATTCTGAGCTTCAGGGGTATAGGTTGCATTTTTCGTGCCAAAAATATTTTTTGGAGTTTCAGTGGTCTAGGATGCGGATTAATGCCCCTTTCAGGCTGCAAATGTTTTGGGACATTCAGAGCTCTCTGACACAGATTTTGGCCCACCAACATTTTCTGGACTTTAGGGGGTCTAGGATGCCTGTAAACCCCTTTTTTGGTCCTTCAAAGTTTTCAACATGTTTGCAGGCCTAAAATGCATTTTAAGGCATTTTTGGACTGCTAACATTTTCAGAACTTTCAGGGGTGTAGTATGCATTTTTTGTGCCAAAAATATTTTTGGGAATTTCAGTGGTCTAGGATGCGGGTTAATGCCCGTTTCACTCTGCAAATGTTTTTGGAGCATTCAGGGCTCTCTGACACCATTTTTTGGGCCACCAACATTTTCTCGACTTTAGGGGGTCTAGGATGCCTGTAAACCCCTTTTTTGGTCCTTCAAAGTTTTCAACATGTTTGCAGGCCTAAAATGCATTTTAAGGCATTTTTGGGCTGCTAACATTTTCAGAACTTTCAGGGGTGTAGTATGCATTTTTTGTGCCAAAAATATTTTTGGGAATTTCAGTGGTCTAGGATGCGGGTTAATGCCCGTTTCACTCTGCAAATGTTTTTGGAGCATTCAGGGCTCTCTGACACCATTTTTTGGGCCACCAACATTTTCTCGACTTTAGGGGGTCTAGGATGCCTGTAAACCCCTTTTTTGGTCCTTCAAAGTTTTCAACATTTTTGCAGGCCTAAAATGCATTTTAAGGCATTTTTGGGCTGCTAACATTTTAAGAACTTTCAGGGGTGTAGTATGCATTTTTTGTGCCAAAAATATTTTTGGGAATTTCAGTGGTGTAGGATACGTGTTAATGCCCGTTTCACTCTGCAAATGTTTTTGGGACATTCAGGGCTCTCTGACACAATTTTTGGGCCACCAACATTTTCTGGACTTTAGGGGATCTAGGATGCCTGTAAACCCCTTTTTTGGACCTTCAAAGTTTTCAACATTTTTGTAGGCATAAGAAGCATTTTAAGTCCATTTTTTGAACTGCCAACATTTTCTGATCTTTCAGGGTTGTAGGATGCATTTTTTGTGCCAAAAATATTTTGGGGAATTTCAGTGGTCTAGGATGCGACTTAATGCCCCTTTCAGGCTGCAAATCTGTTTGGGACATTCAGAGCTCTCTGACACTGTTTTTGGGCCACAAACATTTTCTGGACTTTAGGGGGTCTAGGATGCCTGTAAACCCCATTTTTGGGCCTCCAAAGTTTTCAACATTTTTGCAGGCGTAAAATGCATTTTAAGGACTTTTTTGGGCTGCTAACATATTCTGAGCTTCAGGGGTATAGGTTGCATTTTTCGTGCCAAAAATATTTTTTGGAGTTTCAGTACTCTAGGATGCGGGTTAATGCCCCTTTCAGGCTGCAAATGTTTTGGGACATTCAGAGCTCTCTGACACAGATTTTGGCCCACCAACATTTTCTGGACTTTAAGGGGTCTAGGATGCCTCTAAACCCCTTTTTTCCACCTCCAAAGTTTTCTACATTTTTGCAGGCCTAAGATGCACTTTAAGGCCTTTTTTGGGCTGCTAACATTTTCAGAACTTTCAGGGGTGTAGTATGCATTTTTTGTGCCAAAAATATTTTTGGGAATTTCAGTGGTCTAGGATGCCGGTTAATGCCCGTTTCACTCTGCAAATGTTTTTGGGACATTCAGGGCTCTCTGACACCATTTTTGGGCCACCACCATTTTCTGGACTTTAGTGGGTCTAGGATGCCTGTAAACCCCTTTTTTGGTCCTTCAAAGTTTTCAACATTTTTGCAGGCCTAAAATGCATTTTAAGGCCTTAATTGGGCTGCTAACATATTCTGACCTTCAGGGGTATAGGTTGCATTTTTCATGCCAAAAATATTTTGGGGAATTTCAGTGGTCTAGGATGCGGCTTAATGCCCCTTTCAGGCTGCAAATGTTTTTGGGACATTCAGAGCTCTCTGACCGATTTTGGCCCACCAACATTTTCTGGACTTTAGGGGGTCTAGGATGCCTGTAAACCCCTTTTTTGGGCCTCCAAAGTTTTCAACATTTTTGCAGGCCTAAAATGCATTTGAAGGCCTTTTTTGGGCTGCTAACATTTTCAGAACTTTCAGGGGTGTAGTATGCATTTTTTGTGCCAAAAATATTTTTGGGAATTTTAGTGGTCTAGGGTGTGGGTTAATGCCCCTTTCAGGCTGAAAATGTTTTTGGGACATTCAGCGCTCTCTGACACCATTTTTGGGCCACAACCATTTTCTGGACTTTAGCGGGTCTAGGATGCCTGTAAACCCCTTTTTTGGTCCTTCAAAGTTTTCAACATTATTGCAGGCCTAAAATGCATTTTAAGTGGTCTAGGGTGCGGGTTAATGCCCCTTTCAGGCTGCAAATGTTTTTGGGACATTCAGGGCTCTCTGACACCATTTTTGGGCCACAACCATTTTCTGGACTTAAGGGGGTCTAGGATGCCTGTAAACCCCTTTTTTGGTCCTTCAAAGTTTTCAACATTTTTGCAGGCCTAAAATGCATTTTAAGGCATTTTTGGGCTGCTAACATTTTCAGAACTTTCAGGGGTGTAGTATGCATTTTTTGTGCCAAAAATATTTTTGGGAATTTCAGTGGTCTAGGATGCGGCTTAATGCCCGTTTCACTCTGAAAATGTTTTTGGGACATTCAGGGCTCTCTGACACCATTTTTCGGCCACCAACATTTTCTGGAATTTAGGGGGTCTAGGATGCCTGTAAACCCCTTTTTTGGTCCTTCAAAGTTTTCAACATTTTTGCAGGCCTACAATGCATTTTAAGGTATTTTTGGGCTGCTAACATTTTCAGAACTTTCAGGGGTGTAGTATGCATTTTTTGTGCCAAAAATATTTTTGTGAATGTCAGTGGTCTAGGATGCGGGTTAATGCCCCTTTGAGGCTGCAAATGTTTTTGGGACATTCAGGGCTCCCTGACACCATTTTTGGGCCACCAACATTTTCTGGACTTTAGGGGGTCTAGGATGCCTGTAAACCCCTTTTTTGGTCCTTCAAAGTTTTCAACATTTTTGCAGGCCTAAAATGCATTTTAAGGCCTTAATTGGGCTGCTAACATATTCTGAGCTTCAGGGGTATAGGTTGCATTTTTCATGCCAAAAATATTTTGGGGAATTTCAGTGGTCTAGGATGCGGGTTAATGCCCCTTTCAGGCTGCAAATGTTTTTGGGAATTCAGGGCTCTCTGACACCATTTTTGAGCGACAATCATTTTCTGGACTTTAGGGGGTCTAGGATGCCTGTAACCCCTTTTTTGGGCCTCCAAAGTTTTCAACATTTGTGCAGGCCTAAAATGCATTTTAAGGCCTTTTTTGGGCTGCTAACATATTCTGAGCTTCAGGGGTATAGGTTGAATTTTTCATGCCAAAAATATTTTGGGAAATTTCAGTGGTCTAGGATGCGGCTTAATGCCCCTTTCAGGCTGCAAATGTTTTTGGGACATTCAGAGCTCTCTGACACCGATTTTGGCCTACTAACATTTTCTGGACTTTAGGGGGTCTAGGATGCCTGTAAACCCCTTTTTTGGACCTTCAAAGTTTTCAACATTTTTGTAGGCTTAAGATGCATTTTAAGTCCTTTTTTTTGAGATGCCAACATTTTCAGAACTTTCAGGGGTGTAGTATGCATTTTTTGTGCCAAAAATATTTTTGGGAATTTCAGTGGTCTAGGATGCCGGTTAATGCCCGTTTCACTCTGCAAATGTTTTTGGGACATTCAGGGCTCTCTGACACCATTTCTGGGCCACCACCATTTTCTGGACTTTAGTGGGTCTAGGATGCCTGTAAACCCCTTTTTGGTCCTTCAAATTTTTCAACATTTTTGCAGGCCTAAAATGCATTGTAAGGCCGTAATTGGGCTGCTAACATATTCTGAGCTTCAGGGGTATAGGTTGCATTTTTCATGCCAAAAATATTTTGGGGAATTTCAGTGGTCTAGGATGCGGCTTAATGCCCCTTTCAGGCTGCAAATGTTTTTGGGACATTCAGAGCTCTCTGACCGATTTTGGCCCACCAACATTTTCTGGACTTTAGGGGGTCTAGGATGCCTGTAAACCCCTTTTATGGGCCTCCAAAGTTTTCAACATTTTTGCAGGCCTAAAATGCATGTTAAGGCCTTTTTTGGGCTGCTAACATATTCTGAGCTTCAGGGGTATAGGTTGCATTTTTCATGCCAAAAATATCTTGGGGAATTTCAGTGGTCTAGGATGCGGCTTAATGCCCCTTCCAGGCTGCAAATGTTTTTGGGACATTCAGAGCTCTCTGACACCGATTTTGGCCCACCAACATTTTCTGGACTTTAGGGGGTCTAGGATGCCTGTAAACCCCCTTTTTGGGCCTCTAAAGTTTTCAACATTTTTGCAGGCCTAAAATGCATTTTAAGGCCTTTTTTGGGCTGCTAACATATTCTGAGCTTTCAAGGGTGTAGGATGCATTTTTCGTGCCAAAAATATTTTTGGGAATTTCAGTGGTCTAGGATGCGGGTTAATGCCCCTTTCAGTCTGCAAATGTTTTTGGGACATTCAGGACTCTCTGACACCATTTTCGGGCCACCAACATTTTCTGGACTTTAGGGGGTCTAGGATGCCTGTAAACCCCTTTTTTGGTCCTTCAAAGTTTTAAACATTTTTGCAGGCCTAAAATGCATTTTAAGGCCTTTTTTTGAGATGCCAACATTTCTGATCTTTCAGGGTTGTAGGATGCATTTTTTGTGCCAAAAATATTTTTAGGAATTTCAGTGGTCTGGGATGTGGGTTAGTGCCACTTTCAGGCTGCAAATGTTTTTGGGACATTCAGAGCTCTCCGACACCGATTTTGGCCCACCAACATTTTCTGGACTTTAGGGGGTCTAGGATGCCTGTAAACCCCTTTTTTCGGCCTCCAAAGTGTTCAACATTTGTGCAGGCCTAAGAAGCATTTTAAGTCCTTTTTTTGAGCTGCCAACATTTTCTGATCTTTCAGGGTTGTAGGATGCATTTTTTGTGGCAAAAATATTTTGGGGAATTTCAGTGGTCTAGGATGCGACTTAATGCCCCTTTCAGGCTGCAAATCTGTTTGGGACATTCAGAGCTCTCTGACACTGTTTTTGGGCCACAAACATTTTCTGGACTTTAGGGGGTCTAGGATACCTGTAAACCCCTTTTTTGGGCCTCCAAAGTTTTCAACATTTTTGCAGGCATAAAATGCATTTTAAGGCCTTTTTTGGGCTGCTAACATATTCTGAGCTTCAGGGGTATAGGTTGCATTTTTCGTGCCAAAAATATTTTTGGGAGTTTCAGTGGTCTAGGATGAGGGTTAATGCCCCTTTCAGGCTGCAAATGTTTTGGGACATTCAGAGCTCTCTGACACAGATTTTGGCCAACCAACATTTTCTGGACTTTAGGGGGTCTAGGATGCCTGTAAACCCCTTTTTTGGTCCTTCAAAGTTTTCAACATTTTTGCAGGCCTAAAATGTATTTTAAGGCATTTTTGGGCTGCTAACATTTTCAGAACTTTCAGGGGTGTAGTATGCATTTTTTGTGCCAAAAATATTTTTGGGAATTTCAGTGGTCTAGGATGCGTGTTAATGCCCGTTTCACTCTGCAAATGTTTTTGGGACATTCAGGGCTCTCTGACACCATTTTTGGGCCACCAACATTTTCTGGACTTTAGGGGGTCTAGGATGCCTGTAAACCCCTTTTTTGGTCCTTGAAAGTTTTCAACATTTTTGCAGGCATAAAATGCATTTTAAGGCCTTTTTTGGGCTGCTAACATATTCTGAGCTTCATGGGTGTAGGATGCATTTTACTTGCCAAAATTATTTTTGGGAATTTCAGTGGTCTAGGATGCGGGTTAATGCCCCTTTGAGGCTGCAAATGTTTTTGGGACATTCAGAGCTCTCTGACACAGATTTTGGCCCACCAACATTTTCTGGACTTTAGGGGGTCTAGGATGCCTGTAAACCCCTTTTTTGGTCCTTGAAAGTTTTCAACATTTTTGCAGGCCTAAAATGCATTTTAAGGCATTTTTGGGCTGCTAACATTTTCAGAACTTTCAGGGGTGTAGTATGCATTTTTTGTGCCAAAAATATTTTTGGGAATTTCAGTGGTCTAGGATGCGGCTTAATGCCCGTTTCACTCTGCAAATGTTTTTGGGACATTCAGGGCTCTCTAGGACCAACATTTTCTGGACTTTAGGGGGTCTAGGATGCCTGTAAACCCCTTTTTTGGTCCTTCAAACCCCTTTTTTGGTCCTTGAAAGTTTTCAACATTTTCGCAGGCCTAAAATGCATTTTAAGGCCTTTTTTTGAGATGCCAACATTTTCTGATCTTTCAGGGTTGTAGGATGCATTTTTTGTGCCAAAAATATTTTTTAGGAATTTCAGTGGTCTGGGATGTGGGTTAGTGCCACTTTCAGGCTGCAAATGTTTTTGGGACATTCAGACCTCTTTGACACCATTTTTTGGGCCACCAACATTTTCTGGACTTTAGGGGGTCTAGGATGCCTGTAAACCCCTTTTTTGGTCCTTCAAACCCCTTTTTTGGTCCTTGAAAGTTTTCAACATTTTCGCAGGCCTAAAATGCATTTTAAGGCCTTTTTTTGAGATGCCAACATTTTCTGATCTTTCAGGGTTGTAGTATGCATTTTTTGTGCCAAAAATATTTTTGGGAATTTCAGTGGTCTAGGATGCGGGTTAATGCCCGTTTCACTCTGCAAATGTTTTTGGAGCATTCAGGGCTCTCTGACACCATTTTTTGGGCCACCAACATTTTCTGGACTTTAGGGGGTCTAGGATGCCTGTAAACCCCTTTTTTGGTCCTTCAAAGTTTTCAACATTTTTGCAGGCCTAAAATGCATTTTAAGGCATTTTTGGGCTGCTAACATTTTCAGAACTTTCAGGGGTGTAGTATGCATTTTTTGTGCCAAAAATATTTTTGGGAATTTCAGTGGTCTAGGATGCGGGTTAATGCCCCTTTCAGGCTGCACATGTTTTTGGGACATTCAACGCTCTCTGACACCATTTTTGGGCCACCAACATTTTCTGGACTTTAGGGGGTCTAGGATGCCTCTAAACCCCTTTTTTCCACCTCCAAAGTTTTCTACATTTTTGCAGGCCTAAAATGCACTTTAAGGCCTTTATGGGCTGCTAACATTTTCAGAACGTTCAGGGGTGTAGTATGCATTTTTTGTGCCAAAAATATTTTTGGCAATTTCAGTGGTCTAGGATGTGGGTTAATGCCCGTTTCACTCTGCAAATGTTTTTGGGGCATTCAGAGCTCTCTGACACAGATTTTGGCCCACCAACATTTTCTGGACTTTAGGGGGTCTGGGATGCCCGTAAACCCCTTTTTTGGACATTCAAAGTTTTCAACATTTTTGTAGGCTTAAGATGCATTTTAACTCCTTTTTTTGAGATGCCAACATTTTCTGATCTTTCAGGGTTGTAGGATGCATTTTTTGTGCCAAAAATATTTTTGGGAATTTCAGTGGTCTGGGGTGTGGGTTAGTGCCACTTTCAGGCTGCAAATGTTTTTGGGACATTCAGAGCTCTCTGACACCGATTTTGGCCCACCAACATTTTCTGGACTTTAGGGGGTCTAGGATGCCTGTAAACCCCTTTTTTGGACCTTCAAAGTTTTTAACATTTCTGCAGGCCTAAGAAGCATTTTAAGTCCTTTTTTTGAACTGCCAATATTTTCTGATCTTTCAGGGTTGTAGGATGCATTTTTTGTGGCAAAAATATTTTGGGGAATTTCAGTGGTCTAGGATGCGACTTAATGCCCCTTTCAGGCTGCAAATCTGTTTGGGACATTCAGAGCTCTCTGACACTGTTTTTGGGCCACAAACATTTTCTGGACTTTAGGGGGTCTAGGATGCCTGTAAACCCCATTTTTGGGCCTCCAAAGTTTTCAACATTTTTGCAGGCGTAAAATGCATTTTAAGGACTTTTTTGGGCTGCTAACATATTCTGAGCTTCAGGGGTATAGGTTGCATTTTTCGTGCCAAAAATATTTTTGGGAGTTTCAGTGGTCTAGGATGCGGGTTAATGCCCCTTTCAGGCTGCAAATGTTTTGGGACATTCAGAGCTCTCTGACACAGATTTTGGCCCACCAACATTTTCTGGACTTTAGGGTGTCTAGGATGCCTCTAAACCCCTTTTTTCCACCTCCAAAGTTTTCTACATTTTTGCAGGCCTAAGATGCACTTTAAGGCCTTTTTTGGGCTGCTAACATTTTCAGAACTTTCAGGGGTGTAGTATGCATTTTTTGTGCCAAAAATATTTTTGGGAATTTCAGTGGTCTAGGATGCGAGTTAATGCCCCTTTCAGGCTGACAATGTTTTTGGGACATTCAGAGCTCTCTGACACAGATTTTGGCCCACCAACATTTTCTGGACTTTAGGGGTCTAAGATGCCTGTAAACCCCTTTTTTGGCCCTTCAAAGTTTTCAACATTTTTGCAGGCCTAAAATGCATTTTAAGGCATTTTTGGGCTGCTAACATTTTCAGAACTTTCAGGGGTGTAGTATGCATTTTTTGTGCCAAATATATTTTTGGGAATTTCAGTGGTCTAGGATGCGGGTTAATGCCCCTTTCAGTCTGCAAATGTTTTTGGGACATTCA
Organism: Ambystoma mexicanum; assembly: GCF_040938575.1. Lineage (NCBI taxonomy): Eukaryota > Metazoa > Chordata > Amphibia > Caudata > Ambystomatidae > Ambystoma > Ambystoma mexicanum. The sequence continues at coordinate 730,978,693 of NC_090939.1, read as the reverse complement.
GGACTCTCTGACACCATTTTCGGGCCACCAACATTTTCTGGACTTTAGGGGGTCTAGGATGCCTGTAAACCCCTTTTTTGGTCCTTCAAAGTTTTAAACATTTTTGCAGGCCTAAAATGCATTTTAAGGCCTTTTTTTGAGATGCCAACATTTCTGATCTTTCAGGGTTGTAGGATGCATTTTTTGTGCCAAAAATATTTTTAGGAATTTCAGTGGTCTGGGATGTGGGTTAGTGCCACTTTCAGGCTGCAAATGTTTTTGGGACATTCAGAGCTCTCCGACACCGATTTTGGCCCACCAACATTTTCTGGACTTTAGGGGGTCTAGGATGCCTGTAAACCCCTTTTTTCGGCCTCCAAAGTGTTCAACATTTGTGCAGGCCTAAGAAGCATTTTAAGTCCTTTTTTTGAGCTGCCAACATTTTCTGATCTTTCAGGGTTGTAGGATGCATTTTTTGTGGCAAAAATATTTTGGGGAATTTCAGTGGTCTAGGATGCGACTTAATGCCCCTTTCAGGCTGCAAATCTGTTTGGGACATTCAGAGCTCTCTGACACTGTTTTTGGGCCACAAACATTTTCTGGACTTTAGGGGGTCTAGGATACCTGTAAACCCCTTTTTTGGGCCTCCAAAGTTTTCAACATTTTTGCAGGCATAAAATGCATTTTAAGGCCTTTTTTGGGCTGCTAACATATTCTGAGCTTCAGGGGTATAGGTTGCATTTTTCGTGCCAAAAATATTTTTGGGAGTTTCAGTGGTCTAGGATGAGGGTTAATGCCCCTTTCAGGCTGCAAATGTTTTGGGACATTCAGAGCTCTCTGACACAGATTTTGGCCAACCAACATTTTCTGGACTTTAGGGGGTCTAGGATGCCTGTAAACCCCTTTTTTGGTCCTTCAAAGTTTTCAACATTTTTGCAGGCCTAAAATGTATTTTAAGGCATTTTTGGGCTGCTAACATTTTCAGAACTTTCAGGGGTGTAGTATGCATTTTTTGTGCCAAAAATATTTTTGGGAATTTCAGTGGTCTAGGATGCGTGTTAATGCCCGTTTCACTCTGCAAATGTTTTTGGGACATTCAGGGCTCTCTGACACCATTTTTGGGCCACCAACATTTTCTGGACTTTAGGGGGTCTAGGATGCCTGTAAACCCCTTTTTTGGTCCTTGAAAGTTTTCAACATTTTTGCAGGCATAAAATGCATTTTAAGGCCTTTTTTGGGCTGCTAACATATTCTGAGCTTCATGGGTGTAGGATGCATTTTACTTGCCAAAATTATTTTTGGGAATTTCAGTGGTCTAGGATGCGGGTTAATGCCCCTTTGAGGCTGCAAATGTTTTTGGGACATTCAGAGCTCTCTGACACAGATTTTGGCCCACCAACATTTTCTGGACTTTAGGGGGTCTAGGATGCCTGTAAACCCCTTTTTTGGTCCTTGAAAGTTTTCAACATTTTTGCAGGCCTAAAATGCATTTTAAGGCATTTTTGGGCTGCTAACATTTTCAGAACTTTCAGGGGTGTAGTATGCATTTTTTGTGCCAAAAATATTTTTGGGAATTTCAGTGGTCTAGGATGCGGCTTAATGCCCGTTTCACTCTGCAAATGTTTTTGGGACATTCAGGGCTCTCTAGGACCAACATTTTCTGGACTTTAGGGGGTCTAGGATGCCTGTAAACCCCTTTTTTGGTCCTTCAAACCCCTTTTTTGGTCCTTGAAAGTTTTCAACATTTTCGCAGGCCTAAAATGCATTTTAAGGCCTTTTTTTGAGATGCCAACATTTTCTGATCTTTCAGGGTTGTAGGATGCATTTTTTGTGCCAAAAATATTTTTTAGGAATTTCAGTGGTCTGGGATGTGGGTTAGTGCCACTTTCAGGCTGCAAATGTTTTTGGGACATTCAGACCTCTCTGACACCATTTTTTGGGCCACCAACATTTTCTGGACTTTAGGGGGTCTAGGATGCCTGTAAACCCCTTTTTTGGTCCTTCAAACCCCTTTTTTGGTCCTTGAAAGTTTTCAACATTTTCGCAGGCCTAAAATGCATTTTAAGGCCTTTTTTTGAGATGCCAACATTTTCTGATCTTTCAGGGTTGTAGTATGCATTTTTTGTGCCAAAAATATTTTTGGGAATTTCAGTGGTCTAGGATGCGGGTTAATGCCCGTTTCACTCTGCAAATGTTTTTGGAGCATTCAGGGCTCTCTGACACCATTTTTTGGGCCACCAACATTTTCTGGACTTTAGGGGGTCTAGGATGCCTGTAAACCCCTTTTTTGGTCCTTCAAAGTTTTCAACATTTTTGCAGGCCTAAAATGCATTTTAAGGCATTTTTGGGCTGCTAACATTTTCAGAACTTTCAGGGGTGTAGTATGCATTTTTTGTGCCAAAAATATTTTTGGGAATTTCAGTGGTCTAGGATGCGGGTTAATGCCCCTTTCAGGCTGCACATGTTTTTGGGACATTCAACGCTCTCTGACACCATTTTTGGGCCACCAACATTTTCTGGACTTTAGGGGGTCTAGGATGCCTCTAAACCCCTTTTTTCCACCTCCAAAGTTTTCTACATTTTTGCAGGCCTAAAATGCACTTTAAGGCCTTTATGGGCTGCTAACATTTTCAGAACGTTCAGGGGTGTAGTATGCATTTTTTGTGCCAAAAATATTTTTGGCAATTTCAGTGGTCTAGGATGTGGGTTAATGCCCGTTTCACTCTGCAAATGTTTTTGGGGCATTCAGAGCTCTCTGACACAGATTTTGGCCCACCAACATTTTCTGGACTTTAGGGGGTCTGGGATGCCCGTAAACCCCTTTTTTGGACATTCAAAGTTTTCAACATTTTTGTAGGCTTAAGATGCATTTTAACTCCTTTTTTTGAGATGCCAACATTTTCTGATCTTTCAGGGTTGTAGGATGCATTTTTTGTGCCAAAAATATTTTTGGGAATTTCAGTGGTCTGGGGTGTGGGTTAGTGCCACTTTCAGGCTGCAAATGTTTTTGGGACATTCAGAGCTCTCTGACACCGATTTTGGCCCACCAACATTTTCTGGACTTTAGGGGGTCTAGGATGCCTGTAAACCCCTTTTTTGGACCTTCAAAGTTTTTAACATTTCTGCAGGCCTAAGAAGCATTTTAAGTCCTTTTTTTGAACTGCCAATATTTTCTGATCTTTCAGGGTTGTAGGATGCATTTTTTGTGGCAAAAATATTTTGGGGAATTTCAGTGGTCTAGGATGCGACTTAATGCCCCTTTCAGGCTGCAAATCTGTTTGGGACATTCAGAGCTCTCTGACACTGTTTTTGGGCCACAAACATTTTCTGGACTTTAGGGGGTCTAGGATGCCTGTAAACCCCATTTTTGGGCCTCCAAAGTTTTCAACATTTTTGCAGGCGTAAAATGCATTTTAAGGACTTTTTTGGGCTGCTAACATATTCTGAGCTTCAGGGGTATAGGTTGCATTTTTCGTGCCAAAAATATTTTTGGGAGTTTCAGTGGTCTAGGATGCGGGTTAATGCCCCTTTCAGGCTGCAAATGTTTTGGGACATTCAGAGCTCTCTGACACAGATTTTGGCCCACCAACATTTTCTGGACTTTAGGGTGTCTAGGATGCCTCTAAACCCCTTTTTTCCACCTCCAAAGTTTTCTACATTTTTGCAGGCCTAAGATGCACTTTAAGGCCTTTTTTGGGCTGCTAACATTTTCAGAACTTTCAGGGGTGTAGTATGCATTTTTTGTGCCAAAAATATTTTTGGGAATTTCAGTGGTCTAGGATGCGAGTTAATGCCCCTTTCAGGCTGACAATGTTTTTGGGACATTCAGAGCTCTCTGACACAGATTTTGGCCCACCAACATTTTCTGGACTTTAGGGGTCTAAGATGCCTGTAAACCCCTTTTTTGGCCCTTCAAAGTTTTCAACATTTTTGCAGGCCTAAAATGCATTTTAAGGCATTTTTGGGCTGCTAACATTTTCAGAACTTTCAGGGGTGTAGTATGCATTTTTTGTGCCAAATATATTTTTGGGAATTTCAGTGGTCTAGGATGCGGGTTACTGCCCCTTTCAGGCTGCAAATGTTTTTGGGACATTCAGGGCTCTCTGACACCATTTCTGGGCCACCAACATTTTCTGGACTTTAGGGGGTCTAGGATGCCTGTAAACCCCTTTTTTGGTCCGTCAAAGTTTTCAACATTTTTGCAGGCCTAAAATGCATTTTAAGCCCTTTTTTGGGCTGCTAACATATTCTGAGCTTCATGGGTGTAGGATGCATTTTTCGTGCCAAAAATATTTTTGGGAATTTCAGTGGTCTAGGATGCGGGTTAATGCCCGTTTCACTCTGCAAATGTTTTTGGGACATTCAGGGCTCTCTGACACCATTTTTGGGCCACCAACATTTTCTGGACTTTAGGGGGTCTAGGATGCCTGTAAACCCCTTTTTTGGTCCTTCAAAGTTTTCAACATTTTTGCAGGCCTAAAATGCATTTTAAGGCCTTTTTTGGGCTGCTAACATATTCTGAGCTTCATGGGTGTAGGATGCATTTTTCGTGCCAAAAATATTTTTGGGAATTTCAGTGGTCTAGGATGCGGGTTAATGCCCGTTTCACTCTGCAAATGTTTTTGGGACATTCAGAGCTCTCTGACACAGATTTTGGCCCACCAACATTTTCTGGACTTTAGGGGGTCTCGGATGCCTGTAAACCCCTTTTTTGGTCCTTGAAAGTTTTCAACATTTTTGCAGGCCTAAAATGCATTTTAAGGCATTTTTGGGCTGCTAACATTTTCAGAACTTTCAGGGGTGTAGTATGCATTTTTTGTGCCAAAAATATTTTTGGGAATTTCAGTGGTCTAGGATGCGGCTTAATGCCCGTTTCACTCTGCAAATGTTTTTGGGACATTCAGGGCTCTCTAGGACCAACATTTTCTGGACTTTAGGGGGTCTAGGATGCCTGTAAACCCCTTTTTTGGTCCTTCAAAGTTTTCAACATTTTTGCAGGCCTAAAATGCATTTTAAGGCCTTTTTTTGAGATGCCAACATTTTCTGATCTTTCAGGGTTGTAGGATGCATTTTTTGTGCCAAAAATATTTTTTAGGAATTTCAGTGGTCTGGGATGTGGGTTAGTGCCACTTTCAGGCTGCAAATGTTTTTGGGACATTCAGAGCTCTCTGACACCGATTTTGGCCCACCAACATTTTCTGGACTTTAGGGGGTCTAGGATGCCTGTAAACCCCTTTTTTTCGGCCTCCAAAGTGTTCAACATTTGTGCAGGCCTAAGAAGCATTTTAAGTCCTTTTTTTGAGCTGCCAACATTTTCTGATCTTTCAGGGTTGTAGGATGCATTTTTTGTGGCAAAAATATTTTGGGGAATTTCAGTGGTCTAGGATGCGACTTAATGCCCCTTTCAGGCTGCAAATCTGTTTGGGACATTCAGAGCTCTCTGACACTGTTTTTGGGCCACAAACATTTTCTGGACTTTAGGGGGTCTAGGATGCCTGTAAACCCCATTTTTGGGCCTCCAAAGTTTTCAACATTTTTGCAGGCGTAAAATGCATTTTAAGGACTTTTTTGGGCTGCTAACATATTCTGAGCTTCAGGGGTATAGGTTGCATTTTTCGTGCCAAAAATATTTTTGGGAGTTTCAGTGGTCTAGGATGCGGGTTAATGCCCCTTTCAGGCTGCAAATGTTTTGGGACATTCAGAGCTCTCTGACACAGATTTTGGCCCACCAACATTTTCTGGACTTTAGGGTGTCTAGGATGCCTCTAAACCCCTTTTTTCCACCTCCAAAGTTTTCTACATTTTTGCAGGCCTAAGATGCACTTTAAGGCCTTTTTTGGGCTGCTAACATTTTCAGAACTTTCAGGGGTGTAGTATGCATTTTTTGTGCCAAAAATATTTTTGGGAATTTCAGTGGTCTAGGATGCGAGTTAATGCCCCTTTCAGGCTGACAATGTTTTTGGGACATTCAGAGCTCTCTGACACAGATTTTGGCCCACCAACATTTTCTGGACTTTAGGGGTCTAAGATGCCTGTAAACCCCTTTTTTGGCCCTTCAAAGTTTTCAACATTTTTGCAGGCCTAAAATGCATTTTAAGGCATTTTTGGGCTGCTAACATTTTCAGAACTTTCAGGGGTGTAGTATGCATTTTTTGTGCCAAATATATTTTTGGGAATTTCAGTGGTCTAGGATGCGGGTTACTGCCCCTTTCAGGCTGCAAATGTTTTTGGGACATTCAGGGCTCTCTGACACCATTTCTGGGCCACCAACATTTTCTGGACTTTAGGGGGTCTAGGATGCCTGTAAACCCCTTTTTTGGTCCGTCAAAGTTTTCAACATTTTTGCAGGCCTAAAATGCATTTTAAGCCCTTTTTTGGGCTGCTAACATATTCTGAGCTTCATGGGTGTAGGATGCATTTTTCGTGCCAAAAATATTTTTGGGAATTTCAGTGGTCTAGGATGCGGGTTAATGCCCGTTTCACTCTGCAAATGTTTTTGGGACATTCAGGGCTCTCTGACACCATTTTTGGGCCACCAACATTTTCTGGACTTTAGGGGGTCTAGGATGCCTGTAAACCCCTTTTTTGGTCCTTCAAAGTTTTCAACATTTTTGCAGGCCTAAAATGCATTTTAAGGCCTTTTTTGGGCTGCTAACATATTCTGAGCTTCATGGGTGTAGGATGCATTTTTCGTGCCAAAAATATTTTTGGGAATTTCAGTGGTCTAGGATGCGGGTTAATGCCCGTTTCACTCTGCAAATGTTTTTGGGACATTCAGAGCTCTCTGACACAGATTTTGGCCCACCAACATTTTCTGGACTTTAGGGGGTCTCGGATGCCTGTAAACCCCTTTTTTGGTCCTTGAAAGTTTTCAACATTTTTGCAGGCCTAAAATGCATTTTAAGGCATTTTTGGGCTGCTAACATTTTCAGAACTTTCAGGGGTGTAGTATGCATTTTTTGTGCCAAAAATATTTTTGGGAATTTCAGTGGTCTAGGATGCGGCTTAATGCCCGTTTCACTCTGCAAATGTTTTTGGGACATTCAGGGCTCTCTAGGACCAACATTTTCTGGACTTTAGGGGGTCTAGGATGCCTGTAAACCCCTTTTTTGGTCCTTCAAAGTTTTCAACATTTTTGCAGGCCTAAAATGCATTTTAAGGCCTTTTTTTGAGATGCCAACATTTTCTGATCTTTCAGGGTTGTAGGATGCATTTTTTGTGCCAAAAATATTTTTTAGGAATTTCAGTGGTCTGGGATGTGGGTTAGTGCCACTTTCAGGCTGCAAATGTTTTTGGGACATTCAGAGCTCTCTGACACCGATTTTGGCCCACCAACATTTTCTGGACTTTAGGGGGTCTAGGATGCCAGAAAACCCCTTTTTTTCGGCCTCCAAAGTGTTCAACATTTGTGCAGGCCTAAGAAGCATTTTAAGTCCTTTTTTTGAGCTGCCAACATTTTCTGATCTTTCAGGGTTGTAGGATGCATTTTTTGTGGCAAAAATATTTTGGGGAATTTCAGTGGTCTAGGATGCGACTTAATGCCCCTTTCAGGCTGCAAATCTGTTTGGGACATTCAGAGCTCTCTGACACTGTTTTTGGGCCACAAACATTTTCTGGACTTTAGGGGGTCTAGGATGCCTGTAAACCCCTTTTTTGGTCCTTCAAAGTTTTCAACATTTTTGCAGGCATAAAATGTATTTTAAGGCCTTTTTTGGGCTGCTAACATATTCTGAGCTTCAGGGGTATAGGTTGCATTTTTCGTGCCAAAAATATTTTTTGTAGTTTCAGTGGTCTAGGATGCGGATTAATGCCCCTTTCAGGCTGCAAATGTTTTGGGACATTCAGAGCTCTCTGACACAGATTTTGGCCCACCAACATTTTCTGGACTTTAGGGGGTCTAGGATGCCTGTAAACCCCTTTTTTGGTCCTTCAAAGTTTTCAACATGTTTGCAGGCCTAAAATGCATTTTAAGGCATTTTTGGGCTGCTAACATTTTCAGAACTTTCAGGGGTGTAGTATGCATTTTTTGTGCCAAAAATATTTTTGGGAATTTCAGTGGTCTAGGATGCGGTTTAATGCCCGTTTCACTCTGCAAATGTTTTTGGAGCATTCAGGGCTCTCTGACACCATTTTTTGGGCCACCAACATTTTCTGGACTTTAGGGAGTCTAGGATGCCTGTAAACCCCTTTTTTGGTCCTTCAAAGTTTTCAACATTTTTGCAGGCCTAAAATGCATTTTAAGGCATTTTTGGGCTGCTAACATTTTCAGAACTTTCAGGGGTGTAGTATGCATTTTTTGTGCCAAAAATATTTTTGGGCATTTCAGTGGTCTAGGATGCGGGTTAATGCCCGTTTCCAGGCTGCACATGTTTTTGGGACATTCAGGACTCTCTGACACCATTTTTGGGCCACCAACACTTTCTGGACTTTAGGGGGTCTAGGATGCCTGTAAACCCCTTTTTTGGTCCTTCAAAGTTTTCAACATTTTTGCAGACCTAAAATGCATTTTAAGGCCTTTTTTGGGCTGCTAACATATTCTGAGCCTTAGGGGTGTAGGATGCATTTTTCGTGCAAAAAATATTTTTAGGAAATTCAGTCGTCTGGGATGTGGGTTAGTGCCACTTTCAGGCTGCAAATGTTTTTGGGACATTCAGAGCTCTCTGACACCAATTTTGGCCCACCAACATTTTCTGGACTTTAGGGGGTCTAGGATGCCTGTAAACCCCTTTTTTCGGCCTCCAAAGTGTTCAACATTTGTGCAGGCCTAAGAAGCATTTTAAGTCCTTTTTTTGAGCTGCCAACATTTTCTGATCTTTCCGGGTTGTAGGATGCATTTTTTGTGGCAAAAATATTTTGGGGAATTTCAGTGGTCTAGGATGCGACTTAATGCCCCTTTCAGGCTGCAAATCTGTTTGGGACATTCAGAGCTCTCTGACACTGTTTTTGGGCCACAAACATTTTCTGGACTTTAGGGGGTATCTGATGCCTGTAAACCCCTTTTTTGGGCCTCCAAAGTTTTCAACATTTTTGCAGGCATAAAATGTATTTTAAGGCCTTTTTTGGGCTGCTAACATATTCTGAGCTTCAGGGGTATAGGTTGCATTTTTCGTGCCAAAAATATTTTTTGGAGTTTCAGTGGTCTAGGATGCGGATTAATGCCCCTTTCAGGCTGCAAATGTTTTGGGACATTCAGAGCTCTCTGACACAGATTTTGGCCCACCAACATTTTCTGGACTTTAGGGGGTCTAGGATGCCTGTAAACCCCTTTTTTGGTCCTTCAAAGTTTTCAACATGTTTGCAGGCCTAAAATGCATTTTAAGGCATTTTTGGACTGCTAACATTTTCAGAACTTTCAGGGGTGTAGTATGCATTTTTTGTGCCAAAAATATTTTTGGGAATTTCAGTGGTCTAGGATGCGGGTTAATGCCCGTTTCACTCTGCAAATGTTTTTGGAGCATTCAGGGCTCTCTGACACCATTTTTTGGGCCACCAACATTTTCTCGACTTTAGGGGGTCTAGGATGCCTGTAAACCCCTTTTTTGGTCCTTCAAAGTTTTCAACATGTTTGCAGGCCTAAAATGCATTTTAAGGCATTTTTGGGCTGCTAACATTTTCAGAACTTTCAGGGGTGTAGTATGCATTTTTTGTGCCAAAAATATTTTTGGGAATTTCAGTGGTCTAGGATGCGGGTTAATGCCCGTTTCACTCTGCAAATGTTTTTGGAGCATTCAGGGCTCTCTGACACCATTTTTTGGGCCACCAACATTTTCTCGACTTTAGGGGGTCTAGGATGCCTGTAAACCCCTTTTTTGGTCCTTCAAAGTTTTCAACATTTTTGCAGGCCTAAAATGCATTTTAAGGCATTTTTGGGCTGCTAACATTTTAAGAACTTTCAGGGGTGTAGTATGCATTTTTTGTGCCAAAAATATTTTTGGGAATTTCAGTGGTCTAGGATGCGTGTTAATGCCCGTTTCACTCTGCAAATGTTTTTGGGACATTCAGGGCTCTCTGACACAATTTTTGGGCCACCAACATTTTCTGGACTTTAGGGGATCTAGGATGCCTGTAAACCCCTTTTTTGGACCTTCAAAGTTTTCAACATTTTTGTAGGCATAAGAAGCATTTTAAGTCCATTTTTTGAACTGCCAACATTTTCTGATCTTTCAGGGTTGTAGGATGCATTTTTTGTGCCAAAAATATTTTGGGGAATTTCAGTGGTCTAGGATGCGACTTAATGCCCCTTTCAGGCTGCAAATCTGTTTGGGACATTCAGAGCTCTCTGACACTGTTTTTGGGCCACAAACATTTTCTGGACTTTAGGGGGTCTAGGATGCCTGTAAACCCCATTTTTGGGCCTCCAAAGTTTTCAACATTTTTGCAGGCGTAAAATGCATTTTAAGGACTTTTTTGGGCTGCTAACATATTCTGAGCTTCAGGGGTATAGGTTGCATTTTTCGTGCCAAAAATATTTTTTGGAGTTTCAGTACTCTAGGATGCGGGTTAATGCCCCTTTCAGGCTGCAAATGTTTTGGGACATTCAGAGCTCTCTGACACAGATTTTGGCCCACCAACATTTTCTGGACTTTAGGGGGTCTAGGATGCCTCTAAACCCCTTTTTTCCACCTCCAAAGTTTTCTACATTTTTGCAGGCCTAAGATGCACTTTAAGGCCTTTTTTGGGCTGCTAACATTTTCAGAACTTTCAGGGGTGTAGTATGCATTTTTTGTGCCAAAAATATTTTTGGGAATTTCAGTGGTCTAGGATGCCGGTTAATGCCCGTTTCACTCTGCAAATGTTTTTGGGACATTCAGGGCTCTCTGACACCATTTTTGGGCCACCACCATTTTCTGGACTTTAGTGGGTCTAGGATGCCTGTAAACCCCTTTTTTGGTCCTTCAAAGTTTTCAACATTTTTGCAGGCCTAAAATGCATTTTAAGGCCTTAATTGGGCTGCTAACATATTCTGACCTTCAGGGGTATAGGTTGCATTTTTCATGCCAAAAATATTTTGGGGAATTTCAGTGGTCTAGGATGCGGCTTAATGCCCCTTTCAGGCTGCAAATGTTTTTGGGACATTCAGAGCTCTCTGACCGATTTTGGCCCACCAACATTTTCTGGACTTTAGGGGGTCTAGGATGCCTGTAAACCCCTTTTTTGGGCCTCCAAAGTTTTCAACATTTTTGCAGGCCTAAAATGCATTTGAAGGCCTTTTTTGGGCTGCTAACATTTTCAGAACTTTCAGGGGTGTAGTATGCATTTTTTGTGCCAAAAATATTTTTGGGAATTTTAGTGGTCTAGGGTGTGGGTTAATGCCCCTTTCAGGCTGAAAATGTTTTTGGGACATTCAGCGCTCTCTGACACCATTTTTGGGCCACAACCATTTTCTGGACTTTAGCGGGTCTAGGATGCCTGTAAACCCCTTTTTTGGTCCTTCAAAGTTTTCAACATTTTTGCAGGCCTAAAATGCATTTTAAGTGGTCTAGGGTGCGGGTTAATGCCCCTTTCAGGCTGCAAATGTTTTTGGGACATTCAGGGCTCTCTGACACCATTTTTGGGCCACAACCATTTTCTGGACTTAAGGGGGTCTAGGATGCCTGTAAACCCCTTTTTTGGTCCTTCAAAGTTTTCAACATTTTTGCAGGCCTAAAATGCATTTTAAGGCATTTTTGGGCTGCTAACATTTTCAGAACTTTCAGGGGTGTAGTATGCATTTTTTGTGCCAAAAATATTTTTGGGAATTTCAGTGGTCTAGGATGCGGCTTAATGCCCGTTTCACTCTGAAAATGTTTTTGGGACATTCAGGGCTCTCTGACACCATTTTTCGGCCACCAACATTTTCTGGAATTTAGGGGGTCTAGGATGCCTGTAAACCCCTTTTTTGGTCCTTCAAAGTTTTCAACATTTTTGCAGGCCTACAATGCATTTTAAGGTATTTTTGGGCTGCTAACATTTTCAGAACTTTCAGGGGTGTAGTATGCATTTTTTGTGCCAAAAATATTTTTGTGAATGTCAGTGGTCTAGGATGCGGGTTAATGCCCCTTTGAGGCTGCAAATGTTTTTGGGACATTCAGGGCTCCCTGACACCATTTTTGGGCCACCAACATTTTCTGGACTTTAGGGGGTCTAGGATGCCTGTAAACCCCTTTTTTGGTCCTTCAAAGTTTTCAACATTTTTGCAGGCCTAAAATGCATTTTAAGGCCTTAATTGGGCTGCTAACATATTCTGAGCTTCAGGGGTATAGGTTGCATTTTTCATGCCAAAAATATTTTGGGGAATTTCAGTGGTCTAGGATGCGGGTTAATGCCCCTTTCAGGCTGCAAATGTTTTTGGGAATTCAGGGCTCTCTGACACCATTTTTGAGCGACAATCATTTTCTGGACTTTAGGGGGTCTAGGATGCCTGTAACCCCTTTTTTGGGCCTCCAAAGTTTTCAACATTTGTGCAGGCCTAAAATGCATTTTAAGGCCTTTTTTGGGCTGCTAACATATTCTGAGCTTCAGGGATATAGGTTGAATTTTTCATGCCAAAAATATTTTGGGAAATTTCAGTGGTCTAGGATGCGGCTTAATGCCCCTTTCAGGCTGCAAATGTTTTTGGGACATTCAGAGCTCTCTGACACCGATTTTGGCCTACTAACATTTTCTGGACTTTAGGGGGTCTAGGATGCCTGTAAACCCCTTTTTTGGACCTTCAAAGTTTTCAACATTTTTGTAGGCTTAAGATGCATTTTAAGTCCTTTTTTTTGAGCTGCCAACATTTTCTGATCTTTCAGGGTTGTAGGATGCATTTTTTGTGGCAAAAATATTTTGGGGAATTTCAGTGGTCTAGGATGCGACTTAATGCCCCTTTCAGGCTGCAAATCTGTTTGGGACATTCAGAGCTCTCTGACACTGTTTTTGGGCCACAAACATTTTCTGGACTTTAGGGGGTCTAGGATACCTGTAAACCCCTTTTTTGGGCCTCCAAAGTTTTCAACATTTTTGCAGGCATAAAATGCATTTTAAGGCCTTTTTTGGGCTGCTAACATATTCTGAGCTTCAGGGGTATAGGTTGCATTTTTCGTGCCAAAAATATTTTTGGGAGTTTCAGTGGTCTAGGATGAGGGTTAATGCCCCTTTCAGGCTGCAAATGTTTTGGGACATTCAGAGCTCTCTGACACAGATTTTGGCCAACCAACATTTTCTGGACTTTAGGGGGTCTAGGATGCCTGTAAACCCCTTTTTTGGTCCTTCAAAGTTTTCAACATTTTTGCAGGCCTAAAATGTATTTTAAGGCATTTTTGGGCTGCTAACATTTTCAGAACTTTCAGGGGTGTAGTATGCATTTTTTGTGCCAAAAATATTTTTGGGAATTTCAGTGGTCTAGGATGCGTGTTAATGCCCGTTTCACTCTGCAAATGTTTTTGGGACATTCAGGGCTCTCTGACACCATTTTTGGGCCACCAACATTTTCTGGACTTTAGGGGGTCTAGGATGCCTGTAAACCCCTTTTTTGGTCCTTGAAAGTTTTCAACATTTTTGCAGGCCTAAAATGCATTTTAAGGCCTTTTTTGGGCTGCTAACATATTCTGAGCTTCATGGGTGTAGGATGCATTTTACTTGCCAAAAATATTTTTGGGAATTTCAGTGGTCTAGGATGCGGGTTAATGCCCCTTTGAGGCTGCAAATGTTTTTGGGACATTCAGAGCTCTCTGACACAGATTTTGGCCCACCAACATTTTCTGGACTTTAGGGGGTCTAGGATGCCTGTAAACCCCTTTTTTGGTCCTTGAAAGTTTTCAACATTTTTGCAGGCCTAAAATGCATTTTAAGGCATTTTTGGGCTGCTAACATTTTCAGAACTTTCAGGGGTGTAGTATGCATTTTTTGTGCCAAAAATATTTTTGGGAATTTCAGTGGTCTAGGATGCGGCTTAATGCCCGTTTCACTCTGCAAATGTTTTTGCGACATTCAGGGCTCTCTAGGACCAACATTTTCTGGACTTTAGGGGGTCTAGGATGCCTGTAAACCCCTTTTTTGGTCCTTCAAACCCCTTTTTTGGTCCTTGAAAGTTTTCAACATTTTCGCAGGCCTAAAATGCATTTTAAGGCCTTTTTTTGAGATGCCAACATTTTCTGATCTTTCAGGGTTGTAGGATGCATTTTTTGTGCCAAAAATATTTTTTAGGAATTTCAGTGGTCTGGGATGTGGGTTAGTGCCACTTTCAGGCTGCAAATGTTTTTGGGACATTCAGACCTCTCTGACACCATTTTTTGGGCCACCAACATTTTCTGGACTTTAGGGGGTCTAGGATGCCTGTAAACCCCTTTTTTGGTCCTTCAAACCCCTTTTTTGGTCCTTGAAAGTTTTCAACATTTTCGCAGGCCTAAAATGCATTTTAAGGCCTTTTTTTGAGATGCCAACATTTTCTGATCTTTCAGGGTTGTAGTATGCATTTTTTGTGCCAAAAATATTTTTGGGAATTTCAGTGGTCTAGGATGCGGGTTAATGCCCGTTTCACTCTGCAAATGTTTTTGGAGCATTCAGGGCTCTCTGACACCATTTTTTGGGCCACCAACATTTTCTGGACTTTAGGGGGTCTAGGATGCCTGTAAACCCCTTTTTTGGTCCTTCAAAGTTTTCAACATTTTTGCAGGCCTAAAATGCATTTTAAGGCATTTTTGGGCTGCTAACATTTTCAGAACTTTCAGGGGTGTAGTATGCATTTTTTGTGCCAAAAATATTTTTGGGAATTTCAGTGGTCTAGGATGCGGGTTAATGCCCCTTTCAGGCTGCACATGTTTTTGGGACATTCAACGCTCTCTGACACCATTTTTGGGCCACCAACATTTTCTGGACTTTAGGGGGTCTAGGATGCCTCTAAACCCCTTTTTTCCACCTCCAAAGTTTTCTACATTTTTGCAGGCCTAAAATGCACTTTAAGGCCTTTATGGGCTGCTAACATTTTCAGAACGTTCAGGGGTGTAGTATGCATTTTTTGTGCCAAAAATATTTTTGGCAATTTCAGTGGTCTAGGATGTGGGTTAATGCCCGTTTCACTCTGCAAATGTTTTTGGGGCATTCAGAGCTCTCTGACACAGATTTTGGCCCACCAACATTTTCTGGACTTTAGGGGGTCTGGGATGCCCGTAAACCCCTTTTTTGGACCTTCAAAGTTTTCAACATTTTTGTAGGCTTAAGATGCATTTTAACTCCTTTTTTTGAGATGCCAACATTTTCTGATCTTTCAGGGTTGTAGGATGCATTTTTTGTGCCAAAAATATTTTTGGGAATTTCAGTGGTCTGGGGTGTGGGTTAGTGCCACTTTCAGGCTGCAAATGTTTTTGGGACATTCAGAGCTCTCTGACACCGATTTTGGCCCACCAACATTTTCTGGACTTTAGGGGGTCTAGGATGCCTGTAAACCCCTTTTTTGGACCTTCAAAGTTTTTAACATTTCTGCAGGCCTAAGAAGCATTTTAAGTCCTTTTTTTGAACTGCCAATATTTTCTGATCTTTCAGGGTTGTAGGATGCATTTTTTGTGGCAAAAATATTTTGGGGAATTTCAGTGGTCTAGGATGCGACTTAATGCCCCTTTCAGGCTGCAAATCTGTTTGGGACATTCAGAGCTCTCTGACACTGTTTTTGGGCCACAAACATTTTCTGGACTTTAGGGGGTCTAGGATGCCTGTAAACCCCATTTTTGGGCCTCCAAAGTTTTCAACATTTTTGCAGGCGTAAAATGCATTTTAAGGACTTTTTTGGGCTGCTAACATATTCTGATCTTTCAGGGTTGTAGGATGCATTTTTTGTGCCAAAAATATTTTTTAGGAATTTCAGTGGTCTGGGATGTGGGTTAGTGCCACTTTCAGGCTGCAAATGTTTTTGGGACATTCAGAGCTCTCTGACACCGATTTTGGCCCACCAACATTTTCTGGACTTTAGGGGGTCTAGGATGCCTGTAAACCCCTTTTTTTCGGCCTCCAAAGTGTTCAACATTTGTGCAGGCCTAAGAAGCATTTTAAGTCCTTTTTTTGAGCTGCCAACATTTTCTGATCTTTCAGGGTTGTAGGATGCATTTTTTGTGGCAAAAATATTTTGGGGAATTTCAGTGGTCTAGGATGCGACTTAATGCCCCTTTCAGGCTGCAAATCTGTTTGGGACATTCAGAGCTCTCTGACACTGTTTTTGGGCCACAAACATTTTCTGGACTTTAGGGGGTCTAGGATGCCTGTAAACCCCTTTTTTGGTCCTTCAAAGTTTTCAACATTTTTGCAGGCATAAAATGTATTTTAAGGCCTTTTTTGGGCTGCTAACATATTCTGAGCTTCAGGGGTATAGGTTGCATTTTTCGTGCCAAAAATATTTTTTGTAGTTTCAGTGGTCTAGGATGCGGATTAATGCCCCTTTCAGGCTGCAAATGTTTTGGGACATTCAGAGCTCTCTGACACAGATTTTGGCCCACCAACATTTTCTGGACTTTAGGGGGTCTAGGATGCCTGTAAACCCCTTTTTTGGTCCTTCAAAGTTTTCAACATGTTTGCAGGCCTAAAATGCATTTTAAGGCATTTTTGGGCTGCTAACATTTTCAGAACTTTCAGGGGTGTAGTATGCATTTTTTGTGCCAAAAATATTTTTGGGAATTTCAGTGGTCTAGGATGCGGTTTAATGCCCGTTTCACTCTGCAAATGTTTTTGGAGCATTCAGGGCTCTCTGACACCATTTTTTGGGCCACCAACATTTTCTGGACTTTAGGGAGTCTAGGATGCCTGTAAACCCCTTTTTTGGTCCTTCAAAGTTTTCAACATTTTTGCAGGCCTAAAATGCATTTTAAGGCATTTTTGGGCTGCTAACATTTTCAGAACTTTCAGGGGTGTAGTATGCATTTTTTGTGCCAAAAATATTTTTGGGCATTTCAGTGGTCTAGGATGCGGGTTAATGCCCGTTTCCAGGCTGCACATGTTTTTGGGACATTCAGGACTCTCTGACACCATTTTTGGGCCACCAACACTTTCTGGACTTTAGGGGGTCTAGGATGCCTGTAAACCCCTTTTTTGGTCCTTCAAAGTTTTCAACATTTTTGCAGACCTAAAATGCATTTTAAGGCCTTTTTTGGGCTGCTAACATATTCTGAGCCTTAGGGGTGTAGGATGCATTTTTCGTGCAAAAAATATTTTTAGGAATTTCAGTCGTCTGGGATGTGGGTTAGTGCCACTTTCAGGCTGCAAATGTTTTTGGGACATTCAGAGCTCTCTGACACCAATTTTGGCCCACCAACATTTTCTGGACTTTAGGGGGTCTAGGATGCCTGTAAACCCCTTTTTTCGGCCTCCAAAGTGTTCAACATTTGTGCAGGCCTAAGAAGCATTTTAAGTCCTTTTTTTGAGCTGCCAACATTTTCTGATCTTTCCGGGTTGTAGGATGCATTTTTTGTGGCAAAAATATTTTGGGGAATTTCAGTGGTCTAGGATGCGACTTAATGCCCCTTTCAGGCTGCAAATCTGTTTGGGACATTCAGAGCTCTCTGACACTGTTTTTGGGCCACAAACATTTTCTGGACTTTAGGGGGTATCTGATGCCTGTAAACCCCTTTTTTGGGCCTCCAAAGTTTTCAACATTTTTGCAGGCATAAAATGTATTTTAAGGCCTTTTTTGGGCTGCTAACATATTCTGAGCTTCAGGGGTATAGGTTGCATTTTTCGTGCCAAAAATATTTTTTGGAGTTTCAGTGGTCTAGGATGCGGATTAATGCCCCTTTCAGGCTGCAAATGTTTTGGGACATTCAGAGCTCTCTGACACAGATTTTGGCCCACCAACATTTTCTGGACTTTAGGGGGTCTAGGATGCCTGTAAACCCCTTTTTTGGTCCTTCAAAGTTTTCAACATGTTTGCAGGCCTAAAATGCATTTTAAGGCATTTTTGGACTGCTAACATTTTCAGAACTTTCAGGGGTGTAGTATGCATTTTTTGTGCCAAAAATATTTTTGGGAATTTCAGTGGTCTAGGATGCGGGTTAATGCCCGTTTCACTCTGCAAATGTTTTTGGAGCATTCAGGGCTCTCTGACACCATTTTTTGGGCCACCAACATTTTCTCGACTTTAGGGGGTCTAGGATGCCTGTAAACCCCTTTTTTGGTCCTTCAAAGTTTTCAACATGTTTGCAGGCCTAAAATGCATTTTAAGGCATTTTTGGGCTGCTAACATTTTCAGAACTTTCAGGGGTGTAGTATGCATTTTTTGTGCCAAAAATATTTTTGGGAATTTCAGTGGTCTAGGATGCGGGTTAATGCCCGTTTCACTCTGCAAATGTTTTTGGAGCATTCAGGGCTCTCTGACACCATTTTTTGGGCCACCAACATTTTCTCGACTTTAGGGGGTCTAGGATGCCTGTAAACCCCTTTTTTGGTCCTTCAAAGTTTTCAACATTTTTGCAGGCCTAAAATGCATTTTAAGGCATTTTTGGGCTGCTAACATTTTAAGAACTTTCAGGGGTGTAGTATGCATTTTTTGTGCCAAAAATATTTTTGGGAATTTCAGTGGTCTAGGATGCGTGTTAATGCCCGTTTCACTCTGCAAATGTTTTTGGGACATTCAGGGCTCTCTGACACAATTTTTGGGCCACCAACATTTTCTGGACTTTAGGGGATCTAGGATGCCTGTAAACCCCTTTTTTGGACCTTCAAAGTTTTCAACATTTTTGTAGGCATAAGAAGCATTTTAAGTCCATTTTTTGAACTGCCAACATTTTCTGATCTTTCAGGGTTGTAGGATGCATTTTTTGTGCCAAAAATATTTTGGGGAATTTCAGTGGTCTAGGATGCGACTTAATGCCCCTTTCAGGCTGCAAATCTGTTTGGGACATTCAGAGCTCTCTGACACTGTTTTTGGGCCACAAACATTTTCTGGACTTTAGGGGGTCTAGGATGCCTGTAAACCCCATTTTTGGGCCTCCAAAGTTTTCAACATTTTTGCAGACGTAAAATGCATTTTAAGGACTTTTTTGGGCTGCTAACATATTCTGAGCTTCAGGGGTATAGGTTGCATTTTTCGTGCCAAAAATATTTTTTGGAGTTTCAGTACTCTAGGATGCGGGTTAATGCCCCTTTCAGGCTGCAAATGTTTTGGGACATTCAGAGCTCTCTGACACAGATTTTGGCCCACCAACATTTTCTGGACTTTAGGGGGTCTAGGATGCCTCTAAACCCCTTTTTTCCACCTCCAAAGTTTTCTACATTTTTGCAGGCCTAAGATGCACTTTAAGGCCTTTTTTGGGCTGCTAACATTTTCAGAACTTTCAGGGGTGTAGTATGCATTTTTTGTGCCAAAAATATTTTTGGGAATTTCAGTGGTCTAGGATGCCGGTTAATGCCCGTTTCACTCTGCAAATGTTTTTGGGACATTCAGGGCTCTCTGACACCATTTTTGGGCCACCACCATTTTCTGGACTTTAGTGGGTCTAGGATGCCTGTAAACCCCTTTTTTGGTCCTTCAAAGTTTTCAACATTTTTGCAGGCCTAAAATGCATTTTAAGGCCTTAATTGGGCTGCTAACATATTCTGACCTTCAGGGGTATAGGTTGCATTTTTCATGCCAAAAATATTTTGGGGAATTTCAGTGGTCTAGGATGCGGCTTAATGCCCCTTTCAGGCTGCAAATGTTTTTGGGACATTCAGAGCTCTCTGACCGATTTTGGCCCACCAACATTTTCTGGACTTTAGGGGGTCTAGGATGCCTGTAAACCCCTTTTTTGGGCCTCCAAAGTTTTCAACATTTTTGCAGGCCTAAAATGCATTTGAAGGCCTTTTTTGGGCTGCTAACATTTTCAGAACTTTCAGGGGTGTAGTATGCATTTTTTGTGCCAAAAATATTTTTGGGAATTTTAGTGGTCTAGGGTGTGGGTTAATGCCCCTTTCAGGCTGAAAATGTTTTTGGGACATTCAGCGCTCTCTGACACCATTTTTGGGCCACAACCATTTTCTGGACTTTAGCGGGTCTAGGATGCCTGTAAACCCCTTTTTTGGTCCTTCAAAGTTTTCAACATTTTTGCAGGCCTAAAATGCATTTTAAGTGGTCTAGGGTGCGGGTTAATGCCCCTTTCAGGCTGCAAATGTTTTTGGGACATTCAGGGCTCTCTGACACCATTTTTGGGCCACAACCATTTTCTGGACTTAAGGGGGTCTAGGATGCCTGTAAACCCCTTTTTTGGTCCTTCAAAGTTTTCAACATTTTTGCAGGCCTAAAATGCATTTTAAGGCATTTTTGGGCTGCTAACATTTTCAGAACTTTCAGGGGTGTAGTATGCATTTTTTGTGCCAAAAATATTTTTGGGAATTTCAGTGGTCTAGGATGCGGCTTAATGCCCGTTTCACTCTGAAAATGTTTTTGGGACATTCAGGGCTCTCTGACACCATTTTTCGGCCACCAACATTTTCTGGAATTTAGGGGGTCTAGGATGCCTGTAAACCCCTTTTTTGGTCCTTCAAAGTTTTCAACATTTTTGCAGGCCTACAATGCATTTTAAGGTATTTTTGGGCTGCTAACATTTTCAGAACTTTCAGGGGTGTAGTATGCATTTTTTGTGCCAAAAATATTTTTGTGAATGTCAGTGGTCTAGGATGCGGGTTAATGCCCCTTTGAGGCTGCAAATGTTTTTGGGACATTCAGGGCTCCCTGACACCATTTTTGGGCCACCAACATTTTCTGGACTTTAGGGGGTCTAGGATGCCTGTAAACCCCTTTTTTGGTCCTTCAAAGTTTTCAACATTTTTGCAGGCCTAAAATGCATTTTAAGGCCTTAATTGGGCTGCTAACATATTCTGAGCTTCAGGGGTATAGGTTGCATTTTTCATGCCAAAAATATTTTGGGGAATTTCAGTGGTCTAGGATGCGGGTTAATGCCCCTTTCAGGCTGCAAATGTTTTTGGGAATTCAGGGCTCTCTGACACCATTTTTGAGCGACAATCATTTTCTGGACTTTAGGGGGTCTAGGATGCCTGTAACCCCTTTTTTGGGCCTCCAAAGTTTTCAACATTTGTGCAGGCCTAAAATGCATTTTAAGGCCTTTTTTGGGCTGCTAACATATTCTGAGCTTCAGGGGTATAGGTTGAATTTTTCATGCCAAAAATATTTTGGGAAATTTCAGTGGTCTAGGATGCGGCTTAATGCCCCTTTCAGGCTGCAAATGTTTTTGGGACATTCAGAGCTCTCTGACACCGATTTTGGCCTACTAACATTTTCTGGACTTTAGGGGGTCTAGGATGCCTGTAAACCCCTTTTTTGGACCTTCAAAGTTTTCAACATTTTTGTAGGCTTAAGATGCATTTTAAGTCCTTTTTTTTGAGCTGCCAACATTTTCTGATCTTTCAGGGTTGTAGGATGCATTTTTTGTGGCAAAAATATTTTGGGGAATTTCAGTGGTCTAGGATGCGACTTAATGCCCCTTTCAGGCTGCAAATCTGTTTGGGACATTCAGAGCTCTCTGACACTGTTTTTGGGCCACAAACATTTTCTGGACTTTAGGGGGTCTAGGATACCTGTAAACCCCTTTTTTGGGCCTCCAAAGTTTTCAACATTTTTGCAGGCATAAAATGCATTTTAAGGCCTTTTTTGGGCTGCTAACATATTCTGAGCTTCAGGGGTATAGGTTGCATTTTTCGTGCCAAAAATATTTTTGGGAGTTTCAGTGGTCTAGGATGAGGGTTAATGCCCCTTTCAGGCTGCAAATGTTTTGGGACATTCAGAGCTCTCTGACACAGATTTTGGCCAACCAACATTTTCTGGACTTTAGGGGGTCTAGGATGCCTGTAAACCCCTTTTTTGGTCCTTCAAAGTTTTCAACATTTTTGCAGGCCTAAAATGTATTTTAAGGCATTTTTGGGCTGCTAACATTTTCAGAACTTTCAGGGGTGTAGTATGCATTTTTTGTGCCAAAAATATTTTTGGGAATTTCAGTGGTCTAGGATGCGTGTTAATGCCCGTTTCACTCTGCAAATGTTTTTGGGACATTCAGGGCTCTCTGACACCATTTTTGGGCCACCAACATTTTCTGGACTTTAGGGGGTCTAGGATGCCTGTAAACCCCTTTTTTGGTCCTTGAAAGTTTTCAACATTTTTGCAGGCCTAAAATGCATTTTAAGGCCTTTTTTGGGCTGCTAACATATTCTGAGCTTCATGGGTGTAGGATGCATTTTACTTGCCAAAAATATTTTTGGGAATTTCAGTGGTCTAGGATGCGGGTTAATGCCCCTTTGAGGCTGCAAATGTTTTTGGGACATTCAGAGCTCTCTGACACAGATTTTGGCCCACCAACATTTTCTGGACTTTAGGGGGTCTAGGATGCCTGTAAACCCCTTTTTTGGTCCTTGAAAGTTTTCAACATTTTTGCAGGCCTAAAATGCATTTTAAGGCATTTTTGGGCTGCTAACATTTTCAGAACTTTCAGGGGTGTAGTATGCATTTTTTGTGCCAAAAATATTTTTGGGAATTTCAGTGGTCTAGGATGCGGCTTAATGCCCGTTTCACTCTGCAAATGTTTTTGCGACATTCAGGGCTCTCTAGGACCAACATTTTCTGGACTTTAGGGGGTCTAGGATGCCTGTAAACCCCTTTTTTGGTCCTTCAAACCCCTTTTTTGGTCCTTGAAAGTTTTCAACATTTTCGCAGGCCTAAAATGCATTTTAAGGCCTTTTTTTGAGATGCCAACATTTTCTGATCTTTCAGGGTTGTAGGATGGATTTTTTGTGCCAAAAATATTTTTTAGGAATTTCAGTGGTCTGGGATGTGGGTTAGTGCCACTTTCAGGCTGCAAATGTTTTTGGGACATTCAGACCTCTCTGACACCATTTTTTGGGCCACCAACATTTTCTGGACTTTAGGGGGTCTAGGATGCCTGTAAAACCCTTTTTTGGTCTTTCAAACCCCTTTTTTGGTCCTTGAAAGTTTTCAACATTTTCGCAGGCCTAAAATGCATTTTAAGGCCTTTTTTTGAGATGCCAACATTTTCTGATCTTTCAGGGTTGTAGTATGCATTTTTTGTGCCAAAAATATTTTTGGGAATTTCAGTGGTCTAGGATGCGGGTTAATGCCCGTTTCACTCTGCAAATGTTTTTGGAGCATTCAGGGCTCTCTGACACCATTTTTTGGGCCACCAACATTTTCTGGACTTTAGGGGGTCTAGGATGCCTGTAAACCCCTTTTTTGGTCCTTCAAAGTTTTCAACATTTTTGCAGGCCTAAAATGCATTTTAAGGCATTTTTGGGCTGCTAACATTTTCAGAACTTTCAGGGGTGTAGTATGCATTTTTTGTGCCAAAAATATTTTTGGGAATTTCAGTGGTCTAGGATGCGGGTTAATGCCCCTTTCAGGCTGCACATGTTTTTGGGACATTCAACGCTCTCTGACACCATTTTTGGGCCACCAACATTTTCTGGACTTTAGGGGGTCTAGGATGCCTCTAAACCCCTTTTTTCCACCTCCAAAGTTTTCTACATTTTTGCAGGCCTAAAATGCACTTTAAGGCCTTTATGGGCTGCTAACATTTTCAGAACGTTCAGGGGTGTAGTATGCATTTTTTGTGCCAAAAATATTTTTGGCAATTTCAGTGGTCTAGGATGTGGGTTAATGCCCGTTTCACTCTGCAAATGTTTTTGGGGCATTCAGAGCTCTCTGACACAGATTTTGGCCCACCAACATTTTCTGGACTTTAGGGGGTCTGGGATGCCCGTAAACCCCTTTTTTGGACCTTCAAAGTTTTCAACATTTTTGTAGGCTTAAGATGCATTTTAACTCCTTTTTTTGAGATGCCAACATTTTCTGATCTTTCAGGGTTGTAGGATGCATTTTTTGTGCCAAAAATATTTTTGGGAATTTCAGTGGTCTGGGGTGTGGGTTAGTGCCACTTTCAGGCTGCAAATGTTTTTGGGACATTCAGAGCTCTCTGACACCGATTTTGGCCCACCAACATTTTCTGGACTTTAGGGGGTCTAGGATGCCTGTAAACCCCTTTTTTGGACCTTCAAAGTTTTTAACATTTCTGCAGGCCTAAGAAGCATTTTAAGTCCTTTTTTTGAACTGCCAATATTTTCTGATCTTTCAGGGTTGTAGGATGCATTTTTTGTGGCAAAAATATTTTTGGGAATTTCAGTGGTCTAGGATGCGACTTAATGCCCCTTTCAGGCTGCAAATCTGTTTGGGACATTCAGAGCTCTCTGACACTGTTTTTGGGCCACAAACATTTTCTGGACTTTAGGGGGTCTAGGATGCCTGTAAACCCCATTTTTGGGCCTCCAAAGTTTTCAACATTTTTGCAGGCGTAAAATGCATTTTAAGGACTTTTTTGGGCTGCTAACATATTCTGAGCTTCAGGGGTATAGGTTGCATTTTTCGTGCCAAAAATATTTTTGGGAGTTTCAGTGGTCTAGGATGCGGGTTAATGCCCCTTTCAGGCTGCAAATGTTTTGGGACATTCAGAGCTCTCTGACACAGATTTTGGCCCACCAACATTTTCTGGACTTTAGGGTGTCTAGGATGCCTCTAAACCCCTTTTTTCCACCTCCAAAGTTTTCTACATTTTTGCAGGCCTAAGATGCACTTTAAGGCCTTTTTTGGGCTGCTAACATTTTCAGAACTTTCAGGGGTGTAGTATGCATTTTTTGTGCCAAAAATATTTTTGGGAATTTCAGTGGTCTAGGATGCGAGTTAATGCCCCTTTCAGGCTGACAATGTTTTTGGGACATTCAGAGCTCTCTGACACAGATTTTGGCCCACCAACATTTTCTGGACTTTAGGGGTCTAAGATGCCTGTAAACCCCTTTTTTGGCCCTTCAAAGTTTTCAACATTTTTGCAGGCCTAAAATGCATTTTAAGGCATTTTTGGGCTGCTAACATTTTCAGAACTTTCAGGGGTGTAGTATGCATTTTTTGTGCCAAATATATTTTTGGGAATTTCAGTGGTCTAGGATGCGGGTTACTGCCCCTTTCAGGCTGCAAATGTTTTTGGGACATTCAGGGCTCTCTGACACCATTTCTGGGCCACCAACATTTTCTGGACTTTAGGGGGTCTAGGATGCCTGTAAACCCCTTTTTTGGTCCGTCAAAGTTTTCAACATTTTTGCAGGCCTAAAATGCATTTTAAGCCCTTTTTTGGGCTGCTAACATATTCTGAGCTTCATGGGTGTAGGATGCATTTTTCGTGCCAAAAATATTTTTGGGAATTTCAGTGGTCTAGGATGCGGGTTAATGCCCGTTTCACTCTGCAAATGTTTTTGGGACATTCAGGGCTCTCTGACACCATTTTTGGGCCACCAACATTTTCTGGACTTTAGGGGGTCTAGGATGCCTGTAAACCCCTTTTTTGGTCCTTCAAAGTTTTCAACATTTTTGCAGGCCTAAAATGCATTTTAAGGCCTTTTTTGGGCTGCTAACATATTCTGAGCTTCATGGGTGTAGGATGCATTTTTCGTGCCAAAAATATTTTTGGGAATTTCAGTGGTCTAGGATGCGGGTTAATGCCCGTTTCACTCTGCAAATGTTTTTGGGACATTCAGAGCTCTCTGACACAGATTTTGGCCCACCAACATTTTCTGGACTTTAGGGGGTCTCGGATGCCTGTAAACCCCTTTTTTGGTCCTTGAAAGTTTTCAACATTTTTGCAGGCCTAAAATGCATTTTAAGGCATTTTTGGGCTGCTAACATTTTCAGAACTTTCAGGGGTGTAGTATGCATTTTTTGTGCCAAAAATATTTTTGGGAATTTCAGTGGTCTAGGATGCGGCTTAATGCCCGTTTCACTCTGCAAATGTTTTTGGGACATTCAGGGCTCTCTAGGACCAACATTTTCTGGACTTTAGGGGGTCTAGGATGCCTGTAAACCCCTTTTTTGGTCCTTCAAAGTTTTCAACATTTTTGCAGGCCTAAAATGCATTTTAAGGCCTTTTTTTGAGATGCCAACATTTTCTGATCTTTCAGGGTTGTAGGATGCATTTTTTGTGCCAAAAATATTTTTTAAGAATTTCAGTGGTCTGGGATGTGGGTTAGTGCCACTTTCAGGCTGCAAATGTTTTTGGGACATTCAGAGCTCTCTGACACCGATTTTGGCCCACCAACATTTTCTGGACTTTAGGGGGTCTAGGATGCCTGTAAACCCCTTTTTTTCGGCCTCCAAAGTGTTCAACATTTGTGCAGGCCTAAGAAGCATTTTAAGTCCTTTTTTTGAGCTGCCAACATTTTCTGATCTTTCAGGGTTGTAGGATGCATTTTTTGTGGCAAAAATATTTTGGGGAATTTCAGTGGTCTAGGATGCGACTTAATGCCCCTTTCAGGCTGCAAATCTGTTTGGGACATTCAGAGCTCTCTGACACTGTTTTTGGGCCACAAACATTTTCTGGACTTTAGGGGGTCTAGGATGCCTGTAAACCCCTTTTTTGGTCCTTCAAAGTTTTCAACATTTTTGCAGGCATAAAATGTATTTTAAGGCCTTTTTTGGGCTGCTAACATATTCTGAGCTTCAGGGGTATAGGTTGCATTTTTCGTGCCAAAAATATTTTTTGTAGTTTCAGTGGTCTAGGATGCGGATTAATGCCCCTTTCAGGCTGCAAATGTTTTGGGACATTCAGAGCTCTCTGACACAGATTTTGGCCCACCAACATTTTCTGGACTTTAGGGGGTCTAGGATGCCTGTAAACCCCTTTTTTGGTCCTTCAAAGTTTTCAACATGTTTGCAGGCCTAAAATGCATTTTAAGGCATTTTTGGGCTGCTAACATTTTCAGAACTTTCAGGGGTGTAGTATGCATTTTTTGTGCCAAAAATATTTTTGGGAATTTCAGTGGTCTAGGATGCGGTTTAATGCCCGTTTCACTCTGCAAATGTTTTTGGAGCATTCAGGGCTCTCTGACACCATTTTTTGGGCCACCAACATTTTCTGGACTTTAGGGAGTCTAGGATGCCTGTAAACCCCTTTTTTGGTCCTTCAAAGTTTTCAACATTTTTGCAGGCCTAAAATGCATTTTAAGGCATTTTTGGGCTGCTAACATTTTCAGAACTTTCAGGGGTGTAGTATGCATTTTTTGTGCCAAAAATATTTTTGGGCATTTCAGTGGTCTAGGATGCGGGTTAATGCCCGTTTCCAGGCTGCACATGTTTTTGGGACATTCAGGACTCTCTGACACCATTTTTGGGCCACCAACACTTTCTGGACTTTAGGGGGTCTAGGATGCCTGTAAACCCCTTTTTTGGTCCTTCAAAGTTTTCAACATTTTTGCAGACCTAAAATGCATTTTAAGGCCTTTTTTGGGCTGCTAACATATTCTGAGCCTTAGGGGTGTAGGATGCATTTTTCGTGCAAAAAATATTTTTAGGAATTTCAGTCGTCTGGGATGTGGGTTAGTGCCACTTTCAGGCTGCAAATGTTTTTGGGACATTCAGAGCTCTCTGACACCAATTTTGGCCCACCAACATTTTCTGGACTTTAGGGGGTCTAGGATGCCTGTAAACCCCTTTTTTCGGCCTCCAAAGTGTTCAACATTTGTGCAGGCCTAAGAAGCATTTTAAGTCCTTTTTTTGAGCTGCCAACATTTTCTGATCTTTCCGGGTTGTAGGATGCATTTTTTGTGGCAAAAATATTTTGGGGAATTTCAGTGGTCTAGGATGCGACTTAATGCCCCTTTCAGGCTGCAAATCTGTTTGGGACATTCAGAGCTCTCTGACACTGTTTTTGGGCCACAAACATTTTCTGGACTTTAGGGGGTATCTGATGCCTGTAAACCCCTTTTTTGGGCCTCCAAAGTTTTCAACATTTTTGCAGGCATAAAATGTATTTTAAGGCCTTTTTTGGGCTGCTAACATATTCTGAGCTTCAGGGGTATAGGTTGCATTTTTCGTGCCAAAAATATTTTTTGGAGTTTCAGTGGTCTAGGATGCGGATTAATGCCCCTTTCAGGCTGCAAATGTTTTGGGACATTCAGAGCTCTCTGACACAGATTTTGGCCCACCAACATTTTCTGGACTTTAGGGGGTCTAGGATGCCTGTAAACCCCTTTTTTGGTCCTTCAAAGTTTTCAACATGTTTGCAGGCCTAAAATGCATTTTAAGGCATTTTTGGACTGCTAACATTTTCAGAACTTTCAGGGGTGTAGTATGCATTTTTTGTGCCAAAAATATTTTTGGGAATTTCAGTGGTCTAGGATGCGGGTTAATGCCCGTTTCACTCTGCAAATGTTTTTGGAGCATTCAGGGCTCTCTGACACCATTTTTTGGGCCACCAACATTTTCTCGACTTTAGGGGGTCTAGGATGCCTGTAAACCCCTTTTTTGGTCCTTCAAAGTTTTCAACATGTTTGCAGGCCTAAAATGCATTTTAAGGCATTTTTGGGCTGCTAACATTTTCAGAACTTTCAGGGGTGTAGTATGCATTTTTTGTGCCAAAAATATTTTTGGGAATTTCAGTGGTCTAGGATGCGGGTTAATGCCCGTTTCACTCTGCAAATGTTTTTGGAGCATTCAGGGCTCTCTGACACCATTTTTTGGGCCACCAACATTTTCTCGACTTTAGGGGGTCTAGGATGCCTGTAAACCCCTTTTTTGGTCCTTCAAAGTTTTCAACATTTTTGCAGGCCTAAAATGCATTTTAAGGCATTTTTGGGCTGCTAACATTTTAAGAACTTTCAGGGGTGTAGTATGCATTTTTTGTGCCAAAAATATTTTTGGGAATTTCAGTGGTCTAGGATGCGTGTTAATGCCCGTTTCACTCTGCAAATGTTTTTGGGACATTCAGGGCTCTCTGACACAATTTTTGGGCCACCAACATTTTCTGGACTTTAGGGGATCTAGGATGCCTGTAAACCCCTTTTTTGGACCTTCAAAGTTTTCAACATTTTTGTAGGCATAAGAAGCATTTTAAGTCCATTTTTTGAACTGCCAACATTTTCTGATCTTTCAGGGTTGTAGGATGCATTTTTTGTGCCAAAAATATTTTGGGGAATTTCAGTGGTCTAGGATGCGACTTAATGCCCCTTTCAGGCTGCAAATCTGTTTGGGACATTCAGAGCTCTCTGACACTGTTTTTGGGCCACAAACATTTTCTGGACTTTAGGGGGTCTAGGATGCCTGTAAACCCCATTTTTGGGCCTCCAAAGTTTTCAACATTTTTGCAGGCGTAAAATGCATTTTAAGGACTTTTTTGGGCTGCTAACATATTCTGAGCTTCAGGGGTATAGGTTGCATTTTTCGTGCCAAAAATATTTTTTGGAGTTTCAGTACTCTAGGATGCGGGTTAATGCCCCTTTCAGGCTGCAAATGTTTTGGGACATTCTGTGCTCTCTGACACAGATTTTGTCCAACAACATTTTCTGGACTTTAGTGGGTCTAGGATGCCTCTAAACCCCTTTTTTCCACCTCCAAAGTTTTCTACATTTTTGCAGGCCTAAGATGCACTTTAAGGCCTTTTTTGGGCTGCTAACATTTTCAGAACTTTCAGGGGTGTAGTATGCATTTTTTGTGCCAAAAATATTTTTGGGAATTTCAGTGGTCTAGGATGCCGGTTAATGCCCGTTTCACTCTGCAAATGTTTTTGGGACATTCAGGGCTCTCTGACCGATTTTGGCCCACCAACATTTTCTGGACTTTAGGGGGTCTAGGATGCTTGTAAACCCCTTTTTTGGGCCTCCAAAGTTTTCAACATTTTTGCAGGCCTAAAATGCATTTTAAGGCCTTAATTGGGCTGCTAACATATTCTGACCTTCAGGGGTATAGGTTGCATTTTTCATGCCAAAAATATTTTGGGGAATTTCAGTGGTCTAGGATGCGGCTTAATGCCCCTTTCAGGCTGCAAATGTTTTTGGGACATTCAGAGCTCTCTGACCGATTTTGGCCCACCAACATTTTCTGGACTTTAGGGGGTCTAGGATGCTTGTAAACCCCTTTTTTGGGCCTCCAAAGTTTTCAACATTTTTGCAGGCCTAAAATGCATTTGAAGGCCTTTTTTGGGCTGCTAACATATTCTGAGCTTTCAGGGGTGTAGGATGCATTTTTCGTGCCAAAAATATTTTTGGGAATTTCAGTGGTCTAGGATGCGGGTTAATGCCCCTTTCAGGCTGCAAATGTTTTTGGGAATTCAGGGCTCTCTGACACCATTTTTGAGCCACAATCATTTTCTGGACTGTAGGGGGTCTAGGATGCCTGTAAACCCCTTTATTGGTCCTTCAAAGTTTTCAACATTTTTGCAGGCCTAAAATGCATTTTAAGGCCTTTTTTGGGCTGCTAACATATTCTGAGCTTTCAGGGGTGTAGGATGCATTTTTCGTGCCAAAAATATTTTTGGGAATTTCATTGGTCTAGGATGTGGGTTAATGCCCCTTTCAGGCTGCAAATGTTTTTGGGACATTCAGAGCTCTCTGACACAGATTTTGGCCCACCAACATTTTCTGGACTTTAGGGGGTCTAGGATGCCTCTAAACCCCTTTTTTCCACCTCCAAAGTTTTCAACATTTTTGCAAGCCTAAGATGCACTTTAAGGCAATTTTGGGCTGCTAACATTTTCCGAACTTTCAGGGGTGTAGTATGCATTTTTTGTGCCAAAAATATTTTTGGGAATTTCAGTGGTCTAGGATGCGGCTTAATGCCCGTTTCACTCTGCAAATGTTTTTGGGACATTCAGGGCTCTCTGACACCATTTTTGGGCCACCAACATTTTCTGGACTTTATGGGGTCTAGGATGCCTGTAAACCCCTTTTTTCCACCTCCAAAGTTATCAACATTTTTGCAAGCCTAAAATGCACTTTAAGGCATTTTTGGGCTGCTAACATTTTCAGAACTTTCAGGGTGTAGTATGCATTTTTTGTGCCAAAAATATTTTGGGGTATTTCAGTGGTCTAGGATGCGACTTAATGCCCCTTTCAGGCTACAAATCTGTTTGGGACATTCAGAGCTCTCTGAAACTGTTTTTGGGCCACCAACATTTTCTGGACTTTAGGGGATCTAGGATGCCTGTGAACCCCTTTTTTGGGCCTCCAAAGTTTTCAACATTTTTGCAGGCCTAAAATGCATTTTAAGGCCTTTTTTGGGCTGCTAACATATTCTGAGCCTTAGGGGTGACGGATGCATTTTTCGTGCAAAAAATATTTTTCGGAATTTCAGTGGTCTAGGATGTGGGTTAATGCCCCTTTCAGGCTGCAAATGTTTTTGGGACATTCAGGGCTCTCTGACACCATTTTTGGGCCACCAACATTTTCTGGACTTTAGGGGGTCTAGGATGCCTGTAAACCCCTTTTTTGGTCCTTCAAAGTTTTCAACATTTTTGCAGGCCTAAAATGCATTTTAAGACATTTTTGGGCTGCTAACATTTTCAGAACTTTCAGGGGTGTAGTATGCATTTTTTGTGGCAAAAATATTTTTGGGAGTTTCAGTGGTCTAGGATGCGGGTTAATGCCCCTTTGAGGCTGCAAATGTTTTTGGGACATTCAGGGCTCTCTGACACCATTTTTGGGCCACCAACATTTTCTGGACTTTAGGGGGTCTAGGATGCCTGTAAACCCCTTTTTTGGTCCTTCAAAGTTTTCAACATTTTTGCAGGCCTAAAATGCATTTTAAGACATTTTTGGGCTGCTAACATTTTCAGAACTTTCAGGGGTGTAGTATGCATTTTTTGTGCCAAAAATATTTTGGGGAATTTCAGTGGTCTAGGATGCGGGTTAATGCCCCTTTGAGGCTGCAAGTGTTTTTGGGACATTCAGGGCTCTCTGACACCATTTTTGGGTCACCAACATTTTCTGGACTTTAGGGGGTCTAGGATGCCTGTAAACCCCTTTTTTGGTCCTTCAAAGTTTTCAACATTTTTGCAGGCCTAAAATGCATTTTAAGACATTTTTGGGCTGCTAACATTTTCAGAACTTTCAGGGGTGTAGTATGCATTTTTTGTGCCAAAAATATTTTTGGGAATTTCAGTGGTCTAGGATGCGGGTTAATGCCCCTTTGAGGCTGCAAATGTTTTTGGGACATTCAGGGCTCTCTGACACCATTTTTGGGCCACGAACATTTTCTGGACTTTAGGGGGTCTAGGATGCCTGTAAACCCCTTTTTTGGTCCTTCAGAGTTTTCAACATTTTTGCAGGCCTAAAATGCATTTTAAGACATTTTTGGGCTGCTAACATTTTCAGAACTTTCAGGGGTGTAGTATGCATTTTTTGTGCCAAAAATATTTTTGGGAATTTCAGTGGTCTAGGATGCGGGTTAATGCCCCTTTCAGGCTGCAAATGTTTTTGGGACATTCAGAGCTCTCTGACACCGATTTTGGCCCACCAACATTTTCTGGACTTTAGGGGGTCTAGGATGCCTGTAAACCCCTTTTTTGGGCCTCCAAAGTTTTCAACATTTTTGCAGGCCTAAAATGCATTTTAAGGCCTTTTTTGGGCTGCTAACATATTCTGAGCTTTCAGGGGTGTAGGATGCATTTTTCGTGCCAAAAATATTTTTGGGAATTTCAGTGGTCTAAGATGCGGTTTAATGCCCCTTTCAGGCTGACAATGTTTTTGGGACATTCAGAGCTCTCTGACACAGATTTTCGCCCACCAACATTTTCTGGACCTTAGGGGGTCTAAGATGCCTCTAAACCCCTTTTTTCCACTTCCAAAGTTTTCAACATTTTTGCAGGCCTAAAATGCATTTTAAGGCATTTTTGGGCTGCTAACATTTTCAGAACTTTCAGGGGTGTAGTAT
This sequence comes from Ambystoma mexicanum, assembly GCF_040938575.1. Taxonomy (NCBI): domain Eukaryota; kingdom Metazoa; phylum Chordata; class Amphibia; order Caudata; family Ambystomatidae; genus Ambystoma; species Ambystoma mexicanum. The sequence continues at coordinate 730,946,028 of NC_090939.1, read as the reverse complement.
GCATTTTTTGTGCCAAAAATATTTTTGGGAATTTCAGTGGTCTAGGATGCCGGTTAATGCCCGTTTCACTCTGGAAATGTTTTTGGGACATTCAGGGCTCTCTGACACCATTTTTGGGCCACCACCATTTTCTGGACTTTAGTGGGTCTAGGATGCCTGTAAACCCCTTTTTTGGTCCTTCAAAGTGTTCAACATTTTTGCAGGCCTAAAATGCATTTTAAGTCCTTTTTTGGGCTGCTAACATATTCTGAGCCTTAGGGGTGACGGATGCATTTTTCGTGCAAAAAATATTTTTCGGAATTTCAGTGGTCTAGGATGCGGGTTAATGCCCCTTTCAGGCTCCAAATGTTTTTGGGACATTCAGGGCTCTCTGACACCATTTTTGGGCCACCAACATTTTCTGGACTTTAGGGGGTCTAGGATGCCTGTAAACCCCTTTTTTGGTCCTTCAAAGTTTTCAACATTTTTGCAGGCCTAAAATGCATTTTAAGACATTTTTGGGCTGCTAACATTTTCAGAACTTTCAGGGGTGTAGTATGCATTTTTTGTGCCAAAAATATTTTTGGGAATTTCAGTGGTCTAGGATGTGGGTTAATGCCCCTTTGAGGCTGCAAATGTTTTTGGGACATTCAGGGCACTCTGACACCATTTTTGGGCCACCAACATTTTCTGGACTTTAGGGGGTCTAGGATGCCTGTAAACCCCTTTTTTGGTCCTTCAAAGTTTTCAACATTTTTGCAGGCCTAAAATGCATTTTAAGACATTTTTGGGCTGCTAACATTTTCAGAACTTTCAGGGGTGTAGTATGCATTTTTTGTGCCAAAAATATTTTTGGGAATTTCAGTGGTCTAGGATGCGGGTTAATGCCCCTTTGAGGCTGCAAATGTTTTTGGGACATTCAGGGCTCTCTGACACCATTTTTGGGACACCAACATTTTCTGGACTTTAGGGGGTCTAGGATGCCTGTAAACCCCTTTTTTGGTCCTTCAAAGTTTTCAACATTTTTGCAGGCCTAAAATGCATTTTAAGACATTTTTGGGCTGCTAACATTTTCAGAACTTTCAGGGGTGTAGTATGCATTTTTTGTGCCAAAAATATTTTTGGGAATTTCAGTGGTCTAGGATGCGGGTTAATGCCCCTTTCAGGCTGCAAACGTTTTTGGGACATTCCGAGCTCTCTGACACTGATTTTGGCCCACCAACATTTTCTGGACTTTAGGGGGTCTAGGATGCCTGTAAACCCCTTTTTTGGGCCTCCAAAGTTTTCAACATTTTTGCAGGCCTAAAATGCATTTTAAGGACTTTTTTGGGCTGCTAACATATTCTGAGCTTTCAGGGGTGTAGGATGCATTTTTCGTGCCAAAAATATTTTTGGGAATTTCAGTGGTCTAAAATGCGGTTTAATGCCCCTTTCAGGCTGCAAATGTTTTTGGGACATTCAGGACTCTCTGACACCATTTTTGGGCCACCAACATTTTCTGGACTTTAGGGGGTCTAGGATGCCTGTAAACCCCTTTTTTGGTCCTTCAAAGTTTTCAACATTTTTGCAGGCCTAAAATGCATTTTAAGACATTTTTGGGCTGCTAACATTTTCAGAACTTTCAGGGGTGTAGTATGCATTTTTTGTGCCAAAAATATTTTTGGGAATTTCAGTGGTCTAGGATGCGGGTTAATGCCCCTTTGAGGCTGCAAATGTTTTTGGGACATTCAGGGCTCTCTGACACCGATTTTGGCCCACCAACATTTTCTGGACTTTAGGGGGTCTAGGATGCCTGTAAACCCCTTTTTTGGGCCTCCAAAGTTTTCAACATTTTTGCAGGCCTAAAATGCATTTTAAGGCCTTTTTTGGGCTGCTAACATATTCTGAGCTTTCAGGGGTGTAGGATGCATTTTTCGTGCCAAAAATATTTTTGGGAATTTCAGTGGTCTAGGATGCGGGTTAATGCCCCTTTCAGGCTGCAAACGTTTTTGGGACATTCCGAGCTCTCTGACACCGATTTTGGCCCACCAACATTTTCTGGACTTTAGGGGGTCTAGGATGCCTGTAAACCCCTTTTTTGGGCCTCCAAAGTTTTCAACATTTTTGCAGGCCTAAAATGCATTTTAAGGCCTTTTTTGGGCTGCTAACATATTCTGAGCTTTCAGGGGTGTAGGATGCATTTTTCGTGCCAAAAATATTTTTGGGAATTTCAGTGGTCTAAGATGCGGTTTAATGCCCCTTTCAGGCTGCAAATGTTTTTGGGACATTCAGGACTCTCTGACACCATTTTTGGGCCACCAACATTTTCTGGACTTTAGGGGGTCTAGGATGCCTGTAAACCCCTTTTTTGGGTCTCCAAAGATTTCAACATTTTTGCAGGCCTAAAATGCATTTTAAGGCCTTTTTTGGGCTGCTAACATATTCTGAGCTTTCAGGGGTGTAGGATGCATTTTTCGTGCCAAAAATATTTTTGGGAATTTCAGTGGTCTAAGATGCGGTTTAATGCCCCTTTCAGGCTGCAAATGTTTTTGGGACATTCAGGACTCTCTGACACCATTTTTGGGCCACCAACATTTTCTGGACTTTAGGGGGTCTAGGATGCCTGTAAACCCCTTTTTTGGGTCTCCAAAGATTTCAACATTTTTGCAGGCCTAAAATGCATTTTAAGGCCTTTTTTGGGCTGCTAACATATTCTGAGCTTTCAGGGGTGTAGGATGCATTTTTCGTGCCAAAAATATTTTTGTGAATTTCAGTGGTCTAGGATGCGGGTTAATGCCCCTTTCAGGCTGACAATGTTTTTGGGACATTCAGAGCTCTCTGACACAGATTTTCGCCCACCAACATTTTCTGGACCTTAGGGGGTCTAAGATGCCTCTAAACCCCTTTTTTCCACTTCCAAAGTTTTCAACATTTTTGCAGGCCTAAAATGCATTTTAAGGCATTTTTGGGCTGCTAACATTTTCAGAACTTTCAGGGGTGTAGTATGCATTTTTTGTGCCAAAAATATTTTTGGGAATTTCAGTGGTCTAGGATGCCGGTTAATGCCCGTTTCACTCTGCAAATGTTTTTGGGACATTCAGGGCTCTCTGACACCATTTTTGGGCCACCACCATTTTCTGGACTTTAGTGGGTCAAGGATGCCTGTAAACCCCTTTTTGGTCCTTCAAAGTTTTCAACATTTTTGCAGGCCTAAAATGCATTTTAAGGCCTTAATTGGGCTGCTAACATATTCTGAGATTCAGGGGTATAGGTTGCATTTTTCATGCCAAAAATATTTTGGGGAATTTCAGTGGTCTAGGATGCGGCTTAATGCCCCTTTCAGGCTGCAAATGTTTTTGGGACATTCAGAGCTCTCTGACCGATTTTGGCCCACCAACATTTTCTGGACTTTAGGGGGTCTAGGATGCCTGTAAACCCCTTTTTTGGGCCTCCAAAGTTTTAACATTTTTGCAGGCCTAAAATGCATTTGAAGGCCTTTTTTGGGCTGCTAACATTTTCTGAGCTTTCAGGGGTGTAGGATGCATTTTTCGTGCCAAAAATATTTTTGGGAATTTCAGTGGTCTAGGATGCGGGTTAATGCCCCTTTCAGGCTGCAAATATTTTTGGGACATTCAGGGCTCTCTGACACCATTTTTGGGCCACCAACATTTTCTGGACTTTAGGGGGTCTAGGATGCCTGTAAACCCCTTTTTTGGTCCTTCAAAGTTTTCAACATTTTTGCAGGCCTAAAATGCATGTTAAGGCCTTTTTTGGGCTGCTAACATATTCTGAGCTTCAGGGGTGTAGGATGCATTTTTCGTGCAAAAAATATTTTTGGGAATTTCAGTGGTCTAGGATGTGGGTTAATGCCCCTTTCAGGCTGCAAATGTTTTTGGGAATTCAGGGCTCTCTGACACCATTTTTGAGCCACAATCATTTTCTGGACTTTAGGGGTTCTAGGATGCCTGTAACCCCTTTTTTGGGCCTCCAAAGTTTTCAACATTTTTGCAGGCCTAAAATGCATTTTAAGGCCTTTTTTGGGCTGCTAACATATTCTGAGCTTCAGGGGTATAGGTTGCATTTTTCATGCCAAAAATATCTTGGGGAATTTCAGTGGTCTAGGATGCGGCTTAATGCCCCTTTCAGGCTGCAAATGTTTTTGGGACATTCAGAGCTCTCTGACACCGATTTTGGCCCACCAACATTTTCTGGATTTAGGGGGTCTAGGATGCCTGTAAACCCCTTTTTTGGGCCTCCAAAGTTTTCAACATTTTTGCAGGCCTAAAATGCATTTTGAGGCCTTTTTTGGGCTGCTAACATATTCTGAGCTTTCAGGGGTGTAGGATGCATTTTTCGTGCCTAAAATATTTTTGGGAATTTCAGTGGTCTAGGATGCGGTTTAATGCCCCTTTTAGGCTGCAAATGTTTTTGGGACATTCAGGACTCTCTGACACCATTTTTGGGCCACCAACATTTTCTGGACGTTAGGGGGTCTAGGATGCCTGTAAACCCCTTTTTTGGTCCTTCAAAGTTTTCAACATTTTTGCAGGCCTAAAATGCATTTTAAGGCCTTTTTTGGGCTGCTAACATATTCTGAGCTTTCAGGGGTGTAGGATGCATTTTTCGTGCCAAAAATATTTTTGGGAATTTCATTGGTCTAGGATGCGGGTTAATGCCCCTTTCAAGCTGCAAATGTTTTTGGGACATTCAGAGCTCTCTGACACAGATTTTGGCCCACCAACATTTTCTGGACTTTAGGGGGTCTAGGATGCCTCTAAACCCCTTTTTTCCACCTCCAAAGTTTTCAACATTTTTGCAAGCCTAAGATGCACTTTAAGGCAATTTTGGGCTGCTAACATTTTCAGAACTTTCAGGGGTGTAGTATGCATTTTTTGTGCCAAAAATATTTTTGGGAATTTCAGTGGCCTAGGATGCGGCTTAATGCCCGTTTCACTCTCCAAATGTTTTAGGGACATTCAGGGCTCTCTGACACCATTTTTGGGCCACCAACATTTTCTGGACTTTAGGGGGTCTAGGATGTCTGTAAACCCCTTTTTTGGGCCTCCAAAGTTTTCAACATTTTTGCAGGCCTAAAATGCATGTTAAGGCCTTTTTTGGGCTGCTAACATATTCTGAGCCTTAGGGGTGACGGATGCATTTTTCGTGCAAAAAATATTTTTGGGAATTTCAGTGGTCTAGGATGTGGGTTAATGCCCCTTTCAGGCTGCAAATGTTTTTGGGACATTCAGGGCTCTCTGACACCATTTTTGGGCCACCAATATTTTCTGGACTTTAGGGGGTCTAGGATGCCTGTAAACCCCTTTTTTGGTCCTTCAAAGTTTTCAACATTTTTGCAGGCCTAAAATGCATTTTAAGACATTTTTGTGCTGCTAACATTTTCAGAACTTTCAGGGGTGTAGTATGCATTTTTTTTGTGCCAAAATTATTTTTGGGAATTTCAGTGGTCTAGGATGCGGGTTAATGCCCCTTTGAGGCTGCAAATGTTTTTGGGACATTCAGGGCTCTCTGACACCATTTTTGGGCCACCAACATTTTCTGGACTTTAGGGGGTCTAGGATGCCTGTAACCCCTTTTTGGGCCTCCAAAGTTTTCAACATTTTTGCAGGCCTAAAATACATTTTAAGGCCTTTTTTGGGCTGCTAACATATTCTGAGTTTCAGGGGTATAGGTTGCATTTTTTATTGCCAAAAATATTTTGGGAAATTTCAGTGGTCTAGGATGCGGCTTAATGCCCCTTTCAGGGTGCAAATGTTTCTGGGACATTCAGAACTCTCTGACACCGATTTTGGCCCACCAACATTTTCTGGACTTTAGGGGGTCTAGGATGCCTGTAAACCCCTTTTTTGGGCCTCCAAAGTTTTCAACATTTTTGCAGGCCTAAAATGCATTTTAAGGCCTTTTTTGGGCTGCTAACATTTTCAGAACTTTCAGGGGTGTAGTATGCATTTTTTGTGCCAAAAATATTTTTGAGAATTTCAGTGATCTAGGATGCGGGTTAATGCCCCTTTCAGGCTGCAAATGTTTTTGGGACATTCAGAGCTCTCTGACACCGATTTTGGCCCACCAACATTTTCTGGACTTTAGGGGGTCTAGGATGCCTGTAAACCCCTTTTTTGGGCCTCCAAAGTTTTCAACATTTTTGCAGGCCTAAAATGCATTTTATGTCCCTTTTTGGGCTGCTAACATATTCTGAGCTTTCAGGGGTGTAGGATGCATTTTTCGTGCCAAAAACATTTTTGGGAATTTCACTGGTCTAGGATGTGGGTTAATGCCCCTTTCAGGCTGCAAATGTTTTTGAAACATTCAGAGCTCTCTGACACAGATTTTGGCCCACAAACATTTTCTGGACTTTAGGAGGTCTAGGATGCCTCTAAACCCCTTTTTTGGACCTTCAAAGTTTTCAACATTTTTGTAGGCTTAAGATGCATTTCCTTTTTTTGAGATGCCAACATTTTCTGATCTTTCAGGGTTGTAGGATGCATTTTTTGTGCCAAAAATATTTTTGGGAATTTCAGTGGTCTGGGATGTAGGTTAGTGCCACTTTCAGGCTGCAAATGTTTTTGGGACATTCAGAGCTCTCTGACACCGATTTTGGCTCAACAACATTTTCTGGACTTTAAGGGTTCTAGGATGCCTGTAAACCCCTTTTTTGAGCCTCCAACGTTTTCAACATTTTTGCAGGCGTAAATTGCATTTTAAGGCCTTTTTTGGGCTTCTAACATATTCTGAGCCTTAGGGGTGTAGGATGCATTTTTCGTGAAAAACATTTTTGGGAATTTCAGTGGTCTAGGATGCGAGCTAATGCCCCTTTCAGGCTGACAATGTTTTTGGGACATTCAGAGCTCTCTGACACAGATTTTGGCCCACCAACATTTTCCGGACTTTAGGGGGTCTAAGATGCCTGTAAACCCCTTCTCTGGTCCTTCAAGGTTTTCAACATTTTTGCAGGCCTAAAATGCATTTTAAGGCATTTTTGGGCTGCTAACATTTTCAGAACTTTCAGGGGTGTAGTATGCATTTTTTGTGCCAAAAATATTTTTGGGAATTTCAGTGGTCTAGGATGCGGGTTACTGCCCCTTTCAGGCTGCAAATGTTTTTGGGACATTCAGGGCTCTCTGACACCATTTCTGGGCCACCAACATTTTCTGGACTTTAGGGGGTCTAGGATGCCTGTAAACCCCTTTTTTGGTAGGTCAAAGTTTCAACATTTTTGCAGGCCTAAAATGCATTTTAAGCCCTTTTTTGGGCTGCTAACATATTCTGAGCTTCATGGGTGTAGGATGCATTTTTGGTGCCAAAAATATTTTTGGGGATTTCAGTGGTCTAGGATGCGGGTTAATGTGCCTTTGAGGCTGCAAATGTTTTTGGGACATTCAGAGCTCTCTGACACAGATTTTGGCACACCAACATTTTCTGGACTTTAGGGGGTCTTGGATGCCTCTAAACCCCTTTTTTCCACATCCAAAGTTTTCAACATTTTTGCAGGCCTAAAATGCATTTTAAGGCATTTTTGGGCTGCTAACATTTTCAGAACTTTCAGAGGTGTAGTATGCATTTTTTGTGCCAAAAATATTTTTGGGAATTTCAGTGGTCTAGGATGCGGGTTAATGCCCCTTTCAGGCTGCAAATGTTTTTGGGACATTCAGGGCTCTCTGACACCATTTTTCGGCCACAACCATTTTCTGGACTTTAGGGGGTCTAGGATGCCTCTAAACTCCTTTTTTCCACCTCCAAAGTTTTCTACATTTTTGCAGGCCTAAAATGCACTTCAAGGAATTTTTGGGCTGCTAACATTTTCAGAACGTTCAGGGATGTAGTAGGCATTTTTTGTGCCAAAAATATTTTTGGGAATTTCAGTGGTCTAGGATGCGGGTTAATGCCCGTTTCACTCTGAAAATGTTTTTGGGGCATTCAGGGCTCTCTGACACCATTTTTGGGCCACCAACATTTTCTGGACTTTAGGGGGTCTAGGATGCCTGTAAACCCCTTTTTTGGTCCTTCAAAGTTTTCAACATTTTTGCAGGCCTAAAATGCATTTTAAGGCCTGTTTTGGGCTGCTAACATTTTCAGAACTTTCAGGGGTGTAGTATGCATTTTTTGTGCCAAAAATGTTTTTGGGAATTTCAGTGGTCTAGGATGTGTGTTAATGCCCGTTTGACTCTGCAAATGCTTTTGGGACATTCAGGGCTCTCGGTCACCATTTTTGGGCCACGAACATTTTCTGGACTTTAGGGGGTCTAGGATGCCTGTAAACCCCTTTTTTGGTCCTTCAAAGCTTTCAACATTTTTGCAGGCCTAAAATGCATTTTAAGGCCTTTTTGGGCTGCTAACATATTCTGAGCTTCATGGGTGTAGGATGCATTTTTTGTGGCAAAAATATTTTGGGGAATTTCAGTGGTCTAGGATGCGACTTAATGCCCGTTTCACTTTGCAAATGTTTTTGGGGCATTCAGAGCTCTCTGACACAGATTTTGGCCCACCAACATTTTCTGGACTTTAGGGGGTCTGGGATGCCCGTAAACCCCTTTTTTGGACCTTCAAAGTTTTCAACATTTTTGTAGGCTTAAGATGCATTTTAAGTCCTTTTTTGAGATGCCAACATTTTCTGATCTTTCAGGGTTGTAGGATGCATTTTTTGTGCCAAAAATATTTTTGGGAATTTCAGTGGTCTAGGGTGTGGGTTAGTGCCACTTTCAGGCTGCAAATGTTTTTGGGACATTCAGAGCTCTCTGACACCGATTTTGGCCCACCAACATTTTCTGGACTTTAGGGGGTTTGGATGCCTGTAAACCCCTTTTTTTGGGCCTCCAAAGTTTTCAACATTTTTGCAGGCCTAAAATGCATTTGAAGGCCTTTTTTGGGCTGCTAACATATTCTGAGCTTTCAGGGTTGTAGGATGCATTTTTCGTGCCAAAAATATTTTTGGGAATTTCAGTGGTCTAGGATGCGGGTTAATGCCCCTTTCAGGCTGCAAATATTTTTGGGAATTCAGGGCTCTCTGACACTGTTTTTGGGCCACCAACATTTTCTGGACTTTAGGGGGTCTAGGATGCCTGTAACCCCTTTTTTGGGCCTCCAAAGTTTTCAACATTTTTGCAGGCCTAAAATGCATTTCAAGGCCTTTTTTGGGCTGCTAACATATTCTGAGCTTCAGGGGTATAGCGTGCATTTTTAATGCCAAAAATATCTTGGGAAATTTCAGTGGTCTAGGATGCGGCTTAATGCCCCTTTCAGGCTGCAAATGTTTTTGGGACATTCAGAGCTCTCTGACCGATTTTGGCCCACCAACATTTTCTGGACTTTAGGGGGTCTAGGATGCCTGTAAACCCCTTTTTTGGGCCTCCAAAGCTTTCAACATTTTTGCAGGCCTAAAATGCATTTTAAGGCCTTTTTTTGGCTGCTAACATATTCTGAGCTTTCAGGGGTGTAGGATGCATTTTTTGTGCCAAAAATATTTTTGGTAATTTCAGTGGTCTAGGGTGCGGGTTAATGCCCCTTTCAGGCTGCAAATGTTTTTGGGACATTCAGAGCTCCCTGACACAGATTTTGGCCCACCAACATTTTCTGGACTAGGGGTCTAGGATGCCTCTAAACCCTTTTTTTCCACCTCCAAAGTTTTCAACATTTTTGCAAGCCTAAGAGGCACTTTAAGGCATTTTTGGGCTGCTAACATTTTCAGAACTTTCAGCGGTGTAGTATGCATTTTTTGTGCCAAAAATATTTTTGGGAATTTCAGTGGTCTAGGATGCGGCTTAATGCCTGTTTCACTCTGCAAATGTTTTTGGGACATTCAGGGCTCTCTGACACCATTTTTGGCCCACCAACATTTTCTGAACTTTAGGGGGTCTAGGATGCCTGTAAACCCCTTTTTTGGTCCTTCAAAGTTGTCAACATTTTTGCAGGCCTAAGATGCATTTTAAGGCCTTTTTTTGAGATGCCAACATTTTCTGATCTTTCAGGGTTGTAGGATGCATTTTTTGTGCCAAAAATATTTTTAGGAATTTCAGTGGTCTGGGATGTGGGTTAGTGCCACTTTCAGGCTGCAAATGTTTTTGGGACATTCAGAGCTCTCTGACACCGATTTTGGCCCACCAACATTTTCTGGACTTTAGGGGGTCTAAGATGCCTGTAAACCCCTTTTGTGGTCCTTCAAAGTTTTCAATATTTTTGCACGCCTAAAATGCATGTTAAGGCCTTTTTTGGGCTGCTAACATATTCTGAGCTTCAGGGGTGTAGGATGCATTTTTCGTGCAAAAAATATTTTTGGAAATTTCAGTGGTCTAGTATGCGGGTTAATGCCCCTTTTAGGCTGCAAATGTTTTTGGGACATTCCGAGCTCTCCGACACAGATTTTGGCCCACCAGCATTTTCTGGACTTAGGGGGTCTAGGATGCCTCTAAACCCCTTTTTTCCACCTCCAAAGTTTTCTACATTTTTGCAGGCCTAAGATGCACTTTAAGGCATTTTTGGGCTGCTAACATATTCTGAGCTTCAGGGGTATAGGTTGCATTTTTCGTGCCAGAAATATTTTTGGGAATTTCAGTGGTCTAGGATGCGGGTTAATGCCCCTTTCCGGCTGCAAATGTTTTTGGGACATTCAGAGCTCTCTGACACAGATTTTGGCCCACCAGCATTTTCTGGACTTTAGGGGTCTAGGATGCCTCTAAACCCCTTTTTTCCACCTCCAAAGTTTTCTACATTTTTGCAGGCCTAAGATGCACTTTATGGCATTTTTGGGCTGCTAACATTTTCAGAACTTTCAGGGGTGTAGTATGCATTTTTTGTGCCAAAAATATTTTTGAGAAATTCAGTGGTCTAGGATGTGGGTTAATGCCCGTTTCACTCTGCAAATGTTTTTGGGGCATTCAGAGCTCTCTGACACAGATTTTGGCCCACCAACATTTTCTGCACTTTAGGGGGTCTGGGATGCCCGTAAACCCCTTTTTTGGACCTTCAAAGTTTTCAACATTTTTGTAGGCTTAAGATGCATTTTAAGTCCTTTTTTTGAGATGCCAACCTTTTCTGATCTTTCAGGGTTGTAGGATGCATTTTTTGTGCCAAAAATATTTTTGGGAATTTCAGTGGTCTGGGGTGTGGGTTAGTGCCACTTTCAGGCTGCAAATGTTTTTGGGACATTCAGAGCTCTCTGACACCGATTTTGGCCCACCAACATTTTCTGGACTTTAGGGGGTCTAGGATGCCTGTAAACCCCTTTTTTAGTCCTTCAAAGTTTTCAAAATTTTATTGCAGGCCTTAAATGCATGTTAAGGCCTTTTTTGGGCTGCTAACATATTCTGAGCTTCAGGGGTGTAGGATGCATTTTTTGTGCAAAAAATATTTTTGGAAATTTCAGTCTTCTAGGATGCGGGTTAATGCCCCTTTGAGGCTGCAAATGTTTTTGGGAATTCAGGGCTCTCTGACACCATTTTTGAGCCACAATCATTTTCTGGACTTTAGGGGGTCTAGGATGCCTGTAACCCCTTTTTTGGGCCTCCAAAGTTTTCAACATTTTTGCAGGCCTAAAATGCATTTTAACGCCTTTTTTGGGCTGCTAACATATTCTGAGCTTCAGGGGTATAGGTTGCATTTTTCGTGCCAAATATATTTTTGGGAATTTCAGTGGTCTAGTATGCGGGTTAATGCCCCTTTTAGGCTGCAAATGTTTTTGGGACATTCAGAACTCTCTGACACAGTTTTTGGTCCACCAACATTTTCTGGACTTTAGGGGGTCTAGGATGCTTGTAAACACCTTTTTTGGGCCTTCAAAGTTTTCTACATTTTTGCAGGCCTAAGATTCATTTAAAGGCCTTTTTTGGGCTGCCAACATTTTCTGAACTTTCAAGGGTGTAGGATGCATTTTTCGTGCCAAAAATATTTTTGGGAATTTCAGTGGTCTAGGATGCGGGTTAATGCCCCTTTCAGGCTGCAAATGTTTTTGGGACATTCAGAGCTCTCTGACACAGTTTTTGGTCCACCAACATTTTCTGGACTTTTGGGGGTCTAGGATGCCTGTAAACCCCTTTTTTGGGCCTCCAACGTTTTCTACATTTTTGCAGGCCTAAGATGCATTTGAAGGCCTTTTTTGGGCTGCTAACATATTCTGAACTTTCAGGGGTGTAGGATGCATTTTTCATGCACAAAATATTTTTGGGAATTTCAGCGGTCTAGGATGCAGGTCAATGCCCCTTTCAGGCTGCAAATGTATTTGTGACATTCAGAGCTCTCTGAAACAGTTATTGGTCCACCAACATTTTCTGGACTTTAGGGGGTCTCGGATGCCTGTAAACCCCTTTTTTAGGCCTCCAAAGTTTTCTACATTTTTGCAGGCCTAAGATGCATTTTAAGGCCATTTTTGGGCTGCCAACTATTTCTGAACTTTCAGGGGTGTAGGATGCATTTTTCGTGCCAAAAATATTTTTGGGAATTTCAGTGATCTAGGATGCGGGTTAATGCCCCCTTCAGGCTGCAAATGTTTTTTTGACATTCAGAGCTCTATGACACAGTTTTTGGGCCACCAATATTTTCTGGTGAAGTGGGAGAATGGAAGACCAGGCTCCCGTCCTTCACCTCTTGTAACGCTCACCTGGTTCCCCCGGAGGCGCAGGTCTTGATCTGGCGAGGATACTGTCTTCAGTGTTAGGCGCAGGGTTCGTTTTGCTCCCGGACTGGGCCCCCTTCCCACCGACAGTTTAAGCTGAAGAGTGAGATGTCTGCAAGGGTAAACCAAGGTATTAGTGTTTGGAAGGTTCGGAAAGTTCCTAGCCCCTCTCGCCCTTTCTTTCCCCGTGGAACTGGTTTGATATTGCGCTTACCTTATATAGGTAAATGCCGGGCTCTCCATCCTGCGTCTTGTGCAGGGGCGCTGGATCCAGTTGCTTCACTGGATGCGAGCTCTGCCTCTTGATAGCAGAGGATTTGCTGAGAGCGAAGATGCCGTTAATGCACGAGCGTGCCTTGTAAGTATTAAAGTTCCTTTTGCATTGTTCTCTTCTCTTTCAAAAGTCTTAAGTCTGTAAAGTCTATGTCTTTCCCTTTTCAGATGCTGTGACGATGAAGATTATCCTTCTAATGGCACGTAAGTAGAAAGACTGCACTAGCGCTGGAGAATGCTCCGTAATGTCTCTTTTGTCTTTGCAGGTGCTGAGGTGCAGCGCGAACAGATTCAAAGCGACGGGTAAGCAGTCTTGTAACTAAGTGTTACTAACCGATGTATCTTGCCTTGCAGGTGCCGGAATGCAGCGCGAGCTGAGTTGGAACGGGCGTAACACAGGTAAGCAGAACTTGTAGTTGAATATTACTGACCGATGTTCTCCCTCTTTGCAGATGTCGGATGCCGGAAGAGAAAGGCAGAAAAAGGCGCCTTGGATGCTGCCGTTGGATTAGGTAAGTAGATTCACTGCCTTTACTTTAGCCTAACCTGTGCCTTTGTTTTGCAGGAGCTGCAGAAGACTGAAGAAGACTGAAGATTGGATTCCAGCAGGTTATTTCGTGTTCACAGGATCTGGAGCTGGAGGTTTCCTGGAGCTGACACAGTGAGCGTCCTGCTGCAGATGCAGAATAACGCGAAGCACGTGAAACCAATCGGGTGTGGTTTAAATAGCCTTCTGTAGTGCTTAGGCGTCTCCTTCCACTGCCCCACCCAGGTAAGAAAAGAGTTCCAGATTTCTAGAAGAGTTCCTGTGTTCTGCTTCCAGGGAGTGGCTCCTGCTCCACCCAGACAGAAAAAGTAGTTCCAGGCAGAGAAGGATCAGGAGACCAGTTTGCTGGTAAGTAAGCAGCATGGTCTGCTACAGGTAGGTCCACCAAGCACTCTTATCTAATATGAGCCCGGCGCTTCCTGTGCCGGGACCAGTCACCATCATGAGCCTGGCGCCACTGGCGCCAGGACAAGGTCCAGAGGGTCCCTATAGGGACTGGCTGGTTCCTGGGATCAGAGTCATGGGCCTGCTTCCAAGGTCGTGGGGCAAGTCCTGACCCCTTGGAAGCAGGGATCATGACAGCACCCCCCCTCAAGGCCCCTCCCAAGGTTGACTTCTCCGGAGGTCTTGGTTTGTTAGGAAATGTCCGATGAAATTTCTTGATTAGTCGGGGTGGGTGTACATGTTCTGCAGGTTCCCAAGATCTTTCTTGGGGGCCGTAGCCTTTCCAGTCAATCAGGTAGTGTAGTTTTGATTTGGAGATCTTGGAATCCAGGATATTTTTGATTTCAAACTCAAGTTCTCCGTCAACTAGGATAGGTTCAGGAGATTTAGTCAATCGGGTTTCTGGTTGAACTGGTTTTAGTAGTGAAACATGGAAGACTGGGTGCATTTTCATGCGAGGGGGTAAATCCAACTTGACCGCTACTGGATTTATTATGGCAGTAACAGAGTAGGGTCCCAGGTATCTTGGGTTAAAGGTGCGTGGTCCCTTTAGGGGTAAATATTTGGTGGATAACCAGACTTGATCTCCTATTTGGTATTGAGGGGCTTCCTTTCGATGTTGATCTGCTCCTTTCTTGTATTGTTCCTTGGCCCTTTGAAGGTGGGTAGTAGCTTCCTTGAAGGCTTGGGTGATGGTTGAATGTAGGTGGTCAACTGCTGGTGTTCCAAGATCCTGAGGTGGATCCAGGTTAGAGGTTCGAGGATGATTACCATACAAAAGAAAAAACGGGGTCTTTCCGGTTCCAGAGTGGACTGAGTTATTGTAAGCGTACTCGGCTATCCAAAGGATGTCCTTCCAAGTTCCTCCTGTCTGTTGCAGCATGCAGCGTAGGTACTGTTCCAAAGTCGGATTGGTCCTTTCGGTCTGACCATCGGTTTGTGGGTGGTGACTGGTGGAAAGCCTCACATCAATTTGAGCTAACCGACAGCAACTCCGCCAGAAGTGGGAGATGAATTGACTTCCTCTGTCTGAGATTAAAACTGAAGGAAAGCCGTGCAACCGAACGATGTTTTCAAGAAATTCTCGAGCCAGGATTGCTGCTGACGGTAACCCCTTTAGTGGGATGAAATGTGCCATTTTTGAAAATAAGTCTACGATTACCAGGATTGTATTGTATTCGGAACAGGGAGGTAAGTCGGTGATAAAGTCCATGGAAAGGGTATGCCAGGGATGAGGTGGGATTTCAAGTGGTTGTAAGAGGCCTGCTGGTTTTTCCTTAGGACTCTTGTTCTGGGCGCACACTCCACAGGACATGACAAAGTTTCTGATGTCTTTTCTCCAAGATGGCCACCAAAAGTGACGCTTGACCTTTTCCGAGGTCTTGGCCATACCCGGGTGTCCTTCCATTAAGGAGTCGTGATAACAAGAGATGACTTGATTTTGTAAGCTGGTACAGGGTAGATAAAGTCGTTCCTTGAAGTATAATAAGTCGTTCTTTACTGTGAAGTCTTCCCCCTGAAGCTGCCATTTTTGTATGTCCGTTGGAGTTACAAGTTGTTTAACCTGGGTTTCAATTTCTTCAATGGATTGCATGCTGATCAAACCCAGGATTCTTTGTTCAGGAATAATAGGTACGAGCTCAGGGTTAACCATGTGTTCCTCTACTCCGATTCGAGAGAGGGCATCCGCTTTACCATTCTTATTGCCTGGTCGGTAGGTGATTATAAAATCAAATTCGGCAAAAAATAATGCCCAGCGAAGTTGTCTGGAGGATTGAGCTTTGGCTGATTGAAGATACTGTAGATTACGATGGTCAGTAATGACAGTGACTGTGTGTCGGGCTCCTAAGAGATAATGCCGCCAGGCCTTAAAGGTGGACTTAATAGCCAACAGTTCCTTATCGGTAATGGTGTAATTGATTTCTGGGGCTGATAATTTACGAGACCAAAACGCCACGGGGTGCAACTAGTTGGTTTCTGGATCTCTTTGTGAAAGCACTGCTCCCATAGCAAGGCTGGAGGCATCGGTCTCGACGATGTAAGGTAGTTCCGGGCAGGGATGTTTTAAAATCGGGGCGGAGGTAAATTTAGTCTTTAGCTCCTGAAAGGCTTGTTCTGCCTCGGTAGACCATTCAAAACGTTTGCTTTTTCTGAGGAGAGCTGTAATGGGTTGGACTACCCGAGAAAAGTCTGGTATAAACCTGCGATAGAAGTTGGCGAAGCCCAACATACTTTGAACCCCTTTTACAGATGATGGTGAGGGCCACTTGATTATTGCATCTACTTTCCTCGAGTCCATGTGAACTCCGTTAGGTGACAAAATAAATCCCAGAAATTCGACCTCAGTAACATGAAAGACGCACTTCTCTAATTTTGCAAAAAGTTTGTGTTTGCGGAGCCTCTCCAGTACTGCGGTTACATGTTTTCGGTGTTCTGCCTCAGAGGACGAATAAACCAGAATGTCGTCAATGTATACAACTACACACACATCAATGAGTTCACGGAGCACGTCATTCATAAAGAACTGGAATGCGGCCGGTGCGTTACACAACCCGAAGGGCATCACTTGATACTCGAACAGTCCATACTTGGTACGAAAGGCCGTCTTCCATTCATCGCCATCCTTTATTCGCACCAAATGGTAGGCTCCTCTGAGGTCTAACTTAGTATATATGCAGGCGTTTTTGACTTGGTCAAGTAGTTCTGGGATCAATGGCAATGGATACCTGTTCTTAATTGTAATCTGGTTCAGGGCACGGTAGTCTATACACGTTCTTAAGTCTCCCTCCTTTTTTGGCACGAAGAACAGAGCTGAGGAGGCCGGGGACTTCGAAGGACGGATGAATCCGTTAGCCAGGTACTGGTCCAAATATTGCCTTAGGTGGAGATTTTCAGGTTCAGTAAGGGCATAAATCCGACTGCACGGAGGAGTGGATCCGGGAATCAGGTCTATCTGACAGTCGTATGATCTGTGAGGAGGCAAAGAATTAGCTTGGTCTTTCCGAAAGACATCTTGGAATTCCTGGTATTCAGGAGGCAGTTGCGGACTCTCAGAAACAGTTGCAGCTAGTTTGGTGGAGAGCTGAGGGTAGCAGGTAGAAGCGCATTCTGGAAACCGGATTGTCTTTGCTCGCCAATCAATTTGAGGATTGTGTTTCTCCAACCAAGGAACTCCTGTCGGGGGGAAATTCTGCCGGGGTCGGCCGGGCCGTCCGCAGACCTCCGGGCAGGGAGGCCCCAACTCCTCCCGTATATCCCAGATGAGATAGAGTATGAGACACACACAAGGAGCAAGGTGACTCTGCTGTTTATTTAGACAAAACGGCAGGGATGGGTCAAGGAGCGTACGCGTTCGTCCTGACACACACACAATCGTGGGGCTCGCAGGCCCTTTTTACTGCATTATGACGCGCTACTTGCGTCACTTCAGAAAGTTAACAAAAAACCTATCGCCACTCTTAATTGGTTGCTCGAGTGGTAGGGTTAGTATAGTACACATATAGAGAATGATATTAGTGGACAAGGTGTAGTCAGGTGGTATATCTGGGTTGTCCCTACAATTAGATACATAAGAATTGTTACATGAAGACTCCTGAGGATTGGCTAATATTACTGACGTCTGAGATAAGAGCCCCATGTTCTGATTGGTGCACTCGTGAGCCTCCCAGCCTGGGACCACCGTTTTTCCCAGCTCTCGGTGTACCTGTGATTGCAACAATGTTTCAATATGGGTACGTGCAGACAATGTGAGGATTTATTCATAGGTGGAAGGCTGACCGCTCCCACTGTAGCAGATGTCCATTGATCCTTTCAAGTGTATCGGCCTGTGTCTCGTAGTGAGGGACCCAGACGCCTTTTCTCTCCTGGGTTTTGGCATCTCGTCAGGTTCGGCTTGGTCACGTGGGGAGGGACCGTGAAAGAGGCAGAATTCTGCACAATTAATATTGTTTTTTCTACTGCGCGTCTGGTTTAATTTGCCGGCGTGCCTTTATCGTTGAGGCGCGGAGTGCGAGGTTGCAACATCGTGCCTTTGATGATTTGTTCTTGGATGTGGGTTTGCAACATTGCGACCTTGGCTGGTTGCTCCACCTGGTTCTTTCTGCAGGATCAGCAACCTGACTCTTGCTTTGTTAATGTCCACGGAAGCTCTTGTTTGAGGCCTACTCGGGCCTGGTGCTTAAGTAGTCTGTTTGGTACATAGGTGCTTTTAGGTTATAATAGCATATATTTCCATGACCAGTATCGTGTTTCCATTATACCTCTCATGGTGGTAACGGGTTTCAAGAGAAGCGTGAGCAAGCGTTATAGATGAGTTCATGACGCGTCTTGCGTTTCTGCATTCTGAAAGCCTATGTAAAAATAATAAAGATGCACGTCCGTGAATATGCCTGTCGCCTACGTCAGAGCACTGAGTATGTTCTTCGTGTAGATTGGTGTGGAAATGTTCAGTGTGTATATTTGTACAGATGTGCTTCCCGTTGTCTAGGTCGTCATGGCATCTCTAACGACGTGTGGATTTTAGTCTAGCTGATCCGAGCCGCAGGTGTCGGCATGGCCAGTGCGGGCTGCTGGGCAGGCAGATGGACACATCCGTATGTTCCTGTACCAGGGTACCTGGTCGTCTGGTAAATGGACAAACTCTTCTCGCGGCGGGTGTCTGGGCCGTGACCCTCTAGGCCAAGCGCGAGAGGTGAAGGACGGGAGCCTGGTCTTCCATTCTCCCACTTCAGTCCCCCCTCTGGTCGACTTGTCGACCACAAACATATCCTTCTCGTTATCTCCTCTTACCCTCCATATCTTAGTTATCCCTCCGAGATGTCCATAATGGTTTACATGATCTTCAAATGACCAATACATATATTCACATGTTCCTCCAGGAGTACAGTATACCCATCTTCCTATGTAGCTCCTGGGGTTCCTTGGGTTCTCGATCTTCACTGATGGTGGGTCTAGATGGTTGGTGATGATTTGGGTGCGCAACTTCTCCCTCTCTTGTATTATCACACCTGTATGCTGGCTGTCATCTGCTGGCATTAAGGGGTGCATTCCCACCATTTCCAGCAACTCGTCAGTCGTGCGTGCCTTCCGGGCCTTCCAAAACCTAATTATGATCAGAGTAGCTCCAGCCAAAATAGTACACCCCACTATTATTTTCAGTCCATCTGACAGCCAAGATGGCATCCATGACCATAATAGTGAAAACCAGCTCTTATCCTTGTCTACACCGTTACTTTCATCCATCATTTTGGAGTGCATCTGGGCCAATTGTGACACTGCTTCTGTCAGTGTACCATTGTCAGCATCGTTGGCAGGTATGAACGTGCAGCAAGATTGTCCTATCTTTGCACAAACTCCTCCTTCCATTGCTGTGAGAAGGTCCAATACATATCTATTCTGGAGTGCTACCATCCTTACAGCTCGCAGCTCCTCTTTAATTGCGTTGAACCCATTTACTGTTGAATTGATGGTCATCATTAGTTCCCATCTGGTTATTTGGAGCCATTTTGCGTTTGCGTATGCCTGCAGTCCCGGATGTATTATTGAGGAGAAGAACATTGCTGCTCTGCTGAATAGTCTGTGTTCTGGCGGTATTGATGTTAGTTCCGTTTCCGACCTTCCCCACAGGTAATTTCCTGTCAGTGGCTCTCCTTGTCTTTTTCTCCTATTTAGGACAGTATCACTGCTGTTCTCTTGCTCCTTCTGAAGTGGTGCAGATCTCTTTCTTCTCTTATCCCCTTCATCCATTTTAGGAAATTTCGCCACATCGACATTCTTCTTAGGTACCACTAGTGAGGGTACATTGACGTGTACCATTGTGCACACACCATTCCACAGGGGAGGCAGTGTATGATATGCCTTTTCTCCACAGGCCCAATAATGGTCCATTATTACTGCTGTTCCCGCTCCCCCCTCAGGTAACTCCATCACGCTTGCACAATTGGTGTTATATCCTACGTCCACCTCTCCTTTATGCTGGTAGCATACTTTGGGCGCCGTCAATGGTAGTATTGTTATTGGGTCTTCATCTTCTTCTACCCACGTGAGCATTGGTACATACTTGATCCACGTCGTCCAACATCGATGATTGTGTGTCTCGATGGTTGAGATAGTTTCTTTTGTTACCATGTTGCTGCCAATCACTCCTATCTCCCAGCTGTTGCCCAGATACACCTTTCCTGTTATCGTCAGTAGCGGCCTCTCCCAGCATCCTTGTTTACCCGGAACTTCAGTGGCGTACCAATCACATGGTAGATACTGCAGTGTTACCTTCTTTGTTTCTCCTTTTGCAGGGCCACTTGTTATGTATCTGAATGCTTCAGCATGTAAACTGGTCTTGTGATAACTCAGATAGGTCTTGAGGAAGTTGTTTTCATATGGGTATGAGTCTCGTGTTTTCCATGTCATGTGCACTACTGTTCCTTGAAATCTTCCTTTCGTTTGGAACAGGGCCAAATATATTATGCACTGTGCTGTCTTTTCATCTATTTCTGTGGCAACAAATGTTCGTGAAGCGCTCATGGCGTATGGTATTAATGAGCAAACGTAACAGCTATCCTCAGTTGTCTGCTTACCAATGCGGGTCATGTGCTGGTACCATATGTTGTTTGCGACGTGTGCTGAATCTTGTACATAATTATCAATACCTTTATTGTCTGAGTATGTGCTGCGTTTAACTCTATTTTGCTTGGGTGCAATGTTACTATTACCACCTGACGTAACACCTGTTGCAGCAGGGAACGGGGGTATATTAGGTTTGGGTGCAGCAATAAAATCGATAGCATAGCTGTACTGCCAAACAGAGGCAGCCAAGAACCCGGTGATCATAAAAATCCCTATTATTTTTATTACATATGCTAATCTCACCGGCATTTTGCTCTTACCTTGCTGCAGTCCTGGCAGCGTATTCTTGTGACGTTAAAGTTGCCCGCCTAAAAATTCTCAAAAGTGCTCGTTATTAAATGTTAGTTTTGTTTCCTTTAAGCTCTCCCTATCAAGTAGTCATTCAGTGCCCAGGCGAAGAGCTGCTCCCACGCTACCCTAAGTGATCGGTCCCTTAGGACCGGCAAGTATGGGCGGAGGTGGGGCATGTAATATTCTATGGCCAGGAGGAAGGCTGTGTAGTAGACACGTACCCTTCTCCTTTTTAGGTATGTTGGCCTTTTTATTTCGTATACAAATTGATGTGACAATTCTTCTGGGTAGTTATCGTCTGGCAGCACCATCTACGCCTGTACACTGAACTTGTTAATTAGCTTTTTCTTAACAATACAATATTACGCAGTTCCTGTATGTGCGAGAGAAAAAAGAGAACATTCACGTGTTTACATGTGTATTGGTGCAAGCAATGTCCTCCAGTTTTAATTACAACTGTACTTAGCAGTCAATGGGGGGGGGGATTTGCGCTCAGATGGCGGAAGTATTTTTACTCTTTGAGCGTGTGACCATGGGGTGGGCAG
Organism: Ambystoma mexicanum; assembly: GCF_040938575.1. NCBI lineage: Eukaryota > Metazoa > Chordata > Amphibia > Caudata > Ambystomatidae > Ambystoma > Ambystoma mexicanum. The sequence goes on along the minus strand of NC_090939.1, from coordinate 730,924,730 downwards.
TATGGAGATCACCCCTTTCTTCGTCAGTTATCGTCTCCGAGGGAACAATTGGGTCGTTGTCTGTGGTGGAACTTTCTTCCGCTGTCGGGGATGTTGTTGCTGTTCTTCCAATGGACCTGTCGTTGGCGCTGGGGCGGGTCTGCAGTTTGTAGATCTTTACGTCATGTAGGTGGTTCCAGGCACGCTTGTCCTTTAGTTTTACTGCTCTTGTTGATACGTCCTCTACCAGATAGGGGCCAGTGAACCTCTTCTCGTTCCACTTTCTATTGAAATTGCGAAGTAGCACGTGGTCACCTTTGGCAAGTTTGCACAAGTTCTCCTTTCCCAATTCTGTACTTGCGCCTTTTTCTTGATTGCTGGTAGACCCGCCCCGTGTGCGCTCGAGCTGTTGAGACACAAACACGACACTAGTAATCAAAGAAGACACATATTGATACATTTCATCACCTAACACACTCGCTGAACTTTCGTGGTCGGTGAATGCCCTTGACGTTGGGGTTAGGGGAAGGCGCATTTGACGTCCAGTAACCACTTCGTGAGGGGTGAGGTGGTGGTCGGACCCTGGCCTATTTCTAAGTTCAAATAAAGCTAACGGAAGGCAATACAACCAACTTTTCTTTGTTGTTTGTTGTATTTTAGCAATTGCCTCCTTCAATAAGCCATTCAGGCGTTCACATACACCATTAGCCTGTGGGTGGTATGCACATGCAAATTTGTGTTTAATGTTCAGCAGGGATGTGATATGCTGGAACATTTCGTTTGCGAAATGTGGGCCGTTGTCTGATCTTAACACCTCGCACACTCCCCACCTGGGGAAAACCTCCCTTACTATGAATTTGGCTGCTCTAAACGCATCAGGGTGTGAACAGGGCCCTGCTTCAATCCACCTGGAAAATGGGCATACTACTACAATCATATACCTATTACCTTGACATATGTTGATCATATCAACATAGTCAATGTGAAGGTGCCGAAAAGGTCCTTCTGGCCGGGGTATGGTACCTCTTATCACCTTTAGAGTATGACCGGCCGTAAACTGTTGACATGTGAGGCAATTGCTGATAAAATTTGACACATGAGAGTTTAACTCAGGACAAAACCAATCTTCTCTAATTCGTGCTGCTATTATTTCCTTGCCTGTATGGGCAGGGTGATGTAATTGGCTCAGGGCGGTGTTTAACAGTGCCAACGGTATTACAACTTTCCCAGTGCCACCCTGGCGCCATAGTGCGTCGGTTGGTGACATTGTACATCCTCTTTTCACCCATACTTCTTTTTCGGCCATTGGTGCAGCCGCTTGTAGCTCCATAATCTGTGTGGCTGGGAGATGGGTGTACCCTTCTCTTATTAACATCTCCCTAGCTATTCCCCTCCCTCTCCCTCTCTGTGAGTCTGTGGGGTTCCATATCTCACCAAAGTATGCAGCATATTTCGCATGTGCGTCTGCTGCTGCATTCCCTTTTGAGACGTAGTCTTCACCATTGGTGTGTGCGGTGCATTTGACTAGGGCTAGTTCTTGGGGGTCGTTTATTACTTCAATTAGTTCAGCCAACAAGAGGGCATGTTGTACTGGAGTGCCATCAGCTCTCCTAAACCCTCTTCTTCTCCATTTTGATAACCCTGAGTGGACAGTGGATGTAACATATGCACTGTCGGAATATATGGTTACTCTTTTATTAAAACTTTCCTTTAATGCCAATATTAGTGCAACCAGTTCCGCGGCTTGAGCAGAGTAATGCTGTGGTAGTTGTACACACTTCATAGCCACACACACCGGCGCCTCCATCATTTTTACTACTGCTGCCCCAGTCCTTCGTATCCCATCTCCTTGATCAATAGTTGATGACCCATCAATAAACAAAAGCTCACCTCCCTCTAGTGCGTTTTCTTCAACTTTTCTAGTACATGAATACATTTTAGTTATTTGGGTGCAGTCGTGGGCGTAATCTCCCTCTTCAATTACTTCTGCTAGGAACCTTGCAGGGTTAACCGTGCTACATCTAACAATTGCTAGTTCAGCTTTAGACAAAATAATCTCATAACCTGATGCCCTCTGTGTCGTTAGTGTGGACTTAGGTTTATTCAATATCGCAAATAGTGCATGTTCCACAAACAGTGTAGTTGGACACCCCATAGTTATTGCTGATGCTTTTTCTACTGCAAAAGCAGCTGCAGCAAGACCTTGTTCACAAGGGAAGTGGCCTAACATCACAGGGTCTAAGTGCCCGCTGTAAAATGCTACTGGTTTATAGCCCATGCTCGTTTTTTGTGCCAATACTGCTTTCATCACTGCTGAGTCGCAATGTGAAAATATAAAAAAGCGTCGCTCATAGTCTGGGGATGCCAGTACTGGAGCAGTTGATATCGCGTCTTTCAATTCGTCAAATGCCTCCCTCATTTCCATAGTCCATCCCAACTTTTTCTCCCCTTTATTTGCTTCCTTCAAACCCTCAAGCAGGGGTCCTATGTATGAGCTGTAATCAAATACCCATGCTCTACAGTAGTTGCACAGCCCCAGAAATTGCTGCAGTTCTCTCACAGTCTGTGGCACGGGAGTGCTTGAGATGGCCTGTGCTCTTTGTGGTGCAATCCTTCTTCCATGTTGGGATATCAGTTGGCCAATGTAAAGTACCTGTTCCTGACAGTATTGTATCTTTTCCATGTCTACCTTGTACCCCTTTTCAGCCAATATTGTCAACATTTTTAAGGAGTCCTCTCTACATTTACTTTCGTTTGTACTGCAAATTATTATGTCATCCACATACTGTAACACTGTGCTTTCCACCTCAACGTTACCCAAATCCATCTGTATTACTCTATTGAAAATTGAGGGTGATTCACAATACCCCTGTGGTAATCTGGTATGTTTCCACTTTGTATTTCGGTAAGTGAAGCTTGTCAAATCTTGTGAGTCTGGGTGTAATGGTATTGAGAAAAAAGCATTTTTAAGGTCAATCACTGTAAATCGTGATGCTTCTGCTGGAATGCCACACAATATTGTGGCCGGGTTTGCTGTTACTGGATACTCTGCTTCTACTATGTTGTTCAAGGGTCTGAGGTCCTGTATGAAGCGCCAAGACCCCCCTTTAGCCTTGCGCACCGGGTACACAGCTGTGTTACATGGTGATTCTGAGGGGACCAATATGCCATTGTTTATAAGGGCCGTTATGGTTTCATATATGCCCTCATCTGCCTCTTTTGACAATGGGTACTGTTTCACTCTTGGTAGTATGGCACCTTTTTTCAATTTTATCCTTACACCCCCTATGCTTTTTATGCATCCCACGTCATAAGGGCTAATAGTCCATAATGATTTGGGCACCTTTGACATATCCTCCTTAAAAAATGGGACTGGGGTGCCTGCGGGTGCCTCAAGTGCCATTGCAATTTTCTGTGCTACTTGTTTGTGAGCCACTCTTAGCCATATTTCTACACTCATCATGAACACCATTTCATCTTCCTCCTTTTCTTCTGAGAACAGCTCTTCACCTGACACCTGGGTCAGCCTACATCCTTCTGCTAGTGCTATCACCGCCCTCCATGCTCTCCCTTCTTTATCTTGGGCGTGCACAGCAACATAATCAGCTGTTGCAATAATGCTCTCAATGTCCATTACAAACACCTTCCCTTCCAGTTCATTAACTGGTGTTTCTGGTCGGAACAGATAGGCTGCTGGCCTCCTCCATATTTTCCCTTCTATCCCTGGCATCCATGCAAATGCCATGTCTGTGCCATACTGGAATAGCTCGCCATCTACTGGCTCCGCCCTAATCGCTGTCTGTCCACAGTATGCTTGCAAAATCTGTCGTGCTGCGAGCATGTTAATCCCTGGAGTAGAGCAAATTATGCCATCCTCTGTAAAGGAGATCGTCATATTCAACCTGTTCATTATGTCTCTCCCCAGTATATTTACTGGTGAGGCACTATAATACAAAAGTGGGACTGACAGATCATAATCTCCAATAGATAAGGGAACGTTATCAGTAAATGGAACCAACCCTTTAGCCCCAGAAAATCCTTGGGTGTTCATGGCTTCGCCTGACATCTTAAATTTACCTTCCCTTATGCAAGACCGGGTTGCCCCGGTGTCAACAAGGAATGATAATTTTTTGTCACCTATCGTTACCTCTATGCGTGGTTCCTCCGCACTATTAGGTGTTACTGACAGGATGGGACACACCAAGGCCGTCTGTGGGCTGACCTATTGGGGGTACAATGATTGGCGATTCCCTGTGTAGGGGTTGTGTCCCAACACCATCAACCTACCCAATTGCGTTTGTTGAGTTTGGGGTGGTGGTTGTATTAACGCTACTTGTTGTTGTGGCGGTGGCAGTTGCTGTGTTATTTGTTGTTGTGGCAGTGAATAGGTTTGTGGCTGTTGTGTTGTTTGTTGTTGTGGGTCACTCCCTTGTTGTGACATCTGCTGTCGTTGTATGCCCTGCTGTTCTTGTGAGGTCCTAGCTTGTGCTTGTTCATTCCATGCTGGTGTTCCTGGCCTGACCCTACATGTACGTGACATGTGTCCTAATAGTCCGCAGCTCCAACACACGGGTGGTTCCCTGCTTTGCCATGGGAAGCTCCCTGTGTTGTCCTGGTATACGGGTTGCCCTGTGGGGTAGTAATTTCTAAGTCCCCCAGCCTGTTGTTGGGTATTATATCCGTATCCTCTCCCCCTCATAAACCCTCCTCTCCCTCTGTTATAACTATAATACCCAGTTCCTTGCATTGGGTACCCTCCTCCCATGTTTGGTGCGTGTAATTGCAGATGCGGCACTTGCTGTATTACACCTTGTGGAGGCGCTATTTGAGCGGGATCTTGTGCAGCCACTACTTGCATTGGGCTTTGGGCCACTGGTGTGGGCGTAGTTATTAGTGCCCCTTCCATTGTGTATTTAGTAAGTTTTTTCTGTACTAGTTTGGCCTCTTCTGTTTTCCTGTCCTCTTCCTTTTGTTTCATTTTTCCTTGCCATGTCCTGCAGTGATGTACTATAGTCAGTTGTATTTCTGGCCATGGTTTTGCTTCCATCCCCACTACTTTCTTTAGTTGTTTCTGAACTCCTTCTGGGAGCCCTTGTACTAGTATATGATAAAATATGGCTGGTGTTTTGTCCCATTGTTCTCTAGTTTCCATGCGCCACTTCTCTTGAATATCCTGGATATAATCAACAGGATCCTCATTTTCACCCATCTTACGGGAAGTAATGGCTCCTATGTCTGATGTGTCTGGGTACTGCACTCTCAGTGCCTGCCATAGCGCATGTCTGCAGTTTGCAAATGGTGCCCCATCATGCGATGTGTTCGTTATTGTTACCCCATGGAATCCCGCTCTTTTCCAAATGTCATCCGCTCTATCCCCTAATATTGATATTAACAGGCCCTTCACATCTCCTACTGCTAGTTTCTGTCCTGCAGTGTGTTTTTCCATTTCATATATCCACTTACCCGCACCTCCACTTAGTGATGGGAGCCTACATTTTATATTTTCTTTATCCGTATGTTTCCAAGGTACATACTGTGGTCTAACCCCTCCTCTCTCCAACAGTGGCATTAAATTCTGTCTTGTGTCACCCTTTACGCTCCATAATATTGAGTCTTCACACCCCTCCTCTTCCCCCGTTTCCTTTACTACTTCAAATTCTTCCTTACTACCTCTGCTCCTACCTCCCTCTTCTTCCTTTCCCCTTTTTTCGTCATTTCCTGTGTTCAATACGGGTATGTTTATTTGTCTGTCTTGCCTGCGACTAGGGAGGTCCCTAAGCCGACATGCATAAGGTGTAAGTTCGTTCATGAAGGGCGCGAGCTTTATTCTGTGCAGTGAGCGTGCGGTGGTTGAACATGTAGGGTGTGACGTGGGAGGGCGTGATGGGGATGTGGGTGGCGTGGTTTCATGGGTTTGTGTTTCCCCTATTCTTTTCACTCCCTCCTTACTTCTCTCCAGCTCCTCCCATCTTCTACTCATCCAGGGCGAATCTATGTTTGTTCTAGTGAGGTATAGCTTATCTAAGCTTTCCCTTTCACTCTTTCTTCCATCCTTCTCCACTCCTTCTTCCTCCTCACTGCAAAAGTCATTCATAAATGGCACCCCCCACTCTGCCTTTTTTCCTTTTATTGTTACTGTTTTTAAGTCTATTAAGTCTCTTTCTCCCCTTTCGTTGTTATCAACTGTTCCCCCTAGTGCTGATGTTGTTGCTACCTCTCTACTTTTATATACATCTCCCCATCTTTCACTCTCCCTACTCCTCCCTTCTCTTCCCCCTTCACTTCTCTCCTCCATTTCCCTACTATTTTCCTCCCTTTTCCTTTTCAATTCCTCCATTACTTCGTTGCTCATCTGTTCCAATATTCTTTCATCCTCTTTCTTCCTTTCCCATTTCACCCTTTCTCTTTCTACTATACTCTCTATTACCTTCCCCTCTTCATATTTCTTAGCTGTCTCTGATAGTACTCTCCTCCTCCATATTTCCATTTCCTTTTCCTTTTCTTCTTCTTCCTTCTTCTTCTCTCTCAGCACTACTCTTGATACCCTATCTGCTGCTGCTTTTACCCTTTCAGCTTCTTTCTTTTGCTCCTCATTTCGTTCCCTTAATTTTTCCAATTCGTTCTTACCTTCTTTCCTTTTCCTCACTCTCTCTCTTTCCTCCCTCTCAAGTTGTTTGATCAATTCATTCTGCTCATCCCTTAGTTTTGCTAATCTTTCCTCCAAAATCTCTTCCTTCTGCCATAGTAGCTCCTCTCCCCTCATTTCACTCTCTCTGGCACTATCCTCGTTTGTTCTCTTTACCGCCTCCCTTTCTTCTCCAGTTAGTGAGCCTCGTAATTTCAATAATATCTGTGCAGCTACCCACTCATCGTTTCCTATCTCTACAGTCTGCTCTTCTCCAATCCTCCCTCCAATCCTCCCTTCCCCCATTGGTATCTTCCTATGAGCCACATATGGTGGAGGGCTGTATGCCGGGTTCGAGTATCCTTCAGCCGCCCTGAACTGTCCTTCTATTTCTCCTAATTCTCTTAAAGGGTACAACCCTCCTCCCTCTGTTTTCACTCCCGGTGTTATGGGTATCTCATTGTTCGGTTCCTTTTTTATGTCGTTTGATTTATCAATCTTTTCTCCTCCCTGTCCTTCATTCCCCGTATTCTTTGTCCTTTCACACCCCTTTTCCCCATCCGTTCCTTCTTTCTTAATCTCCTTTTCTTCCGGTGTTTCCCCCATAGTGAACATTCCATTTGGTCCTGGTCGGGACCCCTGGAACATCCTCCACATGGTTTGCCAACTTCTTCCCCTTGTACGTATTGTGCAGATGGTTTAGTAGTGAATGTTGGGCATATGGATCGAAACTACCATTAGGCGGCCATGGTGTTAACATTTTGTTGTCCGTCCCCTGGGTCCACTCTATGCTGTACTTAATTAATTTCTCCCTATGTGGTGGCAGTGTGGTGCATATGTGTTGTAGTGGGGTAGTGAGGGTATTCCCCCACCCTCCCGACCCTCTCCCGTATGACATAATGGCACTCCCCTTGTTACCCTTCCCTTTACTAGCAGTTTACAATATACAACCTTATATTGCTTACCTTGCCCCGCAAGTGTGGGGACTTACGACAATCCTTTGACAAATTATGCAATACTAATAATAAAAAAATAAAAATAAAAAATAAAAAATAATAATAATAAAAACAAATATATATGTATATATGTATGATGTTAGATTATATTCCTTCCCCTACGGCCCCCTGCGACCGAAGCGCACGCAGCCCCCCGCGGCTGCGTACCCCTTACGACGATCTTATACAGTCGTCCTGTTTCTCCGTTCTCCTCCCCCTTTTACACTTGCCGTGGCCGGCGTTCTCCGTGCGCAGCCACGCCCCTTTCCCCTTCTCCTCTTTCGATCCACTCGTTTATCGTTTATCTCCGTATCCGCTCCTTTATCATGTTTCTCTTCCCCACCACTCTCAAACCCAAAGTTTCTTGTGCTCGCGATATCTTATTAAATCCCTACTGGTGACGTCACCGATTTCTTCGAGCTACTGGTACATTCTTGTTATGTTCTTTAAGTTCAAAATACACTTGCAATCTACCCCGCTAACCCTACAGCTGTCTTCCTGTCTCTCCTGGAACAAGGTAATCTCATCAATAATATAACCGGACTGCGCACGCTGCGTCGCCTCGCGTGTGATACGCCCCTCAACAGGAGGGCTTAACCAGCCAATTATCTTCCGTTTTGGGCAACTATGTAACTAGCTACCGTCCACAGGGAAACGTCATCTACCTATCGAGTTTCTTGCTCGAACAATAGGGAACCTCATCTACTCATTGATCAATAAATGTCAAATCGTAGGAAACCACACACACCCACCCTCACACGTAGTCGCAATCTAGGCCATCAGTGTCTTACGAGCGGCTGCACGTGATGTTTTCGTGCCCCGCCCCCCTCTTTCACGTAACTTTGCCGACTGCTCTCGCACTCGTCCGCTACCATTCATTCCATTGGCAACCCTCAGTTAAACCTTCGCCGCACATCTGTACAATACCTCCCTCCTCCCTTATTTACTTCCTCCCCCTCCCTCACAATTTCGCATTGCTTGTTGTGCGTGTCATGCTCACCAAGTTCTCTCGATGCAGGGCCGCTCGACTGCGTGCACCCCTCCAAGCGGCTCGCCACCTCCCCTCGTCTGGACCACGTCTGGACACTCGCCGACCGCGGGCGGGATACTTCTCAACCGGCTCCCGAGGGCCAATATCCGGATTGCGCTGTCCGGTCTTCTCGCAGCTCCGCGATGGTCCTGTAGTCCTCAGAAGGGGGCAACGGCAGAGGGGGCCGCGCCGCCGGGCCTCCTCGCAACGGGAGTGCCTGGAAAAATTAAAAATAAAAGTCGATCTTAAACAGATCTCAGCAGTGCCTCCAACTTGTCGGGGGGAAATTCTGCCGGGGTCGGCCGGGCCGTCCGCAGACCTCCGGGCAGGGAGGCCCCAACTCCTCCCGTATATCCCAGATGAGATAGAGTATGAGACACACACAAGGAGCAAGGTGACTCTGCTGTTTATTTAGACAAAACGGCAGGGATGGGTCAAGGAGCGTACGCGTTCGTCCTGACACACACACAATCGTGGGGCTCGCAGGCCCTTTTTACTGCATTATGACGCGCTACTTGCGTCACTTCAGAAAGTTAACAAAAAACCTATCGCCACTCTTAATTGGTTGCTAGAGTGGTAGGGTTAGTATAGTACACATATAGAGAATGATATTAGTGGACAAGGTGTAGTCAGGTGGTATATCTGGGTTGTCCCTACAATTAGATACATAAGAATTGTTACATGAAGACTCCTGAGGATTGGCTAATATTACTGACGTCTGAGATAAGAGCCCCATGTTCTGATTGGTGCACTCGTGAGCCTCCCAGCCTGGGACCACCGTTGTTCCCAGCTCTCGGTGTACCTGTGATTGCAACAATGTTTCAATATGGGTACGTGCAGACAATGTGAGGATTTATTCTTAGGTGGAAGGCTGACCGCTCCCACTGTAGCAGATGTCCATTGATCCTTTCAAGTGTATCGGCCTGTGTCTCGTAGTGAGGGACCCAGACGCCTTTTCTCTCCTGGGTTTTGGCATCTCGTCAGGTTCGACTTGGTCACGTGGGGAGGGACCGTGAAAGAGGCAGAATTCTGCACAATTAATATTGTTTTTTCTACTGCGCGCCTGGTTTAATTTGCCGGCGTGCCTTTATCGTTGAGGCGCGGAGTGCGAGGTTGCAACATCGTGCCTTTGATGATTTGTTCTTGGATGTGGGTTTGCAACATTGCGACCTTGGCTGGTTGCTCCACCGGGTTCTTTCTGCAGGATCAGCAACCTGACTCTTGCTTTGTTAATGTCCACGGAAGCTCTTGTTTGAGGCCTACTCGGGCCTGGTGCTTAAGTAGTCTGTTTGGTACATAGGTGCTTTTAGGTTATAATAGCATATATTTCCATGACCAGTATCGTGTTTCCATTATACCTCTCATGGTGGTAACGGGTTTCAAGAGAAGCGTGAGCAAGCGTTATAGATGAGTTCATGACGCGTCTTGCGTTTCTGCATTCTGAAAGCCTATGTAAAAATAATAAAGATGCACGTCCGTGAATATGCCTGTCGCCTACGTCAGAGCACTGAGTATGTTCTTCGTGTAGATTGGTGTGGAAATGTTCAGTGTGTATATTTGTACAGATGTGCTTCCCGTTGTCTAGGTCGTCATGGCATCTCTAACGACGTGTGGATTTTAGTCTAGCTGATCCGAGCCGCAGGTGTCGGCATGGCCAGTGCGGGCTGCTGGGCAGGCAGATGGACACATCCGTATGTTCCTGTACCAGGGTACCTGGTCGTCTGGTAAATGGACAAACTCTTCTCGCGGCGGGTGTCTGGGCCGTGACCCTCTAGGCCAAGCGCGAGAGGTGAAGGACGGGAGCCTGGTCTTCCATTCTCCCACTTCACTCCCAAGATGACTTGAAACTGAGGGGCCTTGATCACATCAAACACGATCTTCTCTTGATGCCCATCTTGGCTTACTAACGTTACTTCCGTGGTGGTGTGAGTTACGGGTCCGGAAGCTATTTCCGTCCCATCCACGGTGGTAATGACGTCTTTCACCGTCTTTGGACAAAGAGACAGATTCATCCTGGCGGCCAGCTCACAGTCCAAGTAATTCCCGATTGCGCCACTATCAATGTGTGCTTTAATGGCATGCATACGATTAGGTTGTTCAGGACTCACGAGGACCATGGGCATGATGAAATGCGAGGTCAAAGAACTGGTTTTAACGCTCGGCAAGCGGACCTCTACACTTGCCGGGCGAGGTCGTTTCCCGGCTCAGAATTCTCGGTACCTTTATCAGACGCCCCTACTATCTTCTTCTTGGGCTTCACTGGACAATCTCGAAGAAAGTGCCCTGAGTTTCCGCAATAGAGGCATAATTGCAGTTGTCTCCTCCTTTCCCTCTCCTTTTGGGTTAAAGGTCCTTTTACACCCCCTATTTGCATGGGTTCCACGGAATCAGTTCCTTTCGTAGAACTTTGTGGCCTTGAAAAAGGTCGGGTTTCAAATCTGGATCGATCGGCTTTCCGATTCTGTAGTCGATGATCCAATTGCACTACCAGATCGATATATTCGGAACAGTCTTGTGGAGGATTTACCACTTGAGCCAGAACGTCTTTTAATTCCCCACGCAGACCTCTGTAAAACAGTGTGATCCTCTTATCCTCCGGCCATCCAGTTTCCACCACTAGTCTGTTAAATGATGCAATATAAGTCAGAAGATCTTGATTGCCCTGTCGTAGTGAAAGAAGTTCATTATCCAAGGCCTGTCCCTGATAGTGCCTTGCGAACAGTTTCTCCATACTGGCTTGGAAGTCCTGGAAGTTATGGAGAATGGGGTCATCTTGAGACACTAAAGGAACAGACCAATCTGCGGCACTGCCACTGAGATAAGAGAGCACGAAGGCCACTTTAGCCTGGTCCGTTGGAAAAGCGGCGGGTCTGCACAAAAAGTGCAAGCGACATTGATTGAAGAACACAGCAAACCTTTTTGAATCACCTGAAAAGCGTTCGGGCGGAGCCAAAGGTATATTTCCTGGTAGATTGATTTGTACCGGATTCGAGGAAGCTGGAGGAGCGTGGACCCCACTTGGGGTTGGTAGAGGAGTTTGTCCAGCTTGGGCTTGCAGCAATTGTCTAGCCAAATCGTCTGTTCGCTCTTTGGAGACCACTAACTCCCTCCTTAGGGCATTTGTTTCCTGATGTGCAGCGTGTACTTCTGCCCTCAACTCCCCGAGTAATTGGGCCAACTGGTCTGTGTCTGAGGTTTCCATTGCGCCTGGGGGGGAATTTTGTGGTAAGGCTTCGCGTTCTGTAACGCTCACCTGGTTCCCCCGGAGGCGCAGGTCTTGATCTGGCGAGGATACTGTCTTCAGTGTTAGGCGCAGGGTTCGTTTTGCTCCCGGACTGGGCCCCCTTCCCACCGACAGTTTAAGCTGAAGAGTGAGATGTCTGCAAGGGTAAACCAAGGTATTAGTGTTTGGAAGGTTCGGAAAGTTCCTAGCCCCTCTCGCCCTTTCTTTCCCCGTGGAACTGGGTTGATATTGCGCTTACCTTATATAGGTAAATGCCGGGCTCTCCATCCTGCGTCTTGTGCAGGGGCGCTGGATCCAGTTGCTTCACTGGATGCGAGCTCTGCCTCTTGATAGCAGAGGATTTGCTGAGAGCGAAGACGCTGTTAATGCACGAGCGTGCCTTGTAAGTATTAAAGTTCCTTTTGCATTGTTCTCTTCTCTTTCAAAAGTCTTAAGTCTGTAAAGTCTATGTCTTTCCCTTTTCAGATGCTGTGACGATGAAGATTATCCTTCTAATGGCACGTAAGTAGAAAGACTGCACTAGCGCTGGAGAATGCTCCGTAATGTCTCTTTTGTCTTTGCAGGTGCTGAGGTGCAGCGCGAACAGATTGAAAGCGACGGGTAAGCAGTCTTGTAACTAAGCGTTACTAACCGATGTATCTTGCCTTGCAGGTGCCGGAATGCAGCGCGAGCTGAGTTGGAACGGGCGTAACACAGGTAAGCAGAACTTGTAGTTGAATATTACTGACCGATGTTCTCCCTCTTTGCAGATGTCGGATGCCGGAAGAGAAAGGCAGAAAAAGGCGCCTTGGATGCTGCCGTTGGATTAGGTAAGTAGATTCGCTGCCTTTACTTTAGCCTAACCTATGCCTTTGTTTTGCAGGAGCTGCAGAAGACTGAAGAAGACTGAAGATTGGATTCCAGCAGGTTATTTCGTGTTCACAGGATCTGGAGCTGGAGGTTTCCTGGAGCTGACACGGTGAGCGTCCTGCTGCAGATGCAGAATAACGCGAAGCACGTGAAACCAATCGGGTGTGGTTTAAATAGCCTTCTGTAGTGCTTAGGCGTCTCCTTCCACTGCCCCACCCAGGTAAGAAAAGAGTTCCAGATTTCTAGAAGAGTTCCTGTGTTCTGTTTCCAGGGAGTGGCTCCTGCTCCACCCAGACAGAAAAAGTAGTTCCAGGCAGAGAAGGATCAGGAGACCAGTTAGCTGGTAAGTAAGCAGCATGGTCTGCTACAGGTAGGTCCACCAAGCACTCTTATCTAATATGAGCCCGGCGCTTCCTGTGCCGGGACCAGTCACCATCATGAGCCTGGCGCCACTGGCGCCAGGACAAGGTCCAGAGGGTCCCTATAGGGACTGGCTGGTTCCTGGGATCAGAGTCATGGGCCTGCTTCCAAGGTCGTGGGGCAAGTCCTGACCCCTTGGAAGCAGGGATCATGACACCTCTCGCGCTTGGCCTAAAGGGTCACGGCCCAGGCACCCGCCACGAGAAGAGTTTGCCCATCTACCAGACGACCAAATACACTGGTACAGGAACATACGGATGTGTCCATCTGCCTGCCCAACAGCCCGCCCTGGCCATGCCGACACCTGCGGCGCGGATCAACTAGACTAAAACCTACACGTCGTTATAGATGCCATGACGACCTAGCCAACGGTCAGCACACCTGTACAAATATACACACTGGACACTCCCGCACCAATCTACACGAAGAATATACTCAGTGCTATGACGTAGGCGACAGACATACTCACGGACGTGCATCTTTATTATTTTCCACATAGGCTTTCAAAATGCAGAAACGCAAGACGCATCATGAACTCATCTAAAAAGCTTGCTTACGCTTCTCCTAAAACCAGGTGCCACAATGAGAAATATAATGAAGACACGATACTGGTCATAAGACAATATGGTACTGTAACCTAAAGCGCTTGTGCACCAAACGGTTCCACCTATACACCAGGCCTAAGTAGGCCGCAAGCAAGAGTCTCCTTGGACGTTAAAAGAACAAGAGTCAGGTTGCTGATCCTGCAGAATGAGCCCGGCGAAAGCAAACAGCCAAGGTCGCAATGTTGCAAACCCACATTCCAAAAGCAGACCATCAAGGGCACGATATTGCAACCTCGCACGCCGCACACCAACGTTAAAGTCACACCTGCAAATTAAACCAGGCACACAGTGGAAAAACAATATTAATTGTGCAGAATTCTGCCTCAAACACGGTCCCACCTCACGTGACCAAGCCGAACCTGACAGGATGCCAAGCCCAGGAGGAAGAAGGCGTCTGGATCCCTCGTTACAAGACATAGGCAGATACAATTAAAAGGCTCAATGGACACCTGCGACAGTGGGAGTAGTCGGCCTTTCAGCTTATGTGCAGCCGTCCACCATCCAACTGGAGGAGCAGGAGCTCCCTCCACACTGAAGGAGCAGTGCCCACCCACTCCAGTGGGTCCGGATCATCCTCTACCTATTGGGGTAAGCCCCCAGGCTCGCTGCACCTTCGCAGCATCGTCCGGCATTTACGCTCATATGAGCATAATTTCTGCAGCATAATTTTGCACTTCTCGCTACATTGCTTTGTGTAGCCCCCACCGGAGCCCAACAGCTGTTTATGCTGTTTACTTTCCACATCGCCATTGCAAACCACGAGGTTTGCACTATCCAACATGGCCGACCGCCGATCTACTGCAGCTCTCCCTGCCCAGCCCCTCACTGCCGCACCATGATTGGATTGAGCCTCCCTCTTCACACCAATCGGGAGCCGGCAGGCGTTTAGCCGGCCCACAAGCACGAAGGCCCCAAGAACTAAGGCTGATTCCTGTCTTCATCCTGTGCAGCCGTCCACCATCCAACTGGAGGAGCAGGAGCTCCCTCCACACTGCAGGAGCAGTGCCCACCCACTCCAGTGGGTCCGGATCATCCTCTACCTATTGGGGTAAGCCCCCAGGCTCGCTGCACCTTCGCAGCATCGTCCGGCATTTACGCTCATATGAGCATAATTTCTGCAGCATAATTATGCACTTCTCGCTACATTGCTTTGTGTAGCCCCCACCGGAGCCCAACAGCTGTTTATGCTGTTTACTTTCCACATCGCCATTGCAAACCACGAGGTTTGCACTATCCAACATGGCCGACCGCCGATCTACTGCAGCTCTCCCTGCCCAGCCCCTCACTGCCGCACCACGATTGGCTTGAGCCTCCCTCTTCACACCAATCGGGAGCCGGCAGGCGTTTAGCCGGCCCACAAGCACGAAGGCCCCAAGAACTAAGGCTGATTCCTGTCTTCAGCCTGTGCGCAGCCTTCCTCGCCGTTCGCCTATAACCTATGCCCGTTGCATAGCTACAGCTATCATGGTGGAACTCACTGGATGATCCAGTCTGCACTCGCCGACGCCGATCTACTTCGCAGAGACGGTCGCCCTCGCAACAGTAAGACTCTTAGCACTACATGCATAGTCCGTTCGTTAGACTCTGACAACAGCAGACAGGATCCATGTACCTCCCGCTATTATGCACATGCCCTGTTTAATGCCTCCCAACATACCGCAATATTGATACACGCACACCGTCTGTCTAGCTCCCATATATGCCTCCAATTACCGCATACAATATATACAGTGAGTCCGCTGGCTTTCACCGCCTCTTGGCAAATACTCAAATGTATGCATCCCCTAGTGTATGCATTTATGATCTGCTTCGCTCTGCACCTCTGCAATACTCGAATTCAGGTCACCCGAAACCACTATGTAACATGACCCTATGGTCGCTAGAGACCACAGTGCTATTGTGTTGTGCCCTGTGGTCGCTAGAGACCACAGTGCTATTGTGTTGTTCCCTATGGTCACTAGAGACCACAGTGCTATTGTGTTGTGCCCTATGGTCGCTAGAGACCACACTGCTATTGTGTTGTGCCCTGTGGTCGCTAGAGACCACAGTGCTATTGTGTTGTGCCCTATGGTCGCTAGAGACCACAGTGCTATTGTGTTGTGCCCTATGGTCGCTAGAGACCACAGTGCTATTGTGTTGTGCCCTATGGTCGCTTAGAGACCTCTTTGCTATCAGGTTGTCCAACCCTTATAGCATCCCAGCTCTCACCGCCCTATCTCAACATGCACACCGCACACATAATATTCATCCTCTTAGGTTCAATCTACATCGTACTTACTAGTAGTATTGGCTATCTCGTGCCCAAAGGGCAACCCAACAGTCATATCATGGAACTTAGGCACTCCACCACACACACTACTCCCCCCAAAATGCCCGAAACATTACATAGGCAGCGTAGACTCAGAACACGCACACGGCCTTTAGCACTCCCCTCCACACCCATGCAGGTAACTATCAGGAACTCACACCTAGGCTCACGCACGCACGCAAAAACCTGCCGCCCGCCTTACACCACCACCTACAAGCGCCCTAACAAGCCTCTGACGCCAGCTCCTCCCAGACATCACATGTTCAGCAAGCCTATTCATACTACCAATAAGTCTACTCTAACCACCAACCTCAAGCCACTACAACCTAAAACGCTCCAACACCTTAAATGTGCCCTACTGAATGTTCGCTCACTCAACGCCCACGCTCTAGAAGTCAATGATACTATTACCAACCAAGACCTAGACATGTTAGCCATAACAGAAATTTGGTTGCATTCCGCCTCTGGCCCCACTATCAGCATAGCTGTACCGCCAGGTTACTCTATCTTAAGACAGGACAGAATAGCCAAAACGGGAGGTGGGGTCGCACTCATCTTCAAAGACTCCCTAGCACTAAGACAGACTCCCACTACTGGGGAAGACTCCACGGACATCCTCTCAGCCAAACTCACCCTCACCCCTAAAGATACAGTTAACATACATGTCATATATAGATCCCCAGGCCCTGCCAATAACTTCACAGGCATAGTCAACCATCTCCTGGGTAAAAACATCAAACAAACTTCCAGAACTCTGCTTCTAGGAGACCTAAACCTTGGATACAATGACAAACTTGACAAAGCAGCTACCACTCTCGCTAGAAACCTCACAGATCTAGGATTCACACAGATAGTTACTGCCCCGACCCATAATAAAGGCCGTATTTTAGACTGGGTGGCAGATCACAACTGTGGCTCCACCCTCAACTCCAACACATCCCTCCCATGGTCCGATCACAACTGCCTTCAATTCTGCATTCCCATATCCGCATACTCCAAACCACTTATACCCGCACCGGCCAAGTTAGCCAGAAGTGCCAAAAAACTTACAGCAGACAATATATGTCCCTTCCTCAACAGCCCATGCCTAGCACCTCCTTTCTCCCCTGACCCCAACATTCTAGCAGATATCTTTAAAGACACTCTCACCCATGCCATCAACTCCGCAGCTCCTCTTGAAAACAAAAAAGAAAAAAAATCGTTTCACTCCAACTCATGGTTCACGGAGGACCTATTAAATCTACGCCAATGTAAGCGCCAAGCCCTCAAAACATGGCAGGCCAACCCTTGTGATGCCACCAAAGCAGACTTTCTCTGCATTTCTAAAAAATACAAAAGTGCCATATTTAAAGCTAAGTCAGAAACCTACAATAAACGTATCCTGGAAGCTAACTCCCACTGAAAAGAGCTCTTCACCATCGTTAAAGAGCTTACCGTCCCCCCTATCTGTACAGATGAGATTGTTAAGGACGAAGACTGGTGTAACAGCATCCAAACAGCGATGCTAAATAAAATAGACCTTCTTCAAAACAAAATAGCAGAACACTTTAAGGCTCTCCCCCCCCCAACAGACCCACCCCGCCAATACCACTAAAAGCAAGAACACCCCCCAATTCAATTTTTCTCCAATCACCGAAGCAGATGCTCTCCACATCCTCAAACAGCTTAAACCATCCCAATGCAAAGGCGATATATGCCCCCCCAACATCATTAAAGAGTGTGCGGCACTCCTCACACCGATCATCACAGCATTCATTAACGCCTCATTCAAGACGGGCCTAGTTCCCGACAACCTTAAAGAGGCATGGGTGCGTCCGCTCTTAAAGAAACCTACCCTTGATCCGACCCAACCGAACAACTACCGGCCCATTACTACGGTCCCATTTCTTTTGAAAATCCTAGATAAGGCAGCCCACGTGCAGATACAGTCCTACCTTGAAAACTATTCTATCCTAGGAAAAAGGCAGTCTGGTTTCCGCAAAGGTCATGGCACTGAAACCGCTCTACTAGATCTGAAGAACCAAATTACGCTAATTCTAGACAAAGGCAAGCCGGCCCTACTGCTCCTTCTAGACCTCTCGGCGGCTTTTGATTTAGTCGATCATGCCATCCTTACCAACCATCTCACACAGGCCGCACATTTCTCCAAACAAGCCACAAAATGGATCACTTCCTTCCTCGAAGGAAGAGTAATGAAAGTATTCTCCAATATAGCTAATGCAGAGCCTACGACCATCATGCACGGCTCCTACCCTCTATAATCTGTTTACCAAACCACTCTTTGACAAACTAGACGCACTTGGGATCGCATACACCAACTACGCGGACGATACCCAAGTACTCCTCCCGCTCACAGGACTAAACCATCAGGACGCAGCCACCCTCCAGAACATATACGCCACCATCCAAGCATGGATGGCCACTAACGGCTTATGTCTCAACGGACACAAGACTGAAATTCTCATCCTGGGGCAAAAACCCACTCTCTCTAAACTCGACCCACTCTACACCAATTTCTGCATTGACAATTGTGTCATCACAGTTCTACCTTCTGTAAAAACACTAGGAGTCCACATCGATGCCTCTCTTACTATGGACAAACAAGTCAACTCCATTGTCTCAGCCTCCGCCCTGAGCACCAAACTCATCAATGCCATCAAACCTTTCCTAACCAGAGATAATTGCCTCTCTATCGCCAGAGCCACCATCGGAGCCAAACTAGATTATTGTAATGCGCTACTGGCTGGCACCTCCAACTCCAATCTCAATAAACTCCAAACCACACAGAATAATGCTCTAAGAGCAGCCCTGAATATACCTAAAAGGGTCCACATCGCGCTAGCCAGAAAGGCAGCACACTGGCTTCCGGTCACTCCTCCAGACCAACCAGGCAATGCCACTCCAACCAACTTATGGTCCCACGCATCAATCGAGCTAGAGCAGGTGGAATTAGTTTTCCCTACATTGCCCCTAAGCTATGGAACTCTCTTCCTAGCACACTGAGAGCAGAAACCTCTCTCTCTGCCTTCCGAAAAAAGCTGAAAACCATTTTGTTTAACTAACTCCCTCTCTTCATGTTGTTTACTCTCTCCTCCTCCCCTCCTCCCTCCTCTTCCCCCCTGTAGACATGTCTCTTCTCTTGCAACTAAGAAATTCATTTCAATGTATGTACAACTAGTCATCTGCATATCCTCTGTTTTCTTCTAGTGCAACCAAGTAATGACTGTAATGTATGTAAAATAAGTCATTTTCTTTTCCTGTAACAAGCGCCACGATGCCCACTGGGCTGCCTGTGCGCTAAACAAATGCGAATAAATAAATAAATAAATAAATGAATAAGTCCTCACATTGTCTGCACGTACTCATAGTGAAACATTGTTGCAAATGACAGGTACACCGAGAGCTGGGAACAGCGATGGTCCCAGGCTGGGAAGCTCGCGGGCGCACCAATCAGAACATGGGGCTCCTATCACTGACGCCATTAACATTAACCAATCATCGGGGGTCTTCATGTAACAATTCTCATGTATCTAATTGTAGGGACAACCCAGATATATCACCTGACTAACCCTTGTCCACTAATATTGTTCTCTATACGTATGCTATACTAACCCTACCACTCGAGCAACCAATTAAGAGTGGCGATAGGTTTTTTGCTAACTTTCCAAGGTGACGCAAGTAGCGCGTCATACTAAGGTAAAAAGGGCCTGCGAGCCCCACGATTGTGTGTGTGTCAGGACGGACGCGTACGATCCTTGACCCATCCCTGCCGTTTTTTGTCTAATAAACAGCAGAGTCACCTTGCTTCTTGCGTGTGTCTCATACTCTATCTCTTTTGGGATATACGGGAGGAGTTGGGGCCTCCCTGCCCGGAGGTCTGCGGATGGCCCGGCCGACCCCGGCAGAATTTCCCCCCCGACAAGTTGGAGGCACTGCTGAGATCTGTTTAAGATCCGCCTTTTTATTTTTACTTTTTCCAGGCACTCCCGTTGCGAGGAGGCCCGGCGGCGCGGCCCCCTCTGCCGTTGCCCCCTTCTGAGGACTACAGGACCATCGCGGAGCTGCGAGAAGACCGGACAGCGCAATCCGGATATTGGCCCTCGGGAGCCGGTTGAGAAGTATCCCGCCCGCGGTTGGCGAGTGTCCAGACGTGGTCCAGAAGAGGGGAGGTGATGAGCCGCTTGGAGGGGTGCACGCAGTCGAGAGGCCCCGCATCAACAGAACTTGGTGAGCATGCCACGCACAACAAGCAATGTGAAATTGTGAGGGAGGGGGGAGGAATTAAATACGGGAGGGGGCGGTGTTGCACAGGTGCGCGGCAAAGGTTTGACAATTTAGTGTTGGCAATGGAATGAATGGTAGCCGAACAAGTGCAAGAGCAGTCGGCTACGGTACGCAAGAGAGGGGGGCGGAGCACGAAAACATCACGTGCGGCCGCTCGTAGAAACTGATTGGCCTAGGTTGCGACTACGTGTAAGGGTGGGTGTGTGTGGTTTCCTACGATTTGGCATTTATTGATCAATGAGTAGATGAGGATCCCTATTGTTCGAGCAAGAAACTCGATAGGTAGATGGCGTTTCCCTGTAGGCGGTAGCTAGTTAGTTGCCCAATACGGAAGATAATTGGCTGGTTAAGCCCTCCTGTCGAGGGGCGTATCACACGCGAGGCGACGCAGTGTGCGCAGTCCGATTATATTATTGATTTGATTACCTTGTTCCAGGAGTGACAGGAAGACAGCTGTAGGGTTAATGGGGGTAGATTGCAAGTGTATTTTGAACTTAAAGAATATATGAAGAACTTACCAGTAGCTCGAAGAGATCGGTGACGTCACCAGTAGGGCTTTCATAGGATATCGCGAGCACAAGGCATCTTCGTTTTGAGAGTGGTGGGGAAGAGAAGTGTGGTAAGGGAGTGGAAACAGAGATAAACGGTAAATGAGTTGATCGGGGAAAGGCAAAACGGGGAACGCGGCTGCGCACGGAGAACGCCGGCCACGGCAAGTGTAGAAGGGGGAGGAGCACGTGAAAGTAGGACGACTGTATAAGAACGTCATAAGGGGTACGCAGCCGCAGGGGGCTACGTGCGCCTCGGCTGCAGGGGGCCGTAAGGGTGTTGTATAAAGAAAGAAAGACAGAAGAAAATATACAAATGTAAAACACCATATTTTTTATAATTTTCCTTAGCGGATTATCGTAAGTCCCCAAAACTTACGGGGCCAGGTAAACGATATAAGGCTGTATATTGTAAACTGCTGGTGAGATAAAATGCTACCAGATAGGGGAAGGGTAACAAGTGGAGCGCTACTATGTCATACGGGACAGGATCGGGAGGGTGGGGGAACACCCTCACTACCCCACTACAACACATATGCACAACACTGCCACCCCATAGGGAGAAACTGATTAAGTACAGCATAGAATGGATCCAGGGGACGGATAACAAAATGCTAACACCGTGGCCGCCTAATGGTAGCTTCGATCCATATGCCCAACATTCACTATTAAACCATCTGCACAATACATATAAAGGGAAGAAGTTGGCAAACCATGTGGAGGTGTTTAACTTATGGAGGATGTTCCAGGGGTCCCGACCAGGACCAAATGGAATGTTCACTATGGGGGAAATACCGGAAGAGAAAGAGATTAAGGAGGAAGGAGATGATGGGAAAAAGGGGAGCGAAGACCCAAAGAACATGGGGAACGGACGAGAGGGAGGAGAAAAGAATAATACATCAGATGACATAAAAAAGGAACCGAGCAACGAGATACCCATAGCAAAGGGAGTGAAAACAGAGGGAGGGGGGTTGTACCCTTTAAGAGAATTAGGAGAAATAGAAAGAGGACAGTTAAGGGCGGTTGAGGGATACTCGAACCCGGCATACAGCCCTCCACCATATGTGGCTCATAGGAAGATGCCAGCAGGGGAGGGGAGGACTGGAGAAGACCAGACTGTGGAAATAGGAAATGATGAGTGGGTAGCTGCACAGATATTATTAAAATTACGAGGTTCAATAACAGGAGAAGAGAAGGAGGTAGTAAAGAAAACAGACGAGGATAATGCCAGGGAGAGTGAAATGAGGGGGGAAGAGCTGTTACGACAAAAGGAAGAGATTTTGGAGGAACGACTAGCAAAATTAAGGGATGAGCAGAATGAATTGATAAAGCAGCTCGAGAGGGAGGAGAGAGAGAGAGCGAGGAAAAGGAAAGAAGGTAAGAACGAATTGGAAAAAATAAAGGAACGGAATGAGGAGCAAAGGAGAGAAGCTGAAAGGGTAAAAGCAGCAGCAGAAAGGGTATCAAGAGTAGTGCTGCGAGAAAAGAAAAGGGAAGAAGAAGAAAAAGAAAAAGAAATGGCAATGTGGAAGAGGAGATTACTATCAGAAACAGCTAAGAAATACGAAGAAGGGAGGGTGATAGACAGTATAGTAGAAAGAGAAAGGGTGAAATGGGAAAGAAAGAAAGAGGATGAAAGAATATTGGAACAGATGAGCAGTGAAGTGATGGAGGAATTAAAAAGGAAAAGGGAGGAAAATAGTAGGGAGATGGAGGAGAGAAATGAAGGAGAAAGAGAAGGTAGGAGAAGGGAGAGTGGAGCATGGGGGGATGTATATATAAACACAGAAGTAGCAACAACATCAGCACAAAGGGGAGCTGTTGATAAAGGAGAAACAGGAGAACTGGACCTAATAGACTTACAAACAGTAACGATCAAGGGGAAAAAGACCGAGTGGGGGTTGGCGTTTATGACTGACTTTTGTAGTGAGGAAGAAGGAGGAGTGGAAAAGGAAGGAAGAAACAGTGAAAGGGAAAGTTTAGATAAACTATACATCACCCGGACCAACACAGACTCACCATGGATCAGTAGGAGAAAGGATGAGCTGGAGAGAAGTGAGGAGGGAGAGCGAGGAATAGCGGAAAGACAGACACATGAGGCTGCACCATCCCCATCCCCATCACGCCCTCCCCCATCGCACCCTACATGCTCAACCACCTCACGCTCGTTATGCAAAATAAAACTTGCTCCCTTCACAGACGAACTGACACCCTATGCATGTCGGCTTAGAGACCTCCCTAGTCGCAGGCAGGAAAGACGAATACACATGCCCACATTAAATACAGGAAAAGATGGGAGAAGGGGAAAAGATGGAGAAGAAAGAGTTACGAGCAGGGGAAATACGGACGAAATTGAAGATGTAGAAGAAAGGGAAGAGGAGGAAGGGTGTGAGGACTCGATATTATGGAACACAAAGGGTGAAACGACACATAACTTAATGCCACTTTTAGAGAGAGGAGGGGTTAGACCGCAGTATGTCCCTTGGAAGCATACCGATAAAGAAAATATAAAATGCAGGCTCCCATCATTAAGTGGAGGTGCGGGTAAGTGGATATATGAAATGGAAAAACACACCGCAGGACAGAAACTGGCAGTAGGAGATGTAAAGGGCCTTTTAATATCAATATTAGGGGATAGAGCGGATGACATTTGGAAGAGAGCGGGATTCCATGGGGTAACAATAACAAACACATCGCATGATGGGGCACCATTCACAAACTGCAGACATGCACTATGGCAGGCACTGAGGGTACAGTACCCAGACACATCAGACATAGGAGCAATTATCTCCCGCAGGATGCGTGAGAATGAAGATCCTGTTGATTATATCCAGGAGATCCAAGAGAAGTGGCGCATGGAAACTAGAGAGCAATGGGATAAAACACCAGCAATATTCTATCATATACTAGTACAAGGGCTCCCAGAAGGAGTTCAGAAACAACTAAAGAAAGTAGTGGGAATGGAAGCAAAACCATGGCCAGAAATACAACTGACTATAGTGCATCATTGCAGGACATGGCAAGGAAAAATGAAACAAAAGGAAGAGGACAGGAAAACGGAAGAGGCTAAACTAGTACAGAAAAAACTTACTAAATACAAAATGGAAGGGGCACTAATAACTACGCCCACAACAATGACCCAAAGCCCCACCCAAGTAGTGGCTGCACAAGATTCCGCCCAAATACCACCTTCACAGACTGTAACACAACAGGCGCCGCCACTGCAACCATACAAAACCAACATGGGAGGAGGACACCCAATGCAAGGAGCTGGGTATTATAATTATAACAGGGGGAGAGTAGGATTTATGAGAGGGAGAGGATACGGATATAATACCCAACAGCAGGTGGGAGGACTTAGAAATTCCTACCCCACAGGGCAACCAGTATACCAGGACAACACAGGGAGCTTCCCATGGCAGAGTAGGGAACCACCGGTGTGTTGGAGTTGTGGACTATTAGGGCACATGTCACACACGTGTAGAGTTAGACCAGGAACACCATCATGGAGTGAACAGGGACAACCAAGGCCCTCACAGGAACAGCAGGGCCTACAACAACAGCAGACGTTGCAACAGGGAAATGAACAACAACAACAAATAACACAACAGCCACAAACATATTCACTGCCACAACAACAGGTAGCGATGACACAACAACCCCATGCACAACAAACACAACTGGGTAGGGTGACAGTTTTGGGACACAACCCTTACACAGGAAATGGCCAGTCGTTGTACCCTCAATAGGACAGCCCACAGACGGCCTTGGTGTGTCCCATCCTGTCAGTAACACCTAATAGTGCGGAGGAACCACGCATAGAGGTAACGATAGGTGACAAAAAATTATCATTCATTGTTGACACCGGGGCGACCCAGTCTTGCATAAGGGAAGGTAAATTTAAGATGTCAGGCGAAGCCATGAACACCCAAGGATTCTCTGGGGCTAGAGGGTTGGTTCCCTTTACTGATAACATTCCCTTATCTATTGGAGATTATGATGTGTCAGTTCCACTTCTATATTATAGTGCCTCACCAGTAAATATACTCGGGAGAGACATAATGAACAGGTTGAATATGACGATCTCCTTTACTGAGGACGGCATAATTTGCTCTACTCCAGGGATTACCATGCTCACAGCATGACAGATTATGCAAGCATACTGCGGACAGACAGCGATTAGGGCGGAGCCAGTAGATGGCGAACTATTCAAGTATGGAACAGATATGGCAATTGCATGGATGCCAGGGATAGAAGGGAAAATATGGAGGAGGCCAGCAGCCTATCTGTTCAGACCAGAAACACCTGTTAATGAACCAGAAGGAAAGGTGGTTCTAATGGACATTGAGAGCATTATTGCAACAGCTGATTACATTGCTGTACATGCCCAAGACAGATAAGGAAGAGCATGGAGGGCCGTGATAGCATTAGCAGAAGGATGTAGGCTCACCCAGGTGTCAGATGAGGAGCTGTTCTCAGATGAAAAGGAGGAAGGTGAAATGGTGTTTATGATGAGTGTGGAAATATGGCTAAGAGTGGCTTACAAACAAGTAGCACAGAAAATTGCAATGGCACTTGAGGCACCCACATGCACCCCAGTCCCCTTCTTTAAGGAGGATATGTCAAAGGTACCCAAATCATTGTGGACTACTAGCCCCTATGACGTGGGGTGCATAAAAAGGATAGGGGGAGTAAGGATAAAATTGAAAAAAGGTGCAATACTCCCCAGAGTAAAACAGTACCCACTATCAAAAGAGGCAGATGAGGGCATATATGAAACCATAACGGCCCTTATAAATAATGGCATATTGGTCCCCTCAGAATCACCATGTAACACGGCTGTGTACCCAGTGCGCAAGGCTAAAGGGGGGTCTTGGCGCTTCATACAGGATTCCAGGCCCTTGAACAACATAGTAGAAGCAGAATATCCCGTAGCAGCAAACCCGGCCACAATATTGTGTGGCATTCCAGCAGAAGCATCACGATTTACAGTGATCGACCTTAAAAATGCTTTTTTCTCAATACCATTGCACCCAGACTCACAAGATCTGACGAGCTTCATTTACAGAAACACAAAGTGGAAGCATACCAGATTGCCACAAGGGTATTGCGAATCACCCTCAATTTTCAATAGAGTAATACAGATGGATTTGGGTAACATCGAAGTGGAAAGCACAGTGTTGCAGTATGTGGATGACATAATAATTTGCAGTACAAATGAAAGAAAATGCAGAGAGGACTCCTTAAAGATGTTGACAATATTGGCTGAAAAAGGTTACAAGGTAGACATGGAAAAGATACAGTACTGTCAAGAACAGGTACTTTACATTGGTCAACTTATATCCCAACATGGAAGAAAGATTGCACCACAAAGAGCACAGGCCATTTCAAACACTCCAATGCCACAAACTGTGAGGGAACTACAGCAATTCCTGGGGCTGTGCAACTACTGTAGAGCATGGGTATTTGATTACAGTTCGTACATAGGACCCCTGCTTGAGGCGTTAAGGGAAGCTAATAAAGGGGAGAAAAAGCTGGGGTGGACGATGGAAATGAAAGAGGCTTTTGATGAATTGAAAGATGCGATATCAACTGCCTAGTACTGGCATCCCCAGACTATGAGCGACAATTTTTTATATTTTCACATTGCGACTCAGCAGTAATGAAAGCAGTGTTGGCTCAAAAAACAAGCATGGGCTACAAACCAGTAGCATTTTACAGCGGCCACTTAGATCCTGTGATGTTAGGTCACTTCCCTTGCGAACAAGGTCTCGCTGCAGCTGCTTTTGCGGTGGAAAAAGCATCAGCAATCACCATGGGGTGCCCAACTACACTGTTTGTGGAACATGCACTATCTGCAATATTGAATAAACCTAAGTCCACCCTAACCACGCAGAGGGCATCAGGTTATGAGATCATTTTATCCAGAGCTGAACTATCAATTGTTAGATGTAGCATGGTCAACCCTGCAAGGTTCCTAGCAGAAGTAATTGAGGAGGGAGATTATGCCCATGACTGTACGCAAATAACTGAAATATACTCATGTACTAGAAAGGTTGAAGAAAACGCACTAGAGGGAGGTGAGCTCTTGTTTATTGATGGGTCCTCAACTATCAATAAAAGGGATGGAATAAGGAGGACTGGGGCAGCAGTGGTAAAAATGATGGAGGTACCGGTGTCTGTGGCAATGAAATGTGTACAATTACCACAGCATTACTCCGCTCAAGCAGTGGAATTAGTTGCACTGATCTTGGCGTTGAAGGAAAGCTTTGACAAACGAGTGACCATATACTCCGACAGCGCATATGTTACATCCACTGTCCACTCAGGGCTGTCGAAATGGAGAAGAAGAGGGTTCAGGAGAGCTGATGGCACCCCAGTGCAACATGCCCTCTTATTGGCTGAACTAATTGAAGTAATAAATGACCCCCAAGAATTAGCTTTAGTAAAATGCACCGCACACACCAACGGTGAAGACCACTTCTCGAAGGGGAATGCAGCATCAGACGCACATGCGAAGTATGCTGCATACTTTGGTGAGATATGGAACCCCCCAGAGTCACAGAGAGGGAGGGGGAGGGGAATGGCTAAGGAGATGTTGATAAGAGAAGGGTACACCCATCTCCCAGCCACACAGATTATGGAGCTACAAGCGGCTGCACCAATGGCCGAAAAAGAAATATGGGTAAAAAGAGGATGCACAATGTCACCAACCGACGCACTATGGCGCCAGGGTGGCACTGGAAAGGTTGTAATACCATTGGCACTTTTGAACACCGCCCTGAGCCAACTACATCATCCAGCCCACACAGGCAAGGAAGTAATTGCAGCACGAATTAGGGAAGACTGGTTCTGCCCCGAGTTAAATTCTCATGTGTCAAATTTTATCAGTAATTGTCTCACATGTCAACAGTTTACGGCCGGCCATACTCTAAAGGTGATAAGAGGTACTATACCCCGGCCAGAGGGACCTTTCCGGCATCTCCATATTGACTATGTTGATATGATCAACATATGTCAAGGAAACAGGTATATGATTGTAGTAGTATGCCCATTCTCTAGGTGGATTGAAGCAGGGCCCTGTTCACACCCAGATGCATTTAGAGCAGCTAAATTCCTAGTGAGGGAGGTCTTCCCCAGGTGGGTAGTGTGCGAGGTGTTAAGGTCAGACAATGGCCCACATTTCGCAAACAAAATGTTCCAGCACATCACATCCTTGCTGAACATCAAGCATAAATTTGCATGTGCATACCACCCACAGGCCAACGGTGTATGTGAACGCCTGAATGGCCTATTAAAGGAGGCAATTGCAAAGATACAGCAAACAACAAAGAAGAGTTGGTTATATTGCCTTCCATTAGCCCTATTTGAGCTAAGGAATAGACCAGGGTCCGACCACCACCTCACCCCTCACGAGGTGGTTACCAGACGTCAAATGCGCCTTCCCCTAACGCCAACGTCAAGAGCATTTACCGACCACGAAAGTACAGCAAGTGTTCTTGGTGATGAAATGTACCAATATGTGTCTTCTTTGATTACTAGTGTAGTGTTTGTGTCTCAACAGCTCGAGCGCACATGGGGCGGGTCTAACAGCAATCAACAAGAAGACGCGGATAAAGAATTGGAAAAGGAAAGACTGTGTAAAATTGCTAAAGGTGACCACGTACTACTTCGCAATTTCAACAGGAAATGGAATAGTCCACGATTTACTGGCCCCCATCTGGTAGAGGAGGTATCAACGAGAGCAGTAAAGCTACAGGACAAGCGTGCCTGGAACCACCTACACGATGTAAAGATCTATAAACTCCAGACCCGCCCCAGCGCCACAGACAGGTCCATTGGGAGAACAGCAACAACATCACCAACGGAAGAAGAGAGTTCTACCACAGCCAACGACCCAAGTGTTCCCATACCCTGTCACTCCCCAGATTCCCCAGAGACAATAACTGAAGAAGAAAGGGGTGATCCCCATACTGCCCACCCCATGGTCACACGCTCAAAGAGTAAAAATACTTCCGCCAGTTGAGCCCAAACCCCCTGCCCATTGACCCCTACCCCCACTACAGTAATAACTGAACTGAAGGACATTGCCTTGCACACGTACACATGTAAACACGTGAATGCTCTCTTTTCTTTTCTCTCGCACATGCAGGAACTGCGTATTATTGTACTGCTAAGAAAATAGATAACTAACAAATTCACTGCCCAGGAGTAGATGGTACCCTCAGACGATAACTACCCAGAAGAATTGTCACACCAATTTGTATATGAAATAAAAAGGCCAACGTACCTGAAAAGGAGAAGGGTATGTGTCTACTACACAGCATTCCTCTTGGCCATAGAATATTCAATGCCCCACCTCCACCCATACTTGCCTGTCCTAAGAGATAGATCGCTTAGAATAGCGTGGGAACAGCTCTTTGCCTGGGCACTGAATGACTATTTGATAGGGAGAGCTTAAAAAACAACAACTAACATTTAATAACCAGCATATTGAGAATTTTCAGGCGGGCAACTTTACCATCGCAAGAATACGCTGCCGGACCGCAGCAAGGTAAGAGCAAAATGCCGGTGAAATTAGCATATGTAATAAAAATAATAGGGATTTTGATGATCACCGGGTTCTTGGCTGCCTCTTTATGGCAGTACAGCTATGCTTTCAATATTATTGCTGTACCCAAACCTAATACACCCCCATCCCCAGCTGCAACAGGTGTTACGTCAGGTGATACTAGTAAAATTGCACACAAGCAAAATAGAGTTCAACGCAGCACATACTCAGATAATAAAGGTATTGATAATTATATACAAGATTCAGGACACGTCTCAAACAACATATGGTACCAACACATGACCCGCATTGGTAAGCAGACAACAGAAGACAGCTGCTACGTTTGCTCATTAATACCATACGCCATGAGCGCTTCTCGAACATTCGTTGCCACAGAAATAGATGAAAAAACAGCACGATGCATAATATACTTGGCACTGTCCCAAACGAAAGGAAGATTCCAAGGGACAGTGGTGCATATGGTGTGGAAAACACGAGACTCATACCCATATGAAAACAACTTCCTTAAGACCTATTTGAGTTACCACAAGAGCAGTCTACATGCTGAAGCATTCAAATACATAACAAGTGGTCCTGCAAAAGGGGAAACAAAGAAAGTAACACTGCAGTATTTACCATGTGATTGGTACGCCACTGAAGTTCCTGGTAAACCAGGATGTTGGGAGAGACCATTGGTGACGATAACAGGGAAGGTGTACCTGGACAACAAATGGGAGATAGGAGTGATTGGCAGCAACATGGTAACAAAAGAAACTATTTCAACTATCGATGCACACAACCACAGATGTTGGACGACTTGGATCAAGTACGTACCCATGCTCACGTGGATAGAGACGGATGAAGACCCAATAACAATACTGCCGCTGACTGCGCCTAAGGTATGCTACCAACATAAAGGAGAGGTGGACGTAGGATACAACACCAACTGTGCAAGCGTGATGGAGTTACCTGAGGGGGGAGCAGGAACAGCAGTGATAATGGACCATTACTGGGCCTGTGGAGAAAAGGCATACCACACGCTGCCCCCTCTGTGGAATGGTGTATGCACGATGGTGCACGTCAATGTACCATCTCTAGTGGTACCCTAAAAGCATGTGAATGTGGCGAACTTTCCCAAAATGGATGAAGGGGACAAGAGAAAGAAGAGATCTGCACCACCTCAGGAGGAGCAAGGGAACAGGACCAACGGCAATAATACTGTCCTAAATAGAAGGAAAAGACAAGGAGAACCTCTGACAGGAAATTACCTATGGGGAAGGTCCGAAACGGCACTCACTTCAATTCCGCCAGAACACAGACTATTCAGCAGAGCAGCAATGTTCTTCTCTTCAATAATCCATCCGGGACTGCAGGCTTACGCAAACACAAAATGGCTCCAGATAACTAGATGGGAACTAATGATGACCATCAATTCTACAGTAAATGGATTCAACGCAATAAAAGAGGAGCTGCGAGCTATAAGGATGGTAGCACTCCAGAACAGATATGTATTGGACCTCCTCACAGCCATGGAAGGAGGAGTTTGCGCAAAGATAGGACAATCATGCTGCACGTTCATTCCTGCCAAGGATGCTGACAATGGTACACTGACAGAAGCCGTTTCACAATTGGCCCAGATGCACTCCAAAATGATGGATGAAAGTAAAGGTGTGAAAAAGGATGAGAGCTGGTTTTCGCTATTATGGTCATGGATGCCATCTTGGCTGTCAGATGGACTGAAAATTATAGTTGGTTGTACTATTTTGGCTGGAGCTACACTGATCATAATAAGATTTTGGAAGGCCCGGAAGGCACGCACCACTGACGAGTTGCTTGAAATGGTCAGTATGCACCCCTTAATGCCAGCAGATAACGGCCAACACACATGCATAATCATACAAGAGAGAGAGAAGCTGCGCAACCAGATCATCACCAACCACCTGGACCCACCATCGGTGAAGATCGAGAACCCAAGAAACCCCAGGAGTTACATAGGGAAATGGGTATACTGTACTCCTGGAGGAACCTGTGAATATATGTATTGGTCATTTGAAGATCATGTTAACCACTATGGACATTTAGGAGGAATAACTAAGATATGGAGAGAAAGAGGAGATAACGAAAGGGATATGTTTGTGGTCGACAAGTCGACCAGAGGGGGGACTGAAGTGGGAGAATGGAAGACCAGGCTCCCGTCCTTCACCTCTCGCGCTTGGCCTAAAGGGTCAAGGCCCAGGCACCCGCCACGAGAAGAGTTTGCCCATCTACCAGGCGACCAAATACCCTGGTACAGCAACATACGGATGTGTCCATCTGCCTGCCCAGCAGCCCGCCCTGGCCATGCCGACACCTGCGGCGCGGATCAACTAGACTAAAACCTACACGTCGTTAGAGATGCCATGACGACCTAGCCAACGGTCAGCACACCTGTACAAATATACACACTGGACACTCCTGCACCAATCTACACGAAGAATATACTCAGTGCTATGACGTAGGCGACAGACATACTCACGGACGTGCATCTTTATTATTTTCCACATAGGCTTTCAAAATGCAGAAACGCAAGACGCATCATGAACTCATCTAAAAAGCTTGCTTACGCTTCTCCTAAAACCAGGTGCCACAATGAGAAATATAATGAAGACACGATACTGGTCATAAGACAATATGGTACTGTAACCTAAAGCGCCTGTGCACCAAACGGTTCCACCTATACACCAGGCCTAAGTAGGCCGCAAGCAAGAGCCTCCATGGATGTTAAAAGAACAAGAGTCAGGTTGCTGATCCTGCAGAATGAGCCCGGCGAAAGCAAACAGCCAAGGTCGCAATGTTGCAAACCCACATTCCGAAAGCAGACCATCAAGGGCACGATGTTGCAACCTCGCACGCCGCACACCAACGTTAAAGTCACACCTGCAAATTAAACCAGGCACACAGTGGAAAAACAATATTAATTGTGCAGAATTCTGCCTCAAACACGGTTCCACCTCACGTGACCAAGCCGAACCTGACAGGATGCCGAGCCCAGGAGGAAGAAGGCGTCTGGATCCCTCGTTACAAGACATAGGCAGATACAATTAAAAGTGTCAATGGACACCTGCGACAGTGGGAGTAGTCGGCCTTTCAGCTTATGAATAAGTCCTCACATTGTCTGCACGTACTCATAGTGAAACATTGTTGCAAATGACAGGTACACCGAGAGCTGGGAACAGCGATGGTCCCAGGCTGGGAAGCTCGCGGGCGCACCAATCAGAACATGGGGCTCCTATCACTGATGCCATTAACATTAACCAATCATCGGGGGTCTTCATGTAACAATTCTCATGTATCTAATTGTAGGGACAACCCAGATATATCACCTGACTAACCCTTGTCCACTAATATTGTTCTCTATACGTATGCTATACTAACCCTACCACTCGAGCAAGCAATTAAGAGTGGCGATAGGTTTTTTGCTAACTTTCCAAGGTGACGCAAGTAGCGCGTCATACTAAGGTAAAAAGGGCCTGCGAGCCCCACGATTGTGTGTGTGTCAGGATGGACGCGTATGATCCTTGACCCATCCCTGCCGTTTTTTTGTCTAATAAACAGCAGAGTCACCTTGCTTCTTGCGTGTGTCTCATACTCTATCTCTTTTGGGATATACGGGAGGAGTTGGGGCCTCCCTGCCCGGAGGTCTGCGGACGGCCCGGCCGACCCCAGCAGAATTTCCCCCCGACACTGGATTTAGGGGGACTAAGATGCCTGTAAACCCCTTTTTTGGGCCTCCATAGTTTTCTACATTTTTGCAGGCCTAAGATGCATTTTAAAGCCTTTTTTGGGCTGCAAACATTTTCTGAACTTTCAGGGGTGCAGGATGCATTTTATATGCCAAAACTATTTTTGGAATTTCAGTGGTCTAGGATGAGGGTTAATGCCCCTTTCAGGCTGCAATTGTTTTTGGGACATTCAGAGCTCTCTGACGCAGTTTTTGGACCACCAACATTTTCTGGACTTTAAGGGGTCTAGGATGCCTGTAAACCTCATTTTTGGGCCTCCAATGTTTTCTACATTTTTGGAGGCCTAAAATCCCTTTTAAGGCCTTTTTTGGGATGCCAACATTTTCTGAACTTTCAGGGGTGTCGGATGCATTTTTCGTGTCAAACATATTTTAGGGAATTTCAGTGATCTAGGATGTGGGTTAATGCCCCCTTAGGGCTGCAAATGTTTTTGTGACATTCAGATCTCTCTGACACAGTTTCTGGTCCACCAACATTTTCTGGACTTTAGGAGGTCTAGTGTGCCTGTAAACCCCTCTTTTGGGCCTCCAAAGTTTTCTACATTTTTGCAGGCCTAAGATGCATTTGAAGGCCTTTTTTGGGCTGCCAACATTTCCTGAACTTTCAGGGGTGTAGGATGCATTTTTCATGCACAAAATATTTTTGGGAATTTCAGTGGTCTAGGATGCAGGTTAATGCCCCTTTCAGGCTGCAACTGTTTTGAGGACATTCCGAGCTCTCTGACACAGTTTTTGGTCCACCAACATTTTCTGGACTTTAGGGGGTCTAGAATGCCTGAAAACACCTTTTTTGGGCCTCCAAAGTTATCTACATTTTTGCAGGCCTAAGATGCATTTAAGGCCTCTTTTGGGCTGCCAACATTTTCTGAACTTTCAGGGGTGTAGGATGCATTTTTCGTGCCAAAAATATTTTTAGGAATTTCAGTGGACTAGGATGCGGGTTAATGCCCCCTTCAGGCTGCAAATGTTTTTGTGACATTCAGAGCTCTCTGACGCAGTTTTTGGTCCACCAACATTTCCTGGACTTTAAGGGGTCTAGGATGCCTGTAAACCTCTTTTTTGGGCCTCCAATGTTTTCTACATTTTTGGAGGCCTAAAATGCATTTCAAGGCCTTTTTTGGTCCACCAACATTTTCTGGACTTTAGGTGGTCTAGGATGCCTGTAGACCCCTTTTTTGGGCCTCCGAAGTTTTTTACATTTTTGTAGGCCTAAGATGCATTTTAAGGCCTTTTTTGGGCTGCAAACATTTTCTGAACTTTGAGGGGTGTAGGATGCATTTTTCATGCCAAAAATATTTTTGGGAATTTCAGTGATCTAGGATGCGGCTTAATGCCCCTTTCAGGCTGCAACTGTTTTTAGGACATTCTGAGCTCTCTGACACAGTTTTTGTTCCACCAACATTTTCTGGACTTTAGGGGGTCTAGGATGCCTGTAAACCCCTTTTTTCGGGCCTCCAAAGTTTTCTACATTTTTGCAAGCCTAAAATGCATTTTAAGGCCTTTTTTGGGCTGCCAACATTTTCTGAACTTTCCGGGTGTAGGATGTATTTTTTGTGCCAAAAAATAATTTTGGGAATTTCAGTGGTCTAGGATGCTGGTTAATGCCCCTTTCAGGCTGCAAATCTTTTTGGGACATTCAGAGCTCTCTGCCACAGTTTTTGGGCCACCAAGATTTTCTGGACTCTTGGGGGTCTAGGAAGCCTGTAAACCCCTTTTTTGGTCCTTCAAGCTTTCTACATTTTTGCATGCCTAAGATGCATTTGAAGGCCTTTTTTGGGCTGCTATCATGTTCTGAACTTTCAGGGGTATAGGATGCATTTTTCATACACAAAATATTTTTGGGAATTTCAGTGGTCTAGGATGCAGGTTAAACCCCCTTTCAGGCTGCAACTGTTTTGTGACATTCAGAGCTCTCTGACACAGTTTTTGGGCCACCAATATTTTCTGGATTTAGGGGGACTAGGATGCCTGTCAAGCCCTTTTTTGGGCCTCCAAAGTTTTCTACATTTTTGCAGGCCTAAGATGCATTTTTAGGCCTTTTTTGGGCTGCAAACATTTTCTGAACTTTCAGGGGTGTAGGATGCAGTTTTTATGCAAAAATGTTTTTGGGAATTTCAGTGGTCTAGGATGCGGGTTAATGCCCCTTTCAGGCTGCAAATGTTTTTGGGACATTCAGAGCTCTCTGCCACAGTTTTTGGTCCACCAACATTTTCTGGACTTTAGGGGGTCTAGAATGCCTGTACACCCCTTTTCTGGGCCTCCAAAGTTTTCTAAATTTTTGCAGGCCTAAAATGCATTTTAAGGCCGATTTTTGGGCTGCCAATATTTTCTGAACTTTCAGAGTGTGGGATGAATTTTTCGTGCCAAAAATATTTTTGGGAATTTCAGTGATCTAGGATGCGGGTTAATGCCCCCTTCAGGCTGCAAATGTTTTTTGTGACATTCAGAGCTCTCTGACACAATTTTTGGTCCACCAACATTTTCTGGACTTTAGGTGGTCTAGGATGCCTGTAAACCCCTTTTTTGGGCCTCCAATGTTTTCTACATTTTTGGAGGCCTAAGATGCATTTTAAGGCCTTTTTTGGGCTGCCAACATTTTCTGAACTTTCAGGGGTGTAGGATGCATTTTTCGTGCCAAAAATATTTTTGGTAATTTCAGTGATCTAGGATGCGGGTTAATGCCCCTTTCAGGCTGCAAATGTTTTTGGGACATTCAGAGCTCTCTGACACAGTTTTTGGTCCACCAACATTTTCTGGAGTTTAGGTGATCTAGGATGCCTGTAAACCCATTTTTTTGGCCTCCAAAGTTTTCTACATTTTTGCAAGCCTAACATGCATTTTTAGGCCTTTTTGGGTTGCAAACATTTTCTGAATTTTGAAGGGTGTAGGATGGATTTTTTGTGCCAAAAATATTTTTGGGAATCAGTGGTCTAGAATGCGGGTTAATGCCCCTTTCAGGCTGCAAATGTTCTTGGGACATTCAGAGCTCTCTGACACAGTTTTTGGTCCACCAACATTTTCTGGACTTTAGGTGGTCTAGGATGCATGTAAACCCCTTTTTTGGGCCTCCAATGTTTTCTACAATTTTGGAGGCCTAAGATGCATTTGAAGGCCTTTTTTGGGCTGCCAACATTTTCTGAACTTTCAGGGGTGTAGGATGCATTTTTCGTGCCAAAAATATTTTTGGTCATTTCAGTGATCTAGGATGCGGGTTAATGCCCCTTTCAGGCTGCAAATGTTTTTGGGACATTCAGAGCTCTCTGACACAGTTTTTGGTCCACCAACATTTTCTGGAGTTTAGGTGATCTAGGATGCCTGTAAACCCATTTTTTTGGCCTCCAAAGTTTTCTACATTTTTGCAAGCCTAACATGCATTTTTAGGCCTTTTTTGGGCTGCAAACATTTTCTGAATTTTGAGGGGTGTAGGATGGATTTTTTGTGCCAAAAATATTTTTGGGAATTTTAGTGGTCTAGAATGCGGGTTAATGCCCCTTTCAGGCTGCAAATGTTTTTGGGACATTCAGAGCTCTCTGACACAGTTTCTGGTCCACCAACATTTTCGGGACTTTAGGGGGTCTAGGAAGCCTGTAAACCCCTTTTTTGGTCCTTCAAAGCTTTCTACATTTTTGCATGCCTAAGATGCATTTGAAGGCCTTTTTTGGGCTGCCAACATTTCCTGAACTTTCAGGGGTGTAGGATGCATTTTTCATGCACAAAATATTTTTGGGAATTTCAGTGGTCTAGGATGCAGGTTAATGCCCCTTCCAGGCTGCAAATGTTTTTGGGACATTCAGAGCTCTCTGCCACAGTTTTTGGGCCACCAAGATTTTCTGGACTTTAGGGGGTCTAGGAAGCCTGTAAACCCCTTTTTTGGTCCTTCAAAGCTTTCTACATTTTTGCATGCCGAAGATGCATTTGAAGGCCTTTTTTGGGCTGCTATCATGTTCTGAACTTTCAGGGGTATAGGATGCATTTTTCATACACAAAATATTTTTGGGAATTTCAGTGGTCTAGGATGCAGGTTAAACCCCCTTTCAGGCTGCAACTGTTTTTGGGACATTCAGAGCTCGCTGACACCATTTTTGGGCCACCAACATTTTCTGGATTTTATGGGGTCTAGGATGCCTGTAAACGCCTTTATTGGGCCTCCAAAGCTTTCTACATTTTTGCAGGCCTAAGATGCATTTTAAGGCCTTTTTTGGGCTGCCAACATTTCCTGAACTTTCAGGGGTGTAGGATGCATTTTTCATGCACAAAATATTTTTGGGAATTTCAGTGGTCTAGAATGCGGGTTAATGCCCCTTTCAGTCTGCAAATGTTTTTGGGACATTCAGAGCTCTCTGACATAGTTTTTGGTCCACCAACATTTTCTGGACTTTAGGGGGTCTGGGATGCCTGTAAACCCCTTTTTTGGGCCTCCGAAGTTTTCTACATTTTTGCAGCCCTAAGATGCATTTTAAGGCCTTTTTTGGGCTGCAAACATTTTCTGAACTTTGAGGGGTGTAGGATGCGTTTTTCGTGCCAAAAATATTTTTGGGAATTTCAGTGATCTAGGATGCGGGTTAATGCCCCCTTCAGGCTGCAAATGTTTTTGTGACATTCAGAGCTCTCTGACACAGTTTTTGGTCCACCAACATTTTCTGGGCTTTAAGGGGTCTAGGATGCCTGTAAACCTCTTTTTTGGGCCTCCAAAGTTTTCCACATTTTTGCAGGCCTAAAATGCATTTTAAGGCCTTTTTTGGGCTGCCAACATTTTCTGAATTTTCAGGGGTGTAGGATGCATTTTTCGTGCCAAAAATATTTTTGGGTATTTCAGTGGACTAGGATGCGGGTTAAACCCCCTTTCAGGCTGCAACTGTTTTTGGGACATTCAGAGCTCGCTGACACAGTTTCTGGTCCACCAACATTTTCTGGATTTTATGGGGTATAGGATGCCTGTAAACGTCTTTATTGGGCCTCCAAAGTTTTCTACATTTTTGCAGGCCTAAGATGCATTTTATGGCCTTTTTTGGGCTGCCAACATTTCCTGAACTTTCAGGGGTGTAGGATGCATTTTTCATTCACAAAATATTTTTGGGAATTTCAGTGATCAAGCATGTGGGTAAATGCCCCCTTCAGGATGGAAATGTTTTTGTGACATTCAGAGCTCGCTGATGCAGGTTTTGGGCCACCAGCAGTTTCTGGATTTTAGGGGGTCTAGGATGCCTGTAAACCCCTTTTTTGGGCCTCCAAAGTTCTCTACATCTTTGCAGGCCTAAGATGCATTTCAAGGCCTTTTTTGGGCTGCTAACATTTCCTGAACTTTCAGTGGTGTAGGATGCATTTTTCATGCCAAAAATAATTTTGGGAATTTCAGTGGTCTAGGATGCGGGTTAATGCCCCTTTCAGGCTGCATATGTTTTTGGGACATTCAGAGCTCTCTGACACAGTTTTTGGGCCACCAACAGTTTCTGTATTTTAGGGGGTCTAGGATGCCTGTAAACCCCTTTTTTGGGCCTCCAAAGTTTTCTACATTTTTGCAGGCCTAAAATGCATTTTAAGGACTTTTTTGGGCTGCCAACAGTTTCTGAACTTTCAGGGGTTTAGGATGCATTTTTCGTGCCAAAAATATTTTTTTAAATTTCAGTGGTCTACGATGTGGGTTAATGCCCCCTTCAGGCTGCAAATGTTTTTGTGACATTCAGAGCTCTATGACAGAGTTTTTGGGCCACCAACATTTTCTGGACTTTAGGGGGTCTAGGATGTCTGTAAACCCCTTTTTTGGGCCTTCAATGTTTTCTACATTTTTGCACACCTAAAATGCATTTGAAGGCCTTTTTTGGGCTGCTGTCATATTCTGAATTTTCAGTGGTGTAGGATGCATTTTTCGTGCCAAAAATATTTTTGGGAATTTCAGTGGTCTAGGATGCGGTTTAATGCCCCTTTCAGGCTGCAAATGTTTTTGGGACATTCAGAGGTCTCTGACTCTGTTTTTGGTCCACCAACATTTTCAGGACTTTAGGGCATCTAGGATGCCTGTAAACCCCTTTTTTAGGCCTCCAAAGTTTTCTACATTTTTGCAGGTCCAAGATGCAAATTAAGGCATTTTTTGGGTTGCCAACATTTTCTGAACTTTCAGGATTGTAGGATGCATTTTTCGGGCCAAAAATATTTTTGGGAATTTCAGTGGTCTAGGATGCGGGTTAATGCCCCTTTCAGGCTGCAAATGTTTTTGTGACATTCAGAGCTCTCTGACACAGTTTTTGGTCCACCAACATTTTCTGGACTTTAGGGGGTCTAGGATGCCTGTAAACCCCATTTTTGGGCCTCCAAAGTTTTGTACGTTTTTGCAGGCCAAAGATGCATTTTAAGGCCTTTTTCGGGCTGCCAACATTTTCTGAACTTTCAGGGGTGTAATGCATTTTTCGTGCCAATAAAATATTTGGGAATTTCAGAGGTCTAGGATGCGGGTTAATGCCCCTTTCAGGCTGCAAATGTTTTTGGGACATTCAGAGCTCTCTGACACAGTTTTTGGGCCACCAATATTTTCTGGATTTTAGGGGGTCTAGGATGCCTGTAAACCCCATTTTTGGGCCTCCAAAGTTTTGTATGTTTTTGCAGGCCAAAGATGCATTTTAAGGCCTTTTTGGGCTGCCGACATTTTCTGAAGTTTCAGGGGTGTAGGATGCATTTTTCGTGCCAAAAATATTTTTGGGAATTTCAGTGGTCTAGGATGCGGTTTAATGCCCCTTTCAGGCTGCAAATGTTTTTGGGACATTCAGAGGTCTCTGACTCCGTTTTTGGTCCACCAACATTTTCAGGACTTTAGGGCGTCTAGGATGCCTGTAAACCCCTTTTTTGGGCCTCCAAAGTTTTCTACATTTTTGCAGACCTAAGATGCATTTTAAGGCCTTTTTTGGGCTGCCAACATTTTCTGAACTTTCAGTGGTGTAGGATGTATTTTTTGTGCCAAAGATATTTTTCACAATTTAAGTGGTTTAGGATGCAGGCTAATGCCCCTTTCAGGCTGCAAATGTTTGTGGGACATTCAGAGCTCTCTGACACCGTTTTTATGGACTTTAGGGGGTCTAGGATTCCTGTAAACCCCTTTTATGGGCCTCCAAAATTGTTCTACATTTTTGCAGGCCTGAGATGCATTTTAAGGCCTTTTTTGGGCTGCAAACATTTTCTGAACTTTCAGGGGTGTAGGATGCATTTTTCGTGCCAAAAATATTTTTGGGAATTTCAGTGACCTTGGATGCGGGTTAATGCCCCTTTCAGGCTGCAAATGTTTTTGGGACATTCAGAGCTCTCTGACACAGTTTTTGGCCCACCAATATTTTCTGGATTTTAGGGGGTCTAGGATGCCTGTAAACCCCTTTTTTGGGCCTCCAAAGTTTTCTACATTTTTGCACACCTAAGATACATTTGAAGGCCTTTTTTGGGCTGCTATCATGTTCTGAACTTTCAGGGGTATAGGATGCATTTTTCATACACAAAATATTTTTGAGAATTTCAGTGGTCTAGGATGCAGGTTAAACCCCCTTTCAGGCTGCAACTGTTTTTAGGACATTCAGAGCTCGCTGACACAGTTTTTGGGCCACCAACATTTTCTGGATTTTATGGGGTCTAGGATGCCTGTAAACACCTTTTTTGGACCTCCAAAGTTTTCTACATTTTTGCAGGCCTAAGATGCATTTTAAGGCCTTTTTTGGGCTGCCAACATTTCCTGAACTTTCAGGGGTGTAGGATGCATTTTTCATTCACAAAATATTTTTGGGAATTTCAGTGATCAAGCATGTGGGTAAATGCCCCCTTCAGGATGGAAATGTTTTTGTGACATTCAGAGCTCGCTGACGCAGGTTTTGGGCCACCAGCAGTTTCTGGATTTTAGGGGGTCTAGGATGCCTGTAAACCCCTTTTTTGGGCCTCCAAAGTTTTGTACGTTTTTGCAGGCCAAAGATGCATTTTAAGGCCTTTTTCGGGCTGCCAACATTTTCTGAACTTTCAGGGGTGTAGGATGCATTTTTCGTGCCAAAAATATTTTTGGGAATTTCAGTGGTCTAGGATGCGGGTTAATGCCCGTTTCAGGCTGCAAATGTTTTTGGGACATTCAGAGGTCTCTGACTCCGTTTTTGGTCCACCAACATTTTCAGGACTTTAGGGCGTCTAGGATGCCTGTAAACCCCTTTTTTGGGCCTCCAAAGTTTTCTACATTTTTGCAGGCCTAAAATGCATTTGAAGGCCTTTTCTGGGCTGCCAACATTTCCTGAACCTTCAATGGTGTAGGATGTATTTTTGTGCCAAAAATATTTTTGGCAATTTCAGTGGTTTAGGATGCTGGTTAATGCCCCTTTCAGGCTGCAAATGTTTGTGGGACATTCAGAGCTCTCTGACACCATTTTTAAGGACTTTAGGGGGTCTAGGATGCCTGTAAACCCCTTTCATGGGCCTCCAAACTTTTTCTACATTTTTGCAGGCCTGAGATGCATTTTAAGGCCTTTTTTGGGCTGCAAACATTTTCTGAACTTTCAGGGGTATAGGATTCATTTTTCGTGCCAAAAATATTTTTGGGAATTTCAGTGACCTAGGATGCGGGTTAAACCCCCTTTCAGGCTGCAACTGTTTTTAAGACATTCAGAGCTCGCTGACACAGTTTTTGGGCCACCAACATTTTCTGGATTTTATGGGATCTAGGATGCCTGTAAACCCCTTTTGTTGGACCTCCAAAGTTTTCTACATGTTTGCAGGCCTAAAGGCATTTAAAGGCCTTTTTCGGGCTGCCAACATTTTCTGAACTTTCAGGGGTGTAGGATGCATTTTTCGTGCCAAAAATATTTTTGGGAATTTCAGTGGTCTAGGATGCGGGTTAATGCCCGTTTCAGGCTGCAAATGTTTTTGTGACATTCAGAGCTCTCTGACATAGTTTTTGGGCCACCAACATTTTCTGAATTTTAGGGGGTCTAGGATGCCTGTAAACCCCTTTTTGGGCCTCCAAAGTTTTCTACATTTTTGCAGGCCCAAGATGCAAATTAAGGTCTTTTCTGGGCTGCCAACATTTTCTGAACTTTCAGGATTGTAGGATGCATTTTTCGTGCCAAAAATATTTTTGGGAATTTCAGTGGTCTCGGATGTGGGTGAATGCCCCTTTCAGGCTGCAAATGTATTTGTGACATTCAGAGCTCTCTGACACAGTTTTTGGTCCACCAACATTTTCTGGACTTTAGGGGGTTTAGGATGCCTGTAAACCCCTTTTTTGGGCCTTCAAAGTGTCGGGGGGAAATTCTGCCAGGGTCGGCCGGGCCGTCCGCAGACCTCCGGGCAGGGAGGCCCCAACTCCTCCCGTATATCCCAGAAGAGATAGAGTATGAGACACACGCAAGAAGCAAGGTGACTCTGCTGTTTATTAAACAAAAACGGCAGGGATGGGTCAAGGATCGTACGCGTCCGTCCTGACACACACACAACCGTGGGGCTCGCAGGCCCTTTTTACCTTAGTATGACGCGCTACTTGCGTCACCTTAGAAGGTTAGCAAAAAACCTATTGCCACTCTTAATTGGTTGCTCGAGTGGTAGGGTTAGTATAGCATACGTATAGAGAACAATATTAGTGGACAAGGGTTAGTCAGGTGATATATCTGGGTTGTCCCTACAATTAGATACATGAGAATTGTTACATGAAGACTACTGATGATTGGTCAATGTTAATAGCGTCAGTGATAAGAGCCCCATGTTCTGATTGGTGCGCCCGTGAGCTTCCCAGCTTGGGACCATCGCTGTTCCCAGCTCTCGGTGTACCTGTCATTTGCAACAATGTTTCACTATGAGTACGTGCAGACAATGTGAGGACTTATTCATGAGCTGGAAGGCCGACTACTCCCACTGTCGCAAATGTCCATTGAGCCTTTTAAGTGTGTCTGCCTGTGTCTTGTACCCAGGGATCCAGACGCCTTCTTTCTCCTGGACTTGGCATCCTGTCAGGTTCGGCTTGGTCACGTAAGGTGGGACCGTGTTTGAGGCAGAATTCTGCACAATTAATATTGTTTTTCCACTGTGTGCCTGGTTTAATTTGCAGGTGTGATTTTAACGTTGGTGCGCGGCGTGCGAGGTTGCAACATCGTGCCCTTGATGGTCTGCTTTCGGAATGTGGGTTTGCAACATTGCGACCTTGGCTGTCTGCTCTCGCCGGGCTCATTCTGCAGAATCAGCAACCTGACTCTTGTTCTTTTAACGTCCATGGGATCTCTTGCTTGCGGCCTACTTAGGCCTGGTGTATAGGTGGAACCTTTTGGTGCACAGGCGCTTTAGGTTATAGTATCATATTGTCTTATGACCAGTATCGTGTCTTCGTTATATTTCTCATTATGGCACCTGAGTTTAGGAGAGGCGTAAGCAAGCTCTTCAGATGAGTTCATGATAGGTCTTGCGTTTCTGCATTTTGAGAGCCTATGTGGAAAATAATAAAGATGCACGTCCGTGAGTATATCTGTCGCCTACGTCATAGCACTGAGTATATTCTTTGTGTAGATTGGTGCGGGAGTGTCCAGTGTGTATATTTGCACAGGTGTGCTGACCGTTGGCTAGGTCGTCATGGCATCTCTAACGACGTGTAGATTTTAATCTAGTTGATCCGTGCCGCAGGTGTCGGCATGGGCAGGGCGGGCTGTTGGGCAGGCAGATGGACACATCCGTATGTTCCTGTACCAGGGTATTTGGTCGTCTGGTAGATGGGCAAACTCTTCTCGTGGCGGGTGCCTGGGCCGTGATCCTTTAGGCCAGGCGCGAGAGGGGAAGGACGGGAGCCTGTTTTTCCATTCTCCCACTTCAAAAGTTTTCTACATTTTTTCAGGCCTAAGATTCATTTAAAGGCCTTTTTTGGGCTGCCAACATTTTCTGAACTTTCAGGGGTGTAATACATTTTTCGTGCCAATAAAATATTTGGGAAT
Source organism: Ambystoma mexicanum (assembly GCF_040938575.1). Lineage (NCBI taxonomy): Eukaryota > Metazoa > Chordata > Amphibia > Caudata > Ambystomatidae > Ambystoma > Ambystoma mexicanum. The sequence continues at coordinate 730,880,586 of NC_090939.1, read as the reverse complement.
TTCAGTGGTCTAGGATGCGGGTTAATGCCCCTTTTCTGGCTGCAAATGTTTTTGGGACATTCAGAGCTCTCTGACACAGTTTTTGGGCCACCAATATTTTCTGGATTTTAGGGGGTCTAGGATGCCTGTAAACCCCATTTTTGGGCCTCCAAAGTTTTGTACGTTTTTGCAGGCCAAAGATGCATTTTAAGGCCTTGTTTGGGCTGCTATCATGTTCTGAACTTTCAGGGTTATAGGATGCATTTTTCATACACAAAATATTTTTGGGAATTTCAGTGGTCTAGGATGCAGGTTAAACCCCCTTTCAGGCTGCAACTGTTTTTGGGACATTCAGAGCTCGCTGACACCATTTTTGGGCCACCAACAGTTTCTGGATTTTATGGGGTCTAGGATGCCTGTAAACGCCTTTATTGGGCCTCCAAAGTTTTCTACATTTTTGCAGGCCTAAGATGCATTTTATGGCCTTTTTTGGGCTGCCAACATTTCCTGAACTTTCAGGGGTGTAGGATGCATTTTTCATTCACAAAATATTTTTGGGAATTTCAGTCATCAAGCATGTGGGTAAATGCCCCCTTCAGGATGGAAATGTTTTTGTGTCATTCAGAGCTCGCTGATGCAGGTTTTGGGTCACCAGCAGTTTCTGGATTTTAGGGGGTCTGGGATGCCTGTAAACCCATTTTTTGGGCCTCCAAAGTTCTCTACATCTTTGCAGGCCTAAGATGCATTTCAAGGCCTTTTTTGGGCTGCTAACATTTCCTGAATTTCAGTGGTGTAGGATGCATTTTTCATGCCAAAAATATTTTTGGGAATTTCAGTGGTCTAGGATGCGGGTTAATGCCCCTTTCAGGCTGCATATGTTTTTGGGACATTCAGAGCTCTCTGACACAGTTTTTGGTCCACCAACAGTTTCTGGATTTTAGGGGGTATAGGATGCCTGTAAACCCCTTTTTTGGGCCGCCAAAGTTTTCTACATGTTTGCAGGCCTAAAGGCATTTAAAGGCCTTTTTTGGGCTGCCAACATTTTCTGAACTTTCAGGGGTGTAGGATGCATTTTTCGTGCCAAAAATATTTTTGGAAATTTCAGTGGTCTACGATGTGGGTTAATGCCCCCTTCAGGCTGCAAATGTTTTTGTGACATTCAGAGCTCTATGACAGAGTTTTTGGGCCACCAACATTTTCTGGACTTTAGGGGGTCTAGGATGTCTGTAAACCCCTTTTTTGGGCCACCAACATTTTCTGGACTTTAGTGGGTCCAGGATGCTTGTAAACCCCTTTTTTGGGCCTTCAAAGTTTTCTACATTTTTGCACACCTAAAATGCATTTGAAGGCCTTTTTTGGGCTGCTGTCATATTCTGAACTTTCAGTGGTGTAGGATGCATTTTTCGTGGCAAAAATATTTTTGGGAATTTCAGTGGTCTAGGATGCGGTTTAATGCCCCTTTCAGGCTGCAAATGTTTTTGGGACATTCAGAGGTCTCTGACTCTGTTTTTGGTCCACCAACATTTTCAGGACTTTAGGGCATCTAGGATGCCTGTAAACCCCTTTTTTAGGCCTCCAAAGTTTTCTACATTTTTGCAGGTCCAAGATGCAAATTAAGGCATTTTTTGGGTTGCCAACATTTTCTGAACTTTCAGGATTGTAGGATGCATTTTTCGTGCCAAAAATATTTTTGGGAATTTCAGTGGTCTAGGATGCGGGTTAATGCCCCTTTCAGGCTACAAATGTTTTTGTGACATTCAGAGCTCTCTGACACAGTTTTTGGTCCACCAACATTTTCTGGACTTTAGGGGGTCTAGGATGCCTGTAAACCCCATTTTTGGGCCTCCAAAGTTTTGTACGTTTTTGCAGGCCAAAGATGCATTTTAAGGCCTTTTCCGGGCTGCCAACATTTTCTGAACTTTCAGGGGTGTAATGCATTTTTCGTGCCAATAAAATATTTGGGAATTTCAGTGGTCTAGGATGCGGGTTAATGCCCCTTTCAGGCTGCAAATGTTTTTGGGACATTCAGAGCTCTCTGACACAGTTTTTGGGCCAACAATATTTTCTGGATTTTAGGGGGTCTAGGATGCCTGTAAACCCCATTTTCGGGCCTCCAAAGTTTTGTACGTTTTTGCAGGCCAAAGATGCATTTTAAGGCCTTTTTTGGGCTGCTGACATTTTCTGAACTTTCAGGGGTGTAGGATGCATTTTTCGTGCCAAAAATATTTTTGGGAATTTCAGTGGTCTAGGATGCGGTTTAATGCCCCTTTCAGGCTGCAAATGTTTTTGGGACATTCAGAGGTCTCTGACTCCGTTTTTGGTCCTCCAACATTTTCAGGACTTTAGGGCGTCTAGGATGCCTGTAAACCCCTTTTTTGGGCCTCCAAAGTTTTCTACATTTTTGCAGACCTAAGATGCATTTTAAGGCCTTTTTTGGGCTGCCAACATTTTCTGAACTTTCAGTGGTGTAGGATGTATTTTTTGTGCCAAAGATATTTTTCACAATTTCAGTGGTTTAGGATGCAGGTTAATGCCCCTTTCAGGCTGCAAATGTTTGTGGGACATTCAGAGCTCTCTGACACCGTTTTTATGGACTTTTGGGGGGTCTAGGATTCCTGTAAACCCCTTTTATGGGCCTCCAAAATTTTTCTACATTTTTGCAGGCCTGAGATGCATTTTAAGGCCTTTTTTGGGCTGCAAACATTTTCTGAACTTTCAGGGGTGTAGGATGCATTTTTCGTTGCAAAAATATTTTTGGGAATTTCAGTGACCTAGGATGCGGGTTAATGCCCCTTTCAGGCTGCAAATGTTTTTGGGACATTCAGAGCTCTCTGACACAGTTTTTGGCCCACCAATATTTTCTGGATTTTAGGGGGTCTAGGATGCCTGTAAACCCCTTTTTTGGGCCTCCAAAGTTTTCTACATTTTTGCACGCCTAAGATACATTTGAAGGCCTTTTTTGGGCTGCTATCATGTTCTGAACTTTCAGGGGTATAGGATGCATTTTTCATACACAAAATATTTTTGAGAATTTCAGTGGTCTAGGATGCAGGTTAAACCCCCTTTCAGGCTGCAACTGTTTTTAGGACATTCAGAGCTCTCTGACACAGTTTTTGGGCCACCAACATTTTCTGGATTTTATGGGGTCTAGGATGCCTGTAAACGCCTTTTTTGGGCCTCCAAAGTTTTCTACATTTTTGCAGGCCTAAGATGCATTTTAAGGCCTTTTTTGGGCTGCCTACATTTCCTGAACTTTCAGGGGTGTAGGATGCATTTTTCATTCACAAAATATTTTTGGGAATTTCAGTGATCAAGCATGTGGGTAAATGCCCCCTTCAGGATGGAAATGTTTTTGTGACAATCAGAGCTCGCTGACGCAGGTTTTGGGCCACCAGCAGTTTCTGGATTTTAGGGGCTCTAGGATGTCTGTAAACCCCTTTTTTAGGCCTCCAAAGTTTTCTAGATTTTTGCAGGTCCAAGATGCAAATTAAGGCATTTTTTGGGTTGCCAACATTTTCTGAACTTTCAGGATTGTTAGATGCATTTTTCGTGCCAAAAATATTTCTGGGAATTTCAGTGGTCTAGGATGCGGGTTAATGTCCCTTTCAGGCTGCAAATGTTTTTTGTGACATTCAGAGCTCTCTGACACAGTTTTTGGTCCTTTGGTCCACCAACATTTTCTGGACTTTAGGGGGTCTAGGATGCTTGTAAACACCTTTTTTGGGCCTTCAAAGTTTTCTACATTTTTGCAGGCCTAAGATTCATTTAAAGGCCTTTTTTTGGGCTGCAAACATTTTCTGAACTTTCAGGGGTGTAATGCATTTTTCGTGCCAATAAAATATTTGGGAATTTCAGTGGTCTAGGATGCGGGTTAATGCCCCTTTTAGGCTGCAAATGTTTTTGGGACATTCAGAGCTCTTTGACACAGTTTTTGGGCCACCAATATTTTCTGGATTTTAGGGGGTCTAGGATGCCTGTAAACCCCATTTTTGGGCCTCCAAAGTTCTCTACATCTTTGCAGGCCTAAGATGCATTTCAAGGCCTTTTTTGGGCTGCTAACATTTCCTGAATTTCAGTGGTGTAGGATGCATTTTTCATGCCAAAAATATTTTTGGGAATTTCAGTGGTCTAGGATGCGGGTTAATGCCCCTTTCAGGCTGCATATGTTTTTGGGACATTCAGAGCTCTCTGACACAGTTTTTGGTCCACCAACAGTTTCTGGATTTTAGGGGGTATAGGATGCCTGTAAACCCCTTTTTTGGTCCACCAACAGTTTCTGGATTTTAGGGGGTATAGGATGCCTGTAAACCCCTTTTTTGGGCCGCCAAAGTTTTCTACATGTTTGCAGGCCTAAAGGCATTTAAAGGCCTTTTTTGGGCTGCCAACATTTTCTGAACTTTCAGGGGTGTAGGATGCATTTTTCGTGCCAAAAATATAATTGGAAATTTCAGTGGTCTACGATGTGGGTTAATGCCCCCTTCAGGCTGCAAATGTTTTTGTGACATTCAGAGCTCTATGACAGAGTTTTTGGGCCACCAACATTTTCTGGACTTTAGGGGGTCTAGGATGTCTGTAAACCCCTTTTTTGGGCCACCAACATTTTCTGGACTTTAGTGGGTCCAGGATGCTTGTAAACCCCTTTTTTGGGCCTTCAAAGTTTTCTACATTTTTGCACACCTAAAATGCATTTGAAGGCATTTTTTGGGTTGCCAACATTTTCTGAACTTTCAGGATTGTAGGATGCATTTTTCGTGCCAAAAATATTTTTGGGAATTTCAGTGGTCTAGGATGCGGGTTAATGCCCCTTTCAGGCTGCAAATGTTTTTGTGACATTCAGAGCTCTCTGACACAGTTTTTGGTCCACCAACATTTTCTGGACTTTAGGGGGTCTAGGATGCCTGTAAACCCCATTTTTGGGCCTCCAAAGTTTTGTACGTTTTTGCAGGCCAAAGATGCATTTTAAGGCCTTTTCCGGGCTGCCAACATTTTCTGAACTTTCAGGGGTGTAATGCATTTTTCGTGCCAATAAAATATTTGGGAATTTCAGTGGTCTAGGATGCAGGTTAATGCCCCTTTCAGGCTCCAAATGTTTGTGGGACATTCAGAGCTCTCTGATACCGTTTTTATGGACTTTTGGGGGGTCTAGGATTCCTGTAAACCCCTTTTATGGGCCTCCAAAATTTTTCTACATTTTTGCAGGCCTGAGATGCATTTTAAGGTCTTTTTTGGGCTGCAAACATTTTCTGAACTTTCAGGGGTGTAGGATGCATTTTTCGTGGCAAAAATATTTTTGGGAATTTCAGTGACCTAGGATGCGGGTTAATGCCCCTTTCAGGCTGCAAATGTTTTTGGGACATTCAGAGCTCTCTGACACAGTTTTTGGCCCACCAATATTTTCTGGATTTTAGGGGGTCTAGGATGCCTGTAAACCCCTTTTTTGGGCCTCCAAAGTTTTCTACATTTTTGCACGCCTAAGATACATTTGAAGGCCTTTTTTGGGCTGCTATCATGTTCTGAACTTTCAGGGGTATAGGATGCATTTTTCATACACAAAATATTTTTGAGAATTTCAGTGGTCTAGGATGCAGGTTAAACCCCCTTTCAGGCTGCAACTGTTTTTAGGACATTCAGAGCTCGCTGACACAGTTTTTGGGCCACCAACATTTTCTGGATTTTATGGGGTCTAGGATGCCTGTAAACGCCTTTCTTGGGCCTCCAAAGTTTTCTACATTTTTGCAGGCCTAAGATGCATTTTAAGGCCTTTTTTGGGCTGCCTACATTTCCTGAACTTTCAGGGGTGTAGGATGCATTTTTCATTCACAAAATATTTTTGGGAATTTCAGTGATCAAGCATGTGGGTAAATGCCCCCTTCAGGATGGAAATGTTTTTGTGACATTCAGAGCTCGCTGACGCAGGTTTTGGGCCACCAGCAGTTTCTGGATTTTAGGAGGTCTAGGATGTCTGTAAACCCCTTTTTTAGGCCTCCAAAGTTTTCTACATTTTTGCAGGTCCAAGATGCAAATTAAGGCATTTTTGGGTTGCCAACATTTTCTGAACTTTCAGGATTGTTAGATGCATTTTTCGTGCCAAAAATATTTCTGGGAATTTCAGTGGTCTAGGATGCGGGTTAATGTCCCTTTCAGGCTGCAAATGTTTTTTGTGACATTCAGAGCTCTCTGACACAGTTTTTGGTCCACCAACATTTTCTGGACTTTAGGGGGTCTAGGATGCTTGTAAACACCTTTTTTGGGCCTTCAAAGTTTTCTACATTTTTGCAGGCCTAAGATTCATTTAAAGGCCTTTTTTTGGGCTGCAAACATTTTCTGAACTTTCAGGGGTGTAATGCATTTTTCGTGCCAATAAAATATTTGGGAATTTCAGTGGTCTAGGATGCGGGTTAATGCCCCTTTTAGGCTGCAAATGTTTTTGGGACATTCAGAGCTCTTTGACACAGTTTTTGGGCCACCAATATTTTCTGGATTTTAGGGGGTCTAGGATGCCTGTAAACCCCATTTTTGGGCCTCCAAAGTTTTTGTACGTTTTTGCAGGCCTAAGATTCATTTAAAGGCCTTTTTTTGGGCTGCCAACATTTTCTGAACTTTCAGGGGTGTAGGATGCATTTTTCGTGCCAAAAATATTTTTGGGAATTTCAGTGGTCTAGGATGCGGTTTAATGCCCCTTTCAGGCTGCAAATGTTTTTGGGACATTCAGAGGTCTCTGACTCCGTTTTTTGGGCCACCAACATTTTCAGGACTTTAGGGCGTCTATGATGCCTGTAAACCCCTTTTTTGGGCCTCCAAAGTTTTCTACATTTTTGCAGACCTAAAATGCATTTGAAGGCCTTTTCTGGGCTGCCAACATTTCCTGAACTTTCAATGGTGTAGGATGTATTTTTGTGCCAAAAATAGTTTTGGCAATTTCAGTGGTTTAGGATGCTGGTTAATGCCCCTTTCAGGCTGCAAATTTTTGTGGGACATTCAGAGCTCTCTGACACCATTTTTAAGGACTTTAGGGGGTCTAGGATGCCTGGAAACCCCTTTCATGGGCCTCCAAACTTTTCCTACATTTTTGCAGGCCTGAGATGCATTTTAAGGCCTTTTTTGGGCTGCAAACATTTTCTGAACTTTCAGGGGTGTAGGATGCATTTTTCGTGCCAAAAATATTTTTGGGAATTTCAGTGAACTAGGATGCGGGTCAATGCCCCTTTCAGGCTGCAAATGATTTTGGGACATTCAGAGCTCTCTGACACAGTTTTTGGCCCACCAATATTTTCTGGATTTTAGGGGGTCTAGGATGCCTGTAAACCCCTTTTTTGGGCCTCCAAAGTTTTCTACATTTTTGCACGCCTAAGATACATTTGAAGGCCTTTTTTGGGCTGCTATCATGTTCTGAACTTTCAGGGGTATAGGATGCATTTTTCATACACAAAATATTTTTGAGAATTTCAGTGGTCTAGGATGCAGGTTAAACCCCCTTTCAGGCTGCAACTGTTTTTTGGACATTCAGAGCTCGCTAACACAGTTTTTGGGCCACCAACATTTTCTGGATTTTATGGGGTCTAGGATGCCTGTATACGCCTTTTTTGGGCCTCCAAAGTTTTCTACATTTGTGCAGGCCTAAGATGCATTTTAAGGCCTTTTTTGGGCTGCCAACATTTCCTGAACTTTCAGGGGTGTAGGATGCATTTTTCATTCACAAAATATTTTTGGGAATTTCAGTGGTCTAGGATGCGGGTTAATGCCCGTTTCAGGCTGCAAATGTTTTTGGGACATTCAGAGGTCTCTGACTCCGTTTTTGGTCCACCAACATTTTCAGGACTTTAGGGCGTCTAGGATGCCTGTAAACCCCTTTTTTGGGCCTCCAAAGTTTTCTACATTTTTGCAGACCTAAGATGCATTTTAAAGCCTTTTTTGGGCTGCCAACATTTTCTGAACTTTCAGTGGTGTAGGATGTATTTTTTGTGCCAAAGATATTTTTGGCAATTTCAGTGGTTTAGGATGCAGGTTAATGCCCCTTTCAGGCTGCAAATGTTTGTGGGACATTCAGAGCTCCCTGACACCGTTTTTATGGACTTTAGGGGGTCTAGGATGCCTGTAAACCCCTTTTATGGGCCTCCAAAATTTTTCTACATTTTTGCAGGCCTGAGATGCATTTTAAGGCCTTTTTTGGGCTGCAAACATTTTCTGAACTTTCAGGGGTGTAGGATGCATTTTTCGTGCCAAAATATTTTTGGGAATTTCAGTGACCTAGGATGCGGGTTAATGCCCCTTTCAGGCTGCAAATTTTTTTGTGACATGCAGAACTCTCTGACACAGTTTTTGGTCCACCAACATTTTCTGGACTTTAGAGGGTCTAGGATGCTTGTAAACACCTTTTTTGGGCCTTCAAAGTTTTCTACATTTTTGCACACCTAAAATGCATTTTAAGGCCTTTTTTGGGCTGCAAACATTTTCTGAACTTTCAGGGGTGTAGGATGCATTTTTCATGCCAAAAATATTTTTGGGAATTTCAGTGGTCTAGGATGCGGGTTAATGCCCGTTTCAGGCTGCAAATGTTTTTGTGACATTCAGAGCTCTCTGACATAATTTTTGGGCCACCAACATTTTCTGAATTTTAGGGGGTCTAGGATGCCTGTAAACCCATTTTTTTGGGCCTCCAAAGTTTTCTACATTTTTGCAGGCCCAAGATGCAAATTAAGGTCTTTTTTGGGCTGCCAACATTTTCTGAACTTTCAGGATTGTAGGATGCATTTTTCGTGCCAAAAATATTTTTGGGAATTTCAGTGGTCTAGGATGCGGGTTAATGCCCGTTTCAGGCTGCAAATGTATTTGTGACATTCAGTGCTCTCTGACACAGTTTTTGGGCCACCAACATTTTCTGGACTTTAGGGGGTCTAGGATGCCTGTAAACCCCTTTTTTGGTCCTTCAAAATTTGTACGTTTTTGCAGGCCAAAGATGCATTTTGAGGCCTTTTTCGGGCTGCCAACATTTTCTGAACTTTCAGGGGTGTAATGCATTTTTCGTGCCAATAAAATATTTGGGAATTTCAGTGGTCTAGGATGCGGGTTAATGCCCCTTTCAGGCTGCAAAAGTTTTTGGGACATTCAGATCTCTCTGACACAGTTTTTGGGCCACCAATATTTTCTGGATTTTAGGGGGTCTAGGATGCCTGTAAACCCCATTTTTGGGCCTCCAAAGTTTTGTACGTTTTTGCAGGCCAAAGATGCATTTTAAGGCCTTTTTTCGGGCTGCCAACATTTTCTGAACTTTCAGTGGTGTAGGATGTATTTTTTGTGCCAAAGATATTTTTGGCAATTTCAGTGGTTTAGGATGCAGGTTAATGCCCCTTTCAGGCTGCAAATGTTTGTGGGACATTCAGAGCTCTCTGACACCGTTTTTATGGACTTTAGGGGGTCTAGGATGCCTGTAAACCCCTTTTTTGGTCCTCCAAAGTTTTCTACATCTTTGCACGCCTAAGATACATTTGAAGGCCTTTTTTGGGCTGCTATCATGTTCTGTATTTCAGGGGTATAGGATGCATTTTTCATACACAAAATATTTTTGAGAATTTCAGTGATCAAGCATGTGGGTAAATGCCCCCTTCAGGATGGAAATGTTTTTGGGACATTCAGAGCTCTCTGACACAGTTTTTGGGCCACCAACAGTTTCTGGATTTTAGGGGGTCTAGGATGCCTGTAAACCCCTTTTTCGGGCCTCCAAAGTTTTCTACATGTTTGCAGGCCTAAAGGCATTTAAAGGCCTTTTTTGGGCTGCCAACATTTTCTGAACTTTCAGGGGTGTAGGATGCATTTTTCGTCCCAAAAATATTTTTGGGAATTTCAGTGGTCTACGATGTGGGTTAATGCCCCCTTCAGGCTGCAAATGTTTTTGTGACATTCAGAGCTCTATGACAGAGTTTTTGGGCCACCAACATTTTCTGGACTTTAGGGGGTCTAGGATGTCTGTAAACCACTTTTTTGGGCCACCAACATTTTCTGGACTTTAGTGGGTCTAGGATGCTTGTAAACCCCTTTTTTGGGCCTTCAAAGTTTTCTACATTTTTGCACACCTAAAATGCATTTGAAGGCCTTTTTTGGGCTGCTGTCATATTCTGAACTTTCAGGATTGTAGGATGCATTTTTCGTGCCAAATATATTTTTGGGAATTTCAGTGGTCTCGGATGCGGGTTAATGCCCCTATCAGGCTGCAAATGTTTTTGTGACATTCAGAGCTCTCTGACACAGTTTTTGGTCCACCAACATTTTCTGGACTTTAGGGGGTCTAGGATGCCTGTAAACCCCATTTTTGGGCCTCCAAAGTTTTGTACGTTTTTGCAGGCCAAAGATGCATTTTAAGGCCTTTTTCGGGCTGCCAACATTTTCTGAACTTTCAGGGTGTAATGCATTTTTCGTGCCAATAAAATATTTAGGAATTTCAGTGGTCTAGGATGCGGGTTAATGCCCCTTTCAGGCTGCAAATGTTTTTGGGACATTCAGAGCTCTCTGACACAGTTTTTGGCCCACCAACATTTTCTGGACTTAAGGGGGTCTAGGATGCCTGTAAACCCCTTTTTTCGGCCTCCAAAGGTTTCAACATTTGTGCAGGCCTAAGAAGCATTTTAAGTCCTTTTTTTGAGCTGCCAACATTTTCTGATCTTTCAGGGTTGTAGGATGCATTTTTTGTGGCATAAATGTTTTGGGGAATTTCAGTGGTCTAGGATGCGACTTAATGCCCCTTTCAGGCTGCAAATCTGTTTGGGACATTCAGAGCACTCTGACACTGTTTTTGGGCCACAAACATTTTCTGGACTTTAGGGGGTCTAGGATGCCTGTAAACCCCATTTTTGTGCCTCCAAAGTTTTCAACATTTTTGCAGGCGTAAAATGCATTTTAAGGACTTTTTTGGGCTGCTAACATATTCTGAGCTTCAGGGGTATAGGTTGCATTTTTCGTGCCAAAAATATTTTTTGGAGTTTCAGTGGTCTAGGATGCGGTTTAATGCCCCTTTCAGGCTGCAAATGTTTTGGGACATTCAGAGCTCTCTGACACAGATTTTGGCCCACCAACATTTTCTGGACTTTAGGGGGTCTAGGATGCCTCTAAACCCCTTATTTCCACCTCCAAAGTTTTCTACATTTTTGCAGGCCTAAGATGCACTTTAAGGCCTTTTTTGGGCTGCTAACATTTTCAGAACTTTCAGGGGTGTAGTATGCATTTTTTGTGCCAAAAATATTTTTGGGAATTTCAGTAGTCTAGGATGCCGGTTAATGCCCGTTTCACACTGCAAATGTTTTTGGGACATTCAGAGCTCTCTGACCGATTTTGGCCCACCAACATTTTCTGGACTTTAGGGGGTCTAGGATGCCTGTAAACCCCTTTTTTGGGCCTCCAAAGTTTTCAACATTTTTGCAGACCTAAAATGCATTTGAAGGCCTTTTTTGGGCTGCTAACATATTCTGAGCTTTCAGGGGTGTAGATGCATTTTTCGTGCCAAAAATATTTTTGGGAATTTCAGTGGTCTAGGATGCGGGTTAATGCCCCTTTCAGGCTGCAAATATTTTTGGGACATTCAGGGCTCTCTGACACCATTTTTGGGCCACCAACATTTTCTGGACTTTAGGGGGTCTAGGATGCCTGTAAACCCCTTTTTTGGTCCTTCAAAGTTTTCAATATTTTTGCAGGCCTAAAATGCATGTTAAGGCCTTTTTTGGGCTGCTAACATATTCTGAGCTTCAGGGGTGTAGGATGCATTTTTCGTGCAAAAAATATTTTTGGAAATTTCAGTGGTCTAGGATGCGGGTTAATGCCCCTTTCAGGCTGCAAATATTTTTGGGAATTTAGGGCTCTCTGACACCATTTTTGAGCCACAATAATTTTCTGGACTTTAGGGGGTCTAGGATGCCTGTAACCCCTTTTTTGGGCCTCCAAAGTTTTCAACATTTTTGCAGGCCTAAAATGCATTTTAAGGCCTTAATTGGGCTGCTAACATATTCTGAGCTTCAGGGGTATAGGTTGCATTTTTCATGCCAAAAATATTTTGGGGAATTTCAGTGGTCTAGGATGCGGCTTAATGCCCCTTTCAGGCTGCAAATGTTTTTGGGACATTCAGAGCTCTCTGACACAGTTTTTGGCCCACCAATATTTTCTGGATTTTAGGGGGTCTAGGATGCCTGTAAACCCCTTTTTTGGGCCTCCAAAGTTTTCTACATTTTTGCACGCCTAAGATACATTTGAAGGCCTTTTTTGGGCTGCTATCATGTTCTGAACTTTCAGGGGTATAGGATGCATTTTTCATACACAAAATATTTTTGAGAATTTCAGTGGTCTAGGATGCAGGTTAAACCCCCTTTCAGGCTGCAACTGTTTTTAGGACATTCAGAGCTCGCTGACACAGTTTTTGGGCCACCAACATTTTCTGGATTTTATGGGGTCTAGGATGCCTGTAAACGCCTTTCTTGGGCCTCCAAAGTTTTCTACATTTTTGCAGGCCTAAGATGCATTTTAAGGCCTTTTTTGGGCTGCCTACATTTCCTGAACTTTCAGGGGTGTAGGATGCATTTTTCATTCACAAAATATTTTTGGGAATTTCAGTGATCAAGCATGTGGGTAAATGCCCCCTTCAGGATGGAAATGTTTTTGTGACATTCAGAGCTCGCTGACGCAGGTTTTGGGCCACCAGCAGTTTCTGGATTTTAGGAGGTCTAGGATGTCTGTAAACCCCTTTTTTAGGCCTCCAAAGTTTTCTACATTTTTGCAGGTCCAAGATGCAAATTAAGGCATTTTTGGGTTGCCAACATTTTCTGAACTTTCAGGATTGTTAGATGCATTTTTCGTGCCAAAAATATTTCTGGGAATTTCAGTGGTCTAGGATGCGGGTTAATGTCCCTTTCAGGCTGCAAATGTTTTTTGTGACATTCAGAGCTCTCTGACACAGTTTTTGGTCCACCAACATTTTCTGGACTTTAGGGGGTCTAGGATGCTTGTAAACACCTTTTTTGGGCCTTCAAAGTTTTCTACATTTTTGCAGGCCTAAGATTCATTTAAAGGCCTTTTTTTGGGCTGCAAACATTTTCTGAACTTTCAGGGGTGTAATGCATTTTTCGTGCCAATAAAATATTTGGGAATTTCAGTGGTCTAGGATGCGGGTTAATGCCCCTTTTAGGCTGCAAATGTTTTTGGGACATTCAGAGCTCTTTGACACAGTTTTTGGGCCACCAATATTTTCTGGATTTTAGGGGGTCTAGGATGCCTGTAAACCCCATTTTTGGGCCTCCAAAGTTTTTGTACGTTTTTGCAGGCCTAAGATTCATTTAAAGGCCTTTTTTTGGGCTGCCAACATTTTCTGAACTTTCAGGGGTGTAGGATGCATTTTTCGTGCCAAAAATATTTTTGGGAATTTCAGTGGTCTAGGATGCGGTTTAATGCCCCTTTCAGGCTGCAAATGTTTTTGGGACATTCAGAGGTCTCTGACTCCGTTTTTTGGGCCACCAACATTTTCAGGACTTTAGGGCGTCTATGATGCCTGTAAACCCCTTTTTTGGGCCTCCAAAGTTTTCTACATTTTTGCAGACCTAAAATGCATTTGAAGGCCTTTTCTGGGCTGCCAACATTTCCTGAACTTTCAATGGTGTAGGATGTATTTTTGTGCCAAAAATAGTTTTGGCAATTTCAGTGGTTTAGGATGCTGGTTAATGCCCCTTTCAGGCTGCAAATTTTTGTGGGACATTCAGAGCTCTCTGACACCATTTTTAAGGACTTTAGGGGGTCTAGGATGCCTGGAAACCCCTTTCATGGGCCTCCAAACTTTTCCTACATTTTTGCAGGCCTGAGATGCATTTTAAGGCCTTTTTTGGGCTGCAAACATTTTCTGAACTTTCAGGGGTGTAGGATGCATTTTTCGTGCCAAAAATATTTTTGGGAATTTCAGTGAACTAGGATGCGGGTCAATGCCCCTTTCAGGCTGCAAATGATTTTGGGACATTCAGAGCTCTCTGACACAGTTTTTGGCCCACCAATATTTTCTGGATTTTAGGGGGTCTAGGATGCCTGTAAACCCCTTTTTTGGGCCTCCAAAGTTTTCTACATTTTTGCACGCCTAAGATACATTTGAAGGCCTTTTTTGGGCTGCTATCATGTTCTGAACTTTCAGGGGTATAGGATGCATTTTTCATACACAAAATATTTTTGAGAATTTCAGTGGTCTAGGATGCAGGTTAAACCCCCTTTCAGGCTGCAACTGTTTTTTGGACATTCAGAGCTCGCTAACACAGTTTTTGGGCCACCAACATTTTCTGGATTTTATGGGGTCTAGGATGCCTGTATACGCCTTTTTTGGGCCTCCAAAGTTTTCTACATTTGTGCAGGCCTAAGATGCATTTTAAGGCCTTTTTTGGGCTGCCAACATTTCCTGAACTTTCAGGGGTGTAGGATGCATTTTTCATTCACAAAATATTTTTGGGAATTTCAGTGGTCTAGGATGCGGGTTAATGCCCGTTTCAGGCTGCAAATGTTTTTGGGACATTCAGAGGTCTCTGACTCCGTTTTTGGTCCACCAACATTTTCAGGACTTTAGGGCGTCTAGGATGCCTGTAAACCCCTTTTTTGGGCCTCCAAAGTTTTCTACATTTTTGCAGACCTAAGATGCATTTTAAAGCCTTTTTTGGGCTGCCAACATTTTCTGAACTTTCAGTGGTGTAGGATGTATTTTTTGTGCCAAAGATATTTTTGGCAATTTCAGTGGTTTAGGATGCAGGTTAATGCCCCTTTCAGGCTGCAAATGTTTGTGGGACATTCAGAGCTCCCTGACACCGTTTTTATGGACTTTAGGGGGTCTAGGATGCCTGTAAACCCCTTTTATGGGCCTCCAAAATTTTTCTACATTTTTGCAGGCCTGAGATGCATTTTAAGGCCTTTTTTGGGCTGCAAACATTTTCTGAACTTTCAGGGGTGTAGGATGCATTTTTCGTGCCAAAATATTTTTGGGAATTTCAGTGACCTAGGATGCGGGTTAATGCCCCTTTCAGGCTGCAAATTTTTTTGTGACATGCAGAACTCTCTGACACAGTTTTTGGTCCACCAACATTTTCTGGACTTTAGAGGGTCTAGGATGCTTGTAAACACCTTTTTTGGGCCTTCAAAGTTTTCTACATTTTTGCACACCTAAAATGCATTTTAAGGCCTTTTTTGGGCTGCAAACATTTTCTGAACTTTCAGGGGTGTAGGATGCATTTTTCATGCCAAAAATATTTTTGGGAATTTCAGTGGTCTAGGATGTGGGTTAATGCCCGTTTCACTCTGCAAATGTTTTTGGGGCATTCAGAGCTCTCTGACATAATTTTTGGGCCACCAACATTTTCTGAATTTTAGGGGGTCTAGGATGCCTGTAAACCCATTTTTTTGGGCCTCCAAAGTTTTCTACATTTTTGCAGGCCCAAGATGCAAATTAAGGTCTTTTTTGGGCTGCCAACATTTTCTGAACTTTCAGGATTGTAGGATGCATTTTTCGTGCCAAAAATATTTTTGGGAATTTCAGTGGTCTAGGATGCGGGTTAATGCCCGTTTCAGGCTGCAAATGTATTTGTGACATTCAGTGCTCTCTGACACAGTTTTTGGGCCACCAACATTTTCTGGACTTTAGGGGGTCTAGGATGCCTGTAAACCCCTTTTTTGGTCCTTCAAAATTTGTACGTTTTTGCAGGCCAAAGATGCATTTTGAGGCCTTTTTCGGGCTGCCAACATTTTCTGAACTTTCAGGGGTGTAATGCATTTTTCGTGCCAATAAAATATTTGGGAATTTCAGTGGTCTAGGATGCGGGTTAATGCCCCTTTCAGGCTGCAAAAGTTTTTGGGACATTCAGATCTCTCTGACACAGTTTTTGGGCCACCAATATTTTCTGGATTTTAGGGGGTCTAGGATGCCTGTAAACCCCATTTTTGGGCCTCCAAAGTTTTGTACGTTTTTGCAGGCCAAAGATGCATTTTAAGGCCTTTTTTCGGGCTGCCAACATTTTCTGAACTTTCAGTGGTGTAGGATGTATTTTTTGTGCCAAAGATATTTTTGGCAATTTCAGTGGTTTAGGATGCAGGTTAATGCCCCTTTCAGGCTGCAAATGTTTGTGGGACATTCAGAGCTCTCTGACACCGTTTTTATGGACTTTAGGGGGTCTAGGATGCCTGTAAACCCCTTTTTTGGTCCTCCAAAGTTTTCTACATCTTTGCACGCCTAAGATACATTTGAAGGCCTTTTTTGGGCTGCTATCATGTTCTGTATTTCAGGGGTATAGGATGCATTTTTCATACACAAAATATTTTTGAGAATTTCAGTGATCAAGCATGTGGGTAAATGCCCCCTTCAGGATGGAAATGTTTTTGGGACATTCAGAGCTCTCTGACACAGTTTTTGGGCCACCAACAGTTTCTGGATTTTAGGGGGTCTAGGATGCCTGTAAACCCCTTTTTCGGGCCTCCAAAGTTTTCTACATGTTTGCAGGCCTAAAGGCATTTAAAGGCCTTTTTTGGGCTGCCAACATTTTCTGAACTTTCAGGGGTGTAGGATGCATTTTTCGTCCCAAAAATATTTTTGGGAATTTCAGTGGTCTACGATGTGGGTTAATGCCCCCTTCAGGCTGCAAATGTTTTTGTGACATTCAGAGCTCTATGACAGAGTTTTTGGGCCACCAACATTTTCTGGACTTTAGGGGGTCTAGGATGTCTGTAAACCCCTTTTTTGGGCCACCAACATTTTCTGGACTTTAGTGGGTCTAGGATGCTTGTAAACCCCTTTTTTGGGCCTTCAAAGTTTTCTACATTTTTGCACACCTAAAATGCATTTGAAGGCCTTTTTTGGGCTGCTGTCATATTCTGAACTTTCAGGATTGTAGGATGCATTTTTCGTGCCAAATATATTTTTGGGAATTTCAGTGGTCTCGGATGCGGGTTAATGCCCCTATCAGGCTGCAAATGTTTTTGTGACATTCAGAGCTCTCTGACACAGTTTTTGGTCCACCAACATTTTCTGGACTTTAGGGGGTCTAGGATGCCTGTAAACCCCATTTTTGGGCCTCCAAAGTTTTGTACGTTTTTGCAGGCCAAAGATGCATTTTAAGGCCTTTTTCGGGCTGCCAACATTTTCTGAACTTTCAGGGTGTAATGCATTTTTCGTGCCAATAAAATATTTAGGAATTTCAGTGGTCTAGGATGCGGGTTAATGCCCCTTTCAGGCTGCAAATGTTTTTGGGACATTCAGAGCTCTCTGACACAGTTTTTGGCCCACCAACATTTTCTGGACTTAAGGGGGTCTAGGATGCCTGTAAACCCCTTTTTTCGGCCTCCAAAGGTTTCAACATTTGTGCAGGCCTAAGAAGCATTTTAAGTCCTTTTTTTGAGCTGCCAACATTTTCTGATCTTTCAGGGTTGTAGGATGCATTTTTTGTGGCATAAATGTTTTGGGGAATTTCAGTGGTCTAGGATGCGACTTAATGCCCCTTTCAGGCTGCAAATCTGTTTGGGACATTCAGAGCACTCTGACACTGTTTTTGGGCCACAAACATTTTCTGGACTTTAGGGGGTCTAGGATGCCTGTAAACCCCATTTTTGTGCCTCCAAAGTTTTCAACATTTTTGCAGGCGTAAAATGCATTTTAAGGACTTTTTTGGGCTGCTAACATATTCTGAGCTTCAGGGGTATAGGTTGCATTTTTCGTGCCAAAAATATTTTTTGGAGTTTCAGTGGTCTAGGATGCGGTTTAATGCCCCTTTCAGGCTGCAAATGTTTTGGGACATTCAGAGCTCTCTGACACAGATTTTGGCCCACCAACATTTTCTGGACTTTAGGGGGTCTAGGATGCCTCTAAACCCCTTATTTCCACCTCCAAAGTTTTCTACATTTTTGCAGGCCTAAGATGCACTTTAAGGCCTTTTTTGGGCTGCTAACATTTTCAGAACTTTCAGGGGTGTAGTATGCATTTTTTGTGCCAAAAATATTTTTGGGAATTTCAGTAGTCTAGGATGCCGGTTAATGCCCGTTTCACACTGCAAATGTTTTTGGGACATTCAGAGCTCTCTGACCGATTTTGGCCCACCAACATTTTCTGGACTTTAGGGGGTCTAGGATGCCTGTAAACCCCTTTTTTGGGCCTCCAAAGTTTTCAACATTTTTGCAGACCTAAAATGCATTTGAAGGCCTTTTTTGGGCTGCTAACATATTCTGAGCTTTCAGGGGTGTAGATGCATTTTTCGTGCCAAAAATATTTTTGGGAATTTCAGTGGTCTAGGATGCGGGTTAATGCCCCTTTCAGGCTGCAAATATTTTTGGGACATTCAGGGCTCTCTGACACCATTTTTGGGCCACCAACATTTTCTGGACTTTAGGGGGTCTAGGATGCCTGTAAACCCCTTTTTTGGTCCTTCAAAGTTTTCAATATTTTTGCAGGCCTAAAATGCATGTTAAGGCCTTTTTTGGGCTGCTAACATATTCTGAGCTTCAGGGGTGTAGGATGCATTTTTCGTGCAAAAAATATTTTTGGAAATTTCAGTGGTCTAGGATGCGGGTTAATGCCCCTTTCAGGCTGCAAATATTTTTGGGAATTTAGGGCTCTCTGACACCATTTTTGAGCCACAATAATTTTCTGGACTTTAGGGGGTCTAGGATGCCTGTAACCCCTTTTTTGGGCCTCCAAAGTTTTCAACATTTTTGCAGGCCTAAAATGCATTTTAAGGCCTTAATTGGGCTGCTAACATATTCTGAGCTTCAGGGGTATAGGTTGCATTTTTCATGCCAAAAATATTTTGGGGAATTTCAGTGGTCTAGGATGCGGCTTAATGCCCCTTTCAGGCTGCAAATGTTTTTGGGACATTCAGAGCTCTCTGACCGATTTTGGCCCACCAACATTTTCTGGACTTTAGGGGGTCTAGGATGCCTGTAAACCCCTTTTTTGGTCCTTCAAAGTTTTCAATATTTTTGCAGGCCTAAAATGCATGTAAAGGCCTTTTTTGGGCTGCTAACATATTCTGAGCTTCAAGGGTGTAGGATGCATTTTTCGTGCAAAAAATATTTTTGGAAATTTCAGTGGTCTAGGATGCGGGTTAATGCCCCTTTCAGGCTGCAAATATTTTTGGGAATTTAGGGCTCTCTGACACCATTTTTGAGCCACAATAATTTTCTGGATTTCAGGGGGTCTAGGATGCCTGTAACCCCTTTTTTGGGCCTCCAAAGTTTTCAACATTTTTGCAGGCCTAAAATGCATTTTAAGGCCTTAATTGGGCTGCTAATATATTCTGAGCTTCAGGGGTGTAGGATGCATTTTTCGTGCCAAAAATATTTTGGGGAATTTCAGTGGTCTAGGATGCGGCTTAATGCCCCTTTCAGGCTGCAAATGTTTTTGGGACATTCAGAGCTCTCTGACCGATTTTGGCCCACCAACATTTTCTGGACTTTAGGGGGTCTAGGATGCCTGTAAACCCCTTTTTTGGGCCTCCAAAGTTTTCAACATTTTTGCAGGCCTAAAATGCATTTGAAGGCCTTTTTTGGGCTGCTAACATATTCTGAGCATTCAGGGGTGTAGGATGCATTTTTCGTGCCAAAAATATTTTTGGGAATTTCAGTGGTCTAGGATGCGGGTTAATGCCCCTTTCAGGCTGCAAATGTTTTTGGGACATTCAGAGCTCTCTGACACAGTTTTTGGGCCACCAATATTTTCTGGATTTTAGGGGGTCTAGGATGCCTGTAAACCCCATTTTTGGGCCTCCAAAGTTTTGTACGTTTTTGCAGGCCAAAGATGCATTTTAAGGCCTTTTTTGGGCTGCCAACATTTCCTGAACTTTCAATGGTGTAGGATGTATTTTTTGTGCCAAAAATATTTTTGGCAATTTCAGTGGTTTAGGATGCAGGTTAATGCCCCTTTCAGGCTGCGTATGTTTGTGGGACATTCAGAGGTCTCTGACACAGTTTTTGGGCCACCAACAGTTTCTGTATTTTAGGGGGTCTAGGATGCCTGTAAACCCCTTTTTTGGGCCTCCAAAGTTTTCTACATTTTTGCAGGCCTAAAGGCATTTAAAGGCCTTTTTTGGGCTGCCAACATTTTCTGAACTTTCAGGGGTTTAGGATGCATTTTTCGTGCCAAAGATATTTTTGGGAATTTCAGTGATCTAGGCTATGGGTTAATGCCCCTTTCAGGCTGCAAATGTTTTTGGGACATTCAGAGCTCTCTGACACAGTTTTTGGGCCACCAACATTTTCTGGACTTTAGGGGGTCTAGGATGTCTGTAAACCCCTTTTTTGGGCCACCAACATTTTCTGGACTTTAGTGGGTCTAGGATGCTTGTAAACCCCTTTTTTGGGCCTTCAAAGTTTTCTACATTTTTGCACACCTAAAATGCATTTGAAGGCCTTTTTTGGGCTGCTGTCATATTCTGAACTTTCAGTGGTGTAGGATGCATTTTTCGTGCCAAAAATATTTTTGGGAATTTCAGTGGTCTAGGATGCGGGTTAATGCCCCTTTCAGGCTGCAAATGTTTTTGTGACATTCAGAGCTCTCTGACATAGTTTTTGGGCCACCAACATTTTCTGAATTTTAGGGGGTCTAGGATGCCTGTAAACCCCTTTTTTGGGCCTCCAAAGTTTTCTACATTTTTGCAGGCCCAAGATGCAAATTAAGGTCTTTTTTGGGCTGCCAACATTTTTTGAACTTTCAGGATTGTAGGATGCATTTTTCGTGCGAAAAATATTTTTTGGAATTTCACTGGTCTTGGATGCGGGTTAATGCCCCTTTCAGGCTGCAAATGTATTTGTGACATTCAGAGCTCTCTGACACAGTTTTGGGTCCAACAACATTTTCTGGATTTTAGGGGGTCTAGGATGCCTGTAAACCCCTTTTTTGGGCCTCCAAAGTTTTCTACATTTTTGCACGCCTAAAATACATTTGAAGGCCTTTTTTGGGCTGCTATCATGTTCTGAACTTTCAGGGGTATAGGATGCATTTTTCATACACAAAATATTTTTGGGAATTTCAGTGGTCTAGGATGCAGGTTAAAACCCCTTTCAGGCTGCAAATGTTTGTGGGACATTCAGAGCTCCCTGACACCGTTTTTATGGACTTTAGGGGGTCTAGGATGCCTGTAAAACCCTTTTTTGGTCCTTCAAAGTTTTCTACATTTTTGCAGGCCTAAGATGCATTTGAAGGCCTTTTTTGGGCTGCTAACATATTCTGAACTTTCAGGGGTGTAGGATGCATTTTTCATGCACAAAATATTTTTGGGAATTTCAGTGGTCTAGGATGCAGGTCAATGCCCCTTTCAGGCTGCAAATGTATTTGTGACATTCAGAGCTCTTTGACACAGTTTTTGGTCCACCAACATTTTCTGGACTTTAGGGGGTCTCAGATGCCTGTAAACCCCTTTTTTAGGCCTCCAAAGTTTTCTACATTTTTGCAGGTCCAAGATGCAAATTAAGGCATTTTTTGGGTTGCCAACATTTTCTGAACTTTCAGGATTGTAGGATGCATTTTTCGTGCCAAAAATATTTTTGGGAATTTCAGTGGTCTAGGATGCGGGTCAATGCCCCTTTCAGGCTGCAAATGTTTTTGTGACATTCAGAGTTCTCTGACACAGTTTTTGGGCCACCAATATTTTCTGGATTTTAGGGGGTCTAGGATGCCTGTAAACCCCATTTTTGGACCTCCAAAGTTTTGTACGTTTTTGCAGGCCAAAGATGCATTTTAAGGCCTTTTTCGGGCTGCCAACATTTTCTGAACTTTCAGGGGTGTAGTATGCATTTTTCGTGCCAAAAATATTTTTGGGAATTTCAGTTATCTACGATGTGGGTTAATGCCCCTTTCAGGCTGCAAATGTTTTTAGGACATTCAGAGCTCTCCGACACAGTTTTTGGGCCACCAATATTTTCTGGACTTTAGGGGGTCTAGGATGCCTGTAAACCCCTTTTGTGGGCCTCCAAAGTTTTCTACATTTCTGCAGGCCTAAAATGCATTTTAAGGCCTTTTTTGGGCTGCCAACATTTTCTGAACTTTCAGTGGTGTAGGATGTATTTTTTGTGCCAAAGATATTTTTGGCAATTTCAGTGGTTAAGGATGCAGATTAATGCCCCTTTCAGGCTGAAATGTTTTTGGGAAATTCAGAGCTCTCTGACACAATTTTTGGGCCACCAACACTTTCTGGACTTTAGGGGGTCTAGGATGCCTGTAAACCTCTTTTTTGGGCCTCCAAAGTTTTCAACATTTTTGCAGGCCTAAGATGCATTTGAAGGCCTTTTTTGGGCTGCCAACATTTCCTGAACTTTCAATGGTGTAGGATGTATTTTTTGTGCCAAAAATATGTTTGGCAATTTCAGTGGTTTAGCATGCAGGTTAATGCCCTTTCAAGCTGCAAATGTTTGTGGGACATTCAGAGCTCTCTGACACCGTTTTTATGGACTTTAGGGGGTCTAGGATGCCTGTAAACCCCTTATATGGGCCTCCAAATTTTTTCTACATTTTTGCAGGCCTGAGATGCATTTTAAGGCCTTTTTTATGCTGCAAACATTTTCTGAACTTTCAGGGGTGTAGGATGCATTTTTCGTGCCAAATATATTTTTGGGAATTTCAGTGACCTAGGATGCGGGTTAATGCCCCTTTCCGGCTGCAAATGTTTTTGGGACATTCAGAGCTCTCTGACACAGTTTTTGGCCCACCAATATTTTCTGGATTTTAGGGGGTCTAGGATGCCTGTAAACCCCTTTATTGGGCCTCCAAAGTTTTCTACATTTTTGCACGTCTAAGATACATTTGAAGGCCTTTTTTGGGCTGCTATCATGTTCTGAACTTTCAGGGGTATAGGATGCATTTTTCATACACAAAATATTTTTGAGAATTTCAGTGGTCTAGGATGCAGGTTAAACCCCCTTTCAGGCTGCAAATGTTTGTGGGACATTCAGAGCTCTCTGACACCGTTTTTATGGACTTTAGGGGGTCTAGGATGCCTGTAAACCCCTTTTTTGGTCCTTCAAAGTTTTCTACATTTTTGCAGGCCTAAGATGCATTTGAAGGCCTTTTTTGGGCTGCTAACATATTCTGAACTTTCAGGGGTGTAGGATGCATTTTTCATGCCAAAAACTTTTTTGGGAATTTCAGTGGTCTAGGATGCGGGTTAATGCCCCTTTCAGGCTGCAAATGTTTTGGGGACATTCAGAGCACTCTGACACTGTTTTTGGGCCACCAACATTTTCCGGACTTTAGGGGGTCTAGGATGCCTGTAAACCTCTTTTTTGGGCCTCCAAAGTTTTCAACATTTTTGCAGGCCTAAGATGCATTTGAAGGCCTTTTTTGGGCTGCCAACATTTCCTGAACTTTCAATGGTGTAGGATGTATTTTTTGTGCCAAAAATATGTTTGGCAATTTCAGTGGTTTAGCATGCAGGTTAATGCCCCTTTCAAGCTGCAAATGTTTGTGGGACATTCAGAGCTCTCTGACACCGTTTTTATGGACTTTAGGGGGTCTAGGATGCCTGTAAACCCCTTATATGGGCCTCCAGAATTTTTCTACATTTTTGCAGGCCTGAGATGCATTTTAAGGCCTTTTTTATGCTGCAAACATTTTCTGAACTTTCAGGGGTGTAGGATGCATTTTTCGTGCCAAATATATTTTTGGGAATTTCAGTGACCTAGGATGCGGGTTAATGCCCCTTTCCGGCTGCAAATGTTTTTGGGACATTCAGAGCTCTCTGACACAGTTTTTGGCCCACCAATATTTTCTGGATTTTAGGGGGTCTAGGATGCCTGTAAACCCCTTTTTTGGGCCTCCAAAGTTTTCTACATTTTTGCACGTCTAAGATACATTTGAAGGCCTTTTTTGGGCTGCTATCATGTTCTGAACTTTCAGGGGTATAGGATGCATTTTTCATACACAAAATATTTTTGAGAATTTCAGTGGTCTAGGATGGAGGTTAAACCCCCTTTCAGGCTGCAAATGTTTGTGGGACATTCAGAGCTCTCTGACACCGTTTTTATGGACTTTAGGGGGTCTAGGATGCCTGTAAACCCCTTTTTTGGTCCTTCAAAGTTTTCTACATTTTTGCAGGCCTAAGATGCATTTGAAGGCCTTTTTTGGGCTGCTAACATAATCTGAACTTTCAGGGGTGTAGGATGCATTTTTCATGCCAAAAACTTTTAGGGGAATTTCAGTGGTCTAGGATGCGGGTTAATGCCCCTTTCAGGCTGCAAATGTTTTGGGACATTCAGAGCTCTCTGACACAGATTTTGGCCCACCAACATTTTCTGGACTTTAGGGGGTCTAGGATGCCTCTAAACCCCTTTTTTCCACCTCCAAAGTTTTCTACATTTTTGCAGGCCTAAGATGCACTTTAAGGCCTTAATTGGGCTGCTAACATATTCTGAGCTTCAGGGGTATAGGTTGCATTTTTCGTGCCAAAAATATTTTGGGGAATTTCAGTGGTCTAGGATGCGGCTTAATGCCCCTTTCAGGCTGACAATGTTTTTGGGACATTCAGAGCTCTCTGACACCATTTATGGGCCACCAACATTTTCTGGACTTTAGGGGGTCTAGGATGCCTGTAAACCCCTTTTTTGGTCCTTCAAAGTTTTCAACATTTTTGCAGGCCTAAAATGCATTTTAAGGCCTTAATTGGGCTGCTAACATATTCTGAGCTTCAGGGGTATAGGTTGCATTTTTCGTGCCAAAAATATTTTGGGGAATTTCAGTGGTCTAGGATGCGGCTTAATGCCCCTTTCAGGCTGACAATGTTTTTGGGACATTCAGAGCTCTCTGACACCATTTATGGGCCACCAACATTTTCTGGACTTTAGGGGGTCTAGGATGCCTGTAAACCCCTTTTTTGGTCCTTCAAAGTTTTAAACATTTTTGCAGGCCTAAAATGCATTTTAAGGCATATTTGGGCTGCTAACATTTTCAGAACTTTCAGGGGTGTAGTATGCATTTTTTGTGCCAAAAATATTTTTGGGCATTTCAGTGGTCTAGGATGCGGGTTAATGCCCCTTTCAGGCTGCAAATGTTTTTGGGGCATTCAAGGCTCTCTGACACCATTTTTGGGCCACCAACATTTTCTGGACTTTAGGGGGTCTAGGATGCCTGTAAACCCCTTTTTTGGTTCTTCAAAGTTTTCAACATTTTTGCAGGCCTAAAATGCATTTTAAGGCCTTTTTTGGGCTGCTAACATATTCTGAGCTTCATGGGTGTAGGATGCATTTTTCGTGCCAAAAATATTTTTGGGAATTTCAGTGGTCTAGCATGCGGGTTAATGCCCCTTTGAGGCTGCAAATGTTTTTGGGACATTCAGAGCTCTCTGACACAGATCTTGGCCCACCAACATTTTCTGGACTTTAGGGGGTCTAGGATGCCTGTAAACCCCTTTTTTGGGCCTTCAAAGTTTTCAACATTTTTGCAGGCCTAAAATGCATTTTAAGGCCTTTTTTGGGCTGCTAACATATTCTGAGCTTCATGGGTGTAGGATGCATTTTTCATGCCAAAAATATTTTTGGGAATTTCAGTGGTCTAGGATGCGGGTTAATGCCCCTTTCAGGCTGCAAATGTTTTTGGGACATTCAGGACTCTCTGACATCATTTTTGGGCCACCAACATTTTTTGGACTTTAGGGGTCTAGGATGCCTGTAAACCCCTTTTTTGGTCCTTCAAAGTTTTCAACATTTTTGCAGGCCTAAAATGCATTTTAAGGCCTTTTTTGGGCTGCTAACATATTCTGAGCTTCATGGGTGTAGGATGCATTTTTCGTGCCAAAAATATTTTTGGGAATTTCAGTGGTCTAGGATGCGAGTTAATGCCCCTTTGAGGCTGCACATGTTTTTGGGACATTCAGAGCTCTCTGACACAGATTTTGGCCCACCAACATTTTCTGGACTTTAGGGGGTCTAGGATGTCTGTAAACCCCTTTTTTGGGCCACCAACATTTTCTGGACTTTAGTGGGTCTAGGATGCTTGTAAACCCCTTTCTTCGGCCTCCAAAGTTTTCAACATTTTTGCAGGCCTAAAATGCATTTTAAGGCATTTTTGGGCTGCTAAACATTTTCAGAACTTTCAGGGGTGTAGTATTCATTTTTTGTGCCAAAAATATTTTTGGGAATGTCAGAGTTCTAGGATGCAGGTTAATGCCCGTTTCACTCTGCAAATGTTTTTGGGACATTCAGGGCTCTCTGACACCATTTTTGGGCCACCAACATTTTCTGGACTTTAGGGGGTCTAGGATGCCTGTAAACCCCTTTTTTGGTCCTTCAAAGTTTTCAACATTTTTGCAGGCCTAAAATGCATTTTAAGGCATTTTTGGGCTGCTAACATTTTCAGAACTTTCAGGGGTGTATTATGCATTTTTTGTGGCAAAAATATTTTTGGGAATTTCAGTGGTCTAGGATGCGGATTAATGCCCCTTTCAGGCTGCAAATGTTTTTGGGACATTCAGGGCTCTCTGACACCATTTTTGGGCCACAACCATTTTCTGGACTTTAGGGGGTCTAGGATGCCTGTAAACCCCTTTTTTGGACCTTCAAAGTTTTCAACATTTTTGTAGGCCTAAGATGCATTTTAAGTCCTTTTTTTGAGATGCCAACATTTTCTGATCTTTCAGGGTTGTAGGATGCATTTTTTTGTGCCAAAAATATTTTGGGGAATTTCAGTGGTCTAGGATGCGGGTTAATGCCCCTTTCAGGCTGCAAATCTGTTTTGGAGCATTCAGGGCTCTCTGACACCATTTTTGGGCCACCAACATTTTCTGGACTTTAGGGGGTCTAGGATGCCTGTAAACCCCTTTTTTGGTTCTTCAAAGTTTTCAACATTTTTGCAGGCCTAAAATGCATTTTAAGGCCTTTTTTGGGCTGCTAACATATTCTGAGCTTCATGGGTGTAGGATGCATTTTTCGTGCCAAAAATATTTTTGGGAATTTCAGTGGTCTAGCATGCGGGTTAATGCCCCTTTGAGGCTGCAAATGTTTTTGGGACATTCAGAGCTCTCTGACACAGATCTTGGCCCACCAACATTTTCTGGACTTTAGGGGGTCTAGGATGCCTGTAAACCCCTTTTTTGGGCCTTCAAAGTTTTCAACATTTTTGCAGGCCTAAAATGCATTTTAAGGCCTTTTTTGGGCTGCTAACATATTCTGAGCTTCATGGGTGTAGGATGCATTTTTCGTGCCAAAAATATTTTTGGGAATTTCAATGGTCTAGGATGCGGGTTAATGCCCCTTTCAGGCTGCAAATGTTTTTGGGACATTCAGGACTCTCTGACACCATTTTTCGGCCACCAACATTTTTTGGACTTTAGGGGTCTAGGATGCCTGTAAACCCCTTTTTTGGTCCTTCAAAGTTTTCAACATTTTTGCAGGCCTAAAATGCATTTTAAGGCCTTTTTTGGGCTGCTAACATATTCTGAGCTTCATGGGTGTAGGATGCATTTTTCGTGCCAAAAATATTTTTGGGAATTTCAGTGGTCTAGGATGCGAGTTAATGCCCCTTTGAGGCTGCACATGTTTTTGGGACATTCAGAGCTCTCTGACACAGATTTTGGCCCACCAACATTTTCTGGACTTTAGGGGGTCTAGGATGCCTCTAAACCCCTTTTTTCGGCCTCCAAAGTTTTCAACATTTTTGCAGGCCTAAAATGCATTTTAAGGCATTTTTGGGCTGCTAAACATTTTCAGAACTTTCAGGGGTGTAGTATTCATTTTTTGTGCCAAAAATATTTTTGGGAATGTCAGAGGTCTAGGATGCAGGTTAATGCCCGTTTCACTCTGCAAATGTTTTTGGGACATTCAGGGCTCTCTGACACCATTTTTGGGCCACCAACATTTTCTGGACTTTAGGGGGTCTAGGATGCCTGTAAACCCCTTTTTTGGTCCTTCAAAGTTTTCAACATTTTTGCAGGCCTAAAATGCATTTTAAGGCATTTTTGGGCTGCTAACATTTTCAGAACTTTCAGGGGTGTATTATGCATTTTTTGTGGCAAAAATATTTTTGGGAATTTCAGTGGTCTAGGATGCGGATTAATGCCCCTTTCAGGCTGCAAATGTTTTTGGGACATTCAGGGCTCTCTGACACCATTTTTGGGCCACAACCATTTTCTGGACTTTAGGGGGTCTAGGATGCCTGTAAACCCCTTTTTTGGACCTTCAAAGTCTTCAACATTTTTGTAGGCCTAAGATGCATTTTAAGTCCTTTTTTTGAGATGCCAACATTTTCTGATCTTTCAGGGTTGTAGGATGCATTTTTTTGTGCCAAAAATATTTTGGGGAATTTCAGTGGTCTAGGATGCGACTTAATGCCCCTTTCAGGCTGCAAATCTGTTTGGGACATTCAGAGCTCTTTGACACTGTTTTTGGGCCACCAACATTTTCTGGACTTTAGGGGGTCTAGGATGCCTGTAAACCCCTTTTTTGGTCCTTCAAAGTTTTCAACATTTTTGCAGGCCTAAAATGCATTTTAAGGCCTTAATTGGGCTGCTAACATATTCTGAGCTTCAGGGGTATAGGTTGCATTTTTTGTGCCAAAAATATTTTTGGGTATTTCAGTGGTCTAGGATGCGGGTTAATGCCCGTTTCACTCTGCAAATGTTTTTGGAGCATTCAGGGCTCTCTGACACCATTTTTGGGCCACCAACATTTTCTGGACTTTAGGGGGTCTAGGATGCCTGTAAACCCCTTTTTTGGTCCTTCAAAGTTTTCAACATTTTTGCAGACCTAAAATGCATTTTAAGGCATTTTTGGGCTGCTAACATTTTCAGAACTTTCATGGGTGTAGTATGCATTTTTTGTGCCAAAAATATTTTTGGTTTTGGGAATTTCAGTGGTCTAGGATGCGTGTTAATGCCCGTTTCACTCTGCAAATGTTTTTGGGACATTCAGGGCTCTCTGACACCATTTTAGGGCCACAACCATTTTCTGGACTTTAGGGGGTCTGGGATGCCTGTAAACCCCTTTTTTGGTCCTTCAAAGTTTTCAACATTTTTGCAGGCCTAAAATGCATTTTAAGGCCTTTTTTTTGAGATGCCAACATTTTCTGATCTTTCAGGGTTGTAGGATGCATTTTTTGTGCCAAAAATATTTTTAGGAATTTCAGTGGTCTGGGATGTGGGTTAGTGCCACTTTCAGGCTGCAAATGTTTTTGGGACATTCAGAGCTCTCTGACACTATTTTTGGGCCACAAACATTTTCTGGACTTTAGGGGGTCTAGGATGCCTGTAAACCCCTTTTTTGGGCCTCCAAAGTTTTCAACATTTTTGCAGGCATAAAATGCATTTTAGGGCCTTTTTTGGGCTGCTAACATATTCTGAGCTTCATGGGTGTAGGATGCATTTTTCGTGGCAAAAATATTTTTGGGAATTTCAGTGGTCTAGGATGCGAGTTAATGCCCCTTTCAGGCTGACAATGTTTTTGGGACATTCAGAGCTCTCTGACACCATTTATGGGCCACCAACATTTTCTGGACTTTAGGGGGTCTCGGATGCCTGTAAACCCCTTTTTTGGTCCTTCAAAGTTTTAAACATTTTTGCAGGCCTAAAATGCATTTTAAGGCATATTTGGGCTGCTAACATTTTCAGAACTTTCAGGGGTGTAGTATGCATTTTTTGTGCCAAAAATATTTTTGGGCATTTCAGTGGTCTAGGATGCGGGTTAATGCCCCTTTCAGGCTGACAATGTTTTTGGGACATTCAGAGCTCTCTGACACCATTTATGGGCCACCAACATTTTCTGGACTTTAGGGGGTCTAGGATGCCTGTAAACCCCTTTTTTGGTTCTTCAAAGTTTTCAACATTTTTGCAGGCCTAAAATTCATTTTAAGGCCTTTTTTGGGCTGCTAACATATTCTGAGCTTCATGGGTGTAGGATGCATTTTTCGTGCCAAAAATATTTTTGGGAATTTCAGTAGTCTAGCATGCGGGTTAATGCCCCTTTGAGGCTGCAAATGTTTTTGGGACATTCAGAGCTCTCTGACACAGATTTTGGCCCACCAACATTTTCTGGACTTTAGGGGGTCTAGGATGCCTGTAAACCCCTTTTTTGGTCCTTCAAAGTTTTCAACATTTTTGCAGGCCTAAAATGCATTTTAAGGCCTTTTTTGGGCTGCTAACATATTCTGAGCTTCATGGGTGTAGGATGCATTTTTCGTGCCAAAAATATTTTTGGGAATTTCAGTGGTCTAGGATGCGGGTTAATGCCCCTTTCAGGCTGCAAATGTTTTTGGGACATTCAGGACTCTCTGACACCATTTTTGGCCCACCAACATTTTTTGGACTTTAGGGGTCTAGGATGCCTGTAAACCCCTTTTTTGGTCATTCAAAGTTTTCAACATTTTGCAGGCCTAAAATGCATTTTAAGGCCTTTTTTGGGCTGCTAACATATTCTGAGCTTCATGGGTGTAGGATGCATTTTTCGTGCCAAAGATATTTTTGGGAATTTCAGTTGTCTAGGATGCGGGTTAATGCCCCTTTGAGGCTGCACATGTTTTTGGGACATTCAGAGCTCTCTGACACAGATTTTGGCCCACCAACATTTTCTGGACTTTAGGGGGTCTAGGATGCCTCTAAACCCCTTTTTTCGGCCTCCAAAGTTTTCAACATTTTTGCAGGCCTAAAATGCATTTTAAGGCCTTTTTTGGGCTGCTAACATATTCTGAGCTTCAGGGGTATAGGTTGCATTTTTTGTGCCAAAAATATTTTTGGGAGTTTCAGTGGTCTAGGATGCGGGTTAATGCCCCTTTCAGGCTGCAAATGTTTTGGGACATTCAGAGCTCTCTGACACAGATTTTGGCCCACCAACATTTTCTGGACTTTAGGGGGTCTAGAATGCCTGTAAACACCTTTTTTGGTCCTTCAAAGTTTTCAACATGTTTGCAGGCCTAAAATGCATTTTAAGGCATTTTTGGGCTGCTAACATTTTCAGAACTTTCAGGGGAGTAGTATGCATTTTTTGTGCCAAAAATATTTTTGGGAATTTCAGTGGTCTAGGATGCGGGTTAATGCCCGTTTCACTCTGCAAATGTTTTTGGAGCATTCAGGGCTCTCTGACACCATTTTTGGGCCACCAACATTTTCTGGACTTTAGGGTGTCTAGGATGCCTGTAAACCCCTTTTTTGGTCCTTCAAAGTTTTCAACATTTTTGCAGGCCTAAAATGCATTTTAAGGCATTTTTGGGCTGCTAACATTTTCAGAACTTTCAGGGGTGTAGTATGCATTTTTTGTGCCAAAAATATTTTTGGTTTTGGGAATTTCAGTGGTCTAGGATGCGTGTTAATGCCCGTTTCACTCTGCAAATGTTTTTGGGACATTCAGGGCTCTCTGACACCATTTTTGGGCCACCAACATTTTCTGGATTTTAGGGGGTCTAGGATGCCTGTAAACCCCTTTTTTGGTCCGTCAAAGTTTTCAACATTTTTGCAGGCCTAAAATGCATTTTAAGGCCTTTTTTGGGCTGCTAACATATTCTGAGCTTCATGGGTGTAGGATGCATTTTTCGTGCCAAAAATATTTTTGGGAATTTCAGTGGTCTAGGATGCGGGTTAATGCCCCTTTGAGGCTGCAAATGTTTTTGGGACATTCAGAGCTCTCTGACACAGATTTTGGCCCACCAACATTTTCTGGACTTTAGGGGGTCTAGGATGATTCTAAACCCCTTTTTTCGGCCTCCAAAGTTTTCAACATTTTTGCAGGCCTAAAATGCATTTTAAGGCATTTTTGGGCTGCTAACATTTTCAGAACTTTCAGGGGTGTAGTATGCATTTTTTGTGCCAAAAATATTTTGGGAATTTCAGTGGTCTAGGATGCGGGTTAATGCCCCTTTGAGGCTGCAAATGTTTTTGGGACATTCAGGGCTCTCTGACACCATTTTAGGGCCACAACCATTTTCTGGACTTTAGGGGGTCTAGGATGCCTGTAAACCCCTTTTTTGGTCCTTCAAAGTTTTCAACATTTTTGCAGGCCTAAAATGCATTTTAAGGCCTTTTTTGAGATGCCAACATTTTCTGATCTTTCAGGGTTGTAGGATGCATTTTTTGTGCCAAAAATATTTTTAGGAATTTCAGTGATCTGGGATGTGGGTTAGTGCCACTTTCAGGCTGCAAATGTTTTTGGGACATTCAGAGCTCTCTGACACTGTTTTTGGGCCACAAACATTTTCTGGATTTTAGGGGGTCTAGGATGCCTGTAACCCCTTTTTTGGGCCTCCAAAGTTTTCAACATGTTTGCAGGCATAAAATGCATTTTAAGGCCTTTTTTGGGCTGCTAACATATTCTGAGCTTCATGGGTGTAGGATGCATTTTTCGTGGCAAAAATATTTTTGGGAATTTCAGTGGTCTAGGATGCGAGTTAATACCCCTTTCAGGCTGACAATGTTTTTGGGACATTCAGAGCTCTCTGACACCATTTATGGGCCACCAACATTTTCTGGACTTTAGGGGGTCTAGGATGCCTGTAAACCCCTTTTTTGGTCCTTCAAAGTTTTAAACATTTTTGCAGGCCTAAAATGAATTTTAAGGCATATTTGGGCTGCTAACATTTTCAGAACTTTCAGGGGTGTAGTATGCATTTTTTCTGCCAAAAATGTTTTTGGCCATTTCAGTGGTCTAGGATGCGGGTTAATGCCCCTTTCAGGCTGCAAATGTTTTTGGGACATTCAAGGCTCTCTGACACCATTTTTGGGCCACCAACATTTTCTGGACTTTAGGGGGTCTAGGATGCCTGTAAACCCCTTTTTTGGTTCTTCAAAGTTTTCAACATTTTTGCAGGCCTAAAATGCATTTTAAGCCTTTTTTGGGCTGCTAACATTTTCAGAACTTTCAGGGGTGTAGTATGCATTTTTTCGTGCCAAAAATATTTTTGGGAATTTCAGTGGTCTAGGATGCGGGTTAATGCCCCTTTGTGGCTGCAAATGTTTTTGGGACATTCAGAGCTCTCTGACACAGATTTTGGCCCACCAACATTTTCTGGACTTTAGGGGGTCTAGGATGCCTCTAAACTCCTTTTTTCTACCTCCAAAGTTTTCAACATTTTTGCAGGCCTAAAATGCATTTGAAGGCATTTTTGGGCTGCTAACATTTTCAGAACTTTCAAGGGTGTAGTATGCATTTTTTGTGCCAAAAATATTTTTGGGAATTTCAGTGGTCTAGGATGCAGATTAATGCCCCTTTCAGGCTGCAAATGTTTTTGGGACATTCAGGGCTCTCTGACACCATTTTTGGGCCACAACCATTTTCTGGACTTTAGGGGGTCTAGGATGCCTGTAAACCCCTTTTTTGGTCCTTCAAAGTTTTCAACATTTTTGTAGGCTTAAGATGCATTTTAAGTCCTTTTTTTGAGATGCCAACATTTTCTGATCTTTCAGGGTTGTAGGGTGCATTTTTTGTGCCAAAAATATTTTTGGGAATTTCAGTGGTCTGGGATGTGGGTTAGTGCCACTTTCAGGCTGCAAATGTTGTTGGGACATTCAGAGCTCTCTGACACCGATTTTGGCCCACCAACATTTTCTGGACTTTAGGGGGTCTAGGATGCCTGTAAACCCCTTTTTTGGGCCTCCAAAGTTTTCAACATTTTTGCAGGCTTAAAATGCATTTTAAAGCCTTTTTTGGGCTGCTAACATATTCTGAGCTTCAGGGGTATAGGTTGCATTTTTTGTGCCAAAAATATTTTTTGGAGTTTCAGTGGTCTAGGATGCGGGTTAATGCCCCTTTCAGGCTGCAAATGTTTTGGGACATTCAGAGCTCTCTGACACAGATTTTGGACCACCAACATTTTCTGGACTTTAGGGGGTCTAGGATGCCTGTAAACCCCTTTTTTGGTCCTTCAAAGTTTTCAACATGTTTGCAGGCCTAAAATGCATTTTAAGGCATTTTTGGGCTGCTAACATTTTCAGAACTTTCAGAGGTGTAGTATGCATTTTTTGTGCCAAAAATATTTTTGGGAATTTCAGTGGTCTAGGATGCGGGTTAATGCCCGTTTCACTCTGCAAATGTTTTTGGAGCATTCAGGGCTCTCTGACACCATTTTTGGGCCACCAACATTTTCTGGACTTTAGGGTGACTAGGATGCCTGTGAACCCCTTTTTTGGTCCTTCAAAGTTTTCAACATTTTTGCAGGCCTAAAATGCATTTTAAGGCATTTTTGGGCTGCTAACATTTTCAGAACTTTCAGGGGTGTAGTATGCATTTTTTGTGCCAAAAATATTTTTGGTTTTGGGAATTTCAGTGGTCTAGGATGCGTGTTAATGCCCGTTTCACTCTGCAAATGTTTTTGGGTCATTCAGGGCTCTCTGACACCATTTTTGGGCCACCAACATTTTCTGGACTTTAGGGGGTCTAGGATGCCTGTAAACCCCTTTTTTGGTCAGTCAAAGTTTTCAAGATTTTTGCAAGCCTAAAATGCATTTTAAGGCCTTTTTTGGGCTGCTAACATATTCTGAGCTTCATGGGTGTAGGATGCATTTTCCGTGCCAAAAATATTTTTGGGAATTTCAGTGGTCTAGGATGCGGGTTAATGCCCCTTTGAGGCTGCAAATGTTTTTGGGACATTCAGAGCTCTCTGACAATGATTTTGGCCCACCAACATTTTCTGGACTTTAGGGGGTCTAGGATGATTCTAAACCCCTTTTTTCGGCCTCCAAAGTTTTCAACATTTTTGCAGGCCTAAAATGCATTTTAAGGCATTTTTGGGCTGCTAACATTTTCAGAACTTTCAGGGGTGTAGTATGCATTTTTTGTGCCAAAACTATTTTGGGAATTTCAGTGGTCTAGGATACGGGTTAATGCCCCTTTCAGGCTGCAAATGTTTTTGGGACATTCAGGGCTCTCTGACACCATTTTAGGGCCACAACCATTTTCTGGACTTTAGGGGGTCTAGGATGCCTGTAAACCCCTTTTTTGGTCCTTCAAAGTTTTCTACATTTTTGCAGGCCTAAAATGCATTTTAAGGCATTTTTGGGCTGCTAACATTTTCAGAACTTTGAGGGGTGTAGTATGCATTTTTTGTGCCAAAAATATTTTTGGGAATTTCAGTGGTCTAGGATGCGGCTTAATGCCCATTTCACTCTGCAAATGTTTTTGGGACATTCAGGGCTCTCTGACACCATTTCTGGGCCACCAACATTTTCTGGACTTTAGGGGGTCTAGGATGCCTGTAAACCCCTTTTTTGGTCCTTCAAAGTTTTCTACATTTTTGCAGGCCTAAAATGCATTTTAAGGCCTTTTTTTGAGATGCCAACATTTTCTGATCTTTCAGGGTTGTAGGATGCATTTTTTGTGCCAAAAATATTTTTAGGAATTTCAGTGGTCTGGGATGTGGGTTAGTGCCACTTTCAGGCTGCAAATGTTTTTGGGACATTCAGAGCTCTCTGACACTGTTTTTGGGCCACAAACATTTTCTGGACTTTAGGGGGTCTAGGATGCCTGTAAACCCCTTTTTTGGGCCTCCAAAGTTTTCAACATTTTTGCAGGCATAAAATGCATTTTAAGGCCTTTTTTGGGCTGCTAACATATTCTGAGCTTCATGGGTGTAGGATGCATTTTTCGTGGCAAAAATATTTTTGGGAATTTCAGTGGTCTAGGATGCGAGTTAATGCCCCTTTCAGGCTGACAATGTTTTTGGGACATTCAGAGCTCTCTGACACCATTTATGGGCCACCAACATTTTCTGGACTTTAGGGGGTCTAGGATGCCTGTAAACCCCTTTTTTGGTCCTTCAAAGTTTTAAACATTTTTGCAGGCCTAAAATGCATTTTAAGGCATATTTGGGCTGCTAACATTTTCAGAACTTTCAGGGGTGTAGTATGCATTTTTTGTGCCAAAAATATTTTTGGGCATTTCAGTGTTCTAGGATGCGGGTTAATGCCCCTTTCAGGCTGCAAATGTTTTTGGGACATTCAAGGCTCTCTGACACCATTTTTGGGCCACCAACATTTTCTGGACTTTAGGGGGTCTGGGATGCCTCTAAACTCCTGTTTTCTACCTCCAAAGTTTTCAACATTTTTGCAGGCCTAAAATGCATTTTAAGGCATTTTTGGGCTGCTAACATTTTCAGAACTTTCAGGGGTGTAGTATGCATTTTTTGTGCCAAACATATTTTTGGGAATTTCAGTGGTCTAGGATGCGGGTTAATGCCCGTTTCACTCTGCAAATGTTTTTGGAGCATTCAGGGCTCTCTGACACCATTTTTGGGCCACCAACATTTTCTGGACTTTAGGGTGACTAGGATGCCTGTAAACCCCTTTTTTGGTCCTTCAAAGTTTTCAACATTTTTGCAGGCCTAAAATGCATTTTAAGGCATTTTTGGGCTGCTAACATTTTCAGAACTTTCAGGGGTGTAGTATGCATTTTTTGTGCCAAAAATATTTTTGGTTTTGGGAATTTCAGTGGTCTAGGATGCGTGTTAATGCCCGTTTCACTCTGCAAATGTTTTTGGGTCATTCAGGGCTCTCTGACACCATTTTTGGGCCACCAACATTTTCTGGACTTTAGGGGGTCTATGATGCCTGTAAACCCCTTTTTTGGTCAGTCAAAGTTTTCAAGATTTTTGCAAGCCTAAAATGCATTTTAAGGCCTTTTTTGGGCTGCTAACATATTCTGAGCTTCATGGGTGTAGGATGCATTTTCAGTGCCAAAAATATTTTTGGGAATTTCAGTGGTCTAGGATGCGGGTTAATGCCCCTTTGAGGCTGCAAATGTTTTTGGGACATTCAGAGCTCTCTGACAATGATTTTGGCCCACCAACATTTTCTGGACTTTAGGGTGACTAGGATGCCTGTAAACCCCTTTTTTGGTCCTTCAAAGTTTTCAACATTTTTGCAGGCCTAAAATGCATTTTAAGGCATTTTTGGGCTGCTAACATTTTCAGAACTTTCAGGGGTGTAGTATGCATTTTTTGTGCCAAAAATATTTTTGGTTTTGGGAATTTCAGTGGTCTAGGATGCGTGTTAATGCCCGTTTCACTCTGCAAATGTTTTTGGGTCATTCAGGGCTCTCTGACACCATTTTTGGGCCACCAACATTTTCTGGACTTTAGGGGGTCTAGGATGCCTGTAAACCCCTTTTTTGGTCAGTCAAAGTTTTCAAGATTTTTGCAAGCCTAAAATGCATTTTAAGGCCTTTTTTGGGCTGCTAACATATTCTGAGCTTCATGGGTGTAGGATGCATTTTCCGTGCCAAAAATATTTTTGGGAATTTCAGTGGTCTAGGATGCGGGTTAATGCCCCTTTCAGGCTGCAAATGTTTTGGGACATTCAGGGCTCTCTGACACCATTTTTGGGCCACAACCATTTTCTGGACTTTAGGGGGTCTAGGATGCCTGTAAACACCTTTTTTGGACCTTCAAAGTTTTCAACATTTTTGTAGGCTTAAGATGCATTTTAAGTCCTTTTTTTGAGATGCCAACATTTTCTGATCTTTCAGGGTTGTAGGGTGCATTTTTTGTGCCAAAAATATTTTTGGGAATTTCAGTGGTCTGGGATGTGGGTTAGTGCCACTTTCAGGCTGCAAATGTTGTTGGGACATTCAGAGCTCTCCGACACCGATTTTGGCCCACCAACATTTTCTGGACTTTAGGGGGTCTAGGATGCCTGTAAACCCCTTTTTTGGGCCTCCAAAGTTTTCAACATTTTTGCAGGCTTAAAATGCATTTTAAAGCCTTTTTTGGGCTGCTAACATATTCTGAGCCTTAGGGGTGTAGGATGCATTTTTCGTGCCAAAATATTTTTGGGAATTTCAGTGGTCTAGGATGTGGGTTAATGCCCCTTTGAGGCTGCAAATGTTTTTGGGACATTCAGAGCTCTCTGACATATATTTTGGCCCACCAACATTTTCTGGACTTTAGGGGGTCTAGGATGCCTGTAAACCCCTTTTTTGGTCCTTCAAAGTTTTCAACATTTTTGCAGGCCTAAATGCATTTTAACTCGTTTTCTGTGATGCTAACATATTCTGAGCTTTCAGGGGTGTAGGATGCATTTTTCTTGCCAAAAATATTATTGGGAATTTCAGTGGTCTAGGATGCGGGTTAATGCCCCTTTCAGGCTGACAATGTTTTTGGGACATTCAGAGCTCTCTGACACCATTTTTGGGCCACAACCATTTTCTGGACTTTAGGGGGTCTAGGATGCCTGTAAACCCCTTTTTTGGACCTTCAAAGTCTTCAACATTTTTGTAGGCCTAAGATGCATTTTAAGTCCTTTTTTTGAGATGCCAACATTTTCTGATCTTTCAGGGTTGTAGGATGCATTTTTTTGTGCCAAAAATATTTTGGGGAATTTCAGTGGTCTAGGATGCGACTTAATGCCCCTTTCAGGCTGCAAATCTGTTTGGGACATTCAGAGCTCTTTGACACTGTTTTTGGGCCACCAACATTTTCTGGACTTTAGGGGGTCTAGGATGCCTGTAAACCCCTTTTTTGGTCCTTCAAAGTTTTCAACATTTTTGCAGGCCTAAAATGCATTTTAAGGCCTTAATTGGGCTGCTAACATATTCTGAGCTTCAGGGGTATAGGTTGCATTTTTTGTGCCAAAAATATTTTTGGGTATTTCAGTGGTCTAGGATGCGGGTTAATGCCCGTTTCACTCTGCAAATGTTTTTGGAGCATTCAGGGCTCTCTGACACCATTTTTGGGCCACCAACATTTTCTGGACTTTAGGGGGTCTAGGATGCCTGTAAACCCCTTTTTTGGTCCTTCAAAGTTTTCAACATTTTTGCAGACCTAAAATGCATTTTAAGGCATTTTTGGGCTGCTAACATTTTCAGAACTTTCATGGGTGTAGTATGCATTTTTTGTGCCAAAAATATTTTTGGTTTTGGGAATTTCAGTGGTCTAGGATGCGTGTTAATGCCCGTTTCACTCTGCAAATGTTTTTGGGACATTCAGGGCTCTCTGACACCATTTTAGGGCCACAACCATTTTCTGGACTTTAGGGGGTCTGGGATGCCTGTAAACCCCTTTTTTGGTCCTTCAAAGTTTTCAACATTTTTGCAGGCCTAAAATGCATTTTAAGGCCTTTTTTTTGAGATGCCAACATTTTCTGATCTTTCAGGGTTGTAGGATGCATTTTTTGTGCCAAAAATATTTTTAGGAATTTCAGTGGTCTGGGATGTGGGTTAGTGCCACTTTCAGGCTGCAAATGTTTTTGGGACATTCAGAGCTCTCTGACACTATTTTTGGGCCACAAACATTTTCTGGACTTTAGGGGGTCTAGGATGCCTGTAAACCCCTTTTTTGGGCCTCCAAAGTTTTCAACATTTTTGCAGGCATAAAATGCATTTTAGGGCCTTTTTTGGGCTGCTAACATATTCTGAGCTTCATGGGTGTAGGATGCATTTTTCGTGGCAAAAATATTTTTGGGAATTTCAGTGGTCTAGGATGCGAGTTAATGCCCCTTTCAGGCTGACAATGTTTTTGGGACATTCAGAGCTCTCTGACACCATTTATGGGCCACCAACATTTTCTGGACTTTAGGGGGTCTCGGATGCCTGTAAACCCCTTTTTTGGTCCTTCAAAGTTTTAAACATTTTTGCAGGCCTAAAATGCATTTTAAGGCATATTTGGGCTGCTAACATTTTCAGAACTTTCAGGGGTGTAGTATGCATTTTTTGTGCCAAAAATATTTTTGGGCATTTC
Source organism: Ambystoma mexicanum (assembly GCF_040938575.1). Taxonomy (NCBI): domain Eukaryota; kingdom Metazoa; phylum Chordata; class Amphibia; order Caudata; family Ambystomatidae; genus Ambystoma; species Ambystoma mexicanum. Next base: position 730,841,000 of record NC_090939.1, on the reverse strand, counting down.
AGTGGTCTAGGATGCGGGTTAATGCCCCTTTCAGGCTGACAATGTTTTTGGGACATTCAGAGCTCTCTGACACCATTTATGGGCCACCAACATTTTCTGGACTTTAGGGGGTCTAGGATGCCTGTAAACCCCTTTTTTGGTTCTTCAAAGTTTTCAACATTTTTGCAGGCCTAAAATTCATTTTAAGGCCTTTTTTGGGCTGCTAACATATTCTGAGCTTCATGGGTGTAGGATGCATTTTTCGTGCCAAAAATATTTTTGGGAATTTCAGTAGTCTAGCATGCGGGTTAATGCCCCTTTGAGGCTGCAAATGTTTTTGGGACATTCAGAGCTCTCTGACACAGATTTTGGCCCACCAACATTTTCTGGACTTTAGGGGGTCTAGGATGCCTGTAAACCCCTTTTTTGGTCCTTCAAAGTTTTCAACATTTTTGCAGGCCTAAAATGCATTTTAAGGCCTTTTTTGGGCTGCTAACATATTCTGAGCTTCATGGGTGTAGGATGCATTTTTCGTGCCAAAAATATTTTTGGGAATTTCAGTGGTCTAGGATGCGGGTTAATGCCCCTTTCAGGCTGCAAATGTTTTTGGGACATTCAGGACTCTCTGACACCATTTTTGGGCCACCAACATTTTTTGGACTTTAGGGGTCTAGGATGCCTGTAAACCCCTTTTTTGGTCATTCAAAGTTTTCAACATTTTGCAGGCCTAAAATGCATTTTAAGGCCTTTTTTGGGCTGCTAACATATTCTGAGCTTCATGGGTGTAGGATGCATTTTTCGTGCCAAAGATATTTTTGGGAATTTCAGTTGTCTAGGATGCGGGTTAATGCCCCTTTGAGGCTGCACATGTTTTTGGGACATTCAGAGCTCTCTGACACAGATTTTGGCCCACCAACATTTTCTGGACTTTAGGGGGTCTAGGATGCCTCTAAACCCCTTTTTTCGGCCTCCAAAGTTTTCAACATTTTTGCAGGCCTAAAATGCATTTTAAGGCCTTTTTTGGGCTGCTAACATATTCTGAGCTTCAGGGGTATAGGTTGCATTTTTTGTGCCAAAAATATTTTTTGGAGTTTCAGTGGTCTAGGATGCGGGTTAATGCCCCTTTCAGGCTGCAAATGTTTTGGGACATTCAGAGCTCTCTGACACAGATTTTGGCCCACCAACATTTTCTGGACTTTAGGGGGTCTAGAATGCCTGTAAACACCTTTTTTGGTCCTTCAAAGTTTTCAACATGTTTGCAGGCCTAAAATGCATTTTAAGGCATTTTTGGGCTGCTAACATTTTCAGAACTTTCAGGGGAGTAGTATGCATTTTTTGTGCCAAAAATATTTTTGGGAATTTCAGTGGTCTAGGATGCGGGTTAATGCCCGTTTCACTCTGCAAATGTTTTTGGAGCATTCAGGGCTCTCTGACACCATTTTTGGGCCACCAACATTTTCTGGACTTTAGGGTGTCTAGGATGCCTGTAAACCCCTTTTTTGGTCCTTCAAAGTTTTCAACATTTTTGCAGGCCTAAAATGCATTTTAAGGCATTTTTGGGCTGCTAACATTTTCAGAACTTTCAGGGGTGTAGTATGCATTTTTTGTGCCAAAAATATTTTTGGTTTTGGGAATTTCAGTGGTCTAGGATGCGTGTTAATGCCCGTTTCACTCTGCAAATGTTTTTGGGACATTCAGGGCTCTCTGACACCATTTTTGGGCCACCAACATTTTCTGGATTTTAGGGGGTCTAGGATGCCTGTAAACCCCTTTTTTGGTCCGTCAAAGTTTTCAACATTTTTGCAGGCCTAAAATGCATTTTAAGGCCTTTTTTGGGCTGCTAACATATTCTGAGCTTCATGGGTGTAGGATGCATTTTTCGTGCCAAAAATATTTTTGGGAATTTCAGTGGTCTAGGATGCGGGTTAATGCCCCTTTGAGGCTGCAAATGTTTTTGGGACATTCAGAGCTCTCTGACACAGATTTTGGCCCACCAACATTTTCTGGACTTTAGGGGGTCTAGGATGATTCTAAACCCCTTTTTTCGGCCTCCAAAGTTTTCAACATTTTTGCAGGCCTAAAATGCATTTTAAGGCATTTTTGGGCTGCTAACATTTTCAGAACTTTCAGGGGTGTAGTATGCATTTTTTGTGCCAAAAATATTTTGGGAATTTCAGTGGTCTAGGATGCGGGTTAATGCCCCTTTGAGGCTGCAAATGTTTTTGGGACATTCAGGGCTCTCTGACACCATTTTAGGGCCACAACCATTTTCTGGACTTTAGGGGGTCTAGGATGCCTGTAAACCCCTTTTTTGGTCCTTCAAAGTTTTCAACATTTTTGCAGGCCTAAAATGCATTTTAAGGCCTTTTTTGAGATGCCAACATTTTCTGATCTTTCAGGGTTGTAGGATGCATTTTTTGTGCCAAAAATATTTTTAGGAATTTCAGTGGTCTGGGATGTGGGTTAGTGCCACTTTCAGGCTGCAAATGTTTTTGGGACATTCAGAGCTCTCTGACACTGTTTTTGGGCCACAAACATTTTCTGGATTTTAGGGGGTCTAGGATGCCTGTAACCCCTTTTTTGGGCCTCCAAAGTTTTCAACATGTTTGCAGGCATAAAATGCATTTTAAGGCCTTTTTTGGGCTGCTAACATATTCTGAGCTTCATGGGTGTAGGATGCATTTTTCGTGGCAAAAATATTTTTGGGAATTTCAGTGGTCTAGGATGCGAGTTAATACCCCTTTCAGGCTGACAATGTTTTTGGGACATTCAGAGCTCTCTGACACCATTTATGGGCCACCAACATTTTCTGGACTTTAGGGGGTCTAGGATGCCTGTAAACCCCTTTTTTGGTCCTTCAAAGTTTTAAACATTTTTGCAGGCCTAAAATGAATTTTAAGGCATATTTGGGCTGCTAACATTTTCAGAACTTTCAGGGGTGTAGTATGCATTTTTTCTGCCAAAAATGTTTTTGGCCATTTCAGTGGTCTAGGATGCGGGTTAATGCCCCTTTCAGGCTGCAAATGTTTTTGGGACATTCAAGGCTCTCTGACACCATTTTTGGGCCACCAACATTTTCTGGACTTTAGGGGGTCTAGGATGCCTGTAAACCCCTTTTTTGGTTCTTCAAAGTTTTCAACATTTTTGCAGGCCTAAAATGCATTTTAAGCCTTTTTTGGGCTGCTAACATTTTCAGAACTTTCAGGGGTGTAGTATGCATTTTTTCGTGCCAAAAATATTTTTGGGAATTTCAGTGGTCTAGGATGCGGGTTAATGCCCCTTTGTGGCTGCAAATGTTTTTGGGACATTCAGAGCTCTCTGACACAGATTTTGGCCCACCAACATTTTCTGGACTTTAGGGGGTCTAGGATGCCTCTAAACTCCTTTTTTCTACCTCCAAAGTTTTCAACATTTTTGCAGGCCTAAAATGCATTTGAAGGCATTTTTGGGCTGCTAACATTTTCAGAACTTTCAAGGGTGTAGTATGCATTTTTTGTGCCAAAAATATTTTTGGGAATTTCAGTGGTCTAGGATGCAGATTAATGCCCCTTTCAGGCTGCAAATGTTTTTGGGACATTCAGGGCTCTCTGACACCATTTTTGGGCCACAACCATTTTCTGGACTTTAGGGGGTCTAGGATGCCTGTAAACCCCTTTTTTGGTCCTTCAAAGTTTTCAACATTTTTGTAGGCTTAAGATGCATTTTAAGTCCTTTTTTTGAGATGCCAACATTTTCTGATCTTTCAGGGTTGTAGGGTGCATTTTTTGTGCCAAAAATATTTTTGGGAATTTCAGTGGTCTGGGATGTGGGTTAGTGCCACTTTCAGGCTGCAAATGTTGTTGGGACATTCAGAGCTCTCTGACACCGATTTTGGCCCACCAACATTTTCTGGACTTTAGGGGGTCTAGGATGCCTGTAAACCCCTTTTTTGGGCCTCCAAAGTTTTCAACATTTTTGCAGGCTTAAAATGCATTTTAAAGCCTTTTTTGGGCTGCTAACATATTCTGAGCTTCAGGGGTATAGGTTGCATTTTTTGTGCCAAAAATATTTTTTGGAGTTTCAGTGGTCTAGGATGCGGGTTAATGCCCCTTTCAGGCTGCAAATGTTTTGGGACATTCAGAGCTCTCTGACACAGATTTTGGACCACCAACATTTTCTGGACTTTAGGGGGTCTAGGATGCCTGTAAACCCCTTTTTTGGTCCTTCAAAGTTTTCAATATGTTTGCAGGCCTAAAATGCATTTTAAGGCATTTTTGGGCTGCTAACATTTTCAGAACTTTCAGAGGTGTAGTATGCATTTTTTGTTCCAAAAATATTTTTGGGAATTTCAGTGGTCTAGGATGCGGGTTAATGCCCGTTTCACTCTGCAAATGTTTTTGGAGCATTCAGGGCTCTCTGACACCATTTTTGGGCCACCAACATTTTCTGGACTTTAGGGTGACTAGGATGCCTGTAAACCCCTTTTTTGGTCCTTCAAAGTTTTCAACATTTTTGCAGGCCTAAAATGCATTTTAAGGCATTTTTGGGCTGCTAACATTTTCAGAACTTTCAGGGGTGTAGTATGCATTTTTTGTGCCAAAAATATTTTTGGTTTTGGGAATTTCAGTGGTCTAGGATGCGTGTTAATGCCCGTTTCACTCTGCAAATGTTTTTGGGTCATTCAGGGCTCTCTGACACCATTTTTGGGCCACCAACATTTTCTGGACTTTAGGGGGTCTAGGATGCCTGTAAACCCCTTTTTTGGTCCTTCAAAGTTTTCTACATTTTTGCAGGCCTAAAATGCATTTTAAGGCATTTTTGGGCTGCTAACATTTTCAGAACTTTGAGGGGTGTAGTATGCATTTTTTGTGCCAAAAATATTTTTGGGAATTTCAGTGGTCTAGGATGCGGCTTAATGCCCATTTCACTCTGCAAATGTTTTTGGGACATTCAGGGCTCTCTGACACCATTTCTGGGCCACCAACATTTTCTGGACTTTAGGGGGTCTAGGATGCCTGTAAACCCCTTTTTTGGTCCTTCAAAGTTTTCTACATTTTTGCAGGCCTAAAATGCATTTTAAGGCCTTTTTTTGAGATGCCAACATTTTCTGATCTTTCAGGGTTGTAGGATGCATTTTTTGTGCCAAAAATATTTTTAGGAATTTCAGTGGTCTGGGATGTGGGTTAGTGCCACTTTCAGGCTGCAAATGTTTTTGGGACATTCAGAGCTCTCTGACACTGTTTTTGGGCCACAAACATTTTCTGGACTTTAGGGGGTCTAGGATGCCTGTAAACCCCTTTTTTGGGCCTCCAAAGTTTTCAACATTTTTGCAGGCATAAAATGCATTTTAAGGCCTTTTTTGGGCTGCTAACATATTCTGAGCTTCATGGGTGTAGGATGCATTTTTCGTGGCAAAAATATTTTTGGGAATTTCAGTGGTCTAGGATGCGAGTTAATGCCCCTTTCAGGCTGACAATGTTTTTGGGACATTCAGAGCTCTCTGACACCATTTATGGGCCACCAACATTTTCTGGACTTTAGGGGGTCTAGGATGCCTGTAAACCCCTTTTTTGGTCCTTCAAAGTTTTAAACATTTTTGCAGGCCTAAAATGCATTTTAAGGCATATTTGGGCTGCTAACATTTTCAGAACTTTCAGGGGTGTAGTATGCATTTTTTGTGCCAAAAATATTTTTGGGCATTTCAGTGTTCTAGGATGCGGGTTAATGCCCCTTTCAGGCTGCAAATGTTTTTGGGACATTCAAGGCTCTCTGACACCATTTTTGGGCCACCAACATTTTCTGGACTTTAGGGGGTCTAGGATGCCTCTAAACTCCTGTTTTCTACCTCCAAAGTTTTCAACATTTTTGCAGGCCTAAAATGCATTTTAAGGCATTTTTGGGCTGCTAACATTTTCAGAACTTTCAGGGGTGTAGTATGCATTTTTTGTGCCAAACATATTTTTGGGAATTTCAGTGGTCTAGGATGCGGGTTAATGCCCGTTTCACTCTGCAAATGTTTTTGGAGCATTCAGGGCTCTCTGACACCATTTTTGGGCCACCAACATTTTCTGGACTTTAGGGTGACTAGGATGCCTGTAAACCCCTTTTTTGGTCCTTCAAAGTTTTCAACATTTTTGCAGGCCTAAAATGCATTTTAAGGCATTTTTGGGCTGCTAACATTTTCAGAACTTTCAGGGGTGTAGTATGCATTTTTTGTGCCAAAAATATTTTTGGTTTTGGGAATTTCAGTGGTCTAGGATGCGTGTTAATGCCCGTTTCACTCTGCAAATGTTTTTGGGTCATTCAGGGCTCTCTGACACCATTTTTGGGCCACCAACATTTTCTGGACTTTAGGGGGTCTATGATGCCTGTAAACCCCTTTTTTGGTCAGTCAAAGTTTTCAAGATTTTTGCAAGCCTAAAATGCATTTTAAGGCCTTTTTTGGGCTGCTAACATATTCTGAGCTTCATGGGTGTAGGATGCATTTTCAGTGCCAAAAATATTTTTGGGAATTTCAGTGGTCTAGGATGCGGGTTAATGCCCCTTTGAGGCTGCAAATGTTTTTGGGACATTCAGAGCTCTCTGACAATGATTTTGGCCCACCAACATTTTCTGGACTTTAGGGTGACTAGGATGCCTGTAAACCCCTTTTTTGGTCCTTCAAAGTTTTCAACATTTTTGCAGGCCTAAAATGCATTTTAAGGCATTTTTGGGCTGCTAACATTTTCAGAACTTTCAGGGGTGTAGTATGCATTTTTTGTGCCAAAAATATTTTTGGTTTTGGGAATTTCAGTGGTCTAGGATGCGTGTTAATGCCCGTTTCACTCTGCAAATGTTTTTGGGTCATTCAGGGCTCTCTGACACCATTTTTGGGCCACCAACATTTTCTGGACTTTAGGGGGTCTAGGATGCCTGTAAACCCCTTTTTTGGTCAGTCAAAGTTTTCAAGATTTTTGCAAGCCTAAAATGCATTTTAAGGCCTTTTTTGGGCTGCTAACATATTCTGAGCTTCATGGGTGTAGGATGCATTTTCCGTGCCAAAAATATTTTTGGGAATTTCAGTGGTCTAGGATGCGGGTTAATGCCCCTTTCAGGCTGCAAATGTTTTGGGACATTCAGGGCTCTCTGACACCATTTTTGGGCCACAACCATTTTCTGGACTTTAGGGGGTCTAGGATGCCTGTAAACCCCTTTTTTGGACCTTCAAAGTTTTCAACATTTTTGTAGGCTTAAGATGCATTTTAAGTCCTTTTTTTGAGATGCCAACATTTTCTGATCTTTCAGGGTTGTAGGGTGCATTTTTTGTGCCAAAAATATTTTTGGGAATTTCAGTGGTCTGGGATGTGGGTTAGTGCCACTTTCAGGCTGCAAATGTTGTTGGGACATTCAGAGCTCTCCGACACCGATTTTGGCCCACCAACATTTTCTGGACTTTAGGGGGTCTAGGATGCCTGTAAACCCCTTTTTTGGGCCTCCAAAGTTTTCAACATTTTTGCAGGCTTAAAATGCATTTTAAAGCCTTTTTTGGGCTGCTAACATATTCTGAGCCTTAGGGGTGTAGGATGCATTTTTCGTGCCAAAATATTTTTGGGAATTTCAGTGGTCTAGGATGTGGGTTAATGCCCCTTTGAGGCTGCAAATGTTTTTGGGACATTCAGAGCTCTCTGACATATATTTTGGCCCACCAACATTTTCTGGACTTTAGGGGGTCTAGGATGCCTGTAAACCCCTTTTTTGGTCCTTCAAAGTTTTCAACATTTTTGCAGGCCTAAATGCATTTTAACTCGTTTTCTGTGATGCTAACATATTCTGAGCTTTCAGGGGTGTAGGATGCATTTTTCTTGCCAAAAATATTATTGGGAATTTCAGTGGTCTAGGATGCGGGTTAATGCCCCTTTCAGGCTGACAATGTTTTTGGGACATTCAGAGCTCTCTGACACCATTTTTGGGCCACAACCATTTTCTGGACTTTAGGGGGTCTAGGATGCCTGTAAACCCCTTTTTTGGACCTTCAAAGTCTTCAACATTTTTGTAGGCCTAAGATGCATTTTAAGTCCTTTTTTTGAGATGCCAACATTTTCTGATCTTTCAGGGTTGTAGGATGCATTTTTTTGTGCCAAAAATATTTTGGGGAATTTCAGTGGTCTAGGATGCGACTTAATGCCCCTTTCAGGCTGCAAATCTGTTTGGGACATTCAGAGCTCTTTGACACTGTTTTTGGGCCACCAACATTTTCTGGACTTTAGGGGGTCTAGGATGCCTGTAAACCCCTTTTTTGGTCCTTCAAAGTTTTCAACATTTTTGCAGGCCTAAAATGCATTTTAAGGCCTTAATTGGGCTGCTAACATATTCTGAGCTTCAGGGGTATAGGTTGCATTTTTTGTGCCAAAAATATTTTTGGGTATTTCAGTGGTCTAGGATGCGGGTTAATGCCCGTTTCACTCTGCAAATGTTTTTGGAGCATTCAGGGCTCTCTGACACCATTTTTGGGCCACCAACATTTTCTGGACTTTAGGGGGTCTAGGATGCCTGTAAACCCCTTTTTTGGTCCTTCAAAGTTTTCAACATTTTTGCAGACCTAAAATGCATTTTAAGGCATTTTTGGGCTGCTAACATTTTCAGAACTTTCATGGGTGTAGTATGCATTTTTTGTGCCAAAAATATTTTTGGTTTTGGGAATTTCAGTGGTCTAGGATGCGTGTTAATGCCCGTTTCACTCTGCAAATGTTTTTGGGACATTCAGGGCTCTCTGACACCATTTTAGGGCCACAACCATTTTCTGGACTTTAGGGGGTCTGGGATGCCTGTAAACCCCTTTTTTGGTCCTTCAAAGTTTTCAACATTTTTGCAGGCCTAAAATGCATTTTAAGGCCTTTTTTTTGAGATGCCAACATTTTCTGATCTTTCAGGGTTGTAGGATGCATTTTTTGTGCCAAAAATATTTTTAGGAATTTCAGTGGTCTGGGATGTGGGTTAGTGCCACTTTCAGGCTGCAAATGTTTTTGGGACATTCAGAGCTCTCTGACACTATTTTTGGGCCACAAACATTTTCTGGACTTTAGGGGGTCTAGGATGCCTGTAAACCCCTTTTTTGGGCCTCCAAAGTTTTCAACATTTTTGCAGGCATAAAATGCATTTTAGGGCCTTTTTTGGGCTGCTAACATATTCTGAGCTTCATGGGTGTAGGATGCATTTTTCGTGGCAAAAATATTTTTGGGAATTTCAGTGGTCTAGGATGCGAGTTAATGCCCCTTTCAGGCTGACAATGTTTTTGGGACATTCAGAGCTCTCTGACACCATTTATGGGCCACCAACATTTTCTGGACTTTAGGGGGTCTCGGATGCCTGTAAACCCCTTTTTTGGTCCTTCAAAGTTTTAAACATTTTTGCAGGCCTAAAATGCATTTTAAGGCATATTTGGGCTGCTAACATTTTCAGAACTTTCAGGGGTGTAGTATGCATTTTTTGTGCCAAAAATATTTTTGGGCATTTCAGTGGTCTAGGATGCGGGTTAATGCCCCTTTCAGGCTGACAATGTTTTTGGGACATTCAGAGCTCTCTGACACCATTTATGGGCCACCAACATTTTCTGGACTTTAGGGGGTCTAGGATGCCTGTAAACCCCTTTTTTGGTTCTTCAAAGTTTTCAACATTTTTGCAGGCCTAAAATTCATTTTAAGGCCTTTTTTGGGCTGCTAACATATTCTGAGCTTCATGGGTGTAGGATGCATTTTTCGTGCCAAAAATATTTTTGGGAATTTCAGTAGTCTAGCATGCGGGTTAATGCCCCTTTGAGGCTGCAAATGTTTTTGGGACATTCAGAGCTCTCTGACACAGATTTTGGCCCACCAACATTTTCTGGACTTTAGGGGGTCTAGGATGCCTGTAAACCCCTTTTTTGGTCCTTCAAAGTTTTCAACATTTTTGCAGGCCTAAAATGCATTTTAAGGCCTTTTTTGGGCTGCTAACATATTCTGAGCTTCATGGGTGTAGGATGCATTTTTCGTGCCAAAAATATTTTTGGGAATTTCAGTGGTCTAGGATGCGGGTTAATGCCCCTTTCAGGCTGCAAATGTTTTTGGGACATTCAGGACTCTCTGACACCATTTTTGGGCCACCAACATTTTTTGGACTTTAGGGGTCTAGGATGCCTGTAAACCCCTTTTTTGGTCATTCAAAGTTTTCAACATTTTGCAGGCCTAAAATGCATTTTAAGGCCTTTTTTGGGCTGCTAACATATTCTGAGCTTCATGGGTGTAGGATGCATTTTTCGTGCCAAAGATATTTTTGGGAATTTCAGTTGTCTAGGATGCGGGTTAATGCCCCTTTGAGGCTGCACATGTTTTTGGGACATTCAGAGCTCTCTGACACAGATTTTGGCCCACCAACATTTTCTGGACTTTAGGGGGTCTAGGATGCCTCTAAACCCCTTTTTTCGGCCTCCAAAGTTTTCAACATTTTTGCAGGCCTAAAATGCATTTTAAGGCCTTTTTTGGGCTGCTAACATATTCTGAGCTTCAGGGGTATAGGTTGCATTTTTTGTGCCAAAAATATTTTTTGGAGTTTCAGTGGTCTAGGATGCGGGTTAATGCCCCTTTCAGGCTGCAAATGTTTTGGGACATTCAGAGCTCTCTGACACAGATTTTGGCCCACCAACATTTTCTGGACTTTAGGGGGTCTAGAATGCCTGTAAACACCTTTTTTGGTCCTTCAAAGTTTTCAACATGTTTGCAGGCCTAAAATGCATTTTAAGGCATTTTTGGGCTGCTAACATTTTCAGAACTTTCAGGGGAGTAGTATGCATTTTTTGTGCCAAAAATATTTTTGGGAATTTCAGTGGTCTAGGATGCGGGTTAATGCCCGTTTCACTCTGCAAATGTTTTTGGAGCATTCAGGGCTCTCTGACACCATTTTTGGGCCACCAACATTTTCTGGACTTTAGGGTGTCTAGGATGCCTGTAAACCCCTTTTTTGGTCCTTCAAAGTTTTCAACATTTTTGCAGGCCTAAAATGCATTTTAAGGCATTTTTGGGCTGCTAACATTTTCAGAACTTTCAGGGGTGTAGTATGCATTTTTTGTGCCAAAAATATTTTTGGTTTTGGGAATTTCAGTGGTCTAGGATGCGTGTTAATGCCCGTTTCACTCTGCAAATGTTTTTGGGACATTCAGGGCTCTCTGACACCATTTTTGGGCCACCAACATTTTCTGGATTTTAGGGGGTCTAGGATGCCTGTAAACCCCTTTTTTGGTCCGTCAAAGTTTTCAACATTTTTGCAGGCCTAAAATGCATTTTAAGGCCTTTTTTGGGCTGCTAACATATTCTGAGCTTCATGGGTGTAGGATGCATTTTTCGTGCCAAAAATATTTTTGGGAATTTCAGTGGTCTAGGATGCGGGTTAATGCCCCTTTGAGGCTGCAAATGTTTTTGGGACATTCAGAGCTCTCTGACACAGATTTTGGCCCACCAACATTTTCTGGACTTTAGGGGGTCTAGGATGATTCTAAACCCCTTTTTTCGGCCTCCAAAGTTTTCAACATTTTTGCAGGCCTAAAATGCATTTTAAGGCATTTTTGGGCTGCTAACATTTTCAGAACTTTCAGGGGTGTAGTATGCATTTTTTGTGCCAAAAATATTTTGGGAATTTCAGTGGTCTAGGATGCGGGTTAATGCCCCTTTGAGGCTGCAAATGTTTTTGGGACATTCAGGGCTCTCTGACACCATTTTAGGGCCACAACCATTTTCTGGACTTTAGGGGGTCTAGGATGCCTGTAAACCCCTTTTTTGGTCCTTCAAAGTTTTCAACATTTTTGCAGGCCTAAAATGCATTTTAAGGCCTTTTTTGAGATGCCAACATTTTCTGATCTTTCAGGGTTGTAGGATGCATTTTTTGTGCCAAAAATATTTTTAGGAATTTCAGTGGTCTGGGATGTGGGTTAGTGCCACTTTCAGGCTGCAAATGTTTTTGGGACATTCAGAGCTCTCTGACACTGTTTTTGGGCCACAAACATTTTCTGGATTTTAGGGGGTCTAGGATGCCTGTAACCCCTTTTTTGGGCCTCCAAAGTTTTCAACATGTTTGCAGGCATAAAATGCATTTTAAGGCCTTTTTTGGGCTGCTAACATATTCTGAGCTTCATGGGTGTAGGATGCATTTTTCGTGGCAAAAATATTTTTGGGAATTTCAGTGGTCTAGGATGCGAGTTAATACCCCTTTCAGGCTGACAATGTTTTTGGGACATTCAGAGCTCTCTGACACCATTTATGGGCCACCAACATTTTCTGGACTTTAGGGGGTCTAGGATGCCTGTAAACCCCTTTTTTGGTCCTTCAAAGTTTTAAACATTTTTGCAGGCCTAAAATGCATTTTAAGGCATATTTGGGCTGCTAACATTTTCAGAACTTTCAGGGGTGTAGTATGCATTTTTTGTGCCAAAAATATTTTTGGGCATTTCAGTGTTCTAGGATGCGGGTTAATGCCCCTTTCAGGCTGCAAATGTTTTTGGGACATTCAAGGCTCTCTGACACCATTTTTGGGCCACCAACATTTTCTGGACTTTAGGGGGTCTAGGATGCCTCTAAACTCCTGTTTTCTACCTCCAAAGTTTTCAACATTTTTGCAGGCCTAAAATGCATTTTAAGGCATTTTTGGGCTGCTAACATTTTCAGAACTTTCAGGGGTGTAGTATGCATTTTTTGTGCCAAACATATTTTTGGGAATTTCAGTGGTCTAGGATGCGGGTTAATGCCCGTTTCACTCTGCAAATGTTTTTGGAGCATTCAGGGCTCTCTGACACCATTTTTGGGCCACCAACATTTTCTGGACTTTAGGGTGACTAGGATGCCTGTAAACCCCTTTTTTGGTCCTTCAAAGTTTTCAACATTTTTGCAGGCCTAAAATGCATTTTAAGGCATTTTTGGGCTGCTAACATTTTCAGAACTTTCAGGGGTGTAGTATGCATTTTTTGTGCCAAAAATATTTTTGGTTTTGGGAATTTCAGTGGTCTAGGATGCGTGTTAATGCCCGTTTCACTCTGCAAATGTTTTTGGGTCATTCAGGGCTCTCTGACACCATTTTTGGGCCACCAACATTTTCTGGACTTTAGGGGGTCTATGATGCCTGTAAACCCCTTTTTTGGTCAGTCAAAGTTTTCAAGATTTTTGCAAGCCTAAAATGCATTTTAAGGCCTTTTTTGGGCTGCTAACATATTCTGAGCTTCATGGGTGTAGGATGCATTTTCAGTGCCAAAAATATTTTTGGGAATTTCAGTGGTCTAGGATGCGGGTTAATGCCCCTTTGAGGCTGCAAATGTTTTTGGGACATTCAGAGCTCTCTGACAATGATTTTGGCCCACCAACATTTTCTGGACTTTAGGGTGACTAGGATGCCTGTAAACCCCTTTTTTGGTCCTTCAAAGTTTTCAACATTTTTGCAGGCCTAAAATGCATTTTAAGGCATTTTTGGGCTGCTAACATTTTCAGAACTTTCAGGGGTGTAGTATGCATTTTTTGTGCCAAAAATATTTTTGGTTTTGGGAATTTCAGTGGTCTAGGATGCGTGTTAATGCCCGTTTCACTCTGCAAATGTTTTTGGGTCATTCAGGGCTCTCTGACACCATTTTTGGGCCACCAACATTTTCTGGACTTTAGGGGGTCTAGGATGCCTGTAAACCCCTTTTTTGGTCAGTCAAAGTTTTCAAGATTTTTGCAAGCCTAAAATGCATTTTAAGGCCTTTTTTGGGCTGCTAACATATTCTGAGCTTCATGGGTGTAGGATGCATTTTCCGTGCCAAAAATATTTTTGGGAATTTCAGTGGTCTAGGATGCGGGTTAATGCCCCTTTCAGGCTGCAAATGTTTTGGGACATTCAGGGCTCTCTGACACCATTTTTGGGCCACAACCATTTTCTGGACTTTAGGGGGTCTAGGATGCCTGTAAACCCCTTTTTTGGACCTTCAAAGTTTTCAACATTTTTGTAGGCTTAAGATGCATTTTAAGTCCTTTTTTTGAGATGCCAACATTTTCTGATCTTTCAGGGTTGTAGGGTGCATTTTTTGTGCCAAAAATATTTTTGGGAATTTCAGTGGTCTGGGATGTGGGTTAGTGCCACTTTCAGGCTGCAAATGTTGTTGGGACATTCAGAGCTCTCCGACACCGATTTTGGCCCACCAACATTTTCTGGACTTTAGGGGGTCTAGGATGCCTGTAAACCCCTTTTTTGGGCCTCCAAAGTTTTCAACATTTTTGCAGGCTTAAAATGCATTTTAAAGCCTTTTTTGGGCTGCTAACATATTCTGAGCCTTAGGGGTGTAGGATGCATTTTTCGTGCCAAAATATTTTTGGGAATTTCAGTGGTCTAGGATGTGGGTTAATGCCCCTTTGAGGCTGCAAATGTTTTTGGGACATTCAGAGCTCTCTGACATATATTTTGGCCCACCAACATTTTCTGGACTTTAGGGGGTCTAGGATGCCTGTAAACCCCTTTTTTGGTCCTTCAAAGTTTTCAACATTTTTGCAGGCCTAAATGCATTTTAACTCGTTTTCTGTGATGCTAACATATTCTGAGCTTTCAGGGGTGTAGGATGCATTTTTCTTGCCAAAAATATTATTGGGAATTTCAGTGGTCTAGGATGCGGGTTAATGCCCCTTTCAGGCTGACAATGTTTTTGGGACATTCAGAGCTCTCTGACACAGATTTTGGCCCACCAACATTTTCTGGACTTTAGGGGGCCTAGGATGCCTCTAAACCCCTTTTTTCCACCTCCAAAGTTTTCTAAATTTTCTCAGGCCTAAGATGCACTTTAAGGCATTTTTGGGCTGCTAACATTTTCAGAACTTTCAGGGGTCTAGGATGCCTGTAAACCCCTTTTTTGGTCCTTCAAAGTTTTCAACATTTTTGCAGGCCTAAATGCATTTTAACTCCTTTTCTGTGATGCTAACATATTCTGAGCTTTCAGGGGTGTAGGATGCATTTTTCTTGCCAAAAATATTATTGGGAATTTCAGTGGTCTAGGATGCGGGTTAATGCCCCTTTGAGGCTGCAAATGTTTTTGGGACATTCAGAGCTCTCTGACATATATTTTGGCCCACCAACATTTTCTGGACTTTAGGGGGTCTAGGATGCCTGTAAACCCCTTTTTTGGTCCTTCAAAGTTTTCAACATTTTTGCAGGCCTAAATGCATTTTAACTCCTTTTCTGTGATGCTAACATATTCTGAGCTTTCAGGGGTGTAGGATGCATTTTTCTTGCCAAAAATATTATTGGGAATTTCAGTGGTCTAGGATGCGGGTTAATGCCCCTTTCAGGCTGACAATGTTTTTGGGACATTCAGAGCTCTCTGACACAGATTTTGGCCCACCAACATTTTCTGGACTTTAGGGGGCCTAGGATGCCTCTAAACCCCTTTCTTCCACCTCCAAAGTTTTCTAAATTTTCTCAGGCCTAAGATGCACTTTAAGGCATTTTTGGGCTGCTAACATTTTCAGAACTTTCAGGGGTGTAGTATTCATTTTTTGTGCCAAAAATATTTTTGGGAATGTCAGTGGTCTAGGATGCGGGTTAATACCCATTTCACTCTGCAAATGTTTTTGGGACATTCAGGGCTCTCTGACACCATTTTTGGGCCACCAACATTTTCTGGACTTTAGGGGGTCTAGGATGCCTGTAAACCCCTTTTTTGGTCCTTCAAAGTTTTCAACATTTTTGCAGACCTAAAATGCATTTTAAGGCCTTAATTGGGCTGCTAACATATTCTGAGCTTCAGGGGTATAGGTTGCATTTTTCATGCCAAAAATATTTTGGGGAATTTCAGTGGTCTAGGATGCGGCTTAATGCCCCTTTCAGGCTGCAAATGTTTTTGGGACATTCAGAGCTCTCTGACCGATTTTGGCCCACCAACATTTTCTGGACTTCAGGGGGTCTAGGATGCCTGTAAACCCCTTTTTTGGGCCTCCAAAGTTTTCAACATTTTTACAGGCCTAAAATGCATTTTAAGGCCTTTTTTGGGCTGCTAACATATTCTGAGCTTTCAGGGATGTAGGATGCATTTTTCGTGCAAAAAATATTTTTGGAAATTTCAGTGGTCTCGGATGCGGGTTAATGCCCCTTTCAGGCTGCAAATATTTTTGGGAATTTAGGGCTCTCTGACACCATTTTTGAGCCACAATCATTTTCTGGACTTTAGGGGGTCTAGGATGCCTGTAACCCCTTTTTTGGGCCTCCAAAGTTTTCAACATTTTTGCAGGCCTAAAATGCATTTTAAGGCCTTTTTTGGGCTGCTAACATATTCTGAGCTTCAGGGGTATAGGTTGCATTTTTCATGCCAAAAATATTTTTTAGAATTTCAGTGGTCTAGGATGCGGGTTAATGCCCGTTTCACTCTGAAATTTTTTTGGAGCATTCAGGGTTCTCTGACACCATTTTTGGGCCACCAACATTTTCTGGACTTTAGGGGGTCTGGGATGCCTGTAAACCCCTTTTTTGGACCTTCAAAGTTTTCTACATTTTTGCAGGCCTAAGATGCACTTTAAGGCCTTTTTTGGGCTGCTAACATATTCTGAGCTTCATGGGTGTAGTATTCATTTTTTGTGCCAAAAATATTTTTGGGAATGTCAGAGGTCTAGGATGCGGGTTAATGCGCGTTTCACTCTGCAAATGTTTTTGGGACATTCAGGGCTCTCTGACACCATTTTTGGGCCACCAACATTTTCTGGACTTTGGGGGGTCTAGGATGCCTGTAAACCCCCTTTTGTGGTCCTTCAAAGTTTTCAACATTTTTGCAGGCCTAAAATGCATTTTAAGGCCTTTTTTGGGCTGCTAACATACTCTGAACTTTCAGGGGTGTAGTATGCATTTTTCATGCCAAAAATATTTTTGGGAATTTCAGTGGTCTAGGATGCGGCTTAATGCCCGTTTCACTATGCAAATGTTTTTGGGACATTCAGGGCTCTCTGACACCATTTTTGGGCCACCAACATTTTCTGGACTGTAGGGGGTCTAGGATGCCTGTAAACCCCTTTTTTGGTCCTTCAAAGTTTTCAACATTTTTGCAGGCCTAAAATGCATTTTAAGGCCTTTTTTTGAGATGCCAACATTTTCTGAACTTTCTGGGTTGTAGGATGCTTTTTTTGTGCCAAAAATATTTTTAGGAATTTCAGTGGTCTGGGATGTGGGTTAGTGCCACTTTCAGGCTGCAAATGTTTTGGGACATTCAGAGCTCTCTGACTCAGATTTTGGCCCACCAACATTTTCTGGACTTTAGGGGGTCTAGGATGCCTGTAAAACCCTTTTTTGTTCCTTCAAAGTTTTCAACATTTTTGCAGGCCTAAAATGCATTTTAAGGCCTTTTTTGGGCTGCTAACATATTCTGAACTTTCAGGGGTGTAGTATGCATTTTTCATGCCAAAAATATTTTTGGGAATTTCAGTGGTCTAGGATGCGGCTTAATGCCCGTTTCACTATGCAAATGTTTTTGGGACATTCAGGGCTCTCTGACACCATTTTTGGGCCACCAACATTTTCTGGACTGTAGGGGGTCTAGGATGCCTGTAAACCCCTTTTTTGGTCCTTCAAAGTTTTCAACATTTTTGCAGGCCTAAAATGCATTTTAAGGCCTTTTTTTGAGATGCCAACATTTTCTGAACTTTCTGGGTTGTAGGATGCTTTTTTTGTGCCAAAAATATTTTTAGGAATTTCAGTGGTCTGGGATGCGGGTTAATGCCCCTTTCAGGCTGCAAATGTTTTGGGACATTCAGAGCTCTCTGACACAGATTTTGGCCCACCAACATTTTCTGGACTTTAGGGGGTCTAGGATGCCTCTAAACCCCTTTTTTCCACCTCCAAAGTTTTCTACATTTTTGCTGGCCTAAAATGCACTTTAAGGCCTTTTTTGGGCTGCTAACATTTTCAGAACTTTCAGGCGTGTAGTATGCATTTTTTGTGCCAAAAATATTTTTGGGAATTTCAGTAGTCTAGGATGCCGGTTAATGCCCGTTTCACTCTGCAAATGTTTTTCGGACATTCAGGGCTCTCTGACACCATTTTTGGGCCACCACCATTTTCTGGACTTTAGTGGGTCTAGGATGCCTGTAAACCCCTTTTTTGGTCCTTCAAAGTTTTCAACATTTTTGCAGGCCTAAAATGCATTTTAAGGCCTTAATTGGGCTGCTAACATATTCTGAGCTTCAGGGGTGTAGTATGCATTTTTCATGCCAAAAATATTTTGGGGAATTTCAGTGGTCTAGGATGCGGCTTAATGCCCCTTTTCAGGCTGCAAATATTTTTGGGACATGCAGAGCTCTCTGACCGATTTTGGCCCACCAACATTTTCTGGACTTTAGGGGGTCTAGGATGCCTGTAAACCCCTTTTTGGGCCTCCAAAGTTTTCAACATTTTTGCAGGCCTAAAATGCATTTGAAGGCCTTTTTTGGGCTGCTAACATATTCTGAGCTTTCAGGGGTGTAGGATGCATTTTTCATGCCAAAAATATTTTTGGGAATTTCAGTGGTCTAGGATGCGGATTAATGCTCCTTTCAGGCTGCAAATATTTTTGGGACATTCAGGGCTCTCTGACACCATTTTTGAGCCACAATAATTTTCTGGACTTTAGGGGGTCTAGGATGCCTGTAACCCCTTTTTTGGGCCTCCAAAGTTTTCAACATTTTTGCATGCCTAAAATGCATTTTAAGGCCTTTTTTGGGCTGGTAACATATTCTGAGCTACAGGGGTATAGGTTGCATTTTTCATGCCAAAAATATCTTGGGGAATTTCAGTGGTGTAGGATGCGGCTTAATGCCCCTTTCAGGCTGCAAATGTTTTTGGGACATTCATAGCTCTCTGACACAGATTTTGGCCCACCAACATTTTCTGGACTTCAGGGGGTCTAGGATGCCTGCAAACCCCTTTTTTGGTCCTTCAAAGTTTTCAACATTTTTGCAGGACTAAAATTCATTTTAAGACCTTTTTTTGGGCTACTAACATATTCTGAGCTTTCAGGGGTGTAGGATGCATTTTTCATGCCAAAAATATTTTTGGGAATTTCAGTGGTCTAGGATGCGGGTTAATGCCCGTTTCACTCTGCAAATGTTTTTGGGGCATTCAGAGCTCTCTGACACAGATTTTGGCCCACCAACATTTTCTGGACTTAAGGGGGTCTAGGAAGCCTGTAAACCCCTTTTTTGGACCTTCAAAGTTTTCAACATTTTTGTAGGCTTAAGATGCATTTTAAATCCTTTTTTTGAGATGCCAACATTTTCTGATCTTTCAGGGTTGTAGGATGCATTTTTTGTGCCAAAAATATTTTTGGGAATTTCAGTGGTCTGGGATGTGGGTTAGTGCCACTTTCAGGCTGCAAATGTTTTTGGGACATTCAGACCTCTCTGACACCGATTTTGGCCCACCAACATTTTCTGGACTTTCGGGGGTCTAGGATGCCTGTAAACCCCTTTTTTCTACCTCCAAAGTTTTCAACATTTTTGCAAGCCTAAGAAGCATTTTAAGTCCTTTTTTTGAACTGCAAACATTTTCTGATCTTTCAGGGTTGTAGGATGCATTTTTTGTGGCAAAAATATTTTGGGGAATTTCAGTGGTCTAGGATGCGACTTAATGCCCCTTTCAGGCTGCAAATCTGTTTGGGACATTCAGGGCTCTCTGACACTGTTTTTGGGCCACAAACATTTTCTGGACTTTAGGGGGTCTAGGATGCCTGCAAACCCCTTTTTTGGTCCTTCAAAGTTTTCAACATTTTTGCAGGACTAAAATTCATTTTAAGACCTTTTTTTGGGCTACTAACATATTCTGAGCTTTCAGGGGTGTAGGATGCATTTTTCATGCCAAAAATATTTTTGGGAATTTCAGTGGTCTAGGATGCGGGTTAATGCCCGTTTCACTCTGCAAATGTTTTTGGGGCATTCAGAGCTCTCTGACACAGATTTTGGCCCACCAACATTTTCTGGACTTAAGGGGGTCTAGGATGCCTGTAAACCCCTTTTTTGGACCTTCAAAGTTTTCAACATTTTTGTAGGCATAAGATGCATTTTAAGTCCTTTTTTTGAGATGCCAACATTTTCTGATCTTTCAGGATTGTAGGATGCATTTTTTGTGCCAAAAATATTTTTGGGAATTTCAGTGGTCTGGGATGTGGGTTAGTGCCACTTTCAGGCTGCAAATGTTTTTGGGACATTCAGAGCTCTCTGACACCGATTTTGGCCCACCAACATTTTCTGGACTTTCGGGGGTCTAGGATGCCTGTAAACCCCTTTTTTCGGCCTCCAATGTTTTCAACATTTGTGCAGGCCTAAGAAGCATTTTAAGTCCTTTTTTTGAGCTGCCAACATTTTCTGATCTTTCAGGGTTGTAGGATGCATTTTTTGTGGCAAAAATATTTTGGGGAATTTCAGTGTTCTAGGATGCGACTTAATGCCCCTTTCAGGCTGCAAATCTGTTTGGGACATTCAGAGCTCTCTGACACTGTTTTTGGGCCACAAACATTTTCTGGACTTTAGGGGGTCTAGGATGCCTGTAAACCCCATTTTTGGGCCTCCAAAGTTTTCAAAATTTTTGCAGGCGTAAAATGCATTTTAAGGACTTTTTTGGGCTGCTAACATATTCTGAGCTTCAGGGGTATAGGTTACATTGTTCGTGCCAAAAATATTTTTTGGAGTTTCAGTGGTCTAGGATGCGGGTTAATGCCCCTTTCAGGCTGCAAATGTTTTTGGGACATTCAGCGCTCTCCGACACCATTTTTGGGCCACCACCATTTTCTGGACTTTAGTGGGTCTAGGATGCCTGTAAACCCCTTTTTTGGTCCTTCAAAGTTTTCAACATTTTTGCAGGCCTAAAATTCATTTTAAGGCCTTTTTTGGGCTGCTAACATATTCTGAGCTTTCAGGGGTGTAGGATGCATTTTTCATGCCAAAAATATTTTTGGGAATTTCAGTGGTCTAGGATGCGGGTTAATGCCCGTTTCACTCTGCAAATGTTTTTGGGGCATTCAGAGCTCTCTGACACAGATTTTGGCCCACCAACATTTTCTGGACTTAAGGGGTCTAGGATGCCTGTAAACCCCTTTTTTGGACCTTCAAAGTTTTCAACATTTTTGTAGGCTTAAGATGCATTTTAAGTCCTTTTTTTGAGATGCCAACATTTTCTGATCTTTCAGGGTTGTAGGATGCATTTTTTGTGCCAAAAATATTTTTGGGAATTTCAGTGGTCTGGGATGTGGGTTAGTGCCACTTTCAGGCTGCAAATGTTTTTGGGACATTCAGACCTCTCTGACACCGATTTTGGCCCACCAATATTTTCTGGACTTTCGGGGGTCTAGGATGCCTGTGAACCCCTTTTTTCTACCTCCAAAGTTTTCAACAATTTTGCAAGCCTAAAATGCATTTTAAGGCCTTTTTTTGAGATGCCAACATTTTCTGATCTTTCAGGGTTGTAGGATGCATTTTTTGTGCCAAAAATATTTTTGGGAATTTCAGTGGTCTGGGATGTGGGTTAGTGCCACTTTCAGGCTGCAAATGTTTTTGGGACATTCAGAGCTCTCTGACACAGATTTTGGCCCACGAACATTTTCTGGACTTTAGGGGGTCTAGGATGCCTCTAAACCCGTTTTTTCCACCTCCAAAGTTTTCTACATTTTTGCAGGCCTAAGATGCACTTTAAGGCCTTTTCTGGGCTGCTAACATTTTCAGAACTTTGAGGGGTGTAGTATGCATTTTTTGTGCCAAAAATATTTTTGGGAATTTCAGCAGTCTAGGATGCCGGTTAATGCCCGTTTCACTCTGCAAATGTTTTTGGAACATTCAGGGCTCTCCGACACCATTTTTGGGCCACCACCATTTTCTGGACTTTAGTGGGTCTAGGATGCCTGTAAACCCCTTTTTTGGTCCTTCAAAGTTTTCAACATTTTTGCAGGCCTAAAATGCATTTGAAGGCCTTTTTTGGGCTGCTAACATATTCTGAGCTTTCAGGGGTGTAGGATGCATTTTTCGTGCCAAAAATATTTTTAGGAATTTCAGTGGTCTAGGATGCGGGTTAATGCCCCTTTCAGGCTGCAAATATTTTTGGGACATTCAGGGCTCTCTGACACCATTTTTGGGCCACCAACATTTTCTGGACTTTAGGGGGTCTAGGATGCCTGTAAACCCCTTTTTTGGTCCTTCAAAGATTTCAATATTTTTGCAGGAATAAAATGCATGTTAAGGCCTTTTTTGGGCTGCTAACATATTCTGAGCTTCAGGGGTTTAGGATGCATTTTTCGTGCAAAACATATTTTTGGAAATTTCAGTGGTCTAGAATGTGGGTTAATGCCCCTTTCAGGCTGCAAATGTTTTTGGGAATTTAGAGCTCTCTGACACCATTTTTGAGCCACAATCATTTTCTGGACTTTAGAGGGTCTAGGATGCCTGTAACCCCTTTTTTGGGCCTCCAAAGTTTTCAACATTTTTGCAGGCCTAAAATGCATTTTAAGGCCTTTTTTGGGCTGCTAACATATTCTGAGCTTCAGGGGTATAGGTTGCATTTTTCATGCCAAAAATATCTTGGGGAATTTCAGTGGTCTAGAATGCGGCTTAATGCCCCTTTCAGGCTGCAAATATTTTTGGGACATTCAGAGCTCTCTGACACCATTTTTGGGCCACAACCATTTTCTGGACTTTAGGGGGTCTAGGATGCCTGTAAACTCTTTTTTGGGCCTCCAAAGTTTTCAACATTTTTGCAGGCCTAAAATGCATTTTAAGGCCTTTTTTGGGCTGCTAAAATATTCTGAGCTTTCAGGGGTGTAGAATACATTTTTCGTGCCAAAAATATTTTTGGGAATTTCAGTGGTCTAGAATGCGGGTTATTGCCTCTTTCAGGCTGCAAATGTTTTTGGGACATTCAGGACTTTCTGACACCATTTTTGGGCCACCAACATTTTCTGGACCTTAGGGGGTCTA
Source organism: Ambystoma mexicanum (assembly GCF_040938575.1). Lineage (NCBI taxonomy): Eukaryota > Metazoa > Chordata > Amphibia > Caudata > Ambystomatidae > Ambystoma > Ambystoma mexicanum. The sequence goes on along the minus strand of NC_090939.1, from coordinate 730,818,108 downwards.
GGATGCCTGTAAACCCCTTTTTTGGTCCTTCAAAGTTTTCAACATTTTTGCAGGCCTAAAATTCATTTTAAGGCCTTTTTTGGGCTGCTAACATATTCTGAGCTTTCAGGGGTGTTGGATGCATTTTTCATGCCAAAAATATTTTTGGTATTTTCAGTGGTCTAGGATGCGGGTTAATGCCGTTTCACTCTGCAAATGTTTTTGGGGCATTCAGAGCTCTCTGACACAGATTTTGGCCCACCAACATTTTCTGGACTTTAGGGGGTCTAGGATGCCTCTAAACCCCTTTTTTCCACCTCCAAAGTTTTCTACATTTTTGCAGGCCTAAGATGCACTTTAAGGCCTTTTTTGGGCTGCTAACATTTTCAGAACTTTCAGGGGTGTAGTATGCATTTTTTGTGCCAAAAATATTTTTGGGACTTTCAGTAGTCTAGGATGCCGGTTAATGCCCGTTTCACTCTGCAAATGTTTTTGGGACATTCAGGGCTCTCTGACACCATTTTTGGGCCACCACCATTTTCTGGACTTTAGTGGGTTGAGGGTGCCTGTAAACCCCTTTTTTGGTCCTTCAAAGTTTTCAACATTTTTGCAGGCCTAAAATGCATTTTAAGGCCTTAATTGGGCTGCTAACATGTTCTGAGCTTCCGGGGTATAGGTTGCATTTTTCATGCCAAAAATATTTTGGGGAATTTCAGTGGTCTAGGATGCGGCTTAATGCCCCTTTCAGGCTGCAAATGTTTTTGGGACATTCAGAGCTCTCTGACCGATTTTGGCCCACCAACATTTTCTGGACTTTAGGGGGTCTAGGATGCCTGTAAACCCCTTTTTTGGGCCTCCAAAGTTTTCAACATTTTTGCAGGCCTAAAATGCATTTGAAGGCCTTTTTTGGGCTGCTAACATATTCTGAGCTTTCAGGGGTGTAGGATGCATTTTTCGTGCCAAAAATATTTTTGGGAATTTCAGTGGTCTAGGATGCGGGTTAATGCCCCTTTCAGGCTGCAAATATTTTTGGGACATTCAGGGCTCTCTGACACCATTTTTGGGCCACCAACATTTTCTGGACTTTAGGGGGTCTAGGATGCCTGTAAACACCTTTTTTGGTCCTTCAAAGTTTTCAATATTTTTGCAGGCCTAAAATGCATGTTAAGGCCTTTTTTTGGCTGCTAACATTTTCAGAACTTTCAGGGGTGTAGTATGCATTTTTTGTGCCAAAAATATTTTTGGGCATTTCAGTGGTCTAGGATGCGGGTTAATGCCCCTTTCAGGCTGCAAATGTTTTTGGGAATTTAGGGCTCTCTGACACCATTTTTTAGCCACAATCATTTTCTGGACTTTAGGGGGTCTAGGATACCTGTAACCCCTTTTTTGGGCCTCCAAAGTTTTCAACATTTTTGCAGGCCTAAAATGCATTTTAAGGCCTTTTTTGGGCTGCTAACATATTCTGAGCTTTCAGGGTTGTAGGATGCATTTTTCATGCCAAAAATATTTTTGGGAATTTCAGTGGTCTAGGATGCGGGTTAATGCCCATTTCACTCTGCAAATGTTTTTGGGGCATTCAGAGCTCTCTGACACAGATTTTGGCCCACCAACATTTTCTGGACTTTCGGGGTCTAGGATGCCTGTAAACCCCTTTTTTGGACCTTCAAAGTTTTCAACATTTTTGTAGGCTTAAGATGCATTTTAAGTCTTTTTTTTTTAGATGCCAACATTTTCTGATCTTTCAGGGTTGTAGGATGCATTTTTTGTGCCAAAAATATTTTTAGGAATTTCAGTGGTCTGGGAAGTGGGTTAGTGCCACTTTCAGGCTGCAAATGTTTTTGGGACATTCAGAGCTCTCTGACACCGATTTTGGCCCACCAACATTTTCTGGACTTTAGGGGGTCTAGGATGCCTGTAAACCCCTTTTTTCGGCCTCCAAAGTGTTCAACATTTGTGCAGGCCTAAGAAGCATTTTAAGTCCTTTTTTTGAGCTGCCAACATTTTCTGATCTTTCAGGGTTGTAGGATGCATTTTTTGTGGCAAAAATATTTTTGGGAATTTCAGTGGTCTAGGATGCGGGTTAATGCCCCTTTCAGGCTGCAAATGTTTTTGGGACATTCAAGGCTCTCTGACACCATTTTTGGGCCACTAACATTTTCTGGACTTTAGGGGGTCGAGGATGCCTGTAAACCCCTTTTTTGGTCCTTCAAAGTTTTCAACATTTTTACAGGCCTAAAATGCATTTTAAGGCCTTTTTTGGGCTGCTAACATATTCTGAGCTTCATGGGTGTAGGATGCATTTTTCGTGCCAAAAATATTTTGGGGAATTTCAGTGGTCTAGGATGCGGCTTAATGCCCCTTTCAGGCTGCAAATGTTTTTGGGACATTCAGAGCTCTCTGACCGATATTGGCCCACCAACATTTTCTGGACTTTAGGGGGTCTAGGATGCCTGTAAACCCCTTTTTTGGGCCTCCAATGTTTTCAACATTTTTGCAGGCCTAAAATGCATGTTAAGGCCTTTCTTGGGCTGCTAACATATTCTGAGCTTCAGGGGTGTAGGATGCATTTTTCGTGCAAAAAATATTTTTTGGAAATTTCAGTGGTCTAGGATGCGGGTTAATGCCCCTTTCAGGCTGCACATGTTTTTGGGACATTCAGAGCTCTCTGACATATATTTTGGCCCACCAACATTTTCTGGACTTTAGGGGGTCTAGGATGCCTCTACACTCCTTTTTTCCACCTCCAAAGTTTTCAACATTTTTGCAGGCCTAAAATGCATTTTAAGGCATTTTTGGGCTGCTAACATTTTCAGAACTTTCAGGGGTGTAGTATGCATTTTTTGTGCCAAAAATATTTTTGGGCATTTCAGTAGTCTATGATGCTGGTTAATGCCCGTTTCACACTGCAAATGTTTTTGGAACATTCAGGGCTCTCTGACACCATTTTTGGGCCGCCACCACCATTTTCTGGACTTTAGTGGGTCTAGGATGCCTGTAAACCCCTTTTTTGGTCCTTCAAAGTTTTCAACATTTTTGCAGGCCTAAAATGCATTTTAAGGCCTTAATTGGGCTGCTAACATATTCTGAGCTTCAGGGGTATAGGTTGCATTTTTCATGCCAAAAATATTTTGGGGAATTTCAGTGGTCTAGGATGCGGCTTAATGCCCCTTTCAGGCTGCAAATGTTTTTGGGACATTCAGAGCTCTCTGACCGATTTTGGCCCACCAACATTTTCTGGACTTTAGGGGGTCTAGGATGCCTGTAAACCCCTTTTTTGGGCCTCCAAAGTTTTCAACATTTTTGCAGGCCTAAAATGCATTTGAAGGCCTTTTTTGGGCTGCTAACATATTCTGAGCTTCATGGGTGTAGGATGCATTTTTCGTGCCAAAAATATTTTTGGGAATTTCAGTGGTCTAGGATGCGGGTTAATGCCGCTTTGAGGCTGCAAATGTTTTTGGGACATTCAGAGCTCTCTGACACAGATTTTGGCCCACCAACATTTTCTGGACTTTAGGGGGTCTAGGATGCCTCTAAACCCCTTTTTTCGGCCTCCAAAGTTTTCAACATGTTTGCAGGCCTAAAATGCATTTTAATATCTTTTTTGGGCTGCTAACATATTCTGAGCTTCATGGGTGTAGTATTCATTTTTTGTGCGAAAAATATTTTTGGAAATGTCAGAGGTCTAGGATGCGGGTTAATGCCCCTTTCAGGCTGCAAATGTTTTTGGGACATTCAAGGCTCTCTGACACCATTTTTGGCCCCACCAACATTTTCTGGAATTTAGGGGGTCTAGGATGCCTGTAAACCCCTTTTTTGGTCCTTCAAAGTTTTCAACATTTTTGCAGGCCTAAAATGCATTTTAAGGCATTTTTGGGCTGCTAACATTTTCAGAACTTTCAGGGGTGTAGTATGCATTTTTTGTGCCAAAAATATTTTTGGGCATTTCAGTGGTCTAGGATGCGGGTTAATGCCCCTTTCAGGCTGCAAATGTTTTTGGGACATTCAAGGCTCTCTGACACCATTTTTGAGCCACCAACATTTTCTGGACTTTAGGGGGTCTAGGATGCCTGTAAACCCCTTTTTTGGTCCTTCAAAGTTTTCAACATTTTTACAGGCCTAAAATGCATTTTAAGGCCTTTTTTTTTGGCTGCTAACATATTCTGAGCTTTCAGGGGTGTAGGATGCATTTTTCATGCAAAAATATTTTGGGGAATTTCAGTGGTCTAGGATGCGGGTTAATGCCCCTTTCAGGCTGCAAATATTTTTGGGACATTCAGGGCTCTCTGACACAGATTTTGGCCCACCAACATTTTCTGGACTTAAGGGGGTCTAGGATGCCTGTAAACCCCTTTTTTGGACCTTCAAAGTTTTCAACGTTTTTGTAGGCTTAAGATGCATTTTAAGTCCTTTTTTTGAGATGCCAACATTTTCTGATCTTTCAGGGTTGTAGGATGCATTTTTTGTGCAAAAAATATTTTTGGGAATTTCAGTGGTCTGGGATGTGGGTTAGTGCCACTTTCAGGCTGCAAATGTTTTTGGGACATTCAGACCTCTCTGACACCGATTTTGGCCCACCAACATTTTCTGGACTTTCGGGGGTCTAGGATGCCTGTAAACCCCTTTTTTCTACCTCCAAAGTTTTCAACATTTTTGCAAGCCTAAGAAGCATTTTAAGTCCTTTTTTTGAACTGCAAACATTTTCTGATCTTTCAGGGTTGTAGGATGCATTTTTTGTGGCAAAAATATTTTGGGGAATTTCAGTGGTCTAGGATGCGACTTAATGCCCCTTTCAGGCTGCAAATCTGTTTGGGACATTCAGGGCTCTCTGACACTGTTTTTGGGCCACAAACATTTTCTGGACTTTAGGGGGTCTAGGATGCCTGCAAACCCCTTTTTTGGTCCTTCAAAGTTTTCAACATTTTTGCAGGACTAAAATTCATTTTAAGACCTTTTTTTGGGCTACTAACATATTCTGAGCTTTCAGGGGTGTAGGATGCATTTTTCATGCCAAAAATATTTTTGGGAATTTCAGTGGTCTAGGATGCGGGTTAATGCCCGTTTCACTCTGCAAATGTTTTTGGGGCATTCAGAGCTCTCTGACACAGATTTTGGCCCACCAACATTTTCTGGACTTAAGGGGGTCTAGGATGCCTGTAAACCCCTTTTTTGGACCTTCAAAGTTTTCAACATTTTTGTAGGCATAAGATGCATTTTAAGTCCTTTTTTTGAGATGCCAACATTTTCTGATCTTTCAGGATTGTAGGATGCATTTTTTGTGCCAAAAATATTTTTGGGAATTTCAGTGGTCTGGGATGTGGGTTAGTGCCACTTTCAGGCTGCAAATGTTTTTGGGACATTCAGAGCTCTCTGACACCGATTTTGGCCCACCAACATTTTCTGGACTTTCGGGGGTCTAGGATGCCTGTAAACCCCTTTTTTCGGCCTCCAAAGTTTTCAACATTTGTGCAGGCCTAAGAAGCATTTTAAGTCCTTTTTTTGAGCTGCCAACATTTTCTGATCTTTCAGGGTTGTAGGATGCATTTTTTGTGCCAAAAATATTTTTGGGAATTTCAGTGGTCTGGGATGTGGGTTAGTGCCACTTTCAGGCTGCAAATGTTTTTGGGACATTCAGAGCTCTCTGACACAGATTTTGGCCCACGAACATTTTCTGGACTTTAGGGGGTCTAGGATGCCTCTAAACCCCTTTTTTCCACCTCCAAAGTTTTCTACATTTTTGCAGGCCTAAGATGCACTTTAAGGCCTTTTCTGGGCTGCTAACATTTTCAGAACTTTGAGGGGTGTAGTATGCATTTTTTGTGCCAAAAATATTTTTGGGAATTTCAGCAGTCTAGGATGCCGGTTAATGCCCGTTTCACTCTGCAAATGTTTTTGGAACATTCAGGGCTCTCCGACACCATTTTTGGGCCACCACCATTTTCTGGACTTTAGTGGGTCTAGGATGCCTGTAAACCCCTTTTTTGGTCCTTCAAAGTTTTCAACATTTTTGCAGGCCTAAAATGCATTTGAAGGCCTTTTTTGGGCTGCTAACATATTCTGAGCTTTCAGGGGTGTAGGATGCATTTTTCGTGCCAAAAATATTTTTAGGAATTTCAGTGGTCTAGGATGCGGGTTAATGCCCCTTTCAGGCTGCAAATATTTTTGGGACATTCAGGGCTCTCTGACACCATTTTTGGGCCACCAACATTTTCTGGACTTTAGGGGGTCTAGGATGCCTGTAAACCCCTTTTTTGGTCCTTCAAAGTTTTCAATATTTTTGCAGGAATAAAATGCATGTTAAGGCCTTTTTTGGGCTGCTAACATATTCTGAGCTTCAGGGGTATAGGTTGCATTTTTCGTGCCAAAAATATTTTGGGGAATTTCAGTGGTCTAGGATGCGGCTTAATGCCCCTTTCAGGCTGACAATGTTTTTGGGACATTCAGAGCTCTCTGACACCATTTATGGGCCACCAACATTTTCTGGACTTTAGGGGGTCTAGGATGCCTGTAAACCCCTTTTTTGGTCCTTCAAAGTTTTAAACATTTTTGCAGGCCTAAAATGCATTTTAAGGCATATTTGGGCTGCTAACATTTTCAGAACTTTCAGGGGTGTAGTATGCATTTTTTGTGCCAAAAATATTTTTGGGCATTTCAGTGGTCTAGGATGCGGGTTAATGCCCCTTTCAGGCTGCAAATGTTTTTGGGGCATTCAAGGCTCTCTGACACCATTTTTGGGCCACCAACATTTTCTGGACTTTAGGGGGTCTAGGATGCCTGTAAACCCCTTTTTTGGTTCTTCAAAGTTTTCAACATTTTTGCAGGCCTAAAATGCATTTTAAGGCCTTTTTTGGGCTGCTAACATATTCTGAGCTTCATGGGTGTAGGATGCATTTTTCGTGCCAAAAATATTTTTGGGAATTTCAGTGGTCTAGCATGCGGGTTAATGCCCCTTTGAGGCTGCAAATGTTTTTGGGACATTCAGAGCTCTCTGACACAGATCTTGGCCCACCAACATTTTCTGGACTTTAGGGGGTCTAGGATGCCTGTAAACCCCTTTTTTGGGCCTTCAAAGTTTTCAACATTTTTGCAGGCCTAAAATGCATTTTAAGGCCTTTTTTGGGCTGCTAACATATTCTGAGCTTCATGGGTGTAGGATGCATTTTTCATGCCAAAAATATTTTTGGGAATTTCAGTGGTCTAGGATGCGGGTTAATGCCCCTTTCAGGCTGCAAATGTTTTTGGGACATTCAGGACTCTCTGACACCATTTTTGGGCCACCAACATTTTTTGGACTTTAGGGGTCTAGGATGCCTGTAAACCCCTTTTTTGGTCCTTCAAAGTTTTCAACATTTTTGCAGGCCTAAAATGCATTTTAAGGCCTTTTTTGGGCTGCTAACATATTCTGAGCTTCATGGGTGTAGGATGCATTTTTCGTGCCAAAAATATTTTTGGGAATTTCAGTGGTCTAGGATGCGAGTTAATGCCCCTTTGAGGCTGCACATGTTTTTGGGACATTCAGAGCTCTCTGACACAGATTTTGGCCCACCAACATTTTCTGGACTTTAGGGGGTCTAGGATGTCTGTAAACCCCTTTTTTGGGCCACCAACATTTTCTGGACTTTAGTGGGTCTAGGATGCTTGTAAACCCCTTTTTTGGGCCTTCAAAGTTTTCAACATTTTTGCACACCTAAAATGCATTTGAAGGCCTTTTTTGGGCTGCTGTCATATTCTGAACTTTCAGTGGTGTAGGATGCATTTTTCGTGCCAAAAATATTTTTGGGAATTTCAGTGGTCTAGGATGCGGGTTAATGCCCCTTTGAGGCTGCAAATGTTTTTGGGACATTCAGAGCTCTCTGACACAGATCTTGGCCCACCAACATTTTCTGGACTTTAGGGGGTCTAGGATGCCTCTAAACCCCTTTTTTCGGCCTCCAAAGTTTTCAACATTTTTGCAGGCCTAAAATGCATTTTAAGGCATTTTTGGGCTGCTAAACATTTTCAGAACTTTCAGGGGTGTAGTATTCATTTTTTGTGCCAAAAATATTTTTGGGAATGTCAGAGGTCTAGGATGCAGGTTAATGCCCGTTTCACTCTGCAAATGTTTTTGGGACATTCAGGGCTCTCTGACACCATTTTTGGGCCACCAACATTTTCTGGACTTTAGGGGGTCTAGGATGCCTGTAAACCCCTTTTTTGGTCCTTCAAAGTTTTCAACATTTTTGCAGGCCTAAAATGCATTTTAAGGCATTTTTGGGCTGCTAACATTTTCAGAACTTTCAGGGGTGTATTATGCATTTTTTGTGGCAAAAATATTTTTGGGAATTTCAGTGGTCTAGGATGCGGATTAATGCCCCTTTCAGGCTGCAAATGTTTTTGGGACATTCAGGGCTCTCTGACACCATTTTTGGGCCACAACCATTTTCTGGACTTTAGGGGGTCTAGGATGCCTGTAAACCCCTTTTTTGGACCTTCAAAGTTTTCAACATTTTTGTAGGCCTAAGATGCATTTTAAGTCCTTTTTTTGAGATGCCAACATTTTCTGATCTTTCAGGGTTGTAGGATGCATTTTTTTGTGCCAAAAATATTTTGGGGAATTTCAGTGGTCTAGGATGCGGGTTAATGCCCCTTTCAGGCTGCAAATCTGTTTTGGAGCATTCAGGGCTCTCTGACACCATTTTTGGGCCACCAACATTTTCTGGACTTTAGGGGGTCTAGGATGCCTGTAAACCCCTTTTTTGGTTCTTCAAAGTTTTCAACATTTTTGCAGGCCTAAAATGCATTTTAAGGCCTTTTTTGGGCTGCTAACATATTCTGAGCTTCATGGGTGTAGGATGCATTTTTCGTGCCAAAAATATTTTTGGGAATTTCAGTGGTCTAGCATGCGGGTTAATGCCCCTTTGAGGCTGCAAATGTTTTTGGGACATTCAGAGCTCTCTGACACAGATCTTGGCCCACCAACATTTTCTGGACTTTAGGGGGTCTAGGATGCCTGTAAACCCCTTTTTTGGGCCTTCAAAGTTTTCAACATTTTTGCAGGCCTAAAATGCATTTTAAGGCCTTTTTTGGGCTGCTAACATATTCTGAGCTTCATGGGTGTAGGATGCATTTTTCGTGCCAAAAATATTTTTGGGAATTTCAGTGGTCTAGGATGCGGGTTAATGCCCCTTTCAGGCTGCAAATGTTTTTGGGACATTCAGGACTCTCTGACACCATTTTTCGGCCACCAACATTTTTTGGACTTTAGGGGTCTAGGATGCCTGTAAACCCCTTTTTTGGTCCTTCAAAGTTTTCAACATTTTTGCAGGCCTAAAATGCATTTTAAGGCCTTTTTTGGGCTGCTAACATATTCTGAGCTTCATGGGTGTAGGATGCATTTTTCGTGCCAAAAATATTTTTGGGAATTTCAGTGGTCTAGGATGCGAGTTAATGCCCCTTTGAGGCTGCACATGTTTTTGGGACATTCAGAGCTCTCTGACACAGATTTTGGCCCACCAACATTTTCTGGACTTTAGGGGGTCTAGGATGCCTCTAAACCCCTTTTTTCGGCCTCCAAAGTTTTCAACATTTTTGCAGGCCTAAAATGCATTTTAAGGCATTTTTGGGCTGCTAAACATTTTCAGAACTTTCAGGGGTGTAGTATTCATTTTTTGTGCCAAAAATATTTTTGGGAATGTCAGAGGTCTAGGATGCAGGTTAATGCCCGTTTCACTCTGCAAATGTTTTTGGGACATTCAGGGCTCTCTGACACCATTTTTGGGCCACCAACATTTTCTGGACTTTAGGGGGTCTAGGATGCCTGTAAACCCCTTTTTTGGTCCTTCAAAGTTTTCAACATTTTTGCAGGCCTAAAATGCATTTTAAGGCATTTTTGGGCTGCTAACATTTTCAGAACTTTCAGGGGTGTATTATGCATTTTTTGTGGCAAAAATATTTTTGGGAATTTCAGTGGTCTAGGATGCGGATTAATGCCCCTTTCAGGCTGCAAATGTTTTTGGGACATTCAGGGCTCTCTGACACCATTTTTGGGCCACAACCATTTTCTGGACTTTAGGGGGTCTAGGATGCCTGTAAACCCCTTTTTTGGACCTTCAAAGTCTTCAACATTTTTGTAGGCCTAAGATGCATTTTAAGTCCTTTTTTTGAGATGCCAACATTTTCTGATCTTTCAGGGTTGTAGGATGCATTTTTTTGTGCCAAAAATATTTTGGGGAATTTCAGTGGTCTAGGATGCGACTTAATGCCCCTTTCAGGCTGCAAATCTGTTTGGGACATTCAGAGCTCTTTGACACTGTTTTTGGGCCACCAACATTTTCTGGACTTTAGGGGGTCTAGGATGCCTGTAAACCCCTTTTTTGGTCCTTCAAAGTTTTCAACATTTTTGCAGGCCTAAAATGCATTTTAAGGCCTTAATTGGGCTGCTAACATATTCTGAGCTTCAGGGGTATAGGTTGCATTTTTTGTGCCACAAATATTTTTGGGTATTTCAGTGGTCTAGGATGCGGGTTAATGCCCGTTTCACTCTGCAAATGTTTTTGGAGCATTCAGGGCTCTCTGACACCATTTTTGGGCCACCAACATTTTCTGGACTTTAGGGGGTCTAGGATGCCTGTAAACCCCTTTTTTGGTCCTTCAAAGTTTTCAACATTTTTGCAGACCTAAAATGCATTTTAAGGCATTTTTGGGCTGCTAACATTTTCAGAACTTTCATGGGTGTAGTATGCATTTTTTGTGCCAAAAATATTTTTGGTTTTGGGAATTTCAGTGGTCTAGGATGCGTGTTAATGCCCGTTTCACTCTGCAAATGTTTTTGGGACATTCAGGGCTCTCTGACACCATTTTAGGGCCACAACCATTTTCTGGACTTTAGGGGGTCTGGGATGCCTGTAAACCCCTTTTTTGGTCCTTCAAAGTTTTCAACATTTTTGCAGGCCTAAAATGCATTTTAAGGCCTTTTTTTTGAGATGCCAACATTTTCTGATCTTTCAGGGTTGTAGGATGCATTTTTTGTGCCAAAAATATTTTTAGGAATTTCAGTGGTCTGGGATGTGGGTTAGTGCCACTTTCAGGCTGCAAATGTTTTTGGGACATTCAGAGCTCTCTGACACTATTTTTGGGCCACAAACATTTTCTGGACTTTAGGGGGTCTAGGATGCCTGTAAACCCCTTTTTTGGGCCTCCAAAGTTTTCAACATTTTTGCAGGCATAAAATGCATTTTAGGGCCTTTTTTGGGCTGCTAACATATTCTGAGCTTCATGGGTGTAGGATGCATTTTTCGTGGCAAAAATATTTTTGGGAATTTCAGTGGTCTAGGATGCGAGTTAATGCCCCTTTCAGGCTGACAATGTTTTTGGGACATTCAGAGCTCTCTGACACCATTTATGGGCCACCAACATTTTCTGGACTTTAGGGGGTCTCGGATGCCTGTAAACCCCTTTTTTGGTCCTTCAAAGTTTTAAACATTTTTGCAGGCCTAAAATGCATTTTAAGGCATATTTGGGCTGCTAACATTTTCAGAACTTTCAGGGGTGTAGTATGCATTTTTTGTGCCAAAAATATTTTTGGGCATTTCAGTGGTCTAGGATGCGGGTTAATGCCCCTTTCAGGCTGACAATGTTTTTGGGACATTCAGAGCTCTCTGACACCATTTATGGGCCACCAACATTTTCTGGACTTTAGGGGGTCTAGGATGCCTGTAAACCCCTTTTTTGGTTCTTCAAAGTTTTCAACATTTTTGCAGGCCTAAAATTCATTTTAAGGCCTTTTTTGGGCTGCTAACATATTCTGAGCTTCATGGGTGTAGGATGCATTTTTCGTGCCAAAAATATTTTTGGGAATTTCAGTAGTCTAGCATGCGGGTTAATGCCCCTTTGAGGCTGCAAATGTTTTTGGGACATTCAGAGCTCTCTGACACAGATTTTGGCCCACCAACATTTTCTGGACTTTAGGGGGTCTAGGATGCCTGTAAACCCCTTTTTTGGTCCTTCAAAGTTTTCAACATTTTTGCAGGCCTAAAATGCATTTTAAGGCCTTTTTTGGGCTGCTAACATATTCTGAGCTTCATGGGTGTAGGATGCATTTTTCGTGCCAAAAATATTTTTGGGAATTTCAGTGGTCTAGGATGCGGGTTAATGCCCCTTTCAGGCTGCAAATGTTTTTGGGACATTCAGGACTCTCTGACACCATTTTTGGGCCACCAACATTTTTTGGACTTTAGGGGTCTAGGATGCCTGTAAACCCCTTTTTTGGTCATTCAAAGTTTTCAACATTTTGCAGGCCTAAAATGCATTTTAAGGCCTTTTTTGGGCTGCTAACATATTCTGAGCTTCATGGGTGTAGGATGCATTTTTCGTGCCAAAGATATTTTTGGGAATTTCAGTTGTCTAGGATGCGGGTTAATGCCCCTTTGAGGCTGCACATGTTTTTGGGACATTCAGAGCTCTCTGACACAGATTTTGGCCCACCAACATTTTCTGGACTTTAGGGGGTCTAGGATGCCTCTAAACCCCTTTTTTCGGCCTCCAAAGTTTTCAACATTTTTGCAGGCCTAAAATGCATTTTAAGGCCTTTTTTGGGCTGCTAACATATTCTGAGCTTCAGGGGTATAGGTTGCATTTTTTGTGCCAAAAATATTTTTTGGAGTTTCAGTGGTCTAGGATGCGGGTTAATGCCCCTTTCAGGCTGCAAATGTTTTGGGACATTCAGAGCTCTCTGACACAGATTTTGGCCCACCAACATTTTCTGGACTTTAGGGGGTCTAGAATGCCTGTAAACACCTTTTTTGGTCCTTCAAAGTTTTCAACATGTTTGCAGGCCTAAAATGCATTTTAAGGCATTTTTGGGCTGCTAACATTTTCAGAACTTTCAGGGGAGTAGTATGCATTTTTTGTGCCAAAAATATTTTTGGGAATTTCAGTGGTCTAGGATGCGGGTTAATGCCCGTTTCACTCTGCAAATGTTTTTGGAGCATTCAGGGCTCTCTGACACCATTTTTGGGCCACCAACATTTTCTGGACTTTAGGGTGTCTAGGATGCCTGTAAACCCCTTTTTTGGTCCTTCAAAGTTTTCAACATTTTTGCAGGCCTAAAATGCATTTTAAGGCATTTTTGGGCTGCTAACATTTTCAGAACTTTCAGGGGTGTAGTATGCATTTTTTGTGCCAAAAATATTTTTGGTTTTGGGAATTTCAGTGGTCTAGGATGCGTGTTAATGCCCGTTTCACTCTGCAAATGTTTTTGGGACATTCAGGGCTCTCTGACACCATTTTTGGGCCACCAACATTTTCTGGATTTTAGGGGGTCTAGGATGCCTGTAAACCCCTTTTTTGGTCCGTCAAAGTTTTCAACATTTTTGCAGGCCTAAAATGCATTTTAAGGCCTTTTTTGGGCTGCTAACATATTCTGAGCTTCATGGGTGTAGGATGCATTTTTCGTGCCAAAAATATTTTTGGGAATTTCAGTGGTCTAGGATGCGGGTTAATGCCCCTTTGAGGCTGCAAATGTTTTTGGGACATTCAGAGCTCTCTGACACAGATTTTGGCCCACCAACATTTTCTGGACTTTAGGGGGTCTAGGATGATTCTAAACCCCTTTTTTCGGCCTCCAAAGTTTTCAACATTTTTGCAGGCCTAAAATGCATTTTAAGGCATTTTTGGGCTGCTAACATTTTCAGAACTTTCAGGGGTGTAGTATGCATTTTTTGTGCCAAAAATATTTTGGGAATTTCAGTGGTCTAGGATGCGGGTTAATGCCCCTTTGAGGCTGCAAATGTTTTTGGGACATTCAGGGCTCTCTGACACCATTTTAGGGCCACAACCATTTTCTGGACTTTAGGGGGTCTAGGATGCCTGTAAACCCCTTTTTTGGTCCTTCAAAGTTTTCAACATTTTTGCAGGCCTAAAATGCATTTTAAGGCCTTTTTTGAGATGCCAACATTTTCTGATCTTTCAGGGTTGTAGGATGCATTTTTTGTGCCAAAAATATTTTTAGGAATTTCAGTGGTCTGGGATGTGGGTTAGTGCCACTTTCAGGCTGCAAATGTTTTTGGGACATTCAGAGCTCTCTGACACTGTTTTTGGGCCACAAACATTTTCTGGATTTTAGGGGGTCTAGGATGCCTGTAACCCCTTTTTTGGGCCTCCAAAGTTTTCAACATGTTTGCAGGCATAAAATGCATTTTAAGGCCTTTTTTGGGCTGCTAACATATTCTGAGCTTCATGGGTGTAGGATGCATTTTTCGTGGCAAAAATATTTTTGGGAATTTCAGTGGTCTAGGATGCGAGTTAATACCCCTTTCAGGCTGACAATGTTTTTGGGACATTCAGAGCTCTCTGACACCATTTATGGGCCACCAACATTTTCTGGACTTTAGGGGGTCTAGGATGCCTGTAAACCCCTTTTTTGGTCCTTCAAAGTTTTCAACATTTTTGCAGGCCTAAAATGCATTTTAAGGCATTTTTGGGCTGCTAACATTTTCAGAACTTTCAGGGGTGTAGTATGCATTTTTTGTGCCAAAAATATTTTTGGGCATTTCAGTGGTCTAGGATGCGGGTTAATGCCCCTTTCAGGCTGCAAATGTTTTTGGGACATTCAAGGCTCTCTGACACCATTTTTGAGCCACCAACATTTTCTGGACTTTAGGGGGTCTAGGATGCCTGTAAACCCCTTTTTTGGTCCTTCAAAGTTTTCAACATTTTTACAGGCCTAAAATGCATTTTAAGGCCTTTTTTTTTGGCTGCTAACATATTCTGAGCTTTCAGGGGTGTAGGATGCATTTTTCATGCCAAAAATATTTTTGGGAATTTCAGTGGTCTAGGATGCGGGTTAATGCCCCTTTCAGGCTGCAAATATTTTTGGGACATTCAGGGCTCTCTGACACAGATTTTGGCCCACCAACATTTTCTGGACTTAAGGGGGTCTAGGATGCCTGTAAACCCCTTTTTTGGACCTTCAAAGTTTTCAACATTTTTGTAGGCTTAAGATGCATTTTAAGTCCTTTTTTTTGAGATGCCAACATTTTCTGATCTTTCAGGGTTGTAGGATGCATTTTTTGTGCAAAAAATATTTTTGGGAATTTCAGTGGTCTGGGATGTGGGTTAGTGCCACTTTCAGGCTGCAAATGTTTTTGGGACATTCAGACCTCTCTGACACCGATTTTGGCCCACCAACATTTTCTGGACTTTCGGGGGTCTAGGATGCCTGTAAACCCCTTTTTTCTACCTCCAAAGTTTTCAACATTTTTGCAAGCCTAAGAAGCATTTTAAGTCCTTTTTTTGAACTGCAAACATTTTCTGATCTTTCAGGGTTGTAGGATGCATTTTTTGTGGCAAAAATATTTTGGGGAATTTCAGTGGTCTAGGATGCGACTTAATGCCCCTTTCAGGCTGCAAATCTGTTTGGGACATTCAGGGCTCTCTGACACTGTTTTTGGGCCACAAACATTTTCTGGACTTTAGGGGGTCTAGGATGCCTGCAAACCCCTTTTTTGGTCCTTCAAAGTTTTCAACATTTTTGCAGGACTAAAATTCATTTTAAGACCTTTTTTTGGGCTACTAACATATTCTGAGCTTTCAGGGGTGTAGGATGCATTTTTCATGCCAAAAATATTTTTGGGAATTTCAGTGGTCTAGGATGCGGGTTAATGCCCGTTTCACTCTGCAAATGTTTTTGGGGCATTCAGAGCTCTCTGACACAGATTTTGGCCCACCAACATTTTCTGGACTTAAGGGGGTCTAGGATGCCTGTAAACCCCTTTTTTGGACCTTCAAAGTTTTCAACATTTTTGTAGGCATAAGATGCATTTTAAGTCCTTTTTTTGAGATGCCAACATTTTCTGATCTTTCAGGATTGTAGGATGCATTTTTTGTGCCAAAAATATTTTTGGGAATTTCAGTGGTCTGGGATGTGGGTTAGTGCCACTTTCAGGCTGCAAATGTTTTTGGGACATTCAGAGCTCTCTGACACCGATTTTGGCCCACCAACATTTTCTGGACTTTCGGGGGTCTAGGATGCCTGTAAACCCCTTTTTTCGGCCTCCAAAGTTTTCAACATTTGTGCAGGCCTAAGAAGCATTTTAAGTCCTTTTTTTGAGCTGCCAACATTTTCTGATCTTTCAGGGTTGTAGGATGCATTTTTTGTGGCAAAAATATTTTGGGGAATTTCAGTGTTCTAGGATGCGACTTAATGCCCCTTTCAGGCTGCAAATCTGTTTGGGACATTCAGAGCTCTCTGACACTGTTTTTGGGCCACAAACATTTTCTGGACTTTAGGGGGTCTAGGATGCCTGTAAACCCCATTTTTGGGCCTCCAAAGTTTTCAAAATTTTTGCAGGCGTAAAATGCATTTTAAGGACTTTTTTGGGCTGCTAACATATTCTGAGCTTCAGGGGTATAGGTTACATTGTTCGTGCCAAAAATATTTTTTGGAGTTTCAGTGGTCTAGGATGCGGGTTAATGCCCCTTTCAGGCTGCAAATGTTTTTGGGACATTCAGCGCTCTCTGACACCATTTTTGGGCCACCACCATTTTCTGGACTTTAGTGGGTCTAGGATGCCTGTAAACCCCTTTTTTGGTCCTTCAAAGTTTTCAACATTTTTGCAGGCCTAAAATTCATTTTAAGGCCTTTTTTGGGCTGCTAACATATTCTGAGCTTTCAGGGGTGTAGGATGCATTTTTCATGCCAAAAATATTTTTGGGAATTTCAGTGGTCTAGGATGCGGGTTAATGCCCGTTTCACTCTGCAAATGTTTTTGGGGCATTCAGAGCTCTCTGACACAGATTTTGGCCCACCAACATTTTCTGGACTTAAGGGGTCTAGGATGCCTGTAAACCCCTTTTTTGGACCTTCAAAGTTTTCAACATTTTTGTAGGCTTAAGATGCATTTTAAGTCCTTTTTTTGAGATGCCAACATTTTCTGATCTTTCAGGGTTGTAGGATGCATTTTTTGTGCCAAAAATATTTTTGGGAATTTCAGTGGTCTGGGATGTGGGTTAGTGCCACTTTCAGGCTGCAAATGTTTTTGGGACATTCAGACCTCTCTGACACCGATTTTGGCCCACCAATATTTTCTGGACTTTCGGGGGTCTAGGATGCCTGTGAACCCCTTTTTTCTACCTCCAAAGTTTTTAACAATTTTGCAAGCCTAAAATGCATTTTAAGGCCTTTTTTTGAGATGCCAACATTTCTGATCTTTCAGGGTTGTAGGATGCATTTTTTGTGCCAAAAATATTTTTGGGAATTTCAGCAGTCTAGGATGCCGGTTAATGCCCGTTTCACTCTGCAAATGTTTTTGGAACATTCAGGGCTCTCCGACACCATTTTTGGGCCACCACCATTTTCTGGACTTTAGTGGGTCTAGTATGCCTGTAAACCCCTTTTTTGGTCCTTCAAAGTTTTCAACATTTTTGCAGGCCTAAAATGCATTTGAAGGCCTTTTTTGGGCTGCTAACATATTCTGAGCTTTCAGGGGTGTAGGATGCATTTTTCGTGCCAAAAATATTTTTAGGAATTTCAGTGGTCTAGGATGCGGGTTAATGCCCCTTTCAGGCTGCAAATATTTTTGGGACATTCAGGGCTCTCTGACACCATTTTTGGGCCACCAACATTTTCTGGACTTTAGGGGGTCTAGGATGCCTGTAAACCCCTTTTTTGGTCCTTCAAAGTTTTCAATATTTTTGCAGGAATAAAATGCATGTTAAGGCCTTTTTTGGGCTGCTAACATATTCTGAGCTTCAGGGGTTTAGGATGCATTTTTCGTGCAAAACATATTTTTGGAAATTTCAGTGGTCTAGAATGTGGGTTAATGCCCCTTTCAGGCTGCAAATGTTTTTGGGAATTTAGAGCTCTCTGACACCATTTTTGAGCCACAATCATTTTCTGGACTTTAGAGGGTCTAGGATGCCTGTAACCCCTTTTTTGGGCCTCCAAAGTTTTCAACATTTTTGCAGGCCTAAAATGCATGTTAAGGCCTTTTTTGGGCTGCTAACATATTCTGAGCTTCAGGGGTATAGGTTGCATTTTTCATGCCAAAAATATCTTGGGGAATTTCAGTGGTCTAGAATGCGGCTTAATGCCCCTTTCAGGCTGCAAATGTTTTTGGGACATTCAGAGCTCTCTGACACCATTTTTGGGCCACAACCATTTTCTGGACTTTAGGGGGTCTAGGATGCCTGTAAACTCTTTTTTGGGCCTCCAAAGCTTTCAACATTTTTGCAGGCCTAAAATGCATTTTAAGGCCTTTTTTGGGCTGCTAAAATATTCTGAGCTTTCAGGGGTGTAGAATACATTTTTCGTGCCAAAAATATTTTTGGGAATTTCAGTGGTCTAGAATGCGGGTTATTGCCTCTTTCAGGCTGCAAATGTTTTTGGGACATTCAGGACTTTCTGACACCATTTTTGGGCCACCAACATTTTCTGGACCTTAGGGGGTCTAGGATGCCTGTAAACCCCTTTTTTGGTCCTTCAAAGTTTTCAACATTTTTGCAGGCCTAAAATTCATTTTAAGGCCTTTTTTGGGCTGCTAAAATATTCTGAGCTTTCAGGGGTGTAGAATACATTTTTCGTGCCAAAAATATTTTTGGGAATTTCAGTGGTCTAGAATGCGGGTTATTGCCTCTTTCAGGCTGCAAATGTTTTTGGGACATTCAGGACTTTCTGACACCATTTTTGGGCCACCAACATTTTCTGGACCTTAGGGGGTCTAGGATGCCTGTAAACCCCTTTTTTGGTCCTTCAAAGTTTTCAACATTTTTGCAGGCCTAAAATTCATTTTAAGGCCTTTTTTGGGCTGCTAACATATTCTGAGCTTTCAGGGGTGTTGGATGCATTTTTCATGCCAAAAATATTTTTGGTATTTTCAGTGGTCTAGGATGCGGGTTAATGCCGTTTCACTCTGCAAATGTTTTTGGGGCATTCAGAGCTCTCTGACACAGATTTTGGCCCACCAACATTTTCTGGACTTTAGGGGGTCTAGGATGCCTCTAAACCCCTTTTTTCCACCTCCAAAGTTTTCTACATTTTTGCAGGCCTAAGATGCACTTTAAGGCCTTTTTTGGGCTGCTAACATTTTCAGAACTTTCAGGGGTGTAATATGCATTTTTTGTGCCAAAAATATTTTTGGGACTTTCAGTAGTCTAGGATGCCGGTTAATGCCCGTTTCACTCTGCAAATGTTTTTGGGACATTCAGGGCTCTCTGACACCATTTTTGGGCCACCACCATTTTCTGGACTTTAGTGGGTTGAGGGTGCCTGTAAACCCCTTTTTTGGTCCTTCAAAGTTTTCAACATTTTTGCAGGCCTAAAATGCATTTTAAGGCCTTAATTGGGCTGCTAACATATTCTGAGCTTCCGGGGTATAGGTTGCATTTTTCATGCCAAAAATATTTTGGGGAATTTCAGTGGTCTAGGATGCGGCTTAATGCCCCTTTCAGGCTGCAAATGTTTTTGGGACATTCAGACCTCTCTGACACCGATTTTGGCCCACCAATATTTTCTGGACTTTCGGGGGTCTAGGATGCCTGTGAACCCCTTTTTTCTACCTCCAAAGTTTTCAACAATTTTGCAAGCCTAAAATGCATTTTAAGGCCTTTTTTTGAGATGCCAACATTTTCTGATCTTTCAGGGTTGTAGGATGCATTTTTTGTGCCAAAAATATTTTTGGGAATTTCAGTGGTCTGGGATGTGGGTTAGTGCCACTTTCAGGCTGCAAATGTTTTTGGGACATTCAGACCTCTCTGACACCGATTTTGGCCCACCAATATTTTCTGGACTTTCGGGGGTCTAGGATGCCTGTGAACCCCTTTTTTCTACCTCCAAAGTTTTCAACAATTTTGCAAGCCTAAAATGCATTTTAAGGCCTTTTTTTGAGATGCCAACATTTTCTGATCTTTCAGGGTTGTAGGATGCATTTTTTGTGCCAAAAATATTTTTGGGAATTTCAGCAGTCTAGGATGCCGGTTAATGCCCGTTTCACTCTGCAAATGTTTTTGGAACATTCAGGGCTCTCCGACACCATTTTTGGGCCACCACCATTTTCTGGACTTTAGTGGGTCTAGTATGCCTGTAAACCCCTTTTTTGGTCCTTCAAAGTTTTCAACATTTTTGCAGGCCTAAAATGCATTTGAAGGCCTTTTTTGGGCTGCTAACATATTCTGAGCTTTCAGGGGTGTAGGATGCATTTTTCGTGCCAAAAATATTTTTGGGAATTTCAGTGGTCTAGGATGCGGGTTAATGCCCCTTTCAGGCTGCAAATATTTTTGGGACATTCAGGGCTCTCTGACACCATTTTTGGGCCACCAACATTTTCTGGACTTTAGGGGGTCTAGGATGCCTGTAAACACCTTTTTTGGTCCTTCAAAGTTTTCAATATTTTTGCAGGCCTAAAATGCATGTTAAGGCCTTTTTTTGGCTGCTAACATTTTCAGAACTTTCAGGGGTGTAGTATGCATTTTTTGTGCCAAAAATATTTTTGGGCATTTCAGTGGTCTAGGATGCGGGTTAATGCCCCTTTCAGGCTGCAAATGTTTTTGGGAATTTAGGGCTCTCTGACACCATTTTTTAGCCACAATCATTTTCTGGACTTTAGGGGGTCTAGGATACCTGTAACCCCTTTTTTGGGCCTCCAAAGTTTTCAACATTTTTGCAGGCCTAAAATGCATTTTAAGGCCTTTTTTGGGCTGCTAACATATTCTGAGCTTTCAGGGGTGTAGGATGCATTTTTCATGCCAAAAATATTTTTGGGAATTTCAGTGGTCTAGGATGCGGGTTAATGCCCATTTCACTCTGCAAATGTTTTTGGGGCATTCAGAGCTCTCTGACACAGATTTTGGCCCACCAACATTTTCTGGACTTTCGGGGTCTAGGATGCCTGTAAACCCCTTTTTTGGACCTTCAAAGTTTTCAACATTTTTGTAGGCTTAAGATGCATTTTAAGTCTTTTTTTTTGAGATGCCAACATTTTCTGATCTTTCAGGGTTGTAGGATGCATTTTTTGTGCCAAAAATATTTTTAGGAATTTCAGTGGTCTGGGATGTGGGTTAGTGCCACTTTCAGGCTGCAAATGTTTTTGGGACATTCAGAGCTCTCTGACACCGATTTTGGCCCACCAACATTTTCTGGACTTTAGGGGGTCTAGGATGCCTGTAAACCCCTTTTTTCGGCCTCCAAAGTGTTCAACATTTGTGCAGGCCTAAGAAGCATTTTAAGTCCTTTTTTTGAGCTGCCAACATTTTCTGATCTTTCAGGGTTGTAGGATGCATTTTTTGTGGCAAAAATATTTTTGGGAATTTCAGTGGTCTAGGATGCGGGTTAATGCCCCTTTCAGGCTGCAAATGTTTTTGGGACATTCAAGGCTCTCTGACACCATTTTTGGGCCACCAACATTTTCTGGACTTTAGGGGGTCGAGGATGCCTGTAAACCCCTTTTTTGGTCCTTCAAAGTTTTCAACATTTTTACAGGCCTAAAATGCATTTTAAGGCCTTTTTTGGGCTGCTAACATATTCTGAGCTTCATGGGTGTAGGATGCATTTTTCGTGCCAAAAATATTTTGGGGAATTTCAGTGGTCTAGGATGCGGCTTAATGCCCCTTTCAGGCTGCAAATGTTTTTGGGACATTCAGAGCTCTCTGACCGATATTGGCCCACCAACATTTTCTGGACTTTAGGGGGTCTAGGATGCCTGTAAACCCCTTTTTTGGGCCTCCAATGTTTTCAACATTTTTGCAGGCCTAAAATGCATGTTAAGGCCTTTCTTGGGCTGCTAACATATTCTGAGCTTCAGGGGTGTAGGATGCATTTTTTGTGCAAAAAATATTTTTTGGAAATTTCAGTGGTCTAGGATGCGGGTTAATGCCCCTTTCAGGCTGCACATGTTTTTGGGACATTCAGAGCTCTCTGACATATATTTTGGCCCACCAACATTTTCTGGACTTTAGGGGGTCTAGGATGCCTCTAAACTCCTTTTTTCCACCTCCAAAGTTTTCAACATTTTTGCAGGCCTAAAATGCATTTTAAGGCATTTTTGGGCTGCTAACATTTTCAGAACTTTCAGGGGTGTAGTATGCATTTTTTGTGCCAAAAATATTTTTGGGCATTTCAGTAGTCTATGATGCTGGTTAATGCCCGTTTCACACTGCAAATGTTTTTGGAACATTCAGGGCTCTCTGACACCATTTTTGGGCCACCACCATTTTCTGGACTTAAGTGGGTCTAGGATGCCTGTAAACCCCTTTTTTGGTCCTTCAAAGTTTTCAACATTTTTGCAGGCCTAAAATGCATTTTAAGGCCTTAATTGGGCTGCTAACATATTCTGAGCTTCAGGGGTATAGGTTGCATTTTTCATGCCAAAAATATTTTGGGGAATTTCAGTGGTCTAGGATGCGGCTTAATGCCCCTTTCAGGCTGCAAATGTTTTTGGGACATTCAGAGCTCTCTGACCGATTTTGGCCCACCAACATTTTCTGGACTTTAGGGGGTCTAGGATGCCTGTAAACCCCTTTTTTGGGCCTCCAAAGTTTTCAACATTTTTGCAGGCCTAAAATGCATTTGAAGGCCTTTTTTGGGCTGCTAACATATTCTGAGCTTCATGGGTGTAGGATGCATTTTTCGTGCCAAAAATATTTTTGGGAATTTCAGTGGTCTAGGATGCGGGTTAATGCCGCTTTGAGGCTGCAAATGTTTTTGGGACATTCAGAGCTCTCTGACACAGATTTTGGCCCACCAACATTTTCTGGACTTTAGGGGGTCTAGGATGCCTCTAAACCCCTTTTTTCGGCCTCCAAAGTTTTCAACATGTTTGCAGGCCTAAAATGCATTTTAATATCTTTTTTGGGCTGCTAACATATTCTGAGCTTCATGGGTGTAGTATTCATTTTTTGTGCGAAAAATATTTTTGGAAATGTCAGAGGTCTAGGATGCGGGTTAATGCCCCTTTCAGGCTGCAAATGTTTTTGGGACATTCAAGGCTCTCTGACACCATTTTTGAGCCACCAACATTTTCTGGACTTTAGGGGGTCTAGGATGCCTGTAAACCCCTTTTTTGGTCCTTCAAAGTTTTCAACATTTTTGCAGGCCTAAAATGCATTTTAAGGCATTTTTGGGCTGCTAACATTTTCAGAACTTTCAGGGGTGTAGTATGCATTTTTCATGCCAAAAATATTTTTGGGAATTTCAGTGGTCTAGGATGCGGGTTAATGCCCCTTTCAGGCTGCAAATATTTTTGGGACATTCAGGGCTCTCTGACACAGATTTTGGCCCACCAACATTTTCTGGACTTAAGGGGGTCTAGGATGCCTGTAAACCCCTTTTTTGGACCTTCAAAGTTTTCAACATTTTTGTAGGCTTAAGATGCATTTTAAGTCCTTTTTTTGAGCTGCCAACATTTTCTGATCTTTCAGGGTTGTAGGATGCATTTTTTGTGGCAAAAATATTTTTGGGAATTTCTAGTGGTCTAGGATGCGGGTTAATGCCCCTTTCAGGCTGCAAATGTTTTTGGGACATTCAAGGCTCTCTGACACCATTTTTGGGCCACCAACATTTTCTGGACTTTAGGGGGTCGAGGATGCCTGTAAACCCCTTTTTTGGTCCTTCAAAGTTTTCAACATTTTTACAGGCCTAAAATGCATTTTAAGGCCTTTTTTGGGCTGCTAACATATTCTGAGCTTCATGGGTGTAGGATGCATTTTTCGTGCCAAAAATATTTTGGGGAATTTCAGTGGTCTAGGATGCGGCTTAATGCCCCTTTCAGGCTGCAAATGTTTTTGGGACATTCAGAGCTCTCTGACCGATATTGGCCCACCAACATTTTCTGGACTTTAGGGGGTCTAGGATGCCTGTAAACCCCTTTTTTGGGCCTCCAATGTTTTCAACATTTTTGCAGGCCTAAAATGCATGTTAAGGCCTTTCTTGGGCTGCTAACATATTCTGAGCTTCAGGGGTGTAGGATGCATTTTTCGTGCAAAAAATATTTTTTGGAAATTTCAGTGGTCTAGGATGCGGGTTAATGCCCCTTTCAGGCTGCACATGTTTTTGGGACATTCAGAGCTCTCTGACATATATTTTGGCCCACCAACATTTTCTGGACTTTAGGGGGTCTAGGATGCCTCTAAACTCCTT
Organism: Ambystoma mexicanum; assembly: GCF_040938575.1. Lineage (NCBI taxonomy): Eukaryota > Metazoa > Chordata > Amphibia > Caudata > Ambystomatidae > Ambystoma > Ambystoma mexicanum. The sequence continues at coordinate 730,794,026 of NC_090939.1, read as the reverse complement.
TTTTCCACCTCCAAAGTTTTCAACATTTTTGCAGGCCTAAAATGCATTTTAAGGCATTTTTGGGCTGCTAACATTTTCAGAACTTTCAGGGGTGTAGTATGCATTTTTTGTGCCAAAAATATTTTTGGGCATTTCAGTAGTCTATGATGCTGGTTAATGCCCGTTTCACACTGCAAATGTTTTTGGAACATTCAGGGCTCTCTGACACCATTTTTGGGCCACCACCATTTTCTGGACTTAAGTGGGTCTAGGATGCCTGTAAACCCCTTTTTTGGTCCTTCAAAGTTTTCAACATTTTTGCAGGCCTAAAATGCATTTTAAGGCCTTAATTGGGCTGCTAACATATTCTGAGCTTCAGGGGTATAGGTTGCATTTTTCATGCCAAAAATATTTTGGGGAATTTCAGTGGTCTAGGATGCGGCTTAATGCCCCTTTCAGGCTGCAAATGTTTTTGGGACATTCAGAGCTCTCTGACCGATTTTGGCCCACCAACATTTTCTGGACTTTAGGGGGTCTAGGATGCCTGTAAACCCCTTTTTTGGGCCTCCAAAGTTTTCAACATTTTTGCAGGCCTAAAATGCATTTGAAGGCCTTTTTTGGGCTGCTAACATATTCTGAGCTTCATGGGTGTAGGATGCATTTTTCGTGCCAAAAATATTTTTGGGAATTTCAGTGGTCTAGGATGCGGGTTAATGCCGCTTTGAGGCTGCAAATGTTTTTGGGACATTCAGAGCTCTCTGACACAGATTTTGGCCCACCAACATTTTCTGGACTTTAGGGGGTCTAGGATGCCTCTAAACCCCTTTTTTCGGCCTCCAAAGTTTTCAACATGTTTGCAGGCCTAAAATGCATTTTAATATCTTTTTTGGGCTGCTAACATATTCTGAGCTTCATGGGTGTAGTATTCATTTTTTGTGCGAAAAATATTTTTGGAAATGTCAGAGGTCTAGGATGCGGGTTAATGCCCCTTTCAGGCTGCAAATGTTTTTGGGACATTCAAGGCTTTCTGACACCATTTTTGAGCCACCAACATTTTCTGGACTTTAGGGGGTCTAGGATGCCTGTAAACCCCTTTTTTGGTCCTTCAAAGTTTTCAACATTTTTGCAGGCCTAAAATGCATTTTAAGGCATTTTTGGGCTGCTAACATTTTCAGAACTTTCAGGGGTGTAGTATGCATTTTTCATGCCAAAAATATTTTTGGGAATTTCAGTGGTCTAGGATGCGGGTTAATGCCCCTTTCAGGCTGCAAATATTTTTGGGACATTCAGGGCTCTCTGACACAGATTTTGGCCCACCAACATTTTCTGGACTTAAGGGGGTCTAGGATGCCTGTAAACCCCTTTTTTGGACCTTCAAAGTTTTCAACATTTTTGTAGGCTTAAGATGCATTTTAAGTCCTTTTTTTGAGCTGCCAACATTTTCTGATCTTTCAGGGTTGTAGGATGCATTTTTTGTGGCAAAAATATTTTTGGGAATTTCAGTGGTCTAGGATGCGGGTTAATGCCCCTTTCAGGCTGCAAATGTTTTTGGGACATTCAAGGCTCTCTGACACCATTTTTGGGCCACCAACATTTTCTGGACTTTAGGGGGTCGAGGATGCCTGTAAACCCCTTTTTTGGTCCTTCAAAGTTTTCAACATTTTTACAGGCCTAAAATGCATTTTAAGGCCTTTTTTGGGCTGCTAACATATTCTGAGCTTCATGGGTGTAGGATGCATTTTTCGTGCCAAAAATATTTTGGGGAATTTCAGTGGTCTAGGATGCGGCTTAATGCCCCTTTCAGGCTGCAAATGTTTTTGGGACATTCAGAGCTCTCTGACCGATATTGGCCCACCAACATTTTCTGGACTTTAGGGGGTCTAGGATGCCTGTAAACCCCTTTTTTGGGCCTCCAATGTTTTCAACATTTTTGCAGGCCTAAAATGCATGTTAAGGCCTTTCTTGGGCTGCTAACATATTCTGAGCTTCAGGGGTGTAGGATGCATTTTTCGTGCAAAAAATATTTTTTGGAAATTTCAGTGGTCTAGGATGCGGGTTAATGCCCCTTTCAGGCTGCACATGTTTTTGGGACATTCAGAGCTCTCTGACATATATTTTGGCCCACCAACATTTTCTGGACTTTAGGGGGTCTAGGATGCCTCTAAACTCCTTTTTTCCACCTCCAAAGTTTTCAACATTTTTGCAGGCCTAAAATGCATTTTAAGGCATTTTTGGGCTGCTAACATTTTCAGAACTTTCAGGGGTGTAGTATGCATTTTTTGTGCCAAAAATATTTTTGGGCATTTCAGTAGTCTATGATGCTGGTTAATGCCCGTTTCACACTGCAAATGTTTTTGGAACATTCAGGGCTCTCTGACACCATTTTTGGGCCACCACCATTTTCTGGACTTTAGTGGGTCTAGGATGCCTGTAAACCCCTTTTTTGGTCCTTCAAAGTTTTCAACATTTTTGCAGGCCTAAAATGCATTTTAAGGCCTTAATTGGGCTGCTAACATATTCTGAGCTTCAGGGGTATAGGTTGCATTTTTCATGCCAAAAATATTTTGGGGAATTTCAGTGGTCTAGGATGCGGCTTAATGCCCCTTTCAGGCTGCAAATGTTTTTGGGACATTCAGAGCTCTCTGACCGATTTTGGCCCACCAACATTTTCTGGACTTTAGGGGGTCTAGGATGCCTGTAAACCCCTTTTTTGGGCCTCCAAAGTTTTCAACATTTTTGCAGGCCTAAAATGCATTTTAAGTCCTTTTTTTGAACTGCAAACATTTTCTGATCTTTCAGGGTTGTAGGATGCATTTTTTGTGGCAAAAATATTTTGGGGAATTTCAGTGGTCTAGGATGCGACTTAATGCCCCTTTCAGGCTGCAAATCTGTTTGGGACATTCAGGGCTCTCTGACACTGTTTTTGGGCCACAAACATTTTCTGGACTTTAGGGGGTCTAGGATGCCTGCAAACCCCTTTTTTGGTCCTTCAAAGTTTTCAACATTTTTGCAGGACTAAAATTCATTTTAAGACCTTTTTTTGGGCTACTAACATATTCTGAGCTTTCAGGGGTGTAGGATGCATTTTTCATGCCAAAAATATTTTTGGGAATTTCAGTGGTCTAGGATGCGGGTTAATGCCCGTTTCACTCTGCAAATGTTTTTGGGGCATTCAGAGCTCTCTGACACAGATTTTGGCCCACCAACATTTTCTGGACTTAAGGGGGTCTAGGATGCCTGTAAACCCCTTTTTTGGACCTTCAAAGTTTTCAACATTTTTGTAGGCATAAGATGCATTTTAAGTCCTTTTTTTGAGATGCCAACATTTTCTGATCTTTCAGGATTGTAGGATGCATTTTTTGTGCCAAAAATATTTTTGGGAATTTCAGTGGTCTGGGATGTGGGTTAGTGCCACTTTCAGGCTGCAAATGTTTTTGGGACATTCAGAGCTCTCTGACACCGATTTTGGCCCACCAACATTTTCTGGACTTTCGGGGGTCTAGGATGCCTGTAAACCCCTTTTTTCGGCCTCCAAAGTTTTCAACATTTGTGCAGGCCTAAGAAGCATTTTAAGTCCTTTTTTTGAGCTGCCAACATTTTCTGATCTTTCAGGGTTGTAGGATGCATTTTTTGTGGCAAAAATATTTTGGGGAATTTCAGTGTTCTAGGATGCGACTTAATGCCCCTTTCAGGCTGCAAATCTGTTTGGGACATTCAGAGCTCTCTGACACTGTTTTTGGGCCACAAACATTTTCTGGACTTTAGGGGGTCTAGGATGCCTGTAAACCCCATTTTTGGGCCTCCAAAGTTTTCAAAATTTTTGCAGGCGTAAAATGCATTTTAAGGACTTTTTTGGGCTGCTAACATATTCTGAGCTTCAGGGGTATAGGTTACATTGTTCGTGCCAAAAATATTTTTTGGAGTTTCAGTGGTCTAGGATGCGGGTTAATGCCCCTTTCAGGCTGCAAATGTTTTTGGGACATTCAGCGCTCTCTGACACCATTTTTGGGCCACCACCATTTTCTGGACTTTAGTGGGTCTAGGATGCCTGTAAACCCCTTTTTTGGTCCTTCAAAGTTTTCAACATTTTTGCAGGCCTAAAATTCATTTTAAGGCCTTTTTTGGGCTGCTAACATATTCTGAGCTTTCAGGGGTGTAGGATGCATTTTTCATGCCAAAAATATTTTTGGGAATTTCAGTGGTCTAGGATGCGGGTTAATGCCCGTTTCACTCTGCAAATGTTTTTGGGGCATTCAGAGCTCTCTGACACAGATTTTGGCCCACCAACATTTTCTGGACTTAAGGGGTCTAGGATGCCTGTAAACCCCTTTTTTGGACCTTCAAAGTTTTCAACATTTTTGTAGGCTTAAGATGCATTTTAAGTCCTTTTTTTGAGATGCCAACATTTTCTGATCTTTCAGGGTTGTAGGATGCATTTTTTGTGCCAAAAATATTTTTGGGAATTTCAGTGGTCTGGGATGTGGGTTAGTGCCACTTTCAGGCTGCAAATGTTTTTGGGACATTCAGACCTCTCTGACACCGATTTTGGCCCACCAATATTTTCTGGACTTTCGGGGGTCTAGGATGCCTGTGAACCCCTTTTTTCTACCTCCAAAGTTTTCAACAATTTTGCAAGCCTAAAATGCATTTTAAGGCCTTTTTTTGAGATGCCAACATTTTCTGATCTTTCAGGGTTGTAGGATGCATTTTTTGTGCCAAAAATATTTTTGGGAATTTCAGCAGTCTAGGATGCCGGTTAATGCCCGTTTCACTCTGCAAATGTTTTTGGAACATTCAGGGCTCTCCGACACCATTTTTGGGCCACCACCATTTTCTGGACTTTAGTGGGTCTAGTATGCCTGTAAACCCCTTTTTTGGTCCTTCAAAGTTTTCAACATTTTTGCAGGCCTAAAATGCATTTGAAGGCCTTTTTTGGGCTGCTAACATATTCTGAGCTTTCAGGGGTGTAGGATGCATTTTTCGTGCCAAAAATATTTTTAGGAATTTCAGTGGTCTAGGATGCGGGTTAATGCCCCTTTCAGGCTGCAAATATTTTTGGGACATTCAGGGCTCTCTGACACCATTTTTGGGCCACCAACATTTTCTGGACTTCAGGGGGTCTAGGATGCCTGTAAACCCCTTTTTTGGTCCTTCAAAGTTTTCAATATTTTTGCAGGAATAAAAGGCATGTTAAGGCCTTTTTTGGGCTGCTAACATATTCTGAGCTTCAGGGGTTTAGGATGCATTTTTCGTGCAAAACATATTTTTGGAAATTTCAGTGGTCTAGAATGTGGGTTAATGCCCCTTTCAGGCTGCAAATGTTTTTGGGAATTTAGAGCTCTCTGACACCATTTTTGAGCCACAATCATTTTCTGGACTTTAGAGGGTCTAGGATGCCTGTAACCCCTTTTTTGGGCCTCCAAAGTTTTCAACATTTTTGCAGGCCTAAAATGCATTTTAAGGCCTTTTTTGGGCTGCTAACATATTCTGAGCTTCAGGGGTATAGGTTGCATTTTTCATGCCAAAAATATCTTGGGGAATTTCAGTGGTCTAGAATGCGGCTTAATGCCCCTTTCAGGCTGCAAATGTTTTTGGGACATTCAGAGCTCTCTGACACCATTTTTGGGCCACAACCATTTTCTGGACTTTAGGGGGTCTAGGATGCCTGTAAACCCCTTTTTTCGGCCTCCAAAGTGTTCAACATTTGTGCAGGCCTAAGAAGCATTTTAAGTCCTTTTTTTGAGCTGCCAACATTTTCTGATCTTTCAGGGTTGTAGGATGCATTTTTTGTGGCAAAAATATTTTTGGGAATTTCAGTGGTCTAGGATGCGGGTTAATGCCCCTTTCAGGCTGCAAATGTTTTTGGGACATTCAAGGCTCTCTGACACCATTTTTGGGCCACCAACATTTTCTGGACTTTAGGGGGTCGAGGATGCCTGTAAACCCCTTTTTTGGTCCTTCAAAGTTTTCAACATTTTTACAGGCCTAAAATGCATTTTAAGGCCTTTTTTGGGCTGCTAACATATTCTGAGCTTCATGGGTGTAGGATGCATTTTTCGTGCCAAAAATATTTTGGGGAATTTCAGTGGTCTAGGATGCGGCTTAATGCCCCTTTCAGGCTGCAAATGTTTTTGGGACATTCAGAGCTCTCTGACCGATATTGGCCCACCAACATTTTCTGGACTTTAGGGGGTCTAGGATGCCTGTAAACCCCTTTTTTGGGCCTCCAATGTTTTCAACATTTTTGCAGGCCTAAAATGCATGTTAAGGCCTTTCTTGGGCTGCTAACATATTCTGAGCTTCAGGGGTGTAGGATGCATTTTTCGTGCAAAAAATATTTTTTGGAAATTTCAGTGGTCTAGGATGCGGGTTAATGCCCCTTTCAGGCTGCACATGTTTTTGGGACATTCAGAGCTCTCTGACATATATTTTGGCCCACCAACATTTTCTGGACTTTAGGGGGTCTAGGATGCCTCTAAACTCCTTTTTTCCACCTCCAAAGTTTTCAACATTTTTGCAGGCCTAAAATGCATTTTAAGGCATTTTTGGGCTGCTAACATTTTCAGAACTTTCAGGGGTGTAGTATGCATTTTTTGTGCCAAAAATATTTTTGGGCATTTCAGTAGTCTATGATGCTGGTTAATGCCCGTTTCACACTGCAAATGTTTTTGGAACATTCAGGGCTCTCTGACACCATTTTTGGGCCACCACCATTTTCTGGACTTTAGTGGGTCTAGGATGCCTGTAAACCCCTTTTTTGGTCCTTCAAAGTTTTCAACATTTTTGCAGGCCTAAAATGCACTTTAAGGCCTTAATTGGGCTGCTAACATATTCTGAGCTTCAGGGGTATAGGTTGCATTTTTCATGCCAAAAATATTTTGGGGAATTTCAGTGGTCTAGGATGCGGCTTAATGCCCCTTTCAGGCTGCAAATGTTTTTGGGACATTCAGAGCTCTCTGACCGATTTTGGCCCACCAACATTTTCTGGACTTTAGGGGGTCTAGGATGCCTGTAAACCCCTTTTTTGGGCCTCCAAAGTTTTCAACATTTTTGCAGGCCTAAAATGCATTTGAAGGCCTTTTTTGGGCTGCTAACATATTCTGAGCTTCATGGGTGTAGGATGCATTTTTCGTGCCAAAAATATTTTTGGGAATTTCAGTGGTCTAGGATGCGGGTTAATGCCGCTTTGAGGCTGCAAATGTTTTTGGGACATTCAGAGCTCTCTGACACAGATTTTGGCCCACCAACATTTTCTGGACTTTAGGGGGTCTAGGATGCCTCTAAACCCCTTTTTTCGGCCTCCAAAGTTTTCAACATGTTTGCAGGCCTAAAATGCATTTTAATATCTTTTTTGGGCTGCTAACATATTCTGAGCTTCATGGGTGTAGTATTCATTTTTTGTGCGAAAAATATTTTTGGAAATGTCAGAGGTCTAGGATGCGGGTTAATGCCCCTTTCAGGCTGCAAATGTTTTTGGGACATTCAAGGCTCTCTGACACCATTTTTGGCCCCACCAACATTTTCTGGAATTTAGGGGGTCTAGGATGCCTGTAAACCCCTTTTTTGGTCCTTCAAAGTTTTCAACATTTTTGCAGGCCTAAAATGCATTTTAAGGCATTTTTGGGCTGCTAACATTTTCAGAACTTTCAGGGGTGTAGTATGCATTTTTCATGCCAAAAATATTTTTGGGAATTTCAGTGGTCTAGGATGCGGGTTAATGCCCCTTTCAGGCTGCAAATATTTTTGGGACATTCAGGGCTCTCTGACACAGATTTTGGCCCACCAACATTTTCTGGACTTAAGGGGGTCTAGGATGCCTGTAAACCCCTTTTTTGGACCTTCAAAGTTTTCAACATTTTTGTAGGCTTAAGATGCATTTTAAGTCCTTTTTTTGAGCTGCCAACATTTTCTGATCTTTCAGGGTTGTAGGATGCATTTTTTGTGGCAAAAATATTTTTGGGAATTTCAGTGGTCTAGGATGCGGGTTAATGCCCCTTTCAGGCTGCAAATGTTTTTGGGACATTCAAGGCTCTCTGACACCATTTTTGGGCCACCAACATTTTCTGGACTTTAGGGGGTCGAGGATGCCTGTAAACCCCTTTTTTGGTCCTTCAAAGTTTTCAACATTTTTACAGGCCTAAAATGCATTTTAAGGCCTTTTTTGGGCTGCTAACATATTCTGAGCTTCATGGGTGTAGGATGCATTTTTCGTGCCAAAAATATTTTGGGGAATTTCAGTGGTCTAGGATGCGGCTTAATGCCCCTTTCAGGCTGCAAATGTTTTTGGGACATTCAGAGCTCTCTGACCGATATTGGCCCACCAACATTTTCTGGACTTTAGGGGGTCTAGGATGCCTGTAAACCCCTTTTTTGGGCCTCCAATGTTTTCAACATTTTTGCAGGCCTAAAATGCATGTTAAGGCCTTTCTTGGGCTGCTAACATATTCTGAGCTTCAGGGGTGTAGGATGCATTTTTCGTGCAAAAAATATTTTTTGGAAATTTCAGTGGTCTAGGATGCGGGTTAATGCCCCTTTCAGGCTGCACATGTTTTTGGGACATTCAGAGCTCTCTGACATATATTTTGGCCCACCAACATTTTCTGGACTTTAGGGGGTCTAGGATGCCTCTAAACTCCTTTTTTCCACCTCCAAAGTTTTCAACATTTTTGCAGGCCTAAAATGCATTTTAAGGCATTTTTGGGGTGCTAACATTTTCAGAACTTTCAGGGGTGTAGTATGCATTTTTTGTGCCAAAAATATTTTTGGGCATTTCAGTAGTCTATGATGCTGGTTAATGCCCGTTTCACACTGCAAATGTTTTTGGAACATTCAGGGCTCTCTGACACCATTTTTGGGCCACCACCATTTTCTGGACTTAAGTGGGTCTAGGATGCCTGTAAACCCCTTTTTTGGTCCTTCAAAGTTTTCAACATTTTTGCAGGCCTAAAATGCATTTTAAGGCCTTAATTGGGCTGCTAACATATTCTGAGCTTCAGGGGTATAGGTTGCATTTTTCATGCCAAAAATATTTTGGGGAATTTCAGTGGTCTAGGATGCGGCTTAATGCCCCTTTCAGGCTGCAAATGTTTTTGGGACATTCAGAGCTCTCTGACCGATTTTGGCCCACCAACATTTTCTGGACTTTAGGGGGTCTAGGATGCCTGTAAACCCCTTTTTTGGGCCTCCAAAGTTTTCAACATTTTTGCAGGCCTAAAATGCATTTGAAGGCCTTTTTTGGGCTGCTAACATATTCTGAGCTTCATGGGTGTAGGATGCATTTTTCGTGCCAAAAATATTTTTGGGAATTTCAGTGGTCTAGGATGCGGGTTAATGCCGCTTTGAGGCTGCAAATGTTTTTGGGACATTCAGAGCTCTCTGACACAGATTTTGGCCCACCAACATTTTCTGGACTTTAGGGGGTCTAGGATGCCTCTAAACCCCTTTTTTCGGCCTCCAAAGTTTTCAACATGTTTGCAGGCCTAAAATGCATTTTAATATCTTTTTTGGGCTGCTAACATATTCTGAGCTTCATGGGTGTAGTATTCATTTTTTGTGCGAAAAATATTTTTGGAAATGTCAGAGGTCTAGGATGCGGGTTAATGCCCCTTTCAGGCTGCAAATGTTTTTGGGACATTCAAGGCTCTCTGACACCATTTTTGAGCCACCAACATTTTCTGGACTTTAGGGGGTCTAGGATGCCTGTAAACCCCTTTTTTGGTCCTTCAAAGTTTTCAACATTTTTGCAGGCCTAAAATGCATTTTAAGGCATTTTTGGGCTGCTAACATTTTCAGAACTTTCAGGGGTGTAGTATGCATTTTTCATGCCAAAAATATTTTTGGGAATTTCAGTGGTCTAGGATGCGGGTTAATGCCCCTTTCAGGCTGCAAATATTTTTGGGACATTCAGGGCTCTCTGACACAGATTTTGGCCCACCAACATTTTCTGGACTTAAGGGGGTCTAGGATGCCTGTAAACCCCTTTTTTGGACCTTCAAAGTTTTCAACATTTTTGTAGGCTTAAGATGCATTTTAAGTCCTTTTTTTGAGATGCCAACATTTTCTGATCTTTCAGGGTTGTAGGATGCATTTTTTGTGCAAAAAATATTTTTGGGAATTTCAGTGGTCTGGGATGTGGGTTAGTGCCACTTTCAGGCTGCAAATGTTTTTGGGACATTCAGACCTCTCTGACACCGATTTTGGCCCACCAACATTTTCTGGACTTTCGGGGGTCTAGGATGCCTGTAAACCCCTTTTTTCTACCTCCAAAGTTTTCAACATTTTTGCAAGCCTAAGAAGCATTTTAAGTCCTTTTTTTGAACTGCAAACATTTTCTGATCTTTCAGGGTTGTAGGATGCATTTTTTGTGGCAAAAATATTTTGGGGAATTTCAGTGGTCTAGGATGCGACTTAATGCCCCTTTCAGGCTGCAAATCTGTTTGGGACATTCAGGGCTCTCTGACACTGTTTTTGGGCCACAAACATTTTCTGGACTTTAGGGGGTCTAGGATGCCTGCAAACCCCTTTTTTGGTCCTTCAAAGTTTTCAACATTTTTGCAGGACTAAAATTCATTTTAAGACCTTTTTTTGGGCTACTAACATATTCTGAGCTTTCAGGGGTGTAGGATGCATTTTTCATGCCAAAAATATTTTTGGGAATTTCAGTGGTCTAGGATGCGGGTTAATGCCCGTTTCACTCTGCAAATGTTTTTGGGGCATTCAGAGCTCTCTGACACAGATTTTGGCCCACCAACATTTTCTGGACTTAAGGGGGTCTAGGATGCCTGTAAACCCCTTTTTTGGACCTTCAAAGTTTTCAACATTTTTGTAGGCATAAGATGCATTTTAAGTCCTTTTTTTGAGATGCCAACATTTTCTGATATTTCAGGATTGTAGGATGCATTTTTTGTGCCAAAAATATTTTTGGGAATTTCAGTGGTCTGGGATGTGGGTTAGTGCCACTTTCAGGCTGCAAATGTTTTTGGGACATTCAGAGCTCTCTGACACCGATTTTGGCCCACCAACATTTTCTGGACTTTCGGGGGTCTAGGATGCCTGTAAACCCCTTTTTTCGGCCTCCAAAGTTTTCAACATTTGTGCAGGCCTAAGAAGCATTTTAAGTCCTTTTTTTGAGCTGCCAACATTTTCTGATCTTTCAGGGTTGTAGGATGCATTTTTTGTGGCAAAAATATTTTGGGGAATTTCAGTGTTCTAGGATGCGACTTAATGCCCCTTTCAGGCTGCAAATCTGTTTGGGACATTCAGAGCTCTCTGACACTGTTTTTGGGCCACAAACATTTTCTGGACTTTAGGGCGTCTAGGATGCCTGTAAACCCCATTTTTGGGCCTCCAAAGTTTTCAAAATTTTTGCAGGCGTAAAATGCATTTTAAGGACTTTTTTGGGCTGCTAACATATTCTGAGCTTCAGGGGTATAGGTTACATTGTTCGTGCCAAAAATATTTTTTGGAGTTTCAGTGGTCTAGGATGCGGGTTAATGCCCCTTTCAGGCTGCAAATGTTTTTGGGACATTCAGCGCTCTCTGACACCATTTTTGGGCCACCACCATTTTCTGGACTTTAGTGGGTCTAGGATGCCTGTAAACCCCTTTTTTGGTCCTTCAAAGTTTTCAACATTTTTGCAGGCCTAAAATTCATTTTAAGGCCTTTTTTGGGCTGCTAACATATTCTGAGCTTTCAGGGGTGTAGGATGCATTTTTCATGCCAAAAATATTTTTGGGAATTTCAGTGGTCTAGGATGCGGGTTAATGCCCGTTTCACTCTGCAAATGTTTTTGGGGCATTCAGAGCTCTCTGACACAGATTTTGGCCCACCAACATTTTCTGGACTTAAGGGGTCTAGGATGCCTGTAAACCCCTTTTTTGGACCTTCAAAGTTTTCAACATTTTTGTAGGCTTAAGATGCATTTTAAGTCCTTTTTTTGAGATGCCAACATTTTCTGATCTTTCAGGGTTGTAGGATGCATTTTTTGTGCCAAAAATATTTTTGGGAATTTCAGTGGTCTGGGATGTGGGTTAGTGCCACTTTCAGGCTGCAAATGTTTTTGGGACATTCAGACCTCTCTGACACCGATTTTGGCCCACCAATATTTTCTGGACTTTCGGGGGTCTAGGATGCCTGTGAACCCCTTTTTTCTACCTCCAAAGTTTTCAACAATTTTGCAAGCCTAAAATGCATTTTAAGGCCTTTTTTTGAGATGCCAACATTTTCTGATCTTTCAGGGTTGTAGGATGCATTTTTTGTGCCAAAAATATTTTTGGGAATTTCAGCAGTCTAGGATGCCGGTTAATGCCCGTTTCACTCTGCAAATGTTTTTGGAACATTCAGGGCTCTCCGACACCATTTTTGGGCCACCACCATTTTCTGGACTTTAGTGGGTCTAGTATGCCTGTAAACCCCTTTTTTGGTCCTTCAAAGTTTTCAACATTTTTGCAGGCCTAAAATGCATTTGAAGGCCTTTTTTGGGCTGCTAACATATTCTGAGCTTTCAGGGGTGTAGGATGCATTTTTCGTGCCAAAAATATTTTTAGGAATTTCAGTGGTCTAGGATGCGGGTTAATGCCCCTTTCAGGCTGCAAATGTTTTTGGGAATTTAGAGCTCTCTGACACCATTTTTGAGCCACAATCATTTTCTGGACTTTAGAGGGTCTAGGATGCCTGTAACCCCTTTTTTGGGCCTCCAAAGTTTTCAACATTTTTGCAGGCCTAAAATGCATTTTAAGGCCTTTTTTTGGGCTGCTAACATATTCTGAGCTTCAGGGGTATAGGTTGCATTTTTCATGCCAAAAATATCTTGGGGAATTTCAGTGGTCTAGAATGCGGCTTAATGCCCCTTTCAGGCTGCAAATGTTTTTGGGACATTCAGAGCTCTCTGACACCATTTTTGGGCCACAACCATTTTCTGGACTTTAGGGGGTCTAGGATGCCTGTAAACCCCTTTTTTCGGCCTCCAAAGTGTTCAACATTTGTGCAGGCCTAAGAAGCATTTTAAGTCCTTTTTTTGAGCTGCCAACATTTTCTGATCTTTCAGGGTTGTAGGATGCATTTTTTGTGGCAAAAATATTTTTGGGAATTTCAGTGGTCTAGGATGCGGGTTAATGCCCCTTTCAGGCTGCAAATGTTTTTGGGACATTCAAGGCTCTCTGACACCATTTTTGGGCCACCAACATTTTCTGGACTTTAGGGGGTCGAGGATGCCTGTAAACCCCTTTTTTGGTCCTTCAAAGTTTTCAACATTTTTACAGGCCTAAAATGCATTTTAAGGCCTTTTTTGGGCTGCTAACATATTCTGAGCTTCATGGGTGTAGGATGCATTTTTCGTGCCAAAAATATTTTGGGGAATTTCAGTGGTCTAGGATGCGGCTTAATGCCCCTTTCAGGCTGCAAATGTTTTTGGGACATTCAGAGCTCTCTGACCGATATTGGCCCACCAACATTTTCTGGACTTTAGGGGGTCTAGGATGCCTGTAAACCCCTTTTTTGGGCCTCCAATGTTTTCAACATTTTTGCAGGCCTAAAATGCATGTTAAGGCCTTTCTTGGGCTGCTAACATATTCTGAGCTTCAGGGGTGTAGGATGCATTTTTCGTGCAAAAAATATTTTTTGGAAATTTCAGTGGTCTAGGATGCGGGTTAATGCCCCTTTCAGGCTGCACATGTTTTTGGGACATTCAGAGCTCTCTGACATATATTTTGGCCCACCAACATTTTCTGGACTTTAGGGGGTCTAGGATGCCTCTAAACTCCTTTTTTCCACCTCCAAAGTTTTCAACATTTTTGCAGGCCTAAAATGCATTTTAAGGCATTTTTGGGCTGCTAACATTTTCAGAACTTTCAGGGGTGTAGTATGCATTTTTTGTGCCAAAAATATTTTTGGGCATTTCAGTAGTCTATGATGCTGGTTAATGCCCGTTTCACACTGCAAATGTTTTTGGAACATTCAGGGCTCTCTGACACCATTTTTGGGCCACCACCATTTTCTGGACTTTAGTGGGTCTAGGATGCCTGTAAACCCCTTTTTTGGTCCTTCAAAGTTTTCAACATTTTTGCAGGCCTAAAATGCATTTTAAGGCCTTAATTGGGCTGCTAACATATTCTGAGCTTCAGGGGTATAGGTTGCATTTTTCATGCCAAAAATATTTTGGGGAATTTCAGTGGTCTAGGATGCGGCTTAATGCCCCTTTCAGGCTGCAAATGTTTTTGGGACATTCAGAGCTCTCTGACCGATTTTGGCCCACCAACATTTTCTGGACTTTAGGGGGTCTAGGATGCCTGTAAACCCCTTTTTTGGGCTTTTTTGGGCCTCCAAAGTTTTCAACATTTTTGCAGGCCTAAAATGCATTTGAAGGCCTTTTTTGGGCTGCTAACATATTCTGAGCTTCATGGGTGTAGGATGCATTTTTCGTGCCAAAAATATTTTTGGGAATTTCAGTGGTCTAGGATGCGGGTTAATGCCGCTTTGAGGCTGCAAATGTTTTTGGGACATTCAGAGCTCTCTGACACAGATTTTGGCCCACCAACATTTTCTGGACTTTAGGGGGTCTAGGATGCCTCTAAACCCCTTTTTTCGGCCTCCAAAGTTTTCAACATGTTTGCAGGCCTAAAATGCATTTTAATATCTTTTTTGGGCTGCTAACATATTCTGAGCTTCATGGGTGTAGTATTCATTTTTTGTGCGAAAAATATTTTTGGAAATGTCAGAGGTCTAGGATGCGGGTTAATGCCCCTTTCAGGCTGCAAATGTTTTTGGGACATTCAAGGCTCTCTGACACCATTTTTGGCCCCACCAACATTTTCTGGAATTTAGGGGGTCTAGGATGCCTGTAAACCCCTTTTTTGGTCCTTCAAAGTTTTCAACATTTTTGCAGGCCTAAAATGCATTTTAAGGCATTTTTGGGCTGCTAACATTTTCAGAACTTTCAGGGGTGTAGTATGCATTTTTTGTGCCAAAAATATTTTTGGGCATTTCAGTGGTCTAGGATGCGGGTTAATGCCCCTTTCAGGCTGCAAATGTTTTTGGGACATTCAAGGCTCTCTGACACCATTTTTGAGCCACCAACATTTTCTGGACTTTAGTGGGTCTAGGATGCCTGTAAACCCCTTTTTTGGTCCTTCAAAGTTTTCAACATTTTTGCAGGCCTAAAATGCATTTGAAGGCCTTTTTTGGGCTGCTAACATATTCTGAGCTTTCAGGGGTGTAGGATGCATTTTTCGTGCCAAAAATATTTTTAGGAATTTCAGTGGTCTAGGATGCGGGTTAATGCCCCTTTCAGGCTGCAAATATTTTTGGGACATTCAGGGCTCTCTGACATAATTTTTGGGCCACCAACATTTTCTGGACTTTAGGGGGTCTAGGATGCCTGTAAACCCCTTTTTTGGTCCTTCAAAGTTTTCAATATTTTTGCAGGAATAAAATGCATGTTAAGGCCTTTTTTGGGCTGCTAACATATTCTGAGCTTCAGGGGTTTAGGATGCATTTTTCGTGCAAAACATATTTTTGGAAATTTCAGTGGTCTAGAATGTGGGTTAATGCCCCTTTCAGGCTGCAAATGTTTTTGGGAATTTAGAGCTCTCTGACACCATTTTTGAGCCACAATCATTTTCTGGACTTTAGAGGGTCTAGGATGCCTGTAACCCCTTTTTTGGGCCTCCAAAGTTTTCAACATTTTTGCAGGCCTAAAATGCATTTTAAGGCCTTTTTTGGGCTGCTAACATATTCTGAGCTTCAGGGGTATAGGTTGCATTTTTCATGCCAAAAATATCTTGGGGAATTTCAGTGGTCTAGAATGCGGCTTAATGCCCCTTTCAGGCTGCAAATGTTTTTGGGACATTCAGAGCTCTCTGACACCATTTTTGGGCCACAACCATTTTCTGGACTTTAGGGGGTCTAGGATGCCTGTAAACTCTTTTTTGGGTCTCCAAAGTTTTCAACATTTTTGCAGGCCTAAAATGCATTTTAAGGCCTTTTTTGGGCTGCTAAAATATTCTGAGCTTTCAGGGGTGTAGAATACATTTTTCGTGCCAAAAATATTTTTGGGAATTTCAGTGGTCTAGAATGCGGGTTATTGCCTCTTTCAGGCTGCAAATGTTTTTGGGACATTCAGGACTTTCTGACACCATTTTTGGGCCACCAACATTTTCTGGACCTTAGGGGGTCTAGGATGCCTGTAAACCCCTTTTTTGGTCCTTCAAAGTTTTCTACATTTTTGCAGGCCTAAGATGCACTTTAAGGCCTTTTTTGGGCTGCTAACATTTTCAGAACTTTCAGGGGTGTAGTATGCATTTTTTGTGCCAAAAATATTTTTGGGACTTTCAGTAGTCTAGGATGCCGGTTAATGCCCGTTTCACTCTGCAAATGTTTTTGGGACATTCAGGGCTCTCTGACACCATTTTTGGGCCACCACCATTTTCTGGACTTTAGTGGGTTGAGGGTGCCTGTAAACCCCTTTTTTGGTCCTTCAAAGTTTTCAACATTTTTGCAGGCCTAAAATGCATTTTAAGGCCTTAATTGGGCTGCTAACATATTCTGAGCTTCCGGGGTATAGGTTGCATTTTTCATGCCAAAAATATTTTGGGGAATTTCAGTGGTCTAGGATGCGGCTTAATGCCCCTTTCAGGCTGCAAATGTTTTTGGGACATTCAGAGCTCTCTGACCGATTTTGGCCCACCAACATTTTCTGGACTTTAGGGGGTCTAGGATGCCTGTAAACCCCTTTTTTGGGCCTCCAAAGTTTTCAACATTTTTGCAGGCCTAAAATGCATTTGAAGGCCTTTTTTGGGCTGCTAACATATTCTGAGCTTTCAGGGGTGTAGGATGCATTTTTCGTGCCAAAAATATTTTTGGGAATTTCAGTGGTCTAGGATGCGGGTTAATGCCCCTTTCAGGCTGCAAATATTTTTGGGACATTCAGGGCTCTCTGACACCATTTTTGGGCCACCAACATTTTCTGGACTTTAGGGGGTCTAGGATGCCTGTAAACACCTTTTTTGGTCCTTCAAAGTTTTCAATATTTTTGCAGGCCTAAAATGCATGTTAAGGCCTTTTTTTGGCTGCTAACATTTTCAGAACTTTCAGGGGTGTAGTATGCATTTTTTGTGCCAAAAATATTTTTGGGCATTTCAGTGGTCTAGGATGCGGGTTAATGCCCCTTTCAGGCTGCAAATGTTTTTGGGAATTTAGGGCTCTCTGACACCATTTTTTAGCCACAATCATTTTCTGGACTTTAGGGGGTCTAGGATACCTGTAACCCCTTTTTTGGGCCTCCAAAGTTTTCAACATTTTTGCAGGCCTAAAATGCATTTTAAGGCCTTTTTTGGGCTGCTAACATATTCTGAGCTTTCAGGGGTGTAGGATGCATTTTTCATGCCAAAAATATTTTTGGGAATTTCAGTGGTCTAGGATGCGGGTTAATGCCCATTTCACTCTGCAAATGTTTTTGGGGCATTCAGAGCTCTCTGACACAGATTTTGGCCCACCAACATTTTCTGGACTTTCGGGGTCTAGGATGCCTGTAAACCCCTTTTTTGGACCTT
Organism: Ambystoma mexicanum; assembly: GCF_040938575.1. Lineage (NCBI taxonomy): Eukaryota > Metazoa > Chordata > Amphibia > Caudata > Ambystomatidae > Ambystoma > Ambystoma mexicanum. Next base: position 730,776,501 of record NC_090939.1, on the reverse strand, counting down.
CAAAGTTTTCAACATTTTTGTAGGCTTAAGATGCATTTTAAGTCTTTTTTTTTGAGATGCCAACATTTTCTGATCTTTCAGGGTTGTAGGATGCATTTTTTGTGCCAAAAATATTTTTAGGAATTTCAGTGGTCTGGGATGTGGGTTAGTGCCACTTTCAGGCTGCAAATGTTTTTGGGACATTCAGAGCTCTCTGACACCGATTTTGGCCCACCAACATTTTCTGGACTTTAGGGGGTCTAGGATGCCTGTAAACCCCTTTTTTCGGCCTCCAAAGTGTTCAACATTTGTGCAGGCCTAAGAAGCATTTTAAGTCCTTTTTTTGAGCTGCCAACATTTTCTGATCTTTCAGGGTTGTAGGATGCATTTTTTGTGGCAAAAATATTTTTGGGAATTTCAGTGGTCTAGGATGCGGGTTAATGCCCCTTTCAGGCTGCAAATGTTTTTGGGACATTCAAGGCTCTCTGACACCATTTTTGGGCCACCAACATTTTCTGGACTTTAGGGGGTCGAGGATGCCTGTAAACCCCTTTTTTGGTCCTTCAAAGTTTTCAACATTTTTACAGGCCTAAAATGCATTTTAAGGCCTTTTTTGGGCTGCTAACATATTCTGAGCTTCATGGGTGTAGGATGCATTTTTCGTGCCAAAAATATTTTGGGGAATTTCAGTGGTCTAGGATGCGGCTTAATGCCCCTTTCAGGCTGCAAATGCTTTTGGGACATTCAGAGCTCTCTGACCGATATTGGCCCACCAACATTTTCTGGACTTTAGGGGGTCTAGGATGCCTGTAAACCCCTTTTTTGGGCCTCCAATGTTTTCAACATTTTTGCAGGCCTAAAATGCATGTTAAGGCCTTTCTTGGGCTGCTAACATATTCTGAGCTTCAGGGGTGTAGGATGCATTTTTCGTGCAAAAAATATTTTTTGGAAATTTCAGTGGTCTAGGATGCGGGTTAATGCCCCTTTCAGGCTGCACATGTTTTTGGGACATTCAGAGCTCTCTGACATATATTTTGGCCCACCAACATTTTCTGGACTTTAGGGGGTCTAGGATGCCTCTAAACTCCTTTTTTCCACCTCCAAAGTTTTCAACATTTTTGCAGGCCTAAAATGCATTTTAAGACATTTTTGGGCTGCTAACATTTTCAGAACTTTCAGGGGTGTAGTATGCATTTTTTGTGCCAAAAATATTTTTGGGCATTTCAGTAGTCTATGATGCTGGTTAATGCCCGTTTCACACTGCAAATGTTTTTGGAACATTCAGGGCTCTCTGACACCATTTTTGGGCCACCACCATTTTCTGGACTTTAGTGGGTCTAGGATGCCTGTAAACCCCTTTTTTGGTCCTTCAAAGTTTTCAACATTTTTGCAGGCCTAAAATGCATTTTAAGGCCTTAATTGGGCTGCTAACATATTCTGAGCTTCAGGGGTATAGGTTGCATTTTTCATGCCAAAAATATTTTGGGGAATTTCAGTGGTCTAGGATGCGGCTTAATGCCCCTTTCAGGCTGCAAATGTTTTTGGGACATTCAGAGCTCTCTGACCGATTTTGGCCCACCAACATTTTCTGGACTTTAGGGGGTCTAGGATGCCTGTAAACCCCTTTTTTGGGCCTCCAAAGTTTTCAACATTTTTGCAGGCCTAAAATGCATTTAAAGGCCTTTTTTGGGCTGCTAACATATTCTGAGCTTCATGGGTGTAGGATGCATTTTTCGTGCCAAAAATATTTTTGGGAATTTCAGTGGTCTAGGATGCGGGTTAATGCCGCTTTGAGGCTGCAAATGTTTTTGGGACATTCAGAGCTCTCTGACACAGATTTTGGCCCACCAACATTTTCTGGACTTTAGGGGGTCTAGGATGCCTCTAAACCCCTTTTTTCGGCCTCCAAAGTTTTCAACATGTTTGCAGGCCTAAAATGCATTTTAATATCTTTTTTGGGCTGCTAACATATTCTGAGCTTCATGGGTGTAGTATTCATTTTTTGTGCGAAAAATATTTTTGGAAATGTCAGAGGTCTAGGATGCGGGTTAATGCCCCTTTCAGGCTGCAAATGTTTTTGGGACATTCAAGGCTCTCTGACACCATTTTTGGCCCCACCAACATTTTCTGGAATTTAGGGGGTCTAGGATGCCTGTAAACCCCTTTTTTGGTCCTTCAAAGTTTTCAACATTTTTACAGGCCTAAAATGCATTTTAAGGCCTTTTATTTTGGCTGCTAACATATTCTGAGCTTTCAGGGGTGTAGGATGCATTTTTCATGCCAAAAATATTTTTGGGAATTTCAGTGGTCTAGGATGCGGGTTAATGCCCCTTTCAGGCTGCAAATATTTTTGGGACATTCAGGGATCTCTGACACAGATTTTGGCCCACCAACATTCTCTGGACTTAAGGGGGTCTAGGATGCCTGTAAACCCCTTTTTTGGACCTTCAAAGTTTTCAACATTTTTGTAGGCTTAAGATGCATTTTAAGTCCTTTTTTTGAGATGCCAACATTTTCTGATCTTTCAGGGTTGTAGGATGCATTTTTTGTGCAAAAAATATTTTTGGGAATTTCAGTGGTCTGGGATGTGGGTTAGTGCCACTTTCAGGCTGCAAATGTTTTTGGGACATTCAGACCTCTCTGACACCGATTTTGGCCCACCAACATTTTCTGGACTTTCGGGGGTCTAGGATGCCTGTAAACCCCTTTTTTCTACCTCCAAAGTTTTCAACATTTTTGCAAGCCTAAGAAGCATTTTAAGTCCTTTTTTTGAACTGCAAACATTTTCTGATCTTTCAGGGTTGTAGGATGCATTTTTTGTGGCAAAAATATTTTGGGGAATTTCAGTGGTCTAGGATGCGACTTAATGCCCCTTTCAGGCTGCAAATCTGTTTGGGACATTCAGGGCTCTCTGACACTGTTTTTGGGCCACAAACATTTTCTGGACTTTAGGGGGTCTAGGATGCCTGCAAACCCCTTTTTTGGTCCTTCAAAGTTTTCAACATTTTTGCAGGACTAAAATTCACATTTTAAGACCTTTTTTTGGGCTACTAACATATTCTGAGCTTTCAGGGGTGTAGGATGCATTTTGCATGCCAAAAATATTTTTGGGAATTTCAGTGGTCTAGGATGCGGGTTAATGCCCGTTTCACTCTGCAAATGTTTTTGGGGCATTCAGAGCTCTCTGACACAGATTTTGGCCCACCAACATTTTCTGGACTTAAGGGGGTCTAGGATGCCTGTAAACCCCTTTTTTGGACCTTCAAAGTTTTCAACATTTTTGTAGGCATAAGATGCATTTTAAGTCCTTTTTTTGAGATGCCAACATTTTCTGATCTTTCAGGATTGTAGGATGCATTTTTTGTGCCAAAAATATTTTTGGGAATTTCAGTGGTCTGGGATGTGGGTTAGTGCCACTTTCAGGCTGCAAATGTTTTTGGGACATTCAGAGCTCTCTGACACCGATTTTGGCCCACCAACATTTTCTGGACTTTCGGGGGTCTAGGATGCCTGTAAACCCCTTTTTTCGGCCTCCAAAGTTTTCAACATTTGTGCAGGCCTAAGAAGCATTTTAAGTCCTTTTTTTGAGCTGCCAACATTTTCTGATCTTTCAGGGTTGTAGGATGCATTTTTTGTGGCAAAAATATTTTGGGGAATTTCAGTGTTCTAGGATGCGACTTAATGCCCCTTTCAGGCTGCAAATCTGTTTGGGACATTCAGAGCTCTCTGACACTGTTTTTGGGCCACAAACATTTTCTGGACTTTAGGGGGTCTAGGATGCCTGTAAACCCCATTTTTGGGCCTCCAAAGTTTTCAAAATTTTTGCAGGCGTAAAATGCATTTTAAGGACTTTTTTGGGCTGCTAACATATTCTGAGCTTCAGGGGTATAGGTTACATTGTTCGTGCCAAAAATATTTTTTGGAGTTTCAGTGGTCTAGGATGCGGGTTAATGCCCCTTTCAGGCTGCAAATGTTTTTGGGACATTCAGCGCTCTCTGACACCATTTTTGGGCCACCACCATTTTCTGGACTTTAGTGGGTCTAGGATGCCTGTAAACCCCTTTTTTGGTCCTTCAAAGTTTTCAACATTTTTGCAGGCCTAAAATTCATTTTAAGGCCTTTTTTGGGCTGCTAACATATTCTGAGCTTTCAGGGGTGTAGGATGCATTTTTCATGCCAAAAATATTTTTGGGAATTTCAGTGGTCTAGGATGCGGGTTAATGCCCGTTTCACTCTGCAAATGTTTTTGGGGCATTCAGAGCTCTCTGACACAGATTTTGGCCCACCAACATTTTCTGGACTTAAGGGGTCTAGGATGCCTGTAAACCCCTTTTTTGGACCTTCAAAGTTTTCAACATTTTTTGTAGGCTTAAGATGCATTTTAAGTCCTTTTTTTGAGATGCCAACATTTTCTGATCTTTCAGGGTTGTAGGATGCATTTTTTGTGCCAAAAATATTTTTGGGAATTTCAGTGGTCTGGGATGTGGGTTAGTGCCACTTTCAGGCTGCAAATGTTTTTGGGACATTCAGACCTCTCTGACACCGATTTTGGCCCACCAATATTTTCTGGACTTTCGGGGGTCTAGGATGCCTGTGAACCCCTTTTTTCTACCTCCAAAGTTTTCAACAATTTTGCAAGCCTAAAATGCATTTTAAGGCCTTTTTTTGAGATGCCAACATTTTCTGATCTTTCAGGGTTGTAGGATGCATTTTCTGTGCTAAAAATATTTTTGGGAATTTCAGTGGTCTGGGATGTGGGTTAGTGCCACTTTCAGGCTGCAAATGTTTTTGGGACATTCAGAGCTCTCTGACACAGATTTTGGCCCACGAACATTTTCTGGACTTTAGGGGGTCTAGGATGCCTCTAAACCCCTTTTTTCCACCTCCAAAGTTTTCTACATTTTTGCAGGCCTAAGATGCACTTTAAGGCCTTTTCTGGGCTGCTAACATTTTCAAAACTTTGAGGGGTGTAGTATGCATTTTTTGTGCCAAAATATTTTTGGGAATTTCAGCAGTCTAGGATGCCGGTTAATGCCCGTTTCACTCTGCAAATGTTTTTGGAACATTCAGGGCTCTCCGACACCATTTTTGGGCCACCACCATTTTCTGGACTTTAGTGGGTCTAGGATGCCTGTAACCCCTTTTTTGGTCCTTCAAAGTTTTCAACATTTTTGCAGGCCTAAAATGCATTTGAAGGCCTTTTTTGGGCTGCTAACATATTCTGAGCTTTCAGGGGTGTAGGATGCATTTTTCGTGCCAAAAATATTTTTAGGAATTTCAGTGGTCTAGGATGCGGGTTAATGCCCCTTTCAGGCTGCAAATATTTTTGGGACATTCAGGGCTCTCTGACACCATTTTTGGGCCACCAACATTTTCTGGACTTTAGGGGGTCTAGGATGCCTGTAAACCCCTTTTTTGGTCCTTCAAAGTTTTCAATATTTTTGCAGGAATAAAATGCATGTTAAGGCCTTTTTTGGGCTGCTAACATATTCTGAGCTTCAGGGGTTTAGGATGCATTTTTCGTGCAAAACATATTTTTGGAAATTTCAGTGGTCTAGAATGTGGGTTAATGCCCCTTTCAGGCTGCAAATGTTTTTGGGAATTTAGAGCTCTCTGACACCATTTTTGAGCCACCAACATTTTCTGGACTTTAGGGGGTCTAGGATGCCTGTAAACCCCTTTTTTGGTCCTTCAAAGTTTTCAATATTTTTGCAGGAATAAAATGCATGTTAAGGCCTTTTTTGGGCTGCTAACATATTCTGAGCTTCATGGGTGTAGGATGCATTTTTCGTGCCAAAAATATTTTTGGGAATTTCAGTGGTCTAGGATGCGGGTTAATGCCGCTTTGAGGCTGCAAATGTTTTTGGGACATTCAGAGCTCTCTGACCGATTTTGGCCCACCAACATTTTCTGGACTTTAGGGGGTCTAGGATGCCTGTAAACCCCTTTTTTGGGCCTCCAAAGTTTTCAACATTTTTGCAGGCCTAAAATGCATTTGAAGGCCTTTTTTGGGCTGCTAACATATTCTGAGCTTCATGGGTGTAGGATGCATTTTTCGTGCCAAAAATATTTTTGGGAATTTCAGTGGTCTAGGATGCGGGTTAATGCCGCTTTGAGGCTGCAAATGTTTTTGGGACATTCAGAGCTCTCTGACACAGATTTTGGCCCACCAACATTTTCTGGACTTTAGGGGGTCTAGGATGCCTCTAAACCCCTTTTTTCGGCCTCCAAAGTTTTCAACATGTTTGCAGGCCTAAAATGCATTTTAATATCTTTTTTGGGCTGCTAACATATTCTGAGCTTCATGGGTGTAGTATTCATTTTTTGTGCGAAAAATATTTTTGGAAATGTCAGAGGTCTAGGATGCGGGTTAATGCCCCTTTCAGGCTGCAAATGTTTTTGGGACATTCAAGGCTCTCTGACACCATTTTTGGCCCCACCAACATTTTCTGGAATTTAGGGGGTCTAGGATGCCTGTAAACCCCTTTTTTGGTCCTTCAAAGTTTTCAACATTTTTGCAGGCCTAAAATGCATTTTAAGGCATTTTTGGGCTGCTAACATTTTCAGAACTTTCAGGGGTGTAGTATGCATTTTTTGTGCCAAAAATATTTTTGGGCATTTCAGTGGTCTAGGATGCGGGTTAATGCCCCTTTCAGGCTGCAAATGTTTTTGGGACATTCAAGGCTCTCTGACACCATTTTTGAGCCACCAACATTTTCTGGACTTTAGGGGGTCTAGGATGCCTGTAAACCCCTTTTTTGGTCCTTCAAAGTTTTCAACATTTTTACAGGCCTAAAATGCATTTTAAGGCCTTTTTTTTTGGCTGCTAACATATTCTGAGCTTTCAGGGGTGTAGGATGCATTTTTTGTGCAAAAAATATTTTTGGGAATTTCAGTGGTCTGGGATGTGGGTTAGTGCCACTTTCAGGCTGCAAATGTTTTTGGGACATTCAGACCTCTCTGACACCGATTTTGGCCCACCAACATTTTCTGGACTTTCGGGGGTCTAGGATGCCTGTAAACCCCTTTTTTCTACCTCCAAAGTTTTCAACATTTTTGCAAGCCTAAGAAGCATTTTAAGTCCTTTTTTTGAACTGCAAACATTTTCTGATCTTTCAGGGTTGTAGGATGCATTTTTTGTGGCAAAAATATTTTGGGGAATTTCAGTGGTCTAGGATGCGACTTAATGCCCCTTTCAGGCTGCAAATCTGTTTGGGACATTCAGGGCTCTCTGACACTGTTTTTGGGCCACAAACATTTTCTGGACTTTAGGGGGTCTAGGATGCCTGCAAACCCCTTTTTTGGTCCTTCAAAGTTTTCAACATTTTTGCAGGACTAAAATTCATTTTAAGACCTTTTTTTGGGCTACTAACATATTCTGAGCTTTCAGGGGTGTAGGATGCATTTTTCATGCCAAAAATGTTTTTGAGGAATTTCAGTGGTCTAGGATGCGGGTTAATGCCCGTTTCACTCTGCAAATGTTTTTGGGGCATTCAGAGCTCTCTGACACAGATTTTGGCCCACCAACATTTTCTGGACTTAAGGGGGTCTAGGATGCCTGTAAACCCCTTTTTTGGACCTTCAAAGTTTTCAACATTTTTGTAGGCATAAGATGCATTTTAAGTCCTTTTTTTGAGATGCCAACATTTTCTGATCTTTCAGGATTGTAGGATGCATTTTTTGTGCCAAAAATATTTTTGGGAATTTCAGTGGTCTGGGATGTGGGTTAGTGCCACTTTCAGGCTGCAAATGTTTTTGGGACATTCAGAGCTCTCTGACACCGATTTTGGCCCACCAACATTTTCTGGACTTTCGGGGGTCTAGGATGCCTGTAAACCCCTTTTTTCGGCCTCCAAAGTTTTCAACATTTGTGCAGGCCTAAGAAGCATTTTAAGTCCTTTTTTTGAGCTGCCAACATTTTCTGATCTTTCAGGGTTGTAGGATGCATTTTTTGTGGCAAAAATATTTTGGGGAATTTCAGTGTTCTAGGATGCGACTTAATGCCCCTTTCAGGCTGCAAATCTGTTTGGGACATTCAGAGCTCTCTGACACTGTTTTTGGGCCACAAACATTTTCTGGACTTTAGGGGGTCTAGGATGCCTGTAAACCCCATTTTTGGGCCTCCAAAGTTTTCAAAATTTTTGCAGGCGTAAAATGCATTTTAAGGACTTTTTTGGGCTGCTAACATATTCTGAGCTTCAGGGGTATAGGTTACATTGTTCGTGCCAAAAATATTTTTTGGAGTTTCAGTGGTCTAGGATGCGGGTTAATGCCCCTTTCAGGCTGCAAATGTTTTTGGGACATTCAGCGCTCTCTGACACCATTTTTGGGCCACCACCATTTTCTGGACTTTAGTGGGTCTAGGATGCCTGTAAACCCCTTTTTTGGTCCTTCAAAGCTTTCAACATTTTTGCAGGCCTAAAATTCATTTTAAGGCCTTTTTTGGGCTGCTAACATATTCTGAGCTTTCAGGGGTGTAGGATGCATTTTTCATGCCAAAAATATTTTTGGGAATTTCAGTGGTCTAGGATGCGGGTTAATGCCCGTTTCACTCTGCAAATGTTTTTGGGGCATTCAGAGCTCTCTGACACAGATTTTGGCCCACCAACATTTTCTGGACTTAAGGGGTCTAGGATGCCTGTAAACCCCTTTTTTGGACCTTCAAAGTTTTCAACATTTTTGTAGGCTTAAGATGCATTTTAAGTCCTTTTTTTGAGATGCCAACATTTTCTGATCTTTCAGGGTTGTAGGATGCATTTTTTGTGCCAAAAATATTTTTGGGAATTTCAGTGGTCTGGGATGTGGGTTAGTGCCACTTTCAGGCTGCAAATGTTTTTGGGACATTCAGACCTCTCTGACACCGATTTTGGCCCACCAATATTTTCTGGACTTTCGGGGGTCTAGGATGCCTGTGAACCCCTTTTTTCTACCTCCAAAGTTTTCAACAATTTTGCAAGCCTAAAATGCATTTTAAGGCCTTTTTTTGAGATGCCAACATTTTCTGATCTTTCAGGGTTGTAGGATGCATTTTTTGTGCCAAAAATATTTTTGGGAATTTCAGTGGTCTGGGATGTGGGTTAGTGCCACTTTCAGGCTGCAAATGTTTTTGGGACATTCAGAGCTCTCTGACACAGATTTTGGCCCACGAACATTTTCTGGACTTTAGGGGGTCTAGGATGCCTCTAAACCCCTTTTTTCCACCTCCAAAGTTTTCTACATTTTTGCAGGCCTAAGATGCACTTTAAGGCCTTTTCTGGGCTGCTAACATTTTCAGAACTTTGAGGGGTGTAGTATGCATTTTTTGTGCCAAAAATATTTTTGGGAATTTCAGCAGTCTAGGATGCCGGTTAATGCCCGTTTCACTCTGCAAATGTTTTTGGAACATTCAGGGCTCTCCGACACCATTTTTGGGCCACCACCATTTTCTGGACTTTAGTGGGTCTAGGATGCCTGTAACCCCTTTTTTGGTCCTTCAAAGTTTTCAACATTTTTGCAGGCCTAAAATGCATTTGAAGGCCTTTTTTGGGCTGCTAACATATTCTGAGCTTTCAGGGGTGTAGGATGCATTTTTCGTGCCAAAAATATTTTTAGGAATTTCAGTGGTCTAGGATGCGGGTTAATGCCCCTTTCAGGCTGCAAATATTTTTGGGACATTCAGGGCTCTCTGACACCATTTTTGGGCCACCAACATTTTCTGGACTTTAGGGGGTCTAGGATGCCTGTAAACCCCTTTTTTGGTCCTTCAAAGTTTTCAATATTTTTGCAGGAATAAAATGCATGTTAAGGCCTTTTTTGGGCTGCTAACATATTCTGAGCTTCAGGGGTTTAGGATGCATTTTTCGTGCAAAACATATTTTTGGAAATTTCAGTGGTCTAGAATGTGGGTTAATGCCCCTTTCAGGCTGCAAATGTTTTTGGGAATTTAGAGCTCTCTGACACCATTTTTGAGCCACAATCATTTTCTGGACTTTAGAGGGTCTAGGATGCCTGTAACCCCTTTTTTGGGCCTCCAAAGTTTTCAACATTTTTGCAGGCCTAAAATGCATTTTAAGGCCTTTTTTGGGCTGCTAACATATTCTGAGCTTCAGGGGTATAGGTTGCATTTTTCATGCCAAAAATATCTTGGGGAATTTCAGTGGTCTAGAATGCGGCTTAATGCCCCTTTCAGGCTGCAAATGTTTTTGGGACATTCAGAGCTCTCTGACACCATTTTTGGGCCACAACCATTTTCTGGACTTTAGGGGGTCTAGGATGCCTGTAAACTCTTTTTTGGGCCTCCAAAGTTTTCAACATTTTTGCAGGCCTAAAATGCATTTTAAGGCCTTTTTTGGGCTGCTAAAATATTCTGAGCTTTCAGGGGTGTAGAATACATTTTTCGTGCCAAAAATATTTTTGGGAATTTCAGTGGTCTAGAATGCGGGTTATTGCCTCTTTCAGGCTGCAAATGTTTTTGGGACATTCAGGACTTTCTGACACCATTTTTGGGCCACCAACATTTTCTGGACCTTAGGGGGTCTAGGATGCCTGTAAACCCCTTTTTTGGTCCTTCAAAGTTTTCAACATTTTTGCAGGCCTAAAATTCATTTTAAGGCCTTTTTTGGGCTGCTAACATATTCTGAGCTTTCAGGGGTGTTGGATGCATTTTTCATGCCAAAAATATTTTTGGTATTTTCAGTGGTCTAGGATGCGGGTTAATGCCGTTTCACTCTGCAAATGTTTTTGGGGCATTCAGAGCTCTCTGACACAGATTTTGGCCCACCAACATTTTCTGGACTTTAGGGGGTCTAGGATGCCTCTAAACCCCTTTTTTCCACCTCCAAAGTTTTCTACATTTTTGCAGGCCTAAGATGCACTTTAAGGCCTTTTTTGGGCTGCTAACATTTTCAGAACTTTCAGGGGTGTAGTATGCATTTTTTGTGCCAAAAATATTTTTGGGACTTTCAGTAGTCTAGGATGCCGGTTAATGCCCGTTTCACTCTGCAAATGTTTTTGGGACATTCAGGGCTCTCTGACACCATTTTTGGGCCACCACCATTTTCTGGACTTTAGTGGGTTGAGGGTGCCTGTAAACCCCTTTTTTGGTCCTTCAAAGTTTTCAACATTTTTGCAGGCCTAAAATGCATTTTAAGGCCTTAATTGGGCTGCTAACATATTCTGAGCTTCCGGGGTATAGGTTGCATTTTTCATGCCAAAAATATTTTGGGGAATTTCAGTGGTCTAGGATGCGGCTTAATGCCCCTTTCAGGCTGCAAATGTTTTTGGGACATTCAGAGCTCTCTGACCGATTTTGGCCCACCAACATTTTCTGGACTTTAGGGGGTCTAGGATGCCTGTAAACCCCTTTTTTGGGCCTCCAAAGTTTTCAACATTTTTGCAGGCCTAAAATGCATTTGAAGGCCTTTTTTGGGCTGCTAACATATTCTGAGCTTTCAGGGGTGTAGGATGCATTTTTCGTGCCAAAAATATTTTTGGGAATTTCAGTGGTCTAGGATGCGGGTTAATGCCCCTTTCAGGCTGCAAATATTTTTGGGACATTCAGGGCTCTCTGACACCATTTTTGGGCCACCAACATTTTCTGGACTTTAGGGGGTCTAGGATGCCTGTAAAGACCTTTTTTGGTCCTTCAAAGTTTTCAATATTTTTGCAGGCCTAAAATGCATGTTAAGGCCTTTTTTTGGCTGCTAACATTTTCAGAACTTTCAGGGGTGTAGTATGCATTTTTTGTGCCAAAAATATTTTTGGGCATTTCAGTGGTCTAGGATGCGGGTTAATGCCCCTTTCAGGCTGCAAATGTTTTTGGGAATTTAGGGCTCTCTGACACCATTTTTTAGCCACAATCATTTTCTGGACTTTAGGGGGTCTAGGATACCTGTAACCCCTTTTTTGGGCCTCCAAAGTTTTCAACATTTTTGCAGGCCTAAAATGCATGTTAAGGCCTTTTTTGGGCTGCTAACATATTCTGAGCTTTCAGGGGTGTAGGATGCATTTTTCATGCCAAAAATATTTTTGGGAATTTCAGTGGTCTAGGATGCGGGTTAATGCCCATTTCACTCTGCAAATGTTTTTGGGGCATTCAGAGCTCTCTGACACAGATTTTGGCCCACCAACATTTTCTGGACTTTCGGGGTCTAGGATGCCTGTAAACCCCTTTTTTGGACCTTCAAAGTTTTCAACATTTTTGTAGGCTTAAGATGCATTTTAAGTCTTTTTTTTTGAGATGCCAACATTTTCTGATCTTTCAGGGTTGTAGGATGCATTTTTTGTGCCAAAAATATTTTTAGGAATTTCAGTGGTCTGGGATGTGGGTTAGTGCCACTTTCAGGCTGCAAATGTTTTTGGGACATTCAGAGCTCTCTGACACCGATTTTGCCCCACCAACATTTTCTGGACTTTAGGGGGTCTAGGATGCCTGTAAACCCCTTTTTTCGGCCTCCAAAGTGTTCAACATTTGTGCAGGCCTAAGAAGCATTTTAAGTCCTTTTTTTGAGCTGCCAACATTTTCTGATCTTTCAGGGTTGTAGGATGCATTTTTTGTGGCAAAAATATTTTTGGGAATTTCAGTGGTCTAGGATGCGGGTTAATGCCCCTTTCAGGCTGCAAATGTTTTTGGGACATTCAAGGCTCTCTGACACCATTTTTGGGCGACCAACATTTTCTGGACTTTAGGGGGTCGAGGATGCCTGTAAACCCCTTTTTTGGTCCTTCAAAGTTTTCAACATTTTTACAGGCCTAAAATGCATTTTAAGGCCTTTTTTGGGCTGCTAACATATTCTGAGCTTCATGGGTGTAGGATGCATTTTTCGTGCCAAAAATATTTTGGGGAATTTCAGTGGTCTAGGATGCGGCTTAATGCCCCTTTCAGGCTGCAAATGTTTTTGGGACATTCAGAGCTCTCTGACCGATATTGGCCCACCAACATTTTCTGGACTTTAGGGGGTCTAGGATGCCTGTAAACCCCTTTTTTGGGCCTCCAATGTTTTCAACATTTTTGCAGGCCTAAAATGCATGTTAAGGCCTTTCTTGGGCTGCTAACATATTCTGAGCTTCAGGGGTGTAGGATGCATTTTTCGTGCAAAAAATATTTTTTGGAAATTTCAGTGGTCTAGGATGCGGGTTAATGCCCCTTTCAGGCTGCACATGTTTTTGGGACATTCAGAGCTCTCTGACATATATTTTGGCCCACCAACATTTTCTGGACTTTAGGGGGTCTAGGATGCCTCTAAACTCCTTTTTTCCCCCTCCAAAGTTTTCAACATTTTTGCAGGCCTAAAATGCATTTTAAGGCATTTTTGGGCTGCTAACATTTTCAGAACTTTCAGGGGTGTAGTATGCATTTTTTGTGCCAAAAATATTTTTGGGCATTTCAGTAGTCTATGATGCTGGTTAATGCCCGTTTCACACTGCAAATGTTTTTGGAACATTCAGGGCTCTCTGACACCATTTTTGGGCCACCACCATTTTCTGGGTCTAGGATGCCTGTAAACCCCTTTTTTGGTCCTTCAAAGTTTTCAACATTTTTGCAGGCTTAAGATGCATTTTAAGTCTTTCTTTTTGAGATGCCAACATTTTCTGATCTTTCAGGGTTGTAGGATGCATTTTTTGTGGCAAAAATATTTTGGGGAATTTCAGTGGTCTAGGATGCGACTTAATGCCCCTTTCAGGCTGCAAATCTGTTTGGGACATTCAGGGCTCTCTGACACTGTTTTTGGGCCACAAACATTTTCTGGACTTTAGGGGGTCTAGGATGCCTGCAAACCCCTTTTTTGGTCCTTCAAAGTTTTCAACATTTTTGCAGGACTAAAATTCATTTTAAGACCTTTTTTTGGGCTACTAACATATTCTGAGCTTTCAGGGGTGTAGGATGCATTTTTCATGCCAAAAATATTTTTGGGAATTTCAGTGGTCTAGGATGCGGGTTAATGCCCGTTTCACTCTGCAAATGTTTTTGGGGCATTCAGAGCTCTCTGACACAGATTTTGGCCCACCAACATTTTCTGGACTTAAGGGGGTCTAGGATGCCTGTAAACCCCTTTTTTGGACCTTCAAAGTTTTCAACATTTTTGTAGGCATAAGATGCATTTTAAGTCCTTTTTTTGAGATGCCAACATTTTCTGATCTTTCAGGATTGTAGGATGCATTTTTTGTGCCAAAAATATTTTTGGGAATTTCAGTGGTCTGGGATGTGGGTTAGTGCCACTTTCAGGCTGCAAATGTTTTTGGGACATTCAGAGCTCTCTGACACCGATTTTGGCCCACCAACATTTTCTGGACTTTCGGGGGTCTAGGATGCCTGTAAACCCCTTTTTTCGGCCTCCAAAGTTTTCAACATTTGTGCAGGCCTAAGAAGCATTTTAAGTCCTTTTTTTGAGCTGCCAACATTTTCTGATCTTTCAGGGTTGTAGGATGCATTTTTTGTGGCAAAAATATTTTGGGGAATTTCAGTGTTCTAGGATGCGACTTAATGCCCCTTTCAGGCTGCAAATCTGTTTGGGACATTCAGAGCTCTCTGACACTGTTTTTGGGCCACAAACATTTTCTGGACTTTAGGGGGTCTAGGATGCCTGTAAACCCCATTTTTGGGCCTCCAAAGTTTTCAAAATTTTTGCAGGCGTAAAATGCATTTTAAGGCCTTTTTTGGGCTGCTAACATATTCTGAGCTTTCAGGGTTGTAGGATGCATTTTTTGTGCCAAAAATATTTTTGGGAATTTCAGTGGTCTGGGATGTGGGTTAGTGCTACTTTCAGGCTGCAAATGTTTTTGGGACATTCAGAGCTCTCTGACACAGATTTTGGCCCACGAACATTTTCTGGACTTTAGGGGGTCTAGGATGCCTCTAAACCCCTTTTTTCCACCTCCAAAGTTTTCTACATTTTTGCAGGCCTAAGATGCACTTTAAGGCCTTTTCTGGGCTGCTAACATTTTCAGAACTTTGAGGGGTGTAGTATGCATTTTTTGTGCCAAAAATATTTTTGGGAATTTCAGCAGTCTAGGATGCCGGTTAATGCCCGTTTCACTCTGCAAATGTTTTTGGAACATTCAGGGCTCTCCGACACCATTTTTGGGCCACCACCATTTTCTGGACTTTAGTGGGTCTAGGATGCCTGTAAACCCCTTTTTTGGTCCTTCAAAGTTTTCAACATTTTTGCAGGCCTAAAATGCATTTGAAGGCCTTTTTTGGGCTGCTAACATATTCTGAGCTTTCAGGGGTGTAGGATGCATTTTTCGTGCCAAAAATATTTTTAGGAATTTCAGTGGTCTAGGATGCGGGTTAATGCCGTTTCACTCTGCAAATGTTTTTGGGGCATTCAGAGCTCTCTGACACCATTTTTGGGCCACCAACATTTTCTGGACTTTAGGGGGTCTAGGATGCCTGTAAACCCCTTTTTTGGTCCTTCAAAGTTTTCAATATTTTTGCAGGAATAAAATGCATGTTAAGGCCTTTTTTGGGCTGCTAACATATTCTGAGCTTCAGGGGTTTAGGATGCATTTTTCGTGCAAAACATATTTTTGGAAATTTCAGTGGTCTAGAATGTGGGTTAATGCCCCTTTCAGGCTGCAAATGTTTTTGGGAATTTAGAGCTCTCTGACACCATTTTTGAGCCACAATCATTTTCTGGACTTTAGAGGGTCTAGGATGCCTGTAACCCCTTTTTTGGGCCTCCAAAGTTTTCAACATTTTTGCAGGCCTAAAATGCATTTTAAGGCCTTTTTTGGGCTGCTAACATATTCTGAGCTTCAGGGGTATAGGTTGCATTTTTCATGCCAAAAATATCTTGGGGAATTTCAGTGGTCTAGAATGCGGCTTAATGCCCCTTTCAGGCTGCAAATGTTTTTGGGACATTCAGAGCTCTCTGACACCATTTTTGGGCCACAACCATTTTCTGGACTTTAGGGGGTCTAGGATGCCTGTAAACTCTTTTTTGGGCCTCCAAAGTTTTCAACATTTTTGCAGGCCTAAAATGCATTTTAAGGCCTTTTTTGGGCTGCTAAAATATTCTGAGCTTTCAGGGGTGTAGAATACATTTTTCGTGCCAAAAATATTTTTGGGAATTTCAGTGGTCTAGAATGCGGGTTATTGCCTCTTTCAGGCTGCAAATGTTTTTGGGACATTCAGGACTTTCTGACACCATTTTTGGGCCACCAACATTTTCTGGACCTTAGGGGGTCTAGGATGCCTGTAAACCCCTTTTTTGGTCCTTCAAAGTTTTCAACATTTTTGCAGGCCTAAAATTCATTTTAAGGCCTTTTTTGGGCTGCTAACATATTCTGAGCTTTCAGGGGTGTTGGATGCATTTTTCATGCCAAAAATATTTTTGGTATTTTCAGTGGTCTAGGATGCGGGTTAATGCCGTTTCACTCTGCAAATGTTTTTGGGGCATTCAGAGCTCTCTGACACAGATTTTGGCCCACCAACATTTTCTGGACTTTAGGGGGTCTAGGATGCCTCTAAACCCCTTTTTTCCACCTCCAAAGTTTTCTACATTTTTGCAGGCCTAAGATGCACTTTAAGGCCTTTTTTGGGCTGCTAACATTTTCAGAACTTTCAGGGGTGTAGTATGCATTTTTTGTGCCAAAAATATTTTTGGGCATTTCAGTGGTCTAGGATGCGGGTTAATGCCCCTTTCAGGCTGCAAATATTTTTGGGAATTTAGGGCTCTCTGACACCATTTTTGAGCCACAATAATTTTCTGGACTTTAGGGGGTCTAGGATGCCTGTAACCACTTTTTTGGGCCTCCAAAGTTTTCAACATTTTTGCAGGCCTAAAATGCAATTTAAGGCCTTTTTTGGGCTGCTAACATATTCTGAGCTTCACGGGTATAGGTTGCATTTTTCATGCCAAAAATATCTTGGGGAATTTCAGTGGTCTAGGATGCGGCTTAATACCCCTTTCAGGCTGCAAATGTTTTTGGGACATTCAGAGCTCTCTGACACCGATTTTGGCCCACCAACATTTTCTGGACTTCAGGGGGTCTAGGATGCCTGTAAACCCCATTTTTGGGCCTCCAAAGTTTTCAACATTTTTGCAGGCGTAAAATGCATTTTAAGGCCTTTTTTGGGCTGCTAACATATTCTGAGCTTCAGGGGTATAGGTTACATTTTTCGTGCCAAAAATATTTTTTGGAGTTTCAGTGGTCTAGGATGCAGGTTAATGCCCCTTTCAGGCTGCAAATGTTTTGGGACATTCAGAGCTCTCTGACACAGATTTTGGCCCACCAGCATTTTCTGGACTTTAGGGGGTCTAGGATGCCTCTAAACCCCTTTTTTCCACCTCCAAAGTTTTCTACATTTTTGCAGGCCTAAGATGCACTTTAAGGCCTTTTTTGGGCTGCTAACATTTTCAGAACTTTCAGGGGTGTAGTATGCATTTTTTGTGCCAAAAATATTTTTGGGAATTTCAGTAGTCTAGGATGCCGGTTAATGCCCGTTTCACTCTGCAAATGTTTTTGGAACATTCAGGGCTCTCTGACTCCATTTTTGGGCCACCACCATTTTCTGGACTTTAGTGAGTCTAGGATGCCTGTAAACCCCTTTTTTGGTCCTTCAAAGTTTTCAACATTTTTGCAGGCCTAAAATTCATTTAAGGCCTTTTTTGGGCTGCTAACATATTCTGAGCTTTCAGGGGTGTAGGATGCATTTTTCATGCCAAAAATATTTTTGGGAATTTCAGTGGTCTAGGATGCGGGTTAATGCACGTTTCACTCTGCAAATGTTTTTGGAGCATTCAGAGCTCTCTGACACAGATTTTGGCCCACCAACATTTTCTGGACTTAAGGGGTCTAGGAAGCCTGTAAACCCCTTTTTTGGACCTTCAAAGTTTTCAACATTTTTGTAGGCTTAAGATGCATTTTAAATCCTTTTTTTGAGATGCCAACATTTTCTGATCTTTCAGGGTTGTAGGATGCATTTTTTGTGCCAAAAATATTTTTGGGAATTTCAGTGGTCTGGGATGTGGGTTAGTGCCACTTTCAGGCTGCAAATGTTTTTGGGACATTCAGACCTCTCTGACACCGATTTTGGCCCACCAACATTTTCTGGACTTTCGGGGGTCTAGGATGCCTGTAAACCCCTTTTTTCTACCTCCAATGTTTTCAACATTTTTGCAAGCCTAAGAAGCATTTTAAGTCCTTTTTTTGAACTGCAAACATTTTCTGATCTTTCAGGGTTGTAGGATGCATTTTTTGTGGCAAAAATATTTTGGGGAATTTCAGTGGTCTAGGATGCGACTTAATGCCCCTTTCAGGCTGCAAATCTGTTTGGGACATTCAGGGCTCTCTGACACTGTTTTTGGGCCACAAACATTTTCTGGACTTTAGGGGGTCTAGGATGCCTGCAAACCCCTTTTTTGGTCCTTCAAAGTTTTCAACATTTTTGCAGGCCTAAAATTCATTTTAAGACCTTTTTTTGGGCTACTAACATATTCTGAGCTTTCAGGGGTGTAGGATGCATTTTTCATGCCAAAAATATTTTTGGGGATTTCAGTGGTCTAGGATGCGGGTTAATGCCCGTTTCACTCTGCAAATGTTTTTGGGGCATTCAGAGCTCTCTGACACAGATTTTGGCCCACCAACATTTTCTGGACTTTAGGGGGTCTAGGATGCCTGCAAACCCCTTTTTTGGTCCTCCAAAGTTTTCAACA
This sequence comes from Ambystoma mexicanum, assembly GCF_040938575.1. NCBI lineage: Eukaryota > Metazoa > Chordata > Amphibia > Caudata > Ambystomatidae > Ambystoma > Ambystoma mexicanum. The sequence continues at coordinate 730,757,884 of NC_090939.1, read as the reverse complement.
TTTTTGCAGGCCTAAAATGCATTTTAAGGCCTTTTTTGGGCTGCTAAAATATTCTGAGCTTTCAGGGGTGTAGAATACATTTTTCGTGCCAAAAATATTTTTGGGAATTTCAGTGGTCTAGAATGCGGGTTATTGCCTCTTTCAGGCTGCAAATGTTTTTGGGACATTCAGGACTTTCTGACACCATTTTTGGGCCACCAACATTTTCTGGACCTTAGGGGGTCTAGGATGCCTGTAAACCCCTTTTTTGGTCCTTCAAAGTTTTCAACATTTTTGCAGGCCTAAAATTCATTTTAAGGCCTTTTTTGGGCTGCTAACATATTCTGAGCTTTCAGGGGTGTTGGATGCATTTTTCATGCCAAAAATATTTTTGGTATTTTCAGTGGTCTAGGATGCGGGTTAATGCCGTTTCACTCTGCAAATGTTTTTGGGGCATTCAGAGCTCTCTGACACAGATTTTGGCCCACCAACATTTTCTGGACTTTAGGGGGTCTAGGATGCCTCTAAACCCCTTTTTTCCACCTCCAAAGTTTTCTACATTTTTGCAGGCCTAAGATGCACTTTAAGGCCTTTTTTGGGCTGCTAACATTTTCAGAACTTTCAGGGGTGTAGTATGCATTTTTTGTGCCAAAAATATTTTTGGGACTTTCAGTAGTCTAGGATGCCGGTTAATGCCCGTTTCACTCTGCAAATGTTTTTGGGACATTCAGGGCTCTCTGACACCATTTTTGGGCCACCACCATTTTCTGGACTTTAGTGGGTTGAGGGTGCCTGTAAACCCCTTTTTTGGTCCTTCAAAGTTTTCAACATTTTTGCAGGCCTAAAATGCATTTTAAGGCCTTAATTGGGCTGCTAACATATTCTGAGCTTCCGGGGTATAGGTTGCATTTTTCATGCCAAAAATATTTTGGGGAATTTCAGTGGTCTAGGATGCGGCTTAATGCCCCTTTCAGGCTGCAAATGTTTTTGGGACATTCAGAGCTCTCTGACCGATTTTGGCCCACCAACATTTTCTGGACTTTAGGGGGTCTAGGATGCCTGTAAACCCCTTTTTTGGGCCTCCAAAGTTTTCAACATTTTTGCAGGCCTAAAATGCATTTGAAGGCCTTTTTTGGGCTGCTAACATATTCTGAGCTTTCAGGGGTGTAGGATGCATTTTTCGTGCCAAAAATATTTTTGGGAATTTCAGTGGTCTAGGATGCGGGTTAATGCCCCTTTCAGGCTGCAAATATTTTTGGGACATTCAGGGCTCTCTGACACCATTTTTGGGCCACCAACATTTTCTGGACTTTAGGGGGTCTAGGATGCCTGTAAAGACCTTTTTTGGTCCTTCAAAGTTTTCAATATTTTTGCAGGCCTAAAATGCATGTTAAGGCCTTTTTTTGGCTGCTAACATTTTCAGAACTTTCAGGGGTGTAGTATGCATTTTTTGTGCCAAAAATATTTTTGGGCATTTCAGTGGTCTAGGATGCGGGTTAATGCCCCTTTCAGGCTGCAAATGTTTTTGGGAATTTAGGGCTCTCTGACACCATTTTTTAGCCACAATCATTTTCTGGACTTTAGGGGGTCTAGGATACCTGTAACCCCTTTTTTGGGCCTCCAAAGTTTTCAACATTTTTGCAGGCCTAAAATGCATGTTAAGGCCTTTTTTGGGCTGCTAACATATTCTGAGCTTTCAGGGGTGTAGGATGCATTTTTCATGCCAAAAATATTTTTGGGAATTTCAGTGGTCTAGGATGCGGGTTAATGCCCATTTCACTCTGCAAATGTTTTTGGGGCATTCAGAGCTCTCTGACACAGATTTTGGCCCACCAACATTTTCTGGACTTTCGGGGTCTAGGATGCCTGTAAACCCCTTTTTTGGACCTTCAAAGTTTTCAACATTTTTGTAGGCTTAAGATGCATTTTAAGTCTTTTTTTTTGAGATGCCAACATTTTCTGATCTTTCAGGGTTGTAGGATGCATTTTTTGTGCCAAAAATATTTTTAGGAATTTCAGTGGTCTGGGATGTGGGTTAGTGCCACTTTCAGGCTGCAAATGTTTTTGGGACATTCAGAGCTCTCTGACACCGATTTTGCCCCACCAACATTTTCTGGACTTTAGGGGGTCTAGGATGCCTGTAAACCCCTTTTTTCGGCCTCCAAAGTGTTCAACATTTGTGCAGGCCTAAGAAGCATTTTAAGTCCTTTTTTTGAGCTGCCAACATTTTCTGATCTTTCAGGGTTGTAGGATGCATTTTTTGTGGCAAAAATATTTTTGGGAATTTCAGTGGTCTAGGATGCGGGTTAATGCCCCTTTCAGGCTGCAAATGTTTTTGGGACATTCAAGGCTCTCTGACACCATTTTTGGGCGACCAACATTTTCTGGACTTTAGGGGGTCGAGGATGCCTGTAAACCCCTTTTTTGGTCCTTCAAAGTTTTCAACATTTTTACAGGCCTAAAATGCATTTTAAGGCCTTTTTTGGGCTGCTAACATATTCTGAGCTTCATGGGTGTAGGATGCATTTTTCGTGCCAAAAATATTTTGGGGAATTACAGTGGTCTAGGATGCGGCTTAATGCCCCTTTCAGGCTGCAAATGTTTTTGGGACATTCAGAGCTCTCTGACCGATATTGGCCCACCAACATTTTCTGGACTTTAGGGGGTCTAGGATGCCTGTAAACCCCTTTTTTGGGCCTCCAATGTTTTCAACATTTTTGCAGGCCTAAAATGCATGTTAAGGCCTTTCTTGGGCTGCTAACATATTCTGAGCTTCAGGGGTGTAGGATGCATTTTTCGTGCAAAAAATATTTTTTGGAAATTTCAGTGGTCTAGGATGCGGGTTAATGCCCCTTTCAGGCTGCACATGTTTTTGGGACATTCAGAGCTCTCTGACATATATTTTGGCCCACCAACATTTTCTGGACTTTAGGGGGTCTAGGATGCCTCTAAACTCCTTTTTTCCCCCTCCAAAGTTTTCAACATTTTTGCAGGCCTAAAATGCATTTTAAGGCATTTTTGGGCTGCTAACATTTTCAGAACTTTCAGGGGTGTAGTATGCATTTTTTGTGCCAAAAATATTTTTGGGCATTTCAGTAGTCTATGATGCTGGTTAATGCCCGTTTCACACTGCAAATGTTTTTGGAACATTCAGGGCTCTCTGACACCATTTTTGGGCCACCACCATTTTCTGGGTCTAGGATGCCTGTAAACCCCTTTTTTGGTCCTTCAAAGTTTTCAACATTTTTGCAGGCTTAAGATGCATTTTAAGTCTTTCTTTTTGAGATGCCAACATTTTCTGATCTTTCAGGGTTGTAGGATGCATTTTTTGTGGCAAAAATATTTTGGGGAATTTCAGTGGTCTAGGATGCGACTTAATGCCCCTTTCAGGCTGCAAATCTGTTTGGGACATTCAGGGCTCTCTGACACTGTTTTTGGGCCACAAACATTTTCTGGACTTTAGGGGGTCTAGGATGCCTGCAAACCCCTTTTTTGGTCCTTCAAAGTTTTCAACATTTTTGCAGGACTAAAATTCATTTTAAGACCTTTTTTTGGGCTACTAACATATTCTGAGCTTTCAGGGGTGTAGGATGCATTTTTCATGCCAAAAATATTTTTGGGAATTTCAGTGGTCTAGGATGCGGGTTAATGCCCGTTTCACTCTGCAAATGTTTTTGGGGCATTCAGAGCTCTCTGACACAGATTTTGGCCCACCAACATTTTCTGGACTTAAGGGGGTCTAGGATGCCTGTAAACCCCTTTTTTGGACCTTCAAAGTTTTCAACATTTTTGTAGGCATAAGATGCATTTTAAGTCCTTTTTTTGAGATGCCAACATTTTCTGATCTTTCAGGATTGTAGGATGCATTTTTTGTGCCAAAAATATTTTTGGGAATTTCAGTGGTCTGGGATGTGGGTTAGTGCCACTTTCAGGCTGCAAATGTTTTTGGGACATTCAGAGCTCTCTGACACCGATTTTGGCCCACCAACATTTTCTGGACTTTCGGGGGTCTAGGATGCCTGTAAACCCCTTTTTTCGGCCTCCAAAGTTTTCAACATTTGTGCAGGCCTAAGAAGCATTTTAAGTCCTTTTTTTGAGCTGCCAACATTTTCTGATCTTTCAGGGTTGTAGGATGCATTTTTTGTGGCAAAAATATTTTGGGGAATTTCAGTGTTCTAGGATGCGACTTAATGCCCCTTTCAGGCTGCAAATCTGTTTGGGACATTCAGAGCTCTCTGACACTGTTTTTGGGCCACAAACATTTTCTGGACTTTAGGGGGTCTAGGATGCCTGTAAACCCCATTTTTGGGCCTCCAAAGTTTTCAAAATTTTTGCAGGCGTAAAATGCATTTTAAGGCCTTTTTTGGGCTGCTAACATATTCTGAGCTTTCAGGGTTGTAGGATGCATTTTTTGTGCCAAAAATATTTTTGGGAATTTCAGTGGTCTGGGATGTGGGTTAGTGCTACTTTCAGGCTGCAAATGTTTTTGGGACATTCAGAGCTCTCTGACACAGATTTTGGCCCACGAACATTTTCTGGACTTTAGGGGGTCTAGGATGCCTCTAAACCCCTTTTTTCCACCTCCAAAGTTTTCTACATTTTTGCAGGCCTAAGATGCACTTTAAGGCCTTTTCTGGGCTGCTAACATTTTCAGAACTTTGAGGGGTGTAGTATGCATTTTTTGTGCCAAAAATATTTTTGGGAATTTCAGCAGTCTAGGATGCCGGTTAATGCCCGTTTCACTCTGCAAATGTTTTTGGAACATTCAGGGCTCTCCGACACCATTTTTGGGCCACCACCATTTTCTGGACTTTAGTGGGTCTAGGATGCCTGTAAACCCCTTTTTTGGTCCTTCAAAGTTTTCAACATTTTTGCAGGCCTAAAATGCATTTGAAGGCCTTTTTTGGGCTGCTAACATATTCTGAGCTTTCAGGGGTGTAGGATGCATTTTTCGTGCCAAAAATATTTTTAGGAATTTCAGTGGTCTAGGATGCGGGTTAATGCCGTTTCACTCTGCAAATGTTTTTGGGGCATTCAGAGCTCTCTGACACCATTTTTGGGCCACCAACATTTTCTGGACTTTAGGGGGTCTAGGATGCCTGTAAACCCCTTTTTTGGTCCTTCAAAGTTTTCAATATTTTTGCAGGAATAAAATGCATGTTAAGGCCTTTTTTGGGCTGCTAACATATTCTGAGCTTCAGGGGTTTAGGATGCATTTTTCGTGCAAAACATATTTTTGGAAATTTCAGTGGTCTAGAATGTGGGTTAATGCCCCTTTCAGGCTGCAAATGTTTTTGGGAATTTAGAGCTCTCTGACACCATTTTTGAGCCACAATCATTTTCTGGACTTTAGAGGGTCTAGGATGCCTGTAACCCCTTTTTTGGGCCTCCAAAGTTTTCAACATTTTTGCAGGCCTAAAATGCATTTTAAGGCCTTTTTTGGGCTGCTAACATATTCTGAGCTTCAGGGGTATAGGTTGCATTTTTCATGCCAAAAATATCTTGGGGAATTTCAGTGGTCTAGAATGCGGCTTAATGCCCCTTTCAGGCTGCAAATGTTTTTGGGACATTCAGAGCTCTCTGACACCATTTTTGGGCCACAACCATTTTCTGGACTTTAGGGGGTCTAGGATGCCTGTAAACTCTTTTTTGGGCCTCCAAAGTTTTCAACATTTTTGCAGGCCTAAAATGCATTTTAAGGCCTTTTTTGGGCTGCTAAAATATTCTGAGCTTTCAGGGGTGTAGAATACATTTTTCGTGCCAAAAATATTTTTGGGAATTTCAGTGGTCTAGAATGCGGGTTATTGCCTCTTTCAGGCTGCAAATGTTTTTGGGACATTCAGGACTTTCTGACACCATTTTTGGGCCACCAACATTTTCTGGACCTTAGGGGGTCTAGGATGCCTGTAAACCCCTTTTTTGGTCCTTCAAAGTTTTCAACATTTTTGCAGGCCTAAAATTCATTTTAAGGCCTTTTTTGGGCTGCTAACATATTCTGAGCTTTCAGGGGTGTTGGATGCATTTTTCATGCCAAAAATATTTTTGGTATTTTCAGTGGTCTAGGATGCGGGTTAATGCCGTTTCACTCTGCAAATGTTTTTGGGGCATTCAGAGCTCTCTGACACAGATTTTGGCCCACCAACATTTTCTGGACTTTAGGGGGTCTAGGATGCCTCTAAACCCCTTTTTTCCACCTCCAAAGTTTTCTACATTTTTGCAGGCCTAAGATGCACTTTAAGGCCTTTTTTGGGCTGCTAACATTTTCAGAACTTTCAGGGGTGTAGTATGCATTTTTTGTGCCAAAAATATTTTTGGGCATTTCAGTGGTCTAGGATGCGGGTTAATGCCCCTTTCAGGCTGCAAATATTTTTGGGAATTTAGGGCTCTCTGACACCATTTTTGAGCCACAATAATTTTCTGGACTTTAGGGGGTCTAGGATGCCTGTAACCACTTTTTTGGGCCTCCAAAGTTTTCAACATTTTTGCAGGCCTAAAATGCAATTTAAGGCCTTTTTTGGGCTGCTAACATATTCTGAGCTTCACGGGTATAGGTTGCATTTTTCATGCCAAAAATATCTTGGGGAATTTCAGTGGTCTAGGATGCGGCTTAATACCCCTTTCAGGCTGCAAATGTTTTTGGGACATTCAGAGCTCTCTGACACCGATTTTGGCCCACCAACATTTTCTGGACTTCAGGGGGTCTAGGATGCCTGTAAACCCCATTTTTGGGCCTCCAAAGTTTTCAACATTTTTGCAGGCGTAAAATGCATTTTAAGGCCTTTTTTGGGCTGCTAACATATTCTGAGCTTCAGGGGTATAGGTTACATTTTTCGTGCCAAAAATATTTTTTGGAGTTTCAGTGGTCTAGGATGCAGGTTAATGCCCCTTTCAGGCTGCAAATGTTTTGGGACATTCAGAGCTCTCTGACACAGATTTTGGCCCACCAGCATTTTCTGGACTTTAGGGGGTCTAGGATGCCTCTAAACCCCTTTTTTCCACCTCCAAAGTTTTCTACATTTTTGCAGGCCTAAGATGCACTTTAAGGCCTTTTTTGGGCTGCTAACATTTTCAGAACTTTCAGGGGTGTAGTATGCATTTTTTGTGCCAAAAATATTTTTGGGAATTTCAGTAGTCTAGGATGCCGGTTAATGCCCGTTTCACTCTGCAAATGTTTTTGGAACATTCAGGGCTCTCTGACTCCATTTTTGGGCCACCACCATTTTCTGGACTTTAGTGAGTCTAGGATGCCTGTAAACCCCTTTTTTGGTCCTTCAAAGTTTTCAACATTTTTGCAGGCCTAAAATTCATTTAAGGCCTTTTTTGGGCTGCTAACATATTCTGAGCTTTCAGGGGTGTAGGATGCATTTTTCATGCCAAAAATATTTTTGGGAATTTCAGTGGTCTAGGATGCGGGTTAATGCACGTTTCACTCTGCAAATGTTTTTGGAGCATTCAGAGCTCTCTGACACAGATTTTGGCCCACCAACATTTTCTGGACTTAAGGGGTCTAGGAAGCCTGTAAACCCCTTTTTTGGACCTTCAAAGTTTTCAACATTTTTGTAGGCTTAAGATGCATTTTAAATCCTTTTTTTGAGATGCCAACATTTTCTGATCTTTCAGGGTTGTAGGATGCATTTTTTGTGCCAAAAATATTTTTGGGAATTTCAGTGGTCTGGGATGTGGGTTAGTGCCACTTTCAGGCTGCAAATGTTTTTGGGACATTCAGACCTCTCTGACACCGATTTTGGCCCACCAACATTTTCTGGACTTTCGGGGGTCTAGGATGCCTGTAAACCCCTTTTTTCTACCTCCAATGTTTTCAACATTTTTGCAAGCCTAAGAAGCATTTTAAGTCCTTTTTTTGAACTGCAAACATTTTCTGATCTTTCAGGGTTGTAGGATGCATTTTTTGTGGCAAAAATATTTTGGGGAATTTCAGTGGTCTAGGATGCGACTTAATGCCCCTTTCAGGCTGCAAATCTGTTTGGGACATTCAGGGCTCTCTGACACTGTTTTTGGGCCACAAACATTTTCTGGACTTTAGGGGGTCTAGGATGCCTGCAAACCCCTTTTTTGGTCCTTCAAAGTTTTCAACATTTTTGCAGGCCTAAAATTCATTTTAAGACCTTTTTTTGGGCTACTAACATATTCTGAGCTTTCAGGGGTGTAGGATGCATTTTTCATGCCAAAAATATTTTTGGGGATTTCAGTGGTCTAGGATGCGGGTTAATGCCCGTTTCACTCTGCAAATGTTTTTGGGGCATTCAGAGCTCTCTGACACAGATTTTGGCCCACCAACATTTTCTGGACTTAAGGGGGTCTAGGATGCCTGTAAACCCCTTTTTTGGTCCTTCAAAGTTTTCAACATTTTTGCAGGCCTAAAATGCATTTTAAGGCATTTTTGGGCTGCTAACATTTTCAGAACTTTCAGGGGTGTAGTATGCATTTTTTGTGCCAAAAATATTTTTGGGCATTTCAGTGGTCTAGGATGCGGGTTAATGCCCCTTTCAGGCTGCAAATGTTTTTGAGACATTCAAGGCTCTCTGACACCATTTTTGGGCCACCAACATTTTCTGGACTTTAGGGGGTCTAGGATGCCTGTAAACCCCTTTTTTGGGCCTCCAAAGTTTTCAACATTTTTGCAGGCCTAAAATGCATTTGAAGGCCTTTTTTGGGCTGCTAACATATTCTGAGCTTCACGGGTATAGGTTGCATTTTTCATGCCAAAAATATTTTGGGGAATTTCAGTGGTCTAGGATGCGGCTTAATGCCCCTTTCAGGCTGCAAATGTTTTTGGGACATTCAGAGCTCTCTGACACCATTTTTGGCCCACCAACATTTTCTGGACTTTAGGGGGTCTAGGATGCCTGTAAACCCCTTTTTTGGTCCTTCAAAGTTTTCAATATTTTTGCAGGAATAAAATGCATGTTAAGGCCTTTTTTGGGCTGCTAACATATTCTGAGCTTCAGGGGTTTAGGATGCATTTTTCGTGCAAAACATATTTTTGGAAATTTCAGTGGTCTAGAATGTGGGTTAATGCCCCTTTCAGGCTGCAAATGTTTTTGGGAATTTAGAGCTCTCTGACACCATTTTTGAGCCACAATCATTTTCTGGACTTTAGAGGGTCTAGGATGCCTGTAACCCCTTTTTTGGGCCTCCAAAGTTTTCAACATTTTTGCAGGCCTAAAATGCATTTTAAGGCCTTAATTGGGCTGCTAACATATTCTGAGCTTCAGGGGTATAGGTTGCATTTTTCATGCCAAAAATATTTTGGGGAATTTCAGTGGTCTAGGATGCGGCTTAATGCCCCGTTCAGGCTGCAAATGTTTTTGGGACATTCAGAGCTCTCTGACCGATTTTGGCCCACCAACATTTTCTGGACTTTAGGGGGTCTAGGATGCCTGTAAACCCCTTTTTTGGGCCTCCAAAGTTTTCAACATTTTTGCAGGCCTAAAATGCATTTGAAGACCTTTTTTGGGCTGCTAACATATTCTGAGCTTTCAGGGGTGTAGGATGCATTTTTCGTGCCAAAGATATTTTTGGGAATTTCAGTGGTCTAGGATGCGGGTTAATGCCCCTTTCAGGCTGCAAATATTTTTGGGACATTCAGGGCTCTCTGACACCATTTTTGGGCCACCAACATTTTCTGGACTTTAGGGGGTCTATGATGCCTGTAAACCCCTTTTTTGGTCCTTCGAAGTGTTCAATATTTTTGCAGGCCTAAAATGCATGTTAAGGCCTTTTTTGGGCTGCTAACATATTCTGAGCTTCAGGGGTGTAGGATGCATTTTTCGTGCAAAAAATATTTTTTGGAAATTTCAGTGGTCTAGGATGCGGGTTAATGCCCCTTTCAGGCTGCACATGTTTTTGGGACATTCAGAGCTCTCTGACACAAATTTTGGCCCACCAACATTTTCTGGACTTTAGGGGGTCTAGGATGCCTGTAACCCCTTTTTTGGGCCTCCAAAGTTTTCAACATTTTTGCAGGCCTAAAATGCATGTTAAGGCCTTTTTTGGGCTGCTAACATTTTCAGAACTTTCAGGGGTGTAGGATGAATTTTTCCTGCCAAAAATATTTTTGGCAATTTCAGTGGTCTAGGATGCGGGTTAATGCCCCTTTCAGGCTGCAAATGTTTTTGGGACATTCAGGACTCTCTGACACCATTTTTGGGCCACCAACATTTTCTGGACCTTAGGGGGTCTAGGATGCCTGTAAACCCCTTTTTTGGTCCTTCAAAGTTTTCAACATTTTTGCAAAAATTCATTTTAAGGCCTTTTTTGGGCTGCTAACATATTCTGAGCTTTCAGGGGTGTAGGATGCATTTTTCATGCCAAAAATATTTTTGGGAATTTCAGTGGTCTAGGATGCGGGTTAATGCCTGTTTCACTCTGCAAATGTTTTTGGGGCATTCAGAGCTCTCTGACACAGATTTTCGCCCACCAACATTTTCTGGATTTAAGGGGTCTAGGATGCCTGTAAACCCCTTTTTTGGGCCTCCAAAGTTTTCAACATTTTTGCAGGCTTAAAATGCATTTTAAGGCCTTTTTTGGGCTGCTAACATATTCTGAGCCTTAGGGGTGTAGGATGCATTTTTCGTGCAAAAAATATTTTTGGGAATTTCAGTGGTCTAGGATGCTGGATAATGCCCCTTTCAGGCTGCACATGTTTTTGGGAATTCAGGGCTCTCTGACACCACTTTTGAGCGACAATCATTTTCTGGACTTTAGGGTGTCTAGGATGCCTGTAACCCCTTTTTTGGGCCTCCAAAGTTTTCAACATTTTTGCAGGCCTAAAATGCATTTTAAGGCCTTTTTTGGGCTGCTAACATATTCTGAGCTTCAGGGGTATAGGTTGAATTTTTCATGCCAAAAATATTTTGGTAAATTTCAGTGGTCTAGGATGCGGCTTAATGCCCCTTTCAGGCTGCAAATGTTTTTGGGACATTCAGAGCTCTCTGACACAGATTTTGGCCCACCAACATTTTCTGGACTTTAGGGGGTCTAGGATGCCTGTAAACCCCTTTTTTGGGCCTCCAAAGTTTTCAACATTTTTGCAGGCTTAAAATGCATTTTAAGGCCTTTTTTGGGCTGCTAACATATTCTGAGCCTTAGGGGTGTAGGATGCATTTTTCGTGCAAAAAATATTTTTGGAAATTTCAGTGGTCTAGGATGCAGGTTAATGCCCCTTTCAGGCTGCAAATGTTTTTGGGAATTTAGGGCTCTCTGACACCATTTTTGAGCCACAATCATTTTCTGGACTTTAGGGGGTCTAGGATGCCTGTAACCCCTTTTTTGGGCCTCCACAGTTTTCAACATTTTTGCAGGCCTAAAATGCATTTTAAGGCCTTTTTTGGGCTGCTAACATATTCTGAGCTTTCAGGGGTGTAGGATGAATTTTTCCTGCCAAAAATATTTTTGGGAAATTTCAGTGGTCTAGGATGCGGCTTAATGCCCCTTTCAGGCTGCAAATGTTTTTGGGACATTCAGAGCTCTCTGACACCGATTTTGGCCCACTAACATTTTCTGGACTTTAGGGGGTCTGGGATGCCTCTAAACCCCTTTTTTCCACCGCCAAAGTTTTCTACATTTTTGCAGGCCTAAGATGCACTTTAAGGCATTTTTGAACTGCCAACATTTTCTGATCTTTCAGGGTTGTAGGATGCATTTTTTGTGCCAAAAATATTTTGGGGAATTTCAGTGGTCTAGGATGCGACTTAATGCCCCTTTCAGGCTGCAAATCTGTTTGGGACATTCAGAGCTCTCTAACACTGTTTTTGGGCCACCAACATTTTCTGGACTTTAGGGGGTCTAGGATGCCTGTAAACCCCTTTTTTGGTACTTCAAAGTTTTCAATATTTTTGCAGGCCTAAAATGCATGTTAAGGCCTTTTTTGGGCTGCTAACATATTCTGAGCTTCAGGGGTGTAGGATCATTTTTTGTGCAAAAAATATTTTTGGAAATTTCAGTGGTCTAGGATGCGGGTTAATGCCCCTTTCAGGCTGCAAATATTTTTGGGAATTTAGGGCTCTCTGACACCATTTTTGAGCCACAATCATTTTCTGGACTTTAGGGGGTCTAGGATGCCTGTAAACCCCTTTTTTGGTCCTTCAAAGATTTCAATATTTTTGCAGGCCTAAAATGCATGTTAAGGCCTTTTTTGGGCTGCTAACATATTCTGAGCTTCAGGGGTGTAGGATGCATTTTTCGTGCAAAAAATATTTTTGGGAATTTCAGTGGTCTAGGATGCGGGTTAATGCCCCTTTCAGGCTGCAAATGTTTTTGGGACATTCAGGACTCTCTGACACCATTTTTGGGCCACCAACATTTTCTGGACTTTAGGGGGTCTAGGATGCCTGTAAACCCCTTTTTTGGTACTTCAAAGTTTTCAATATTTTTGCAGGCCTAAAATGCATGTTAAGGCCTTTTTTGGGCTGCTAACATATTCTGAGCTTCAGGGGTGTAGGATCATTTTTTGTGCAAAAAATATTTTTGGAAATTTCAGTGGTCTAGGATGCGGGTTAATGCCCCTTTCAGGCTGCAAATATTTTTGGGAATTTAGGGCTCTCTGACACCATTTTTGAGCCACAATCATTTTCTGGACTTTAGGGGGTCTAGGATGCCTGTAAACCCCTTTTTTGGGCCTCCAAAGTTTTCAACATTTTTGCAGGCCTAAAATGCATTTTAAGGCCTTTTTTGGGCTGCTAACATATTCTGAGCTTCAGGGGTATAGGTTGCATTTTTCATGCCAAAAATATCTTGGGGAATTTCAGTGGTCTAGGATGCGGCTTAATGCCCCTTTCAGGCTGCAAATGTTTTTGGGACATTCAGAGCTCTCTGACACCGATTTTGGCCCACCAACATTTTCTGGACTTCAGGGGGTCTAGGATGCCTGTAAACCCCTTTTTTGGACCTCCAAAGTTTTCAAAATTTTTGCAGGCCTAAAATGCATCTTAAGACCTTTTCTGGGCTACTAACATATTCTGAGCTTTCAGGGGTGTAGGATGCATTTTTCGTGCCAAAAATATTTTTGGGAATTTCAGTGGTCTAGAATGCGGGTTAATGTCCCTTTCAGGCTGCAAATGTTTTTGGGACATTCAGGACTCTCTGACACCATTTTTGGGCCACCAACATTTTCTGGACTTTAGGGGGTCTAGGATGCCTGTAAACCCCTTTTTTGGTCCTTCAAAGTTTTCAATATTTTTGCTGGCCTAAAATGCATGTTAAGGCCTTTTTTGGGCTGCTATCATATTCTGAGCTTCAGGGGTGTAGAATGCATTTTTCGTGCAAAAATATTTTTGGAAATTTCAGTGGTCTAGGATGCGGGTTAATGCCCCTTTCAGGCTGCAAATGTTTTTGGGACATTCAGAGCTCTCTGACATAGATTTTGGCCCACCAACATTTTCTGGACTTTAGGGGGTCTAGGATGCCTGTAAACCCCTTTTTTGGTCCTTCAAAGTTTTCAACATTTTTGCAGGCCTAAAATGCATTTTAAGGCATTTTTGGGCTGCTAACATTTTCAGAACTTTCAGGGGTGTAGTATGCATTTTTTGTGCCAAAAATATTTTTGGGCATTTCAGTGGTCTAGGATGCGGGTTAATGCCCCTTTCAGGCTGCAAATGTTTTTGAGACATTCAAGGCTCTCTGACACCATTTTTGGGCCACCAACATTTTCTGGACTTTAGGGGGTCTAGGATGCCTGTAAACCCCTTTTTTGGTCCTTCAAAGTTTTCAATATTTTTGCAGGCCTAAAATGCATTTTAAGGCCTTTTTTGGGCCGCTAACATATTCTGAGCTTCATGGGTGTAGGATGCATTTTTCGTGCCAAAAATATTTTGGGGAATTTCAGTGGTCTAGGATGCGGCTTAATGCCCCTTTCAGGCTGCAAATGTTTTGGGACATTCAGAGCTCTCTGACACAGATTTTGGCCCACCAACATTTTCTGGACTTTAGGGGGTCTAGGATGCCTCTAAACCCCTTTTTTCCACCTCCATAGTTTTCTACATTTTTGCAGGCCTAAGATGCACTTTAAGGCCTTTTTTGGGCTGCTAACATTTTCAGAACTTTCAGGGGTGTAGTATGCATTTTTTGTGCCAAAAATATTTTTGGGAATTTCAGTAGTCTAGGATGCCGGTTAATGCCCGTTTCACTCTGCAAATGTTTTTGGGACATTCAGGGCTCTCTGACACCATTTTTGGGCCACCACCATTTTCTGGACTTTAGTGGGTCGAGGATGCCTGTAAACCCCTTTTTTGGTCCTTCAAAGTTTTCAACATTTTTGCAGGCCTAAAATGCATTTTAAGGCCTTAATTGGGCTGCTAACATATTCTGAGCTTCAGGGGTATAGGTTGCATTTTTCATGCCAAAAGTATTTTGGGGAATTTCAGTGGTCTAGGATGCGGCTTAATGCCCCTTTCAAGCTGCAAATGTTTTTGGGACATTCAGAGCTCTCTGACCGATTTTGGCCCACCAACATTTTCTGGACTTTAGGGGGTCTAGGATGCCTGTAAACCCCTTTTTTGGGCCTCCAAAGTTTTCAACATTTTTGCAGGCCTAACATGCATTTGAAGGCCTTTTTTGGGCTGCTAACATATTCTGAGCTTTCAGGGGTGTAGGATGCATTTTTCGTGCCAAAAATATTTTTGGGAATTTCAGTGGTCTAGGATGCAGGTTAATGCCCCTTTCAGGCTGCAAATGTTTTTGGGACATTCAGGGCTCTCTGACACCATTTTTGGCCCACCAACATTTTCTGGACTTTAGGGGGTCTAGGATGCCTGTAAACCCCATTTTTGGTCCTTCAAAGTTTTCAATATTTTTGCAGGCCTAAAATGCATGTTAAGGCCTTTTTTGGGCTGCTAACATTTTCAGAACTTTCAGGGGTGTAGTATGCATTTTTTGTGCCAAAAATATTTTTGGGCATTTCAGTGGTCTAGGATGCGGGTTAATGCCCCTTTCAGGCTGCAAATGTTTTTGGGAATTTAGGGCTCTCTGACACCATTTTTTAGCCACAATCATTTTCTGGACTTTAGGGGGTCTAGGATACCTGTAACCCCTTTTTTGGTCCTCCAAAGTTTTCAACATTTTTGCAGGCCTAAAATGCATTTTAAGGCCTTTTTTGGGCTGCTAACATATTCTGAGCTTTCAGGGGTGTAGGATGCATTTTTCATGCCAAAAATATTTTTGGGAATTTCAGTGGTCTAGGATGCGGGTTAATGCCCATTTCACTCTGCAAATGTTTTTGGGGCATTCAGAGCTCTCTGACACAGATTTTGGCCCACCAACATTTTCTGGACTTTCGGGGGTCTAGGATGCCTGTAAACCCCTTTTTTCGGCCCTCAAAGTTTTCAACATTTGTGCAGGCCTAAGAAGCATTTTAAGTTCTTTTTTTGAGCTGCCAACATTTTCTGATCTTTCAGGGTTGTAGGATGCATTTTTTGTGCCAAAAATATTTTGGGGAATTTCAGTGGTCTAGGATGCGGGTTAATGCCTGTTTCACTCTGCAAATGTTTTTGGGGCATTCAGAGCTCTCTGACACAGTTTTTGGCCCACCAACATTTTCTGGACTTAAGGGGGTCTAGGATGCCTGTAAACCCCTTTTTTGGACCTTCAAAGTTTTCAACATTTTTGTAGGCTTAAGATGCATTTCAAGTCTTTCTTTTTGAGATGCCAACATTTTCTGATCTTTCAGGGTTGTAGGATGCATTTTTTGTGCCAAAAATATTTTTAGGAATTTCAGTGGTCTGGGATGTGGGTTAGTGCCACTTTCAGGCTGCAAATGTTTTTGGGACATTCAGAGCTCTCTGACACCGATTTTGGCCCACCAACATTTTCTGGACTTTAGGGGGTCTAGGATGCCTGTAAACCCCTTTTTTCGGCCTCCAAAGTGTTCAACATTTGTGCAGGCCTAAGAAGCATTTTAAGTCCTTTTTTTGAGCTGCCAACATTTTCTGATCTTTCAGGGTTGTAGGATGCATTTTTTGTGGCAAAAATATTTTTGGGAATTTCAGTGGTCTAGGATGCGTGTTAATGCCCGTTTCACTCTGCAAATGTTTTTGGGACATTCAGGGCTCTCTGACACCATTTTTGGGCCACCAACATTTTCTGGACTTTAGGGGGTCTAGGATGCCTGTAAACCCCTTTTTTGGTCCGTCAAAGTTTTCAACATTTTTGCAGGCCTAAAATGCATTTTAAGGCCTTTTTTGGGCTGCTAACATATTCTGAGCTTCATGGGTGTAGGATGCATTTTTCGTGCCAAAAATATTTTTGGGAATTTCAGTGGTCTAGGATGCAGGTTAATGCCGCTTTGAGGCTGCAAATGTTTTTGGGACATACAGAGCTCTCTGACACAGATTTTGGCCCACCAACATTTTCTGGACTTTAGGGGTCTAGGATGCCTCTAAACCCCTTTTTTCGGCCTCCAAAGTTTTCAACATTTTTGCAGGCCTAAAATGCATTTTAAGGCATTTTTGGGCTGCTAACATTTTCAGAACTTTCAGGGGTGTAGTATGCATTTTTTGTGCCAAAAATATTTTTGGGAATTTCAGTGGTCTAGGATGCGGGTTAATGCCCCTTTCAGGCTGCAAATGTTTTTGGGACATTCAGGGCTCTCTGACACCATTTTTGGGCCACAACCATTTTCTGGACTTTAGGGGGTCTAGGATGCCTGTAAACCCCTTTTTTGGTCCTTCAAAGTTTTCAACATTTTTGCAGGCCTAAAATGCATTTTAAGGCCTTTTTTTGAGATGCCAACATTTTCTGATCTTTCAGGGTTGTAGGATGCATTTTTTGTGGCAAAAATATTTTGGGGAATTTCAGTGGTCTAGGATGCACCTTAATGCCCCTTTCAGGCTGCAAATGTGTTTGGGACATTCAGAGCTCTCTGACACAGATTTTGGCCCACCAACATTTTCTGGACTTTAGGGGGTCTAGGATGCCTGTAAACCCCTTTTTTGGTCCTTCAAAGTTTTCAACATGTTTGCAGGCCTAAAATGCATTTTAATGCCTTTTTTGGGCTGCTAACATATTCTGAGCTTCATGGGTGTAGTATTCATTTTTTGTGCCAAAAATATTTTTGGAAATGTCAGAGGTCTAGGATGCGGGTTAATGCCCGTTTCACTCTGCAAATGTTTTTGGGACATTCAAGGCTCTCTGACACCATTTTTGGCCCCACCCACATTTTCTGGAATTTAGGGGGTCTAGGATGCCTGTAAACCCCTTTTTTGGTCCTTCAAAGTTTTCAACATTTTTGCAGGCCTAATATGCATTTTAAGGCATTGTTGGGCTGCTAACATTTTCAGAACTTTCAGGGGTGTAGTATGCATTTTTTGTGCCAAAAATATTTTTGGGCATTTCAGTGGTCTAGGATGTGGGTTAATGCCCCTTTCAGGCTGCAAATGTTTTTGGGACATTCAAGGCTCTCTGACACCATTTTTGGGCCACCAACATTTTCTGGACTTTAGGGGGTCTAGGATGCCTGTAACCCCTTTTTTGGTCCTTCAAAGTTTTCAACATTTTTACAGGCCTAAAATGCATTTTAAGGCCTTTTTTGGGCTGCTAACATATTCTGAGCTTCATGGGTGTAGGATGCATTTATCGTGCCAAAAATATTTTGGGGAATTTCAGTGGTCTAGGATGCGGCTTAATGCCCCTTTCAGGCTGCAAATGTTTTTGGGACATTCAGAGCTCTCTGACCGATATTGGCCCACCAACATTTTCTGGACTTTAGGGGGTCTAGGATGCCTGTAAACTCCTTTTTTGGGCCTCCAAAGTTTTCAACATTTTTGCAGGCCTAAAATGCATTTGAAGGCCTTTTTTGGGCTGCTAACATATTCTGAGCTTTCAGGGGTGTAGGATGCATTTTTCGTGCCAAAAATATTTTTGGGAATTTCAGTGGTCTAAGATGCGGGTTAATGCCCCTTTCAGGCTGCAAATATTTTTGGGACATTCAGGGCTCTCTGACACCATTTTTGGGCCACGAACATTTTCTGGACTTTAGGGGGTCTAGGATGCCTGTAAACCCCTTTTTTGGTCCTTCAAAGTTTTCAATATTTTTGCAGGCCTAAAATGCATGTTAAGGCCTTTTTTGGGCTGCTAACATATTCTGAGCTTCAGGGGTGTAGGATCATTTTTTGTGCAAAAAATATTTTTGGAAATTTCAGTGGTCTAGGATGCGGGTTAATGCCCCTTTCAGGCTGCAAATATTTTTGGGAATTTAGGGCTCTCTGACACCATTTTTGAGCCACAATCATTTTCTGGACTTTAGGGGGTCTAGGATGCCTGTAAACCCCTTTTTTGGTCCTTCAAAGATTTCAATATTTTTGCAGGCCTAAAATGCATGTTAAGGCCTTTTTTGGGCTGCTAACATATTCTGAGCTTCAGGGGTGTAGGATCATTTTTCGTGCAAAAAATATTTTTGGAAATTTCAGTGGTCTAGGATGCGGGTTAATGCCCCTTTCAGGCTGCAAATATTTTTGGGAATTTAGGGCTCTCTGACACCATTTTTGAGCCACAATCATTTTCTGGACTTTAGGGGGTCTAGGATGCCTGTAAACCCCTTTTTTGGGCCTCCAAAGTTTTCAACATTTTTGCAGGCCTAAAATGCATTTTAAGGCCTTTTTTGGGCTGCTAACATATTCTGAGCTTCAGGGGTATAGGTTGCATTTTTCATGCCAAAAATATCTTGGGGAATTTCAGTGGTCTAGGATGCGGCTTAATGCCCCTTTCAGGCTGCAAATGTTTTTGGGACATTCAGAGCTCTCTGACACCGATTTTGGCCCACCAACATTTTCTGGACTTCAGGGGGTCTAGGATGCCTGTAAACCCCTTTTTTGGACCTCCAAAGTTTTCAAAATTTTTGCAGGCCTAAAATGCATCTTAAGACCTTTTCTGGGCTACTAACATATTCTGAGCTTTCAGGGGTGTAGGATGCATTTTTCGTGCCAAAAATATTTTTGGGAATTTCAGTGGTCTAGAATGCGGGTTAATGCCCCTTTCAGGCTGCAAATGTTTTTGGGAATTTAGGGCTCTCTGACACCATTTTTGAGCCACAATCATTTTCTGGACTTTAGGGGGTCTAGGATGCCTGTAAACCCCTTTTTTGGGCCTCCAAAGTTTTCAACATTTTTGCAGGCCTAAAATGCATTTTAAGGCCTTTTTTGGGCTGCTAACATATTCTGAGCTTCAGGGGTATAGGTTGCATTTTTCATGCCAAAAATATCTTGGGGAATTTCAGTGGTCTAGGATGCGGCTTAATGCCCCTTTCAGGCTGCAAATGTTTTTGGGACATTCAGAGCTCTCTGACACCGATTTTGGCCCACCAACATTTTCTGGACTTCAGGGGGTCTAGGATGCCTGTAAACCCCTTTTTTGGACCTCCAAAGTTTTCAAAATTTTTGCAGGCCTAAAATGCATCTTAAGACCTTTTCTGGGCTACTAACATATTCTGAGCTTTCAGGGGTGTAGGATGCATTTTTCGTGCCAAAAATATTTTTGGGAATTTCAGTGGTCTAGAATGCGGGTTAATGTCCCTTTCAGGCTGCAAATGTTTTTGGGACATTCAGGACTCTCTGACACCATTTTTGGGCCACCAACATTTTCTGGACTTTAGGGGGTCTAGGATGCCTGTAAACCCCTTTTTTGGTCCTTCAAAGTTTTCAATATTTTTGCTGGCCTAAAATGCATGTTAAGGCCTTTTTTGGGCTGCTATCATATTCTGAGCTTCAGGGGTGTAGAATGCATTTTTCGTGCAAAAATATTTTTGGAAATTTCAGTGGTCTAGGATGCGGGTTAATGCCCCTTTCAGGCTGCAAATGTTTTTGGGACATTCAGAGCTCTCTGACATAGATTTTGGCCCACCAACATTTTCTGGACTTTAGGGGGTCTAGGATGCCTGTAAACCCCTTTTTTGGTCCTTCAAAGTTTTCAACATTTTTGCAGGCCTAAAATGCATTTTAAGGCATTTTTGGGCTGCTAACATTTTCAGAACTTTCAGGGGTGTAGTATGCATTTTTTGTGCCAAAAATATTTTTGGGCATTTCAGTGGTCTAGGATGCGGGTTAATGCCCCTTTCAGGCTGCAAATGTTTTTGAGACATTCAAGGCTCTCTGACACCATTTTTGGGCCACCAACATTTTCTGGACTTTAGGGGGTCTAGGATGCCTGTAAACCCCTTTTTTGGTCCTTCAAAGTTTTCAATATTTTTGCAGGCCTAAAATGCATTTTAAGGCCTTTTTTGGGCCGCTAACATATTCTGAGCTTCATGGGTGTAGGATGCATTTTTCGTGCCAAAAATATTTTGGGGAATTTCAGTGGTCTAGGATGCGGCTTAATGCCCCTTTCAGGCTGCAAATGTTTTGGGACATTCAGAGCTCTCTGACACAGATTTTGGCCCACCAACATTTTCTGGACTTTAGGGGGTCTAGGATGCCTCTAAACCCCTTTTTTCCACCTCCATAGTTTTCTACATTTTTGCAGGCCTAAGATGCACTTTAAGGCCTTTTTTGGGCTGCTAACATTTTCAGAACTTTCAGGGGTGTAGTATGCATTTTTTGTGCCAAAAATATTTTTGGGAATTTCAGTAGTCTAGGATGCCGGTTAATGCCCGTTTCACTCTGCAAATGTTTTTGGGACATTCAGGGCTCTCTGACAACATTTTTGGGCCACCACCATTTTCTGGACTTTAGTGGGTCGAGGATGCCTGTAAACCCCTTTTTTGGTCCTTCAAAGTTTTCAACATTTTTGCAGGCCTAAAATGCATTTTAAGGCCTTAATTGGGCTGCTAACATATTCTGAGCTTCAGGGGTATAGGTTGCATTTTTCATGCCAAAAGTATTTTGGGGAATTTCAGTGGTCTAGGATGCGGCTTAATGCCCCTTTCAAGCTGCAAATGTTTTTGGGACATTCAGAGCTCTCTGACCGATTTTGGCCCACCAACATTTTCTGGACTTTAGGGGGTCTAGGATGCCTGTAAACCCCTTTTTTGGGCCTCCAAAGTTTTCAACATTTTTGCAGGCCTAACATGCATTTGAAGGCCTTTTTTGGGCTGCTAACATATTCTGAGCTTTCAGGGGTGTAGGATGCATTTTTCGTGCCAAAAATATTTTTGGGAATTTCAGTGGTCTAGGATGCAGGTTAATGCCCCTTTCAGGCTGCAAATGTTTTTGGGACATTCAGGGCTCTCTGACACCATTTTTGGCCCACCAACATTTTCTGGACTTTAGGGGGTCTAGGATGCCTGTAAACCCCATTTTTGGTCCTTCAAAGTTTTCAATATTTTTGCAGGCCTAAAATGCATGTTAAGGCCTTTTTTGGGCTG
Source organism: Ambystoma mexicanum (assembly GCF_040938575.1). Classification (NCBI taxonomy): domain Eukaryota; kingdom Metazoa; phylum Chordata; class Amphibia; order Caudata; family Ambystomatidae; genus Ambystoma; species Ambystoma mexicanum. The sequence goes on along the minus strand of NC_090939.1, from coordinate 730,736,595 downwards.
CTAACATTTTCAGAACTTTCAGGGGTGTAGTATGCATTTTTTGTGCCAAAAATATTTTTGGGCATTTCAGTGGTCTAGGATGCGGGTTAATGCCCCTTTCAGGCTGCAAATGTTTTTGGGAATTTAGGGCTCTCTGACACCATTTTTTAGCCACAATCATTTTCTGGACTTTAGGGGGTCTAGGATACCTGTAACCCCTTTTTTGGTCCTCCAAAGTTTTCAACATTTTTGCAGGCCTAAAATGCATTTTAAGGCCTTTTTTGGGCTGCTAACATATTCTGAGCTTTCAGGGGTGTAGGATGCATTTTTCATGCCAAAAATATTTTTGGGAATTTCAGTGGTCTAGGATGCGGGTTAATGCCCATTTCACTCTGCAAATGTTTTTGGGGCATTCAGAGCTCTCTGACACAGATTTTGGCCCACCAACATTTTCTGGACTTTCGGGGGTCTAGGATGCCTGTAAACCCCTTTTTTCGGCCCTCAAAGTTTTCAACATTTGTGCAGGCCTAAGAAGCATTTTAAGTTCTTTTTTTGAGCTGCCAACATTTTCTGATCTTTCAGGGTTGTAGGATGCATTTTTTGTGCCAAAAATATTTTGGGGAATTTCAGTGGTCTAGGATGCGGGTTAATGCCTGTTTCACTCTGCAAATGTTTTTGGGGCATTCAGAGCTCTCTGACACAGTTTTTGGCCCACCAACATTTTCTGGACTTAAGGGGGTCTAGGATGCCTGTAAACCCCTTTTTTGGACCTTCAAAGTTTTCAACATTTTTGTAGGCTTAAGATGCATTTTAAGTCTTTCTTTTTGAGATGCCAACATTTTCTGATCTTTCAGGGTTGTAGGATGCATTTTTTGTGCCAAAAATATTTTTAGGAATTTCAGTGGTCTGGGATGTGGGTTAGTGCCACTTTCAGGCTGCAAATGTTTTTGGGACATTCAGAGCTCTCTGACACCGATTTTGGCCCACCAACATTTTCTGGACTTTAGGGGGTCTAGGATGCCTGTAAACCCCTTTTTTCGGCCTCCAAAGTGTTCAACATTTGTGCAGGCCTAAGAAGCATTTTAAGTCCTTTTTTTGAGCTGCCAACATTTTCTGATCTTTCAGGGTTGTAGGATGCATTTTTTGTGGCAAAAATATTTTTGGGAATTTCAGTGGTCTAGGATGCGTGTTAATGCCCGTTTCACTCTGCAAATGTTTTTGGGACATTCAGGGCTCTCTGACACAATTTTTGGGCCACCAACATTTTCTGGACTTTAGGGGGTCTAGGATGCCTGTAAACCCCTTTTTTGGTCCGTCAAAGTTTTCAACATTTTTGCAGGCCTAAAATGCATTTTAAGGCCTTTTTTGGGCTGCTAACATATTCTGAGCTTCATGGGTGTAGGATGCATTTTTCGTGCCAAAAATATTTTTGGGAATTTCAGTGGTCTAGGATGCAGGTTAATGCCGCTTTGAGGCTGCAAATGTTTTTGGGACATACAGAGCTCTCTGACACAGATTTTGGCCCACCAACATTTTCTGGACTTTAGGGGTCTAGGATGCCTCTAAACCCCTTTTTTCGGCCTCCAAAGTTTTCAACATTTTTGCAGGCCTAAAATGCATTTTAAGGCATTTTTGGGCTGCTAACATTTTCAGAACTTTCAGGGGTGTAGTATGCATTTTTTGTGCCAAAAATATTTTTGGGAATTTCAGTGGTCTAGGATGCGGGTTAATGCCCCTTTCAGGCTGCAAATGTTTTTGGGACATTCAGGGCTCTCTGACACCATTTTTGGGCCACAACCATTTTCTGGACTTTAGGGGGTCTAGGATGCCTGTAAACCCCTTTTTTGGTCCTTCAAAGTTTTCAACATTTTTGCAGGCCTAAAATGCATTTTAAGGCCTTTTTTTGAGATGCCAACATTTTCTGATCTTTCAGGGTTGTAGGATGCATTTTTTGTGGCAAAAATATTTTGGGGAATTTCAGTGGTCTAGGATGCACCTTAATGCCCCTTTCAGGCTGCAAATGTGTTTGGGACATTCAGAGCTCTCTGACACAGATTTTGGCCCACCAACATTTTCTGGACTTTAGGGGGTCTAGGATGCCTGTAAACCCCTTTTTTGGTCCTTCAAAGTTTTCAACATGTTTGCAGGCCTAAAATGCATTTTAATGCCTTTTTTGGGCTGCTAACATATTCTGAGCTTCATGGGTGTAGTATTCATTTTTTGTGCCAAAAATATTTTTGGAAATGTCAGAGGTCTAGGATGCGGGTTAATGCCCGTTTCACTCTGCAAATGTTTTTGGGACATTCAAGGCTCTCTGACACCATTTTTGGCCCCACCAACATTTTCTGGAATTTAGGGGGTCTAGGATGCCTGTAAACCCCTTTTTTGGTCCTTCAAAGTTTTCAACATTTTTGCAGGCCTAATATGCATTTTAAGGCATTGTTGGGCTGCTAACATTTTCAGAACTTTCAGGGGTGTAGTATGCATTTTTTGTGCCAAAAATATTTTTGGGCATTTCAGTGGTCTAGGATGTGGGTTAATGCCCCTTTCAGGCTGCAAATGTTTTTGGGACATTCAAGGCTCTCTGACACCATTTTTGGGCCACCAACATTTTCTGGACTTTAGGGGGTCTAGGATGCCTGTAACCCCTTTTTTGGTCCTTCAAAGTTTTCAACATTTTTACAGGCCTAAAATGCATTTTAAGGCCTTTTTTGGGCTGCTAACATATTCTGAGCTTCATGGGTGTAGGATGCATTTATCGTGCCAAAAATATTTTGGGGAATTTCAGTGGTCTAGGATGCGGCTTAATGCCCCTTTCAGGCTGCAAATGTTTTTGGGACATTCAGAGCTCTCTGACCGATATTGGCCCACCAACATTTTCTGGACTTTAGGGGGTCTAGGATGCCTGTAAACTCCTTTTTTGGGCCTCCAAAGTTTTCAACATTTTTGCAGGCCTAAAATGCATTTGAAAGCCTTTTTTGGGCTGCTAACATATTCTGAGCTTTCAGGGGTGTAGGATGCATTTTTCGTGCCAAAAATATTTTTGGGAATTTCAGTGGTCTAAGATGCGGGTTAATGCCCCTTTCAGGCTGCAAATATTTTTGGGACATTCAGGGCTCTCTGACACCATTTTTGGGCCACGAACATTTTCTGGACTTTAGGGGGTCTAGGATGCCTGTAAACCCCTTTTTTGGTCCTTCAAAGTTTTCAATATTTTTGCAGGCCTAAAATGCATGTTAAGGCCTTTTTTGGGCTGCTAACATATTCTGAGCTTCAGGGGTGTAGGATCATTTTTTGTGCAAAAAATATTTTTGGAAATTTCAGTGGTCTAGGATGCGGGTTAATGCCCCTTTCAGGCTGCAAATATTTTTGGGAATTTAGGGCTCTCTGACACCATTTTTGAGCCACAATCATTTTCTGGACTTTAGGGGGTCTAGGATGCCTGTAAACCCCTTTTTTGGTCCTTCAAAGATTTCAATATTTTTGCAGGCCTAAAATGCATGTTAAGGCCTTTCTTGGGCTGCTAACATATTCTGAGCTTCAGGGGTGTAGGATGCATTTTTCGTGCAAAAAATATTTTTGGGAAATTTCAGTGGTCTAGGATGCGGGTTAATGCCCCTTTCAGGCTGCACATGTTTTTGGGACATTCCGAGCTCTCTGACACAGATTTTGGCCCACCAACATTTTCTGGACTTTAGGGGGTCTAGGATGCCTGTAAACCCCTTTTTTGGTCCTTCAAAGTTTTCAACATTTTTGCAGGCCTAAAATGCATGTTAAGGCCTTTTTTGGGCTGCTAACATTTTCAGAACTTTCAGGGGTGTAGTATGCATTTTTTGTGCAAAAAATATTTTTGGGAATTTCAGTGGTCTAGGATGCGGGTTAATGCCCCTTTCAGGCTGCAAATGTTTTTGGGACATTCAGGACTCTCTGACACCATTTTTGGGCCACCAATATTTTCTGGACTTTAGGGGGTCTAGGATGCCTGTAAACCCCTTTTTTGGTCCTTCAAAGTTTTCAACATTTTTGCAGGCCTAAAATGCATTTTAAGGCCTTAATTGGGCTGCTAACATATTCTGAGCTTCAGGGGTATAGGTTGCATTTTTCATGCCAAAAATATTTTGGGGAATTTCAGTGGTCTAGGATGCGGCTTAATGCCCCGTTCAGGCTGCAAATGTTTTTGGGACATTCAGAGCTCTCTGACCGATTTTGGCCCACCAACATTTTCTGGACTTTAGGGGGTCTAGGATGCCTGTAAACCCCTTTTTTGGGCCTCCAAAGTTTTCAACATTTTTGCAGGCCTAAAATGCATTTGAAGACCTTTTTTGGGCTGCTAACATATTCTGAGCTTTCAGGGGTGTAGGATGCATTTTTCGTGCCAAAAATATTTTTGGGAATTTCAGTGGTCTAGGATGCGGGTTAATGCCCCTTTCAGGCTGCAAATATTTTTGGGACATTCAGGGCTCTCTGACACCATTTTTGGGCCACCAACATTTTCTGGACTTTAGGGGGTCTATGATGCCTGTAAACCCCTTTTTTGGTCCTTCGAAGTTTTCAACATTTTTGTAGGCTTAAGATGCATTTTAAATCCTTTTTTTGAGATGCCAACATTTTCTGATCTTTCAGGGTTGTAGGATGCATTTTTTGTGCCAAAAATATTTTTGGGAATTTCAGTGGTCTGGGATGTGGGTTAGTGCCACTTTCAGGCTGCAAATGTTTTTGGGACATTCAGACCTCTCTGACACCGATTTTGGCCCACCAACATTTTCTGGACTTTCGGGGGTCTAGGATGCCTGTAAACCCCTTTTTTCTACCTCCAATGTTTTCAACATTTTTGCAAGCCTAAGAAGCATTTTAAGTCCTTTTTTTGAACTGCAAACATTTTCTGATCTTTCAGGGTTGTAGGATGCATTTTTTGTGGCAAAAATATTTTGGGGAATTTCAGTGGTCTAGGATGCGACTTAATACCCCTTTCAGGCTGCAAATCTGTTTGGGACATTCAGGGCTCTCTGACACTGTTTTTGGGCCACAAACATTTTCTGGACTTTAGGGGGTCTAGGATGCCTGCAAACCCCTTTTTTGGTCCTTCAAAGTTTTCAACATTTTTGCAGGCCTAAAATTCATTTTAAGACCTTTTTTTGGGCTACTAACATATTCTGAGCTTTCAGGGGTGTAGGATGCATTTTTCATGCCAAAAATATTTTTGGGAATTTCAGTGGTCTAGGATGCGGGTTAATGCCCGTTTCACTCTGCAAATGTTTTTGGGGCATTCAGAGCTCTCTGACACAGATTTTGGCCCACCAACATTTTCTGGACTTAAGGGGGTCTAGGATGCCTGTAAACCCCTTTTTTGGTCCTTCAAAGTTTTCAACATTTTTGCAGGCCTAAAATGCATTTTAAGGCATTTTTGGGCTGCTAACATTTTCAGAACTTTCAGGGGTGTAGTATGCATTTTTTGTGCCAAAAATATTTTTGGGCATTTCAGTGGTCTAGGATGCGGGTTAATGCCCCTTTCAGGCTGCAAATGTTTTTGAGACATTCAAGGCTCTCTGACACCATTTTTGGGCCACCAACATTTTCTGGACTTTAGGGGGTCTAGGATGCCTGTAAACCCCTTTTTTGGTCCTTCAAAGTTTTCAACATTTTTGCAGGCCTAAAATGCATTTTAAGGCCTTTTTTGGGCCGCTAACATATTCTGAGCTTCATGGGTGTAGGATGCATTTTTCGTGCCAAAAATATTTTGGGGAATTTCAGTGGTCTAGGATGCGGCTTAATGCCCCTTTCAGGCTGCAAATGTTTTGGGACATTCAGAGCTCTCTGACACAGATTTTGGCCCACCAACATTTTCTGGACTTTAGGGGGTCTAGGATGCCTGTAAACCCCTTTTTTGGGCCTCCAAAGTTTTCAACATTTTTGCAGGCCTAAAATGCATTTTAAGGCCTTTTTTGGGCTGCTAACATATTCTGAGCTTCAGGGGTATAGGTTACATTTTTCGTGCCAAAAATATTTTTGGGAATTTCAGTGGTCTAGGATGCGGGTTAATGCCCCTTTCAGGCTGCAAATATTTGTGGGACATTCAGGGCTCTCTGACACCATTTTTGGGCCACCAACATTTTCTGGACTTTAGGGGGTCTAGGATGCCTGTAAACCCCTTTTTTGGTCCTTCAAAGTTTTCAATATTTTTGCAGGAATAAAATGCATGTTAAGGCCTTTTTTGGGCTGCTAACATATTCTGAGCTTCAGGGGTTTAGGATGCATTTTTCGTGCAAAACATATTTTTGGAAATTTCAGTGGTCTAGAATGTGGGTTAATGCCCCTTTCAGGCTGCAAATGTTATTGGGAATTTAGAGCTCTCTGACACCATTTTTGAGCCACAATCATTTTCTGGACTTTAGAGGGTCTAGGATGCCTGTAACCCCTTTTTTGGGCCTCCAAAGTTTTCAACATTTTTGCAGGCCTAAAATGCATTTTAAGGCCTTAATTGGGCTGCTAACATATTCTGAGCTTCAGGGGTATAGGTTGCATTTTTCATGCCAAAAATATTTTGGGGAATTTCAGTGGTCTAGGATGCGGCTTAATGCCCCGTTCAGGCTGCAAATGTTTTTGGGACATTCAGAGCTCTCTGACCGATTTTGGCCCACCAACATTTTCTGGACTTTAGGGGGTCTAGGATGCCTGTAAACCCCTTTTTTGGGCCTCCAAAGTTTTCAACATTTTTGCAGGCCTAAAATGCATTTGAAGACCTTTTTTGGGCTGCTAACATATTCTGAGCTTTCAGGGGTGTAGGATGCATTTTTCGTGCCAAAAATATTTTTGGGAATTTCAGTGGTCTAGGATGCGGGTTAATGCCCCTTTCAGGCTGCAAATATTTTTGGGACATTCAGGGCTCTCTGACACCATTTTTGGGCCACCAACATTTTCTGGACTTTAGGGGGTCTATGATGCCTGTAAACCCCTTTTTTGGTCCTTCGAAGTGTTCAATATTTTTGCAGGCCTAAAATGCATGTTAAGGCCTTTTTTGGGCTGCTAACATATTCTGAGCTTCAGGGGTGTAGGATGCATTTTTCGTGCAAAAAATATTTTTTGGAAATTTCAGTGGTCTAGGATGCGGGTTAATGCCCCTTTCAGGCTGCACATGTTTTTGGGACATTCAGAGCTCTCTGACACAAATTTTGGCCCACCAACATTTTCTGGACTTTAGGGGGTCTAGGATGCCTGTAACCCCTTTTTTGGGCCTCCAAAGTTTTCAACATTTTTGCAGGCCTAAAATGCATGTTAAGGCCTTTTTTGGGCTGCTAACATTTTCAGAACTTTCAGGGGTGTAGGATGAATTTTTCCTGCCAAAAATATTTTTGGCAATTTCAGTGGTCTAGGATGCGGGTTAATGCCCCTTTCAGGCTGCAAATGTTTTTGGGACATTCAGGACTCTCTGACACCATTTTTGGGCCACCAACATTTTCTGGACCTTAGGGGGTCTAGGATGCCTGTAAACCCCTTTTTTGGTCCTTCAAAGTTTTCAACATTTTTGCAAAAATTCATTTTAAGGCCTTTTTTGGGCTGCTAACATATTCTGAGCTTTCAGGGGTGTAGGATGCATTTTTCATGCCAAAAATATTTTTGGGAATTTCAGTGGTCTAGGATGCGGGTTAATGCCTGTTTCACTCTGCAAATGTTTTTGGGGCATTCAGAGCTCTCTGACACAGATTTTCGCCCACCAACATTTTCTGGATTTAAGGGGTCTAGGATGCCTGTAAACCCCTTTTTTGGGCCTCCAAAGTTTTCAACATTTTTGCAGGCTTAAAATGCATTTTAAGGCCTTTTTTGGGCTGCTAACATATTCTGAGCCTTAGGGGTGTAGGATGCATTTTTCGTGCAAAAAATATTTTTGGGAATTTCAGTGGTCTAGGATGCTGGATAATGCCCCTTTCAGGCTGCACATGTTTTTGGGAATTCAGGGCTCTCTGACACCACTTTTGAGCGACAATCATTTTCTGGACTTTAGGGTGTCTAGGATGCCTGTAACCCCTTTTTTGGGCCTCCAAAGTTTTCAACATTTTTGCAGGCCTAAAATGCATTTTAAGGCCTTTTTTGGGCTGCTAACATATTCTGAGCTTCAGGGGTATAGGTTGAATTTTTCATGCCAAAAATATTTTGGTAAATTTCAGTGGTCTAGGATGCGGCTTAATGCCCCTTTCAGGCTGCAAATGTTTTTGGGACATTCAGAGCTCTCTGACACAGATTTTGGCCCACCAACATTTTCTGGACTTTAGGGGGTCTAGGATGCCTGTAAACCCCTTTTTTGGGCCTCCAAAGTTTTCAACATTTTTGCAGGCTTAAAATGCATTTTAAGGCCTTTTTTGGGCTGCTAACATATTCTGAGCCTTAGGGGTGTAGGATGCATTTTTCGTGCAAAAAATATTTTTGGAAATTTCAGTGGTCTAGGATGCAGGTTAATGCCCCTTTCAGGCTGCAAATGTTTTTGGGAATTTAGGGCTCTCTGACACCATTTTTGAGCCACAATCATTTTCTGGACTTTAGGGGGTCTAGGATGCCTGTAACCCCTTTTTTGGGCCTCCAAAGTTTTCAACATTTTTGCAGGCCTAAAATGCATTTTAAGGCCTTTTTTGGGCTGCTAACATATTCTGAGCTTTCAGGGGTGTAGGATGAATTTTTCCTGCCAAAAATATTTTTGGGAAATTTCAGTGGTCTAGGATGCGGCTTAATGCCCCTTTCAGGCTGCAAATGTTTTTGGGACATTCAGAGCTCTCTGACACCGATTTTGGCCCACTAACATTTTCTGGACTTTAGGGGGTCTGGGATGCCTCTAAACCCCTTTTTTCCACCGCCAAAGTTTTCTACATTTTTGCAGGCCTAAGATGCACTTTAAGGCATTTTTGAACTGCCAACATTTTCTGATCTTTCAGGGTTGTAGGATGCATTTTTTGTGCCAAAAATATTTTGGGGAATTTCAGTGGTCTAGGATGCGACTTAATGCCCCTTTCAGGCTGCAAATCTGTTTGGGACATTCAGAGCTCTCTAACACTGTTTTTGGGCCACCAACATTTTCTGGACTTTAGGGGGTCTAGGATGCCTGTAAACCCCTTTTTTGGTCCTTCAAAGTTTTCAACATTTTTGCAGGCCTAAAATGCATGTTAAGGCCTTTTTTGGGCTGCTAACATATTCTGAGCTTCAGGGGTGTAGGATGCATTTTTCGTGCAAAAAATATTTTTGGGAATTTCAGTGGTCTAGGATGCGGGTTAATGCCCCTTTCAGGCTGCAAATGTTTTTGGGACATTCAGGACTCTCTGACACCATTTTTGGGCCACCAACATTTTCTGGACTTTAGGGGGTCTAGGATGCCTGTAAACCCCTTTTTTGGTACTTCAAAGTTTTCAATATTTTTGCAGGCCTAAAATGCATGTTAAGGCCTTTTTTGGGCTGCTAACATATTCTGAGCTTCAGGGGTGTAGGATCATTTTTTGTGCAAAAAATATTTTTGGAAATTTCAGTGGTCTAGGATGCGGGTTAATGCCCCTTTCAGGCTGCAAATATTTTTGGGAATTTAGGGCTCTCTGACACCATTTTTGAGCCACAATCATTTTCTGGACTTTAGGGGGTCTAGGATGCCTGTAAACCCCTTTTTTGGTCCTTCAAAGATTTCAATATTTTTGCAGGCCTAAAATGCATGTTAAGGCCTTTTTTGGGCTGCTAACATATTCTGAGCTTCAGGGGTGTAGGATGCATTTTTCGTGCAAAAAATATTTTTGGGAATTTCAGTGGTCTAGGATGCGGGTTAATGCCCCTTTCAGGCTGCAAATGTTTTTGGGACATTCAGGACTCTCTGACACCATTTTTGGGCCACCAACATTTTCTGGACTTTAGGGGGTCTAGGATGCCTGTAAACCCCTTTTTTGGTACTTCAAAGTTTTCAATATTTTTGCAGGCCTAAAATGCATGTTAAGGCCTTTTTTGGGCTGCTAACATATTCTGAGCTTCAGGGGTGTAGGATCATTTTTTGTGCAAAAAATATTTTTGGAAATTTCAGTGGTCTAGGATGCGGGTTAATGCCCCTTTCAGGCTGCAAATATTTTTGGGAATTTAGGGCTCTCTGACACCATTTTTGAGCCACAATCATTTTCTGGACTTTAGGGGGTCTAGGATGCCTGTAAACCCCTTTTTTGGGCCTCCAAAGTTTTCAACATTTTTGCAGGCCTAAAATGCATTTTAAGGCCTTTTTTGGGCTGCTAACATATTCTGAGCTTCAGGGGTATAGGTTGCATTTTTCATGCCAAAAATATCTTGGGGAATTTCAGTGGTCTAGGATGCGGCTTAATGCCCCTTTCAGGCTGCAAATGTTTTTGGGACATTCAGAGCTCTCTGACACCGATTTTGGCCCACCAACATTTTCTGGACTTCAGGGGGTCTAGGATGCCTGTAAACCCCTTTTTTGGACCTCCAAAGTTTTCAAAATTTTTTCAGGCCTAAAATGCATCTTAAGACCTTTTCTGGGCTACTAACATATTCTGAGCTTTCAGGGGTGTAGGATGCATTTTTCGTGCCAAAAATATTTTTGGGAATTTCAGTGGTCTAGAATGCGGGTTAATGTCCCTTTCAGGCTGCAAATGTTTTTGGGACATTCAGGACTCTCTGACACCATTTTTGGGCCACCAACATTTTCTGGACTTTAGGGGGTCTAGGATGCCTGTAAACCCCTTTTTTGGTCCTTCAAAGTTTTCAATATTTTTGCTGGCCTAAAATGCATGTTAAGGCCTTTTTTGGGCTGCTATCATATTCTGAGCTTCAGGGGTGTAGAATGCATTTTTCGTGCAAAAATATTTTTGGAAATTTCAGTGGTCTAGGATGCGGGTTAATGCCCCTTTCAGGCTGCAAATGTTTTTGGGACATTCAGAGCTCTCTGACATAGATTTTGGCCCACCAACATTTTCTGGACTTTAGGGGGTCTAGGATGCCTGTAAACCCCTTTTTTGGTCCTTCAAAGTTTTCAACATTTTTGCAGGCCTAAAATGCATTTTAAGGCATTTTTGGGCTGCTAACATTTTCAGAACTTTCAGGGGTGTAGTATGCATTTTTTGTGCCAAAAATATTTTTGGGCATTTCAGTGGTCTAGGATGCGGGTTAATGCCCCTTTCAGGCTGCAAATGTTTTTGAGACATTCAAGGCTCTCTGACACCATTTTTGGGCCACCAACATTTTCTGGACTTTAGGGGGTCTAGGATGCCTGTAAACCCCTTTTTTGGTCCTTCAAAGTTTTCAATATTTTTGCAGGCCTAAAATGCATTTTAAGGCCTTTTTTGGGCCGCTAACATATTCTGAGCTTCATGGGTGTAGGATGCATTTTTCGTGCCAAAAATATTTTGGGGAATTTCAGTGGTCTAGGATGCGGCTTAATGCCCCTTTCAGGCTGCAAATGTTTTGGGACATTCAGAGCTCTCTGACACAGATTTTGGCCCACCAACATTTTCTGGACTTTAGGGGGTCTAGGATGCCTCTAAACCCCTTTTTTCCACCTCCATAGTTTTCTACATTTTTGCAGGCCTAAGATGCACTTTAAGGCCTTTTTTGGGCTGCTAACATTTTCAGAACTTTCAGGGGTGTAGTATGCATTTTTTGTGCCAAAAATATTTTTGGGAATTTCAGTAGTCTAGGATGCCGGTTAATGCCCGTTTCACTCTGCAAATGTTTTTGGGACATTCAGGGCTCTCTGACACCATTTTTGGGCCACCACCATTTTCTGGACTTTAGTGGGTCGAGGATGCCTGTAAACCCCTTTTTTGGTCCTTCAAAGTTTTCAACATTTTTGCAGGCCTAAAATGCATTTTAAGGCCTTAATTGGGCTGCTAACATATTCTGAGCTTCAGGGGTATAGGTTGCATTTTTCATGCCAAAAGTATTTTGGGGAATTTCAGTGGTCTAGGATGCGGCTTAATGCCCCTTTCAAGCTGCAAATGTTTTTGGGACATTCAGAGCTCTCTGACCGATTTTGGCCCACCAACATTTTCTGGACTTTAGGGGGTCTAGGATGCCTGTAAACCCCTTTTTTGGGCCTCCAAAGTTTTCAACATTTTTGCAGGCCTAACATGCATTTGAAGGCCTTTTTTGGGCTGCTAACATATTCTGAGCTTTCAGGGGTGTAGGATGCATTTTTCGTGCCAAAAATATTTTTGGGAATTTCAGTGGTCTAGGATGCAGGTTAATGCCCCTTTCAGGCTGCAAATGTTTTTGGGACATTCAGGGCTCTCTGACACCATTTTTGGCCCACCAACATTTTCTGGACTTTAGGGGGTCTAGGATGCCTGTAAACCTCATTTTTGGTCCTTCAAAGTTTTCAATATTTTTGCAGGCCTAAAATGCATGTTAAGGCCTTTTTTGGGCTGCTAACATTTTCAGAACTTTCAGGGGTGTAGTATGCATTTTTTGTGCCAAAAATATTTTTGGGCATTTCAGTGGTCTAGGATGCGGGTTAATGCCCCTTTCAGGCTGCAAATGTTTTTGGGAATTTAGGGCTCTCTGACACCATTTTTTAGCCACAATCATTTTCTGGACTTTAGGGGGTCTAGGATACCTGTAACCCCTTTTTTGGTCCTCCAAAGTTTTCAACATTTTTGCAGGCCTAAAATGCATTTTAAGGCCTTTTTTGGGCTGCTAACATATTCTGAGCTTTCAGGGGTGTAGGATGCATTTTTCATGCCAAAAATATTTTTGGGAATTTCAGTGGTCTAGGATGCGGGTTAATGCCCATTTCACTCTGCAAATGTTTTTGGGGCATTCAGAGCTCTCTGACACAGATTTTGGCCCACCAACATTTTCTGGACTTTCGGGGGTCTAGGATGCCTGTAAACCCCTTTTTTCGGCCCTCAAAGTTTTCAACATTTGTGCAGGCCTAAGAAGCATTTTAAGTTCTTTTTTTGAGCTGCCAACATTTTCTGATCTTTCAGGGTTGTAGGATGCATTTTTTGTGCCAAAAATATTTTGGGGAATTTCAGTGGTCTAGGATGCGGGTTAATGCCTGTTTCACTCTGCAAATGTTTTTGGGGCATTCAGAGCTCTCTGACACAGTTTTTGGCCCACCAACATTTTCTGGACTTAAGGGGGTCTAGGATGCCTGTAAACCCCTTTTTTGGACCTTCAAAGTTTTCAACATTTTTGTAGGCTTAAGATGCATTTTAAGTCTTTCTTTTTGAGATGCCAACATTTTCTGATCTTTCAGGGTTGTAGGATGCATTTTTTGTGCCAAAAATATTTTTAGGAATTTCAGTGGTCTGGGATGTGGGTTAGTGCCACTTTCAGGCTGCAAATGTTTTTGGGACATTCAGAGCTCTCTGACACCGATTTTGGCCCACCAACATTTTCTGGACTTTAGGGGGTCTAGGATGCCTGTAAACCCCTTTTTTCGGCCTCCAAAGTGTTCAACATTTGTGCAGGCCTAAGAAGCATTTTAAGTCCTTTTTTTGAGCTGCCAACATTTTCTGATCTTTCAGGGTTGTAGGATGCATTTTTTGTGGCAAAAATATTTTTGGGAATTTCAGTGGTCTAGGATGCGTGTTAATGCCCGTTTCACTCTGCAAATGTTTTTGGGACATTCAGGGCTCTCTGACACCATTTTTGGGCCACAACCATTTTCTGGACTTTAGGGGGTCTAGGATGCCTGTAAACCCCTTTTTTGGTCCTTCAAAGTTTTCAACATTTTTGCAGGCCTAAAATGCATTTTAAGGCCTTTTTTTGAGATGCCAACATTTTCTGATCTTTCAGGGTTGTAGGATGCATTTTTTGTGGCAAAAATATTTTGGGGAATTTCAGTGGTCTAGGATGCACCTTAATGCCCCTTTCAGGCTGCAAATGTGTTTGGGACATTCAGAGCTCTCTGACACAGATTTTGGCCCACCAACATTTTCTGGACTTTAGGGGGTCTAGGATGCCTGTAAACCCCTTTTTTGGTCCTTCAAAGTTTTCAACATGTTTGCAGGCCTAAAATCCATTTTAATGCCTTTTTTGGGCTGCTAACATATTCTGAGCTTCATGGGTGTAGTATTCATTTTTTGTGCCAAAAATATTTTTGGAAATGTCAGAGGTCTAGGATGCGGGTTAATGCCCGTTTCACTCTGCAAATGTTTTTGGGACATTCAAGGCTCTCTGACACCATTTTTGGCCCCACCAACATTTTCTGGAATTTAGGGGGTCTAGGATGCCTGTAAACCCCTTTTTTGGTCCTTCAAAGTTTTCAACATTTTTGCAGGCCTAATATGCATTTTAAGGCATTGTTGGGCTGCTAACATTTTCAGAACTTTCAGGGGTGTAGTATGCATTTTTTGTGCCAAAAATATTTTTGGGCATTTCAGTGGTCTAGGATGTGGGTTAATGCCCCTTTCAGGCTGCAAATGTTTTTGGGACATTCAAGGCTCTCTGACACCATTTTTGGGCCACCAACATTTTCTGGACTTTAGGGGGTCTAGGATGCCTGTAACCCCTTTTTTGGTCCTTCAAAGTTTTCAACATTTTTACAGGCCTAAAATGCATTTTAAGGCCTTTTTTGGGCTGCTAACATATTCTGAGCTTCATGGGTGTAGGATGCATTTATCGTGCCAAAAATATTTTGGGGAATTTCAGTGGTCTAGGATGCGGCTTAATGCCCCTTTCAGGCTGCAAATGTTTTTGGGACATTCAGAGCTCTCTGACCGATATTGGCCCACCAACATTTTCTGGACTTTAGGGGGTCTAGGATGCCAGTAAACTCCTTTTTTGGGCCTCCAAAGTTTTCAACATTTTTGCAGGCCTAAAATGCATTTGAAGGCCTTTTTTGGGCTGCTAACATATTCTGAGCTTTCAGGGGTGTAGGATGCATTTTTCGTGCCAAAAATATTTTTGGGAATTTCAGTGGTCTAAGATGCGGGTTAATGCCCCTTTCAGGCTGCAAATATTTTTGGGACATTCAGGGCTCTCTGACACCATTTTTGAGCCACAATCATTTTCTGGACTTTAGGGGGTCTAGGATGCCTGTAAACCCCTTTTTTGGTCCTTCAAAGATTTCAATATTTTTGCAGGCCTAAAATGCATGTTAAGGCCTTTTTTGGGCTGCTAACATATTCTGAGCTTCAGGGGTGTAGGATCATTTTTCGTGCAAAAAATATTTTTGGAAATTTCAGTGGTCTAGGATGCGGGTTAATGCCCCTTTCAGGCTGCAAATATTTTTGGGAATTTAGGGCTCTCTGACACCATTTTTGAGCCACAATCATTTTCTGGACTTTAGGGGGTCTAGGATGCCTGTAAACCCCTTTTTTGGGCCTCCAAAGTTTTCAACATTTTTGCAGGCCTAAAATGCATTTTAAGGCCTTTTTTGGGCTGCTAACATATTCTGAGCTTCAGGGGTATAGGTTGCATTTTTCATGCCAAAAATATCTTGGGGAATTTCAGTGGTCTAGGATGCGGCTTAATGCCCCTTTCAGGCTGCAAATGTTTTTGGGACATTCAGAGCTCTCTGACACCGATTTTGGCCCACCAACATTTTCTGGACTTCAGGGGGTCTAGGATGCCTGTAAACCCCTTTTTTGGACCTCCAAAGTTTTCAAAATTTTTGCAGGCCTAAAATGCATCTTAAGACCTTTTCTGGGCTACTAACATATTCTGAGCTTTCAGGGGTGTAGGATGCATTTTTCGTGCCAAAAATATTTTTGGGAATTTCAGTGGTCTAGAATGCGGGTTAATGCCCCTTTCAGGCTGCAAATGTTTTTGGGAATTTAGGGCTCTCTGACACCATTTTTGAGCCACAATCATTTTCTGGACTTTAGGGGGTCTAGGATGCCTGTAAACCCCTTTTTTGGGCCTCCAAAGTTTTCAACATTTTTGCAGGCCTAAAATGCATTTTAAGGCCTTTTTTGGGCTGCTAACATATTCTGAGCTTCAGGGGTATAGGTTGCATTTTTCATGCCAAAAATATCTTGGGGAATTTCAGTGGTCTAGGATGCGGCTTAATGCCCCTTTCAGGCTGCAAATGTTTTTGGGACATTCAGAGCTCTCTGACACCGATTTTGGCCCACCAACATTTTCTGGACTTCAGGGGGTCTAGGATGCCTGTAAACCCCTTTTTTGGACCTCCAAAGTTTTCAAAATTTTTGCAGGCCTAAAATGCATCTTAAGACCTTTTCTGGGCTACTAACATATTCTGAGCTTTCAGGGGTGTAGGATGCATTTTTCGTGCCAAAAATATTTTTGGGAATTTCAGTGGTCTAGAATGCGGGTTAATGTCCCTTTCAGGCTGCAAATGTTTTTGGGACATTCAGGACTCTCTGACACCATTTTTGGGCCACCAACATTTTCTGGACTTTAGGGGGTCTAGGATGCCTGTAAACCCCTTTTTTGGTCCTTCAAAGTTTTCAATATTTTTGCTGGCCTAAAATGCATGTTAAGGCCTTTTTTGGGCTGCTATCATATTCTGAGCTTCAGGGGTGTAGAACGCATTTTTCGTGCAAAAATATTTTTGGAAATTTCAGTGGTCTAGGATGCGGGTTAATGCCCCTTTCAGGCTGCAAATGTTTTTGGGACATTCAGAGCTCTCTGACATAGATTTTGGCCCACCAACATTTTCTGGACTTTAGGGGGTCTAGGATGCCTGTAAACCCCTTTTTTGGTCCTTCAAAGTTTTCAACATTTTTGCAGGCCTAAAATGCATTTTAAGGCATTTTTGGGCTGCTAACATTTTCAGAACTTTCAGGGGTGTAGTATGCATTTTTTGTGCCAAAAATATTTTTGGGCATTTCAGTGGTCTAGGATGCGGGTTAATGCCCCTTTCAGGCTGCAAATGTTTTTGAGACATTCAAGGCTCTCTGACACCATTTTTGGGCCACCAACATTTTCTGGACTTTAGGGGGTCTAGGATGCCTGTAAACCCCTTTTTTGGTCCTTCAAAGTTTTCAATATTTTTGCAGGCCTAAAATGCATTTTAAGGCCTTTTTTGGGCCGCTAACATATTCTGAGCTTCATGGGTGTAGGATGCATTTTTCGTGCCAAAAATATTTTGGGGAATTTCAGTGGTCTAGGATGCGGCTTAATGCCCCTTTCAGGCTGCAAATGTTTTGGGACATTCAGAGCTCTCTGACACAGATTTTGGCCCACCAACATTTTCTGGACTTTAGGGGGTCTAGGATGCCTCTAAACCCCTTTTTTCCACCTCCATAGTTTTCTACATTTTTGCAGGCCTAAGATGCACTTTAAGGCCTTTTTTGGGCTGCTAACATTTTCAGAACTTTCAGGGGTGTAGTATGCATTTTTTGTGCCAAAAATATTTTTGGGAATTTCAGTAGTCTAGGATGCCGGTTAATGCCCGTTTCACTCTGCAAATGTTTTTGGGACATTCAGGGCTCTCTGACACCATTTTTGGGCCACCACCATTTTCTGGACTTTAGTGGGTCGAGGATGCCTGTAAACCCCTTTTTTGGTCCTTCAAAGTTTTCAACATTTTTGCAGGCCTAAAATGCATTTTAAGGCCTTAATTGGGCTGCTAACATATTCTGAGCTTCAGGGGTATAGGTTGCATTTTTCATGCCAAAAGTATTTTGGGGAATTTCAGTGGTCTAGGATGCGGCTTAATGCCTCTTTCAAGCTGCAAATGTTTTTGGGACATTCAGAGCTCTCTGACCGATTTTGGCCCACCAACATTTTCTGGACTTTAGGGGGTCTAGGATGCCTGTAAACCCCTTTTTTGGGCCTCCAAAGTTTTCAACATTTTTGCAGGCCTAACATGCATTTGAAGGCCTTTTTTGGGCTGCTAACATATTCTGAGCTTTCAGGGGTGTAGGATGCATTTTTCGTGCCAAAAATATTTTTGGGAATTTCAGTGGTCTAGGATGCAGGTTAATGCCCCTTTCAGGCTGCAAATGTTTTTGGGACATTCAGGGCTCTCTGACACCATTTTTGGCCCACCAACATTTTCTGGACTTTAGGGGGTCTAGGATGCCTGTAAACCCCATTTTTGGTCCTTCAAAGTTTTCAATATTTTTGCAGGCCTAAAATGCATGTTAAGGCCTTTTTTGGGCTGCTAACATTTTCAGAACTTTCAGGGGTGTAGTATGCATTTTTTGTGCCAAAAATATTTTTGGGCATTTCAGTGGTCTAGGATGCGGGTTAATGCCCCTTTCAGGCTGCAAATGTTTTTGGGAATTTAGGGCTCTCTGACACCATTTTTTAGCCACAATCATTTTCTGGACTTTAGGGGGTCTAGGATACCTGTAACCCCTTTTTTGGTCCTCCAAAGTTTTCAACATTTTTGCAGGCCTAAAATGCATTTTAAGGCCTTTTTTGGGCTGCTAACATATTCTGAGCTTTCAGGGGTGTAGGATGCATTTTTCATGCCAAAAATATTTTTGGGAATTTCAGTGGTCTAGGATGCGGGTTAATGCCCATTTCACTCTGCAAATGTTTTTGGGGCATTCAGAGCTCTCTGACACAGATTTTGGCCCACCAACATTTTCTGGACTTTCGGGGGTCTAGGATGCCTGTAAACCCCTTTTTTCGGCCCTCAAAGTTTTCAACATTTGTGCAGGCCTAAGAAGCATTTTAAGTTCTTTTTTTGAGCTGCCAACATTTTCTGATCTTTCAGGGTTGTAGGATGCATTTTTTGTGCCAAAAATATTTTGGGGAATTTCAGTGGTCTAGGATGCGGGTTAATGCCTGTTTCACTCTGCAAATGTTTTTGGGGCATTCAGAGCTCTCTGACACAGTTTTTGGCCCACCAACATTTTCTGGACTTAAGGGGGTCTAGGATGCCTGTAAACCCCTTTTTTGGACCTTCAAAGTTTTCAACATTTTTGTAGGCTTAAGATGCATTTTAAGTCTTTCTTTTTGAGATGCCAACATTTTCTGATCTTTCAGGGTTGTAGGATGCATTTTTTGTGCCAAAAATATTTTTAGGAATTTCAGTGGTCTGGGATGTGGGTTAGTGCCACTTTCAGGCTGCAAATGTTTTTGGGACATTCAGAGCTCTCTGACACCGATTTTGGCCCACCAACATTTTCTGGACTTTAGGGGGTCTAGGATGCCTGTAAACCCCTTTTTTCGGCCTCCAAAGTGTTCAACATTTGTGCAGGCCTAAGAAGCATTTTAAGTCCTTTTTTTGAGCTGCCAACATTTTCTGATCTTTCAGGGTTGTAGGATGCATTTTTTGTGGCAAAAATATTTTTGGGAATTTCAGTGGTCTAGGATGCGTGTTAATGCCCGTTTCACTCTGCAAATGTTTTTGGGACATTCAGGGCTCTCTGACACCATTTTTGGGCCACCAACATTTTCTGGACTTTAGGGGGTCTAGGATGCCTGTAAACCCCTTTTTTGGTCCGTCAAAGTTTTCAACATTTTTGCAGGCCTAAAATGCATTTTAAGGCCTTTTTTGGGCTGCTAACATATTCTGAGCTTCATGGGTGTAGGATGCATTTTTCGTGCCAAAAATATTTTTGGGAATTTCAGTGGTCTAGGATGCAGGTTAATGCCGCTTTGAGGCTGCAAATGTTTTTGGGACATACAGAGCTCTCTGACACAGATTTTGGCCCACCAGCATTTTCTGGACTTTAGGGGTCTAGGATGCCTCTAAACCCCTTTTTTCGGCCTCCAAAGTTTTCAACATTTTTGCAGGCCTAAAATGCATTTTAAGGCATTTTTGGGCTGCTAACATTTTCAGAACTTTCAGGGGTGTAGTATGCATTTTTTGTGCCAAAAATATTTTTGGGAATTTCAGTGGTCTAGGATGCGGGTTAATGCCCCTTTCAGGCTGCAAATGTTTTTGGGACATTCAGGGCTCTCTGACACCATTTTTGGGCCACAACCATTTTCTGGACTTTAGGGGGTCTAGGATGCCTGTAAACCCCTTTTTTGGTCCTTCAAAGTTTTCAACATTTTTGCAGGCCTAAAATGCATTTTAAGGCCTTTTTTTGAGATGCCAACATTTTCTGATCTTTCAGGGTTGTAGGATGCATTTTTTGTGGCAAAAATATTTTGGGGAATTTCAGTGGTCTAGGATGCACCTTAATGCCCCTTTCAGGCTGCAAATGTGTTTGGGACATTCAGAGCTCTCTGACACAGATTTTGGCCCACCAACATTTTCTGGACTTTAGGGGGTCTAGGATGCCTGTAAACCCCTTTTTTGGTCCGTCAAAGTTTTCAACATTTTTGCAGGCCTAAAATGCATTTTAAGGCCTTTTTTGGGCTGCTAACATATTCTGAGCTTCATGGGTGTAGGATGCATTTTTCGTGCCAAAAATATTTTTGGGAATTTCAGTGGTCTAGGATGCAGGTTAATGCCGCTTTGAGGCTGCAAATGTTTTTGGGACATACAGAGCTCTCTGACACAGATTTTGGCCCACCAACATTTTCTGGACTTTAGGGGTCTAGGATGCCTCTAAACCCCTTTTTTCGGCCTCCAAAGTTTTCAACATTTTTGCAGGCCTAATATGCATTTTAAGGCATTGTTGGGCTGCTAACATTTTCAGAACTTTCAGGGGTGTAGTATGCATTTTTTGTGCCAAAAATATTTTTGGGCATTTCAGTGGTCTAGGATGTGGGTTAATGCCCCTTTCAGGCTGCAAATGTTTTTGGGACATTCAAGGCTCTCTGACACCATTTTTGGGCCACCAACATTTTCTGGACTTTAGGGGGTCTAGGATGCCTGTAACCCCTTTTTTGGTCCTTCAAAGTTTTCAACATTTTTACAGGCCTAAAATGCATTTTAAGGCCTTTTTTGGGCTGCTAACATATTCTGAGCTTCATGGGTGTAGGATGCATTTATCGTGCCAAAAATATTTTGGGGAATTTCAGTGGTCTAGGATGCGGCTTAATGCCCCTTTCAGGCTGCAAATGTTTTTGGGACATTCAGAGCTCTCTGACCGATATTGGCCCACCAACATTTTCTGGACTTTAGGGGATCTAGGATGCCTGTAAACTCCTTTTTTGGGCCTCCAAAGTTTTCAACATTTTTGCAGGCCTAAAATGCATTTGAAAGCCTTTTTTGGGCTGCTAACATATTCTGAGCTTTCAGGGGTGTAGGATGCATTTTTCGTGCCAAAAATATTTTTGGGAATTTCAGTGGTCTAAGATGCGGGTTAATGCCCCTTTCAGGCTGCAAATATTTTTGGGACATTCAGGGCTCTCTGACACCATTTTTGGGCCACGAACATTTTCTGGACTTTAGGGGGTCTAGGATGCCTGTAAACCCCTTTTTTGGTCCTTCAAAGTTTTCAATATTTTTGCAGGCCTAAAATGCATGTTAAGGCCTTTCTTGGGCTGCTAACATATTCTGAGCTTCAGGGGTGTAGGATGCATTTTTCGTGCAAAAAATATTTTTTGGAAATTTCAGTGGTCTAGGATGCGGGTTAATGCCCCTTTCAGGCTGCACATGTTTTTGGGACATTCAGAGCTCTCTGACACAGATTTTGGCCCACCAACATTTTCTGGACTTTAGGGGGTCTAGGATGCCTGTAAACCCCTTTTTTGGTCCTTCAAAGTTTTCAATATTTTTGCAGGCCTAAAATGCATGTTAAGGCCTTTCTTGGGCTGCTAACATATTCTGAGCTTCAGGGGTGTAGGATGCATTTTTCGTGCAAAAAATATTTTTTGGAAATTTCAGTGGTCTAGGATGCGGGTTAATGCCCCTTTCAGGCTGCACATGTTTTTGGGACATTCCGAGCTCTCTGACACAGATTTTGGCCCAACAACATTTTCTGGACTTTAGGGGGTCTAGGATGCCTGTAAACCCCTTTTTTGGTCCTTCAAAGTTTTCAACATTTTTGCAGGCCTAAAATGCATGTTAAGGCCTTTTTTGGGCTGCTAACATTTTCAGAACTTTCAGGGGTGTAGTATGCATTTTTTGTGCAAAAAATATTTTTGGGAATTTCAGTGGTCTAGGATGCGGGTTAATGCCCCTTTCAGGCTGCAAATGTTTTTGGGACATTCAGGACTCTCTGACACCATTTTTGGGCCACCAATATTTTCTGGACTTTAGGGGGTCTAGGATGCCTGTAAACCCCTTTTTTGGTCCTTCAAAGTTTTCAACATTTTTGCAGGCCTAAAATGCATTTTAAGGCCTTAATTGGGCTGCTAACATATTCTGAGCTTCAGGGGTATAGGTTGCATTTTTCATGCCAAAAATATTTTGGGGAATTTCAGTGGTCTAGGATGCGGCTTAATGCCCCGTTCAGGCTGCAAATGTTTTTGGGACATTCAGAGCTCTCTGACCGATTTTGGCCCACCAACATTTTCTGGACTTTAGGGGGTCTAGGATGCCTGTAAACCCCTTTTTTGGGCCTCCAAAGTTTTCAACATTTTTGCAGGCCTAAAATGCATTTGAAGACCTTTTTTGGGCTGCTAACATATTCTGAGCTTTCAGGGGTGTAGGATGCATTTTTCGTGCCAAAAATATTTTTGGGAATTTCAGTGGTCTAGGATGCGGGTTAATGCCCCTTTCAGGCTGCAAATATTTTTGGGACATTCAGGGCTCTCTGACACCATTTTTGGGCCACCAACATTTTCTGGACTTTAGGGGGTCTATGATGCCTGTAAACCCCTTTTTTGGTCCTTCGAAGTTTTCAATATTTTTGCAGGCCTAAAATGCATGTTAAGGCCTTTTTTGGGCTGCTAACATATTCTGAGCTTCAGGGGTGTAGGATGCATTTTTCGTGCAAAAAATATTTTTTGGAAATTTCAGTGGTCTAGGATGCGGGTTAATGCCCCTTTCAGGCTGCACATGTTTTTGGGACATTCAGAGCTCTCTGACACAAATTTTGGCCCACCAACATTTTCTGGACTTTAGGGGGTCTAGGATGCCTGTAACCCCTTTTTTGGGCCTCCAAAGTTTTCAACATTTTTGCAGGCCTAAAATGCATGTTAAGGCCTTTTTTGGGCTGCTAACATTTTCAGAACTTTCAGGGGTGTAGGATGAATTTTTCCTGCCAAAAATATTTTTGGCAATTTCAGTGGTCTAGGATGCGGGTTAATGCCCCTTTCAGGCTGCAAATGTTTTTGGGACATTCAGGACTCTCTGACACCATTTTTGGGCCACCAACATTTTCTGGACCTTAGGGGGTCTAGGATGCCTGTAAACCCCTTTTTTGGTCCTTCAAAGTTTTCAACATTTTTGCAGGCCTAAAATGCATTTTAAGGCCTTTTTTGGGCTGCTAACATATTCTGAGCTTCAGGGGTATAGGTTGAATTTTTCATGCCAAAAATATTTTGGTAAATTTCAGTGGTCTAGGATGCGGCTTAATGCCCCTTTCAGGCTGCAAATGTTTTTGGGACATTCAGAGCTCTCTGACACAGATTTTGGCCCACCAACATTTTCTGGACTTTAGGGGGTCTAGGATGCCTGTAAACCCCTTTTTTGGGCCTCCAAAGTTTTCAACATTTTTGCAGGCTTAAAATGCATTTTAAGGCCTTTTTTGGGCTGCTAACATATTCTGAGCCTTAGGGGTGTAGGATGCATTTTTCGTGCAAAAAATATTTTTGGAAATTTCAGTGGTCTAGGATGCAGGTTAATGCCCCTTTCAGGCTGCAAATGTTTTTGGGAATTTAGGGCTCTCTGACACCATTTTTGAGCCACAATCATTTTCTGGACTTTAGGGGGTCTAGGATGCCTGTAACCCCTTTTTTGGGCCTCCAAAGTTTTCAACATTTTTGCAGGCCTAAAATGCATTTTAAGGCCTTTTTTGGGCTGCTAACATATTCTGAGCTTCAGGGGTATAGGTTGCATTTTTCATGCCAAAAATATCTTGGGGAATTTCAGTGGTCTAGGATGCGGCTTAATGCCCCTTTCAGGCTGCAAATGTTTTTGGGACATTCAGAGCTCTCTGACACCGATTTTGGCCCACCAACATTTTCTGGACTTCAGGGGGTCTAGGATGCCTGTAAACCCCTTTTTTGGACCTCCAAAGTTTTCAAAATTTTTGCAGGCCTAAAATGCATCTTAAGACCTTTTCTGGGCTACTAACATATTCTGAGCTTTCAGGGGTGTAGGATGCATTTTTCGTGCCAAAAATATTTTTGGGAATTTCAGTGGTCTAGAATGCGGGTTAATGCCCCTTTCAGGCTGCAAATGTTTTTGGGAATTTAGGGCTCTCTGACACCATTTTTGAGCCACAATCATTTTCTGGACTTTAGGGGGTCTAGGATGCCTGTAAACCCCTTTTTTGGGCCTCCAAAGTTTTCAACATTTTTGCAGGCCTAAAATGCATTTTAAGGCCTTTTTTGGGCTGCTAACATATTCTGAGCTTCAGGGGTATAGGTTGCATTTTTCATGCCAAAAATATCTTGGGGAATTTCAGTGGTCTAGGATGCGGCTTAATGCCCCTTTCAGGCTGCAAATGTTTTTGGGACATTCAGAGCTCTCTGACACCGATTTTGGCCCACCAACATTTTCTGGACTTCAGGGGGTCTAGGATGCCTGTAAACCCCTTTTTTGGACCTCCAAAGTTTTCAAAATTTTTGCAGGCCTAAAATGCATCTTAAGACCTTTTCTGGGCTACTAACATATTCTGAGCTTTCAGGGGTGTAGGATGCATTTTTCGTGCCAAAAATATTTTTGGGAATTTCAGTGGTCTAGAATGCGGGTTAATGTCCCTTTCAGGCTGCAAATGTTTTTGGGACATTCAGGACTCTCTGACACCATTTTTGGGCCACCAACATTTTCTGGACTTTAGGGGGTCTAGGATGCCTGTAAACCCCTTTTTTGGTCCTTCAAAGTTTTCAATATTTTTGCTGGCCTAAAATGCATGTTAAGGCCTTTTTTGGGCTGCTATCATATTCTGAGCTTCAGGGGTGTAGAACGCATTTTTCGTGCAAAAATATTTTTGGAAATTTCAGTGGTCTAGGATGCGGGTTAATGCCCCTTTCAGGCTGCAAATGTTTTTGGGACATTCAGAGCTCTCTGACATAGATTTTGGCCCACCAACATTTTCTGGACTTTAGGGGGTCTAGGATGCCTGTAAACCCCTTTTTTGGTCCTTCAAAGTTTTCAACATTTTTGCAGGCCTAAAATGCATTTTAAGGCATTTTTGGGCTGCTAACATTTTCAGAACTTTCAGGGGTGTAGTATGCATTTTTTGTGCCAAAAATATTTTTGGGCATTTCAGTGGTCTAGGATGCGGGTTAATGCCCCTTTCAGGCTGCAAATGTTTTTGAGACATTCAAGGCTCTCTGACACCATTTTTGGGCCACCAACATTTTCTGGACTTTAGGGGGTCTAGGATGCCTGTAAACCCCTTTTTTGGTCCTTCAAAGTTTTCAATATTTTTGCAGGCCTAAAATGCATTTTAAGGCCTTTTTTGGGCCGCTAACATATTCTGAGCTTCATGGGTGTAGGATGCATTTTTCGTGCCAAAAATATTTTGGGGAATTTCAGTGGTCTAGGATGCGGCTTAATGCCCCTTTCAGGCTGCAAATGTTTTGGGACATTCAGAGCTCTCTGACACAGATTTTGGCCCACCAACATTTTCTGGACTTTAGGGGGTCTAGGATGCCTCTAAACCCCTTTTTTCCACCTCCATAGTTTTCTACATTTTTGCAGGCCTAAGATGCACTTTAAGGCCTTTTTTGGGCTGCTAACATTTTCAGAACTTTCAGGGGTGTAGTATGCATTTTTTGTGCCAAAAATATTTTTGGGAATTTCAGTAGTCTAGGATGCCGGTTAATGCCCGTTTCACTCTGCAAATGTTTTTGGGACATTCAGGGCTCTCTGACACCATTTTTGGGCCACCACCATTTTCTGGACTTTAGTGGGTCGAGGATGCCTGTAAACCCCTTTTTTGGTCCTTCAAAGTTTTCAACATTTTTGCAGGCCTAAAATGCATTTTAAGGCCTTAATTGGGCTGCTAACATATTCTGAGCTTCAGGGGTATAGGTTGCATTTTTCATGCCAAAAGTATTTTGGGGAATTTCAGTGGTCTAGGATGCGGCTTAATGCCTCTTTCAAGCTGCAAATGTTTTTGGGACATTCAGAGCTCTCTGACCGATTTTGGCCCACCAACATTTTCTGGACTTTAGGGGGTCTAGGATGCCTGTAAACCCCTTTTTTGGGCCTCCAAAGTTTTCAACATTTTTGCAGGCCTAACATGCATTTGAAGGCCTTTTTTGGGCTGCTAACATATTCTGAGCTTTCAGGGGTGTAGGATGCATTTTTCGTGCCAAAAATATTTTTGGGAATTTCAGTGGTCTAGGATGCAGGTTAATGCCCCTTTCAGGCTGCAAATGTTTTTGGGACATTCAGGGCTCTCTGACACCATTTTTGGCCCACCAACATTTTCTGGACTTTAGGGGGTCTAGGATGCCTGTAAACCCCATTTTTGGTCCTTCAAAGTTTTCAATATTTTTGCAGGCCTAAAATGCATGTTAAGGCCTTTTTTGGGCTGCTAACATTTTCAGAACTTTCAGGGGTGTAGTATGCATTTTTTGTGCCAAAAATATTTTTGGGCATTTCAGTGGTCTAGGATGCGGGTTAATGCCCCTTTCAGGCTGCAAATGTTTTTGGGAATTTAGGGCTCTCTGACACCATTTTTTAGCCACAATCATTTTCTGGACTTTAGGGGGTCTAGGATACCTGTAACCCCTTTTTTGGTCCTCCAAAGTTTTCAACATTTTTGCAGGCCTAAAATGCATTTTAAGGCCTTTTTTGGGCTGCTAACATATTCTGAGCTTTCAGGGGTGTAGGATGCATTTTTCATGCCAAAAATATTTTTGGGAATTTCAGTGGTCTAGGATGCGGGTTAATGCCCATTTCACTCTGCAAATGTTTTTGGGGCATTCAGAGCTCTCTGACACAGATTTTGGCCCACCAACATTTTCTGGACTTTCGGGGGTCTAGGATGCCTGTAAACCCCTTTTTTCGGCCCTCAAAGTTTTCAACATTTGTGCAGGCCTAAGAAGCATTTTAAGTTCTTTTTTTGAGCTGCCAACATTTTCTGATCTTTCAGGGTTGTAGGATGCATTTTTTGTGCCAAAAATATTTTGGGGAATTTCAGTGGTCTAGGATGCGGGTTAATGCCTGTTTCACTCTGCAAATGTTTTTGGGGCATTCAGAGCTCTCTGACACAGTTTTTGGCCCACCAACATTTTCTGGACTTAAGGGGGTCTAGGATGCCTGTAAACCCCTTTTTTGGACCTTCAAAGTTTTCAACATTTTTGTAGGCTTAAGATGCATTTTAAGTCTTTCTTTTTGAGATGCCAACATTTTCTGATCTTTCAGGGTTGTAGGATGCATTTTTTGTGCCAAAAATATTTTTAGGAATTTCAGTGGTCTGGGATGTGGGTTAGTGCCACTTTCAGGCTGCAAATGTTTTTGGGACATTCAGAGCTCTCTGACACCGATTTTGGCCCACCAACATTTTCTGGACTTTAGGGGGTCTAGGATGCCTGTAAACCCCTTTTTTCGGCCTCCAAAGTGTTCAACATTTGTGCAGGCCTAAGAAGCATTTTAAGTCCTTTTTTTGAGCTGCCAACATTTTCTGATCTTTCAGGGTTGTAGGATGCATTTTTTGTGGCAAAAATATTTTTGGGAATTTCAGTGGTCTAGGATGCGTGTTAATGCCCGTTTCACTCTGCAAATGTTTTTGGGACATTCAGGGCTCTCTGACACCATTTTTGGGCCACCAACATTTTCTGGACTTTAGGGGGTCTAGGATGCCTGTAAACCCCTTTTTTGGTCCGTCAAAGTTTTCAACATTTTTGCAGGCCTAAAATGCATTTTAAGGCCTTTTTTGGGCTGCTAACATATTCTGAGCTTCATGGGTGTAGGATGCATTTTTCGTGCCAAAAATATTTTTGGGAATTTCAGTGGTCTAGGATGCAGGTTAATGCCGCTTTGAGGCTGCAAATGTTTTTGGGACATACAGAGCTCTCTGACACAGATTTTGGCCCACCAGCATTTTCTGGACTTTAGGGGTCTAGGATGCCTCTAAACCCCTTTTTTCGGCCTCCAAAGTTTTCAACATTTTTGCAGGCCTAAAATGCATTTTAAGGCATTTTTGGGCTGCTAACATTTTCAGAACTTTCAGGGGTGTAGTATGCATTTTTTGTGCCAAAAATATTTTTGGGAATTTCAGTGGTCTAGGATGCGGGTTAATGCCCCTTTCAGGTTGCAAATGTTTTTGGGACATTCAGGGCTCTCTGACACCATTTTTGGGCCACAACCATTTTCTGGACTTTAGGGGGTCTAGGATGCCTGTAAACCCCTTTTTTGGTCCTTCAAAGTTTTCAACATTTTTGCAGGCCTAAAATGCATTTTAAGGCCTTTTTTTGAGATGCCAACATTTTCTGATCTTTCAGGGTTGTAGGATGCATTTTTTGTGGCAAAAATATTTTGGGGAATTTCAGTGGTCTAGGATGCACCTTAATGCCCCTTTCAGGCTGCAAATGTGTTTGGGACATTCAGAGCTCTCTGACACAGATTTTGGCCCACCAACATTTTCTGGACTTTAGGGGGTCTAGGATGCCTGTAAACCCCTTTTTTGGTCCGTCAAAGTTTTCAACATTTTTGCAGGCCTAAAATGCATTTTAAGGCCTTTTTTGGGCTGCTAACATATTCTGAGCTTCATGGGTGTAGGATGCATTTTTCGTGCCAAAAATATTTTTGGGAATTTCAGTGGTCTAGGATGCAGGTTAATGCCGCTTTGAGGCTGCAAATGTTTTTGGGACATACAGAGCTCTCTGACACAGATTTTGGCCCACCAACATTTTCTGGACTTTAGGGGTCTAGGATGCCTCTAAACCCCTTTTTTCGGCCTCCAAAGTTTTCAACATTTTTGCAGGCCTAATATGCATTTTAAGGCATTGTTGGGCTGCTAACAT
Source organism: Ambystoma mexicanum (assembly GCF_040938575.1). Taxonomy (NCBI): domain Eukaryota; kingdom Metazoa; phylum Chordata; class Amphibia; order Caudata; family Ambystomatidae; genus Ambystoma; species Ambystoma mexicanum. The sequence continues at coordinate 730,707,792 of NC_090939.1, read as the reverse complement.
TTTCAGAACTTTCAGGGGTGTAGTATGCATTTTTTGTGCCAAAAATATTTTTGGGCATTTCAGTGGTCTAGGATGTGGGTTAATGCCCCTTTCAGGCTGCAAATGTTTTTGGGACATTCAAGGCTCTCTGACACCATTTTTGGGCCACCAACATTTTCTGGACTTTAGGGGGTCTAGGATGCCTGTAACCCCTTTTTTGGTCCTTCAAAGTTTTCAACATTTTTACAGGCCTAAAATGCATTTTAAGGCCTTTTTTGGGCTGCTAACATATTCTGAGCTTCATGGGTGTAGGATGCATTTATCGTGCCAAAAATATTTTGGGGAATTTCAGTGGTCTAGGATGCGGCTTAATGCCCCTTTCAGGCTGCAAATGTTTTTGGGACATTCAGAGCTCTCTGACCGATATTGGCCCACCAACATTTTCTGGACTTTAGGGGATCTAGGATGCCTGTAAACTCCTTTTTTGGGCCTCCAAAGTTTTCAACATTTTTGCAGGCCTAAAATGCATTTGAAAGCCTTTTTTGGGCTGCTAACATATTCTGAGCTTTCAGGGGTGTAGGATGCATTTTTCGTGCCAAAAATATTTTTGGGAATTTCAGTGGTCTAAGATGCGGGTTAATGCCCCTTTCAGGCTGCAAATATTTTTGGGACATTCAGGGCTCTCTGACACCATTTTTGGGCCACGAACATTTTCTGGACTTTAGGGGGTCTAGGATGCCTGTAAACCCCTTTTTTGGTCCTTCAAAGTTTTCAATATTTTTGCAGGCCTAAAATGCATGTTAAGGCCTTTCTTGGGCTGCTAACATATTCTGAGCTTCAGGGGTGTAGGATGCATTTTTCGTGCAAAAAATATTTTTTGGAAATTTCAGTGGTCTAGGATGCGGGTTAATGCCCCTTTCAGGCTGCACATGTTTTTGGGACATTCAGAGCTCTCTGACACAGATTTTGGCCCACCAACATTTTCTGGACTTTAGGGGGTCTAGGATGCCTGTAAACCCCTTTTTTGGTCCTTCAAAGTTTTCAATATTTTTGCAGGCCTAAAATGCATGTTAAGGCCTTTCTTGGGCTGCTAACATATTCTGAGCTTCAGGGGTGTAGGATGCATTTTTCGTGCAAAAAATATTTTTTGGAAATTTCAGTGGTCTAGGATGCGGGTTAATGCCCCTTTCAGGCTGCACATGTTTTTGGGACATTCCGAGCTCTCTGACACAGATTTTGGCCCAACAACATTTTCTGGACTTTAGGGGGTCTAGGATGCCTGTAAACCCCTTTTTTGGTCCTTCAAAGTTTTCAACATTTTTGCAGGCCTAAAATGCATGTTAAGGCCTTTTTTGGGCTGCTAACATTTTCAGAACTTTCAGGGGTGTAGTATGCATTTTTTGTGCAAAAAATATTTTTGGGAATTTCAGTGGTCTAGGATGCGGGTTAATGCCCCTTTCAGGCTGCAAATGTTTTTGGGACATTCAGGACTCTCTGACACCATTTTTGGGCCACCAATATTTTCTGGACTTTAGGGGGTCTAGGATGCCTGTAAACCCCTTTTTTGGTCCTTCAAAGTTTTCAACATTTTTGCAGGCCTAAAATGCATTTTAAGGCCTTAATTGGGCTGCTAACATATTCTGAGCTTCAGGGGTATAGGTTGCATTTTTCATGCCAAAAATATTTTGGGGAATTTCAGTGGTCTAGGATGCGGCTTAATGCCCCGTTCAGGCTGCAAATGTTTTTGGGACATTCAGAGCTCTCTGACCGATTTTGGCCCACCAACATTTTCTGGACTTTAGGGGGTCTAGGATGCCTGTAAACCCCTTTTTTGGGCCTCCAAAGTTTTCAACATTTTTGCAGGCCTAAAATGCATTTGAAGACCTTTTTTGGGCTGCTAACATATTCTGAGCTTTCAGGGGTGTAGGATGCATTTTTCGTGCCAAAAATATTTTTGGGAATTTCAGTGGTCTAGGATGCGGGTTAATGCCCCTTTCAGGCTGCAAATATTTTTGGGACATTCAGGGCTCTCTGACACCATTTTTGGGCCACCAACATTTTCTGGACTTTAGGGGGTCTATGATGCCTGTAAACCCCTTTTTTGGTCCTTCGAAGTTTTCAATATTTTTGCAGGCCTAAAATGCATGTTAAGGCCTTTTTTGGGCTGCTAACATATTCTGAGCTTCAGGGGTGTAGGATGCATTTTTCGTGCAAAAAATATTTTTTGGAAATTTCAGTGGTCTAGGATGCGGGTTAATGCCCCTTTCAGGCTGCACATGTTTTTGGGACATTCAGAGCTCTCTGACACAAATTTTGGCCCACCAACATTTTCTGGACTTTAGGGGGTCTAGGATGCCTGTAACCCCTTTTTTGGGCCTCCAAAGTTTTCAACATTTTTGCAGGCCTAAAATGCATGTTAAGGCCTTTTTTGGGCTGCTAACATTTTCAGAACTTTCAGGGGTGTAGGATGAATTTTTCCTGCCAAAAATATTTTTGGCAATTTCAGTGGTCTAGGATGCGGGTTAATGCCCCTTTCAGGCTGCAAATGTTTTTGGGACATTCAGGACTCTCTGACACCATTTTTGGGCCACCAACATTTTCTGGACCTTAGGGGGTCTAGGATGCCTGTAAACCCCTTTTTTGGTCCTTCAAAGTTTTCAACATTTTTGCAAAAATTCATTTTAAGGCCTTTTTTGGGCTGCTAACATATTCTGAGCTTTCAGGGGTGTAGGATGCATTTTTCATGCCAAAAATATTTTTGGGAATTTCAGTGGTCTAGGATGCGGGTTAATGCCTGTTTCACTCTGCAAATGTTTTTGGGGCATTCAGAGCTCTCTGACACAGATTTTCGCCCACCAACATTTTCTGGATTTAAGGGGTCTAGGATGCCTGTAAACCCCTTTTTTGGGCCTCCAAAGTTTTCAACATTTTTGCAGGCTTAAAATGCATTTTAAGGCCTTTTTTGGGCTGCTAACATATTCTGAGCCTTAGGGGTGTAGGATGCATTTTTCGTGCAAAAAATATTTTTGGGAATTTCAGTGGTCTAGGATGCTGGATAATGCCCCTTTCAGGCTGCACATGTTTTTGGGAATTCAGGGCTCTCTGACACCACTTTTGAGCGACAATCATTTTCTGGACTTTAGGGTGTCTAGGATGCCTGTAACCCCTTTTTTGGGCCTCCAAAGTTTTCAACATTTTTGCAGGCCTAAAATGCATTTTAAGGCCTTTTTTGGGCTGCTAACATATTCTGAGCTTCAGGGGTATAGGTTGAATTTTTCATGCCAAAAATATTTTGGTAAATTTCAGTGGTCTAGGATGCGGCTTAATGCCCCTTTCAGGCTGCAAATGTTTTTGGGACATTCAGAGCTCTCTGACACAGATTTTGGCCCACCAACATTTTCTGGACTTTAGGGGGTCTAGGATGCCTGTAAACCCCTTTTTTGGGCCTCCAAAGTTTTCAACATTTTTGCAGGCTTAAAATGCATTTTAAGGCCTTTTTTGGGCTGCTAACATATTCTGAGCCTTAGGGGTGTAGGATGCATTTTTCGTGCAAAAAATATTTTTGGAAATTTCAGTGGTCTAGGATGCAGGTTAATGCCCCTTTCAGGCTGCAAATGTTTTTGGGAATTTAGGGCTCTCTGACACCATTTTTGAGCCACAATCATTTTCTGGACTTTAGGGGGTCTAGGATGCCTGTAACCCCTTTTTTGGGCCTCCAAAGTTTTCAACATTTTTGCAGGCCTAAAATGCATTTTAAGGCCTTTTTTGGGCTGCTAACATATTCTGAGCTTTCAAGGGTGTAGGATGAATTTTTCCTGCCAAAAATATTTTTGGGAAATTTCAGTGGTCTAGGATGCGGCTTAATGCCCCTTTCAGGCTGCAAATGTTTTTGGGACATTCAGAGCTCTCTGACACCGATTTTGGCCCACTAACATTTTCTGGACTTTAGGGGGTCTGGGATGCCTCTAAACCCCTTTTTTCCACCGCCAAAGTTTTCTACATTTTTGCAGGCCTAAGATGCACTTTAAGGCATTTTTGAACTGCCAACATTTTCTGATCTTTCAGGGTTGTAGGATGCATTTTTTGTGCCAAAAATATTTTGGGGAATTTCAGTGGTCTAGGATGCGACTTAATGCCCCTTTCAGGCTGCAAATCTGTTTGGGACATTCAGAGCTCTCTAACACTGTTTTTGGGCCACCAACATTTTCTGGACTTTAGGGGGTCTAGGATGCCTGTAAACCCCTTTTTTGGTCCTTCAAAGTTTTCAACATTTTTGCAGGCCTAAAATGCATGTTAAGGCCTTTTTTGGGCTGCTAACATATTCTGAGCTTCAGGGGTGTAGGATGCATTTTTCGTGCAAAAAATATTTTTGGGAATTTCAGTGGTCTAGGATGCGGGTTAATGCCCCTTTCAGGCTGCAAATATTTTTGGGAATTTAGGGCTCTCTGACACCATTTTTGAGCCACAATCATTTTCTGGACTTTAGGGGGTCTAGGATGCCTGTAAACCCCTTTTTTGGTCCTTCAAAGATTTCAATATTTTTGCAGGCCTAAAATGCATGTTAAGGCCTTTTTTGGGCTGCTAACATATTCTGAGCTTCAGGGGTGTAGGATCATTTTTCGTGCAAAAAATATTTTTGGAAATTTCAGTGGTCTAGGATGCGGGTTAATGCCCCTTTCAGGCTGCAAATATTTTTGGGAATTTAGGGCTCTCTGACACCATTTTTGAGCCACAATCATTTTCTGGACTTTAGGGGGTCTAGGATGCCTGTAAACCCCTTTTTTGGGCCTCCAAAGTTTTCAACATTTTTGCAGGCCTAAAATGCATTTTAAGGCCTTTTTTGGGCTGCTAACATATTCTGAGCTTCAGGGGTATAGGTTGCATTTTTCATGCCAAAAATATCTTGGGGAATTTCAGTGGTCTAGGATGCGGCTTAATGCCCCTTTCAGGCTGCAAATGTTTTTGGGACATTCAGAGCTCTCTGACACCGATTTTGGCCCACCAACATTTTCTGGACTTCAGGGGGTCTAGGATGCCTGTAAACCCCTTTTTTGGACCTCCAAAGTTTTCAAAATTTTTGCAGGCCTAAAATGCATCTTAAGACCTTTTCTGGGCTACTAACATATTCTGAGCTTTCAGGGGTGTAGGATGCATTTTTCGTGCCAAAAATATTTTTGGGAATTTCAGTGGTCTAGAATGCGGGTTAATGTCCCTTTCAGGCTGCAAATGTTTTTGGGACATTCAGGACTCTCTGACACCATTTTTGGGCCACCAACATTTTCTGGACTTTAGGGGGTCTAGGATGCCTGTAAACCCCTTTTTTGGTCCTTCAAAGTTTTCAATATTTTTGCTGGCCTAAAATGCATGTTAAGGCCTTTTTTGGGCTGCTATCATATTCTGAGCTTCAGGGGTGTAGAATGCATTTTTCGTGCAAAAATATTTTTGGAAATTTCAGTGGTCTAGGATGCGGGTTAATGCCCCTTTCAGGCTGCAAATGTTTTTGGGACATTCAGAGCTCTCTGACATAGATTTTGGCCCACCAACATTTTCTGGACTTTAGGGGGTCCAGGATGCCTGTAAACCCCTTTTTTGGTCCTTCAAAGTTTTCAACATTTTTGCAGGCCTAAAATGCATTTTAAGGCATTTTTGGGCTGCTAACATTTTCAGAACTTTCAGGGGTGTAGTATGCATTTTTTGTGCCAAAAATATTTTTGGGCATTTCAGTGGTCTAGGATGCGGGTTAATGCCCCTTTCAGGCTGCAAATGTTTTTGAGACATTCAAGGCTCTCTGACACCATTTTTGGGCCACCAACATTTTCTGGACTTTAGGGGGTCTAGGATGCCTGTAAACCCCTTTTTTGGTCCTTCAAAGTTTTCAATATTTTTGCAGGCCTAAAATGCATTTTAAGGCCTTTTTTGGGCCGCTAACATATTCTGAGCTTCATGGGTGTAGGATGCATTTTTCGTGCCAAAAATATTTTGGGGAATTTCAGTGGTCTAGGATGCGGCTTAATGCCCCTTTCAGGCTGCAAATGTTTTGGGACATTCAGAGCTCTCTGACACAGATTTTGGCCCACCAACATTTTCTGGACTTTAGGGGGTCTAGGATGCCTCTAAACCCCTTTTTTCCACCTCCATAGTTTTCTACATTTTTGCAGGCCTAAGATGCACTTTAAGGCCTTTTTTGGGCTGCTAACATTTTCAGAACTTTCAGGGGTGTAGTATGCATTTTTTGTGCCAAAAATATTTTTGGGAATTTCAGTAGTCTAGGATGCCGGTTAATGCCCGTTTCAATCTGCAAATGTTTTTGGGACATTCAGGGCTCTCTGACACCATTTTTGGGCCACCACCATTTTCTGGACTTTAGTGGGTCGAGGATGCCTGTAAACCCCTTTTTTGGTCCTTCAAAGTTTTCAACATTTTTGCAGGCCTAAAATGCATTTTAAGGCCTTAATTGGGCTGCTAACATATTCTGAGCTTCAGGGGTATAGGTTGCATTTTTCATGCCAAAAGTATTTTGGGGAATTTCAGTGGTCTAGGATGCGGCTTAATGCCCCTTTCAAGCTGCAAATGTTTTTGGGACATTCAGAGCTCTCTGACCGATTTTGGCCCACCAACATTTTCTGGACTTTAGGGGGTCTAGGATGCCTGTAAACCCCTTTTTTGGGCCTCCAAAGTTTTCAACATTTTTGCAGGCCTAACATGCATTTGAAGGCCTTTTTTGGGCTGCTAACATATTCTGAGCTTTCAGGGGTGTAGGATGCATTTTTCGTGCCAAAAATATTTTTGGGAATTTCAGTGGTCTAGGATGCAGGTTAATGCCCCTTTCAGGCTGCAAATGTTTTTGGGACATTCAGGGCTCTCTGACACCATTTTTGGCCCACCAACATTTTCTGGACTTTAGGGGGTCTAGGATGCCTGTAAACCCCATTTTTGGTCCTTCAAAGTTTTCAATATTTTTGCAGGCCTAAAATGCATGTTAAGGCCTTTTTTGGGCTGCTAACATTTTCAGAACTTTCAGGGGTGTAGTATGCATTTTTTGTGCCAAAAATATTTTTGGGCATTTCAGTGGTCTAGGATGCGGGTTAATGCCCCTTTCAGGCTGCAAATGTTTTTGGGAATTTAGGGCTCTCTGACACCATTTTTTAGCCACAATCATTTTCTGGACTTTAGGGGGTCTAGGATACCTGTAACCCCTTTTTTGGTCCTCCAAAGTTTTCAACATTTTTGCAGGCCTAAAATGCATTTTAAGGCCTTTTTTGGGCTGCTAACATATTCTGAGCTTTCAGGGGTGTAGGATGCATTTTTCATGCCAAAAATATTTTTGGGAATTTCAGTGGTCTAGGATGCGGGTTAATGCCCATTTCACTCTGCAAATGTTTTTGGGGCATTCAGAGCTCTCTGACACAGATTTTGGCCCACCAACATTTTCTGGACTTTCGGGGGTCTAGGATGCCTGTAAACCCCTTTTTTCGGCCCTCAAAGTTTTCAACATTTGTGCAGGCCTAAGAAGCATTTTAAGTTCTTTTTTTGAGCTGCCAACATTTTCTGATCTTTCAGGGTTGTAGGATGCATTTTTTGTGGCAAAAATATTTTTGGGAATTTCAGTGGTCTAGGATGCGTGTTAATGCCCGTTTCACTCTGCAAATGTTTTTGGGACATTCAGGGCTCTCTGACACCATTTTTGGGCCACCAACATTTTCTGGACTTAAGGGGGTCTAGGATGCCTGTAAACCCCTTTTTTGGACCTTCAAAGTTTTCAACATTTTTGTAGGCTTAAGATGCATTTTAAGTCTTTCTTTTTGAGATGCCAACATTTTCTGATCTTTCAGGGTTGTAGGATGCATTTTTTGTGCCAAAAATATTTTTAGGAATTTCAGTGGTCTGGGATGTGGGTTAGTGCCACTTTCAGGCTGCAAATGTTTTTGGGACATTCAGAGCTCTCTGACACCGATTTTGGCCCACCAACATTTTCTGGACTTTAGGGGGTCTAGGATGCCTGTAAACCCCTTTTTTCGGCCTCCAAAGTGTTCAACATTTGTGCAGGCCTAAGAAGCATTTTAAGTCCTTTTTTTGAGCTGCCAACATTTTCTGATCTTTCAGGGTTGTAGGATGCATTTTTTGTGGCAAAAATATTTTTGGGAATTTCAGTGGTCTAGGATGCGTGTTAATGCCCGTTTCACTCTGCAAATGTTTTTGGGACATTCAGGGCTCTCTGACACCATTTTTGGGCCACCAACATTTTCTGGACTTTAGGGGGTCTAGGATGCCTGTAAACCCCTTTTTTGGTCCGTCAAAGTTTTCAACATTTTTGCAGGCCTAAAATGCATTTTAAGGCCTTTTTTGGGCTGCTAACATATTCTGAGCTTCATGGGTGTAGGATGCATTTTTCGTGCCAAAAATATTTTTGGGAATTTCAGTGGTCTAGGATGCAGGTTAATGCCGCTTTGAGGCTGCAAATGTTTTTGGGACATACAGAGCTCTCTGACACAGATTTTGGCCCACCAACATTTTCTGGACTTTAGGGGTCTAGGATGCCTCTAAACCCCTTTTTTCGGCCTCCAAAGTTTTCAACATTTTTGCAGGCCTAAAATGCATTTTAAGGCATTTTTGGGCTGCTAACATTTTCAGAACTTTCAGGGGTGTAGTATGCATTTTTTGTGCCAAAAATATTTTTGGGAATTTCAGTGGTCTAGGATGCGGGTTAATGCCCCTTTCAGGCTGCAAATGTTTTTGGGACATTCAGGGCTCTCTGACACCAATTTTGGGCCACAACCATTTTCTGGACTTTAGGGGGTCTAGGATGCCTGTAAACCCCTTTTTTGGTCCTTCAAAGTTTTCAACATTTTTGCAGGCCTAAAATGCATTTTAAGGCCTTTTTTTGAGATGCCAACATTTTCTGATCTTTCAGGGTTGTAGGATGCATTTTTTGTGGCAAAAATATTTTGGGGAATTTCAGTGGTCTAGGATGCACCTTAATGCCCCTTTCAGGCTGCAAATGTGTTTGGGACATTCAGAGCTCTCTGACACAGATTTTGGCCCACCAACATTTTCTGGACTTTAGGGGGTCTAGGATGCCTGTAAACCCCTTTTTTGGTCCTTCAAAGTTTTCAACATGTTTGCAGGCCTAAAATGCATTTTAATGCCTTTTTTGGGCTGCTAACATATTCTGAGCTTCATGGGTGTAGTATTCATTTTTTGTGCCAAAAATATTTTTGGAAATGTCAGAGGTCTAGGATGCGGGTTAATGCCCGTTTCACTCTGCAAATGTTTTTGGGACATTCAAGGCTCTCTGACACCATTTTTGGCCCCACCAACATTTTCTGGAATTTAGGGGGTCTAGGATGCCTGTAAACCCCTTTTTTGGTCCTTCAAAGTTTTCAACATTTTTGCAGGCCTAATATGCATTTTAAGGCATTGTTGGGCTGCTAACATTTTCAGAACTTTCAGGGGTGTAGTATGCATTTTTTGTGCCAAAAATATTTTTGGGCATTTCAGTGGTCTAGGATGTGGGTTAATGCCCCTTTCAGGCTGCAAATGTTTTTGGGACATTCAAGGCTCTCTGACACCATTTTTGGGCCACCAACATTTTCTGGACTTTAGGGGGTCTAGGATGCCTGTAACCCCTTTTTTGGTCCTTCAAAGTTTTCAACATTTTTACAGGCCTAAAATGCATTTTAAGGCCTTTTTTGGGCTGCTAACATATTCTGAGCTTCATGGGTGTAGGATGCATTTATCGTGCCAAAAATATTTTGGGGAATTTCAGTGGTCTAGGATGCGGCTTAATGCCCCTTTCAGGCTGCAAATGTTTTTGGGACATTCAGAGCTCTCTGACCGATATTGGCCCACCAACATTTTCTGGACTTTAGGGGGTCTAGGATGCCTGTAAACTCCTTTTTTGGGCCTCCAAAGTTTTCAACATTTTTGCAGGCCTAAAATGCATTTGAAGGCCTTTTTTGGGCTGCTAACATATTCTGAGCTTTCAGGGGTGTAGGATGCATTTTTCGTGCCAAAAATATTTTTGGGAATTTCAGTGGTCTAAGATGCGGGTTAATGCCCCTTTCAGGCTGCAAATATTTTTGGGACATTCAGGGCTCTCTGACACCATTTTTGGGCCACGAACATTTTCTGGACTTTAGGGGGTCTAGGATGCCTGTAAACCCCTTTTTTGGTCCTTCAAAGTTTTCAACATTTTTGCAGGCCTAAAATGCATGTTAAGGCCTTTCTTGGGCTGCTAACATATTCTGAGCTTCAGGGGTGTAGGATGCATTTTTCATGCAAAAAATATTTTTGGGAAATTTCAGTGGTCTAGGATGCGGGTTAATGCCCCTTTCAGGCTGCACATGTTTTTGGGACATTCAGAGCTCTCTGACACAGATTTTGGCCCACCAACATTTTCTGGACTTTAGGGGGTCTAGGATGCCTGTAAACCCCTTTTTTGGTCCTTCAAAGTTTTCAATATTTTTGCAGGCCTAAAATGCATGTTAAGGCCTTTCTTGGGCTGCTAACATATTCTGAGCTTCAGGGGTGTAGGATGCATTTTTCGTGCAAAAAATATTTTTTGGAAATTTCAGTGGTCTAGGATGCGGGTTAATGCCCCTTTCAGGCTGCACATGTTTTTGGGACATTCCGAGCTCTCTGACACAGATTTTGGCCCACCAACATTTTCTGGACTTTAGGGGGTCTAGGATGCCTGTAAACCCCTTTTTTGGTCCTTCAAAGTTTTCAACATTTTTGCAGGCCTAAAATGCATGTTAAGGCCTTTTTTGGGCTGCTAACATTTTCAGAACTTTCAGGGGTGTAGTATGCATTTTTTGTGCAAAAAATATTTTTGGGAATTTCAGTGGTCTAGGATGCGGGTTAATGCCCCTTTCAGGCTGCAAATGTTTTTGGGACATTCAGGACTCTCTGACACCATTTTTGGGCCACCAATATTTTCTGGACTTTAGGGGGTCTAGGATGCCTGTAAACCCCTTTTTTGGTCCTTCAAAGTTTTCAACATTTTTGCAGGCCTAAAATGCATTTTAAGGCCTTAATTGGGCTGCTAACATATTCTGCGCTTCAGGGGTATAGGTTGCATTTTTCATGCCAAAAATATTTTGGGGAATTTCAGTGGTCTAGGATGCGGCTTAATGCCCCGTTCAGGCTGCAAATGTTTTTGGGACATTCAGAGCTCTCTGACCGATTTTGGCCCACCAACATTTTCTGGACTTTAGGGGGTCTAGGATGCCTGTAAACCCCTTTTTTGGGCCTCCAAAGTTTTCAACATTTTTGCAGGCCTAAAATGCATTTGAAGACCTTTTTTGGGCTGCTAACATATTCTGAGCTTTCAGGGGTGTAGGATGCATTTTTCGTGCCAAAAATATTTTTGGGAATTTCAGTGGTCTAGGATGCGGGTTAATGCCCCTTTCAGGCTGCAAATATTTTTGGGACATTCAGGGCTCTCTGACACCATTTTTGGGCCACCAACATTTTCTGGACTTTAGGGGGTCTATGATGCCTGTAAACCCCTTTTTTGGTCCTTCGAAGTTTTCAATATTTTTGCAGGCCTAAAATGCATGTTAAGGCCTTTTTTGGGCTGCTAACATATTCTGAGCTTCAGGGGTGTAGGATGCATTTTTCGTGCAAAAAATATTTTTGGGAAATTTCAGTGGTCTAGGATGCGGGTTAATGCCCCTTTCAGGCTGCACATGTTTTTGGGACATTCAGAGCTCTCTGACACAAATTTTGGCCCACCAACATTTTCTGGACTTTAGGGGGTCTAGGATGCCTGTAACCCCTTTTTTGGGCCTCCAAAGTTTTCAACATTTTTGCAGGCCTAAAATGCATGTTAAGGCCTTTTTTGGGCTGCTAACATTTTCAGAACTTTCAGGGGTGTAGGATGAATTTTTCCTGCCAAAAATATTTTTGGCAATTTCAGTGGTCTAGGATGCGGGTTAATGCCCCTTTCAGGCTGCAAATGTTTTTGGGACATTCAGGACTCTCTGACACCATTTTTGGGCCACCAACATTTTCTGGACCTTAGGGGGTCTAGGATGCCTGTAAACCCCTTTTTTGGTCCTTCAAAGTTTTCAACATTTTTGCAAAAATTCATTTTATGGCCTTTTTTGGGCTGCTAACATATTCTGAGCTTTCAGGGGTGTAGGATGCATTTTTCATGCCAAAAATATTTTTGGGAATTTCAGTGGTCTAGGATGCGGTTTAATGCCTGTTTCACTCTGCAAATGTTTTTGGGGCATTCAGAGCTCTCTGACACAGATTTTCGCCCACCAACATTTTCTGGATTTAAGGGGACTAGGATGCCTGTAAACCCCTATTTTGGGCCTCCAAAGTTTTCAACATTTTTGCAGGCTTAAAATGCATTTTAAGGCCTTTTTTGGGCTGCTAACATATTCTGAGCCTTAGGGGTGTAGGATGCATTTTTCGTGCAAAAAATATTTTTGGGAATTTCAGTGGTCTAGGATGCTGGATAATGCCCCTTTCAGGCTGCACATGTTTTTGGGAATTCAGGGCTCTCTGACACCACTTTTGAGCGACAATCATTTTCTGGACTTTAGGGTGTCTAGGATGCCTGTAACCCCTTTTTTGGGCCTCCAAAGTTTTCAACATTTTTGCAGGCCTAAAATGCATTTTAAGGCCTTTTTTGGGCTGCTAACATATTCTGAGCTTCAGGGGTATAGGTTGAATTTTTCATGCCAAAAATATTTTGGTAAATTTCAGTGGTCTAGGATGTGGCTTAATGCCCCTTTCAGGCTGCAAATGTTTTTGGGACATTCAGAGCTCTCTGACACAGATTTTGGCCCACCAACATTTTCTGGACTTTAGGGGGTCTAGGATGCCTGTAAACCCCTTTTTTGGGCCTCCAAAGTTTTCAACATTTTTGCAGGCTTAAAATGCATTTTAAGGCCTTTTTTGGGCTGCTAACATATTCTGAGCCTTAGGGGTGTAGGATGCATTTTTCGTGCAAAAAATATTTTTGGAAATTTCAGTGGTCTAGGATGCAGGTTAATGCCCCTTTCAGGCTGCAAATGTTTTTGGGAATTTAGGGCTCTCTGACACCATTTTTGAGCCACAATCATTTTCTGGACTTTAGGGGGTCTAGGATGCCTGTAACCCCTTTTTTGGGCCTCCAAAGTTTTCAACATTTTTGCAGGCCTAAAATGCATTTTAAGGCCTTTTTTGGGCTGCTAACATATTCTGAGCTTTCAGGGGTGTAGGATGAATTTTTCCTGCCAAAAATATTTTTGGGAAATTTCAGTGGTCTAGGATGCGGCTTAATGCCCCTTTCAGGCTGCAAATGTTTTTGGGACATTCAGAGCTCTCTGACACCGATTTTGGCCCACTAACATTTTCTGGACTTTAGGGGGTCTGGGATGCCTCTAAACCCCTTTTTTCCACCGCCAAAGTTTTCTACATTTTTGCAGGCCTAAGATGCACTTTAAGGCATTTTTGAACTGCCAACATTTTCTGATCTTTCAGGGTTGTAGGATGCATTTTTTGTGCCAAAAATATTTTGGGGAATTTCAGGGGTCTAGGATGCGACTTAATGCCCCTTTCAGGCTGCAAATCTGTTTGGGACATTCAGAGCTCTCTAACACTGTTTTTGGGCCACCAACATTTTCTGGACTTTAGGGGGTCTAGGATGCCTGTAAACCCCTTTTTTGGTCCTTCAAAGTTTTCAACATTTTTGCAGGCCTAAAATGCATGTTAAGGCCTTTTTTGGGCTGCTAACATTTTCAGAACTTTCAGGGGTGTAGTATGCATTTTTTGTGCCAAAAATATTTTTGGGCATTTCAGTGGTCTAGGATGCGGGTTAATGCCCCTTTCAGGCTGCAAATGTTTTTGGGAATTTAGGGCTCTCTGACACCATTTTTTAGCCACAATCATTTTCTGGACTTTAGGGGGTCTAGGATACCTGTAACCCCTTTTTTGGTCCTCCAAAGTTTTCAACATTTTTGCAGGCCTAAAATGCATTTTAAGGCCTTTTTTGGGCTGCTAACATATTCTGAGCTTTCAGGGGTGTAGGATGCATTTTTCATGCCAAAAATATTTTTGGGAATTTCAGTGGTCTAGGATGCGGGTTAATGCCCATTTCACTCTGCAAATGTTTTTGGGGCATTCAGAGCTCTCTGACACAGATTTTGGCCCACCAACATTTTCTGGACTTTCGGGGGTCTAGGATGCCTGTAAACCCCTTTTTTCGGCCCTCAAAGTTTTCAACATTTGTGCAGGCCTAAGAAGCATTTTAAGTTCTTTTTTTGAGCTGCCAACATTTTCTGATCTTTCAGGGTTGTAGGATGCATTTTTTGTGCCAAAAATATTTTGGGGAATTTCAGTGGTCTAGGATGCGGGTTAATGCCTGTTTCACTCTGCAAATGTTTTTGGGGCATTCAGAGCTCTCTGACACAGTTTTTGGCCCACCAACATTTTCTGGACTTAAGGGGGTCTAGGATGCCTGTAAACCCCTTTTTTGGACCTTCAAAGTTTTCAACATTTTTGTAGGCTTAAGATGCATTTTAAGTCTTTCTTTTTGAGATGCCAACATTTTCTGATCTTTCAGGGTTGTAGGATGCATTTTTTGTGCCAAAAATATTTTTAGGAATTTCAGTGGTCTGGGATGTGGGTTAGTGCCACTTTCAGGCTGCAAATGTTTTTGGGACATTCAGAGCTCTCTGACACCGATTTTGGCCCACCAACATTTTCTGGACTTTAGGGGGTCTAGGATGCCTGTAAACCCCTTTTTTCGGCCTCCAAAGTGTTCAACATTTGTGCAGGCCTAAGAAGCATTTTAAGTCCTTTTTTTGAGCTGCCAACATTTTCTGATCTTTCAGGGTTGTAGGATGCATTTTTTGTGGCAAAAATATTTTTGGGAATTTCAGTGGTCTAGGATGCGTGTTAATGCCCGTTTCACTCTGCAAATGTTTTTGGGACATTCAGGGCTCTCTGACACCATTTTTGGGCCACAACCATTTTCTGGACTTTAGGGGGTCTAGGATGCCTGTAAACCCCTTTTTTGGTCCTTCAAAGTTTTCAACATTTTTGCAGGCCTAAAATGCATTTTAAGGCCTTTTTTTGAGATGCCAACATTTTCTGATCTTTCAGGGTTGTAGGATGCATTTTTTGTGGCAAAAATATTTTGGGGAATTTCAGTGGTCTAGGATGCACCTTAATGCCCCTTTCAGGCTGCAAATGTGTTTGGGACATTCAGAGCTCTCTGACACAGATTTTGGCCCACCAACATTTTCTGGACTTTAGGGGGTCTAGGATGCCTGTAAACCCCTTTTTTGGTCCTTCAAAGTTTTCAACATGTTTGCAGGCCTAAAATGCATTTTAATGCCTTTTTTGGGCTGCTAACATATTCTGAGCTTCATGGGTGTAGTATTCATTTTTTGTGCCAAAAATATTTTTGGAAATGTCAGAGGTCTAGGATGCGGGTTAATGCCCGTTTCACTCTGCAAATGTTTTTGGGACATTCAAGGCTCTCTGACACCATTTTTGGCCCCACCAACATTTTCTGGAATTTAGGGGGTCTAGGATGCCTGTAAACCCCTTTTTTGGTCCTTCAAAGTTTTCAACATTTTTGCAGGCCTAATATGCATTTTAAGGCATTGTTGGGCTGCTAACATTTTCAGAACTTTCAGGGGTGTAGTATGCATTTTTTGTGCCAAAAATATTTTTGGGCATTTCAGTGGTCTAGGATGTGGGTTAATGCCCCTTTCAGGCTGCAAATGTTTTTGGGACATTCAAGGCTCTCTGACACCATTTTTGGGCCACCAACATTTTCTGGACTTTAGGGGGTCTAGGATGCCTGTAACCCCTTTTTTGGTCCTTCAAAGTTTTCAACATTTTTACAGGCCTAAAATGCATTTTAAGGCCTTTTTTGGGCTGCTAACATATTCTGAGCTTCAGGGGTGTAGGATGCATTTTTCGTGCAAAAAATATTTTTGGGAAATTTCAGTGGTCTAGGATGCGGGTTAATGCCCCTTTCAGGCTGCACATGTTTTTGGGACATTCAGAGCTCTCTGACACAAATTTTGGCCCACCAACATTTTCTGGACTTTAGGGGGTCTAGGATGCCTGTAACCCCTTTTTTGGGCCTCCAAAGTTTTCAACATTTTTGCAGGCCTAAAATGCATGTTAAGGCCTTTTTTGGGCTGCTAACATTTTCAGAACTTTCAGGGGTGTAGGATGAATTTTTCCTGCCAAAAATATTTTTGGCAATTTCAGTGGTCTAGGATGCGGGTTAATGCCCCTTTCAGGCTGCAAATGTTTTTGGGACATTCAGGACTCTCTGACACCATTTTTGGACCACCAACATTTTCTGGACCTTAGGGGGTCTAGGATGCCTGTAAACCCCTTTTTTGGTCCTTCAAAGTTTTCAACATTTTTGCAAAAATTCATTTTATGGCCTTTTTTGGGCTGCTAACATATTCTGAGCTTTCAGGGGTGTAGGATGCATTTTTCATGCCAAAAATATTTTTGGGAATTTCAGTGGTCTAGGATGCGGTTTAATGCCTGTTTCACTCTGCAAATGTTTTTGGGGCATTCAGAGCTCTCTGACACAGATTTTCGCCCACCAACATTTTCTGGATTTAAGGGGACTAGGATGCCTGTAAACCCCTATTTTGGGCCTCCAAAGTTTTCAACATTTTTGCAGGCCTAAAATGCATTTTAAGGCCTTTTTTGGGCTGCTAACATATTCTGAGCTTCAGGGGTATAGGTTGCATTTTTCATGCCAAAAATATCTTGGGGAATTTCAGTGGTCTAGGATGCGGCTTAATGCCCCTTTCAGGCTGCAAATGTTTTTGGGACATTCAGAGCTCTCTGACACCGATTTTGGCCCACCAACATTTTCTGGACTTCAGGGGGTCTAGGATGCCTGTAAACCCCTTTTTTGGACCTCCAAAGTTTTCAAAATTTTTGCAGGCCTAAAATGCATCTTAAGACCTTTTCTGGGCTACTAACATATTCTGAGCTTTCAGGGGTGTAGGATGCATTTTTCGTGCCAAAAATATTTTTGGGAATTTCAGTGGTCTAGAATGCGGGTTAATGCCCCTTTCAGGCTGCAAATGTTTTTGGGAATTTAGGGCTCTCTGACACCATTTTTGAGCCACAATCATTTTCTGGACTTTAGGGGGTCTAGGATGCCTGTAAACCCCTTTTTTGGGCCTCCAAAGTTTTCAACATTTTTGCAGGCCTAAAATGCATTTTAAGGCCTTTTTTGGGCTGCTAACATATTCTGAGCTTCAGGGGTATAGGTTGCATTTTTCATGCCAAAAATATCTTGGGGAATTTCAGTGGTCTAGGATGCGGCTTAATGCCCCTTTCAGGCTGCAAATGTTTTTGGGACATTCAGAGCTCTCTGACACCGATTTTGGCCCACCAACATTTTCTGGACTTCAGGGGGTCTAGGATGCCTGTAAACCCCTTTTTTGGACCTCCAAAGTTTTCAAAATTTTTGCAGGCCTAAAATGCATCTTAAGACCTTTTCTGGGCTACTAACATATTCTGAGCTTTCAGGGGTGTAGGATGCATTTTTCGTGCCAAAAATATTTTTGGGAATTTCAGTGGTCTAGAATGCGGGTTAATGTCCCTTTCAGGCTGCAAATGTTTTTGGGACATTCAGGACTCTCTGACACCATTTTTGGGCCACCAACATTTTCTGGACTTTAGGGGGTCTAGGATGCCTGTAAACCCCTTTTTTGGTCCTTCAAAGTTTTCAATATTTTTGCTGGCCTAAAATGCATGTTAAGGCCTTTTTTGGGCTGCTATCATATTCTGAGCTTCAGGGGTGTAGAATGCATTTTTCGTGCAAAAATATTTTTGGAAATTTCAGTGGTCTAGGATGCGGGTTAATGCCCCTTTCAGGCTGCAAATGTTTTTGGGACATTCAGAGCTCTCTGACATAGATTTTGGCCCACCAACATTTTCTGGACTTTAGGGGGTCTAGGATGCCTGTAAACCCCTTTTTTGGTCCTTCAAAGTTTTCAACATTTTTGCAGGCCTAAAATGCATTTTAAGGCATTTTTGGGCTGCTAACATTTTCAGAACTTTCAGGGGTGTAGTATGCATTTTTTGTGCCAAAAATATTTTTGGGCATTTCAGTGGTCTAGGATGCGGGTTAATGCCCCTTTCAGGCTGCAAATGTTTTTGAGACATTCAAGGCTCTCTGACACCATTTTTGGGCCACCAACATTTTCTGGACTTTAGGGGGTCTAGGATGCCTGTAAACCCCTTTTTTGGTCCTTCAAAGTTTTCAATATTTTTGCAGGCCTAAAATGCATTTTAAGGCCTTTTTTGGGCCGCTAACATATTCTGAGCTTCATGGGTGTAGGATGCATTTTTCGTGCCAAAAATATTTTGGGGAATTTCAGTGGTCTAGGATGCGGCTTAATGCCCCTTTCAGGCTGCAAATGTTTTGGGACATTCAGAGCTCTCTGACACAGATTTTGGCCCACCAACATTTTCTGGACTTTAGGGGGTCTAGGATGCCTCTAAACCCCTTTTTTCCACCTCCATAGTTTTCTACATTTTTGCAGGCCTAAGATGCACTTTAAGGCCTTTTTTGGGCTGCTAACATTTTCAGAACTTTCAGGGGTGTAGTATGCATTTTTTGTGCCAAAAATATTTTTGGGAATTTCAGTAGTCTAGGATGCCGGTTAATGCCCGTTTCACTCTGCAAATGTTTTTGGGACATTCAGGGCTCTCTGACACCATTTTTGGGCCACCACCATTTTCTGGACTTTAGTGGGTCGAGGATGCCTGTAAACCCCTTTTTTGGTCCTTCAAAGTTTTCAACATTTTTGCAGGCCTAAAATGCATTTTAAGGCCTTAATTGGGCTGCTAACATATTCTGAGCTTCAGGGGTATAGGTTGCATTTTTCATGCCAAAAGTATTTTGGGGAATTTCAGTGGTCTAGGATGCGGCTTAATGCCTCTTTCAAGCTGCAAATGTTTTTGGGACATTCAGAGCTCTCTGACCGATTTTGGCCCACCAACATTTTCTGGACTTTAGGGGGTCTAGGATGCCTGTAAACCCCTTTTTTGGGCCTCCAAAGTTTTCAACATTTTTGCAGGCCTAACATGCATTTGAAGGCCTTTTTTGGGCTGCTAACATATTCTGAGCTTTCAGGGGTGTAGGATGCATTTTTCGTGCCAAAAATATTTTTGGGAATTTCAGTGGTCTAGGATGCAGGTTAATGCCCCTTTCAGGCTGCAAATGTTTTTGGGACATTCAGGGCTCTCTGACACCATTTTTGGCCCACCAACATTTTCTGGACTTTAGGGGGTCTAGGATGCCTGTAAACCCCATTTTTGGTCCTTCAAAGTTTTCAATATTTTTGCAGGCCTAAAATGCATGTTAAGGCCTTTTTTGGGCTGCTAACATTTTCAGAACTTTCAGGGGTGTAGTATGCATTTTTTGTGCCAAAAATATTTTTGGGCATTTCAGTGGTCTAGGATGCGGGTTAATGCCCCTTTCAGGCTGCAAATGTTTTTGGGAATTTAGGGCTCTCTGACACCATTTTTTAGCCACAATCATTTTCTGGACTTTAGGGGGTCTAGGATACCTGTAACCCCTTTTTTGGTCCTCCAAAGTTTTCAACATTTTTGCAGGCCTAAAATGCATTTTAAGGCCTTTTTTGGGCTGCTAACATATTCTGAGCTTTCAGGGGTGTAGGATGCATTTTTCATGCCAAAAATATTTTTGGGAATTTCAGTGGTCTAGGATGCGGGTTAATGCCCATTTCACTCTGCAAATGTTTTTGGGGCATTCAGAGCTCTCTGACACAGATTTTGGCCCACCAACATTTTCTGGACTTTCGGGGGTCTAGGATGCCTGTAAACCCCTTTTTTCGGCCCTCAAAGTTTTCAACATTTGTGCAGGCCTAAGAAGCATTTTAAGTTCTTTTTTTGAGCTGCCAACATTTTCTGATCTTTCAGGGTTGTAGGATGCATTTTTTGTGCCAAAAATATTTTGGGGAATTTCAGTGGTCTAGGATGCGGGTTAATGCCTGTTTCACTCTGCAAATGTTTTTGGGGCATTCAGAGCTCTCTGACACAGTTTTTGGCCCACCAACATTTTCTGGACTTAAGGGGGTCTAGGATGCCTGTAAACCCCTTTTTTGGACCTTCAAAGTTTTCAACATTTTTGTAGGCTTAAGATGCATTTTAAGTCTTTCTTTTTGAGATGCCAACATTTTCTGATCTTTCAGGGTTGTAGGATGCATTTTTTGTGCCAAAAATATTTTTAGGAATTTCAGTGGTCTGGGATGTGGGTTAGTGCCACTTTCAGGCTGCAAATGTTTTTGGGACATTCAGAGCTCTCTGACACCGATTTTGGCCCACCAACATTTTCTGGACTTTAGGGGGTCTAGGATGCCTGTAAACCCCTTTTTTCGGCCTCCAAAGTGTTCAACATTTGTGCAGGCCTAAGAAGCATTTTAAGTCCTTTTTTTGAGCTGCCAACATTTTCTGATCTTTCAGGGTTGTAGGATGCATTTTTTGTGGCAAAAATATTTTTGGGAATTTCAGTGGTCTAGGATGCGTGTTAATGCCCGTTTCACTCTGCAAATGTTTTTGGGACATTCAGGGCTCTCTGACACCATTTTTGGGCCACCAACATTTTCTGGACTTTAGGGGGTCTAGGATGCCTGTAAACCCCTTTTTTGGTCCGTCAAAGTTTTCAACATTTTTGCAGGCCTAAAATGCATTTTAAGGCCTTTTTTGGGCTGCTAACATATTCTGAGCTTCATGGGTGTAGGATGCATTTTTCGTGCCAAAAATATTTTTGGGAATTTCAGTGGTCTAGGATGCAGGTTAATGCCGCTTTGAGGCTGCAAATGTTTTTGGGACATACAGAGCTCTCTGACACAGATTTTGGCCCACCAGCATTTTCTGGACTTTAGGGGTCTAGGATGCCTCTAAACCCCTTTTTTCGGCCTCCAAAGTTTTCAACATTTTTGCAGGCCTAAAATGCATTTTAAGGCATTTTTGGGCTGCTAACATTTTCAGAACTTTCAGGGGTGTAGTATGCATTTTTTGTGCCAAAAATATTTTTGGGAATTTCAGTGGTCTAGGATGCGGGTTAATGCCCCTTTCAGGCTGCAAATGTTTTTGGGACATTCAGGGCTCTCTGACACCATTTTTGGGCCACAACCATTTTCTGGACTTTAGGGGGTCTAGGATGCCTGTAAACCCCTTTTTTGGTCCTTCAAAGTTTTCAACATTTTTGCAGGCCTAAAATGCATTTTAAGGCCTTTTTTTGAGATGCCAACATTTTCTGATCTTTCAGGGTTGTAGGATGCATTTTTTGTGGCAAAAATATTTTGGGGAATTTCAGTGGTCTAGGATGCACCTTAATGCCCCTTTCAGGCTGCAAATGTGTTTGGGACATTCAGAGCTCTCTGACACAGATTTTGGCCCACCAACATTTTCTGGACTTTAGGGGGTCTAGGATGCCTGTAAACCCCTTTTTTGGTCCGTCAAAGTTTTCAACATTTTTGCAGGCCTAAAATGCATTTTAAGGCCTTTTTTGGGCTGCTAACATATTCTGAGCTTCATGGGTGTAGGATGCATTTTTCGTGCCAAAAATATTTTTGGGAATTTCAGTGGTCTAGGATGCAGGTTAATGCCGCTTTGAGGCTGCAAATGTTTTTGGGACATACAGAGCTCTCTGACACAGATTTTGGCCCACCAACATTTTCTGGACTTTAGGGGTCTAGGATGCCTCTAAACCCCTTTTTTCGGCCTCCAAAGTTTTCAACATTTTTGCAGGCCTAATATGCATTTTAAGGCATTGTTGGGCTGCTAACATTTTCAGAACTTTCAGGGGTGTAGTATGCATTTTTTGTGCCAAAAATATTTTTGGGCATTTCAGTGGTCTAGGATGTGGGTTAATGCCCCTTTCAGGCTGCAAATGTTTTTGGGACATTCAAGGCTCTCTGACACCATTTTTGGGCCACCAACATTTTCTGGACTTTAGGGGGTCTAGGATGCCTGTAACCCCTTTTTTGGTCCTTCAAAGTTTTCAACATTTTTACAGGCCTAAAATGCATTTTAAGGCCTTTTTTGGGCTGCTAACATATTCTGAGCTTCATGGGTGTAGGATGCATTTATCGTGCCAAAAATATTTTGGGGAATTTCAGTGGTCTAGGATGCGGCTTAATGCCCCTTTCAGGCTGCAAATGTTTTTGGGACATTCAGAGCTCTCTGACCGATATTGGCCCACCAACATTTTCTGGACTTTAGGGGATCTAGGATGCCTGTAAACTCCTTTTTTGGGCCTCCAAAGTTTTCAACATTTTTGCAGGCCTAAAATGCATTTGAAAGCCTTTTTTGGGCTGCTAACATATTCTGAGCTTTCAGGGGTGTAGGATGCATTTTTCGTGCCAAAAATATTTTTGGGAATTTCAGTGGTCTAAGATGCGGGTTAATGCCCCTTTCAGGCTGCAAATATTTTTGGGACATTCAGGGCTCTCTGACACCATTTTTGGGCCACGAACATTTTCTGGACTTTAGGGGGTCTAGGATGCCTGTAAACCCCTTTTTTGGTCCTTCAAAGTTTTCAATATTTTTGCAGGCCTAAAATGCATGTTAAGGCCTTTCTTGGGCTGCTAACATATTCTGAGCTTCAGGGGTGTAGGATGCATTTTTCGTGCAAAAAATATTTTTTGGAAATTTCAGTGGTCTAGGATGCGGGTTAATGCCCCTTTCAGGCTGCACATGTTTTTGGGACATTCAGAGCTCTCTGACACAGATTTTGGCCCACCAACATTTTCTGGACTTTAGGGGGTCTAGGATGCCTGTAAACCCCTTTTTTGGTCCTTCAAAGTTTTCAATATTTTTGCAGGCCTAAAATGCATGTTAAGGCCTTTCTTGGGCTGCTAACATATTCTGAGCTTCAGGGGTGTAGGATGCATTTTTCGTGCAAAAAATATTTTTTGGAAATTTCAGTGGTCTAGGATGCGGGTTAATGCCCCTTTCAGGCTGCACATGTTTTTGGGACATTCCGAGCTCTCTGACACAGATTTTGGCCCAACAACATTTTCTGGACTTTAGGGGGTCTAGGATGCCTGTAAACCCCTTTTTTGGTCCTTCAAAGTTTTCAACATTTTTGCAGGCCTAAAATGCATGTTAAGGCCTTTTTTGGGCTGCTAACATTTTCAGAACTTTCAGGGGTGTAGTATGCATTTTTTGTGCAAAAAATATTTTTGGGAATTTCAGTGGTCTAGGATGCGGGTTAATGCCCCTTTCAGGCTGCAAATGTTTTTGGGACATTCAGGACTCTCTGACACCATTTTTGGGCCACCAATATTTTCTGGACTTTAGGGGGTCTAGGATGCCTGTAAACCCCTTTTTTGGTCCTTCAAAGTTTTCAACATTTTTGCAGGCCTAAAATGCATTTTAAGGCCTTAATTGGGCTGCTAACATATTCTGAGCTTCAGGGGTATAGGTTGCATTTTTCATGCCAAAAATATTTTGGGGAATTTCAGTGGTCTAGGATGCGGCTTAATGCCCCGTTCAGGCTGCAAATGTTTTTGGGACATTCAGAGCTCTCTGACCGATTTTGGCCCACCAACATTTTCTGGACTTTAGGGGGTCTAGGATGCCTGTAAACCCCTTTTTTGGGCCTCCAAAGTTTTCAACATTTTTGCAGGCCTAAAATGCATTTGAAGACCTTTTTTGGGCTGCTAACATATTCTGAGCTTTCAGGGGTGTAGGATGCATTTTTCGTGCCAAAAATATTTTTGGGAATTTCAGTGGTCTAGGATGCGGGTTAATGCCCCTTTCAGGCTGCAAATATTTTTGGGACATTCAGGGCTCTCTGACACCATTTTTGGGCCACCAACATTTTCTGGACTTTAGGGGGTCTATGATGCCTGTAAACCCCTTTTTTGGTCCTTCGAAGTTTTCAATATTTTTGCAGGCCTAAAATGCATGTTAAGGCCTTTTTTGGGCTGCTAACATATTCTGAGCTTCAGGGGTGTAGGATGCATTTTTCGTGCAAAAAATATTTTTTGGAAATTTCAGTGGTCTAGGATGCGGGTTAATGCCCCTTTCAGGCTGCACATGTTTTTGGGACATTCAGAGCTCTCTGACACAAATTTTGGCCCACCAACATTTTCTGGACTTTAGGGGGTCTAGGATGCCTGTAACCCCTTTTTTGGGCCTCCAAAGTTTTCAACATTTTTGCAGGCCTAAAATGCATGTTAAGGCCTTTTTTGGGCTGCTAACATTTTCAGAACTTTCAGGGGTGTAGGATGAATTTTTCCTGCCAAAAATATTTTTGGCAATTTCAGTGGTCTAGGATGCGGGTTAATGCCCCTTTCAGGCTGCAAATGTTTTTGGGACATTCAGGACTCTCTGACACCATTTTTGGGCCACCAACATTTTCTGGACCTTAGGGGGTCTAGGATGCCTGTAAACCCCTTTTTTGGTCCTTCAAAGTTTTCAACATTTTTGCAAAAATTCATTTTAAGGCCTTTTTTGGGCTGCTAACATATTCTGAGCTTTCAGGGGTGTAGGATGCATTTTTCATGCCAAAAATATTTTTGGGAATTTCAGTGGTCTAGGATGCGGGTTAATGCCTGTTTCACTCTGCAAATGTTTTTGGGGCATTCAGAGCTCTCTGACACAGATTTTCGCCCACCAACATTTTCTGGATTTAAGGGGTCTAGGATGCCTGTAAACCCCTTTTTTGGGCCTCCAAAGTTTTCAACATTTTTGCAGGCTTAAAATGCATTTTAAGGCCTTTTTTGGGCTGCTAACATATTCTGAGCCTTAGGGGTGTAGGATGCATTTTTCGTGCAAAAAATATTTTTGGGAATTTCAGTGGTCTAGGATGCTGGATAATGCCCCTTTCAGGCTGCACATGTTTTTGGGAATTCAGGGCTCTCTGACACCACTTTTGAGCGACAATCATTTTCTGGACTTTAGGGTGTCTAGGATGCCTGTAACCCCTTTTTTGGGCCTCCAAAGTTTTCAACATTTTTGCAGGCCTAAAATGCATTTTAAGGCCTTTTTTGGGCTGCTAACATATTCTGAGCTTCAGGGGTATAGGTTGAATTTTTCATGCCAAAAATATTTTGGTAAATTTCAGTGGTCTAGGATGCGGCTTAATGCCCCTTTCAGGCTGCAAATGTTTTTGGGACATTCAGAGCTCTCTGACACAGATTTTGGCCCACCAACATTTTCTGGACTTTAGGGGGTCTAGGATGCCTGTAAACCCCTTTTTTGGGCCTCCAAAGTTTTCAACATTTTTGCAGGCTTAAAATGCATTTTAAGGCCTTTTTTGGGCTGCTAACATATTCTGAGCCTTAGGGGTGTAGGATGCATTTTTCGTGCAAAAAATATTTTTGGAAATTTCAGTGGTCTAGGATGCAGGTTAATGCCCCTTTCAGGCTGCAAATGTTTTTGGGAATTTAGGGCTCTCTGACACCATTTTTGAGCCACAATCATTTTCTGGACTTTAGGGGGTCTAGGATGCCTGTAACCCCTTTTTTGGGCCTCCAAAGTTTTCAACATTTTTGCAGGCCTAAAATGCATTTTAAGGCCTTTTTTGGGCTGCTAACATATTCTGAGCTTTCAAGGGTGTAGGATGAATTTTTCCTGCCAAAAATATTTTTGGGAAATTTCAGTGGTCTAGGATGCGGCTTAATGCCCCTTTCAGGCTGCAAATGTTTTTGGGACATTCAGAGCTCTCTGACACCGATTTTGGCCCACTAACATTTTCTGGACTTTAGGGGGTCTGGGATGCCTCTAAACCCCTTTTTTCCACCGCCAAAGTTTTCTACATTTTTGCAGGCCTAAGATGCACTTTAAGGCATTTTTGAACTGCCAACATTTTCTGATCTTTCAGGGTTGTAGGATGCATTTTTTGTGCCAAAAATATTTTGGGGAATTTCAGTGGTCTAGGATGCGACTTAATGCCCCTTTCAGGCTGCAAATCTGTTTGGGACATTCAGAGCTCTCTAACACTGTTTTTGGGCCACCAACATTTTCTGGACTTTAGGGGGTCTAGGATGCCTGTAAACCCCTTTTTTGGTCCTTCAAAGTTTTCAACATTTTTGCAGGCCTAAAATGCATGTTAAGGCCTTTTTTGGGCTGCTAACATATTCTGAGCTTCAGGGGTGTAGGATGCATTTTTCGTGCAAAAAATATTTTTGGGAATTTCAGTGGTCTAGGATGCGGGTTAATGCCCCTTTCAGGCTGCAAATATTTTTGGGAATTTAGGGCTCTCTGACACCATTTTTGAGCCACAATCATTTTCTGGACTTTAGGGGGTCTAGGATGCCTGTAAACCCCTTTTTTGGTCCTTCAAAGATTTCAATATTTTTGCAGGCCTAAAATGCATGTTAAGGCCTTTTTTGGGCTGCTAACATATTCTGAGCTTCAGGGGTGTAGGATCATTTTTCGTGCAAAAAATATTTTTGGAAATTTCAGTGGTCTAGGATGCGGGTTAATGCCCCTTTCAGGCTGCAAATATTTTTGGGAATTTAGGGCTCTCTGACACCATTTTTGAGCCACAATCATTTTCTGGACTTTAGGGGGTCTAGGATGCCTGTAAACCCCTTTTTTGGGCCTCCAAAGTTTTCAACATTTTTGCAGGCCTAAAATGCATTTTAAGGCCTTTTTTGGGCTGCTAACATATTCTGAGCTTCAGGGGTATAGGTTGCATTTTTCATGCCAAAAATATCTTGGGGAATTTCAGTGGTCTAGGATGCGGCTTAATGCCCCTTTCAGGCTGCAAATGTTTTTGGGACATTCAGAGCTCTCTGACACCGATTTTGGCCCACCAACATTTTCTGGACTTCAGGGGGTCTAGGATGCCTGTAAACCCCTTTTTTGGACCTCCAAAGTTTTCAAAATTTTTGCAGGCCTAAAATGCATCTTAAGACCTTTTCTGGGCTACTAACATATTCTGAGCTTTCAGGGGTGTAGGATGCATTTTTCGTGCCAAAAATATTTTTGGGAATTTCAGTGGTCTAGAATGCGGGTTAATGTCCCTTTCAGGCTGCAAATGTTTTTGGGACATTCAGGACTCTCTGACACCATTTTTGGGCCACCAACATTTTCTGGACTTTAGGGGGTCTAGGATGCCTGTAAACCCCTTTTTTGGTCCTTCAAAGTTTTCAATATTTTTGCTGGCCTAAAATGCATGTTAAGGCCTTTTTTGGGCTGCTATCATATTCTGAGCTTCAGGGGTGTAGAATGCATTTTTCGTGCAAAAATATTTTTGGAAATTTCAGTGGTCTAGGATGCGGGTTAATGCCCCTTTCAGGCTGCAAATGTTTTTGGGACATTCAGAGCTCTCTGACATAGA
Organism: Ambystoma mexicanum; assembly: GCF_040938575.1. Lineage (NCBI taxonomy): Eukaryota > Metazoa > Chordata > Amphibia > Caudata > Ambystomatidae > Ambystoma > Ambystoma mexicanum. Next base: position 730,680,491 of record NC_090939.1, on the reverse strand, counting down.
TTTTGGCCCACCAACATTTTCTGGACTTTAGGGGGTCCAGGATGCCTGTAAACCCCTTTTTTGGTCCTTCAAAGTTTTCAACATTTTTGCAGGCCTAAAATGCATTTTAAGGCATTTTTGGGCTGCTAACATTTTCAGAACTTTCAGGGGTGTAGTATGCATTTTTTGTGCCAAAAATATTTTTGGGCATTTCAGTGGTCTAGGATGCGGGTTAATGCCCCTTTCAGGCTGCAAATGTTTTTGAGACATTCAAGGCTCTCTGACACCATTTTTGGGCCACCAACATTTTCTGGACTTTAGGGGGTCTAGGATGCCTGTAAACCCCTTTTTTGGTCCTTCAAAGTTTTCAATATTTTTGCAGGCCTAAAATGCATTTTAAGGCCTTTTTTGGGCCGCTAACATATTCTGAGCTTCATGGGTGTAGGATGCATTTTTCGTGCCAAAAATATTTTGGGGAATTTCAGTGGTCTAGGATGCGGCTTAATGCCCCTTTCAGGCTGCAAATGTTTTGGGACATTCAGAGCTCTCTGACACAGATTTTGGCCCACCAACATTTTCTGGACTTTAGGGGGTCTAGGATGCCTCTAAACCCCTTTTTTCCACCTCCATAGTTTTCTACATTTTTGCAGGCCTAAGATGCACTTTAAGGCCTTTTTTGGGCTGCTAACATTTTCAGAACTTTCAGGGGTGTAGTATGCATTTTTTGTGCCAAAAATATTTTTGGGAATTTCAGTAGTCTAGGATGCCGGTTAATGCCCGTTTCAATCTGCAAATGTTTTTGGGACATTCAGGGCTCTCTGACACCATTTTTGGGCCACCACCATTTTCTGGACTTTAGTGGGTCGAGGATGCCTGTAAACCCCTTTTTTGGTCCTTCAAAGTTTTCAACATTTTTGCAGGCCTAAAATGCATTTTAAGGCCTTAATTGGGCTGCTAACATATTCTGAGCTTCAGGGGTATAGGTTGCATTTTTCATGCCAAAAGTATTTTGGGGAATTTCAGTGGTCTAGGATGCGGCTTAATGCCCCTTTCAAGCTGCAAATGTTTTTGGGACATTCAGAGCTCTCTGACCGATTTTGGCCCACCAACATTTTCTGGACTTTAGGGGGTCTAGGATGCCTGTAAACCCCTTTTTTGGGCCTCCAAAGTTTTCAACATTTTTGCAGGCCTAACATGCATTTGAAGGCCTTTTTTGGGCTGCTAACATATTCTGAGCTTTCAGGGGTGTAGGATGCATTTTTCGTGCCAAAAATATTTTTGGGAATTTCAGTGGTCTAGGATGCAGGTTAATGCCCCTTTCAGGCTGCAAATGTTTTTGGGACATTCAGGGCTCTCTGACACCATTTTTGGCCCACCAACATTTTCTGGACTTTAGGGGGTCTAGGATGCCTGTAAACCCCATTTTTGGTCCTTCAAAGTTTTCAATATTTTTGCAGGCCTAAAATGCATGTTAAGGCCTTTTTTGGGCTGCTAACATTTTCAGAACTTTCAGGGGTGTAGTATGCATTTTTTGTGCCAAAAATATTTTTGGGCATTTCAGTGGTCTAGGATGCGGGTTAATGCCCCTTTCAGGCTGCAAATGTTTTTGGGAATTTAGGGCTCTCTGACACCATTTTTTAGCCACAATCATTTTCTGGACTTTAGGGGGTCTAGGATACCTGTAACCCCTTTTTTGGTCCTCCAAAGTTTTCAACATTTTTGCAGGCCTAAAATGCATTTTAAGGCCTTTTTTGGGCTGCTAACATATTCTGAGCTTTCAGGGGTGTAGGATGCATTTTTCATGCCAAAAATATTTTTGGGAATTTCAGTGGTCTAGGATGCGGGTTAATGCCCATTTCACTCTGCAAATGTTTTTGGGGCATTCAGAGCTCTCTGACACAGATTTTGGCCCACCAACATTTTCTGGACTTTCGGGGGTCTAGGATGCCTGTAAACCCCTTTTTTCGGCCCTCAAAGTTTTCAACATTTGTGCAGGCCTAAGAAGCATTTTAAGTTCTTTTTTTGAGCTGCCAACATTTTCTGATCTTTCAGGGTTGTAGGATGCATTTTTTGTGGCAAAAATATTTTTGGGAATTTCAGTGGTCTAGGATGCGTGTTAATGCCCGTTTCACTCTGCAAATGTTTTTGGGACATTCAGGGCTCTCTGACACCATTTTTGGGCCACCAACATTTTCTGGACTTAAGGGGGTCTAGGATGCCTGTAAACCCCTTTTTTGGACCTTCAAAGTTTTCAACATTTTTGTAGGCTTAAGATGCATTTTAAGTCTTTCTTTTTGAGATGCCAACATTTTCTGATCTTTCAGGGTTGTAGGATGCATTTTTTGTGCCAAAAATATTTTTAGGAATTTCAGTGGTCTGGGATGTGGGTTAGTGCCACTTTCAGGCTGCAAATGTTTTTGGGACATTCAGAGCTCTCTGACACCGATTTTGGCCCACCAACATTTTCTGGACTTTAGGGGGTCTAGGATGCCTGTAAACCCCTTTTTTCGGCCTCCAAAGTGTTCAACATTTGTGCAGGCCTAAGAAGCATTTTAAGTCCTTTTTTTGAGCTGCCAACATTTTCTGATCTTTCAGGGTTGTAGGATGCATTTTTTGTGGCAAAAATATTTTTGGGAATTTCAGTGGTCTAGGATGCGTGTTAATGCCCGTTTCACTCTGCAAATGTTTTTGGGACATTCAGGGCTCTCTGACACCATTTTTGGGCCACCAACATTTTCTGGACTTTAGGGGGTCTAGGATGCCTGTAAACCCCTTTTTTGGTCCGTCAAAGTTTTCAACATTTTTGCAGGCCTAAAATGCATTTTAAGGCCTTTTTTGGGCTGCTAACATATTCTGAGCTTCATGGGTGTAGGATGCATTTTTCGTGCCAAAAATATTTTTGGGAATTTCAGTGGTCTAGGATGCAGGTTAATGCCGCTTTGAGGCTGCAAATGTTTTTGGGACATACAGAGCTCTCTGACACAGATTTTGGCCCACCAACATTTTCTGGACTTTAGGGGTCTAGGATGCCTCTAAACCCCTTTTTTCGGCCTCCAAAGTTTTCAACATTTTTGCAGGCCTAAAATGCATTTTAAGGCATTTTTGGGCTGCTAACATTTTCAGAACTTTCAGGGGTGTAGTATGCATTTTTTGTGCCAAAAATATTTTTGGGAATTTCAGTGGTCTAGGATGCGGGTTAATGCCCCTTTCAGGCTGCAAATGTTTTTGGGACATTCAGGGCTCTCTGACACCAATTTTGGGCCACAACCATTTTCTGGACTTTAGGGGGTCTAGGATGCCTGTAAACCCCTTTTTTGGTCCTTCAAAGTTTTCAACATTTTTGCAGGCCTAAAATGCATTTTAAGGCCTTTTTTTGAGATGCCAACATTTTCTGATCTTTCAGGGTTGTAGGATGCATTTTTTGTGGCAAAAATATTTTGGGGAATTTCAGTGGTCTAGGATGCACCTTAATGCCCCTTTCAGGCTGCAAATGTGTTTGGGACATTCAGAGCTCTCTGACACAGATTTTGGCCCACCAACATTTTCTGGACTTTAGGGGGTCTAGGATGCCTGTAAACCCCTTTTTTGGTCCTTCAAAGTTTTCAACATGTTTGCAGGCCTAAAATGCATTTTAATGCCTTTTTTGGGCTGCTAACATATTCTGAGCTTCATGGGTGTAGTATTCATTTTTTGTGCCAAAAATATTTTTGGAAATGTCAGAGGTCTAGGATGCGGGTTAATGCCCGTTTCACTCTGCAAATGTTTTTGGGACATTCAAGGCTCTCTGACACCATTTTTGGCCCCACCAACATTTTCTGGAATTTAGGGGGTCTAGGATGCCTGTAAACCCCTTTTTTGGTCCTTCAAAGTTTTCAACATTTTTGCAGGCCTAATATGCATTTTAAGGCATTGTTGGGCTGCTAACATTTTCAGAACTTTCAGGGGTGTAGTATGCATTTTTTGTGCCAAAAATATTTTTGGGCATTTCAGTGGTCTAGGATGTGGGTTAATGCCCCTTTCAGGCTGCAAATGTTTTTGGGACATTCAAGGCTCTCTGACACCATTTTTGGGCCACCAACATTTTCTGGACTTTAGGGGGTCTAGGATGCCTGTAACCCCTTTTTTGGTCCTTCAAAGTTTTCAACATTTTTACAGGCCTAAAATGCATTTTAAGGCCTTTTTTGGGCTGCTAACATATTCTGAGCTTCATGGGTGTAGGATGCATTTATCGTGCCAAAAATATTTTGGGGAATTTCAGTGGTCTAGGATGCGGCTTAATGCCCCTTTCAGGCTGCAAATGTTTTTGGGACATTCAGAGCTCTCTGACCGATATTGGCCCACCAACATTTTCTGGACTTTAGGGGGTCTAGGATGCCTGTAAACTCCTTTTTTGGGCCTCCAAAGTTTTCAACATTTTTGCAGGCCTAAAATGCATTTGAAGGCCTTTTTTGGGCTGCTAACATATTCTGAGCTTTCAGGGGTGTAGGATGCATTTTTCGTGCCAAAAATATTTTTGGGAATTTCAGTGGTCTAAGATGCGGGTTAATGCCCCTTTCAGGCTGCAAATATTTTTGGGACATTCAGGGCTCTCTGACACCATTTTTGGGCCACGAACATTTTCTGGACTTTAGGGGGTCTAGGATGCCTGTAAACCCCTTTTTTGGTCCTTCAAAGTTTTCAACATTTTTGCAGGCCTAAAATGCATGTTAAGGCCTTTCTTGGGCTGCTAACATATTCTGAGCTTCAGGGGTGTAGGATGCATTTTTCATGCAAAAAATATTTTTGGGAAATTTCAGTGGTCTAGGATGCGGGTTAATGCCCCTTTCAGGCTGCACATGTTTTTGGGACATTCAGAGCTCTCTGACACAGATTTTGGCCCACCAACATTTTCTGGACTTTAGGGGGTCTAGGATGCCTGTAAACCCCTTTTTTGGTCCTTCAAAGTTTTCAATATTTTTGCAGGCCTAAAATGCATGTTAAGGCCTTTCTTGGGCTGCTAACATATTCTGAGCTTCAGGGGTGTAGGATGCATTTTTCGTGCAAAAAATATTTTTTGGAAATTTCAGTGGTCTAGGATGCGGGTTAATGCCCCTTTCAGGCTGCACATGTTTTTGGGACATTCCGAGCTCTCTGACACAGATTTTGGCCCACCAACATTTTCTGGACTTTAGGGGGTCTAGGATGCCTGTAAACCCCTTTTTTGGTCCTTCAAAGTTTTCAACATTTTTGCAGGCCTAAAATGCATGTTAAGGCCTTTTTTGGGCTGCTAACATTTTCAGAACTTTCAGGGGTGTAGTATGCATTTTTTGTGCAAAAAATATTTTTGGGAATTTCAGTGGTCTAGGATGCGGGTTAATGCCCCTTTCAGGCTGCAAATGTTTTTGGGACATTCAGGACTCTCTGACACCATTTTTGGGCCACCAATATTTTCTGGACTTTAGGGGGTCTAGGATGCCTGTAAACCCCTTTTTTGGTCCTTCAAAGTTTTCAACATTTTTGCAGGCCTAAAATGCATTTTAAGGCCTTAATTGGGCTGCTAACATATTCTGCGCTTCAGGGGTATAGGTTGCATTTTTCATGCCAAAAATATTTTGGGGAATTTCAGTGGTCTAGGATGCGGCTTAATGCCCCGTTCAGGCTGCAAATGTTTTTGGGACATTCAGAGCTCTCTGACCGATTTTGGCCCACCAACATTTTCTGGACTTTAGGGGGTCTAGGATGCCTGTAAACCCCTTTTTTGGGCCTCCAAAGTTTTCAACATTTTTGCAGGCCTAAAATGCATTTGAAGACCTTTTTTGGGCTGCTAACATATTCTGAGCTTTCAGGGGTGTAGGATGCATTTTTCGTGCCAAAAATATTTTTGGGAATTTCAGTGGTCTAGGATGCGGGTTAATGCCCCTTTCAGGCTGCAAATATTTTTGGGACATTCAGGGCTCTCTGACACCATTTTTGGGCCACCAACATTTTCTGGACTTTAGGGGGTCTATGATGCCTGTAAACCCCTTTTTTGGTCCTTCGAAGTTTTCAATATTTTTGCAGGCCTAAAATGCATGTTAAGGCCTTTTTTGGGCTGCTAACATATTCTGAGCTTCAGGGGTGTAGGATGCATTTTTCGTGCAAAAAATATTTTTGGGAAATTTCAGTGGTCTAGGATGCGGGTTAATGCCCCTTTCAGGCTGCACATGTTTTTGGGACATTCAGAGCTCTCTGACACAAATTTTGGCCCACCAACATTTTCTGGACTTTAGGGGGTCTAGGATGCCTGTAACCCCTTTTTTGGGCCTCCAAAGTTTTCAACATTTTTGCAGGCCTAAAATGCATGTTAAGGCCTTTTTTGGGCTGCTAACATTTTCAGAACTTTCAGGGGTGTAGGATGAATTTTTCCTGCCAAAAATATTTTTGGCAATTTCAGTGGTCTAGGATGCGGGTTAATGCCCCTTTCAGGCTGCAAATGTTTTTGGGACATTCAGGACTCTCTGACACCATTTTTGGGCCACCAACATTTTCTGGACCTTAGGGGGTCTAGGATGCCTGTAAACCCCTTTTTTGGTCCTTCAAAGTTTTCAACATTTTTGCAAAAATTCATTTTATGGCCTTTTTTGGGCTGCTAACATATTCTGAGCTTTCAGGGGTGTAGGATGCATTTTTCATGCCAAAAATATTTTTGGGAATTTCAGTGGTCTAGGATGCGGTTTAATGCCTGTTTCACTCTGCAAATGTTTTTGGGGCATTCAGAGCTCTCTGACACAGATTTTCGCCCACCAACATTTTCTGGATTTAAGGGGACTAGGATGCCTGTAAACCCCTATTTTGGGCCTCCAAAGTTTTCAACATTTTTGCAGGCTTAAAATGCATTTTAAGGCCTTTTTTGGGCTGCTAACATATTCTGAGCCTTAGGGGTGTAGGATGCATTTTTCGTGCAAAAAATATTTTTGGGAATTTCAGTGGTCTAGGATGCTGGATAATGCCCCTTTCAGGCTGCACATGTTTTTGGGAATTCAGGGCTCTCTGACACCACTTTTGAGCGACAATCATTTTCTGGACTTTAGGGTGTCTAGGATGCCTGTAACCCCTTTTTTGGGCCTCCAAAGTTTTCAACATTTTTGCAGGCCTAAAATGCATTTTAAGGCCTTTTTTGGGCTGCTAACATATTCTGAGCTTCAGGGGTATAGGTTGAATTTTTCATGCCAAAAATATTTTGGTAAATTTCAGTGGTCTAGGATGTGGCTTAATGCCCCTTTCAGGCTGCAAATGTTTTTGGGACATTCAGAGCTCTCTGACACAGATTTTGGCCCACCAACATTTTCTGGACTTTAGGGGGTCTAGGATGCCTGTAAACCCCTTTTTTGGGCCTCCAAAGTTTTCAACATTTTTGCAGGCTTAAAATGCATTTTAAGGCCTTTTTTGGGCTGCTAACATATTCTGAGCCTTAGGGGTGTAGGATGCATTTTTCGTGCAAAAAATATTTTTGGAAATTTCAGTGGTCTAGGATGCAGGTTAATGCCCCTTTCAGGCTGCAAATGTTTTTGGGAATTTAGGGCTCTCTGACACCATTTTTGAGCCACAATCATTTTCTGGACTTTAGGGGGTCTAGGATGCCTGTAACCCCTTTTTTGGGCCTCCAAAGTTTTCAACATTTTTGCAGGCCTAAAATGCATTTTAAGGCCTTTTTTGGGCTGCTAACATATTCTGAGCTTTCAGGGGTGTAGGATGAATTTTTCCTGCCAAAAATATTTTTGGGAAATTTCAGTGGTCTAGGATGCGGCTTAATGCCCCTTTCAGGCTGCAAATGTTTTTGGGACATTCAGAGCTCTCTGACACCGATTTTGGCCCACTAACATTTTCTGGACTTTAGGGGGTCTGGGATGCCTCTAAACCCCTTTTTTCCACCGCCAAAGTTTTCTACATTTTTGCAGGCCTAAGATGCACTTTAAGGCATTTTTGAACTGCCAACATTTTCTGATCTTTCAGGGTTGTAGGATGCATTTTTTGTGCCAAAAATATTTTGGGGAATTTCAGGGGTCTAGGATGCGACTTAATGCCCCTTTCAGGCTGCAAATCTGTTTGGGACATTCAGAGCTCTCTAACACTGTTTTTGGGCCACCAACATTTTCTGGACTTTAGGGGGTCTAGGATGCCTGTAAACCCCTTTTTTGGTCCTTCAAAGTTTTCAACATTTTTGCAGGCCTAAAATGCATGTTAAGGCCTTTTTTGGGCTGCTAACATATTCTGAGCTTCAGGGGTGTAGGATGCATTTTTCGTGCAAAAAATATTTTTGGGAATTTCAGTGGTCTAGGATGCGGGTTAATGCCCCTTTCAGGCTGCAAATGTTTTTGGGACATTCAGGACTCTCTGACACCATTTTTGGGCCACCAACATTTTCTGGACTTTAGGGGGTCTAGGATGCCTGTAAACCCCTTTTTTGGTACTTCAAAGTTTTCAATATTTTTGCAGGCCTAAAATGCATGTTAAGGCCTTTTTTGGGCTGCTAACATATTCTGAGCTTCAGGGGTGTAGGATCATTTTTTGTGCAAAAAATATTTTTGGAAATTTCAGTGGTCTAGGATGCGGGTTAATGCCCCTTTCAGGCTGCAAATATTTTTGGGAATTTAGGGCTCTCTGACACCATTTTTGAGCCACAATCATTTTCTGGACTTTAGGGGGTCTAGGATGCCTGTAAACCCCTTTTTTGGTCCTTCAAAGATTTCAATATTTTTGCAGGCCTAAAATGCATGTTAAGGCCTTTTTTGGGCTGCTAACATATTCTGAGCTTCAGGGGTGTAGGATCATTTTTCGTGCAAAAAATATTTTTGGAAATTTCAGTGGTCTAGGATGCGGGTTAATGCCCCTTTCAGGCTGCAAATATTTTTGGGAATTTAGGGCTCTCTGACACCATTTTTGAGCCACAATCATTTTCTGGACTTTAGGGGGTCTAGGATGCCTGTAAACCCCTTTTTTGGGCCTCCAAAGTTTTCAACATTTTTGCAGGCCTAAAATGCATTTTAAGGCCTTTTTAGGGCTGCTAACATATTCTGAGCTTCAGGGGTATAGGTTGCATTTTTCATGCCAAAAATATCTTGGGGAATTTCAGTGGTCTAGGATGCGGCTTAATGCCCCTTTCGGGCTGCAAATGTTTTTGGGACATTCAGAGCTCTCTGACACCGATTTTGGCCCACCAACATTTTCTGGACTTCAGGGGGTCTAGGATGCCTGTAAACCCCTTTTTTGGACCTCCAAAGTTTTCAAAATTTTTGCAGGCCTAAAATGCATCTTAAGACCTTTTCTGGGCTACTAACATATTCTGAGCTTTCAGGGGTGTAGGATGCATTTTTCGTGCCAAAAATATTTTTGGGAATTTCAGTGGTCTAGAATGCGGGTTAATGTCCCTTTCAGGCTGCAAATGTTTTTGGGACATTCAGGACTCTCTGACACCATTTTTGGGCCACCAACATTTTCTGGACTTTAGGGGGTCTAGGATGCCTGTAAACCCCTTTTTTGGTCCTTCAAAGTTTTCAATATTTTTGCTGGCCTAAAATGCATGTTAAGGCCTTTTTTGGGCTGCTATCATATTCTGAGCTTCAGGGGTGTAGAATGCATTTTTCGTGCAAAAATATTTTTGGAAATTTCAGTGGTCTAGGATGCGGGTTAATGCCCCTTTCAGGCTGCAAATGTTTTTGGGACATTCAGAGCTCTCTGACATAGATTTTGGCCCACCAACATTTTCTGGACTTTAGGGGGTCTAGGATGCCTGTAAACCCCTTTTTTGGTCCTTCAAAGTTTTCAACATTTTTGCAGGCCTAAAATGCATTTTAAGGCATTTTTGGGCTGCTAACATTTTCAGAACTTTCAGGGGTGTAGTATGCATTTTTTGTGCCAAAAATATTTTTGGGCATTTCAGTGGTCTAGGATGCGGGTTAATGCCCCTTTCAGGCTGCAAATGTTTTTGAGACATTCAAGGCTCTCTGACACCATTTTTGGGCCACCAACATTTTCTGGACTTTAGGGGGTCTAGGATGCCTGTAAACCCCTTTTTTGGTACTTCAAAGTTTTCAATATTTTTGCAGGCCTAAAATGCATGTTAAGGCCTTTTTTGGGCTGCTAACATATTCTGAGCTTCAGGGGTGTAGGATCATTTTTTGTGCAAAAAATATTTTTGGAAATTTCAGTGGTCTAGGATGCGGGTTAATGCCCCTTTCAGGCTGCAAATATTTTTGGGAATTTAGGGCTCTCTGACACCATTTTTGAGCCACAATCATTTTCTGGACTTTAGGGGGTCTAGGATGCCTGTAAACCCCTTTTTTGGTCCTTCAAAGATTTCAATATTTTTGCAGGCCTAAAATGCATGTTAAGGCCTTTTTTGGGCTGCTAACATATTCTGAGCTTCAGGGGTGTAGGATCATTCTTCGTGCAAAAAATATTTTTGGAAATTTCAGTGGTCTAGGATGCGGGTTAATGCCCCTTTCAGGCTGCAAATATTTTTGGGAATTTAGGGCTCTCTGACACCATTTTTGAGCCACAATCATTTTCTGGACTTTAGGGGGTCTAGGATGCCTGTAAACCCCTTTTTTGGGCCTCCAAAGTTTTCAACATTTTTGCAGGCCTAAAATGCATTTTAAGGCCTTTTTTGGGCTGCTAACATATTCTGAGCTTCAGGGGTATAGGTTGCATTTTTCATGCCAAAAATATCTTGGGGAATTTCAGTGGTCTAGGATGCGGCTTAATGCCCCTTTCAGGCTGCAAATGTTTTTGGGACATTCAGAGCTCTCTGACACCGATTTTGGCCCACCAACATTTTCTGGACTTCAGGGGGTCTAGGATGCCTGTAAACCCCTTTTTTGGACCTCCAAAGTTTTCAAAATTTTTGCAGGCCTAAAATGCATCTTAAGACCTTTTCTGGGCTACTAACATATTCTGAGCTTTCAGGGGTGTAGGATGCATTTTTCGTGCCAAAAATATTTTTGGGAATTTCAGTGGTCTAGAATGCGGGTTAATGTCCCTTTCAGGCTGCAAATGTTTTTGGGACATTCAGGACTCTCTGACACCATTTTTGGGCCACCAACATTTTCTGGACTTTAGGGGGTCTAGGATGCCTGTAAACCCCTTTTTTGGTCCTTCAAAGTTTTCAATATTTTTGCTGGCCTAAAATGCATGTTAAGGCCTTTTTTGGGCTGCTATCATATTCTGAGATTCAGGGGTGTAGAATGCATTTTTCGTGCAAAAATATTTTTGGAAATTTCAGTGGTCTAGGATGCGGGTTAATGCCCCTTTCAGGCTGCAAATGTTTTTGGGACATTCAGAGCTCTCTGACATAGATTATGGCCCACCAACATTTTCTGGACTTTAGGGGGTCTAGGATGCCTGTAAACCCCTTTTTTGGTCCTTCAAAGTTTTCAACATTTTTGCAGGCCTAAAATGCATTTTAAGGCATTTTTGGGCTGCTAACATTTTCAGAACTTTCAGGGGTGTAGTATGCATTTTTTGTGCCAAAAATATTTTTGGGCATTTCAGTGGTCTAGGATGCGGGTTAATGCCCCTTTCAGGCTGCAAATGTTTTTGAGACATTCAAGGCTCTCTGACACCATTTTTGGGCCACCAACATTTTCTGGACTTTAGGGGGTCTAGGATGCCTGTAAACCCCTTTTTTGGTCCTTCAAAGTTTTCAATATTTTTGCAGGCCTAAAATGCATTTTAAGGCCTTTTTTGGGCCGCTAACATATTCTGAGCTTCATGGGTGTAGGATGCATTTTTCGTGCCAAAAATATTTTGGGGAATTTCAGTGGTCTAGGATGCGGCTTAATGCCCCTTTCAGGCTGCAAATGTTTTGGGACATTCAGAGCTCTCTGACACAGATTTTGGCCCACCAACATTTTCTGGACTTTAGGGGGTCTAGGATGCCTCTAAACCCCTTTTTTCCACCTCCATAGTTTTCTACATTTTTGCAGGCCTAAGATGCACTTTAAGGCCTTTTTTGGGCTGCTAACATTTTCAGAACTTTCAGGGGTGTAGTATGCATTTTTTGTGCCAAAAATATTTTTGGGAATTTCAGTAGTCTAGGATGCCGGTTAATGCCCGTTTCACTCTGCAAATGTTTTTGGGACATTCAGGGCTCTCTGACACCATTTTTGGGCCACCACCATTTTCTGGACTTTAGTGGGTCGAGGATGCCTGTAAACCACTTTTTTGGTCCTTCAAAGTTTTCAACATTTTTGCAGGCCTAAAATGCATTTTAAGGCCTTAATTGGGCTGCTAACATATTCTGAGCTTCAGGGGTATAGGTTGCATTTTTCATGCCAAAAGTATTTTGGGGAATTTCAGTGGTCTAGGATGCGGCTTAATGCCCCTTTCAAGCTGCAAATGTTTTTGGGACATTCAGAGCTCTCTGACCGATTTTGGCCCACCAACATTTTCTGGACTTTAGGGGGTCTAGGATGTCTGTAAACCCCTTTTTTGGGCCTCCAAAGTTTTCAACATTTTTGCAGGCCTAACATGCATTTGAAGGCCTTTTTTGGGCTGCTAACATATTCTGAGCTTTCAGGGGTGTAGGATGCATTTTTCGTGCCAAAAATATTTTTGGGAATTTCAGTGGTCTAGGATGCAGGTTAATGCCCCTTTCAGGCTGCAAATGTTTTTGGGACATTCAGGGCTCTCTGACACCATTTTTGGCCCACCAACATTTTCTGGACTTTAGGGGGTCTAGGATGCCTGTAAACCCCATTTTTGGTCCTTCAAAGTTTTCAATATTTTTGCAGGCCTAAAATGCATGTTAAGGCCTTTTTTGGGCTGCTAACATTTTCAGAACTTTCAGGGGTGTAGTATGCATTTTTTGTGCCAAAAATATTTTTGGGCATTTCAGTGTTCTAGGATGCGGGTTAATGCCCCTTTCAGGCTGCAAATGTTTTTGGGAATTTAGGGCTCTCTGACACCATTTTTTAGCCACAATCATTTTCTGGACTTTAGGGGGTCTAGGATACCTGTAACCCCTTTTTTGGTCCTCCAAAGTTTTCAACATTTTTGCAGGCCTAAAATGCATTTTAAGGCCTTTTTTGGGCTGCTAACATATTCTGAGCTTTCAGGGGTGTAGGATGCATTTTTCATGCCAAAAATATTTTTGGGAATTTCAGTGGTCTAGGATGCGGGTTAATGCCCATTTCACTCTGCAAATGTTTTTGGGGCATTCAGAGCTCTCTGACACAGATTTTGGCCCACCAACATTTTCTGGACTTTCGGGGGTCTAGGATGCCTGTAAACCCCTTTTTTCGGCCCTCAAAGTTTTCAACATTTGTGCAGGCCTAAGAAGCATTTTAAGTTCTTTTTTTGAGCTGCCAACATTTTCTGATCTTTCAGGGTTGTAGGATGCATTTTTTGTGCCAAAAATATTTTGGGGAATTTCAGTGGTCTAGGATGCGGGTTAATGCCTGTTTCACTCTGCAAATGTTTTTGGGGCATTCAGAGCTCTCTGACACAGTTTTTGGCCCACCAACATTTTCTGGACTTAAGGGGGTCTAGGATGCCTGTAAACCCCTTTTTTGGACCTTCAAAGTTTTCAACATTTTTGTAGGCTTAAGATGCATTTTAAGTCTTTCTTTTTGAGATGCCAACATTTTCTGATCTTTCAGGGTTGTAGGATGCATTTTTTTGCCAAAAATATTTTTAGGAATTTCAGTGGTCTGGGATGTGGGTTAGTGCCACTTTCAGGCTGCAAATGTTTTTGGGACATTCAGAGCTCTCTGACACCGATTTTGGCCCACCAACATTTTCTGGACTTTAGGGGGTCTAGGATGCCTGTAAACCCCTTTTTTCGGCCTCCAAAGTGTTCAACATTTGTGCAGGCCTAAGAAGCATTTTAAGTCCTTTTTTTGAGCTGCCAACATTTTCTGATCTTTCAGGGTTGTAGGATGCATTTTTTGTGGCAAAAATATTTTTGGGAATTTCAGTGGTCTAGGATGCGTGTTAATGCCCGTTTCACTCTGCAAATGTTTTTGGGACATTCAGGGCTCTCTGACACCATTTTTGGGCCACCAACATTTTCTGGACTTTAGGGGGTCTAGGATGCCTGTAAACCCCTTTTTTGGTCCGTCAAAGTTTTCAACATTTTTGCAGGCCTAAAATGCATTTTAAGGCCTTTTTTGGGCTGCTAACATATTCTGAGCTTCATGGGTGTAGGATGCATTTTTCGTGCCAAAAATATTTTTGGGAATTTCAGTGGTCTAGGATGCAGGTTAATGCCGCTTTGAGGCTGCAAATGTTTTTGGGACATACAGAGCTCTCTGACACAGATTTTGGCCCACCAACATTTTCTGGACTTTAGGGGTCTAGGATGCCTCTAAACCCCTTTTTTCGGCCTCCCAAGTTTTCAACATTTTTGCAGGCCTAAAATGCATTTTAAGGCATTTTTGGGCTGCTAACATTTTCAGAACTTTCAGGGGTGTAGTATGCATTTTTTGTGCCAAAAATATTTTTGGGAATTTCAGTGGTCTAGGATGCGGGTTAATGCCCCTTTCAGGCTGCAAATGTTTTTGGGACATTCAGGGCTCTCTGACACCATTTTTGGGCCACAACCATTTTCTGGACTTTAGGGGGTCTAGGATGCCTGTAAACCCCTTTTTTGGTCCTTCAAAGTTTTCAACATTTTTGCAGGCCTAAAATGCATTTTAAGGCCTTTTTTTGAGATGCCAACATTTTCTGATCTTTCAGGGTTGTAGGATGCATTTTTTGTGGCAAAAATATTTTGGGGAATTTCAGTGGTCTAGGATGCACCTTAATGCCCCTTTCAGGCTGCAAATGTGTTTGGGACATTCAGAGCTCTCTGACACAGATTTTGGCCCACCAACATTTTCTGGACTTTAGGGGGTCTAGGATGCCTGTAAACCCCTTTTTTGGTCCTTCAAAGTTTTCAACATGTTTGCAGGCCTAAAATGCATTTTAATGCCTTTTTTGGGCTGCTAACATATTCTGAGCTTCATGGGTGTAGTATTCATTTTTTGTGCCAAAAATATTTTTGGAAATGTCAGAGGTCTAGGATGCGGGTTAATGCCCGTTTCACTCTGCAAATGTTTTTGGGACATTCAAGGCTCTCTGACACCATTTTTGGCCCCACCAACATTTTCTGGAATTTAGGGGGTCTAGGATGCCTGTAAACCCCTTTTTTGGTCCTTCAAAGTTTTCAACATTTTTGCAGGCCTAATATGCATTTTAAGGCATTGTTGGGCTGCTAACATTTTCAGAACTTTCAGGGGTGTAGGATGCATTTTTCGTGCCAAAAATATTTTTGGGAATTTCAGTGGTCTAAGATGCGGGTTAATGCCCCTTTCAGGCTGCAAATATTTTTGGGACATTCAGGGCTCTCTGACACCATTTTTGGGCCACGAACATTTTCTGGACTTTAGGGGGTCTAGGATGCCTGTAAACCCCTTTTTTGGTCCTTCAAAGTTTTCAATATTTTTGCAGGCCTAAAATGCATGTTAAGGCCTTTCTTGGGCTGCTAACATATTCTGAGCTTCAGGGGTGTAGGATGCATTTTTCGTGCAAAAAATATTTTTTGGAAATTTCAGTGGTCTAGGATGCGGGTTAATGCCCCTTTCAGGCTGCACATGTTTTTGGGACATTCAGAGCTCTCTGACACAGATTTTGGCCCACCAACATTTTCTGGACTTTAGGGGGTCTAGGATGCCTGTAAACCCCTTTTTTGGTCCTTCAAAGTTTTCAACATTTTTGCAGGCCTAAAATGCATTTTAAGGTATTTTTGGGCTGCTAACATTTTCAGAACTTTCAGGGGTGTAGTATGCATTTTTTGTGCCAAAAATATTTTTGGGCATTTCAGTAGTCTAGGATGCTGGTTAATGCCCGTTTCACACTGCAAATGTTTTTGGAACATTCAGGGCTCTCTGACACCATTTTTGGGCCACCACCATTTTCTGGACTTTAGTGGGTCTAGGATGCCTGTAAACCCCTTTTTTGGTCCTTCAAAGTTTTCAACATTTTTGCAGGCCTAAAATGCATTTTAAGGCCTTAATTGGGCTGCTATCATATTCTGAGCTTCAGGGGTATAGGTTGCATTTTTCATGCCAAAAATATTTTGGGGAATTTCAGTGGTCTAGGATGCGGCTTAATGCCCCTTTCAGGCTGCAAATGTTTTTGGGACATTCAGAGCTCTCTGACCGATTTTGGCCCACCAACATTTTCTGGACTTTAGGGGGTCTAGGATGCCTGTAAACCCCTTTTTTGGGCCTCCAAAGTTTTCAACATTTTTGCAGGCCTAAAATGCATTTGAAGGCCTTTTTTGGGCTGCTAACATATTCTGAGCTTCATGGGTGTAGGATGCATTTTTCGTGCCAAAAATATTTTTGGGAATTTCAGTGGTCTAGGATGCGGGTTAATGCCGCTTTGAGGCTGCAAATGTTTTGGGGACATTCAGAGCTCTCTGACACAGATTTTGGCCCACCAACATTTTCTGGACTTTAGGGGGTCTAGGATGCCGTTAAAACCCCTTTTTTCGGCCTCCAAAGTTTTCAACATTTTTGCAGGCCTAAAATGCATTTTAAGGCATTTTTGGGCTGCTAACATTTTCAGAACTTTCAGGGGTGTAGTATGCATTTTTTGTGCCAAAAATATTTTTGGGAATTTCAGTGGTCTAGGATGCGGGTTAATGCCCCTTTCAGGCTGCAAATGTTTTTGGGACATTCAGGGCTCTCTGACACCATTTTTGGGCCACAACCATTTTCTGGACTTTAGGGGGTCTAGGATGCCTGTAAACCCCTTTTTTGGTCCTTCAAAGTTTTCAACATTTTTGCAGGCCTAAAATGCATTTTAAGGCCTTTTTTTGAGATGCCAACATTTTCTGATCTTTCAGGGTTGTAGGATGCATTTTTTGTGGCAAAAATATTTTGGGGAATTTCAGGGGTCTAGGATGCGACTTAATGCCCCTTTCAGGCTGCAAATGTGTTTGGGACATTCAGAGCTCTCTGACACAGATTTTGGCCCACCAACATTTTCTGGACTTTAGGGGGTCTAGGATGCCTGTAAACCCCTTTTTTGGTCCTTCAAAGTTTTCAACATGTTTGCAGGCCTAAAATGCATTTTAATGCCTTTTTTGGCTGCTAACATATTCTGAGCTTCATGGGTGTAGTATTCATTTTTTGTGCGAAAAATATTTTTGGAAATGTCAGAGGTCTAGGATGCGGGTTAATGCCCGTTTCACTCTGCAAATGTTTTTGGGACATTCAGGGCTCTCTGACACCATTTTTGGGCCACCAACATTTTCTGGACTTTAGGGGGTGAAGGATGCCTGTAAACCCCTTTTTTGGTCCTTCAAAGTTTTCAACATTTTTGCAGGCCTAAAATGCATTTTAAGGCCTTAATTGGGCTGCTAACATATTCTGAGCTTCAGGGGTATAGGTTGCATTTTTCATGCCAAAAATATTTTGGGGAATTTCAGTGGTCTAGGATGCGGGTTAATGCCCCTTTCAGGCTGCAAATGTTTTTGGGACATTCAGGACTCTCTGACACCATTTTCGGGCCACCAACACTTTCTGGACTTTAGGGGGTCTAGGATGCCTGTAAACCCCTTTTTTGGGCCTCCAAAGTTTTCAACATTTTTGCAGGCATAAAATGCATTTTAAGGTCTTTTCTGGGCTGCTAACATATTCTGAGCTTCAGGGGTATAGGTTGCATTTTTCGTGCCAAAAATATTTTTGGGAGTTTCAGTGGTCTAGGATTCGGGTTAATGCCCCCTTCAGGCTGCAAATGTTTTGGGACATTCAGAGCTCTCTGACACAGATTTTGGCCCACCAACATTTTCTGGACTTTAGGGGTCTAGGATGCCTGTAAACCCCTTTTTTGGTCCTTCAAAGTTTTCAACATGTTTGCAGGCCTAAAATGCATTTTAAGGCATTTTTGGGCTGCTAACATTTTCAGAACTTTCAGGGGTGTAGTATGCATTTTTTGTGCCAAAAATATTTTTGGGAATGTCAGAGGTTTAGGATGTGGGTTAATGCCCGTTTCACTATGCAAATGTTATTGGGACATTCAGGGCTCTCTGACACCATTTTTGGGCCACCAACATTTTCTGGACTTTAGGGGGTCTAGGATCCCTGTAAACCTCTTTTTTGGTCCTTCAAAGTTTTCAACATTTTTGCAGGCCTAAAATGCATTTTAAGGCCTTTTTTGGGCTGCTTACATATTCTGAGCTTTCAGGGGTGTAGGATGCATTTTTCGTGGCAAAAATATTTTTGGGAATTTCAGTGGTCTAGGATGCGAGTTAATGCCCCTTTCAGGCTGACAATGTTTTTGGGACATTCAGAGCTCTCTGACACAGATTTTGGCCCACCAACATTTTCTGGACTTTAGGGGGTCTAGGATGCCTGTAAACCCCTTTTTTGGTTCTTCAAAGTTTTCAACATTTTTGCAGGCCTAAAATGCATTTTAAGGCCTTTTTTGGGCTGCTAACATATTGTGAGCTTCATGGGTGTAAGATGTATTTTTCGTGCCAAAAATATTTTTGGGAATTGCAGTGGTCTAGGATGCGGGTTAATGCCCCTTTGAGGCTGCAAATGTTTTTGGGACATTCAGAGCTCTCTGACACAGATTTTGGCCCACCAACATTTTCTGGACTTTAGGGGGTCTAGGATGCCTGTAAACCCCTTTTTTGGTCCTTCAAAGTTTTCAACATTTTTGCAGGCCTAAAATGCATTTTAAGGCATTTTTGGGCTGCTAACATTTTCAGAACATTCAGGGGTGTAGTATGCATTTTTCGTGGCAAAAATATTTTTGGGAATTTCAGTGGTCTAGGATGCGAGTTAATGCCCCTTTCAGGCTGACAATGTTTTTGGGACATTCAGAGCTCTCTGACACAGATTTTGGCCCACCAACATTTTCTGGACTTTAGGGGGTCTAGGATGCCTGTAAACCCCTTTTTTGGTCCTTCAAAGTTTTCAACATTTTTGCAGGCCTAAAATGCATTTTAAGGCATTTTTGGGCTGCTAACATTTTCAGAACATTCAGGGGTGTAGTATGCATTTTTTGTGGCAAAAATACTTTTGGGCATTTCAGTGGTCTAGGATGCGGGTTTGCCCCTTTCAGGCTGCAAATGTTTTTGGGACATTCAAGGCTCTCTGACACCA
The DNA here is from genome assembly GCF_040938575.1 of Ambystoma mexicanum. Lineage (NCBI taxonomy): Eukaryota > Metazoa > Chordata > Amphibia > Caudata > Ambystomatidae > Ambystoma > Ambystoma mexicanum. The sequence continues at coordinate 730,661,394 of NC_090939.1, read as the reverse complement.
TTTTTGGGCCACCAACATTTTCTGGACTTTAGGGGGTCTAGGATGCCTGTAAACCCCTTTTTTGGTTCTTCAAAGTTTTCAACATTTTTGCAGGCCTAAAATGCATTTTAAGGCCTTTTTTGGGCTGCTAACATATTGTGAGCTTCATGGGTGTAAGATGTATTTTTCGTGCCAAAAATATTTTTGGGAATTGCAGTGGTCTAGGATGCGGGTTAATGCCCCTTTGAGGCTGCAAATGTTTTTGGGACATTCAGAGCTCTCTGACACAGATTTTGGCCCACCAACATTTTCTGGACTTTAGGGGGTCTAGGATGCCTGTAAACCCCTTTTTTGGTCCTTCAAAGTTTTCAACATTTTTGCAGGCCTAAAATGCATTTTAAGGCATTTTTGGGCTGCTAACATTTTCAGAACTTTCAGGGGTGTAGTATGCATTTTTTGTGCCAAAAATATTTTTGTGAATTTCAGTGGTCTAGGATGCGGGTTAATGCCCCTTTGAGGCTGCAAATGTTTTTGGGACATTCAGGGCTCTCTTTCACCATTTTTGGGCCACCAACATTTTCTGGACTTTAGGGGGTCTAGGATGCCTGTAAACCCCTTTTTTGGTCCTTCAAAGTTTTCAACATTTTTGCAGGCCTAAAATGCATTTTAAGGCCTTAATTGGGCTGCTAACATATTCTGAGCTTCAGGGGTATAGGTTGCATTTTTCATGCCAAAAATATTTTGGGGAATTTCAGTGGTCTAGGATGCGGGTTAATGCCCCTTTCAGGCTGCAAATGTTTTTGGGACATTCAGGACTCTCTGACACCATTTTCGGGCCACCAACACTTTCTGGACTTTAGGGGGTCTAGGATGCCTGTAAACCCCTTTTTTGGGCCTCCAAAGTTTTCAACATTTTTGCAGGCATAAAAGGCATTTTAAGGTCTTTTTTGGGCTGCTAACATATTCTGAGCTTCAGGGGTATAGGTTGCATTTTTCGTGCCAAAAATATTTTTGGGAGTTTGAGGTGTCTAGGGTGCGGGTTAATGCCCCTTTCAGGCTGCAAATGTTTTGGGACATTCAGAGCTCTCTGACACAGATTTTGGCCCACCAACATTTTCTGGACTTTAGGGGTCTAGGATGCCTGTAAACCCCTTTTTTGGTCCTTCAAAGTTTTCAACATGTTTGCAGGTCTAAAATGTATTTTAAGGCATTTTTGGGCTGCTAACATTTTCAGAACTTTCAGGGGTGTAGTATGCATTTTTTGTGCCAAAAATATTTTTGGGAATTTCAGTGGTCTAGGATGCGGGTTAATGCCCGTTTCACTCTGCAAATGTTTTTGGAGCATTCAGGGCTCTCTGACACCATTTTTGGGCCACCAACATTTTCTGGACTTTAGGGGGTCTAGGATGCCTGTAAACCCCTTTTTTGGTTCTTCAAAGTTTTCAACATTTTTGCAGGCCTAAAATGCATTTTAAGGCCTTTTTTGGGCTGCTAACATATTCTGAGCTTCATGGGTGTAGGATGCATTTTTTGTGCCAAAAATATTTTTGGGAATTTCAGTGGTCTAGGATGCGGGTTAATCCCCCTTTGAGGCTGCAAATGTTTTTGGGACATTCAGAGCTCTCTGACACAGATTTTGGCCCACCAACATTTTCTGAACTTTAGGGGGTCTAGGATGCCTGTAAACCCCTTTTTTGGTCCTTCAAAGTTTTCAACATTTTTGCAGGCCTAAAATGCATTTTAAGGCATTTTTGGGCTGCTAACATTTTCAGAACTTTCAGGGGTGTAGTATGCATTTTTTGTGCCAAAAATATTTTTGGGAATTTCAGTGGTCTAGGATGCGGGTTAATGCCCCTTTGAGGCTGCAAATGTTTTTGGAGCATTCAGGGCTCTCTGACACCATTTTTGGGCCACAACCATTTTCTGGACTTTAGGGGGTCTAGGATGCCTCTAAGCCCCTTTTTCCACCTCCAAAGTTTTCTACATTTTTGCAGGCCTAAGATGCACTTTAAGGCCTTTTTTGGGCTGCTAACATATTCTGAGCTTCATGGGTGTAGTATTCATTTTTTGTGCCAAAAATATTTTTGGGAATGTCAGAGGTCTAGGATGCAGGTTAATGCCCGTTTCACTCTGCAAATGTTTTTGGGACATTCAGGGCTCTCTGACACCATTTTTGGGCCACCAACATTTTCTGGACTTTAGGGGGTCTAGGATGCCTGTAAACCCCTTTTTTGGTCCTTCAAAGTTTTCAACATTTTTGCAGGCCTAAAATGCATTTTAAGGCATTTTTGGGCTGCTAACATTTTCAGAACTTTCAGGGGTGTAGTATGCATTTTTTGTGCCAAAAATATTTTTGGGAATTTCAGTGGTCTAGGATGCGGGTTAATGCCCCTTTGAGGCTGCAAATGTTTTTGGGACATTCAGAGCTCTCTGACACAGATTTTGGCCCACCAACATTTTCTGGACTTTAGGGGGTCTAGGATGCCTGTAAACCCCTTTTTTCGACCTCCAAAGTTTTCAACATTTGTGCAGGCCTAAGAAGCATTTTAAGTCCTTTTTTTGAGCTGCCAACATTTTCTGATCTTTCAGGGTTGTAGGATGAATTTTTTGTGCCAAAAATATTTTGGGGAATTTCAGTGGTCTAGGATGCGACTTAATGCCCCTTTCAGGCTGCAAATCTGTTTGGGACATTCAGAGCTCTCTGACACTGTTTTTGGGCCACCAACATTTTCTGGACTTTAGGGGGTCTAGGATGCCTGTAAACCCCTTTTTTCCACCTCCAAAGTTTTCTATATTTTTGCAGGCCTAAGATGCACTTTAAGGCATTTTTGGGCTGCTAACATTTTCAGAACTTTCAGGGGTGTAGTATGCATTTTTTGTGCCAAAAATATTTTTGGGAATTTCAGTGGTCTAGGATGTGGGTTAATGCCCGTTTCACTCTGCAAATGTTTTTGGAGCATTCAGGGCTCTCTGACACAGATTTTGGCCCACCAACATTTACTGGACTTTAGGGGGTCTAGGATGCCTGTAAACCCCTTTTTTGGTTCTTCAAAGTTTTCAACATTTTTGCAGGCCTAAAATGCATTTTAAGGCCTTTTTTGGGCTGCTAACATATTCTGTGCTTCAGGGGTATAGGTTGCATTTTTCGTGCCAAAAATATTTTTTGGAGTTTCAGTGGTCTAGGATGCGGGTTAATGCCCCCTTCAGGCTGCAAATGTTTTGGGACATTCAGAGCTCTCTGACACAGATTTTGGCCCACCAACATTTTCTGGACTTTAGGGGTCTAGGATGCCTGTAAACCCCTTTTTTGGTCCTTCAAAGTTTTCAACATGTTTGCCGGCCTAAAATGCATTTTAAGGCATTTTTGGGCTGCTAACATTTTCAGAACTTTCAGGGGTGTAGTATGCATTTTTTGTGCCAAAAATATTTTTGGGAATGTCAGAGGTTTAGGATGCGGGTTAATGCCCGTTTCACTCTGCAAATGTTATTGGGACATTCAGAGCTCTCTGACACCATTTTTGGGCCACAACCATTTTCTGGACTTTAGGGGGTCTAGGATGCCTCTAAGCCCCTTTTTCCACCTCCAAAGTTTTCTACATTTTTGCAGGCCTAAGATGCACTTTAAGGCCTTTTTTGGGCTGCTAACATATTCTGAGCATCATGGGTGTAGTATTCATTTTTTGTGCCAAAAATATTTTTGGGAATGTCAGAGGTCTAGGATGCAGGTTAATGCCCGTTTCACTCTGCAAATGTTTTTGGGACATTCAGGGCTCTCTGACACCATTTTTGGGCCACCAACATTTTCTGGACTTTAGGGGGTCTAGGATGCCTGTAAACCCCTTTTTTGGTCCTTCAAAGTTTTCAACATTTTTGCAGGCCTAAAATGCATTTTAAGGCATTTTTGGGCTGCTAACATTTTCAGAACTTTCAGGGGTGTAGTATGCATTTTTTGTGCCAAAAATATTTTTGGGAATTTCAGTGGTCTAGGATGCGGGTTAATGCCCCTTTGAGGCTGCAAATGTTTTTGGGACATTCAGAGCTCTCTGACACAGATTTTGGCCCACCAACATTTTCTGGACTTTAGGGGGTCTAGGATGCCTGTAAACCCCTTTTTTCGACCTCCAAAGTTTTCAACATTTGTGCAGGCCTAAGAAGCATTTTAAGTCCTTTTTTTGAGCTGCCAACATTTTCTGATCTTTCAGGGTTGTAGGATGAATTTTTTGTGCCAAAAATATTTTGGGGAATTTCAGTGGTCTAGGATGCGACTTAATGCCCCTTTCAGGCTGCAAATCTGTTTGGGACATTCAGAGCTCTCTGACACTGTTTTTGGGCCACCAACATTTTCTGGACTTTAGGGGGTCTAGGATGCCTGTAAACCCCTTTTTTCCACCTCCAAAGTTTTCTATATTTTTGCAGGCCTAAGATGCACTTTAAGGCATTTTTGGGCTGCTAACATTTTCAGAACTTTCAGGGGTGTAGTATGCATTTTTTGTGCCAAAAATATTTTTGGGAATTTCAGTGGTCTAGGATGCGACTTAATGCCCCTTTCAGGCTGCAAATCTGTTTGGGACATTCAGAGCTCTCTGACACTGTTTTTGGGCCACCAACATTTTCTGGACTTTAGGGGGTCTAGGATGCCTGTAAACCCCTTTTTTCCACCTCCAAAGTTTTCTATATTTTTGCAGGCCTAAGATGCACTTTAAGGTCTTTTTTGGGCTGCTAACATATTCTGTGCTTCAGGGGTATAGGTTGCATTTTTCGTGCCAAAAATATTTTTTGGAGTTTCAGTGGTCTAGGATGCGGGTTAATGCCCCCTTCAGGCTGCAAATGTTTTGGGACATTCAGAGCTCTCTGACACAGATTTTGGCCCACCAACATTTTCTGGACTTTAGGGGTCTAGGATGCCTGTAAACCCCTTTTTTGGTCCTTCAAAGTTTTCAACATGTTTGCAGGCCTAAAATGCATTTTAAGGCATTTTTGGGCTGCTAACATTTTCAGAACTTTCAGGGGTGTAGTATGCATTTTTTGTGCCAAAAATATTTATGGGAATGTCAGAGGTTTAGGATGCAGGTTAATGCCCGTTTCACTCTGCAAATGTTATTGGGACATTCAGAGCTCTCTGACACCATTTTTGGGCCACAACCATTTTCTGGACTTTAGGATGTCTAGGATGCCTCTAAGCCCCTTTTTTGGTCCTTCAAAGTTTTCAACATTTTTGCAGGCCTAAAATGCATTCTAAGGCATTTTTGGGCTGCTAACATTTTCAGAACATTCAGGGGTGTAGTATGCATTTTTTGTGGCAAAAATATTTTTGGGCATTTCAGTGGTCTAGGATGCGGGTTTGCCCCTTTCAGGCTGCAAATGTTTTTGGGACATTCAAGGCTCTCTGACACCATTTTTGGGCCACCAACATTTTCTGGACTTTAGGGGGTCTAGGATGCCTGTAAACCCCTTTTTTGGTTCTTCAAAGTTTTCAACATTTTTGCAGGCCTAAAATGCATTTTAAGGCCTTTTTTGGGCTGCTAACATATTCTGAGCTTCATGGGTGTAGGATGTATTTTTCGTGCCAAAAATATTTTTGGGAATTGCAGTGGTCTAGGATGCGGGTTAATGCCCCTTTGAGGCTGCAAATGTTTTTGGGACATTCAGAGATCTCTGATACAGATTTTGGCCCACCAACATTTTCTGGACTTTAGGGGGTCTAGGATGCCTGTAAACCCCTTTTTTGGTCCTTCAAAGTTTTCAACATTTTTGCAGGCCTAAAATGCATTTTAAGGCATTTTTGGGCTGCTAACATTTTCAGAACTTTCAGGGGTGTAGTATGCATTTTTTGTGCCAAAAATATTTTTGTGAATTTCAGTGGTCTAGGATGCGGGTTAATGCCCCTTTGAGGCTGCAAATGTTTTTGGGACATTCAGGGCTCTCTTTCACCATTTTTGGGCCACCAACATTTTCTGGACTTTAGGGGGTCTAGGATGCCTGTAAACCCCTTTTTTGGTCCTTCAAAGTTTTCAACATTTTTGCAGGCCTAAAATGCATTTTAAGGCCTTAATTGGGCTGCTAACATATTCTGAGCTTCAGGGGTATAGGTTGCATTTTTCATGCCAAAAATATTTTGGGGAATTTCAGTGGTCTAGGATGCGGGTTAATGCCCCTTTCAGGCTGCAAATGTTTTTGGGACATTCAGGACTCTCTGACACCATTTTCGGGCCACCAACATTTTCTGGACTTTAGGGGTCTAGGATGCCTGTAAACCCCTTTTTTGGTCCTTCAAAGTTTTCAACATGTTTGCAGGCCCAAAATGCATTTTAAGGCATTTTTGGGCTGCTAACATTTTCAGAACTTTCAGGGGTGTAGTATGCATTTTTTGTGCCAAAAATATTTTTGGGAATGTCAGAGGTTTAGGATGCGGGTTAATGCCCGTTTCACTCTGCAAATGTTATTGGGACATTCAGGGCTCTCTGACACCATTTTTGGGCCACCAACATTTTCTGGACTTAAGGGGGTCTAGGATACCTGTAAACCCCTTTTTTGGTTCTTCAAAGTTTTCAACATTTTTGCAGGCCTAAAATGCATTTTAAGGCCTTTTTTGGGCTGCTAACATATTCTGAGCTTCATGGGTGTAGGATGCATTTTTCGTGCCAAAAATATTTTTGGGAATTTCAGTGGTCTAGGATGCGGGTTAATGCCCCTTTGAGGCTGCAAATGTTTTTGGGACATTCAGAGCTCTCTGACACAGATTTTGGCCCACCAACATTTTCTGGACTTTAGGGGGTCTAGGATGCCTCTAAGCCCCTTTTTCCACCTCCAAAGTTTTCTACATTTTTGCAGGCCTAAGATGCACTTTAAGGCCTTTTTTGGGCTGCTAACATATTCTGAGCTTCATGGGTGTAGTATTCATTTTTTGTGCCAAAAATATTTTTGGGAATGTCAGAGGTCTAGGATGCAGGTTAATGCCCGTTTCACTCTGCAAATGTTTTTGGGACATTCAGGGCTCTCTGACACCATTTTTGGGCCACCAACATTTTCTGGACTTTAGGGGGTCTAGGATGCCTGTAAACCCCTTATTTGGTCCTTCAAAGTTTTCAACATTTTTGCAGGCCTAAAATGCATTTTAAGGCATTTTTGGGCTGCTAACATTTTCAGAACTTTCAGGGGTGTAGTATGCATTTTTTGTGCCAAAAATATTTTTGTGAATTTCAGTGGTCTAGGATGCGGGTTAATGCCCCTTTGAGGCTGCAAATGTTTTTGGGACATTCAGGGCTCTCTGACACCATTTTTGGGCCACCAACATTTTCTGGACTTTAGGGGGTCTAGGATGCCTGTAAACCTCTTTTTTGGTCCTTCAAAGTTTTCAACATTTTTGCAGGCCTAAAATGCATTTTAAGGCCTTTTTTGGGCTGCTAACATATTCTGAGCTTTCAGGGGTGTAGGATGCATTTTTCGTGGCAAAAATATTTTTGGGCATTTCAGCGGTCTAGGATGCGGGTTAATGCCCCTTTCAGGCTGCAAATGTTTTTGGGACATTCAGAGCTCTCTGACACCGATTTTGGCCCACCAACATTTTCTGGAGTTTAGGGGGTCTAGGATGCCCCTAAACCCTTTTTTTCCACCTCCAAAGTTTTCTACATTTTTTCAGGCCTAAGATGCACTTTAAGGCATTTTTGGGCTGCTAACATTTTCAGAACTTTCAGGGATGTATGATGCATTTTTCGTGGCAAAAATATTTTTGGGAATTTCAGTGGTCTAGGATGCGAGTTAATGCCCCTTTCAGGCTGACAATGTTTTTGGGACATTCAGAGCTCTCTGACACAGATTTTGGCCCACCAACATTTTCTGGACTTTAGGGGGTCTAGGATGCCTGTAAACCCCTTTTTTGGTCCTTCAAAGTTTTCAACATTTTTGCAGGCCTAAAATGCATTTTAAGGCATTTTTGGGCTGCTAACATTTTCAGAACTTTCAGGGGTGTGGTATGCATTTTTTGTGCCAAAAATATTTTTGGGAATTTCAGTGGTCTCGGATGCGTGTTAATGCCCGTTTCACTCTGAAAATGTTTTTGGGACATTCAGGGCTCTCTGACACCATTTTTGGGCCACCAACATTTTCTGGACTTTAGGGGGTCTAGGATGCCTGTAAACCCCTTTTTGGCCCTTCAAAGTTTTCAACATTTTTGCAGGCCTAAAATGCATTTTAAGGCCTTTTTTGGGCTGCTAACATATTCTGAGCTTCATGGGTGTAGGATGCATTTTTCGTGCCAAAAATATTTTTGGGAATTTCAGTGGTCTAGGATGCGGGTTAACGCCCCTTTGAGGCTGCAAATGTTTTTGGGATATTCAGGGCTCTCTGACACCATTTCTGGGCCACAACCATTTTCTGGACTTTAGGGGGTCTAGGATGCCTCTAAACCCCTTTTTTCCACCTCCAAAGTTTTCTACATTTTTGCAGGCCTAAGATGCACTTTAAGGCCTTTTTTGGGCTGCTAACATATTCTGAGCTTCATGGGTGTAGTATTCATTTTTTGTGCCAAAAATATTTTTGGGAATGTCAGAGGTCTAGGATGCGGGTTAATGCCCGTTTCACTCTGCAAATGTTTTTGGGACATTCAGGGCTCTCTGACACCATTTTTGGGCCACCAACATTTTCTGGACTTTAGGGGGTCTAGGATGCCTGTAAACCTCTTTTTTGGTCCTTCAAAGTTTTCAACATTTTTGCAGGCCTAAAATGCATTTTAAGGCCTTTTTTGGGCTGCTAACATATTCTGAGCTTTCAGGGGTGTAGGATGCATTTTTCGTGGCAAAAATATTTTTGGGAATTTCAGTGGTCTAGGATGCGAGTTAATGCCCCTTTCAGGCTGACAATGTTATTGGGACATTCAGAGCTCTCTGACACAGATTTTGGCCCACCAACATTTTCTGGACTTTAGGGGGTCTAGGATGCCTGTAAACCCCTTTTTTCGACCTCCAAAGTTTTCAACATTTGTGCAGGCCTAAGAAGCATTTTAAGTCCTTTTTTTGAGCTGCCAACATTTTCTGATCTTTCAGGGTTGTAGGATGAATTTTTTGTGCCAAAAATATTTTGGGGAATTTCAGTGGTCTAGGATGCGACTTAATGCCCCTTTCAGGCTGCAAATCTGTTTGGGACATTCAGAGCTCTCTGACACTGTTTTTGGGCCACCAACATTTTCTGGACTTTAGGGGGTCTAGGATGCCTGTAAACCCCTTTTTTCCACCTCCAAAGTTTTCTATATTTTTGCAGGCCTAAGATGCACTTTAAGGCATTTTTGGGCTGCTAACATTTTCAGAACTTTCAGGGGTGTAGTATGCATTTTTTGTGCCAAAAATATTTTTGGGAATTTCAGTGGTCTAGGATGTGGGTTAATGCCCGTTTCACTCTGCAAATGTTTTTGGGGCATTCAGAGCTCTCTGACACAGATTTTGGCCCACCAACATTTTCTGGACTTTAGGGGGTCTAGGATGCCTGTAAACCCCTTCTTTGGGCCTCCAAAGTTTTCAACATTTTTGCAGGCATAAAATGCATTTTAAGGTCTTTTCTGGGCTGCTAACATATTCTGAGCTTCAGGGGTATAGGTTGCATTTTTCGTGCCAAAAATATTTTTGGGAGTTTCAGTGGTCTAGGATGCGGGTTAATGCCCCCTTCAGGCTGCAAATGTTTTGGGACATTCAGAGCTCTCTGACACAGATTTTGGCCCACCAACATTTTCTGGACTTTAGGGGTCTAGGATGCCTGTAAACCCCTTTTTTGGTCCTTCAAAGTTTTCAACATGTTTGCAGGCCTAAAATGCATTTTAAGGCATTTTTGGGCTGCTAACATTTTCAGAACTTTCAGGGGTGTAGTATGCATTTTTTGTGCCAAAAATATTTTTCGGAATGTCAGAGGTTTAGGATGCGGGTTAATGCCCGTTTCACTATGCAAATGTTATTGGGACATTCAGGGCTCTCTGACACCATTTTTGGGCCACCAACATTTTCTGGACTTTAGGGGGTCTAGGATGCCTGTAAACCTCTTTTTTGGTCCTTCAAAGTTTTCAACATTTTTGCAGGCCTAAAATGCATTTTAAGGCCTTTTTTGGGCTGCTAACATATTCTGAGCTTTCAGGGGTGTAGGATGCATTTTTCGTGGCAAAAATATTTTTGGGAATTTCAGTGGTCTAGGATGCGAGTTAATGCCCCTTTCAGGCTGACAATGTTTTTGGGACATTCAGAGCTCTCTGACACAGATTTTGGCCCACCAACATTTTCTGGACTTTAGGGGGTCTAGGATGCCTGTAAACCCCTTTTTTGGTTCTTCAAAGTTTTCAACATTTTTGCAGGCCTAAAATGCATTTTAAGGCCTTTTTTGGGCTGCTAACATATTGTGAGCTTCATGGGTGTAAGATGTATTTTTCGTGCCAAAAATATTTTTGGGAATTGCAGTGGTCTAGGATGCGGGTTAATGCCCCTTTGAGGCTGCAAATGTTTTTGGGACATTCAGAGCTCTCTGACACAGATTTTGGCCCACCAACATTTTCTGGACTTTAGGGGGTCTAGGATGCCTGTAAACCCCTTTTTTGGTCCTTCAAAGTTTTCAACATTTTTGCAGGCCTAAAATGCATTTTAAGGCATTTTTGGGCTGCTAACATTTTCAGAACATTCAGGGGTGTAGTATGCATTTTTCGTGGCAAAAATATTTTTGGGAATTTCAGTGGTCTGGGATGCGAGTTAATGCCCCTTTCAGGCTGACAATGTTTTTGGGACATTCAGAGCTCTCTGACACAGATTTTGGCCCACCAACATTTTCTGGACTTTAGGGGGTCTAGGATGCCTGTAAACCCCTTTTTTGGTCCTTCAAAGTTTTCAACATTTTTGCAGGCCTAAAATGCATTTTAAGGCATTTTTGGGCTGCTAACATTTTCAGAACATTCAGGGGTGTAGTATGCATTTTTTGTGGCAAAAATATTTTTGGGCATTTCAGTGGTCTAGGATGCGGGTTTGCCCCTTTCAGGCTGCAAATGTTTTTGGGACATTCAAGGCTCTCTGACACCATTTTTGGGCCACCAACATTTTCTGGACTTTAGGGGGTCTAGGATGCCTGTAAACCCCTTTTTTGGTTCTTCAAAGTTTTCAACATTTTTGCAGGCCTAAAATGCATTTTAAGGCCTTTTTTGGGCTGCTAACATATTGTGAGCTTCATGGGTGTAAGATGTATTTTTCGTGCCAAAAATATTTTTGGGAATTGCAGTGGTCTAGGATGCGGGTTAATGCCCCTTTGAGGCTGCAAATGTTTTTGGGACATTCAGAGCTCTCTGACACAGATTTTGGCCCACCAACATTTTCTGGACTTTAGGGGGTCTAGGATGCCTGTAAACCCCTTTTTTGGTCCTTCAAAGTTTTCAACATTTTTGCAGGCCTAAAATGCATTTTAAGGCATTTTTGGGCTGCTAACATTTTCAGAACTTTCAGGGGTGTAGTATGCATTTTTTGTGCCAAAAATATTTTTGTGAATTTCAGTGGTCTAGGATGCGGGTTAATGCCCCTTTGAGGCTGCAAATGTTTTTGGGACATTCAGGGCTCTCTTTCACCATTTTTGGGCCACCAACATTTTCTGGACTTTAGGGGGTCTAGGATGCCTGTAAACCCCTTTTTTGGTCCTTCAAAGTTTTCAACATTTTTGCAGGCCTAAAATGCATTTTAAGGCCTTAATTGGGCTGCTAACATATTCTGAGCTTCAGGGGTATAGGTTGCATTTTTCATGCCAAAAATATTTTGGGGAATTTCAGTGGTCTAGGATGCGGGTTAATGCCCCTTTCAGGCTGCAAATGTTTTTGGGACATTCAGGACTCTCTGACACCAATTTCGGGCCACCAACATTTTCTGGACTTTAGGGGGTCTAGGATGCCTGTAAACCCCTTTTTTCGACCTCCAAAGTTTTCAACATTTGTGCAGGCCTAAGAAGCATTTTAAGTCCTTTTTTTGAGCTGCCAACATTTTCTGATCTTTCAGGGTTGTAGGATGAATTTTTTGTGCCAAAAATATTTTGGGGAATTTCAGTGGTCTAGGATGCGACTTAATGCCCCTTTCAGGCTTCAAATCTGTTTGGGACATTCAGAGCTCTCTGACACTGTTTTTGGGCCACCAACATTTTCTGGACTTTAGGGGGTCTAGGATGCCTGTAAACCCCTTTTTTCCACCTCCAAAGTTTTCTATATTTTTGCAGGCCTAAGATGCACTTTAAGGCATTTTTGGGCTGCTAACATTTTCAGAACTTTCAGGGGTGTAGTATGCATTTTTTGTGCCAAAAATATTTTTGGGAATTTCAGTGGTCTAGGATGTGGGTTAATGCCTGTTTCACTCTGCAAATGTTTTTGGGGCATTCAGAGCTCTCTGACACAGATTTTGGCCCACCAACATTTTCTGGACTTTAGGGGGTCTAGGATGCCTGTAAACCCCTTCTTTGGGCCTCCAAAGTTTTCAACATTTTTGCAGGCATAAAATGCATTTTAAGGTCTTTTCTGGGCTGCTAACATATTCTGAGCTTCAGGGGTATAGGTTGCATTTTTCGTGCCAAAAATATTTTTGGGAGTTTCAGTGGTCTAGGATGCGGGTTAATGCCCCCTTCAGGCTGCAAATGTTTTGGGACATTCAGAGCTCTCTGACACAGATTTTGGCCCACCAACATTTTCTGGACTTTAGGGGTCTAGGATGCCTGTAAACCCCTTTTTTGGTCCTTCAAAGTTTTCAACATGTTTGCAGGCCTAAAATGCATTTTAAGGCATTTTTGGGCTGCTAACATTTTCAGAACTTTCAGGGGTGTAGTATGCATTTTTTGTGCCAAAAATATTTTTGGGAATGTCAGAGGTTTAGGATGTGGGTTAATGCCCGTTTCACTATGCAAATGTTATTGGGACATTCAGGGCTCTCTGACACCATTTTTGGGCCACCAACATTTTCTGGACTTTAGGGGGTCTAGGATGCCTGTAAACCTCTTTTTTGGTCCTTCAAAGTTTTCAACATTTTTGCAGGCCTAAAATGCATTTTAAGGCCTTTTTTGGGCTGCTAACATATTCTGAGCTTTCAGGGGTGTAGGATGCATTTTTCGTGGCAAAAATATTTTTGGGAATTTCAGTGGTCTAGGATGCGAGTTAATGCCCCTTTCAGGCTGACAATGTTTTTGGGACATTCAGAGCTCTCTGACACAGATTTTGGCCCACCAACATTTTCTGGACTTTAGGGGGTCTAGGATGCCTGTAAACCCCTTTTTTGGTTCTTCAAAGTTTTCAACATTTTTGCAGGCCTAAAATGCATTTTAAGGCCTTTTTTGGGCTGCTAACATATTGTGAGCTTCATGGGTGTAAGATGTATTTTTCGTGCCAAAAATATTTTTGGGAATTGCAGTGGTCTAGGATGCGGGTTAATGCCCCTTTGAGGCTGCAAATGTTTTTGGGACATTCAGAGCTCTCTGACACAGATTTTGGCCCACCAACATTTTCTGGACTTTAGGGGGTCTAGGATGCCTGTAAACCCCTTTTTTGGTCCTTCAAAGTTTTCAACATTTTTGCAGGCCTAAAATGCATTTTAAGGCATTTTTGGGCTGCTAACATTTTCAGAACATTCAGGGGTGTAGTATGCATTTTTCGTGGCAAAAATATTTTTGGGAATTTCAGTGGTCTAGGATGCGAGTTAATGCCCCTTTCAGGCTGACAATGTTTTTGGGACATTCAGAGCTCTCTGACACAGATTTTGGCCCACCAACATTTTCTGGACTTTAGGGGGTCTAGGATGCCTGTAAACCCCTTTTTTGGTCCTTCAAAGTTTTCAACATTTTTGCAGGCCTAAAATGCATTTTAAGGCATTTTTGGGCTGCTAACATTTTCAGAACATTCAGGGGTGTAGTATGCATTTTTTGTGGCAAAAATACTTTTGGGCATTTCAGTGGTCTAGGATGCGGGTTTGCCCCTTTCAGGCTGCAAATGTTTTTGGGACATTCAAGGCTCTCTGACACCATTTTTGGGCCACCAACATTTTCTGGACTTTAGGCGGTCTAGGATGCCTGTAAACCCCTTTTTTGGTTCTTCAAAGTTTTCAACATTTTTGCAGGCCTAAAATGCATTTTAAGGCCTTTTTTGGGCTGCTAACATATTGTGAGCTTCATGGGTGTAAGATGTATTTTTCGTGCCAAAAATATTTTTGGGAATTGCAGTGGTCTAGGATGCGGGTTAATGCCCCTTTGAGGTTGCAAATGTTTTTGGGACATTCAGAGCTCTCTGACACAGATTTTGGCCCACCAACATTTTCTGGACTTTAGGGGGTCTAGGATGCCTGTAAACCCCTTTTTTGGTCCTTCAAAGTTTTCAACATTTTTGCAGGCCTAAAATGCATTTTAAGGCATTTTTGGGCTGCTAACATTTTCAGAACTTTCAGGGGTGTAGTATGCATTTTTTGTGCCAAAAATATTTTTGTGAATTTCAGTGGTCTAGGATGCGGGTTAATGCCCCTTTGAGGCTGCAAATGTTTTTGGGACATTCAGGGCTCTCTTTCACCATTTTTGGGCCACCAACATTTTCTGGACTTTAGGGGGTCTAGGATGCCTGTAAACCCCTTTTTTGGTCCTTCAAAGTTTTCAACATTTTTGCAGGCCTAAAATGCATTTTAAGGCCTTAATTGGGCTGCTAACATATTCTGAGCTTCAGGGGTATAGGTTGCATTTTTCATGCCAAAAATATTTTGGGGAATTTCAGTGGTCTAGGATGCGGGTTAATGCCCCTTTCAGGCTGCAAATGTTTTTGGGACATTCAGGACTCTCTGACACCATTTTCGGGCCACCAACACTTTCTGGACTTTAGGGGGTCTAGGATGCCTGTAAACCCCTTTTTTGGGCCTCCAAAGTTTTCAACATTTTTGCAGGCATAAAATGCATTTTAAGGTCTTTTTTGGGCTGCTAACATATTCTGAGCTTCAGGGGTATAGGTTGCATTTTTCGTGCCAAAAATATTTTTTGGAGTTTGAGGTGTCTAGGGTGCGGGTTAATGCCCCTTTCAGGCTGCAAATGTTTTGGGACATTCAGAGCTCTCTGACACAGATTTTGGCCCACCAACATTTTCTGGACTTTAGGGGTCTAGGATGCCTGTAAACCCCTTTTTTGGTCCTTCAAAGTTTTCAACATGTTTGCAGGCCTAAAATGTATTTTAAGGCATTTTTGGGCTGCTAACATTTTCAGAACTTTCAGGGGTGTAGTATGCATTTTTTGTGCCAAAAATATTTTTGGGAATTTCAGTGGTCTAGGATGCGGGTTAATGCCCGTTTCACTCTGCAAATGTTTTTGGAGCATTCAGGGCTCTCTGACACCATTTTTGGGCCACCAACATTTTCTGGACTTTAGGGGGTCTAGGATGCCTGTAAACCCCTTTTTTGGTTCTTCAAAGTTTTCAACATTTTTGCAGGCCTAAAATGCATTTTAAGGCCTTTTTTGGGCTGCTAACATATTCTGAGCTTCATGGGTGTAGGATGCATTTTTCGTGCCAAAAATATTTTTGGGAATTTCAGTGGTCTAGGATGCGGGTTAATCCCCCTTTGAGGCTGCAAATGTTTTTGGGACATTCAGAGCTCTCTGACACAGATTTTGGCCCACCAACATTTTCTGAACTTTAGGGGGTCTAGGATGCCTGTAAACCCCTTTTTTGGTCCTTCAAAGTTTTCAACATTTTTGCAGGCCTAAAATGCATTTTAAGGCATTTTTGGGCTGCTAACATTTTCAGAACTTTCAGGGGTGTAGTATGCATTTTTTGTGCCAAAAATATTTTTGGGAATTTCAGTGGTCTAGGATGCGGGTTAATGCCCCTTTGAGGCTGCAAATGTTTTTGGAGCATTCAGGGCTCTCTGACACCATTTTTGGGCCACAACCATTTTCTGGACTTTAGGGGGTCTAGGATGCCTCTAAGCCCCTTTTTCCACCTCCAAAGTTTTCTACATTTTTGCAGGCCTAAGATGCACTTTAAGGCCTTTTTTGGGCTGCTAACATATTCTGAGCTTCATGGGTGTAGTATTCATTTTTTGTGCCAAAAATATTTTTGGGAATGTCAGAGGTCTAGGATGCAGGTTAATGCCCGTTTCACTCTGCAAATGTTTTTGGGACATTCAGGGCTCTCTGACACCATTTTTGGGCCACCAACATTTTCTGGACTTTAGGGGGTCTAGGATGCCTGTAAACCCCTTTTTTGGTCCTTCAAAGTTTTCAACATTTTTGCAGGCCTAAAATGCATTTTAAGGCATTTTTGGGCTGCTAACATTTTCAGAACTTTCAGGGGTGTAGTATGCATTTTTTGTGCCAAAAATATTTTTGGGAATTTCAGTGGTCTAGGATGCGGGTTAATGCCCCTTTGAGGCTGCAAATGTTTTTGGGACATTCAGAGCTCTCTGACACAGATTTTGGCCCACCGACATTTTCTGGACTTTAGGGGGTCTAGGATGCCTGTAAACCCCTTTTTTCGACCTCCAAAGTTTTCAACATTTGTGCAGGCCTAAGAAGCATTTTAAGTCCTTTTTTTGAGCTGCCAACATTTTCTGATCTTTCAGGGTTGTAGGATGAATTTTTTGTGCCAAAAATATTTTGGGGAATTTCAGTGGTCTAGGATGCGACTTAATGCCCCTTTCAGGCTGCAAATCTGTTTGGGACATTCAGAGCTCTCTGACACTGTTTTTGGGCCACCAACATTTTCTGGACTTTAGGGGGTCTAGGATGCCTGTAAACCCCTTTTTTCCACCTCCAAAGTTTTCTATATTTTTGCAGGCCTAAGATGCACTTTAAGGCATTTTTGGGCTGCTAACATTTTCAGAACTTTCAGGGGTGTAGTATGCATTTTTTGTGCCAAAAATATTTTTGGGAATTTCAGTGGTCTAGGATGTGGGTTAATGCCCGTTTCACTCTGCAAATGTTTTTGGGGCATTCAGAGCTCTCTGACACAGATTTTGGCCCACCAACATTTTCTGGACTTTAGGGGGTCTAGGATGCCTGTAAACCCCTTCTTTGGGCCTCCAAAGTTTTCAACATTTTTGCAGGCATAAAATGCATTTTAAGGTCTTTTTTGGGCTGCTAACATATTCTGAGCTTCAGGGGTATAGGTTGCATTTTTCGTGCCAAAAATATTTTTTGGAGTTTCAGTGGTCTAGGATGCGGGTTAATGCCCCCTTCAGGCTGCAAATGTTTTGGGACATTCAGAGCTCTCTGACACAGATTTTGGCCCACCAACATTTTCTGGACTTTAGGGGTCTAGGATGCCTGTAAACCCCTTTTTTGGTCCTTCAAAGTTTTCAACATGTTTGCAGGCCTAAAATGCATTTTAAGGCATTTTTGGGCTGCTAACATTTTCAGAACTTTCAGGGGTGTAGTATGCATTTTTTGTGCCAAAAATATTTTTGGGAATGTCAGAGGTTTAGGATGCGGGTTAATGCCCGTTTCACTCTGCAAATGTTATTGGGACATTCAGAGCTCTCTGACACCATTTTTGGGCCACAACCATTTTCTGGACTTTAGGGGGTCTAGGATGCCTCTAAGCCCCTTTTTTGGTCCTTCAAAGTTTTCAACATTTTTGCAGGCCTAAAATGCATTCTAAGGCATTTTTGGGCTGCTAACATTTTCAGAACATTCAGGGGTGTAGTATGCATTTTTTGTGGCAAAAATATTTTTGGGCATTTCAGTGGTCTAGGATGCGGGTTTGCCCCTTTCAGGCTGCAAATGTTTTTGGGACATTCAAGGCTCTCTGACACCATTTTTGGGCCACCAACATTTTCTGGACTTTAGGGGGTCTAGGATGCCTGTAAACCCCTTTTTTGGTTCTTCAAAGTTTTCAACATTTTTGCAGGCCTAAAATGCATTTTAAGGCCTTTTTTGGGCTGCTAACATATTCTGAGCTTCATGGGTGTAGGATGTATTTTTCGTGCCAAAAATATTTTTGGGAATTGCAGTGGTCTAGGATGCGGGTTAATGCCCCTTTGAGGCTGCAAATGTTTTTGGGACATTCAGAGATCTCTGATACAGATTTTGGCCCACCAACATTTTCTGGACTTTAGGGGGTCTAGGATGCCTGTAAACCCCTTTTTTGGTCCTTCAAAGTTTTCAACATTTTTGCAGGCCTAAAATGCATTTTAAGGCATTTTTGGGCTGCTAACATTTTCAGAACTTTCAGGGGTGTAGTATGCATTTTTTGTGCCAAAAATATTTTTGTGAATTTCAGTGGTCTAGGATGCGGGTTAATGCCCCTTTGAGGCTGCAAATGTTTTTGGGACATTCAGGGCTCTCTTTCACCATTTTTGGGCCACCAACATTTTCTGGACTTTAGGGGGTCTAGGATGCCTGTAAACCCCTTTTTTGGTCCTTCAAAGTTTTCAACATTTTTGCAGGCCTAAAATGCATTTTAAGGCCTTAATTGGGCTGCTAACATATTCTGAGCTTCAGGGGTATAGGTTGCATTTTTCATGCCAAAAATATTTTGGGGAATTTCAGTGGTCTAGGATGCGGGTTAATGCCCCTTTCAGGCTGCAAATGTTTTTGGGACATTCAGGACTCTCTGACACCATTTTCGGGCCACCAACATTTTCTGGACTTTAGGGGTCTAGGATGCCTGTAAACCCCTTTTTTGGTCCTTCAAAGTTTTCAACATGTTTGCAGGCCCAAAATGCATTTTAAGGCATTTTTGGGCTGCTAACATTTTCAGAACTTTCAGGGGTGTAGTATGCATTTTTTGTGCCAAAAATATTTTTGGGAATGTCAGAGGTTTAGGATGCGGGTTAATGCCCGTTTCACTCTGCAAATGTTATTGGGACATTCAGGGCTCTCTGACACCATTTTTGGGCCACCAACATTTTCTGGACTTTAGGGGGTCTAGGATACCTGTAAACCCCTTTTTTGGTTCTTCAAAGTTTTCAACATTTTTGCAGGCCTAAAATGCATTTTAAGGCCTTTTTTGGGCTGCTAACATATTCTGAGTTTCATGGGTGTAGGATGCATTTTTCGTGCCAAAAATATTTTTGGGAATTTCAGTGGTCTAGGATGCGGGTTAATGCCCCTTTGAGGCTGCAAATGTTTTTGGAGCATTCAGAGCTCTCTGACACCATTTTTGGGCCACAACCATTTTCTGGACTTTAGGGGGTCTAGGATGCCTCTAAGCCCCTTTTTTCCACCTCCAAAGTTTTCTACATTTTTGCAGGCCTAAGATGCACTTTAAGGCCTTTTTTGGGCTGCTAACATATTCTGAGCTTCATGGGTGTAGTATTCATTTTTTGTGCCAAAAATATTTTTGGGAATGTCAGAGGTCTAGGATGCAGGTTAATGCCCGTTTCACTCTGCAAATGTTTTTGGGACATTCAGGGCTCTCTGACACCATTTTTGGGCCACCAACATTTTCTGGACTTTAGGGGGTCTAGGATGCCTGTAAACCCCTTCTTTGGGCCTCCAAAGTTTTCAACATTTTTGCAGGCATAAAATGCATTTTAAGGTCTTTTCTGGGCTGCTAACATATTCTGAGCTTCAGGGGTATAGGTTGCATTTTTCGTGCCAAAAATATTTTTGGGAGTTTCAGTGGTCTAGGATGCGGGTTAATGCCCCCTTCAGGCTGCAAATGTTTTGGGACATTCAGAGCTCTCTGACACAGATTTTGGCCCACCAACATTTTCTGGACTTTAGGGGTCTAGGATGCCTGTAAACCTCTTTTTTGGTCCTTCAAAGTTTTCAACATTTTTGCAGGCCTAAAATGCATTTTAAGGCCTTTTTTGGGCTGCTAACATATTGTGAGCTTCATGGGTGTAAGATGTATTTTTCGTGCCAAAAATATTTTTGGGAATTGCAGTGGTCTAGGATGCGGGTTAATGCCCCTTTGAGGCTGCAAATGTTTTTGGGACATTCAGAGCTCTCTGACACAGATTTTGGCCCACCAACATTTTCTGGACTTTAGGGGGTCTAGGATGCCTGTAAACCCCTTTTTTGGTCCTTCAAAGTTTTCAACATTTTTGCAGGCCTAAAATGCATTTTAAGGCATTTTTGGGCTGCTAACATTTTCAGAACATTCAGGGGTGTAGTATGCATTTTTCGTGGCAAAAATATTTTTGGGAATTGCAGTGGTCTAGGATGCGGGTTAATGCCCCTTTGAGGCTGCAAATGTTTTTGGGACATTCAGAGCTCTCTGACACAGATTTTGGCCCACCAACATTTTCTGGACTTTAGGGGGTCTAGGATGCCTGTAAACCCCTTTTTTGGTCCTTCAAAGTTTTCAACATTTTTGCAGGCCTAAAATGCATTTTAAGGCATTTTTGGGCTGCTAACATTTTCAGAACTTTCAGGGGTGTAGTATGCATTTTTTGTGCCAAAAATATTTTTGTGAATTTCAGTGGTCTAGGATGCGGGTTAATGCCCCTTTGAGGCTGCAAATGTTTTTGGGACATTCAGGGCTCTCTTTCACCATTTTTGGGCCACCAACATTTTCTGGACTTTAGGGGGTCTAGGATGCCTGTAAACCCCTTTTTTGGTCCTTCAAAGTTTTCAACATTTTTGCAGGCCTAAAATGCATTTTAAGGCCTTAATTGGGCTGCGAACATATTCTGAGCTTCAGGGGTATAGGTTGCATTTTTCATGCCAAAAATATTTTGGGGAATTTCAGTGGTCTAGGATGCGGCTTAATGCCCCTTTCAGGCTGCAAATGTTTTTGGGACATTCAGAGCTCTCTGACCGATTTTGGCCCACCAACATTTTCTGGACTTTAGGGGGTCTAGGATGCCTGTAAACCCCTTTTTTGGGCCTCCAACGTTTTCAACATTTTTGCAGGCCTAAAATGCATTTGAAGGCCTTTTTTGGGCTGCTAACATATTCTGAGCTTCATGGGTGTAGGATGCATTTTTCGTGCCAAAAATATTTTTGGGAATTTCAGTGGTCTAGGATGCGGGTTAATGCCGCTTTGAGGCTGCAAATGTTTTTGGGACATTCAGAGCTCTCTGACACAGATTTTGGCCCACCAACATTTTCTGGACTTTAGGGGGTCTAGGATGCCTCTAAACCCCTTTTTTCGGCCTCCAAAGTTTTCAACATGTTTGCAGGCCTAAAATGCATTTTAATATCTTTTTTGGGCTGCTAACATATTCTGAGCTTCATGGGTGTAGTATTCATTTTTTGTGCGAAAAATATTTTTGGAAATGTCAGAGGTCTAGGATGCGGGTTAATGCCCCTTTCAGGCTGCAAATGTTTTTGGGACATTCAAGGCTCTCTGACACCATTTTTGGCCCCACCAACATTTTCTGGAATTTAGGGGGTCTAGGATGCCTGTAAACCCCTTTTTTGGTCCTTCAAAGTTTTCAACATTTTTGCAGGCCTAAAATGCATTTTAAGGCATTTTTGGGCTGCTAACATTTTCAGAACTTTCAGGGGTGTAGTATGCATTTTTTGTGCCAAAAATATTTTTGGGCATTTCAGTGGTCTAGGATGCGGGTTAATGCCCCTTTCAGGCTGCAAATGTTTTTGGGACATTCAAGGCTCTCTGACACCATTTTTGAGCCACCAACATTTTCTGGACTTTAGGGGGTCTAGGATGCCTGTAAACCCCTTTTTTGGTCCTTCAAAGTTTTCAACATTTTTACAGGCCTAAAATGCATTTTAAGGCCTTTTTTTTTGGCTGCTAACATATTCTGAGCTTTCAGGGGTGTAGGATGCATTTTTCATGCCAAAAATATTTTTGGGAATTTCAGTGGTCTAGGATGCGGGTTAATGCCCCTTTCAGGCTGCAAATATTTTTGGGACATTCAGGGCTCTCTGACACAGATTTTGGCCCACCAACATTTTCTGGACTTAAGGGGGTCTAGGATGCCTGTAAACCCCTTTTTTGGACCTTCAAAGTTTTCAACATTTTTGTAGGCTTAAGATGCATTTTAAGTCCTTTTTTTGAGATGCCAACATTTTCTGATCTTTCAGGGTTGTAGGATGCATTTTTTGTGCAAAAAATATTTTTGGGAATTTCAGTGGTCTGGGATGTGGGTTAGTGCCACTTTCAGGCTGCAAATGTTTTTGGGACATTCAGACCTCTCTGACACCGATTTTGGCCCACCAACATTTTCTGGACTTTCGGGGGTCTAGGATGCCTGTAAACCCCTTTTTTCTACCTCCAAAGTTTTCAACATTTTTGCAAGCCTAAGAAGCATTTTAAGTCCTTTTTTTGAACTGCAAACATTTTCTGATCTTTCAGGGTTGTAGGATGCATTTTTTGTGGCAAAAATATTTTGGGGAATTTCAGTGGTCTAGGATGCGACTTAATGCCCCTTTCAGGCTGCAAATCTGTTTGGGACATTCAGGGCTCTCTGACACTGTTTTTGGGCCACAAACATTTTCTGGACTTTAGGGGGTCTAGGATGCCTGCAAACCCCTTTTTTGGTCCTTCAAAGTTTTCAACATTTTTGCAGGACTAAAATTCATTTTAAGACCTTTTTTTGGGCTACTAACATATTCTGAGCTTTCAGGGGTGTAGGATGCATTTTTCATGCCAAAAATATTTTTGGGAATTTCAGTGGTCTAGGATGCGGGTTAATGCCCGTTTCACTCTGCAAATGTTTTTGGGGCATTCAGAGCTCTCTGACACAGATTTTGGCCCACCAACATTTTCTGGACTTAAGGGGGTCTAGGATGCCTGTAAACCCCTTTTTTGGACCTTCAAAGTTTTCAACATTTTTGTAGGCATAAGATGCATTTTAAGTCCTTTTTTTGAGATGCCAACATTTTCTGATCTTTCAGGATTGTAGGATGCATTTTTTGTGCCAAAAATATTTTTGGGAATTTCAGTGGTCTGGGATGTGGGTTAGTGCCACTTTCAGGCTGCAAATGTTTTTGGGACATTCAGAGCTCTCTGACACCGATTTTGGCCCACCAACATTTTCTGGACTTTCGGGGGTCTAGGATGCCTGTAAACCCCTTTTTTCGGCCTCCAAAGTTTTCAACATGTGTGCAGGCCTAAGAAGCATTTTAAGTCCTTTTTTTGAGCTGCCAACATTTTCTGATCTTTCAGGGTTGTAGGATGCATTTTTTGTGGCAAAAATATTTTGGGGAATTTCAGTGTTCTAGGATGCGACTTAATGCCCCTTTCAGGCTGCAAATCTGTTTGGGACATTCAGAGCTCTCTGACACTGTTTTTGGGCCACAAACATTTTCTGGACTTTAGGGGGTCTAGGATGCCTGTAAACCCCATTTTTGGGCCTCCAAAGTTTTCAAAATTTTTGCAGGCGTAAAATGCATTTTAAGGACTTTTTTGGGCTGCTAACATATTCTGAGCTTCAGGGGTATAGGTTACATTGTTCGTGCCAAAAATATTTTTTGGAGTTTCAGTGGTCTAGGATGCGGGTTAATGCCCCTTTCAGGCTGCAAATGTTTTTGGGACATTCAGCGCTCTCTGACACCATTTTTGGGCCACCACCATTTTCTGGACTTTAGTGGGTCTAGGATGCCTGTAAACCCCTTTTTTGGTCCTTCAAAGTTTTCAACATTTTTGCAGGCCTAAAATTCATTTTAAGGCCTTTTTTGGGCTGCTAACATATTCTGAGCTTTCAGGGGTGTAGGATGCATTTTTCATGCCAAAAATATTTTTGGGAATTTCAGTGGTCTAGGATGCGGGTTAATGCCCGTTTCACTCTGCAAATGTTTTTGGGGCATTCAGAGCTCTCTGACACAGATTTTGGCCCACCAACATTTTCTGGACTTAAGGGGTCTCGGATGCCTGTAAACCCCTTTTTTGGACCTTCAAAGTTTTCAACATTTTTGTAGGCTTAAGATGCATTTTAAGTCCTTTTTTTGAGATGCCAACATTTTCTGATCTTTCAGGGTTGTAGGATGCATTTTTTGTGCCAAAAATATTTTTGGGAATTTCAGTGGTCTGGGATGTGGGTTAGTGCCACTTTCAGGCTGCAAATGTTTTTGGGACATTCAGACCTCTCTGACACCGATTTTGGCCCACCAATATTTTCTGGACTTTCGGGGGTCTAGGATGCCTGTGAACCCCTTTTTTCTACCTCCAAAGTTTTCAACAATTTTGCAAGCCTAAAATGCATTTTAAGGCCTTTTTTTGAGATGCCAACATTTTCTGATCTTTCAGGGTTGTAGGATGCATTTTTTGTGCCAAAAATATTTTTGGGAATTTCAGTGGTCTGGGATGTGGGTTAGTGCCACTTTCAGGCTGCAAATGTTTTTGGGACATTCAGAGCTCTCTGACACAGATTTTGGCCCACGAACATTTTCTGGACTTTAGGGGGTCTAGGATGCCTCTAAACCCCTTTTTTCCACCTCCAAAGTTTTCTACATTTTTGCAGGCCTAAGATGCACTTTAAGGCCTTTTCTGGGCTGCTAACATTTTCAGAACTTTGAGGGGTGTAGTATGCATTTTTTGTGCCAAAAATATTTTTGGGAATTTCAGCAGTCTAGGATGCCGGTTAATGCCCGTTTCACTCTGCAAATGTTTTTGGAACATTCAGGGCTCTCCGACACCATTTTTGGGCCACCAACATTTTCTGGACTTTAGTGGGTCTAGGATGCCTGTAAACCCCTTTTTTGGTCCTTCAAAGTTTTCAACATTTTTGCAGGCCTAAAATTCATTTTAAGGCCTTTTTTGGGCTGCTAACATATTCTGAGCTTTCAGGGGTGTTGGATGCATTTTTCATGCCAAAAATATTTTTGGAAATGTCAGAGGTCTAGGATGCGGGTTAATGCCCCTTTCAGGCTGCAAATGTTTTTGGGACATTCAAGGCTCTCTGACACCATTTTTGGCCCCACCAACATTTTCTGGAATTTAGGGGGTCTAGGATGCCTCTAAACCCCTTTTTTCCACCTCCAAAGTTTTCTACATTTTTGCAGGCCTAAGATGCACTTTAAGGCCTTTTTTGGGCTGCTAACATTTTCAGAACTTTCAGGGGTGTAGTATGCATTTTTTGTGCCAAAAATATTTTTGGGACTTTCAGTAGTCTAGGATGCCGGTTAATGCCCGTTTCACTCTGCAAATGTTTTTGGGACATTCAGGGCTCTCTGACACCATTTTTGGGCCACCACCATTTTCTGGACTTTAGTGGGTTGAGGGTGCCTGTAAACCCCTTTTTTGGTCCTTCAAAGTTTTCAACATTTTTGCAGGCCTAAAATGCATTTTAAGGCCTTAATTGGGCTGCTAACATATTCTGAGCTTCCGGGGTATAGGTTGCATTTTTCATGCCAAAAATATTTTGGGGAATTTCAGTGGTCTAGGATGCGGCTTAATGCCCCTTTCAGGCTGCAAATGTTTTTGGGACATTCAGAGCTCTCTGACCGATTTTGGCCCACCAACATTTTCTGGACTTTAGGGGGTTTGGGATGCCGGTAAACCCCTTTTTTGGGCCTCCAAAGTTTTCAACATTTTTGCAGGCCTAAAATGCATTTGAAGGCCTTTTTTGGGCTGCTAACATATTCTGAGCTTTCAGGGGTGTAGGATGCATTTTTCGTGCCAAAAATATTTTTGGGAATTTCAGTGGTCTAGGATGCGGGTTAATGCCCCTTTCAGGCTGCAAATATTTTTGGGACATTCAGGGCTCTCTGACACCATTTTTGGGCCACCAACATTTTCTGGACTTTAGGGGGTCTAGGATGCCTGTAAACACCTTTTTTGGTCCTTCAAAGTTTTCAATATTTTTGCAGGCCTAAAATGCATGTTAAGGCCTTTTTTTGGCTACTAACATTTTCAGAACTTTCAGGGGTGTAGTATGCATTTTTTGTGCCAAAAATATTTTTGGGCATTTCAGTGGTCTAGGATGCGGGTTAATGCCCCTTTCAGGCTGCAAATGTTTTTGGGAATTTAGGGCTCTCTGACACCATTTTTTAGCCACAATCATTTTCTGGACTTTAGGGGGTCTAGGATACCTGTAACCCCTTTTTTGGGCCTCCAAAGTTTTCAACATTTTTGCAGGCCTAAAATGCATTTTAAGGCCTTTTTTGGGCTGCTAACATATTCTGAGCTTTCAGGGGTGTAGGATGCATTTTTCATGCCAAAAATATTTTTGGGAATTTCAGTGGTCTAGGATGCGGGTTAATGCCCATTTCACTCTGCAAATGTTTTTGGGGCATTCAGAGCTCTCTGACACAGATTTTGGCCCACCAACATTTTCTGGACTTTCGGGGTCTAGGATGCCTGTAAACCCCTTTTTTGGACCTTCAAAGTTTTCAACATTTTTGTAGGCTTAAGATGTATTTTAAGTCTTTTTTTTTGAGATGCCAACATTTTCTGATCTTTCAGGGTTGTAGGATGCATTTTTTGTGCCAAAAATATTTTTAGGAATTTCAGTGGTCTGGGATGTGGGTTAGTGCCACTTTCAGGCTGCAAATGTTTTTGGGACATTCAGAGCTCTCTGACACCGATTTTGGCCCACCAACATTTTCTGGACTTTAGGGGGTCTAGGATGCCTGTAAACCCCTTTTTTCGGCCTCCAAAGTGTTCAACATTTGTGCAGGCCTAAGAAGCATTTTAAGTCCTTTTTTTGAGCTGCCAACATTTTCTGATCTTTCAGGGTTGTAGGATGCATTTTTTGTGGCAAAAATATTTTTGGGAATTTCAGTGGTCTAGGATGCGGGTTAATGCCCCTTTCAGGCTGCAAATGTTTTTGGGACATTCAAGGCTCTCTGACACCATTTTTGGGCCACCAACATTTTCTGGACTTTAGGGGGTCGAGGATGCCTGTAAACCCCTTTTTTGGTCCTTCAAAGTTTTCAACATTTTTACAGGCCTAAGATGCACTTTAAGGCCTTTTTTGGGCTGCTAACATATTCTGAGCTTCATGGGTGTAGTATTCATTTTTTGTGCCAAAAATATTTTTGGGAATGTCAGAGGTCTAGGATGCAGGTTAATGCCCGTTTCACTCTGCAAATGTTTTTGGGACATTCAGGGCTCTCTGACACCATTTTTGGGCCACCAACATTTTCTGGACTTTAGGGGGTCTAGGATGCCTGTAAACCCCTTTTTTGGTCCTTCAAAGTTTTCAACATTTTTGCAGGCCTAAAATGCATTTTAAGGCATTTTTGGGCTGCTAGCATTTTCAGAACTTTCAGGGGTGTAGTATGCATTTTTTGTGCCAAAAATATTTTTGGGAATTTCAGTGGTCTAGGATGCGGGTTAATGCCCCTTTGAGGCTGCAAATGTTTTTGGGACATTCAGAGCTCTCTGACACAGATTTTGGCCCACCAACATTTTCTGGACTTTAGGGGGTCTAGGATGCCTGTAAACCCCTTTTTTCGACCTCCAAAGTTTTCAACATTTGTGCAGGCCTAAGAAGCATTTTAAGTCCTTTTTTTGAGCTGCCAACATTTTCTGATCTTTCAGGGTTGTAGGATGAATTTTTTGTGCCAAAAATATTTTGGGGAATTTCAGTGGTCTAGGATGCGACTTAATGCCCCTTTCAGGCTGCAAATCTGTTTGGGACATTCAGAGCTCTCTGACACTGTTTTTGGGCCACCAACATTTTCTGGACTTTAGGGGGTCTAGGATGCCTGTAAACCCCTTTTTTGGTCCTTCAAAGTTTTCAACATGTTTGCAGGCCTAAAATGTATTTTAAGGCATTTTTGGGCTGCTAACATTTTCAGAACTTTCAGGGGTGTAGTATGCATTTTTTGTGCCAAAAATATTTTTGGGAATTTCAGTGGTCTAGGATGCGGGTTAATGCCCGTTTCACTCTGCAAATGTTTTTGGAGCATTCAGGGCTCTCTGACACCATTTTTGGGCCACCAACATTTTCTGGACTTTAGGGGGTCTAGGATGCCTGTAAACCCCTTTTTTGGTTCTTCAAAGTTTTCAACATTTTTGCAGGCCTAAAATGCATTTTAAGGCCTTTTTTGGGCTGCTAACATATTCTGAGCTTCATGGGTGTAGGATGCATTTTTCGTGCCAAAAATATTTTTGGGAATTTCAGTGGTCTAGGATGCGGGTTAATGCCCCTTTGAGGCTGCAAATGTTTTTGGGACATTCAGAGATCTCTGATACAGATTTTGGCCCACCAACATTTTCTGGACTTTAGGGGGTCTAGGATGCCTCTAAGCCCCTTTTTTGGTCCTTCAAAGTTTTCAACATTTTTGCAGGCCTAAAATGCATTCTAAGGCATTTTTGGGCTGCTAACATTTTCTGAGCTTCACGGGTATAGGTTGCATTTTTCGTGCCAAAAATATTTTTTGAAGTTTCAGTGGTCTAGGATGCGGGTTAATGCCCCTTTGAGGCTGCAAATGTTTTTGGGACATTCAGAGATCTCTGATACAGATTTTGGCCCACCAACATTTTCTGGACTTTAGGGGGTCTAGGATGCCTGTAAACCCCTTTTTTGGTCCTTCAAAGTTTTCAACATTTTTGCAGGCCTAAAATGCATTTTAAGGCATTTTTGGGCTGCTAACATTTTCAGAACTTTCAGGGGTGTAGTATGCATTTTTTGTGCCAAAAATATTTTTGTGAATTTCAGTGGTCTAGGATGCGGGTTAATGCCCCTTTGAGGCTGCAAATGTTTTTGGGACATTCAGGGCTCTCTTTCACCATTTTTGGGCCACCAACATTTTCTGGACTTTAGGGGGTCTAGGATGCCTGTAAACCCCTTTTTTGGTCCTTCAAAGTTTTCAACATTTTTGCAGGCCTAAAATGCATTTTAAGGCCTTAATTGGGCTGCTAACATATTCTGAGCTTCAGGGGTATAGGTTGCATTTTTCATGCCAAAAATATTTTGGGGAATTTCAGTGGTCTAGGATGCGGGTTAATGCCCCTTTCAGGCTGCAAATGTTTTTGGGACATTCAGGACTCTCTGACACCATTTTTGGGCCACCAACATTTTCTGGACTTTAGGGGGTCTAGGATGCCTGTAAACCCCTTTTTTGGTCCTTCAAAGTTTTCAACATTTTTGCAGGCCTAAAATGCATTTTAAGGCATTTTTGGGCTGCTAACATTTTCAGAACTTTCAGGGGTGTAGTATGCATTTTTTGTGCCAAAAATATTTTTGGGAATTTCAGTGGTCTAGGATGCGGGTTAATGCCCCTTTGAGGCTGCAAATGTTTTTGGGACATTCAGAGCTCTCTGACACAGATTTTGGCCCACCAACATTTTCTGGACTTTAGGGGGTCTAGGATGCCTGTAAACCCCTATTTTCGACCTCCAAAGTTTTCAACATTTGTGCAGGCCTAAGAAGCATTTTAAGTCCTTTTTTTGAGCTGCCAACATTTTCTGATCTTTCAGGGTTGTAGGATGAATTTTTTGTGCCAAAAATATTTTGGGGAATTTCAGTGGTCTAGGATGCGACTTAATGCCCCTTTCAGGCTGCAAATCTGTTTGGGACATTCAGAGCTCTCTGACACTGTTTTTGGGCCACCAACATTTTCTGGACTTTAGGGGGTCTAGGATGCCTGTAAACCCCTTTTTTCCACCTCCAAAGTTTTCTATATTTTTGCAGGCCTAAGATGCACTTTAAGGCATTTTTGGGCTGCTAACATTTTCAGAACTTTCAGGGGTGTAGTATGCATTTTTTGTGCCAAAAATATTTTTGGGAATTTCAGTGGTCTAGGATGTGGGTTAATGCCCGTTTCACTCTGCAAATGTTTTTGGGGCATTCAGAGCTCTCTGACACAGATTTTGGCCCACCAACATTTTCTGGACTTTAGGGGGTCTAGGATGCCTGTAAACCCCTTCTTTGGGCCTCCAAAGTTTTCAACATTTTTGCAGGCATAAAATGCATTTTAAGGTCTTTTTTGGGCTGCTAACATATTCTGAGCTTCAGGGGTATAGGTTGCATTTTTCGTGCCAAAAATATTTTTTGGAGTTTCAGTGGTCTAGGATGCGGGTTAATGCCCCCTTCAGGCTGCAAATGTTTTGGGACATTCAGAGCTCTCTGACACAGATTTTGGCCCACCAACATTTTCTGGACTTTAGGGGTCTAGGATGCCTGTAAACCCCTTTTTTGGTCCTTCAAAGTTTTCAACATGTTTGCAGGCCTAAAATGCATTTTAAGGCATTTTTGGGCTGCTAACATTTTCAGAACTTTCAGGGGTGTAGTATGCATTTTTTGTGCCAAAAATATTTTTGGGAATGTCAGAGGTTTAGGATGCGGGTTAATGCCCGTTTCACTCTGCAAATGTTATTGGGACATTCAGAGCTCTCTGACACCATTTTTGGGCCACAACCATTTTCTGGACTTTAGGGGGTCTAGGATGCCTCTAAGCCCCTTTTTTGGTCCTTCAAAGTTTTCAACATTTTTGCAGGCCTAAAATGCATTCTAAGGCATTTTTGGGCTACTAACATTTTCTGAGCTTCAGGGGTATAGGTTGCATTTTTCGTGCCAAAAATATTTTTTGGAGTTTCAGTGGTCTAGGATGCGGGTTAATGCCCCTTTGAGGCTGCAAATGTTTTTGGGACATTCAGAGATCTCTGATACAGATTTTGGCCCACCAACATTTTCTGGACTTTAGGGGGTCTAGGATGCCTGTAAACCCCTTTTTTGGTCCTTCAAAGTTTTCAACATTTTTGCAGGCCTAAAATGCATTTTAAGGCATTTTTGGGCTGCTAACATTTTCAGAACTTTCAGGGGTGTAGTATGCATTTTTTGTGCCAAAAATATTTTTGTGAATTTCAGTGGTCTAGGATGCGGGTTAATGCCCCTTTGAGGCTGCAAATGTTTTTGGGACATTCAGGGCTCTCTTTCACCATTTTTGGGCCACCAACATTTTCTGGACTTTAGGGGGTCTAGGATGCCTGTAAACCCCTTTTTTGGTCCTTCAAAGTTTTCAACATTTTTGCAGGCCTAAAATGCATTTTAAGGCCTTAATTGGGCTGCTAACATATTCTGAGCTTCAGGGGTATAGGTTGCATTTTTCATGCCAAAAATATTTTGGGGAATTTCAGTGGTCTAGGATGCGGGTTAATGCCCCTTTCAGGCTGCAAATGTTTTTGGGACATTCAGGACTCTCTGACACCATTTTCGGGCCACCAACATTTTCTGGACTTTAGGGGTCTAGGATGCCTGTAAACCCCTTTTTTGGTCCTTCAAAGTTTTCAACATGTTTGCAGGCCCAAAATGCATTTTAAGGCATTTTTGGGCTGCTAACATTTTCAGAACTTTCAGGGGTGTAGTATGCATTTTTTGTGCCAAAAATATTTTTGGGAATGTCAGAGGTTTAGGATGCGGGTTAATGCCCGTTTCACTCTGCAAATGTTATTGGGACATTCAGGGCTCTCTGACACCATTTTTGGGCCACCAACATTTTCTGGACTTTAGGGGGTCTAGGATACCTGTAAACCCCTTTTTTGGTTCTTCAAAGTTTTCAACATTTTTGCAGGCCTAAAATGCATTTTAAGGCCTTTTTTGGGCTGCTAACATATTCTGAGCTTCATGGGTGTAGGATGCATTTTTCGTGCCAAAAATATTTTTGGGAATTTCAGTGGTCTAGGATGCGGGTTAATGCCCCTTTGAGGCTGCAAATGTTTTTGGGACATTCAGAGCTCTCTGACACAGATTTTGGCCCACCAACATTTTCTGGACTTTAGGGGGTCTAGGATGCCTGTAAACCCCTTTTTTCGACCTCCAAAGTTTTCAACATTTGTGCAGGCCTAAGAAGCATTTTAAGTCCTTTTTTTGAGCTGCCAACATTTTCTGATCTTTCAGGGTTGTAGGATGAATTTTTTGTGCCAAAAATATTTTGGGGAATTTCAGTGGTCTAGGATGCGACTTAATGCCCCTTTCAGGCTGCAAATCTGTTTGGGACATTCAGAGCTCTCTGACACTGTTTTTGGGCCACCAACATTTTCTGGACTTTAGGGGGTCTAGGATGCCTGTAAACCCCTTTTTTGGTCCTTCAAAGTTTTCAACATGTTTGCAGGCCTAAAATGTATTTTAAGGCATTTTTGGGCTGCTAACATTTTCAGAACTTTCAGGGGTGTAGTATGCATTTTTTGTGCCAAAAATATTTTTGGGAATTTCAGTGGTCTAGGATGCGGGTTAATGCCCGTTTCACTCTGCAAATGTTTTTGGAGCATTCAGGGCTCTCTGACACCATTTTTGGGCCACCAACATTTTCTGGACTTTAGGGGGTCTAGGATGCCTGTAAACCCCTTTTTTGGTTCTTCAAAGTTTTCAACATTTTTGCAGGCCTAAAATGCATTTTAAGGCCTTTTTTGGGCTGCTAACATATTCTGAGCTTCATGGGTGTAGGATGCATTTTTCGTGCCAAAAATATTTTTGGGAATTTCAGTGGTCTAGGATGCGGGTTAATGCCCCTTTGAGGCTGCAAATGTTTTTGGGACATTCAGAGATCTCTGATACAGATTTTGGCCCACCAACATTTTCTGGACTTTAGGGGGTCTAGGATGCCTCTAAGCCCCTTTTTTGGTCCTTCAAAGTTTTCAACATTTTTGCAGGCCTAAAATGCATTCTAAGGCATTTTTGGGCTGCTAACATTTTCTGAGCTTCAGGGGTATAGGTTGCATTTTTCGTGCCAAAAATATTTTTTGGAGTTTCAGTGGTCTAGGATGCGGGTTAATGCCCCTTTGAGGCTGCAAATGTTTTTGGGACATTCAGAGATCTCTGATACAGATTTTGGCCCACCAACATTTTCTGGACTTTAGGGGGTCTAGGATGCCTGTAAACCCCTTTTTTGGTCCTTCAAAGTTTTCAACATTTTTGCAGGCCTAAAATGCATTTTAAGGCATTTTTGGGCTGCTAACATTTTCAGAACTTTCAGGGGTGTAGTATGCATTTTTTGTGCCAAAAATATTTTTGTGAATTTCAGTGGTCTAGGATGCGGGTTAATGCCCCTTTGAGGCTGCAAATGTTTTTGGGACATTCAGGGCTCTCTTTCACCATTTTTGGGCCACCAACATTTTCTGGACTTTAGGGGGTCTAGGATGCCTGTAAACCCCTTTTTTGGTCCTTCAAAGTTTTCAACATTTTTGCAGGCCTAAAATGCATTTTAAGGCCTTAATTGGGCTGCTAACATATTCTGAGCTTCAGGGGTATAGGTTGCATTTTTCATGCCAAAAATATTTTGGGGAATTTCAGTGGTCTAGGATGCGGGTTAATGCCCCTTTCAGGCTGCAAATGTTTTTGGGACATTCAGGACTCTCTGACACCATTTTTGGGCCACCAACATTTTCTGGACTTTAGGGGGTCTAGGATGCCTGTAAACCCCTTTTTTGGTCCTTCAAAGTTTTCAACATTTTTGCAGGCCTAAAATGCATTTTAAGGCCTTAATTGGGCTGCTAACATATTCTGAGCTTCAGGGGTATAGGTTGCATTTTTCATGCCAAAAATATTTTGGGGAATTTCAGTGGTCTAGGATGCGGGTTAATGCCCCTTTCAGGCTGCAAATGTTTTTGGGACATTCAGGACTCTCTGACACCATTTTCGGGCCACCAACATTTTCTGGACTTTAGGGGTCTAGGATGCCTGTAAACCCCTTTTTTGGTCCTTCAAAGTTTTCAACATTTTTGCAGGCCTAAAATGCATTTTAAGGCATTTTTGGGCTGCTAGCATTTTCAGAACTTTCAGGGGTGTAGTATGCATTTTTTGTGCCAAAAATATTTTTGGGAATTTCAGTGGTCTAGGATGCGGGTTAATGCCCCTTTGAGGCTGCAAATGTTTTTGGGACATTCAGAGCTCTCTGACACAGATTTTGGCCCACCAACATTTTCTGGACTTTAGGGGGTCTAGGATGCCTGTAAACCCCTTTTTTCGACCTCCAAAGTTTTCAACATTTGTGCAGGCCTAAGAAGCATTTTAAGTCCTTTTTTTGAGCTGCCAACATTTTCTGATCTTTCAGGGTTGTAGGATGAATTTTTTGTGCCAAAAATATTTTGGGGAATTTCAGTGGTCTAGGATGCGACTTAATGCCCCTTTCAGGCTGCAAATCTGTTTGGGACATTCAGAGCTCTCTGACACTGTTTTTGGGCCACCAACATTTTCTGGACTTTAGGGGGTCTAGGATGCCTGTAAACCCCTTTTTTGGTCCTTCAAAGTTTTCAACATGTTTGCAGGCCTAAAATGTATTTTAAGGCATTTTTGGGCTGCTAACATTTTCAGAACTTTCAGGGGTGTAGTATGCATTTTTTGTGCCAAAAATATTTTTGGGAATTTCAGTGGTCTAGGATGCGGGTTAATGCCCGTTTCACTCTGCAAATGTTTTTGGAGCATTCAGGGCTCTCTGACACCATTTTTGGGCCACCAACATTTTCTGGACTTTAGGGGGTCTAGGATGCCTGTAAACCCCTTTTTTGGTTCTTCAAAGTTTTCAACATTTTTGCAGGCCTAAAATGCATTTTAAGGCCTTTTTTGGGCTGCTAACATATTCTGAGCTTCATGGGTGTAGGATGCATTTTTCGTGCCAAAAATATTTTTGGGAATTTCAGTGGTCTAGGATGCGGGTTAATGCCCCTTTGAGGCTGCAAATGTTTTTGGGACATTCAGAGATCTCTGATACAGATTTTGGCCCACCAACATTTTCTGGACTTTAGGGGGTCTAGGATGCCTCTAAGCCCCTTTTTTGGTCCTTCAAAGTTTTCAACATTTTTGCAGGCCTAAAATGCATTCTAAGGCATTTTTGGGCTGCTAACATTTTCTGAGCTTCACGGGTATAGGTTGCATTTTTCGTGCCAAAAATATTTTTTGAAGTTTCAGTGGTCTAGGATGCGGGTTAATGCCCCTTTGAGGCTGCAAATGTTTTTGGGACATTCAGAGATCTCTGATACAGATTTTGGCCCACCAACATTTTCTGGACTTTAGGGGGTCTAGGATGCCTGTAAACCCCTTTTTTGGTCCTTCAAAGTTTTCAACATTTTTGCAGGCCTAAAATGCATTTTAAGGCATTTTTGGGCTGCTAACATTTTCAGAACTTTCAGGGGTGTAGTATGCATTTTTTGTGCCAAAAATATTTTTGTGAATTTCAGTGGTCTAGGATGCGGGTTAATGCCCCTTTGAGGCTGCAAATGTTTTTGGGACATTCAGGGCTCTCTTTCACCATTTTTGGGCCACCAACATTTTCTGGACTTTAGGGGGTCTAGGATGCCTGTAAACCCCTTTTTTGGTCCTTCAAAGTTTTCAACATTTTTGCAGGCCTAAAATGCATTTTAAGGCCTTAATTGGGCTGCTAACATATTCTGAGCTTCAGGGGTATAGGTTGCATTTTTCATGCCAAAAATATTTTGGGGAATTTCAGTGGTCTAGGATGCGGGTTAATGCCCCTTTCAGGCTGCAAATGTTTTTGGGACATTCAGGACTCTCTGACACCATTTTTGGGCCACCAACATTTTCTGGACTTTAGGGGGTCTAGGATGCCTGTAAACCCCTTTTTTGGTCCTTCAAAGTTTTCAACATTTTTGCAGGCCTAAAATGCATTTTAAGGCATTTTTGGGCTGCTAACATTTTCAGAACTTTCAGGGGTGTAGTATGCATTTTTTGTGCCAAAAATATTTTTGGGAATTTCAGTGGTCTAGGATGCGGGTTAATGCCCCTTTGAGGCTGCAAATGTTTTTGGGACATTCAGAGCTCTCTGACACAGATTTTGGCCCACCAACATTTTCTGGACTTTAGGGGGTCTAGGATGCCTGTAAACCCCTATTTTCGACCTCCAAAGTTTTCAACATTTGTGCAGGCCTAAGAAGCATTTTAAGTCCTTTTTTTGAGCTGCCAACATTTTCTGATCTTTCAGGGTTGTAGGATGAATTTTTTGTGCCAAAAATATTTTGGGGAATTTCAGTGGTCTAGGATGCGACTTAATGCCCCTTTCAGGCTGCAAATCTGTTTGGGACATTCAGAGCTCTCTGACACTGTTTTTGGGCCACCAACATTTTCTGGACTTTAGGGGGTCTAGGATGCCTGTAAACCCCTTTTTTCCACCTCCAAAGTTTTCTATATTTTTGCAGGCCTAAGATGCACTTTAAGGCATTTTTGGGCTGCTAACATTTTCAGAACTTTCAGGGGTGTAGTATGCATTTTTTGTGCCAAAAATATTTTTGGGAATTTCAGTGGTCTAGGATGTGGGTTAATGCCCGTTTCACTCTGCAAATGTTTTTGGGGCATTCAGAGCTCTCTGACACAGATTTTGGCCCACCAACATTTTCTGGACTTTAGGGGGTCTAGGATGCCTGTAAACCCCTTCTTTGGGCCTCCAAAGTTTTCAACATTTTTGCAGGCATAAAATGCATTTTAAGGTCTTTTTTGGGCTGCTAACATATTCTGAGCTTCAGGGGTATAGGTTGCATTTTTCGTGCCAAAAATATTTTTTGGAGTTTCAGTGGTCTAGGATGCGGGTTAATGCCCCCTTCAGGCTGCAAATGTTTTGGGACATTCAGAGCTCTCTGACACAGATTTTGGCCCACCAACATTTTCTGGACTTTAGGGGTCTAGGATGCCTGTAAACCCCTTTTTTGGTCCTTCAAAGTTTTCAACATGTTTGCAGGCCTAAAATGCATTTTAAGGCATTTTTGGGCTGCTAACATTTTCAGAACTTTCAGGGGTGTAGTATGCATTTTTTGTGCCAAAAATATTTTTGGGAATGTCAGAGGTTTAGGATGCGGGTTAATGCCCGTTTCACTCTGCAAATGTTATTGGGACATTCAGAGCTCTCTGACACCATTTTTGGGCCACAACCATTTTCTGGACTTTAGGGGGTCTAGGATGCCTCTAAGCCCCTTTTTTGGTCCTTCAAAGTTTTCAACATTTTTGCAGGCCTAAAATGCATTCTAAGGCATTTTTGGGCTACTAACATTTTCTGAGCTTCAGGGGTATAGGTTGCATTTTTCGTGCCAAAAATATTTTTTGGAGTTTCAGTGGTCTAGGATGCGGGTTAATGCCCCTTTGAGGCTGCAAATGTTTTTGGGACATTCAGAGATCTCTGATACAGATTTTGGCCCACCAACATTTTCTGGACTTTAGGGGGTCTAGGATGCCTGTAAACCCCTTTTTTGGTCCTTCAAAGTTTTCAACATTTTTGCAGGCCTAAAATGCATTTTAAGGCATTTTTGGGCTGCTAACATTTTCAGAACTTTCAGGGGTGTAGTATGCATTTTTTGTGCCAAAAATATTTTTGTGAATTTCAGTGGTCTAGGATGCGGGTTAATGCCCCTTTGAGGCTGCAAATGTTTTTGGGACATTCAGGGCTCTCTTTCACCATTTTTGGGCCACCAACATTTTCTGGACTTTAGGGGGTCTAGGATGCCTGTAAACCCCTTTTTTGGTCCTTCAAAGTTTTCAACATTTTTGCAGGCCTAAAATGCATTTTAAGGCCTTAATTGGGCTGCTAACATATTCTGAGCTTCAGGGGTATAGGTTGCATTTTTCATGCCAAAAATATTTTGGGGAATTTCAGTGGTCTAGGATGCGGGTTAATGCCCCTTTCAGGCTGCAAATGTTTTTGGGACATTCAGGACTCTCTGACACCATTTTCGGGCCACCAACATTTTCTGGACTTTAGGGGTCTAGGATGCCTGTAAACCCCTTTTTTGGTCCTTCAAAGTTTTCAACATGTTTGCAGGCCCAAAATGCATTTTAAGGCATTTTTGGGCTGCTAACATTTTCAGAACTTTCAGGGGTGTAGTATGCATTTTTTGTGCCAAAAATATTTTTGGGAATGTCAGAGGTTTAGGATGCGGGTTAATGCCCGTTTCACTCTGCAAATGTTATTGGGACATTCAGGGCTCTCTGACACCATTTTTGGGCCACCAACATTTTCTGGACTTTAGGGGGTCTAGGATACCTGTAAACCCCTTTTTTGGTTCTTCAAAGTTTTCAACATTTTTGCAGGCCTAAAATGCATTTTAAGGCCTTTTTTGGGCTGCTAACATATTCTGAGCTTCATGGGTGTAGGATGCATTTTTCGTGCCAAAAATATTTTTGGGAATTTCAGTGGTCTAGGATGCGGGTTAATGCCCCTTTGAGGCTGCAAATGTTTTTGGGACATTCAGAGCTCTCTGACACAGATTTTGGCCCACCAACATTTTCTGGACTTTAGGGGGTCTAGGATGCCTGTAAACCCCTTTTTTCGACCTCCAAAGTTTTCAACATTTGTGCAGGCCTAAGAAGCATTTTAAGTCCTTTTTTTGAGCTGCCAACATTTTCTGATCTTTCAGGGTTGTAGGATGAATTTTTTGTGCCAAAAATATTTTGGGGAATTTCAGTGGTCTAGGATGCGACTTAATGCCCCTTTCAGGCTGCAAATCTGTTTGGGACATTCAGAGCTCTCTGACACTGTTTTTGGGCCACCAACATTTTCTGGACTTTAGGGGGTCTAGGATGCCTGTAAACCCCTTTTTTGGTCCTTCAAAGTTTTCAACATGTTTGCAGGCCTAAAATGTATTTTAAGGCATTTTTGGGCTGCTAACATTTTCAGAACTTTCAGGGGTGTAGTATGCATTTTTTGTGCCAAAAATATTTTTGGGAATTTCAGTGGTCTAGGATGCGGGTTAATGCCCGTTTCACTCTGCAAATGTTTTTGGAGCATTCAGGGCTCTCTGACACCATTTTTGGGCCACCAACATTTTCTGGACTTTAGGGGGTCTAGGATGCCTGTAAACCCCTTTTTTGGTTCTTCAAAGTTTTCAACATTTTTGCAGGCCTAAAATGCATTTTAAGGCCTTTTTTGGGCTGCTAACATATTCTGAGCTTCATGGGTGTAGGATGCATTTTTCGTGCCAAAAATATTTTTGGGAATTTCAGTGGTCTAGGATGCGGGTTAATGCCCCTTTGAGGCTGCAAATGTTTTTGGGACATTCAGAGATCTCTGATACAGATTTTGGCCCACCAACATTTTCTGGACTTTAGGGGGTCTAGGATGCCTCTAAGCCCCTTTTTTGGTCCTTCAAAGTTTTCAACATTTTTGCAGGCCTAAAATGCATTCTAAGGCATTTTTGGGCTGCTAACATTTTCTGAGCTTCAGGGGTATAGGTTGCATTTTTCGTGCCAAAAATATTTTTTGGAGTTTCAGTGGTCTAGGATGCGGGTTAATGCCCCTTTGAGGCTGCAAATGTTTTTGGGACATTCAGAGATCTCTGATACAGATTTTGGCCCACCAACATTTTCTGGACTTTAGGGGGTCTAGGATGCCTGTAAACCCCTTTTTTGGTCCTTCAAAGTTTTCAACATTTTTGCAGGCCTAAAATGCATTTTAAGGCATTTTTGGGCTGCTAACATTTTCAGAACTTTCAGGGGTGTAGTATGCATTTTTTGTGCCAAAAATATTTTTGTGAATTTCAGTGGTCTAGGATGCGGGTTAATGCCCCTTTGAGGCTGCAAATGTTTTTGGGACATTCAGGGCTCTCTTTCACCATTTTTGGGCCACCAACATTTTCTGGACTTTAGGGGGTCTAGGATGCCTGTAAACCCCTTTTTTGGTCCTTCAAAGTTTTCAACATTTTTGCAGGCCTAAAATGCATTTTAAGGCCTTAATTGGGCTGCTAACATATTCTGAGCTTCAGGGGTATAGGTTGCATTTTTCATGCCAAAAATATTTTGGGGAATTTCAGTGGTCTAGGATGCGGGTTAATGCCCCTTTCAGGCTGCAAATGTTTTTGGGACATTCAGGACTCTCTGACACCATTTTTGGGCCACCAACATTTTCTGGACTTTAGGGGGTCTAGGATGCCTGTAAACCCCTTTTTTGGTCCTTCAAAGTTTTCAACATTTTTGCAGGCCTAAAATGCATTTTAAGGCCTTAATTGGGCTGCTAACATATTCTGAGCTTCAGGGGTATAGGTTGCATTTTTCATGCCAAAAATATTTTGGGGAATTTCAGTGGTCTAGGATGCGGGTTAATGCCCCTTTCAGGCTGCAAATGTTTTTGGGACATTCAGGACTCTCTGACACCATTTTCGGGCCACCAACATTTTCTGGACTTTAGGGGTCTAGGATGCCTGTAAACCCCTTTTTTGGTCCTTCAAAGTTTTCAACATGTTTGCAGGCCCAAAATGCATTTTAAGGCATTTTTGGGCTGCTAACATTTTCAGAACTTTCAGGGGTGTAGTATGCATTTTTTGTGCCAAAAATATTTTTGGGAATGTCAGAGGTTTAGGATGCGGGTTAATGCCCGTTTCACTCTGCAAATGTTATTGGGACATTCAGGGCTCTCTGACACCATTTTTGGGCCACCAACATTTTCTGGACTTTAGGGGGTCTAGGATACCTGTAAACCCCTTTTTTGGTTCTTCAAAGTTTTCAACATTTTTGCAGGCCTAAAATGCATTTTAAGGCCTTTTTTGGGCTGCTAACATATTCTGAGCTTCATGGGTGTAGGATGCATTTTTCGTGCCAAAAATATTTTTGGGAATTTCAGTGGTCTAGGATGCGGGTTAATGCCCCTTTGAGGCTGCAAATGTTTTTGGGACATTCAGAGCTCTCTGACACAGATTTTGGCCCACCAACATTTTCTGGACTTTAGGGGGTCTAGGATGCCTGTAAACCCCTTTTTTCGACCTCCAAAGTTTTCAACATTTGTGCAGGCCTAAGAAGCATTTTAAGTCCTTTTTTTGAGCTGCCAACATTTTCTGATCTTTCAGGGTTGTAGGATGAATTTTTTGTGCCAAAAATATTTTGGGGAATTTCAGTGGTCTAGGATGCGACTTAATGCCCCTTTCAGGCTGCAAATCTGTTTGGGACATTCAGAGCTCTCTGACACTGTTTTTGGGCCATCAACATTTTCTGGACTTTAGGGGGTCTAGGATGCCTGTAAACCCCTTTTTTGGTCCTTCAAAGTTTTCAACATGTTTGCAGGCCTAAAATGTATTTTAAGGCATTTTTGGGCTGCTAACATTTTCAGAACTTTCAGGGGTGTAGTATGCATTTTTTGTGCCAAAAATATTTTTGGGAATTTCAGTGGTCTAGGATGCGGGTTAATGCCCGTTTCACTCTGCAAATGTTTTTGGAGCATTCAGGGCTCTCTGACACCATTTTTGGGCCACCAACATTTTCTGGACTTTAGGGGGTCTAGGATGCCTGTAAACCCCTTTTTTGGTTCTTCAAAGTTTTCAACATTTTTGCAGGCCTAAAATGCATTTTAAGGCCTTTTTTGGGCTGCTAACATATTCTGAGCTTCATGGGTGTAGGATGCATTTTTCGTGCCAAAAATATTTTTGGGAATTTCAGTGGTCTAGGATGCGGGTTAATGCCCCTTTGAGGCTGCAAATGTTTTTGGGACATTCAGAGATCTCTGATACAGATTTTGGCCCACCAACATTTTCTGGACTTTAGGGGGTCTAGGATGCCTCTAAGCCCCTTTTTTGGTCCTTCAAAGTTTTCAACATTTTTGCAGGCCTAAAATGCATTCTAAGGCATTTTTGGGCTGCTAACATTTTCTGAGCTTCAGGGGTATAGGTTGCATTTTTCGTGCCAAAAATATTTTTTGGAGTTTCAGTGGTCTAGGATGCGGGTTAATGCCCCTTTGAGGCTGCAAATGTTTTTGGGACATTCAGAGATCTCTGATACAGATTTTGGCCCACCAACATTTTCTGGACTTTAGGGGGTCTAGGATGCCTGTAAACCCCTTTTTTGGTCCTTCAAAGTTTTCAACATTTTTGCAGGCCTAAAATGCATTTTAAGGCATTTTTGGGCTGCTAACATTTTCAGAACTTTCAGGGGTGTAGTATGCATTTTTTGTGCCAAAAATATTTTTGTGAATTTCAGTGGTCTAGGATGCGGGTTAATGCCCCTTTGAGGCTGCAAATGTTTTTGGGACATTCAGGGCTCTCTTTCACCATTTTTGGGCCACCAACATTTTCTGGACTTTAGGGGGTCTAGGATGCCTGTAAACCCCTTTTTTGGTCCTTCAAAGTTTTCAACATTTTTGCAGGCCTAAAATGCATTTTAAGGCCTTAATTGGGCTGCTAACATATTCTGAGCTTCAGGGGTATAGGTTGCATTTTTCATGCCAAAAATATTTTGGGGAATTTCAGTGGTCTAGGATGCGGGTTAATGCCCCTTTCAGGCTGCAAATGTTTTTGGGACATTCAGGACTCTCTGACACCATTTTTGGGCCACCAACATTTTCTGGACTTTAGGGGGTCTAGGATGCCTGTAAACCCCTTTTTTGGTCCTTCAAAGTTTTCAACATTTTTGCAGGCCTAAAATGCATTTTAAGGCATTTTTGGGCTGCTAACATTTTCAGAACTTTCAGGGGTGTAGTATGCATTTTTTGTGCCAAAAATATTTTTGGGAATTTCAGTGGTCTAGGATGCGGGTTAATGCCCCTTTGAGGCTGCAAATGTTTTTGGGACATTCAGAGCTCTCTGACACAGATTTTGGCCCACCAACATTTTCTGGACTTTAGGGGGTCTAGGATGCCTGTAAACCCCTATTTTCGACCTCCAAAGTTTTCAACATTTGTGCAGGCCTAAGAAGCATTTTAAGTCCTTTTTTTGAGCTGCCAACATTTTCTGATCTTTCAGGGTTGTAGGATGAATTTTTTGTGCCAAAAATATTTTGGGGAATTTCAGTGGTCTAGGATGCGACTTAATGCCCCTTTCAGGCTGCAAATCTGTTTGGGACATTCAGAGCTCTCTGACACTGTTTTTGGGCCACCAACATTTTCTGGACTTTAGGGGGTCTAGGATGCCTGTAAACCCCTTTTTTCCACCTCCAAAGTTTTCTATATTTTTGCAGGCCTAAGATGCACTTTAAGGCATTTTTGGGCTGCTAACATTTTCAGAACTTTCAGGGGTGTAGTATGCATTTTTTGTGCCAAAAATATTTTTGGGAATTTCAGTGGTCTAGGATGTGGGTTAATGCCCGTTTCACTCTGCAAATGTTTTTGGGGCATTCAGAGCTCTCTGACACAGATTTTGGCCAACCAACATTTTCTGGACTTTAGGGGGTCTAGGATGCCTGTAAACCCCTTCTTTGGGCCTCCAAAGTTTTCAACATTTTTGCAGGCATAAAATGCATTTTAAGGTCTTTTTTGGGCTGCTAACATATTCTGAGCTTCAGGGGTATAGGTTGCATTTTTCGTGCCAAAAATATTTTTGGGAGTTTCAGTGGTCTAGGATGCGGGTTAATGCCCCCTTCAGGCTGCAAATGTTTTGGGACATTCAGAGCTCTCTGACACAGATTTTGGCCCACCAACATTTTCTGGACTTTAGGGGTCTAGGATGCCTGTAAACCCCTTTTTTGGTCCTTCAAAGTTTTCAACATGTTTGCAGGCCTAAAATGCATTTTAAGGCATTTTTGGGCTGCTAACATTTTCAGAACTTTCAGGGGTGTAGTATGCATTTTTTGTGCCAAAAATATTTTTGGGAATGTCAGAGGTTTAGGATGCGGGTTAATGCCCGTTTCACTCTGCAAATGTTATTGGGACATTCAGAGCTCTCTGACACCATTTTTGGGCCACAACCATTTTCTGGACTTTAGGGGGTCTAGGATGCCTCTAAGCCCCTTTTTTGGTCCTTCAAAGTTTT
This sequence comes from Ambystoma mexicanum, assembly GCF_040938575.1. NCBI lineage: Eukaryota > Metazoa > Chordata > Amphibia > Caudata > Ambystomatidae > Ambystoma > Ambystoma mexicanum. Next base: position 730,618,001 of record NC_090939.1, on the reverse strand, counting down.
CAACATTTTTGCAGGCCTAAAATGCATTCTAAGGCATTTTTGGGCTGCTAACATTTTCTGAGCTTCAGGGGTATAGGTTGCATTTTTCGTGCCAAAAATATTTTTTGGAGTTTCAGTGGTCTAGGATGCGGGTTAATGCCCCTTTGAGGCTGCAAATGTTTTTGGGACATTCAGAGATCTCTGATACAGATTTTGGCCCACCAACATTTTCTGGACTTTAGGGGGTCTAGGATGCCTGTAAACCCCTTTTTTGGTCCTTCAAAGTTTTCAACATTTTTGCAGGCCTAAAATGCATTTTAAGGCATTTTTGGGCTGCTAACATTTTCAGAACTTTCAGGGGTGTAGGATGCATTTTTTGTGCCAAAAATATTTTTGTGAATTTCAGTGGTCTAGGATGCGGGTTAATGCCCCTTTGAGGCTGCAAATGTTTTTGGGACATTCAGGGCTCTCTTTCACCATTTTTGGGCCACCAACATTTTCTGGACTTTAGGGGGTCTAGGATGCCTGTAAACCCCTTTTTTGGTCCTTCAAAGTTTTCAACATTTTTGCAGGCCTAAAATGCATTTTAAGGCCTTAATTGGGCTGCTAACATATTCTGAGCTTCAGGGGTATAGGTTGCATTTTTCATGCCAAAAATATTTTGGGGAATTTCAGTGGTCTAGGATGCGGGTTAATGCCCCTTTCAGGCTGCAAATGTTTTTGGGACATTCAGGACTCTCTGACACCATTTTCGGGCCACCAACATTTTCTGGACTTTAGGGGTCTAGGATGCCTGTAAACCCCTTTTTTGGTCCTTCAAAGTTTTCAACATGTTTGCAGGCCCAAAATGCATTTTAAGGCATTTTTGGGCTGCTAACATTTTCAGAACTTTCAGGGGTGTAGTATGCATTTTTTGTGCCAAAAATATTTTTGGGAATGTCAGAGGTTTAGGATGCGGGTTAATGCCCGTTTCACTCTGCAAATGTTATTGGGACATTCAGGGCTCTCTGACACCATTTTTGGGCCACCAACATTTTCTGGACTTTAGGGGGTCTAGGATACCTGTAAACCCCTTTTTTGGTTCTTCAAAGTTTTCAACATTTTTGCAGGCCTAAAATGCATTTTAAGGCCTTTTTTGGGCTGCTAACATATTCTGAGCTTCATGGGTGTAGGATGCATTTTTCGTGCCAAAAATATTTTTGGGAATTTCAGTGGTCTAGGATGCGGGTTAATGCCCCTTTGAGGCTGCAAATGTTTTTGGGACATTCAGAGCTCTCTGACACAGATTTTGGCCCACCAACATTTTCTGGACTTTAGGGGGTCTAGGATGCCTGTAAACCCCTTTTTTGGTCCTTCAAAGTTTTCAACATTTTTGCAGGCCTAAAATGCATTTTAAGGCATTTTTGGGCTGCTAACATTTTCAGAACTTTCAGGGGTGTAGTATGCATTTTTTGTGCCAAAAATATTTTTGGGAATTTCAGTGGTCTAGGATGCGGGTTAATGCCCCTTTGAGGCTGCAAATGTTTTTGGAGCATTCAGGGCTCTCTGACACCATTTTTGGGCCACAACCATTTTCTGGACTTTAGGGGGTCTAGGATGCCTCTAAGCCCCTTTTTCCACCTCCAAAGTTTTCTACATTTTTGCAGGCCTAAGATGCACTTTAAGGCCTTTTTTGGGCTGCTAACATATTCTGAGCTTCATGGGTGTAGTATTCATTTTTTGTGCCAAAAATATTTTTGGGAATGTCAGAGGTCTAGGATGCAGGTTAATGCCCGTTTCACTCTGCAAATGTTTTTGGGACATTCAGGGCTCTCTGACACCATTTTTGGGCCACCAACATTTTCTGGACTTTAGGGGGTCTAGGATGCCTGTAAACCCCTTATTTGGTCCTTCAAAGTTTTCAACATTTTTGCAGGCCTAAAATGCATTTTAAGGCATTTTTGGGCTGCTAACATTTTCAGAACTTTCAGGGGTGTAGTATGCATTTTTTGTGCCAAAAATATTTTTGTGAATTTCAGTGGTCTAGGATGCGGGTTAATGCCCCTTTGAGGCTGCAAATGTTTTTGGAGCATTCAGAGCTCTCTGACACCATTTTTGGGCCACAACCATTTTCTGGACTTTAGGGGGTCTAGGATGCCTCTAAGCCCCTTTTTTCCACCTCCAAAGTTTTCTACATTTTTGCAGGCCTAAGATGCACTTTAAGGCCTTTTTTGGGCTGCTAACATATTCTGAGCTTCATGGGTGTAGTATTCATTTTTTGTGCCAAAAATATTTTTGGGAATGTCAGAGGTCTAGGATGCAGGTTAATGCCCGTTTCACTCTGCAAATGTTTTTGGGACATTCAGGGCTCTCTGACACCATTTTTGGGCCACCAACATTTTCTGGACTTTAGGGGGTCTAGGATGCCTGTAAACCCCTTCTTTGGGCCTCCAAAGTTTTCAACATTTTTGCAGGCATAAAATGCATTTTAAGGTCTTTTCTGGGCTGCTAACATATTCTGAGCTTCAGGGGTATAGGTTGCATTTTTCGTGCCAAAAATATTTTTGGGAGTTTCAGTGGTCTAGGATGCGGGTTAATGCCCCCTTCAGGCTGCAAATGTTTTGGGACATTCAGAGCTCTCTGACACAGATTTTGGCCCACCAACATTTTCTGGACTTTAGGGGTCTAGGATGCCTGTAAACCCCTTTTTTGGTCCTTCAAAGTTTTCAACATGTTTGCAGGCCTAAAATGCATTTTAAGGCATTTTTGGGCTGCTAACATTTTCAGAACTTTCAGGGGTGTAGTATGCATTTTTTGTGCCAAAAATATTTTTGGGAATGTCAGAGGTTTAGGATGCGGGTTAATGCCCGTTTCACTATGCAAATGTTATTGGGACATTCAGGGCTCTCTGACACCATTTTTGGGCCACCAACATTTTCTGGACTTTAGGGGGTCTAGGATGCCTGTAAACCTCTTTTTTGGTCCTTCAAAGTTTTCAACATTTTTGCAGGCCTAAAATGCATTTTAAGGCCTTTTTTGGGCTGCTAACATATTCTGAGCTTTCAGGGGTGTAGGATGCATTTTTCGTGGCAAAAATATTTTTGGGAATTTCAGTGGTCTAGGATGCGAGTTAATGCCCCTTTCAGGCTGACAATGTTTTTGGGACATTCAGAGCTCTCTGACACAGATTTTGGCCCACCAACATTTTCTGGACTTTAGGGGTCTAGGATGCCTGTAAACCCCTTTTTTGGTTCTTCAAAGTTTTCAACATTTTTGCAGGCCTAAAATGCATTTTAAGGCCTTTTTTGGGCTGCTAACATATTGTGAGCTTCATGGGTGTAAGATGTATTTTTCGTGCCAAAAATATTTTTGGGAATTGCAGTGGTCTAGGATGCGGGTTAATGCCCCTTTGAGGCTGCAAATGTTTTTGGGACATTCAGAGCTCTCTGACACAGATTTTGGCCCACCAACATTTTCTGGACTTTAGGGGGTCTAGGATGCCTGTAAACCCCTTTTTTGGTCCTTCAAAGTTTTCAACATTTTTGCAGGCCTAAAATGCATTTTAAGGCATTTTTGGGCTGCTAACATTTTCAGAACATTCAGGGGTGTAGTATGCATTTTTCGTGGCAAAAATATTTTTGGGAATTTCAGTGGTCTAGGATGCGAGTTAATGCCCCTTTCAGGCTGACAATGTTTTTGGGACATTCAGAGCTCTCTGACACAGATTTTGGCCCACCAACATTTTCTGGACTTTAGGGGGTCTAGGATGCCTGTAAACCCCTTTTTTGGTCCTTCAAAGTTTTCAACATTTTTGCAGGCCTAAAATGCATTTTAAGGCATTTTTGGGCTGCTAACATTTTCAGAACATGCAGGGGTGTAGTATGCATTTTTTGTGGCAAAAATATTTTTGGGCATTTCAGTGGTCTAGGATGCGGGTTTGCCCCTTTCAGGCTGCAAATGTTTTTGGGACATTCAAGGCTCTCTGACACCATTTTTGGGCCACCAACATTTTCTGGACTTTAGGGGGTCTAGGATGCCTGTAAACCCCTTTTTTGGTTCTTCAAAGTTTTCAACATTTTTGCAGGCCTAAAATGCATTTTAAGGCCTTTTTTGGGCTGCTAACATATTGTGAGCTTCATGGGTGTAAGATGTATTTTTCGTGCCAAAAATATTTTTGGGAATTGCAGTGGTCTAGGATGCGGGTTAATGCCCCTTTGAGGCTGCAAATGTTTTTGGGACATTCAGAGCTCTCTGACACAGATTTTGGCCCACCAACATTTTCTGGACTTTAGGGGGTCTAGGATGCCTGTAAACCCCTTTTTTGGTCCTTCAAAGTTTTCAACATTTTTGCAGGCCTAAAATGCATTTTAAGGCATTTTTGGGCTGCTAACATTTTCAGAACTTTCAGGGGTGTAGTATGCATTTTTTGTGCCAAAAATATTTTTGTGAATTTCAGTGGTCTAGGATGCGGGTTAATGCCCCTTTGAGGCTGCAAATGTTTTTGGGACATTCAGGGCTCTCTTTCACCATTTTTGGGCCACCAACATTTTCTGGACTTTAGGGGGTCTAGGATGCCTGTAAACCCCTTTTTTGGTCCTTCAAAGTTTTCAACATTTTTGCAGGCCTAAAATGCATTTTAAGGCCTTAATTGGGCTGCTAACATATTCTGAGCTTCAGGGGTATAGGTTGCATTTTTCATGCCAAAAATATTTTGGGGAATTTCAGTGGTCTAGGATGCGGCTTAATGCCCCTTTCAGGCTGCAAATGTTTTTGGGACATTCAGAGCTCTCTGACCGATTTTGGCCCACCAACATTTTCTGGACTTTAGGGGGTCTAGGATGCCTGTAAACCCCTTTTTTGGGCCTCCAAAGTTTTCAACATTTTTGCAGGCCTAAAATGCATTTGAAGGCCTTTTTTGGGCTGCTAACATATTCTGAGCTTCATGGGTGTAGGATGCATTTTTCGTGCCAAAAATATTTTTGGGAATTTCAGTGGTCTAGGATGCGGGTTAATGCCGCTTTGAGGCTGCAAATGTTTTTGGGACATTCAGAGCTCTCTGACACAGATTTTGGCCCACCAACATTTTCTGGACTTTAGGGGGTCTAGGATGCCTCTAAACCCCTTTTTTCGGCCTCCAAAGTTTTCAACATGTTTGCAGGCCTAAAATGCATTTTAATATCTTTTTTGGGCTGCTAACATATTCTGAGCTTCATGGGTGTAGTATTCATTTTTTGTGCGAAAAATATTTTTGGAAATGTCAGAGGTCTAGGATGCGGGTTAATGCCCCTTTCAGGCTGCAAATGTTTTTGGGACATTCAAGGCTCTCTGACACCATTTTTGGCCCCACCAACATTTTCTGGAATTTAGGGGGTCTAGGATGCCTGTAAACCCCTTTTTTGGTCCTTCAAAGTTTTCAACATTTTTGCAGGCCTAAAATGCATTTTAAGGCATTTTTGGGCTGCTAACATTTTCAGAACTTTCAGGGGTGTAGTATGCATTTTTTGTGCCAAAAATATTTTTGGGCATTTCAGTGGTCTAGGATGCGGGTTAATGCCCCTTTCAGGCTGCAAATGTTTTTGGGACATTCAAGGCTCTCTGACACCATTTTTGAGCCACCAACATTTTCTGGACTTTAGGGGGTCTAGGATGCCTGTAAACCCCTTTTTTGGTCCTTCAAAGTTTTCAACATTTTTACAGGCCTAAAATGCATTTTAAGGCCTTTTTTTTTGGCTGCTAACATATTCTGAGCTTTCAGGGGTGTAGGATGCATTTTTCATGCCAAAAATATTTTTGGGAATTTCAGTGGTCTAGGATGCGGGTTAATGCCCCTTTCAGGCTGCAAATATTTTTGGGACATTCAGGGCTCTCTGACACAGATTTTGGCCCACCAACATTTTCTGGACTTAAGGGGGTCCAGGATGCCTGTAAACCCCTTTTTTGGACCTTCAAAGTTTTCAACATTTTTGTAGGCTTAAGATGCATTTTAAGTCCTTTTTTTGAGATGCCAACATTTTCTGATCTTTCAGGGTTGTAGGATGCATTTTTTGTGCAAAAAATATTTTTGGGAATTTCAGTGGTCTGGGATGTGGGTTAGTGCCACTTTCAGGCTGCAAATGTTTTTGGGACATTCAGACCTCTCTGACACCGATTTTGGCCCACCAACATTTTCTGGACTTTCGGGGGTCTAGGATGCCTGTAAACCCCTTTTTTCTACCTCCAAAGTTTTCAACATTTTTGCAAGCCTAAGAAGCATTTTAAGTCCTTTTTTTGAACTGCAAACATTTTCTGATCTTTCAGGGTTGTAGGATGCATTTTTTGTGGCAAAAATATTTTGGGGAATTTCAGTGGTCTAGGATGCGACTTAATGCCCATTTCAGGCTGCAAATCTGTTTGGGACATTCAGGGCTCTCTGACACTGTTTTTGGGCCACAAACATTTTCTGGACTTTAGGGGGTCTAGGATGCCTGCAAACCCCTTTTTTGGTCCTTCAAAGTTTTCAACATTTTTGCAGGACTAAAATTCATTTTAAGACCTTTTTTTGGGCTACTAACATATTCTGAGCTTTCAGGGGTGTAGGATGCATTTTTCATGCCAAAAATATTTTTGGGAATTTCAGTGGTCTAGGATGCGGGTTAATGCCCGTTTCACTCTGCAAATGTTTTTGGGGCATTCAGAGCTCTCTGACACAGATTTTGGCCCACCAACATTTTCTGGACTTAAGGGGGTCTAGGATGCCTGTAAACCCCTTTTTTGGACCTTCAAAGTTTTCAACATTTTTGTAGGCATAAGATGCATTTTAAGTCCTTTTTTTGAGATGCCAACATTTTCTGATCTTTCAGGATTGTAGGATGCATTTTTTGTGCCAAAAATATTTTTGGGAATTTCAGTGGTCTGGGATGTGGGTTAGTGCCACTTTCAGGCTGCAAATGTTTTTGGGACATTCAGAGCTCTCTGACACCGATTTTGGCCCACCAACATTTTCTGGACTTTCGGGGGTCTAGGATGCCTGTAAACCCCTTTTTTCGGCCTCCAAAGTTTTCAACATTTGTGCAGGCCTAAGAAGCATTTTAAGTCCTTTTTTTGAGCTGCCAACATTTTCTGATCTTTCAGGGTTGTAGGATGCATTTTTTGTGGCAAAAATATTTTGGGGAATTTCAGTGTTCTAGGATGCGACTTAATGCCCCTTTCAGGCTGCAAATCTGTTTGGGACATTCAGAGCTCTCTGACACTGTTTTTGGGCCACAAACATTTTCTGGACTTTAGGGGGTCTAGGATGCCTGTAAACCCCATTTTTGGGCCTCCAAAGTTTTCAAAATTTTTGCAGGCGTAAAATGCATTTTAAGGACTTTTTTGGGCTGCTAACATATTCTGAGCTTCAGGGGTATAGGTTACATTGTTCGTGCCAAAAATATTTTTTGGAGTTTCAGTGGTCTAGGATGCGGGTTAATGCCCCTTTCAGGCTGCAAATGTTTTTGGGACATTCAGCGCTCTCTGACACCATTTTTGGGCCACCACCATTTTCTGGACTTTAGTGGGTCTAGGATGCCTGTAAACCCCTTTTTTGGTCCTTCAAAGTTTTCAACATTTTTGCAGGCCTAAAATTCATTTTAAGGCCTTTTTTGGGCTGCTAACATATTCTGAGCTTTCAGGGGTGTAGGATGCATTTTTCATGCCAAAAATATTTTTGGGAATTTCAGTGGTCTAGGATGCGGGTTAATGCCCGTTTCACTCTGCAAATGTTTTTGGGGCATTCAGAGCTCTCTGACACAGATTTTGGCCCACCAACATTTTCTGGACTTAAGGGGTCTAGGATGCCTGTAAACCCCTTTTTTGGACCTTCAAAGTTTTCAACATTTTTGTAGGCTTAAGATGCATTTTAAGTCCTTTTTTTGAGATGCCAACATTTTCTGATCTTTCAGGGTTGTAGGATGCATTTTTTGTGCCAAAAATATTTTTGGGAATTTCAGTGGTCTGGGATGTGGGTTAGTGCCACTTTCAGGCTGCAAATGTTTTTGGGACATTCAGACCTCTCTGACACCGATTTTGGCCCACCAATATTTTCTGGACTTTCGGGGGTCTAGGATGCCTGTGAACCCCTTTTTTCTACCTCCAAAGTTTTCAACAATTTTGCAAGCCTAAAATGCATTTTAAGGCCTTTTTTTGAGATGCCAACATTTTCTGATCTTTCAGGGTTGTAGGATGCATTTTTTGTGCCAAAAATATTTTTGGGAATTTCAGTGGTCTGGGATGTGGGTTAGTGCCACTTTCAGGCTGCAAATGTTTTTGGGACATTCAGAGCTCTCTGACACAGATTTTGGCCCACGAACATTTTCTGGACTTTAGGGGGTCTAGGATGCCTCTAAACCCCTTTTTTCCACCTCCAAAGTTTTCTACATTTTTGCAGGCCTAAGATGCACTTTAAGGCCTTTTCTGGGCTGCTAACATTTTCAGAACTTTGAGGGGTGTAGTATGCATTTTTTGTGCCAAAAATATTTTTGGGAATTTCAGCAGTCTAGGATGCCGGTTAATGCCCGTTTCACTCTGCAAATGTTTTTGGAACATTCAGGGCTCTCCGACACCATTTTTGGGCCACCACCATTTTCTGGACTTTAGTGGGTCTAGGATGCCTGTAAACCCCTTTTTTGGTCCTTCAAAGTTTTCAACATTTTTGCAGGCCTAAAATGCATTTGAAGGCCTTTTTTGGGCTGCTAACATATTCTGAGCTTTCAGGGGTGTAGGATGCATTTTTCGTGCCAAAAATATTTTTAGGAATTTCAGTGGTCTAGGATGCGGGTTAATGCCCCTTTCAGGCTGCAAATATTTTTGGGACATTCAGGGCTCTCTGACACCATTTTTGGGCCACCAACATTTTCTGGACTTTAGGGGGTCTAGGATGCCTGTAAACCCCTTTTTTGGTCCTTCAAAGTTTTCAATATTTTTGCAGGAATAAAATGCATGTTAAGGCCTTTTTTGGGCTGCTAACATATTCTGAGCTTCAGGGGTTTAGGATGCATTTTTCGTGCAAAACATATTTTTGGAAATTTCAGTGGTCTAGAATGTGGGTTAATGCCCCTTTCAGGCTGCAAATGTTTTTGGGAATTTAGAGCTCTCTGACACCATTTTTGAGCCACAATCATTTTCTGGACTTTAGAGGGTCTAGGATGCCTGTAACCCCTTTTTTGGGCCTCCAAAGTTTTCAACATTTTTGCAGGCCTAAAATGCATTTTAAGGCCTTTTTTGGGCTGCTAACATATTCTGAGCTTCAGGGGTATAGGTTGCATTTTTCATGCCAAAAATATCTTGGGGAATTTCAGTGGTCTAGAATGCGGCTTAATGCCCCTTTCAGGCTGCAAATGTTTTTGGGACATTCAGAGCTCTCTGACACCATTTTTGGGCCACAACCATTTTCTGGACTTTAGGGGGTCTAGGATGCCTGTAAACTCTTTTTTGGGCCTCCAAAGTTTTCAACATTTTTGCAGGCCTAAAATGCATTTTAAGGCCTTTTTTGGGCTGCTAAAATATTCTGAGCTTTCAGGGGTGTAGAATACATTTTTCGTGCCAAAAATATTTTTGGGAATTTCAGTGGTCTAGAATGCGGGTTATTGCCTCTTTCAGGCTGCAAATGTTTTTGGGACATTCAGGACTTTCTGACACCATTTTTGGGCCACCAACATTTTCTGGACCTTTGGGGGTCTAGGATGCCTGTAAACCCCTTTTTTGGTCCTTCAAAGTTTCCAACATTTTTGCAGGCCTAAAATTCATTTTAAGGCCTTTTTTGGGCTGCTAACATATTCTGAGCTTTCAGGGGTGTTGGATGCATTTTTCATGCCAAAAATATTTTTGGTATTTTCAGTGGTCTAGGATGCGGGTTAATGCCGTTTCACTCTGCAAATGTTTTTGGGGCATTCAGAGCTCTCTGACACAGATTTTGGCCCACCAACATTTTCTGGACTTTAGGGGGTCTAGGATGCCTCTAAACCCCTTTTTTCCACCTCCAAAGTTTTCTACATTTTTGCAGGCCTAAGATGCACTTTAAGGCCTTTTTTGGGCTGCTAACATTTTCAGAACTTTCAGGGGTGTAGTATGCATTTTTTGTGCCAAAAATATTTTTGGGACTTTCAGTAGTCTAGGATGCCGGTTAATGCCCGTTTCACTCTGCAAATGTTTTTGGGACATTCAGGGCTCTCTGACACCATTTTTGGGCCACCACCATTTTCTGGACTTTAGTGGGTTGAGGGTGCCTGTAAACCCCTTTTTTGGTCCTTCAAAGTTTTCAACATTTTTGCAGGCCTAAAATGCATTTTAAGGCCTTAATTGGGCTGCTAACATATTCTGAGCTTCCGGGGTATAGGTTGCATTTTTCATGCCAAAAATATTTTGGGGAATTTCAGTGGTCTAGGATGCGGCTTAATGCCCCTTTCAGGCTGCAAATGTTTTTGGGACATTCAGAGCTCTCTGACCGATTTTGGCCCACCAACATTTTCTGGACTTTAGGGGGTCTAGGATGCCTGTAAACCCCTTTTTTGGGCCTCCAAAGTTTTCAACATTTTTGCAGGCCTAAAATGCATTTGAAGGCCTTTTTTGGGCTGCTAACATATTCTGAGCTTTCAGGGGTGTAGGATGCATTTTTCGTGCCAAAAATATTTTTGGGAATTTCAGTGGTCTAGGATGCGGGTTAATGCCCCTTTCAGGCTGCAAATATTTTTGGGACATTCAGGGCTCTCTGACACCATTTTTGGGCCACCAACATTTTCTGGACTTTAGGGGGTCTAGGATGCCTGTAAACACCTTTTTTGGTCCTTCAAAGTTTTCAATATTTTTGCAGGCCTAAAATGCATGTTAAGGCCTTTTTTTGGCTGCTAACATTTTCAGAACTTTCAGGGGTGTAGTATGCATTTTTTGTGCCAAAAATATTTTTGGGCATTTCAGTGGTCTAGGATGCGGGTTAATGCCCCTTTCAGGCTGCAAATGTTTTTGGGAATTTAGGGCTCTCTGACACCATTTTTTAGCCACAATCATTTTCTGGACTTTAGGGGGTCTAGGATACCTGTAACCCCTTTTTTGGGCCTCCAAAGTTTTCAACATTTTTGCAGGCCTAAAATGCATTTTAAGGCCTTTTTTGGGCTGCTAACATATTCTGAGCTTTCAGGGGTGTAGGATGCATTTTTCATGCCAAAAATATTTTTGGGAATTTCAGTGGTCTAGGATGCGGGTTAATGCCCATTTCACTCTGCAAATGTTTTTGGGGCATTCAGAGCTCTCTGACACAGATTTTGGCCCACCAACATTTTCTGGACTTTCGGGGTCTAGGATGCCTGTAAACCCCTTTTTTGGACCTTCAAAGTTTTCAACATTTTTGTAGGCTTAAGATGTATTTTAAGTCTTTTTTTTTGAGATGCCAACATTTTCTGATCTTTCAGGGTTGTAGGATGCATTTTTTGTGCCAAAAATATTTTTAGGAATTTCAGTGGTCTGGGATGTGGGTTAGTGCCACTTTCAGGCTGCAAATGTTTTTGGGACATTCAGAGCTCTCTGACACCGATTTTGGCCCACCAACATTTTCTGGACTTTAGGGGGTCTAGGATGCCTGTAAACCCCTTTTTTCGGCCTCCAAAGTGTTCAACATTTGTGCAGGCCTAAGAAGCATTTTAAGTCCTTTTTTTGAGCTGCCAACATTTTCTGATCTTTCAGGGTTGTAGGATGCATTTTTTGTGGCAAAAATATTTTTGGGAATTTCAGTGGTCTAGGATGCGGGTTAATGCCCCTTTCAGGCTGCAAATGTTTTTGGGACATTCAAGGCTCTCTGACACCATTTTTGGGCCACCAACATTTTCTGGACTTTAGGGGGTCGAGGATGCCTGTAAACCCCTTTTTTGGTCCTTCAAAGTTTTCAACATTTTTACAGGCCTAAAATGCATTTTAAGGCCTTTTTTGGGCTGCTAACATATTCTGAGCTTCATGGGTGTAGGATGCATTTTTCGTGCCAAAAATATTTTGGGGAATTTCAGTGGTCTAGGATGCGGCTTAATGCCCCTTTCAGGCTGCAAATGTTTTTGGGACATTCAGAGCTCTCTGACCGATATTGGCCCACCAACATTTTCTGGACTTTAGGGGGTCTAGGATGCCTGTAAACCCCTTTTTTGGGCCTCCAATGTTTTCAACATTTTTGCAGGCCTAAAATGCATGTTAAGGCCTTTCTTGGGCTGCTAACATATTCTGAGCTTCAGGGGTGTAGGATGCATTTTTCGTGCAAAAAATATTTTTTGGAAATTTCAGTGGTCTAGGATGCGGGTTAATGCCCCTTTCAGGCTGCACATGTTTTTGGGACATTCAGAGCTCTCTGACATATATTTTGGCCCACCAACATTTTCTGGACTTTAGGGGGTCTAGGATGCCTCTAAACTCCTTTTTTCCACCTCCAAAGTTTTCAACATTTTTGCAGGCCTAAAATGCATTTTAAGGCATTTTTGGGCTGCTAACATTTTCAGAACTTTCAGGGGTGTAGTATGCATTTTTTGTGCCAAAAATATTTTTGGGCATTTCAGTAGTCTATGATGCTGGTTAATGCCCGTTTCACACTGCAAATGTTTTTGGAACATTCAGGGCTCTCTGACACCATTTTTGGGCCGCCACCACCATTTTCTGGACTTTAGTGGGTCTAGGATGCCTGTAAACCCCTTTTTTGGTCCTTCAAAGTTTTCAACATTTTTGCAGGCCTAAAATGCATTTTAAGGCCTTAATTGGGCTGCTAACATATTCTGAGCTTCAGGGGTATAGGTTGCATTTTTCATGCCAAAAATATTTTGGGGAATTTCAGTGGTCTAGGATGCGGCTTAATGCCCCTTTCAGGCTGCCAATGTTTTTGGGACATTCAGAGCTCTCTGACCGATTTTGGCCCACCAACATTTTCTGGACTTTAGGGGGTCTAGGATGCCTGTAAACCCCTTTTTTGGGCCTCCAAAGTTTTCAACATTTTTGCAGGCCTAAAATGCATTTGAAGGCCTTTTTTGGGCTGCTAACATATTCTGAGCTTCATGGGTGTAGGATGCATTTTTCGTGCCAAAAATATTTTTGGGAATTTCAGTGGTCTAGGATGCGGGTTAATGCCGCTTTGAGGCTGCAAATGTTTTTGGGACATTCAGAGCTCTCTGACACAGATTTTGGCCCACCAACATTTTCTGGACTTTAGGGGGTCTAGGATGCCTCTAAACCCCTTTTTTCGGCCTCCAAAGTTTTCAACATGTTTGCAGGCCTAAAATGCATTTTAATATCTTTTTTGGGCTGCTAACATATTCTGAGCTTCATGGGTGTAGTATTCATTTTTTGTGCGAAAAATATTTTTGGAAATGTCAGAGGTCTAGGATGCGGGTTAATGCCCCTTTCAGGCTGCAAATGTTTTTGGGACATTCAAGGCTCTCTGACACCATTTTTGGCCCCACCAACATTTTCTGGAATTTAGGGGGTCTAGGATGCCTGTAAACCCCTTTTTTGGTCCTTCAAAGTTTTCAACATTTTTGCAGGCCTAAAATGCATTTTAAGGCATTTTTGGGCTGCTAACATTTTCAGAACTTTCAGGGGTGTAGTATGCATTTTTTGTGCCAAAAATATTTTTGGGCATTTCAGTGGTCTAGGATGCGGGTTAATGCCCCTTTCAGGCTGCAAATGTTTTTGGGACATTCAAGGCTCTCTGACACCATTTTTGAGCCACCAACATTTTCTGGACTTTAGGGGGTCTAGGATGCCTGTAAACCCCTTTTTTGGTCCTTCAAAGTTTTCAACATTTTTACAGGCCTAAAATGCATTTTAAGGCCTTTTTTTTTGGCTGCTAACATATTCTGAGCTTTCAGGGGTGTAGGATGCATTTTTCATGCCAAAAATATTTTTGGGAATTTCAGTGGTCTGGGATGTGGGTTAGTGCCACTTTCAGGCTGCAAATGTTTTTGGGACATTCAGACCTCTCTGACACCGATTTTGGCCCACCAACATTTTCTGGACTTTCGGGGGTCTAGGATGCCTGTAAACCCCTTTTTTCTACCTCCAAAGTTTTCAACATTTTTGCAAGCCTAAGAAGCATTTTAAGTCCTTTTTTTGAACTGCAAACATTTTCTGATCTTTCAGGGTTGTAGGATGCATTTTTTGTGGCAAAAATATTTTGGGGAATTTCAGTGGTCTAGGATGCGGGTTAATGCCCCTTTCAGGCTGCAAATGTTTTTGGGACATTCAAGGCTCTCTGACACCATTTTTGGGCCACCAACATTTTCTGGACTTTAGGGGGTCTAGGATGCCTGTAAACACCTTTTTTGGTCCTTCAAAGTTTTCAATATTTTTGCAGGCCTAAAATGCATTTTAAGGCCTTTTTTGGGCTGCTAACATATTCTGAGCTTCAGGGGTATAGGTTGCATTTTTCATGCCAAAAATATCTTGGGGAATTTCAGTGGTCTAGAATGCGGCTTAATGACCCTTTCAGGCTGCAAATGTTTTTGGGACATTCAGAGCTCTCTGACACCATTTTTGGGCCACAACCATTTTCTGGACTTTAGGGGGTCTAGGATGCCTGTAAACTCTTTTTTGGGCCTCCAAAGTTTTCAACATTTTTGCAGGCCTAAAATGCATTTTAAGGCCTTTTTTGGGCTGCTAAAATATTCTGAGCTTTCAGGGGTGTAGAATACATTTTTCGTGCCAAAAATATTTTTGGGAATTTCAGTGGTCTAGAATGCGGGTTATTGCCTCTTTCAGGCTGCAAATGTTTTTGGGACATTCAGGACTTTCTGACACCATTTTTGGGCCACCAACATTTTCTGGACCTTTGGGGGTCTAGGATGCCTGTAAACCCCTTTTTTGGTCCTTCAAAGTTTCCAACATTTTTGCAGGCCTAAAATTCATTTTAAGGCCTTTTTTGGGCTGCTAACATATTCTGAGCTTTCAGGGGTGTTGGATGCATTTTTCATGCCAAAAATATTTTTGGTATTTTCAGTGGTCTAGGATGCGGGTTAATGCCGTTTCACTCTGCAAATGTTTTTGGGGCATTCAGAGCTCTCTGACACAGATTTTGGCCCACCAACATTTTCTGGACTTTAGGGGGTCTAGGATGCCTCTAAACCCCTTTTTTCCACCTCCAAAGTTTTCTACATTTTTGCAGGCCTAAGATGCACTTTAAGGCCTTTTTTGGGCTGCTAACATTTTCAGAACTTTCAGGGGTGTAGTATGCATTTTTTGTGCCAAAAATATTTTTGGGACTTTCAGTAGTCTAGGATGCCGGTTAATGCCCGTTTCACTCTGCAAATGTTTTTGGGACATTCAGGGCTCTCTGACACCATTTTTGGGCCACCACCATTTTCTGGACTTTAGTGGGTTGAGGGTGCCTGTAAACCCCTTTTTTGGTCCTTCAAAGTTTTCAACATTTTTGCAGGCCTAAAATGCATTTTAAGGCCTTAATTGGGCTGCTAACATATTCTGAGCTTCCGGGGTATAGGTTGCATTTTTCATGCCAAAAATATTTTGGGGAATTTCAGTGGTCTAGGATGCGGCTTAATGCCCCTTTCAGGCTGCAAATGTTTTTGGGACATTCAGAGCTCTCTGACCGATTTTGGCCCACCAACATTTTCTGGACTTTAGGGGGTCTAGGATGCCTGTAAACCCCTTTTTTGGGCCTCCAAAGTTTTCAACATTTTTGCAGGCCTAAAATGCATTTGAAGGCCTTTTTTGGGCTGCTAACATATTCTGAGCTTTCAGGGGTGTAGGATGCATTTTTCGTGCCAAAAATATTTTTGGGAATTTCAGTGGTCTAGGATGCGGGTTAATGCCCCTTTCAGGCTGCAAATATTTTTGGGACATTCAGGGCTCTCTGACACCATTTTTGGGCCACCAACATTTTCTGGACTTTAGGGGGTCTAGGATGCCTGTAAACACCTTTTTTGGTCCTTCAAAGTTTTCAATATTTTTGCAGGCCTAAAATGCATGTTAAGGCCTTTTTTTGGCTGCTAACATTTTCAGAACTTTCAGGGGTGTAGTATGCATTTTTTGTGCCAAAAATATTTTTGGGCATTTCAGTGGTCTAGGATGCGGGTTAATGCCCCTTTCAGGCTGCAAATGTTTTTGGGAATTTAGGGCTCTCTGACACCATTTTTTAGCCACAATCATTTTCTGGACTTTAGGGGGTCTAGGATACCTGTAACCCCTTTTTTGGGCCTCCAAAGTTTTCAACATTTTTGCAGGCCTAAAATGCATTTTAAGGCCTTTTTTGGGCTGCTAACATATTCTGAGCTTTCAGGGGTGTAGGATGCATTTTTCATGCCAAAAATATTTTTGGGAATTTCAGTGGTCTAGGATGCGGGTTAATGCCCATTTCACTCTGCAAATGTTTTTGGGGCATTCAGAGCTCTCTGACACAGATTTTGGCCCACCAACATTTTCTGGACTTTCGGGGTCTAGGATGCCTGTAAACCCCTTTTTTGGACCTTCAAAGTTTTCAACATTTTTGTAGGCTTAAGATGTATTTTAAGTCTTTTTTTTTGAGATGCCAACATTTTCTGATCTTTCAGGGTTGTAGGATGCATTTTTTGTGCCAAAAATATTTTTAGGAATTTCAGTGGTCTGGGATGTGGGTTAGTGCCACTTTCAGGCTGCAAATGTTTTTGGGACATTCAGAGCTCTCTGACACCGATTTTGGCCCACCAACATTTTCTGGACTTTAGGGGGTCTAGGATGCCTGTAAACCCCTTTTTTCGGCCTCCAAAGTGTTCAACATTTGTGCAGGCCTAAGAAGCATTTTAAGTCCTTTTTTTGAGCTGCCAACATTTTCTGATCTTTCAGGGTTGTAGGATGCATTTTTTGTGGCAAAAATATTTTTGGGAATTTCAGTGGTCTAGGATGCGGGTTAATGCCCCTTTCAGGCTGCAAATGTTTTTGGGACATTCAAGGCTCTCTGACACCATTTTTGGGCCACCAACATTTTCTGGACTTTAGGGGGTCGAGGATGCCTGTAAACCCCTTTTTTGGTCCTTCAAAGTTTTCAACATTTTTACAGGCCTAAAATGCATTTTAAGGCCTTTTTTGGGCTGCTAACATATTCTGAGCTTCATGGGTGTAGGATGCATTTTTCGTGCCAAAAATATTTTGGGGAATTTCAGTGGTCTAGGATGCGGCTTAATGCCCCTTTCAGGCTGCAAATGTTTTTGGGACATTCAGAGCTCTCTGACCGATATTGGCCCACCAACATTTTCTGGACTTTAGGGGGTCTAGGATGCCTGTAAACCCCTTTTTTGGGCCTCCAATGTTTTCAACATTTTTGCAGGCCTAAAATGCATGTTAAGGCCTTTCTTGGGCTGCTAACATATTCTGAGCTTCAGGGGTGTAGGATGCATTTTTCGTGCAAAAAATATTTTTTGGAAATTTCAGTGGTCTAGGATGCGGGTAAATGCCCCTTTCAGGCTGCACATGTTTTTGGGACATTCAGAGCTCTCTGACATGTATTTTGGCCCACCAACATTTTCTGGACTTTAGGGGGTCTAGGATGCCTCTAAACTCCTTTTTTCCACCTCCAAAGTTTTCAACATTTTTGCAGGCCTAAAATGCATTTTAAGGCATTTTTGGGCTGCTAACATTTTCAGAACTTTCAGGGGTGTAGTATGCATTTTTTGTGCCAAAAATATTTTTGGGCATTTCAGTAGTCTATGATGCTGGTTAATGCCCGTTTCACACTGCAAATGTTTTTGGAACATTCAGGGCTCTCTGACACCATTTTTGGGCCGCCACCACCATTTTCTGGACTTTAGTGGGTCTAGGATGCCTGTAAACCCCTTTTTTGGTCCTTCAAAGTTTTCAACATTTTTGCAGGCCTAAAATGCATTTTAAGGCCTTAATTGGGCTGCTAACATATTCTGAGCTTCAGGGGTATAGGTTGCATTTTTCATGCCAAAAATATTTTGGGGAATTTCAGTGGTCTAGGATGCGGCTTAATGCCCCTTTCAGGCTGCAAATGTTTTTGGGACATTCAGAGCTCTCTGACCGATTTTGGCCCACCAACATTTTCTGGACTTTAGGGGGTCTAGGATGCCTGTAAACCCCTTTTTTGGGCCTCCAAAGTTTTCAACATTTTTGCAGGCCTAAAATGCATTTGAAGGCCTTTTTTGGGCTGCTAACATATTCTGAGCTTCATGGGTGTAGGATGCATTTTTCGTGCCAAAAATATTTTTGGGAATTTCAGTGGTCTAGGATGCGGGTTAATGCCGCTTTGAGGCTGCAAATGTTTTTGGGACATTCAGAGCTCTCTGACACAGATTTTGGCCCACCAACATTTTCTGGACTTTAGGGGGTCTAGGATGCCTCTAAACCCCTTTTTTCGGCCTCCAAAGTTTTCAACATGTTTGCAGGCCTAAAATGCATTTTAATATCTTTTTTGGGCTGCTAACATATTCTGAGCTTCATGGGTGTAGTATTCATTTTTTGTGCGAAAAATATTTTTGGAAATGTCAGAGGTCTAGGATGCGGGTTAATGCCCCTTTCAGGCTGCAAATGTTTTTGGGACATTCAAGGCTCTCTGACACCATTTTTGGCCCCACCAACATTTTCTGGAATTTAGGGGGTCTAGGATGCCTGTAAACCCCTTTTTTGGTCCTTCAAAGTTTTCAACATTTTTGCAGGCCTAAAATGCATTTTAAGGCATTTTTGGGCTGCTAACATTTTCAGAACTTTCAGGGGTGTAGTATGCATTTTTTGTGCCAAAAATATTTTTGGGCATTTCAGTGGTCTAGGATGCGGGTTAATGCCCCTTTCAGGCTGCAAATGTTTTTGGGACATTCAAGGCTCTCTGACACCATTTTTGAGCCACCAACATTTTCTGGACTTTAGGGGGTCTAGGATGCCTGTAAACCCCTTTTTTGGTCCTTCAAAGTTTTCAACATTTTTACAGGCCTAAAATGCATTTTAAGGCCTTTTTTTTTGGCTGCTAACATATTCTGAGCTTTCAGGGGTGTAGGATGCATTTTTCATGCCAAAAATATTTTTGGGAATTTCAGTGGTCTAGGATGCGGGTTAATGCCCCTTTCAGGCTGCAAATATTTTTGGGACATTCAGGGCTCTCTGACACAGATTTTGGCCCACCAACATTTTCTGGACTTAAGGGGGTCTAGGATGCCTGTAAACCCCTTTTTTGGACCTTCAAAGTTTTCAACATTTTTGTAGGCTTAAGATGCATTTTAAGTCCTTTTTTTGAGATGCCAACATTTTCTGATCTTTCAGGGTTGTAGGATGCATTTTTTGTGGCAAAAATATTTTGGGGAATTTCAGTGGTCTAGGATGCGGGTTAATGCCCCTTTCAGGCTGCAAATGTTTTTGGGACATTCAAGGCTCTCTGACACCATTTTTGGGCCACCAACATTTTCTGGACTTTAGGGGGTCTAGGATGCCTGTAAACACCTTTTTTGGTCCTTCAAAGTTTTCAATATTTTTGCAGGCCTAAAATGCATGTTAAGGCCTTTTTTTGGCTGCTAACATGTTCAGAACTTTCAGGGGTGTAGTATGCATTTTTTGTGCCAAAAATATTTTTGGGCATTTCAGTGGTCTAGGATGCGGGTTAATGCCCCTTTCAGGCTGCAAATGTTTTTGGGAATTTAGGGCTCTCTGACACCATTTTTTAGCCACAATCATTTTCTGGACTTTAGGGGGTCTAGGATGCCTGTAAACACCTTTTTTGGTCCTTCAAAGTTTTCAATATTTTTGCAGGCCTAAAATGCATGTTAAGGCCTTTTTTTGGCTGCTAACATGTTCAGAACTTTCAGGGGTGTAGTATGCATTTTTTGTGGCAAAAATATTTTTGGGAATTTCAGTGGTCTAGGATGCGGGTTAATGCCCCTTTCAGGCTGCAAATGTTTTTGGGACATTCAAGGCTCTCTGACACCATTTTTGGGCCACCAACATTTTCTGGACTTTAGGGGGTCGAGGATGCCTGTAAACCCCTTTTTTGGTCCTTCAAAGTTTTCAACATTTTTACAGGCCTAAAATGCATTTTAAGGCCTTTTTTGGGCTGCTAACATATTCTGAGCTTCATGGGTGTAGGATGCATTTTTCGTGCCAAAAATATTTTGGGGAATTTCAGTGGTCTAGGATGCGGCTTAATGCCCCTTTCAGGCTGCAAATGTTTTTGGGACATTCAGAGCTCTCTGACCGATATTGGCCCACCAACATTTTCTGGACTTTAGGGGGTCTAGGATGCCTGTAAACCCCTTTTTTGGGCCTCCAATGTTTTCAACATTTTTGCAGGCCTAAAATGCATGTTAAGGCCTTTCTTGGGCTGCTAACATATTCTGAGCTTCAGGGGTGTAGGATGCATTTTTCGTGCAAAAAATATTTTTTGGAAATTTCAGTGGTCTAGGATGCGGGTAAATGCCCCTTTCAGGCTGCACATGTTTTTGGGACATTCAGAGCTCTCTGACATATATTTTGGCCCACCAACATTTTCTGGACTTTAGGGGGTCTAGGATGCCTCTAAACTCCTTTTTTCCACCTCCAAAGTTTTCAACATTTTTGCAGGCCTAAAATGCATTTTAAGGCATTTTTGGGCTGCTAACATTTTCAGAACTTTCAGGGGTGTAGTATGCATTTTTTGTGCCAAAAATATTTTTGGGCATTTCAGTAGTCTATGATGCTGGTTAATGCCCGTTTCACACTGCAAATGTTTTTGGAACATTCAGGGCTCTCTGACACCATTTTTGGGCCGCCACCACCATTTTCTGGACTTTAGTGGGTCTAGGATGCCTGTAAACCCCTTTTTTGGTCCTTCAAAGTTTTCAACATTTTTGCAGGCCTAAAATGCATTTTAAGGCCTTAATTGGGCTGCTAACATATTCTGAGCTTCAGGGGTATAGGTTGCATTTTTCATGCCAAAAATATTTTGGGGAATTTCAGTGGTCTAGGATGCGGCTTAATGCCCCTTTCAGGCTGCAAATGTTTTTGGGACATTCAGAGCTCTCTGACCGATTTTGGCCCACCAACATTTTCTGGACTTTAGGGGGTCTAGGATGCCTGTAAACCCCTTTTTTGGGCCTCCAAAGTTTTCAACATTTTTGCAGGCCTAAAATGCATTTGAAGGCCTTTTTTGGGCTGCTAACATATTCTGAGCTTCATGGGTGTAGGATGCATTTTTCGTGCCAAAAATATTTTTGGGAATTTCAGTGGTCTAGGATGCGGGTTAATGCCGCTTTGAGGCTGCAAATGTTTTTGGGACATTCAGAGCTCTCTGACACAGATTTTGGCCCACCAACATTTTCTGGACTTTAGGGGGTCTAGGATGCCTCTAAACCCCTTTTTTCGGCCTCCAAAGTTTTCAACATGTTTGCAGGCCTAAAATGCATTTTAATATCTTTTTTGGGCTGCTAACATATTCTGAGCTTCATGGGTGTAGTATTCATTTTTTGTGCGAAAAATATTTTTGGAAATGTCAGAGGTCTAGGATGCGGGTTAATGCCCCTTTCAGGCTGCAAATGTTTTTGGGACATTCAAGGCTCTCTGACACCATTTTTGGCCCCACCAACATTTTCTGGAATTTAGGGGGTCTAGGATGCCTGTAAACCCCTTTTTTGGTCCTTCAAAGTTTTCAACATTTTTGCAGGCCTAAAATGCATTTTAAGGCATTTTTGGGCTGCTAACATTTTCAGAACTTTCAGGGGTGTAGTATGCATTTTTTGTGCCAAAAATATTTTTGGGCATTTCAGTGGTCTAGGATGCGGGTTAATGCCCCTTTCAGGCTGCAAATGTTTTTGGGACATTCAAGGCTCTCTGACACCATTTTTGAGCCACCAACATTTTCTGGACTTTAGGGGGTCTAGGATGCCTGTAAACCCCTTTTTTGGTCCTTCAAAGTTTTCAACATTTTTACAGGCCTAAAATGCATTTTAAGGCCTTTTTTTTTGGCTGCTAACATATTCTGAGCTTTCAGGGGTGTAGGATGCATTTTTCATGCCAAAAATATTTTTGGGAATTTCAGTGGTCTAGGATGCGGGTTAATGCCCCTTTCAGGCTGCAAATATTTTTGGGACATTCAGGGCTCTCTGACACAGATTTTGGCCCACCAACATTTTCTGGACTTAAGGGGGTCTAGGATGCCTGTAAACCCCTTTTTTGGACCTTCAAAGTTTTCAACATTTTTGTAGGCTTAAGATGCATTTTAAGTCCTTTTTTTGAGATGCCAACATTTTCTGATCTTTCAGGGTTGTAGGATGCATTTTTTGTGCAAAAAATATTTTTGGGAATTTCAGTGGTCTGGGATGTGGGTTAGTGCCACTTTCAGGCTGCAAATGTTTTTGGGACATTCAGACCTCTCTGACACCGATTTTGGCCCACCAACATTTTCTGGACTTTCGGGGGTCTAGGATGCCTGTAAACCCCTTTTTTCTACCTCCAAAGTTTTCAACATTTTTGCAAGCCTAAGAAGCATTTTAAGTCCTTTTTTTGAACTGCAAACATTTTCTGATCTTTCAGGGTTGTAGGATGCATTTTTTGTGGCAAAAATATTTTGGGGAATTTCAGTGGTCTAGGATGCGGGTTAATGCCCCTTTCAGGCTGCAAATGTTTTTGGGACATTCAAGGCTCTCTGACACCATTTTTGGGCCACCAACATTTTCTGGACTTTAGGGGGTCTAGGATGCCTGTAAACACCTTTTTTGGTCCTTCAAAGTTTTCAATATTTTTGCAGGCCTAAAATGCATGTTAAGGCCTTTTTTTGGCTGCTAACATGTTCAGAACTTTCAGGGGTGTAGTATGCATTTTTTGTGCCAAAAATATTTTTGGGCATTTCAGTGGTCTAGGATGCGGGTTAATGCCCCTTTCAGGCTGCAAATGTTTTTGGGAATTTAGGGCTCTCTGACACCATTTTTTAGCCACAATCATTTTCTGGACTTTAGGGGGTCTAGGATACCTGTAACCCCTTTTTTGGGCCTCCAAAGTTTTCAACATTTTTGCAGGCCTAAAATGCATTTTAAGGCCTTTTTTGGGCTGCTAACATATTCTGAGCTTTCAGGGGTGTAGGATGCATTTTTCATGCCAAAAATATTTTTGGGAATTTCAGTGGTCTAGGATGCGGGTTAATGCCCATTTCACTCTGCAAATGTTTTTGGGGCATTCAGAGCTCTCTGACACAGATTTTGGCCCACCAACATTTTCTGGACTTTCGGGGTCTAGGATGCCTGTAAACCCCTTTTTTGGACCTTCAAAGTTTTCAACATTTTTGTAGGCTTAAGATGCATTTTAAGTCTTTTTTTTTGAGATGCCAACATTTTCTGATCTTTCAGGGTTGTAGGATGCATTTTTTGTGCCAAAAATATTTTTAGGAATTTCAGTGGTCTGGGATGTGGGTTAGTGCCACTTTCAGGCTGCAAATGTTTTTGGGACATTCAGAGCTCTCTGACACCGATTTTGGCCCACCAACATTTTCTGGACTTTAGGGGGTCTAGGATGCCTGTAAACCCCTTTTTTCGGCCTCCAAAGTGTTCAACATTTGTGCAGGCCTAAGAAGCATTTTAAGTCCTTTTTTTGAGCTGCCAACATTTTCTGATCTTTCAGGGTTGTAGGATGCATTTTTTGTGGCAAAAATATTTTTGGGAATTTCAGTGGTCTAGGATGCGGGTTAATGCCCCTTTCAGGCTGCAAATGTTTTTGGGACATTCAAGGCTCTCTGACACCATTTTTGGGCCACCAACATTTTCTGGACTTTAGGGGGTCGAGGATGCCTGTAAACCCCTTTTTTGGTCCTTCAAAGTTTTCAACATTTTTACAGGCCTAAAATGCATTTTAAGGCCTTTTTTGGGCTGCTAACATATTCTGAGCTTCATGGGTGTAGGATGCATTTTTCGTGCCAAAAATATTTTGGGGAATTTCAGTGGTCTAGGATGCGGCTTAATGCCCCTTTCAGGCTGCAAATGTTTTTGGGACATTCAGAGCTCTCTGACCGATATTGGCCCACCAACATTTTCTGGACTTTAGGGGGTCTAGGATGCCTGTAAACCCCTTTTTTGGGCCTCCAATGTTTTCAACATTTTTGCAGGCCTAAAATGCATGTTAAGGCCTTTCTTGGGCTGCTAACATATTCTGAGCTTCAGGGGTGTAGGATGCATTTTTCGTGCAAAAAATATTTTTTGGAAATTTCAGTGGTCTAGGATGCGGGTTAATGCCCCTTTCAGGCTGCACATGTTTTTGGGACATTCAGAGCTCTCTGACATATATTTTGGCCCACCAACATTTTCTGGACTTTAGGGGGTCTAGGATGCCTCTAAACTCCTTTTTTCCACCTCCAAAGTTTTCAACATTTTTGCAGGCCTAAAATGCATTTTAAGGCATTTTTGGGCTGCTAACATTTTCAGAACTTTCAGGGGTGTAGTATGCATTTTTTGTGCCAAAAATATTTTTGGGCATTTCAGTAGTCTATGATGCTGGTTAATGCCCGTTTCACACTGCAAATGTTTTTGGAACATTCAGGGCTCTCTGACACCATTTTTGGGCCGCCACCACCATTTTCTGGACTTTAGTGGGTCTAGGATGCCTGTAAACCCCTTTTTTGGTCCTTCAAAGTTTTCAACATTTTTGCAGGCCTAAAATGCATTTTAAGGCCTTAATTGGGCTGCTAACATATTCTGAGCTTCAGGGGTATAGGTTGCATTTTTCATGCCAAAAATATTTTGGGGAATTTCAGTGGTCTAGGATGCGGCTTAATGCCCCTTTCAGGCTGCAAATGTTTTTGGGACATTCAGAGCTCTCTGACCGATTTTGGCCCACCAACATTTTCTGGACTTTAGGGGGTCTAGGATGCCTGTAAACCCCTTTTTTGGGCCTCCAAAGTTTTCAACATTTTTGCAGGCCTAAAATGCATTTGAAGGCCTTTTTTGGGCTGCTAACATATTCTGAGCTTCATGGGTGTAGGATGCATTTTTCGTGCCAAAAATATTTTTGGGAATTTCAGTGGTCTAGGATGCGGGTTAATGCCGCTTTGAGGCTGCAAATGTTTTTGGGACATTCAGAGCTCTCTGACACAGATTTTGGCCCACCAACATTTTCTGGACTTTAGGGGGTCTAGGATGCCTCTAAACCCCTTTTTTCGGCCTCCAAAGTTTTCAACATGTTTGCAGGCCTAAAATGCATTTTAATATCTTTTTTGGGCTGCTAACATATTCTGAGCTTCATGGGTGTAGTATTCATTTTTTGTGCGAAAAATATTTTTGGAAATGTCAGAGGTCTAGGATGCGGGTTAATGCCCCTTTCAGGCTGCAAATGTTTTTGGGACATTCAAGGCTCTCTGACACCATTTTTGGCCCCACCAACATTTTCTGGAATTTAGGGGGTCTAGGATGCCTGTAAACCCCTTTTTTGGTCCTTCAAAGTTTTCAACATTTTTGCAGGCCTAAAATGCATTTTAAGGCATTTTTGGGCTGCTAACATTTTCAGAACTTTCAGGGGTGTAGTATGCATTTTTTGTGCCAAAAATATTTTTGGGCATTTCAGTGGTCTAGGATGCGGGTTAATGCCCCTTTCAGGCTGCAAATGTTTTTGGGACATTCAAGGCTCTCTGACACCATTTTTGAGCCACCAACATTTTCTGGACTTTAGGGGGTCTAGGATGCCTGTAAACCCCTTTTTTGGTCCTTCAAAGTTTTCAACATTTTTACAGGCCTAAAATGCATTTTAAGGCCTTTTTTTTTGGCTGCTAACATATTCTGAGCTTTCAGGGGTGTAGGATGCATTTTTCATGCCAAAAATATTTTTGGGAATTTCAGTGGTCTAGGATGCGGGTAAATGCCCCTTTCAGGCTGCAAATATTTTTGGGACATTCAGGGCTCTCTGACACAGATTTTGGCCCACCAACATTTTCTGGACTTAAGGGGGTCTAGGATGCCTGTAAACCCCTTTTTTGGACCTTCAAAGTTTTCAACATTTTTGTAGGCTTAAGATGCATTTTAAGTCCTTTTTTTGAGATGCCAACATTTTCTGATCTTTCAGGGTTGTAGGATGCATTTTTTGTGCAAAAAATATTTTTGGGAATTTCAGTGGTCTGGGATGTGGGTTAGTGCCACTTTCAGGCTGCAAATGTTTTTGGGACATTCAGACCTCTCTGACACCGATTTTGGCCCACCAACATTTTCTGGACTTTCGGGGGTCTAGGATGCCTGTAAACCCCTTTTTTCTACCTCCAAAGTTTTCAACATTTTTGCAAGCCTAAGAAGCATTTTAAGTCCTTTTTTTGAACTGCAAACATTTTCTGATCTTTCAGGGTTGTAGGATGCATTTTTTGTGGCAAAAATATTTTGGGGAATTTCAGTGGTCTAGGATGCGACTTAATGCCCCTTTCAGGCTGCAAATCTGTTTGGGACATTCAGGGCTCTCTGACACTGTTTTTGGGCCACAAACATTTTCTGGACTTTAGGGGGTCTAGGATGCCTGCAAACCCCTTTTTTGGTCCTTCAAAGTTTTCAACATTTTTGCAGGACTAAAATTCATTTTAAGACCTTTTTTTGGGCTACTAACATATTCTGAGCTTTCAGGGGTGTAGGATGCATTTTTCATGCCAAAAATATTTTTGGGAATTTCAGTGGTCTAGGATGCGGGTTAATGCCCGTTTCACTCTGCAAATGTTTTTGGGGCATTCAGAGCTCTCTGACACAGATTTTGGCCCACCAACATTTTCTGGACTTAAGGGGGTCTAGGATGCCTGTAAACCCCTTTTTTGGACCTTCAAAGTTTTCAACATTTTTGTAGGCATAAGATGCATTTTAAGTCCTTTTTTTGAGATGCCAACATTTTCTGATCTTTCAGGATTGTAGGATGCATTTTTTGTGCCAAAAATATTTTTGGGAATTTCAGTGGTCTGGGATGTGGGTTAGTGCCACTTTCAGGCTGCAAATGTTTTTGGGACATTCAGAGCTCTCTGACACCGATTTTGGCCCAACAACATTTTCTGGACTTTAGGGGGTCTAGGATGCCTGTAAACCCCTTTTATCGGCCTCCAAAGTGTTCAACATTTGTGCAGGCCTAAGAAGCATTTTAAGTCCTTTTTTTGAGCTGCCAACATTTTCTGATCTTTCAGGGTTGTAGGATGCATTTTTTGTGGCAAAAATATTTTTGGGAATTTCAGTGGTCTAGGATGCGGGTTAATGCCCCTTTCAGGCTGCAAATGTTTTTGGGACATTCAAGGCTCTCTGACACCATTTTTGGGCCACCAACATTTTCTGGACTTTAGGGGGTCGAGGATGCCTGTAAACCCCTTTTTTGGTCCTTCAAAGTTTTCAACATTTTTACAGGCCTAAAATGCATTTTAAGGCCTTTTTTGGGCTGCTAACATATTCTGAGCTTCATGGGTGTAGGATGCATTTTTCGTGCCAAAAATATTTTGGGGAATTTCAGTGGTCTAGGATGCGGCTTAATGCCCCTTTCAGGCTGCAAATGTTTTTGGGACATTCAGAGCTCTCTGACCGATATTGGCCCACCAACATTTTCTGGACTTTAGGGGGTCTAGGATGCCTGTAAACCCCTTTTTTGGGCCTCCAATGTTTTCAACATTTTTGCAGGCCTAAAATGCATGTTAAGGCCTTTCTTGGGCTGCTAACATATTCTGAGCTTCAGGGGTGTAGGATGCATTTTTCGTGCAAAAAATATTTTTTGGAAATTTCAGTGGTCTAGGATGCAGGTTAATGCCCCTTTCAGGCTGCACATGTTTTTGGGACATTCAGAGCTCTCTGACATATATTTTGGCCCACCAACATTTTCTGGACTTTAGGGGGTCTAGGATGCCTCTAAACTCCTTTTTTCCACCTCCAAAGTTTTCAACATTTTTGCAGGCCTAAAATGCATTTTAAGGCATTTTTGGGCTGCTAACATTTTCAGAACTTTCAGGGGTGTAGTATGCATTTTTTGTGCCAAAAATATTTTTGGGCATTTCAGTAGTCTATGATGCTGGTTAATGCCCGTTTCACACTGCAAATGTTTTTGGAACATTCAGGGCTCTCTGACACCATTTTTGGGCCGCCACCACCATTTTCTGGACTTTAGTGGGTCTAGGATGCCTGTAAACCCCTTTTTTGGTCCTTCAAAGTTTTCAACATTTTTGAAGGCCTAAAATGCATTTTAAGGCCTTAATTGGGCTGCTAACATATTCTGAGCTTCAGGGGTATAGGTTGCATTTTTCATGCCAAAAATATTTTGGGGAATTTCAGTGGTCTAGGATGCGGCTTAATGCCCCTTTCAGGCTGCAAATGTTTTTGGGACATTCAGAGCTCTCTGACCGATTTTGGCCCACCAACATTTTCTGGACTTTAGGGGGTCTAGGATGCCTGTAAACCCCTTTTTTGGGCCTCCAAAGTTTTCAACATTTTTGCAGGCCTAAAATGCATTTGAAGGCCTTTTTTGGGCTGCTAACATATTCTGAGCTTCATGGGTGTAGGATGCATTTTTCGTGCCAAAAATATTTTTGGGAATTTCAGTGGTCTAGGATGCGGGTTAATGCCGCTTTGAGGCTGCAAATGTTTTTGGGACATTCAGAGCTCTCTGACACAGATTTTGGCCCACCAACATTTTCTGGACTTTAGGGGGTCTAGGATGCCTCTAAACCCCTTTTTTCGGCCTCCAAAGTTTTCAACATGTTTGCAGGCCTAAAATGCATTTTAATATCTTTTTTGGGCTGCTAACATATTCTGAGCTTCATGGGTGTAGTATTCATTTTTTGTGCGAAAAATATTTTTGGAAATGTCAGAGGTCTAGGATGCGGGTTAATGCCCCTTTCAGGCTGCAAATGTTTTTGGGACATTCAAGGCTCTCTGACACCATTTTTGGCCCCACCAACATTTTCTGGAATTTAGGGGGTCTAGGATGCCTGTAAACCCCTTTTTTGGTCCTTCAAAGTTTTCAACATTTTTGCAGGCCTAAAATGCATTTTAAGGCATTTTTGGGCTGCTAACATTTTCAGAACTTTCAGGGGTGTAGTATGCATTTTTTGTGCCAAAAATATTTTTGGGCATTTCAGTGGTCTAGGATGCGGGTTAATGCCCCTTTCAGGCTGCAAATGTTTTTGGGACATTCAAGGCTCTCTGACACCATTTTTGAGCCACCAACATTTTCTGGACTTTAGGGGGTCTAGGATGCCTGTAAACCCCTTTTTTGGTCCTTCAAAGTTTTCAACATTTTTACAGGCCTAAAATGCATTTTAAGGCCTTTTTTTTTGGCTGCTAACATATTCTGAGCTTTCAGGGGTGTAGGATGCATTTTTCATGCCAAAAATATTTTTGGGAATTTCAGTGGTCTAGGATGCGGGTTAATGCCCCTTTCAGGCTGCAAATATTTTTGGGACATTCAGGGCTCTCTGACACAGATTTTGGCCCACCAACATTTTCTGGACTTAAGGGGGTCTAGGATGCCTGTAAACCCCTTTTTTGGACCTTCAAAGTTTTCAACATTTTTGTAGGCTTAAGATGCATTTTAAGTCCTTTTTTTGAGATGCCAACATTTTCTGATCTTTCAGGGTTGTAGGATGCATTTTTTGTGCAAAAAATATTTTTGGGAATTTCAGTGGTCTGGGATGTGGGTTAGTGCCACTTTCAGGCTGCAAATGTTTTTGGGACATTCAGACCTCTCTGACACCGATTTTGGCCCACCAACATTTTCTGGACTTTCGGGGGTCTAGGATGCCTGTAAACCCCTTTTTTCTACCTCCAAAGTTTTCAACATTTTTGCAAGCCTAAGAAGCATTTTAAGTCCTTTTTTTGAACTGCAAACATTTTCTGATCTTTCAGGGTTGTAGGATGCATTTTTTGTGGCAAAAATATTTTGGGGAATTTCAGTGGTCTAGGATGCGACTTAATGCCCCTTTCAGGCTGCAAATCTGTTTGGGACATTCAGGGCTCTCTGACACTGTTTTTGGGCCACAAACATTTTCTGGACTTTAGGGGGTCTAGGATGCCTGCAAACCCCTTTTTTGGTCCTTCAAAGTTTTCAACATTTTTGCAGGACTAAAATTCATTTTAAGACCTTTTTTTTGGGCTACTAACATATTCTGAGCTTTCAGGGGTGTAGGATGCATTTTTCATGCCAAAAATATTTTTGGGAATTTCAGTGGTCTAGGATGCGGGTTAATGCCCGTTTCACTCTGCAAATGTTTTTGGGGCATTCAGAGCTCTCTGACACAGATTTTGGCCCACCAACATTTTCTGGACTTAAGGGGGTCTAGGATGCCTGTAAACCCCTTTTTTGGACCTTCAAAGTTTTCAACATTTTTGTAGGCATAAGATGCATTTTAAGTCCTTTTTTTGAGATGCCAACATTTTCTGATCTTTCAGGATTGTAGGATGCATTTTTTGTGCCAAAAATATTTTTGGGAATTTCAGTGGTCTGGGATGTGGGTTAGTGCCACTTTCAGGCTGCAAATGTTTTTGGGACATTCAGAGCTCTCTGACACCGATTTTGGCCCACCAACATTTTCTGGACTTTCGGGGGTCTAGGATGCCTGTAAACCCCTTTTTTCGGCCTCCAAAGTTTTCAACATTTGTGCAGGCCTAAGAAGCATTTTAAGTCCTTTTTTTGAGCTGCCAACATTTTCTGATCTTTCAGGGTTGTAGGATGCATTTTTTGTGGCAAAAATATTTTGGGGAATTTCAGTGTTCTAGGATGCGACTTAATGCCCCTTTCAGGCTGCAAATCTGTTTGGGACATTCAGAGCTCTCTGACACTGTTTTTGGGCCACAAACATTTTCTGGACTTTAGGGGGTCTAGGATGCCTGTAAACCCCATTTTTGGGCCTCCAAAGTTTTCAAAATTTTTGCAGGCGTAAAATGCATTTTAAGGACTTTTTTGGGCTGCTAACATATTCTGAGCTTCAGGGGTATAGGTTACATTGTTCGTGCCAAAAATATTTTTTGGAGTTTCAGTGGTCTAGGATGCGGGTTAATGCCCCTTTCAGGCTGCAAATGTTTTTGGGACATTCAGCGCTCTCTGACACCATTTTTGGGCCACCACCATTTTCTGGACTTTAGTGGGTCTAGGATGCCTGTAAACCCCTTTTTTGGTCCTTCAAAGTTTTCAACATTTTTGCAGGCCTAAAATTCATTTTAAGGCCTTTTTTGGGCTGCTAACATATTCTGAGCTTTCAGGGGTGTAGGATGCATTTTTCATGCCAAAAATATTTTTGGGAATTTCAGTGGTCTAGGATGCGGGTTAATGCCCGTTTCACTCTGCAAATGTTTTTGGGGCATTCAGAGCTCTCTGACACAGATTTTGGCCCACCAACATTTTCTGGACTTAAGGGGTCTAGGATGCCTGTAAACCCCTTTTTTGGACCTTCAAAGTTTTCAACATTTTTGTAGGCTTAAGATGCATTTTAAGTCCTTTTTTTGAGATGCCAACATTTTCTGATCTTTCAGGGTTGTAGGATGCATTTTTTGTGCCAAAAATATTTTTGGGAATTTCAGTGGTCTGGGATGTGGGTTAGTGCCACTTTCAGGCTGCAAATGTTTTTGGGACATTCAGACCTCTCTGACACCGATTTTGGCCCACCAATATTTTCTGGACTTTCGGGGGTCTAGGATGCCTGTGAACCCCTTTTTTCTACCTCCAAAGTTTTCAACAATTTTGCAAGCCTAAAATGCATTTTAAGGCCTTTTTTTGAGATGCCAACATTTTCTGATCTTTCAGGGTTGTAGGATGCATTTTTTGTGCCAAAAATATTTTTGGGAATTTCAGCAGTCTAGGATGCCGGTTAATGCCCGTTTCACTCTGCAAATGTTTTTGGAACATTCAGGGCTCTCCGACACCATTTTTGGGCCACCACCATTTTCTGGACTTTAGTGGGTCTAGTATGCCTGTAAACCCCTTTTTTGGTCCTTCAAAGTTTTCAACATTTTTGCAGGCCTAAAATGCATTTGAAGGCCTTTTTTGGGCTGCTAACATATTCTGAGCTTTCAGGGGTGTAGGATGCATTTTTCGTGCCAAAAATATTTTTAGGAATTTCAGTGGTCTAGGATGCGGGTTAATGCCCCTTTCAGGCTGCAAATATTTTTGGGACATTCAGGGCTCTCTGACACCATTTTTGGGCCACCAACATTTTCTGGACTTTAGGGGGTCTAGGATGCCTGTAAACCCCTTTTTTGGTCCTTCAAAGTTTTCAATATTTTTGCAGGAATAAAATGCATGTTAAGGCCTTTTTTGGGCTGCTAACATATTCTGAGCTTCAGGGGTTTAGGATGCATTTTTCGTGCAAAACATATTTTTGGAAATTTCAGTGGTCTAGAATGTGGGTTAATGCCCCTTTCAGGCTGCAAATGTTTTTGGGAATTTAGAGCTCTCTGACACCATTTTTGAGCCACAATCATTTTCTGGACTTTAGAGGGTCTAGGATGCCTGTAACCCCTTTTTTGGGCCTCCAAAGTTTTCAACATTTTTGCAGGCCTAAAATGCATTTTAAGGCCTTTTTTGGGCTGCTAACATATTCTGAGCTTCAGGGGTATAGGTTGCATTTTTCATGCCAAAAATATCTTGGGGAATTTCAGTGGTCTAGAATGCGGCTTAATGCCCCTTTCAGGCTGCAAATGTTTTTGGGACATTCAGAGCTCTCTGACACCATTTTTGGGCCACAACCATTTTCTGGACTTTAGGGGGTCTAGGATGCCTGTAAACTCTTTTTTGGGCCTCCAATGTTTTCAACATTTTTGCAGGCCTAAAATGCATTTTAAGGCCTTTTTTGGGCTGCTAAAATATTCTGAGCTTTCAGGGGTGTAGAATACATTTTTCGTGCCAAAAATATTTTTGGGAATTTCAGTGGTCTAGAATGCGGGTTATTGCCTCTTTCAGGCTGCAAATGTTTTTGGGACATTCAGGACTTTCTGACACCATTTTTGGGCCACCAACATTTTCTGGACCTTAGGGGGTCTAGGATGCCTGTAAACCCCTTTTTTGGTCCTTCAAAGTTTTCAACATTTTTGCAGGCCTAAAATTCATTTTAAGGCCTTTTTTGGGCTGCTAACATATTCTGAGCTTTCAGGGGTGTTGGATGCATTTTTCATGCCAAAAATATTTTTGGTATTTTCAGTGGTCTAGGATGCGGGTTAATGCCGTTTCACTCTGCAAATGTTTTTGGGGCATTCAGAGCTCTCTGACACAGATTTTGGCCCACCAACATTTTCTGGACTTTAGGGGGTCTAGGATGCCTCTAAACCCCTTTTTTCCACCTCCAAAGTTTTCTACATTTTTGCAGGCCTAAGATGCACTTTAAGGCCTTTTTTGGGCTGCTAACATTTTCAGAACTTTCAGGGGTGTAATATGCATTTTTTGTGCCAAAAATATTTTTGGGACTTTCAGTAGTCTAGGATGCCGGTTAATGCCCGTTTCACTCTGCAAATGTTTTTGGGACATTCAGGGCTCTCTGACACCATTTTTGGGCCACCACCATTTTCTGGACTTTAGTGGGTTGAGGGTGCCTGTAAACCCCTTTTTTGGTCCTTCAAAGTTTTCAACATTTTTGCAGGCCTAAAATGCATTTTAAGGCCTTAATTGGGCTGCTAACATATTCTGAGCTTCCGGGGTATAGGTTGCATTTTTCATGCCAAAAATATTTTGGGGAATTTCAGTGGTCTAGGATGCGGCTTAATGCCCCTTTCAGGCTGCAAATGTTTTTGGGACATTCAGAGCTCTCTGACCGATTTTGGCCCACCAACATTTTCTGGACTTTAGGGGGTCTAGGATGCCTGTAAACCCCTTTTTTGGGCCTCCAAAGTTTTCAACATTTTTGCAGGCCTAAAATGCATTTGAAGGCCTTTTTTGGGCTGCTAACATATTCTGAGCTTTCAGGGGTGTAGGATGCATTTTTCGTGCCAAAAATATTTTTGGGAATTTCAGTGGTCTAGGATGCGGGTTAATGCCCCTTTCAGGCTGCAAATATTTTTGGGACATTCAGGGCTCTCTGACACCATTTTTGGGCCACCAACATTTTCTGGACTTTAGGGGGTCTAGGATGCCTGTAAACACCTTTTTTGGTCCTTCAAAGTTTTCAATATTTTTGCAGGCCTAAAATGCATGTTAAGGCCTTTTTTTGGCTGCTAACATTTTCAGAACTTTCAGGGGTGTAGTATGCATTTTTTGTGCCAAAAATATTTTTGGACATTTCAGTGGTCTAGGATGCGGGTTAATGCCCCTTTCAGGCTGCAAATGTTTTTGGGAATTTAGGGCTCTCTGACACCATTTTTTAGCCACAATCATTTTCTGGACTTTAGGGGGTCTAGGATACCTGTAACCCCTTTTTTGGGCCTCCAAAGTTTTCAACATTTTTGCAGGCCTAAAATGCATTTTAAGGCCTTTTTTGGGCTGCTAACATATTCTGAGCTTTCAGGGGTGTAGGATGCATTTTTCATGCCAAAAATATTTTTGGGAATTTCAGTGGTCTAGGATGCGGGTTAATGCCCATTTCACTCTGCAAATGTTTTTGGGGCATTCAGAGCTCTCTGACACAGATTTTGGCCCACCAACATTTTCTGGACTTTCGGGGTCTAGGATGCCTGTAAACCCCTTTTTTGGACCTTCAAAGTTTTCAACATTTTTGTAGGCTTAAGATGCATTTTAAGTCTTTTTTTTTGAGATGCCAACATTTTCTGATCTTTCAGGGTTGTAGGATGCATTTTTTGTGCCAAAAATATTTTTAGGAATTTCAGTGGTCTGGGATGTGGGTTAGTGCCACTTTCAGGCTGCAAATGTTTTTGGGACATTCAGAGCTCTCTGACACCGATTTTGGCCCACCAACATTTTCTGGACTTTAGGGGGTCTAGGATGCCTGTAAACCCCTTTTTTCGGCCTCCAAAGTGTTCAACATTTGTGCAGGCCTAAGAAGCATTTTAAGTCCTTTTTTTGAGCTGCCAACATTTTCTGATCTTTCAGGGTTGTAGGATGCATTTTTTGTGGCAAAAATATTTTTGGGAATTTCAGTGGTCTAGGATGCGGGTTAATGCCCCTTTCAGGCTGCAAATGTTTTTGGGACATTCAAGGCTCTCTGACACCATTTTTGGGCCACCAACATTTTCTGGACTTTAGGGGGTTGAGGATGCCTGTAAACCCCTTTTTTGGTCCTTCAAAGTTTTCAACATTTTTACAGGCCTAAAATGCATTTTAAGGCCTTTTTTGGGCTGCTAACATATTCTGAGCTTCAGGGGTGTAGGATGCATTTTTCGTGCCAAAAATATTTTGGGGAATTTCAGTGGTCTAGGATGCGGCTTAATGCCCCTTTCAGGCTGCAAATGTTTTTGGGACATTCAGAGCTCTCTGACCGATATTGGCCCACCAACATTTTCTGGACTTTAGGGGGTCTAGGATGCCTGTAAACCCCTTTTTTGGGCCTCCAATGTTTTCAACATTTTTGCAGGCCTAAAATGCATGTTAAGGCCTTTCTTGGGCTGCTAACATATTCTGAGCTTCAGGGGTATAGGATGCATTTTTCGTGCAAAAAATATTTTTTGGAAATTTCAGTGGTCTAGGATGCGGGTTAATGCCCCTTTCAGGCTGCACATGTTTTTGGGACATTCAGAGCTCTCTGACATATATTTTGGCCCACCAACATTTTCTGGACTTTAGGGGGTCTAGGATGCCTCTAAACTCCTTTTTTCCACCTCCAAAGTTTTCAACATTTTTGCAGGCCTAAAATGCATTTTAAGGCATTTTTGGGCTGCTAACATTTTCAGAACTTTCAGGGGTGTAGTATGCATTTTTTGTGCCAAAAATATTTTTGGGCATTTCAGTAGTCTATGATGCTGGTTAATGCCCGTTTCACACTGCAAATGTTTTTGGAACATTCAGGGCTCTCTGACACCATTTTTGGGCCACCACCATTTTCTGGACTTTAGTGGGTCTAGGATGCCTGTAAACCCCTTTTTTGGTCCTTCAAAGTTTTCAACATTTTTGCAGGCCTAAAATGCATTTTAAGGCCTTAATTGGGCTGCTAACATATTCTGAGCTTCAGGGGTATAGGTTGCATTTTTCATGCCAAAAATATTTTGGGGAATTTCAGTGGTCTAGGATGCGGCTTAATGCCCCTTTCAGGCTGCAAATGTTTTTGGGACATTCAGAGCTCTCTGACCGATTTTGGCCCACCAACATTTTCTGGACTTTAGGGGGTCTAGGATGCCTGTAAACCCCTTTTTTGGGCCTCCAAAATTTTCAACATTTTTGCAGGCCTAAAATGCATTTGAAGGCCTTTTTTGGGCTGCTAACATATTCTGAGCTTCATGGGTGTAGGATGCATTTTTCGTGCCAAAAATATTTTTGGGAATTTCAGTGGTCTAGGATGCGGGTTAATGCCGCTTTGAGGCTGCAAATGTTTTTGGGACATTCAGAGCTCTCTGACACAGATTTTGGCCCTCCAACATTTTCTGGACTTTAGGGGGTCTAGGATGCCTCTAAACCCCTTTTTTCGGCCTCCAAAGTTTTCAACATGTTTGCAGGCCTAAAATGCATTTTAATATCTTTTTTGGGCTGCTAACATATTCTGAGCTTCATGGGTGTAGTATTCATTTTTTGTGCGAAAAATATTTTTGGAAATGTCAGAGGTCTAGGATGCGGGTTAATGCCCCTTTCAGGCTGCAAATGTTTTTGGGACATTCAAGGCTTTCTGACACCATTTTTGGCCCCACCAACATTTTCTGGAATTTAGGGGGTCTAGGATGCCTGTAAACCACTTTTTTGGTCCTTCAAAGTTTTCAACATTTTTGCAGGCCTAAAATGCATTTTAAGGCATTTTTGGGCTGCTAACATTTTCAGAACTTTCAGGGGTGTAGTATGCATTTTTTGTGCCAAAAATATTTTTGGGCATTTCAGTGGTCTAGGATGCGGGTTAATGCCCCTTTCAGGCTGCAAATGTTTTTGGGACATTCAATGCTCTCTGACACCATTTTTGAGCCACCAACATTTTCTGGACTTTAGGGGGTCTAGGATGCCTGTAAACCCCTTTTTTGGTCCTTCAAAGTTTTCAACATTTTTGCAGGCCTAAAATGCATTTTAAGGCATTTTTGGGCTGCTAACATTTTCAGAACTTTCAGGGGTGTAGTATGCATTTTTCATGCCAAAAATATTTTTGGGAATTTCAGTGGTCTAGGATGCGGGTTAATGCCCCTTTCAGGCTGCAAATATTTTTGGGACATTCAGGGCTCTCTGACACAGATTTTGGCCCACCAACATTTTCTGGACTTAAGGGGGTCTAGGATGCCTGTAAACCCCTTTTTTGGACCTTCAAAGTTTTCAACATTTTTGTAGGCTTAAGATGCATTTTAAGTTCTTTTTTTGAGATGCCAACATTTTCTGATCTTTCAGGGTTGTAGGATGCATTTTTTGTGCAAAAAATATTTTTGGGAATTTCAGTGGTCTGGGATGTGGGTTAGTGCCACTTTCAGGCTGCAAATGTTTTTGGGACATTCAGACCTCTCTGACACCGATTTTGGCCCACCAACATTTTCTGGACTTTCGGGGGTCTAGGATGCCTGTAAACCCCTTTTTTCTACCTCCAAAGTTTTCAACATTTTTGCAAGCCTAAGAAGCATTTTAAGTCCTTTTTTTGAACTGCAAACATTTTCTGATCTTTCAGGGTTGTAGGATGCATTTTTTGTGGCAAAAATATTTTGGGGAATTTCAGTGGTCTAGGATGCGACTTAATGCCCCTTTCAGGCTGCAAATCTGTTTGGGACATTCAGAGCTCTCTGACACTGTTTTTGGGCCACAAACATTTTCTGGACTTTAGGGGGTCTAGGATGCCTGTAAACCCCATTTTTGGGCCTCCAAAGTTTTCAAAATTTTTGCAGGCGTAAAATGCATTTTAAGGACTTTTTTGGGCTGCTAACATATTCTGAGCTTCAGGGGTATAGGTTACATTGTTCGTGCCAAAAATATTTTTTGGAGTTTCAGTGGTCTAGGATGCGGGTTAATGCCCCTTTCAGGCTGCAAATGTTTTTGGGACATACAGCGCTCTCTGACACCATTTTTGGGCCACCAACATTTTCTGGACTTTAGTGGGTCTAGGATGCCTGTAAACCCCTTTTTTGGTCCTTCAAAGTTTTCAACATTTTTGCAGGCCTAAAATTCATTTTAAGGCCTTTTTTGGGCTGCTAACATATTCTGAGCTTTCAGGGGTGTAGGATGCATTTTTCATGCCAAAAATATTTTTGGGAATTTCAGTGGTCTAGGATGCGGGTTAATGCCCGTTTCACTCTGCAAATGTTTTTGGGGCATTCAGAGCTCTCTGACACAGATTTTGGCCCACCAACATTTTCTGGACTTAAGGGGTCTAGGATGCCTGTAAACCCCTTTTTTGGACCTTCAAAGTTTTCAACATTTTTGTAGGCTTAAGATGCATTTTAAGTCCTTTTTTTGAGATGCCAACATTTTCTGATCTTTCAGGGTTGTAGGATGCATTTTTTGTGCCAAAAATATTTTTGGGAATTTCAGTGGTCTGGGATGTGGGTTAGTGCCACTTTCAGGCTGCAAATGTTTTTGGGACATTCAGACCTCTCTGACACCGATTTTGGCCCACCAATATTTTCTGGACTTTCGGGGGTCTAGGATGCCTGTGAACCCCTTTTTTCTACCTCCAAAGTTTTCAACAATTTTGCAAGCCTAAAATGCATTTTAAGGCCTTTTTTTGAGATGCCAACATTTTCTGATCTTTCAGGGTTGTAGGATGCATTTTTTGTGCCAAAAATATTTTTGGGAATTTCAGCAGTCTAGGATGCCGGTTAATGCCCGTTTCACTCTGCAAATGTTTTTGGAACATTCAGGGCTCTCCGACACCATTTTTGGGCCACCACCATTTTCTGGACTTTAGTGGGTCTAGTATGCCTGTAAACCCCTTTTTTGGTCCTTCAAAGTTTTCAACATTTTTGCAGGCCTAAAATGCATTTGAAGGCCTTTTTTGGGCTGCTAACATATTCTGAGCTTTCAGGGGTGTAGGATGCATTTTTCGTGCCAAAAATATTTTTAGGAATTTCAGTGGTCTAGGATGCGGGTTAATGCCCCTTTCAGGCTGCAAATATTTTTGGGACATTCAGGGCTCTCTGACACCATTTTTGGGCCACCAACATTTTCTGGACTTTAGGGGGTCTAGGATGCCTGTAAACCCCTTTTTTGGTCCTTCAAAGTTTTCAATATTTTTGCAGGAATAAAATGCATGTTAAGGCCTTTTTTGGGCTGCTAACATATTCTGAGCTTCAGGGGTTTAGGATGCATTTTTCGTGCAAAACATATTTTTGGAAATTTCAGTGGTCTAGAATGTGGGTTAATGCCCCTTTCAGGCTGCAAATGTTTTTGGGAATTTAGAGCTCTCTGACACCATTTTTGAGCCACAATCATTTTCTGGACTTTAGAGGGTCTAGGATGCCTGTAACCCCTTTTTTGGGCCTCCAAAGTTTTCAACATTTTTGCAGGCCTAAAATGCATTTTAAGGCCTTTTTTGGGCTGCTAACATATTCTGAGCTTCAGGGGTATAGGTTGCATTTTTCATGCCAAAAATATCTTGGGGAATTTCAGTGGTCTAGAATGCGGCTTAATGCCCCTTTCAGGCTGCAAATGTTTTTGGGACATTCAGAGCTCTCTGACACCATTTTTGGGCCACAACCATTTTCTGGACTTTAGGGGGTCTAGGATGCCTGTAAACCCCTTTTTTCGGCCTCCAAAGTGTTCAACATTTGTGCAGGCCTAAGAAGCATTTTAAGTCCTTTTTTTGAGCTGCCAACATTTTCTGATCTTTCAGGGTTGTAGGATGCATTTTTTGTGGCAAAAATATTTTTGGGAATTTCAGTGGTCTAGGATGCGGGTTAATGCCCCTTTCAGGCTGCAAATGTTTTTGGGACATTCAAGGCTCTCTGACACCATTTTTGGGCCACCAACATTTTCTGGACTTTAGGGGGTCGAGGATGCCTGTAAACCCCTTTTTTGGTCCTTCAAAGTTTTCAACATTTTTACAGGCCTAAAATGCATTTTAAGGCCTTTTTTGGGCTGCTAACATATTCTGAGCTTCATGGGTGTAGGATGCATTTTTCGTGCCAAAAATATTTTGGGGAATTTCAGTGGTCTAGGATGCGGCTTAATGCCCCTTTCAGGCTGCAAATGTTTTTGGGACATTCAGAGCTCTCTGACCGATATTGGCCCACCAACATTTTCTGGACTTTAGGGGGTCTAGGATGCCTGTAAACCCCTTTTTTGGGCCTCCAATGTTTTCAACATTTTTGCAGGCCTAAAATGCATGTTAAGGCCTTTCTTGGGCTGCTAACATATTCTGAGCTTCAGGGGTGTAGGATGCATTTTTCGTGCAAAAAATATTTTTTGGAAATTTCAGTGGTCTAGGATGCGGGTTAATGCCCCTTTCAGGCTGCACATGTTTTTGGGACATTCAGAGCTCTCTGACATATATTTTGGCCCACCAACATTTTCTGGACTTTAGGGGGTCTAGGATGCCTCTAAACTCCTTTTTTCCACCTCCAAAGTTTTCAACATTTTTGCAGGCCTAAAATGCATTTTAAGGCATTTTTGGGCTGCTAACATTTTCAGAACTTACAGGGGTGTAGTATGCATTTTTTGTGCCAAAAATATTTTTGGGCATTTCAGTAGTCTATGATGCTGGTTAATGCCCGTTTCACACTGCAAATGTTTTTGGAACATTCAGGGCTCTCTGACACCATTTTTGGGCCACCACCATTTTCTGGACTTTAGTGGGTCTAGGATGCCTGTAAACCCCTTTTTTGGTCCTTCAAAGTTTTCAACATTTTTGCAGGCCTAAAATGCATTTTAAGGCCTTAATTGGGCTGCTAACATATTCTGAGCTTCAGGGGTATAGGTTGCATTTTTCATGCCAAAAATATTTTGGGGAATTTCAGTGGTCTAGGATGCGGCTTAATGCCCCTTTCAGGCTGCAAATGTTTTTGGGACATTCAGAGCTCTCTGACCGATTTTGGCCCACCAACATTTTCTGGACTTTAGGGGGTCTAGGATGCCTGTAAACCCCTTTTTTGGGCCTCCAAAGTTTTCAACATTTTTGCAGGCCTAAAATGCATTTGAAGGCCTTTTTTGGGCTGCTAACATATTCTGAGCTTCATGGGTGTAGTATTCATTTTTTGTGCGAAAAATATTTTTGGAAATGTCAGAGGTCTAGGATGCGGGTTAATGCCCCTTTCAGGCTGCAAATGTTTTTGGGACATTCAAGGCTCTCTGACACCATTTTTGGCCCCACCAACATTTTCTGGAATTTAGGGGGTGTAGGATGCCTGTAAACCCCTTTTTTGGTCCTTCAAAGTTTTCAACATTTTTGCAGGCCTAAAATGCATTTTAAGGCATTTTTGGGCTGCTAACATTTTCAGAACTTTCAGGCGTGTAGTATGCATTTTTTGTGCCAAAAATATTTTTGGGCATTTCAGTGGTCTAGGATGCGGGTTAATGCCCCTTTCAGGCTGCAAATGTTTTTGGGACATTCAAGGCTCTCTGACACCATTTTTGAGCCACCAACATTTTCTGGACTTTAGTGGGTCTAGGATGCCTGTAAACCCCTTTTTTGGTCCTTCAAAGTTTTCAACATTTTTGCAGGCCTAAAATGCATTTGAAGGCCTTTTTTGGGCTGCTAACATATTCTGAGCTTTCAGGGGTGTAGGATGCATTTTTCGTGCCAAAAATATTTTTAGGAATTTCAGTGGTCTAGGATGCGGGTTAATGCCCCTTTCAGGCTGCAAATATTTTTGGGACATTCAGGGCTCTCTGACACCATTTTTGGGCCACCAACATTTTCTGGACTTTAGGGGGTCTAGGATGCCTGTAAACCCCTTTTTTGGTCCTTCAAAGTTTTCAATATTTTTGCAGGAATAAAATGCATGTTAAGGCCTTTTTTGGGCTGCTAACATATTCTGAGCTTCAGGGGTTTAGGATGCATTTTTCGTGCAAAACATATTTTTGGAAATTTCAGTGGTCTAGAATGTGGGTTAATGCCCCTTTCAGGCTGCAAATGTTTTTGGGAATTTAGAGCCCTCTGAC
The DNA here is from genome assembly GCF_040938575.1 of Ambystoma mexicanum. Classification (NCBI taxonomy): domain Eukaryota; kingdom Metazoa; phylum Chordata; class Amphibia; order Caudata; family Ambystomatidae; genus Ambystoma; species Ambystoma mexicanum. Next base: position 730,576,037 of record NC_090939.1, on the reverse strand, counting down.
ACCATTTTTGAGCCACAATCATTTTCTGGACTTTAGAGGGTCTAGGATGCCTGTAACCCCTTTTTTGGGCCTCCAAAGTTTTCAACATTTTTGCAGGCCTAAAATTCATTTTAAGGCCTTTTTTGGGCTGCTAACATATTCTGAGCTTTCAGGGGTGTTGGATGCATTTTTCATGCCAAAAATATTTTTGGTATTTTCAGTGGTCTAGGATGCGGGTTAATGCCGTTTCACTCTGCAAATGTTTTTGGGGCATTCAGAGCTCTCTGACACAGATTTTGGCCCACCAACATTTTCTGGACTTTAGGGGGTCTAGGATGCCTCTAAACCCCTTTTTTCCACCTCCAAAGTTTTCTACATTTTTGCAGGCCTAAGATGCACTTTAAGGCCTTTTTTGGGCTGCTAACATTTTCAGAACTTTCAGGGGTGTAGTATGCATTTTTTGTGCCAAAAATATTTTTGGGACTTTCAGTAGTCTAGGATGCCGGTTAATGCCCGTTTCACTCTGCAAATGTTTTTGGGCCATTCAGGGCTCTCTGACACCATTTTTGGGCCACCACCATTTTCTGGACTTTAGTGGGTTGAGGGTGCCTGTAAACCCCTTTTTTGGTCCTTCAAAGTTTTCAACATTTTTGCAGGCCTAAAATGCATTTTAAGGCCTTAATTGGGCTGCTAACATATTCTGAGCTTCCGGGGTATAGGTTGCATTTTTCATGCCAAAAATATTTTGGGGAATTTCAGTGGTCTAGGATGCGGCTTAATGCCCCTTTCAGGCTGCAAATGTTTTTGGGACATTCAGAGCTCTCTGACCGATTTTGGCCCACCAACATTTTCTGGACTTTAGGGGGTCTAGGATGCCTGTAAACCCCTTTTTTGGGCCTCCAAAGTTTTCAACATTTTTGCAGGCCTAAAATGCATTTGAAGGCCTTTTTTGGGCTGCTAACATATTCTGAGCTTTCAGGGGTGTAGGATGCATTTTTCGTGCCAAAAATATTTTTGGGAATTTCAGTGGTCTAGGATGCGGGTTAATGCCCCTTTCAGGCTGCAAATATTTTTGGGACATTCAGGGCTCTCTGACACCATTTTTGGGCCACCAACATTTTCTGGACTTTAGGGGGTCTAGGATGCCTGTAAACACCTTTTTTGGTCCTTCAAAGTTTTCAATATTTTTGCAGGCCTAAAATGCATGTTAAGGCCTTTTTTTGGCTGCTAACATTTTCAGAACTTTCAGGGGTGTAGTATGCATTTTTTGTGCCAAAAATATTTTTGGGCATTTCAGTGGTCTAGGATGCGGGTTAATGCCCCTTTCAGGCTGCAAATGTTTTTGGGAATTTAGGGCTCTCTGACACCATTTTTTAGCCACAATCATTTTCTGGACTTTAGGGGGTCTAGGATACCTGTAACCCCTTTTTTGGGCCTCCAAAGTTTTCAACATTTTTGCAGGCCTAAAATGCATTTTAAGGCCTTTTTTGGGCTGCTAACATATTCTGAGCTTTCAGGGGTGTAGGATGCATTTTTCATGCCAAAAATATTTTTGGGAATTTCAGTGGTCTAGGATGCGGGTTAATGCCCATTTCACTCTGCAAATGTTTTTGGGGCATTCAGAGCTCTCTGACACAGATTTTGGCCCACCAACATTTTCTGGACTTTCGGGGTCTAGGATGCCTGTAAACCCCTTTTTTGGACCTTCAAAGTTTTCAACATTTTTGTAGGCTTAAGATGCATTTTAAGTCTTTTTTTTTTAGATGCCAACATTTTCTGATCTTTCAGGGTTGTAGGATGCATTTTTTGTGCCAAAAATATTTTTAGGAATTTCAGTGGTCTGGGATGTGGGTTAGTGCCACTTTCAGGCTGCAAATGTTTTTGGGACATTCAGAGCTCTCTGACACCGATTTTGGCCCACCAACATTTTCTGGACTTTAGGGGGTCTAGGATGCCTGTAAACCCCTTTTTTCGGCCTCCAAAGTGTTCAACATTTGTGCAGGCCTAAGAAGCATTTTAAGTCCTTTTTTTGAGCTGCCAACATTTTCTGATCTTTCAGGGTTGTAGGATGCATTTTTTGTGGCAAAAATATTTTTGGGAATTTCAGTGGTCTAGGATGCGGGTTAATGCCCCTTTCAGGCTGCAAATGTTTTTGGGACATTCAAGGCTCTCTGACACCATTTTTGGGCCACCAACATTTTCTGGACTTTAGGGGGTCGAGGATGCCTGTAAACCCCTTTTTTGGTCCTTCAAAGTTTTCAACATTTTTACAGGCCTAAAATGCATTTTAAGGCCTTTTTTGGGCTGCTAACATATTCTGAGCTTCAGGGGTATAGGTTACATTGTTCGTGCCAAAAATATTTTTTGGAGTTTCAGTGGTCTAGGATGCGGGTTAATGCCCCTTTCAGGCTGCAAATGTTTTTGGGACATTCAGCGCTCTCTGACACCATTTTTGGGCCACCACCATTTTGTGGACTTTAGTGGGTCTAGGATGCCTATAAACCCCTTTTTTGGTCCTTCAAAGTTTTCAACATTTTTGCAGGCCTAAAATTCATTTTAAGGCCTTTTTTGGGCTGCTAACATATTCTGAGCTTTCAGGGGTGTAGGATGCATTTTTCATGCCAAAAATATTTTTGGGAATTTCAGTGGTCTAGGATGCGGGTTAATGCCCGTTTCACTCTGCAAATGTTTTTGGGGCATTCAGAGCTCTCTGACACAGATTTTGGCCCACCAACATTTTCTGGACTTAAGGGGTCTAGGATGCCTGTAAACCCCTTTTTTGGACCTTCAAAGTTTTCAACATTTTTGTAGGCTTAAGATGCATTTTAAGTCCTTTTTTTGAGATGCCAACATTTTCTGATCTTTCAGGGTTGTAGGATGCATTTTTTGTGCCAAAAATATTTTTGGGAATTTCAGTGGTCTGGGATGTGGGTTAGTGCCACTTTCAGGCTGCAAATGTTTTTGGGACATTCAGACCTCTCTGACACCGATTTTGGCCCACCAATATTTTCTGGACTTTCGGGGGTCTAGGATGCCTGTGAACCCCTTTTTTCTACCTCCAAAGTTTTCAACAATTTTGCAAGCCTAAAATGCATTTTAAGGCCTTTTTTTGAGATGCCAACATTTTCTGATCTTTCAGGGTTGTAGGATGCATTTTTTGTGCCAAAAATATTTTTGGGAATTTCAGTGGTCTGGGATGTGGGTTAGTGCCACTTTCAGGCTGCAAATGTTTTTGGGACATTCAGAGCTCTCTGACACAGATTTTGGCCCACGAACATTTTCTGGACTTTAGGGGGTCTAGGATGCCTCTAAACCCCTTTTTTCCACCTCCAAAGTTTTCTACATTTTTGCAGGCCTAAGATGCACTTTAAGGTCTTTTCTGGGCTGCTAACATTTTCAGAACTTTGAGGGGTGTAGTATGCATTTTTTGTGCCAAAAATATTTTTGGGAATTTCAGCAGTCTAGGATGCCGGTTAATGCCCGTTTCACTCTGCAAATGTTTTTGGAACATTCAGGGCTCTCCGACACCATTTTTGGGCCACCACCATTTTCTGGACTTTAGTGGGTCTAGGATGCCTGTAACCCCTTTTTTGGTCCTTCAAAGTTTTCAACATTTTTGCAGGCCTAAAATGCATTTGAAGGCCTTTTTTGGGCTGCTAACATATTCTGAGCTTTCAGGGGTGTAGGATGCATTTTTCGTGCCAAAAATATTTTTAGGAATTTCAGTGGTCTAGGATGCGGGTTAATGCCCCTTTCAGGCTGCAAATATTTTTGGGACATTCAGGGCTCTCTGACACCATTTTTGGGCCACCAACATTTTCTGGACTTTAGGGGGTCTAGGATGCCTGTAAACCCCTTTTTTGGTCCTTCAAAGTTTTCAATATTTTTGCAGGAATAAAATGCATGTTAAGGCCTTTTTTGGGCTGCTAACATATTCTGAGCTTCAGGGGTTTAGGATGCATTTTTCGTGCAAAACATATTTTTGGAAATTTCAGTGGTCTAGAATGTGGGTTAATGCCCCTTTCAGGCTGCAAATGTTTTTGGGAATTTAGAGCTCTCTGACACCATTTTTGAGCCACCAACATTTTCTGGACTTTAGGGGGTCTAGGATGCCTGTAAACCCCTTTTTTGGTCCTTCAAAGTTTTCAATATTTTTGCAGGAATAAAATGCATGTTAAGGCCTTTTTTGGGCTGCTAACATATTCTGAGCTTCATGGGTGTAGGATGCATTTTTCGTGCCAAAAATATTTTTGGGAATTTCAGTGGTCTAGGATGCGGGTTAATGCCGCTTTGAGGCTGCAAATGTTTTTGGGACATTCAGAGCTCTCTGACCGATTTTGGCCCACCAACATTTTCTGGACTTTAGGGGGTCTAGGATGCCTGTAAACCCCTTTTTTGGGCCTCCAAAGTTTTCAACATTTTTGCAGGCCTAAAATGCATTTGAAGGCCTTTTTTGGGCTGCTAACATATTCTGAGCTTCATGGGTGTAGGATGCATTTTTCGTGCCAAAAATATTTTTGGGAATTTCAGTGGTCTAGGATGCGGGTTAATGCCGCTTTGAGGCTGCAAATGTTTTTGGGACATTCAGAGCTCTCTGACACAGATTTTGGCCCACCAACATTTTCTGGACTTTAGGGGGTCTAGGATGCCTCTAAACCCCTTTTTTCGGCCTCCAAAGTTTTCAACATGTTTGCAGGCCTAAAATGCATTTTAATATCTTTTTTGGGCTGCTAACATATTCTGAGCTTCATGGGTGTAGTATTCATTTTTTGTGCGAAAAATATTTTTGGAAATGTCAGAGGTCTAGGATGCGGGTTAATGCCCCTTTCAGGCTGCAAATGTTTTTGGGACATTCAAGGCTCTCTGACACCATTTTTGGCCCCACCAACATTTTCTGGAATTTAGGGGGTCTAGGATGCCTGTAAACCCCTTTTTTGGTCCTTCAAAGTTTTCAACATTTTTACAGGCCTAAAATGCATTTTAAGGCCTTTTTTTTTGGCTGCTAACATATTCTGAGCTTTCAGGGGTGTAGGATGCATTTTTCATGCCAAAAATATTTTTGGGAATTTCAGTGGTCTAGGATGCGGGTTAATGCCCCTTTCAGGCTGCAAATATTTTTGGGACATTCAGGGCTCTCTGACACAGATTTTGGCCCACCAACATTTTCTGGACTTAAGGGGGTCTAGGATGCCTGTAAACCCCTTTTTTGGACCTTCAAAGTTTTCAACATTTTTGTAGGCTTAAGATGCATTTTAAGTCCTTTTTTTGAGATGCCAACATTTTCTGATCTTTCAGGGTTGTAGGATGCATTTTTTGTGCAAAAAATATTTTTGGGAATTTCAGTGGTCTGGGATGTGGGTTAGTGCCACTTTCAGGCTGCAAATGTTTTTGGGACATTCAGACCTCTCTGACACCGATTTTGGCCCACCAACATTTTCTGGACTTTCGGGGGTCTAGGATGCCTGTAAACCCCTTTTTTCTACCTCCAAAGTTTTCAACATTTTTGCAAGCCTAAGAAGCATTTTAAGTCCTTTTTTTGAACTGCAAAGATTTTCTGATCTTTCAGGGTTGTAGGATGCATTTTTTGTGGCAAAAATATTTTGGGGAATTTCAGTGGTCTAGGATGCGACTTAATGCCCCTTTCAGGCTGCAAATCTGTTTGGGACATTCAGGGCTCTCTGACACTGTTTTTGGGCCACAAACATTTTCTGGACTTTAGGGGGTCTAGGATGCCTGCAAACCCCTTTTTTGGTCCTTCAAAGTTTTCAACATTTTTGCAGGACTAAAATTCATTTTAAGACCTTTTTTTGGGCTACTAACATATTCTGAGCTTTCAGGGGTGTAGGATGCATTTTTCATGCCAAAAATATTTTTGGGAATTTCAGTGGTCTAGGATGCGGGTTAATGCCCGTTTCACTCTGCAAATGTTTTTGGGGCATTCAGAGCTCTCTGACACAGATTTTGGCCCACCAACATTTTCTGGACTTAAGGGGGTCTAGGATGCCTGTAAACCCCTTTTTTGGACCTTCAAAGTTTTCAACATTTTTGTAGGCATAAGATGCATTTTAAGTCCTTTTTTTGAGATGCCAACATTTTCTGATCTTTCAGGATTGTAGGATGCATTTTTTGTGCCAAAAATATTTTTGGGAATTTCAGTGGTCTGGGATGTGGGTTAGTGCCACTTTCAGGCTGAAAATGTTTTTGGGACATTCAGAGCTCTCTGACACCGATTTTGGCCCACCAACATTTTCTGGACTTTCGGGGGTCTAGGATGCCTGTAAACCCCTTTTTTCGGCCTCCAAAGTTTTCAACATTTGTGCAGGCCTAAGAAGCATTTTAAGTCCTTTTTTTGAGCTGCCAACATTTTCTGATCTTTCAGGGTTGTAGGATGCATTTTTTGTGGCAAAAATATTTTGGGGAATTTCAGTGTTCTAGGATGCGACTTAATGCCCCTTTCAGGCTGCAAATCTGTTTGGGACATTCAGAGCTCTCTGACACTGTTTTTGGGCCACAAACATTTTCTGGACTTTAGGGGGTCTAGGATGCCTGTAAACCCCATTTTTGGGCCTCCAAAGTTTTCAAAATTTTTGCAGGCGTAAAATGCATTTTAAGGACTTTTTTGGGCTGCTAACATATTCTGAGCTTCAGGGGTATAGGTTACATTGTTCGTGCCAAAAATATTTTTTGGAGTTTCAGTGGTCTAGGATGCGGGTTAATGCCCCTTTCAGGCTGCAAATGTTTTTGGGACATTCAGCGCTCTCTGACACCATTTTTGGGCCACCACCATTTTCTGGACTTTAGTGGGTCTAGGATGCCTGTAAACCCCTTTTTTGGTCCTTCAAAGTTTTCAACATTTTTGCAGGCCTAAAATTCATTTTAAGGCCTTTTTTGGGCTGCTAACATATTCTGAGCTTTCAGGGGTGTAGGATGCATTTTTCATGCCAAAAATATTTTTGGGAATTTCAGTGGTCTAGGATGCGGGTTAATGCCCGTTTCACTCTGCAAATGTTTTTGGGGCATTCAGAGCTCTCTGACACAGATTTTGGCCCACCAACATTTTCTGGACTTAAGGGGTCTAGGATGCCTGTAAACCCCTTTTTTGGACCTTCAAAGTTTTCAACATTTTTGTAGGCTTAAGATGCATTTTAAGTCCTTTTTTTGAGATGCCAACATTTTCTGATCTTTCAGGGTTGTAGGATGCATTTTTTGTGCCAAAAATATTTTTGGGAATTTCAGTGGTCTGGGATGTGGGTTAGTGCCACTTTCAGGCTGCAAATGTTTTTGGGACATTCAGACCTCTCTGACACCGATTTTGGCCCACCAATATTTTCTGGACTTTCGGGGGTCTAGGATGCCTGTGAACCCCTTTTTTCTACCTCCAAAGTTTTCAACAATTTTGCAAGCCTAAAATGCATTTTAAGGCCTTTTTTTGAGATGCCAACATTTTCTGATCTTTCAGGGTTGTAGGATGCATTTTTTGTGCCAAAAATATTTTTGGGAATTTCAGTGGTCTGGGATGTGGGTTAGTGCCACTTTCAGGCTGCAAATGTTTTTGGGACATTCAGAGCTCTCTGACACAGATTTTGGCCCACGAACATTTTCTGGACTTTAGGGGGTCTAGGATGCCTCTAAACCCCTTTTTTCCACCTCCAAAGTTTTCTACATTTTTGCAGGCCTAAGATGCACTTTAAGGCCTTTTCTGGGCTGCTAACATTTTCAGAACTTTGAGGGGTGTAGTATGCATTTTTTGTGCCAAAAATATTTTTGGGAATTTCAGCAGTCTAGGATGCCGGTTAATGCCCGTTTCACTCTGCAAATGTTTTTGGAACATTCAGGGCTCTCCGACACCATTTTTGGGCCACCACCATTTTCTGGACTTTAGTGGGTCTAGGATGCCTGTAAACCCCTTTTTTGGTCCTTCAAAGTTTTCAACATTTTTGCAGGCCTAAAATGCATTTGAAGGCCTTTTTTGGGCTGCTAACATATTCTGAGCTTTCAGGGGTGTAGGATGCATTTTTCGTGCCAAAAATATTTTTAGGAATTTCAGTGGTCTAGGATGCGGGTTAATGCCCCTTTCAGGCTGCAAATATTTTTGGGACATTCAGGGCTCTCTGACACCATTTTTGGGCCACCAACATTTTCTGGACTTTAGGGGGTCTAGGATGCCTGTAAACCCCTTTTTTGGTCCTTCAAAGTTTTCAATATTTTTGCAGGAATAAAATGCATGTTAAGGCCTTTTTTGGGCTGCTAACATATTCTGAGCTTCAGGGGTTTAGGATGCATTTTTCGTGCAAAACATATTTTTGGGAATTTCAGTGGTCTAGGATGCGGGTTAATGCACGTTTCACTCTGCAAATGTTTTTGGAGCATTCAGAGCTCTCTGACACAGATTTTGGCCCACCAACATTTTCTGGACTTAAGGGGTCTAGGAAGCCTGTAAACCCCTTTTTTGGACCTTCAAAGTTTTCAACATTTTTGTAGGCTTAAGATGCATTTTAAATCCTTTTTTTGAGATGCCAACATTTTCTGATCTTTCAGGGTTGTAGGATGCATTTTTTGTGCCAAAAATATTTTTGGGAATTTCAGTGGTCTGGGATGTGGGTTAGTGCCACTTTCAGGCTGCAAATGTTTTTGGGACATTCAGACCTCTCTGACACCGATTTTGGCCCACCAACATTTTCTGGACTTTCGGGGGTCTAGGATGCCTGTAAACCCCTTTTTTCTACCTCCAATGTTTTCAACATTTTTGCAAGCCTAAGAAGCATTTTAAGTCCTTTTTTTGAACTGCAAACATTTTCTGATCTTTCAGGGTTGTAGGATGCATTTTTTGTGGCAAAAATATTTTGGGGAATTTCAGTGGTCTAGGATGCGACTTAATGCCCCTTTCAGGCTGCAAATCTGTTTGGGACATTCAGGGCTCTCTGACACTGTTTTTGGGCCACAAACATTTTCTGGACTTTAGGGGGTCTAGGATGCCTGCAAACCCCTTTTTTGGTCCTTCAAAGTTTTCAACATTTTTGCAGGCCTAAAATTCATTTTAAGACCTTTTTTTGGGCTACTAACATATTCTGAGCTTTCAGGGGTGTAGGATGCATTTTTCATGCCAAAAATATTTTTGGGAATTTCAGTGGTCTAGGATGCGGGTTAATGCCCGTTTCACTCTGCAAATGTTTTTGGGGCATTCAGAGCTCTCTGACACAGATTTTGGCCCACCAACATTTTCTGGACTTAAGGGGGTCTAGGATGCCTGTAAACCCCTTTTTTGGTCCTTCAAAGTTTTCAACATTTTTGCATGCCTAAAATGCATTTTAAGGCATTTTTGGGCTGCTAACATTTTCAGAACTTTCAGGGGTGTAGTATGCATTTTTTGTGCCAAAAATATTTTTGGGCATTTCAGTGGTCTAGGATGCGGGTTAATGCCCCTTTCAGGCTGCAAATGTTTTTGAGACATTCAAGGCTCTCTGACACCATTTTTGGGCCACCAACATTTTCTGGACTTTAGGGGGTCTAGGATGCCTGTAAACCCCTTTTTTGGTCCTTCAAAGTTTTCAACATTTTTGCAGGCCTAAAATGCATTTTAAGGCCTTTTTTGGGCCGCTAACATATTCTGAGCTTCATGGGTGTAGGATGCATTTTTCGTGCCAAAAATATTTTGGGGAATTTCAGTGGTCTAGGATGCGGCTTAATGCCCCTTTCAGGCTGCAAATGTTTTGGGACATTCAGAGCTCTCTGACACAGATTTTGGCCCACCAACATTTTCTGGACTTTAGGGGGTCTAGGATGCCTCTAAACCCCTTTTTTCCACCTCCATAGTTTTCTACATTTTTGCAGGCCTAAGATGCACTTTAAGGACTTTTTTGGGCTGCTAACATTTTCAGAACTTTCAGGGGTGTAGTATGCATTTTTTGTGCCAAAAATATTTTTGGGAATTTCAGTAGTCTAGGATGCCGGTTAATGCCCGTTTCACTCTGCAAATGTTTTTGGGACATTCAGGGCTCTCTGACACCATTTTTGGGCCACCACCATTTTCTGGACTTTAGTGGGTCTAGGATGCCTGTAAACCCCTTTTTTGGTCCTTCAAAGTTTTCAACATTTTTGCAGGCCTCAAATGCATTTTAAGGCCTTAATTGGGCTGCTAACATATTCTGAGCTTCAGGGGTATAGGTTGCATTTTTCATGCCAAAAATATTTTTGGGAATTTCAGTGGTCTAGGATGCGGCTTAATGCCCCTTTCAGGCTGCAAATGTTTTTGGGACATTCAGAGCTCTCTGACCGATTTTGACCCACCAACATTTTCTGGACTTTAGGGGGTCTAGGATGCCTGTAAACCCCTTTTTTGGGCCTCCAAAGTTTTCAACATTTTTGCAGGCCTAAAATGCATTTGAAGGCCTTTTTTGGGCTGCTAACATATTCTGAGCTTCACGGGTATAGGTTGCATTTTTCATGCCAAAAATATCTTGGGGAATTTCAGTGGTCTAGGATGCGGCTTAATACCCCTTTCAGGCTGCAAATGTTTTTGGGACATTCAGAGCTCTCTGACACCGATTTTGGCCCACCAACATTTTCTGGACTTCAGGGGGTCTAGGATGCCTGTAAACCCCATTTTTGGGCCTCCAAAGTTTTCAACATTTTTGCAGGCGTAAAATGCATTTTAAGGCCTTTTTTGGGCTGCTAACATATTCTGAGCTTCAGGGGTATAGGTTACATTTTTCGTGCCAAAAATATTTTTGGGAATTTCAGTGGTCTAGGATGCGGGTTAATGCCCCTTTCAGGCTGCAAATATTTTTGGGACATTCAGGGCTCTCTGACACCATTTTTGGGCCACCAACATTTTCTGGACTTTAGGGGGTCTAGGATGCCTGTAAACCCCTTTTTTGGTCCTTCAAAGTTTTCAATATTTTTGCAGGAATAAAATGCATGTTAAGGCCTTTTTTGGGCTGCTAACATATTCTGAGCTTCAGGGGTTTAGGATGCATTTTTCGTGCAAAACATATTTTTGGAAATTTCAGTGGTCTAGAATGTGGGTTAATGCCCCTTTCAGGCTGCAAATGTTTTTGGGAATTTAGAGCTCTCTGACACCATTTTTGAGCCACAATCATTTTCTGGACTTTAGAGGGTCTAGGATGCCTGTAACCCCTTTTTTGGGCCTCCAAAGTTTTCAACATTTTTGCAGGCCTAAAATGCATTTTAAGGCCTTTTTTGGGCTGCTATCATATTCTGAGCTTCAGGGGTATAGGTTGCATTTTTCATGCCAAAAATATCTTGGGGAATTTCAGTGGTCTAGAATGCGGCTTAATGCCCCTTTCAGGCTGCAAATGTTTTTGGGACATTCAGAGCTCTCTGACACCATTTTTGGGCCACAACCATTTTCTGGACTTTAGGGGGTCTAGGATGCCTGTAAACTCTTTTTTGGGCCTCCAAAGTTTTCAACATTTTTGCAGGCCTAAAATGCATTTTAAGGCCTTTTTTGGGCTGCTAAAATATTCTGAGCTTTCAGGGGTGTAGAATACATTTTTCGTGCCAAAAATATTTTTGGGAATTTCAGTGGTCTAGAATGCGGGTTATTGCCTCTTTCAGGCTGCAAATGTTTTTGGGACATTCAGGACTTTCTGACACCATTTTTGGGCCACCAACATTTTCTGGACCTTAGGGGGTCTAGGATGCCTGTAAACCCCTTTTTTGGTCCTTCAAAGTTTTCAACATTTTTGCAGGCCTAAAATTCATTTTAAGGCCTTTTTTGGGCTGCTAACATATTCTGAGCTTTCAGGGGTGTTGGATGCATTTTTCATGCCAAAAATATTTTTGGTATTTTCAGTGGTCTAGGATGCGGGTTAATGCCGTTTCACTCTGCAAATGTTTTTGGGGCATTCAGAGCTCTCTGACACAGATTTTGGCCCACCAACATTTTCTGGACTTTAGGGGGTCTAGGATGCCTCTAAACCCCTTTTTTCCACCTCCAAAGTTTTCTACATTTTTGCAGGCCTAAGATGCACTTTAAGGCCTTTTTTGGGCTGCTAACATTTTCAGAACTTTCAGGGGTGTAGTATGCATTTTTTGTGCCAAAAATATTTTTGGGCATTTCAGTGGTCTAGGATGCGGGTTAATGCCCCTTTCAGGCTGCAAATATTTCTGGGAATTTAGGGCTCTCTGACACCATTTTTGAGCCACAATAATTTTCTGGACTTTAGGGGGTCTAGGATGCCTGTAACCACTTTTTTGGGCCTCCAAAGTTTTCAACATTTTTGCAGGCCTAAAATGCATTTTAAGGCCTTTTTTGGGCTGCTAACATATTCTGAGCTTCACGGGTATAGGTTGCATTTTTCATGCCAAAAATATCTTGGGGAATTTCAGTGGTCTAGGATGCGGCTTAATACCCCTTTCAGGCTGCAAATGTTTTTGGGACATTCAGAGCTCTCTGACACCGATTTTGGCCCACCAACATTTTCTGGACTTCAGGGGGTCTAGGATGCCTGTAAACCCCATTTTTGGGCCTCCAAAGTTTTCAACATTTTTGAAGGCGTAAAATGCATTTTAAGGCCTTTTTTGGGCTGCTAACATATTCTGAGCTTCAGGGGTATAGGTTACATTTTTCGTGCCAAAAATATTTTTTGGAGTTTCAGTGGTCTAGGATGCAGGTTAATGCCCCTTTCAGGCTGCAAATGTTTTGGGACATTCAGAGCTCTCTGACACAGATTTTGGCCCACCAGCATTTTCTGGACTTTAGGGGGTCTAGGATGCCTCTAAACCCCTTTTTTCCACCTCCAAAGTTTTCTACATTTTTGCAGGCCTAAGATGCACTTTAAGGCCTTTTTTGGGCTGCTAACATTTTCAGAACTTTCAGGGGTGTAGTATGCATTTTTTGTGCCAAAAATATTTTTGGGAATTTCAGTAGTCTAGGATGCCGGTTAATGCCCGTTTCACTCTGCAAATGTTTTTGGAACATTCAGGGCTCTCTGACTCCATTTTTGGGCCACCACCATTTTCTGGACTTTAGTGAGTCTAGGATGCCTGTAAACCCCTTTTTTGGTCCTTCAAAGTTTTCAACATTTTTGCAGGCCTAAAATTCATTTAAGGCCTTTTTTGGGCTGCTAACATATTCTGAGCTTTCAGGGGTGTAGGATGCATTTTTCATGCCAAAAATATTTTTGGGAATTTCAGTGGTCTAGGATGCGGGTTAATGCACGTTTCACTCTGCAAATGTTTTTGGAGCATTCAGAGCTCTCTGACACAGATTTTGGCCCACCAACATTTTCTGGACTTAAGGGGTCTAGGAAGCCTGTAAACCCCTTTTTTGGACCTTCAAAGTTTTCAACATTTTTGTAGGTTTAAGATGCATTTTAAATCCTTTTTTTGAGATGCCAACATTTTCTGATCTTTCAGGGTTGTAGGATGCATTTTTTGTGCCAAAAATATTTTTGGGAATTTCAGTGGTCTGAGATGTGGGTTAGTGCCACTTTCAGGCTGCAAATGTTTTTGGGACATTCAGACCTCTCTGACACCGATTTTGGCCCACCAACATTTTCTGGACTTTCGGGGGTCTAGGATGCCTGTAAACCCCTTTTTTCTACCTCCAATGTTTTCAACATTTTTGCAAGCCTAAGAAGCATTTTAAGTCCTTTTTTTGAACTGCAAACATTTTCTGATCTTTCAGGGTTGTAGGATGCATTTTTTGTGGCAAAAATATTTTGGGGAATTTCAGTGGTCTAGGATGCGACTTAATGCCCCTTTCAGGCTGCAAATCTGTTTGGGACATTCAGGGCTCTCTGACACTGTTTTTGGGCCACAAACATTTTCTGGACTTTAGGGGGTCTAGGATGCCTGCAAACCCCTTTTTTGGTCCTTCAAAGTTTTCAACATTTTTGCAGGCCTAAAATTCATTTTAAGACCTTTTTTTGGGCTACTAACATATTCTGAGCTTTCAGGGGTGTAGGATGCATTTTTCATGGCAAAAATATTTTTGGGAATTTCAGTGGTCTAGGATGCGGGTTAATGCCCGTTTCACTCTGCAAATGTTTTTGGGGCATTCAGAGCTCTCTGACACAGATTTTGGCCCACCAACATTTTCTGGACTTAAGGGGGTCTAGGATGCCTGTAAACCCCTTTTTTGGTCCTTCAAAGTTTTCAACATTTTTGCAGGCCTAAAATGCATTTTAAGGCATTTTTGGGCTGCTAACATTTTCAGAACTTTCAGGGGTGTAGTATGCATTTTTTGTGCCAAAAATATTTTTGGGCATTTCAGTGGTCTAGGATGCGGGTTAATGCCCCTTTCAGGCTGCAAATGTTTTTGAGACATTCAAGGCTCTCTGACACCATTTTTGGGCCACCAACATTTTCTGGACTTTAGGGGGTCTAGGATGCCTGTAAACCCCTTTTTTGGTCCTTCAAAGTTTTCAACATTTTTGCAGGCCTAAAATGCATTTTAAGGCCTTTTTTGGGCCGCTAACATATTCTGAGCTTCATGGGTGTAGGATGCATTTTTCGTGCCAAAAATATTTTGGGGAATTTCAGTGGTCTAGGATGCGGCTTAATGCCCCTTTCAGGCTGCAAATGTTTTGGGACATTCAGAGCTCTCTGACACAGATTTTGGCCCACCAACATTTTCTGGACTTTAGGGGGTCTAGGATGCCTCTAAACCCCTTTTTTCCACCTCCATAGTTTTCTACATTTTTGCAGGCCTAAGATGCACTTTAAGGCCTTTTTTGGGCTGCTAACATTTTCAGAACTTTCAGGGGTGTAGTATGCATTTTTTGTGCCAAAAATATTTTTGGGAATTTCAGTAGTCTAGGATGCCGGTTAATGCCCGTTTCACTCTGCAAATGTTTTTGGGACATTCAGGGCTCTCTGACACCATTTTTGGGCCACCACCATTTTCTGGACTTTAGTGGGTCTAGGATGCCTGTAAACCCCTTTTTTGGTCCTTCAAAGTTTTCAACATTTTTGCAGGCCTCAAATGCATTTTAAGGCCTTAATTGGGCTGCTAACATATTCTGAGCTTCAGGGGTATAGGTTGCATTTTTCATGCCAAAAATATTTTTGGGAATTTCAGTGGTCTAGGATGCGGCTTAATGCCCCTTTCAGGCTGCAAATGTTTTTGGGACATTCAGAGCTCTCTGACCGATTTTGACCCACCAACATTTTCTGGACTTTAGGGGGTCTAGGATGCCTGTAAACCCCTTTTTTGGGCCTCCAAAGTTTTCAACATTTTTGCAGGCCTAAAATGCATTTGAAGGCCTTTTTTGGGCTGCTAACATATTCTGAGCTTCACGGGTATAGGTTGCATTTTTCATGCCAAAAATATCTTGGGGAATTTCAGTGGTCTAGGATGCGGCTTAATACCCCTTTCAGGCTGCAAATGTTTTTGGGACATTCAGAGCTCTCTGACACCGATTTTGGCCCACCAACATTTTCTGGACTTCAGGGGGTCTAGGATGCCTGTAAACCCCATTTTTGGGCCTCCAAAGTTTTCAACATTTTTGCAGGCGTAAAATGCATTTTAAGGCCTTTTTTGGGCTGCTAACATATTCTGAGCTTCAGGGGTTTAGGATGCATTTTTCGTGCAAAACATATTTTTGGAAATTTCAGTGGTCTAGAATGTGGGTTAATGCCCCTTTCAGGCTGCAAATGTTTTTGGGAATTTAGAGCTCTCTGACACCATTTTTGAGCCACAATCATTTTCTGGACTTTAGAGGGTCTAGGATGCCTGTAACCCCTTTTTTGGGCCTCCAAAGTTTTCAACATTTTTGCAGGCCTAAAATGCATTTTAAGGCCTTTTTTGGGCTGCTAACATATTCTGAGCTTCAGGGGTATAGGTTGCATTTTTCATGCCAAAAATATCTTGGGGAATTTCAGTGGTCTAGAATGCGGCTTAATGCCCCTTTCAGGCTGCAAATGTTTTTGGGACATTCAGAGCTCTCTGACACCATTTTTGGGCCACAACCATTTTCTGGACTTTAGGGGGTCTAGGATGCCTGTAAACTCTTTTTTGGGCCTCCAAAGTTTTCAACATTTTTGCAGGCCTAAAATGCATTTTAAGGCCTTTTTTGGGCTGCTAAAATATTCTGAGCTTTCAGGGGTGTAGAATACATTTTTCGTGCCAAAAATATTTTTGGGAATTTCAGTGGTCTAGAATGCGGGTTATTGCCTCTTTCAGGCTGCAAATGTTTTTGGGACATTCAGGACTTTCTGACACCATTTTTGGGCCACCAACATTTTCTGGACCTTAGGGGGTCTAGGATGCCTGTAAACCCCTTTTTTGGTCCTTCAAAGTTTTCAACATTTTTGCAGGCCTAAAATTCATTTTAAGGCCTTTTTTGGGCTGCTAACATATTCTGAGCTTTCAGGGGTGTTGGATGCATTTTTCATGCCAAAAATATTTTTGGTATTTTCAGTGGTCTAGGATGCGGGTTAATGCCGTTTCACTCTGCAAATGTTTTTGGGGCATTCAGAGCTCTCTGACACAGATTTTGGCCCACCAACATTTTCTGGACTTTAGGGGGTCTAGGATGCCTCTAAACCCCTTTTTTCCACCTCCAAAGTTTTCTACATTTTTGCAGGCCTAAGATGCACTTTAAGGCCTTTTTTGGGCTGCTAACATTTTCAGAACTTTCAGGGGTGTAGTATGCATTTTTTGTGCCAAAAATATTTTTGGGCATTTCAGTGGTCTAGGATGCGGGTTAATGCCCCTTTCAGGCTGCAAATATTTTTGGGAATTTAGGGCTCTCTGACACCATTTTTGAGCCACAATAATTTTCTGGACTTTAGGGGGTCTAGGATGCCTGTAACCACTTTTTTGGGCCTCCAAAGTTTTCAACATTTTTGCAGGCCTAAAATGCATTTTAAGGCCTTTTTTGGGCTGCTAACATATTCTGAGCTTCACGGGTATAGGTTGCATTTTTCATGCCAAAAATATCTTGGGGAATTTCAGTGGTCTAGGATGCGGCTTAATACCCCTTTCAGGCTGCAAATGTTTTTGGGACATTCAGAGCTCTCTGACACCGATTTTGGCCCACCAACATTTTCTGGACTTCAGGGGGTCTAGGATGCCTGTAAACCCCATTTTTGGGCCTCCAAAGTTTTCAACATTTTTGCAGGCGTAAAATGCATTTTAAGGCCTTTTTTGGGCTGCTAACATATTCTGAGCTTCAGGGGTATAGGTTACATTTTTCGTGCCAAAAATATTTTTTGGAGTTTCAGTGGTCTAGGATGCAGGTTAATGCCCCTTTCAGGCTGCAAATGTTTTGGGACATTCAGAGCTCTCTGACACAGATTTTGGCCCACCAGCATTTTCTGGACTTTAGGGGGTCTAGGATGCCTCTAAACCCCTTTTTTCCACCTCCAAAGTTTTCTACATTTTTGCAGGCCTAAGATGCACTTTAAGGCCTTTTTTGGGCTGCTAACATTTTCAGAACTTTCAGGGGTGTAGTATGCATTTTTTGTGCCAAAAATATTTTTGGGAATTTCAGTAGTCTAGGATGCCGGTTAATGCCCGTTTCACTCTGCAAATGTTTTTGGAACATTCAGGGCTCTCTGACTCCATTTTTGGGCCACCACCATTTTCTGGACTTTAGTGAGTCTAGGATGCCTGTAAACCCCTTTTTTGGTCCTTCAAAGTTTTCAACATTTTTGCAGGCCTAAAATTCATTTAAGGCCTTTTTTGGGCTGCTAACATATTCTGAGCTTTCAGGGGTGTAGGATGCATTTTTCATGCCAAAAATATTTTTGGGAATTTCAGTGGTCTAGGATGCGGGTTAATGCACGTTTCACTCTGCAAATGTTTTTGGAGCATTCAGAGCTCTCTGACACAGATTTTGGCCCACCAACATTTTCTGGACTTAAGGGGTCTAGGAAGCCTGTAAACCCCTTTTTTGGACCTTCAAAGTTTTCAACATTTTTGTAGGCTTAAGATGCATTTTAAATCCTTTTTTTGAGATGCCAACATTTTCTGATCTTTCAGGGTTGTAGGATGCATTTTTTGTGCCAAAAATATTTTTGGGAATTTCAGTGGTCTGGGATGTGGGTTAGTGCCACTTTCAGGCTGCAAATGTTTTTGGGACATTCAGACCTCTCTGACACCGATTTTGGCCCACCAACATTTTCTGGACTTTCGGGGGTCTAGGATGCCTGTAAACCCCTTTTTTCTACCTCCAATGTTTTCAACATTTTTGCAAGCCTAAGAAGCATTTTAAGTCCTTTTTTTGAACTGCAAACATTTTCTGATCTTTCAGGGTTGTAGGATGCATTTTTTGTGGCAAAAATATTTTGGGGAATTTCAGTGGTCTAGGATGCTACTTAATGCCCCTTTCAGGCTGCAAATCTGTTTGGGAAATTCAGGGCTCTCTGACACTGTTTTTGGGCCACAAACATTTTCTGGACTTTAGGGGGTCTAGGATGCCTGCAAACCCCTTTTTTGGTCCTTCAAAGTTTTCAACATTTTTGCAGGCCTAAAATTCATTTTAAGACCTTTTTTTGGGCTACTAACATATTCTGAGCTTTCAGGGGTGTAGAATGCATTTTTCATGCCAAAAATATTTTTGGGAATTTCAGTGGTCTAGGATGCGGGTTAATGCCCGTTTCACTCTGCAAATGTTTTTGGGGCATTCAGAGCTCTCTGACACAGATTTTGGCCCACCAACATTTTCTGGACTTAAGGGGGTCTAGGATGCCTGTAAACCCCTTTTTTGGTCCTTCAAAGTTTTCAACATTTTTGCAGGCCTAAAATGCATTTTAAGGCATTTTTGGGCTGCTAACATTTTCAGAACTTTCAGGGGTGTAGTATGCATTTTTTGTGCCAAAAATATTTTTGGGCATTTCAGTGGTCTAGGATGCGGGTTAATGCCCCTTTCAGGCTGCAAATGTTTTTGAGACATTCAAGGCTCTCTGACACCATTTTTGGGCCACCAACATTTTCTGGACTTTAGGGGGTCTAGGATGCCTGTAAACCCCTTTTTTGGTCCTTCAAAGTTTTCAACATTTTTGCAGGCCTAAAATGCATTTTAAGGCCTTTTTTGGGCCGCTAACATATTCTGAGCTTCATGGGTGTAGGATGCATTTTTCGTGCCAAAAATATTTTGGGGAATTTCAGTGGTCTAGGATGCGGCTTAATGCCCCTTTCAGGCTGCAAATGTTTTGGGACATTCAGAGCTCTCTGACACAGATTTTGGCCCACCAACATTTTCTGGACTTTAGGGGGTCTAGGATGCCTCTAAACCCCTTTTTTCCACCTCCATAGTTTTCTACATTTTTGCAGGCCTAAGATGCACTTTAAGGCCTTTTTTGGGCTGCTAACATTTTCAGAACTTTCAGGGGTGTAGTATGCATTTTTTGTGCCAAAAATATTTTTGGGAATTTCAGTAGTCTAGGATGCCGGTTAATGCCCGTTTCACTCTGCAAATGTTTTTGGGACATTCAGGGCTCTCTGACACCATTTTTGGGCCACCACCATTTTCTGGACTTTAGTGGGTCTAGGATGCCTGTAAACCCCTTTTTTGGTCCTTCAAAGTTTTCAACATTTTTGCAGGCCTAAAATGCATTTTAAGGCCTTAATTGGGCTGCTAACATATTCTGAGCTTCAGGGGTATAGGTTGCATTTTTCATGCCAAAAATATTTTGGGGAATTTCAGTGGTCTAGGATGCGGCTTAATGCCCCTTTCAGGCTGCAAATGTTTTTGGGACATTCAGAGCTCTCTGACCGATTTTGACCCACCAACATTTTCTGGACTTTAGGGGGTCTAGGATGCCTGTAAACCCCTTTTTTGGGCCTCCAAAGTTTTCAACATTTTTGCAGGCCTAAAATGCATTTGAAGGCCTTTTTTGGGCTGCTAACATATTCTGAGCTTCACGGGTATAGGTTGCATTTTTCATGCCAAAAATATCTTGGGGAATTTCAGTGGTCTAGGATGCGGCTTAATACCCCTTTCAGGCTGCAAATGTTTTTGGGACATTCAGAGCTCTCTGACACCGATTTTGGCCCACCAACATTTTCTGGACTTCAGGGGGTCTAGGATGCCTGTAAACCCCATTTTTGGGCCTCCAAAGTTTTCAACATTTTTGCAGGCGTAAAATGCATTTTAAGGCCTTTTTTGGGCTGCTAACATATTCTGAGCTTCAGGGGTATAGGTTACATTTTTCGTGCCAAAAATATTTTTGGGAATTTCAGTGGTCTAGGATGCGGGTTAATGCCCCTTTCAGGCTGCAAATATTTTTGGGACATTCAGGGCTCTCTGACACCATTTTTGGGCCACCAACATTTTCTGGACTTTAGGGGGTCTAGGATGCCTGTAAACCCCTTTTTTGGTCCTTCAAAGTTTTCAATATTTTTGCAGGCCTAAAATGCATGTTAAGGCCTTTTTTGGGCTGCTAACATTTTCAGAACTTTCAGGGGTGTAGTATGCATTTTTTGTGCCAAAAATATTTTTGGGCATTTCAGTGGTCTAGGATGCGGGTTAATGCCCCTTTCAGGCTGCAAATGTTTTTGGGACATTCAAGGCTCTCTGACACCATTTTTGAGCCACAATCATTTTCTGGACTTTAGGGGGTCTAGGATGCCTGTAACCCCTTTTTTGGGCCTCCAAAGTTTTCAACATTTTTGCAGGCCTAAAATGCATTTTAAGGCCTTTTTTGGGCTGCTAACATATTCTGAGCTTCAGGGGTATAGGTTGCATTTTTCATGCCAAAAATATCTTGGGGAATTTCAGTGGTCTAGGATGCGGCATAATGCCCCTTTCAGGCTGCAAATGTTTTTGGGACATTCAGGACTCTGACACCATTTGTGGGCCACCAACATTTTCTGGACTTTAGGGGGTCTAGGATGCCTGTAAACCCCTTTTTTGGTCCTTCAAAGTTTTCAATATTTTTGCAGGCCTAAAATGCATGTTAAGGCCTTTTTTGGGCTGCTAACATTTTCAGAACTTTCAGGGGTGTAGTATGCATTTTTTGTGCCAAAAATATTTTTGGGCATTTCAGTGGTCTAGGATGCGGGTTAATGCCCCTTTCAGGCTGCAAATGTTTTTGGGACATTCAAGGCTCTCTGACACCATTTTTGGGCCACCAACATTTTCTGGACTTTAGGGGGTCTAGGATGCCTGTAAACCCCTTTTTTGGTCCTTCAAAGTTTTCAACATTTTTGCAGGCCTAAAATGCATTTTAAGGCCTTTTTTGGGCTGCTAACATATTCTGAGCTTCATGGGTGTAGGATGCATTTTTCGTGCCAAAAATATTTTGGGGAATTTCAGTGGTCTAGGATGCGGCTTAATGCCCCTTTCAAGCTGGAAATGTTTTGGGACATTCAGAGCTCTCTGACACAGATTTTGGCCCTCCAACATTTTCTGGACTTTAGGGGGTCTAGGATGCCTCTAAACCCCTTTTTTCCACCTCCAAAGTTTTCTACATTTTTGCAGGCCTAAGATGCACTTTAAGGCCTTTTTTGGGCTGCTAACATTTTCAGAACTTTCAGGGGTGTAGTATTCATTTTTTGTGGCAAAAATATTTTTGGGAATTTCAGTAGTCTAGGATGCCGGTTAATGCCCGTTTCACTCTGCAAATGTTTTTGGGACATTCAGGGCTCTCTGACATCATTTTTGGGCCACCACCATTTTCTGGACTTTAGTGGGTCGAGGATGCCTGTAAACCCCTTTTTTGGTCCTTCAAAGTTTTCAACATTTTTGCAGGCCTAAAATGCATTTTAAGGCCTTAATTGGGATGCTAACATATTCTGAGCTTCAGGGGTATAGGTTGCATTTTTCATGCCAAAAATATTTTGGGGAATTTCAGTGGTCTAGGATGCGGCTTAATGCCACTTTCAGGCTGCAAATGTTTTTGTGACATTCAGAGCTCTCTGACCGATTTTGGCCCACCAACATTTTCTGGACTTTAGGGGGTCTAGGATGCCTGTAAACCCCTTTTTTGGGCCTCCAAAGTTTTCAACATTTTTGCAGGCCTAAAATGCATTTGAAGGCCTTTTTTGGGCTGCTAACATATTCTGAGCTTTCAGGGGTGTAGGATGCATTTTTCGTGCCAAAAATATTTTTGTGAATTTCAGTGGTCTAGGATGTGGGTTAATGCCCCTTTCAGGCTGCAAATATTTTTGGGACATTCAGGGCTCTCTGACACCATTTTTGGGCCACCAACTTTTTCTGGACTTTAGGGGGTCTAGGATGCCTGAAGGACCAAAAAAGGGGTTTACAAAGTTTTCAATATTTTTGCAGGCCTAAAATGCATGTTAAGGCCTTTTTTGGGCTGCTAACATTTTCAGAACTTTCAGGGGTGTAGTATGCATTTTTTGTGCCAAAAATATTTTTGGGCATTTCAGTGGTCTAGGATGCGGGTTAATGCCCCTTTCAGGCTGCAAATGTTTTTGGGACATTCAAGGCTCTCTGACACCATTTTTGGGCCACCAACATTTTCTGGACTTTAGGGGGTCTAGGATGCCTGTAAACCCCTTTTTTGGTCCTTCAAAGTTTTCAACATATTTGCAGGCCTAAAATGCATTTTAAGGCCTTTTTTGGGCTGCTAACATATTCTGAGCTTCATGGGTGTAGGATGCATTTTTCGTGCCAAAAATATTTTGGGGAATTTCAGTGGTCTAGGATGCGGCTTAATGCCCCTTTCAGGCTGCAAATGTTTTGGGACATTCAGAGCTCTCTGACACAGATTTTGGCCCACCAACATTTTCTGGACTTTAGGGGGTCTAGGATGCCTCTAAACCCCTTTTTTCCACCTCCAAAGTTTTCTACATTTTTGCAGGCCTAAGATGCACTTTAAGGCCTTTTTTGGGCTGCTAACATTTTCAGAACTTTCAGGGGTGTAGTATGCATTTTTTGTGGCTAAAATATTTTTGGGAATTTCAGTAGTCTAGGATGCCGGTTAATGCCCGTTTCACTCTGCAAATGTTTTTGGGACATTCAGGGCTCTCTGACATCATTTTTGGGCCACCACCATTTTCTGGACTTTAGTGGGTCGAGGATGCCTGTAAACCCCTTTTTTGGTCCTTCAAAGTTTTCAACATTTTTGCAGGCCTAAAATGCATTTTAAGGCCTTAATTGGGCTGCTAACATATTCTGAGCTTCAGGGGTATAGGTTGCATTTTTCATGCCAAAAATATTTTGGGGAATTTCAGTGGTCTAGGATGCGGCTTAATGCCACTTTCAGGCTGCAAATGTTTTTGTGACATTCAGAGCTCTCTGACCGATTTTGGCCCACCAACATTTTCTGGACTTTAGGGGGTCTAGGATGCCTGCAAACCCCTTTTTTGGGCCTCCAAAGTTTTCAACATTTTTGCAGGCCTAAAATGCATTTGAAGGCCTTTTTTGGGCTGCTAACATATTCTGAGCTTTCAGGGGTGTAGGATGCATTTTTCGTGCCAAAAATATTTTTGGGAATTTCAGTGGTCTAGGATGTGGGTTAATGCCCCTTTCAGGCTGCAAATATTTTTGGGACATTCAGGGCTCTCTGACACCATTTTTGGGCCACCAACTTTTTCTGGACTTTAGGGGGTCTAGGATGCCTGAAGGACCAAAAAAGGGGTTTACAAAGTTTTCAATATTTTTGCAGGCCTAAAATGCATGTTAAGGCCTTTTTTGGGCTGCTAACATATTCTGAGCTTCAGGGGTGTAGGATGCATTTTTCGTGCAAAAAATATTTTTGGAAATTTCAGTGGTCTAGGATGCGGGTTAATGCCCCTTTCAGGCTGCAAATATTTTTGGGAATTTAGGGCTCTCTGACACCATTTTTGAGCCACAATCATTTTCTGGACTTTAGGGGGTCTAGGATGCCTGTAAACCCCTTTTTTGGGCCTCCAAAGTTTTCAACATTTTTGCAGGCCTAAAATGCATTTTAAGGCCTTTTTTGGGCTACTAACATATTCTGAGCTTTCAGGGGTGTAGGATGCATTTTTCGTGCCAAAAATATTTTTGGGAATTTCAGTGGTCTAGGATGCGGCTTAATGCCCCTTTCAGGCTGCAAATGTTTTTGGGACATTCAGAGCTCTCTGACCGATTTTGGCCCACCAACATTTTCTGGATTTTAGGGGGTCTAGGATGCCTGTAAACCCCTTTTTTGGGCCTCCAAAGTTTTCAACATTTTTGCAGGCCTAAAATGCATTTGAAGGCCTTTTTTGGGCTGCTAACATATTCTGAGCTTTCAGGGGTGTAGGATGCATTTTTCGTGCCAAAAATATTTTTGGGAATTTCAGTGGTCTAGGATGTGGGTTAATGCCCCTTTCAGGCTGCAAATATTTTTGGGACATTCAGGGCTCTCTGACACCATTTTTGGGCCACCAACATTTTCTGGACTTTAGGGGGTCTAGGATGCCTGTAAACCCCTTTTTTGGTACTTCAAAGTTTTCAATATTTTTGCAGGCCTAAAATGCATGTTAAGGCCTTTTTTGGGCTGCTAACATATTCTGAGCTTCAGGGGTGTAGGATCATTTTTTGTGCAAAAAATATTTTTGGAAATTTCAGTGGTCTAGGATGCGGGTTAATGCCCCTTTCAGGCTGCAAATATTTTTGGGAATTTAGGGCTCTCTGACACCATTTTTGAGCCACAATCATTTTCTGGACTTTAGGGGGTCTAGGATGCCTGTAAACCCCTTTTTTGGTCCTTCAAAGATTTCAATATTTTTGCAGGCCTAAAATGCATGTTAAGGCCTTTTTTGGGCTGCTAACATATTCTGAGCTTCAGGGGTGTAGGATCATTTTTCGTGCAAAAAATATTTTTGGAAATTTCAGTGGTCTAGGATGCGGGTTAATGCCCCTTTCAGGCTGCAAATATTTTTGGGAATTTAGGGCTCTCTGACACCATTTTTGAGCCACAATCATTTTCTGGACTTTAGGGGGTCTAGGATGCCTGTAAACCCCTTTTTTGGGCCTCCAAAGTTTTCAACATTTTTGCAGGCCTAAAATGCATTTTAAGGCCTTTTTTGGGCTGCTAACATATTCTGAGCTTCAGGGGTATAGGTTGCATTTTTCATGCCAAAAATATCTTGGGGAATTTCAGTGGTCTAGGATGCGGCTTAATGCCCCTTTCAGGCTGCAAATGTTTTTGGGACATTCAGAGCTCTCTGACACCGATTTTGGCCCACCAACATTTTCTGGACTTCAGGGGGTCTAGGATGCCTGTAAACCCCTTTTTTGGACCTCCAAAGTTTTCAAAATTTTTGCAGGCCTAAAATGCATCTTAAGACCTTTTCTGGGCTACTAACATATTCTGAGCTTTCAGGGGTGTAGGATGCATTTTTCGTGCCAAAAATATTTTTGGGAATTTCAGTGGTCTAGAATGCGGGTTAATGTCCCTTTCAGGCTGCAAATGTTTTTGGGACATTCAGGACTCTCTGACACCAGTTTTGGGCCACCAACATTTTCTGGACTTTAGGGGGTCTAGGATGCCTGTAAACCCCTTTTTTGGTCCTTCAAAGTTTTCAATATTTTTGCTGGCCTAAAATGCATGTTAAGGCCTTTTTTGGGCTGCTATCATATTCTGAGCTTCAGGGGTGTAGAATGCATTTTTCGTGCAAAAATATTTTTGGAAATTTCAGTGGTCTAGGATGCGGGTTAATGCCCCTTTCAGGCTGCAAATGTTTTTGGGACATTCAGAGCTCTCTGACATAGATTTTGGCCCACCAACATTTTCTGGACTTTAGGGGGTCTAGGATGCCTGTAAACCCCTTTTTTGGTCCTTCAAAGTTTTCAACATTTTTGCAGGCCTAAAATGCATTTTAAGGCATTTTTGGGCTGCTAACATTTTCAGAACTTTCAGGGGTGTAGTATGCATTTTTTGTGCCAAAAATATTTTTGGGCATTTCAGTGGTCTAGGATGCGGGTTAATGCCCCTTTCAGGCTGCAAATGTTTTTGAGACATTCAAGGCTCTCTGACACCATTTTTGGCCCACCAACATTTTCTGGACTTTAGGGGGTCTAGGATGCCTGTAAACCCCTTTTTTGGTCCTTCAAAGTTTTCAACATTTTTGCAGGCCTAAAATGCATTTTAAGGCCTTTTTTGGGCCGCTAACATATTCTGAGCTTCATGGGTGTAGGATGCATTTTTCGTGCCAAAAATATTTTGGGGAATTTCAGTGGTCTAGGATGCGGCTTAATGCCCCTTTCAGGCTGCAAATGTTTTTGGGACATTCAGAGCTCTCTGACACAGATTTTGGCCCACCAACATTTTCTGGACTTTAGGGGGTCTAGGATGCCTCTAAACCCCTTTTTTCCACCTCCATAGTTTTCTACATTTTTGCAGGCCTAAGATGCACTTTAAGGCCTTTTTTGGGCTGCTAACATTTTCAGAACTTTCAGGGGTGTAGTATGCATTTTTTGTGCCAAAAATATTTTTGGGAATTTCAGTAGTCTAGGATGCCGGTTAATGCCCGTTTCACTCTGCAAATGTTTTTGGGACATTCAGGGCTCTCTGACACCATTTTTGGGCCACCACCATTTTCTGGACTTTAGTGGGTCGAGGATGCCTGTAAACCCCTTTTTTGGTCCTTCAAAGTTTTCAACATTTTTGCAGGCCTAAAATGCATTTTAAGGCCTTAATTGGGCTGCTAACATATTCTGAGCTTCAGGGGTATAGGTTGCATTTTTCATGCCAAAAGTATTTTGGGGAATTTCAGTGGTCTAGGATGCGGCTTAATGCCCCTTTCAAGCTGCAAATGTTTTTGGGACATTCAGAGCTCTCTGACCGATTTTGGCCCACCAACATTTTCTGGACTTTAGGGGGTCTAGGATGCCTGTAAACCCCTTTTTTGGGCCTCCAAAGTTTTCAACATTTTTGCAGGCCTAACATGCATTTGAAGGCCTTTTTTGGGCTGCTAACATATTCTGAGCTTTCAGGGGTGTAGGATGCATTTTTCGTGCCAAAAATATTTTTGGGAATTTCAGTGGTCTAGGATGCAGGTTAATGCCCCTTTCAGGCTGCAAATGTTTTTGGGACATTCAGGGCTCTCTGACACCATTTTTGGCCCACCAACATTTTCTGGACTTTAGGGGGTCTAGGATGCCTGTAAACCCCATTTTTGGTCCTTCAAAGTTTTCAATATTTTTGCAGGCCTAAAATGCATGTTAAGGCCTTTTTTGGGCTGCTAACATTTTCAGAACTTTCAGGGGTGTAGTATGCATTTTTTGTGCCAAAAATATGTTTGGGCATTTCAGTGGTCTAGGATGCGGGTTAATGCCCCTTTCAGGCTGCAAATGTTTTTGGGAATTTAGGGCTCTCTGACACCATTTTTTAGCCACAATCATTTTCTGGACTTTAGGGGGTCTAGGATACCTGTAACCCCTTTTTTGGTCCTCCAAAGTTTTCAACATTTTTGCAGGCCTAAAATGCATTTTAAGGCCTTTTTTGGGCTGCTAACATATTCTGAGCTTTCAGGGGTGTAGGATGCATTTTTCATGCCAAAAATATTTTTGGGAATTTCAGTGGTCTAGGATGCGGGTTAATGCCCATTTCACTCTGCAAATGTTTTTGGGGCATTCAGAGCTCTCTGACACAGATTTTGGCCCACCAACATTTTCTGGACTTTCAGGGGTCTAGGATGCCTGTAAACCCCTTTTTTCGGCCCTCAAAGTTTTCAACATTTGTGCAGGCCTAAGAAGCATTTTAAGTTCTTTTTTTGAGCTGCCAACATTTTCTGATCTTTCAGGGTTGTAGGATGCATTTTTTGTGCCAAAAATATTTTGGGGAATTTCAGTGGTCTAGGATGCGGGTTAATGCCTGTTTCACTCTGCAAATGTTTTTGGGGCATTCAGAGCTCTCTGACACAGTTTTTGGCCCACCAACATTTTCTGGACTTAAGGGGGTCTAGGATGCCTGTAAACCCCTTTTTTGGACCTTCAAAGTTTTCAACATTTTTGTAGGCTTAAGATGCATTTTAAGTCTTTCTTTTTGAGATGCCAACATTTTCTGATCTTTCAGGGTTGTAGGATGCATTTTTTGTGCCAAAAATATTTTTAGGAATTTCAGTGGTCTGGGATGTGGGTTAGTGCCACTTTCAGTCTGCAAATGTTTTTGGGACATTCAGAGCTCTCTGACACCGATTTTGGCCCACCAACATTTTCTGGACTTTAGGGGGTCTAGGATGCCTGTAAACCCCTTTTTTCGGCCTCCAAAGTGTTCAACATTTGTGCAGGCCTAAGAAGCATTTTAAGTCCTTTTTTTGAGCTGCCAACATTTTCTGATCTTTCAGGGTTGTAGGATGCATTTTTTGTGGCAAAAATATTTTTGGGAATTTCAGTGGTCTAGGATGCGTGTTAATGCCCGTTTCACTCTGCAAATGTTTTTGGGACATTCAGGGCTCTCTGACACCATTTTTGGGCCACCAACATTTTCTGGACTTTAGGGGGTCTAGGATGCCTGTAAACCCCTTTTTTGGTCCGTCAAAGTTTTCAACATTTTTGCAGGCCTAAAATGCATTTTAAGGCCTTTTTTGGGCTGCTAACATATTCTGAGCTTCATGGGTGTAGGATGCATTTTTCGTGCCAAAAATATTTTTGGGAATTTCAGTGGTCTAGGATGCAGGTTAATGCCGCTTTGAGGCTGCAAATGTTTTTGGGACATACAGAGCTCTCTGACACAGATTTTGGCCCACCAACATTTTCTGGACTTCAGGGGTCTAGGATGCCTCTAAACCCCTTTTTTCGGCCTCCAAAGTTTTCAACATTTTTGCAGGCCTAAAATGCATTTTAAGGCATTTTTGGGCTGCTAACATTTTCAGAACTTTCAGGGGTGTAGTATGCATTTTTTGTGCCAAAAATATTTTTGGGAATTTCAGTGGTCTAGGATGCGGGTTAATGCCCCTTTCAGGCTGCAAATGTTTTTGGGACATTCAGGGCTCTCTGACACCATTTTTGGGCCACAACCATTTTCTGGACTTTAGGGGGTCTAGGATGCCTGTAAACCCCTTTTTTGGTCCTTCAAAGTTTTCAACATTTTTGCAGGCCTAAAATGCATTTTAAGGCCGTTTTTTGAGATGCCAACATTTTCTGATCTTTCAGGGTTGTAGGATGCATTTTTTGTGGCAAAAATATTTTGGGGAATTTCAGTGGTCTAGGATGCACCTTAATGCCCCTTTCAGGCTGCAAATGTGTTTGGGACATTCAGAGCTCTCTGACACAGATTTTGGCCCACCAACATTTTCTGGACTTTAGGGGGTCTAGGATGCCTGTAAACCCCTTTTTTGGTCCTTCAAAGTTTTCAACATGTTTGCAGGCCTAAAATGCATTTTAATGCCTTTTTTGGGCTGCTAACATATTCTGAGCTTCATGGGTGTAGTATTCATTTTTTGTGCCAAAAATATTTTTGGAAATGTCAGAGGTCTAGGATGCGGGTTAATGCCCGTTTCACTCTGCAAATGTTTTTGGGACATTCAAGGCTCTCTGACACCATTTTTGGCCCCACCAACATTTTCTGGAATTTAGGGGGTCTAGGATGCCTGTAAACCCCTTTTTTGGTTCTTCAAAGTTTTCAACATTTTTGCAGGCCTAATATGCATTTTAAGGCATTGTTGAGCTGCTAACATTTTCAGAACTTTCAGGGGTGTAGTGCATTTTTTGTGCCAAAAATATTTTTGGGCATTTCAGTGGTCTAGGATGTGGGTTAATGCCCCTTTCAGGCTGCAAATGTTTTTGGGACATTCAAGGCTCTCTGACACCATTTTTGGGCCACCAACATTTTCTGGACTTTAGGGGGTCTAGGATGCCTGTAACCCCTTTTTTGGTCCTTCAAAGTTTTCAACATTTTTACAGGCCTAAAATGCATTTTAAGGCCTTTTTTGGGCTGCTAACATATTCTGAGCCTTAGGGGTGTAGGATGCATTTTTCGTGCAAAAAATATTTTTGGAAATTTCAGTGGTCTAGGATGCAGGTTAATGCCCCTTTCAGGCTGCAAATGTTTTTGGGAATTTAGGGCTCTCTGACACCATTTTTGAGCCACAATCATTTTCTGGACTTTAGGGGGTCTAGGATGCCTGTAACCCCTTTTTTGGGCCTCCAAAGTTTTCAACATTTTTGCAGGCCTAAAATGCATTTTAAGGCCTTTTTTGGGCTGCTAACATATTCTGAGCTTTCAGGGGTGTAGGATGAATTTTTCCTGCCAAAAATATTTTTGGGAAATTTCAGTGGTCTAGGATGCGGCTTAATGCCCCTTTCAGGCTGCAAATGTTTCTGGGACATTCAGAGCTCTCTGACACCGATTTTGGCCCACTAACATTTTCTAGACTTTAGGGGGTCTGGGATGCCTCTAAACCCCTTTTTTCCACCGCCAAAGTTTTCTACATTTTTGCAGGCCTAAGATGCACTTTAAGGCATTTTTGAACTGCCAACATTTTCTGATCTTTCAGGGTTGTAGGATGCATTTTTTGTGCCAAAAATATTTTGGGGAATTTCAGTGGTCTAGGATGCGACTTAATGCCCCTTTCAGGCTGCAAATCTGTTTGGGACATTCAGAGCTCTCTAACACTGTTTTTGGGCCACCAACATTTTCTGGACTTTAGGGGGTCTAGGATGCCTGTAAACCCCTTTTTTGGTCCTTCAAAGTTTTCAACATTTTTGCAGGCCTAAAATGCATTTTAAGGTATTTTTGGGCTGCTAACATTTTCAGAACTTTCAGGGGTGTAGTATGCATTTTTTGTGCCAAAAATATTTTTGGGCATTTCAGTAGTCTAGGATGCTGGTTAATGCCCGTTTCACACTGCAAATGTTTTTGGAACATTCAGGGCTCTCTGACACCATTTTTGGGCCACCACCATTTTCTGGACTTTAGTGGGTCTAGGATGCCTGTAAACCCCTTTTTTGGTCCTTCAAAGTTTTCAACATTTTTGCAGGCCTAAAATGCATTTTAAGGCCTTAATTGGGCTGCTATCATATTCTGAGCTTCAGGGGTATAGGTTGCATTTTTCATGCCAAAAATATTTTGGGGAATTTCAGTGGTCTAGGATGCGGCTTAATGCCCCTTTCAGGCTGCAAATGTTTTTGGGACATTCAGAGCTCTCTGACCGATTTTGGCCCACCAACATTTTCTGGACTTTAGGGGGTCTAGGATGCCTGTAAACCCCTTTTTTGGGCCTCCAAAGTTTTCAACATTTTTGCAGGCCTAAAATGCATTTGAAGGCCTTTTTTGGGCTGCTAACATATTCTGAGCTTCATGGGTGTAGGATGCATTTTTCGTGCCAAAAATATTTTTGGGAATTTCAGTGGTCTAGGATGCGGGTTAATGCCGCTTTGAGGCTGCAAATGTTTTGGGGACATTCAGAGCTCTCTGACACAGATTTTGGCCCACCAACATTTTCTGGACTTTAGGGGGTCTAGGATGCCTCTAAACCCCTTTTTTCGGCCTCCAAAGTTTTCAACATTTTTGCAGGCCTAAAATGCATTTTAAGGCATTTTTGGGCTGCTAACATTTTCAGAACTTTCAGGGGTGTAGTATGCATTTTTTGTGCCAAAAATATTTTTGGGAATTTCAGTGGTCTAGGATGCGGGTTAATGCCCCTTTCAGGCTGCAAATGTTTTTGGGACATTCAGGGCTCTCTGACACCATTTTTGGGCCACAACCATTTTCTGGACTTTAGGGGGTCTAGGATGCCTGTAAACCCCTTTTTTGGTCCTTCAAAGTTTTCAACATTTTTGCAGGCCTAAAATGCATTTTAAGGCCTTAATTGGGCTGCTAACATATTCTGAGCTTCAGGGGTATAGGTTGCATTTTTCATGCCAAAAATATTTTGGGGAATTTCAGAGGTCTAGGATGCGGCTTAATGCCCCGTTCAGGCTGCAAATGTTTTTGGGACATTCAGAGCTCTCTGACCGATTTTGGCCCACCAACATTTTCTGGACTTTAGGGGGTCTAGGATGCCTGTAAACCCCTTTTTTGGTCCTTCGAAGTTTTCAATATTTTTGCAGGCCTAAAATGCATGTTAAGGCCTTTTTTGGGCTGCTAACATATTCTGAGCTTCAGGGGTGTAGGATGCATTTTTCGTGCAAAAAATATTTTTTGGAAATTTCAGTGGTCTAGGATGCGGGTTAATGCCCCTTTCAGGCTGCACATGTTTTTGGGACATTCAGAGCTCTCTGACACAAATTTTGGCCCACCAACATTTTCTGGACTTTAGGGGGTCTAGGATGCCTGTAACCCCTTTTTTGGGCCTCCAAAGTTTTCAACATTTTTGCAGGCCTAAAATGCATGTTAAGGCCTTTTTTGGGCTGCTAACATTTTCAGAACTTTCAGGGGTGTAGGATGAATTTTTCCTGCCAAAAATATTTTTGGCAATTTCAGTGGTCTAGGATGCGGGTTAATGCCCCTTTCAGGCTGCAAATGTTTTTGGGACATTCAGGACACTCTGACACCATTTTTGGGCCACCAACATTTTCTGGACCTTAGGGGGTCTAGGATGCCTGTAAACCCCTTTTTTGGTCCTTCAAAGTTTTCAACATTTTTGCAAAAATTCATTTTAAGGCCTTTTTTGGGCTGCTAACATATTCTGAGCTTTCAGGGGTGTAGGATGCATTTTTCATGCCAAAAATATTTTTGGGAATTTCAGTGGTCTAGGATGCGGGTTAATGCCTGTTTCACTCTGCACATGTTTTTGGGGCATTCAGAGCTCTCTGACACAGATTTTCGCCCGCCAACATTTTCTGGATTTAAGGGGTCTAGGATGCCTGTAAACCCCTTTTTTGGGCCTCCAAAGTTTTCAATATTTTTGCAGGCTTAAAATGCATTTTAAGGCCTTTTTTGGGCTGCTAACATATTCTGAGCCTTAGGGGTGTAGGATGCATTTTTCGTGCAAAAAATATTTTTGGGAATTCCAGTGGTCTAGGATGCTGGATAATGCCCCTTTCAGGCTGCACATGTTTTTGGGAATTCAGGGCTCTCTGACACCACTTTTGAGCGACAATCATTTTCTGGACTTTAGGGTGTCTAGGATGCCTGTAACCCCTTTTTTGGGCCTCCAAAGTTTTCAACATTTTTGCAGGCCTAAAATGCATTTTAAGGCCTTTTTTGGGCTGCTAACATATTCTGAGCTTCAGGGGTATAGGTTGAATTTTTCATGCCAAAAATATTTTGGTAAATTTCAGTGGTCTAGGATGCGGCTTAATGCCCCTTTCAGGCTGCAAATGTTTTTGGGACATTCAGAGCTCTCTGACACAGATTTTGGCCCACCAACATTTTCTGGACTTTAGGGGGTCTAGGATGCCTGTAAACCCCTTTTTTGGGCCTCCAAAGTTTTCAACATTTTTGCAGGCTTAAAATGCATTTTAAGGCCTTTTTTGGGCTGCTAACATATTCTGAGCCTTAGGGGTGTAGGATGCATTTTTCGTGCAAAAAATATTTTTGGAAATTTCAGTGGTCTAGGATGCAGGTTAATGCCCCTTTCAGGCTGCAAATGTTTTTGGGAATTTAGGGCTCTCTGACACCATTTTTGAGCCACAATCATTTTCTGGACTTTAGGGGGTCTAGGATGCCTGTAACCCCTTTTTTGGGCCTCCAAAGTTTTCAACATTTTTGCAGGCCTAAAATGCATTTTAAGGCCTTTTTTGGGCTGCTAACATATTCTGAGCTTTCAGGGGTGTAGGATGAATTTTTCCTGCCAAAAATATTTTTGGGAAATTTCAGTGGTCTAGGATGCGGCTTAATGCCCCTTTCAGGCTGCAAATGTTTCTGGGACATTCAGAGCTCTCTGACACCGATTTTGGCCCACTAACATTTTCTGGACTTTAGGGGGTCTGGGATGCCTCTAAACCCCTTTTTTCCACCGCCAAAGTTTTCTACATTTTTGCAGGCCTAAGATGCACTTTAAGGCATTTTTGAACTGCCAACATTTTCTGATCTTTCAGGGTTGTAGGATGCATTTTTGTGCCAAAAATATTTTGGGGAATTTCAGTGGTCTAGGATGCGACTTAATGCCCCTTTCAGGCTGCAAATCTGTTTGGGACATTCAGAGCTCTCTAACACTGTTTTTGGGCCACCAACATTTTCTGGACTTTAGGGGGTCTAGGATGCCTGTAAACCCCTTTTTTGGTCCTTCAAAGTTTTCAACATTTTTGCAGGCCTAAAATGCATGTTAAGGCCTTTTTTGGGCTGCTAACATATTCTGAGCTTCAGGGGTGTAGGATGCATTTTTCGTGCAAAAAATATTTTTGGGAATTTCAGTGGTCTAGGATGCGGGTTAATGCCCCTTTCAGGCTGCAAATGTTTTTGGGACATTCAGGACTCTCTGACACCATTTTTGGGCCACCAACATTTTCTGGACTTTAGGGGGTCTAGGATGCCTGTAAACCCCTTTTTTGGTCCTTCAAAGTTTTCAACATTTTTGCAGGCCTAAAATGCATTTTAAGCCTTTTTTGGGCTGCTAACATATTCTGAGCTTTCAGGGGTGTAGGATGCATTTTTTGTGCCAAAAATATTTTTGGGAATTTCATTGGTCTAGGATGCCGGTTAATGCCCCTTTCAGGCTGCAAATGTTTTTGGGACATTCAGAGCTCTCTGACACAGATTTTGGGCCACCAACATTTTCTGGACTTTAGGGGGTCTAGGATGCCTCTAAACCCCTTTTTTGAAATCCAAAGTTTTCAACATTTTTGCAAGCCTAAGATGCACTTTAAGGCATTTTTGGGCTGCTAACATTTTCAGAACTTTCAGGGGGGTAGTATGCATTTTTTGTGCCAAAAATATTTTTGGGAATTTCAGTGGTCTAGGATGCGGCTTAATGCCCGTTTCACTCTGCAAATGTTTTTGGGACATTCAGGGCTCTCTGACACCATTTTTGGGCCACCAACATTTTCTGGACTTTAGGGGGTCTAGGATGCCTGTAAACCCCTTTTTTGGTCCTTCAAAGTTTTCAATATTTTTGCAGGCCTAAAATGCATGTTAAGGCCTTTTTTGGGCTGCTAACATATTCTGAGCTTCAGGGGTGTAGGATGCAGTTTTCATGCCAAACATATTTTTGGGAATTTCAGTGGTCTAGGATGCTGGTTAATGCCCGTTTCACTCTGCAAATGATTTTTGGGCATTCAGAGCTCTCTGACACAGATTCTGGCCCACCAACATTTTCTGGACTTAAGGGGGTCTAGGATGCCTGTAAACCCCATTTTTGGCCCTCCAACATTTTCTGGACTTTAGGGGGTCTAGGATGCCTCTAAACCCCTTTTTTCCACCTCCAAAGTTTTCTACATTTTTGCAGGCGTAAAATGCATTTTAAGGACGTTTTTGGGCTGCTAACATATTCTGAGCTTCAGGGGTATAGGTTGCATTTTTCGTGCCAAAAATATTTTTGGGAATTTCAGTGGTCTAGGATGCGGGTTAATGCCCCTTTCAGGCTGCAAATGTTTTTGGGACATTCAGGACTCTCTGACACCATTTTTGGGCCACCAACATTTTCTGGACTTTAGGGGGTCTAGGATGCCTGTAAACCCCTTTTTTGGGCCTCCAAAGTTTTCAACATTTTTGCAGGCCTAAAATGCATTTGAAGACCTTTTTTGGGCTGCTAACATATTCTGAGCTTTCAGGGGTGTAGGATGCATTTTTCGTGCCAAAAATATTTTTGGGAATTTCAGTGGTCTAGGATGCGGGTTAATGCCCCTTTCAGGCTGCAAATATTTTTGGGACATTCAGGGCTCTCTGACACCATTTTTGGGCCACCAACATTTTCTGGACTTTAGGGGGTCTATGATGCCTGTAAACCCCTTTTTTGGTCCTTCGAAGTTTTCAATATTTTTGCAGGCCTAAAATGCATGTTAAGGCCTTTTTTGGGCTGCTAACATATTCTGAGCTTCAGGGGTGTAGGATGCATTTTTCGTGCAAAAAATATTTTTTGGAAATTTCAGTGGTCTAGGATGCGGGTTAATGCCCCTTTCAGGCTGCACATGTTTTTGGGACATTCAGAGCTCTCTGACACAGATTTTGGCCCACCAACATTTTCTGGACTTTAGGGGGTCTAGGATGCCTGTAACCCCTTTTTTGGGCCTCCAAAGTTTTCAACATTTTTGCAGGCCTAAAATGCATGTTAAGGCCTTTTTTGGGCTGCTAACATTTTCAGAACTTTCAGGGGTGTAGGATGAATTTTTCCTGCCAAAAATATTTTTGGCAATTTCAGTGGTCTAGGATGCGGGTTAATGCCCCTTTCAGGCTGCAAATGTTTTTGGGACATTCAGGACTCTCTGACACCATTTTTGGGCCACCAACATTTTCTGGACCTTAGGGGGTCTAGGATGCCTGTAAACCCCTTTTTTGGTCCTTCAAAGTTTTCAACATTTTTGCAGGCTTAAAATGCATTTTAAGGCCTTTTTTGGGCTGCTAACATATTCTGAGCCTTAGGGGTGTAGGATGCATTTTTCGTGCAAAAAATATTTTTGGGAATTTCAGTGGTCTAGGATGCTGGTTAATGCCCCTTTCAGGCTGCACATGTTTTTGGGAATTCAGGGCTCTCTGACACCACTTTTGAGCGACAATCATTTTCTGGACTTTAGGGTGTCTAGGATGCCTGTAACCCCTTTTTTGGGCCTCCAAAGTTTTCAACATTTTTGCAGGCCTAAAATGCATTTTAAGGCCTTTTTTGGGCTGCTAACATATTCTGAGCTTTCAGGGGTGTAGGATGAATTTTTCCTGCCAAAAATATTTATGGGAAATT
Source organism: Ambystoma mexicanum (assembly GCF_040938575.1). Classification (NCBI taxonomy): domain Eukaryota; kingdom Metazoa; phylum Chordata; class Amphibia; order Caudata; family Ambystomatidae; genus Ambystoma; species Ambystoma mexicanum. Next base: position 730,539,451 of record NC_090939.1, on the reverse strand, counting down.
TCAGTGGTCTAGGATGCGGCTTAATGCCCCTTTCAGGCTGCAAATGTTTTTGGGACATTCAGAGCTCTCTGACACCGATTTTGGCCCACTAACATTTTCTGGACTTTAGGGGGTCTGGGATGCCTCTAAACCTCTTTTTTCCACCGCCAAAGTTTTCTACATTTTTGCAGGCCTAAGATGCACTTTAAGGCATTTTTGAACTGCCAACATTTTCTGATCTTTCAGGGTTGTAGGATGCATTTTTTGTGCCAAAAATATTTTGGGGAATTTCAGTGGTCTAGGATGCGACTTAATGCCCCTTTCAGGCTGCAAATCTGTTTGGGACATTCAGAGCTCTCTAACACTGTTTTTGGGCCACCAACATTTTCTGGACTTTAGGGGGTCTAGGATGCCTGTAAACCCCTTTTTTGGTCCTTCAAAGTTTTCAACATTTTTGCAGGCCTAAAATGCATGTTAAGGCCTTTTTTGGGCTGCTAACATATTCTGAGCTTCAGGGGTGTAGGATGCATTTTTCGTGCAAAAAATATTTTTGGGAATTTCAGTGGTCTAGGATGCGGGTTAATGCCCCTTTCAGGCTGCAAATGTTTTTGGGACATTCAGGACTCTCTGACACCATTTTTGGGCCACCAACATTTTCTGGACTTTAGGGGGTCTAGGATGCCTGTAAACCCCTTTTTTGGTCCTTCAAAGTTTTCAACATTTTTGCAGGCCTAAAATGCATTTTAAGCCTTTTTTGGGCTGCTAACATATTCTGAGCTTTCAGGGGTGTAGGATGCATTTTTCGTGCCAAAAATATTTTTGGGAATTTCATTGGTCTAGGATGCCGGTTAATGCCCCTTTCAGGCTGCAAATGTTTTTGGGACATTCAGAGCTCTCTGACACAGATTTTGGGCCACCAACATTTTCTGGACTTTAGGGGGTCTAGGATGCCTCTAAACCCCTTTTTTCGAAATCCAACGTTTTCAACATTTTTGCAAGCCTAAGATGCACTTTAAGGCATTTTTGGGCTGCTAACATTTTCAGAACTTTCAGGGGGGTAGTATGCATTTTTTGTGCCAAAAATATTTTTGGGAATTTCAGTGGTCTAGGATGCGGCTTAATGCCCGTTTCACTCTGCAAATGTTTTTGGGACATTCAGGGCTCTCTGACACCATTTTTGGGCCACCAACATTTTCTGGACTTTAGGGGGTCTAGGATGCCTGTAAACCCCTTTTTTGGTCCTTCAAAGTTTTCAATATTTTTGCAGGCCTAAAATGCATGTTAAGGCCTTTTTTGGGCTGCTAACATATTCTGAGCTTCAGGGGTGTAGGATGCAGTTTTCATGCCAAACATATTTTTGGGAATTTCAGTGGTCTAGGATGCTGGTTAATGCCCGTTTCACTCTGCAAATGATTTTTGGGCATTCAGAGCTCTCTGACACAGATTCTGGCCCACCAACATTTTCTGGACTTAAGGGGGTCTAGGATGCCTGTAAACCCCATTTTTGGCCCTCCAACATTTTCTGGACTTTAGGGGGTCTAGGATGCCTCTAAACCCCTTTTTTCCACCTCCAAAGTTTTCTACATTTTTGCAGGCCTAAGATGCACTTTAAGGCCTTTTTTGGGCTGCTAACATTTTCAGAACTTTCAGGGGTGTAGTATGCATTTTTTGTGGCAAAAATATTTTTGGGAATTTCAGTAGTCTAGGATGCCGGTTAATGCCCGTTTCACTCTGCAAATGTTTTTGGGACATTCAGGGCTCTCTGACATCATTTTTGGGCCACCACCATTTTCTGGACTTTAGTGGGTCGAGGATGCCTGTAAACCCCTTTTTTGGTCCTTCAAAGTTTTCAACATTTTTGCAGGCCTAAAATGCATTTTAAGGCCTTAATTGGGCTGCTAACATATTCTGAGCTTCAGGGGTATAGGTTGCATTTTTCATGCCAAAAATATTTTGGGGAATTTCAGTGGTCTAGGATGCGGCTTAATGCCACTTTCAGGCTGCAAATGTTTTTGTGACATTCAGAGCTCTCTGACCGATTTTGGCCCACCAACATTTTCTGGACTTTAGGGGGTCTAGGGTGCCTGTAAACCCCTTTTTTGGGCCTCCAAAGTTTTCAACATTTTTGCAGGCCTAAAATGCATTTGAAGGCCTTTTTTGGGCTGCTAACATATTCTGAGCTTTCAGGGGTGTAGGATGCATTTTTCGTGCCAAAAATATTTTTGGGAATTTCAGTGGTCTAGGATGTGGGTTAATGCCCCTTTCAGGCTGCAAATATTTTTGGGACATTCAGGGCTCTCTGACACCATTTTTGGGCCACCAACTTTTTCTGGACTTTAGGGGGTCTAGGATGCCTGAAGGACCAAAAAAGGGGTTTACAAAGTTTTCAATATTTTTGCAGGCCTAAAATGCATGTTAAGGCCTTTTTTGGGCTGCTAACATATTCTGAGCTTTCAGGGGTGTAGGATGCATTTTTCGTGCCAAAAATATTTTTGGGAATTTCAGTGGTCTAGGATGCGGCTTAATGCCCCTTTCAGGCTGCAAATGTTTTTGGGACATTCAGAGCTCTCTGACCGATTTTGGCCCACCAACATTTTCTGGATTTTAGGGGGTCTAGGATGCCTGTAAACCCCTTTTTTGGGCCTCCAAAGTTTTCAACATTTTTGCAGGCCTAAAATGCATTTGAAGGCCTTTTTTGGGCTGCTAACATATTCTGAGCTTTCAGGGGTGTAGGATGCATTTTTCGTGCCAAAAATATTTTTGGGAATTTCAGTGGTCTAGGATGTGGGTTAATGCCCCTTTCAGGCTGCAAATATTTTTGGGACATTCAGGGCTCTCTGACACCATTTTTGGGCCACCAACATTTTCTGGACTTTAGGGGGTCTAGGATGCCTGTAAACCCCTTTTTTGGTACTTCAAAGTTTTCTACATTTTTGCAGGCCTAAAATGCATGTTAAGGCCTTTTTTGGGCTGCTAACATATTCTGAGCTTCAGGGGTGTAGGATCATTTTTCGTGCAAAAAATATTTTTGGAAATTTCAGTGGTCTAGGATGCGGGTTAATGCCCCTTTCAGGCTGCAAATATTTTTGGGAATTTAGGGCTCTCTGACACCATTTTTGAGCCACAATCATTTTCTGGACTTTAGGGGGTCTAGGATGCCTGTAAACCCCTTTTTTGGTCCTTCAAAGATTTCAATATTTTTGCAGGCCTAAAATGCATGTTAAGGCCTTTTTTGGGCTGCTAACATATTCTGAGCTTCAGGGGTGTAGGATCATTTTTCGTGCAAAAAATATTTTTGGAAATTTCAGTGGTCTAGGATGCGGGTTAATGTCCCTTTCAGGCTGTAAATATTTTTGGGAATTTAGGGCTCTCTGACACCATTTTTGAGCCACAATCATTTTCTGGACTTTAGGGGGTCTAGGATGCCTGTAAACCCCTTTTTTGGGCCTCCAAAGTTTTCAACATTTTTGCAGGCCTAAAATGCATTTTAAGGCCTTTTTTGGGCTGCTAACATATTCTGAGCTTCAGTGGTATAGGTTGCATTTTTCATGCCAAAAATATCTTGGGGAATTTCAGTGGTCTAGGATGCGGCTTAATGCCCCTTTCAGGCTGCAAATGTTTTTGGGACATTCAGAGCTCTCTGACATAGATTTTGGCCCACCAACATTTTCTGGACTTTAGGGGGTCTAGGATGCCTGTAAACCCCTTTTTTGGTCCTTCAAAGTTTTCAACATTTTTGCAGGCCTAAAATGCATTTTAGGGCATTTTTGGGCTGCTAACATTTTCAGAACTTTCAGGGGTGTAGTATGCATTTTTTGTGCCAAAAATATTTTTGGGCATTTCAGTGGTCTAGGATGCGGGTTAATGCCCCTTTCAGGCTGCAAATGTTTTTGAGACATCCAAGGCTCCCTGACACCATTTTTGGGCCACCAACATTTTCTGGACTTTAGGGGGTCTAGGATGCCTGTAAACCCCTTTTTTGGTCCTTCAAAGTTTTCAACATTTTTGCAGGCCTAAAATGCATTTTAAGGCCTTTTTTGGGCCGCTAACATATTCTGAGCTTCATGGGTGTAGGATGCATTTTTCGTGCCAAAAATATTTTGGGGAATTTCAGTGGTCTAGGATGCGGCTTAATGCCCCTTTCAGGCTGCAAATGTTTTGGGACATTCAGAGCTCTCTGACACAGATTTTGGCCCACCAACATTTTCTGGACTTTAGGGGGTCTAGGATGCCTCTAAACCCCTTTTTTCCACCTCCATAGTTTTCTACATTTTTGCAGGCCTAAGATGCACTTTAAGGCCTTTTTTGGGCTGCTAACATTTTCAGAACTTTCAGGGGTGTAGTATGCATTTTTTGTGCCAAAAATATTTTTGGGAATTTCAGTAGTCTAGGATGCCGGTTAATGCCCGTTTCACTCTGCAAATGTTTTTGGGACATTCAGGGCTCTCTGACACCATTTTTGGGCCACCACCATTTTCTGGACTTTAGTGGGTCGAGGATGCCTGTAAACCCCTTTTTTGGTCCTTCAAAGTTTTCAACATTTTTGCAGGCCTAAAATGCATTTTAAGGCCTTAATTGGGCTGCTAACATATTCTGAGCTTCAGGGGTATAGGTTGCATTTTTCATGCCAAAAATATTTTGGGGAATTTCAGTGGTCTAGGATGCGGCTTAATGCCCCTTTCAAGCTGCAAATGTTTTTGGGACATTCAGAGCTCTCTGACCGATTTTGGCCCACCAACATTTTCTGGACTTTAGGGGGTCTAGGATGCCTGTAAACCCCTTTTTTGGGCCTCCAAAGTTTTCAACATTTTTGCAGGCCTAACATGCATTTGAAGGCCTTTTTTGGGCTGCTAACATATTCTGAGCTTTCAGGGGTGTAGGATGCATTTTTCGTGCCAAAAATATTTTTGGGAATTTCAGTGGTCTAGGATGCAGGTTAATGCCCCTTTCAGGCTGCAAATATTTTTGGGACATTCAGGGCTCTCTGACACCATTTTTGGCCCACCAACATTTTCTGGACTTTAGGGGGTCTAGGATGCCTGTAAACCCCATTTTTGGTCCTTCAAAGTTTTCAATATTTTTGCAGGCCTAAAATGCATGTTAAGGCCTTTTTTGGGCTGCTAACATTTTCAGAACTTTCAGGGGTGTAGTATGCATTTTTTGTGCCAAAAATATTTTTGGGCATTTCAGTGGTCTAGGATGCGGGTTAATGCCCCTTTCAGGCTGCAAATGTTTTTGGGAATTTAGGGCTCTCTGACACCATTTTTTAGCCACAATCATTTTCTGGACTTTAGGGGGTCTAGGATACCTGTAACCCCTTTTTTGGTCCTCCAAAGTTTTCAACATTTTTGCAGGCCTAAAATGCATTTTAAGGCCTTTTTTGGGCTGCTAACATATTCTGAGCTTTCAGGGGTGTAGGATGCATTTTTCATGCCAAAAATATTTTTGGGAATTTCAGTGGTCTAGGATGCGGGTTAATGCCCATTTCACTCTGCAAATGTTTTTGGGGCATTCAGAGCTCTCTGACACAGATTTTGGCCCACCAACATTTTCTGGACTTTTGGGGGTCTAGGATGCCTGTAAACCCCTTTTTTCGTCCTCCAAAGTTTTCAACATTTGTGCTGGCCTAAGAAGCATTTTAAGTTCTTTTTTTGAGCTGCCAACATTTTCTGATCTTTCAGGGTTGTAGGATGCATTTTTTGTGCCAAAAATATTTTTAGGAATTTCAGTGGTCTGGGATGTGGGTTAGTGCCACTTTCAGGCTGCAAATGTTTTTGGGACATTCAGAGCTCTCTGACACCGATTTTGGCCCACCAACATTTTCTGGACTTTAGGGGGTCTAGGATGCCTGTAAACCCCTTTTTTCGGCCTCCAAAGTGTTCAACATTTGTGCAGGCCTAAGAAGCATTTTAAGTCCTTTTTTTGAGCTGCCAACATTTTCTGATCTTTCAGGGTTGTAGGATGCATTTTTTGTGGCAAAAATATTTTTGGGAATTTCAGTGGTCTAGGATGCGTGTTAATGCCCGTTTCACTCTGCAAATGTTTTTGGGACATTCAGGGCTCTCTGACACCATTTTTGGGCCACCAACATTTTCTGGACTTTAGGGGGTCTAGGATGCCTGTAAACCCCTTTTTTGGTCCGTCAAAGTTTTCAACATTTTTGCAGGCCTAAAATGCATTTTAAGGCCTTTTTTGGGCTGCTAACATATTCTGAGCTTCATGGGTGTAGGATGCATTTTTCGTGCCAAAAATATTTTTGGGAATTTCAGTGGTCTAGGATGCAGGTTAATGCCGCTTTGAGGCTGCAAATGTTTTTGGGACATACAGAGCTCTCTGACACAGATTTTGGCCCACCAACATTTTCTGGACTTTAGGGGGTCTAGGATGCCTGTAAACCCCTTTTTTGGTCCTTCAAAGTTTTCAACATTTTTGCAGGCCTAAAATGCATTTTAAGGCCTTTTTTTGAGATGCCAACATTTTCTGATCTTTCAGGGTTGTAGGATGCATTTTTTGTGGCAAAAATATTTTGGGGAATTTCAGTGGTCTAGGATGCGACTTAATGCCCCTTTCAGGCTGCAAATGTGTTTGGGACATTCAGAGCTCTCTGACACAGATTTTGGCCCACCAACATTTTCTGGACTTTAGGGGGTCTAGGATGCCTGTAAACCCCTTTTTTGGTCCTTCAAAGTTTTCAACATGTTTGCAGGCCTAAAATGCATTTTAATGCCTTTTTTGGGCTGCTAACGTATTCTGAGCTTCATGGGTGTAGTATTCATTTTTTGTGCCAAAAATATTTTTGGAAATGTCAGAGGTCTAGGATGCGGGTTAATGCCCGTTTCACTCTGCAAATGTTTTTGGGACATTCAAGGCTCTCTGACACCATTTTTGGCCCCACCAACATTTTCTGGAATTTAGGGGGTCTAGGATGCCTGTAAACCCCTTTTTTGGTCCTTCAAAGTTTTCAACATTTTTGCAGGCCTAAAATGCATTTTAAGGCATTGTTGGGCTGCTAACATTTTCAGAACTTTCAGGGGTGTAGTATGCATTTTTTGTGCCAAAAATATTTTTGGGCATTTCAGTGGTCTAGGATGTGGGTTAATTCCCCTTTCAGGCTGCAAATGTTTTTGGGACATTCAAGGCTCTCTGACACCATTTTTGGGCCACCAACATTTTCTGGACTTTAGGGGGTCTAGGATGCCTGTAACCCCTTTTTTGGTCCTTCAAAGTTTTCAACATTTTTACAGGCCTAAAATGCATTTTAAGGCCTTTTTTGGGCTGCTAACATATTCTGAGCTTCATGGGTGTAGGATGCATTTATCGTGCCAAAAATATTTTGGGGAATTTCAGTGGTCTAGGATGCGGCTTAATGCCCCTTTCAGGCTGCAAATGTTTTTGGGACATTCAGAGCTCTCTGACCGATATTGGCCCACCAACATTTTCTGGACTTTAGGGGGTCTAGGATGCCTGTAAACCCCTTTTTTGGGCCTCCAAAGTTTTCAACATTTTTGCAGGCCTAAAATGCATTTGAAGGCCTTTTTTGGGCTGCTAACATATTCTGAGCTTTCAGGGGTGTAGGATGCATTTTTCGTGCCAAAAATATTTTTGAGAATTTCAGTGGTCTAAGATGCGGGTTAATGCCCCTTTCAGGCTGCAAATATTTTTGGGACATTCAGGGCTCTCTGACACCATTTTTGGGCCACGAACATTTTCTGGACTTTAGGGGGTCTAGGATGCCTGTAAACCCCTTTTTTGGTCCTTCAAAGTTTTCAATATTTTTGCAGGCCTAAAATGCATGTTAAGGCCTTTCTTGGGCTGCTAACATATTCTGAGCTTCAGGGGTGTAGGATGCATTTTTCGTGCAAAAAATATTTTTTGGAAATTTCAGTGGTCTAGGATGCGGGTTAATACCCCTTTCAGGCTGCACATGTTTTTGGGACATTCAGAGCTCTCTGACACAGATTTTGGCCCACCAACATTTTCTGGACTTTGGGGGGTCTAGGATGCCTGTAAACCCCTTTTTTGGTCCTTCAAAGTTTTCAACATTTTTGCAGGCCTAAAATGCATTTTAAGGTATTTTTGGGCTGCTAACATTTTCAGAACTTTCAGGGGTGTAGTATGCATTTTTTGTGCCAAAAATATTTTTGGGCATTTCAGTAGTCTAGGATGCTGGTTAATGCCCGTTTCACACTGCAAATGTTTTTGGAACATTCAGGGCTCTCTGACACCATTTTTGGGCCACCACCATTTTCTGGACTTTAGTGGGTCTAGGATGCCTGTAAACCCCTTTTTTGGTCCTTCAAAGTTTTCAACATTTTTGCAGGCCTAAAATGCATTTTAAGGCCTTAATTGGGCTGCTATCATATTCTGAGCTTCAGGGGTATAGGTTGCATTTTTCATGCCAAAAATATTTTGGGGAATTTCAGTGGTCTAGGATGCGGCTTAATGCCCCTTTCAGGCTGCAAATGTTTTTGGGACATTCAGAGCTCTCTGACCGATTTTGGCCCACCAACATTTTCTGGACTTTAGGGGGTCTAGGATGCCTGTAAACCCCTTTTTTGGGCCTCCAAAGTTTTCAACATTTTTGCAGGCCTAAAATGCATTTGAAGGCCTTTTTTGGGCTGCTAACATATTCTGAGCTTCATGGGTGTAGGATGCATTTTTCGTGCCAAAAATATTTTTGGGAATTTCAGTGGTCTAGGATGCGGGTTAATGCCGCTTTGAGGCTGCAAATGTTTTGGGGACATTCAGAGCTCTCTGACACAGATTTTGGCCCACCAACATTTTCTGGACTTTAGGGGGTCTAGGATGCCTCTAAACCCCTTTTTTCGGCCTCCAAAGTTTTCAACATTTTTGCAGGCCTAAAATGCATTTTAAGGCATTTTTGGGCTGCTAACATTTTCAGAACTTTCAGGGGTGTAGTATGCATTTTTTGTGCCAAAAATATTTTTGGGAATTTCAGTGGTCTAGGATGCGGGTTAATGCCCCTTTCAGGCTGCAAATGTTTTTGGGACATTCAGGGCTCTCTGACACCATTTTTGGGCCACAACCATTTTCTGGACTTTAGGGGGTCTAGGATGCCTGTAAACCCCTTTTTTGGTCCTTCAAAGTTTTCAACATTTTTGCAGGCCTAAAATGCATTTTAAGGCCTTTTTTTGAGATGCCAACATTTTCTGATCTTTCAGGGTTGTAGGATGCATTTTTTGTGGCAAAAATATTTTGGGGAATTTCAGGGGTCTAGGATGCGACTTAATGCCCCTTTCAGGCTGCAAATGTTTTTGGGACATTCAGAGCTCTCTGACCGATTTTGGCCCACCAACATTTTCTGGACTTTAGGGGGTCTAGGATGCCTCTAAACCCCTTTTTTCGGCCTCCAAAGTTTTCAACATGTTTGCAGGCCTAAAATGCATTTGAAGGCCTTTTTTGGGCTGCTAACATATTCTGAGCTTCATGGGTGTAGGATGCATTTTTCGTGCCAAAAATATTTTTGGGAATTTCAGTGGTCTAGGATGCGGGTTAATGCCGCTTTGAGGCTGCAAATGTTTTGGGGACATTCAGAGCTCTCTGACACAGATTTTGGCCCACCAACATTTTCTGGACTTTAGGGGGTCTAGGATGCCTCTAAACCCCTTTTTTCGGCCTCCAAAGTTTTCAACATGTTTGCAGGCCTAAAATGCATTTTAATGCCTTTTTTGGGCTGCTAACATATTCTGAGCTTCATGGGTGTAGTATTCATTTTTTGTGCCAAAAATATTTTTGGGCATTTCAGTGGTCTAGAATGCGGGTTAATGCCCCTTTCAGGCTGCAAATGTTTTTGGGACATTCAAGGCTCTCTGACACCATTTTTGGCCCCACCAACATTTTCTGGAATTTAGGGGGTCTAGGATGCCTGTAAACCCCTTTTTTGGTCCTTCAAAGTTTTCAACATTTTTGCAGGCCTAAAATGCATTTTAAGGCATTTTTGGGCTGCTAACATTTTCAGAACTTTCAGGGGTGTAGTATGCATTTTTTGTGCCAAAAATATTTTTGGGCATTTCAGTGGTCTAGGATGCGGGTTAATGCCCCTTTCAGGCTGCAAATGTTTTTGGGACATTCAAGGCTCTCTGACACCATTTTTGGCCCACCAACATTTTCTGGACTTTAGGGGGTCTAGGATGCCTGTAAACCCCTTTTTTGGTCCTTCAAAGTTTTCAATATTTTTGCAGGCCTAAAATGCATGTTAAGGCCTTTCTTGGGCTGCTAACATATTCTGAGCTTCAGGGGTGTAGGATGCATTTTTCGTGCAAAAAATATTTTTTGGAAATTTCAGTGGTCTAGGATGCGGGTTAATGCCCCTTTCAGGCTGCACATGTTTTTGGGACATTCCGAGCTCTCTGACACAGATTTTGGCCCACCAACATTTTCTGGACTTTAGGGGGTCTAGGATGCCTCTAAACCCCTTTTTTGGTCCTTCAAAGTTTTCAACATTTTTGCAGGCCTAAAATGCATGTTAAGGCCTTTTTTGGGCTGCTAACATTTTCAGAACTTTCAGGGGTGTAGTATGCATTTTTTGTGCAAAAAATATTTTTGGGAATTTCAGTGGTCTAGGATGCGGGTTAATGCCCCTTTCAGGCTGCAAATGTTTTTGGGACATTCAGGACTCTCTGACACCATTTTTGGGCCACCAATATTTTCTGGACGTTAGGGGGTCTAGGATGCCTGTAAACCCCTTTTTTGGTCCTTCAAAGTTTTCAACATTTTTGCAGGCCTAAAATGCATTTTAAGGCCTTAATTGGGCTGCTAACATATTCTGAGCTTCAGGGGTATAGGTTGCATTTTTCATGCCAAAAATATTTTGGGGAATTTCAGTGGTCTAGGATGCGGCTTAATGCCCCGTTCAGGCTGCAAATGTTTTTGGGACATTCAGAGCTCTCTGACCGATTTTGGCCCACCAACATTTTCTGGACTTTAGGGGGTCTAGGATGCCTGTAAACCCCTTTTTTGGGCCTCCAAAGTTTTCAACATTTTTGCAGGCCTAAAATGCATTTGAAGACCTTTTTTGGGCTGCTAACATATTCTGAGCTTTCAGGGGTGTAGGATGCATTTTTCGTGCCAAAAATATTTTTGGGAATTTCAGTGGTCTAGGATGCGGGTTAATGCCCCTTTCAGGCTGCAAATATTTTTGGGACATTCAGGGCTCTCTGACACCATTTTTGGGCCACCAACATTTTCTGGACTTTAGGGGGTCTATGATGCCTGTAAACCCCTTTTTTGGTCCTTCGAAGTTTTCAATATTTTTGCAGGCCTAAAATGCATGTTAAGGCCTTTTTTGGGCTGCTAACATATTCTGAGCTTCAGGGGTGTAGGATGCATTTTTCGTGCAAAAAATATTTTTTGGAAATTTCAGTGGTCTAGGATGCGTGTTAATGCCCCTTTCAGGCTGCACATGTTTTTGGGACATTCAGAGCTCTCTGACACAGATTTTGGCCCACCAACATTTTCTGGACTTTAGGGGGTCTAGGATGCCTGTAACCCCTTTTTTGGGCCTTCAAAGTTTTCAACATTTTTGCAGGCCTAAAATGCATGTTAAGGCCTTTTTTGGGCTGCTAACATTTTCAGAACTTTCAGGGGTGTAGGATGAATTTTTCCTGCCAAAAATATTTTTGGGAATTTCAGTGGTCTAGGATGCGGGTTAATGCCCCTTTCAGGCTGCAAATGTTTTTGGGACATTCAGGACTCTCTGACACCATTTTTGGGTCACCAACATTTTCTGGACCTTAGGGGGTCTAGGATGCCTGTAAAGCCCTTTTTTGGTCCTTCAAAGTTTTCAACATTTTTGCAAAAATTCATTTTAAGGCCTTTTTTGGGCTGCTAACATATTCTGAGCTTTCAGGGGTGTAGGATGCATTTTTCATGCCAAAAATATTTTTGGGAATTTCAGTGGTCTAGGATGCGGGTTAATGCCTGTTTCACTCTGCAAATGTTTTTGGGGCATTCAGAGCTCTCTGACACAGATTTTCGCCCACCAACATTTTCTGGACTTAAGGGGTCTAGGATGCCTGTAAACCCCTTTTTTGGGCCTCCAAAGTTTTCAACATTTTTGCAGGCTTAAAATGCATTTTAAGGCCTTTTTTGGGCTGCTAACATATTCTGAGCCTTAGGGGTGTAGGATGCATTTTTCGTGCAAAAAATATTTTTGGGAATTTCAGTGGTCTAGGATGCTGGATAATGCCCCTTTCAGGCTGCACATGTTTTTGGGAATTCAGGGCTCTCTGACACCACTTTTGAGCGACAATCATTTTCTGGACTTTAGGGTGTCTAGGATGCCTGTAACCCCTTTTTTGGGTCTCCAAAGTTTTCAACATTTTTGCAGGCCTAAAATGCATTTTAAGGCCTTTTTTGGGCTGCTAACATATTCTGAGCTTCAGGGGTATAGGTTGAATTTTTCATGCCAAAAATATTTTGGTAAATTTCAGTGGTCTAGGATGCGGCTTAATGCCCCTTTCAGGCTGCAAATGTTTTTGGGACATTCAGAGCTCTCTGACACAGATTTTGGCCCACCAACATTTTCTGGACTTTAGGGGGTCTAGGATGCCTGTAAACCCCTTTTTTGGGCCTCCAAAGTTTTCAACATTTTTGCAGGCTTAAAATGCATTTTAAGGCCTTTTTTGGGCTGCTAACATATTCTGAGCCTTAGGGGTGTAGGATGCATTTTTCGTGCAAAAAATATTTTTGGAAATTTCAGTGGTCTAGGATGCAGGTTAATGCCCCTTTCAGGCTGCAAATGTTTTTGGGACATTCAGGGCTCTCTGACACCATTTTTGGGCCACCAACTTTTTCTGGACTTTAGGGGGTCTAGGATGCCTGAAGGACCAAAAAAGGGGTTTACAAAGTTTTCAATATTTTTGCAGGCCTAAAATGCATGTTAAGGCCTTTTTTGGGCTGCTAACATATTCTGAGCTTTCAGGGGTGTAGGATGCATTTTTCGTGCCAAAAATATTTTTGGGAATTTCAGTGGTCTAGGATGCGGCTTAATGCCCCTTTCAGGCTGCAAATGTTTTTGGGACATTCAGAGCTCTCTGACCGATTTTGGCCCACCAACATTTTCTGGATTTTAGGGGGTCTAGGATGCCTGTAAACCCCTTTTTTGGGCCTCCAAAGTTTTCAACATTTTTGCAGGCCTAAAATGCATTTGAAGGCCTTTTTTGGGCTGCTAACATATTCTGAGCTTTCAGGGGTGTAGGATGCATTTTTCGTGCCAAAAATATTTTTGGGAATTTCAGTGGTCTAGGATGTGGGTTAATGCCCCTTTCAGGCTGCAAATATTTTTGGGACATTCAGGGCTCTCTGACACCATTTTTGGGCCACCAACATTTTCTGGACTTTAGGGGGTCTAGGATGCCTGTAAACCCCTTTTTTGGTACTTCAAAGTTTTCTACATTTTTGCAGGCCTAAAATGCATGTTAAGGCCTTTTTTGGGCTGCTAACATATTCTGAGCTTCAGGGGTGTAGGATCATTTTTCGTGCAAAAAATATTTTTGGAAATTTCAGTGGTCTAGGATGCGGGTTAATGCCCCTTTCAGGCTGCAAATATTTTTGGGAATTTAGGGCTCTCTGACACCATTTTTGAGCCACAATCATTTTCTGGACTTTAGGGGGTCTAGGATGCCTGTAAACCCCTTTTTTGGTCCTTCAAAGATTTCAATATTTTTGCAGGCCTAAAATGCATGTTAAGGCCTTTTTTGGGCTGCTAACATATTCTGAGCTTCAGGGGTGTAGGATCATTTTTCGTGCAAAAAATATTTTTGGAAATTTCAGTGGTCTAGGATGCGGGTTAATGTCCCTTTCAGGCTGTAAATATTTTTGGGAATTTAGGGCTCTCTGACACCATTTTTGAGCCACAATCATTTTCTGGACTTTAGGGGGTCTAGGATGCCTGTAAACCCCTTTTTTGGGCCTCCAAAGTTTTCAACATTTTTGCAGGCCTAAAATGCATTTTAAGGCCTTTTTTGGGCTGCTAACATATTCTGAGCTTCAGTGGTATAGGTTGCATTTTTCATGCCAAAAATATCTTGGGGAATTTCAGTGGTCTAGGATGCGGCTTAATGCCCCTTTCAGGCTGCAAATGTTTTTGGGACATTCAGAGCTCTCTGACATAGATTTTGGCCCACCAACATTTTCTGGACTTTAGGGGGTCTAGGATGCCTGTAAACCCCTTTTTTGGTCCTTCAAAGTTTTCAACATTTTTGCAGGCCTAAAATGCATTTTAGGGCATTTTTGGGCTGCTAACATTTTCAGAACTTTCAGGGGTGTAGTATGCATTTTTTGTGCCAAAAATATTTTTGGGCATTTCAGTGGTCTAGGATGCGGGTTAATGCCCCTTTCAGGCTGCAAATGTTTTTGAGACATCCAAGGCTCCCTGACACCATTTTTGGGCCACCAACATTTTCTGGACTTTAGGGGGTCTAGGATGCCTGTAAACCCCTTTTTTGGTCCTTCAAAGTTTTCAACATTTTTGCAGGCCTAAAATGCATTTTAAGGCCTTTTTTGGGCCGCTAACATATTCTGAGCTTCATGGGTGTAGGATGCATTTTTCGTGCCAAAAATATTTTGGGGAATTTCAGTGGTCTAGGATGCGGCTTAATGCCCCTTTCAGGCTGCAAATGTTTTGGGACATTCAGAGCTCTCTGACACAGATTTTGGCCCACCAACATTTTCTGGACTTTAGGGGGTCTAGGATGCCTCTAAACCCCTTTTTTCCACCTCCATAGTTTTCTACATTTTTGCAGGCCTAAGATGCACTTTAAGGCCTTTTTTGGGCTGCTAACATTTTCAGAACTTTCAGGGGTGTAGTATGCATTTTTTGTGCCAAAAATATTTTTGGGAATTTCAGTAGTCTAGGATGCCGGTTAATGCCCGTTTCACTCTGCAAATGTTTTTGGGACATTCAGGGCTCTCTGACACCATTTTTGGGCCACCACCATTTTCTGGACTTTAGTGGGTCGAGGATGCCTGTAAACCCCTTTTTTGGTCCTTCAAAGTTTTCAACATTTTTGCAGGCCTAAAATGCATTTTAAGGCCTTAATTGGGCTGCTAACATATTCTGAGCTTCAGGGGTATAGGTTGCATTTTTCATGCCAAAAATATTTTGGGGAATTTCAGTGGTCTAGGATGCGGCTTAATGCCCCTTTCAAGCTGCAAATGTTTTTGGGACATTCAGAGCTCTCTGACCGATTTTGGCCCACCAACATTTTCTGGACTTTAGGGGGTCTAGGATGCCTGTAAACCCCTTTTTTGGGCCTCCAAAGTTTTCAACATTTTTGCAGGCCTAAAATGCATTTGAAGGCCTTTTTTGGGCTGCTAACATATTCTGAGCTTTCAGGGGTGTAGGATGCATTTTTCGTGCCAAAAATATTTTTGAGAATTTCAGTGGTCTAAGATGCGGGTTAATGCCCCTTTCAGGCTGCAAATATTTTTGGGACATTCAGGGCTCTCTGACACCATTTTTGGGCCACGAACATTTTCTGGACTTTAGGGGGTCTAGGATGCCTGTAAACCCCTTTTTTGGTCCTTCAAAGTTTTCAATATTTTTGCAGGCCTAAAATGCATGTTAAGGCCTTTCTTGGGCTGCTAACATATTCTGAGCTTCAGGGGTGTAGGATGCATTTTTCGTGCAAAAAATATTTTTTGGAAATTTCAGTGGTCTAGGATGCGGGTTAATACCCCTTTCAGGCTGCACATGTTTTTGGGACATTCAGAGCTCTCTGACACAGATTTTGGCCCACCAACATTTTCTGGACTTTGGGGGGTCTAGGATGCCTGTAAACCCCTTTTTTGGTCCTTCAAAGTTTTCAACATTTTTGCAGGCCTAAAATGCATTTTAAGGTATTTTTGGGCTGCTAACATTTTCAGAACTTTCAGGGGTGTAGTATGCATTTTTTGTGCCAAAAATATTTTTGGGCATTTCAGTAGTCTAGGATGCTGGTTAATGCCCGTTTCACACTGCAAATGTTTTTGGAACATTCAGGGCTCTCTGACACCATTTTTGGGCCACCACCATTTTCTGGACTTTAGTGGGTCTAGGATGCCTGTAAACCCCTTTTTTGGTCCTTCAAAGTTTTCAACATTTTTGCAGGCCTAAAATGCATTTTAAGGACTTAATTGGGCTGCTATCATATTCTGAGCTTCAGGGGTATAGGTTGCATTTTTCATGCCAAAAATATTTTGGGGAATTTCAGTGGTCTAGGATGCGGCTTAATGCCCCTTTCAAGGCTGCAAATGTTTTTGGGACATTCAGAGCTCTCTGACCGATTTTGGCCCACCAACATTTTCTGGACTTTAGGGGGTCTAGGATGCCTGTAAACCCCTTTTTTGGGCCTCCAAAGTTTTCAACATTTTTGCAGGCCTAAAATGCATTTGAAGGCCTTTTTTGGGCTGCTAACATATTCTGAGCTTCATGGGTGTAGGATGCATTTTTCGTGCCAAAAATATTTTTGGGAATTTCAGTGGTCTAGGATGCGGGTTAATGCCGCTTTGAGGCTGCAAATGTTTTGGGGACATTCAGAGCTCTCTGACACAGATTTTGGCCCACCAACATTTTCTGGACTTTAGGGGGTCTAGGATGCCTCTAAACCCCTTTTTTCGGCCTCCAAAGTTTTCAACATTTTTGCAGGCCTAAAATGCATTTTAAGGCATTTTTGGGCTGCTAACATTTTCAGAACTTTCAGGGGTGTAGTATGCATTTTTTGTGCCAAAAATATTTTTGGGAATTTCAGTGGTCTAGGATGCGGGTTAATGCCCCTTTCAGGCTGCAAATGTTTTTGGGACATTCAGGGCTCTCTGACACCATTTTTGGGCCACAACCATTTTCTGGACTTTAGGGGGTCTAGGATGCCTGTAAACCCCTTTTTTGGTCCTTCAAAGTTTTCAACATTTTTGCAGGCCTAAAATGCATTTTAAGGCCTTTTTTTGAGATGCCAACATTTTCTGATCTTTCAGGGTTGTAGGATGCATTTTTTGTGGCAAAAATATTTTGGGGAATTTCAGGGGTCTAGGATGCGACTTAATGCCCCTTTCAGGCTGCAAATGTTTTTGGGACATTCAGAGCTCTCTGACCGATTTTGGCCCACCAACATTTTCTGGACTTTAGGGGGTCTAGGATGCCTCTAAACCCCTTTTTTCTACCTCCAAAGTTTTCAACATTTTTGCAAGCCTAAGATGCACTTTAAGGCATTTTTGGGCTGCTAACATTTTCAGAACTTTCAGGGGGGTAGTATGCATTTTTTGTGCCAAAAATATTTTTGGGAATTTCAGTGGTCTAGGATGCGGCTTAATGCCCGTTTCACTCTGCAAATGTTTTTGGGACATTCAGGGCTCTCTGACACCATTTTTGGGCCACCAACATTTTCTGGACTTTAGGGGGTCTAGGATGCCTGTAAACCCCTTTTTTGGTCCTTCAAAGTTTTCAACATTTTTGCAGGCCTAAAATGCATTTTAAGGCCTTTTTTTGAGATGCCAACATTTTCTGATCTTTCAGGGTTGTAGGATGCATTTTTTGTGCCAAAAATATTTTTAGGAATTTCAGTGGTCTGGGATGTGGGTTAGTGCCACTTTCAGGCTGCACATGTTTTTGGGACATTCAGAGCTCTCTGACACTGTTTTTGGGCCACAAACATTTTCTGGACTTTAGGGGGTCTAGGATGCCTGTAAACCCCTTTTTTGGGCCTCCAAAGTTTTCAACATTTTTGCAGGCATAAAATGCATTTTAAGGCCTTTTTTGGGCTGCTAACATATTCTGAGCTTCAAGGGTATAGGTTGCATTTTTCGTGCCAAAAATATTTTTGGGAGTTTCAGTGGTCTAGGATGCGGGTTAATGCCCCTTTCAGGCTTCAAATGTTTTGGGACATTCAGAGCTCTCTGACACAGATTTTGGCCCACCAACATTTTCTGGACTTTAGGGGGTCTAGGATGCCTGTAAACCCCTTTTTTGGTCCTTCAAAGTTTTCAACATTTTTGCAGGCCTAAAATGCATTTTAAGGCATTTTTGGGCTGCTAACATTTTCAGAACTTTCAGGGGTGTAGTATGCATTTTTTGTGCCAAAAATATTTTTGGGGATTTCAGTCGTCTAGGATGCGTGTTAATGCCCGTTTCACTCTGCAAATGTTTTTGGGACATTCAGGGCTCTCTGACACCATTTTTGGGCCACCAACATTTTCTGGACTTTAGGGGGTCTAGGATGCCTGTAAACCCCTTTTTTGGTCCTTCAAAGTTTTCTACATTTTTGCAGGCCTAAGATGCACTTTAAGGCCTTTTTTGGGCTGCTAACATATTCTGAGCTTCATGGGTGTAGTATTCATTTTTTGTGCCAAAAATATTTTTGGGAATGTCAGAGGTCTAGGATGCGGGTTAATGCCCGTTTCACTCTGCAAATGTTTTTGGGACATTCAGAGCTCTCTGACACAGATTTTGGCCCACCAACATTTTCTGGACTTTCGGGGGTCTAGGATGCCTGTAAACCCCTTTTTTCGGCCTCCAAAGTTTTCAACATTTGTGCAGGCCTAAGAAGCATTTTAAGTCCTTTTTTTGAGCTGCCAACATTTTCTGATCTTTCAGGGTTGTAGGATGCATTTTTTGTGCCAAAAATATTTTGGGGAATTTCAGTGGTCTAGGATGCGGGTTAATGCCTGTTTCACTCTGCAAATGTTTTTGGGGCATTCAGAGCTCCCTGACACAGATTTTGGCCCACCAACATTTTCTGGACTTAAGGGGGTCTAGGATGCCTGTAAACCCCTTTTTTGGACCTTCAAAGTTTTCAACATTTTTGTAGGCTTAAGATGCATTTTAAGTCTTTTTTTTTTAGATGCCAACATTTTCTGATCTTTCAGGGTTGTAGGATGCATTTTTTGTGCCAAAAATATTTTTAGGAATTTCAGTGGTCTGGGATGTGGGTTAGTGCCACTTTCAGGCTGCAAATGTTTTTGGGACATTCAGAGCTCTCTGACACCGATTTTGGCCCACCAACATTTTCTGGACTTTAGGGGGTCTAGGATGCCTGTAAACCCCTTTTTTCGGCCTCCAAAGTGTTCAACATTTGTGCAGGCCTAAGAAGCATTTTAAGTCCTTTTTTTGAGCTGCCAACATTTTCTGATCTTTCAGGGTTGTAGGATGCATTTTTTGTGGCAAAAATATTTTTGGGAATTTCAGTGGTCTAGGATGCGTGTTAATGCCCGTTTCACTCTGCAAATGTTTTTGGGACATTCAGGGCTCTCTGACACCATTTTTGGGCCACCAACATTTTCTGGACTTTAGGGGGTCTAGGATGCCTGTAAACCCCTTTTTTGGTCCGTCAAAGTTTTCAACATGTTTGCAGGCCTAAAATGCATTTTAAGGCCTTTTTTGGGCTGCTAACATATTCTGAGCTTCATGGGTGTAGGATGCATTTTTCGTGCCAAAAATATTTTTGGGAATTTCAGTGGTCTAGGATGCGGGTTAATGCCGCTTTGAGGCTGCAAATGTTTTTGGGACATTCAGAGCTCTCTGACACAGATTTTGGCCCACCAACATTTTCTGGACTTTAGGGGGTCTAGGATGCCTCTAAACCCCTTTTTTCGGCCTCCAAAGTTTTCAACATTTTTGCAGGCCTAAAATCCATTTTAAGGCATTTTTGGGCTGCTAACATTTTCAGAACTTTCAGGGGTGTAGTATGCATTTTTTGTGCCAAAAATATTTTTGGGAATTTCAGTGGTCTAGGATGCGGGTTAATGCCCCTTTGAGGCTGCAAATATTTTTGGGACATTCAGGGCTCTCTGACACCATTTTCTGGGCCACAACCATTTTCTGGACTTTAGGGGGTCTAGGATGCCCCTAAACCCCTTTTTTCCACCTCCAAAGTTTTCTACATTTTTGCAGGCCTAAGATGCACTTTAAGGCCTTTTTTGGGCTGCTAACATATTCTGAGCTTCATGGGTGTAGTATTCATTTTTTTGTGCCAAAAATATTTTTGGAAATGTCAGAGGTCTAGGATGCGGGTTAATGCCCGTTTCACTCTGCAAATGTTTTTGGGACATTCAGGGCTCTCTGACACAGATTTTGGCCCACCAACATTTTCTGGACTTAAGGGGGTCTAGGATGCCTGTAAACCCCTTTTTTGGACCTTCAAAGTTTTCAACATTTTTGTAGGCTTAAGATGCATTTTAAGTCCTTTTTTTCAGATGCCAACATTTTCTGATCTTTCAGGGTTGTAGGATGCATTTTTTGTGCCAAAAATATTTTTGGGAATTTCAGTGGTCTGGGATGTGGGTTAGTGCCACTTTCAGGCTGCAAATGTTTTTGGGACATTCAGAGCTCTCTGACACAGATTTTGGCCCACCAACATTTTCTGGACTTTAGGGGGTCTAGGATGCCTCTAAACCCCTTTTTTCGGCCTCCAAAGTTTTCAACATTTTTGCAGGCCTAAAATCCATTTTAAGGCATTTTTGGGCTGCTAACATTTTCAGAACTTTCAGGGGTGTAGTATGCATTTTTTGTGCCAGAAATATTTTTGGGAATTTCAGTGGTCTAGGATGCGGGTTAATGCCCCTTTCAGGCTGCAAATGTTTTTGGGACATTCAGGGCTCTCTGACACCATTTTTGGGCCACAACCATTTTCTGGACTTTAGGTGGTCTAGGATGCCTGTAAACCCCTTTTTTGGTCCTTCAAAGTTTTCAACATTTTTGCAGGCCTAAAATGCATTTTAAGGCCTTTTTTTTGAGATGCCAACATTTTCTGATCTTTCAGGGTTGTAGGATGCATTTTTCGTGCCAAAAATATTTTTGGGAATTTCAGTGGTCTAGGATGCGGGTTAATGCCCCTTTGAGGCTGCAAATATTTTTGGGACATTCAGGGCTCTCTGACACCATTTTCTGGGCCACAACCATTTTCTGGACTTTAGGGGGTCTAGGATGCCCCTAAACCCCTTTTTTCCACCTCCAAAGTTTTCTACATTTTTGCAGGCCTAAGATGCACTTTAAGGCCTTTTTTGGGCTGCTAACATATTCTGAGCTTCATGGGTGTAGTATTCATTTTTTGTGCCAAAAATATTTTTGGAAATGTCAGAGGTCTAGGATGCGGGTTAATGCCCGTTTCACTCTGCAAATGTTTTTGGGACATTCAGGGCTCTCTGACACAGATTTTGGCCCACCAACATTTTCTGGACTTAAGGGGGTCTAGGATGCCTGTAAACCCCTTTTTTGGACCTTCAAAGTTTTCAACATTTTTGTAGGCTTAAGATGCATTTTAAGTCCTTTTATTCAGATGCCAACATTTTCTGATCTTTCAGGGTTGTAGGATGCATTTTTTGTGCCAAAAATATTTTTGGGAATTTCAGTGGTCTGGGATGTGGGTTAGTGCCACTTTCAGGCTGCAAATGTTTTTGGGACATTCAGAGCTCTCTGACACCGATTTTGGCCCACCAACATCTTCTGGACTTTCGGGGGTCTAGGATGCCTGTAAACCCCTTTTTTCGGCCTCCAAAGTTTTCAACATTTGTGCAGGCCTAAGAAGCATTTTAAGTCCTTTTTTTGAGCTGCCAACATTTTCTGATCTTTCAGGGTTCTAGGATGCATTTTTTGTGCCAAAAATATTTTGGGGAATTTCAGTGGTCTAGGATGCGACTTAATGCCCCTTTCAGGCTGCAAATCTGTTTGGGACATTCAGAGCTCTCTGACACAGATTTTGGTCCACCAACATTTTCTGGACTTTAGGGGGTCTAGGATGCCTCTAAATCCCTTTTTTCCACCTCCAAAGTTTTCTACATTTTTGCAGGCCTAAGATGCACTTTAAGGCCTTTTTTGGGCTGCTAAAATTTTCAGAACTTTCAGGGGTGTAGTATGCATTTTTTGTGCCAAAAATATTTTTGGGAATTTCAGTAGTCTAGGATGCCGGTTAATGCCCGTTTCACACTGCAAATGTTTTTGGAACATTCAGGGCTCTCTGACACCATTTTTGGGCCACCACCATTTTCTGGATTTAGTGGGTCTAGGATGCCTGTAAACCCCTTTTTTGGTCCTTCAAAGTTTTCAACATTTTTGCAGGCCTAAAATGCATTTTAAGGCCTTAATTGGGCTGCTAACATATTCTGAGCTTCACGGGTATAGGTTGCATTTTTCATGCCAAAAATATTTTGGGGAATTTCAGTGGTCTAGGATGCGGCTTAATGCCCCTTTCAGGCTGCAAATATTTTTGGGACATTCAGGGCTCTCTGACACCATTTTTGGGCCACCAACATTTTCTGGACTTTAGGGGGTCTAGGATGCCTGTAAACCCCTTTTTTGGTCCTTCAAAGTTTTCAATATTTTTGCAGGCCTAAAATGCATGTTAAGTCCTTTTTTGGGCTGCTAACATATTCTGAGCTTCAGGGGTATAGGCTGCATTTTTCATGCCAAAAATATCTTGGGGAATTTCAGTGGTCTAGGATGCGGCTTAATGCCCCTTTCAGGCTGCAAATGTTTTTGGGACATTCAGAGCTCTCTGACACTGATTTTGGCCCACCAACATTTTCTGGACTTCAGGGGGTCTAGGATGCCTGTAAACCCCTTTTTTGGGCCTCCAAAGTTTTCAACATTTTTGCAGGCCTAAAATGCATTTTAAGGCCTTTTTTGGGCTACTAACATATTCTGAGCTTTCAGGGGTGTAGGATGCATTTTTTGTGCCAAAAATATTTTTGGGAATTTCAGTGGTCTAGGATGCGGGTTAATGCGCCTTTCAGGCTGCAAATGTTTTTGGGACATTCAGGGCTCTCTGACACCATTTTTGGGCCACCAACATTTTCTGGACTTTAGGTGGTCTAGGATGCCTGTAAACCCCTTTTTTGGTCCTTCAAAGTTTTCAATATTTTTGCTGGCCTAAAATGCATGTTAAGGCCTTTTTTGGGCTGCTATCATATTCTGAGCTTCAGGGGTGTAGGATGCATTTTTTGTGCCAAAAATATTTTGGGGAATTTCAGTGGTCTAGGATGCGGCTTAATGCCCCTTTCAGGCTGCAAATGTTTTGGGACATTCAGAGCTCTCTGACATAGATTTTGGGACACCAACATTTTCTGGACTTTAGGGGGTCTAGGATGCCTGTAAACCCCTTTTTTGGTCCTTCAAAGTTTTCAACATTTTTGCAGGCCTAAAATGCATTTTAAGGCATTTTTGGGCTGCTAACATTTTCAGAACTTTCAGGGGTGTAGTATGCATTTTTTGTGCCAAAAATATTTTTGGGCATTTCAGTGGTCTAGGATGCGGGTTAATGCCCCTTTCAGGCTGCAAATGGTTTTGGGACATTCAAGGCTCTCTGACACCATTTTTGGGCCACCAACATTTTCTGGACTTTAGGGGGTCTAGGATGCCTGTAAACCCCTTTTTTGGTCCTTCAAAGTTTTCAACATTTTTGCAGGCCTAAAATGCATTTTAAGGCCTTTTTTGGGCTGCTAACATATTCTGAGCTTCAAGGGAGTAGGATGCATTTTTCGTGCCAAAAATATTTTGGGGAATTTCAGTGGTCTAGGATGCGGCTTAATGCCCCTTTCAGGCTGCAAATGTTTTGGGACATTCAGAGGTCTCTGACACAGATTTTGGCCCACCAACATTTTCTGTACTTTAGGTGGTCTAGGATGCCTCTAAACCCCTTTTTTCCACCTCCAAAGTTTTCTACATTTTTGCAGGCCTAAGATGCACTTTAAGGCCTTTTTTGGGCTGCTAACATTTTCAGAACTTTCAGGGGTGTAGTATGCATTTTTTGTGCCAAAAATATTTTTGGGAATTTCAGTAGTCTAGGATGCCGGTTAATGCCCGTTTCACTCTGCAAATGTTTTTGGGACATTCAGGGCTCTCTGACACCATTTTTGGGCCACCACCATTTTCTGGACTTTAGTGGGTCGAGGATGCCTGTAAACCCCTTTTTTGGTCCTTCAAAGTTTTCAACATTTTTGCAGGCCTAAAATGCATTTTAAGGCCTTAATTGGGCTGCTAACATATTCTGAGCTTCAGGGGTATAGGTTGCATTTTTCATGCCAAAAATATTTTGGGGAATTTCAGTGGTCTAGGATGCAGCTTAATGCCCCTTTCAGGCTGCAAATGTTTTTGGGACATTCAGAGCTCTCTGACCGATTTTGGCACACCAACTATTTCTGGACTTTAGGGGGTCTAGGATGCCTGTAAACCCCTTTTTTGGGCCTCCAAAGTTGTCAACATTTTTGCAGGCCTAAAATGCATTTTAAGGCCTTTTTTGGGCTGCTAAAATATTCTGAGCTTTCAGGGGTGTAGAATACATTTTTCGTGCCAAAAATATTTTTGGGAATTTCAGTGGTCTAGGATGCGGGTTAATGCCTCTTTCAGGCTGCAAATGTTTTTGGGACATTCAGGACTCTCTGACACCATTTTTGGGCCACCAACATTTTCTGGACTTTAGGGGGTCTAGGATGCCTGTAACCCCTTTTTTGGGCCTCCAAAGTTTTCAACATTTTTGCAGGCCTAAAATGCATTTTAAGGCCTTTTTTGGGCTGCTAACATATTCTGAGCTTCAGGGGTATAGGTTGCTTTTTTCATGCCAAAAATATCTTGGGGAATTTCAGTGGTCTAGGATGCGTCTTAATGCCCCTTTCAGGCTGCAAATTTTTTTGGGACATTCAGAGCTCTCTGACACCGATTTTGGCCCACCAACATTTTCTGGACTTTAGGGGGTCTAGGATGCCTGTAAACCCCTTTTTTGGGCCTCCAAAGTTTTCAACATTTTTGCAGGCCTAAAATGCATTTTAAGGCCTTTTTTGGGCTGCTAAAATATTCTGAGCTTTCAGGGGTGTAGAATACATTTTTCGTGCCAAAAATATTTTTGGGAATTTCAGTGGTCTAGGATGCGGGTTAATGCCTCTTTCAGGCTGCAAATGTTTTTGGGACATTCAGGACTCTCTGACACCATTTTTGGGCCACCAACATTTTCTGGACTTTAGGGGGTCTAGGATGCCTGTAACCCCTTTTTTGGGCCTCCAAAGTTTTCAACATTTTTGCAGGCCTAAAATGCATTTTAAGGCCTTTTTTGGGCTGCTAACATATTCTGAGCTTCATGGGTGTAGGATGCATTTTTCGTGCCAAAAATATTTTTGGGAATTTCAGTGGTCTAGGATGCAGGTTAATGCCGCTTTGAGGCTGCAAATGTTTTTGGGACATACAGAGCTCTCTGACACAGATTTTGGCCCACCAACATTTTCTGGACTTTAGGGGGTCTAGGATGCCTGTAAACCCCTTTTTTGGTCCTTCAAAGTTTTCAACATTTTTGCAGGCCTAAAATGCATTTTAAGGCCTTTTTTTGAGATGCCAACATTTTCTGATCTTTCAGGGTTGTAGGATGCATTTTTTGTGGCAAAAATATTTTGGGGAATTTCAGTGGTCTAGGATGCGACTTAATGCCCCTTTCAGGCTGCAAATGTGTTTGGGACATTCAGAGCTCTCTGACACAGATTTTGGCCCACCAACATTTTCTGGACTTTAGGGGGTCTAGGATGCCTGTAAACCCCTTTTTTGGTCCTTCAAAGTTTTCAACATGTTTGCAGGCCTAAAATGCATTTTAATGCCTTTTTTGGGCTGCTAACGTATTCTGAGCTTCATGGGTGTAGTATTCATTTTTTGTGCCAAAAATATTTTTGGAAATGTCAGAGGTCTAGGATGCGGGTTAATGCCCGTTTCACTCTGCAAATGTTTTTGGGACATTCAAGGCTCTCTGACACCATTTTTGGCCCCACCAACATTTTCTGGAATTTAGGGGGTCTAGGATGCCTGTAAACCCCTTTTTTGGTCCTTCAAAGTTTTCAACATTTTTGCAGGCCTAAAATGCATTTTAAGGCATTGTTGGGCTGCTAACATTTTCAGAACTTTCAGGGGTGTAGTATGCATTTTTTGTGCCAAAAATATTTTTGGGCATTTCAGTGGTCTAGGATGTGGGTTAATGCCCCTTTCAGGCTGCAAATGTTTTTGGGACATTCAAGGCTCTCTGACACCATTTTTGGGCCACCAACATTTTCTGGACTTTAGGGGGTCTAGGATGCCTGTAACCCCTTTTTTGGTCCTTCAAAGTTTTCAACATTTTTACAGGCCTAAAATGCATTTTAAGGCCTTTTTTGGGCTGCTAACATATTCTGAGCTTCATGGGTGTAGGATGCATTTATCGTGCCAAAAATATTTTGGGGAATTTCAGTGGTCTAGGATGCGGCTTAATGCCCCTTTCAGGCTGCAAATGTTTTTGGGACATTCAGAGCTCTCTGACCGATATTGGCCCACCAACATTTTCTGGACTTTAGGGGGTCTAGGATGCCTGTAAACCCCTTTTTTGGGCCTCCAAAGTTTTCAACATTTTTGCAGGCCTAAAATGCATTTGAAGGCCTTTTTTGGGCTGCTAACATATTCTGAGCTTTCAGGGGTGTAGGATGCATTTTTCGTGCCAAAAATATTTTTGAGAATTTCAGTGGTCTAAGATGCGGGTTAATGCCCCTTTCAGGCTGCAAATATTTTTGGGACATTCAGGGCTCTCTGACACCATTTTTGGGCCACGAACATTTTCTGGACTTTAGGGGGTCTAGGATGCCTGTAAACCCCTTTTTTGGTCCTTCAAAGTTTTCAATATTTTTGCAGGCCTAAAATGCATGTTAAGGCCTTTCTTGGGCTGCTAACATATTCTGAGCTTCAGGGGTGTAGGATGCATTTTTCGTGCAAAAAATATTTTTTGGAAATTTCAGTGGTCTAGGATGCGGGTTAATACCCCTTTCAGGCTGCACATGTTTTTGGGACATTCAGAGCTCTCTGACACAGATTTTGGCCCACCAACATTTTCTGGACTTTGGGGGGTCTAGGATGCCTGTAAACCCCTTTTTTGGTCCTTCAAAGTTTTCAACATTTTTGCAGGCCTAAAATGCATTTTAAGGTATTTTTGGGCTGCTAACATTTTCAGAACTTTCAGGGGTGTAGTATGCATTTTTTGTGCCAAAAATATTTTTGGGCATTTCAGTAGTCTAGGATGCTGGTTAATGCCCGTTTCACACTGCAAATGTTTTTGGAACATTCAGGGCTCTCTGACACCATTTTTGGGCCACCACCATTTTCTGGACTTTAGTGGGTCTAGGATGCCTGTAAACCCCTTTTTTGGTCCTTCAAAGTTTTCAACATTTTTGCAGGCCTAAAATGCATTTTAAGGCCTTAATTGGGCTGCTATCATATTCTGAGCTTCAGGGGTATAGGTTGCATTTTTCATGCCAAAAATATTTTGGGGAATTTCAGTGGTCTAGGATGCGGCTTAATGCCCCTTTCAGGCTGCAAATGTTTTTGGGACATTCAGAGCTCTCTGACCGATTTTGGCCCACCAACATTTTCTGGACTTTAGGGGGTCTAGGATGCCTGTAAACCCCTTTTTTGGGCCTCCAAAGTTTTCAACATTTTTGCAGGCCTAAAATGCATTTGAAGGCCTTTTTTGGGCTGCTAACATATTCTGAGCTTCATGGGTGTAGGATGCATTTTTCGTGCCAAAAATATTTTTGGGAATTTCAGTGGTCTAGGATGCGGGTTAATGCCGCTTTGAGGCTGCAAATGTTTTGGGGACATTCAGAGCTCTCTGACACAGATTTTGGCCCACCAACATTTTCTGGACTTTAGGGGGTCTAGGATGCCTCTAAACCCCTTTTTTCGGCCTCCAAAGTTTTCAACATTTTTGCAGGCCTAAAATGCATTTTAAGGCATTTTTGGGCTGCTAACATTTTCAGAACTTTCAGGGGTGTAGTATGCATTTTTTGTGCCAAAAATATTTTTGGGAATTTCAGTGGTCTAGGATGCGGGTTAATGCCCCTTTCAGGCTGCAAATGTTTTTGGGACATTCAGGGCTCTCTGACACCATTTTTGGGCCACAACCATTTTCTGGACTTTAGGGGGTCTAGGATGCCTGTAAACCCCTTTTTTGGTCCTTCAAAGTTTTCAACATTTTTGCAGGCCTAAAATGCATTTTAAGGCCTTTTTTTGAGATGCCAACATTTTCTGATCTTTCAGGGTTGTAGGATGCATTTTTTGTGGCAAAAATATTTTGGGGAATTTCAGGGGTCTAGGATGCGACTTAATGCCCCTTTCAGGCTGCAAATGTTTTTGGGACATTCAGAGCTCTCTGACCGATTTTGGCCCACCAACATTTTCTGGACTTTAGGGGGTCTAGGATGCCTCTAAACCCCTTTTTTCTACCTCCAAAGTTTTCAACATTTTTGCAAGCCTAAGATGCACTTTAAGGCATTTTTGGGCTGCTAACATTTTCAGAACTTTCAGGGGGGTAGTATGCATTTTTTGTGCCAAAAATATTTTTGGGAATTTCAGTGGTCTAGGATGCGGCTTAATGCCCGTTTCACTCTGCAAATGTTTTTGGGACATTCAGGGCTCTCTGACACCATTTTTGGGCCACCAACATTTTCTGGACTTTAGGGGGTCTAGGATGCCTGTAAACCCCTTTTTTGGTCCTTCAAAGTTTTCAACATTTTTGCAGGCCTAAAATGCATTTTAAGGCCTTTTTTTGAGATGCCAACATTTTCTGATCTTTCAGGGTTGTAGGATGCATTTTTTGTGCCAAAAATATTTTTAGGAATTTCAGTGGTCTGGGATGTGGGTTAGTGCCACTTTCAGGCTGCACATGTTTTTGGGACATTCAGAGCTCTCTGACACTGTTTTTGGGCCACAAACATTTTCTGGACTTTAGGGGGTCTAGGATGCCTGTAAACCCCTTTTTTGGGCCTCCAAAGTTTTCAACATTTTTGCAGGCATAAAATGCATTTTAAGGCCTTTTTTGGGCTGCTAACATATTCTGAGCTTCAAGGGTATAGGTTGCATTTTTCGTGCCAAAAATATTTTTGGGAGTTTCAGTGGTCTAGGATGCGGGTTAATGCCCCTTTCAGGCTTCAAATGTTTTGGGACATTCAGAGCTCTCTGACACAGATTTTGGCCCACCAACATTTTCTGGACTTTAGGGGGTCTAGGATGCCTGTAAACCCCTTTTTTGGTCCTTCAAAGTTTTCAACATTTTTGCAGGCCTAAAATGCATTTTAAGGCATTTTTGGGCTGCTAACATTTTCAGAACTTTCAGGGGTGTAGTATGCATTTTTTGTGCCAAAAATATTTTTGGGGATTTCAGTCGTCTAGGATGCGTGTTAATGCCCGTTTCACTCTGCAAATGTTTTTGGGACATTCAGGGCTCTCTGACACCATTTTTGGGCCACCAACATTTTCTGGACTTTAGGGGGTCTAGGATGCCTGTAAACCCCTTTTTTGGTCCTTCAAAGTTTTCTACATTTTTGCAGGCCTAAGATGCACTTTAAGGCCTTTTTTGGGCTGCTAACATATTCTGAGCTTCATGGGTGTAGTATTCATTTTTTGTGCCAAAAATATTTTTGGGAATGTCAGAGGTCTAGGATGCGGGTTAATGCCCGTTTCACTCTGCAAATGTTTTTGGGACATTCAGAGCTCTCTGACACAGATTTTGGCCCACCAACATTTTCTGGACTTTCGGGGGTCTAGGATGCCTGTAAACCCCTTTTTTCGGCCTCCAAAGTTTTCAACATTTGTGCAGGCCTAAGAAGCATTTTAAGTCCTTTTTTTGAGCTGCCAACATTTTCTGATCTTTCAGGGTTGTAGGATGCATTTTTTGTGCCAAAAATATTTTGGGGAATTTCAGTGGTCTAGGATGCGGGTTAATGCCTGTTTCACTCTGCAAATGTTTTTGGGGCATTCAGAGCTCCCTGACACAGATTTTGGCCCACCAACATTTTCTGGACTTAAGGGGGTCTAGGATGCCTGTAAACCCCTTTTTTGGACCTTCAAAGTTTTCAACATTTTTGTAGGCTTAAGATGCATTTTAAGTCTTTTTTTTTTAGATGCCAACATTTTCTGATCTTTCAGGGTTGTAGGATGCATTTTTTGTGCCAAAAATATTTTTAGGAATTTCAGTGGTCTGGGATGTGGGTTAGTGCCACTTTCAGGCTGCAAATGTTTTTGGGACATTCAGAGCTCTCTGACACCGATTTTGGCCCACCAACATTTTCTGGACTTTAGGGGGTCTAGGATGCCTGTAAACCCCTTTTTTCGGCCTCCAAAGTGTTCAACATTTGTGCAGGCCTAAGAAGCATTTTAAGTCCTTTTTTTGAGCTGCCAACATTTTCTGATCTTTCAGGGTTGTAGGATGCATTTTTTGTGGCAAAAATATTTTTGGGAATTTCAGTGGTCTAGGATGCGTGTTAATGCCCGTTTCACTCTGCAAATGTTTTTGGGACATTCAGGGCTCTCTGACACCATTTTTGGGCCACCAACATTTTCTGGACTTTAGGGGGTCTAGGATGCCTGTAAACCCCTTTTTTGGTCCGTCAAAGTTTTCAACATGTTTGCAGGCCTAAAATGCATTTTAAGGCCTTTTTTGGGCTGCTAACATATTCTGAGCTTCATGGGTGTAGGATGCATTTTTCGTGCCAAAAATATTTTTGGGAATTTCAGTGGTCTAGGATGCGGGTTAATGCCGCTTTGAGGCTGCAAATGTTTTTGGGACATTCAGAGCTCTCTGACACAGATTTTGGCCCACCAACATTTTCTGGACTTTAGGGGGTCTAGGATGCCTCTAAACCCCTTTTTTCGGCCTCCAAAGTTTTCAACATTTTTGCAGGCCTAAAATCCATTTTAAGGCATTTTTGGGCTGCTAACATTTTCAGAACTTTCAGGGGTGTAGTATGCATTTTTTGTGCCAAAAATATTTTTGGGAATTTCAGTGGTCTAGGATGCGGGTTAATGCCCCTTTGAGGCTGCAAATATTTTTGGGACATTCAGGGCTCTCTGACACCATTTTCTGGGCCACAACCATTTTCTGGACTTTAGGGGGTCTAGGATGCCCCTAAACCCCTTTTTTCCACCTCCAAAGTTTTCTACATTTTTGCAGGCCTAAGATGCACTTTAAGGCCTTTTTTGGGCTGCTAACATATTCTGAGCTTCATGGGTGTAGTATTCATTTTTTTGTGCCAAAAATATTTTTGGAAATGTCAGAGGTCTAGGATGCGGGTTAATGCCGTTTCACTCTGCAAATGTTTTTGGGACATTCAGGGCTCTCTGACACAGATTTTGGCCCACCAACATTTTCTGGACTTAAGGGGGTCTAGGATGCCTGTAAACCCCTTTTTTGGACCTTCAAAGTTTTCAACATTTTTGTAGGCTTAAGATGCATTTTAAGTCCTTTTTTTCAGATGCCAACATTTTCTGATCTTTCAGGGTTGTAGGATGCATTTTTTGTGCCAAAAATATTTTTGGGAATTTCAGTGGTCTGGGATGTGGGTTAGTGCCACTTTCAGGCTGCAAATGTTTTTGGGACATTCAGAGCTCTCTGACACAGATTTTGGCCCACCAACATTTTCTGGACTTTAGGGGGTCTAGGATGCCTCTAAACCCCTTTTTTCGGCCTCCAAAGTTTTCAACATTTTTGCAGGCCTAAAATCCATTTTAAGGCATTTTTGGGCTGCTAACATTTTCAGAACTTTCAGGGGTGTAGTATGCATTTTTTGTGCCAGAAATATTTTTGGGAATTTCAGTGGTCTAGGATGCGGGTTAATGCCCCTTTCAGGCTGCAAATGTTTTTGGGACATTCAGGGCTCTCTGACACCATTTTTGGGCCACAACCATTTTCTGGACTTTAGGTGGTCTAGGATGCCTGTAAACCCCTTTTTTGGTCCTTCAAAGTTTTCAACATTTTTGCAGGCCTAAAATGCATTTTAAGGCCTTTTTTTTGAGATGCCAACATTTTCTGATCTTTCAGGGTTGTAGGATGCATTTTTCGTGCCAAAAATATTTTTGGGAATTTCAGTGGTCTAGGATGCGGGTTAATGCCCCTTTGAGGCTGCAAATATTTTTGGGACATTCAGGGCTCTCTGACACCATTTTCTGGGCCACAACCATTTTCTGGACTTTAGGGGGTCTAGGATGCCCCTAAACCCCTTTTTTCCACCTCCAAAGTTTTCTACATTTTTGCAGGCCTAAGATGCACTTTAAGGCCTTTTTTGGGCTGCTAACATATTCTGAGCTTCATGGGTGTAGTATTCATTTTTTGTGCCAAAAATATTTTTGGAAATGTCAGAGGTCTAGGATGCGGGTTAATGCCCGTTTCACTCTGCAAATGTTTTTGGGACATTCAGGGCTCTCTGACACAGATTTTGGCCCACCAACATTTTCTGGACTTAAGGGGGTCTAGGATGCCTGTAAACCCCTTTTTTGGACCTTCAAAGTTTTCAACATTTTTGTAGGCTTAAGATGCATTTTAAGTCCTTTTATTCAGATGCCAACATTTTCTGATCTTTCAGGGTTGTAGGATGCATTTTTTGTGCCAAAAATATTTTTGGGAATTTCAGTGGTCTGGGATGTGGGTTAGTGCCACTTTCAGGCTGCAAATGTTTTTGGGACATTCAGAGCTCTCTGACACCGATTTTGGCCCACCAACATCTTCTGGACTTTCGGGGGTCTAGGATGCCTGTAAACCCCTTTTTTCGGCCTCCAAAGTTTTCAACATTTGTGCAGGCCTAAGAAGCATTTTAAGTCCTTTTTTTGAGCTGCCAACATTTTCTGATCTTTCAGGGTTCTAGGATGCATTTTTTGTGCCAAAAATATTTTGGGGAATTTCAGTGGTCTAGGATGCGACTTAATGCCCCTTTCAGGCTGCAAATCTGTTTGGGACATTCAGAGCTCTCTGACACAGATTTTGGTCCACCAACATTTTCTGGACTTTAGGGGGTCTAGGATGCCTCTAAATCCCTTTTTTCCACCTCCAAAGTTTTCTACATTTTTGCAGGCCTAAGATGCACTTTAAGGCCTTTTTTGGGCTGCTAAAATTTTCAGAACTTTCAGGGGTGTAGTATGCATTTTTTGTGCCAAAAATATTTTTGGGAATTTCAGTAGTCTAGGATGCCGGTTAATGCCCGTTTCACACTGCAAATGTTTTTGGAACATTCAGGGCTCTCTGACACCATTTTTGGGCCACCACCATTTTCTGGATTTAGTGGGTCTAGGATGCCTGTAAACCCCTTTTTTGGTCCTTCAAAGTTTTCAACATTTTTGCAGGCCTAAAATGCATTTTAAGGCCTTAATTGGGCTGCTAACATATTCTGAGCTTCACGGGTATAGGTTGCATTTTTCATGCCAAAAATATTTTGGGGAATTTCAGTGGTCTAGGATGCGGCTTAATGCCCCTTTCAGGCTGCAAATATTTTTGGGACATTCAGGGCTCTCTGACACCATTTTTGGGCCACCAACATTTTCTGGACTTTAGGGGGTCTAGGATGCCTGTAAACCCCTTTTTTGGTCCTTCAAAGTTTTCAATATTTTTGCAGGCCTAAAATGCATGTTAAGTCCTTTTTTGGGCTGCTAACATATTCTGAGCTTCAGGGGTATAGGCTGCATTTTTCATGCCAAAAATATCTTGGGGAATTTCAGTGGTCTAGGATGCGGCTTAATGCCCCTTTCAGGCTGCAAATGTTTTTGGGACATTCAGAGCTCTCTGACACTGATTTTGGCCCACCAACATTTTCTGGACTTCAGGGGGTCTAGGATGCCTGTAAACCCCTTTTTTGGGCCTCCAAAGTTTTCAACATTTTTGCAGGCCTAAAATGCATTTTAAGGCCTTTTTTGGGCTACTAACATATTCTGAGCTTTCAGGGGTGTAGGATGCATTTTTTGTGCCAAAAATATTTTTGGGAATTTCAGTGGTCTAGGATGCGGGTTAATGCGCCTTTCAGGCTGCAAATGTTTTTGGGACATTCAGGGCTCTCTGACACCATTTTTGGGCCACCAACATTTTCTGGACTTTAGGTGGTCTAGGATGCCTGTAAACCCCTTTTTTGGTCCTTCAAAGTTTTCAATATTTTTGCTGGCCTAAAATGCATGTTAAGGCCTTTTTTGGGCTGCTATCATATTCTGAGCTTCAGGGGTGTAGGATGCATTTTTTGTGCCAAAAATATTTTGGGGAATTTCAGTGGTCTAGGATGCGGCTTAATGCCCCTTTCAGGCTGCAAATGTTTTGGGACATTCAGAGCTCTCTGACATAGATTTTGGGACACCAACATTTTCTGGACTTTAGGGGGTCTAGGATGCCTGTAAACCCCTTTTTTGGTCCTTCAAAGTTTTCAACATTTTTGCAGGCCTAAAATGCATTTTAAGGCATTTTTGGGCTGCTAACATTTTCAGAACTTTCAGGGGTGTAGTATGCATTTTTTGTGCCAAAAATATTTTTGGGCATTTCAGTGGTCTAGGATGCGGGTTAATGCCCCTTTCAGGCTGCAAATGGTTTTGGGACATTCAAGGCTCTCTGACACCATTTTTGGGCCACCAACATTTTCTGGACTTTAGGGGGTCTAGGATGCCTGTAAACCCCTTTTTTGGTCCTTCAAAGTTTTCAACATTTTTGCAGGCCTAAAATGCATTTTAAGGCCTTTTTTGGGCTGCTAACATATTCTGAGCTTCAAGGGAGTAGGATGCATTTTTCGTGCCAAAAATATTTTGGGGAATTTCAGTGGTCTAGGATGCGGCTTAATGCCCCTTTCAGGCTGCAAATGTTTTTGGGACATTCAGAGCTCTCTGACCGATTTTGGCACACCAACTATTTCTGGACTTTAGGGGGTCTAGGATGCCTGTAAACCCCTTTTTTGGGCCTCCAAAGTTGTCAACATTTTTGCAGGCCTAAAATGCATTTTAAGGCCTTTTTTGGGCTGCTAAAATATTCTGAGCTTTCAGGGGTGTAGAATACATTTTTCGTGCCAAAAATATTTTTGGGAATTTCAGTGGTCTAGGATGCGGGTTAATGCCTCTTTCAGGCTGCAAATGTTTTGGGACATTCAGAGGTCTCTGACACAGATTTTGGCCCACCAACATTTTCTGTACTTTAGGTGGTCTAGGATGCCTCTAAACCCCTTTTTTCCACCTCCAAAGTTTTCTACATTTTTGCAGGCCTAAGATGCACTTTAAGGCCTTTTTTGGGCTGCTAACATTTTCAGAACTTTCAGGGGTGTAGTATGCATTTTTGGGAATTTCAGTAGTCTAGGATGCCGGTTAATGCCCGTTTCACTCTGCAAATGTTTTTGGGACATTCAGGGCTCTCTGACACCATTTTTGGGCCACCACCATTTTCTGGACTTTAGTGGGTCGAGGATGCCTGTAAACCCCTTTTTTGGTCCTTCAAAGTTTTCAACATTTTTGCAGGCCTAAAATGCATTTTAAGGCCTTAATTGGGCTGCTAACATATTCTGAGCTTCAGGGGTATAGGTTGCATTTTTCATGCCAAAAATATTTTGGGGAATTTCAGTGGTCTAGGATGCAGCTTAATGCCCCTTTCAGGCTGCAAATGTTTTTGGGACATTCAGAGCTCTCTGACCGATTTTGGCACACCAACTATTTCTGGACTTTAGGGGGTCTAGGATGCCTGTAAACCCCTTTTTTGGGCCTCCAAAGTTGTCAACATTTTTGCAGGCCTAAAATGCATTTTAAGGCCTTTTTTGGGCTGCTAAAATATTCTGAGCTTTCAGGGGTGTAGAATACATTTTTCGTGCCAAAAATATTTTTGGGAATTTCAGTGGTCTAGGATGCGGGTTAATGCCTCTTTCAGGCTGCAAATGTTTTTGGGACATTCAGGACTCTCTGACACCATTTTTGGGCCACCAACATTTTCTGGACTTTAGGGGGTCTAGGATGCCTGTAACCCCTTTTTTGGGCCTCCAAAGTTTTCAACATTTTTGCAGGCCTAAAATGCATTTTAAGGCCTTTTTTGGGCTGCTAACATATTCTGAGCTTCAGGGGTATAGGTTGCTTTTTTCATGCCAAAAATATCTTGGGGAATTTCAGTGGTCTAGGATGCGTCTTAATGCCCCTTTCAGGCTGCAAATTTTTTTGGGACATTCAGAGCTCTCTGACACCGATTTTGGCCCACCAACATTTTCTGGACTTTAGGGGGTCTAGGATGCCTGTAAACCCCTTTTTTGGGCCTCCAAAGTTTTCAACATTTTTGCAGGCCTAAAATGCATTTTAAGGCCTTTTTTGGGCTGCTAAAATATTCTGAGCTTTCAGGGGTGTAGAATACATTTTTCGTGCCAAAAATATTTTTGGGAATTTCAGTGGTCTAGGATGCGGGTTAATGCCTCTTTCAGGCTGCAAATGTTTTTGGGACATTCAGGACTCTCTGACACCATTTTTGGGCCACCAACATTTTCTGGACTTTAGGGGGTCTAGGATGCCTGTAACCCCTTTTTTGGGCCTCCAAAGTTTTCAACATTTTTGCAGGCCTAAAATGCATTTTAAGGCCTTTTTTGGGCTGCTAAAATATTCTGAGCTTTCAGGGGTGTAGAATACATTTTTCGTGCCAAAAATATTTTTGGGAATTTCAGTGGTCTAGGATGCGGGTTAATGCCTCTTTCAGGCTGCAAATGTTTTGGGACATTCAGAGGTCTCTGACACAGATTTTGGCCCACCAACATTTTCTGTACTTTAGGTGGTCTAGGATGCCTCTAAACCCCTTTTTTCCACCTCCAAAGTTTTCTACATTTTTGCAGGCCTAAGATGCACTTTAAGGCCTTTTTTGGGCTGCTAACATTTTCAGAACTTTCAGGGGTGTAGTATGCATTTTTGGGAATTTCAGTAGTCTAGGATGCCGGTTAATGCCCGTTTCACTCTGCAAATGTTTTTGGGACATTCAGGGCTCTCTGACACCATTTTTGGGCCACCACCATTTTCTGGACTTTAGTGGGTCGAGGATGCCTGTAAACCCCTTTTTTGGTCCTTCAAAGTTTTCAACATTTTTGCAGGCCTAAAATGCATTTTAAGGCCTTAATTGGGCTGCTAACATATTCTGAGCTTCAGGGGTATAGGTTGCATTTTTCATGCCAAAAATATTTTGGGGAATTTCAGTGGTCTAGGATGCAGCTTAATGCCCCTTTCAGGCTGCAAATGTTTTTGGGACATTCAGAGCTCTCTGACCGATTTTGGCACACCAACTATTTCTGGACTTTAGGGGGTCTAGGATGCCTGTAAACCCCTTTTTTGGGCCTCCAAAGTTGTCAACATTTTTGCAGGCCTAAAATGCATTTTAAGGCCTTTTTTGGGCTGCTAAAATATTCTGAGCTTTCAGGGGTGTAGAATACATTTTTCGTGCCAAAAATATTTTTGGGAATTTCAGTGGTCTAGGATGCGGGTTAATGCCTCTTTCAGGCTGCAAATGTTTTTGGGACATTCAGGACTCTCTGACACCATTTTTGGGCCACCAACATTTTCTGGACTTTAGGGGGTCTAGGATGCCTGTAACCCCTTTTTTGGGCCTCCAAAGTTTTCAACATTTTTGCAGGCCTAAAATGCATTTTAAGGCCTTTTTTGGGCTGCTAACATATTCTGAGCTTCAGGGGTATAGGTTGCTTTTTTCATGCCAAAAATATCTTGGGGAATTTCAGTGGTCTAGGATGCGTCTTAATGCCCCTTTCAGGCTGCAAATTTTTTTGGGACATTCAGAGCTCTCTGACACCGATTTTGGCCCACCAACATTTTCTGGACTTTAGGGGGTCTAGGATGCCTGTAAACCCCTTTTTTGGGCCTCCAAAGTTTTCAACATTTTTGCAGGCCTAAAATGCATTTTAAGGCCTTTTTTGGGCTGCTAAAATATTCTGAGCTTTCAGGGGTGTAGAATACATTTTTCGTGCCAAAAATATTTTTGGGAATTTCAGTGGTCTAGGATGCGGGTTAATGCCTCTTTCAGGCTGCAAATGTTTTTGGGACATTCAGGACTCTCTGACACCATTTTTGGGCCACCAACATTTTCTGGACTTTAGGGGGTCTAGGATGCCTGTAACCCCTTTTTTGGGCCTCCAAAGTTTTCAACATTTTTGCAGGCCTAAAATGCATTTTAAGGCCTTTTTTGGGCTGCTAACATATTCTGAGCTTCAGGGGTATTGGTTGCTTTTTTCATGCCAAAAATATCTTGGGGAATTTCAGTGGTCTAGGATGCGGCTTAATGCCCCTTTCAGGCTGCAAATGTTTTTGGGACATTCAGAGCTCTCTGACACCGATTTTGGCCCACCAACATTTTCTGGACTTTAGGGGGTCTAGGATGCCTGTAAACCCCTTTTTTGGGCCTCCAAAGTTTTCAACATTTTTGCAGGCCTAAAATGCATTTTAAGGCCTTTTTTGGGCTGCTAACATATTCTGAGCTTTCAGGGGTGTAGGATGCATTTTTCGTGCCAAAAATATTTTTGGGAATTTCAGTGGTCTAGGATGCGGCTTAATGCCCCTTTCAGGCTGCAAATGTTTTTGGGACATTCAGGACTCTCTGACACCATTTTTGGGCCACCAACATTTTCTGGACCTTAGGGGGTCTAGGATGCCTGTAAACCCCTTTTTTGGTCCTTCAAACTTTTCAACATTTTTGCAGGCCTAAAATTCATTTTAAGGCCTTTTTTGGGCTGCTAACATATTCTGAGCTTTCAGGGGTGTAGGATGCATTTTTCATGCCAAAAATATTTTTGGGAATTTCAGTGGTCTAGGATGCGGGTTAATGCCTGTTTCACTCTGCAAATGTTTTTGGGGCATTCAGAGCTCTCTGACACAGATTTTGGCCCACCAACATTTTCTGGACTTAAGGGGGTCTAGGATGCCTGTAAACCCCTTTTTTGGACCTTCAAAGTTTTCAACATTTTTGTAGGCTTAAGATGCATTTTAAGTCCTTTTTTTGAGATGCCAACATTTTCTGATCTTTCAGGGTTGTAGGATGCATTTTTTGTGCCAAAAATATTTTTGGGAATTTCAGTGGTCTGGGATGTGGGTGAGTGCCACTTTCAGGCTGCAAATGTTTTTGGGACATTCAGAGCTCTCTGACACCGATTTTGGCCCACCAACATTTTCTGGACTTTCGGGGGTCTAGGATGCCTGTAAACCCCTTTTTTCGGCCTCCAAAGTTTTCAACATTTTTGCTGGCCTAAGAAGCATTTTAAGTCCTTTTTTTGAGCTGCCAACATTTTCTGATCTTTCAGGGTTGTAGGATGCATTTTTTGTGCCAAAAATATTTTGGGGAATTTCAGTGGTCTAGGATGCGACTTAATGCCCCTTTCAGGCTGCAAATCTGTTTGGGACATTCAGAGCTCTCTGGCACTGTTTTTGGGCCACAAACATTTTCTGGACTTTCGGGGGTCTAGGATGCCTGTAAACCCCATTTTTGGGCCTCCAAAGTTTTCAACATTTTTGCAGGCGTAAAATGCATTTTAAGGCCTTAATTGGGCTGCTAACATATTCTCTCTTCAGGGGTATAGGTTGCATTTTTCATGCCAAAAATATTTTGGGGAATTTCAGTGGTCTAGGATGCCGGTTAATGCCTGTTTCACTTTGCAAATGTTTTTGGGACATTCAGGGCTCTCTGACACCATTTTTGGGCCACCACCATTTTCTGGACTTTAGTGGGTCTAGGATGCCTGTAAACCCCTTTTTTGGTCCTTCAAAGTTTTCAACATTTTTGCAGGCCTAAAATGCATTTTAAGGCCTTAATTGGGCTGCTAACATATTCTCTCTTCAGGGGTATAGTTTCATTTTTCATGCCAAAAATATTTTGGGGAATTTCAGTGGTCTAGGATGCGGCTTAATGCCCCTTTCAGGCTGCCAATGTTTTTGGGACATACAGAGCTCTCTGAAAGATTTTGGCCCACCAACATTTTCTGGACTTTAGGGGGTCTAGGATGCCTTTAAAGCCCTTTTCTGGG
The DNA here is from genome assembly GCF_040938575.1 of Ambystoma mexicanum. Taxonomy (NCBI): domain Eukaryota; kingdom Metazoa; phylum Chordata; class Amphibia; order Caudata; family Ambystomatidae; genus Ambystoma; species Ambystoma mexicanum. The sequence goes on along the minus strand of NC_090939.1, from coordinate 730,499,719 downwards.
CCTCCAAAGTTTTCAACATTTTTGCAGGCCTAAAATGCATTTGACGGCCTTTTTTGGGCTTCTAACATATTCTGAGCTTTCAGGGGTATAGGATGCATTTTTCGTGCCAAAAATATTTTTGGGAATTTCAGTGGTCTAGGATGCGGGTTAATGCCCCTTTCAGGCTGCAAATGTTTTTGGGGCATTCAGGACTCTCTGACACCATTTTTGGGCCACCAACATTTTCTGGACCTTAGGGGGTCTAGGATGCCTGTACACCCCTTTTTTGGTCCTTCAAAGTTTTCAACATTTTTGTAGGCTTAAGATGCATTTTAAGTCCTTTTTTGAGATGCCAACATTTTCTAATCTTTCAGGGTTGTAGGATGCATTTTTTGTGCCAAAAATATTTTGGGGAATTTCAGTGGTCTAGGATGCGACTTAATGCCCCTTTCAGGCTGCAAATCTGTTGGGGACATTCAGAGCTCTCTGACACTGTTTTTGGGCCACAAACATTTTCTGGACTTTAGGGGGTCTAGGGTACCTGTAAACCCCATTTTTGGGCGTCCAAAGTTTTCAACATTTTTGCAGGCGTAAAATGCATTTTAAGGACTTTTTTGGGCTGCTAACATATTCTGAGCTTCAGGAGTATTGGTTGCATTTTTCGTGCCAAAAATATTTTTTGGAGTTTCAGTGGTCTAGGATGCGGCTTAATGCCCCTTTCAGGCTGCAAATGTTTTGGGACATTCAGAGCTCTCTGACACAGATTTTGGCCCACCAACATTTTCTGGACTTTAGGGGGTCTAGGATGCCTCTAAACCCCTTTTTTCCACCTCCAAAGTTTTCTACATTTTTGCAGGCCTAAGATGCACTTTAAGGCCTTTTTTGGGCTGCTAACATTTTCAGAACTTTCAGGGGTGTAGTATGCATTTTTTGTGCCAAAAATATTTTTAGGAATTTCAGTGGTCTAGGATGCCGGTTAATGCCTGTTTCACTCTGCAAATGTTTTTGGGACATTCAGGGCTCTCTGACACCATTTTTGGGCCACCACCATTTTCTGGACTTTAGTGGGTCTAGGATGCCTGTAAACCCCTTTTTTTGGTCCTTCAAAGTTTTCAACATTTTTGCAGGCCTAAAATGCATTTTAAGGCCTTAATTGGGCTGCTAACATATTCTCTCTTCAGGGGTATAGGTTGCATTTTTCATGCCAAAAATATTTTGGGGAATTTCAGTGGTCTAGGATGCGGCTTAATGCCCCTTTCAGGCTGCCAATGTTTTTGGGACATACAGAGCTCTCTGAAAGATTTTGGCCCACCAACATTTTCTGGACTTTAGGGGGTCTAGGATGCCTTTAAACCCCTTTTTTGGGCCTCCAAAGTTTTCAACATTTTTGCAGGCCTAAAATGCATTTGACGGCCTTTTTTGGGCTTCTAACATATTCTGAGCTTTCAGGGGTGTAGGATGCATTTTTCGTGTCAAAAATATTTTTGGGAATTTCAGTGGTCTAGGATGCGGGTTAATGCCCCTTTCAGGCTGCAAATGTTTTTGGGGCATTCAGGACTCTCTGACACCATTTTTGGGCCACCAACATTTTCTGGACCTTAGGGGGTCTAGGATGCCTGTACACCCCTTTTTTGGTCCTTCAAAGTTTTCAACATTTTTGTAGGCTTAAGATGCATTTTAAGTCCTTTTTTGAGATGCCAACATTTTCTAATCTTTCAGGGTTGTAGGATGCATTTTTTGTGCCAAAAATATTTTGGGGAATTTCAGTGGTCTAGGATGCGACTTAATGCCCCTTTCAGGCTGCAAATCTGTTTGGGACATTCAGAGCTCTCTGACACTGTTTTTGGGCCACCAACATTTTCTGGACTTTAGGGGGTCTAGGATGCCTGTAAACCCCTTTTTTGGTCCTTCAAAGTTTTCAACATTTTTGCAGGCCTAAAATGCATTTTAAGGTCTTAATTGGGCTGCTAACATATTCTGAGCTTCAGGGGTATAGGTTGCATTTTTCATGCCAAAAATATTTTGGGGAATTTCAGTGGTCTAGGATGCGGCTTACTTTCCCTTTCAGGCTGCAAATGTTTTTGGGACATTCAGAGCTCTCTGACCGATTTTGGCCCACCAACATTTTCTGGACTTTAGGGGGTCTGGGATGCCTGTAAACCCCTTTTTTGGGCCTCCAAAGTTTTCAACATTTTTGCAGGCCTAAAATGCATTTGAAGGCCTTTTCTGGGCTGCTAACATATTCTGAGCTTTCAGGGGTGTAGGATGCATTTTTCGTGCCAAAAATATTTTTGGGAATTTCAGTGGTCTAGGATGCGGGTTAATGCCCCTTTCAGGCTGCAAATGTTTTTTCGGCATTCAGGACTCTCTGACACCATTTTTGGGCCACCAACATTTTCTGGACCTTAGGGGGTCTAGGATGCCTGTAAACCCCTTTTTTGGTCCTTCAAAGTTTTCAACATTTTTGTAGGCTTAAGATGCATTTTAAGTCCTTTTTTGAGATGCCAACATTTTCTAATCTTTCAGGGTTGTAGGATGCATTTTTTGTGCCAAAAATATTTTGGGGAATTTCAGTGGTCTAGGATGCGACTTAATGCCCCTTTCAGGCTGCAAATCTGTTTGGGACATTCAGAGCTCTCTGACACTGTTTTTGGGCCACAAACATTTTCTGGACTTTAGGGGGTCTAGGGTGCCTGTAAACCCCATTTTTGGGCCTCCAATGTTTTCAACATTTTTGCAGGCGTAAAATGCATTTTAAGGACTTTTTTGGGCTGCTAACATATTCTGAGCTTCAGGAGTATTGGTTGCATTTTTCGTGCCAAAAATATTTTTTGGAGTTTCAGTGGTCTAGGATGCGGGTTAATGCCCCTTTCAGGCTGCAAATTTTTTGGGACATTCAGAGCTCTCTGACACAGATTTTGGCCCACCAGCATTTTCTGGACTTTAGGGGGTCTAGGATGCCTCTAAACCCCTTTTTTCCACCTCCAAAGTTTTCTACATTTTTGCAGGCCTTAGATGCACTTTAAGGCCTTTTTTTGGCTGCTAACATTTTCAGAACTTTCAGGGGTGTAGTATGCATTTTTTGTGCCAAAAATATTTTTGGGAATTTCAGTAGTCTAGGATGCCGGTTAATGCCCGTTTCACTCTGCAAATGTTTTTGGGACATGCAGGGCTCTCTGACACCATTTTTGGGCCACCACCATTTTCTGGACTTTAGTGGGTCTAGGATGCCTGTAAACCCCTTTTTTGGTCCTTCAAAGTTTTCAACATTTTTGCAGGCCTAAAATGCATTTTAAGGCCTTAATTGGGCTGCTAACATATTCTGAGCTTCAGGGGTATAGGTTGCATTTTTCATGCCAAAAATATTTTGGGGAATTTCAGTGGTCTAGGATGCGGCTTAATGCCCCTTTCAGGCTGCAAATGTTTTTGGGACATTCAGAGCTCTCTGACCGATTTTGGCCCACCAACATTTTCTGGACTTTAGGGGGTCTAGGATGCCTTTAAGCCCCCTTTTTTGGGCCTCCAAAGTTTTCAACATTTTTGCAGGCCTAAAATGCATTTGAAGGCCTTTTTTGGGCTGCTAACATATTCGGAGCTTTCAGGGGTGTAGGATGCATTTTTCGTGCCAAAAATATTTTTGGGAATTTCAGTGGTCTAGGATGCGGGTTAGTGCCCCTTTCAGGCTGCAAATATTTTTGGGACATTCAGGGCTCTCTGACACCATTTTTGGGCCACCAACATTTTCTGGACTTTAGGGGGTCTAGGATGCCTGTAAGCCCCTTTTTTGGTCCTTCAAAGTTTTCAACATTTTTGCAGGCCTAAAATGCATGCTAAGGCCTTTTTTGGGCTGCTAACATATTCTGAGCTTCAGGGGTGTAGGATGCATTTTTCGTGCAAAAAATATTTTTGGGAATTTCAGTGGTCTAGGATGCGGGTTAATGCCCCTTTCAGGCAGCACATGTTTTTCGGAATTCAGGGCTCTCTGACACCATTTTTGAGCCACAATCATTTTCTGGACTCTAGGGGGTCTAGGATGCCTGTAACCCCTTTTTTGGGCCTCCAAAGTTTTCAACATTTTTGCAGGCATAAATGCATTTTAAGGCCTTTTTTGGGCTGCTAACATATTCTGAGCTTCAGGGGTATAGGTTGCATTTTTCGTGCTAAAATATTTTTTGGAGTTTCAGTGGTCTAGGATGTGGGTTAATGCCCCTTTCAGGCTGCAAATGTTTTGGGACATTCAGAGCTCTCTGACAGATTTTGGCCACCAACATTTTCTGGACTTTAGGGGGTCTAGGATGCCTGTAAACCCCTTTTTTGGTCCTTCAAAGTTTTCAACATGTTTGCAGGCCTAAAATGCATTTTAAAGCATTTTTGGGCTGCTAACATTTTCAGAACTTTCTGGGGTGTAGTATGCATTTTTTGTGCCAAAAATATTTTTGGGAATTTCAGTGGTCTAGGATGCAGGTTAATGCCCGTTTCACTCTGCAAATGTGTTTGGAGCATTCAGGGCTCTCTGACAAAATTTTTGGGCCACCAACATTTTCTGGACTTTAGGGAGTCTAGGATGCCTGTAAACCCCTTTTTTGGTCCTTCAAAGTTTTCAACATTTTGCAGGCCTGAAATGCATTTTAAGGCTTTTTTTTGCAATGCCAACATTTTCAGAACTTTCAGGGTTGTAGGATGCATTTTTTGTGCCAAAAATATTTTTAGGAATTTCAGTGGTCTGGGGTGTGGGTTAGTGCCACTTTCAGGCTACAAATGTTTTTGGGACATTCAGAGCTCTCTGACACCGATTTTGGCCCACCAACATTTTCTGGACTTTAGGGGGTCTAGGATGCCTGTAAACCCCTTTTTTCGGCCTCCAAAGTGTTCAACATTTGTGCAGGCCTAAGAAGCATTTTAAGTCCTTTTTTTGAGCTGCCAACATTTTCTGATCTTTCAGGGTTGTAGGATGCATTTTTTGTGGCAAAAATATTTTGGGGAATTTCAGTGGTCTAGGATGCGACTTAATGCCCCTTTCAGGCTGCAAATCTGTTTGGGACATTCGGAGCTCTCTGACACTGTTTTTGGGCCACAAACATTTTCTGGACTTTAGGGGGTCTAGGATGCCTGTAAGCCCCTTTTTTGGGCATCCAAAGTTTTCAACATTTTTGCAGGCATAAAATGCATTTTAAGGCCTTTTTTGGGCTGCTAACATATTCTGAGCTTCAGGGGTATAGGTTGCATTTTTTGTGCCAAAAATATTTTTGGGAATTTCAGTGGTCTAGGATGCGTGTTAATGCCCGTTTCACTCTGCAACTGTTTTTGGGACATTCAGGGCTCTCTGACACCATTTTTGGGCCACCAACATTTTCTGGACTTTAGGGGGTCTAGGATGCCTGTAAACCCCTTTTTTGGTCCTTCAAAGTTTTCAACATTTTTGCAGGCCTAAAATGCATTTTAAGGCCTTTTATGGGCTGCTTACATATTCTGAGCTTCATGGGTGTAGGATGCATTTTTCGTGCCAAAAATATTTTTGGGAATTTCAGTGGTCTAGGATGCGGGTTAATGCCCCTTTGAGGCTGCAAATGTTTTTGGGACATTCAGAGCTCTCTGACACAGATTTTGGCCCACCAACATTTTCTGGACTTTAGGGGGTCTAGGATGCCTCTAAACCCCTTTTTTCGGCCTCCAAAGTTTTCAACATTTTTGCATGCCTAAAATGCATTTTAAGGCATTTTTGGGCTGCTAACATTTTCAGAACTTTCAGGGGTGTAGTATGCATTTTTTGTTCCAAAAATATTTTTGGGAATTTCAGTGGTCTAGGATGCGGGTTAATGCCCCTTTCATGCTGCAAATGTTTTTGGGACATTCAGGGCTCTCTGATACCATTTTTGGGCCACAACCATTTTCTGGACTTTAGGGTGTCTAGGATGCCTCTAAACCCCTTTTTTCCACCTCCAAAGTTTTCTACATTTTTGCAGGCCTAAGATGCACTTTAAGGCCTTTTTTGGGCTGCTAACATATTCTGAGCTTCATGGGTGTAGTATTCATTTTTCATGCCAAAAATATCTTGGGGAATTTCAGTCGTCTAGGATGCGGCTTAATGCCCCTTTCAGGCTGCAAATGTTTTTGGGACATTCAGAGCTCTCTGACACCGATTTTGGCCCACCAACATTTTCTGGACTTTAGGGGGTCTATGATGCCTGTAAACCCCTTTTTTGGGCCTCCAAAGTTTTCAACATTTTTGCAGGCCTAAAATGCATTGTAAGGCCTTTTTTGGGCTGCTAACATATTCTGAGCTTTCAGGGGTGTAGGATGCATTTTTCGTGCCAAAAATATTTTTGGGAATTTCAGTGGTCTAGGATGCGGGTTAATGCCCCTTTCAGGCTGCAAATGTTTTTGGGACATTCAGGACTCTCTGACACCATTTTGGGCCACCAACATTTTCTGGACCTTAGGGGGTCTAGGATGCCTGTAAACCCCTTTTTTGGTCCTTCAAAGTTTTCAACATTTTTGCAGGCCTAAAATGCATTTTAAGGCCTTTTTTGGGCTGCTAACATATTCTGAGCTTCATGGGTGTAGGATGCATTTTTCGTGCCAAAAATATTTTTGGGAATTTCAGTGGTCTAGGATGCGGGTTAATGCCCCTTTCATGCTGCAAATGTTTTTGGGACATTCAGGGCTCTCTGATACCATTTTTGGGCCACAACCATTTTCTGGACTTTAGGGTGTCTAGGATGCCTCTAAACCCCTTTTTTCCACCTCCAAAGTTTTCTACATTTTTGCAGGCCTAAGATGCACTTTAAGGCCTTTTTTGGGCTGCTAACATATTCTGAGCTTCATGGGTGTAGTATTCATTTTTTGTGCCAAAAATATTTTTGGGAATTTCAGTCGTCTAGGATGCGGGTTAATGCCCGTTTCACTCTGCAAATGTTTTTGGGACATTCAGTGCTCTCTGACACCATTTTTGGGCCACCAACATTTTCTGGACTTTAGGGGGTCTAGGATGCCTGTAAACCCCTTTTTTGGTCCTTCAAAGTTTTCAACATTTTTGCAGGCCTAAAATGCATTTTAAGGCCTTTTTTGGGCTGCTAACATATTCTGAGCTTCATGGGTGTAGGATGCATTTTTCGTGCCAAAAATATTTTTGGGAATTTCAGTGGTCTAGGATGTGGGTTAATGCCCCTTTGAGGCTGCAAATGTTTTTGGGACATTCAGAGCTCACTGACACAGATTTTGGCCCACCAACATTTTCTGGACTTTAGGGGGTCTAGGATGCCTGTAAACCCCTTTTTTGGTCCTTCAAAGTTTTCAACATTTTTGCAGGCCTAAAATGCATTTTAAGGCCTTTTTTGGGCTGCTAACATTTTCAGAACTTTCAGGGGTGTAGTATGCATTTTTTGTGCCAAAAATATTTTTGGGAATTTCAGTGGTCTAGGATGTGGGTTAGTGCCACTTTCAGGCTGCAAATGTTTTTGGGACATTCAGAGCTCTCTGACACCGATTTTGGCACACCAACATTTTCTGGACTTTCGGGGGTCTAGGATGCCTTTAAACCCCTTTTTTCGGCCTCCAAAGTTTTCAACATTTGTGCAGGCCTAAGAAGCATTTTAAGTCCTTTTTTTGAGCTGCCAACATTTTCTGATATTTCAGGGTTGTAGGATGCATTTTTTGTTCCAAAAATATTTTGGGGAATTTCAGTGGTCTAGGATGCGGCTTAATGCCCCTTTCAGGCTGCAAATGTTTTTGGGACATTCAGAGCTCTCTGACACCGATTTTGGCCCACCAACATTTTCTGGACTTTAGGGGGTCTAGGATGCCTGTAAACCCCTTTTTTGGGCCTCCAAAGTTTTCAACATTTTTGCAGGCCTAAAATGCATTTTAAGGCCTTTTTTGGGCTGCTAACATATACTGAGCTTTCAGGGGTGTAGGATGCATTTTTCGTGCCAAAAATATTTTTGGGAATTTCAGTGGTCTAGGATGCGGGTTAATGCCCCTTTCAGGCTGCAAATGTTTTTGGGACATTCAGGACTCTCTGACACCATTTTTGAGCCACCAACATTTTCTGGACTTTAGGGGGTCTAGGATGCCTGTAAACCCCTTTTTTGGTCCTTCAAAGTTTTCAACATTTTTGCAGGCCTAAAATGCATTTTAAGCCTTTTTTGGGCTGCTAACATATTCTGAGCTTTCAGGGGTGTAGGATGCATTTTTCGTGCCAAAAATATTTTTGGGAATTTCATTGGTCTAGGATGCGGGTTAATGCCCCTTTCAGGCTGCAAATGTTTTTGGGACATTCAGAGCTCTTTGACACAGATTTTGGCCCACCAACATTTTCTGGACTTTAGGGAGGCTAGGATGCCTGTAAACCCCTTTTTTGGTCCTTCAAAGTTTTCAACATTTTTGCAGGCCTAAAATGCATTTTAAGCCTTTTTTGGGCTGCTAACATATTCTGAGCTTTCAGGGGTGTAGGATGCATTTTTCGTGCCAAAAATATTTTTGGGAATTTCAGTGGTCTAGGATGCGGGTTAATGCCCCTTTCAGGCTGCAAATGTTTTTGGGACATTCAGGACTCTCTGACACCATTTTTGAGCCACCAACGTTTTCTGGACTTTAGGGGGTCTAGGATGCCTGTAAACCCCTTTTTTGGTCCTTCAAAGTTTTCAACATTTTTGCAGGCCTAAAATGCATTTTAAGCCTTTTTTGGGCTGCTAACATATTCTGAGCTTTCAGGGGTGTAGGATGCATTTTTCGTGCCAAAAATATTTTTGGGAATTTCATTGGTCTAGGATGCGGGTTAATGCCCCTTTCAGGCTGCAAATGTTTTTGGGACATTCAGAGCTCTTTGACACAGATTTTGGCCCACCAACATTTTCTGGACTTTAGGGAGGCTAGGATGCCGCTAAACCCCTTTTTTCCACCTCCAAAGTTTTCAACATTTTTGCAAGCCTAAGATGCACTTTAAGGCATTTTTGGGCTGCTAACATTTTCAGAACTTTCAGGGGGGTAGTATGCATTTTTTGTGCCAAAAATATTTTTGGGAATTTCAGTGGTCTAGGATGCGGCTTAATGCCCGTTTCACTATGCAAATGTTTTTGGGACATTCAGGGCTCTCTGACACCATTTTTGGGCCACCAACATTTTCTGGACTTTAGGGGGTCTAGGATGCCTGTAAACCCCTTTTTTGGGCCTCCAAAGTTTTCAACATTTTTGCAGGCATAAAATGCATTTTAAGGCCTTTTTTGGGCTGCTAACATATTCTGAGCTTCAGGGGTATAGGTTGCATTTTTCGTGCAAAAATATTTTTTGGAGTTTCAGTGGGGTAGGATGCGGGTTAATGCCCCTTTTAGGCTGCAAATGTTTTGGGACATTCAGAGCTCTCTGACAGATTTTGGCCACCAACATTTTCTGGACTTTAGGGGGTCTAGGATGCCTGTAAACCCCTTTTTTGGTCCTTCAAAGTTTTCAACATGTTTGCAGGCCTAAAATGCATTTTAAGGCATTTTTGGGCTGCTAACATTTTCAGAACTTTCAGGGGTGTAGTATGCGTTTTTTGTGCCAAAAATATTTTTGGGAATTTCAGTGGTCTAGGATGCAGGTTAATGCCCGTTTCACACTGCAAATGTGTTTGGAGCATTCAGGGCTCTCTGACAAAATTTTTGGGCCACCAACATTTTCTGGACTTTAGGGAGTCTAGGATGCCTGTAAAGCCCTTTTTTGGTCCTTCAAAGTTTTCAACATTTTTGCAGGCCTAAAATGCATTTTAAGGCTTTTTTTTGAGATGCCAACATTTTCAGAACTTTCAGGGTTGTAGGATGCATTTTTTGTGCCAAAAATATTTTTAGGAATTTCAGTGGTCTGGGGTGAGGGTTAGTGCCACTTTCAGGCTGCAAATGTTTTTGGGACATTCAGAGCTCTCTGACACCGATTTTGGCCCACCAACATTTTCTGGACTTTAGGGGGTCTAGGATGCCTGTAAACCCCTTTTTTCGGCCTCCAAAGTGTTCAACATTTGTGCAGGCCTAAGAAGCATTTTAAGTCCTTTTTTTGAGCTGCCAACATTTTCTGATCTTTCAGGGTTGTAGGATGAATTTTTTGTGCCAAAAATATTTTGGGGAATTTCAGTGGTCTAGGATGCGACTTAATGCCCCTTTCAGGCTGCAAATCTGTTTGGGACATTCAGAGCTCTCTGACACTGTTTTTGGGCCACCAACATTTTCTGGACTTTAGGGGGTCTAGGATGCCTGTAAACCCCTTTTTTCCACCTCCAAAGTTTTCTATATTTTTGCAGGCCTAAGATGCACTTTAAGGCATTTTTGGGCTGCTAACATTTTCAGAACTTTCAGGGGTGTAGTATGCATTTTTTGTGCCAAAAATATTTTTGGGAATTTCAGTGGTCTAGGATGTGGGTTAATGCCCGTTTCACTCTGGAAATGTTTTTGGGGCATTCAGAGCTCTCTGACACAGATTTTGGCCCACCAACATTTTCTGGACTTTAGGGGTCTAGGATGCCTGTAAACCCCTTTTTTGGTCCTTCAAAGTTTTCAACATGTTTGCAGGCCTAAAATGCATTTTAAGGGATTTTTGGGCTGCTAACATTTTCAGAACTTTCAGGGGTGTAGTATGCATTTTTTGTGCCAAAAATATTTTTGGGAATGTCAGAGGTTTAGGATGCGGGTTAATGCCCGTTTCACTCTGCAAATGTTATTGGGACATTCAGGGCTCTCTGACACCATTTTTGGCCCACCAACATTTTCTGGACTTTAGGGGGTCTAGGATGCCTGTAACCCCTTTTTTGGGCCTCCAAGGTTTTCAACATTTTTGCAGGCCTAAAATGCATTTTAAGGCCTTTTTTGGGCTGCTAACATATTCTGAGCTTCATGGGTGTAGGATGTATTTTTCGTGCCAAAAATATTTTTGGGAATTGCAGTGGTCTAGGATGCGGGTTAATGCCCCTTTGAGGCTGCAAATGTTTTTGGGACATTCAGAGCTCTCTGACACAGATTTTGGCCCACCAACATTTTCTGGACTTTAGGGGGTCTAGGATGCCTGTAAACCCCTTTTTTGGTTCTTCAAAGTTTTCAACATTTTTGCAGGCCTAAAATGCATTTTAAGGCATTTTTGGGCTGCTAACATTTTCAGAACTTTCAGGGGTGTAGTATGCATTTTTTGTGCCAAAAATATTTTTGGGAATTTCAGTGGTCTAGGATGCGTGTTAATGCCCGTTTCACTCTGCAAATGTTTTTGGGACATTCAGGGCTCTCTGACACAATTTTTGGGCCACCAACATTTTCTGGACTTTAGGGGGTCTAGGATGCCTGTAAACCCCTTTTTTGGGCCTCCAAAGTTTTCAACATTTTTGCAGGCATAAAATGCATTTTAAGGCCTTTTTTGGGCTGCTAACATATTCTGAGCTTCATGGGTGTAGGATGCATTTTTCGTGCAAAAATATTTTTTGGAGTTTCAGTGGTCTAGGATGCGGGTTAATGCCCCTTTCAGGCTGCAAATGTTTTGGGACATTCAGAGCTCTCTGACAGATTTTGGCCACCAACATTTTCTGGACTTTAGGGGGTCTAGGATGCCATTTTTGGGCTGCTAACATTTTCAGAACTTTCAGGGGTGTAGTATGCGTTTTTTGTGCCAAAAATATTTTTGGGAATTTCAGTGGTCTAGGATGCAGGTTAATGCCCGTTTCACACTGCAAATGTGTTTGGAGCATTCAGGGCTCTCTGACAAAATTTTTGGGCCACCAACATTTTCTGGACTTTAGGGAGTCTAGGATGCCTGTAAACCCCTTTTTTGGTCCTTCAAAGTTTTCAACATTTTTGCAGGCCTAAAATGCATTTTAAGGCTTTTTTTTGAGATGCCAACATTTTCAGAACTTTCAGGGTTGTAGGATGCATTTTTTGTGCCAAAAATATTTTTAGGAATTTCAGTGGTCTGGGGTGAGGGTTAGTGCCACTTTCAGGCTGCAAATGTTTTTGGGACATTCAGAGCTCTCTGACACCGATTTTGGCCCATCAACATTTTCTGGACTTTAGGGGGTCTAGGATGCCTGTAAACCCCTTTTTTCGGCCTCCAAAGTGTTCAACATTTGTGCAGGCCTAAGAAGCATTTTAAGTCCTTTTTTTGAGCTGCCAACATTTTCTGATCTTTCAGGGTTGTAGGATGCATTTTTTGTGGCAAAAATATTTTGGGGAATTTCAGTGGTCTAGGATGCGGGTTAATGCCCGTTTCAGGCTGCAAATCTGTTTGGGACATTCAGAGCTCTCTGACACTGTTTTTGGGCCACAAACATTTTCTGGACTTTAGGGGGTCTAGGATGCCTGTAAACCCCTTTTTTGGTCCTTCAAAGTTTTCAACATTTTTGCAGGCCTAAAATGCATTTTAAGGCCTTTATTGGGCTGCTAACATATTCTGAGCTTCATGGGTGTAGGATGCATTTTTCGTGCCAAAAATATTTTTGGGAATTTCAGTGGTCTAGGATGCGGGTTAATGCCCCTTTGAGGCTGCAAATGTTTTTGGGACATTCAGGGCTCTCTGACACCATTTTTGGGCCACAACCATTTTCTGGACTTAGGGGGTCTAGGATGCCTCTAAACCCCTTTTTTCCACCTCCAAAGTTTTCTGCATTTTTGCAGGCCTAAGATGCACTTTAAGGCCTCTTTTGGGCTGCTAACATATTCTGAGCTTCATTGGTGTAGGATGCATTTTTCGTGCCAAAAATATTTTTGGGAATTTCAGTGGTCTAGGATGCGGGTTAATGCCCCTTTCAGGCTGCAAATGTTTTTGGGACATTCAGGACTCTCTGACACCATTTTTGAGCCACCAACGTTTTCTGGACTTTAGGGGGTCTAGGATGCCTGTAAACCCCTTTTTTGGTCCTTCAAAGTTTTCAACATTTTTGCAGGCCTAAAATGCATTTTAAGCCTTTTTTGGGCTGCTAACATATTCTGAGCTTTCAGGGGTGTAGGATGCATTTTTCGTGCCAAAAATATTTTTGGGAATTTCATTGGTCTAGGATGCGGGTTAATGCCCCTTTCAGGCTGCAAATGTTTTTGGGACATTCAGAGCTCTTTGACACAGATTTTGGCCCACCAACATTTTCTGGACTTTAGGGAGGCTAGGATGCCGCTAAACCCCTTTTTTCCACCTCCAAAGTTTTCAACATTTTTGCAAGCCTAAGATGCACTTTAAGGCATTTTTGGGCTGCTAACATTTTCAGAACTTTCAGGGGGGTAGTATGCATTTTTTGTGCCAAAAATATTTTTGGGAATTTCAGTGGTCTAGGATGCGGCTTAATGCCCGTTTCACTATGCAAATGTTTTTGGGACATTCAGGGCTCTCTGACACCATTTTTGGGCCACCAACATTTTCTGGACTTTAGGGGGTCTAGGATGCCTGTAAACCCCTTTTTTGGGCCTCCAAAGTTTTCAACATTTTTGCAGGCATAAAATGCATTTTAAGGCCTTTTTTGGGCTGCTAACATATTCTGAGCTTCAGGGGTATAGGTTGCATTTTTCGTGCAAAAATATTTTTTGGAGTTTCAGTGGTCTAGGATGCGGGTTAATGCCCCTTTTAGGCTGCAAATGTTTTGGGACATTCAGAGCTCTCTGACAGATTTTGGCCACCAACATTTTCTGGACTTTAGGGGGTCTAGGATGCCTGTAAACCCCTTTTTTGGTCCTTCAAAGTTTTCAACATGTTTGCAGGCCTAAAATGCATTTTAAGGCATTTTTGGGCTGCTAACATTTTCAGAACTTTCAGGGGTGTAGTATGCGTTTTTTGTGCCAAAAATATTTTTGGGAATTTCAGTGGTCTAGGATGCAGGTTAATGCCCGTTTCACACTGCAAATGTGTTTGGAGCATTCAGGGCTCTCTGACAAAATTTTTGGGCCACCAACATTTTCTGGACTTTAGGGAGTCTAGGATGCCTGTAAAGCCCTTTTTTGGTCCTTCAAAGTTTTCAACATTTTTGCAGGCCTAAAATGCATTTTAAGGCTTTTTTTTGAGATGCCAACATTTTCAGAACTTTCAGGGTTGTAGGATGCATTTTTTGTGCCAAAAATATTTTGGGGAATTTCAGGGGTCTAGGATGCGACTTAATGCCCCTTTCAGGCTGCAAATGTTTTTGGGACATTCAGAGCTCTCTGACCGATTTTGGCCCACCAACATTTTCTGGACTTTAGGGGGTCTAGGATGCCTCTAAACCCCTTTTTTCGGCCTCCAAAGTTTTCAACATGTTTGCAGGCCTAAAATGCATTTGAAGGCCTTTTTTGGGCTGCTAACATATTCTGAGCTTCATGGGTGTAGGATGCATTTTTCGTGCCAAAAATATTTTTGGGAATTTCAGTGGTCTAGGATGCGGGTTAATGCCGCTTTGAGGCTGCAAATGTTTTGGGGACATTCAGAGCTCTCTGACACAGATTTTGGCCCACCAACATTTTCTGGACTTTAGGGGGTCTAGGATGCCTCTAAACCCCTTTTTTCGGCCTCCAAAGTTTTCAACATGTTTGCAGGCCTAAAATGCATTTGAAGGCCTTTTTTGGGCTGCTAACATATTCTGAGCTTCATGGGTGTAGTATTCATTTTTTGTGCCAAAAATATTTTTGGGCATTTCAGTGGTCTAGAATGCGGGTTAATGCCCCTTTCAGGCTGCAAATGTTTTTGGGACATTCAAGGCTCTCTGACACCATTTTTGGCCCCACCAACATTTTCTGGAATTTAGGGGGTCTAGGATGCCTGTAAACCCCTTTTTTGGTCCTTCAAAGTTTTCAACATTTTTGCAGGCCTAAAATGCATTTTAAGGCATTTTTGGGCTGCTAACATTTTCAGAACTTTCAGGGGTGTAGTATGCATTTTTTGTGCCAAAAATATTTTTGGGCATTTCAGTGGTCTAGGATGCGGGTTAATGCCCCTTTCAGGCTGCAAATGTTTTTGGGACATTCAAGGCTCTCTGACACCATTTTTGGCCCACCAACATTTTCTGGACTTTAGGGGGTCTAGGATGCCTGTAAACCCCTTTTTTGGTCCTTCAAAGTTTTCAATATTTTTGCAGGCCTAAAATGCATGTTAAGGCCTTTCTTGGGCTGCTAACATATTCTGAGCTTCAGGGGTGTAGGATGCATTTTTCGTGCAAAAAATATTTTTTGGAAATTTCAGTGGTCTAGGATGCGGGTTAATGCCCCTTTCAGGCTGCACATGTTTTTGGGACATTCCGAGCTCTCTGACACAGATTTTGGCCCACCAACATTTTCTGGACTTTAGGGGGTCTAGGATGCCTCTAAACCCCTTTTTTGGTCCTTCAAAGTTTTCAACATTTTTGCAGGCCTAAAATGCATGTTAAGGCCTTTTTTGGGCTGCTAACATTTTCAGAACTTTCAGGGGTGTAGTATGCATTTTTTGTGCAAAAAATATTTTTGGGAATTTCAGTGGTCTAGGATGCGGGTTAATGCCCCTTTCAGGCTGCAAATGTTTTTGGGACATTCAGGACTCTCTGACACCATTTTTGGGCCACCAATATTTTCTGGACGTTAGGGGGTCTAGGATGCCTGTAAACCCCTTTTTTGGTCCTTCAAAGTTTTCAACATTTTTGCAGGCCTAAAATGCATTTTAAGGCCTTAATTGGGCTGCTAACATATTCTGAGCTTCAGGGGTATAGGTTGCTTTTTTCATGCCAAAAATATTTTGGGGAATTTCAGTGGTCTAGGATGCGGCTTAATGCCCCGTTCAGGCTGCAAATGTTTTTGGGACATTCAGAGCTCTCTGACCGATTTTGGCCCACCAACATTTTCTGGACTTTAGGGGGTCTAGGATGCCTGTAAACCCCTTTTTTGGTCCTTCAAAGTTTTCAACATGTTTGCAGGCCTAAAATGCATTTTAAGGCATTTTTGGGCTGCTAACATTTTCAGAACTTTCAGGGGTGTAGTATGCGTTTTTTGTGCCAAAAATATTTTTGGGAATTTCAGTGGTCTAGGATGCAGGTTAATGCCCGTTTCACACTGCAAATGTGTTTGGAGCATTCAGGGCTCTCTGACAAAATTTTTGGGCCACCAACATTTTCTGGACTTTAGGGAGTCTAGGATGCCTGTAAAGCCCTTTTTTGGTCCTTCAAAGTTTTCAACATTTTTGCAGGCCTAAAATGCATTTTAAGGCTTTTTTTTGAGATGCCAACATTTTCAGAACTTTCAGGGTTGTAGGATGCATTTTTTGTGCCAAAAATATTTTGGGGAATTTCAGGGGTCTAGGATGCGACTTAATGCCCCTTTCAGGCTGCAAATGTTTTTGGGACATTCAGAGCTCTCTGACCGATTTTGGCCCACCAACATTTTCTGGACTTTAGGGGGTCTAGGATGCCTCTAAACCCCTTTTTTCGGCCTCCAAAGTTTTCAACATGTTTGCAGGCCTAAAATGCATTTGAAGGCCTTTTTTGGGCTGCTAACATATTCTGAGCTTCATGGGTGTAGGATGCATTTTTCGTGCCAAAAATATTTTTGGGAATTTCAGTGGTCTAGGATGCGGGTTAATGCCGCTTTGAGGCTGCAAATGTTTTGGGGACATTCAGAGCTCTCTGACACAGATTTTGGCCCACCAACATTTTCTGGACTTTAGGGGGTCTAGGATGCCTCTAAACCCCTTTTTTCGGCCTCCAAAGTTTTCAACATGTTTGCAGGCCTAAAATGCATTTGAAGGCCTTTTTTGGGCTGCTAACATATTCTGAGCTTCATGGGTGTAGGATGCATTTTTCGTGCCAAAAATATTTTTGGGAATTTCAGTGGTCTAGGATGCGGGTTAATGCCGCTTTGAGGCTGCAAATGTTTTGGGGACATTCAGAGCTCTCTGACACAGATTTTGGCCCACCAACATTTTCTGGACTTTAGGGGGTCTAGGATGCCTCTAAACCCCTTTTTTCGGCCTCCAAAGTTTTCAACATGTTTGCAGGCCTAAAATGCATTTGAAGGCCTTTTTTGGGCTGCTAACATATTCTGAGCTTCATGGGTGTAGTATTCATTTTTTGTGCCAAAAATATTTTTGGGCATTTCAGTGGTCTAGAATGCGGGTTAATGCCCCTTTCAGGCTGCAAATGTTTTTGGGACATTCAAGGCTCTCTGACACCATTTTTGGCCCCACCAACATTTTCTGGAATTTAGGGGGTCTAGGATGCCTGTAAACCCCTTTTTTGGTCCTTCAAAGTTTTCAACATTTTTGCAGGCCTAAAATGCATTTTAAGGCATTTTTGGGCTGCTAACATTTTCAGAACTTTCAGGGGTGTAGTATGCATTTTTTGTGCCAAAAATATTTTTGGGCATTTCAGTGGTCTAGGATGCGGGTTAATGCCCCTTTCAGGCTGCAAATGTTTTTGGGACATTCAAGGCTCTCTGACACCATTTTTGGCCCACCAACATTTTCTGGACTTTAGGGGGTCTAGGATGCCTGTAAACCCCTTTTTTGGTCCTTCAAAGTTTTCAATATTTTTGCAGGCCTAAAATGCATGTTAAGGCCTTTTTTGGGCTGCTAACATATTCTGAGCTTCAGGGGTATAGGTTGCATTTTTCGTGCAAAAATATTTTTTGGAGTTTCAGTGGTCTAGGATGCGGGTTAATGCCCCTTTTAGGCTGCAAATGTTTTGGGACATTCAGAGCTCTCTGACAGATTTTGGCCACCAACATTTTCTGGACTTTAGGGGGTCTAGGATGCCTGTAAACCCCTTTTTTGGTCCTTCAAAGTTTTCAACATGTTTGCAGGCCTAAAATGCATTTTAAGGCATTTTTGGGCTGCTAACATTTTCAGAACTTTCAGGGGTGTAGTATGCGTTTTTTGTGCCAAAAATATTTTTGGGAATTTCAGTGGTCTAGGATGCAGGTTAATGCCCGTTTCACACTGCAAATGTGTTTGGAGCATTCAGGGCTCTCTGACAAAATTTTTGGGCCACCAACATTTTCTGGACTTTAGGGAGTCTAGGATGCCTGTAAAGCCCTTTTTTGGTCCTTCAAAGTTTTCAACATTTTTGCAGGCCTAAAATGCATTTTAAGGCTTTTTTTTGAGATGCCAACATTTTCAGAACTTTCAGGGTTGTAGGATGCATTTTTTGTGCCAAAAATATTTTGGGGAATTTCAGGGGTCTAGGATGCGACTTAATGCCCCTTTCAGGCTGCAAATGTTTTTGGGACATTCAGAGCTCTCTGACCGATTTTGGCCCACCAACATTTTCTGGACTTTAGGGGGTCTAGGATGCCTCTAAACCCCTTTTTTCGGCCTCCAAAGTTTTCAACATGTTTGCAGGCCTAAAATGCATTTGAAGGCCTTTTTTGGGCTGCTAACATATTCTGAGCTTCATGGGTGTAGGATGCATTTTTCGTGCCAAAAATATTTTTGGGAATTTCAGTGGTCTAGGATGCGGGTTAATGCCGCTTTGAGGCTGCAAATGTTTTGGGGACATTCAGAGCTCTCTGACACAGATTTTGGCCCACCAACATTTTCTGGACTTTAGGGGGTCTAGGATGCCTCTAAACCCCTTTTTTCGGCCTCCAAAGTTTTCAACATGTTTGCAGGCCTAAAATGCATTTGAAGGCCTTTTTTGGGCTGCTAACATATTCTGAGCTTCATGGGTGTAGTATTCATTTTTTGTGCCAAAAATATTTTTGGGCATTTCAGTGGTCTAGAATGCGGGTTAATGCCCCTTTCAGGCTGCAAATGTTTTTGGGACATTCAAGGCTCTCTGACACCATTTTTGGCCCCACCAACATTTTCTGGAATTTAGGGGGTCTAGGATGCCTGTAAACCCCTTTTTTGGTCCTTCAAAGTTTTCAACATTTTTGCAGGCCTAAAATGCATTTTAAGGCATTTTTGGGCTGCTAACATTTTCAGAACTTTCAGGGGTGTAGTATGCATTTTTTGTGCCAAAAATATTTTTGGGCATTTCAGTGGTCTAGGATGCGGGTTAATGCCCCTTTCAGGCTGCAAATGTTTTTGGGACATTCAAGGCTCTCTGACACCATTTTTGGCCCACCAACATTTTCTGGACTTTAGGGGGTCTAGGATGCCTGTAAACCCCTTTTTTGGTCCTTCAAAGTTTTCAATATTTTTGCAGGCCTAAAATGCATGTTAAGGCCTTTCTTGGGCTGCTAACATATTCTGAGCTTCAGGGGTGTAGGATGCATTTTTCGTGCAAAAAATATTTTTTGGAAATTTCAGTGGTCTAGGATGCGGGTTAATGCCCCTTTCAGGCTGCACATGTTTTTGGGACATTCCGAGCTCTCTGACACAGATTTTGGCCCACCAACATTTTCTGGACTTTAGGGGGTCTAGGATGCCTCTAAACCCCTTTTTTGGTCCTTCAAAGTTTTCAACATTTTTGCAGGCCTAAAATGCATGTTAAGGCCTTTTTTGGGCTGCTAACATTTTCAGAACTTTCAGGGGTGTAGTATGCATTTTTTGTGCAAAAAATATTTTTGGGAATTTCAGTGGTCTAGGATGCGGGTTAATGCCCCTTTCAGGCTGCAAATGTTTTTGGGACATTCAGGACTCTCTGACACCATTTTTGGGCCACCAATATTTTCTGGACGTTAGGGGGTCTAGGATGCCTGTAAACCCCTTTTTTGGTCCTTCAAAGTTTTCAACATTTTTGCAGGCCTAAAATGCATTTTAAGGCCTTAATTGGGCTGCTAACATATTCTGAGCTTCAGGGGTATAGGTTGCATTTTTCATGCCAAAAATATTTTGGGGAATTTCAGTGGTCTAGGATGCGGCTTAATGCCCCGTTCAGGCTGCAAATGTTTTTGGGACATTCAGAGCTCTCTGACCGATTTTGGCCCACCAACATTTTCTGGACTTTAGGGGGTCTAGGATGCCTGTAAACCCCTTTTTTGGTCCTTCAAAGTTTTCAACATGTTTGCAGGCCTAAAATGCATTTTAAGGCATTTTTGGGCTGCTAACATTTTCAGAACTTTCAGGGGTGTAGTATGCGTTTTTTGTGCCAAAAATATTTTTGGGAATTTCAGTGGTCTAGGATGCAGGTTAATGCCCGTTTCACACTGCAAATGTGTTTGGAGCATTCAGGGCTCTCTGACAAAATTTTTGGGCCACCAACATTTTCTGGACTTTAGGGAGTCTAGGATGCCTGTAAAGCCCTTTTTTGGTCCTTCAAAGTTTTCAACATTTTTGCAGGCCTAAAATGCATTTTAAGGCTTTTTTTTGAGATGCCAACATTTTCAGAACTTTCAGGGTTTTAGGATGCATTTTTTGTGCCAAAAATATTTTGGGGAATTTCAGGGGTCTAGGATGCGACTTAATGCCCCTTTCAGGCTGCAAATGTTTTTGGGACATTCAGAGCTCTCTGACCGATTTTGGCCCACCAACATTTTCTGGACTTTAGGGGGTCTAGGATGCCTCTAAACCCCTTTTTTCGGCCTCCAAAGTTTTCAACATGTTTGCAGGCCTAAAATGCATTTGAAGGCCTTTTTTGGGCTGCTAACATATTCTGAGCTTCATGGGTGTAGGATGCATTTTTCGTGCCAAAAATATTTTTGGGAATTTCAAGTGGTCTAGGATGCGGGTTAATGCCGCTTTGAGGCTGCAAATGTTTTGGGGACATTCAGAGCTCTCTGACACAGATTTTGGCCCACCAACATTTTCTGGACTTTAGGGGGTCTAGGATGCCTCTAAACCCCTTTTTTCGGCCTCCAAAGTTTTCAACATGTTTGCAGGCCTAAAATGCATTTGAAGGCCTTTTTTGGGCTGCTAACATATTCTGAGCTTCATGGGTGTAGTATTCATTTTTTGTGCCAAAAATATTTTTGGGCATTTCAGTGGTCTAGAATGCGGGTTAATGCCCCTTTCAGGCTGCAAATGTTTTTGGGACATTCAAGGCTCTCTGACACCATTTTTGGCCCCACCAACATTTTCTGGAATTTAGGGGGTCTAGGATGCCTGTAAACCCCTTTTTTGGTCCTTCAAAGTTTTCAACATTTTTGCAGGCCTAAAATGCATTTTAAGGCATTTTTGGGCTGCTAACATTTTCAGAACTTTCAGGGGTGTAGTATGCATTTTTTGTGCCAAAAATATTTTTGGGCATTTCAGTGGTCTAGGATGCGGGTTAATGCCCCTTTCAGGCTGCAAATGTTTTTGGGACATTCAAGGCTCTCTGACACCATTTTTGGCCCACCAACATTTTCTGGACTTTAGGGGGTCTAGGATGCCTGTAAACCCCTTTTTTGGTCCTTCAAAGTTTTCAATATTTTTGCAGGCCTAAAATGCATGTTAAGGCCTTTCTTGGGCTGCTAACATATTCTGAGCTTCAGGGGTGTAGGATGCATTTTTCGTGCAAAAAATATTTTTTGGAAATTTCAGTGGTCTAGGAGGCGGGTTAATGCCCCTTTCAGGCTGCACATGTTTTTGGGACATTCCGAGCTCTCTGACACAGATTTTGGCCCACCAACATTTTCTGGACTTTAGGGGGTCTAGGATG
The DNA here is from genome assembly GCF_040938575.1 of Ambystoma mexicanum. Taxonomy (NCBI): domain Eukaryota; kingdom Metazoa; phylum Chordata; class Amphibia; order Caudata; family Ambystomatidae; genus Ambystoma; species Ambystoma mexicanum. Next base: position 730,478,295 of record NC_090939.1, on the reverse strand, counting down.
CCTCTAAACCCCTTTTTTGGTCCTTCAAAGTTTTCAACATTTTTGCAGGCCTAAAATGCATGTTAAGGCCTTTTTTGGGCTGCTAACATTTTCAGAACTTTCAGGGGTGTAGTATGCATTTTTTGTGCAAAAAATATTTTTGGGAATTTCAGTGGTCTAGGATGCGGGTTAATGCCCCTTTCAGGCTGCAAATGTTTTTGGGACATTCAGGACTCTCTGACACCATTTTTGGGCCACCAATATTTTCTGGACGTTAGGGGGTCTAGGATGCCTGTAAACCCCTTTTTTGGTCCTTCAAAGTTTTCAACATTTTTGCAGGCCTAAAATGCATTTTAAGGCCTTAATTGGGCTGCTAACATATTCTGAGCTTCAGGGGTATAGGTTGCATTTTTCATGCCAAAAATATTTTGGGGAATTTCAGTGGTCTAGGATGCGGCTTAATGCCCCGTTCAGGCTGCAAATGTTTTTGGGACATTCAGAGCTCTCTGACCGATTTTGGCCCACCAACATTTTCTGGACTTTAGGGGGTCTAGTATGCCTGTAAACCCCTTTTTTGGGCCTCCAAAGTTTTCAACATTTTTGCAGGCCTAAAATGCATTTGAAGACCTTTTTTGGGCTGCTAACATATTCTGAGCTTTCAGGGGTGTAGGATGCATTTTTCGTGCCAAAAATATTTTTGGGAATTTCAGTGGTCTAGGATGCGGGTTAATGCCCCTTTCAGGCTGCAAATATTTTTGGGACATTCAGGGCTCTCTGACACCATTTTTGGGCCACCAACATTTTCTGGACTTTAGGGGGTCTATGATGCCTGTAAACCCCTTTTTTGGTCCTTCGAAGTTTTCAATATTTTTGCAGGCCTAAAATGCATGTTAAGGCCTTTTTTGGGCTGCTAACATATTCTGAGCTTCAGGGGTGTAGGATGCATTTTTCGTGCAAAAAATATTTTTTGGAAATTTCAGTGGTCTAGGATGCGTGTTAATGCCCCTTTCAGGCTGCACATGTTTTTGGGACATTCAGAGCTCTCTGACACAGATTTTGGCCCACCAACATTTTCTGGACTTTAGGGGGTCTAGGATGCCTGTAACCCCTTTTTTGGGCCTTCAAAGTTTTCAACATTTTTGCAGGCCTAAAATGCATGTTAAGGCCTTTTTTGGGCTGCTAACATTTTCAGAACTTTCAGGGGTGTAGGATGAATTTTTCCTGCCAAAAATATTTTTGGGAATTTCAGTGGTCTAGGATGCGGGTTAATGCCCCTTTCAGGCTGCAAATGTTTTTGGGACATTCAGGACTCTCTGACACCATTTTTGGGTCACCAACATTTTCTGGACCTTAGGGGGTCTAGGATGCCTGTAAAGCCCTTTTTTGGTCCTTCAAAGTTTTCAACATTTTTGCAAAAATTCATTTTAAGGCCTTTTTTGGGCTGCTAACATATTCTGAGCTTTCAGGGGTGTAGGATGCATTTTTCATGCCAAAAATATTTTTGGGAATTTCAGTGGTCTAGGATGCGGGTTAATGCCTGTTTCACTCTGCAAATGTTTTTGGGGCATTCAGAGCTCTCTGACACAGATTTTCGCCCACCAACATTTTCTGGACTTAAGGGGTCTAGGATGCCTGTAAACCCCTTTTTTGGGCCTCCAAAGTTTTCAACATTTTTGCAGGCTTAAAATGCATTTTAAGGCCTTTTTTGGGCTGCTAACATATTCTGAGCCTTAGGGGTGTAGGATGCATTTTTCGTGCAAAAAATATTTTTGGGAATTTCAGTGGTCTAGGATGCTGGATAATGCCCCTTTCAGGCTGCACATGTTTTTGGGAATTCAGGGCTCTCTGACACCACTTTTGAGCGACAATCATTTTCTGGACTTTAGGGTGTCTAGGATGCCTGTAACCCCTTTTTTGGGTCTCCAAAGTTTTCAACATTTTTGCAGGCCTAAAATGCATTTTAAGGCCTTTTTTGGGCTGCTAACATATTCTGAGCTTCAGGGGTATAGGTTGAATTTTTCATGCCAAAAATATTTTGGTAAATTTCAGTGGTCTAGGATGCGGCTTAATGCCCCTTTCATGCTGCAAATGTTTTTGGTACATTCAGAGCTCTCTGACACAGATTTTGGCCCACCAACATTTTCTGGACTTTAGGGGGTCTAGGATGCCTGTAAACCCCTTTTTTGGGCCTCCAAAGTTTTCAACATTTTTGCAGGCTTAAAATGCATTTTAATGCCTTTTTTGGGCTGCTAACATATTCTGAGCCTTAGGGGTGTAGGATGCATTTTTCGTGCAAAAAATATTTTTGGAAATTTCAGTGGTCTAGGATGCAGGTTAATGCCCCTTTCAGGCTGCAAATGTTTTTGGGAATTTAGGGCTCTCTGACACCATTTTTGAGCCACAATCATTTTCTGGACTTTAGGGGTTCTAGGATGCCTGTAACCCCTTTTTTGGGCCTCCAAAGTTTTCAACATTTTTGCAGGCCTAAAATGCATTTTAAGGCCTTTTTTGGGCTGCTAACATATTCTGAGCTTTCAGGGGTGTAGGATGAATTTTTCCTGCCAAAAATATTTTTGGGAAATTTCAGTGGTCTAGGATGCGGCTTAATGCCCCTTTCAGGCTGCAAATGTTTTTGGGACATTCAGAGCTCTCTGACACCGATTTTGGCCCACTAACATTTTCTGGACTTTAGGGGGTCTGGGATGCCTCTAAACCCCTTTTTTCCACCGCCAAAGTTTTCTACATTTTTGCAGGCCTAAGATGCACTTTAAGGCATTTTTGAACTGCCAACATTTTCTGATCTTTCAGGGTTGTAGGATGCATTTTTTGTGCCAAAAATATTTTGGGGAATTTCAGTGGTCTAGGATGCGACTTAATGCCCCTTTCAGGCTGCAAATCTGTTTGGGACATTCAGAGCTCTCTAACACTGTTTTTGGGCCACCAACATTTTCTGGACTTTAGGGGGTCTAGGATGCCTGTAAACCCCTTTTTTGGTCCTTCAAAGTTTTCAACATTTTTGCAGGCCTAAAATGCATGTTAAGGCCTTTTTTGGGCTGCTAACATATTCTGAGCTTCAGGGGTGTAGGATGCATTTTTCGTGCAAAAAATATTTTTGGGAATTTCAGTGGTCTAGGATGCGGGTTAATGCCCCTTTCAGGCTGCAAATGTTTTTGGGACATTCAGGACTCTCTGACACCATTTTTGGGCCACCAACATTTTCTGGACTTTAGGGGGTCTAGGATGCCTGTAAACCCCTTTTTGGTCCTTCAAAGTTTTCAACATTTTTGCAGGCCTAAAATGCATTTTAAGCCTTTTTTGGGCTGCTAACATATTCTGAGCTTTCAGGGGTGTAGGATGCATTTTTCGTGCCAAAAATATTTTTGGGAATTTCATTGGTCTAGGATGCCGGTTAATGCCCCTTTCAGGCTGCAAATGTTTTTGGGACATTCAGAGCTCTCTGACACCATTTTTGGGCCACCAACATTTTCTGGACTTTAGGGGGTCTAGGATGCCTGTAAACCCCTTTTTTGGTCCTTCAAAGTTTTCAATATTTTTGCAGGCCTAAAATGCATGTTAAGGCCTTTTTTGGGCTGCTAACATATTCTGAGCTTCAGGGGTGTAGGATGCAGTTTTCATGCCAAACATATTTTTGGGAATTTCAGTGGTCTAGGATGCGGGTTAATGCCCCTTTCAGGCTGCACATGTTTTTGGGACATTCAGAGCTCTCTGACACAGATTTTGGCCCACCAACATTTTCTGGACTTTAGGGGGTCTAGGATGCCTGTAACCCCTTTTTTGGGCCTCCAAAGTTTTCAACATTTTTGCAGGCCTAAAATGCATGTTAAGGCCTTTTTTGGGCTGCTAACATTTTCAGAACTTTCAGGGGTGTAGGATGAATTTTTCCTGCCAAAAATATTTTTGGGAATTTCAGTGGTCTAGGATGCGGGTTAATGCCCCTTTCAGGCTGCAAATGTTTTTGGGACATTCAGGACTCTCTGACACCATTTTTGGGCCACCAACATTTTCTGGACCTTAGGGTGTCTAGGATGCCTGTAAACCCCTTTTTTGGTCCTTCAAAGTTTTCAACATTTTTGCAAAAATTCATTTTAAGGCCTTTTTTGGGCTGCTAACATATTCTGAGCTTTCAGGGGTGTAGGATGCATTTTTCATGCCAAAAATATTTTTGGGAATTTCAGTGGTCTAGGATGCGGGTTAATGCCTGTTTCACTCTGCAAATGTTTTTGGGGCATTCAGAGCTCTCTGACACAGATTTTCGCCCACCAACATTTTCTGGACTTAAGGGGTCTAGGATGCCTGTAAACCCCTTTTTTGGGCCTCCAAAGTTTTCAACATTTTTGCAGGCTTAAAATGCATTTTAAGGCCTTTTTTGGGCTGCTAACATATTCTGAGCCTTAGGGGTGTAGGATGCATTTTTCGTGCAAAAAATATTTTTGGGAATTTCAGTGGTCTAGGATGCTGGTTAATGCCCCTTTCAGGCTGCAAATGTTTTTGGGAATTTAGGGCTCTCTGACACCATTTTTGAGCCACAATCATTTTCTGGACTTTAGGGGGTCTAGGATGCCTGTAACCCCTTTTTTGGGCCTCCAAAGTTTTCAACATTTTTGCAGGCCTAAAATGCATTTTAAGGCCTTTTTTGGGCTGCTAACATATTCTGAGCTTTCAGGGGTGTAGGATGAATTTTTCCTGCCAAAAATATTTTTGGGAAATTTCAGTGGTCTAGGATGCGGCTTAATGCCCCTTTCAGGCTGCAAATGTTTTTGGGACATTCAGAGCTCTCTGACACCGATTTTGGCCCACTAACATTTTCTGGACTTTAGGGGGTCTGGGATGCCTCTAAACCCCTTTTTTCCACCGCCAAAGTTTTCTACATTTTTGCAGGCCTAAGATGCACTTTAAGGCATTTTTGAACTGCCAACATTTTCTGATCTTTCAGGGTTGTAGGATGCATTTTTTGTGCCAAAAATATTTTGGGGAATTTCAGTGGTCTAGGATGCGACTTAATGCCCCTTTCAGGCTGCAAATCTGTTTGGGACATTCGGAGCTCTCTGACACTGTTTTTGGGCCACAAACATTTTCTGGACTTTAGGGGGTCTAGGATGCCTGTAAGCCCCTTTTTTGGGCATCCAAAGTTTTCAACATTTTTGCAGGCATAAAATGCATTTTAAGGCCTTTTTTGGGCTGCTAACATATTCTGAGCTTCAGGGGTATAGGTTGCATTTTTTGTGCCAAAAATATTTTTGGGAATTTCAGTGGTCTAGGATGCGTGTTAATGCCCGTTTCACTCTGCAACTGTTTTTGGGACATTCAGGGCTCTCTGACACCATTTTTGGGCCACCAACATTTTCTGGACTTTAGGGGGTCTAGGATGCCTGTAAACCCCTTTTTTGGTCCTTCAAAGTTTTCAACATTTTTGCAGGCCTAAAATGCATTTTAAGGCCTTTTATGGGCTGCTTACATATTCTGAGCTTCATGGGTGTAGGATGCATTTTTCGTGCCAAAAATATTTTTGGGAATTTCAGTGGTCTAGGATGCGGGTTAATGCCCCTTTGAGGCTGCAAATGTTTTTGGGACATTCAGAGCTCTCTGACACAGATTTTGGCCCACCAACATTTTCTGGACTTTAGGGGGTCTAGGATGCCTCTAAACCCCTTTTTTCGGCCTCCAAAGTTTTCAACATTTTTGCATGCCTAAAATGCATTTTAAGGCATTTTTGGGCTGCTAACATTTTCAGAACTTTCAGGGGTGTAGTATGCATTTTTTGTTCCAAAAATATTTTTGGGAATTTCAGTGGTCTAGGATGCGGGTTAATGCCCCTTTCATGCTGCAAATGTTTTTGGGACATTCAGGGCTCTCTGATACCATTTTTGGGCCACAACCATTTTCTGGACTTTAGGGTGTCTAGGATGCCTCTAAACCCCTTTTTTCCACCTCCAAAGTTTTCTACATTTTTGCAGGCCTAAGATGCACTTTAAGGCCTTTTTTGGGCTGCTAACATATTCTGAGCTTCATGGGTGTAGTATTCATTTTTCATGCCAAAAATATCTTGGGGAATTTCAGTCGTCTAGGATGCGGCTTAATGCCCCTTTCAGGCTGCAAATGTTTTTGGGACATTCAGAGCTCTCTGACACCGATTTTGGCCCACCAACATTTTCTGGACTTTAGGGGGTCTATGATGCCTGTAAACCCCTTTTTTGGGCCTCCAAAGTTTTCAACATTTTTGCAGGCCTAAAATGCATTGTAAGGCCTTTTTTGGGCTGCTAACATATTCTGAGCTTTCAGGGGTGTAGGATGCATTTTTCGTGCCAAAAATATTTTTGGGAATTTCAGTGGTCTAGGATGCGGGTTAATGCCCCTTTCAGGCTGCAAATGTTTTTGGGACATTCAGGACTCTCTGACACCATTTTGGGCCACCAACATTTTCTGGACCTTAGGGGGTCTAGGATGCCTGTAAACCCCTTTTTTGGTCCTTCAAAGTTTTCAACATTTTTGCAGGCCTAAAATGCATTTTAAGGCCTTTTTTGGGCTGCTAACATATTCTGAGCTTCATGGGTGTAGGATGCATTTTTCGTGCCAAAAATATTTTTGGGAATTTCAGTGGTCTAGGATGCGGGTTAATGCCCCTTTCATGCTGCAAATGTTTTTGGGACATTCAGGGCTCTCTGATACCATTTTTGGGCCACAACCATTTTCTGGACTTTAGGGTGTCTAGGATGCCTCTAAACCCCTTTTTTCCACCTCCAAAGTTTTCTACATTTTTGCAGGCCTAAGATGCACTTTAAGGCCTTTTTTGGGCTGCTAACATATTCTGAGCTTCATGGGTGTAGTATTCATTTTTTGTGCCAAAAATATTTTTGGGAATTTCAGTCGTCTAGGATGCGGGTTAATGCCCGTTTCACTCTGCAAATGTTTTTGGGACATTCAGTGCTCTCTGACACCATTTTTGGGCCACCAACATTTTCTGGACTTTAGGGGGTCTAGGATGCCTGTAAACCCCTTTTTTGGTCCTTCAAAGTTTTCAACATTTTTGCAGGCCTAAAATGCATTTTAAGGCCTTTTTTGGGCTGCTAACATATTCTGAGCTTCATGGGTGTAGGATGCATTTTTCGTGCCAAAAATATTTTTGGGAATTTCAGTGGTCTAGGATGTGGGTTAATGCCCCTTTGAGGCTGCAAATGTTTTTGGGACATTCAGAGCTCACTGACACAGATTTTGGCCCACCAACATTTTCTGGACTTTAGGGGGTCTAGGATGCCTGTAAACCCCTTTTTTGGTCCTTCAAAGTTTTCAACATTTTTGCAGGCCTAAAATGCATTTTAAGGCCTTTTTTGGGCTGCTAACATTTTCAGAACTTTCAGGGGTGTAGTATGCATTTTTTGTGCCAAAAATATTTTTGGGAATTTCAGTGGTCTAGGATGTGGGTTAGTGCCACTTTCAGGCTGCAAATGTTTTTGGGACATTCAGAGCTCTCTGACACCGATTTTGGCACACCAACATTTTCTGGACTTTCGGGGGTCTAGGATGCCTTTAAACCCCTTTTTTCGGCCTCCAAAGTTTTCAACATTTGTGCAGGCCTAAGAAGCATTTTAAGTCCTTTTTTTGAGCTGCCAACATTTTCTGATATTTCAGGGTTGTAGGATGCATTTTTTGTTCCAAAAATATTTTGGGGAATTTCAGTGGTCTAGGATGCGGCTTAATGCCCCTTTCAGGCTGCAAATGTTTTTGGGACATTCAGAGCTCTCTGACACCGATTTTGGCCCACCAACATTTTCTGGACTTTAGGGGGTCTAGGATGCCTGTAAACCCCTTTTTTGGGCCTCCAAAGTTTTCAACATTTTTGCAGGCCTAAAATGCATTTTAAGGCCTTTTTTGGGCTGCTAACATATACTGAGCTTTCAGGGGTGTAGGATGCATTTTTCGTGCCAAAAATATTTTTGGGAATTTCAGTGGTCTAGGATGCGGGTTAATGCCCCTTTCAGGCTGCAAATGTTTTTGGGACATTCAGGACTCTCTGACACCATTTTTGAGCCACCAACATTTTCTGGACTTTAGGGGGTCTAGGATGCCTGTAAACCCCTTTTTTGGTCCTTCAAAGTTTTCAACATTTTTGCAGGCCTAAAATGCATTTTAAGCCTTTTTTGGGCTGCTAACATATTCTGAGCTTTCAGGGGTGTAGGATGCATTTTTCGTGCCAAAAATATTTTTGGGAATTTCATTGGTCTAGGATGCGGGTTAATGCCCCTTTCAGGCTGCAAATGTTTTTGGGACATTCAGAGCTCTTTGACACAGATTTTGGCCCACCAACATTTTCTGGACTTTAGGGAGGCTAGGATGCCTGTAAACCCCTTTTTTGGTCCTTCAAAGTTTTCAACATTTTTGCAGGCCTAAAATGCATTTTAAGCCTTTTTTGGGCTGCTAACATATTCTGAGCTTTCAGGGGTGTAGGATGCATTTTTCGTGCCAAAAATATTTTTGGGAATTTCAGTGGTCTAGGATGCGGGTTAATGCCCCTTTCAGGCTGCAAATGTTTTTGGGACATTCAGGACTCTCTGACACCATTTTTGAGCCACCAACGTTTTCTGGACTTTAGGGGGTCTAGGATGCCTGTAAACCCCTTTTTTGGTCCTTCAAAGTTTTCAACATTTTTGCAGGCCTAAAATGCATTTTAAGCCTTTTTTGGGCTGCTAACATATTCTGAGCTTTCAGGGGTGTAGGATGCATTTTTCGTGCCAAAAATATTTTTGGGAATTTCATTGGTCTAGGATGCGGGTTAATGCCCCTTTCAGGCTGCAAATGTTTTTGGGACATTCAGAGCTCTTTGACACAGATTTTGGCCCACCAACATTTTCTGGACTTTAGGGAGGCTAGGATGCCGCTAAACCCCTTTTTTCCACCTCCAAAGTTTTCAACATTTTTGCAAGCCTAAGATGCACTTTAAGGCATTTTTGGGCTGCTAACATTTTCAGAACTTTCAGGGGGGTAGTATGCATTTTTTGTGCCAAAAATATTTTTGGGAATTTCAGTGGTCTAGGATGCGGCTTAATGCCCGTTTCACTATGCAAATGTTTTTGGGACATTCAGGGCTCTCTGACACCATTTTTGGGCCACCAACATTTTCTGGACTTTAGGGGGTCTAGGATGCCTGTAAACCCCTTTTTTGGGCCTCCAAAGTTTTCAACATTTTTGCAGGCATAAAATGCATTTTAAGGCCTTTTTTGGGCTGCTAACATATTCTGAGCTTCAGGGGTATAGGTTGCATTTTTCGTGCAAAAATATTTTTTGGAGTTTCAGTGGTCTAGGATGCGGGTTAATGCCCCTTTTAGGCTGCAAATGTTTTGGGACATTCAGAGCTCTCTGACAGATTTTGGCCACCAACATTTTCTGGACTTTAGGGGGTCTAGGATGCCTGTAAACCCCTTTTTTGGTCCTTCAAAGTTTTCAACATGTTTGCAGGCCTAAAATGCATTTTAAGGCATTTTTGGGCTGCTAACATTTTCAGAACTTTCAGGGGTGTAGTATGCGTTTTTTGTGCCAAAAATATTTTTGGGAATTTCAGTGGTCTAGGATGCAGGTTAATGCCCGTTTCACACTGCAAATGTGTTTGGAGCATTCAGGGCTCTCTGACAAAATTTTTGGGCCACCAACATTTTCTGGACTTTAGGGAGTCTAGGATGCCTGTAAAGCCCTTTTTTGGTCCTTCAAAGTTTTCAACATTTTTGCAGGCCTAAAATGCATTTTAAGGCTTTTTTTTGAGATGCCAACATTTTCAGAACTTTCAGGGTTGTAGGATGCATTTTTTGTGCCAAAAATATTTTTAGGAATTTCAGTGGTCTGGGGTGAGGGTTAGTGCCACTTTCAGGCTGCAAATGTTTTTGGGACATTCAGAGCTCTCTGACACCGATTTTGGCCCACCAACATTTTCTGGACTTTAGGGGGTCTAGGATGCCTGTAAACCCCTTTTTTCGGCCTCCAAAGTGTTCAACATTTGTGCAGGCCTAAGAAGCATTTTAAGTCCTTTTTTTGAGCTGCCAACATTTTCTGATCTTTCAGGGTTGTAGGATGAATTTTTTGTGCCAAAAATATTTTGGGGAATTTCAGTGGTCTAGGATGCGACTTAATGCCCCTTTCAGGCTGCAAATCTGTTTGGGACATTCAGAGCTCTCTGACACTGTTTTTGGGCCACCAACATTTTCTGGACTTTAGGGGGTCTAGGATGCCTGTAAACCCCTTTTTTCCACCTCCAAAGTTTTCTATATTTTTGCAGGCCTAAGATGCACTTTAAGGCATTTTTGGGCTGCTAACATTTTCAGAACTTTCAGGGGTGTAGTATGCATTTTTTGTGCCAAAAATATTTTTGGGAATTTCAGTGGTCTAGGATGTGGGTTAATGCCCGTTTCACTCTGGAAATGTTTTTGGTGCATTCAGAGCTCTCTGACACAGATTTTGGCCCACCAACATTTTCTGGACTTTAGGGGTCTAGGATGCCTGTAAACCCCTTTTTTGGTCCTTCAAAGTTTTCAACATGTTTGCAGGCCTAAAATGCATTTTAAGGGATTTTTGGGCTGCTAACATTTTCAGAACTTTCAGGGGTGTAGTATGCATTTTTTGTGCCAAAAATATTTTTGGGAATGTCAGAGGTTTAGGATGCGGGTTAATGCCCGTTTCACTCTGCAAATGTTATTGGGACATTCAGGGCTCTCTGACACCATTTTTGGGCCACCAACATTTTCTGGACTTTAGGGGGTCTAGGATGCCTGTAACCCCTTTTTTGGGCCTCCAAGGTTTTCAACATTTTTGCAGGCCTAAAATGCATTTTAAGGCCTTTTTTGGGCTGCTAACATATTCTGAGCTTCATGGGTGTAGGATGTATTTTTCGTGCCAAAAATATTTTTGGGAATTGCAGTGGTCTAGGATGCGGGTTAATGCCCCTTTGAGGCTGCAAATGTTTTTGGGACATTCAGAGCTCTCTGACACAGATTTTGGCCCACCAACATTTTCTGGACTTTAGGGGGTCTAGGATGCCTGTAAACCCCTTTTTTGGTCCTTCAAAGTTTTCAACATTTTTGCAGGCCTAAAATGCATTTTAAGGCATTTTTGGGCTGCTAACATTTTCAGAACTTTCAGGGGTGTAGTATGCATTTTTTGTGCCAAAAATATTTTTGGGAATTTCAGTGGTCTAGGATGCGTGTTAATGCCCGTTTCACTCTGCAAATGTTTTTGGGACATTCAGGGCTCTCTGACACAATTTTTGGGCCACCAACATTTTCTGGACTTTAGGGGGTCTAGGATGCCTGTAAACCCCTTTTTTGGGCCTCCAAAGTTTTCAACATTTTTGCAGGCATAAAATGCATTTGAAGGCCTTTTTTGGGCTGCTAACATATTCTGAGCTTTCAGGGGTGTAGGATGCATTTTTCGTGCCAAAAATATTTTTGGGAATTTCAGTGGTCTAGGATGTGGGTTAATGCCCCTTTCAGGCTGCAAATATTTTTGGGACATTCAGGGCTCTCTGACACCATTTTTGGGCCACCAACATTTTCTGGACTTTAGGGGGTCTAGGATGCCTGTAAACCCCTTTTTTGGTACTTCAAAGTTTTCTACATTTTTGCAGGCCTAAAATGCATGTTAAGGCCTTTTTTGGGCTGCTAACATATTCTGAGCTTCAGGGGTGTAGGATCATTTTTCGTGCAAAAAATATTTTTGGAAATTTCAGTGGTCTAGGATGCGGGTTAATGCCCCTTTCAGGCTGCAAATATTTTTGGGAATTTAGGGCTCTCTAACACCATTTTTGAGCCACAATCATTTTCTGGACTTTAGGGGGTCTAGGATGCCTGTAAACCCCTTTTTTGGTCCTTCAAAGATTTCAATATTTTTGCAGGCCTAAAATGCATGTTAAGGCCTTTTTTGGGCTGCTAACATATTCTGAGCTTCAGGGGTGTAGGATCATTTTTCGTGCAAAAAATATTTTTGGAAATTTCAGTGGTCTAGGATGCGGGTTAATGTCCCTTTCAGGCTGCAAATATTTTTGGGAATTTAGGGCTCTCTGACACCATTTTTGAGCCACAATCATTTTCTGGACTTTAGTGGGTCTAGGATGCCTGTAAACCCCTTTTTTGGGCCTCCAAAGTTTTCAACATTTTTGCAGGCCTAAAATGCATTTTAAGGCCTTTTTTGGGCTGCTAACATATTCTGAGCTTCAGTGGTATAGGTTGCATTTTTCATGCCAAAAATATCTTGGGGAATTTCAGTGGTCTAGGATGCGGCTTAATGCCCCTTTCAGGCTGCAAATATTTTTGGGAATTTAGGGCTCTCTGACACCATTTTTGAGTCACAATCATTTTCTGGACTTTAGTGGGTCTAGGATGCCTGTAAACCCCTTTTTTGGTCCTTCAAAGTTTTCAACATTTTTGCAGGCCTAAAATGCATTTTAGGGCATTTTTGGGCTGCTAACATTTTCAGAACTTTCAGGGGTGTAGTATGCATTTTTTGTGCCAAAAATATTTTTGGGCATTTCAGTGTTCTAGGATGCGGGTTAATGCCCCTTTCAGGCTGCAAATGTTTTTGAGACATTCAAGGCTCTCTGACACCATTTTTGGGCCACCAACATTTTCTGGACTTTAGGGGGTCTAGGATGCCTGTAAACCCCTTTTTTGGTCCTTCAAAGTTTTCAACATTTTTGCAGGCCTAAAATGCATTTTAAGGCCTTTTTTTTTGGGCCGCTAACATATTCTGAGCTTCATGGGTGTAGGATGCATTTTTCGTGCCAAAAATATTTTGGGGAATTTCAGTGGTCTAGGATGCGGCTTAATGCCCCTTTCAGGCTGCAAATGTTTTGGGACATTCAGAGCTCTCTGACATAGATTTTGGCCCACCAACATTTTCTGGACTTTAGGGGGTCTAGGATGCCTCTAAACCCCTTTTTTCCACCTCCATAGTTTTCTACATTTTTGCAGGCCTAAGATGCACTTTAAGGCCTTTTTTGGGCTGCTAACATTTTCAGAACTTTCAGGGGTGTAGTATGCATTTTTTGTGCCAAAAATATTTTTGGGAATTTCAGTAGTCTAGGATGCCGGTTAATGCCCGTTTCACTCTGCAAATGTTTTTGGGACATTCAGGGCTCTCTGACACCATTTTTGGGCCACCACCATTTTCTGGACTTTAGTGGGTCGAGGATGCCTGTAAACCCCTTTTTTGGTCCTTCAAAGTTTTCAACATTTTTGCAGGCCTAAAATGCATTTTAAGGCCTTAATTGGGCTGCTAACATATTCTGAGCTTCAGGGGTATAGGTTGCATTTTTCATGCCAAAAATATTTTGGGGAATTTCAGTGGTCTAGGATGCGGCTTAATGCCCCTTTCAAGCTGCAAATGTTTTTGGGACATTCAGAGCTCTCTGACACCATTTTTTAGCCACAATCATTTTCTGGACTTTAGGGGGTCTAGGATACCTGTAACCCCTTTTTTGGTCCTCCAAAGTTTTCAACATTTTTGCAGGCCTAAAATGCATTTTAAGGCCTTTTTTGGGCTGCTAACATATTCTGAGCTTTCAGGGGTGTAGGATGCATTTTTCATGCCAAAAATATTTTTGGGAATTTCAGTGGTCTAGGATGCGGGTTAATGCCCATTTCACTCTGCAAATGTTTTTGGGGCATTCAGAGCTCTCTGACACAGATTTTGGCCCACCAACATTTTCTGGACTTTTGGGGGTCTAGGATGCCTGTAAACCCCTTTTTTCGTCCTCCAAAGTTTTCAACATTTGTGCTGGCCTAAGAAGCATTTTAAGTTCTTTTTTTGAGCTGCCAACATTTTCTGATCTTTCAGGGTTGTAGGATGCATTTTTTGTGCCAAAAATATTTTGGGGAATTTCAGTGGTCTAGGATGCGGGTTAATGCCTGTTTCACTCTGCAAATGTTTTTGGGGCATTCAGAGCTCTCTGACACAGTTTTTGGCCCACCAACATTTTCTGGACTTAAGGGGGTCTAGGATGCCTGTAAACCCCTTTTTTGGACCTTCAAAGTTTTCAACATTTTTGTAGGCTTAAGATGCATTTTAAGTCTTTCTTTTTGAGATGCCAACATTTTCTGATCTTTCAGGGTTGTAGGATGCATTTTTTGTGCCAAAAATATTTTTAGGAATTTCAGTGGTCTGGGATGTGGGTTAGTGCCACTTTCAGGCTGCAAATGTTTTTGGGACATTCAGAGCTCTCTGACACCGATTTTGGCCCACCAACATTTTCTGGACTTTAGGGGGTCTAGGATGCCTGTAAACCCCTTTTTTCGGCCTCCAAAGTGTTCAACATTTGTGCAGGCCTAAGAAGCATTTTAAGTCCTTTTTTTGAGCTGCCAACATTTTCTGATCTTTCAGGGTTGTAGGATGCATTTTTTGTGGCAAAAATATTTTTGGGAATTTCAGTGGTCTAGGATGCGTGTTAATGCCCGTTTCACTCTGCAAATGTTTTTGGGACATTCAGGGCTCTCTGACACCATTTTTGGGCCACCAACATTTTCTGGACTTTAGGGGGTCTAGGATGCCTGTAAACCCCTTTTTTGGTCCGTCAAAGTTTTCAACATTTTTGCAGGCCTAAAATGCATTTTAAGGCCTTTTTTGGGCTGCTAACATATTCTGAGCTTCATGGGTGTAGGATGCATTTTTCGTGCCAAAAATATTTTTGGGAATTTCAGTGGTCTAGGATGCAGGTTAATGCCGCTTTGAGGCTGCAAATGTTTTTGGGACATACAGAGCTCTCTGACACAGATTTTGGCCCACCAACATTTTCTGGACTTTAGGGGGTCTAGGATGCCTGTAAACCCCTTTTTTGGTCCTTCAAAGTTTTCAACATTTTTGCAGGCCTAAAATGCATTTTAAGGCCTTTTTTTGAGATGCCAACATTTTCTGATCTTTCAGGGTTGTAGGATGCATTTTTTGTGGCAAAAATATTTTGGGGAATTTCAGTGGTCTAGGATGCGACTTAATGCCCCTTTCAGGCTGCAAATGTGTTTGGGACATTCAGAGCTCTCTGACACAGATTTTGGCCCACCAACATTTTCTGGACTTTAGGGGGTCTAGGATGCCTGTAAACCCCTTTTTTGGTCCTTCAAAGTTTTCAACATGTTTGCAGGCCTAAAATGCATTTTAATGCCTTTTTTGGGCTGCTAACGTATTCTGAGCTTCATGGGTGTAGTATTCATTTTTTGTGCCAAAAATATTTTTGGAAATGTCAGAGGTCTAGGATGCGGGTTAATGCCCGTTTCACTCTGCAAATGTTTTTGGGACATTCAAGGCTCTCTGACACCATTTTTGGCCCCACCAACATTTTCTGGAATTTAGGGGGTCTAGGATGCCTGTAAACCCCTTTTTTGGTCCTTCAAAGTTTTCAACATTTTTGCAGGCCTAAAATGCATTTTAAGGCATTGTTGGGCTGCTAACATTTTCAGAACTTTCAGGGGTGTAGTATGCATTTTTTGTGCCAAAAATATTTTTGGGCATTTCAGTGGTCTAGGATGTGGGTTAATGCCCCTTTCAGGCTGCAAATGTTTTTGGGACATTCAAGGCTCTCTGACACCATTTTTGGGCCACCAACATTTTCTGGACTTTAGGGGGTCTAGGATGCCTGTAACCCCTTTTTTGGTCCTTCAAAGTTTTCAACATTTTTACAGGCCTAAAATGCATTTTAAGGCCTTTTTTGGGCTGCTAACATATTCTGAGCTTCATGGGTGTAGGATGCATTTATCGTGCCAAAAATATTTTGGGGAATTTCAGTGGTCTAGGATGCGGCTTAATGCCCCTTTCAGGCTGCAAATGTTTTTGGGACATTCAGAGCTCTCTGACCGATATTGGCCCACCAACATTTTCTGGACTTTAGGGGGTCTAGGATGCCTGTAAACCCCTTTTTTGGGCCTCCAAAGTTTTCAACATTTTTGCAGGCCTAAAATGCATTTGAAGGCCTTTTTTGGGCTGCTAACATATTTTGAGCTTTCAGGGGTGTAGGATGCATTTTTCGTGCCAAAAATATTTTTGAGAATTTCAGTGGTCTAAGATGCGGGTTAATGCCCCTTTCAGGCTGCAAATATTTTTGGGACATTCAGGGCTCTCTGACACCATTTTTGGGCCACGAACATTTTCTGGACTTTAGGGGGTCTAGGATGCCTGTAAACCCCTTTTTTGGTCCTTCAAAGTTTTCAATATTTTTGCAGGCCTAAAATGCATGTTAAGGCCTTTCTTGGGCTGCTAACATATTCTGAGCTTCAGGGGTGTAGGATGCATTTTTCGTGCAAAAAATATTTTTTGGAAATTTCAGTGGTCTAGGATGCGGGTTAATACCCCTTTCAGGCTGCACATGTTTTTGGGACATTCAGAGCTCTCTGACACAGATTTTGGCCCACCAACATTTTCTGGACTTTGGGGGGTCTAGGATGCCTGTAAACCCCTTTTTTGGTCCTTCAAAGTTTTCAACATTTTTGCAGGCCTAAAATGCATTTTAAGGTATTTTTGGGCTGCTAACATTTTCAGAACTTTCAGGGGTGTAGTATGCATTTTTTGTGCCAAAAATATTTTTGGGCATTTCAGTAGTCTAGGATGCTGGTTAATGCCCGTTTCACACTGCAAATGTTTTTGGAACATTCAGGGCTCTCTGACACCATTTTTGGGCCACCACCATTTTCTGGACTTTAGTGGGTCTAGGATGCCTGTAAACCCCTTTTTTGGTCCTTCAAAGTTTTCAACATTTTTGCAGGCCTAAAATGCATTTTAAGGCATTGTTGGGCTGCTAACATTTTCAGAACTTTCAGGGGTGTAGTATGCATTTTTTGTGCCAAAAATATTTTTGGGCATTTCAGTGGTCTAGGATGTGGGTTAATGCCCCTTTCAGGCTGCAAATGTTTTTGGGACATTCAAGGCTCTCTGACACCATTTTTGGGCCACCAACATTTTCTGGACTTTAGGGGGTCTAGGATGCCTGTAACCCCTTTTTTGGTCCTTCAAAGTTTTCAACATTTTTACAGGCCTAAAATGCATTTTAAGGCCTTTTTTGGGCTGCTAACATATTCTGAGCTTCATGGGTGTAGGATGCATTTATCGTGCCAAAAATATTTTGGGGAATTTCAGTGGTCTAGGATGCGGCTTAATGCCCCTTTCAGGCTGCAAATGTTTTTGGGACATTCAGAGCTCTCTGACCGATATTGGCCCACCAACATTTTCTGGACTTTAGGGGGTCTAGGATGCCTGTAAACCCCTTTTTTGGGCCTCCAAAGTTTTCAACATTTTTGCAGGCCTAAAATGCATTTGAAGGCCTTTTTTGGGCTGCTAACATATTCTGAGCTTTCAGGGGTGTAGGATGCATTTTTCGTGCCAAAAATATTTTTGAGAATTTCAGTGGTCTAAGATGCGGGTTAATGCCCCTTTCAGGCTGCAAATATTTTTGGGACATTCAGGGCTCTCTGACACCATTTTTGGGCCACGAACATTTTCTGGACTTTAGGGGGTCTAGGATGCCTGTAAACCCCTTTTTTGGTCCTTCAAAGTTTTCAATATTTTTGCAGGCCTAAAATGCATGTTAAGGCCTTAATTGGGCTGCTATCATATTCTGAGCTTCAGGGGTATAGGTTGCATTTTTCATGCCAAAAATATTTTGGGGAATTTCAGTGGTCTAGGATGCGGCTTAATGCCCCTTTCAGGCTGCAAATGTTTTTGGGACATTCAGAGCTCTCTGACCGATTTTGGCCCACCAACATTTTCTGGACTTTAGGGGGTCTAGGATGCCTGTAAACCCCTTTTTTGGGCCTCCAAAGTTTTCAACATTTTTGCAGGCCTAAAATGCATTTGAAGGCCTTTTTTGGGCTGCTAACATATTCTGAGCTTCATGGGTGTAGGATGCATTTTTCGTGCCAAAAATATTTTTGGGAATTTCAGTGGTCTAGGATGCGGGTTAATGCCGCTTTGAGGCTGCAAATGTTTTGGGGACATTCAGAGCTCTCTGACACAGATTTTGGCCCACCAACATTTTCTGGACTTTAGGGGGTCTAGGATGCCTCTAAACCCCTTTTTTCGGCCTCCAAAGTTTTCAACATTTTTGCAGGCCTAAAATGCATTTTAAGGCATTTTTGGGCTGCTAACATTTTCAGAACTTTCAGGGGTGTAGTATGCATTTTTTGTGCCAAAAATATTTTTGGGAATTTCAGTGGTCTAGGATGCGGGTTAATGCCCCTTTCAGGCTGCAAATGTTTTTGGGACATTCAGGGCTCTCTGACACCATTTTTGGGCCACAACCATTTTCTGGACTTTAGGGGGTCTAGGATGCCTGTAAACCCCTTTTTTGGTCCTTCAAAGTTTTCAACATTTTTGCAGGCCTAAAATGCATTTTAAGGCCTTTTTTTGAGATGCCAACATTTTCTGATCTTTCAGGGTTGTAGGATGCATTTTTTGTGGCAAAAATATTTTGGGGAATTTCAGGGGTCTAGGATGCGACTTAATGCCCCTTTCAGGCTGCAAATGTTTTTGGGACATTCAGAGCTCTCTGACCGATTTTGGCCCACCAACATTTTCTGGACTTTAGGGGGTCTAGGATGCCTCTAAACCCCTTTTTTCGGCCTCCAAAGTTTTCAACATGTTTGCAGGCCTAAAATGCATTTGAAGGCCTTTTTTGGGCTGCTAACATATTCTGAGCTTCATGGGTGTAGGATGCATTTTTCGTGCCAAAAATATTTTTGGGAATTTCAGTGGTCTAGGATGCGGGTTAATGCCGCTTTGAGGCTGCAAATGTTTTGGGGACATTCAGAGCTCTCTGACACAGATTTTGGCCCACCAACATTTTCTGGACTTTAGGGGGTCTAGGATGCCTCTAAACCCCTTTTTTCGGCCTCCAAAGTTTTCAACATGTTTGCAGGCCTAAAATGCATTTTAATGCCTTTTTTGGGCTGCTAACATATTCTGAGCTTCATGGGTGTAGTATTCATTTTTTGTGCCAAAAATATTTTTGGGCATTTCAGTGGTCTAGAATGCGGGTTAATGCCCCTTTCAGGCTGCAAATGTTTTTGGGACATTCAAGGCTCTCTGACACCATTTTTGGCCCCACCAACATTTTCTGGAATTTAGGGGGTCTAGGATGCCTGTAAACCCCTTTTTTGGTCCTTCAAAGTTTTCAACATTTTTGCAGGCCTAAAATGCATTTTAAGGCATTTTTGGGCTGCTAACATTTTCAGAACTTTCAGGGGTGTAGTATGCATTTTTTGTGCCAAAAATATTTTTGGGCATTTCAGTGGTCTAGGATGCGGGTTAATGCCCCTTTCAGGCTGCAAATGTTTTTGGGACATTCAAGGCTCTCTGACACCATTTTTGGCCCACCAACATTTTCTGGACTTTAGGGGGTCTAGGATGCCTGTAAACCCCTTTTTTGGTCCTTCAAAGTTTTCAATATTTTTGCAGGCCTAAAATGCATGTTAAGGCCTTTCTTGGGCTGCTAACATATTCTGAGCTTCAGGGGTGTAGGATGCATTTTTCGTGCAAAAAATATTTTTTGGAAATTTCAGTGGTCTAGGATGCGGGTTAATGCCCCTTTCAGGCTGCACATGTTTTTGGGACATTCCGAGCTCTCTGACACAGATTTTGGCCCACCAACATTTTCTGGACTTTAGGGGGTCTAGGATGCCTCTAAACCCCTTTTTTGGTCCTTCAAAGTTTTCAACATTTTTGCAGGCCTAAAATGCATGTTAAGGCCTTTTTTGGGCTGCTAACATTTTCAGAACTTTCAGGGGTGTAGTATGCATTTTTTGTGCAAAAAATATTTTTGGGAATTTCAGTGGTCTAGGATGCGGGTTAATGCCCCTTTCAGGCTGCAAATGTTTTTGGGACATTCAGGACTCTCTGACACCATTTTTGGGCCACCAATATTTTCTGGACGTTAGGGGGTCTAGGATGCCTGTAAACCCCTTTTTTGGTCCTTCAAAGTTTTCAACATTTTTGCAGGCCTAAAATGCATTTTAAGGCCTTAATTGGGCTGCTAACATATTCTGAGCTTCAGGGGTATAGGTTGCATTTTTCATGCCAAAAATATTTTGGGGAATTTCAGTGGTCTAGGATGCGGCTTAATGCCCCGTTCAGGCTGCAAATGTTTTTGGGACATTCAGAGCTCTCTGACCGATTTTGGCCCACCAACATTTTCTGGACTTTAGGGGGTCTAGGATGCCTGTAAACCCCTTTTTTGGGCCTCCAAAGTTTTCAACATTTTTGCAGGCCTAAAATGCATTTGAAGACCTTTTTTGGGCTGCTAACATATTCTGAGCTTTCAGGGGTGTAGGATGCATTTTTCGTGCCAAAAATATTTTTGGGAATTTCAGTGGTCTAGGATGCGGGTTGATGCCCCTTTCAGGCTGCAAATATTTTTGGGACATTCAGGGCTCTCTGACACCATTTTTGGGCCACCAACATTTTCTGGACTTTAGGGGGTCTATGATGCCTGTAAACCCCTTTTTTGGTCCTTCGAAGTTTTCAATATTTTTGCAGGCCTAAAATGCATGTTAAGGCCTTTTTTGGGCTGCTAACATATTCTGAGCTTCAGGGGTGTAGGATGCATTTTTCGTGCAAAAAATATTTTTTGGAAATTTCAGTGGTCTAGGATGCGTGTTAATGCCCCTTTCAGGCTGCACATGTTTTTGGGACATTCAGAGCTCTCTGACACAGATTTTGGCCCACCAACATTTTCTGGACTTTAGGGGGTCTAGGATGCCTGTAACCCCTTTTTTGGGCCTTCAAAGTTTTCAACATTTTTGCAGGCCTAAAATGCATGTTAAGGCCTTTTTTGGGCTGCTAACATTTTCAGAACTTTCAGGGGTGTAGGATGAATTTTTCCTGCCAAAAATATTTTTGGGAATTTCAGTGGTCTAGGATGCGGGTTAATGCCCCTTTCAGGCTGCAAATGTTTTTGGGACATTCAGGACTCTCTGACACCATTTTTGGGTCACCAACATTTTCTGGACCTTAGGGGGTCTAGGATGCCTGTAAAGCCCTTTTTTGGTCCTTCAAAGTTTTCAACATTTTTGCAAAAATTCATTTTAAGGCCTTTTTTGGGCTGCTAACATATTCTGAGCTTTCAGGGGTGTAGGATGCATTTTTCATGCCAAAAATATTTTTGGGAATTTCAGTGGTCTAGGATGCGGGTTAATGCCTGTTTCACTCTGCAAATGTTTTTGGGGCATTCAGAGCTCTCTGACACAGATTTTCGCCCACCAACATTTTCTGGACTTAAGGGGTCTAGGATGCCTGTAAACCCCTTTTTTGGGCCTCCAAAGTTTTCAACATTTTTGCAGGCTTAAAATGCATTTTAAGGCCTTTTTTGGGCTGCTAACATATTCTGAGCCTTAGGGGTGTAGGATGCATTTTTCGTGCAAAAAATATTTTTGGGAATTTCAGTGGTCTAGGATGCTGGATAATGCCCCTTTCAGGCTGCACATGTTTTTGGGAATTCAGGGCTCTCTGACACCACTTTTGAGCGACAATCATTTTCTGGACTTTAGGGTGTCTAGGATGCCTGTAACCCCTTTTTTGGGTCTCCAAAGTTTTCAACATTTTTGCAGGCCTAAAATGCATTTTAAGGCCTTTTTTGGGCTGCTAACATATTCTGAGCTTCAGGGGTATAGGTTGAATTTTTCATGCCAAAAATATTTTGGTAAATTTCAGTGGTCTAGGATGCGGCTTAATGCCCCTTTCAGGCTGCAAATGTTTTTGGGACATTCAGAGCTCTCTGACACAGATTTTGGCCCACCAACATTTTCTGGACTTTAGGGGGTCTAGGATGCCTGTAAACCCCTTTTTTGGGCCTCCAAAGTTTTCAACATTTTTGCAGGCTTAAAATGCATTTTAAGGCCTTTTTTGGGCTGCTAACATATTCTGAGCCTTAGGGGTGTAGGATGCATTTTTCGTGCAAAAAATATTTTTGGAAATTTCAGTGGTCTAGGATGCAGGTTAATGCCCCTTTCAGGCTGCAAATGTTTTTGGGAATTTAGGGCTCTCTGACACCATTTTTGAGCCACAATCATTTTCTGGACTTTAGGGGTTCTAGGATGCCTGTAACCCCTTTTTTGGGCCTCCAAAGTTTTCAACATTTTTGCAGGCCTAAAATGCATTTTAAGGCCTTTTTTGGGCTGCTAACATATTCTGAGCTTTCAGGGGTGTAGGATGAATTTTTCCTGCCAAAAATATTTTTGGGAAATTTCAGTGGTCTAGGATGCGGCTTAATGCCCCTTTCAGGCTGCAAATGTTTTTGGGACATTCAGAGCTCTCTGACACCGATTTTGGCCCACTAACATTTTCTGGACTTTAGGGGGTCTGGGATGCCTCTAAACCCCTTTTTTCCACCGCCAAAGTTTTCTACATTTTTGCAGGCCTAAGATGCACTTTAAGGCATTTTTGAACTGCCAACATTTTCTGATCTTTCAGGGTTGTAGGATGCATTTTTTGTGCCAAAAATATTTTGGGGAATTTCAGTGGTCTAGGATGCGACTTAATGCCCCTTTCAGGCTGCAAATCTGTTTGGGACATTCAGAGCTCTCTAACACTGTTTTTGGGCCACCAACATTTTCTGGACTTTAGGGGGTCTAGGATGCCTGTAAACCCCTTTTTTGGTCCTTCAAAGTTTTCAACATTTTTGCAGGCCTAAAATGCATGTTAAGGCCTTTTTTGGGCTGCTAACATATTCTGAGCTTCAGGGGTGTAGGATGCATTTTTCGTGCAAAAAATATTTTTGGGAATTTCAGTGGTCTAGGATGCGGGTTAATGCCCCTTTCAGGCTGCAAATGTTTTTGGGACATTCAGGACTCTCTGACACCATTTTTGGGCCACCAACATTTTCTGGACTTTAGGGGGTCTAGGATGCCTGTAAACCCCTTTTTTCGGCCTCCAAAGTGTTCAACATTTGTGCAGGCCTAAGAAGCATTTTAAGTCCTTTTTTTGAGCTGCCAACATTTTCTGATCTTTCAGGGTTGTAGGATGCATTTTTTGTGGCAAAAATATTTTTGGGAATTTCAGTGGTCTAGGATGCGTGTTAATGCCCGTTTCACTCTGCAAATGTTTTTGGGACATTCAGGGCTCTCTGACACCATTTTTGGGCCACCAACATTTTCTGGACTTTAGGGGGTCTAGGATGCCTGTAAACCCCTTTTTTGGTCCGTCAAAGTTTTCAACATTTTTGCAGGCCTAAAATGCATTTTAAGGCCTTTTTTGGGCTGCTAACATATTCTGAGCTTCATGGGTGTAGGATGCATTTTTCGTGCCAAAAATATTTTTGGGAATTTCAGTGGTCTAGGATGCAGGTTAATGCCGCTTTGAGGCTGCAAATGTTTTTGGGACATACAGAGCTCTCTGACACAGATTTTGGCCCACCAACATTTTCTGGACTTTAGGGGGTCTAGGATGCCTGTAAACCCCTTTTTTGGTCCTTCAAAGTTTTCAACATTTTTGCAGGCCTAAAATGCATTTTAAGGCCTTTTTTTGAGATGCCAACATTTTCTGATCTTTCAGGGTTGTAGGATGCATTTTTTGTGGCAAAAATATTTTGGGGAATTTCAGTGGTCTAGGATGCGACTTAATGCCCCTTTCAGGCTGCAAATGTGTTTGGGACATTCAGAGCTCTCTGACACAGATTTTGGCCCACCAACATTTTCTGGACTTTAGGGGGTCTAGGATGCCTGTAAACCCCTTTTTTGGTCCTTCAAAGTTTTCAACATGTTTGCAGGCCTAAAATGCATTTTAATGCCTTTTTTGGGCTGCTAACGTATTCTGAGCTTCATGGGTGTAGTATTCATTTTTTGTGCCAAAAATATTTTTGGAAATGTCAGAGGTCTAGGATGCGGGTTAATGCCCGTTTCACTCTGCAAATGTTTTTGGGACATTCAAGGCTCTCTGACACCATTTTTGGCCCCACCAACATTTTCTGGAATTTAGGGGGTCTAGGATGCCTGTAAACCCCTTTTTTGGTCCTTCAAAGTTTTCAACATTTTTGCAGGCCTAAAATGCATTTTAAGGCATTGTTGGGCTGCTAACATTTTCAGAACTTTCAGGGGTGTAGTATGCATTTTTTGTGCCAAAAATATTTTTGGGCATTTCAGTGGTCTAGGATGTGGGTTAATGCCCCTTTCAGGCTGCAAATGTTTTTGGGACATTCAAGGCTCTCTGACACCATTTTTGGGCCACCAACATTTTCTGGACTTTAGGGGGTCTAGGATGCCTGTAACCCCTTTTTTGGTCCTTCAAAGTTTTCAACATTTTTACAGGCCTAAAATGCATTTTAAGGCCTTTTTTGGGCTGCTAACATATTCTGAGCTTCATGGGTGTAGGATGCATTTATCGTGCCAAAAATATTTTGGGGAATTTCAGTGGTCTAGGATGCGGCTTAATGCCCCTTTCAGGCTGCAAATGTTTTTGGGACATTCAGAGCTCTCTGACCGATATTGGCCCACCAACATTTTCTGGACTTTAGGGGGTCTAGGATGCCTGTAAACCCCTTTTTTGGGCCTCCAAAGTTTTCAACATTTTTGCAGGCCTAAAATGCATTTGAAGGCCTTTTTTGGGCTGCTAACATATTCTGAGCTTTCAGGGGTGTAGGATGCATTTTTCGTGCCAAAAATATTTTTGAGAATTTCAGTGGTCTAAGATGCGGGTTAATGCCCCTTTCAGGCTGCAAATATTTTTGGGACATTCAGGGCTCTCTGACACCATTTTTGGGCCACGAACATTTTCTGGACTTTAGGGGGTCTAGGATGCCTGTAAACCCCTTTTTTGGTCCTTCAAAGTTTTCAATATTTTTGCAGGCCTAAAATGCATGTTAAGGCCTTTCTTGGGCTGCTAACATATTCTGAGCTTCAGGGGTGTAGGATGCATTTTTCGTGCAAAAAATATTTTTTGGAAATTTCAGTGGTCTAGGATGCGGGTTAATACCCCTTTCAGGCTGCACATGTTTTTGGGACATTCAGAGCTCTCTGACACAGATTTTGGCCCACCAACATTTTCTGGACTTTGGGGGGTCTAGGATGCCTGTAAACCCCTTTTTTGGTCCTTCAAAGTTTTCAACATTTTTGCAGGCCTAAAATGCATTTTAAGGTATTTTTGGGCTGCTAACATTTTCAGAACTTTCAGGGGTGTAGTATGCATTTTTTGTGCCAAAAATATTTTTGGGCATTTCAGTAGTCTAGGATGCTGGTTAATGCCCGTTTCA
Organism: Ambystoma mexicanum; assembly: GCF_040938575.1. Taxonomy (NCBI): domain Eukaryota; kingdom Metazoa; phylum Chordata; class Amphibia; order Caudata; family Ambystomatidae; genus Ambystoma; species Ambystoma mexicanum. Next base: position 730,453,103 of record NC_090939.1, on the reverse strand, counting down.
CACTGCAAATGTTTTTGGAACATTCAGGGCTCTCTGACACCATTTTTGGGCCACCACCATTTTCTGGACTTTAGTGGGTCTAGGATGCCTGTAAACCCCTTTTTTGGTCCTTCAAAGTTTTCAACATTTTTGCAGGCCTAAAATGCATTTTAAGGCCTTAATTGGGCTGCTATCATATTCTGAGCTTCAGGGGTATAGGTTGCATTTTTCATGCCAAAAATATTTTGGGGAATTTCAGTGGTCTAGGATGCGGCTTAATGCCCCTTTCAGGCTGCAAATGTTTTTGGGACATTCAGAGCTCTCTGACCGATTTTGGCCCACCAACATTTTCTGGACTTTAGGGGGTCTAGGATGCCTGTAAACCCCTTTTTTGGGCCTCCAAAGTTTTCAACATTTTTGCAGGCCTAAAATGCATTTGAAGGCCTTTTTTGGGCTGCTAACATATTCTGAGCTTCATGGGTGTAGGATGCATTTTTCGTGCCAAAAATATTTTTGGGAATTTCAGTGGTCTAGGATGCGGGTTAATGCCGCTTTGAGGCTGCAAATGTTTTGGGGACATTCAGAGCTCTCTGACACAGATTTTGGCCCACCAACATTTTCTGGACTTTAGGGGGTCTAGGATGCCTCTAAACCCCTTTTTTCGGCCTCCAAAGTTTTCAACATTTTTGCAGGCCTAAAATGCATTTTAAGGCATTTTTGGGCTGCTAACATTTTCAGAACTTTCAGGGGTGTAGTATGCATTTTTTGTGCCAAAAATATTTTTGGGAATTTCAGTGGTCTAGGATGCGGGTTAATGCCCCTTTCAGGCTGCAAATGTTTTTGGGACATTCAGGGCTCTCTGACACCATTTTTGGGCCACAACCATTTTCTGGACTTTAGGGGGTCTAGGATGCCTGTAAACCCCTTTTTTGGTCCTTCAAAGTTTTCAACATTTTTGCAGGCCTAAAATGCATTTTAAGGCCTTTTTTTGAGATGCCAACATTTTCTGATCTTTCAGGGTTGTAGGATGCATTTTTTGTGGCAAAAATATTTTGGGGAATTTCAGGGGTCTAGGATGCGACTTAATGCCCCTTTCAGGCTGCAAATGTTTTTGGGACATTCAGAGCTCTCTGACCGATTTTGGCCCACCAACATTTTCTGGACTTTAGGGGGTCTAGGATGCCTCTAAACCCCTTTTTTCGGCCTCCAAAGTTTTCAACATGTTTGCAGGCCTAAAATGCATTTGAAGGCCTTTTTTGGGCTGCTAACATATTCTGAGCTTCATGGGTGTAGGATGCATTTTTCGTGCCAAAAATATTTTTGGGAATTTCAGTGGTCTAGGATGCGGGTTAATGCCGCTTTGAGGCTGCAAATGTTTTGGGGACATTCAGAGCTCTCTGACACAGATTTTGGCCCACCAACATTTTCTGGACTTTAGGGGGTCTAGGATGCCTCTAAACCCCTTTTTTCGGCCTCCAAAGTTTTCAACATGTTTGCAGGCCTAAAATGCATTTGAAGGCCTTTTTTGGGCTGCTAACATATTCTGAGCTTCATGGGTGTAGTATTCATTTTTTGTGCCAAAAATATTTTTGGGCATTTCAGTGGTCTAGAATGCGGGTTAATGCCCCTTTCAGGCTGCAAATGTTTTTGGGACATTCAAGGCTCTCTGACACCATTTTTGGCCCCACCAACATTTTCTGGAATTTAGGGGGTCTAGGATGCCTGTAAACCCCTTTTTTGGTCCTTCAAAGTTTTCAACATTTTTGCAGGCCTAAAATGCATTTTAAGGCATTTTTGGGCTGCTAACATTTTCAGAACTTTCAGGGGTGTAGTATGCATTTTTTGTGCCAAAAATATTTTTGGGCATTTCAGTGGTCTAGGATGCGGGTTAATGCCCCTTTCAGGCTGCAAATGTTTTTGGGACATTCAAGGCTCTCTGACACCATTTTTGGCCCACCAACATTTTCTGGACTTTAGGGGGTCTAGGATGCCTGTAAACCCCTTTTTTGGTCCTTCAAAGTTTTCAATATTTTTGCAGGCCTAAAATGCATGTTAAGGCCTTTCTTGGGCTGCTAACATATTCTGAGCTTCAGGGGTGTAGGATGCATTTTTCGTGCAAAAAATATTTTTTGGAAATTTCAGTGGTCTAGGATGCGGGTTAATGCCCCTTTCAGGCTGCACATGTTTTTGGGACATTCCGAGCTCTCTGACACAGATTTTGGCCCACCAACATTTTCTGGACTTTAGGGGGTCTAGGATGCCTCTAAACCCCTTTTTTGGTCCTTCAAAGTTTTCAACATTTTTGCAGGCCTAAAATGCATGTTAAGGCCTTTTTTGGGCTGCTAACATTTTCAGAACTTTCAGGGGTGTAGTATGCATTTTTTGTGCAAAAAATATTTTTGGGAATTTCAGTGGTCTAGGATGCGGGTTAATGCCCCTTTCAGGCTGCAAATGTTTTTGGGACATTCAGGACTCTCTGACACCATTTTTGGGCCACCAATATTTTCTGGACGTTAGGGGGTCTAGGATGCCTGTAAACCCCTTTTTTGGTCCTTCAAAGTTTTCAACATTTTTGCAGGCCTAAAATGCATTTTAAGGCCTTAATTGGGCTGCTAACATATTCTGAGCTTCAGGGGTATAGGTTGCATTTTTCATGCCAAAAATATTTTGGGGAATTTCAGTGGTCTAGGATGCGGCTTAATGCCCCGTTCAGGCTGCAAATGTTTTTGGGACATTCAGAGCTCTCTGACCGATTTTGGCCCACCAACATTTTCTGGACTTTAGGGGGTCTAGGATGCCTGTAAACCCCTTTTTTGGGCCTCCAAAGTTTTCAACATTTTTGCAGGCCTAAAATGCATTTGAAGACCTTTTTTGGGCTGCTAACATATTCTGAGCTTTCAGGGGTGTAGGATGCATTTTTCGTGCCAAAAATATTTTTGGGAATTTCAGTGGTCTAGGATGCGGGTTAATGCCCCTTTCAGGCTGCAAATATTTTTGGGACATTCAGGGCTCTCTGACACCATTTTTGGGCCACCAACATTTTCTGGACTTTAGGGGGTCTATGATGCCTGTAAACCCCTTTTTTGGTCCTTCGAAGTTTTCAATATTTTTGCAGGCCTAAAATGCATGTTAAGGCCTTTTTTGGGCTGCTAACATATTCTGAGCTTCAGGGGTGTAGGATGCATTTTTCGTGCAAAAAATATTTTTTGGAAATTTCAGTGGTCTAGGATGCGTGTTAATGCCCCTTTCAGGCTGCACATGTTTTTGGGACATTCAGAGCTCTCTGACACAGATTTTGGCCCACCAACATTTTCTGGACTTTAGGGGGTCTAGGATGCCTGTAACCCCTTTTTTGGGCCTTCAAAGTTTTCAACATTTTTGCAGGCCTAAAATGCATGTTAAGGCCTTTTTTGGGCTGCTAACATTTTCAGAACTTTCAGGGGTGTAGGATGAATTTTTCCTGCCAAAAATATTTTTGGGAATTTCAGTGGTCTAGGATGCGGGTTAATGCCCCTTTCAGGCTGCAAATGTTTTTGGGACATTCAGGACTCTCTGACACCATTTTTGGGTCACCAATATTTTCTGGACCTTAGGGGGTCTAGGATGCCTGTAAAGCCCTTTTTTGGTCCTTCAAAGTTTTCAACATTTTTGCAAAAATTCATTTTAAGGCCTTTTTTGGGCTGCTAACATATTCTGAGCTTTCAGGGGTGTAGGATGCATTTTTCATGCCAAAAATATTTTTGGGAATTTCAGTGGTCTAGGATGCGGGTTAATGCCTGTTTCACTCTGCAAATGTTTTTGGGGCATTCAGAGCTCTCTGACACAGATTTTCGCCCACCAACATTTTCTGGACTTAAGGGGTCTAGGATGCCTGTAAACCCCTTTTTTGGGCCTCCAAAGTTTTCAACATTTTTGCAGGCTTAAAATGCATTTTAAGGCCTTTTTTGGGCTGCTAACATATTCTGAGCCTTAGGGGTGTAGGATGCATTTTTCGTGCAAAAAATATTTTTGGGAATTTCAGTGGTCTAGGATGCTGGATAATGCCCCTTTCAGGCTGCACATGTTTTTGGGAATTCAGGGCTCTCTGACACCACTTTTGAGCGACAATCATTTTCTGGACTTCAGGGTGTCTAGGATGCCTGTAACCCCTTTTTTGGGTCTCCAAAGTTTTCAACATTTTTGCAGGCCTAAAATGCATTTTAAGGCCTTTTTTGGGCTGCTAACATATTCTGAGCTTCAGGGGTATAGGTTGAATTTTTCATGCCAAAAATATTTTGGTAAATTTCAGTGGTCTAGGATGCGGCTTAATGCCCCTTTCAGGCTGCAAATGTTTTTGGGACATTCAGAGCTCTCTGACACAGATTTTGGCCCACCAACATTTTCTGGACTTTAGGGGGTCTAGGATGCCTGTAAACCCCTTTTTTGGGCCTCCAAAGTTTTCAACATTTTTGCAGGCTTAAAATGCATTTTAAGGCCTTTTTTGGGCTGCTAACATATTCTGAGCCTTAGGGGTGTAGGATGCATTTTTCATGCAAAAAATATTTTTGGAAATTTCAGTGGTCTAGGATGCAGGTTAATGCCCCTTTCAGGCTGCAAATGTTTTTGGGAATTTAGGGCTCTCTGACACCATTTTTGAGCCACAATCATTTTCTGGACTTTAGGGGTTCTAGGATGCCTGTAACCCCTTTTTTGGGCCTCCAAAGTTTTCAACATTTTTGCAGGCCTAAAATGCATTTTAAGGCCTTTTTTGGGCTGCTAACATATTCTGAGCTTTCAGGGGTGTAGGATGAATTTTTCCTGCCAAAAATATTTTTGGGAAATTTCAGTGGTCTAGGATGCGGCTTAATGCCCCTTTCAGGCTGCAAATGTTTTTGGGACATTCAGAGCTCTCTGACACCGATTTTGGCCCACTAACATTTTCTGGACTTTAGGGGGTCTGGGATGCCTCTAAACCCCTTTTTTCCACCGCCAAAGTTTTCTACATTTTTGCAGGCCTAAGATGCACTGTAAGGCATTTTTGAACTGCCAACATTTTCTGATCTTTCAGGGTTGTAGGATGCATTTTTTGTGCCAAAAATATTTTGGGGAATTTCAGTGGTCTAGGATGCGACTTAATGCCCCTTTCAGGCTGCAAATCTGTTTGGGACATTCAGAGCTCTCTAACACTGTTTTTGGGCCACCAACATTTTCTGGACTTTAGGGGGTCTAGGATGCCTGTAAACCCCTTTTTTGGTCCTTCAAAGTTTTCAACATTTTTGCAGGCCTAAAATGCATGTTAAGGCCTTTTTTGGGCTGCTAACATATTCTGAGCTTCAGGGGTGTAGGATGCATTTTTCGTGCAAAAAATATTTTTGGGAATTTCAGTGGTCTAGGATGCGGGTTAATGCCCCTTTCAGGCTGCAAATGTTTTTGGGACATTCAGGACTCTCTGACACCATTTTTGGGCCACCAACATTTTCTGGACTTTAGGGGGTCTAGGATGCCTGTAAACCCCTTTTTGGTCCTTCAAAGTTTTCAACATTTTTGCAGGCCTAAAATGCATTTTAAGCCTTTTTTGGGCTGCTAACATATTCTGAGCTTTCAGGGGTGTAGGATGCATTTTTCGTGCCAAAAATATTTTTGGGAATTTCATTGGTCTAGGATGCCGGTTAATGCCCCTTTCAGGCTGCAAATGTTTTTGGGACATTCAGAGCTCTCTGACACCATTTTTGGGCCACCAACATTTTCTGGACTTTAGGGGGTCTAGGATGCCTGTAAACCCCTTTTTTGGTCCTTCAAAGTTTTCAATATTTTTGCAGGCCTAAAATGCATGTTAAGGCCTTTTTTGGGCTGCTAACATATTCTGAGCTTCAGGGGTGTAGGATGCAGTTTTCATGCCAAACATATTTTTGGGAATTTCAGTGGTCTAGGATGCGGGTTAATGCCCCTTTCAGGCTGCACATGTTTTTGGGACATTCAGAGCTCTCTGACACAGATTTTGGCCCACCAACATTTTCTGGACTTTAGGGGGTCTAGGATGCCTGTAACCCCTTTTTTGGGCCTCCAAAGTTTTCAACATTTTTGCAGGCCTAAAATGCATGTTAAGGCCTTTTTTGGGCTGCTAACATTTTCAGAACTTTCAGGGGTGTAGGATGAATTTTTCCTGCCAAAAATATTTTTGGGAATTTCAGTGGTCTAGGATGCGGGTTAATGCCCCTTTCAGGCTGCAAATGTTTTTGGGACATTCAGGACTCTCTGACACCATTTTTGGGCCACCAACATTTTCTGGACCTTAGGGTGTCTAGGATGCCTGTAAACCCCTTTTTTGGTCCTTCAAAGTTTTCAACATTTTTGCAAAAATTCATTTTAAGGCCTTTTTTGGGCCTCCAAAGTTTTCAACATTTTTGCAGGCTTAAAATGCATTTTAAGGCCTTTTTTGGGCTGCTAACATATTCTGAGCCTTAGGGGTGTAGGATGCATTTTTCGTGCAAAAAATATTTTTGGGAATTTCAGTGGTCTATGATGCTGGTTAATGCCCCTTTCAGGCTGCAAATGTTTTTGGGAATTTAGGGCTCTCTGACACCATTTTTGAGCCACAATCATTTTCTGGACTTTAGGGGTTCTAGGATGCCTGTAACCCCTTTTTTGGGCCTCCAAAGTTTTCAACATTTTTGCAGGCCTAAAATGCATTTTAAGGCCTTTTTTGGGCTGCTAACATATTCTGAGCTTTCAGGGGTGTAGGATGAATTTTTCCTGCCAAAAATATTTTTGGGAAATTTCAGTGGTCTAGGATGCGGCTTAATGCCCCTTTCAGGCTGCAAATGTTTTTGGGACATTCAGAGCTCTCTGACACCGATTTTGGCCCACTAACATTTTCTGGACTTTAGGGGGTCTGGGATGCCTCTAAACCCCTTTTTTCCACCGCCAAAGTTTTCTACATTTTTGCAGGCCTAAGATGCACTTTAAGGCATTTTTGAACTGCCAACATTTTCTGATCTTTCAGGGTTGTAGGATGCATTTTTTGTGCCAAAAATATTTTGGGGAATTTCAGTGGTCTAGGATGCGACTTAATGCCCCTTTCAGGCTGCAAATCTGTTTGGGACATTCAGAGCTCTCTAACACTGTTTTTGGGCCACCAACATTTTCTGGACTTTAGGGGGTCTAGGATGCCTGTAAACCCCTTTTTTGGTCCTTCAAAGTTTTCAACATTTTTGCAGGCCTAAAATGCATGTTAAGGCCTTTTTTGGGCTGCTAACATATTCTGAGCTTCAGGGGTGTAGGATGCATTTTTCGTGCAAAAAATATTTTTGGGAATTTCAGTGGTCTAGGATGCGGGTTAATGCCCCTTTCAGGCTGCAAATGTTTTTGGGACATTCAGGACTCTCTGACACCATTTTTGGGCCACCAACATTTTCTGGACTTTAGGGGGTCTAGGATGCCTGTAAACCCCTTTTTGGTCCTTCAAAGTTTTCAACATTTTTGCAGGCCTAAAATGCATTTTAAGCCTTTTTTGGGCTGCTAACATATTCTGAGCTTTCAGGGGTGTAGGATGCATTTTTCGTGCCAAAAATATTTTTGGGAATTTCATTGGTCTAGGATGCCGGTTAATGCCCCTTTCAGGCTGCAAATGTTTTTGGGACATTCAGAGCTCTCTGACACAGATTTTGGGCCACCAACATTTTCTGGACTTTAGGGGGTCTAGGATGCCTCTAAACCCCTTTTTTCGAAATCCAAAGTTTTCAACATTTTTGCAAGCCTAAGATGTACTTTAATGCATTTTTGGGCTGCTAACATTTTCAGAACTTTCAGGGGGGTAGTATGCATTTTTTGTGCCAAAAATATTTTTGGGAATTTCAGTGGTCTAGGATGCGGCTTAATGCCCGTTTCACTCTGCAAATGTTTTTGGGACATTCAGGGCTCTCTGACACCATTTTTGGGCCACCAACATTTTCTGGACTTTAGGGGGTCTAGGATGCCTGTAAACCCCTTTTTTGGTCCTTCAAAGTTTTCAATATTTTTGCAGGCCTAAAATGCATGTTAAGGCCTTTTTTGGGCTGCTAACATATTCTGAGCTTCAGGGGTGTAGGATGCAGTTTTCATGCCAAACATATTTTTGGGAATTTCAGTGGTCTAGGATGCGGGTTAATGCCCCTTTCAGGCTGCACATGTTTTTGGGACATTCAGAGCTCTCTGACACAGATTTTGGCCCACCAACATTTTCTGGACTTTAGGGGGTCTAGGATGCCTGTAACCCCTTTTTTGGGCATCCAAAGTTTTCAACATTTTTGCAGGCCTAAAATGCATGTTAAGGCCTTTTTTGGGCTGCTAACATTTTCAGAACTTTCAGGGGTGTAGGATGAATTTTTCCTGCCAAAAATATTTTTGGGAATTTCAGTGGTCTAGGATGCGGGTTAATGCCCCTTTCAGGCTGCAAATGTTTTTGGGACATTCAGGACTCTCTGACACCATTTTTGGGCCACCAACATTTTCTGGACCTTAGGGTGTCTAGGATGCCTGTAAACCCCTTTTTTGGTCCTTCAAAGTTTTCAACATTTTTGCAAAAATTCATTTTAAGGCCTTTTTTGGGCTGCTAACATATTCTGAGCTTTCAGGGGTGTAGGATGCATTTTTCATGCCAAAAATATTTTTGGGAATTTCAGTGGTCTAGGATGCGGGTTAATGCCTGTTTCACTCTGCAAATGTTTTTGGGGCATTCAGAGCTCTCTGACACAGATTTTCGCCCACCAACATTTTCTGGACTTAAGGGGTCTAGGATGCCTGTAAACCCCTTTTTTGGGCCTCCAAAGTTTTCAACATTTTTGCAGGCTTAAAATGCATTTTAAGGCCTTTTTTGGGCTGCTAACATATTCTGAGCCTTAGGGGTGTAGGATGCATTTTTCGTGCAAAAAATATTTTTGGGAATTTCAGTGGTCTAGGATGCTGGTTAATGCCCCTTTCAGGCTGCAAATGTTTTTGGGAATTTAGGGCTCTCTGACACCATTTTTGAGCCACAATCATTTTCTGGACTTTAGGGGGTCTAGGATGCCTGTAACCCCTTTTTTGGGCCTCCAAAGTTTTCAACATTTTTGCAGGCCTAAAATGCATTTTAAGGCCTTTTTTGGGCTGCTAACATATTCTGAGCTTTCAGGGGTGTAGGGTGAATTTTTCCTGCCAAAAATATTTTTGGGAAATTTCAGTGGTCTAGGATGCGGCTTAATGCCCCTTTCAGGCTGCAAATGTTTTTGGGACATTCAGAGCTCTCTGACACCGATTTTGGCCCACTAACATTTTCTGGACTTTAGGGGGTCTGGGATGCCTCTAAACCCCTTTTTTCCACCGCCAAAGTTTTCTACATTTTTGCAGGCCTAAGATGCACTTTAAGGCATTTTTGAACTGCCAACATTTTCTGATCTTTCAGGGTTGTAGGATGCATTTTTTGTGCCAAAAATATTTTGGGGAATTTCAGTGGTCTAGGATGCGACTTAATGCCCCTTTCAGGCTGCAAATCTGTTTGGGACATTCAGAGCTCTCTAACACTGTTTTTGGGCCACCAACATTTTCTGGACTTTAGGGGGTCTAGGATGCCTGTAAACCCCTTTTTTGGTCCTTCAAAGTTTTCAACATTTTTGCAGGCCTAAAATGCATGTTAAGGCCTTTTTTGGGCTGCTAACATATTCTGAGCTTCAGGGGTGTAGGATGCATTTTTCGTGCAAAAAATATTTTTGGGAATTTCAGTGGTCTAGGATGCGGGTTAATGCCCCTTTCAGGCTGCAAATGTTTTTGGGACATTCAGGACTCTCTGACACCATTTTTGGGCCACCAACATTTTCTGGACTTTAGGGGGTCTAGGATGCCTGTAAACCCCTTTTTTGGTCCTTCAAAGTTTTCAACATTTTTGCAGGCCTAAAATGCATTTTAAGCCTTTTTTGGGCTGCTAACATATTCTGAGCTTTCAGGGGTGTAGGATGCATTTTTCGTGCCAAAAATATTTTTGGGAATTTCATTGGTCTAGGATGCCGGTTAATGCCCCTTTCAGGCTGCAAATGTTTTTGGGACATTCAGAGCTCTCTGACACAGATTTTGGGCCACCAACATTTTCTGGACTTTAGGGGGTCTAGGATGCCTCTAAACCCCTTTTTTCGAAATCCAAAGTTTTCAACATTTTTGCAAGCCTAAGATGCACTTTAAGGCATTTTTGGGCTGCTAACATTTTCAGAACTTTCAGGGGGGTAGTATGCATTTTTTGTGCCAAAAATATTTTTGGGAATTTCAGTGGTCTAGGATGCGGCTTAATGCCCGTTTCACTCTGCAAATGTTTTTGGTACATTCAGGGCTCTCTGACACCATTTTTGGGCCACCAACATTTTCTGGACTTTAGGGGGTCTAGGATGCCTGTAAACCCCTTTTTTGGTCCTTCAAAGTTTTCAATATTTTTGCAGGCCTAAAATGCATGTTAAGGCCTTTTTTGGGCTGCTAACATATTCTGAGCTTCAGGGGTGTAGGATGCAGTTTTCATGCCAAACATATTTTTGGGAATTTCAGTGGTCTAGGATGCTGGTTAATGCCCGTTTCACTCTGCAAATGATTTTTGGGCATTCAGAGCTCTCTGACACAGATTCTGGCCCACCAACATTTTCTGGACTTAAGGGGGTCTAGGATGCCTGTAAACCCCTTTTTTGGACCTTCAAAGTTTTAACATTTTTGTAGGCTTAAGATGCATTTTAAGTCCTTTTTTTGAGATGCCAACATTTTCTGATCTTTCAGGGTTGTAGGATGCATTTTTTGTGCCAAAAATATTTTTGAGAATTTCAGTGGTCTGGGATGTGGGTTAGTGCCACTTTCAGGCTGCAAATCTGTTTGGGACATTCAGAGCTCTCTGACACTGTTTTTGGGCCACAAACATTTTCTGGACTTTCGGGGGTCTAGGATGCCTGTAAACCCCATTTTTGGGCCTCCAAAGTTTTCAACATTTTTGCAGGCGTAAAATGCATTTTAAGGACGTTTTTGGGCTGCTAACATATTCTGAGCTTCAGGGGTATAGGTTGCATTTTTCGTGCCAAAAATATTTTTGGGAGTTTCAGTGGTCTAGGATGCGGGTTAATGCCCCTTTCAGGCTGAAAATGTTTTGGGACATTTCAGAGCTCTCTGACACAGATTTTGGCCCACCAACATTTTCTGGACTTTAGGGGGTCTAGGATGCCTCTAAACCCCCTTTTTCCACCTCCAAAGTTCTCTACATTTTTGCAGGCCTAAGATGCACTTTTAGGCCTTTTTTGGGCTGCTAACATTTTCAGAACTTTCAGGGGTGTAGTATGCATTTTTTGTGCCAAAAATATTTTTGGGAATTTCAGTGGTCTAGGATGCCGGTTAATGCCCCTTTCAGGCTGCAAATATTTTTGGGACATTCAGGGCTCTCTGACACCATTTTTGGGCCACCAACATTTTCTGGACTTTAGGGGGTCTAGGATGCCTGTAAACCCCTTTTTTGGTCCGTCAAAGTTTTCAACATTTTTGCAGGCCTAAAATGCATTTTAAGACCTTTTTTGGGCTGCTAACATATTCTGAGCTTCATGGGAGTAGGATGCATTTTTCGTGCCAAAAATATTTTTGGGAATTTCAGTGGTCTAGGATGCGGGTTAATGCTCCTTTCAGGCTGCAAATGTTTTTGGGACATTCAGGACTCTCTGACACCATTTTTGGGCCACCAACATTTTCTGGACTTTAGGGGGCTAGGATGCCTGTAACCCCTTTTTTGGTCCTTCAAAGTTTTCAACATTTTTGCAGGCCTAAAATGCATTTTAAGCCTTTTTTGGGCTGCTAACATATTCTGAGCTTTCAGGGGTGTAGGATGCATTTTTCGTGCCAAAAATAATTTTTGGGAATTTCATTGGTCTAGGATGCCGGTTAATGCCCCTTTCAGGCTGCAAATGTTTTTGGGACATTCAGAGCTCTCTGACACAGATTTTGGCCCACCAACATTTTCTGGACTTTAGGGGGTCTAGGATGCCTCTAAACCCCTTTTTTCTACCTCCAAAGTTTTCAACATTTTTGCAAGCCTAAGATGCACTTTAAGGCATTTTTGGGCTGCTAACATTTTCAGAACTTTCAGGGGGGTAGTATGCATTTTTTGTGCCAAAAATATTTTTGGGAATTTCAGTGGTCTAGGATGCGGCTTAATGCCCGTTTCACTCTGCAAATGTTTTTGGGACATTCAGGGCTCTCTGACACCATTTTTGGGCCACCAACATTTTCTGGACTTTAGGGGGTCTAGGATGCCTGTAAACCCCTTTTTTGGTCCTTCAAAGTTTTCAACATTTTTGCAGGCCTAAAATGCATTTTAAGGCCTTTTTTTGAGATGCCAACATTTTCTGATCTTTCAGGGTTGTAGGATGCATTTTTTGTGCCAAAAATATTTTTAGGAATTTCAGTGGTCTGGGATGTGGGTTAGTGCCACTTTCAGGCTGCACATGTTTTTGGGACATTCAGAGCTCTCTGACACTGTTTTTGGGCCACAAACATTTTCTGGACTTTAGGGGGTCTAGGATGCCTGTAAACCCCTTTTTTGGGCCTCCAAAGTTTTCAACATTTTTGCAGGCATAAAATGCATTTTAAGGCCTTTTTTGGGCTGCTAACATATTCTGAGCTTCAAGGGTATAGGTTGCATTTTTCGTGCCAAAAATATTTTTGGGAGTTTCAGTGGTCTAGGATGCGGGTTAATGCCCCTTTCAGGCTTCAAATGTTTTGGGACATTCAGAGCTCTCTGACACAGATTTTGGCCCACCAACATTTTCTGGACTTTAGGGGGTCTAGGATGCCTGTAAACCCCTTTTTTGGTCCTTCAAAGTTTTCAACATTTTTGCAGGCCTAAAATGCATTTTAAGGCATTTTTGGGCTGCTAACATTTTCAGAACTTTCAGGGGTGTAGTATGCATTTTTTGTGCCAAAAATATTTTTGGGGATTTCAGTCGTCTAGGATGCGTGTTAATGCCCGTTTCACTCTGCAAATGTTTTTGGGACATTCAGGGCTCTCTGACACCATTTTTGGGCCACCAACATTTTCTGGACTTTAGGGGGTCTAGGATGCCTGTAAACCCCTTTTTTGGTCCTTCAAAGTTTTCTACATTTTTGCAGGCCTAAGATGCACTTTAAGGCCTTTTTTGGGCTGCTAACATATTCTGAGCTTCATGGGTGTAGTATTCATTTTTTGTGCCAAAAATATTTTTGGGAATGTCAGAGGTCTAGGATGCGGGTTAATGCCCGTTTCACTCTGCAAATGTTTTTGGGACATTCAGAGCTCTCTGACACAGATTTTGGCCCACCAACATTTTCTGGACTTTCGGGGGTCTAGGATGCCTGTAAACCCCTTTTTTCGGCCTCCAAAGTTTTCAACATTTGTGCAGGCCTAAGAAGCATTTTAAGTCCTTTTTTTGAGCTGCCAACATTTTCTGATCTTTCAGGGTTGTAGGATGCATTTTTTGTGCCAAAAATATTTTGGGGAATTTCAGTGGTCTAGGATGCGGGTTAATGCCTGTTTCACTCTGCAAATGTTTTTGGGGCATTCAGAGCTCCCTGACACAGATTTTGGCCCACCAACATTTTCTGGACTTAAGGGGGTCTAGGATGCCTGTAAACCCCTTTTTTGGACCTTCAAAGTTTTCAACATTTTTGTAGGCTTAAGATGCATTTTAAGTCTTTTTTTTTTAGATGCCAACATTTTCTGATCTTTCAGGGTTGTAGGATGCATTTTTTGTGCCAAAAATATTTTTAGGAATTTCAGTGGTCTGGGATGTGGGTTAGTGCCACTTTCAGGCTGCAAATGTTTTTGGGACATTCAGAGCTCTCTGACACCGATTTTGGCCCACCAACATTTTCTGGACTTTAGGGGGTCTAGGATGCCTGTAAACCCCTTTTTTCGGCCTCCAAAGTGTTCAACATTTGTGCAGGCCTAAGAAGCATTTTAAGTCCTTTTTTTGAGCTGCCAACATTTTCTGATCTTTCAGGGTTGTAGGATGCATTTTTTGTGGCAAAAATATTTTTGGGAATTTCAGTGGTCTAGGATGCGTGTTAATGCCCGTTTCACTCTGCAAATGTTTTTGGGACATTCAGGGCTCTCTGACACCATTTTTGGGCCACCAACATTTTCTGGACTTTAGGGGGTCTAGGATGCCTGTAAACCCCTTTTTTGGTCCGTCAAAGTTTTCAACATGTTTGCAGGCCTAAAATGCATTTTAAGGCCTTTTTTGGGCTGCTAACATATTCTGAGCTTCATGGGTGTAGGATGCATTTTTCGTGCCAAAAATATTTTTGGGAATTTCAGTGGTCTAGGATGCGGGTTAATGCCGCTTTGAGGCTGCAAATGTTTTTGGGACATTCAGAGCTCTCTGACACAGATTTTGGCCCACCAACATTTTCTGGACTTTAGGGGGTCTAGGATGCCTCTAAACCCCTTTTTTCGGCCTCCAAAGTTTTCAACATTTTTGCAGGCCTAAAATCCATTTTAAGGCATTTTTGGGCTGCTAACATTTTCAGAACTTTCAGGGGTGTAGTATGCATTTTTTGTGCCAAAAATATTTTTGGGAATTTCAGTGGTCTAGGATGCGGGTTAATGCCCCTTTGAGGCTGCAAATATTTTTGGGACATTCAGGGCTCTCTGACACCATTTTCTGGGCCACAACCATTTTCTGGACTTTAGGGGGTCTAGGATGCCCCTAAACCCCTTTTTTCCACCTCCAAAGTTTTCTACATTTTTGCAGGCCTAAGATGCACTTTAAGGCCTTTTTTGGGCTGCTAACATATTCTGAGCTTCATGGGTGTAGTATTCATTTTTTTGTGCCAAAAATATTTTTGGAAATGTCAGAGGTCTAGGATGCGGGTTAATGCCCGTTTCACTCTGCAAATGTTTTTGGGACATTCAGGGCTCTCTGACACAGATTTTGGCCCACCAACATTTTCTGGACTTAAGGGGGTCTAGGATGCCTGTAAACCCCTTTTTTGGACCTTCAAAGTTTTCAACATTTTTGTAGGCTTAAGATGCATTTTAAGTCCTTTTTTTCAGATGCCAACATTTTCTGATCTTTCAGGGTTGTAGGATGCATTTTTTGTGCCAAAAATATTTTTAGGAATTTCAGTGGTCTGGGATGTGGGTTAGTGCCACTTTCAGGCTGCAAATGTTTTTGGGACATTCAGAGCTCTCTGACACCGATTTTGGCCCACCAACATTTTCTGGACTTTAGGGGGTCTAGGATGCCTGTAAACCCCTTTTTTCGGCCTCCAAAGTGTTCAACATTTGTGCAGGCCTAAGAAGCATTTTAAGTCCTTTTTTTGAGCTGCCAACATTTTCTGATCTTTCAGGGTTGTAGGATGCATTTTTTGTGGCAAAAATATTTTTGGGAATTTCAGTGGTCTAGGATGCGTGTTAATGCCCGTTTCACTCTGCAAATGTTTTTGGGACATTCAGGGCTCTCTGACACCATTTTTGGGCCACCAACATTTTCTGGACTTTAGGGGGTCTAGGATGCCTGTAAACCCCTTTTTTGGTCCGTCAAAGTTTTCAACATGTTTGCAGGCCTAAAATGCATTTTAAGGCCTTTTTTGGGCTGCTAACATATTCTGAGCTTCATGGGTGTAGGATGCATTTTTCGTGCCAAAAATATTTTTGGGAATTTCAGTGGTCTAGGATGCGGGTTAATGCCGCTTTGAGGCTGCAAATGTTTTTGGGACATTCAGAGCTCTCTGACACAGATTTTGGCCCACCAACATTTTCTGGACTTTAGGGGGTCTAGGATGCCTCTAAACCCCTTTTTTCGGCCTCCAAAGTTTTCAACATTTTTGCAGGCCTAAAATCCATTTTAAGGCATTTTTGGGCTGCTAACATTTTCAGAACTTTCAGGGGTGTAGTATGCATTTTTTGTGCCAAAAATATTTTTGGGAATTTCAGTGGTCTAGGATGCGGGTTAATGCCCCTTTGAGGCTGCAAATATTTTTGGGACATTCAGGGCTCTCTGACACCATTTTCTGGGCCACAACCATTTTCTGGACTTTAGGGGGTCTAGGATGCCCCTAAACCCCTTTTTTCCACCTCCAAAGTTTTCTACATTTTTGCAGGCCTAAGATGCACTTTAAGGCCTTTTTTGGGCTGCTAACATATTCTGAGCTTCATGGGTGTAGTATTCATTTTTTTGTGCCAAAAATATTTTTGGAAATGTCAGAGGTCTAGGATGCGGGTTAATGCCCGTTTCACTCTGCAAATGTTTTTGGGACATTCAGGGCTCTCTGACACAGATTTTGGCCCACCAACATTTTCTGGACTTAAGGGGGTCTAGGATGCCTGTAAACCCCTTTTTTGGACCTTCAAAGTTTTCAACATTTTTGTAGGCTTAAGATGCATTTTAAGTCCTTTTTTTCAGATGCCAACATTTTCTGATCTTTCAGGGTTGTAGGATGCATTTTTTGTGCCAAAAATATTTTTGGGAATTTCAGTGGTCTGGGATGTGGGTTAGTGCCACTTTCAGGCTGCAAATGTTTTTGGGACATTCAGAGCTCTCTGACACAGATTTTGGCCCACCAACATTTTCTGGACTTTAGGGGGTCTAGGATGCCTCTAAACCCCTTTTTTCGGCCTCCAAAGTTTTCAACATTTTTGCAGGCCTAAAATCCATTTTAAGGCATTTTTGGGCTGCTAACATTTTCAGAACTTTCAGGGGTGTAGTATGCATTTTTTGTGCCAGAAATATTTTTGGGAATTTCAGTGGTCTAGGATGCGGGTTAATGCCCCTTTCAGGCTGCAAATGTTTTTGGGACATTCAGGGCTCTCTGACACCATTTTTGGGCCACAACCATTTTCTGGACTTTAGGTGGTCTAGGATGCCTGTAAACCCCTTTTTTGGTCCTTCAAAGTTTTCAACATTTTTGCAGGCCTAAAATGCATTTTAAGGCCTTTTTTTTGAGATGCCAACATTTTCTGATCTTTCAGGGTTGTAGGATGCATTTTTCGTGCCAAAAATATTTTTGGGAATTTCAGTGGTCTAGGATGCGGGTTAATGCCCCTTTGAGGCTGCAAATATTTTTGGGACATTCAGGGCTCTCTGACACCATTTTCTGGGCCACAACCATTTTCTGGACTTTAGGGGGTCTAGGATGCCCCTAAACCCCTTTTTTCCACCTCCAAAGTTTTCTACATTTTTGCAGGCCTAAGATGCACTTTAAGGCCTTTTTTGGGCTGCTAACATATTCTGAGCTTCATGGGTGTAGTATTCATTTTTTGTGCCAAAAATATTTTTGGAAATGTCAGAGGTCTAGGATGCGGGTTAATGCCCGTTTCACTCTGCAAATGTTTTTGGGACATTCAGGGCTCTCTGACACAGATTTTGGCCCACCAACATTTTCTGGACTTAAGGGGGTCTAGGATGCCTGTAAACCCCTTTTTTGGACCTTCAAAGTTTTCAACATTTTTGTAGGCTTAAGATGCATTTTAAGTCCTTTTATTCAGATGCCAACATTTTCTGATCTTTCAGGGTTGTAGGATGCATTTTTTGTGCCAAAAATATTTTTGGGAATTTCAGTGGTCTGGGATGTGGGTTAGTGCCACTTTCAGGCTGCAAATGTTTTTGGGACATTCAGAGCTCTCTGACACCGATTTTGGCCCACCAACATCTTCTGGACTTTCGGGGGTCTAGGATGCCTGTAAACCCCTTTTTTCGGCCTCCAAAGTTTTCAACATTTGTGCAGGCCTAAGAAGCATTTTAAGTCCTTTTTTTGAGCTGCCAACATTTTCTGATCTTTCAGGGTTCTAGGATGCATTTTTTGTGCCAAAAATATTTTGGGGAATTTCAGTGGTCTAGGATGCGACTTAATGCCCCTTTCAGGCTGCAAATCTGTTTGGGACATTCAGAGCTCTCTGACACAGATTTTGGTCCACCAACATTTTCTGGACTTTAGGGGGTCTAGGATGCCTCTAAATCCCTTTTTTCCACCTCCAAAGTTTTCTACATTTTTGCAGGCCTAAGATGCACTTTAAGGCCTTTTTTGGGCTGCTAAAATTTTCAGAACTTTCAGGGGTGTAGTATGCATTTTTTGTGCCAAAAATATTTTTGGGAATTTCAGTAGTCTAGGATGCCGGTTAATGCCCGTTTCACACTGTAAATGTTTTTGGAACATTCAGGGCTCTCTGGCACCATTTTTGGGCCACCACCATTTTCTGGATTTAGTGGGTCTAGGATGCCTGTTAACCCCTTTTTTGGTCCTTCAAAGTTTTCAACATTTTTGCAGGCCTAAAATGCATTTTAAGGCCTTAATTGGGCTGCTAACATATTCTGAGCTTCACGGGTATAGGTTGCATTTTTCATGCCAAAAATATTTTGGGGAATTTCAGTGGTCTAGGATGCGGCTTAATGCCCCTTTCAGGCTGCAAATATTTTTGGGACATTCCGGGCTCTCTGACACCATTTTTGGGCCACCAACATTTTCTGGACTTTAGGGGGTCTAGGATGCCTGTAAACCCCTTTTTTGGTCCTTCAAAGTTTTCAATATTTTTGCAGGCCTAAAATGCATGTTAAGTCCTTTTTTGGGCTGCTAACATATTCTGAGCTTCAGGGGTATAGGCTGCATTTTTCATGCCAAAAATATCTTGGGGAATTTCAGTGGTCTAGGATGCGGCTTAATGCCCCTTTCAGGCTGCAAATGTTTTTGGGACATTCAGAGCTCTCTGACACTGATTTTGGCCCACCAACATTTTCTGGACTTCAGGGGGTCTAGGATGCCTGTAAACCCCTTTTTTGGGCCTCCAAAGTTTTCAACATTTTTGCAGGCCTAAAATGCATTTTAAGGCCTT
The DNA here is from genome assembly GCF_040938575.1 of Ambystoma mexicanum. NCBI lineage: Eukaryota > Metazoa > Chordata > Amphibia > Caudata > Ambystomatidae > Ambystoma > Ambystoma mexicanum. The sequence continues at coordinate 730,434,316 of NC_090939.1, read as the reverse complement.
TTTTGGGCTACTAACATATTCTGAGCTTTCAGGGGTGTAGGATGCATTTTTCGTGCCAAAAATATTTTTGGGAATTTCAGTGGTCTAGGATGCGGGTTAATGCGCCTTTCAGGCTGCAAATGTTTTTGGGACATTCAGGGCTCTCTGACACCATTTTTGGGCCACCAACATTTTCTGGACTTTAGGTGGTCTAGGATGCCTGTAAACCCCTTTTTTGGTCCTTCAAAGTTTTCAATATTTTTGCTGGCCTAAAATGCATGTTAAGGCCTTTTTTGGGCTGCTATCATATTCTGAGCTTCAGGGGTGTAGGATGCATTTTTTGTGCCAAAAATATTTTGGGGAATTTCAGTGGTCTAGGATGCGGCTTAATGCCCCTTTCAGGCTGCAAATGTTTTGGGACATTCAGAGCTCTCTGACATAGATTTTGGGACACCAACATTTTCTGGACTTTAGGGGGTCTAGGATGCCTGTAAACCCCTTTTTTGGTCCTTCAAAGTTTTCAACATTTTTGCAGGCCTAAAATGCATTTTAAGGCATTTTTGGGCTGCTAACATTTTCAGAACTTTCAGGGGTGTAGTATGCATTTTTTGTGCCAAAAATATTTTTGGGCATTTCAGTGGTCTAGGATGCGGGTTAATGCCCCTTTCAGGCTGCAAATGGTTTTGGGACATTCAAGGCTCTCTGACACCATTTTTGGGCCACCAACATTTTCTGGACTTTAGGGGGTCTAGGATGCCTGTAAACCCCTTTTTTGGTCCTTCAAAGTTTTCAACATTTTTGCAGGCCTAAAATGCATTTTAAGGCCTTTTTTGGGCTGCTAACATATTCTGAGCTTCAAGGGAGTAGGATGCATTTTTCGTGCCAAAAATATTTTGGGGAATTTCAGTGGTCTAGGATGCGGCTTAATGCCCCTTTCAGGCTGCAAATGTTTTGGGACATTCAGAGGTCTCTGACACAGATTTTGGCCCACCAACATTTTCTGTACTTTAGGTGGTCTAGGATGCCTCTAAACCCCTTTTTTCCACCTCCAAAGTTTTCTACATTTTTGCAGGCCTAAGATGCACTTTAAGGCCTTTTTTGGGCTGCTAACATTTTCAGAACTTTCAGGGGTGTAGTATGCATTTTTTGTGCCAAAAATATTTTTGGGAATTTCAGTAGTCTAGGATGCCGGTTAATGCCCGTTTCACTCTGCAAATGTTTTTGGGACATTCAGGGCTCTCTGACACCATTTTTGGGCCACCACCATTTTCTGGACTTTAGTGGGTCGAGGATGCCTGTAAACCCCTTTTTTGGTCCTTCAAAGTTTTCAACATTTTTGCAGGCCTAAAATGCATTTTAAGGCCTTAATTGGGCTGCTAACATATTCTGAGCTTCAGGGGTATAGGTTGCATTTTTCATGCCAAAAATATTTTGGGGAATTTCAGTGGTCTAGGATGCAGCTTAATGCCCCTTTCAGGCTGCAAATGTTTTTGGGACATTCAGAGCTCTCTGACCGATTTTGGCCCACCAACTATTTCTGGACTTTAGGGGGTCTAGGATGCCTGTAAACCCCTTTTTTGGGCCTCCAAAGTTGTCAACATTTTTGCAGGCCTAAAATGCATTTTAAGGCCTTTTTTGGGCTGCTAAAATATTCTGAGCTTTCAGGGGTGTAGAATACATTTTTCGTGCCAAAAATATTTTTGGGAATTTCAGTGGTCTAGGATGCGGGTTAATGCCTCTTTCAGGCTGCAAATGTTTTTGGGACATTCAGGACTCTCTGACACCATTTTTGGGCCACCAACATTTTCTGGACTTTAGGGGGTCTAGGATGCCTGTAACCCCTTTTTTGGGCCTCCAAAGTTTTCAACATTTTTGCAGGCCTAAAATGCATTTTAAGGCCTTTTTTGGGCTGCTAACATATTCTGAGCTTCAGGGGTATAGGTTGCTTTTTTCATGCCAAAAATATCTTGGGGAATTTCAGTGGTCTAGGATGCGGCTTAATGCCCCTTTCAGGCTGCAAATTTTTTTGGGACATTCAGAGCTCTCTGACACCGATTTTGGCCCACCAACATTTTCTGGACTTTAGGGGGTCTAGGATGCCTGTAAACCCCTTTTTTGGGCCTCCAAAGTTTTCAACATTTTTGCAGGCCTAAAATGCATTTTAAGGCCTTTTTTGGGCTGCTAAAATATTCTGAGCTTTCAGGGGTGTAGAATACATTTTTCGTGCCAAAAATATTTTTGGGAATTTCAGTGGTCTAGGATGCGGGTTAATGCCTCTTTCAGGCTGCAAATGTTTTTGGGACATTCAGGACTCTCTGACACCATTTTTGGGCCACCAACATTTTCTGGACTTTAGGGGGTCTAGGATGCCTGTAACCCCTTTTTTGGGCCTCCAAAGTTTTCAACATTTTTGCAGGCCTAAAATGCATTTTAAGGCCTTTTTTGGGCTGCTAACATATTCTGAGCTTCAGGGGTATTGGTTGCTTTTTTCATGCCAAAAATATCTTGGGGAATTTCAGTGGTCTAGGATGCGGCTTAATGCCCCTTTCAGGCTGCAAATGTTTTTGGGACATTCAGAGCTCTCTGACACCGATTTTGGCCCACCAACATTTTCTGGACTTTAGGGGGTCTAGGATGCCTGTAAACCCCTTTTTTGGGCCTCCAAAGTTTTCAACATTTTTGCAGGCCTAAAATGCATTTTAAGGCCTTTTTTGGGCTGCTAACATATTCTGAGCTTTCAGGGGTGTAGGATGCATTTTTCGTGCCAAAAATATTTTTGGGAATTTCAGTGGTCTAGGATGCGGCTTAATGCCCCTTTCAGGCTGCAAATGTTTTTGGGACATTCAGGACTCTCTGACACCATTTTTGGGCCACCAACATTTTCTGGACCTTAGGGGGTCTAGGATGCCTGTAAACCCCTTTTTTGGTCCTTCAAACTTTTCAACATTTTTGCAGGCCTAAAATTCATTTTAAGGCCTTTTTTGGGCTGCTAACATATTCTGAGCTTTCAGGGGTGTAGGATGCATTTTTCATGCCAAAAATATTTTTGGGAATTTCAGTGGTCTAGGATGCGGGTTAATGCCTGTTTCACTCTGCAAATGTTTTTGGGGCATTCAGAGCTCTCTGACACAGATTTTGGCCCACCAACATTTTCTGGACTTAAGGGGGTCTAGGATGCCTGTAAACCCCTTTTTTGGACCTTCAAAGTTTTCAACATTTTTGTAGGCTTAAGATGCATTTTAAGTCCTTTTTTTGAGATGCCAACATTTTCTGATCTTTCAGGGTTGTAGGATGCATTTTTTGTGCCAAAAATATTTTTGGGAATTTCAGTGGTCTGGGATGTGGGTGAGTGCCACTTTCAGGCTGCAAATGTTTTTGGGACATTCAGAGCTCTCTGACACCGATTTTGGCCCACCAACATTTTCTGGACTTTCGGGGGTCTAGGATGCCTGTAAACCCCTTTTTTCGGCCTCCAAAGTTTTCAACATTTTTGCTGGCCTAAGAAGCATTTTAAGTCCTTTTTTTGAGCTGCCAACATTTTCTGATCTTTCAGGGTTGTAGGATGCATTTTTTGTGCCAAAAATATTTTGGGGAATTTCAGTGGTCTAGGATGCGACTTAATGCCCCTTTCAGGCTGCAAATCTGTTTGGGACATTCAGAGCTCTCTGGCACTGTTTTTGGGCCACAAACATTTTCTGGACTTTCGGGGGTCTAGGATGCCTGTAAACCCCATTTTTGGGCCTCCAAAGTTTTCAACATTTTTGCAGGCGTAAAATGCATTTTAAGGCCTTAATTGGGCTGCTAACATATTCTCTCTTCAGGGGTATAGGTTGCATTTTTCATGCCAAAAATATTTTGGGGAATTTCAGTGGTCTAGGATGCCGGTTAATGCCTGTTTCACTTTGCAAATGTTTTTGGGACATTCAGGGCTCTCTGACACCATTTTTGGGCCACCACCATTTTCTGGACTTTAGTGGGTCTAGGATGCCTGTAAACCCCTTTTTTGGTCCTTCAAAGTTTTCAACATTTTTGCAGGCCTAAAATGCATTTTAAGGCCTTAATTGGGCTGCTAACATATTCTCTCTTCAGGGGTATAGTTTCATTTTTCATGCCAAAAATATTTTGGGGAATTTCAGTGGTCTAGGATGCGGCTTAATGCCCCTTTCAGGCTGCCAATGTTTTTGGGACATACAGAGCTCTCTGAAAGATTTTGGCCCACCAACATTTTCTGGACTTTAGGGGGTCTAGGATGCCTTTAAAGCCCTTTTCTGGGCCTCCAAAGTTTTCAACATTTTTGCAGGCCTAAAATGCATTTGACGGCCTTTTTTGGGCTTCTAACATATTCTGAGCTTTCAGGGGTATAGGATGCATTTTTCGTGCCAAAAATATTTTTGGGAATTTCAGTGGTCTAGGATGCGGGTTAATGCCCCTTTCAGGCTGCAAATGTTTTTGGGGCATTCAGGACTCTCTGACACCATTTTTGGGCCACCAACATTTTCTGGACCTTAGGGGGTCTAGGATGCCTGTACACCCCTTTTTTGGTCCTTCAAAGTTTTCAACATTTTTGTAGGCTTAAGATGCATTTTAAGTCCTTTTTTGAGATGCCAACATTTTCTAATCTTTCAGGGTTGTAGGATGCATTTTTTGTGCCAAAAATATTTTGGGGAATTTCAGTGGTCTAGGATGCGACTTAATGCCCCTTTCAGGCTGCAAATCTGTTGGGGACATTCAGAGCTCTCTGACACTGTTTTTGGGCCACAAACATTTTCTGGACTTTAGGGGGTCTAGGGTACCTGTAAACCCCATTTTTGGGCGTCCAAAGTTTTCAACATTTTTGCAGGCGTAAAATGCATTTTAAGGACTTTTTTGGGCTGCTAACATATTCTGAGCTTCAGGAGTATTGGTTGCATTTTTCGTGCCAAAAATATTTTTTGGAGTTTCAGTGGTCTAGGATGCGGCTTAATGCCCCTTTCAGGCTGCAAATGTTTTGGGACATTCAGAGCTCTCTGACACAGATTTTGGCCCACCAGCATTTTCTGGACTTTAGGGGGTCTAGGATGCCTCTAAACCCCTTTTTTCCACCTCCAAAGTTTTCTACATTTTTGCAGGCCTAAGATGCACTTTAAGGCCTTTTTTGGGCTGCTAACATTTTCAGAACTTTCAGGGGTGTAGTATGCATTTTTTGTGCCAAAAATATTTTTAGGAATTTCAGTGGTCTAGGATGCCGGTTAATGCCTGTTTCACTCTGCAAATGTTTTTGGGACATTCAGGGCTCTCTGACACCATTTTTGGGCCACCACCATTTTCTGGACTTTAGTGGGTCTAGGATGCCTGTAAACCCCTTTTTTTGGTCCTTCAAAGTTTTCAACATTTTTGCAGGCCTAAAATGCATTTTAAGGCCTTAATTGGGCTGCTAACATATTCTCTCTTCAGGGGTATAGGTTGCATTTTTCATGCCAAAAATATTTTGGGGAATTTCAGTGGTCTAGGATGCGGCTTAATGCCCCTTTCAGGCTGCCAATGTTTTTGGGACATACAGAGCTCTCTGAAAGATTTTGGCCCACCAACATTTTCTGGACTTTAGGGGGTCTAGGATGCCTTTAAACCCCTTTTTTGGGCCTCCAAAGTTTTCAACATTTTTGCAGGCCTAAAATGCATTTGACGGCCTTTTTTGGGCTTCTAACATATTCTGAGCTTTCAGGGGTGTAGGATGCATTTTTCGTGTCAAAAATATTTTTGGGAATTTCAGTGGTCTAGGATGCGGGTTAATGCCCCTTTCAGGCTGCAAATGTTTTTGGGGCATTCAGGACTCTCTGACACCATTTTTGGGCCACCAACATTTTCTGGACCTTAGGGGGTCTAGGATGCCTGTACACCCCTTTTTTGGTCCTTCAAAGTTTTCAACATTTTTGTAGGCTTAAGATGCATTTTAAGTCCTTTTTTGAGATGCCAACATTTTCTAATCTTTCAGGGTTGTAGGATGCATTTTTTGTGCCAAAAATATTTTGGGGAATTTCAGTGGTCTAGGATGCGACTTAATGCCCCTTTCAGGCTGCAAATCTGTTTGGGACATTCAGAGCTCTCTGACACTGTTTTTGGGCCACCAACATTTTCTGGACTTTAGGGGGTCTAGGATGCCTGTAAACCCCTTTTTTGGTCCTTCAAAGTTTTCAACATTTTTGCAGGCCTAAAATGCATTTTAAGGTCTTAATTGGGCTGCTAACATATTCTGAGCTTCAGGGGTATAGGTTGCATTTTTCATGCCAAAAATATTTTGGGGAATTTCAGTGGTCTAGGATGCGGCTTACTTTCCCTTTCAGGCTGCAAATGTTTTTGGGACATTCAGAGCTCTCTGGCCGATTTTGGCCCACCAACATTTTCTGGACTTTAGGGGGTCTAGGATGCCTGTAAACCCCTTTTTTGGGCCTCCAAAGTTTTCAACATTTTTGCAGGCCTAAAATGCATTTGAAGGCCTTTTCTGGGCTGCTAACATATTCTGAGCTTTCAGGGGTGTAGGATGCATTTTTCGTGCCAAAAATATTTTTGGGAATTTCAGTGGTCTAGGATGCGGGTTAATGCCCCTTTCAGGCTGCAAATGTTTTTTCGGCATTCAGGACTCTCTGACACCATTTTTGGGCCACCAACATTTTCTGGACCTTAGGGGGTCTAGGATGCCTGTAAACCCCTTTTTTGGTCCTTCAAAGTTTTCAACATTTTTGTAGGCTTAAGATGCATTTTAAGTCCTTTTTTGAGATGCCAACATTTTCTAATCTTTCAGGGTTGTAGGATGCATTTTTTGTGCCAAAAATATTTTGGGGAATTTCAGTGGTCTAGGATGCGACTTAATGCCCCTTTCAGGCTGCAAATCTGTTTGGGACATTCAGAGCTCTCTGACACTGTTTTTGGGCCACAAACATTTTCTGGACTTTAGGGGGTCTAGGGTGCCTGTAAACCCCATTTTTGGGCCTCCAATGTTTTCAACATTTTTGCAGGCGTAAAATGCATTTTAAGGACTTTTTTGGGCTGCTAACATATTCTGAGCTTCAGGAGTATTGGTTGCATTTTTCGTGCCAAAAATATTTTTTGGAGTTTCAGTGGTCTAGGATGCGGGTTAATGCCCCTTTCAGGCTGCAAATTTTTTGGGACATTCAGAGCTCTCTGACACAGATTTTGGCCCACCAGCATTTTCTGGACTTTAGGGGGTCTAGGATGCCTCTAAACCCCTTTTTTCCACCTCCAAAGTTTTCTACATTTTTGCAGGCCTTAGATGCACTTTAAGGCCTTTTTTTGGCTGCTAACATTTTCAGAACTTTCAGGGGTGTAGTATGCATTTTTTGTGCCAAAAATATTTTTGGGAATTTCAGTAGTCTAGGATGCCGGTTAATGCCCGTTTCACTCTGCAAATGTTTTTGGGACATGCAGGGCTCTCTGACACCATTTTTGGGCCACCACCATTTTCTGGACTTTAGTGGGTCTAGGATGCCTGTAAACCCCTTTTTTGGTCCTTCAAAGTTTTCAACATTTTTGCAGGCCTAAAATGCATTTTAAGGCCTTAATTGGGCTGCTAACATATTCTGAGCTTCAGGGGTATAGGTTGCATTTTTCATGCCAAAAATATTTTGGGGAATTTCAGTGGTCTAGGATGCGGCTTAATGCCCCTTTCAGGCTGCAAATGTTTTTGGGACATTCAGAGCTCTCTGACCGATTTTGGCCCACCAACATTTTCTGGACTTTAGGGGGTCTAGGATGCCTTTAAGCCCCCTTTTTTGGGCCTCCAAAGTTTTCAACATTTTTGCAGGCCTAAAATGCATTTGAAGGCCTTTTTTGGGCTGCTAACATATTCGGAGCTTTCAGGGGTGTAGGATGCATTTTTCGTGCCAAAAATATTTTTGGGAATTTCAGTGGTCTAGGATGCGGGTTAGTGCCCCTTTCAGGCTGCAAATATTTTTGGGACATTCAGGGCTCTCTGACACCATTTTTGGGCCACCAACATTTTCTGGACTTTAGGGGGTCTAGGATGCCTGTAAGCCCCTTTTTTGGTCCTTCAAAGTTTTCAACATTTTTGCAGGCCTAAAATGCATGCTAAGGCCTTTTTTGGGCTGCTAACATATTCTGAGCTTCAGGGGTGTAGGATGCATTTTTCGTGCAAAAAATATTTTTGGGAATTTCAGTGGTCTAGGATGCGGGTTAATGCCCCTTTCAGGCAGCACATGTTTTTCGGAATTCAGGGCTCTCTGACACCATTTTTGAGCGACAATCATTTTCTGGACTCTAGGGGGTCTAGGATGCCTGTAACCCCTTTTTTGGGCCTCCAAAGTTTTCAACATTTTTGCAGGCATAAATGCATTTTAAGGCCTTTTTTGGGCTGCTAACATATTCTGAGCTTCAGGGGTATAGGTTGCATTTTTCGTGCTAAAATATTTTTTGGAGTTTCAGTGGTCTAGGATGTGGGTTAATGCCCCTTTCAGGCTGCAAATGTTTTGGGACATTCAGAGCTCTCTGACAGATTTTGGCCACCAACATTTTCTGGACTTTAGGGGGTCTAGGATGCCTGTAAACCCCTTTTTTGGTCCTTCAAAGTTTTCAACATGTTTGCAGGCCTAAAATGCATTTTAAGGCATTTTTGGGCTGCTAACATTTTCAGAACTTTCTGGGGTGTAGTATGCATTTTTTGTGCCAAAAATATTTTTGGGAATTTCAGTGGTCTAGGATGCAGGTTAATGCCCGTTTCACTCTGCAAATGTGTTTGGAGCATTCAGGGCTCTCTGACAAAATTTTTGGGCCACCAACATTTTCTGGACTTTAGGGAGTCTAGGATGCCTGTAAACCCCTTTTTTGGTCCTTCAAAGTTTTCAACATTTTGCAGGCCTGAAATGCATTTTAAGGCTTTTTTTTGCGATGCCAACATTTTCAGAACTTTCAGGGTTGTAGGATGCATTTTTTGTGCCAAAAATATTTTTAGGAATTTCAGTGGTCTGGGGTGTGGGTTAGTGCCACTTTCAGGCTACAAATGTTTTTGGGACATTCAGAGCTCTCTGACACCGATTTTGGCCCACCAACATTTTCTGGACTTTAGGGGGTCTAGGATGCCTGTAAACCCCTTTTTTCGGCCTCCAAAGTGTTCAACATTTGTGCAGGCCTAAGAAGCATTTTAAGTCCTTTTTTTGAGCTGCCAACATTTTCTGATCTTTCAGGGTTGTAGGATGCATTTTTTGTGGCAAAAATATTTTGGGGAATTTCAGTGGTCTAGGATGCGACTTAATGCCCCTTTCAGGCTGCAAATCTGTTTGGGACATTCGGAGCTCTCTGACACTGTTTTTGGGCCACAAACATTTTCTGGACTTTAGGGGGTCTAGGATGCCTGTAAGCCCCTTTTTTGGGCATCCAAAGTTTTCAACATTTTTGCAGGCATAAAATGCATTTTAAGGCCTTTTTTGGGCTGCTAACATATTCTGAGCTTCAGGGGTATAGGTTGCATTTTTTGTGCCAAAAATATTTTTGGGAATTTCAGTGGTCTAGGATGCGTGTTAATGCCCGTTTCACTCTGCAACTGTTTTTGGGACATTCAGGGCTCTCTGACACCATTTTTGGGCCACCAACATTTTCTGGACTTTAGGGGGTCTAGGATGCCTGTAAACCCCTTTTTTGGTCCTTCAAAGTTTTCAACATTTTTGCAGGCCTAAAATGCATTTTAAGGCCTTTTATGGGCTGCTTACATATTCTGAGCTTCATGGGTGTAGGATGCATTTTTCGTGCCAAAAATATTTTTGGGAATTTCAGTGGTCTAGGATGCGGGTTAATGCCCCTTTGAGGCTGCAAATGTTTTTGGGACATTCAGAGCTCTCTGACACAGATTTTGGCCCACCAACATTTTCTGGACTTTAGGGGGTCTAGGATGCCTCTAAACCCCTTTTTTCGGCCTCCAAAGTTTTCAACATTTTTGCATGCCTAAAATGCATTTTAAGGCATTTTTGGGCTGCTAACATTTTCAGAACTTTCAGGGGTGTAGTATGCATTTTTTGTTCCAAAAATATTTTTGGGAATTTCAGTGGTCTAGGATGCGGGTTAATGCCCCTTTCAGGCTGCAAATGTTTTTGGGACATTCAGGACTCTCTGACACCATTTTGGGCCACCAACATTTTCTGGACCTTAGGGGGTCTAGGATGCCTGTAAACCCCTTTTTTGGTCCTTCAAAGTTTTCAACATTTTTGCAGGCCTAAAATGCATTTTAAGGCCTTTTTTGGGCTGCTAACATATTCTGAGCTTCATGGGTGTAGGATGCATTTTTCGTGCCAAAAATATTTTTGGGAATTTCAGTGGTCTAGGATGCGGGTTAATGCCCCTTTGAAGCTGCAAATGTTTTTGGGACATTCAGGGCTCTCTGATACCATTTTTGGGCCACAACCATTTTCTGGACTTTAGGGTGTCTAGGATGCCTCTAAACCCCTTTTTTCCACCTCCAAAGTTTTCTGCATTTTTGCAGGCCTAAGATGCACTTTAAGGCCTTTTTTGGGCTGCTAACATATTCTGAGCTTCATGGGTGTAGTATTCATTTTTCATGCCAAAAATATCTTGGGGAATTTCAGTCGTCTAGGATGCGGCTTAATGCCCCTTTCAGGCTGCAAATGTTTTTGGGACATTCAGAGCTCTCTGACACCGATTTTGGCCCACCAACATTTTCTGGACTTTAGGGGGTCTATGATGCCTGTAAACCCCTTTTTTGGGCCTCCAAAGTTTTCAACATTTTTGCAGGCCTAAAATGCATTGTAAGGCCTTTTTTGGGCTGCTAACATATTCTGAGCTTTCAGGGGTGTAGGATGCATTTTTCGTGCCAAAAATATTTTTGGGAATTTCAGTGGTCTAGGATGCGGGTTAATGCCCCTTTCAGGCTGCAAATGTTTTTGGGACATTCAGGACTCTCTGACACCATTTTGGGCCACCAACATTTTCTGGACCTTAGGGGGTCTAGGATGCCTGTAAACCCCTTTTTTGGTCCTTCAAAGTTTTCAACATTTTTGCAGGCCTAAAATGCATTTTAAGGCCTTTTTTGGGCTGCTAACATATTCTGAGCTTCATGGGTGTAGGATGCATTTTTCGTGCCAAAAATATTTTTGGGAATTTCAGTGGTCTAGGATGCGGGTTAATGCCCCTTTGAAGCTGCAAATGTTTTTGGGACATTCAGGGCTCTCTGATACCATTTTTGGGCCACAACCATTTTCTGGACTTTAGGGTGTCTAGGATGCCTCTAAACCCCTTTTTTCCACCTCCAAAGTTTTCTACATTTTTGCAGGCCTAAGATGCACTTTAAGGCCTTTTTTGGGCTGCTAACATATTCTGAGCTTCATGGGTGTAGTATTCATTTTTTGTGCCAAAAATATTTTTGGGAATTTCAGTCGTCTAGGATGCGGGTTAATGCCCGTTTCACTCTGCAAATGTTTTTGGGACATTCAGTGCTCTCTGACACCATTTTTGGGCCACCAACATTTTCTGGACTTTAGGGGGTCTAGGATGCCTGTAAACCCCTTTTTTGGTCCTGCAAAGTTTTCAACATTTTTGCAGGCCTAAAATGCATTTTAAGGCCTTTTTTGGGCTGCTAACATATTCTGAGCTTCATGGGTGTAGGATGCATTTTTCGTGCCAAAAATATTTTTGGGAATTTCAGTGGTCTAGGATGTGGGTTAATGCCCCTTTGAGGCTGCAAATGTTTTTGGGACATTCAGAGCTCACTGACACAGATTTTGGCCCACCAACATTTTCTGGACTTTAGGGGGTCTAGGATGCCTGTAAACCCCTTTTTTGGTCCTTCAAAGTTTTCAACATTTTTGCAGGCCTAAAATGCATTTTAAGGCCTTTTTTGGGCTGCTAACATTTTCAGAACTTTCAGGGGTGTAGTATGCATTTTTTGTGCCAAAAATATTTTTGGGAATTTCAGTGGTCTAGGATGTGGGTTAGTGCCACTTTCAGGCTGCAAATGTTTTTGGGACATTCAGAGCTCTCTGACACCGATTTTGGCACACCAACATTTTCTGGACTTTCGGGGGTCTAGGATGCCTTTAAACCCCTTTTTTCGGCCTCCAAAGTTTTCAACATTTGTGCAGGCCTAAGAAGCATTTTAAGTCCTTTTTTTGAGCTGCCAACATTTTCTGATATTTCAGGGTTGTAGGATGCATTTTTTGTTCCAAAAATATTTTGGGGAATTTCAGTGGTCTAGGATGCGGCTTAATGCCCCTTTCAGGCTGCAAATGTTTTTGGGACATTCAGAGCTCTCTGACACCGATTTTGGCCCACCAACATTTTCTGGACTTTAGGGGGTCTAGGATGCCTGTAAACCACTTTTTTGGGCCTCCAAAGTTTTCAACATTTTTGCAGGCCTAAAATGCATTTTAAGGCCTTTTTTGGGCTGCTAACATATACTGAGCTTTCAGGGGTGTAGGATGCATTTTTCGTGCCAAAAATATTTTTGGGAATTTCAGTGGTCTAGGATGCGGGTTAATGCCCCTTTCAGGCTGCAAATGTTTTTGGGACATTCAGGACTCTCTGACACCATTTTTGAGCCACCAACATTTTCTGGACTTTAGGGGGTCTAGGATGCCTGTAAACCCCTTTTTTGGTCCTTCAAAGTTTTCAACATTTTTGCAGGCCTAAAATGCATTTTAAGCCTTTTTTGGGCTGCTAACATATTCTGAGCTTTCAGGGGTGTTGGATGCATTTTTCGTGCCAAAAATATTTTTGGGAATTTCATTGGTCTAGGATGCGGGTTAATGCCCCTTTCAGGCTGCAAATGTTTTTGGGACATTCAGAGCTCTTTGACACAGATTTTGGCCCACCAACATTTTCTGGACTTTAGGGAGGCTAGGATGCCTGTAAACCCCTTTTTTGGTCCTTCAAAGTTTTCAACATTTTTGCAGGCCTAAAATGCATTTTAAGCCTTTTTTGGGCTGCTAACATATTCTGAGCTTTCAGGGGTGTAGGATGCATTTTTCGTGCCAAAAATATTTTTGGGAATTTCAGTGGTCTAGGATGCGGGTTAATGCCCCTTTCAGGCTGCAAATGTTTTTGGGACATTCAGGACTCTCTGACACCATTTTTGAGCCACCAACGTTTTCTGGACTTTAGGGGGTCTAGGATGCCTGTAAACCCCTTTTTTGGTCCTTCAAAGTTTTCAACATTTTTGCAGGCCTAAAATGCATTTTAAGCCTTTTTTGGGCTGCTAACATATTCTGAGCTTTCAGGGGTGTAGGATGCATTTTTCGTGCCAAAAATATTTTTGGGAATTTCATTGGTCTAGGATGCGGGTTAATGCCCCTTTCAGGCTGCAAATGTTTTTGGGACATTCAGAGCTCTTTGACACAGATTTTGGCCCACCAACATTTTCTGGACTTTAGGGAGGCTAGGATGCCGCTAAACCCCTTTTTTCCACCTCCAAAGTTTTCAACATTTTTGCAAGCCTAAGATGCACTTTAAGGCATTTTTGGGCTGCTAACATTTTCAGAACTTTCAGGGGGGTAGTATGCATTTTTTGTGCCAAAAATATTTTTGGGAATTTCAGTGGTCTAGGATGCGGCTTAATGCCCGTTTCACTATGCAAATGTTTTTGGGACATTCAGGGCTCTCTGACACCATTTTTGGGCCACCAACATTTTCTGGACTTTAGGGGGTCTAGGATGCCTGTAAACCCCTTTTTTGGGCCTCCAAAGTTTTCAACATTTTTGCAGGCATAAAATGCATTTTAAGGCCTTTTTTGGGCTGCTAACATATTCTGAGCTTCAGGGGTATAGGTTGCATTTTTCGTGCAAAAATATTTTTTGGAGTTTCAGTGGTCTAGGATGCGGGTTAATGCCCCTTTTAGGCTGCAAATGTTTTGGGACATTCAGAGCTCTCTGACAGATTTTGGCCACCAACATTTTCTGGACTTTAGGGGGTCTAGGATGCCTGTAAACCCCTTTTTTGGTCCTTCAAAGTTTTCAACATGTTTGCAGGCCTAAAATGCATTTTAAGGCATTTTTGGGCTGCTAACATTTTCAGAACTTTCAGGGGTGTAGTATGCGTTTTTTGTGCCAAAAATATTTTTGGGAATTTCAGTGGTCTAGGATGCAGGTTAATGCCCGTTTCACACTGCAAATGTGTTTGGAGCATTCAGGGCTCTCTGACAAAATTTTTGGGCCACCAACATTTTCTGGACTTTAGGGAGTCTAGGATGCCTGTAAAGCCCTTTTTTGGTCCTTCAAAGTTTTCAACATTTTTGCAGGCCTAAAATGCATTTTAAGGCTTTTTTTTGAGATGCCAACATTTTCAGAACTTTCAGGGTTGTAGGATGCATTTTTTGTGCCAAAAATATTTTTAGGAATTTCAGTGGTCTGGGGTGAGGGTTAGTGCCACTTTCAGGCTGCAAATGTTTTTGGGACATTCAGAGCTCTCTGACACCGATTTTGGCCCACCAACATTTTCTGGACTTTAGGGGGTCTAGGATGCCTGTAAACCCCTTTTTTCGGCCTCCAAAGTGTTCAACATTTGTGCAGGCCTAAGAAGCATTTTAAGTCCTTTTTTTGAGCTGCCAACATTTTCTGATCTTTCAGGGTTGTAGGATGAATTTTTTGTGCCAAAAATATTTTGGGGAATTTCAGTGGTCTAGGATGCGACTTAATGCCCCTTTCAGGCTGCAAATCTGTTTGGGACATTCAGAGCTCTCTGACACTGTTTTTGGGCCACCAACATTTTCTGGACTTTAGGGGGTCTAGGATGCCTGTAAACCCCTTTTTTCCACCTCCAAAGTTTTCTATATTTTTGCAGGCCTAAGATGCACTTTAAGGCATTTTTGGGCTGCTAACATTTTCAGAACTTTCAGGGGTGTAGTATGCATTTTTTGTGCCAAAAATATTTTTGGGAATTTCAGTGGTCTAGGATGTGGGTTAATGCCCGTTTCACTCTGGAAATGTTTTTGGGGCATTCAGAGCTCTCTGACACAGATTTTGGCCCACCAACATTTTCTGGACTTTAGGGGTCTAGGATGCCTGTAAACCCCTTTTTTGGTCCTTCAAAGTTTTCAACATGTTTGCAGGCCTAAAATGCATTTTAAGGGATTTTTGGGCTGCTAACATTTTCAGAACTTTCAGGGGTGTAGTATGCATTTTTTGTGCCAAAAATATTTTTGGGAATGTCAGAGGTTTAGGATGCGGGTTAATGCCCGTTTCACTCTGCAAATGTTATTGGGACATTCAGGGCTCTCTGACACCATTTTTGGGCCACCAACATTTTCTGGACTTTAGGGGGCCTAGGATGCCTGTAACCCCTTTTTTGGGCCTCCAAGGTTTTCAACATTTTTGCAGGCCTAAAATGCATTTTAAGGCCTTTTTTGGGCTGCTAACATATTCTGAGCTTCATGGGTGTAGGATGTATTTTTCGTGCCAAAAATATTTTTGGGAATTGCAGTGGTCTAGGATGCGGGTTAATGCCCCTTTGAGGCTGCAAATGTTTTTGGGACATTCAGAGCTCTCTGACACAGATTTTGGCCCACCAACATTTTCTGGACTTTAGGGGGTCTAGGATGCCTGTAAACCCCTTTTTTGGTCCTTCAAAGTTTTCAACATTTTTGCAGGCCTAAAATGCATTTTAAGGCATTTTTGGGCTGCTAACATTTTCAGAACTTTCAGGGGTGTAGTATGCATTTTTTGTGCCAAAAATATTTTTGGGAATTTCAGTGGTCTAGGATGCGTGTTAATGCCGTTTCACTCTGCAAATGTTTTTGGGACATTCAGGGCTCTCTGACACAATTTTTGGGCCACCAACATTTTCTGGACTTTAGGGGGTCTAGGATGCCTGTAAACCCCTTTTTTGGGCCTCCAAAGTTTTCAACATTTTTGCAGGCATAAAATGCATTTTAAGGCCTTTTTTGGGCTGCTAACATATTCTGAGCTTCATGGGTGTAGGATGCATTTTTCGTGCAAAAATATTTTTTGGAGTTTCAGTGGTCTAGGATGCGGGTTAATGCCCCTTTCAGGCTGCAAATGTTTTGGGACATTCAGAGCTCTCTGACAGATTTTGGCCACCAACATTTTCTGGACTTTAGGGGGTCTAGGATGCCATTTTTGGGCTGCTAACATTTTCAGAACTTTCAGGGGTGTAGTATGCGTTTTTTGTGCCAAAAATATTTTTGGGAATTTCAGTGGTCTAGGATGCAGGTTAATGCCCGTTTCACACTGCAAATGTGTTTGGAGCATTCAGGGCTCTCTGACAAAATTTTTGGGCCACCAACATTTTCTGGACTTTAGGGAGTCTAGGATGCCTGTAAACCCCTTTTTTGGTCCTTCAAAGTTTTCAACATTTTTGCAGGCCTAAAATGCATTTTAAGGCTTTTTTTTGAGATGCCAACATTTTCAGAACTTTCAGGGTTGTAGGATGCATTTTTTGTGCCAAAAATATTTTTAGGAATTTCAGTGGTCTGGGGTGAGGGTTAGTGCCACTTTCAGGCTGCAAATGTTTTTGGGACATTCAGAGCTCTCTGACACCGATTTTGGCCCATCAACATTTTCTGGACTTTAGGGGGTCTAGGATGCCTGTAAACCCCTTTTTTCGGCCTCCAAAGTGTTCAACATTTGTGCAGGCCTAAGAAGCATTTTAAGTCCTTTTTTTGAGCTGCCAACATTTTCTGATCTTTCAGGGTTGTAGGATGCATTTTTTGTGGCAAAAATATTTTGGGGAATTTCAGTGGTCTAGGATGCGGGTTAATGCCCGTTTCAGGCTGCAAATCTGTTTGGGACATTCAGAGCTCTCTGACACTGTTTTTGGGCCACAAACATTTTCTGGACTTTAGGGGGTCTAGGATGCCTGTAAACCCCTTTTTTGGTCCTTCAAAGTTTTCAACATTTTTGCAGGCCTAAAATGCATTTTAAGGCCTTTATTGGGCTGCTAACATATTCTGAGCTTCATGGGTGTAGGATGCATTTTTCGTGCCAAAAATATTTTTGGGAATTTCAGTGGTCTAGGATGCGGGTTAATGCCCCTTTGAGGCTGCAAATGTTTTTGGGACATTCAGGGCTCTCTGACACCATTTTTGGGCCACAACCATTTTCTGGACTTAGGGGGTCTAGGATGCCTCTAAACCCCTTTTTTCCACCTCCAAAGTTTTCTGCATTTTTGCAGGCCTAAGATGCACTTTAAGGCCTCTTTTGGGCTGCTAACATATTCTGAGCTTCATTGGTGTAGGATGCATTTTTCGTGCCAAAAATATTTTTGGGAATTTCAGTGGTCTAGGATGCGGGTTAATGCCCCTTTCAGGCTGCAAATGTTTTTGGGACATTCAGGACTCTCTGACACCATTTTTGAGCCACCAACATTTTCTGGACTTTAGGGGGTCTAGGATGCCTGTAAACCCCTTTTTTGGTCCTTCAAAGTTTTCAACATTTTTGCAGGCCTAAAATGCATTTTAAGCCTTTTTTGGGCTGCTAACATATTCTGAGCTTTCAGGGGTGTAGGATGCATTTTTCGTGCCAAAAATATTTTTGGGAATTTCAGTGGTCTAGGATGCGGGTTAATGCCCCTTTCAGGCTGCAAATGTTTTTGGGACATTCAGGACTCTCTGACACCATTTTTGAGCCACCAACGTTTTCTGGACTTTAGGGGGTCTAGGATGCCTGTAAACCCCTTTTTTGGTCCTTCAAAGTTTTCAACATTTTTGCAGGCCTAAAATGCATTTTAAGCCTTTTTTGGGCTGCTAACATATTCTGAGCTTTCAGGGGTGTAGGATGCATTTTTCGTGCCAAAAATATTTTTGGGAATTTCATTGGTCTAGGATGCGGGTTAATGCCCCTTTCAGGCTGCAAATGTTTTTGGGACATTCAGAGCTCTTTGACACAGATTTTGGCCCACCAACATTTTCTGGACTTTAGGGAGGCTAGGATGCCGCTAAACCCCTTTTTTCCACCTCCAAAGTTTTCAACATTTTTGCAAGCCTAAGATGCACTTTAAGGCATTTTTGGGCTGCTAACATTTTCAGAACTTTCAGGGGGGTAGTATGCATTTTTTGTGCCAAAAATATTTTTGGGAATTTCAGTGGTCTAGGATGCGGCTTAATGCCCGTTTCACTATGCAAATGTTTTTGGGACATTCAGGGCTCTCTGACACCATTTTTGGGCCACCAACATTTTCTGGACTTTAGGGGGTCTAGGATGCCTGTAAACCCCTTTTTTGGGCCTCCAAAGTTTTCAACATTTTTGCAGGCATAAAATGCATTTTAAGGCCTTTTTTGGGCTGCTAACATATTCTGAGCTTCAGGGGTATAGGTTGCATTTTTCGTGCAAAAATATTTTTTGGAGTTTCAGTGGTCTAGGATGCGGGTTAATGCCCCTTTTAGGCTGCAAATGTTTTGGGACATTCAGAGCTCTCTGACAGATTTTGGCCACCAACATTTTCTGGACTTTAGGGGGTCTAGGATGCCTGTAAACCCCTTTTTTGGTCCTTCAAAGTTTTCAACATGTTTGCAGGCCTAAAATGCATTTTAAGGCATTTTTGGGCTGCTAACATTTTCAGAACTTTCAGGGGTGTAGTATGCGTTTTTTGTGCCAAAAATATTTTTGGGAATTTCAGTGGTCTAGGATGCAGGTTAATGCCCGTTTCACACTGCAAATGTGTTTGGAGCATTCAGGGCTCTCTGACAAAATTTTTGGGCCACCAACATTTTCTGGACTTTAGGGAGTCTAGGATGCCTGTAAAGCCCTTTTTTGGTCCTTCAAAGTTTTCAACATTTTTGCAGGCCTAAAATGCATTTTAAGGCTTTTTTTTGAGATGCCAACATTTTCAGAACTTTCAGGGTTGTAGGATGCATTTTTTGTGCCAAAAATATTTTGGGGAATTTCAGGGGTCTAGGATGCGACTTAATGCCCCTTTCAGGCTGCAAATGTTTTTGGGACATTCAGAGCTCTCTGACCGATTTTGGCCCACCAACATTTTCTGGACTTTAGGGGGTCTAGGATGCCTCTAAACCCCTTTTTTCGGCCTCCAAAGTTTTCAACATGTTTGCAGGCCTAAAATGCATTTGAAGGCCTTTTTTGGGCTGCTAACATATTCTGAGCTTCATGGGTGTAGGATGCATTTTTCGTGCCAAAAATATTTTTGGGAATTTCAGTGGTCTAGGATGCGGGTTAATGCCGCTTTGAGGCTGCAAATGTTTTGGGGACATTCAGAGCTCTCTGACACAGATTTTGGCC
The DNA here is from genome assembly GCF_040938575.1 of Ambystoma mexicanum. Classification (NCBI taxonomy): domain Eukaryota; kingdom Metazoa; phylum Chordata; class Amphibia; order Caudata; family Ambystomatidae; genus Ambystoma; species Ambystoma mexicanum. The sequence goes on along the minus strand of NC_090939.1, from coordinate 730,415,135 downwards.
CACCAACATTTTCTGGACTTTAGGGGGTCTAGGATGCCTCTAAACCCCTTTTTTCGGCCTCCAAAGTTTTCAACATGTTTGCAGGCCTAAAATGCATTTGAAGGCCTTTTTTGGGCTGCTAACATATTCTGAGCTTCATGGGTGTAGTATTCATTTTTTGTGCCAAAAATATTTTTGGGCATTTCAGTGGTCTAGAATGCGGGTTAATGCCCCTTTCAGGCTGCAAATGTTTTTGGGACATTCAAGGCTCTCTGACACCATTTTTGGCCCCACCAACATTTTCTGGAATTTAGGGGGTCTAGGATGCCTGTAAACCCCTTTTTTGGTCCTTCAAAGTTTTCAACATTTTTGCAGGCCTAAAATGCATTTTAAGGCATTTTTGGGCTGCTAACATTTTCAGAACTTTCAGGGGTGTAGTATGCATTTTTTGTGCCAAAAATATTTTTGGGCATTTCAGTGGTCTAGGATGCGGGTTAATGCCCCTTTCAGGCTGCAAATGTTTTTGGGACATTCAAGGCTCTCTGACACCATTTTTGGCCCACCAACATTTTCTGGACTTTAGGGGGTCTAGGATGCCTGTAAACCCCTTTTTTGGTCCTTCAAAGTTTTCAATATTTTTGCAGGCCTAAAATGCATGTTAAGGCCTTTCTTGGGCTGCTAACATATTCTGAGCTTCAGGGGTGTAGGATGCATTTTTCGTGCAAAAAATATTTTTTGGAAATTTCAGTGGTCTAGGATGCGGGTTAATGCCCCTTTCAGGCTGCACATGTTTTTGGGACATTCCGAGCTCTCTGACACAGATTTTGGCCCACCAACATTTTCTGGACTTTAGGGGGTCTAGGATGCCTCTAAACCCCTTTTTTGGTCCTTCAAAGTTTTCAACATTTTTGCAGGCCTAAAATGCATGTTAAGGCCTTTTTTGGGCTGCTAACATTTTCAGAACTTTCAGGGGTGTAGTATGCATTTTTTGTGCAAAAAATATTTTTGGGAATTTCAGTGGTCTAGGATGCGGGTTAATGCCCCTTTCAGGCTGCAAATGTTTTTGGGACATTCAGGACTCTCTGACACCATTTTTGGGCCACCAATATTTTCTGGACGTTAGGGGGTCTAGGATGCCTGTAAACCCCTTTTTTGGTCCTTCAAAGTTTTCAACATTTTTGCAGGCCTAAAATGCATTTTAAGGCCTTAATTGGGCTGCTAACATATTCTGAGCTTCAGGGGTATAGGTTGCATTTTTCATGCCAAAAATATTTTGGGGAATTTCAGTGGTCTAGGATGCGGCTTAATGCCCCGTTCAGGCTGCAAATGTTTTTGGGACATTCAGAGCTCTCTGACCGATTTTGGCCCACCAACATTTTCTGGACTTTAGGGGGTCTAGGATGCCTGTAAACCCCTTTTTTGGTCCTTCAAAGTTTTCAACATGTTTGCAGGCCTAAAATGCATTTTAAGGCATTTTTGGGCTGCTAACATTTTCAGAACTTTCAGGGGTGTAGTATGCGTTTTTTGTGCCAAAAATATTTTTGGGAATTTCAGTGGTCTAGGATGCAGGTTAATGCCCGTTTCACACTGCAAATGTGTTTGGAGCATTCAGGGCTCTCTGACAAAATTTTTGGGCCACCAACATTTTCTGGACTTTAGGGAGTCTAGGATGCCTGTAAAGCCCTTTTTTGGTCCTTCAAAGTTTTCAACATTTTTGCAGGCCTAAAATGCATTTTAAGGCTTTTTTTTGAGATGCCAACATTTTCAGAACTTTCAGGGTTGTAGGATGCATTTTTTGTGCCAAAAATATTTTGGGGAATTTCAGGGGTCTAGGATGCGACTTAATGCCCCTTTCAGGCTGCAAATGTTTTTGGGACATTCAGAGCTCTCTGACCGATTTTGGCCCACCAACATTTTCTGGACTTTAGGGGGTCTAGGATGCCTCTAAACCCCTTTTTTCGGCCTCCAAAGTTTTCAACATGTTTGCAGGCCTAAAATGCATTTGAAGGCCTTTTTTGGGCTGCTAACATATTCTGAGCTTCATGGGTGTAGGATGCATTTTTCGTGCCAAAAATATTTTTGGGAATTTCAGTGGTCTAGGATGCGGGTTAATGCCGCTTTGAGGCTGCAAATGTTTTGGGGACATTCAGAGCTCTCTGACACAGATTTTGGCCCACCAACATTTTCTGGACTTTAGGGGGTCTAGGATGCCTCTAAACCCCTTTTTTCGGCCTCCAAAGTTTTCAACATGTTTGCAGGCCTAAAATGCATTTGAAGGCCTTTTTTGGGCTGCTAACATATTCTGAGCTTCATGGGTGTAGTATTCATTTTTTGTGCCAAAAATATTTTTGGGCATTTCAGTGGTCTAGAATGCGGGTTAATGCCCCTTTCAGGCTGCAAATGTTTTTGGGACATTCAAGGCTCTCTGACACCATTTTTGGCCCCACCAACATTTTCTGGAATTTAGGGGGTCTAGGATGCCTGTAAACCCCTTTTTTGGTCCTTCAAAGTTTTCAACATTTTTGCAGGCCTAAAATGCATTTTAAGGCATTTTTGGGCTGCTAACATTTTCAGAACTTTCAGGGGTGTAGTATGCATTTTTTGTGCCAAAAATATTTTTGGGCATTTCAGTGGTCTAGGATGCGGGTTAATGCCCCTTTCAGGCTGCAAATGTTTTTGGGACATTCAAGGCTCTCTGACACCATTTTTGGCCCACCAACATTTTCTGGACTTTAGGGGGTCTAGGATGCCTGTAAACCCCTTTTTTGGTCCTTCAAAGTTTTCAATATTTTTGCAGGCCTAAAATGCATGTTAAGGCCTTTCTTGGGCTGCTAACATATTCTGAGCTTCAGGGGTGTAGGATGCATTTTTCGTGCAAAAAATATTTTTTGGAAATTTCAGTGGTCTAGGATGCGGGTTAATGCCCCTTTCAGGCTGCACATGTTTTTGGGACATTCCGAGCTCTCTGACACAGATTTTGGCCCACCAACATTTTCTGGACTTTAGGGGGTCTAGGATGCCTCTAAACCCCTTTTTTGGTCCTTCAAAGTTTTCAACATTTTTGCAGGCCTAAAATGCATGTTAAGGCCTTTTTTGGGCTGCTAACATTTTCAGAACTTTCAGGGGTGTAGTATGCATTTTTTGTGCAAAAAATATTTTTGGGAATTTCAGTGGTCTAGGATGCGGGTTAATGCCCCTTTCAGGCTGCAAATGTTTTTGGGACATTCAGGACTCTCTGACACCATTTTTGGGCCACCAATATTTTCTGGACGTTAGGGGGTCTAGGATGCCTGTAAACCCCTTTTTTGGTCCTTCAAAGTTTTCAACATTTTTGCAGGCCTAAAATGCATTTTAAGGCCTTAATTGGGCTGCTAACATATTCTGAGCTTCAGGGGTATAGGTTGCATTTTTCATGCCAAAAATATTTTGGGGAATTTCAGTGGTCTAGGATGCGGCTTAATGCCCCGTTCAGGCTGCAAATGTTTTTGGGACATTCAGAGCTCTCTGACCGATTTTGGCCCACCAACATTTTCTGGACTTTAGGGGGTCTAGGATGCCTGTAAACCCCTTTTTTGGTCCTTCAAAGTTTTCAACATGTTTGCAGGCCTAAAATGCATTTTAAGGCATTTTTGGGCTGCTAACATTTTCAGAACTTTCAGGGGTGTAGTATGCGTTTTTTGTGCCAAAAATATTTTTGGGAATTTCAGTGGTCTAGGATGCAGGTTAATGCCCGTTTCACACTGCAAATGTGTTTGGAGCATTCAGGGCTCTCTGACAAAATTTTTGGGCCACCAACATTTTCTGGACTTTAGGGAGTCTAGGATGCCTGTAAAGCCCTTTTTTGGTCCTTCAAAGTTTTCAACATTTTTGCAGGCCTAAAATGCATTTTAAGGCTTTTTTTTGAGATGCCAACATTTTCAGAACTTTCAGGGTTGTAGGATGCATTTTTTGTGCCAAAAATATTTTGGGGAATTTCAGGGGTCTAGGATGCGACTTAATGCCCCTTTCAGGCTGCAAATGTTTTTGGGACATTCAGAGCTCTCTGACCGATTTTGGCCCACCAACATTTTCTGGACTTTAGGGGGTCTAGGATGCCTCTAAACCCCTTTTTTCGGCCTCCAAAGTTTTCAACATGTTTGCAGGCCTAAAATGCATTAGAAGGCCTTTTTTGGGCTGCTAACATATTCTGAGCTTCATGGGTGTAGGATGCATTTTTCGTGCCAAAAATATTTTTGGGAATTTCAGTGGTCTAGGATGCGGGTTAATGCCGCTTTGAGGCTGCAAATGTTTTGGGGACATTCAGAGCTCTCTGACACAGATTTTGGCCCACCAACATTTTCTGGACTTTAGGGGGTCTAGGATGCCTCTAAACCCCTTTTTTCGGCCTCCAAAGTTTTCAACATGTTTGCAGGCCTAAAATGCATTTGAAGGCCTTTTTTGGGCTGCTAACATATTCTGAGCTTCATGGGTGTAGTATTCATTTTTTGTGCCAAAAATATTTTTGGGCATTTCAGTGGTCTAGAATGCGGGTTAATGCCCCTTTCAGGCTGCAAATGTTTTTGGGACATTCAAGGCTCTCTGACACCATTTTTGGCCCCACCAACATTTTCTGGAATTTAGGGGGTCTAGGATGCCTGTAAACCCCTTTTTTGGTCCTTCAAAGTTTTCAACATTTTTGCAGGCCTAAAATGCATTTTAAGGCATTTTTGGGCTGCTAACATTTTCAGAACTTTCAGGGGTGTAGTATGCATTTTTTGTGCCAAAAATATTTTTGGGCATTTCAGTGGTCTAGGATGCGGGTTAATGCCCCTTTCAGGCTGCAAATGTTTTTGGGACATTCAAGGCTCTCTGACACCATTTTTGGCCCACCAACATTTTCTGGACTTTAGGGGGTCTAGGATGCCTGTAAACCCCTTTTTTGGTCCTTCAAAGTTTTCAATATTTTTGCAGGCCTAAAATGCATGTTAAGGCCTTTCTTGGGCTGCTAACATATTCTGAGCTTCAGGGGTGTAGGATGCATTTTTCGTGCAAAAAATATTTTTTGGAAATTTCAGTGGTCTAGGAGGCGGGTTAATGCCCCTTTCAGGCTGCACATGTTTTTGGGACATTCCGAGCTCTCTGACACAGATTTTGGCCCACCAACATTTTCTGGACTTTAGGGGGTCTAGGATGCCTCTAAACCCCTTTTTTGGTCCTTCAAAGTTTTCAACATTTTTGCAGGCCTAAAATGCATGTTAAGGCCTTTTTTGGGCTGCTAACATTTTCAGAACTTTCAGGGGTGTAGTATGCATTTTTTGTGCAAAAAATATTTTTGGGAATTTCAGTGGTCTAGGATGCGGGTTAATGCCCCTTTCAGGCTGCAAATGTTTTTGGGACATTCAGGACTCTCTGACACCATTTTTGGGCCACCAATATTTTCTGGACGTTAGGGGGTCTAGGATGCCTGTAAACCCCTTTTTTGGTCCTTCAAAGTTTTCAACATTTTTGCAGGCCTAAAATGCATTTTAAGGCCTTAATTGGGCTGCTAACATATTCTGAGCTTCAGGGGTATAGGTTGCATTTTTCATGCCAAAAATATTTTGGGGAATTTCAGTGGTCTAGGATGCGGCTTAATGCCCCGTTCAGGCTGCAAATGTTTTTGGGACATTCAGAGCTCTCTGACCGATTTTGGCCCACCAACATTTTCTGGACTTTAGGGGGTCTAGGATGCCTGTAAACCCCTTTTTTGGGCCTCCAAAGTTTTCAACATTTTTGCAGGCCTAAAATGCATTTGAAGACCTTTTTTGGGCTGCTAACATATTCTGAGCTTTCAGGGGTGTAGGATGCATTTTTCGTGCCAAAAATATTTTTGGGAATTTCAGTGGTCTAGGATGCGGGTTAATGCCCCTTTCAGGCTGCAAATATTTTTGGGACATTCAGGGCTCTCTGACACCATTTTTGGGCCACCAACATTTTCTGGACTTTAGGGGGTCTATGATGCCTGTAAACCCCTTTTTTGGTCCTTCGAAGTTTTCAATATTTTTGCAGGCCTAAAATGCATGTTAAGGCCTTTTTTGGGCTGCTAACATATTCTGAGCTTCAGGGGTGTAGGATGCATTTTTCGTGCAAAAAATATTTTTTGGAAATTTCAGTGGTCTAGGATGCGTGTTAATGCCCCTTTCAGGCTGCACATGTTTTTGGGACATTCAGAGCTCTCTGACACAGATTTTGGCCCACCAACATTTTCTGGACTTTAGGGGGTCTAGGATGCCTGTAACCCCTTTTTTGGGCCTTCAAAGTTTTCAACATTTTTGCAGGCCTAAAATGCATGTTAAGGCCTTTTTTGGGCTGCTAACATTTTCAGAACTTTCAGGGGTGTAGGATGAATTTTTCCTGCCAAAAATATTTTTGGGAATTTCAGTGGTCTAGGATGCGGGTTAATGCCCCTTTCAGGCTGCAAATGTTTTTGGGACATTCAGGACTCTCTGACACCATTTTTGGGTCACCAACATTTTCTGGACCTTAGGGGGTCTAGGATGCCTGTAAAGCCCTTTTTTGGTCCTTCAAAGTTTTCAACATTTTTGCAAAAATTCATTTTAAGGCCTTTTTTGGGCTGCTAACATATTCTGAGCTTTCAGGGGTGTAGGATGCATTTTTCATGCCAAAAATATTTTTGGGAATTTCAGTGGTCTAGGATGCGGGTTAATGCCTGTTTCACTCTGCAAATGTTTTTGGGGCATTCAGAGCTCTCTGACACAGATTTTCGCCCACCAACATTTTCTGGACTTAAGGGGTCTAGGATGCCTGTAAACCCCTTTTTTGGGCCTCCAAAGTTTTCAACATTTTTGCAGGCTTAAAATGCATTTTAAGGCCTTTTTTGGGCTGCTAACATATTCTGAGCCTTAGGGGTGTAGGATGCATTTTTCGTGCAAAAAATATTTTTGGGAATTTCAGTGGTCTAGGATGCTGGATAATGCCCCTTTCAGGCTGCACATGTTTTTGGGAATTCAGGGCTCTCTGACACCACTTTTGAGCGACAATCATTTTCTGGACTTTAGGGTGTCTAGGATGCCTGTAACCCCTTTTTTGGGTCTCCAAAGTTTTCAACATTTTTGCAGGCCTAAAATGCATTTTAAGGCCTTTTTTGGGCTGCTAACATATTCTGAGCTTCAGGGGTATAGGTTGAATTTTTCATGCCAAAAATATTTTGGTAAATTTCAGTGGTCTAGGATGCGGCTTAATGCCCCTTTCAGGCTGCAAATGTTTTTGGGACATTCAGAGCTCTCTGACACAGATTTTGGCCCACCAACATTTTCTGGACTTTAGGGGGTCTAGGATGCCTGTAAACCCCTTTTTTGGGCCTCCAAAGTTTTCAACATTTTTGCAGGCTTAAAATGCATTTTAAGGCCTTTTTTGGGCTGCTAACATATTCTGAGCCTTAGGGGTGTAGGATGCATTTTTCGTGCAAAAAATATTTTTGGAAATTTCAGTGGTCTAGGATGCAGGTTAATGCCCCTTTCAGGCTGCAAATGTTTTTGGGAATTTAGGGCTCTCTGACACCATTTTTGAGCCACAATCATTTTCTGGACTTTAGGGGTTCTAGGATGCCTGTAACCCCTTTTTTGGGCCTCCAAAGTTTTCAACATTTTTGCAGGCCTAAAATGCATTTTAAGGCCTTTTTTGGGCTGCTAACATATTCTGAGCTTTCAGGGGTGTAGGATGAATTTTTCCTGCCAAAAATATTTTTGGGAAATTTCAGTGGTCTAGGATGCGGCTTAATGCCCCTTTCAGGCTGCAAATGTTTTTGGGACATTCAGAGCTCTCTGACACCGATTTTGGCCCACTAACATTTTCTGGACTTTAGGGGGTCTGGGATGCCTCTAAACCCCTTTTTTCCACCGCCAAAGTTTTCTACATTTTTGCAGGCCTAAGATGCACTTTAAGGCATTTTTGAACTGCCAACATTTTCTGATCTTTCAGGGTTGTAGGATGCATTTTTTGTGCCAAAAATATTTTGGGGAATTTCAGTGGTCTAGGATGCGGGTTAATGCCCCTTTCAGGCTGCAAATGTTTTTGGGACATTCAGGACTCTCTGACACCATTTTTGGGCCACCAACATTTTCTGGACTTTAGGGGGTCTAGGATGCCTGTAAACCCCTTTTTGGTCCTTCAAAGTTTTCAACATTTTTGCAGGCCTAAAATGCATTTTAAGCCTTTTTTGGGCTGCTAACATATTCTGAGCTTTCAGGGGTGTAGGATGCATTTTTCGTGCCAAAAATATTTTTGGGAATTTCATTGGTCTAGGATGCCGGTTAATGCCCCTTTCAGGCTGCAAATGTTTTTGGGACATTCAGAGCTCTCTGACACCATTTTTGGGCCACCAACATTTTCTGGACTTTAGGGGGTCTAGGATGCCTGTAAACCCCTTTTTTGGTCCTTCAAAGTTTTCAATATTTTTGCAGGCCTAAAATGCATGTTAAGGCCTTTTTTGGGCTGCTAACATATTCTGAGCTTCAGGGGTGTAGGATGCAGTTTTCATGCCAAACATATTTTTGGGAATTTCAGTGGTCTAGGATGCGGGTTAATGCCCCTTTCAGGCTGCACATGTTTTTGGGACATTCAGAGCTCTCTGACACAGATTTTGGCCACCAACATTTTCTGGACTTTAGGGGGTCTAGGATGCCTGTAACCCCTTTTTTGGGCCTCCAAAGTTTTCAACATTTTTGCAGGCCTAAAATGCATGTTAAGGCCTTTTTTGGGCTGCTAACATTTTCAGAACTTTCAGGGGTGTAGGATGAATTTTTCCTGCCAAAAATATTTTTGGGAATTTCAGTGGTCTAGGATGCGGGTTAATGCCCCTTTCAGGCTGCAAATGTTTTTGGGACATTCAGGACTCTCTGACACCATTTTTGGGCCACCAACATTTTCTGGACCTTAGGGTGTCTAGGATGCCTGTAAACCCCTTTTTTGGTCCTTCAAAGTTTTCAACATTTTTGCAAAAATTCATTTTAAGGCCTTTTTTGGGCTGCTAACATATTCTGAGCTTTCAGGGGTGTAGGATGCATTTTTCATGCCAAAAATATTTTTGGGAATTTCAGTGGTCTAGGATGCGGGTTAATGCCTGTTTCACTCTGCAAATGTTTTTGGGGCATTCAGAGCTCTCTGACACAGATTTTCGCCCACCAACATTTTCTGGACTTAAGGGGTCTAGGATGCCTGTAAACCCCTTTTTTGGGCCTCCAAAGTTTTCAACATTTTTGCAGGCTTAAAATGCATTTTAAGGCCTTTTTTGGGCTGCTAACATATTCTGAGCCTTAGGGGTGTAGGATGCATTTTTCGTGCAAAAAATATTTTTGGGAATTTCAGTGGTCTAGGATGCTGGTTAATGCCCCTTTCAGGCTGCAAATGTTTTTGGGAATTTAGGGCTCTCTGACACCATTTTTGAGCCACAATCATTTTCTGGACTTTAGGGGGTCTAGGATGCCTGTAACCCCTTTTTTGGGCCTCCAAAGTTTTCAACATTTTTGCAGGCCTAAGATGCACTTTAAGGCATTTTTGAACTGCCAACATTTTCTGATCTTTCAGGGTTGTAGGATGCATTTTTTGTGCCAAAAATATTTTGGGGAATTTCAGTGGTCTAGGATGCTGGTTAATGCCCCTTTCAGGCTGCAAATGTTTTTGGGACATTCAGAGCTCTCTGACACCGATTTTGGCCCACTAACATTTTCTGGACTTTAGGGGGTCTGGGATGCCTCTAAACCCCTTTTTTCCACCGTCAAAGTTTTCTACATTTTTGCAGGCCTAAGATGCACTTTAAGGCATTTTTGAACTGCCAACATTTTCTGATCTTTCAGGGTTGTAGGATGCATTTTTTGTGCCAAAAATATTTTGGGGAATTTCAGTGGTCTAGGATGCGACTTAATGCCCCTTTCAGGCTGCAAATCTGTTTGGGACATTCGGAGCTCTCTGACACTGTTTTTGGGCCACAAACATTTTCTGGACTTTAGGGGGTCTAGGATGCCTGTAAGCCCCTTTTTTGGGCATCCAAAGTTTTCAACATTTTTGCAGGCATAAAATGCATTTTAAGGCCTTTTTTGGGCTGCTAACATATTCTGAGCTTCAGGGGTATAGGTTGCATTTTTTGTGCCAAAAATATTTTTGGGAATTTCAGTGGTCTAGGATGCGTGTTAATGCCCGTTTCACTCTGCAACTGTTTTTGGGACATTCAGGGCTCTCTGACACCATTTTTGGGCCACCAACATTTTCTGGACTTTAGGGGGTCTAGGATGCCTGTAAACCCCTTTTTTGGTCCTTCAAAGTTTTCAACATTTTTGCAGGCCTAAAATGCATTTTAAGGCCTTTTATGGGCTGCTTACATATTCTGAGCTTCATGGGTGTAGGATGCATTTTTCGTGCCAAAAATATTTTTGGGAATTTCAGTGGTCTAGGATGCGGGTTAATGCCCCTTTGAGGCTGCAAATGTTTTTGGGACATTCAGAGCTCTCTGACACAGATTTTGGCCCACCAACATTTTCTGGACTTTAGGGGGTCTAGGATGCCTCTAAACCCCTTTTTTCGGCCTCCAAAGTTTTCAACATTTTTGCATGCCTAAAATGCATTTTAAGGCATTTTTGGGCTGCTAACATTTTCAGAACTTTCAGGGGTGTAGTATGCATTTTTTGTTCCAAAAATATTTTTGGGAATTTCAGTGGTCTAGGATGCGGGTTAATGCCCCTTTCATGCTGCAAATGTTTTTGGGACATTCAGGGCTCTCTGATACCATTTTTGGGCCACAACCATTTTCTGGACTTTAGGGTGTCTAGGATGCCTCTAAACCCCTTTTTTCCACCTCCAAAGTTTTCTACATTTTTGCAGGCCTAAGATGCACTTTAAGGCCTTTTTTGGGCTGCTAACATATTCTGAGCTTCATGGGTGTAGTATTCATTTTTCATGCCAAAAATATCTTGGGGAATTTCAGTCGTCTAGGATGCGGCTTAATGCCCCTTTCAGGCTGCAAATGTTTTTGGGACATTCAGAGCTCTCTGACACCGATTTTGGCCCACCAACATTTTCTGGACTTTAGGGGGTCTATGATGCCTGTAAACCCCTTTTTTGGGCCTCCAAAGTTTTCAACATTTTTGCAGGCCTAAAATGCATTGTAAGGCCTTTTTTGGGCTGCTAACATATTCTGAGCTTTCAGGGGTGTAGGATGCATTTTTCGTGCCAAAAATATTTTTGGGAATTTCAGTGGTCTAGGATGCGGGTTAATGCCCCTTTCAGGCTGCAAATGTTTTTGGGACATTCAGGACTCTCTGACACCATTTTGGGCCACCAACATTTTCTGGACCTTAGGGGGTCTAGGATGCCTGTAAACCCCTTTTTTGGTCCTTCAAAGTTTTCAACATTTTTGCAGGCCTAAAATGCATTTTAAGGCCTTTTTTGGGCTGCTAACATATTCTGAGCTTCAGGGGTGTAGGATGCATTTTTCGTGCAAAAAATATTTTTTGGAAATTTCAGTGGTCTAGGAGGCGGGTTAATGCCCCTTTCAGGCTGCACATGTTTTTGGGACATTCCGAGCTCTCTGACACAGATTTTGGCCCACCAACATTTTCTGGACTTTAGGGGGTCTAGGATGCCTCTAAACCCCTTTTTTGGTCCTTCAAAGTTTTCAACATTTTTGCAGGCCTAAAATGCATGTTAAGGCCTTTTTTGGGCTGCTAACATTTTCAGAACTTTCAGGGGTGTAGTATGCATTTTTTGTGCAAAAAATATTTTTGGGAATTTCAGTGGTCTAGGATGCGGGTTAATGCCCCTTTCAGGCTGCAAATGTTTTTGGGACATTCAGGACTCTCTGACACCATTTTTGGGCCACCAATATTTTCTGGACGTTAGGGGGTCTAGGATGCCTGTAAACCCCTTTTTTGGTCCTTCAAAGTTTTCAACATTTTTGCAGGCCTAAAATGCATTTTAAGGCCTTAATTGGGCTGCTAACATATTCTGAGCTTCAGGGGTATAGGTTGCATTTTTCATGCCAAAAATATTTTGGGGAATTTCAGTGGTCTAGGATGCGGCTTAATGCCCCGTTCAGGCTGCAAATGTTTTTGGGACATTCAGAGCTCTCTGACCGATTTTGGCCCACCAACATTTTCTGGACTTTAGGGGGTCTAGGATGCCTGTAAACCCCTTTTTTGGGCCTCCAAAGTTTTCAACATTTTTGCAGGCCTAAAATGCATTTGAAGACCTTTTTTGGGCTGCTAACATATTCTGAGCTTTCAGGGGTGTAGGATGCATTTTTCGTGCCAAAAATATTTTTGGGAATTTCAGTGGTCTAGGATGCGGGTTAATGCCCCTTTCAGGCTGCAAATATTTTTGGGACATTCAGGGCTCTCTGACACCATTTTTGGGCCACCAACATTTTCTGGACTTTAGGGGGTCTATGATGCCTGTAAACCCCTTTTTTGGTCCTTCGAAGTTTTCAATATTTTTGCAGGCCTAAAATGCATGTTAAGGCCTTTTTTGGGCTGCTAACATATTCTGAGCTTCAGGGGTGTAGGATGCATTTTTCGTGCAAAAAATATTTTTTGGAAATTTCAGTGGTCTAGGATGCGTGTTAATGCCCCTTTCAGGCTGCACATGTTTTTGGGACATTCAGAGCTCTCTGACACAGATTTTGGCCCACCAACATTTTCTGGACTTTAGGGGGTCTAGGATGCCTGTAACCCCTTTTTTGGGCCTTCAAAGTTTTCAACATTTTTGCAGGCCTAAAATGCATGTTAAGGCCTTTTTTGGGCTGCTAACATTTTCAGAACTTTCAGGGGTGTAGGATGAATTTTTCCTGCCAAAAATATTTTTGGGAATTTCAGTGGTCTAGGATGCGGGTTAATGCCCCTTTCAGGCTGCAAATGTTTTTGGGACATTCAGGACTCTCTGACACCATTTTTGGGTCACCAACATTTTCTGGACCTTAGGGGGTCTAGGATGCCTGTAAAGCCCTTTTTTGGTCCTTCAAAGTTTTCAACATTTTTGCAAAAATTCATTTTAAGGCCTTTTTTGGGCTGCTAACATATTCTGAGCTTTCAGGGGTGTAGGATGCATTTTTCATGCCAAAAATATTTTTGGGAATTTCAGTGGTCTAGGATGCGGGTTAATGCCTGTTTCACTCTGCAAATGTTTTTGGGGCATTCAGAGCTCTCTGACACAGATTTTCGCCCACCAACATTTTCTGGACTTAAGGGGTCTAGGATGCCTGTAAACCCCTTTTTTGGGCCTCCAAAGTTTTCAACATTTTTGCAGGCTTAAAATGCATTTTAAGGCCTTTTTTGGGCTGCTAACATATTCTGAGCCTTAGGGGTGTAGGATGCATTTTTCGTGCAAAAAATATTTTTGGGAATTTCAGTGGTCTAGGATGCTGGATAATGCCCCTTTCAGGCTGCACATGTTTTTGGGAATTCAGGGCTCTCTGACACCACTTTTGAGCGACAATCATTTTCTGGACTTTAGGGTGTCTAGGATGCCTGTAACCCCTTTTTTGGGTCTCCAAAGTTTTCAACATTTTTGCAGGCCTAAAATGCATTTTAAGGCCTTTTTTGGGCTGCTAACATATTCTGAGCTTCAGGGGTATAGGTTGAATTTTTCATGCCAAAAATATTTTGGTAAATTTCAGTGGTCTAGGATGCGGCTTAATGCCCCTTTCAGGCTGCAAATGTTTTTGGGACATTCAGAGCTCTCTGACACAGATTTTGGCCCACCAACATTTTCTGGACTTTAGGGGGTCTAGGATGCCTGTAAACCCCTTTTTTGGGCCTCCAAAGTTTTCAACATTTTTGCAGGCTTAAAATGCATTTTAAGGCCTTTTTTGGGCTGCTAACATATTCTGAGCCTTAGGGGTGTAGGATGCATTTTTCGTGCAAAAAATATTTTTGGAAATTTCAGTGGTCTAGGATGCAGGTTAATGCCCCTTTCAGGCTGCAAATGTTTTTGGGAATTTAGGGCTCTCTGACACCATTTTTGAGCCACAATCATTTTCTGGACTTTAGGGGTTCTAGGATGCCTGTAACCCCTTTTTTGGGCCTCCAAAGTTTTCAACATTTTTGCAGGCCTAAAATGCATTTTAAGGCCTTTTTTGGGCTGCTAACATATTCTGAGCTTTCAGGGGTGTAGGATGAATTTTTCCTGCCAAAAATATTTTTGGGAAATTTCAGTGGTCTAGGATGCGGCTTAATGCCCCTTTCAGGCTGCAAATGTTTTTGGGACATTCAGAGCTCTCTGACACCGATTTTGGCCCACTAACATTTTCTGGACTTTAGGGGGTCTGGGATGCCTCTAAACCCCTTTTTTCCACCGCCAAAGTTTTCTACATTTTTGCAGGCCTAAGATGCACTTTAAGGCATTTTTGAACTGCCAACATTTTCTGATCTTTCAGGGTTGTAGGATGCATTTTTTGTGCCAAAAATATTTTGGGGAATTTCAGTGGTCTAGGATGCGGGTTAATGCCCCTTTCAGGCTGCAAATGTTTTTGGGACATTCAGGACTCTCTGACACCATTTTTGGGCCACCAACATTTTCTGGACTTTAGGGGGTCTAGGATGCCTGTAAACCCCTTTTTGGTCCTTCAAAGTTTTCAACATTTTTGCAGGCCTAAAATGCATTTTAAGCCTTTTTTGGGCTGCTAACATATTCTGAGCTTTCAGGGGTGTAGGATGCATTTTTCGTGCCAAAAATATTTTTGGGAATTTCATTGGTCTAGGATGCCGGTTAATGCCCCTTTCAGGCTGCAAATGTTTTTGGGACATTCAGAGCTCTCTGACACCATTTTTGGGCCACCAACATTTTCTGGACTTTAGGGGGTCTAGGATGCCTGTAAACCCCTTTTTTGGTCCTTCAAAGTTTTCAATATTTTTGCAGGCCTAAAATGCATGTTAAGGCCTTTTTTGGGCTGCTAACATATTCTGAGCTTCAGGGGTGTAGGATGCAGTTTTCATGCCAAACATATTTTTGGGAATTTCAGTGGTCTAGGATCCGGGTTAATGCCCCTTTCAGGCTGCACATGTTTTTGGGACATTCAGAGCTCTCTGACACAGATTTTGGCCACCAACATTTTCTGGACTTTAGGGGGTCTAGGATGCCTGTAACCCCTTTTTTGGGCCTCCAAAGTTTTCAACATTTTTGCAGGCCTAAAATGCATGTTAAGGCCTTTTTTGGGCTGCTAACATTTTCAGAACTTTCAGGGGTGTAGGATGAATTTTTCCTGCCAAAAATATTTTTGGGAATTTCAGTGGTCTAGGATGCGGGTTAATGCCCCTTTCAGGCTGCAAATGTTTTTGGGACATTCAGGACTCTCTGACACCATTTTTGGGCCACCAACATTTTCTGGACCTTAGGGTGTCTAGGATGCCTGTAAACCCCTTTTTTGGTCCTTCAAAGTTTTCAACATTTTTGCAAAAATTCATTTTAAGGCCTTTTTTGGGCTGCTAACATATTCTGAGCTTTCAGGGGTGTAGGATGCATTTTTCATGCCAAAAATATTTTTGGGAATTTCAGTGGTCTAGGATGCGGGTTAATGCCTGTTTCACTCTGCAAATGTTTTTGGGGCATTCAGAGCTCTCTGACACAGATTTTCGCCCACCAACATTTTCTGGACTTAAGGGGTCTAGGATGCCTGTAAACCCCTTTTTTGGGCCTCCAAAGTTTTCAACATTTTTGCAGGCTTAAAATGCATTTTAAGGCCTTTTTTGGGCTGCTAACATATTCTGAGCCTTAGGGGTGTAGGATGCATTTTTCGTGCAAAAAATATTTTTGGGAATTTCAGTGGTCTAGGATGCTGGTTAATGCCCCTTTCAGGCTGCAAATGTTTTTGGGAATTTAGGGCTCTCTGACACCATTTTTGAGCCACAATCATTTTCTGGACTTTAGGGGGTCTAGGATGCCTGTAACCCCTTTTTTGGGCCTCCAAAGTTTTCAACATTTTTGCAGGCCTAAAATGCATTTTAAGGCCTTTTTTGGGCTGCTAACATATTCTGAGCTTTCAGGGGTGTAGGATGAATTTTTCCTGCCAAAAATATTTTTGGGAAATTTCAGTGGTCTAGGATGCGGCTTAATGCCCCTTTCAGGCTGCAAATGTTTTTGGGACATTCAGAGCTCTCTGACACCGATTTTGGCCCACTAACATTTTCTGGACTTTAGGGGGTCTGGGATGCCTCTAAACCCCTTTTTTCCACCGTCAAAGTTTTCTACATTTTTGCAGGCCTAAGATGCACTTTAAGGCATTTTTGAACTGCCAACATTTTCTGATCTTTCAGGGTTGTAGGATGCATTTTTTGTGCCAAAAATATTTTGGGGAATTTCAGTGGTCTAGGATGCGACTTAATGCCCCTTTCAGGCTGCAAATCTGTTTGGGACATTCGGAGCTCTCTGACACTGTTTTTGGGCCACAAACATTTTCTGGACTTTAGGGGGTCTAGGATGCCTGTAAGCCCCTTTTTTGGGCATCCAAAGTTTTCAACATTTTTGCAGGCATAAAATGCATTTTAAGGCCTTTTTTGGGCTGCTAACATATTCTGAGCTTCAGGGGTATAGGTTGCATTTTTTGTGCCAAAAATATTTTTGGGAATTTCAGTGGTCTAGGATGCGTGTTAATGCCCGTTTCACTCTGCAACTGTTTTTGGGACATTCAGGGCTCTCTGACACCATTTTTGGGCCACCAACATTTTCTGGACTTTAGGGGGTCTAGGATGCCTGTAAACCCCTTTTTTGGTCCTTCAAAGTTTTCAACATTTTTGCAGGCCTAAAATGCATTTTAAGGCCTTTTATGGGCTGCTTACATATTCTGAGCTTCATGGGTGTAGGATGCATTTTTCGTGCCAAAAATATTTTTGGGAATTTCAGTGGTCTAGGATGCGGGTTAATGCCCCTTTGAGGCTGCAAATGTTTTTGGGACATTCAGAGCTCTCTGACACAGATTTTGGCCCACCAACATTTTCTGGACTTTAGGGGGTCTAGGATGCCTCTAAACCCCTTTTTTCGGCCTCCAAAGTTTTCAACATTTTTGCATGCCTAAAATGCATTTTAAGGCATTTTTGGGCTGCTAACATTTTCAGAACTTTCAGGGGTGTAGTATGCATTTTTTGTTCCAAAAATATTTTTGGGAATTTCAGTGGTCTAGGATGCGGGTTAATGCCCCTTTCATGCTGCAAATGTTTTTGGGACATTCAGGGCTCTCTGATACCATTTTTGGGCCACAACCATTTTCTGGACTTTAGGGTGTCTAGGATGCCTCTAAACCCCTTTTTTCCACCTCCAAAGTTTTCTACATTTTTGCAGGCCTAAGATGCACTTTAAGGCCTTTTTTGGGCTGCTAACATATTCTGAGCTTCATGGGTGTAGTATTCATTTTTCATGCCAAAAATATCTTGGGGAATTTCAGTCGTCTAGGATGCGGCTTAATGCCCCTTTCAGGCTGCAAATGTTTTTGGGACATTCAGAGCTCTCTGACACCGATTTTGGCCCACCAACATTTTCTGGACTTTAGGGGGTCTATGATGCCTGTAAACCCCTTTTTTGGGCCTCCAAAGTTTTCAACATTTTTGCAGGCCTAAAATGCATTGTAAGGCCTTTTTTGGGCTGCTAACATATTCTGAGCTTTCAGGGGTGTAGGATGCATTTTTCGTGCCAAAAATATTTTTGGGAATTTCAGTGGTCTAGGATGCGGGTTAATGCCCCTTTCAGGCTGCAAATGTTTTTGGGACATTCAGGACTCTCTGACACCATTTTGGGCCACCAACATTTTCTGGACCTTAGGGGGTCTAGGATGCCTGTAAACCCCTTTTTTGGTCCTTCAAAGTTTTCAACATTTTTGCAGGCCTAAAATGCATTTTAAGGCCTTTTTTGGGCTGCTAACATATTCTGAGCTTCATGGGTGTAGGATGCATTTTTCGTGCCAAAAATATTTTTGGGAATTTCAGTGGTCTAGGATGCGGGTTAATGCCCCTTTCATGCTGCAAATGTTTTTGGGACATTCAGGGCTCTCTGATACCATTTTTGGGCCACAACCATTTTCTGGACTTTAGGGTGTCTAGGATGCCTCTAAACCCCTTTTTTCCACCTCCAAAGTTTTCTACATTTTTGCAGGCCTAAGATGCACTTTAAGGCCTTTTTTGGGCTGCTAACATATTCTGAGCTTCATGGGTGTAGTATTCATTTTTTGTGCCAAAAATATTTTTGGGAATTTCAGTCGTCTAGGATGCGGGTTAATGCCCGTTTCACTCTGCAAATGTTTTTGGGACATTCAGTGCTCTCTGACACCATTTTTGGGCCACCAACATTTTCTGGACTTTAGGGGGTCTAGGATGCCTGTAAACCCCTTTTTTGGTCCTTCAAAGTTTTCAACATTTTTGCAGGCCTAAAATGCATTTTAAGGCCTTTTTTGGGCTGCTAACATATTCTGAGCTTCATGGGTGTAGGATGCATTTTTCGTGCCAAAAATATTTTTGGGAATTTCAGTGGTCTAGGATGTGGGTTAATGCCCCTTTGAGGCTGCAAATGTTTTTGGGACATTCAGAGCTCACTGACACAGATTTTGGCCCACCAACATTTTCTGGACTTTAGGGGGTCTAGGATGCCTGTAAACCCCTTTTTTGGTCCTTCAAAGTTTTCAACATTTTTGCAGGCCTAAAATGCATTTTAAGGCCTTTTTTGGGCTGCTAACATTTTCAGAACTTTCAGGGGTGTAGTATGCATTTTTTGTGCCAAAAATATTTTTGGGAATTTCAGTGGTCTAGGATGTGGGTTAGTGCCACTTTCAGGCTGCAAATGTTTTTGGGACATTCAGAGCTCTCTGACACCGATTTTGGCACACCAACATTTTCTGGACTTTCGGGGGTCTAGGATGCCTTTAAACCCCTTTTTTCGGCCTCCAAAGTTTTCAACATTTGTGCAGGCCTAAGAAGCATTTTAAGTCCTTTTTTTGAGCTGCCAACATTTTCTGATATTTCAGGGTTGTAGGATGCATTTTTTGTTCCAAAAATATTTTGGGGAATTTCAGTGGTCTAGGATGCGGCTTAATGCCCCTTTCAGGCTGCAAATGTTTTTGGGACATTCAGAGCTCTCTGACACCGATTTTGGCCCACCAACATTTTCTGGACTTTAGGGGGTCTAGGATGCCTGTAAACCCCTTTTTTGGGCCTCCAAAGTTTTCAACATTTTTGCAGGCCTAAAATGCATTTTAAGGCCTTTTTTGGGCTGCTAACATATACTGAGCTTTCAGGGGTGTAGGATGCATTTTTCGTGCCAAAAATATTTTTGGGAATTTCAGTGGTCTAGGATGCGGGTTAATGCCCCTTTCAGGCTGCAAATGTTTTTGGGACATTCAGGACTCTCTGACACCATTTTTGAGCCACCAACATTTTCTGGACTTTAGGGGGTCTAGGATGCCTGTAAACCCCTTTTTTGGTCCTTCAAAGTTTTCAACATTTTTGCAGGCCTAAAATGCATTTTAAGCCTTTTTTGGGCTGCTAACATATTCTGAGCTTTCAGGGGTGTAGGATGCATTTTTCGTGCCAAAAATATTTTTGGGAATTTCATTGGTCTAGGATGCGGGTTAATGCCCCTTTCAGGCTGCAAATGTTTTTGGGACATTCAGAGCTCTTTGACACAGATTTTGGCCCACCAACATTTTCTGGACTTTAGGGAGGCTAGGATGCCTGTAAACCCCTTTTTTGGTCCTTCAAAGTTTTCAACATTTTTGCAGGCCTAAAATGCATTTTAAGCCTTTTTTGGGCTGCTAACATATTCTGAGCTTTCAGGGGTGTAGGATGCATTTTTCGTGCCAAAAATATTTTTGGGAATTTCAGTGGTCTAGGATGCGGGTTAATGCCCCTTTCAGGCTGCAAATGTTTTTGGGACATTCAGGACTCTCTGACACCATTTTTGAGCCACCAACGTTTTCTGGACTTTAGGGGGTCTAGGATGCCTGTAAACCCCTTTTTTGGTCCTTCAAAGTTTTCAACATTTTTGCAGGCCTAAAATGCATTTTAAGCCTTTTTTGGGCTGCTAACATATTCTGAGCTTTCAGGGGTGTAGGATGCATTTTTCGTGCCAAAAATATTTTTGGGAATTTCATTGGTCTAGGATGCGGGTTAATGCCCCTTTCAGGCTGCAAATGTTTTTGGGACATTCAGAGCTCTTTGACACAGATTTTGGCCCACCAACATTTTCTGGACTTTAGGGAGGCTAGGATGCCGCTAAACCCCTTTTTTCCACCTCCAAAGTTTTCAACATTTTTGCAAGCCTAAGATGCACTTTAAGGCATTTTTGGGCTGCTAACATTTTCAGAACTTTCAGGGGGGTAGTATGCATTTTTTGTGCCAAAAATATTTTTGGGAATTTCAGTGGTCTAGGATGCGGCTTAATGCCCGTTTCACTATGCAAATGTTTTTGGGACATTCAGGGCTCTCTGACACCATTTTTGGGCCACCAACATTTTCTGGACTTTAGGGGGTCTAGGATGCCTGTAAACCCCTTTTTTGGGCCTCCAAAGTTTTCAACATTTTTGCAGGCATAAAATGCATTTTAAGGCCTTTTTTGGGCTGCTAACATATTCTGAGCTTCAGGGGTATAGGTTGCATTTTTCGTGCAAAAATATTTTTTGGAGTTTCAGTGGTCTAGGATGCGGGTTAATGCCCCTTTTAGGCTGCAAATGTTTTGGGACATTCAGAGCTCTCTGACAGATTTTGGCCACCAACATTTTCTGGACTTTAGGGGGTCTAGGATGCCTGTAAACCCCTTTTTTGGTCCTTCAAAGTTTTCAACATGTTTGCAGGCCTAAAATGCATTTTAAGGCATTTTTGGGCTGCTAACATTTTCAGAACTTTCAGGGGTGTAGTATGCGTTTTTTGTGCCAAAAATATTTTTGGGAATTTCAGTGGTCTAGGATGCAGGTTAATGCCCGTTTCACACTGCAAATGTGTTTGGAGCATTCAGGGCTCTCTGACAAAATTTTTGGGCCAACAACATTTTCTGGACTTTAGGGAGTCTAGGATGCCTGTAAAGCCCTTTTTTGGTCCTTCAAAGTTTTCAACATTTTTGCAGGCCTAAAATGCATTTTAAGGCTTTTTTTTGAGATGCCAACATTTTCAGAACTTTCAGGGTTGTAGGATGCATTTTTTGTGCCAAAAATATTTTTAGGAATTTCAGTGGTCTGGGGTGAGGGTTAGTGCCACTTTCAGGCTGCAAATGTTTTTGGGACATTCAGAGCTCTCTGACACCGATTTTGGCCCACCAACATTTTCTGGACTTTAGGGGGTCTAGGATGCCTGTAAACCCCTTTTTTCGGCCTCCAAAGTGTTCAACATTTGTGCAGGCCTAAGAAGCATTTTAAGTCCTTTTTTTGAGCTGCCAACATTTTCTGATCTTTCAGGGTTGTAGGATGAATTTTTTGTGCCAAAAATATTTTGGGGAATTTCAGTGGTCTAGGATGCGACTTAATGCCCCTTTCAGGCTGCAAATCTGTTTGGGACATTCAGAGCTCTCTGACACTGTTTTTGGGCCACCAACATTTTCTGGACTTTAGGGGGTCTAGGATGCCTGTAAACCCCTTTTTTCCACCTCCAAAGTTTTCTATATTTTTGCAGGCCTAAGATGCACTTTAAGGCATTTTTGGGCTGCTAACATTTTCAGAACTTTCAGGGGTGTAGTATGCATTTTTTGTGCCAAAAATATTTTTGGGAATTTCAGTGGTCTAGGATGTGGGTTAATGCCCGTTTCACTCTGGAAATGTTTTTGGGGCATTCAGAGCTCTCTGACACAGATTTTGGCCCACCAACATTTTCTGGACTTTAGGGGTCTAGGATGCCTGTAAACCCCTTTTTTGGTCCTTCAAAGTTTTCAACATGTTTGCAGGCCTAAAATGCATTTTAAGGGATTTTTGGGCTGCTAACATTTTCAGAACTTTCAGGGGTGTAGTATGCATTTTTTGTGCCAAAAATATTTTTGGGAATGTCAGAGGTTTAGGATGCGGGTTAATGCCCGTTTCACTCTGCAAATGTTATTGGGACATTCAGGGCTCTCTGACACCATTTTTGGGCCACCAACATTTTCTGGACTTTAGGGGGTCTAGGATGCCTGTAACCCCTTTTTTGGGCCTCCAAGGTTTTCAACATTTTTGCAGGCCTAAAATGCATTTTAAGGCCTTTTTTGGGCTGCTAACATATTCTGAGCTTCATGGGTGTAGGATGTATTTTTCGTGCCAAAAATATTTTTGGGAATTGCAGTGGTCTAGGATGCGGGTTAATGCCCCTTTGAGGCTGCAAATGTTTTTGGGACATTCAGAGCTCTCTGACACAGATTTTGGCCCACCAACATTTTCTGGACTTTAGGGGGTCTAGGATGCCTGTAAACCCCTTTTTTGGTCCTTCAAAGTTTTCAACATTTTTGCAGGCCTAAAATGCATTTTAAGGCATTTTTGGGCTGCTAACATTTTCAGAACTTTCAGGGGTGTAGTATGCATTTTTTGTGCCAAAAATATTTTTGGGAATTTCAGTGGTCTAGGATGCGTGTTAATGCCCGTTTCACTCTGCACATGTTTTTGGGACATTCAGGGCTCTCTGACACAATTTTTGGGCCACCAACATTTTCTGGACTTTAGGGGGTCTAGGATGCCTGTAAACCCCTTTTTTGGGCCTCCAAAGTTTTCAACATTTTTGCAGGCATAAAATGCATTTTAAGGCCTTTTTTGGGCTGCTAACATATTCTGAGCTTCATGGGTGTAGGATGCATTTTTCGTGCAAAAATATTTTTGGGAGTTTCAGTGGTCTAGGATGCGGGTTAATGCCCCTTTCAGGCTGCAAATGTTTTGGGACATTCAGAGCTCTCTGACAGATTTTGGCCACCAACATTTTCTGGACTTTAGGGGGTCTAGGATGCCATTTTTGGGCTGCTAACATTTTCAGAACTTTCAGGGGTGTAGTATGCGTTTTTTGTGCCAAAAATATTTTTGGGAATTTCAGTGGTCTAGGATGCAGGTTAATGCCCGTTTCACACTGCAAATGTGTTTGGAGCATTCAGGGCTCTCTGACAAAATTTTTGGGCCACCAACATTTTCTGGACTTTAGGGAGTCTAGGATGCCTGTAAACCCCTTTTTTGGTCCTTCAAAGTTTTCAACATTTTTGCAGGCCTAAAATGCATTTTAAGGCTTTTTTTTGAGATGCCAACATTTTCAGAACTTTCAGGGTTGTAGGATGCATTTTTTGTGCCAAAAATATTTTTAGGAATTTCAGTGGTCTGGGGTGAGGGTTAGTGCCACTTTCAGGCTGCAAATGTTTTTGGGACATTCAGAGCTCTCTGACACCGATTTTGGCCCATCAACATTTTCTGGACTTTAGGGGGTCTAGGATGCCTGTAAACCCCTTTTTTCGGCCTCCAAAGTGTTCAACATTTGTGCAGGCCTAAGAAGCATTTTAAGTCCTTTTTTTGAGCTGCCAACATTTTCTGATCTTTCAGGGTTGTAGGATGCATTTTTTGTGGCAAAAATATTTTGGGGAATTTCAGTGGTCTAGGATGCGGGTTAATGCCCGTTTCAGGCTGCAAATCTGTTTGGGACATTCAGAGCTCTCTGACACTGTTTTTGGGCCACAAACATTTTCTGGACTTTAGGGGGTCTAGGATGCCTGTAAACCCCTTTTTTGGTCCTTCAAAGTTTTCAACATTTTTGCAGGCCTAAAATGCATTTTAAGGCCTTTATTGGGCTGCTAACATATTCTGAGCTTCATGGGTGTAGGATGCATTTTTCGTGCCAAAAATATTTTTGGGAATTTCAGTGGTCTAGGATGCGGGTTAATGCCCCTTTGAGGCTGCAAATGTTTTTGGGACATTCAGGGCTCTCTGACACCATTTTTGGGCCACAACCATTTTCTGGACTTAGGGGGTCTAGGATGCCTCTAAACCCCTTTTTTCCACCTCCAAAGTTTTCTGCATTTTTGCAGGACTAAGATGCACTTTAAGGCCTCTTTTGGGCTGCTAACATATTCTGAGCTTCATTGGTGTAGGATGCATTTTTCGTGCCAAAAATATTTTTGGGAATTTCAGTGGTCTAGGATGCGGGTTAATGCCCCTTTCAGGCTGCAAATGTTTTTGGGACATTCAGGACTCTCTGACACCATTTTTGAGCCACCAACATTTTCTGGACTTTAGGGGGTCTAGGATGCCTGTAAACCCCTTTTTTGGTCCTTCAAAGTTTTCAACATTTTTGCAGGCCTAAAATGCATTTTAAGCCTTTTTTGGGCTGCTAACATATTCTGAGCTTTCAGGGGTGTAGGATGCATTTTTCGTGCCAAAAATATTTTTGGGAATTTCAGTGGTCTAGGATGCGGGTTAATGCCCCTTTCAGGCTGCAAATGTTTTTGGGACATTCAGGACTCTCTGACACCATTTTTGAGCCACCAACGTTTTCTGGACTTTAGGGGGTCTAGGATGCCTGTAAACCCCTTTTTTGGTCCTTCAAAGTTTTCAACATTTTTGCAGGCCTAAAATGCATTTTAAGCCTTTTTTGGGCTGCTAACATATTCTGAGCTTTCAGGGGTGTAGGATGCATTTTTCGTGCCAAAAATATTTTTGGGAATTTCATTGGTCTAGGATGCGGGTTAATGCCCCTTTCAGGCTGCAAATGTTTTTGGGACATTCAGAGCTCTTTGACACAGATTTTGGCCCACCAACATTTTCTGGACTTTAGGGAGGCTAGGATGCCGCTAAACCCCTTTTTTCCACCTCCAAAGTTTTCAACATTTTTGCAAGCCTAAGATGCACTTTAAGGCATTTTTGGGCTGCTAACATTTTCAGAACTTTCAGGGGGGTAGTATGCATTTTTTGTGCCAAAAATATTTTTGGGAATTTCAGTGGTCTAGGATGCGGCTTAATGCCCGTTTCACTATGCAAATGTTTTTGGGACATTCAGGGCTCTCTGACACCATTTTTGGGCCACCAACATTTTCTGGACTTTAGGGGGTCTAGGATGCCTGTAAACCCCTTTTTTGGGCCTCCAAAGTTTTCAACATTTTTGCAGGCATAAAATGCATTTTAAGGCCTTTTTTGGGCTGCTAACATATTCTGAGCTTCAGGGGTATAGGTTGCATTTTTCGTGCAAAAATATTTTTGGGAGTTTCAGTGGTCTAGGATGCGGGTTAATGCCCCTTTTAGGCTGCAAATGTTTTGGGACATTCAGAGCTCTCTGACAGATTTTGGCCACCAACATTTTCTGGACTTTAGGGGGTCTAGGATGCCTGTAAACCCCTTTTTTGGTCCTTCAAAGTTTTCAACATGTTTGCAGGCCTAAAATGCATTTTAAGGCATTTTTGGGCTGCTAACATTTTCAGAACTTTCAGGGGTGTAGTATGCGTTTTTTGTGCCAAAAATATTTTTGGGAATTTCAGTGGTCTAGGATGCAGGTTAATGCCCGTTTCACACTGCAAATGTGTTTGGAGCATTCAGGGCTCTCTGACAAAATTTTTGGGCCACCAACATTTTCTGGACTTTAGGGAGTCTAGGATGCCTGTAAAGCCCTTTTTTGGTCCTTCAAAGTTTTCAACATTTTTGCAGGCCTAAAATGCATTTTAAGGCTTTTTTTTGAGATGCCAACATTTTCAGAACTTTCAGGGTTGTAGGATGCATTTTTTGTGCCAAAAATATTTTGGGGAATTTCAGGGGTCTAGGATGCGACTTAATGCCCCTTTCAGGCTGCAAATGTTTTTGGGACATTCAGAGCTCTCTGACCGATTTTGGCCCACCAACATTTTCTGGACTTTAGGGGGTCTAGGATGCCTCTAAACCCCTTTTTTCGGCCTCCAAAGTTTTCAACATGTTTGCAGGCCTAAAATGCATTTGAAGGCCTTTTTTGGGCTGCTAACATATTCTGAGCTTCATGGGTGTAGGATGCATTTTTCGTGCCAAAAATATTTTTGGGAATTTCAGTGGTCTAGGATGCGGGTTAATGCCGCTTTGAGGCTGCAAATGTTTTGGGACATTCAGAGCTCTCTGACAGATTTTGGCCACCAACATTTTCTGGACTTTAGGGGGTCTAGGATGCCTGTAAACCCCTTTTTTGGTCCTTCAAAGTTTTCAACATGTTTGCAGGCCTAAAATGCATTTTAAGGCATTTTTGGGCTGCTAACATTTTCAGAACTTTCAGGGGTGTAGTATGCGTTTTTTGTGCCAAAAATATTTTTGGGAATTTCAGTGGTCTAGGATGCAGGTTAATGCCCGTTTCACACTGCAAATGTGTTTGGAGCATTCAGGGCTCTCTGACAAAATTTTTGGGCCACCAACATTTTCTGGACTTTAGGGAGTCTAGGATGCCTGTAAAGCCCTTTTTTGGTCCTTCAAAGTTTTCAACATTTTTGCAGGCCTAAAATGCATTTTAAGGCTTTTTTTTGAGATGCCAACATTTTCAGAACTTTCAGGGTTGTAGGATGCATTTTTTGTGCCAAAAATATTTTGGGGAATTTCAGGGGTCTAGGATGCGACTTAATGCCCCTTTCAGGCTGCAAATGTTTTTGGGACATTCAGAGCTCTCTGACCGATTTTGGCCCACCAACATTTTCTGGACTTTAGGGGGTCTAGGATGCCTCTAAACCCCTTTTTTCGGCCTCCAAAGTTTTCAACATGTTTGCAGGCCTAAAATGCATTTGAAGGCCTTTTTTGGGCTGCTAACATATTCTGAGCTTCATGGGTGTAGGATGCATTTTTCGTGCCAAAAATATTTTTGGGAATTTCAGTGGTCTAGGATGCGGGTTAATGCCGCTTTGAGGCTGCAAATGTTTTGGGGACATTCAGAGCTCTCTGACACAGATTTTGGCCCACCAACATTTTCTGGACTTTAGGGGGTCTAGGATGCCTCTAAACCCCTTTTTTCGGCCTCCAAAGTTTTCAACATGTTTGCAGGCCTAAAATGCATTTGAAGGCCTTTTTTGGGCTGCTAACATATTCTGAGCTTCATGGGTGTAGTATTCATTTTTTGTGCCAAAAATATTTTTGGGCATTTCAGTGGTCTAGAATGCGGGTTAATGCCCCTTTCAGGCTGCAAATGTTTTTGGGACATTCAAGGCTCTCTGACACCATTTTTGGCCGCACCAACATTTTCTGGAATTTAGGGGGTCTAGGATGCCTGTAAACCCCTTTTTTGGTCCTTCAAAGTTTTCAACATTTTTGCAGGCCTAAAATGCATTTTAAGGCATTTTTGGGCTGCTAACATTTTCAGAACTTTCAGGGGTGTAGTATGCATTTTTTGTGCCAAAAATATTTTTGGGCATTTCAGTGGTCTAGGATGCGGGTTAATGCCCCTTTCAGGCTGCAAATGTTTTTGGGACATTCAAGGCTCTCTGACACCATTTTTGGCCCACCAACATTTTCTGGACTTTAGGGGGTCTAGGATGCCTGTAAACCCCTTTTTTGGTCCTTCAAAGTTTTCAATATTTTTGCAGGCCTAAAATGCATGTTAAGGCCTTTCTTGGGCTGCTAACATATTCTGAGCTTCAGGGGTGTAGGATGCATTTTTCGTGCAAAAAATATTTTTTGGAAATTTCAGTGGTCTAGGATGCGGGTTAATGCCCCTTTCAGGCTGCACATGTTTTTGGGACATTCCGAGCTCTCTGACACAGATTTTGGCCCACCAACATTTTCTGGACTTTAGGGGGTCTAGGATGCCTCTAAACCCCTTTTTTGGTCCTTCAAAGTTTTCAACATTTTTGCAGGCCTAAAATGCATGTTAAGGCCTTTTTTGGGCTGCTAACATTTTCAGAACTTTCAGGGGTGTAGTATGCATTTTTTGTGCAAAAAATATTTTTGGGAATTTCAGTGGTCTAGGATGCGGGTTAATGCCCCTTTCAGGCTGCAAATGTTTTTGGGACATTCAGGACTCTCTGACACCATTTTTGGGCCACCAATATTTTCTGGACGTTAGGGGGTCTAGGATGCCTGTAAACCCCTTTTTTGGTCCTTCAAAGTTTTCAACATTTTTGCAGGCCTAAAATGCATTTTAAGGCCTTAATTGGGCTGCTAACATATTCTGAGCTTCAGGGGTATAGGTTGCATTTTTCATGCCAAAAATATTTTGGGGAATTTCAGTGGTCTAGGATGCGGCTTAATGCCCCGTTCAGGCTGCAAATGTTTTTGGGACATTCAGAGCTCTCTGACCGATTTTGGCCCACCAACATTTTCTGGACTTTAGGGGGTCTAGGATGCCTGTAAACCCCTTTTTTGGGCCTCCAAAGTTTTCAACATTTTTGCAGGCCTAAAATGCATTTGAAGACCTTTTTTGGGCTGCTAACATATTCTGAGCTTTCAGGGGTGTAGGATGCATTTTTCGTGCCAAAAATATTTTTGGGAATTTCAGTGGTCTAGGATGCGGGTTAATGCCCCTTTCAGGCTGCAAATATTTTTGGGACATTCAGGGCTCTCTGACACCATTTTTGGGCCACCAACATTTTCTGGACTTTAGGGGGTCTATGATGCCTGTAAACCCCTTTTTTGGTCCTTCGAAGTTTTCAATATTTTTGCAGGCCTAAAATGCATGTTAAGGCCTTTTTTGGGCTGCTAACATATTCTGAGCTTCAGGGGTGTAGGATGCATTTTTCGTGCAAAAAATATTTTTTGGAAATTTCAGTGGTCTAGGATGCGTGTTAATGCCCCTTTCAGGCTGCACATGTTTTTGGGACATTCAGAGCTCTCTGACACAGATTTTGGCCCACCAACATTTTCTGGACTTTAGGGGGTCTAGGATGCCTGTAACCCCTTTTTTGTGCCTTCAAAGTTTTCAACATTTTTGCAGGCCTAAAATGCATGTTAAGGCCTTTTTTGGGCTGCTAACATTTTCAGAACTTTCAGGGGTGTAGGATGAATTTTTCCTGCCAAAAATATTTTTGGGAATTTCAGTGGTCTAGGATGCGGGTTAATGCCCCTTTCAGGCTGCAAATGTTTTTGGGACATTCAGGACTCTCTGACACCATTTTTGGGTCACCAACATTTTCTGGACCTTAGGGGGTCTAGGATGCCTGTAAAGCCCTTTTTTGGTCCTTCAAAGTTTTCAACATTTTTGCAAAAATTCATTTTAAGGCCTTTTTTGGGCTGCTAACATATTCTGAGCTTTCAGGGGTGTAGGATGCATTTTTCATGGCAAAAATATTTTTGGGAATTTCAGTGGTCTAGGATGCGGGTTAATGCCTGTTTCACTCTGCAAATGTTTTTGGGGCATTCAGAGCTCTCTGACACAGATTTTCGCCCACCAACATTTTCTGGACTTAAGGGGTCTAGGATGCCTGTAAACCCCTTTTTTGGGCCTCCAAAGTTTTCAACATTTTTGCAGGCTTAAAATGCATTTTAAGGCCTTTTTTGGGCTGCTAACATATTCTGAGCCTTAGGGGTGTAGGATGCATTTTTCGTGCAAAAAATATTTTTGGGAATTTCAGTGGTCTAGGATGCTGGATAATGCCCCTTTCAGGCTGCACATGTTTTTGGGAATTCAGGGCTCTCTGACACCACTTTTGAGCGACAATCATTTTCTGGACTTTAGGGTGTCTAGGATGCCTGTAACCCCTTTTTTGGGTCTCCAAAGTTTTCAACATTTTTGCAGGCCTAAAATGCATTTTAAGGCCTTTTTTGGGCTGCTAACATATTCTGAGCTTCAGGGGTATAGGTTGAATTTTTCATGCCAAAAATATTTTGGTAAATTTCAGTGGTCTAGGATGCGGCTTAATGCCCCTTTCAGGCTGCAAATGTTTTTGGGACATTCAGAGCTCTCTGACACAGATTTTGGCCCACCAACATTTTCTGGACTTTAGGGGGTCTAGGATGCCTGTAAACCCCTTTTTTGGGCCTCCAAAGTTTTCAACATTTTTGCAGGCTTAAAATGCATTTTAAGGCCTTTTTTGGGCTGCTAACATATTCTGAGCCTTAGGGGTGTAGGATGCATTTTTCGTGCAAAAAATATTTTTGGAAATTTCAGTGGTCTAGGATGCAGGTTAATGCCCCTTTCAGGCTGCAAATGTTTTTGGGAATTTAGGGCTCTCTGACACCATTTTTGAGCCACAATCATTTTCTGGACTTTAGGGGTTCTAGGATGCCTGTAACCCCTTTTTTGGGCCTCCAAAGTTTTCAACATTTTTGCAGGCCTAAAATGCATTTTAAGGCCTTTTTTGGGCTGCTAACATATTCTGAGCTTTCAGGGGTGTAGGATGAATTTTTCCTGCCAAAAATATTTTTGGGAAATTTCAGTGGTCTAGGATGCGGCTTAATGCCCCTTTCAGGCTGCAAATGTTTTTGGGACATTCAGAGCTCTCTGACACCGATTTTGGCCCACTAACATTTTCTGGACTTTAGGGGGTCTGGGATGCCTCTAAACCCCTTTTTTCCACCGCCAAAGTTTTCTACATTTTTGCAGGCCTAAGATGCACTTTAAGGCATTTTTGAACTGCCAACATTTTCTGATCTTTCAGGGTTGTAGGATGCGTTTTTTGTGCCAAAAATATTTTGGGGAATTTCAGTGGTCTAGGATGCGACTTAATGCCCCTTTCAGGCTGCAAATCTGTTTGGGACATTCAGAGCTCTCTAACACTGTTTTTGGGCCACCAACATTTTCTGGACTTTAGGGGGTCTAGGATGCCTGTAAACCCCTTTTTTGGTCCTTCAAAGTTTTCAACATTTTTGCAGGCCTAAAATGCATGTTAAGGCCTTTTTTGGGCTGCTAACATATTCTGAGCTTCAGGGGTGTAGGATGCATTTTTCGTGCAAAAAATATTTTTGGGAATTTCAGTGGTCTAGGATGCGGGTTAATGCCCCTTTCAGGCTGCAAATGTTTTTGGGACATTCAGGACTCTCTGACACCATTTTTGGGCCACCAACATTTTCTGGACTTTAGGGGGTCTAGGATGCCTGTAAACCCCTTTTTGGTCCTTCAAAGTTTTCAACATTTTTGCAGGCCTAAAATGCATTTTAAGCCTTTTTTTGGGCTGCTAACATATTCTGAGCTTTCAGGGGTGTAGGATGCATTTTTCGTGCCAAAAATATTTTTGGGAATTTCATTGGTCTAGGATGCCGGTTAATGCCCCTTTCAGGCTGCAAATGTTTTTGGGACATTCAGAGCTCTCTGACACCATTTTTGGGCCACCAACATTTTCTGGACTTTAGGGGGTCTAGGATGCCTGTAAACCCCTTTTTTGGTCCTTCAAAGTTTTCAATATTTTTGCAGGCCTAAAATGCATGTTAATGCCTTTTTTGGGCTGCTAACATATTCTGAGCTTCAGGGGTGTAGGATGCAGTTTTCATGCCAAACATATTTTTGGGAATTTCAGTGGTCTAGGATGCGGGTTAATGCCCCTTTCAGGCTGCACATGTTTTTGGGACATTCAGAGCTCTCTGACACAGATTTTGGCCCACCAACATTTTCTGGACTTTAGGGGGTCTAGGATGCCTGTAACCCCTTTTTTGGGCCTCCAAAGTTTTCAACATTTTTGCAGGCCTAAAATGCATGTTAAGGCCTTTTTTGGGCTGCTAACATTTTCAGAACTTTCAGGGGTGTAGGATGAATTTTTCCTGCCAAAAATATTTTTGGGAATTTCAGTGGTCTAGGATGCGGGTTAATGCCCCTTTCAGGCTGCAAATGTTTTTGGGACATTCAGGACTCTCTGACACCATTTTTGGGCCACCAACATTTTCTGGACCTTAGGGTGTCTAGGATGCCTGTAAACCCCTTTTTTCGGCCTCCAAAGTTTTCAACATTTTTGCTGGCCTAAGAAGCATTTTAAGTCCTTTTTTTGAGCTGCCAACATTTTCTGATCTTTCAGGGTTGTAGGATGCATTTTTTGTGGCAAAAATATTTTGGGGAATTTCAGTGGTCTAGGATGCGACTTAATGCCCCTTTCAGGCTGCAAATCTGTTTGGGACATTCAGAGCTCTCTGGCACTGTTTTTGGGCCACAAACATTTTCTGGACTTTCGGGGGTCTAGGATGCCTGTAAACCCCATTTTTGGGCCTCCAAAGTTTTCAACATTTTTGCAGGCGTAAAATGCATTTTAAGGCCTTAATTGGGCTGCTAACATATTCTCTCTTCAGGGGTATAGGTTGCATTTTTCATGCCAAAAATATTTTGGGGAATTTCAGTGGTCTAGGATGCCGGTTAATGCCTGTTTCACTTTGCAAATGTTTTTGGGACATTCAGGGCTCTCTGACACCATTTTTGGGCCACCACCATTTTCTGGACTTTAGTGGGTCTAGGATGCCTGTAAACCCCTTTTTTGGTCCTTCAAAGTTTTCAACATTTTTGCAGGCCTAAAATGCATTTTAAGGCCTTAATTGGGCTGCTAACATATTCTCTCTTCAGGGGTATAGTTTCATTTTTCATGCCAAAAATATTTTGGGGAATTTCAGTGGTCTAGGATGCGGCTTAATGCCCCTTTCAGGCTGCCAATGTTTTTGGGACATACAGAGCTCTCTGAAAGATTTTGGCCCACCAACATTTTCTGGACTTTAGGGGGTCTAGGATGCCTTTAAAGCCCTTTTCTGGGCCTCCAAAGTTTTCAACATTTTTGCAGGCCTAAAATGCATTTGACGGCCTTTTTTGGGCTTCTAACATATTCTGAGCTTTCAGGGGTATAGGATGCATTTTTCGTGCCAAAAATATTTTTGGGAATTTCAGTGGTCTAGGATGCGGGTTAATGCCCCTTTCAGGCTGCAAATGTTTTTGGGGCATTCAGGACTCTCTGACACCATTTTTGGGCCACCAACATTTTCTGGACCTTAGGGGGTCTAGGATGCCTGTACACCCCTTTTTTGGTCCTTCAAAGTTTTCAACATTTTTGTAGGCTTAAGATGCATTTTAAGTCCTTTTTTGAGATGCCAACATTTTCTAATCTTTCAGGGTTGTAGGATGCATTTTTTGTGCCAAAAATATTTTGGGGAATTTCAGTGGTCTAGGATGCGACTTAATGCCCCTTTCAGGCTGCAAATCTGTTGGGGACATTCAGAGCTCTCTGACACTGTTTTTGGGCCACAAACATTTTCTGGACTTTAGGGGGTCTAGGGTACCTGTAAACCCCATTTTTGGGCGTCCAAAGTTTTCAACATTTTTGCAGGCGTAAAATGCATTTTAAGGACTTTTTTGGGCTGCTAACATATTCTGAGCTTCAGGAGTATTGGTTGCATTTTTCGTGCCAAAAATATTTTTTGGAGTTTCAGTGGTCTAGGATGCGGCTTAATGCCCCTTTCAGGCTGCAAATGTTTTGGGACATTCAGAGCTCTCTGACACAGATTTTGGCCCACCAACATTTTCTGGACTTTAGGGGGTCTAGGATGCCTCTAAACCCCTTTTTTCCACCTCCAAAGTTTTCTACATTTTTGCAGGCCTAAGATGCACTTTAAGGCCTTTTTTGGGCTGCTAACATTTTCAGAACTTTCAGGGGTGTAGTATGCATTTTTTGTGCCAAAAATATTTTTAGGAATTTCAGTGGTCTAGGATGCCGGTTAATGCCTGTTTCACTCTGCAAATGTTTTTGGGACATTCAGGGCTCTCTGACACCATTTTTGGGCCACCACCATTTTCTGGACTTTAGTGGGTCTAGGATGCCTGTAAACCCCTTTTTTTGGTCCTTCAAAGTTTTCAACATTTTTGCAGGC
Source organism: Ambystoma mexicanum (assembly GCF_040938575.1). Classification (NCBI taxonomy): domain Eukaryota; kingdom Metazoa; phylum Chordata; class Amphibia; order Caudata; family Ambystomatidae; genus Ambystoma; species Ambystoma mexicanum. Next base: position 730,381,528 of record NC_090939.1, on the reverse strand, counting down.
CTAAAATGCATTTTAAGGCCTTAATTGGGCTGCTAACATATTCTCTCTTCAGGGGTATAGGTTGCATTTTTCATGCCAAAAATATTTTGGGGAATTTCAGTGGTCTAGGATGCGGCTTAATGCCCCTTTCAGGCTGCCAATGTTTTTGGGACATACAGAGCTCTCTGAAAGATTTTGGCCCACCAACATTTTCTGGACTTTAGGGGGTCTAGGATGCCTTTAAACCCCTTTTTTGGGCCTCCAAAGTTTTCAACATTTTTGCAGGCCTAAAATGCATTTGACGGCCTTTTTTGGGCTTCTAACATATTCTGAGCTTTCAGGGGTGTAGGATGCATTTTTCGTGTCAAAAATATTTTTGGGAATTTCAGTGGTCTAGGATGCGGGTTAATGCCCCTTTCAGGCTGCAAATGTTTTTGGGGCATTCAGGACTCTCTGACACCATTTTTGGGCCACCAACATTTTCTGGACCTTAGGGGGTCTAGGATGCCTGTACACCCCTTTTTTGGTCCTTCAAAGTTTTCAACATTTTTGTAGGCTTAAGATGCATTTTAAGTCCTTTTTTGAGATGCCAACATTTTCTAATCTTTCAGGGTTGTAGGATGCATTTTTTGTGCCAAAAATATTTTGGGGAATTTCAGTGGTCTAGGATGCGACTTAATGCCCCTTTCAGGCTGCAAATCTGTTTGGGACATTCAGAGCTCTCTGACACTGTTTTTGGGCCACCAACATTTTCTGGACTTTAGGGGGTCTAGGATGCCTGTAAACCCCTTTTTTGGTCCTTCAAAGTTTTCAACATTTTTGCAGGCCTAAAATGCATTTTAAGGTCTTAATTGGGCTGCTAACATATTCTGAGCTTCAGGGGTATAGGTTGCATTTTTCATGCCAAAAATATTTTGGGGAATTTCAGTGGTCTAGGATGCGGCTTACTTTCCCTTTCAGGCTGCAAATGTTTTTGGGACATTCAGAGCTCTCTGACCGATTTTGGCCCACCAACATTTTCTGGACTTTAGGGGGTCTAGGATGCCTGTGAACCCCTTTTTTGGGCCTCCAAAGTTTTCAACATTTTTGCAGGCCTAAAATGCATTTGAAGGCCTTTTCTGGGCTGCTAACATATTCTGAGCTTTCAGGGGTGTAGGATGCATTTTTCGTGCCAAAAATATTTTTGGGAATTTCAGTGGTCTAGGATGCGGGTTAATGCCCCTTTCAGGCTGCAAATGTTTTTTCGGCATTCAGGACTCTCTGACACCATTTTTGGGCCACCAACATTTTCTGGACCTTAGGGGGTCTAGGATGCCTGTAAACCCCTTTTTTGGTCCTTCAAAGTTTTCAACATTTTTGTAGGCTTAAGATGCATTTTAAGTCCTTTTTTGAGATGCCAACATTTTCTAATCTTTCAGGGTTGTAGGATGCATTTTTTGTGCCAAAAATATTTTGGGGAATTTCAGTGGTCTAGGATGCGACTTAATGCCCCTTTCAGGCTGCAAATCTGTTTGGGACATTCAGAGCTCTCTGACACTGTTTTTGGGCCACAAACATTTTCTGGACTTTAGGGGGTCTAGGGTGCCTGTAAACCCCATTTTTGGGCCTCCAATGTTTTCAACATTTTTGCAGGCGTAAAATGCATTTTAAGGACTTTTTTGGGCTGCTAACATATTCTGAGCTTCAGGAGTATTGGTTGCATTTTTCGTGCCAAAAATATTTTTTGGAGTTTCAGTGGTCTAGGATGCGGGTTAATGCCCCTTTCAGGCTGCAAATTTTTTGGGACATTCAGAGCTCTCTGACACAGATTTTGGCCCACCAGCATTTTCTGGACTTTAGGGGGTCTAGGATGCCTCTAAACCCCTTTTTTCCACCTCCAAAGTTTTCTACATTTTTGCAGGCCTTAGATGCACTTTAAGGCCTTTTTTTGGCTGCTAACATTTTCAGAACTTTCAGGGGTGTAGTATGCATTTTTTGTGCCAAAAATATTTTTGGGAATTTCAGTAGTCTAGGATGCCGGTTAATGCCCGTTTCACTCTGCAAATGTTTTTGGGACATGCAGGGCTCTCTGACACCATTTTTGGGCCACCACCATTTTCTGGACTTTAGTGGGTCTAGGATGCCTGTAAACCCCTTTTTTGGTCCTTCAAAGTTTTCAACATTTTTGCAGGCCTAAAATGCATTTTAAGGCCTTAATTGGGCTGCTAACATATTCTGAGCTTCAGGGGTATAGGTTGCATTTTTCATGCCAAAAATATTTTGGGGAATTTCAGTGGTCTAGGATGCGGCTTAATGCCCCTTTCAGGCTGCAAATGTTTTTGGGACATTCAGAGCTCTCTGACCGATTTTGGCCCACCAACATTTTCTGGACTTTAGGGGGTCTAGGATGCCTTTAAGCCCCCTTTTTTGGGCCTCCAAAGTTTTCAACATTTTTGCAGGCCTAAAATGCATTTGAAGGCCTTTTTTGGGCTGCTAACATATTCGGAGCTTTCAGGGGTGTAGGATGCATTTTTCGTGCCAAAAATATTTTTGGGAATTTCAGTGGTCTAGGATTCGGGTTAGTGCCCCTTTCAGGCTGCAAATATTTTTGGGACATTCAGGGCTCTCTGACACCATTTTTGGGCCACCAACATTTTCTGGACTTTAGGGGGTCTAGGATGCCTGTAAGCCCCTTTTTTGGTCCTTCAAAGTTTTCAACATTTTTGCAGGCCTAAAATGCATGCTAAGGCCTTTTTTGGGCTGCTAACATATTCTGAGCTTCAGGGGTGTAGGATGCATTTTTCGTGCAAAAAATATTTTTGGGAATTTCAGTGGTCTAGGATGCGGGTTAATGCCCCTTTCAGGCAGCACATGTTTTTCGGAATTCAGGGCTCTCTGACACCATTTTTGAGCCACAATCATTTTCTGGACTCTAGGGGGTCTAGGATGCCTGTAACCCCTTTTTTGGGCCTCCAAAGTTTTCAACATTTTTGCAGGCATAAATGCATTTTAAGGCCTTTTTTGGGCTGCTAACATATTCTGAGCTTCAGGGGTATAGGTTGCATTTTTCGTGCTAAAATATTTTTTGGAGTTTCAGTGGTCTAGGATGTGGGTTAATGCCCCTTTCAGGCTGCAAATGTTTTGGGACATTCAGAGCTCTCTGACAGATTTTGGCCACCAACATTTTCTGGACTTTAGGGGGTCTAGGATGCCTGTAAACCCCTTTTTTGGTCCTTCAAAGTTTTCAACATGTTTGCAGGCCTAAAAGGCATTTTAAGGCATTTTTGGGCTGCTAACATTTTCAGAACTTTCTGGGGTGTAGTATGCATTTTTTGTGCCAAAAATATTTTTGGGAATTTCAGTGGTCTAGGATGCAGGTTAATGCCCGTTTCACTCTGCAAATGTGTTTGGAGCATTCAGGGCTCTCTGACAAAATTTTTGGGCCACCAACATTTTCTGGACTTTAGGGAGTCTAGGATGCCTGTAAACCCCTTTTTTGGTCCTTCAAAGTTTTCAACATTTTGCAGGCCTGAAATGCATTTTAAGGCTTTTTTTTGCGATGCCAACATTTTCAGAACTTTCAGGGTTGTAGGATGCATTTTTTGTGCCAAAAATATTTTTAGGAATTTCAGTGGTCTGGGGTGTGGGTTAGTGCCACTTTCAGGCTACAAATGTTTTTGGGACATTCAGAGCTCTCTGACACCGATTTTGGCCCACCAACATTTTCTGGACTTTAGGGGGTCTAGGATGCCTGTAAACCCCTTTTTTCGGCCTCCAAAGTGTTCAACATTTGTGCAGGCCTAAGAAGCATTTTAAGTCCTTTTTTTGAGCTGCCAACATTTTCTGATCTTTCAGGGTTGTAGGATGCATTTTTTGTGGCAAAAATATTTTGGGGAATTTCAGTGGTCTAGGATGCGACTTAATGCCCCTTTCAGGCTGCAAATCTGTTTGGGACATTCGGAGCTCTCTGACACTGTTTTTGGGCCACAAACATTTTCTGGACTTTAGGGGGTCTAGGATGCCTGTAAGCCCCTTTTTTGGGCATCCAAAGTTTTCAACATTTTTGCAGGCATAAAATGCATTTTAAGGCCTTTTTTGGGCTGCTAACATATTCTGAGCTTCAGGGGTATAGGTTGCATTTTTTGTGCCAAAAATATTTTTGGGAATTTCAGTGGTCTAGGATGCGTGTTAATGCCCGTTTCACTCTGCAACTGTTTTTGGGACATTCAGGGCTCTCTGACACCATTTTTGGGCCACCAACATTTTCTGGACTTTAGGGGGTCTAGGATGCCTGTAAACCCCTTTTTTGGTCCTTCAAAGTTTTCAACATTTTTGCAGGCCTAAAATGCATTTTAAGGCCTTTTATGGGCTGCTTACATATTCTGAGCTTCATGGGTGTAGGATGCATTTTTCGTGCCAAAAATATTTTTGGGAATTTCAGTGGTCTAGGATGCGGGTTAATGCCCCTTTGAGGCTGCAAATGTTTTTGGGACATTCAGAGCTCTCTGACACAGATTTTGGCCCACCAACATTTTCTGGACTTTAGGGGGTCTAGGATGCCTCTAAACCCCTTTTTTCGGCCTCCAAAGTTTTCAACATTTTTGCATGCCTAAAATGCATTTTAAGGCATTTTTGGGCTGCTAACATTTTCAGAACTTTCAGGGGTGTAGTATGCATTTTTTGTTCCAAAAATATTTTTGGGAATTTCAGTGGTCTAGGATGCGGGTTAATGCCCCTTTCATGCTGCAAATGTTTTTGGGACATTCAGGGCTCTCTGATACCATTTTTGGGCCACAACCATTTTCTGGACTTTAGGGTGTCTAGGATGCCTCTAAACCCCTTTTTTCCACCTCCAAAGTTTTCTACATTTTTGCAGGCCTAAGATGCACTTTAAGGCCTTTTTTGGGCTGCTAACATATTCTGAGCTTCATGGGTGTAGTATTCATTTTTCATGCCAAAAATATCTTGGGGAATTTCAGTCGTCTAGGATGCGGCTTAATGCCCCTTTCAGGCTGCAAATGTTTTTGGGACATTCAGAGCTCTCTGACACCGATTTTGGCCCACCAACATTTTCTGGACTTTAGGGGGTCTATGATGCCTGTAAACCCCTTTTTTGGGCCTCCAAAGTTTTCAACATTTTTGCAGGCCTAAAATGCATTGTAAGGCCTTTTTTGGGCTGCTAACATATTCTGAGCTTTCAGGGGTGTAGGATGCATTTTTCGTGCCAAAAATATTTTTGGGAATTTCAGTGGTCTAGGATGCGGGTTAATGCCCCTTTCAGGCTGCAAATGTTTTTGGGACATTCAGGACTCTCTGACACCATTTTGGGCCACCAACATTTTCTGGACCTTAGGGGGTCTAGGATGCCTGTAAACCCCTTTTTTGGTCCTTCAAAGTTTTCAACATTTTTGCAGGCCTAAAATGCATTTTAAGGCCTTTTTTGGGCTGCTAACATATTCTGAGCTTCATGGGTGTAGGATGCATTTTTCGTGCCAAAAATATTTTTGGGAATTTCAGTGGTCTAGGATGCGGGTTAATGCCCCTTTCATGCTGCAAATGTTTTTGGGACATTCAGGGCTCTCTGATACCATTTTTGGGCCACAACCATTTTCTGGGCTTTAGGGTGTCTAGGATGCCTCTAAACCCCTTTTTTCCACCTCCAAAGTTTTCTACATTTTTGCAGGCCTAAGATGCACTTTAAGGCCTTTTTTGGGCTGCTAACATATTCTGAGCTTCATGGGTGTAGTATTCATTTTTTGTGCCAAAAATATTTTTGGGAATTTCAGTCGTCTAGGATGCGGGTTAATGCCCGTTTCACTCTGCAAATGTTTTTGGGACATTCAGTGCTCTCTGACACCATTTTTGGGCCACCAACATTTTCTGGACTTTAGGGGGTCTAGGATGCCTGTAAACCCCTTTTTTGGTCCTTCAAAGTTTTCAACATTTTTGCAGGCCTAAAATGCATTTTAAGGCCTTTTTTGGGCTGCTAACATATTCTGAGCTTCATGGGTGTAGGATGCATTTTTCGTGCCAAAAATATTTTTGGGAATTTCAGTGGTCTAGGATGTGGGTTAATGCCCCTTTGAGGCTGCAAATGTTTTTGGGACATTCAGAGCTCACTGACACAGATTTTGGCCCACCAACATTTTCTGGACTTTAGGGGGTCTAGGATGCCTGTAAACCCCTTTTTTGGTCCTTCAAAGTTTTCAACATTTTTGCAGGCCTAAAATGCATTTTAAGGCCTTTTTTGGGCTGCTAACATTTTCAGAACTTTCAGGGGTGTAGTATGCATTTTTTGTGCCAAAAATATTTTTGGGAATTTCAGTGGTCTAGGATGTGGGTTAGTGCCACTTTCAGGCTGCAAATGTTTTTGGGACATTCAGAGCTCTCTGACACCGATTTTGGCACACCAACATTTTCTGGACTTTCGGGGGTCTAGGATGCCTTTAAACCCCTTTTTTCGGCCTCCAAAGTTTTCAACATTTGTGCAGGCCTAAGAAGCATTTTAAGTCCTTTTTTTGAGCTGCCAACATTTTCTGATATTTCAGGGTTGTAGGATGCATTTTTTGTTCCAAAAATATTTTGGGGAATTTCAGTGGTCTAGGATGCGGCTTAATGCCCCTTTCAGGCTGCAAATGTTTTTGGGACATTCAGAGCTCTCTGACACCGATTTTGGCCCACCAACATTTTCTGGACTTTAGGGGGTCTAGGATGCCTGTAAACCCCTTTTTTGGGCCTCCAAAGTTTTCAACATTTTTGCAGGCCTAAAATGCATTTTAAGGCCTTTTTTGGGCTGCTAACATATACTGAGCTTTCAGGGGTGTAGGATGCATTTTTCGTGCCAAAAATATTTTTGGGAATTTCAGTGGTCTAGGATGCGGGTTAATGCCCCTTTCAGGCTGCAAATGTTTTTGGGACATTCAGGACTCTCTGACACCATTTTTGAGCCACCAACATTTTCTGGACTTTAGGGGGTCTAGGATGCCTGTAAACCCCTTTTTTGGTCCTTCAAAGTTTTCAACATTTTTGCAGGCCTAAAATGCATTTTAAGCCTTTTTTGGGCTGCTAACATATTCTGAGCTTTCAGGGGTGTAGGATGCATTTTTCGTGCCAAAAATATTTTTGGGAATTTCATTGGTCTAGGATGCGGGTTAATGCCCCTTTCAGGCTGCAAATGTTTTTGGGACATTCAGAGCTCTTTGACACAGATTTTGGCCCACCAACATTTTCTGGACTTTAGGGAGGCTAGGATGCCTGTAAACCCCTTTTTTGGTCCTTCAAAGTTTTCAACATTTTTGCAGGCCTAAAATGCATTTTAAGCCTTTTTTGGGCTGCTAACATATTCTGAGCTTTCAGGGGTGTAGGATGCATTTTTCGTGCCAAAAATATTTTTGGGAATTTCAGTGGTCTAGGATGCGGGTTAATGCCCCTTTCAGGCTGCAAATGTTTTTGGGACATTCAGGACTCTCTGACACCATTTTTGAGCCACCAACGTTTTCTGGACTTTAGGGGGTCTAGGATGCCTGTAAACCCCTTTTTTGGTCCTTCAAAGTTTTCAACATTTTTGCAGGCCTAAAATACATTTTAAGCCTTTTTTGGGCTGCTAACATATTCTGAGCTTTCAGGGGTGTAGGATGCATTTTTCGTGCCAAAAATATTTTTGGGAATTTCATTGGTCTAGGATGCGGGTTAATGCCCCTTTCAGGCTGCAAATGTTTTTGGGACATTCAGAGCTCTTTGACACAGATTTTGGCCCACCAACATTTTCTGGACTTTAGGGAGGCTAGGATGCCGCTAAACCCCTTTTTTCCACCTCCAAAGTTTTCAACATTTTTGCAAGCCTAAGATGCACTTTAAGGCATTTTTGGGCTGCTAACATTTTCAGAACTTTCAGGGGGGTAGTATGCATTTTTTGTGCCAAAAATATTTTTGGGAATTTCAGTGGTCTAGGATGCGGCTTAATGCCCGTTTCACTATGCAAATGTTTTTGGGACATTCAGGGCTCTCTGACACCATTTTTGGGCCACCAACATTTTCTGGACTTTAGGGGGTCTAGGATGCCTGTAAACCCCTTTTTTGGGCCTCCAAAGTTTTCAACATTTTTGCAGGCATAAAATGCATTTTAAGGCCTTTTTTGGGCTGCTAACATATTCTGAGCTTCAGGGGTATAGGTTGCATTTTTCGTGCAAAAATATTTTTTGGAGTTTCAGTGGTCTAGGATGCGGGTTAATGCCCCTTTTAGGCTGCAAATGTTTTGGGACATTCAGAGCTCTCTTGACAGATTTTGGCCACCAACATTTTCTGGACTTTAGGGGGTCTAGGATGCCTGTAAACCCCTTTTTTGGTCCTTCAAAGTTTTCAACATGTTTGCAGGCCTAAAATGCATTTTAAGGCATTTTTGGGCTGCTAACATTTTCAGAACTTTCAGGGGTGTAGTATGCGTTTTTTGTGCCAAAAATATTTTTGGGAATTTCAGTGGTCTAGGATGCAGGTTAATGCCCGTTTCACACTGCAAATGTGTTTGGAGCATTCAGGGCTCTCTGACAAAATTTTTGGGCCACCAACATTTTCTGGACTTTAGGGAGTCTAGGATGCCTGTAAAGCCCTTTTTTGGTCCTTCAAAGTTTTCAACATTTTTGCAGGCCTAAAATGCATTTTAAGGCTTTTTTTTGAGATGCCAACATTTTCAGAACTTTCAGGGTTGTAGGATGCATTTTTTGTGCCAAAAATATTTTTAGGAATTTCAGTGGTCTGGGGTGAGGGTTAGTGCCACTTTCAGGCTGCAAATGTTTTTGGGACATTCAGAGCTCTCTGACACCGATTTTGGCCCACCAACATTTTCTGGACTTTAGGGGGTCTAGGATGCCTGTAAACCCCTTTTTTGGTCCTTCAAAGTTTTCAATATTTTTGCAGGCCTAAAATGCATGTTAAGGCCTTTTTTGGGCTGCTAACATATTCTGAGCTTCAGGGGTGTAGGATGCAGTTTTCATGCCAAACATATTTTTGGGAATTTCAGTGGTCTAGGATGCGGGTTAATGCCCCTTTCAGGCTGCACATGTTTTTGGGACATTCAGAGCTCTCTGACACAGATTTTGGCCCACCAACATTTTCTGGACTTTAGGGGGTCTAGGATGCCTGTAACCCCTTTTTTGGGCCTCCAAAGTTTTCAACATTTTTGCAGGCCTAAAATGCATGTTAAGGCCTTTTTTGGGCTGCTAACATTTTCAGAACTTTCAGGGGTGTAGGATGAATTTTTCCTGCCAAAAATATTTTTGGGAATTTCAGTGGTCTAGGATGCGGGTTAATGCCCCTTTCAGGCTGCAAATGTTTTTGGGACATTCAGGACTCTCTGACACCATTTTTGGGCCACCAACATTTTCTGGACCTTAGGGTGTCTAGGATGCCTGTAAACCCCTTTTTTCGGCCTCCAAAGTTTTCAACATTTTTGCTGGCCTAAGAAGCATTTTAAGTCCTTTTTTTGAGCTGCCAACATTTTCTGATCTTTCAGGGTTGTAGGATGCATTTTTTGTGGCAAAAATATTTTGGGGAATTTCAGTGGTCTAGGATGCGACTTAATGCCCCTTTCAGGCTGCAAATCTGTTTGGGACATTCAGAGCTCTCTGGCACTGTTTTTGGGCCACAAACATTTTCTGGACTTTCGGGGGTCTAGGATGCCTGTAAACCCCATTTTTGGGCCTCCAAAGTTTTCAACATTTTTGCAGGCGTAAAATGCATTTTAAGGCCTTAATTGGGCTGCTAACATATTCTCTCTTCAGGGGTATAGGTTGCATTTTTCATGCCAAAAATATTTTGGGGAATTTCAGTGGTCTAGGATGCCGGTTAATGCCTGTTTCACTTTGCAAATGTTTTTGGGACATTCAGGGCTCTCTGACACCATTTTTGGGCCACCACCATTTTCTGGACTTTAGTGGGTCTAGGATGCCTGTAAACCCCTTTTTTGGTCCTTCAAAGTTTTCAACATTTTTGCAGGCCTAAAATGCATTTTAAGGCCTTAATTGGGCTGCTAACATATTCTCTCTTCAGGGGTATAGTTTCATTTTTCATGCCAAAAATATTTTGGGGAATTTCAGTGGTCTAGGATGCGGCTTAATGCCAGTTTCACTATGCAAATGTTTTTGGGACATTCAGGGCTCTCTGACACCATTTTTGGGCCACCAACATTTTCTGGACTTTAGGGGGTCTAGGATGCCTGTAAACCCCTTTTTTGGGCCTCCAAAGTTTTCAACATTTTTGCAGGCATAAAATGCATTTTAAGGCCTTTTTTGGGCTGCTAACATATTCTGAGCTTCAGGGGTATAGGTTGCATTTTTCGTGCAAAAATATTTTTTGGAGTTTCAGTGGTCTAGGATGCGGGTTAATGCCCCTTTTAGGCTGCAAATGTTTTGGGACATTCAGAGCTCTCTTGACAGATTTTGGCCACCAACATTTTCTGGACTTTAGGGGGTCTAGGATGCCTGTAAACCCCTTTTTTGGTCCTTCAAAGTTTTCAACATGTTTGCAGGCCTAAAATGCATTTTAAGGCATTTTTGGGCTGCTAACATTTTCAGAACTTTCAGGGGTGTAGTATGCGTTTTTTGTGCCAAAAATATTTTTGGGAATTTCAGTGGTCTAGGATGCAGGTTAATGCCCGTTTCACACTGCAAATGTGTTTGGAGCATTCAGGGCTCTCTGACAAAATTTTTGGGCCACCAACATTTTCTGGACTTTAGGGAGTCTAGGATGCCTGTAAAGCCCTTTTTTGGTCCTTCAAAGTTTTCAACATTTTTGCAGGCCTAAAATGCATTTTAAGGCTTTTTTTTGAGATGCCAACATTTTCAGAACTTTCAGGGTTGTAGGATGCATTTTTTGTGCCAAAAATATTTTTAGGAATTTCAGTGGTCTGGGGTGAGGGTTAGTGCCACTTTCAGGCTGCAAATGTTTTTGGGACATTCAGAGCTCTCTGACACCGATTTTGGCCCACCAACATTTTCTGGACTTTAGGGGGTCTAGGATGCCTGTAAACCCCTTTTTTGGTCCTTCAAAGTTTTCAATATTTTTGCAGGCCTAAAATGCATGTTAAGGCCTTTTTTGGGCTGCTAACATATTCTGAGCTTCAGGGGTGTAGGATGCAGTTTTCATGCCAAACATATTTTTGGGAATTTCAGTGGTCTAGGATGCGGGTTAATGCCCCTTTCAGGCTGCACATGTTTTTGGGACATTCAGAGCTCTCTGACACAGATTTTGGCCCACCAACATTTTCTGGACTTTAGGGGGTCTAGGATGCCTGTAACCCCTTTTTTGGGCCTCCAAAGTTTTCAACATTTTTGCAGGCCTAAAATGCATGTTAAGGCCTTTTTTGGGCTGCTAACATTTTCAGAACTTTCAGGGGTGTAGGATGAATTTTTCCTGCCAAAAATATTTTTGGGAATTTCAGTGGTCTAGGATGCGGGTTAATGCCCCTTTCAGGCTGCAAATGTTTTTGGGACATTCAGGACTCTCTGACACCATTTTTGGGCCACCAACATTTTCTGGACCTTAGGGTGTCTAGGATGCCTGTAAACCCCTTTTTTCGGCCTCCAAAGTTTTCAACATTTTTGCTGGCCTAAGAAGCATTTTAAGTCCTTTTTTTGAGCTGCCAACATTTTCTGATCTTTCAGGGTTGTAGGATGCATTTTTTGTGGCAAAAATATTTTGGGGAATTTCAGTGGTCTAGGATGCGACTTAATGCCCCTTTCAGGCTGCAAATCTGTTTGGGACATTCAGAGCTCTCTGGCACTGTTTTTGGGCCACAAACATTTTCTGGACTTTCGGGGGTCTAGGATGCCTGTAAACCCCATTTTTGGGCCTCCAAAGTTTTCAACATTTTTGCAGGCGTAAAATGCATTTTAAGGCCTTAATTGGGCTGCTAACATATTCTCTCTTCAGGGGTATAGGTTGCATTTTTCATGCCAAAAATATTTTGGGGAATTTCAGTGGTCTAGGATGCCGGTTAATGCCTGTTTCACTTTGCAAATGTTTTTGGGACATTCAGGGCTCTCTGACACCATTTTTGGGCCACCACCATTTTCTGGACTTTAGTGGGTCTAGGATGCCTGTAAACCCCTTTTTTGGTCCTTCAAAGTTTTCAACATTTTTGCAGGCCTAAAATGCATTTTAAGGCCTTAATTGGGCTGCTAACATATTCTCTCTTCAGGGGTATAGTTTCATTTTTCATGCCAAAAATATTTTGGGGAATTTCAGTGGTCTAGGATGCGGCTTAATGCCCCTTTCAGGCTGCCAATGTTTTTGGGACATACAGAGCTCTCTGAAAGATTTTGGCCCACCAACATTTTCTGGACTTTAGGGGGTCTAGGATGCCTTTAAAGCCCTTTTCTGGGCCTCCAAAGTTTTCAACATTTTTGCAGGCCTAAAATGCATTTGACGGCCTTTTTTGGGCTTCTAACATATTCTGAGCTTTCAGGGGTATAGGATGCATTTTTCGTGCCAAAAATATTTTTGGGAATTTCAGTGGTCTAGGATGCGGGTTAATGCCCCTTTCAGGCTGCAAATGTTTTTGGGGCATTCAGGACTCTCTGACACCATTTTTGGGCCACCAACATTTTCTGGACCTTAGGGGGTCTAGGATGCCTGTACACCCCTTTTTTGGTCCTTCAAAGTTTTCAACATTTTTGTAGGCTTAAGATGCATTTTAAGTCCTTTTTTGAGATGCCAACATTTTCTAATCTTTCAGGGTTGTAGGATGCATTTTTTGTGCCAAAAATATTTTGGGGAATTTCAGTGGTCTAGGATGCGACTTAATGCCCCTTTCAGGCTGCAAATCTGTTGGGGACATTCAGAGCTCTCTGACACTGTTTTTGGGCCACAAACATTTTCTGGACTTTAGGGGGTCTAGGGTACCTGTAAACCCCATTTTTGGGCGTCCAAAGTTTTCAACATTTTTGCAGGCGTAAAATGCATTTTAAGGACTTTTTTGGGCTGCTAACATATTCTGAGCTTCAGGAGTATTGGTTGCATTTTTCGTGCCAAAAATATTTTTTGGAGTTTCAGTGGTCTAGGATGCGGCTTAATGCCCCTTTCAGGCTGCAAATGTTTTGGGACATTCAGAGCTCTCTGACACAGATTTTGGCCCACCAACATTTTCTGGACTTTAGGGGGTCTAGGATGCCTCTAAACCCCTTTTTTCCACCTCCAAAGTTTTCTACATTTTTGCAGGCCTAAGATGCACTTTAAGGCCTTTTTTGGGCTGCTAACATTTTCAGAACTTTCAGGGGTGTAGTATGCATTTTTTGTGCCAAAAATATTTTTAGGAATTTCAGTGGTCTAGGATGCCGGTTAATGCCTGTTTCACTCTGCAAATGTTTTTGGGACATTCAGGGCTCTCTGACACCATTTTTGGGCCACCACCATTTTCTGGACTTTAGTGGGTCTAGGATGCCTGTAAACCCCTTTTTTTGGTCCTTCAAAGTTTTCAACATTTTTGCAGGCCTAAAATGCATTTTAAGGCCTTAATTGGGCTGCTAACATATTCTCTCTTCAGGGGTATAGGTTGCATTTTTCATGCCAAAAATATTTTGGGGAATTTCAGTGGTCTAGGATGCGGCTTAATGCCCCTTTCAGGCTGCCAATGTTTTTGGGACATACAGAGCTCTCTGAAAGATTTTGGCCCACCAACATTTTCTGGACTTTAGGGGGTCTAGGATGCCTTTAAACCCCTTTTTTGGGCCTCCAAAGTTTTCAACATTTTTGCAGGCCTAAAATGCATTTGACGGCCTTTTTTGGGCTTCTAACATATTCTGAGCTTTCAGGGGTGTAGGATGCATTTTTCGTGTCAAAAATATTTTTGGGAATTTCAGTGGTCTAGGATGCGGGTTAATGCCCCTTTCAGGCTGCAAATGTTTTTGGGGCATTCAGGACTCTCTGACACCATTTTTGGGCCACCAACATTTTCTGGACCTTAGGGGGTCTAGGATGCCTGTACACCCCTTTTTTGGTCCTTCAAAGTTTTCAACATTTTTGTAGGCTTAAGATGCATTTTAAGTCCTTTTTTGAGATGCCAACATTTTCTAATCTTTCAGGGTTGTAGGATGCATTTTTTGTGCCAAAAATATTTTGGGGAATTTCAGTGGTCTAGGATGCGACTTAATGCCCCTTTCAGGCTGCAAATCTGTTTGGGACATTCAGAGCTCTCTGACACTGTTTTTGGGCCACCAACATTTTCTGGACTTTAGGGGGTCTAGGATGCCTGTAAACCCCTTTTTTGGTCCTTCAAAGTTTTCAACATTTTTGCAGGCCTAAAATGCATTTTAAGGTCTTAATTGGGCTGCTAACATATTCTGAGCTTCAGGGGTATAGGTTGCATTTTTCATGCCAAAAATATTTTGGGGAATTTCAGTGGTCTAGGATGCGGCTTACTTTCCCTTTCAGGCTGCAAATGTTTTTGGGACATTCAGAGCTCTCTGACCGATTTTGGCCCACCAACATTTTCTGGACTTTAGGGGGTCTAGGATGCCTGTAAACCCCTTTTTTGGGCCTCCAAAGTTTTCAACATTTTTGCAGGCCTAAAATGCATTTGAAGGCCTTTTCTGGGCTGCTAACATATTCTGAGCTTTCAGGGGTGTAGGATGCATTTTTCGTGCCAAAAATATTTTTGGGAATTTCAGTGGTCTAGGATGCGGGTTAATGCCCCTTTCAGGCTGCAAATGTTTTTTCGGCATTCAGGACTCTCTGACACCATTTTTGGGCCACCAACATTTTCTGGACCTTAGGGGGTCTAGGATGCCTGTAAACCCCTTTTTTGGTCCTTCAAAGTTTTCAACATTTTTGTAGGCTTAAGATGCATTTTAAGTCCTTTTTTGAGATGCCAACATTTTCTAATCTTTCAGGGTTGTAGGATGCATTTTTTGTGCCAAAAATATTTTGGGGAATTTCAGTGGTCTAGGATGCGACTTAATGCCCCTTTCAGGCTGCAAATCTGTTTGGGACATTCAGAGCTCTCTGACACTGTTTTTGGGCCACAAACATTTTCTGGACTTTAGGGGGTCTAGGGTGCCTGTAAACCCCATTTTTGGGCCTCCAATGTTTTCAACATTTTTGCAGGCGTAAAATGCATTTTAAGGACTTTTTTGGGCTGCTAACATATTCTGAGCTTCAGGAGTATTGGTTGCATTTTTCGTGCCAAAAATATTTTTTGGAGTTTCAGTGGTCTAGGATGCGGGTTAATGCCCCTTTCAGGCTGCAAATTTTTTGGGACATTCAGAGCTCTCTGACACAGATTTTGGCCCACCAGCATTTTCTGGACTTTAGGGGGTCTAGGATGCCTCTAAACCCCTTTTTTCCACCTCCAAAGTTTTCTACATTTTTGCAGGCCTTAGATGCACTTTAAGGCCTTTTTTTGGCTGCTAACATTTTCAGAACTTTCAGGGGTGTAGTATGCATTTTTTGTGCCAAAAATATTTTTGTTTTGGGAATTTCAGTAGTCTAGGATGCCGGTTAATGCCCGTTTCACTCTGCAAATGTTTTTGGGACATGCAGGGCTCTCTGACACCATTTTTGGGCCACCACCATTTTCTGGACTTTAGTGGGTCTAGGATGCCTGTAAACCCCTTTTTTGGTCCTTCAAAGTTTTCAACATTTTTGCAGGCCTAAAATGCATTTTAAGGCCTTAATTGGGCTGCTAACATATTCTGAGCTTCAGGGGTATAGGTTGCATTTTTCATGCCAAAAATATTTTGGGGAATTTCAGTGGTCTAGGATGCGGCTTAATGCCCCTTTCAGGCTGCAAATGTTTTTGGGACATTCAGAGCTCTCTGACCGATTTTGGCCCACCAACATTTTCTGGACTTTAGGGGGTCTAGGATGCCTTTAAGCCCCCTTTTTTGGGCCTCCAAAGTTTTCAACATTTTTGCAGGCCTAAAATGCATTTGAAGGCCTTTTTTGGGCTGCTAACATATTCGGAGCTTTCAGGGGTGTAGGATGCATTTTTCGTGCCAAAAATATTTTTGGGAATTTCAGTGGTCTAGGATGCGGGTTAGTGCCCCTTTCAGGCTGCAAATATTTTTGGGACATTCAGGGCTCTCTGACACCATTTTTGGGCCACCAACATTTTCTGGACTTTAGGGGGTCTAGGATGCCTGTAAGCCCCTTTTTTGGTCCTTCAAAGTTTTCAACATTTTTGCAGGCCTAAAATGCATGCTAAGGCCTTTTTTGGGCTGCTAACATATTCTGAGCTTCAGGGGTGTAGGATGCATTTTTCGTGCAAAAAATATTTATGGGAATTTCAGTGGTCTAGGATGCGGGTTAATGCCCCTTTCAGGCAGCACATGTTTTTCGGAATTCAGGGCTCTCTGACACCATTTTTGAGCCACAATCATTTTCTGGACTCTAGGGGGTCTAGGATGCCTGTAACCCCTTTTTTGGGCCTCCAAAGTTTTCAACATTTTTGCAGGCATAAATGCATTTTAAGGCCTTTTTTGGGCTGCTAACATATTCTGAGCTTCAGGGGTATAGGTTGCATTTTTCGTGCTAAAATATTTTTTGGAGTTTCAGTGGTCTAGGATGTGGGTTAATGCCCCTTTCAGGCTGCAAATGTTTTGGGACATTCAGAGCTCTCTGACAGATTTTGGCCACCAACATTTTCTGGACTTTAGGGGGTCTAGGATGCCTGTAAACCCCTTTTTTGGTCCTTCAAAGTTTTCAACATGTTTGCAGGCCTAAAAGGCATTTTAAGGCATTTTTGGGCTGCTAACATTTTCAGAACTTTCTGGGGTGTAGTATGCATTTTTTGTGCCAAAAATATTTTTGGGAATTTCAGTGGTCTAGGATGCAGGTTAATGCCCGTTTCACTCTGCAAATGTGTTTGGAGCATTCAGGGCTCTCTGACAAAATTTTTGGGCCACCAACATTTTCTGGACTTTAGGGAGTCTAGGATGCCTGTAAACCCCTTTTTTGGTCCTTCAAAGTTTTCAACATTTTGCAGGCCTGAAATGCATTTTAAGGCTTTTTTTTGCGATGCCAACATTTTCAGAACTTTCAGGGTTGTAGGATGCATTTTTTGTGCCAAAAATATTTTTAGGAATTTCAGTGGTCTGGGGTGTGGGTTAGTGCCACTTTCAGGCTACAAATGTTTTTGGGACATTCAGAGCTCTCTGACACCGATTTTGGCCCACCAACATTTTCTGGACTTTAGGGGGTCTAGGATGCCTGTAAACCCCTTTTTTCGGCCTCCAAAGTGTTCAACATTTGTGCAGGCCTAAGAAGCATTTTAAGTCCTTTTTTTGAGCTGCCAACATTTTCTGATCTTTCAGGGTTGTAGGATGCATTTTTTGTGGCAAAAATATTTTGGGGAATTTCAGTGGTCTAGGATGCGACTTAATGCCCCTTTCAGGCTGCAAATCTGTTTGGGACATTCGGAGCTCTCTGACACTGTTTTTGGGCCACAAACATTTTCTGGACTTTAGGGGGTCTAGGATGCCTGTAAGCCCCTTTTTTGGGCATCCAAAGTTTTCAACATTTTTGCAGGCATAAAATGCATTTTAAGGCCTTTTTTGGGCTGCTAACATATTCTGAGCTTCAGGGGTATAGGTTGCATTTTTTGTGCCAAAAATATTTTTGGGAATTTCAGTGGTCTAGGATGCGTGTTAATGCCCGTTTCACTCTGCAACTGTTTTTGGGACATTCAGGGCTCTCTGACACCATTTTTGGGCCACCAACATTTTCTGGACTTTAGGGGGTGTAGGATGCCTGTAAACCCCTTTTTTGGTCCTTCAAAGTTTTCAACATTTTTGCAGGCCTAAAATGCATTTTAAGGCCTTTTATGGGCTGCTTACATATTCTGAGCTTCATGGGTGTAGGATGCATTTTTCGTGCCAAAAATATTTTTGGGAATTTCAGTGGTCTAGGATGCGGGTTAATGCCCCTTTGAGGCTGCAAATGTTTTTGGGACATTCAGAGCTCTCTGACACAGATTTTGGCCCACCAACATTTTCTGGACTTTAGGGGGTCTAGGATGCCTCTAAACCCCTTTTTTCGGCCTCCAAAGTTTTCAACATTTTTGCATGCCTAAAATGCATTTTAAGGCATTTTTGGGCTGCTAACATTTTCAGAACTTTCAGGGGTGTAGTATGCATTTTTTGTTCCAAAAATATTTTTGGGAATTTCAGTGGTCTAGGATGCGGGTTAATGCCCCTTTCATGCTGCAAATGTTTTTGGGACATTCAGGGCTCTCTGATACCATTTTTGGGCCACAACCATTTTCTGGACTTTAGGGTGTCTAGGATGCCTCTAAACCCCTTTTTTCCACCTCCAAAGTTTTCTACATTTTTGCAGGCCTAAGATGCACTTTAAGGCCTTTTTTGGGCTGCTAACATATTCTGAGCTTCATGGGTGTAGTATTCATTTTTCATGCCAAAAATATCTTGGGGAATTTCAGTCGTCTAGGATGCGGCTTAATGCCCCTTTCAGGCTGCAAATGTTTTTGGGACATTCAGAGCTCTCTGACACCGATTTTGGCCCACCAACATTTTCTGGACTTTAGGGGGTCTATGATGCCTGTAAACCCCTTTTTTGGGCCTCCAAAGTTTTCAACATTTTTGCAGGCCTAAAATGCATTGTAAGGCCTTTTTTGGGCTGCTAACATATTCTGAGCTTTCAGGGGTGTAGGATGCATTTTTCGTGTCAAAAATATTTTTGGGAATTTCAGTGGTCTAGGATGCGGGTTAATGCCCCTTTCAGGCTGCAAATGTTTTTGGGGCATTCAGGACTCTCTGACACCATTTTTGGGCCACCAACATTTTCTGGACCTTAGGGGGTCTAGGATGCCTGTACACCCCTTTTTTGGTCCTTCAAAGTTTTCAACATTTTTGTAGGCTTAAGATGCATTTTAAGTCCTTTTTTGAGATGCCAACATTTTCTAATCTTTCAGGGTTGTAGGATGCATTTTTTGTGCCAAAAATATTTTGGGGAATTTCAGTGGTCTAGGATGCGACTTAATGCCCCTTTCAGGCTGCAAATCTGTTTGGGACATTCAGAGCTCTCTGACACTGTTTTTGGGCCACCAACATTTTCTGGACTTTAGGGGGTCTAGGATGCCTGTAAACCCCTTATTTGGTCCTTCAAAGTTTTCAACATTTTTGCAGGCCTAAAATGCATTTTAAGGTCTTAATTGGGCTGCTAACATATTCTGAGCTTCAGGGGTATAGGTTGCATTTTTCATGCCAAAAATATTTTGGGGAATTTCAGTGGTCTAGGATGCGGCTTACTTTCCCTTTCAGGCTGCAAATGTTTTTGGGACATTCAGAGCTCTCTGACCGATTTTGGCCCACCAACATTTTCTGGACTTTAGGGGGTCTAGGATGCCTGTAAACCCCTTTTTTGGGCCTCCAAAGTTTTCAACATTTTTGCAGGCCTAAAATGCATTTGAAGGCCTTTTCTGGGCTGCTAACATATTCTGAGCTTTCAGGGGTGTAGGATGCATTTTTCGTGCCAAAAATATTTTTGGGAATTTCAGTGGTCTAGGATGCGGGTTAATGCCCCTTTCAGGCTGCAAATGTTTTTTCGGCATTCAGGACTCTCTGACACCATTTTTGGGCCACCAACATTTTCTGGACCTTAGGGGGTCTAGGATGCCTGTAAACCCCTTTTTTGGTCCTTCAAAGTTTTCAACATTTTTGTAGGCTTAAGATGCATTTTAAGTCCTTTTTTGAGATGCCAACATTTTCTAATCTTTCAGGGTTGTAGGATGCATTTTTTGTGCCAAAAATATTTTGGGGAATTTCAGTGGTCTAGGATGCGACTTAATGCCCCTTTCAGGCTGCAAATCTGTTTGGGACATTCAGAGCTCTCTGACACTGTTTTTGGGCCACAAACATTTTCTGGACTTTAGGGGGTCTAGGGTGCCTGTAAACCCCATTTTTGGGCCTCCAATGTTTTCAACATTTTTGCAGGCGTAAAATGCATTTTAAGGACTTTTTTGGGCTGCTAACATATTCTGAGCTTCAGGAGTATTGGTTGCATTTTTCGTGCCAAAAATATTTTTTGGAGTTTCAGTGGTCTAGGATGCGGGTTAATGCCCCTTTCAGGCTGCAAATTTTTTGGGACATTCAGAGCTCTCTGACACAGATTTTGGCCCACCAGCATTTTCTGGACTTTAGGGGGTCTAGGATGCCTCTAAACCCCTTTTTTCCACCTCCAAAGTTTTCTACATTTTTGCAGGCCTTAGATGCACTTTAAGGCCTTTTTTTGGCTGCTAACATTTTCAGAACTTTCAGGGGTGTAGTATGCATTTTTTGTGCCAAAAATATTTTTGTTTTGGGAATTTCAGTAGTCTAGGATGCCGGTTAATGCCCGTTTCACTCTGCAAATGTTTTTGGGACATGCAGGGCTCTCTGACACCATTTTTGGGCCACCACCATTTTCTGGACTTTAGTGGGTCTAGGATGCCTGTAAACCCCTTTTTTGGTCCTTCAAAGTTTTCAACATTTTTGCAGGCCTAAAATGCATTTTAAGGCCTTAATTGGGCTGCTAACATATTCTGAGCTTCAGGGGTATAGGTTGCATTTTTCATGCCAAAAATATTTTGGGGAATTTCAGTGGTCTAGGATGCGGCTTAATGCCCCTTTCAGGCTGCAAATGTTTTTGGGACATTCAGAGCTCTCTGACCGATTTTGGCCCACCAACATTTTCTGGACTTTAGGGGGTCTAGGATGCCTTTAAGCCCCCTTTTTTGGGCCTCCAAAGTTTTCAACATTTTTGCAGGCCTAAAATGCATTTGAAGGCCTTTTTTGGGCTGCTAACATATTCGGAGCTTTCAGGGGTGTAGGATGCATTTTTCGTGCCAAAAATATTTTTGGGAATTTCAGTGGTCTAGGATGCGGGTTAGTGCCCCTTTCAGGCTGCAAATATTTTTGGGACATTCAGGGCTCTCTGACACCATTTTTGGGCCACCAACATTTTCTGGACTTTAGGGGGTCTAGGATGCCTGTAAGCCCCTTTTTTGGTCCTTCAAAGTTTTCAACATTTTTGCAGGCCTAAAATGCATGCTAAGGCCTTTTTTGGGCTGCTAACATATTCTGAGCTTCAGGGGTGTAGGATGCATTTTTCGTGCAAAAAATATTTATGGGAATTTCAGTGGTCTAGGATGCGGGTTAATGCCCCTTTCAGGCAGCACATGTTTTTCGGAATTCAGGGCTCTCTGACACCATTTTTGAGCCACAATCATTTTCTGGACTCTAGGGGGTCTAGGATGCCTGTAACCCCTTTTTTGGGCCTCCAAAGTTTTCAACATTTTTGCAGGCATAAATGCATTTTAAGGCCTTTTTTGGGCTGCTAACATATTCTGAGCTTCAGGGGTATAGGTTGCATTTTTCGTGCTAAAATATTTTTTGGAGTTTCAGTGGTCTAGGATGTGGGTTAATGCCCCTTTCAGGCTGCAAATGTTTTGGGACATTCAGAGCTCTCTGACAGATTTTGGCCACCAACATTTTCTGGACTTTAGGGGGTCTAGGATGCCTGTAAACCCCTTTTTTGGTCCTTCAAAGTTTTCAACATGTTTGCAGGCCTAAAAGGCATTTTAAGGCATTTTTGGGCTGCTAACATTTTCAGAACTTTCTGGGGTGTAGTATGCATTTTTTGTGCCAAAAATATTTTTGGGAATTTCAGTGGTCTAGGATGCAGGTTAATGCCCGTTTCACTCTGCAAATGTGTTTGGAGCATTCAGGGCTCTCTGACAAAATTTTTGGGCCACCAACATTTTCTGGACTTTAGGGAGTCTAGGATGCCTGTAAACCCCTTTTTTGGTCCTTCAAAGTTTTCAACATTTTGCAGGCCTGAAATGCATTTTAAGGCTTTTTTTTGCGATGCCAACATTTTCAGAACTTTCAGGGTTGTAGGATGCATTTTTTGTGCCAAAAATATTTTTAGGAATTTCAGTGGTCTGGGGTGTGGGTTAGTGCCACTTTCAGGCTACAAATGTTTTTGGGACATTCAGAGCTCTCTGACACCGATTTTGGCCCACCAACATTTTCTGGACTTTAGGGGGTCTAGGATGCCTGTAAACCCCTTTTTTCGGCCTCCAAAGTGTTCAACATTTGTGCAGGCCTAAGAAGCATTTTAAGTCCTTTTTTTGAGCTGCCAACATTTTCTGATCTTTCAGGGTTGTAGGATGCATTTTTTGTGGCAAAAATATTTTGGGGAATTTCAGTGGTCTAGGATGCGACTTAATGCCCCTTTCAGGCTGCAAATCTGTTTGGGACATTCGGAGCTCTCTGACACTGTTTTTGGGCCACAAACATTTTCTGGACTTTAGGGGGTCTAGGATGCCTGTAAGCCCCTTTTTTGGGCATCCAAAGTTTTCAACATTTTTGCAGGCATAAAATGCATTTTAAGGCCTTTTTTGGGCTGCTAACATATTCTGAGCTTCAGGGGTATAGGTTGCATTTTTTGTGCCAAAAATATTTTTGGGAATTTCAGTGGTCTAGGATGCGTGTTAATGCCCGTTTCACTCTGCAACTGTTTTTGGGACATTCAGGGCTCTCTGACACCATTTTTGGGCCACCAACATTTTCTGGACTTTAGGGGGTGTAGGATGCCTGTAAACCCCTTTTTTGGTCCTTCAAAGTTTTCAACATTTTTGCAGGCCTAAAATGCATTTTAAGGCCTTTTATGGGCTGCTTACATATTCTGAGCTTCATGGGTGTAGGATGCATTTTTCGTGCCAAAAATATTTTTGGGAATTTCAGTGGTCTAGGATGCGGGTTAATGCCCCTTTGAGGCTGCAAATGTTTTTGGGACATTCAGAGCTCTCTGACACAGATTTTGGCCCACCAACATTTTCTGGACTTTAGGGGGTCTAGGATGCCTCTAAACCCCTTTTTTCGGCCTCCAAAGTTTTCAACATTTTTGCATGCCTAAAATGCATTTTAAGGCATTTTTGGGCTGCTAACATTTTCAGAACTTTCAGGGGTGTAGTATGCATTTTTTGTTCCAAAAATATTTTTGGGAATTTCAGTGGTCTAGGATGCGGGTTAATGCCCCTTTCATGCTGCAAATGTTTTTGGGACATTCAGGGCTCTCTGATACCATTTTTGGGCCACAACCATTTTCTGGACTTTAGGGTGTCTAGGATGCCTCTAAACCCCTTTTTTCCACCTCCAAAGTTTTCTACATTTTTGCAGGCCTAAGATGCACTTTAAGGCCTTTTTTGGGCTGCTAACATATTCTGAGCTTCATGGGTGTAGTATTCATTTTTCATGCCAAAAATATCTTGGGGAATTTCAGTCGTCTAGGATGCGGCTTAATGCCCCTTTCAGGCTGCAAATGTTTTTGGGACATTCAGAGCTCTCTGACACCGATTTTGGCCCACCAACATTTTCTGGACTTTAGGGGGTCTATGATGCCTGTAAACCCCTTTTTTGGGCCTCCAAAGTTTTCAACATTTTTGCAGGCCTAAAATGCATTGTAAGGCCTTTTTTGGGCTGCTAACATATTCTGAGCTTTCAGGGGTGTAGGATGCATTTTTCGTGCCAAAAATATTTTTGGGAATTTCAGTGGTCTAGGATGCGGGTTAATGCCCCTTTCAGGCTGCAAATGTTTTTGGGACATTCAGGACTCTCTGACACCATTTTGGGCCACCAACATTTTCTGGACCTTAGGGGGTCTAGGATGCCTGTAAACCCCTTTTTTGGTCCTTCAAAGTTTTCAACATTTTTGCAGGCCTAAAATGCATTTTAAGGCCTTTTTTGGGCTGCTAACATATTCTGAGCTTCATGGGTGTAGGATGCATTTTTCGTGCCAAAAATATTTTTGGGAATTTCAGTGGTCTAGGATGCGGGTTAATGCCCCTTTCATGCTGCAAATGTTTTTGGGACATTCAGGGCTCTCTGATACCATTTTTGGGCCACAACCATTTTCTGGACTTTAGGGTGTCTAGGATGCCTCTAAACCCCTTTTTTCCACCTCCAAAGTTTTCTACATTTTTGCAGGCCTAAGATGCACTTTAAGGCCTTTTTTGGGCTGCTAACATATTCTGAGCTTCATGGGTGTAGTATTCATTTTTTGTGCCAAAAATATTTTTGGGAATTTCAGTCGTCTAGGATGCGGGTTAATGCCCGTTTCACTCTGCAAATGTTTTTGGGACATTCAGTGCTCTCTGACACCATTTTTGGGCCACCAACATTTTCTGGACTTTAGGGGGTCTAGGATGCCTGTAAACCCCTTTTTTGGTCCTTCAAAGTTTTCAACATTTTTGCAGGCCTAAAATGCATTTTAAGGCCTTTTTTGGGCTGCTAACATATTCTGAGCTTCATGGGTGTAGGATGCATTTTTCGTGCCAAAAATATTTTTGGGAATTTCAGTGGTCTAGGATGTGGGTTAATGCCCCTTTGAGGCTGCAAATGTTTTTGGGACATTCAGAGCTCACTGACACAGATTTTGGCCCACCAACATTTTCTGGACTTTAGGGGGTCTAGGATGCCTGTAAACCCCTTTTTTGGTCCTTCAAAGTTTTCAACATTTTTGCAGGCCTAAAATGCATTTTAAGGCCTTTTTTGGGCTGCTAACATTTTCAGAACTTTCAGGGGTGTAGTATGCATTTTTTGTGCCAAAAATATTTTTGGGAATTTCAGTGGTCTAGGATGTGGGTTAGTGCCACTTTCAGGCTGCAAATGTTTTTGGGACATTCAGAGCTCTCTGACACCGATTTTGGCACACCAACATTTTCTGGACTTTCGGGGGTCTAGGATGCCTTTAAACCCCTTTTTTCGGCCTCCAAAGTTTTCAACATTTGTGCAGGCCTAAGAAGCATTTTAAGTCCTTTTTTTGAGCTGCCAACATTTTCTGATATTTCAGGGTTGTAGGATGCATTTTTTGTTCCAAAAATATTTTGGGGAATTTCAGTGGTCTAGGATGCGGCTTAATGCCCCTTTCAGGCTGCAAATGTTTTTGGGACATTCAGAGCTCTCTGACACCGATTTTGGCCCACCAACATTTTCTGGACTTTAGGTGGTCTAGGATGCCTGTAAACCCCTTTTTTGGGCCTCCAAAGTTTTCAACATTTTTGCAGGCCTAAAATGCATTTTAAGGCCTTTTTTGGGCTGCTAACATATACTGAGCTTTCAGGGGTGTAGGATGCATTTTTCGTGCCAAAAATATTTTTGGGAATTTCAGTGGTCTAGGATGCGGGTTAATGCCCCTTTCAGGCTGCAAATGTTTTTGGGACATTCAGGACTCTCTGACACCATTTTTGAGCCACCAACATTTTCTGGACTTTAGGGGGTCTAGGATGCCTGTAAACCCCTTTTTTGGTCCTTCAAAGTTTTCAACATTTTTGCAGGCCTAAAATGCATTTTAAGCCTTTTTTGGGCTGCTAACATATTCTGAGCTTTCAGGGGTGTAGGATGCATTTTTCGTGCCAAAAATATTTTTGGGAATTTCATTGGTCTAGGATGCGGGTTAATGCCCCTTTCAGGCTGCAAATGTTTTTGGGACATTCAGAGCTCTTTGACACAGATTTTGGCCCACCAACATTTTCTGGACTTTAGGGAGGCTAGGATGCCTGTAAACCCCTTTTTTGGTCCTTCAAAGTTTTCAACATTTTTGCAGGCCTAAAATGCATTTTAAGCCTTTTTTGGGCTGCTAACATATTCTGAGCTTTCAGGGGTGTAGGATGCATTTTTCGTGCCAAAAATATTTTTGGGAATTTCAGTGGTCTAGGATGCGGGTTAATGCCCCTTTCAGGCTGCAAATGTTTTTGGGACATTCAGGACTCTCTGACACCATTTTTGAGCCACCAACGTTTTCTGGACTTTAGGGGGTCTAGGATGCCTGTAAACCCCTTTTTTGGTCCTTCAAAGTTTTCAACATTTTTGCAGGCCTAAAATACATTTTAAGCCTTTTTTGGGCTGCTAACATATTCTGAGCTTTCAGGGGTGTAGGATGCATTTTTCGTGCCAAAAATATTTTTGGGAATTTCATTGGTCTAGGATGCGGGTTAATGCCCCTTTCAGGCTGCAAATGTTTTTGGGACATTCAGAGCTCTTTGACACAGATTTTGGCCCACCAACATTTTCTGGACTTTAGGGAGGCTAGGATGCCGCTAAACCCCTTTTTTCCACCTCCAAAGTTTTCAACATTTTTGCAAGCCTAAGATGCACTTTAAGGCATTTTTGGGCTGCTAACATTTTCAGAACTTTCAGGGGGGTAGTATGCATTTTTTGTGCCAAAAATATTTTTGGGAATTTCAGTGGTCTAGGATGCGGCTTAATGCCCGTTTCACTATGCAAATGTTTTTGGGACATTCAGGGCTCTCTGACACCATTTTTGGGCCACCAACATTTTCTGGACTTTAGGGGGTCTAGGATGCCTGTAAACCCCTTTTTTGGGCCTCCAAAGTTTTCAACATTTTTGCTGGCATAAAATGCATTTTAAGGCCTTTTTTGGGCTGCTAACATATTCTGAGCTTCAGGGGTATAGGTTGCATTTTTCGTGCAAAAATATTTTTTGGAGTTTCAGTGGTCTAGGATGCGGGTTAATGCCCCTTTTAGGCTGCAAATGTTTTGGGACATTCAGAGCTCTCTTGACAGATTTTGGCCACCAACATTTTCTGGACTTTAGGGGGTCTAGGATGCCTGTAAACCCCTTTTTTGGTCCTTCAAAGTTTTCAACATGTTTGCAGGCCTAAAATGCATTTTAAGGCATTTTTGGGCTGCTAACATTTTCAGAACTTTCAGGGGTGTAGTATGCGTTTTTTGTGCCAAAAATATTTTTGGGAATTTCAGTGGTCTAGGATGCAGGTTAATGCCCGTTTCAAACTGCAAATGTGTTTGGAGCATTCAGGGCTCTCTGACAAAATTTTTGGGCCACCAACATTTTCTGGACTTTAGGGAGTCTAGGATGCCTGTAAAGCCCTTTTTTGGTTCTTCAAAGTTTTCAACATTTTTGCAGGCCTAAAATGCATTTTAAGGCTTTTTTTTGAGATGCCAACATTTTCAGAACTTTCAGGGTTGTAGGATGCATTTTTTGTGCCAAAAATATTTTTAGGAATTTCAGTGGTCTGGGGTGAGGGTTAGTGCCACTTTCAGGCTGCAAATGTTTTTGGGACATTCAGAGCTCTCTGACACCGATTTTGGCCCACCAACATTTTCTGGACTTTAGGGGGTCTAGGATGCCTGTAAACCCCTTTTTTCGGCCTCCAAAGTGTTCAACATTTGTGCAGGCCTAAGAAGCATTTTAAGTCCTTTTTTTGAGCTGCCAACATTTTCTGATCTTTCAGGGTTGTAGGATGAATTTTTTGTGCCAAAAATATTTTGGGGAATTTCAGTGGTCTAGGATGCGACTTAATGCCCCTTTCAGGCTGCAAATCTGTTTGGGACATTCAGAGCTCTCTGACACTGTTTTTGGGCCACCAACATTTTCTGGACTTTAGGGGGTCTAGGATGCCTGTAAACCCCTTTTTTCCACCTCCAAAGTTTTCTATATTTTTGCAGGCCTAAGATGCACTTTAAGGCATTTTTGGGCTGCTAACATTTTCAGAACTTTCAGGGGTGTAGTATGCATTTTTTGTGCCAAAAATATTTTTGGGAATTTCAGTGGTCTAGGATGTGGGTTAATGCCCGTTTCACTCTGGAAATGTTTTTGGGGCATTCAGAGCTCTCTGACACAGATTTTGGCCCACCAACATTTTCTGGACTTTAGGGGTCTAGGATGCCTGTAAACCCCTTTTTTGGTCCTTCAAAGTTTTCAACATGTTTGCAGGCCTAAAATGCATTTTAAGGGATTTTTGGGCTGCTAACATTTTCAGAACTTTCAGGGGTGTAGTATGCATTTTTTGTGCCAAAAATATTTTTGGGAATGTCAGAGGTTTAGGATGCGGGTTAATGCCCGTTTCACTCTGCAAATGTTATTGGGACATTCAGGGCTCTCTGACACCATTTTTGGGCCACCAACATTTTCTGGACTTTAGGGGGTCTAGGATGCCTGTAACCCCTTTTTTGGGCCTCCAAGGTTTTCAACATTTTTGCAGGCCTAAAATGCATTTTAAGGCCTTTTTTGGGCTGCTAACATATTCTGAGCTTCATGGGTGTAGGATGTATTTTTCGTGCCAAAAATATTTTTGGGAATTGCAGTGGTCTAGGATGCGGGTTAATGCCCCTTTGAGGCTGCAAATGTTTTTGGGACATTCAGAGCTCTCTGACACAGATTTTGGCCCACCAACATTTTCTGGACTTTAGGGGGTCTAGGATGCCTGTAAACCCCTTTTTTGGTCCTTCAAAGTTTTCAACATTTTTGCAGGCCTAAAATGCATTTTAAGGCATTTTTGGGCTGCTAACATTTTCAGAACTTTCAGGGGTGTAGTATGCATTTTTTGTGCCAAAAATATTTTTGGGAATTTCAGTGGTCTAGGATGCGTGTTAATGCCCGTTTCACTCTGCAAATGTTTTTGGGACATTCAGGGCTCTCTGACACAATTTTTGGGCCACCAACATTTTCTGGACTTTAGGGGGTCTAGGATGCCTGTAAACCCCTTTTTTGGGCCTCCAAAGTTTTCAACATTTTTGCAGGCATAAAATGCATTTTAAGGCCTTTTTTGGGCTGCTAACATATTCTGAGCTTCATGGGTGTAGGATGCATTTTTCGTGCAAAAATATTTTTTGGAGTTTCAGTGGTCTAGGATGCGGGTTAATGCCCCTTTCAGGCTGCAAATGTTTTGGGACATTCAGAGCTCTCTGACAGATTTTGGCCACCAACATTTTCTGGACTTTAGGGGGTCTAGGATGCCATTTTTGGGCTGCTAACATTTTCAGAACTTTCAGGGGTGTAGTATGCGTTTTTTGTGCCAAAAATATTTTTGGGAATTTCAGTGGTCTAGGATGCAGGTTAATGCCCGATTCACACTGCAAATGTGTTTGGAGCATTCAGGGCTCTCTGACAAAATTTTTGGGCCACCAACATTTTCTGGACTTTAGGGAGTCTAGGATGCCTGTAAACCCCTTTTTTGGTCCTTCAAAGTTTTCAACATTTTTGCAGGCCTAAAATGCATTTTAAGGCTTTTTTTTGAGATGCCAACATTTTCAGAACTTTCAGGGTTGTAGGATGCATTTTTTGTGCCAAAAATATTTTTAGGAATTTCAGTGGTCTGGGGTGAGGGTTAGTGCCACTTTCAGGCTGCAAATGTTTTTGGGACATTCAGAGCTCTCTGACACCGATTTTGGCCCATCAACATTTTCTGGACTTTAGGGGGTCTAGGATGCCTGTAAACCCCTTTTTTCGGCCTCCAAAGTGTTCAACATTTGTGCAGGCCTAAGAAGCATTTTAAGTCCTTTTTTTGAGCTGCCAACATTTTCTGATCTTTCAGGGTTGTAGGATGCATTTTTTGTGGCAAAAATATTTTGGGGAATTTCAGTGGTCTAGGATGCGGGTTAATGCCCGTTTCAGGCTGCAAATCTGTTTGGGACATTCAGAGCTCTCTGACACTGTTTTTGGGCCACAAACATTTTCTGGACTTTAGGGGGTCTAGGATGCCTGTAAACCCCTTTTTTGGTCCTTCAAAGTTTTCAACATTTTTGCAGGCCTAAAATGCATTTTAAGGCCTTTATTGGGCTGCTAACATATTCTGAGCTTCATGGGTGTAGGATACATTTTTCGTGCCAAAAATATTTTTGGGAATTTCAGTGGTCTAGGATGCGGGTTAATGCCCCTTTGAGGCTGCAAATGTTTTTGGGACATTCAGGGCTCTCTGACACCATTTTTGGGCCACAACCATTTTCTGGACTTAGGGGGTCTAGGATGCCTCTAAACCCCTTTTTTCCACCTCCAAAGTTTTCTGCATTTTTGCAGGCCTAAGATGCACTTTAAGGCCTCTTTTGGGCTGCTAACATATTCTGAGCTTCATTGGTGTAGGATGCATTTTTCGTGCCAAAAATATTTTTGGGAATTTCAGTGGTCTAGGATGCGGGTTAATGCCCCTTTCAGGCTGCAAATGTTTTTGGGACATTCAGGACTCTCTGACACCATTTTTGAGCCACCAACATTTTCTGGACTTTAGGGGGTCTAGGATGCCTGTAAACCCCTTTTTTGGTCCTTCAAAGTTTTCAACATTTTTGCAGGCCTAAAATGCATTTTAAGCCTTTTTTGGGCTGCTAACATATTCTGAGCTTTCAGGGGTGTAGGATGCATTTTTCGTGCCAAAAATATTTTTGGGAATTTCAGTGGTCTAGGATGCGGGTTAATGCCCCTTTCAGGCTGCAAATGTTTTTGGGACATTCAGGACTCTCTGACACCATTTTTGAGCCACCAACGTTTTCTGGACTTTAGGGGGTCTAGGATGCCTGTAAACCCCTTTTTTGGTCCTTCAAAGTTTTCAACATTTTTGCAGGCCTAAAATGCATTTTAAGCCTTTTTTGGGCTGCTAACATATTCTGAGCTTTCAGGGGTGTAGGATGCATTTTTCGTGCCAAAAATATTTTTGGGAATTTCATTGGTCTAGGATGCGGGTTAATGCCCCTTTCAGGCTGCAAATGTTTTTGGGACATTCAGAGCTCTTTGACACAGATTTTGGCCCACCAACATTTTCTGGACTTTAGGGAGGCTAGGATGCCGCTAAACCCCTTTTTTCCACCTCCAAAGTTTTCAACATTTTTGCAAGCCTAAGATGCACTTTAAGGCATTTTTGGGCTGCTAACATTTTCAGAACTTTCAGGGGGGTAGTATGCATTTTTTGTGCCAAAAATATTTTTGGGAATTTCAGTGGTCTAGGATGCGGCTTAATGCCCGTTTCACTATGCAAATGTTTTTGGGACATTCAGGGCTCTCTGACACCATTTTTGGGCCACCAACATTTTCTGGACTTTAGGGGGTCTAGGATGCCTGTAAACCCCTTTTTTGGGCCTCCAAAGTTTTCAACATTTTTGCAGGCATAAAATGCATTTTAAGGCCTTTTTTGGGCTGCTAACATATTCTGAGCTTCAGGGGTATAGGTTGCATGTTTCGTGCAAAAATATTTTTTGGAGTTTCAGTGGTCTAGGATGCGGGTTAATGCCCCTTTTAGGCTGCAAATGTTTTGGGACATTCAGAGCTCTCTGACAGATTTTGGCCACCAACATTTTCTGGACTTTAGGGGGTCTAGGATGCCTGTAAACCCCTTTTTTGGTCCTTCAAAGTTTTCAACATGTTTGCAGGCCTAAAATGCATTTTAAGGCATTTTTGGGCTGCTAACATTTTCAGAACTTTCAGGGGTGTAGTATGCGTTTTTTGTGCCAAAAATATTTTTGGGAATTTCAGTGGTCTAGGATGCAGGTTAATGCCCGTTTCACACTGCAAATGTGTTTGGAGCATTCAGGGCTCTCTGACAAAATTTTTGGGCCACCAACATTTTCTGGACTTTAGGGAGTCTAGGATGCCTGTAAAGCCCTTTTTTGGTCCTTCAAAGTTTTCAACATTTTTGCAGGCCTAAAATGCATTTTAAGGCTTTTTTTTGAGATGCCAACATTTTCAGAACTTTCAGGGTTGTAGGATGCATTTTTTGTGCCAAAAATATTTTGGGGAATTTCAGGGGTCTAGGATGCGACTTAATGCCCCTTTCAGGCTGCAAATGTTTTTGGGACATTCAGAGCTCTCTGACCGATTTTGGCCCACCAACATTTTCTGGACTTTAGGGGGTCTAGGATGCCTCTAAACCCCTTTTTTCGGCCTCCAAAGTTTTCAACATGTTTGCAGGCCTAAAATGCATTTGAAGGCCTTTTTTGGGCTGCTAACATATTCTGAGCTTCATGGGTGTAGGATGCATTTTTCGTGCCAAAAATATTTTTGGGAATTTCAGTGGTCTAGGATGCGGGTTAATGCCGCTTTGAGGCTGCAAATGTTTTGGGGACATTCAGAGCTCTCTGACACAGATTTTGGCCCACCAACATTTTCTGGACTTTAGGGGGTCTAGGATGCCTCTAAACCCCTTTTTTCGGCCTCCAAAGTTTTCAACATGTTTGCAGGCCTAAAATGCATTTGAAGGCCTTTTTTGGGCTGCTAACATATTCTGAGCTTCATGGGTGTAGTATTCATTTTTTGTGCCAAAAATATTTTTGGGCATTTCAGTGGTCTAGAATGCGGGTTAATGCCCCTTTCAGGCTGCAAATGTTTTTGGGACATTCAAGGCTCTCTGACACCATTTTTGGCCCCACCAACATTTTCTGGAATTTAGGGGGTCTAGGATGCCTGTAAACCCCTTTTTTGGTCCTTCAAAGTTTTCAACATTTTTGCAGGCCTAAAATGCATTTTAAGGCATTTTTGGGCTGCTAACATTTTCAGAACTTTCAGGGGTGTAGTATGCATTTTTTGTGCCAAAAATATTTTTGGGCATTTCAGTGGTCTAGGATGCGGGTTAATGCCCCTTTCAGGCTGCAAATGTTTTTGGGACATTCAAGGCTCTCTGACACCATTTTTGGCCCACCAACATTTTCTGGACTTTAGGGGGTCTAGGATGCCTGTAAACCCCTTTTTTGGTCCTTCAAAGTTTTCAATATTTTTGCAGGCGTAAAATGCATGTTAAGGCCTTTCTTGGGCTGCCAACATATTCTGAGCTTCAGGGGTGTAGGATGCATTTTTCGTGCAAAAAATATTTTTTGGAAATTTCAGTGGTCTAGGATGCGGGTTAATGCCCCTTTCAGGCTGCACATGTTTTTGGGACATTCCGAGCTCTCTGACACAGATTTTGGCCCACCAACATTTTCTGGACTTTAGGGGGTCTAGGATGCCTCTAAACCCCTTTTTTGGTCCTTCAAAGTTTTCAACATTTTTGCAGGCCTAAAATGCATGTTAAGGCCTTTTTTGGGCTGCTAACATTTTCAGAACTTTCAGGGGTGTAGTATGCATTTTTTGTGCAAAAAATATTTTTGGGAATTTCAGTGGTCTAGGATGCGGGTTAATGCCCCTTTCAGGCTGCAAATGTTTTTGGGACATTCAGGACTCTCTGACACCATTTTTGGGCCACCAATATTTTCTGGACGTTAGGGGGTCTAGGATGCCTGTAAACCCCTTTTTTGGTCCTTCAAAGTTTTCAACATTTTTGCAGGCCTAAAATGCATTTTAAGGCCTTAATTGGGCTGCTAACATATTCTGAGCTTCAGGGGTATAGGTTGCATTTTTCATGCCAAAAATATTTTGGGGAATTTCAGTGGTCTAGGATGCGGCTTAATGCCCCGTTCAGGCTGCAAATGTTTTTGGGACATTCAGAGCTCTCTGACCGATTTTGGCCCACCAACATTTTCTGGACTTTAGGGGGTCTAGGATGCCTGTAAACCCCTTTTTTGGGCCTCCAAAGTTTTCAACATTTTTGCAGGCCTAAAATGCATTTGAAGACCTTTTTTGGGCTGCTAACATATTCTGAGCTTTCAGGGGTGTAGGATGCATTTTTCGTGCCAAAAATATTTTTGGGAATTTCAGTGGTCTAGGATGCGGGTTAATGCCCCTTTCAGGCTGCAAATATTTTTGGGACATTCAGGGCTCTCTGACACCATTTTTGGGCCACCAACATTTTCTGGACTTTAGGGGGTCTATGATGCCTGTAAACCCCTTTTTTGGTCCTTCGAAGTTTTCAATATTTTTGCAGGCCTAAAATGCATGTTAAGGCCTTTTTTGGGCTGCTAACATATTCTGAGCTTCAGGGGTGTAGGATGCATTTTTCGTGCAAAAAATATTTTTTGGAAATTTCAGTGGTCTAGGATGCGTGTTAATGCCCCTTTCAGGCTGCACATGTTTTTGGGACATTCAGAGCTCTCTGACACAGATTTTGGCCCACCAACATTTTCTGGACTTTAGGGGGTCTAGGATGCCTGTAACCCCTTTTTTGGGCCTCCAAAGTTTTCAACATTTTTGCAGGCCTAAAATGCATGTTAAGGCCTTTTTTGGGCTGCTAACATTTTCAGAACTTTCAGGGGTGTAGGATGAATTTTTCCTGCCAAAAATATTTTTGGGAATTTCAGTGGTCTAGGATGCGGGTTAATGCCCCTTTCAGGCTGCAAATGTTTTTGGGACATTCAGGACTCTCTGACACCATTTTTGGGTCACCAACATTTTCTGGACCTTAGGGGGTCTAGGATGCCTGTAAAGCCCTTTTTTGGTCCTTCAAAGTTTTCAACATTTTTGCAAAAATTCATTTTAAGGCCTTTTTTGGGCTGCTAACATATTCTGAGCTTTCAGGGGTGTAGGATGCATTTTTCATGCCAAAAATATTTTTGGGAATTTCAGTGGTCTAGGATGCGGGTTAATGCCTGTTTCACTCTGCAAATGTTTTTGGGGCATTCAGAGCTCTCTGACACAGATTTTCGCCCACCAACATTTTCTGGACTTAAGGGGTCTAGGATGCCTGTAAACCCCTTTTTTGGGCCTCCAAAGTTTTCAACATTTTTGCAGGCTTAAAATGCATTTTAAGGCCTTTTTTGGGCTGCTAACATATTCTGAGCCTTAGGGGTGTAGGATGCATTTTTCGTGCAAAAAATATTTTTGGGAATTTCAGTGGTCTAGGATGCTGGATAATGCCCCTTTCAGGCTGCACATGTTTTTGGGAATTCAGGGCTCTCTGACACCACTTTTGAGCGACAATCATTTTCTGGACTTTAGGGTGTCTAGGATGCCTGTAACCCCTTTTTTGGGTCTCCAAAGTTTTCAACATTTTTGCAGGCCTAAAATGCATTTTAAGGCCTTTTTTGGGCTGCTAACATATTCTGAGCTTCAGGGGTATAGGTTGAATTTTTCATGCCAAAAATATTTTGGTAAATTTCAGTGGTCTAGGATGCGGCTTAATGCCCCTTTCAGGCTGCAAATGTTTTTGGGACATTCAGAGCTCTCTGACACAGATTTTGGCCCACCAACATTTTCTGGACTTTAGGGGGTCTAGGATGCCTGTAAACCCCTTTTTTGGGCCTCCAAAGTTTTCAACATTTTTGCAGGCTTAAAATGCATTTTAAGGCCTTTTTTGGGCTGCTAACATATTCTGAGCCTTAGGGGTGTAGGATGCATTTTTCGTGCAAAAAATATTTTTGGAAATTTCAGTGGTCTAGGATGCAGGTTAATGCCCCTTTCAGGCTGCAAATGTTTTTGGGAATTTAGGGCTCTCTGACACCATTTTTGAGCCACAATCATTTTCTGGACTTTAGGGGTTCTAGGATGCCTGTAACCCCTTTTTTGGGCCTCCAAAGTTTTCAACATTTTTGCAGGCCTAAAATGCATTTTAAGGCCTTTTTTGGGCTGCTAACATATTCTGAGCTTTCAGGGGTGTAGGATGAATTTTTCCTGCCAAAAATATTTTTGGGAAATTTCAGTGGTCTAGGATGCGGCTTAATGCCCCTTTCAGGCTGCAAATGTTTTTGGGACATTCAGAGCTCTCTGACACCGATTTTGGCCCACTAACATTTTCTGGACTTTAGGGGGTCTGGGATGCCTCTAAACCCCTTTTTTCCACCGCCAAAGTTTTCTACATTTTTGCAGGCCTAAGATGCACTTTAAGGCATTTTTGAACTGCCAACATTTTCTGATCTTTCAGGGTTGTAGGATGCATTTTTTGTGCCAAAAATATTTTGGGGAATTTCAGTGGTCTAGGATGCGACTTAATGCCCCTTTCAGGCTGCAAATCTGTTTGGGACATTCAGAGCTCTCTAACACTGTTTTTGGGCCACCAACATTTTCTGGACTTTAGGGGGTCTAGGATGCCTGTAAACCCCTTTTTTGGTCCTTCAAAGTTTTCAACATTTTTGCAGGCCTAAAATGCATGTTAAGGCCTTTTTTGGGCTGCTAACATATTCTGAGCTTCAGGGGTGTAGGATGCATTTTTCGTGCAAAAAATATTTTTGGGAATTTCAGTGGTCTAGGATGCGGGTTAATGCCCCTTTCAGGCTGCAAATGTTTTTGGGACATTCAGGACTCTCTGACACCATTTTTGGGCCACCAACATTTTCTGGACTTTAGGGGGTCTAGGATGCCTGTAAACCCCTTTTTGGTCCTTCAAAGTTTTCAACATTTTTGCAGGCCTAAAATGCATTTTAAGCCTTTTTTGGGCTGCTAACATATTCTGAGCTTTCAGGGGTGTAGGATGCATTTTTCGTGCCAAAAATATTTTTGGGAATTTCATTGGTCTAGGATGCCGGTTAATGCCCCTTTCAGGCTGCAAATGTTTTTGGGACATTCAGAGCTCTCTGACACCATTTTTGGGCCACCAACATTTTCTGGACTTTAGGGGGTCTAGGATGCCTGTAAACCCCTTTTTTGGTCCTTCAAAGTTTTCAATATTTTTGCAGGCCTAAAATGCATGTTAAGGCCTTTTTTGGGCTGCTAACATATTCTGAGCTTCAGGGGTGTAGGATGCAGTTTTCATGCCAAACATATTTTTGGGAATTTCAGTGGTCTAGGATGCGGGTTAATGCCCCTTTCAGGCTGCACATGTTTTTGGGACATTCAGAGCTCTCTGACACAGATTTTGGCCCACCAACATTTTCTGGACTTTAGGGGGTCTAGGATGCCTGTAACCCCTTTTTTGGGCCTCCAAAGTTTTCAACATTTTTGCAGGCCTAAAATGCATGTTAAGGCCTTTTTTGGGCTGCTAACATTTTCAGAACTTTCAGGGGTGTAGGATGAATTTTTCCTGCCAAAAATATTTTTGGGAATTTCAGTGGTCTAGGATGCGGGTTAATGCCCCTTTCAGGCTGCAAATGTTTTTGGGACATTCAGGACTCTCTGACACCATTTTTGGGCCACCAACATTTTCTGGACCTTAGGGTGTCTAGGATGCCTGTAAACCCCTTTTTTGGTCCTTCAAAGTTTTCAACATTTTTGCAAAAATTCATTTTAAGGCCTTTTTTGGGCTGCTAACATATTCTGAGCTTTCAGGGGTGTAGGATGCATTTTTCATGCCAAAAATATTTTTGGGAATTTCAGTGGTCTAGGATGCGGGTTAATGCCTGTTTCACTCTGCAAATGTTTTTGGGGCATTCAGAGCTCTCTGACACAGATTTTCGCCCACCAACATTTTCTGGACTTAAGGGGTCTAGGATGCCTGTAAACCCCTTTTTTGGGCCTCCAAAGTTTTCAACATTTTTGCAGGCTTAAAATGCATTTTAAGGCCTTTTTTGGGCTGCTAACATATTCTGAGCCTTAGGGGTGTAGGATGCATTTTTCGTGCAAAAAATATTTTTGGGAATTTCAGTGGTCTAGGATGCTGGTTAATGCCCCTTTCAGGCTGCAAATGTTTTTGGGAATTTAGGGCTCTCTGACACCATTTTTGAGCCACAATCATTTTCTGGACTTTAGGGGGTCTAGGATGCCTGTAACCCCTTTTTTGGGCCTCCAAAGTTTTCAACATTTTTGCAGGCCTAAAATGCATTTTAAGGCCTTTTTTGGGCTGCTAACATATTCTGAGCTTTCAGGGGTGTAGGATGAATTTTTCCTGCCAAAAATATTTTTGGGAAATTTCAGTGGTCTAGGATGCGGCTTAATGCCCCTTTCAGGCTGCAAATGTTTTTGGGACATTCAGAGCTCTCTGACACCGATTTTGGCCCACTAACATTTTCTGGACTTTAGGGGGTCTGGGATGCCTCTAAACCCCTTTTTTCCACCGCCAAAGTTTTCTACATTTTTGCAGGCCTAAGATGCACTTTAAGGCATTTTTGAACTGCCAACATTTTCTGATCTTTCAGGGTTGTAGGATGCATTTTTTGTGCCAAAAATATTTTGGGGAATTTCAGTGGTCTAGGATGCGACTTAATGCCCCTTTCAGGCTGCAAATCTGTTTGGGACATTCAGAGCTCTCTAACACTGTTTTTGGGCCACCAACATTTTCTGGACTTTAGGGGGTCTAGGATGCCTCTAAACCCCTTTTTTCGGCCTCCAAAGTTTTCAACATTTTTGCAGGCCTAAAATGCATTTTAAGGCATTTTTGGGCTGCTAACATTTTCAGAACTTTCAGGGGTGTAGTATGCATTTTTTGTGCCAAAAATATTTTTGGGAATTTCAGTGGTCTAGGATGCGGGTTAATGCCCCTTTCAGGCTGCAAATGTTTTTGGGACATTCAGGGCTATCTGACACCATTTTTGGGCCACAACCATTTTCTGGACTTTAGGGGGTCTAGGATGCCTGTAAACCCCTTTTTTGGTCCTTCAAAGTTTTCAACATTTTTGCAGGCCTAAAATGCATTTTAAGGCCTTTTTTTGAGATGCCAACATTTTCTGATCTTTCAGGGTTGTAGGATGCATTTTTTGTGGCAAAAATATTTTGGGGAATTTCAGGGGTCTAGGATGCGACTTAATGCCCCTTTCAGGCTGCAAATGTTTTTGGGACATTCAGAGCTCTCTGACCGATTTTGGCCCACCAACATTTTCTGGACTTTAGGGGGTCTAGGATGCCTGTAAACCCCTTTTTTGGGCCTCCAAAGTTTTCAACATTTTTGCAGGCCTAAAATGCATTTGAAGGCCTTTTTTGGGCTGCTAACATATTCTGAGCTTCATGGGTGTAGGATGCATTTTTCGTGCCAAAAATATTTTTGGGAATTTCAGTGGTCTAGGATGCGGGTTAATGCCGCTTTGAGGCTGCAAATGTTTTGGGGACATTCAGAGCTCTCTGACACAGATTTTGGCCCACCAACATTTTCTGGACTTTAGGGGGTCTAGGATGCCTCTAAACCCCTTTTTTCGGCCTCCAAAGTTTTCAACATGTTTGCAGGCCTAAAATGCATTTTAATGCCTTTTTTGGGCTGCTAACATATTCTGAGCTTCATGGGTGTAGTATTCAATTTTTGTGCCAAAAATATTTTTGGGCATTTCAGTGGTCTAGAATGCGGGTTAATGCCCCTTTCAGGCTGCAAATGTTTTTGGGACATTCAAGGCTCTCTGACACCATTTTTGGCCCCACCAACATTTTCTGGAATTTAGGGGGTCTAGGATGCCTGTAAACCCCTTTTTTGGTCCTTCAAAGTTTTCAACATTTTTGCAGGCCTAAAATGCATTTTAAGGCATTTTTGGGCTGCTAACATTTTCAGAACTTTCAGGGGTGTAGTATGCATTTTTTGTGCCAAAAATATTTTTGGGCATTTCAGTGGTCTAGGATGCGGGTTAATGCCCCTTTCAGGCTGCAAATGTTTTTGGGACATTCAAGGCTCTCTGACACCATTTTTGGCCCACCAACATTTTCTGGACTTTAGGGGGTCTAGGATGCCTGTAAACCCCTTTTTTGGTCCTTCAAAGTTTTCAATATTTTTGCAGGCCTAAAATGCATGTTAAGGCCTTTCTTGGGCTGCTAACATATTCTGAGCTTCAGGGGTGTAGGATGCATTTTTCGTGCAAAAAATATTTTTTGGAAATTTCAGTGGTCTAGGATGCGGGTTAATGCCCCTTTCAGGCTGCACATGTTTTTGGGACATTCCGAGCTCTCTGACACAGATTTTGGCCCACCAACATTTTCTGGACTTTAGGGGGTCTAGGATGCCTCTAAACCCCTTTTTTGGTCCTTCAAAGTTTTCAACATTTTTGCAGGCCTAAAATGCATGTTAAGGCCTTTTTTGGGCTGCTAACATTTTCAGAACTTTCAGGGGTGTAGTATGCATTTTTTGTGCAAAAAATATTTTTGGGAATTTCAGTGGTCTAGGATGCGGGTTAATGCCCCTTTCAGGCTGCAAATGTTTTTGGGACATTCAGGACTCTCTGACACCATTTTTGGGCCACCAATATTTTCTGGACTTTAGGGGGTCTAGGATGCCTGTAAACCCCTTTTTTGGTCCTTCAAAGTTTTCAACATTTTTGCAGGCCTAAAATGCATTTTAAGGCCTTAATTGGGCTGCTAACATATTCTGAGCTTCAGGGGTATAGGTTGCATTTTTCATGCCAAAAATATTTTGGGGAATTTCAGTGGTCTAGGATGCGGCTTAATGCCCCGTTCAGGCTGCAAATGTTTTTGGGACATTCAGAGCTCTCTGACCGATTTTGGCCCACCAACATTTTCTGGACTTTAGGGGGTCTAGGATGCCTGTAAACCCCTTTTTTGGGCCTCCAAAGTTTTCAACATTTTTGCAGGCCTAAAATGCATTTGAAGACCTTTTTTGGGCTGCTAACATATTCTGAGCTTTCAGGGGTGTAGGATGCATTTTTCGTGCCAAAAATATTTTTGGGAATTTCAGTGGTCTAGGATGCGGGTTAATGCCCCTTTCAGGCTGCAAATATTTTTGGGACATTCAGGGCTCTCTGACACCATTTTTGGGCCACCAACATTTTCTGGACTTTAGGGGGTCTATGATGCCTGTAAACCCCTTTTTTGGTCCTTCGAAGTTTTCAATATTTTTGCAGGCCTAAAATGCATGTTAAGGCCTTTTTTGGGCTGCTAACATATTCTGAGCTTCAGGGGTGTAGGATGCATTTTTCGTGCAAAAAATATTTTTTGGAAATTTCAGTGGTCTAGGATGCGGGTTAATGCCCCTTTCAGGCTGCACATGTTTTTGGGACATTCAGAGCTCTCTGACACAGATTTTGGCCCACCAACATTTTCTGGACTTTAGGGGGTCTAGGATGCCTGTAACCCCTTTTTTGGGCCTTCAAAGTTTTCAACATTTTTGCAGGCCTGAAATGCATGTTAAGGCCTTTTTTGGGCTGCTAACATTTTCAGAACTTTCAGGGGTGTAGGATGAATTTTTCCTGCCAAAAATATTTTTGGGAATTTCAGTGGTCTAGGATGCGGGTTAATGCCCCTTTCAGGCTGCAAATGTTTTTGGGACATTCAGGACTCTCTGACACCATTTTTGGGTCACCAACATTTTCTGGACCTTAGGGGGTCTAGGATGCCTGTAAAGCCCTTTTTTGGTCCTTCAAAGTTTTCAACATTTTTGCAAAAATTCATTTTAAGGCCTTTTTTGGGCTGCTAACATATTCTGAGCTTTCAGGGGTGTAGGATGCATTTTTCATGCCAAAAATATTTTTGGGAATTTCAGTGGTCTAGGATGCGGGTTAATGCCTGTTTCACTCTGCAAATGTTTTTGGGGCATTCAGAGCTCTCTGACACAGATTTTCGCCCACCAACATTTTCTGGACTTAAGGGGTCTAGGATGCCTGTAAACCCCTTTTTTGGGCCTCCAAAGTTTTCAACATTTTTGCAGGCTTAAAATGCATTTTAAGGCCTTTTTTGGGCTGCTAACATATTCTGAGCCTTAGGGGTGTAGGATGCATTTTTCGTGCAAAAAATATTTTTGGGAATTTCAATGGTCTAGGATGCTGGATAATGCCCCTTTCAGGCTGCACATGTTTTTGGGAATTCAGGGCTCTCTGACACCACTTTTGAGCGACAATCATTTTCTGGACTTTAGGGTGTCTAGGATGCCTGTAACCCCTTTTTTGGGTCTCCAAAGTTTTCAACATTTTTGCAGGCCTAAAATGCATTTTAAGGCCTTTTTTGGGCTGCTAACATATTCTGAGCTTCAGGGGTATAGGTTGAATTTTTCATGCCAAAAATATTTTGGTAAATTTCAGTGGTCTAGGATGCGGCTTAATGCCCCTTTCAGGCTGCAAATGTTTTTGGGACATTCAGAGCTCTCTGACACAGATTTTGGCCCACCAACATTTTCTGGACTTTAGGGGGTCTAGGATGCCTGTAAACCCCTTTTTTGGGCCTCCAAAGTTTTCAACATTTTTGCAGGCTTAAAATGCATTTTAAGGCCTTTTTTGGGCTGCTAACATATTCTGAGCCTTAGGGGTGTAGGATGCATTTTTCGTGCAAAAAATATTTTTGGAAATTTCAGTGGTCTAGGATGCAGGTTAATGCCCCTTTCAGGCTGCAAATGTTTTTGGGAATTTAGGGCTCTCTGACACCATTTTTGAGCCACAATCATTTTCTGGACATTAGGGGTTCTAGGATGCCTGTAACCCCTTTTTTGGGCCTCCAAAGTTTTCAACATTTTTGCAGGCCTAAAATGCATTTTAAGGCCTTTTTTGGGCTGCTAACATATTCTGAGCTTTCAGGGGTGTAGGATGAATTTTTCCTGCCAAAAATATTTTTGGGAAATTTCAGTGGTCTAGGATGCGGCTTAATGCCCCTTTCAGGCTGCAAATGTTTTTGGGACATTCAGAGCTCTCTGACACCGATTTTGGCCCACTAACATTTTCTGGACTTTAGGGGGTCTGGGATGCCTCTAAACCCCTTTTTTCCACCGCCAAAGTTTTCTACATTTTTGCAGGCCTAAGATGCACTTTAAGGCATTTTTGAACTGCCAACATTTTCTGATCTTTCAGGGTTGTAGGATGCATTTTTTGTGCCAAAAATATTTTGGGGAATTTCAGTGGTCTAGGATGCGACTTAATGCCCCTTTCAGGCTGCAAATCTGTTTGGGACATTCAGAGCTCTCTAACACTGTTTTTGGGCCACCAACATTTTCTGGACTTTAGGGGGTCTAGGATGCCTGTAAACCCCTTTTTTGGTCCTTCAAAGTTTTCAACATTTTTGCAGGCCTAAAATGCATGTTAAGGCCTTTTTTGGGCTGCTAACATATTCTGAGCTTCAGGGGTGTAGGATGCATTTTTCGTGCAAAAAATATTTTTGGGAATTTCAGTGGTCTAGGATGCGGGTTAATGCCCCTTTCAGGCTGCAAATGTTTTTGGGACATTCAGGACTCTCTGACACCATTTTTGGGCCACCAACATTTTCTGGACTTTAGGGGGTCTAGGATGCCTGTAAACCCCTTTTTGGTCCTTCAAAGTTTTCAACATTTTTGCAGGCCTAAAATGCATTTTAAGCCTTTTTTGGGCTGCTAACATATTCTGAGCTTTCAGGGGTGTAGGATGCATTTTTCGTGCCAAAAATATTTTTGGGAATTTCATTGGTCTAGGATGCCGGTTAATGCCCCTTTCAGGCTGCAAATGTTTTTGGGACATTCAGAGCTCTCTGACACAGATTTTGGGCCACCAACATTTTCTGGACTTTAGGGGGTCTAGGATGCCTCTAAACCCCTTTTTTCGAAATCCAAAGTTTTCAACATTTTTGCAAGCCTAAGATGCACTTTAAGGCATTTTTGGGCTGCTAACATTTTCAGAACTTTCAGGGGGGTAGTATGCATTTTTTGTGCCAAAAATATTTTTGGGAATTTCAGTGGTCTAGGATGCGGCTTAATGCCCGTTTCACTCTGCAAATGTTTTTGGGACATTCAGGGCTCTCTGACACCATTTTTGGGCCACCAACATTTTCTGGACTTTAGGGGGTCTAGGATGCCTGTAAACCCCTTTTTTGGTCCTTCAAAGTTTTCAATATTTTTGCAGGCCTAAAATGCATGTTAAGGCCTTTTTTGGGCTGCTAACATATTCTGAGCTTCAGGGGTGTAGGATGCAGTTTTCATGCCAAACATATTTTTGGGAATTTCAGTGGTCTAGGATGCGGGTTAATGCCCCTTTCAGGCTGCACATGTTTTTGGGACATTCAGAGCTCTCTGACACAGATTTTGGCCCACCAACATTTTCTGGACTTTAGGGGGTCTAGGATGCCTGTAACCCCTTTTTTGGGCATCCAAAGTTTTCAACATTTTTGCAGGCCTAAAATGCATGTTAAGGCCTTTTTTGGGCTGCTAACATTTTCAGAACTTTCAGGGGTGTAGGATGAATTTTTCCTGCCAAAAATATTTTTGGGAATTTCAGTGGTCTAGGATGCGGGTTAATGCCCCTTTCAGGCTGCAAATGTTTTTGGGACATTCAGGACTCTCTGACACCATTTTTGGGCCACCAACATTTTCTGGACCTTAGGGTGTCTAGGATGCCTGTAAACCCCTTTTTTGGTCCTTCAAAGTTTTCAACATTTTTGCAAAAATTCATTTTAAGGCCTTTTTTGGGCTGCTAACATATTCTGAGCTTTCAGGGGTGTAGGATGCATTTTTCATGCCAAAAATATTTTTGGGAATTTCAGTGGTCTAGGATGCGGGTTAATGCCTGTTTCACTCTGCAAATGTTTTTGGGGCATTCAGAGCTCTCTGACACAGATTTTCGCCCACCAACATTTTCTGGACTTAAGGGGTCTAGGATGCCTGTAAACCCCTTTTTTGGGCCTCCAAAGTTTTCAACATTTTTGCAGGCCTAAAATGCATTTTAAGGCCTTTTTTGGGCTGCTAACATATTCTGAGCTTTCAGGGGTGTAGGATGAATTTTTCCTGCCAAAAATATTTTTGGGAAATTTCAGTGGTCTAGGATGCGGCTTAATGCCCCTTTCAGGCTGCAAATGTTTTTGGGACATTCAGAGCTCTCTGACACCGATTTTGGCCCACTAACATTTTCTGGACTTTAGGGGGTCTGGGATGCCTCTAAACCCCTTTTTTCCACCGCCAAAGTTTTCTACATTTTTGCAGGCCTAAGATGCACTTTAAGGCATTTTTGAACTGCCAACATTTTCTGATCTTTCAGGGTTGTAGGATGCATTTTTTGTGCCAAAAATATTTTGGGGAATTTCAGTGGTCTAGGATGCGACTTAATGCCCCTTTCAGGCTGCAAATCTGTTTGGGACATTCAGAGCTCTCTAACACTGTTTTTGGGCCACCAACATTTTCTGGACTTTAGGGGGTCTAGGATGCCTGTAAACCCCTTTTTTGGTCCTTCAAAGTTTTCAACATTTTTGCAGGCCTAAAATGCATGTTAAGGCCTTTTTTGGGCTGCTAACATATTCTGAGCTTCAGGGGTGTAGGATGCATTTTTCGTGCAAAAAATATTTTTGGGAATTTCAGTGGTCTAGGATGCGGGTTAATGCCCCTTTCAGGCTGCAAATGTTTTTGGGACATTCAGGACTCTCTGACACCATTTTTGGGCCACCAACATTTTCTGGACTTTAGGGGGTCTAGGATGCCTGTAAACCCCTTTTTTGGTCCTTCAAAGTTTTCAACATTTTTGCAGGCCTAAAATGCATTTTAAGCCTTTTTTGGGCTGCTAACATATTCTGAGCTTTCAGGGGTGTAGGATGCATTTTTCGTGCCAAAAATATTTTTGGGAATTTCATTGGTCTAGGATGCCGGTTAATGCCCCTTTCAGGCTGCAAATGTTT
The DNA here is from genome assembly GCF_040938575.1 of Ambystoma mexicanum. Lineage (NCBI taxonomy): Eukaryota > Metazoa > Chordata > Amphibia > Caudata > Ambystomatidae > Ambystoma > Ambystoma mexicanum. The sequence continues at coordinate 730,336,555 of NC_090939.1, read as the reverse complement.
TTGGGACATTCAGAGCTCTCTGACACAGATTTTGGGCCACCAACATTTTCTGGACTTTAGGGGGTCTAGGATGCCTCTAAACCCCTTTTTTCGAAATCCAAAGTTTTCAACATTTTTGCAAGCCTAAGATGCACTTTAAGGCATTTTTGGGCTGCTAACATTTTCAGAACTTTCAGGGGGGTAGTATGCATATTTTGTGCCAAAAATATTTTTGGGAATTTCAGTGGTCTAGGATGCGGCTTAATGCCCGTTTCACTCTGCAAATGTTTTTGGTACATTCAGGGCTCTCTGACACCATTTTTGGGCCACCAACATTTTCTGGACTTTAGGGGGTCTAGGATGCCTGTAAACCCCTTTTTTGGTCCTTCAAAGTTTTCAATATTTTTGCAGGCCTAAAATGCATGTTAAGGCCTTTTTTGGGCTGCTAACATATTCTGAGCTTCAGGGGTGTAGGATGCAGTTTTCATGCCAAACATATTTTTGGGAATTTCAGTGGTCTAGGATGCTGGTTAATGCCCGTTTCACTCTGCAAATGATTTTTGGGCATTCAGAGCTCTCTGACACAGATTCTGGCCCACCAACATTTTCTGGACTTAAGGGGGTCTAGGATGCCTGTAAACCCCTTTTTTGGACCTTCAAAGTTTTCAACATTTTTGTAGGCTTAAGATGCATTTTAAGTCCTTTTTTTGAGATGCCAACATTTTCTGATCTTTCAGGGTTGTAGGATGCATTTTTTGTGCCAAAAATATTTTTGAGAATTTCAGTGGTCTGGGATGTGGGTTAGTGCCACTTTCAGGCTGCAAATCTGTTTGGGACATTCAGAGCTCTCTGACACTGTTTTTGGGCCACAAACATTTTCTGGACTTTCGGGGGTCTAGGATGCCTGTAAACCCCATTTTTGGGCCTCCAAAGTTTTCAACATTTTTGCAGGCGTAAAATGCATTTTAAGGACGTTTTTGGGCTGCTAACATATTCTGAGCTTCAGGGGTATAGGTTGCATTTTTCGTGCCAAAAATATTTTTGGGAGTTTCAGTGGTCTAGGATGCGGGTTAATGCCCCTTTCAGGCTGAAAATGTTTTGGGACATTTCAGAGCTCTCTGACACAGATTTTGGCCCACCAACATTTTCTGGACTTTAGGGGGTCTAGGATGCCTCTAAACCCCCTTTTTCCACCTCCAAAGTTCTCTACATTTTTGCAGGCCTAAGATGCACTTTTAGGCCTTTTTTGGGCTGCTAACATTTTCAGAACTTTCAGGGGTGTAGTATGCATTTTTTGTGCCAAAAATATTTTTGGGAATTTCAGTGGTCTAGGATGCCGGTTAATGCCCCTTTCAGGCTGCAAATATTTTTGGGACATTCAGGGCTCTCTGACACCATTTTTGGGCCACCAACATTTTCTGGACTTTAGGGGGTCTAGGATGCCTGTAAACCCCTTTTTTGGTCCGTCAAAGTTTTCAACATTTTTGCAGGCCTAAAATGCATTTTAAGACCTTTTTTGGGCTGCTAACATATTCTGAGCTTCATGGGAGTAGGATGCATTTTTCGTGCCAAAAATATTTTTGGGAATTTCAGTGGTCTAGGATGCGGGTTAATGCTCCTTTCAGGCTGCAAATGTTTTTGGGACATTCAGGACTCTCTGACACCATTTTTGGGCCACCAACATTTTCTGGACTTTAGGGGGCTAGGATGCCTGTAACCCCTTTTTTGGTCCTTCAAAGTTTTCAACATTTTTGCAGGCCTAAAATGCATTTTAAGCCTTTTTTGGGCTGCTAACATATTCTGAGCTTTCAGGGGTGTAGGATGCATTTTTCGTGCCAAAAATAATTTTTGGGAATTTCATTGGTCTAGGATGCCGGTTAATGCCCCTTTCAGGCTGCAAATGTTTTTGGGACATTCAGAGCTCTCTGACACAGATTTTGGCCCACCAACATTTTCTGGACTTTAGGGGGTCTAGGATGCCTCTAAACCCCTTTTTTCTACCTCCAAAGTTTTCAACATTTTTGCAAGCCTAAGATGCACTTTAAGGCATTTTTGGGCTGCTAACATTTTCAGAACTTTCAGGGGGGTAGTATGCATTTTTTGTGCCAAAAATATTTTTGGGAATTTCAGTGGTCTAGGATGCGGCTTAATGCCCGTTTCACTCTGCAAATGTTTTTGGGACATTCAGGGCTCTCTGACACCATTTTTGGGCCACCAACATTTTCTGGACTTTAGGGGGTCTAGGATGCCTGTAAACCCCTTTTTTGGTCCTTCAAAGTTTTCAACATTTTTGCAGGCCTAAAATGCATTTTAAGGCCTTTTTTTGAGATGCCAACATTTTCTGATCTTTCAGGGTTGTAGGATGCATTTTTTGTGCCAAAAATATTTTTAGGAATTTCAGTGGTCTGGGATGTGGGTTAGTGCCACTTTCAGGCTGCACATGTTTTTGGGACATTCAGAGCTCTCTGACACTGTTTTTGGGCCACAAACATTTTCTGGACTTTAGGGGGTCTAGGATGCCTGTAAACCCCTTTTTTGGGCCTCCAAAGTTTTCAACATTTTTGCAGGCATAAAATGCATTTTAAGGCCTTTTTTGGGCTGCTAACATATTCTGAGCTTCAAGGGTATAGGTTGCATTTTTCGTGCCAAAAATATTTTTGGGAGTTTCAGTGGTCTAGGATGCGGGTTAATGCCCCTTTCAGGCTTCAAATGTTTTGGGACATTCAGAGCTCTCTGACACAGATTTTGGCCCACCAACATTTTCTGGACTTTAGGGGGTCTAGGATGCCTGTAAACCCCTTTTTTGGTCCTTCAAAGTTTTCAACATTTTTGCAGGCCTAAAATGCATTTTAAGGCATTTTTGGGCTGCTAACATTTTCAGAACTTTCAGGGGTGTAGTATGCATTTTTTGTGCCAAAAATATTTTTGGGGATTTCAGTCATCTAGGATGCGTGTTAATGCCCGTTTCACTCTGCAAATGTTTTTGGGACATTCAGGGCTCTCTGACACCATTTTTGGGCCACCAACATTTTCTGGACTTTAGGGGGTCTAGGATGCCTGTAAACCCCTTTTTTGGTCCTTCAAAGTTTTCTACATTTTTGCAGGCCTAAGATGCACTTTAAGGCCTTTTTTGGGCTGCTAACATATTCTGAGCTTCATGGGTGTAGTATTCATTTTTTTGTGCCAAAAATATTTTTGGAAATGTCAGAGGTCTAGGATGCGGGTTAATACCCGTTTCACTCTGCAAATGTTTTTGGGACATTCAGGGCTCTCTGACACAGATTTTGGCCCACCAACATTTTCTGGACTTAAGGGGGTCTAGGATGCCTGTAAACCCCTTTTTTGGACCTTCAAAGTTTTCAACATTTTTGTAGGCTTAAGATGCATTTTAAGTCCTTTTTTTCAGATGCCAACATTTTCTGATCTTTCAGGGTTGTAGGATGCATTTTTTGTGCCAAAAATATTTTTGGGAATTTCAGTGGTCTGGGATGTGGGTTAGTGCCACTTTCAGGCTGCAAATGTTTTTGGGACATTCAGAGCTCTCTGACACAGATTTTGGCCCACCAACATTTTCTGGACTTTAGGGGGTCTAGGATGCCTCTAAACCCCTTTTTTCGGCCTCCAAAGTTTTCAACATTTTTGCAGGCCTAAAATCCATTTTAAGGCATTTTTGGGCTGCTAACATTTTCAGAACTTTCAGGGGTGTAGTATGCATTTTTTGTGCCAGAAATATTTTTGGGAATTTCAGTGGTCTAGGATGCGGGTTAATGCCCCTTTCAGGCTGCAAATGTTTTTGGGACATTCAGGGCTCTCTGACACCATTTTTGGGCCACAACCATTTTCTGGACTTTAGGTGGTCTAGGATGCCTGTAAACCCCTTTTTTGGTCCTTCAAAGTTTTCAACATTTTTGCAGGCCTAAAATGCATTTTAAGGCCTTTTTTTTGAGATGCCAACATTTTCTGATCTTTCAGGGTTGTAGGATGCATTTTTCGTGCCAAAAATATTTTTGGGAATTTCAGTGGTCTAGGATGCGGGTTAATGCCCCTTTGAGGCTGCAAATATTTTTGGGACATTCAGGGCTCTCTGACACCATTTTCTGGGCCACAACCATTTTCTGGACTTTAGGGGGTCTAGGATGCCCCTAAACCCCTTTTTTCCACCTCCAAAGTTTTCTACATTTTTGCAGGCCTAAGATGCACTTTAAGGCCTTTTTTGGGCTGCTAACATATTCTGAGCTTCATGGGTGTAGTATTCATTTTTTGTGCCAAAAATATTTTTGGAAATGTCAGAGGTCTAGGATGCGGGTTAATGCCCGTTTCACTCTGCAAATGTTTTTGGGACATTCAGGGCTCTCTGACACAGATTTTGGCCCACCAACATTTTCTGGACTTAAGGGGGTCTAGGATGCCTGTAAACCCCTTTTTTGGACCTTCAAAGTTTTCAACATTTTTGTAGGCTTAAGATGCATTTTAAGTCCTTTTATTCAGATGCCAACATTTTCTGATCTTTCAGGGTTGTAGGATGCATTTTTTGTGCCAAAAATATTTTTGGGAATTTCAGTGGTCTGGGATGTGGGTTAGTGCCACTTTCAGGCTGCAAATGTTTTTGGGACATTCAGAGCTCTCTGACACCGATTTTGGCCCACCAACATCTTCTGGACTTTCGGGGGTCTAGGATGCCTGTAAACCCCTTTTTTCGGCCTCCAAAGTTTTCAACATTTGTGCAGGCCTAAGAAGCATTTTAAGTCCTTTTTTTGAGCTGCCAACATTTTCTGATCTTTCAGGGTTCTAGGATGCATTTTTTGTGCCAAAAATATTTTGGGGAATTTCAGTGGTCTAGGATGCGACTTAATGCCCCTTTCAGGCTGCAAATCTGTTTGGGACATTCAGAGCTCTCTGACACAGATTTTGGTCCACCAACATTTTCTGGACTTTAGGGGGTCTAGGATGCCTCTAAATCCCTTTTTTCCACCTCCAAAGTTTTCTACATTTTTGCAGGCCTAAGATGCACTTTAAGGCCTTTTTTGGGCTGCTAAAATTTTCAGAACTTTCAGGGGTGTAGTATGCATTTTTTGTGCCAAAAATATTTTTGGGAATTTCAGTAGTCTAGGATGCCGGTTAATGCCCGTTTCACACTGCAAATGTTTTTGGAACATTCAGGGCTCTCTGACACCATTTTTGGGCCACCACCATTTTCTGGATTTAGTGGGTCTAGGATGCCTGTAAACCCCTTTTTTGGTCCTTCAAAGTTTTCAACATTTTTGCAGGCCTAAAATGCATTTTAAGGCCTTAATTGGGCTGCTAACATATTCTGAGCTTCACGGGTATAGGTTGCATTTTTCATGCCAAAAATATTTTGGGGAATTTCAGTGGTCTAGGATGCGGCTTAATGCCCCTTTCAGGCTGCAAATATTTTTGGGACATTCAGGGCTCTCTGACACCATTTTTGGGCCACCAACATTTTCTGGACTTTAGGGGGTCTAGGATGCCTGTAAACCCCTTTTTTGGTCCTTCAAAGTTTTCAATATTTTTGCAGGCCTAAAATGCATGTTAAGTCCTTTTTTGGGCTGCTAACATATTCTGAGCTTCAGGGGTATAGGCTGCATTTTTCATGCCAAAAATATCTTGGGGAATTTCAGTGGTCTAGGATGCGGCTTAATGCCCCTTTCAGGCTGCAAATGTTTTTGGGACATTCAGAGCTCTCTGACACTGATTTTGGCCCACCAACATTTTCTGGACTTCAGGGGGTCTAGGATGCCTGTAAACCCCTTTTTTGGGCCTCCAAAGTTTTCAACATTTTTGCAGGCCTAAAATGCATTTTAAGGCCTTTTTTGGGCTACTAACATATTCTGAGCTTTCAGGGGTGTAGGATGCATTTTTCGTGCCAAAAATATTTTTGGGAATTTCAGTGGTCTAGGATGCGGGTTAATGCGCCTTTCAGGCTGCAAATGTTTTTGGGACATTCAGGGCTCTCTGACACCATTTTTGGGCCACCAACATTTTCTGGACTTTAGGTGGTCTAGGATGCCTGTAAACCCCTTTTTTGGTCCTTCAAAGTTTTCAATATTTTTGCTGGCCTAAAATGCATGTTAAGGCCTTTTTTGGGCTGCTATCATATTCTGAGCTTCAGGGGTGTAGGATGCATTTTTTGTGCCAAAAATATTTTGGGGAATTTCAGTGGTCTAGGATGCGGCTTAATGCCCCTTTCAGGCTGCAAATGTTTTGGGACATTCAGAGCTCTCTGACATAGATTTTGGGACACCAACATTTTCTGGACTTTAGGGGGTCTAGGATGCCTGTAAACCCCTTTTTTGGTCCTTCAAAGTTTTCAACATTTTTGCAGGCCTAAAATGCATTTTAAGGCATTTTTGGGCTGCTAACATTTTCAGAACTTTCAGGGGTGTAGTATGCATTTTTTGTGCCAAAAATATTTTTGGGCATTTCAGTGGTCTAGGATGCGGGTTAATGCCCCTTTCAGGCTGCAAATGGTTTTGGGACATTCAAGGCTCTCTGACACCATTTTTGGGCCACCAACATTTTCTGGACTTTAGGGGGTCTAGGATGCCTGTAAACCCCTTTTTTGGTCCTTCAAAGTTTTCAACATTTTTGCAGGCCTAAAATGCATTTTAAGGCCTTTTTTGGGCTGCTAACATATTCTGAGCTTCAAGGGAGTAGGATGCATTTTTCGTGCCAAAAATATTTTGGGGAATTTCAGTGGTCTAGGATGCGGCTTAATGCCCCTTTCAGGCTGCAAATGTTTTGGGACATTCAGAGGTCTCTGACACAGATTTTGGCCCACCAACATTTTCTGTACTTTAGGTGGTCTAGGATGCCTCTAAACCCCTTTTTTCCACCTCCAAAGTTTTCTACATTTTTGCAGGCCTAAGATGCACTTTAAGGCCTTTTTTGGGCTGCTAACATTTTCAGAACTTTCAGGGGTGTAGTATGCATTTTTTGTGCCAAAAATATTTTTGGGAATTTCAGTAGTCTAGGATGCCGGTTAATGCCCGTTTCACTCTGCAAATGTTTTTGGGACATTCAGGGCTCTCTGACACCATTTTTGGGCCACCACCATTTTCTGGACTTTAGTGGGTCGAGGATGCCTGCAAACCCCTTTTTTGGTCCTTCAAAGTTTTCAACATTTTTGCAGGCCTAAAATGCATTTTAAGGCCTTAATTGGGCTGCTAACATATTCTGAGCTTCAGGGGTATAGGTTGCATTTTTCATGCCAAAAATATTTTGGGGAATTTCAGTGGTCTAGGATGCAGCTTAATGCCCCTTTCAGGCTGCAAATGTTTTTGGGACATTCAGAGCTCTCTGACCGATTTTGGCCCACCAACTATTTCTGGACTTTAGGGGGTCTAGGATGCCTGTAAACCCCTTTTTTGGGCCTCCAAAGTTGTCAACATTTTTGCAGGCCTAAAATGCATTTTAAGGCCTTTTTTGGGCTGCTAAAATATTCTGAGCTTTCAGGGGTGTAGAATACATTTTTCGTGCCAAAAATATTTTTGGGAATTTCAGTGGTCTAGGATGCGGGTTAATGCCTCTTTCAGGCTGCAAATGTTTTTGGGACATTCAGGACTCTCTGACACCATTTTTGGGCCACCAACATTTTCTGGACTTTAGGGGGTCTAGGATGCCTGTAACCCCTTTTTTGGGCCTCCAAAGTTTTCAACATTTTTGCAGGCCTAAAATGCATTTTAAGGCCTTTTTTGGGCTGCTAACATATTCTGAGCTTCAGGGGTATAGGTTGCTTTTTTCATGCCAAAAATATCTTGGGGAATTTCAGTGGTCTAGGATGCGGCTTAATGCCCCTTTCAGGCTGCAAATTTTTTTGGGACATTCAGAGCTCTCTGACACCGATTTTGGCCCACCAACATTTTCTGGACTTTAGGGGGTCTAGGATGCCTGTAAACCCCTTTTTTGGGCCTCCAAAGTTTTCAACATTTTTGCAGGCCTAAAATGCATTTTAAGGCCTTTTTTGGGCTGCTAAAATATTCTGAGCTTTCAGGGGTGTAGAATACATTTTTCGTGCCAAAAATATTTTTGGGAATTTCAGTGGTCTAGGATGCGGGTTAATGCCTCTTTCAGGCTGCAAATGTTTTTGGGACATTCAGGACTCTCTGACACCATTTTTGGGCCACCAACATTTTCTGGACTTTAGGGGGTCTAGGATGCCTGTAACCCCTTTTTTGGGCCTCCAAAGTTTTCAACATTTTTGCAGGCCTAAAATGCATTTTAAGGCCTTTTTTGGGCTGCTAACATATTCTGAGCTTCAGGGGTATTGGTTGCTTTTTTCATGCCAAAAATATCTTGGGGAATTTCAGTGGTCTAGGATGCGGCTTAATGCCCCTTTCAGGCTGCAAATGTTTTTGGGACATTCAGAGCTCTCTGACACCGATTTTGGCCCACCAACATTTTCTGGACTTTAGGGGGTCTAGGATGCCTGTAAACCCCTTTTTTGGGCCTCCAAAGTTTTCAACATTTTTGCAGGCCTAAAATGCATTTTAAGGCCTTTTTTGGGCTGCTAACATATTCTGAGCTTTCAGGGGTGTAGGATGCATTTTTCGTGCCAAAAATATTTTTGGGAATTTCAGTGGTCTAGGATGCGGCTTAATGCCCCTTTCAGGCTGCAAATGTTTTTGGGACATTCAGGACTCTCTGACACCATTTTTGGGCCACCAACATTTTCTGGACCTTAGGGGGTCTAGGATGCCTGTAAACCCCTTTTTTGGTCCTTCAAACTTTTCAACATTTTTGCAGGCCTAAAATTCATTTTAAGGCCTTTTTTGGGCTGCTAACATATTCTGAGCTTTCAGGGGTGTAGGATGCATTTTTCATGCCAAAAATATTTTTGGGAATTTCAGTGGTCTAGGATGCGGGTTAATGCCTGTTTCACTCTGCAAATGTTTTTGGGGCATTCAGAGCTCTCTGACACAGATTTTGGCCCACCAACATTTTCTGGACTTAAGGGGGTCTAGGATGCCTGTAAACCCCTTTTTTGGACCTTCAAAGTTTTCAACATTTTTGTAGGCTTAAGATGCATTTTAAGTCCTTTTTTTGAGATGCCAACATTTTCTGATCTTTCAGGGTTGTAGGATGCATTTTTTGTGCCAAAAATATTTTTGGGAATTTCAGTGGTCTGGGATGTGGGTGAGTGCCACTTTCAGGCTGCAAATGTTTTTGGGACATTCAGAGCTCTCTGACACCGATTTTGGCCCACCAACATTTTCTGGACTTTCGGGGGTCTAGGATGCCTGTAAACCCCTTTTTTCGGCCTCCAAAGTTTTCAACATTTTTGCTGGCCTAAGAAGCATTTTAAGTCCTTTTTTTGAGCTGCCAACATTTTCTGATCTTTCAGGGTTGTAGGATGCATTTTTTGTGCCAAAAATATTTTGGGGAATTTCAGTGGTCTAGGATGCGACTTAATGCCCCTTTCAGGCTGCAAATCTGTTTGGGACATTCAGAGCTCTCTGGCACTGTTTTTGGGCCACAAACATTTTCTGGACTTTCCGGGGTCTAGGATGCCTGTAAACCCCATTTTTGGGCCTCCAAAGTTTTCAACATTTTTGCAGGCGTAAAATGCATTTTAAGGCCTTAATTGGGCTGCTAACATATTCTCTCTTCAGGGGTATAGGTTGCATTTTTCATGCCAAAAATATTTTGGGGAATTTCAGTGGTCTAGGATGCCGGTTAATGCCTGTTTCACTTTGCAAATGTTTTTGGGACATTCAGGGCTCTCTGACACCATTTTTGGGCCACCACCATTTTCTGGACTTTAGTGGGTCTAGGATGCCTGTAAACCCCTTTTTTGGTCCTTCAAAGTTTTCAACATTTTTGCAGGCCTAAAATGCATTTTAAGGCCTTAATTGGGCTGCTAACATATTCTCTCTTCAGGGGTATAGTTTCATTTTTCATGCCAAAAATATTTTGGGGAATTTCAGTGGTCTAGGATGCGGCTTAATGCCCCTTTCAGGCTGCCAATGTTTTTGGGACATACAGAGCTCTCTGAAAGATTTTGGCCCACCAACATTTTCTGGACTTTAGGGGGTCTAGGATGCCTTTAAAGCCCTTTTCTGGGCCTCCAAAGTTTTCAACATTTTTGCAGGCCTAAAATGCATTTGACGGCCTTTTTTGGGCTGCTAACATATTCTGAGCTTCAGGAGTATTGGTTGCATTTTTCGTGCCAAAAATATTTTTAGGAATTTCAGTGGTCTAGGATGCCGGTTAATGCCTGTTTCACTCTGCAAATGTTTTTGGGACATTCAGGGCTCTCTGACACCATTTTTGGGCCACCACCATTTTCTGGACTTTAGTGGGTCTAGGATGCCTGTAAACCCCTTTTTTTGGTCCTTCAAAGTTTTCAACATTTTTGCAGGCCTAAAATGCATTTTAAGGCCTTAATTGGGCTGCTAACATATTCTCTCTTCAGGGGTATAGGTTGCATTTTTCATGCCAAAAATATTTTGGGGAATTTCAGTGGTCTAGGATGCGGCTTAATGCCCCTTTCAGGCTGCCAATGTTTTTGGGACATACAGAGCTCTCTGAAAGATTTTGGCCCACCAACATTTTCTGGACTTTAGGGGGTCTAGGATGCCTTTAAACCCCTTTTTTGGGCCTCCAAAGTTTTCAACATTTTTGCAGGCCTAAAATGCATTTGACGGCCTTTTTTGGGCTTCTAACATATTCTGAGCTTTCAGGGGTGTAGGATGCATTTTTCGTGTCAAAAATATTTTTGGGAATTTCAGTGGTCTAGGATGCGGGTTAATGCCCCTTTCAGGCTGCAAATGTTTTTGGGGCATTCAGGACTCTCTGACACCATTTTTGGGCCACCAACATTTTCTGGACCTTAGGGGGTCTAGGATGCCTGTACACCCCTTTTTTGGTCCTTCAAAGTTTTCAACATTTTTGTAGGCTTAAGATGCATTTTAAGTCCTTTTTTGAGATGCCAACATTTTCTAATCTTTCAGGGTTGTAGGATGCATTTTTTGTGCCAAAAATATTTTGGGGAATTTCAGTGGTCTAGGATGCGACTTAATGCCCCTTTCAGGCTGCAAATCTGTTTGGGACATTCAGAGCTCTCTGACACTGTTTTTGGGCCACCAACATTTTCTGGACTTTAGGGGGTCTAGGATGCCTGTAAACCCCTTTTTTGTTCCTTCAAAGTTTTCAACATTTTTGCAGGCCTAAAATGCATTTTAAGGTCTTAATTGGGCTGCTAACATATTCTGAGCTTCAGGGGTATAGGTTGCATTTTTCATGCCAAAAATATTTTGGGGAATTTCAGTGGTCTAGGATGCGGCTTACTTTCCCTTTCAGGCTGCAAATGTTTTTGGGACATTCAGAGCTCTCTGACCGATTTTGGCCCACCAACATTTTCTGGACTTTAGGGGGTCTAGGATGCCTGTAAACCCCTTTTTTGGGCCTCCAAAGTTTTCAACATTTTTGCAGGCCTAAAATGCATTTGAAGGCCTTTTCTGGGCTGCTAACATATTCTGAGCTTTCAGGGGTGTAGGATGCATTTTTCGTGCCAAAAATATTTTTGGGAATTTCAGTGGTCTAGGATGCGGGTTAATGCCCCTTTCAGGCTGCAAATGTTTTTTCGGCATTCAGGACTCTCTGACACCATTTTTGGGCCACCAACATTTTCTGGACCTTAGGGGGTCTAGGATGCCTGTAAACCCCTTTTTTGGTCCTTCAAAGTTTTCAACATTTTTGTAGGCTTAAGATGCATTTTAAGTCCTTTTTTGAGATGCCAACATTTTCTAATCTTTCAGGGTTGTAGGATGCATTTTTTGTGCCAAAAATATTTTGGGGAATTTCAGTGGTCTAGGATGCGACTTAATGCCCCTTTCAGGCTGCAAATCTGTTTGGGACATTCAGAGCTCTCTGACACTGTTTTTGGGCCACAAACATTTTCTGGACTTTAGGGGGTCTAGGGTGCCTGTAAACCCCATTTTTGGGCCTCCAATGTTTTCAACATTTTTGCAGGCGTAAAATGCATTTTAAGGACTTTTTTGGGCTGCTAACATATTCTGAGCTTCAGGAGTATTGGTTGCATTTTTCGTGCCAAAAATATTTTTTGGAGTTTCAGTGGTCTAGGATGCGGGTTAATGCCCCTTTCAGGCTGCAAATTTTTTGGGACATTCAGAGCTCTCTGACACAGATTTTGGCCCACCAGCATTTTCTGGACTTTAGGGGGTCTAGGATGCCTCTAAACCCCTTTTTTCCACCTCCAAAGTTTTCTACATTTTTGCAGGCCTTAGATGCACTTTAAGGCCTTTTTTTGGCTGCTAACATTTTCAGAACTTTCAGGGGTGTAGTATGCATTTTTTGTGCCAAAAATATTTTTGGGAATTTCAGTAGTCTAGGATGCCGGTTAATGCCCGTTTCACTCTGCAAATGTTTTTGGGACATGCAGGGCTCTCTGACACCATTTTTGGGCCACCACCATTTTCTGGACTTTAGTGGGTCTAGGATGCCTGTAAACCCCTTTTTTGGTCCTTCAAAGTTTTCAACATTTTTGCAGGCCTAAAATGCATTTTAAGGCCTTAATTGGGCTGCTAACATATTCTGAGCTTCAGGGGTATAGGTTGCATTTTTCATGCCAAAAATATTTTGGGGAATTTCAGTGGTCTAGGATGCGGCTTAATGCCCCTTTCAGGCTGCAAATGTTTTTGGGACATTCAGAGCTCTCTGACCGATTTTGGCCCACCAACATTTTCTGGACTTTAGGGGGTCTAGGATGCCTTTAAGCCCCCTTTTTTGGGCCTCCAAAGTTTTCAACATTTTTGCAGGCCTAAAATGCATTTGAAGGCCTTTTTTGGGCTGCTAACATATTCGGAGCTTTCAGGGGTGTAGGATGCATTTTTCGTGCCAAAAATATTTTTGGGAATTTCAGTGGTCTAGGATGCGGGTTAGTGCCCCTTTCAGGCTGCAAATATTTTTGGGACATTCAGGGCTCTCTGACACCATTTTTGGGCCACCAACATTTTCTGGACTTTAGGGGGTCTAGGATGCCTGTAAGCCCCTTTTTTGGTCCTTCAAAGTTTTCAACATTTTTGCAGGCCTAAAATGCATGCTAAGGCCTTTTTTGGGCTGCTAACATATTCTGAGCTTCAGGGGTGTAGGATGCATTTTTCGTGCAAAAAATATTTTTGGGAATTTCAGTGGTCTAGGATGCGGGTTAATGCCCCTTTCAGGCAGCACATGTTTTTCGGAATTCAGGGCTCTCTGACACCATTTTTGAGCCACAATCATTTTCTGGACTCTAGGGGGTCTAGGATGCCTGTAACCCCTTTTTTGGGCCTCCAAAGTTTTCAACATTTTTGCAGGCATAAATGCATTTTAAGGCCTTTTTTGGGCTGCTAACATATTCTGAGCTTCAGGGGTATAGGTTGCATTTTTCGTGCTAAAATATTTTTTGGAGTTTCAGTGGTCTAGGATGTGGGTTAATGCCCCTTTCAGGCTGCAAATGTTTTGGGACATTCAGAGCTCTCTGACACCATTTTTGGGCCACCAACATTTTCTGGACTTTAGGGAGTCTAGGATGCCTGTAAACCCCTTTTTTGGTCCTTCAAAGTTTTCAACATTTTGCAGGCCTGAAATGCATTTTAAGGCTTTTTTTTGCGATGCCAACATTTTCAGAACTTTCAGGGTTGTAGGATGCATTTTTTGTGCCAAAAATATTTTTAGGAATTTCAGTGGTCTGGGGTGTGGGTTAGTGCCACTTTCAGGCTACAAATGTTTTTGGGACATTCAGAGCTCTCTGACACCGATTTTGGCCCACCAACATTTTCTGGACTTTAGGGGGTCTAGGATGCCTGTAAACCCCTTTTTTCGGCCTCCAAAGTGTTCAACATTTGTGCAGGCCTAAGAAGCATTTTAAGTCCTTTTTTTGAGCTGCCAACATTTTCTGATCTTTCAGGGTTGTAGGATGCATTTTTTGTGGCAAAAATATTTTGGGGAATTTCAGTGGTCTAGGATGCGACTTAATGCCCCTTTCAGGCTGCAAATCTGTTTGGGACATTCGGAGCTCTCTGACACTGTTTTTGGGCCACAAACATTTTCTGGACTTTAGGGGGTCTAGGATGCCTGTAAGCCCCTTTTTTGGGCATCCAAAGTTTTCAACATTTTTGCAGGCATAAAATGCATTTTAAGGCCTTTTTTGGGCTGCTAACATATTCTGAGCTTCAGGGGTATAGGTTGCATTTTTTGTGCCAAAAATATTTTTGGGAATTTCAGTGGTCTAGGATGCGTGTTAATGCCCGTTTCACTCTGCAACTGTTTTTGGGACATTCAGGGCTCTCTGACACCATTTTTGGGCCACCAACATTTTCTGGACTTTAGGGGGTCTAGGATGCCTGTAAACCCCTTTTTTGGTCCTTCAAAGTTTTCAACATTTTTGCAGGCCTAAAATGCATTTTAAGGCCTTTTATGGGCTGCTTACATATTCTGAGCTTCATGGGTGTAGGATGCATTTTTCGTGCCAAAAATATTTTTGGGAATTTCAGTGGTCTAGGATGCGGGTTAATGCCCCTTTGAGGCTGCAAATGTTTTTGGGACATTCAGAGCTCTCTGACACAGATTTTGGCCCACCAACATTTTCTGGACTTTAGGGGGTCTATGATGCCTGTAAACCCCTTTTTTCGGCCTCCAAAGTTTTCAACATTTTTGCAGGCCTAAAATGCATTGTAAGGCCTTTTTTGGGCTGCTAACATTTTCAGAACTTTCAGGGGTGTAGTATGCATTTTTTGTTCCAAAAATATTTTTGGGAATTTCAGTGGTCTAGGATGCGGGTTAATGCCCCTTTCATGCTGCAAATGTTTTTGGGACATTCAGGACTCTCTGACACCATTTTGGGCCACCAACATTTTCTGGACCTTAGGGGGTCTAGGATGCCTGTAAACCCCTTTTTTGGTCCTTCAAAGTTTTCAACATTTTTGCAGGCCTAAAATGCATTTTAAGGCCTTTTTTGGGCTGCTAACATATTCTGAGCTTCATGGGTGTAGGATGCATTTTTCGTGCCAAAAATATTTTTGGGAATTTCAGTGGTCTAGGATGCGGGCTAATGCCCCTTTCATGCTGCAAATGTTTTTGGGACATTCAGGGCTCTCTGATACCATTTTTGGGCCACAACCATTTTCTGGACTTTAGGGTGTCTAGGATGCCTCTAAACCCCTTTTTTCCACCTCCAAAGTTTTCTACATTTTTGCAGGCCTAAGATGCACTTTAAGGCCTTTTTTGGGCTGCTAACATATTCTGAGCTTCATGGGTGTAGTATTCATTTTTTGTGCCAAAAATATTTTTGGGAATTTCAGTCGTCTAGGATGCGGGTTAATGCCCGTTTCACTCTGCAAATGTTTTTGGGACATTCAGTGCTCTCTGACACCATTTTTGGGCCACCAACATTTTCTGGACTTTAGGGGGTCTAGGATGCCTGTAAACCCCTTTTTTGGTCCTTCAAAGTTTTCAACATTTTTGCAGGCCTAAAATGCATTTTAAGGCCTTTTTTGGGCTGCTAACATATTCTGAGCTTCATGGGTGTAGGATGCATTTTTCGTGCCAAAAATATTTTTGGGAATTTCAGTGGTCTAGGATGTGGGTTAATGCCCCTTTGAGGCTGCAAATGTTTTTGGGACATTCAGAGCTCACTGACACAGATTTTGGCCCACCAACATTTTCTGGACTTTAGGGGGTCTAGGATGCCTGTAAACCCCTTTTTTGGTCCTTCAAAGTTTTCAACATTTTTGCAGGCCTAAAATGCATTTTAAGGCCTTTTTTGGGCTGCTAACATTTTCAGAACTTTCAGGGGTGTAGTATGCATTTTTTGTGCCAAAAATATTTTTGGGAATTTCAGTGGTCTAGGATGTGGGTTAGTGCCACTTTCAGGCTGCAAATGTTTTTGGGACATTCAGAGCTCTCTGACACCGATTTTGGCACACCAACATTTTCTGGACTTTCGGGGGTCTAGGATGCCTTTAAACCCCTTTTTTCGGCCTCCAAAGTTTTCAACATTTGTGCAGGCCTAAGAAGCATTTTAAGTCCTTTTTTTGAGCTGCCAACATTTTCTGATATTTCAGGGTTGTAGGATGCATTTTTTGTTCCAAAAATATTTTGGGGAATTTCAGTGGTCTAGGATGCGGCTTAATGCCCCTTTCAGGCTGCAAATGTTTTTGGGACATTCAGAGCTCTCTGACACCGATTTTGGCCCACCAACATTTTCTGGACTTTAGGGGGTCTAGGATGCCTGTAAACCCCTTTTTTGGGCCTCCAAAGTTTTCAACATTTTTGCAGGCCTAAAATGCATTTTAAGGCCTTTTTTGGGCTGCTAACATATACTGAGCTTTCAGGGGTGTAGGATGCATTTTTCGTGCCAAAAATATTTTTGGGAATTTCAGTGGTCTAGGATGCGGGTTAATGCCCCTTTCAGGCTGCAAATGTTTTTGGGACATTCAGGACTCTCTGACACCATTTTTGAGCCACCAACATTTTCTGGACTTTAGGGATTCTAGGATGCCTGTAAACCCCTTTTTTGGTCCTTCAAAGTTTTCAACATTTTTGCAGGCCTAAAATGCATTTTAAGCCTTTTTTGGGCTGCTAACATATTCTGAGCTTTCAGGGGTGTAGGATGCATTTTTCGTGCCAAAAATATTTTTGGGAATTTCATTGGTCTAGGATGCGGGTTAATGCCCCTTTCAGGCTGCAAATGTTTTTGGGACATTCAGAGCTCTTTGACACAGATTTTGGCCCACCAACATTTTCTGGACTTTAGGGAGGCTAGGATGCCTGTAAACCCCTTTTTTGGTCCTTCAAAGTTTTCAACATTTTTGCAGGCCTAAAATGCATTTTAAGCCTTTTTTGGGCTGCTAACATATTCTGAGCTTTCAGGGGTGTAGGATGCATTTTTCGTGCCAAAAATATTTTTGGGAATTTCAGTGGTCTAGGATGCGGGTTAATGCCCCTTTCAGGCTGCAAATGTTTTTGGGACATTCAGGACTCTCTGACACCATTTTTGAGCCACCAACGTTTTCTGGACTTTAGGGGGTCTAGGATGCCTGTAAACCCCTTTTTTGGTCCTTCAAAGTTTTCAACATTTTTGCAGGCCTAAAATGCATTTTAAGCCTTTTTTGGGCTGCTAACATATTCTGAGCTTTCAGGGGTGTAGGATGCATTTTTCGTGCCAAAAAAAAAATATTTTTGGGAATTTCATTGGTCTAGGATGCGGGTTAATGCCCCTTTCAGGCTGCAAATGTTTTTGGGACATTCAGAGCTCTTTGACACAGATTTTGGCCCACCAACATTTTCTGGACTTTAGGGAGGCTAGGATGCCGCTAAACCCCTTTTTTCCACCTCCAAAGTTTTCAACATTTTTGCAAGCCTAAGATGCACTTTAAGGCATTTTTGGGCTGCTAACATTTTCAGAACTTTCAGGGGGGTAGTATGCATTTTTTGTGCCAAAAATATTTTTGGGAATTTCAGTGGTCTAGGATGCGGCTTAATGCCCGTTTCACTATGCAAATGTTTTTGGGACATTCAGGGCTCTCTGACACCATTTTTGGGCCACCAACATTTTCTGGACTTTAGGGGGTCTAGGATGCCTGTAAACCCCTTTTTTGGGCCTCCAAAGTTTTCAACATTTTTGCAGGCATAAAATGCATTTTAAGGCCTTTTTTGGGCTGCTAACATATTCTGAGCTTCAGGGGTATAGGTTGCATTTTTCGTGCAAAAATATTTTTTGGAGTTTCAGTGGTCTAGGATGCGGGTTAATGCCCCTTTTAGGCTGCAAATGTTTTGGGACATTCAGAGCTCTCTGACAGATTTTGGCCACCAACATTTTCTGGACTTTAGGGGGTCTAGGATGCCTGTAAACCCCTTTTTTGGTCCTTCAAAGTTTTCAACATGTTTGCAGGCCTAAAATGCATTTTAAGGCATTTTTGGGCTGCTAACATTTTCAGAACTTTCAGGGGTGTAGTATGCGTTTTTTGTGCCAAAAATATTTTTGAGAATTTCAGTGGTCTAGGATGCAGGTTAATGCCCGTTTCACACTGCAAATGTGTTTGGAGCATTCAGGGCTCTCTGACAAAATTTTTGGGCCACCAACATTTTCTGGACTTTAGGGAGTCTAGGATGCCTGTAAAGCCCTTTTTTGGTCCTTCAAAGTTTTCAACATTTTTGCAGGCCTAAAATGCATTTTAAGGCTTTTTTTTGAGATGCCAACATTTTCAGAACTTTCAGGGTTGTAGGATGCATTTTTTGTGCCAAAAATATTTTTAGGAATTTCAGTGGTCTGGGGTGAGGGTTAGTGCCACTTTCAGGCTGCAAATGTTTTTGGGACATTCAGAGCTCTCTGACACCGATTTTGGCCCACCAACATTTTCTGGACTTTAGGGGGTCTAGGATGCCTGTAAACCCCTTTTTTCGGCCTCCAAAGTGTTCAACATTTGTGCAGGCCTAAGAAGCATTTTAAGTCCTTTTTTTGAGCTGCCAACATTTTCTGATCTTTCAGGGTTGTAGGATGAATTTTTTGTGCCAAAAATATTTTGGGGAATTTCAGTGGTCTAGGATGCGACTTAATGCCCCTTTCAGGCTGCAAATCTGTTTGGGACATTCAGAGCTCTCTGACACTGTTTTTGGGCCACCAACATTTTCTGGACTTTAGGGGGTCTAGGATGCCTGTAAACCCCTTTTTTCCACCTCCAAAGTTTTCTATATTTTTGCAGGCCTAAGATGCACTTTAAGGCATTTTTGGGCTGCTAACATTTTCAGAACTTTCAGGGGTGTAGTATGCATTTTTTGTGCCAAAAATATTTTTGGGAATTTCAGTGGTCTAGGATGTGGGTTAATGCCCGTTTCACTCTGGAAATGTTTTTGGGGCATTCAGAGCTCTCTGACACAGATTTTGGCCCACCAACATTTTCTGGACTTTAGGGGTCTAGGATGCCTGTAAACCCCTTTTTTGGTCCTTCAAAGTTTTCAACATGTTTGCAGGCCTAAAATGCATTTTAAGGGATTTTTGGGCTGCTAACATTTTCAGAACTTTCAGGGGTGTAGTATGCATTTTTTGTGCCAAAAATATTTTTGGGAATGTCAGAGGTTTAGGATGCGGGTTAATGCCCGTTTCACTCTGCAAATGTTATTGGGACATTCAGGGCTCTCTGACACCATTTTTGGGCCACCAACATTTTCTGGACTTTAGGGGGTCTAGGATGCCTGTAACCCCTTTTTTGGGCCTCCAAGGTTTTCAACATTTTTGCAGGCCTAAAATGCATTTTAAGGCCTTTTTTGGGCTGCTAACATATTCTGAGCTTCATGGGTGTAGGATGTATTTTTCGTGCCAAAAATATTTTTGGGAATTGCAGTGGTCTAGGATGCGGGTTAATGCCCCTTTGAGGCTGCAAATGTTTTTGGGACATTCAGAGCTCTCTGACACAGATTTTGGCCCACCAACATTTTCTGGACTTTAGGGGGTCTAGGATGCCTGTAAACCCCTTTTTTGGTCCTTCAAAGTTTTCAACATTTTTGCAGGCCTAAAATGCATTTTAAGGCATTTTTGGGCTGCTAACATTTTCAGAACTTTCAGGGGTGTAGTATGCATTTTTTGTGCCAAAAATATTTTTGGGAATTTCAGTGGTCTAGGATGCGTGTTAATGCCCGTTTCACTCTGCAAATGTTTTTGGGACATTCAGGGCTCTCTGACACAATTTTTGGGCCACCAACATTTTCTGGACTTTAGGGGGTCTAGGATGCCTGTAAACCCCTTTTTTGGGCCTCCAAAGTTTTCAACATTTTTGCAGGCATAAAATGCATTTTAAGGCCTTTTTTGGGCTGCTAACATATTCTGAGCTTCATGGGTGTAGGATGCATTTTTCGTGCAAAAATATTTTTTGGAGTTTCAGTGGTCTAGGATGCGGGTTAATGCCCCTTTCAGGCTGCAAATGTTTTGGGACATTCAGAGCTCTCTGACAGATTTTGGCCACCAACATTTTCTGGACTTTAGGGGGTCTAGGATGCCATTTTTGGGCTGCTAACATTTTCAGAACTTTCAGGGGTGTAGTATGCGTTTTTTGTGCCAAAAATATTTTTGGGAATTTCAGTGGTCTAGGATGCAGGTTAATGCCCGTTTCACACTGCAAATGTGTTTGGAGCATTCAGGGCTCTCTGAAAAAATTTTTGGGCCACCAACATTTTCTGGACTTTAGGGAGTCTAGGATGCCTGTAAACCCCTTTTTTGGTCCTTCAAAGTTTTCAACATTTTTGCAGGCCTAAAATGCATTTTAAGGCTTTTTTTTGAGATGCCAACATTTTCAGAACTTTCAGGGTTGTAGGATGCATTTTTTGTGCCAAAAATATTTTTAGGAATTTCAGTGGTCTGGGGTGTGGGTTAGTGCCACTTTCAGGCTACAAATGTTTTTGGGACATTCAGAGCTCTCTGACACCGATTTTGGCCCACCAACATTTTCTGGACTTTAGGGGGTCTAGGATGCCTGTAAACCCCTTTTTTCGGCCTCCAAAGTGTTCAACATTTGTGCAGGCCTAAGAAGCATTTTAAGTCCTTTTTTTGAGCTGCCAACATTTTCTGATCTTTCAGGGTTGTAGGATGCATTTTTTGTGGCAAAAATATTTTGGGGAATTTCAGTGGTCTAGGATGCGACTTAATGCCCCTTTCAGGCTGCAAATCTGTTTGGGACATTCGGAGCTCTCTGACACTGTTTTTGGGCCACAAACATTTTCTGGACTTTAGGGGGTCTAGGATGCCTGTAAGCCCCTTTTTTGGGCATCCAAAGTTTTCAACATTTTTGCAGGCATAAAATGCATTTTAAGGCCTTTTTTGGGCTGCTAACATATTCTGAGCTTCAGGGGTATAGGTTGCATTTTTTGTGCCAAAAATATTTTTGGGAATTTCAGTGGTCTAGGATGCGTGTTAATGCCCGTTTCACTCTGCAACTGTTTTTGGGACATTCAGGGCTCTCTGACACCATTTTTGGGCCACCAACATTTTCTGGACTTTAGGGGGTCTAGGATGCCTGTAAACCCCTTTTTTGGTCCTTCAAAGTTTTCAACATTTTTGCAGGCCTAAAATGCATTTTAAGGCCTTTTATGGGCTGCTTACATATTCTGAGCTTCATGGGTGTAGGATGCATTTTTCGTGCCAAAAATATTTTTGGGAATTTCAGTGGTCTAGGATGCGGGTTAATGCCCCTTTGAGGCTGCAAATGTTTTTGGGACATTCAGAGCTCTCTGACACAGATTTTGGCCCACCAACATTTTCTGGACTTTAGGGGGTCTAGGATGCCTCTAAACCCCTTTTTTCGGCCTCCAAAGTTTTCAACATTTTTGCATGCCTAAAATGCATTTTAAGCCTTTTTTGGGCTGCTAACATATTCTGAGCTTTCAGGGGTGTAGGATGCATTTTTCGTGCCAAAAATATTTTTGGGAATTTCAGTGGTCTAGGATGCGGGTTAATGCCCCTTTCAGGCTGCAAATGTTTTTGGGACATTCAGGACTCTCTGACACCATTTTTGAACCACCAACGTTTTCTGGACTTTAGGGGGTCTAGGATGCCTGTAAACCCCTTTTTTGGTCCTTCAAAGTTTTCAACATTTTTGCAGGCCTAAAATGCATTTTAAGCCTTTTTTGGGCTGCTAACATATTCTGAGCTTTCAGGGGTGTAGGATGCATTTTTCGTGCCAAAAATATTTTTGGGAATTTCATTGGTCTAGGATGCGGGTTAATGCCCCTTTCAGGCTGCAAATGTTTTTGGGACATTCAGAGCTCTTTGACACAGATTTTGGCCCACCAACATTTTCTGGACTTTAGGGAGGCTAGGATGCCGCTAAACCCCTTTTTTCCACCTCCAAAGTTTTCAACATTTTTGCAAGCCTAAGATGCACTTTAAGGCATTTTTGGGCTGCTAACATTTTCAGAACTTTCAGGGGGGTAGTATGCATTTTTTGTGCCAAAAATATTTTTGGGAATTTCAGTGGTCTAGGATGCGGCTTAATGCCCGTTTCACTATGCAAATGTTTTTGGGACATTCAGGGCTCTCTGACACCATTTTTGGGCCACCAACATTTTCTGGACTTTAGGGGGTCTAGGATGCCTGTAAACCCCTTTTTTGGGCCTCCAAAGTTTTCAACATTTTTGCAGGCATAAAATGCATTTTAAGGCCTTTTTTGGGCTGCTAACATATTCTGAGCTTCAGGGGTATAGGTTGCATTTTTCGTGCAAAAATATTTTTTGGAGTTTCAGTGGTCTAGGATGCGGGTTAATGCCCCTTTTAGGCTGCAAATGTTTTGGGACATTCAGAGCTCTCTGACAGATTTTGGCCACCAACATTTTCTGGACTTTAGGGGGTCTAGGATGCCTGTAAACCCCTTTTTTGGTCCTTCAAAGTTTTCAACATGTTTGCAGGCCTAAAATGCATTTTAAGGCATTTTTGGGCTGCTAACATTTTCAGAACTTTCAGGGGTGTAGTATGCGTTTTTTGTGCCAAAAATATTTTTGGGAATTTCAGTGGTCTAGGATGCAGGTTAATGCCCGTTTCACACTGCAAATGTGTTTGGAGCATTCAGGGCTCTCTGACAAAATTTTTGGGCCACCAACATTTTCTGGACTTTAGGGAGTCTAGGATGCCTGTAAAGCCCTTTTTTGGTCCTTCAAAGTTTTCAACATTTTTGCAGGCCTAAAATGCATTTTAAGGCTTTTTTTTGAGATGCCAACATTTTCAGAACTTTCAGGGTTGTAGGATGCATTTTTTGTGCCAAAAATATTTTTAGGAATTTCAGTGGTCTGGGGTGAGGGTTAGTGCCACTTTCAGGCTGCAAATGTTTTTGGGACATTCAGAGCTCTCTGACACCGATTTTGGCCCACCAACATTTTCTGGACATTAGGGGGTCTAGGATGCCTGTAAACCCCTTTTTTCGGCCTCCAAAGTGTTCAACATTTGTGCAGGCCTAAGAAGCATTTTAAGTCCTTTTTTTGAGCTGCCAACATTTTCTGATCTTTCAGGGTTGTAGGATGAATTTTTTGTGCCAAAAATATTTTGGGGAATTTCAGTGGTCTAGGATGCGACTTAATGCCCCTTTCAGGCTGCAAATCTGTTTGGGACATTCAGAGCTCTCTGACACTGTTTTTGGGCCACCAACATTTTCTGGACTTTAGGGGGTCTAGGATGCCTGTAAACCCCTTTTTTCCACCTCCAAAGTTTTCTATATTTTTGCAGGCCTAAGATGCACTTTAAGGCATTTTTGGGCTGCTAACATTTTCAGAACTTTCAGGGGTGTAGTATGCATTTTTTGTGCCAAAAATATTTTTGGGAATTTCAGTGGTCTAGGATGCGGGTTAATGCCCCTTTGAGGCTGCAAATGTTTTTGGAGCATTCAGAGCTCTCTGACACCATTTTTGGGCCACAACCATTTTCTGGACTTTAGGGGGTCTAGGATGCCTCTAAGCCCCTTTTTTCCACCTCCAAAGTTTTCTACATTTTTGCAGGCCTAAGATGCACTTTAAGGCCTTTTTTGGGCTGCTAACATATTCTGAGCTTCATGGGTGTAGGATGCATTTTTCGTGCCAAAAATATTTTTGGGAATTTCAGTGGTCTAGGATGCGGGTTAATGCCCCTTTGAGGCTGACAATGTTTTTGGGACATTCAGGGCTCTCTGACACCATTTTTGGGCCACCAACATTTTCTGGACTTTAGGGGGTCTAGGATGCCTGTAAACCCCTTTTTTGGTCCTTCAAAGTTTTCAACATTTTTGCAGGCCTAAAATGCATTTTAAGGCATTTTTGGGCTGCTAACATTTTCAGAACTTTCAGGGGTGTAGTATGCATTTTTTGTGCCAAAAACATTTTTGGGAATTTCAGTGGTCTAGGATGCGGGTTAATGCCCCTTTGAGGCTGCAAATGTTTTTGGGACATTCAGGGCTCTCTGACACCATTTTTGGGCCACCAACATTTTCTGGACTTTAGGGGGTCTAGGATGCCTGTAAACCTCTTTTTTGGTCCTTCAAAGTTTTCAACATTTTTGCAGGCCTAAAATGCATTTTAAGGCATTTTTGGGCTGCTAACATTTTCAGAACTTCCAGGGGTGTGGTATGCATTTTTTGTGCCAAAAATATTTTTGGGAATTTCAGTGGTCTCGGATGCGTGTTAATGCCCGTTTCACTCTGAAAATGTTTTTGGGACATTCAGGGCTCTCTGAGACCATTTTTGGGCCACCAACATTTTCTGGACTTTAGGGGGTCTAGGATGCCTGTAAACCCCTTTTTGGCCCTTCAAAGTTTTCAACATTTTTGCAGGCCTAAAATGCATTTTAAGGCCTTTTTTGGGCTGCTAACATATTCTGAGCTTCATGGGTGTAGGATGCATTTTTCGTGCCAAAAATATTTTTGGGAATTTCAGTGGTCTAGGATGCGGGTTAATGCCCCTTTGAGGCTGCAAATGTTTTTGGGACATTCAGGGCTCTCTGACACCATTTCTGGGCCACAACCATTTTCTGGACTTTAGGGGGTCTAGGATGCCTCTAAACCCCTTTTTTCCACCTCCAATGTTTTCTACATTTTTGCAGGCCTAAGATGCACTTTAAGGCCTTTTTTGGGCTGCTAACATATTCTGAGCTTCATGGGTGTAGTATTCATTTTTTGTGCCAAAAATATTTTTGGGAATGTCAGAGGTCTAGGATGCAGGTTAATGCCCGTTTCACTCTGCAAATGTTTTTGGGACATTCAGGGCTCTCTGACACCATTTTTGGGCCACCAACATTTTCTGGACTTTAGGGGGTCTAGGATGCCTGTAAACCCCTTATTTGGTCCTTCAAAGTTTTCAACATTTTTGCAGGCCTAAAATGCATTTTAAGGCATTTTTGGGCTGCTAACATTTTCAGAACTTTCAGGGGTGTAGTATGCATTTTTTGTGCCAAAAATATTTTTGTGAATTTCAGTGGTCTAGGATGCGGGTTAATGCCCCTTTGAGGCTGCAAATGTTTTTGGAGCATTCAGAGCTCTCTGACACCATTTTTGGGCCACAACCATTTTCTGGACTTTAGGGGGTCTAGGATGCCTCTAAGCCCCTTTTTTCCACCTCCAAAGTTTTCTACATTTTTGCAGGCCTAAGATGCACTTTAAGGCCTTTTTTGGGCTGCTAACATATTCTGAGCTTCATGGGTGTAGGATGCATTTTTCGTGCCAAAAATATTTTTGGGAATTTCAGTGGTCTAGGATGCGGGTTAATGCCCCTTTGAGGCTGACAATGTTTTTGGGACATTCAGAGCTCTCTGACACAGATTTTGGCCCACCAACATTTTCTGGACTTTAGGGGGTCTAGGATGCCTGTAAACCCCTTTTTTGGTCCTTCAAAGTTTTCAACATTTTTGCAGGCCTAAAATGCATTTTAAGGCATTTTTGGGCTGCTAACATTTTCAGAACTTTCAGGGGTGTGGTATGCATTTTTTGTGCCAAAAATATTTTTGGGAATTTCAGTGGTCTCGGATGCGTGTTAATGCCCGTTTCACTCTGAAAATGTTTTTGGGACATTCAGGGCTCTCTGACACCATTTTTGGGCCACCAACATTTTCTGGACTTTAGGGGGTCTAGGATGCCTGTAAACCCCTTTTTGGCCCTTCAAAGTTTTCAACATTTTTGCAGGCCTAAAATGCATTTTAAGGCCTTTTTTGGGCTGCTAACATATTCTGAGCTTCATGGGTGTAGGATGCATTTTTCGTGCCAAAAATATTTTTGGGAATTTCAGTGGTCTAGGATGCGGGTTAATGCCCCTTTGAGGCTCTAAATGTTTTTGGGACATTCAGGGCTCTCTGACACCATTTCTGGGCCACAACCATTTTCTGGACTTTAGGGGGTCTAGGATGCCTCTAAACCCCTTTTTTCCACCTCCAATGTTTTCTACATTTTTGCAGGCCTAAGATGCACTTTAAGGCCTTTTTTGGGCTGCTAACATATTCTGAGCTTCATGGGTGTAGTATTCATTTTTTGTGCCAAAAATATTTTTGGGAATGTCAGAGGTCTAGGATGCAGGTTAATGCCCGTTTCACTCTGCAAATGTTTTTGGGACATTCAGGGCTCTCTGACACCATTTTTGGGCCACCAACATTTTCTGGACTTTAGGGGGTCTAGGATGCCTGTAAACCCCTTTTTTGGTCCTTCAAAGTTTTCAACATTTTTGCAGGCCTAAAATGCATTTTAAGGCATTTTTGGGCTGCTAACATTTTCAGAACTTTCAGGGGTGTAGTATGCATTTTTTGTGCCAAAAATATTTTTGGGAATTTCAGTGGTCTAGGATGCGGGTTAATGCCCCTTTGAGGCTGCAAATGTTTTTGGGACATTCAGGGCTCTCTGACACCATTTTTGGGCCACCAACATTTTCTGGACTTTAGGGGGTCTAGGATGCCTGTAAACCTCTTTTTTGGTCCTTCAAAGTTTTCAACATTTTTGCAGGCCTAAAATGCATTTTAAGGCATTTTTGGGCTGCTAACATTTTCAGAACTTCCAGGGGTGTGGTATGCATTTTTTGTGCCAAAAATATTTTTGGGAATTTCAGTGGTCTCGGATGCGTGTTAATGCCCGTTTCACTCTGAAAATGTTTTTGGGACATTCAGGGCTCTCTGAGACCATTTTTGGGCCACCAACATTTTCTGGACTTTAGGGGGTCTAGGATGCCTGTAAACCCCTTTTTGGCCCTTCAAAGTTTTCAACATTTTTGCAGGCCTAAAATGCATTTTAAGGCCTTTTTTGGGCTGCTAACATATTCTGAGCTTCATGGGTGTAGGATGCATTTTTCGTGCCAAAAATATTTTTGGGAATTTCAGTGGTCTAGGATGCGGGTTAATGCCCCTTTGAGGCTGCAAATGTTTTTGGGACATTCAGGGCTCTCTGACACCATTTCTGGGCCACAACCATTTTCTGGACTTTAGGGGGTCTAGGATGCCTCTAAACCCCTTTTTTCCACCTCCAAAGTTTTCTACATTTTTGCAGGCCTAAGATGCACTTTAAGGCCTTTTTTGGGCTGCTAACATTTTCAGAACTTTCAGGGGTGTAGTATGCATTTTTTGTGCCAAAAATATTTTTGTGAATGTCAGTGGTCTAGGATGCGGGTTAATGCCCCTTTGAGGCTGCAAATGTTTTTGGAGCATTCAGGGCTCTCTGACACCATTTTTGGGCCACAACCATTTTCTGGACTTTAGGGGGTCTAGGATGCCTCTAAGCCCCTTTTTTCCACCTCCAAAGTTTTCTACATTTTTTGCAGGCCTAAGATGCACTTTAAGGCCTTTTTTGGGCTGCTAACATATTCTGAGCTTCATGGGTGTAGTATTCATTTTTTGTGCCAAAAATATTTTTGGGAATGTCAGAGGTCTAGGATGCAGGTTAATGCCCGTTTCACTCTGCAAATGTTTTTGGGACATTCAGGGCTCTCTGACACCATTTTTGGGCCACCAACATTTTCTGGACTTTAGGGGGTCTAGGATGCCTGTAAACCCCTTTTTTGGTCCTTCAAAGTTTTCAACATTTTTGCAGGCCTAAAATGCATTTTAAGGCATTTTTGGGCTGCTAACATTTTCAGAACTTTCAGGGGTGTAGTATGCATTTTTTGTGCCAAAAATATTTTTGGGAATTTCAGTGGTCTAGGATGCGGGTTAATGCCCCTTTGAGGCTGCAAATGTTTTTGGGACATTCAGGGCTCTCTGACACCATTTTTGGGCCACCAACATTTTCTGGACTTTAGGGGGTCTAGGATGCCTGTAAACCTCTTTTTTGGTCCTTCAAAGTTTTCAACATTTTTGCAGGCCTAAAATGCATTTTAAGGCATTTTTGGGCTGCTAACATTTTCAGAACTTCCAGGGGTGTGGTATGCATTTTTTGTGCCAAAAATATTTTTGGGAATTTCAGTGGTCTCGGATGCGTGTTAATGCCCGTTTCACTCTGAAAATGTTTTTGGGACATTCAGGGCTCTCTGAGACCATTTTTGGGCCACCAACATTTTCTGGACTTTAGGGGGTCTAGGATGCCTGTAAACCCCTTTTTGGCCCTTCAAAGTTTTCAACATTTTTGCAGGCCTAAAATGCATTTTAAGGCCTTTTTTGGGCTGCTAACATATTCTGAGCTTCATGGGTGTAGGATGCATTTTTCGTGCCAAAAATATTTTTGGGAATTTCAGTGGTCTAGGATGCGGGTTAATGCCCCTTTGAGGCTGCAAATGTTTTTGGGACATTCAGGGCTCTCTGACACCATTTCTGGGCCACAACCATTTTCTGGACTTTAGGGGGTCTAGGATGCCTCTAAACCCCTTTTTTCCACCTCCAATGTTTTCTACATTTTTGCAGGCCTAAGATGCACTTTAAGGCCTTTTTTGGGCTGCTAACATATTCTGAGCTTCATGGGTGTAGTATTCATTTTTTGTGCCAAAAATATTTTTGGGAATGTCAGAGGTCTAGGATGCAGGTTAATGCCCGTTTCACTCTGCAAATGTTTTTGGGACATTCAGGGCTCTCTGACACCATTTTTGGGCCACCAACATTTTCTGGACTTTAGGGGGTCTAGGATGCCTGTAAACCCCTTTTTTGGTCCTTCAAAGTTTTCAACATTTTTGCAGGCCTAAAATGCATTTTAAGGCATTTTTGGGCTGCTAACATTTTCAGAACTTTCAGGGGTGTAGTATGCATTTTTTGTGCCAAAAATATTTTTGGGAATTTCAGTGGTCTAGGATGCGGGTTAATGCCCCTTTGAGGCTGCAAATGTTTTTGGGACATTCAGGGCTCTCTGACACCATTTTTGGGCCACCAACATTTTCTGGACTTTAGGGGGTCTAGGATGCCTGTAAACCTCTTTTTTGGTCCTTCAAAGTTTTCAACATTTTTGCAGGCCTAAAATGCATTTTAAGGCATTTTTGGGCTGCTAACATTTTCAGAACTTCCAGGGGTGTGGTATGCATTTTTTGTGCCAAAAATATTTTTGGGAATTTCAGTGGTCTCGGATGCGTGTTAATGCCCGTTTCACTCTGAAAATGTTTTTGGGACATTCAGGGCTCTCTGAGACCATTTTTGGGCCACCAACATTTTCTGGACTTTAGGGGGTCTAGGATGCCTGTAAACCCCTTTTTGGCCCTTCAAAGTTTTCAACATTTTTGCAGGCCTAAAATGCATTTTAAGGCCTTTTTTGGGCTGCTAACATATTCTGAGCTTCATGGGTGTAGGATGCATTTTTCGTGCCAAAAATATTTTTGGGAATTTCAGTGGTCTAGGATGCGGGTTAATGCCCCTTTGAGGCTGCAAATGTTTTTGGGACATTCAGGGCTCTCTGACACCATTTCGGGGCCACAACCATTTTCTGGACTTTAGGGGGTCTAGGATGCCTCTAAACCCCTTTTTTCCACCTCCAATGTTTTCTACATTTTTGCAGGCCTAAGATGCACTTTAAGGCCTTTTTTGGGCTGCTAACATATTCTGAGCTTCATGGGTGTAGTATTCATTTTTTGTGCCAAAAATATTTTTGGGAATGTCAGAGGTCTAGGATGCGGGTTAATGCCCGTTTCACTCTGCAAATGTTTTTGGGACATTTAGGGCTCTCTGACACCATTTTTGGGCCACCAACATTTTCTGGACTTTAGGGGGTCTAGGATGCCTGTAAACCTCTTTTTTGGTCCTTCAAAGTTTTCAACATTTTTGCAGGCCTAAAATGCATTTTAAGGCCTTTTTTGGGCTGCTAACATATTCTGAGCTTTCAGGGGTGTAGGATGCATTTTTCGTGGCAAAAATATTTTTGGGAATTTCAGTGGTCTAGGATGCGAGTTAATGCCCCTTTCAGGCTGACAATGTTTTTGGGACATTCAGAGCTCTCTGACACAGATTTTGGCCCACCAACATTTTCTGGACTTTAGGGGGTCTAGGATGCCTGTAAACCCCTTTTTTGGTCCTTCAAAGTTTTCAACATGTTTGCAGGCCTAAAATGCATTTTAAGGCATTTTTTGGCTGCTAACATATTCTGAGCTTCAGGGGTATTTTTCGTGCCAAAAATATTTTTTGGAGTTTCAGTGGTCTAGGATGCGGGTTAATGCCCCCTTCAGGCTGCAAATGTTTTGGGACATTCAGAGCTCTCTGACACAGATTTTGGCCCACCAACATTTTCTGGACTTTAGGGGTCTAGGATGCCTGTAAACCCTTTTTTGGTCCTTCAAAGTTTTCAACATGTTTGCAGGCCTAAAATGCATTTTAAGGCATTTTTGGGCTGCTAACATTTTCAGAACTTTCAGGGGTGTAGTATGCATTTTTCGTGCCAAAAATATTTTTGGGAATTTCAGTGGTCTAGGATGCGGGTTAATGCCCGTTTCACTCTGCAAATGTTTTTGGAGCATTCAGGGCTCTCTGACACCATTTTTGGGCCACCAACATTTTCTGGACTTTAGGGGGTCTAGGATGCCTGTAAACCCCTTTTTTGGTTCTTCAAAGTTTTCAACATTTTTGCAGGCCTAAAATGCATTTTAAGGCCTTTTTTGGGCTGCTAACATATTCTGAGCTTCATGGGTGTAGAATGCATTTTTCGTGCCAAAAATATTTTTGGGAATTTCAGTGGTCTAGGATGCGGGTTAATGCCCCTTTGAGGCTGCAAATGTTTTTGGGACATTCAGAGCTCTCTGACACAGATTTTGGCCCACCAACATTTTCTGGACTTTAGGGGGTCTAGGATGCCTGTAAACCCCTTTTTTGGTCCTTCAAAGTTTTGAACATTTTTGCAGGCCTAAAATGCATTTTAAGGCATTTTTGGGCTGCTAACATTTTCAGAACTTTCAGGGGTGTAGTATGCATTTTTTGTGCCAAAAATATTTTTGTGAATTTCAGTGGTCTAGGATGCGGGTTAATGCCCCTTTGAGGCTGCAAATGTTTTTGGAGCATTCCGGGCTCTCTGACACCATTTTTGGGCCACAACCATTTTCTGGACTTTAGGGGGTCTAGGATGCATGTAAACCTCTTTTTTGGTCCTTCAAAGTTTTCAACATTTTTGCAGGCCTAAAATGCATTTTAAGGCCTTTTTTGGGCTGCTAACATATTCTGATCTTCAGGGGTATAGGTTGCATTTTTCATGCCAAAAATATTTTGGGGAATTTCAGTGGTCTAGGATGCGGGTTAATGCCCCTTTCAGGCTGCAAATGTTTTTGGGACATTCAGGACTCTCTGACACCATTTTCGGGCCACCAACATTTTCTGGACTTTAGGGGTCTAGGATGTCTGTAAACCCCTTTTTTGGTCCTTCAAAGTTTTCAACATGTTTGCAGGCCCAAAATGCATTTTAAGGCATTTTTGGGCTGCTAACATTTTCAGAACTTTCAGGGGTGTAGTATGCATTTTTTGTGCCAAAAATATTTTTGGGAATGTCAGAGGTTTAGGATGCGGGTTAATGCCCGTTTCACTCTGCAAATGTTATTGGGACATTCAGGGCTCTCTGACACCATTTTTGGGCCACCAACATTTTCTGGACTTTAGGGGGTCTAGGATACCTGTAAACCCCTTTTTTGGTTCTTCAAAGTTTTCAACATTTTTGCAGGCCTAAAATGCATTTTAAGGCCTTTTTTGGGCTGCTAACATATTCTGAGCTTCATGGGTGTAGGATGCATTTTTCGTGCCAAAAATATTTTTGGGAATTTCAGTGGTCTAGGATGCGGGTTAATGCCCCTTTGAGGCTGCAAATGTTTTTGGGACATTCAGAGCTCTCTGACACAGATTTTGGCCCACCAACATTTTCTGGACTTTAGGGGGTCTAGGATGCCTGTAAACCCCTTTTTTGGTCCTTCAAAGTTTTCAACATTTTTGCAGGCCTAAAATGCATTTTAAGGCATTTTTGGGCTGCTAACATTTTCAGAACTTTCAGGGGTGTAGTATGCATTTTTTGTGCCAAAAATATTTTTGGGAATTTCAGTGGTCTAGGATGCGGGTTAATGCCCCTTTGAGGCTGCAAATGTTTTTGGAGCATTCAGGGCTCTCTGACACCATTTTTGGGCCACAACCATTTTCTGGACTTTAGGGGGTCTAGGATGCCTCTAAGCCCCTTTTTCCACCTCCAAAGTTTTCTACATTTTTGCAGGCCTAAGATGCACTTTAAGGCCTTTTTTGGGCTGCTAACATATTCTGAGCTTTCAGGGGTGTAGGATGCATTTTTCGTGGCAAAAATATTTTTGGGAATGTCAGAGGTCTAGGATGCAGGTTAATGCCCGTTTCACTCTGCAAATGTTTTTGGGACATTCAGGGCTCTCTGACACCATTTTTGGGCCACCAACATTTTCTGGACTTTAGGGGGTCTAGGATGCCTGTAAACCCCTTATTTGGTCCTTCAAAGTTTTCAACATTTTTGCAGGCCTAAAATGCATTTTAAGGCATTTTTGGGCTGCTAACATTTTCAGAACTTTCAGGGGTGTAGTATGCATTTTTTGTGCCAAAAATATTTTTGTGAATTTCAGTGGTCTAGGATGCGGGTTAATGCCCCTTTGAGGCTGCAAATGTTTTTGGAGCATTCAGAGCTCTCTGACACCATTTTTGGGCCACAACCATTTTCTGGACTTTAGGGGGTCTAGGATGCCTCTAAGCCCCTTTTTTCCACCTCCAAAGTTTTCTACATTTTTGCAGGCCTAAGATGCACTTTAAGGCCTTTTTTGGGCTGCTAACATATTCTGAGCTTCATGGGTGTAGTATTCATTTTTTGTGCCAAAAATATTTTTGTGAATGTCAGAGGTCTAGGATGCGGGTTAATGCCCGTTTCACTCTGCAAATGTTTTTGGGACATTCAGGGCTCTCTGACACCATTTTTGGGCCACCAACATTTTCTGGACTTTAGGGGGTCTAGGATGCCTGTAAACCCCTTCTTTGGGCCTCCAAAGTTTTCAACATTTTTGCAGGCATAAAATGCATTTTAAGGTCTTTTTTGGGCTGCTAACATATTCTGAGCTTCAGGGGTATAGGTTGCATTTTTCGTGCCAAAAATATTTTTGGGAGTTTCAGTGGTCTAGGATGCGGGTTAATGCCCCCTTCAGGCTGCAAATGTTTTGGGACATTCAGAGCTCTCTGACACAGATTTTGGCCCACCAACATTTTCTGGACTTTAGGGGTCTAGGATGCCTGTAAACCCCTTTTTTGGTCCTTCAAAGTTTTCAACATGTTTGCAGGCCTAAAATGCATTTTAAGGCATTTTTGGGCTGCTAACATTTTCAGAACTTTCAGGGGTGTAGTATGCATTTTTTGTGCCAAAAATATTTTTGGGAATGTCAGAGGTTTAGGATGCGGGTTAATGCCCGTTTCACTCTGCAAATGTTATTGGGACATTCAGGGCTCTCTGACACCATTTTTGGGCCACCAACATTTTCTGGACTTTAGGGGGTCTAGGATGCCTGTAAACCTCTTTTTTGGTCCTTCAAAGTTTTCAACATTTTTGCAGGCCTAAAATGCATTTTAAGGCATTTTTGGGCTGCTAACATTTTCAGAACATTCAGTGGTGTAGTATGCATTTTTTGTGGCAAAAATATTTTTGGGCATTTCAGTGGTCTAGGATGCGGGTTTGCCCCTTTCAGTCTGCAAATGTTTTTGGGACATTCAAGGCTCTCTGACACCATTTTTGGGCCACCAACATTTTCTGGACTTTAGGGGGTCTAGGATGCCTGTAAACCCCTTTTTTGGTTCTTCAAAGTTTTCAACATTTTTGCAGGCCTAAAATTCATTTTAAGGCCTTTTTTGGGCTGCTAACATATTCTGAGCTTCAAGGGTGTAGGATGTATTTTTCGTGCCAAAAATATTTTTGGGAATTGCAGTGGTCTAGGATGCGGGTTAATGCCCCTTTGAGGCTGCAAATGTTTTTGGGACATTCAGAGCTCTCTGACACAGATTTTGGCCCACCAACATTTTCTGGACTTTAGGGGGTCTAGGATGTCTGTAAACCCCTTTTTTGGTCCTTCAAAGTTTTCAACATTTTTGCAGGCCTGAAATGCATTTTAAGGCATTTTTGGGCTGCTAACATTTTCAGAACTTTCAGGGGTGTAGTATGCATTTTTTGTGCCAAAAATATTTTTGTGAATTTCAGTGGTCTAGGATGCGGGTTAATGCCCCTTTGAGGCTGCAAATGTTTTTGGGACATTCAGGGCTCTCTTTCACCATTTTTGGGCCACCAACATTTTCTGGACTTTAGGGGGTCTAGGATGCCTGTAAACCCCTTTTTTGGTCCTTCAAAGTTTTCAACATTTTTGCAGGCCTAAAATGCATTTTAAGGCCTTAATTGGGCTGCTAACATATTCTGAGCTTCAGGGGTATAGGTTGCATTTTTCATGCCAAAATTATTTTGGGGAATTTCAGTGGTCTAGGATGCGGGTTAATGCCCCTTTCAGGCTGCAAATGTTTTTGGGACATTCAGGACTCTCTGACACCATTTTCGGGCCACCAACATTTTCTGGACTTTAGGGGGTCTAGGATGCCTGTAAACCCCTTTTTTGGGCCTCCAAAGTTTTCAACATTTTTGCAGGCATAAAATGCATTTTAAGGTCTTTTTTGGGCTGCTAACATATTCTGAGCTTCAGGGGTATAGGTTGCATTTTTCGTGCCAAAAATATTTTTTGGAGTTTGAGTGGTCTAGGGTGCGGGTTAATGCCCCTTTCAGGCTGCAAATGTTTTGGGACATTCAGAGCTCTCTGACACAGATTTTGGCCCACCAACATTTTCTGGACTTTAGGGGTCTAGGATGCCTGTAAACCCCTTTTTTGGTCCTTCAAAGTTTTCAACATGTTTGCAGGCCTAAAATGCATTTTAAGGCATTTTTGGGCTGCTAACATTTTCAGAACTTTCAGGGGTGTAGTATGCATTTTTTGTGCCAAAAATATTTTTGGGAATGTCAGAGGTCTAGGATGCAGGTTAATGCCCGTTTCACTCTGCAAATGTTTTTGGGACATTCAGGGCTCTCTGACACCATTTTTGGGCCACCAACATTTTCTGGACTTTAGGGGGTCTAGGATGCCTGTAAACCCCTTTTTTGGTCCTTCAAAGTTTTCAACATTTTTGCAGGCCTAAAATGCATTTTAAGGCATTTTTGGGCTGCTAACATTTTCAGAACTTTCAGGGGTGTAGTATGCATTTTTTGTGCCAAAAATATTTTTGGGAATTTCAGTGGTCTAGGATGCGGGTTAATGCCCCTTTGAGGCTGCAAATGTTTTTGGGACATTCAGGGCTCTCTGACACCATTTTTGGGCCACCAACATTTTCTGGACTTTAGGGGGTCTAGGATGCCTGTAAACCTCTTTTTTGGTCCTTCAAAGTTTTCAACATTTTTGCAGGCCTAAAATGCATTTTAAGGCCTTTTTTGGGCTGCTAACATATTCTGAGCTTCAGGGGTATAGGTTGCATTTTTCATGCCAAAAATATTTTGGGAAATTTCAGTGGTCTAGGATGCGGCTTAATGCCCCTTTCAGGCTGCAAATGTTTTTGGGACATTCAGAGCTCTCTGACACCGATTTTGGCCCACCAACATTTTCTGGAGTTTAGGGGGTCTAGGATGCCCCTAAACCCTTTTTTTCCACCTCCAAAGTTTTCTCCATTTTTTCAGGCCTAAGATGCACTTTAAGGCATTTTTGGGCTGCTAACATTTTCAGAACTTTCAGGGGTGTATGATGCATTTTTCGTGGCAAAAATATTTTTGGGAATTTCAGTGGTCTAGAATGCGAGTTAATGCCCCTTTCAGGCTGACAATGTTTTTGGGACATTCAGAGCTCTCTGACACAGATTTTGGCCCACCAACATTTTCTGGACTTTAGGGGGTCTAGGATGCCTGTAAACCCCTTTTTTGGTCCTTCAAAGTTTTCAACATTTTTGCAGGCCTAAAATGCATTTTAAGGCATTTTTGGGCTGCTAACATTTTCCGAACTTTCAGGGGTGTGGTATGCATTTTTTGTGCCAAAAATATTTTTGGGAATTTCAGTGGTCTCGGATGCGTGTTAATGCCCGTTTCACTCTGAAAATGTTTTTGGGACATTCAGGGCTCTCTGACACCATTTTTGGGTCACCAACATTTTCTGGACTTTAGGGGGTCTAGGATGCCTGTAAACCCCTTTTTGGCCCTTCAAAGTTTTCAACATTTTTGCAGGCCTAAAATGCATTTTAAGGCCTTTTTTGGGCTGCTAACATATTCTGAGCTTCATGGGTGTAGGATGCATTTTTCGTGCCAAAAATATTTTTTGGAATTTCAGTGGTCTAGGATGCGGGTTAATGCCCCTTTGAGGCTGCAAATGTTTTTGGGACATTCAGGGCTCTCTGACACCATTTCTGGGCCACAACCATTTTCTGGACTTTAGGGGGTCTAGGATGCCTCTAAACCCCTTTTTTCCACCTCCAAAGTTTTCTACATTTTTGCAGGCCTAAGATGCACTTTAAGGCCTTTTTTGGGCTGCTAACATATTCTGAGCTTCATGGGTGTAGTATTCATTTTTTGTGCCAAAAATATTTTTGGGAATGTCAGAGGTCTAGGATGCGGGTTAATGCCCGTTTCACTCTGCAAATGTTTTTGGGACATTCAGGGCTCTCTGACACCATTTTTGGGCCACCAACATTTTCTGGACTTTAGGGGGTCTAGGATGCCTGTAAACCCCTTCTTTGGGCCTCCAAAGTTTTCAACATTTTTGCAGGCATAAAATGCATTTTAAGGTCTTTTTTGGGCTGCTAACATATTCTGAGCTTCAGGGGTATAGGTTGCATTTTTCGTGCCAAAAATATTTTTTGGAGTTTCAGTGGTCTAGGATGCGGGTTAATGCCCCCTTCAGGCTGCAAATGTTTTGGGACATTCAGAGCTCTCTGACACAGATTTTGGCCCACCAACATTTTCTGGACTTTAGGGGTCTAGGATGCCTGTAAACCCCTTTTTTGGTCCTTCAAAGTTTTCAACATGTTTGCAGGCCTCAAATGCATTTTAAGGCATTTTTGGGCTGCTAACATTTTCAGAACTTTCAGGGGTGTAGCATGCATTTTTTGTGCCAAAAATATTTTTGGGAATGTCAGAGGTTTAGGATGCGGGTTAATGCCCGTTTCACTCTGCAAATGTTATTGGGACATTCAGGGCTCTCTGACACCATTTTTGGGCCACCAACATTTTCTGGACTTTAGGGGGTCTAGGTTGCCTGTAAACCTCTTTTTTGGTCCTTCAAAGTTTTCAACATTTTTGCAGGCCTAAAATGCATTTTAAGGCATTTTTGGGCTGCTAACATTTTCAGAACTTTCAGGGGTGTAGTATGCATTTTTTGTGCCAAAAATATTTTTGTGAATTTCAGTGGTCTAGGATGCGGGTTAATGCCCCTTTGAGGCTGCAAATGTTTTTGGGACATTCAGGGCTCTCTTTCACCATTTTTGGGCCACCAACATTTTCTGGACTTTAGGGGGTCTAGGATGCCTGTAAACCCCTTTTTTGGTCCTTCAAAGTTTTCAACATTTTTGCAGGCCTAAAATGCATTTTAAGGCCTTAATTGGGCTGCTAACATATTCTGAGCTTCAGGGGTATAGGTTGCATTTTTCATGCCAAAATTATTTTGGGGAATTTCAGTGGTCTAGGATGCGGGTTAATGCCTCTTTCAGGCTGCAAATGTTTTTGGGACATTCAGGACTCTCTGACACCATTTTCGGGCCACCAACATTTTCTGGACTTTAGGGGGTCTAGGATGCCTGTAAACCCCTTTTTTGGGCCTCCAAAGTTTTCAACATTTTTGCAGGCATAAAATGCATTTTAAGGTCTTTTTTGGGCTGCTAACATATTCTGAGCTTCAGGGGTATAGGTTGCATTTTTCGTGCCAAAAATATTTTTTGGAGTTTGAGTGGTCTAGGGTGCGGGTTAATGCCCCTTTCAGGCTGCAAATGTTTTGGGACATTCAGAGCTCTCTGACACAGATTTTGGCCCACCAACATTTTCTGGACTTTAGGGGTCTAGGATGCCTGTAAACCCCTTTTTTGGTCCTTCAAAGTTTTCAACATGTTTGCAGGCCTAAAATGCATTTTAAGGCATTTTTGGGCTGCTAACATTTTCAGAACTTTCAGGGGTGTAGTATGCATTTTTTGTGCCAAAAATATTTTTGGGAATGTCAGAGGTCTAGGATGCAGGTTAATGCCCGTTTCACTCTGCAAATGTTTTTGGGACATTCAGGGCTCTCTGACACCATTTTTGGGCCACCAACATTTTCTGGACTTTAGGGGGTCTAGGATGCCTGTAAACCCCTTTTTTGGTCCTTCAAAGTTTTCAACATTTTTGCAGGCCTAAAATGCATTTTAAGGCATTTTTGGGCTGCTAACATTTTCAGAACTTTCAGGGGTGTAGTATGCATTTTTTGTGCCAAAAATATTTTTGGGAATTTC
Organism: Ambystoma mexicanum; assembly: GCF_040938575.1. Lineage (NCBI taxonomy): Eukaryota > Metazoa > Chordata > Amphibia > Caudata > Ambystomatidae > Ambystoma > Ambystoma mexicanum. Next base: position 730,298,214 of record NC_090939.1, on the reverse strand, counting down.
AGTGGTCTAGGATGCGGGTTAATGCCCCTTTGAGGCTGCAAATGTTTTTGGGACATTCAGGGCTCTCTGACACCATTTTTGGGCCACCAACATTTTCTGGACTTTAGGGGGTCTAGGATGCCTGTAAACCTCTTTTTTGGTCCTTCAAAGTTTTCAACATTTTTGCAGGCCTAAAATGCATTTTAAGGCCTTTTTTGGGCTGCTAACATATTCTGAGCTTCAGGGGTATAGGTTGCATTTTTCATGCCAAAAATATTTTGGGAAATTTCAGTGGTCTAGGATGCGGCTTAATGCCCCTTTCAGGCTGCAAATGTTTTTGGGACATTCAGAGGTCTCTGACACCGATTTTGGCCCACCAACATTTTCTGGAGTTTAGGGGGTCTAGGATGCCCCTAAACCCTTTTTTTCCACCTCCAAAGTTTTCTCCATTTTTTCAGGCCTAAGATGCACTTTAAGGCATTTTTGGGCTGCTAACATTTTCAGAACTTTCAGGGGTGTATGATGCATTTTTCGTGGCAAAAATATTTTTGGGAATTTCAGTGGTCTAGGATGCGAGTTAATGCCCCTTTCAGGCTGACAATGTTTTTGGGACATTCAGAGCTCTCTGACACAGATTTTGGCCCACCAACATTTTCTGGACTTTAGGGGGTCTAGGATGCCTGTAAACCCCTTTTTTGGTCCTTCAAAGTTTTCAACATTTTTGCAGGCCTAAAATGCATTTTAAGGCATTTTTGGGCTGCTAACATTTTCCGAACTTTCAGGGGTGTGGTATGCATTTTTTGTGCCAAAAATATTTTTGGGAATTTCAGTGGTCTCGGATGCGTGTTAATGCCCGTTTCACTCTGAAAATGTTTTTGGGACATTCAGGGCTCTCTGACACCATTTTTGGGTCACCAACATTTTCTGGACTTTAGGGGGTCTAGGATGCCTGTAAACCCCTTTTTGGCCCTTCAAAGTTTTCAACATTTTTGCAGGCCTAAAATGCATTTTAAGGCCTTTTTTGGGCTGCTAACATATTCTGAGCTTCATGGGTGTAGGATGCATTTTTCGTGCCAAAAATATTTTTTGGAATTTCAGTGGTCTAGGATGCGGGTTAATGCCCCTTTGAGGCTGCAAATGTTTTTGGGACATTCAGGGCTCTCTGACACCATTTCTGGGCCACAACCATTTTCTGGACTTTAGGGGGTCTAGGATGCCTCTAAACCCCTTTTTTCCACCTCCAAAGTTTTCTACATTTTTGCAGGCCTAAAATGCATTTTAAGGCATTTTTGGGCTGCTAACATTTTCAGAACTTTCAGGGGTGTAGTATGCATTTTTTGTGCCAAAAATATTTTTGGGAATGTCAGAGGTTTAGGATGCGGGTTAATGCCCGTTTCACTCTGCAAATGTTATTGGGACATTCAGGGCTCTCTGACACCATTTTTGGGCCACCAACATTTTCTGGACTTTAGGGGGTCTAGGATGCCCCTAAACCCTTTTTTTCCACCTCCAAAGTTTTCTACATTTTTTCAGGCCTAAGATGCACTTTAAGGCATTTTTGGGCTGCTAACATTTTCAGAACTTTCAGGAGTGTATGATGCATTTTTCGTGGCAAAAATATTTTTGGGAATTTCAGTGGTCTAGGATGCGAGTTAATGCCCCTTTCAGGCTGACAATGTTTTTGGGACATTCAGAGCTCTCTGACACAGATTTTGGCCCACCAACATTTTCTGGACTTTAGGGGGTCTAGGATGCCTGTAAACCCCTTTTTGGCCCTTCAAAGTTTTCAACATTTTTGCAGGCCTAAAATGCATTTTAAGGCCTTTTTTGGGCTGCTAACATATTCTGAGCTTCATGGGTGTAGGATGCATTTTTCGTGCCAAAAATATTTTTGGGAATTTCAGTGGTCTAGGATGCGGGTTAATGCCCCTTTGAGGCTGCAAATGTTTTTGGGACATTCAGGGCTCTCTGACACCATTTCTGGGCCACAACCATTTTCTGGACTTTAGGGGGTCTAGGATGCCTCTAAACCCCTTTTTTCCACCTCCAAAGTTTTCTACATTTTTGCAGGCCTAAGATGCACTTTAAGGCCTTTTTTGGGCTGCTAACATATTCTGAGCTTCATGGGTGTAGTATTCATTTTTTGTGCCAAAAATATTTTTGGGAATGTCAGAGGTCTAGGATGCGGGTTAATGCCCGTTTCACTCTGCAAATGTTATTGGGACATTCAGGGCTCTCTGACACCATTTTTGGGCCACCAACATTTTCTGGACTTTAGGGGGTCTAGGATGCCTGTAAACCTCTTTTTTGGTCCTTCAAAGTTTTCAACATTTTTGCAGGCCTAAAATGCATTTTAAGGCCTTTTTTGGGCTGCTAACATATTCTGAGCTTTCAGGGGTGTAGGATGCATTTTTCGTGGCAAAAATATTTTTGGGAATTTCAGTGGTCTAGGATGCGAGTTAATGCCCCTTTCAGGCTGACAATGTTTTTGGGACATTCAGAGCTCTCTGACACAGATTTTGGCCCACCAACATTTTCTGGACTTTAGGGGGTCTAGGATGCCTGTAAACCCCTTTTTTGGTCCTTCAAAGTTTTCAACATTTTTGCAGGCCTAAAATGCATTTTAAGGCATTTTTGGGCTGCTAACATTTTCAGAACATTCAGGGGTGTAGTATGCATTTTTTGTGGCAAAAATATTTTTGGGCATTTCAGTGGTCTAGGATGCGGGTTTGCCCCTTTCAGGCTGCAAATGTTTTTGGGACATTCAAGGCTCTCTGACACCATTTTTGGGCCACCAACATTTTCTGGACTTTAGGGGGTCTAGGATGCCTGTAAACCCCTTTTTTGGTTCTTCAAAGTTTTCAACATTTTTGCAGGCCTAAAATGCATTTTAAGGCCTTTTTTGGGCTGCTAACATATTCTGAGCTTCATGGGTGTAGGATGTATTTTTCGTGCCAAAAATATTTTTGGGAATTGCAGTGGTCTAGGATGCGGGTTAATGCCCCTTTGAGGCTGCAAATGTTTTTGGGACATTCAGAGCTCTCTGACACAGATTTTGGCCCACCAACATTTTCTGGACTTTAGGGGGTCTAGGATGCCTGTAAACCCCTTTTTTGGTCCTTCAAAGTTTTCAACATTTTTGCAGGCCTAAAATGCATTTTAAGGCATTTTTGGGCTGCTAACATTTTCAGAACTTTCAGGGGTGTAGTGTGCATTTTTTGTGCCAAAAATATTTTTGTGAATTTCAGTGGTCTAGGATGCGGGTTAATGCCCCTTTGAGGCTGCAAATGTTTTTGGGACATTCAGGGCTCTCTTTCACCATTTTTGGGCCACCAACATTTTCTGGACTTTAGGGGGTCTAGGATGCCTGTAAACCCCTTTTTTGGTCCTTCAAAGTTTTCAACATTTTTGCAGGCCTAAAATGCATTTTCAGGCCTTAATTGGGCTGCTAACATATTCTGAGCTTCAGGGGTATAGGTTGCATTTTTCATGCCAAAAATATTTTGGGGAATTTCAGTGGTCTAGGATGCGATTTAATGCCCCTTTCAGGCTGCAAATGTTTTTGGGACATTCAGGACTCTCTGACACCATTTTCGGGCCACCAACATTTTCTGGACTTTAGGGGGTCTAGGATGCCTGTAAACCTCTTTTTTGGGCCTCCAAAGTTTTCAACATTTTTGCAGGCATAAAATGCATTTTAAGGTCTTTTTTGGGCTGCTAACATATTCTGAGCTTCAGGGGTATAGGTTGCATTTTTCGTGCCAAAAATATTTTTTGGAGTTTGAGTGGTCTAGGGTGCGGGTTAATGCCCCTTTCAGGCTGCAAATGTTTTGGGACATTCAGAGCTCTCTGACACAGATTTTGGCCCACCTACATTTTCTGGACTTTAGGGGTCTAGGATGCCTGTAAACCCCTTTTTTGGTCCTCCAAAGTTTTCAACATGTTTGCAGGCCCAAAATGCATTTTAAGGCATTTTTGTGCTGCTAACATTTTCAGAACTTTCAGGGGTGTAGTATGCATTTTTTGTGCCAAAAATATTTTTGGGAATGTCAGAGGTTTAGGATGCGGGTTAATGCCCGTTTCACTCTGCAAATGTTATTGGGACATTCAGGGCTCTCTGACACCATTTTTGGGCCACCAACATTTTCTGGACTTTAGGGGGTCTAGGATGCCTGTAAACCCCTTTTTTGGGCCTCCAAAGTTTTCAACATTTTTGCAGGCATAAAATGCATTTTAAGGTCTTTTTTGGGCTGCTAACATATTCTGAGCTTCAGGGGTGTAGGATGCATTTTTCGTGCCAAAAATATTTTTGGGAATTTCAGTGGTCTAGGATGCGGTTTAATGCCCCTTTGAGGCTGCAAATGTTTTTGGGACATTCAGAGCTCTCTGACACAGATTTTGGCCCACCAACATTTTCTGGACTTTAGGGGGTCTAGGATGCCTGTAAACCCCTTTTTTGGTCCTTCAAAGTTTTCAACATTTTTGCAGGCCTAAAATGCATTTTAAGGCATTTTTGCGCTGCTAACATTTTCAGAACTTTCAGGGGTGTAGTATGCATTTTTTGTGCCAAAAATATTTTTGTGAATTTCAGTGGTCTAGGATGCGGGTTAATGCCCCTTTGAGGCTGCAAATGTTTTTGGAGCATTCAGGGCTCTCTGACACCATTTTTGGGCCACAACCATTTTCTGGACTTTAGGGGGTCTAGGATGCCTCTAAGCCCCTTTTTTCCACCTCCAAAGTTTTCTACATTTTTGCAGGCCTAAGATGCACTTTAAGGCCTTTTTTGGGCTGCTAACATATTCTGAGCTTCATGGGTGTAGTATTCATTTTTTGTGCCAAAAATATTTTTGGGAATGTCAGAGGTCTAGGATGCAGGTTAATGCCCGTTTCACTCTGCAAATGTTTTTGGGACATTCAGGGCTCTCTGACACCATTTTTGGGCCACCAACATTTTCTGGACTTTAGGGGGTCTAGGATGCCTGTAAACCCCTTTTTTGGTCCTTCAAAGTTTTCAACATTTTTGCAGGCCTAAAATGCATTTTAAGGCATTTTTGGGCTGCTACCATTTTCAGAACTTTCAGGGGTGTAGTATGCATTTTTTGTGCCAAAAATATTTTTGGGAATTTCAGTGGTCTAGGATGCGGGTTAATGCCCCTTTGAGGCTGCAAATGTTTTTGGGACATTCAGGGCTCTCTGACACCATTTTTGGGCCACCAACATTTTCTGGACTTTAGGGGGTCTAGGATGCCTGTAAACCTCTTTTTTGGTCCTTCAAAGTTTTCAACATTTTTGCAGGCCTAAAATGCATTTTAAGGCCTTTTTTGGGCTGCTAACATATTCTGAGCTTTCAGGGGTGTAGGGTGCATTTTTCGTGGCAAAAATATTTTTGGGAATTTCAGTGGTCTAGGATGCGAGTTAATGCCCCTTTCAGGTTGACAATGTTTTTGGGACATTCAGAGCTCTCTGACACAGATTTTGGCCCACCAACATTTTCTGGACTTTAGGTGGTCTAGGATGCCTGTAAACCCCTTTTTTGGTCCTTCAAAGTTTTCAACATTTTTGCAGGCCTAAAATGCATATTAAGGCATTTTTGGGCTGCTAACATTTTCAGAACTTTCAGGGGTGTACTATGCATTTTTTGTGGCAAAAATATTTTTGGGCATTTCAGTGGTCTAGGATGCGGGTTAATGCCCCTTTCAGGCTGCAAATGTTTTTGGGACATTCAGGGCTCTCTGACACCATTTTTGAGCGACAATCATTTTCTGGACTTTTCGGGGGGCTAGGATGCCTGTAACCCCTTTTTTGGGCCTCCAAAGTTTTCAACATTTTTGCACGCCCAAAATGCATTTTAAGGCCTTTTTTGGGCTGCTAACATATTCTGAGCTTCAGGGGTATAGGTTGCATTTTTCATGCCAAAAATATTTTGGGAAATTTCAGTGGTCTAGGATGCGGCTTAATGCCCCTTTCAGGCTGCAAATGTTTTTGGGACATTCAGAGCTCTCTGACACCGATTTTGGCCCACCAACATTTTCTGGAGTTTAGGGGGTCTAGGATGCCCCTAAACCCTTTTTTTCCACCTCCAAAGTTTTCTACATTTTTTCAGGCCTAAGATGCACTTTAAGGCATTTTTGGGCTGCTAACATTTTCAGAACTTTCAGGAGTGTATGATGCATTTTTCGTGGCAAAAATATTTTTGGGAATTTCAGTGGTCTAGGATGCGAGTTAATGCCCCTTTCAGGCTGACAATGTTTTTGGGACATTCAGAGCTCTCTGACACAGATTTTGGCCCACCAACATTTTCTGGACTTTAGGGGGTCTAGGATGCCTGTAAACCCCTTTTTGGCCCTTCAAAGTTTTCAACATTTTTGCAGGCCTAAAATGCATTTTAAGGCCTTTTTTGGGCTGCTAACATATTCTGAGCTTCATGGGTGTAGGATGCATTTTTCGTGCCAAAAATATTTTTGGGAATTTCAGTGGTCTAGGATGCGGGTTAATGCCCCTTTGAGGCTGCAAATGTTTTTGGGACATTCAGGGCTCTCTGACACCATTTCTGGGCCACAACCATTTTCTGGACTTTAGGGGGTCTAGGATGCCTGTAAACCTCTTTTTTGGTCCTTCAAAGTTTTCAACATTTTTGCAGGCCTAAAATGCATTTTAAGGCCTTTTTTGGGCTGCTAACATATTCTGAGCTTTCAGGGGTGTAGGATGCATTTTTCGTGGCAAAAATATTTTTGGGAATTTCAGTGGTCTAGGATGCGAGTTAATGCCCCTTTCAGGCTGACAATGTTTTTGGGACATTCAGAGCTCTCTGACACAGATTTTGGCCCACCAACATTTTCTGGACTTTAGGGGGTCTAGGATGCCTGTAAACCCCTTTTTTGGTCCTTCAAAGTTTTCAACATTTTTGCAGGCCTAACATGCATTTTAAGGCATTTTTGGGCTGCTAACATTTTCAGAACATTCAGGGGTGTAGTATGCATTTTTTGTGGCAAAAATATTTTTGGGCATTTCAGTGGTCTAGGATGCGGGTTTGCCCCTTTCAGGCTGCAAATGTTTTTGGGACATTCAAGGCTCTCTGACACCATTTTTGGGCCACCAACATTTTCTGGACTTTAGGGGGTCTAGGATGCCTGTAAAACCCCTTTTTTGGTTCTTCAAAGTTTTCAACATTTTTGCAGGCCTAAAATGCATTTTAAGGCCTTTTTTGGGCTGCTAACATATTCTGAGCTTCATGGGTGTAGGATGTATTTTTCGTGCCAAAAATATTTTTGGGCATTTCAGTGGTCTAGGATGCGGGTTTGCCCCTTTCAGGCTGCAAATGTTTTTGGGACATTCAAGGCTCTCTGACACCATTTTTGGGCCACCAACATTTTCTGGACTTTAGGGGGTCTAGGATGCCTGTAAAACCCCTTTTTTGGTTCTTCAAAGTTTTCAACATTTTTGCAGGCCTAAAATGCATTTTAAGGCCTTTTTTGGGCTGCTAACATATTCTGAGCTTCATGGGTGTAGGATGTATTTTTCGTGCCAAAAATATTTTTGGGAATTGCAGTGGTCTAGGATGCGGGTTAATGCCCCTTTGAGGCTGCAAATGTTTTTGGGACATTCAGAGCTCTCTGACACAGATTTTGGCCCACCAACATTTTCTGGACTTTAGGGGGTCTAGGATGCCTGTAAACCCCTTTTTTGGTCCTTCAAAGTTTTCAACATTTTTGCAGGCCTAAAATGCATTTTAAGGCATTTTTGGGCTGCTAACATTTTCAGAACTTTCAGGGGTGTAGTGTGCATTTTTTGTGCCAAAAATATTTTTGTGAATTTCAGTGGTCTAGGATGCGGGTTAATGCCCCTTTGAGGCTGCAAATGTTTTTGGGACATTCAGGGCTCTCTTTCACCATTTTTGGGCCACCAACATTTTCTGGACTTTAGGGGGTCTAGGATGCCTGTAAACCCCTTTTTTGGTCCTTCAAAGTTTTCAACATTTTTGCAGGCCTAAAATGCATTTTCAGGCCTTAATTGGGCTGCTAACATATTCTGAGCTTCAGGGGTATAGGTTGCATTTTTCATGCCAAAAATATTTTGGGGAATTTCAGTGGTCTAGGATGCGATTTAATGCCCCTTTCAGGCTGCAAATGTTTTTGGGACATTCAGGACTCTCTGACACCATTTTTGGGCCACCAACATTTTCTGGACTTTAGGGGGTCTAGGATGCCTGTAAACCTCTTTTTTGGGCCTCCAAAGTTTTCAACATTTTTGCAGGCATAAAATGCATTTTAAGGTCTTTTTTGGGCTGCTAACATATTCTGAGCTTCAGGGGTATAGGTTGCATTTTTCGTGCCAAAAATATTTTTTGGAGTTTGAGTGGTCTAGGGTGCGGGTTAATGCCCCTTTCAGGCTGCAAATGTTTTGGGACATTCAGAGCTCTCTGACACAGATTTTGGCCCACCAACATTTTCTGGACTTTAGGGGTCTAGGATGCCTGTAAACCCCTTTTTTGGTCCTCCAAAGTTTTCAACATGTTTGCAGGCCCAAAATGCATTTTAAGGCATTTTTGTGCTGCTAACATTTTCAGAACTTTCAGGGGTGTAGTATGCATTTTTTGTGCCAAAAATATTTTTGGGCATTTCAGTGGTCTAGGATGCGGGTTAATGCCCCTTTCAGGCTGCAAATGTTTTTGGGACATTCAGGGCTCTCTGACACCATTTTTGAGCGACAATCATTTTCTGGACTTTTCGGGGGGCTAGGATGCCTGTAACCCCTTTTTTGGGCCTCCAAAGTTTTCAACATTTTTGCACGCCCAAAATGCATTTTAAGGCCTTTTTTGGGCTGCTAACATATTCTGAGCTTCAGGGGTATAGGTTGCATTTTTCATGCCAAAAATATTTTGGGAAATTTCAGTGGTCTAGGATGCGGCTTAATGCCCCTTTCAGGCTGCAAATGTTTTTGGGACATTCAGAGCTCTCTGACACCGATTTTGGCCCACCAACATTTTCTGGAGTTTAGGGGGTCTAGGATGCCCCTAAACCCTTTTTTTCCACCTCCAAAGTTTTCTACATTTTTTCAGGCCTAAGATGCACTTTAAGGCATTTTTGGGCTGCTAACATTTTCAGAACTTTCAGGAGTGTATGATGCATTTTTCGTGGCAAAAATATTTTTGGGAATTTCAGTGGTCTAGGATGCGAGTTAATGCCCCTTTCAGGCTGACAATGTTTTTGGGACATTCAGAGCTCTCTGACACAGATTTTGGCCCACCAACATTTTCTGGACTTTAGGGGGTCTAGGATGCCTGTAAACCCCTTTTTGGCCCTTCAAAGTTTTCAACATTTTTGCAGGCCTAAAATGCATTTTAAGGCCTTTTTTGGGCTGCTAACATATTCTGAGCTTCATGGGTGTAGGATGCATTTTTCGTGCCAAAAATATTTTTGGGAATTTCAGTGGTCTAGGATGCGGGTTAATGCCCCTTTGAGGCTGCAAATGTTTTTGGGACATTCAGGGCTCTCTGACACCATTTCTGGGCCACAACCATTTTCTGGACTTTAGGGGGTCTAGGATGCCTCTAAACCCCTTTTTTCCACCTCCAAAGTTTTCTACATTTTTGCAGGCCTAAGATGCACTTTAAGGCCTTTTTTGGGCTGCTAACATATTCTGAGCTTCATGGGTGTAGTATTCATTTTTTGTGCCAAAAATATTTTTGGGAATGTCAGAGGTCTAGGATGCGGGTTAATGCCCGTTTCACTCTGCAAATGTTATTGGGACATTCAGGGGTCTCTGACACCATTTTTGGGCCACCAACATTTTCTGGACTTTAGGGGGTCTAGGATGCCTGTAAACCTCTTTTTTGGTCCTTCAAAGTTTTCAACATTTTTGCAGGCCTAAAATGCATTTTAAGGCCTTTTTTGGGCTGCTAACATATTCTGAGCTTTCAGGGGTGTAGGATGCATTTTTCGTGGCAAAAATATTTTTGGGAATTTCAGTGGTCTAGGATGCGAGTTAATGCCCCTTTCAGGCTGACAATGTTTTTGGGACATTCAGAGCTCTCTGACACAGATTTTGGCCCACCAACATTTTCTGGACTTTAGGGGGTCTAGGATGCCTGTAAACCCCTTTTTTGGTCCTTCAAAGTTTTCAACATTTTTGCAGGCCTAAAATGCATTTTAAGGCATTTTTGGGCTGCTAACATTTTCAGAACATTCAGGGGTGTAGTATGCATTTTTTGTGGCAAAAATATTTTTGGGCATTTCAGTGGTCTAGGATGCGGGTTTGCCCCTTTCAGGCTGCAAATGTTTTTGGGACATTCAAGGCTCTCTGACACCATTTTTGGGCCACCAACATTTTCTGGACTTTAGGGGGTCTAGGATGCCTGTAAACCCCTTTTTTGGTTCTTCAAAGTTTTCAACATTTTTGCAGGCCTAAAATGCATTTTAAGGCCTTTTTTGGGCTGCTAACATATTCTGAGCTTCATGGGTGTAGGATGTATTTTTCGTGCCAAAAATATTTTTGGGAATTGCAGTGGTCTAGGATGCGGGTTAATGCCCCTTTGAGGCTGCAAATGTTTTTGGGACATTCAGAGCTCTCTGACACAGATTTTGGCCCACCAACATTTTCTGGACTTTAGGGGGTCTAGGATGCCTGTAAACCCCTTTTTTGGTCCTTCAAAGTTTTCAACATTTTTGCAGGCCTAAAATGCATTTTAAGGCATTTTTGGGCTGCTAACATTTTCAGAACTTTCAGGGGTGTAGTGTGCATTTTTTGTGCCAAAAATATTTTTGTGAATTTCAGTGGTCTAGGATGCGGGTTAATGCCCCTTTGAGGCTGCAAATGTTTTTGGGACATTCAGGGCTCTCTTTCACCATTTTTGGGCCACCAACATTTTCTGGACTTTAGGGGGTCTAGGATGCCTCTAAACCCCTTTTTTGGTCCTTCAAAGTTTTCAACATTTTTGCAGGCCTAAAATGCATTTTCAGGCCTTAATTGGGCTGCTAACATATTCTGAGCTTCAGGGGTATAGGTTGCATTTTTCATGCCAAAAATATTTTGGGGAATTTCAGTGGTCTAGGATGCGATTTAATGCCCCTTTCAGGCTGCAAATGTTTTTGGGACATTCAGGACTCTCTGACACCATTTTCGGGCCACCAACATTTTCTGGACTTTAGGGGGTCTAGGATGCCTGTAAACCTCTTTTTTGGGCCTCCAAAGTTTTCAACATTTTTGCAGGCCTAAAATGCATTTTAAGGCATTTTTGGGCTGCTAACATTTTCAGAACTTTCAGGGGTGTAGTATGCATTTTTTGTGCCAAAAATATTTTTGGGAATGTCAGAGGTTTAGGATGCGGGTTAATGCCCGTTTCACTCTGCAAATGTTATTGGGACATTCAGGGCTCTCTGACACCATTTTTGGGCCACCAACATTTTCTGGACTTTAGGGGGTCTAGGATGCCTGTAAACCCCTTTTTTGGGCCTCCAAAGTTTTCAACATTTTTGCAGGCATAAAATGCATTTTAAGGTCTTTTTTGGGCTGCTAACATATTCTGAGCTTCAGGGGTGTAGGATGCATTTTTCGTGCCAAAAATATTTTTGGGAATTTCAGTGGTCTAGGATGCGGTTTAATGCCCCTTTGAGGCTGCAAATGTTTTTGGGACATTCAGAGCTCTCTGACACAGATTTTGGCCCACCAACATTTTCTGGACTTTAGGGGGTCTAGGATGCCTGTAAACCCCTTTTTTGGTCCTTCAAAGTTTTCAACATTTTTGCAGGCCTAAAATGCATTTTAAGGCATTTTTGGGCTGCTAACATTTTCAGAACTTTCAGGGGTGTAGTATGCATTTTTTGTGCCAAAAATATTTTTGTGAATTTCAGTGGTCTAGGATGCGGGTTAATGCCCCTTTGAGGCTGCAAATGTTTTTGGAGCATTCAGGGCTCTCTGACACCATTTTTGGGCCACAACCATTTTCTGGACTTTAGGGGGTCTAGGATGCCTCTAAGCCCCTTTTTTCCACCTCCAAAGTTTTCTACATTTTTGCAGGCCTAAGATGCACTTTAAGGCCTTTTTTGGGCTGCTAACATATTCTGAGCTTCATGGGTGTAGTATTCATTTTTTGTGCCAAAAATATTTTTGGGAATGTCAGAGGTCTAGGATGCAGGTTAATGCCCGTTTCACTCTGCAAATGTTTTTGGGACATTCAGGGCTCTCTGACACCATTTTTGGGCCACCAACATTTTCTGGACTTTAGGGGGTCTAGGATGCCTGTAAACCCCTTTTTTGGTCCTTCAAAGTTTTCAACATTTTTGCAGGCCTAAAATGCATTTTAAGGCATTTTTGGGCTGCTACCATTTTCAGAACTTTCAGGGGTGTAGTATGCATTTTTTGTGCCAAAAATATTTTTGGGAATTTCAGTGGTCTAGGATGCGGGTTAATGCCCCTTTGAGGCTGCAAATGTTTTTGGGACATTCAGGGCTCTCTGACACCATTTTTGGGCCACCAACATTTTCTGGACTTTAGGGGGTCTAGGATGCCTGTAAACCTCTTTTTTGGTCCTTCAAAGTTTTCAACATTTTTGCAGGCCTAAAATGCATTTTAAGGCCTTTTTTGGGCTGCTAACATATTCTGAGCTTTCAGGGGTGTAGGGTGCATTTTTCGTGGCAAAAATATTTTTGGGAATTTCAGTGGTCTAGGATGCGAGTTAATGCCCCTTTCAGGTTGACAATGTTTTTGGGACATTCAGAGCTCTCTGACACAGATTTTGGCCCACCAACATTTTCTGGACTTTAGGTGGTCTAGGATGCCTGTAAACCCCTTTTTTGGTCCTTCAAAGTTTTCAACATTTTTGCAGGCCTAAAATGCATATTAAGGCATTTTTGGGCTGCTAACATTTTCAGAACTTTCAGGGGTGTAGTATGCATTTTTTGTGGCAAAAATATTTTTGGGCATTTCAGTGGTCTAGGATGCGGGTTAATGCCCCTTTCAGGCTGCAAATGTTTTTGGGACATTCAGGGCTCTCTGACACCATTTTTGAGCGACAATCATTTTCTGGACTTTTCGGGGGGCTAGGATGCCTGTAACCCCTTTTTTGGGCCTCCAAAGTTTTCAACATTTTTGCACGCCCAAAATGCATTTTAAGGCCTTTTTTGGGCTGCTAACATATTCTGAGCTTCAGGGGTATAGGTTGCATTTTTCATGCCAAAAATATTTTGGGAAATTTCAGTGGTCTAGGATGCGGCTTAATGCCCCTTTCAGGCTGCAAATGTTTTTGGGACATTCAGAGCTCTCTGACACCGATTTTGGCCCACCAACATTTTCTGGAGTTTAGGGGGTCTAGGATGCCCCTAAACCCTTTTTTTCCACCTCCAAAGTTTTCTACATTTTTTCAGGCCTAAGATGCACTTTAAGGCATTTTTGGGCTGCTAACATTTTCAGAACTTTCAGGAGTGTATGATGCATTTTTCGTGGCAAAAATATTTTTGGGAATTTCAGTGGTCTAGGATGCGAGTTAATGCCCCTTTCAGGCTGACAATGTTTTTGGGACATTCAGAGCTCTCTGACACAGATTTTGGCCCACCAACATTTTCTGGACTTTAGGGGGTCTAGGATGCCTGTAAACCCCTTTTTGGCCCTTCAAAGTTTTCAACATTTTTGCAGGCCTAAAATGCATTTTAAGGCCTTTTTTGGGCTGCTAACATATTCTGAGCTTCATGGGTGTAGGATGCATTTTTCGTGCCAAAAATATTTTTGGGAATTTCAGTGGTCTAGGATGCGGGTTAATGCCCCTTTGAGGCTGCAAATGTTTTTGGGACATTCAGGGCTCTCTGACACCATTTCTGGGCCACAACCATTTTCTGGACTTTAGGGGGTCTAGGATGCCTGTAAACCTCTTTTTTGGTCCTTCAAAGTTTTCAACATTTTTGCAGGCCTAAAATGCATTTTAAGGCCTTTTTTGGGCTGCTAACATATTCTGAGCTTTCAGGGGTGTAGGATGCATTTTTCGTGGCAAAAATATTTTTGGGAATTTCAGTGGTCTAGGATGCGAGTTAATGCCCCTTTCAGGCTGACAATGTTTTTGGGACATTCAGAGCTCTCTGACACAGATTTTGGCCCACCAACATTTTCTGGACTTTAGGGGGTCTAGGATGCCTGTAAACCCCTTTTTTGGTCCTTCAAAGTTTTCAACATTTTTGCAGGCCTAAAATGCATTTTAAGGCATTTTTGGGCTGCTAACATTTTCAGAACATTCAGGGGTGTAGTATGCATTTTTTGTGGCAAAAATATTTTTGGGCATTTCAGTGGTCTAGGATGCGGGTTTGCCCCTTTCAGGCTGCAAATGTTTTTGGGACATTCAAGGCTCTCTGACACCATTTTTGGGCCACCAACATTTTCTGGACTTTAGGGGGTCTAGGATGCCTGTAAAACCCCTTTTTTGGTTCTTCAAAGTTTTCAACATTTTTGCAGGCCTAAAATGCATTTTAAGGCCTTTTTTGGGCTGCTAACATATTCTGAGCTTCATGGGTGTAGGATGTATTTTTCGTGCCAAAAATATTTTTGGGAATTGCAGTGGTCTAGGATGCGGGTTAATGCCCCTTTGAGGCTGCAAATGTTTTTGGGACATTCAGAGCTCTCTGACACAGATTTTGGCCCACCAACATTTTCTGGACTTTAGGGGGTCTAGGATGCCTGTAAACCCCTTTTTTGGTCCTTCAAAGTTTTCAACATTTTTGCAGGCCTAAAATGCATTTTAAGGCATTTTTGGGCTGCTAACATTTTCAGAACTTTCAGGGGTGTAGTGTGCATTTTTTGTGCCAAAAATATTTTTGTGAATTTCAGTGGTCTAGGATGCGGGTTAATGCCCCTTTGAGGCTGCAAATGTTTTTGGGACATTCAGGGCTCTCTTTCACCATTTTTGGGCCACCAACATTTTCTGGACTTTAGGGGGTCTAGGATGCCTGTAAACCCCTTTTTTGGTCCTTCAAAGTTTTCAACATTTTTGCAGGCCTAAAATGCATTTTCAGGCCTTAATTGGGCTGCTAACATATTCTGAGCTTCAGGGGTATAGGTTGCATTTTTCATGCCAAAAATATTTTGGGGAATTTCAGTGGTCTAGGATGTGATTTAATGCCCCTTTCAGGCTGCAAATGTTTTTGGGACATTCAGGACTCTCTGACACCATTTTCGGGCCACCAACATTTTCTGGACTTTAGGGGGTCTAGGATGCCTGTAAACCTCTTTTTTGGGCCTCCAAAGTTTTCAACATTTTTGCAGGCATAAAATGCATTTTAAGGTTTTTTTGGGCTGCTAACATATTCTGAGCTTCAGGGGTATAGGTTGCATTTTTCGTGCCAAAAATATTTTTTGGAGTTTGAGTGGTCTAGGGTGCGGGTTAATGCCCCTTTCACTCTGCAAATGTTATTGGGACATTCAGGGCTCTCTGACACCATTTTTGGGCCACCAACATTTTCTGGACTTTAGGGGGTATAGGATGCCTGTAAACCCCTTTTTTGGTCCTTCAAAGTTTTCAACATTTTTGCAGGCCTAAAATGCATTTTAAGGCATTTTTGGGCTGCTAACATTTTCAGAACTTTCAGGGGTGTAGTATGCATTTTTTGTGCCAAAAATATTTTTGGGAATTTCAGTGGTCTAGGATGCGGGTTAATGCCCCTTTGAGGCTGCAAATGTTTTTGGAGCATTCAGGGCTCTCTGACACCATTTTTGGGCCACAACCATTTTCTGGACTTTAGGGGGTCTAGGATGCCTCTAAGCCCCTTTTTCCACCTCCAAAGTTTTCTACATTTTTGCAGGCCTAAGATGCACTTTAAGGCCTTTTTTGGGCTGCTAACATATTCTGAGCTTCATGGGTGTAGTATTCATTTTTTGTGCCAAAAATATTTTTGGGAATGTCAGAGGTCTAGGATGCAGGTTAATGCCCGTTTCACTCTGCAAATGTTTTTGGGACATTCAGGGCTCTCTGACACCATTTTTGGGCCACCAACATTTTCTGGACTTTAGGGGGTCTAGGATGCCTGTAAACCCCTTTTTTGGTCCTTCAAAGTTTTCAACATTTTTGCAGGCCTAAAATGCATTTTAAGGCCTTTTTTGGGCTGCTAACATATTCTGAGCTTTCAGGGGTGTAGGATGCATTTTTCGTGGCAAAAATATTTTTGGGAATTTCAGTGGTCTAGGATGCGAGTTAATGCCCCTTTCAGGCTGACAATGTTTTTGGGACATTCAGAGCTCTCTGACACAGATTTTGGCCCACCAACATTTTCTGGACTTTAGGGGGTCTAGGATGCCTGTAAACCCCTTTTTTGGTCCTTCAAAGTTTTCAACATTTTTGCAGGCCTAAAATGCATTTTAAGGCATTTTTGGGCTGCTAACATTTTCAGAACTTTCAGGGGTGTAGTGTGCATTTTTTGTGCCAAAAATATTTTTGTGAATTTCAGTGGTCTAGGATGCGGGTTAATGCCCCTTTGAGGCTGCAAATGTTTTTGGGACATTCAGGGCTCTCTTTCACCATTTTTGGGCCACCAACATTTTCTGGACTTTAGGGGGTCTAGGATGCCTGTAAACCCCTTTTTTGGTCCTTCAAAGTTTTCAACATTTTTGCAGGCCTAAAATGCATTTTCAGGCCTTAATTGGGCTGCTAACATATTCTGAGCTTCAGGGGTATAGGTTGCATTTTTCATGCCAAAAATATTTTGGGGAATTTCAGTGGTCTAGGATGCGATTTAATGCCCCTTTCAGGCTGCAAATGTTTTTGGGACATTCAGGACTCTCTGACACCATTTTCGGGCCACCAACATTTTCTGGACTTTAGGGGGTCTAGGATGCCTGTAAACCTCTTTTTTGGGCCTCCAAAGTTTTCAACATTTTTGCAGGCATAAAATGCATTTTAAGGTCTTTTTTGGGCTGCTAACATATTCTGAGCTTCAGGGGTATAGGTTGCATTTTTCGTGCCAAAAATATTTTTTGGAGTTTGAGTGGTCTAGGGTGCGGGTTAATGCCCCTTTCACTCTGCAAATGTTATTGGGACATTCAGGGCTCTCTGACACCATTTTTGGGCCACCAACATTTTCTGGACTTTAGGGGGTATAGGATGCCTGTAAACCCCTTTTTTGGTCCTTCAAAGTTTTCAACATTTTTGCAGGCCTAAAATGCATTTTAAGGCATTTTTGGGCTGCTAACATTTTCAGAACTTTCAGGGGTGTAGTATGCATTTTTTGTGCCAAAAATATTTTTGGGAATTTCAGTGGTCTAGGATGCGGGTTAATGCCCCTTTGAGGCTGCAAATGTTTTTGGAGCATTCAGGGCTCTCTGACACCATTTTTGGGCCACAACCATTTTCTGGACTTTAGGGGGTCTAGGATGCCTCTAAGCCCCTTTTTCCACCTCCAAAGTTTTCTACATTTTTGCAGGCCTAAGATGCACTTTAAGGCCTTTTTTGGGCTGCTAACATATTCTGAGCTTCATGGGTGTAGTATTCATTTTTTGTGCCAAAAATATTTTTGGGAATGTCAGAGGTCTAGGATGCAGGTTAATGCCCGTTTCACTCTGCAAATGTTTTTGGGACATTCAGGGCTCTCTGACACCATTTTTGGGCCACCAACATTTTCTGGACTTTAGGGGGTCTAGGATGCCTGTAAACCCCTTTTTTGGTCCTTCAAAGTTTTCAACATTTTTGCAGGCCTAAAATGCATTTTAAGGTCTTTTTTGGGCTGCTAACATATTCTGAGCTTTCAGGGGTGTAGGATGCATTTTTCGTGGCAAAAATATTTTTGGGAATTTCAGTGGTCTAGGATGCGAGTTAATGCCCCTTTCAGGCTGACAATGTTTTTGGGACATTCAGAGCTCTCTGACACAGATTTTGGCCCACCAACATTTTCTGGACTTTAGGGGGTCTAGGATGCCTGTAAACCCCTTTTTTGGTCCTTCAAAGTTTTCAACATTTTTGCAGGCCTAAAATGCATTTTAAGGCCTTTTTTGGGCTGCTAACATATTCTGAGCTTCAGGGGTATAGGTTGCATTTTTCATGCCAAAAATATTTTGGGAAATTTCAGTGGTCTAGGATGCGGCTTAATGCCCCTTTCAGGCTGCAAATGTTTTTGGGACATTCAGAGCTCTCTGACACCGATTTTGGCCCACCAACATTTTCTGGAGTTTAGGGGGTCTAGGATGCCCCTAAACCCTTTTTTTCCACCTCCAAAGTTTTCTACATTTTTTCAGGCCTAAGATGCACTTTAAGGCATTTTTGGGCTGCTAACATTTTCAGAACTTTCAGGAGTGTATGATGCATTTTTCGTGGCAAAAATATTTTTGGGAATTTCAGTGGTCTAGGATGCGAGTTAATGCCCCTTTCAGGCTGACAATGTTTTTGGGACATTCAGAGCTCTCTGACACAGATTTTGGCCCACCAACATTTTCTGGACTTTAGGGGGTCTAGGATGCCTGTAAACCCCTTTTTGGCCCTTCAAAGTTTTCAACATTTTTGCAGGCCTAAAATGCATTTTAAGGCCTTTTTTGGGCTGCTAACATATTCTGAGCTTCATGGGTGTAGGATGCATTTTTCGTGCCAAAAATATTTTTGGGAATTTCAGTGGTCTAGGATGCGGGTTAATGCCCCTTTGAGGCTGCAAATGTTTTTGGGACATTCAGGGCTCTCTGACACCATTTCTGGGCCACAACCATTTTCTGGACTTTAGGGGGTCTAGGATGCCTGTAAACCTCTTTTTTGGTCCTTCAAAGTTTTCAACATTTTTGCAGGCCTAAAATGCATTTTAAGGCCTTTTTTGGGCTGCTAACATATTCTGAGCTTTCAGGGGTGTAGGATGCATTTTTCGTGGCAAAAATATTTTTGGGAATTTCAGTGGTCTAGGATGCGAGTTAATGCCCCTTTCAGGCTGACAATGTTTTTGGGACATTCAGAGCTCTCTGACACAGATTTTGGCCCACCAACATTTTCTGGACTTTAGGGGGTCTAGGATGCCTGTAAACCCCTTTTTTGGTCCTTCAAAGTTTTCAACATTTTTGCAGGCCTAAAATGCATTTTAAGGCATTTTTGGGCTGCTAACATTTTCAGAACATTCAGGGGTGTAGTATGCATTTTTTGTGGCAAAAATATTTTTGGGCATTTCAGTGGTCTAGGATGCGGGTTTGCCCCTTTCAGGCTGCAAATGTTTTTGGGACATTCAAGGCTCTCTGACACCATTTTTGGGCCACCAACATTTTCTGGACTTTAGGGGGTCTAGGATGCCTGTAAAACCCCTTTTTTGGTTCTTCAAAGTTTTCAACATTTTTGCAGGCCTAAAATGCATTTTAAGGCCTTTTTTGGGCTGCTAACATATTCTGAGCTTCATGGGTGTAGGATGTATTTTTCGTGCCAAAAATATTTTTGGGAATTGCAGTGGTCTAGGATGCGGGTTAATGCCCCTTTGAGGCTGCAAATGTTTTTGGGACATTCAGAGCTCTCTGACACAGATTTTGGCCCACCAACATTTTCTGGACTTTAGGGGGTCTAGGATGCCTGTAAACCCCTTTTTTGGTCCTTCAAAGTTTTCAACATTTTTGCAGGCCTAAAATGCATTTTAAGGCATTTTTGGGCTGCTAACATTTTCAGAACTTTCAGGGGTGTAGTGTGCATTTTTTGTGCCAAAAATATTTTTGTGAATTTCAGTGGTCTAGGATGCGGGTTAATGCCCCTTTGAGGCTGCAAATGTTTTTGGGACATTCAGGGCTCTCTTTCACCATTTTTGGGCCACCAACATTTTCTGGACTTTAGGGGGTCTAGGATGCCTGTAAACCCCTTTTTTGGTCCTTCAAAGTTTTCAACATTTTTGCAGGCCTAAAATGCATTTTCAGGCCTTAATTGGGCTGCTAACATATTCTGAGCTTCAGGGGTATAGGTTGCATTTTTCATGCCAAAAATATTTTGGGGAATTTCAGTGGTCTAGGATGCGATTTAATGCCCCTTTCAGGCTGCAAATGTTTTTGGGACATTCAGGACTCTCTGACACCATTTTCGGGCCACCAACATTTTCTGGACTTTAGGGGGTCTAGGATGCCTGTAAACCTCTTTTTTGGGCCTCCAAAGTTTTCAACATTTTTGCAGGCATAAAATGCATTTTAAGGTCTTTTTTGGGCTGCTAACATATTCTGAGCTTCAGGGGTATAGGTTGCATTTTTCGTGCCAAAAATATTTTTTGGAGTTTGAGTGGTCTAGGGTGCGGGTTAATGCCCCTTTCAGGCTGCAAATGTTTTGGGACATTCAGAGCTCTCTGACACAGATTTTGGCCCACCAACATTTTCTGGACTTTAGGGGTCTAGGATGCCTGTAAACCCCTTTTTTGGTCCTCCAAAGTTTTCAACATGTTTGCAGGCCCAAAATGCATTTTAAGGCATTTTTGTGCTGCTAACATTTTCAGAACTTTCAGGGGTGTAGTATGCATTTTTTGTGCCAAAAATATTTTTGGGAATGTCAGAGGTTTAGGATGCGGGTTAATGCCCGTTTCACTCTGCAAATGTTATTGGGACATTCAGGGCTCTCTGACACCATTTTTGGGCCACCAACATTTTCTGGACTTTAGGGGGTATAGGATGCCTGTAAACCCCTTTTTTGGTCCTTCAAAGTTTTCAACATTTTTGCAGGCCTAAAATGCATTTTAAGGCATTTTTGGGCTGCTAACATTTTCAGAACTTTCAGGGGTGTAGTATGCATTTTTTGTGCCAAAAATATTTTTGGGAATTTCAGTGGTCTAGGATGCGGGTTAATGCCCCTTTGAGGCTGCAAATGTTTTTGGAGCATTCAGGGCTCTCTGACACCATTTTTGGGCCACAACCATTTTCTGGACTTTAGGGGGTCTAGGATGCCTCTAAGCCCCTTTTTCCACCTCCAAAGTTTTCTACATTTTTGCAGGCCTAAGATGCACTTTAAGGCCTTTTTTGGGCTGCTAACATATTCTGAGCTTCATGGGTGTAGTATTCATTTTTTGTGACAAAAATATTTTTGGGAATGTCAGAGGTCTAGGATGCAGGTTAATGCCCGTTTCACTCTGCAAATGTTTTTGGGACATTCAGGGCTCTCTGACACCATTTTTGGGCCACCAACATTTTCTGGACTTTAGGGGGTCTAGGATGCCTGTAAACCCCTTTTTTGGTCCTTCAAAGTTTTCAACATTTTTGCAGGCCTAAAATGCATTTTAAGGCCTTTTTTGGGCTGCTAACATATTCTGAGCTTTCAGGGGTGTAGGATGCATTTTTCGTGGCAAAAATATTTTTGGGAATTTCAGTGGTCTAGGATGCGAGTTAATGCCCCTTTCAGGCTGACAATGTTTTTGGGACATTCAGAGCTCTCTGACACAGATTTTGGCCCACCAACATTTTCTGGACTTTAGGGGGTCTAGGATGCCTGTAAACCCCTTTTTTGGTCCTTCAAAGTTTTCAACATTTTTGCAGGCCTAAAATGCATTTTAAGGCATTTTTGGGCTGCTAACATTTTCAGAACATTCAGGGGTGTAGTATGCATTTTTTGTGGAAAAAATATTTTTGGGCATTTCAGTGGTCTAGGATGCGGGTTTGCCCCTTTCAGGCTGCAAATGTTTTTGGGACATTCAAGGCTCTCTGACACCATTTTTGGGCCACCAACATTTTCTGGACTTTAGGGGGTCTAGGATGCCTGTAAACCCCTTTTTTGGTTCTTCAAAGTTTTCAACATTTTTGCAGGCCTAAAATGCATTTTAAGGCCTTTTTTGGGCTGCTAACATATTCTGAGCTTCATGGGTGTAGGATGTATTTTTCGTGCCAAAAATATTTTTGGGAATTGCAGTGGTCTAGGATGCGGGTTAATGCCCCTTTGAGGCTGCAAATGTTTTTGGGACATTCAGAGCTCTCTGACACAGATTTTGGCCCACCAACATTTTCTGGACTTTAGGGGGTCTAGGATGCCTGTAAACCCCTTTTTTGGTCCTTCAAAGTTTTCAACATTTTTGCAGGCCTAAAATGCATTTTAAGGCATTTTTGGGCTGCTAACATTTTCAGAACTTTCAGGGGTGTAGTATGCATTTTTTGTGCCAAAAATATTTTTGGGAATTTCAGTGGTCTAGGATGCGGGTTAATGCCCCTTTGAGGCTGCAAATGTTTTTGGAGCATTCAGGGCTCTCTGACACCATTTTTGGGCCACAACCATTTTCTGGACTTTAGGGGGTCTAGGATGCCTCTAAGCCCCTTTTTCCACCTCCAAAGTTTTCTACATTTTTGCAGGCCTAAGATGCACTTTAAGGCCTTTTTTGGGCTGCTAACATATTCTGAGCTTCATGGGTGTAGTATTCATTTTTTGTGCCAAAAATATTTTTGGGAATGTCAGAGGTCTAGGATGCAGGTTAATGCCCGTTTCACTCTGCAAATGTTTTTGGGACATTCAGGGCTCTCTGACACCATTTTTGGGCCACCAACATTTTCTGGACTTTAGGGGGTCTAGGATGCCTGTAAACCCCTTTTTTGGTCCTTCAAAGTTTTCAACATTTTTGCAGGCCTAAAATGCATTTTAAGGCATTTTTGGGCTGCTAACATTTTCAGAACTTTCAGGGGTGTAGTATGCATTTTTTGTGCCAAAAATATTTTTGTGAATTTCAGTGGTCTAGGATGCGGGTTAATGCCCCTTTGAGGCTGCAAATGTTTTTGGGACATTCAGGGCTCTCTTTCACCATTTTTGGGCCACCAACATTTTCTGGACTTTAGGGGGTCTAGGATGCCTGTAAACCCCTTTTTTGGTCCTTCAAAGTTTTCAACATTTTTGCAGGCCTAAAATGCATTTTAAGGCCTTAATTGGGCTGCTAACATATTCTGAGCTTCAGGGGTATAGGTTGCATTTTTCATGCCAAAAATATTTTGGGGAATTTCAGTGGTCTAGGATGCGGGTTAATGCCCCTTTTAGGCTGCAAATGTTTTGGGACATTCAGAGCTCTCTGACACAGATTTTGGCCCACCAACATTTTCTGGACTTTAGGGGTCTAGGATGCCTGTAAACCCCTTTTTTGGTCCTTCAAAGTTTTCAACATGTTTGCAGGCCTAAAATGCATTTTAAGGCATTTTTGGGCTGCTAACATTTTCAGAACTTTCAGGGGTGTAGTATGCATTTTTTGTGCCAAAAATATTTTTGGGAATTTCAGTGGTCTAGGATGCGGGTTAATGCCCGTTTCACTCTGCAAATGTTTTTGGAGCATTCAGGGCTCTCTGACACCATTTTTGGGCCACCAACATTTTCTGGACTTTAGGGGGTCTAGGATGCCTGTAAACCCCTTTTTTGGTTCTTCAAAGTTTTCAACATTTTTGCAGGCCTAAAATGCATTTTAAGGCCTTTTTTGGGCTGCTAACATATTCTGAGCTTCATGGGTGTAGGATGCATTTTTCGTGCCAAAAATATTTTTGGGAATTTCAGTGGTCTAGGATGCGGGTTAATGCCCCTTTGATGCTGCAAATGTTTTTGGAGCATTCAGGGCTCTCTGACACAGATTTTGGCCCACCAACATTTTCTGGACTTTAGGGGGTCTAGGATGCCTGTAAACCCCTTTTTTGGTCCTTCAAAGTTTTCAACATTTTTGCAGGCCTAAAATGCATTTTAAGTCATTTTTGGGCTGCTAACATTTTCAGAACTTTCAGGGGTGTAGGATGCATTTTTCGTGGCAAAAATATTTTTGGGAATTTCAGTGGTCTAGGATGCGAGTTAATGCCCCTTTCAGGCTGACAATGTTTTTGGGACATTCAGAGCTCTCTGACACAGATTTTGGCCCACCAACATTTTCTGGACTTTAGGGGGTCTAGGATGCCTGTTAACCCCTTTTTTGGTTCTTCAAAGTTTTAAACATTTTTGCAGGCCTAAAATGCATTTTAAGGCATTCTTGGGCTGCTAACATATTCTGAGCTTCATGGGTGTAGGATGTATTTTTCGTGCCAAAAATATTTTTGGGAATTGCAGTGGTCTAGGATGCGGGTTAATGCCCCTTTGAGGCTGCAAATGTTTTTGGGACATTCAGAGCTCTCTGACACAGATTTTGGCCCACCAACATTTTCTGGACTTTAGGGGGTCTAGGATGCCTGTAAACCCCTTTTTTGGTCCTTCAAAGTTTTCAACATTTTTGCAGGCCTAAAATGCATTTTAAGGCATTTTTGGGCTGCTAACATTTTCAGAACTTTCAGGGGTGTAGTGTGCATTTTTTGTGCCAAAAATATTTTTGTGAATTTCAGTGGTCTAGGATGCGGGTTAATGCCCCTTTGAGGCTGCAAATGTTTTTGGGACATTCAGGGCTCTCTTTCACCATTTTTGGGCCACCAACATTTTCTGGACTTTAGGGGGTCTAGGATGCCTGTAAACCCCTTTTTTGGTCCTTCAAAGTTTTCAACATTTTTGCAGGCCTAAAATGCATTTTAAGGCCTTAATTGGGCTGCTAACATATTATGAGCTTCAGGGGTATAGGTTGCATTTTTCATGCCAAAAATATTTTGGGGAATTTCAGTGGTCTAGGTTGCGATTTAATGCCCCTTTCAGGCTGCAAATGTTTTTGGGACATTCAGGACTCTCTGACACCATTTTCGGGCCACCAACATTTTCTGGACTTTAGGGGGTCTAGGATGCCTGTAAACCCCTTTTTTGGGCCTCCAAAGTTTTCAACATTTTTGCAGGCATAAAATGCATTTTAAGGTCTTTTTTGGGCTGCTAACATATTCTGAGCTTCAGGGGTATAGGTTGCATTTTTCGTGCCAAAAATATTTTTTGGAGTTTGAGTGGTCTAGGGTGCTGGTTAATGCCCCTTTCAGGCTGCAAATGTTTTGGGACATTCAGAGCTCTCTGACACAGATTTTGGCCCACCAACATTTTCTGGACTTTAGGGGTCTAGGATGCCTGTAAACCCCTTTTTTGGTCCTCCAAAGTTTTCAACATGTTTGCAGGCCCAAAATGCATTTTAAGGCATTTTTGTGCTGCTAACATTTTCAGAACTTTCAGGGGTGTAGTATGCATTTTTTGTGCCAAAAATATTTTTGGGAATGTCAGAGGTTTAGGATGCGGGTTAATGCCCGTTTCACTCTGCAAATGTTATTGGGACATTCAGGGCTCTCTGACACCATTTTTGGGCCCCCAACATTTTCTGGACTTTAGGGGGTCTAGGATGCCTGTAAACCCCTTTTTTGGTCCTTCAAAGTTTTCAACATTTTTGCAGGCCTAAAATGCATTTTAAGGCATTTTTGGGCTGCTAACATTTTCAGAACTTTCAGGGGTGTAGTATGCATTTTTTGTGCCAAAAATATTTTTGGGAATTTCAGTGGTCTAGGATGCGGGTTAATGCCCCTTTGAGGCTGCAAATGTTTTTGGAGCATTCAGGGCTCTCTGACACCATTTTTGGGCCACAACCATTTTCTGGACTTTAGGGGGTCTAGGATGCCTCTAAGCCCCTTTTTCCACCTCCAAAGTTTTCTACATTTTTGCAGGCCTAAGATGCACTTTAAGGCCTTTTTTGGGCTGCTAACATATTCTGAGCTTCATGGGTGTAGTATTCATTTTTTGTGCCAAAAATATTTTTGGGAATGTCAGAGGTCTAGGATGCAGGTTAATGCCCGTTTCACTCTGCAAATGTTTTTGGGACATTCAGGGCTCTCTGACACCATTTTTGGGCCACCAACATTTTCTGGACTTTAGGGGGTCTAGGATGCCTGTAAACCCCTTTTTTGGTCCTTCAAAGTTTTCAACATTTTTGCAGGCCTAAAATGCATTTTAAGGCATTTTTGGGCTGCTAACATTTTCAGAACTTTCAGGGGTGTAGTATGCATTTTTTGTGCCAAAAATATTTTTGTGAATTTCAGTGGTCTAGGATGCGGGTTAATGCCCCTTTGAGGCTGGAAATGTTTTTGGGACATTCAGGGCTCTCTTTCACCATTTTTGGGCCACCAACATTTTCTGGACTTTAGGGGGTCTAGGATGCCTGTAAACCCCTTTTTTGGTCCTTCAAAGTTTTCAACATTTTTGCAGGCCTAAAATGCATTTTAAGGCCTTAATTGGGCTGCTAACATATTCTGAGCTTCAGGGGTATAGGTTGCATTTTTCATGCCAAAAATATTTTGGGGAATTTCAGTGGTCTAGGATGCGGGTTAATGCCCCTTTTAGGCTGCAAATGTTTTGGGACATTCAGAGCTCTCTGACACAGATTTTGGCCCACCAACATTTTCTGGACTTTAGGGGTCTAGGATGCCTGTAAACCCCTTTTTTGGTCCTTCAAAGTTTTCAACATGTTTGCAGGCCTAAAATGCATTTTAAGGCATTTTTGGGCTGCTAACATTTTCAGAACTTTCAGGGGTGTAGTATGCATTTTTTGTGCCAAAAATATTTTTGGGAATTTCAGTGGTCTAGGATGCGGGTTAATGCCCGTTTCACTCTGCAAATGTTTTTGGAGCATTCAGGGCTCTCTGACACCATTTTTGGGCCACCAACATTTTCTGGACTTTAGGGGGTCTAGGATGCCTGTAAACCCCTTTTTTGGTTCTTCAAAGATTTCAACATTTTTGCAGGCCTAAAATGCATTTTAAGGCCTTTTTTGGGCTGCTAACATATTCTGAGCTTCATGGGTGTAGGATGCATTTTTCGTGCCAAAAATATTTTTGGGAATTTCAGTGGTCTAGGATGCGGGTTAATGCCCCTTTGATGCTGCAAATGTTTTTGGGACATTCAGAGCTCTCTGACACAGATTTTGGCCCACCAACATTTTCTGGACTTTAGGGGGTCTAGGATTCCTGTAAACCCCTTTTTTGGTCCTTCAAAGTTTTCAACATTTTTGCAGGCCTAAAATGCATTTTAAGGCATTTTTGGGCTGCTAACATTTTCAGAACTTTCAGGGGTGTAGTATGCATTTTTTGTGCCAAAAATATTTTTGGGAATTTCAGTGGTCTAGGATGCGGGTTAATGCCCCTTTGAGGCTGCAAATGTTTTTGGGACATTCAGGGCTCTCTTTCACCATTTTTGGGCCACCAACATTTTCTGGACTTTAGGGGGTCTAGGATGCCTGTAAACCCCTTTTTTGGTCCTTCAAAGTTTTCAACATTTTTGCAGGCCTAAAATGCATTTTAAGGCCTTAATTGGGCTGCTAACATATTCTGAGCTTCAGGGGTATAGGTTGCATTTTTCATGCCAAAAATATTTTGGGGAATTTCAGTGGTCTAGGATGCGGGTTAATGCCCCTTTTAGGCTGCAAATGTTTTGGGACATTCAAAGCTCTCTGACACAGATTTTGGCCCACCAACATTTTCTGGACTTTAGGGGTCTAGGATGCCTGTAAACCCCTTTTTTGGTCCTTCAAAGTTTTCAACATGTTTGCAGGCCTAAAATGCATTTTAAGGCATTTTTGGGCTGCTAACATTTTCAGAACTTTCAGGGGTGTAGTATGCATTTTTTGTGCCAAAAATATTTTTGGGAATTTCAGTGGTCTAGGATGCGGGTTAATGCCCGTTTCACTCTGCAAATGTTTTTGGAGCATTCAGGGCTCTCTGACACCATTTTTGGGCCACCAACATTTTCTGGACTTTAGGGGGTCTAGGATGCCTGTAAACCCCTTTTTTGGTTCTTCAAAGTTTTCAACATTTTTGCAGGCCTAAAATGCATTTTAAGGCCTTTTTTGGGCTGCTAACATATTCTGAGCTTCATGGGTGTAGGATGCATTTTTCGTGCCAAAAATATTTTTGGGAATTTCAGTGGTCTAGGATGCGGGTTAATGCCCCTTTGATGCTGCAAATGTTTTTGGGACATTCAGAGCTCTCTGACACAGATTTTGGCCCACCAACATTTTCTGGACTTTAGGGGGTCTAGGATGCCTGTAAACCCCTTTTTTGGTCCTTCAAAGTTTTCAACATTTTTGCAGGCCTAAAATGCATTTTAAGGCATTTTTGGGCTGCTAACATTTTCAGAACTTTCAGGGGTGTAGTATGCATTTTTTGTGCCAAAAATATTTTTGGGAATTTCAGTGGTCTAGGATGCGGGTTAATGCCCGTTTCACTCTGCAAATGTTTTTGGAGCATTCAGGGCTCTCTGACACAGATTTTGGCCCACCAACATTTTCTGGACTTTAGGGGGTCTAGGATGCCTGTAAACCCCTTTTTTGGTCCTTCAAAGTTTTCAACATTTTTGCAGGCCTAAAATGCATTTTAAGTCATTTTTGGGCTGCTAACATTTTCAGAACTTTCAGGGGTGTAGGATGCATTTTTCGTGGCAAAAATATTTTTGGGAATTTCAGTGGTCTAGGATGCGAGTTAATGCCCCTTTCAGGCTGACAATGTTTTTGGGACATTCAGAGCTCTCTGACACAGATTTTGGCCCACCAACATTTTCTGGACTTTAGGGGGTCTAGGATGCCTGTTAACCCCTTTTTTGGTTCTTCAAAGTTTTAAACATTTTTGCAGGCCTAAAATGCATTTTAAGGCATTCTTGGGCTGCTAACATATTCTGAGCTTCATGGGTGTAGGATGTATTTTTCGTGCCAAAAATATTTTTGGGAATTGCAGTGGTCTAGGATGCGGGTTAATGCCCCTTTGAGGCTGCAAATGTTTTTGGGACATTCAGAGCTCTCTGACACAGATTTTGGCCCACCAACATTTTCTGGACTTTAGGGGGTCTAGGATGCCTGTAAATCCCTTTTTTGGTCCTTCAAAGTTTTCAACATTTTTGCAGGCCTAAAATGCATTTTAAGGCATTTTTGGGCTGCTAACATTTTCAGAACTTTCAGGGGTGTAGTGTGCATTTTTTGTGCCAAAAATATTTTTGTGAATTTCAGTGGTCTAGGATGCGGGTTAATGCCCCTTTGAGGCTGCAAATGTTTTTGGGACATTCAGGGCTCTCTTTCACCATTTTTGGGCCACCAACATTTTCTGGACTTTAGGGGGTCTAGGATGCCTGTAAACCCCTTTTTTGGTCCTTCAAAGTTTTCAACATTTTTGCAGGCCTAAAATGCATTTTAAGGCCTTAATTGGGCTGCTAACATATTATGAGCTTCAGGGGTATAGGTTGCATTTTTCATGCCAAAAATATTTTGGGGAATTTCAGTGGTCTAGGTTGCGATTTAATGCCCCTTTCAGGCTGCAAATGTTTTTGGGACATTCAGGACTCTCTGACACCATTTTCGGGCCACCAACATTTTCTGGACTTTAGGGGGTCTAGGATGCCTGTAAACCCCTTTTTTGGGCCTCCAAAGTTTTCAACATTTTTGCAGGCATAAAATGCATTTTAAGGTCTTTTTTGGGCTGCTAACATATTCTGAGCTTCAGGGGTATAGGTTGCATTTTTCGTGCCAAAAATATTTTTTGGAGTTTGAGTGGTCTAGGGTGCTGGTTAATGCCCCTTTCAGGCTGCAAATGTTTTGGGACATTCAGAGCTCTCTGACACAGATTTTGGCCCACCAACATTTTCTGGACTTTAGGGGTCTAGGATGCCTGTAAACCCCTTTTTTGGTCCTCCAAAGTTTTCAACATGTTTGCAGGCCCAAAATGCATTTTAAGGCATTTTTGTGCTGCTAACATTTTCAGAACTTTCAGGGGTGTAGTATGCATTTTTTGTGCCAAAAATATTTTTGGGAATGTCAGAGGTTTAGGATGCGGGTTAATGCCCGTTTCACTCTGCAAATGTTATTGGGACATTCAGGGCTCTCTGACACCATTTTTGGGCCCCCAACATTTTCTGGACTTTAGGGGGTCTAGGATGCCTGTAAACCCCTTTTTTGGTCCTTCAAAGTTTTCAACATTTTTGCAGGCCTAAAATGCATTTTAAGGCATTTTTGGGCTGCTAACATTTTCAGAACTTTCAGGGGTGTAGTATGCATTTTTTGTGCCAAAAATATTTTTGGGAATTTCAGTGGTCTAGGATGCGGGTTAATGCCCCTTTGAGGCTGCAAATGTTTTTGGAGCATTCAGGGCTCTCTGACACCATTTTTGGGCCACAACCATTTTCTGGACTTTAGGGGGTCTAGGATGCCTCTAAGCCCCTTTTTCCACCTCCAAAGTTTTCTACATTTTTGCAGGCCTAAGATGCACTTTAAGGCCTTTTTTGGGCTGCTAACATATTCTGAGCTTCATGGGTGTAGTATTCATTTTTTGTGCCAAAAATATTTTTGGGAATGTCAGAGGTCTAGGATGCAGGTTAATGCCCGTTTCACTCTGCAAATGTTTTTGGGACATTCAGGGCTCTCTGACACCATTTTTGGGCCACCAACATTTTCTGGACTTTAGGGGGTCTAGGATGCCTGTAAACCCCTTTTTTGGTCCTTCAAAGTTTTCAACATTTTTGCAGGCCTAAAATGCATTTTAAGGCATTTTTGGGCTGCTAACATTTTCAGAACTTTCAGGGGTGTAGTATGCATTTTTTGTGCCAAAAATATTTTTGTGAATTTCAGTGGTCTAGGATGCGGGTTAATGCCCCTTTGAGGCTGGAAATGTTTTTGGGACATTCAGGACTCTCTTTCACCATTTTTGGGCCACCAACATTTTCTGGACTTTAGGGGGTCTAGGATGCCTGTAAACCCCTTTTTTGGTCCTTCAAAGTTTTCAACATTTTTGCAGGCCTAAAATGCATTTTAAGGCCTTAATTGGGCTGCTAACATATTCTGAGCTTCAGGGGTATAGGTTGCATTTTTCATGCCAAAAATATTTTGGGGAATTTCAGTGGTCTAGGATGCGGGTTAATGCCCCTTTTAGGCTGCAAATGTTTTGGGACATTCAGAGCTCTCTGACACAGATTTTGGCCCACCAACATTTTCTGGACTTTAGGGGTCTAGGATGCCTGTAAACCCCTTTTTTGGTCCTTCAAAGTTTTCAACATGTTTGCAGGCCTAAAATGCATTTTAAGGCATTTTTGGGCTGCTAACATTTTCAGAACTTTCAGGGGTGTAGTATGCATTTTTTGTGCCAAAAATATTTTTGGGAATTTCAGTGGTCTAGGATGCGGGTTAATGCCCGTTTCACTCTGCAAATGTTTTTGGAGCATTCAGGGCTCTCTGACACCATTTTTGGGCCACCAACATTTTCTGGACTTTAGGGGGTCTAGGATGCCTGTAAACCCCTTTTTTGGTTCTTCAAAGATTTCAACATTTTTGCAGGCCTAAAATGCATTTTAAGGCCTTTTTTGGGCTGCTAACATATTCTGAGCTTCATGGGTGTAGGATGCATTTTTCGTGCCAAAAATATTTTTGGGAATTTCAGTGGTCTAGGATGCGGGTTAATGCCCCTTTGATGCTGCAAATGTTTTTGGGACATTCAGAGCTCTCTGACACAGATTTTGGCCCACCAACATTTTCTGGACTTTAGGGGGTCTAGGATTCCTGTAAACCCCTTTTTTGGTCCTTCAAAGTTTTCAACATTTTTGCAGGCCTAAAATGCATTTTAAGGCATTTTTGGGCTGCTAACATTTTCAGAACTTTCAGGGGTGTAGTATGCATTTTTTGTGCCAAAAATATTTTTGGGAATTTCAGTGGTCTAGGATGCGGGTTAATGCCCGTTTCACTCTGCAAAAGTTTTTGGAGCATTCAGGGCTCTCTGACACAGATTTTGGCCCACCAACATTTTCTGGACTTTAGGGGGTCTAGGATGCCTGTAAACCCCTTTTTTGGTCCTTCAAAGTTTTCAACATTTTTGCAGGCCTAAAATGCATTTTAAGTCATTTTTGGGCTGCTAACATTTTCAGAACTTTCAGGGGTGTAGTATGCATTTTTTGTGCCAAAAATATTTTTGTGAATTTCAGTGGTCTAGGATGCGGGTTAATGCCCCTTTGAGGCTGCAAATGTTTTTGGAGCATTCAGGGCTCTCTGACACCATTTCTGGGCCACAACCATTTTCTGGACTTTAGGGGGTCTAGGATGCATGTAAACCTCTTTTTTGGTCCTTTAAAGTTTTCAACATTTTTGCAGGCCTAAAATGCATTTTAAGGCCTTTTTTGGGCTGCTAACATATTCTGAGCTTCATGGGTGTAGGATGTATTTTTCGTGCCAAAAATATTTTTGGGAATTGCAGTGGTCTAGGATGCGGGTTAATGCCCCTTTGAGGCTGCAAATGTTTTTGGGACATTCAGAGCTCTCTGACACAGATTTTGGCCCACCAACATTTTCTGGACTTTAGGGGGTCTAGGATGCCTGTAAACCCCTTTTTTGGTCCTTCAAAGTTTTCAACATTTTTGCAGGCCTAAAATGCATTTTAAGGCATTTTTGGGCTGCTAACATTTTCAGAACTTTCAGGGGTGTAGTATGCATTTTTTGTGCCAAAAATATTTTTGTGAATTTCAGTGGTCTAGGATGCGGGTTAATGCCCCTTTGAGGCTGCAAATGTTTTTGGGACATTCAGGGCTCTCTTTCACCATTTTTGGGCCACCAACATTTTCTGGACTTTAGGGGGTCTAGGATGCCTGTAAACCTCTTTTTTGGTCCTTCAAAGTTTTCAACATTTTTGCAGGCCTAAAATGCATTTTAAGGCCTTTTTTGGGCTGCTAACATATTCTGAGCTTTCAGGGGTGTAGGATGCATTTTTCGTGGCAAAAATATTTTTGGGAATTTCAGTGGTCTAGGATGCGAGTTAATGCCCCTTTCAGGCTGACAATGTTTTTGGGACATTCAGAGCTCTCTGACACAGATTTTGGCCCACCAACATTTTCTGGACTTTAGGGGGTCTAGGATGCCTGTAAACCCCTTTTTTGGTCCTTCAAAGTTTTCAACATTTTTGCAGGCCTAAAATGCATTTTAAGGCATTTTTGGGCTGCTAACATTTTCAGAACATTCAGGGGTGTAGTATGCATTTTTTGTGGCAAAAATATTTTTGGGCATTTCAGTGGTCTAGGATGCGGGTTTGCCCCTTTCAGGCTGCAAATGTTTTTGGGACATTCAAGGCTCTCTGACACCATTTTTGGGCCACCAACATTTTCTGGACTTTAGGGGGTCTAGGATGCCTGTAAACCCCTTTTTTGGTTCTTCAAAGTTTTCAACATTTTTGCAGGCCTAAAATGCATTTTAAGGCCTTTTTTGGGCTGCTAACATATTCTGAGCTTCAGGGGTATAGGTTGCATTTTTCGTGCCAAAAATATTTTGGGAAATTGCAGTGGTCTAGGATGCGGGTTAATGCCCCTTTGAGGCTGCAAATGTTTTTGGGACATTCAGAGCTCTCTGACACAGATTTTGGCCCACCAACATTTTCTGGACTTTAGGGGGTCTAGGATGCCTGTAAATCCCTTTTTTGGTCCTTCAAAGTTTTCAACATTTTTGCAGGCCTAAAATGCATTTTAAGGCATTTTTGGGCTGCTAAAATATTCTGAGCTTCAGGGGTATAGGTTGCATTTTTCATGCCAAAAATATTTTGGGGAATTTCAGTGGTCTAGGATGCGGGTTAATGCCCCTTTGAGGCTGGAAATGTTTTTGGGACATTCAGGGCTCTCTTTCACCATTTTTGGGCCACCAACATTTTCTGGACTTTAGGGGGTCTAGGATGCCTGTAAACCCCTTTTTTGGTTCTTCAAAGTTTTCAACATTTTTGCAGGCCTAAAATGCATTTTAAGGCCTTTTTTGGGCTGCTAACATTTTCAGAACTTTCAGGGGTGTAGTATGCATTTTTTGTGCTAAAAATATTTTTGGGAATTTCAGTGGTCTAGGATGCGGGTTAATGCCCGTTTCACTCTGCAAATGTTTTTGGAGCATTCAGGGCTCTCTGACACCATTTTTGGGCCACCAACATTTTCTGGACTTTAGGGGGTCTAGGATGCCTGTAAACCCCTTTTTTGGTTCTTCAAAGTTTTCAACATTTTTGCAGGCCTAAAATGCATTTTAAGGCCTTTTTTGGGCTGCTAACATATTCTGAGCTTCATGGGTGTAGGATGCATTTTTCGTGCCAAAAATATTTTTGGGAATTTCAGTGGTCTAGGATGCGGGTTAATGCCCCTTTGAGGCTGCAAATGTTTTTGGGACATTCAGAGCTCTCTGACACAGATTTTGGCCCACCAACATTTTCTGGACTTTAGGGGGTCTAGGATGCCTGTAAACCCCTTTTTTGGTCCTTCAAAGTTTTCAACATTTTTGCAGGCCTAAAATGCATTTTAAGGCATTTTTGGGCTGCTAACATTTTCAGAACTTTCAGGGGTGTAGTATGCATTTTTTGTGCCAAAAATATTTTTGTGAATTTCAGTGGTCTAGGATGCGGGTTAATGCCCCTTTGAGGCTGCAAATGTTTTTGGAGCATTCAGGGCTCTCTGACACCATTTTTGGGCCACAACCATTTTCTGGACTTTAGGGGGTCTAGGATGCCTCTAAGCCCCTTTTTTCCACCTCCAAAGTTTTCTACATTTTTGCAGGCCTAAGATGCACTTTAAGGCCTTTTTTGGGCTGCTAACATATTCTGAGCTTCATGGGTGTAGTATTCATTTTTTGTGCCAAAAATATTTTTGGGAATGTCAGAGGTCTAGGATGCAGGTTAATGCCCGTTTCACTCTGCAAATGTTTTTGGGACATTCAGGGCTCTCTGACACCATTTTTGGGCCACCAACATTTTCTGGACTTTAGGGGGTCTAGGATGCCTGTAAACCCCTTTTTTGGTCCTTCAAAGTTTTCAACATTTTTGCAGGCCTAAAATGCATTTTAAGGCATTTTTGGGCTGCTAACATTTTCAGAACTTTCAGGGGTGTAGTATGCATTTTTTGTGCCAAAAATATTTTTGGGAATTTCAGTGGTCTAGGATGCGAGTTAATGCCCCTTTCAGGTTGACAATGTTTTTGGGACATTCAGGGCTCTCTGACACCATTTTTGGGCCACCAACATTTTCTGGACTTTAGGGGGTCTAGGATGCCTGTAAACCTCTGTTTTGGTCCTTCAAAGTTTTCAACATTTTTGCAGGCCTAAAATGCATTTTAAGGCCTTTTTTGGGCTGCTAACATATTCTGAGCTTTCAGGGGTGTAGGATGCATTTTTCGTGGCAAAAATATTTTTGGGAATTTCAGTGGTCTAGGATGCGAGTTAATGCCCCTTTCAGGTTGACAATGTTTTTGGGACATTCAGAGCTCTCTGACACAGATTTTGGCCCACCAACATTTTCTGGACTTTAGGGGGTCTAGGATGCCTGTAAACCCCTTTTTTGGTCCTTCAAAGTTTTCAACATTTTTGCAGGCCTAAAATGCATATTAAGGCATTTTTGGGCTGCTGACATTTTCAGAACTTTCAGGGGTGTAGTATGCATTTTTTGTGGCAAAAATATTTTTGGGCATTTCAGTGGTCTAGGATGCGGGTTAATGCCCCTTTCAGGCTGCAAATGTTTTTGGGAATTTAGGGCTCTCTGACACTATTTTTGAGCGACAATCATTTTCTGGACTTTTCGGGGGTCTAGGATGCCTGTAACCCCTTTTTTGGGCCTCCAAAGTTTTCAACATTTTTGCACGCCCAAAATGCATTTTAAGGCCTTTTTTGGGCTGCTAACATATTCTGAGCTTCAGGGGTATAGGTTGCATTTTTCATGCCAAAAATATTTTGGGAAATTTCAGTGGTCTAGGATGCGGCTTAATGCCCCTTTCAGGCTGCAAATGTTTTTGGGACATTCAGAGCTCTCTGACACCGATTTTGGCCCACCAACATTTTCTGGAGTTTAGGGGGTCTAGGATGCCCCTAAACCCTTTTTTTCCACCTCCAAAGTTTTCTACATTTTTTCAGGCCTAAGATGCACTTTAAGGCATTTTTGGGCTGCTAACATTTTCAGAACTTTCAGGAGTGTATGATGCATTTTTCGTGGCAAAAATATTTTTGGGAATTTCAGTGGTCTAGGATGCGAGTTAATGCCCCTTTCAGGCTGACAATGTTTTTGGGACATTCAGAGCTCTCTGACACAGATTTTGGCCCACCAACATTTTCTGGACTTTAGGGGGTCTAGGATGCCTGTAAACCCCTTTTTTGGTCCTTCAAAGTTTTCAACATTTTTGCAGGCCTAAAATGCATTTTAAGGCATTTTTGGGCTGCTAACATTTTCAGAACTTTCAGGGGTGTGGTATGCATTTTTTGTGCCAAAAATATTTTTGGGAATTTCAGTGGTCTCGGATGCGTGTTAATGCCCGTTTCACTCTGAAAATGTTTTTGGGACATTCAGGGCTCTCTGACACCATTTTTGGGCCACCAACATTTTCTGGACTTTAGGGGGTCTAGGATGCCTGTAAACCCCTTTTTGGCCCTTCAAAGTTTTCAACATTTTTGCAGGCCTAAAATGCATTTTAAGGCCTTTTTTGGGCTGCTAACATATTCTGAGCTTCATGGGTGTAGGATGCATTTTTCGTGCCAAAAGTATTTTTGGGAATTTCAGTGGTCTAGGATGCGGGTTAATGCCCTTTGAGGCTGCAAATGTTTTTGGGACATTCAGGGCTCTCTGACACCATTTCTGGGCCACAACCATTTTCTGGACTTTAGGGGGTCTAGGATGCCTCTAAACCCCTTTTTTCCACCTCCAAAGTTTTCTACATTTTTGCAGGCCTAAGATGCACTTTAAGGCCTTTTTTGGGCTGCTAACATATTCTGAGCTTCATGGGTGTAGTATTCATTTTTTGTGCCAAAAATATTTTTGGGAATGTCAGAGGTCTAGGATGCGGGTTAATGCCCGTTTCACTCTGCAAATGTTATTGGGACATTCAGGGCTCTCTGACACCATTTTTGGGCCACCAACATTTTCTGGACTTTAGGGGGTCTAGGATGCCTGTAAACCTCTTTTTTGGTCCTTCAAAGTTTTCAACATTTTTGCAGGCCTAAAATGCATTTTAAGGCCTTTTTTGGGCTGCTAACATATTCTGAGCTTTCAGGGGTGTAGGATGCATTTTTCGTGGCAAAAATATTTTTGGGAATTTCAGTGGTCTAGGATGCGAGTTAATGCCCCTTTCAGGCTGACAATGTTTTTGGGACATTCAGAGCTCTCTGACACAGATTTTGGCCCACCAACATTTTCTGGACTTTAGGGGTCTAGGATGCCTGTAAACCCCTTTTTTGGTCCTTCAAAGTTTTCAACATTTTTGCAGGCCTAAAATGCATTTTAAGGCATTTTTGGGCTGCTAACATTTTCAGAACATTCAGGGGTGTAGTATGCATTTTTTGTGGCAAAAATATTTTTGGGCATTTCAGTGGTCTAGGATGCGGGTTTGCCCCTTTCAGGCTGCAAATGTTTTTGGGACATTCAAGGCTCTCTGACACCATTTTTGGGCCACCAACATTTTCTGGACTTTAGGGGGTCTAGGATGCCTGTAAACCCCTTTTTTGGTTCTTCAAAGTTTTCAACATTTTTGCAGGCCTAAAATGCATTTTAAGGCCTTTTTTGGGCTGCTAACATATTCTGAGCTTCAGGGGTATAGGTTGCATTTTTCGTGCCAAAAATATTTTTTGGAGTTTCAGTGGTCTAGGATGCGGGTTAATGCCCCCTTCAGGCTGCAAATGTTTTGGGAAATTCAGAGCTCTCTGACACAGATTTTGGCCCACCAACATTTTCTGGACTTTAGGGGTCTAGGATGCCTGTAAACCCCTTTTTTGGTCCTTCAAAGTTTTCAACATGTTTGCAGGCCTACAATGCATTTTAAGGCATTTTTGGGCTGCTAACATTTTCAGAACTTTCAGGGGTGTAGTATGCATTTTTTGTGCCAAAAATATTTTTGGGAATGTCAGAGGTTTAGGATGCGGGTTAATGCCCGTTTCACTCTGCAAATGTTATTGGGACATTCAGGGCTCTCTGACACCATTTTTGGGCCACCAACATTTTCTGGACTTTAGGGGGTCTAGGATGCCTGTAAACCTCTTTTTTGGTCCTTCAACGTTTTCAACATTTTTGCAGGCCTAAAATGCATTTTAAGGCCTTTTTTGGGCTGCTAACATATTCTGAGCTTTCAGGGGTGTAGGATGCATTTTTCGTGGCAAAAATATTTTTGGGAATTTCAGTGGTCTAGGATGTGGGTTAATGCCCGTTTCACTCTGCAAATGTTTTTGGGGCATTCAGAGCTCTCTGACACAGATTCTGGCCCACCAACATTTTCTGGACTTTAGGGGGTCTAGGATGCCTGTAAACCCCTTCTTTGGGCCTCCAAAGTTTTCAACATTTTTGCAGGCATAAAATGCATTTTAAGGCATTTTTGGGCTGCTAAAATATTCTGAGCTTCAGGGGTATAGGTTGCATTTTTCATGCCAAAAATATTTTGGGGAATTTCAGTGGTCTAGGATGCGGGTTAATGCCCCTTTGAGGCTGGAAATGTTTTTGGGACATTCAGGGCTCTCTTTCACCATTTTTGGGCCACCAACATTTTCTGGACTTTAGGGGGTCTAGGATGCCTGTAAACCCCTTTTTTGGTCCTTCAAAGTTTTCAACATTTTTGCAGGCCTAAAATGCATTTTAAGGCATTTTTGGGCTGCTAACATATTCTGAGCTTCAGGGGTATAGGTTGCATTTTTCATGCCAAAAATATTTTGGGGAATTTCAGTGGTCTAGGATGCGGGTTAATGCCCCTTTCAGGCTGCACATGTTTTGGGACATTCAGAGCTCTCTGACACAGATTTTGGCCCACCAACATTTTCTGGACTTTAGGGGTCTAGGATGCCTGTAAACCCCTTTTTTGGTCCTTCAAAGTTTTCAACATGTTTGCAGGCCTAAAATGCATTTTAAGGCATTTTTGGGCTGCTAACATTTTCAGAACTTTCAGGGGTGTAGTATGCATTTTTTGTGCTAAAAATATTTTTGGGAATTTCAGTGGTCTAGGATGCGGGTTAATGCCCGTTTCACTCTGCAAATGTTTTTGGAGCATTCAGGGCTCTCTGACACCATTTTTGTGCCACCAACATTTTCTGGACTTTAGGGGGTCTAGGATGCCTGTAAACCCCTTTTTTGGTTCTTCAAAGTTTTCAACATTTTTGCAGGCCTAAAATGCATTTTAAGGCCTTTTTTGGGCTGCTAACATATTCTGAGCTTCATGGGTGTAGGATGCATTTTTCGTGCCAAAAATATTTTTGGGAATTTCAGTGGTCTAGGATGCGGGTTAATGCCCCTTTGAGGCTGCAAATGTTTTTGGGACATTCAGAGCTCTCTGACACAGATTTTGGCCCACCAACATTTTCTGGACTTTAGGGGGTCTAGGATGCCTGTAAACCCCTTTTTTGGTCCTTCAAAGTTTTCAACATTTTTGCAGGCCTAAAATGCATTTTAAGGCATTTTTGGGCTGCTAACATTTTCAGAACTTTCAGGGGTGTAGTATGCATTTTTTGTGCCAAAAATATTTTTGTGAATTTCAGTGGTCTAGGATGCGGGTTAATGCCCCTTTGAGGCTGCAAATGTTTTTGGAGCATTCATGGCTCTCTGACACCATTTTTGGGCCACAACCATTTTCTGGACTTTAGGGGGTCTAGGATGCCTCTAAGCCCCTTTTTTCCACCTCCAAAGTTTTCTACATTTTTGCAGGCCTAAGATGCACTTTAAGGCCTTTTTTGGGCTGCTAACATATTCTGAGCTTCATGGGTGTAGTATTCATTTTTTGTGCCAAAAATATTTTTGGGAATGTCAGAGGTCTAGGATGCAGGTTAATGCCCGTTTCACTCTGCAAATGTTTTTGGGACATTCAGGGCTCTCTGACACCATTTTTGGGCCACCAACATTTTCTGGACTTTAGGGGGTCTAGGATGCCTGTAAACCCCTTTTTTGGTCCTTCAAAGTTTTCAACATTTTTGCAGGCCTAAAATGCATTTTAAGGCATTTTTGGGCTGCTAACATTTTCAGAACTTTCAGGGGTGTAGTATGCATTTTTTGTGCCAAAAATATTTTTGGGAATTTCAGTGGTCTAGGATGCGAGTTAATGCCCCTTTCAGGTTGACAATGTTTTTGGGACATTCAGGGCTCTCTGACACCATTTTTGGGCCACCAACATTTTCTGGACTTTAGGGGGTCTAGGATGCCTGTAAACCTCTGTTTTGGTCCTTCAAAGTTTTCAACATTTTTGCAGGCCTAAAATGCATTTTAAGGCCTTTTTTGGGCTGCTAACATATTCTGAGCTTTCAGGGGTGTAGGATGCATTTTTCGTGGCAAAAATATTTTTGGGAATTTCAGTGGTCTAGGATGCGAGTTAATGCCCCTTTCAGGTTGACAATGTTTTTGGGACATTCAGAGCTCTCTGACACAGATTTTGGCCCACCAACATTTTCTGGACTTTAGGGGGTCTAGGATGCCTGTAAACCCCTTTTTTGGTCCTTCAAAGTTTTCAACATTTTTGCAGGCCTAAAATGCATATTAAGGCATTTTTGGGCTGCTGACATTTTCAGAACTTTCAGGGGTGTAGTATGCATTTTTTGTGGCAAAAATATTTTTGGGCATTTCAGTGGTCTAGGATGCGGGTTAATGCCCCTTTCAGGCTGCAAATGTTTTTGGGAATTTAGGGCTCTCTGACACTATTTTTGAGCGACAATCATTTTCTGGACTTTTCGGGGGTCTAGGATGCCTGTAACCCCTTTTTTGGGCCTCCAAAGTTTTCAACATTTTTGCACGCCCAAAATGCATTTTAAGGCCTTTTTTGGGCTGCTAACATATTCTGAGCTTCAGGGGTATAGGTTGCATTTTTCATGCCAAAAATATTTTGGGAAATTTCAGTGGTCTAGGATGCGGCTTAATGCCCCTTTCAGGCTGCAAATGTTTTTGGGACATTCAGAGCTCTCTGACACCGATTTTGGCCCACCAACATTTTCTGGAGTTTAGGGGGTCTAGGATGCCCCTAAACCCTTTTTTTCCACCTCCAAAGTTTTCTACATTTTTTCAGGCCTAAGATGCACTTTAAGGCATTTTTGGGCTGCTAACATTTTCAGAACTTTCAGGAGTGTATGATGCATTTTTCGTGGCAAAAATATTTTTGGGAATTTCAGTGGTCTAGGATGCGAGTTAATGCCCCTTTCAGGCTGACAATGTTTTTGGGACATTCAGAGCTCTCTGACACAGATTTTGGCCCACCAACATTTTCTGGACTTTAGGGGGTCTAGGATGCCTGTAAACCCCTTTTTTGGTCCTTCAAAGTTTTCAACACTTTTGCAGGCCTAAAATGCATTTTAAGGCATTTTTGGGCTGCTAACATTTTCAGAACTTTCAGGGGTGTGGTATGCATTTTTTGTGCCAAAAATATTTTTGGGAATTTCAGTGGTCTCGGATGCGTGTTAATGCCCGTTTCACTCTGAAAATGTTTTTGGGACATTCAGGGCTCTCTGACACCATTTTTGGGCCACCAACATTTTCTGGACTTTAGGGGGTCTAGGA
This sequence comes from Ambystoma mexicanum, assembly GCF_040938575.1. Lineage (NCBI taxonomy): Eukaryota > Metazoa > Chordata > Amphibia > Caudata > Ambystomatidae > Ambystoma > Ambystoma mexicanum. The sequence continues at coordinate 730,256,982 of NC_090939.1, read as the reverse complement.
TGCCTGTAAACCCCTTTTTGGCCCTTCAAAGTTTTCAACATTTTTGCAGGCCTAAAATGCATTTTAAGGCCTTTTTTGGGCTGCTAACATATTCTGAGCTTCATGGGTGTAGGATGCATTTTTCGTGCCAAAAGTATTTTTGGGAATTTCAGTGGTCTAGGATGCGGGTTAATGCCCCTTTGAGGCTGCAAATGTTTTTGGGACATTCAGGGCTCTCTGACACCATTTCTGGGCCACAACCATTTTCTGGACTTTAGGGGGTCTAGGATGCCTCTAAACCCCTTTTTTCCACCTCCAAAGTTTTCTACATTTTTGCAGGCCTAAGATGCACTTTAAGGCCTTTTTTGGGCTGCTAACATATTCTGAGCTTCATGGGTGTAGTATTCATTTTTTGTGCCAAAAATATTTTTGGGAATGTCAGAGGTCTAGGATGCGGGTTAATGCCCGTTTCACTCTGCAAATGTTATTGGGACATTCAGGGCTCTCTGACACCATTTTTGGGCCACCAACATTTTCTGGACTTTAGGGGGTCTAGGATGCCTGTAAACCTCTTTTTTGGTCCTTCAAAGTTTTCAACATTTTTGCAGGCCTAAAATGCATTTTAAGGCCTTTTTTGGGCTGCTAACATATTCTGAGCTTTCAGGGGTGTAGGATGCATTTTTCGTGGCAAAAATATTTTTGGGAATTTCAGTGGTCTAGGATGCGAGTTAATGCCCCTTTCAGGCTGACAATGTTTTTGGGACATTCAGAGCTCTCTGACACAGATTTTGGCCCACCAACATTTTCTGGACTTTAGGGGTCTAGGATGCCTGTAAACCCCTTTTTTGGTCCTTCAAAGTTTTCAACATTTTTGCAGGCCTAAAATGCATTTTAAGGCATTTTTGGGCTGCTAACATTTTCAGAACATTCAGGGGTGTAGTATGCATTTTTTGTGGCAAAAATATTTTTGGGCATTTCAGTGGTCTAGGATGCGGGTTTGCCCCTTTCAGGCTGCAAATGTTTTTGGGACATTCAAGGCTCTCTGACACCATTTTTGGGCCACCAACATTTTCTGGACTTTAGGGGGTCTAGGATGCCTGTAAACCCCTTTTTTGGTTCTTCAAAGTTTTCAACATTTTTGCAGGCCTAAAATGCATTTTAAGGCCTTTTTTGGGCTGCTAACATATTCTGAGCTTCAGGGGTATAGGTTGCATTTTTCGTGCCAAAAATATTTTTTGGAGTTTCAGTGGTCTAGGATGCGGGTTAATGCCCCCTTCAGGCTGCAAATGTTTTGGGAAATTCAGAGCTCTCTGACACAGATTTTGGCCCACCAACATTTTCTGGACTTTAGGGGTCTAGGATGCCTGTAAACCCCTTTTTTGGTCCTTCAAAGTTTTCAACATGTTTGCAGGCCTACAATGCATTTTAAGGCATTTTTGGGCTGCTAACATTTTCAGAACTTTCAGGGGTGTAGTATGCATTTTTTGTGCCAAAAATATTTTTGGGAATGTCAGAGGTTTAGGATGCGGGTTAATGCCCGTTTCACTCTGCAAATGTTATTGGGACATTCAGGGCTCTCTGACACCATTTTTGGGCCACCAACATTTTCTGGACTTTAGGGGGTCTAGGATGCCTGTAAACCTCTTTTTTGGTCCTTCAACGTTTTCAACATTTTTGCAGGCCTAAAATGCATTTTAAGGCCTTTTTTGGGCTGCTAACATATTCTGAGCTTTCAGGGGTGTAGGATGCATTTTTCGTGGCAAAAATATTTTTGGGAATTTCAGTGGTCTAGGATGTGGGTTAATGCCCGTTTCACTCTGCAAATGTTTTTGGGGCATTCAGAGCTCTCTGACACAGATTCTGGCCCACCAACATTTTCTGGACTTTAGGGGGTCTAGGATGCCTGTAAACCCCTTCTTTGGGCCTCCAAAGTTTTCAACATTTTTGCAGGCATAAAATGCATTTTAAGGCATTTTTGGGCTGCTAAAATATTCTGAGCTTCAGGGGTATAGGTTGCATTTTTCATGCCAAAAATATTTTGGGGAATTTCAGTGGTCTAGGATGCGGGTTAATGCCCCTTTGAGGCTGGAAATGTTTTTGGGACATTCAGGGCTCTCTTTCACCATTTTTGGGCCACCAACATTTTCTGGACTTTAGGGGGTCTAGGATGCCTGTAAACCCCTTTTTTGGTCCTTCAAAGTTTTCAACATTTTTGCAGGCCTAAAATGCATTTTAAGGCATTTTTGGGCTGCTAACATATTCTGAGCTTCAGGGGTATAGGTTGCATTTTTCATGCCAAAAATATTTTGGGGAATTTCAGTGGTCTAGGATGCGGGTTAATGCCCCTTTCAGGCTGCACATGTTTTGGGACATTCAGAGCTCTCTGACACAGATTTTGGCCCACCAACATTTTCTGGACTTTAGGGGTCTAGGATGCCTGTAAACCCCTTTTTTGGTCCTTCAAAGTTTTCAACATGTTTGCAGGCCTAAAATGCATTTTAAGGCATTTTTGGGCTGCTAACATTTTCAGAACTTTCAGGGGTGTAGTATGCATTTTTTGTGCTAAAAATATTTTTGGGAATTTCAGTGGTCTAGGATGCGGGTTAATGCCCGTTTCACTCTGCAAATGTTTTTGGAGCATTCAGGGCTCTCTGACACCATTTTTGGGCCACCAACATTTTCTGGACTTTAGGGGGTCTAGGATGCCTGTAAACCCCTTTTTTGGTTCTTCAAAGTTTTCAACATTTTTGCAGGCCTAAAATGCATTTTAAGGCCTTTTTTGGGCTGCTAACATATTCTGAGCTTCATGGGTGTAGGATGCATTTTTCGTGCCAAAAATATTTTTGGGAATTTCAGTGGTCTAGGATGCGGGTTAATGCCCCTTTGAGGCTGCAAATGTTTTTGGGACATTCAGAGCTCTCTGACACAGATTTTGGCCCACCAACATTTTCTGGACTTTAGGGGGTCTAGGATGCCTGTAAACCCCTTTTTTGGTCCTTCAAAGTTTTCAACATTTTTGCAGGCCTAAAATGCATTTTAAGGCATTTTTGGGCTGCTAACATTTTCAGAACTTTCAGGGGTGTAGTATGCATTTTTTGTGCCAAAAATATTTTTGTGAATTTCAGTGGTCTAGGATGCGGGTTAATGCCCCTTTGAGGCTGCAAATGTTTTTGGAGCATTCATGGCTCTCTGACACCATTTTTGGGCCACAACCATTTTCTGGACTTTAGGGGGTCTAGGATGCCTCTAAGCCCCTTTTTTCCACCTCCAAAGTTTTCTACATTTTTGCAGGCCTAAGATGCACTTTAAGGCCTTTTTTGGGCTGCTAACATATTCTGAGCTTCATGGGTGTAGTATTCATTTTTTGTGCCAAAAATATTTTTGGGAATGTCAGAGGTCTAGGATGCAGGTTAATGCCCGTTTCACTCTGCAAATGTTTTTGGGACATTCAGGGCTCTCTGACACCATTTTTGGGCCACCAACATTTTCTGGACTTTAGGGGGTCTAGGATGCCTGTAAACCCCTTTTTTGGTCCTTCAAAGTTTTCAACATTTTTGCAGGCCTAAAATGCATTTTAAGGCATTTTTGGGCTGCTAACATTTTCAGAACTTTCAGGGGTGTAGTATGCATTTTTTGTGCCAAAAATATTTTTGGGAATTTCAGTGGTCTAGGATGCGAGTTAATGCCCCTTTCAGGTTGACAATGTTTTTGGGACATTCAGGGCTCTCTGACACCATTTTTGGGCCACCAACATTTTCTGGACTTTAGGGGGTCTAGGATGCCTGTAAACCTCTGTTTTGGTCCTTCAAAGTTTTCAAACATTTTTGCAGGCCTAAAATGCATTTTAAGGCCTTTTTTGGGCTGCTAACATATTCTGAGCTTTCAGGGGTGTAGGATGCATTTTTCGTGGCAAAAATATTTTTGGGAATTTCAGTGGTCTAGGATGCGAGTTAATGCCCCTTTCAGGTTGACAATGTTTTTGGGACATTCAGAGCTCTCTGACACAGATTTTGGCCCACCAACATTTTCTGGACTTTAGGGGGTCTAGGATGCCTGTAAACCCCTTTTATGGTCCTTCAAAGTTTTCAACATTTTTGCAGGCCTAAAATGCATATTAAGGCATTTTTGGGCTGCTGACATTTTCAGAACTTTCAGGGGTGTAGTATGCATTTTTTGTGGCAAAAATATTTTTGGGCATTTCAGTGGTCTAGGATGCGGGTTAATGCCCCTTTCAGGCTGCAAATGTTTTTGGGAATTTAGGGCTCTCTGACACTATTTTTGAGCGACAATCATTTTCTGGACTTTTCGGGGGTCTAGGATGCCTGTAACCCCTTTTTTGGGCCTCCAAAGTTTTCAACATTTTTGCACGCCCAAAATGCATTTTAAGGCCTTTTTTGGGCTGCTAACATATTCTGAGCTTCAGGGGTATAGGTTGCATTTTTCATGCCAAAAATATTTTGGGAAATTTCAGTGGTCTAGGATGCGGCTTAATGCCCCTTTCAGGCTGCAAATGTTTTTGGGACATTCAGGGCTCTCTGACACCATTTTTGGGCCACCAACATTTTCTGGACTTTTCGGGGGTCTAGGATGCCTGTAAACCCCTTTTTGGCCCTTCAAAGTTTTCAACATTTTTGCAGGCCTAAAATGCATTTTAAGGCCTTTTTTGGGCTGCTAACATATTCTGAGCTTCATGGGTGTAGGATGCATTTTTCGTGCCAAAAATATTTTTGGGAATTTCAGTGGTCTAGGATGCGGGTTAATGCCCCTTTGAGGCTGCAAATGTTTTTGGGACATTCAGGGCTCTCTGACACCATTTCTGGGCCACAACCATTTTCTGGACTTTAGGGGGTCTAGGATGCCTCTAAACCCCTTTTTTCCACCTCCAAAGTTTTCTACATTTTTGCAGGCCTAAGATGCACTTTAAGGCCTTTTTTGGGCTGCTAACATATTCTGAGCTTCATGGGTGTAGTATTCATTTTTTGTGCCAAAAATATTTTTGGGAATGTCAGAGGTCTAGGATGCGGGTTAATGCCCGTTTCACTCTGCAAATGTTATTGGGACATTCAGGGCTCTCTGACACCATTTTTGGGCCACCAACATTTTCTGGACTTTAGGGGGTCTAGGATGCCTGTAAACCTCTTTTTTGGTCCTTCAAAGTTTTCAACATTTTTGCAGGCCTAAAATGCATTTTAAGGCCTTTTTTGGGCTGCTAACATATTCTGAGCTTTCAGGGGTGTAGGATGCATTTTTCGTGGCAAAAATATTTTTGGGAATTTCAGTGGTCTAGGATGCGAGTTAATGCCCCTTTCAGGCTGACAATGTTTTTGGGACATTCAGAGCTCTCTGACACAGATTTTGGCCCACCTACATTTTCTGGACTTTAGGGGGTCTAGGATGCCTGTAAACCCCTTTTTTGGTCCTTCAAAGTTTTCAACATTTTTGCAGGCCTAAAATGCATTTTAAGGCATTTTTGGGCTGCTAACATTTTCAGAACATTCAGGGGTGTAGTATGCATTTTTTGTGGCAAAAATATTTTTGGGCATTTCAGTGGTCTAGGATGCGGGTTTGCCCCTTTCAGGCTGCAAATGTTTTTGGGACATTCAAGGCTCTCTGACACCATTTTTGGGCCACCAACATTTTCTGGACTTTAGGGGGTCTAGGATGCCTGTAAACCCCTTTTTTGGTTCTTCAACGTTTTCAACATTTTTGCAGGCCTAAAATGCATTTTAAGGCCTTTTTTGGGCTGCTAACATATTCTGAGCTTTCAGGGGTGTAGGATGCATTTTTCGTGGCAAAAATATTTTTGGGAATTTCAGTGGTCTAGGATGTGGGTTAATGCCCGTTTCACTCTGCAAATGTTTTTGGGGCATTCAGAGCTCTCTGACACAGATTTTGGCCCACCAACATTTTCTGGACTTTAGGGGGTCTAGGATGCCTGTAAACCCCTTCTTTGGGCCTCCAAAGTTTTCAACATTTTTGCAGGCATAAAATGCATTTTAAGGTCTTTTTTGGGCTGCTAACATATTCTGAGCTTCAGGGGTATAGGTTGCATTTTTCGTGCCAAAAATATTTTGGGAAATTGCAGTGGTCTAGGATGCGGGTTAATGCCCCTTTGAGGCTGCAAATGTTTTTGGGACATTCAGAGCTCTCTGACACAGATTTTGGCCCACCAACATTTTCTGGACTTTAGGGGGTCTAGGATGCCTGTAAACCCCTTTTTTGGTCCTTCAAAGTTTTCAACATTTTTGCAGGCCTAAAATGCATTTTAAGGCATTTTTGGGCTGCTAAAATATTCTGAGCTTCAGGGGTATAGGTTGCATTTTTCATGCCAAAAATATTTTGGGGAATTTCAGTGGTCTAGGATGCGGGTTAATGCCCCTTTGAGGCTGGAAATGTTTTTGGGACATTCAGGGCTCTCTTTCACCATTTTTGGGCCACCAACATTTTCTGGACTTTAGGGGGTCTAGGATGCCTGTAAACCCCTTTTTTGGTCCTTCAAAGTTTTCAACATTTTTGCAGGCCTAAAATGCATTTTAAGGCATTTTTGGGCTGCTAACATATTCTGAGCTTCAGGGGTATAGGTTGCATTTTTCATGCCAAAAATATTTTGGGGAATTTCAGTGGTCTAGGATGCGGGTTAATGCCCCTTTCAGGCTGCACATGTTTTGGGACATTCAGAGCTCTCTGACACAGATTTTGGCCCACCAACATTTTCTGGACTTTAGGGGTCTAGGATGCCTGTAAACCCCTTTTTTGGTCCTTCAAAGTTTTCAACATGTTTGCAGGCCTAAAATGCATTTTAAGGCATTTTTGGGCTGCTAACATTTTCAGAACTTTCAGGGGTGTAGTATGCATTTTTTGTGCTAAAAATATTTTTGGGAATTTCAGTGGTCTAGGATGCGGGTTAATGCCCGTTTCACTCTGCAAATGTTTTTGGAGCATTCAGGGCTCTCTGACACCATTTTTGGGCCACCAACATTTTCTGGACTTTAGGGGGTCTAGGATGCCTGTAAACCCCTTTTTTGGTTCTTCAAAGTTTTCAACATTTTTGCAGGCCTAAAATGCATTTTAAGGCCTTTTTTGGGCTGCTAACATATTCTGAGCTTCATGGGTGTAGGATGCATTTTTCGTGCCAAAAATATTTTTGGGAATTTCAGTGGTCTAGGATGCGGGTTAATGCCCCTTTGAGGCTGCAAATGTTTTTGGGACATTCAGAGCTCTCTGACACAGATTTTGGCCCACCAACATTTTCTGGACTTTAGGGGGTCTAGGATGCCTGTAAACCCCTTTTTTGGTCCTTCAAAGTTTTCAACATTTTTGCAGGCCTAAAATGCATTTTAAGGCATTTTTGGGCTGCTAACATTTTCAGAACTTTCAGGGGTGTAGTATGCATTTTTTGTGCCAAAAATATTTTTGTGAATTTCAGTGGTCTAGGATGCGGGTTAATGCCCCTTTGAGGCTGCAAATGTTTTTGGAGCATTCAGGGCTCTCTGACACCATTTTTGGGCCACAACCATTTTCTGGACTTTAGGGGGTCTAGGATGCCTCTAAGCCCCTTTTTTCCACCTCCAAAGTTTTCTACATTTTTGCAGGCCTAAGATGCACTTTAAGGCCTTTTTTGGGCTGCTAACATATTCTGAGCTTCATGGGTGTAGTATTCATTTTTTGTGCCAAAAATATTTTTGGGAATGTCAGAGGTCTAGGATGCAGGTTAATGCCCGTTTCACTCTGCAAATGTTTTTGGGACATTCAGGGCTCTCTGACACCATTTTTGGGCCACCAACATTTTCTGGACTTTAGGGGGTCTAGGATGCCTGTAAACCCCTTTTTTGGTCCTTCAAAGTTTTCAACATTTTTGCAGGCCTAAAATGCATTTTAAGGCATTTTTGGGCTGCTAACATTTTCAGAACTTTCAGGGGTGTAGTATGCATTTTTTGTGCCAAAAATATTTTTGGGAATTTCAGTGGTCTAGGATGCGAGTTAATGCCCCTTTCAGGTTGACAATGTTTTTGGGACATTCAGGGCTCTCTGACACCATTTTTGGGCCACCAACATTTTCTGGACTTTAGGGGGTCTAGGATGCCTGTAAACCTCTGTTTTGGTCCTTCAAAGTTTTCAACATTTTTGCAGGCCTAAAATGCATTTTAAGGCCTTTTTTGGGCTGCTAACATATTCTGAGCTTTCAGGGGTGTAGGATGCATTTTTCGTGGCAAAAATATTTTTGGGAATTTCAGTGGTCTAGGATGCGAGTTAATGCCCCTTTCAGGTTGACAATGTTTTTGGGACATTCAGAGCTCTCTGACACAGATTTTGGCCCACCAACATTTTCTGGACTTTAGGGGGTCTAGGATGCCTGTAAACCCCTTTTTTGGTCCTTCAAAGTTTTCAACATTTTTGCAGGCCTAAAATGCATATTAAGGCATTTTTGGGCTGCTGACATTTTCAGAACTTTCAGGGGTGTAGTATGCATTTTTTGTGGCAAAAATATTTTTGGGCATTTCAGTGGTCTAGGATGCGGGTTAATGCCCCTTTCAGGCTGCAAATGTTTTTGGGAATTTAGGGCTCTCTGACACTATTTTTGAGCGACAATCATTTTCTGGACTTTTCGGGGGTCTAGGATGCCTGTAACCCCTTTTTTGGGCCTCCAAAGTTTTCAACATTTTTGCACGCCCAAAATGCATTTTAAGGCCTTTTTTGGGCTGCTAACATATTCTGAGCTTCAGGGGTATAGGTTGCATTTTTCATGCCAAAAATATTTTGGGAAATTTCAGTGGTCTAGGATGCGGCTTAATGCCCCTTTCAGGCTGCAAATGTTTTTGGGACATTCAGAGCTCTCTGACACCGATTTTGGCCCACCAACATTTTCTGGAGTTTAGGGGGTCTAGGATGCCCCTAAACCCTTTTTTTCCACCCCCAAAGTTTTCTACATTTTTTCAGGCCTAAGATGCACTTTAAGGCATTTTTGGGCTGCTAACATTTTCAGAACTTTCAGGAGTGTATGATGCATTTTTCGTGGCAAAAATATTTTTGGGAATTTCAGTGGTCTAGGATGCGAGTTAATGCCCCTTTCAGGCTGACAATGTTTTTGGGACATTCAGAGCTCTCTGACACAGATTTTGGCCCACCAACATTTTCTGGACTTTAGGGGGTCTAGGATGCCTGTAAACCCCTTTTTTGGTCCTTCAAAGTTGTCAACATTTTTGCAGGCCTAAAATGCATTTTAAGGCATTTTTGGGCTGCTAACATTTTCAGAACTTTCAGGGGTGTGGTATGCATATTTTGTGCCAAAAATATTTTTGGGAATTTCAGTGGTCTCGGATGCGTGTTAATGCCCGTTTCACTCTGAAAATGTTTTTGGGACATTCAGGGCTCTCTGACACCATTTTTGGGCCACCAACATTTTCTGGACTTTAGGGGGTCTAGGATGCCTGTAAACCCCTTTTTGGCCCTTCAAAGTTTTCAACATTTTTGCAGGCCTAAAATGCATTTTAAGGCCTTTTTTGGGCTGCTAACATATTCTGAGCTTCATGGGTGTAGGATGCATTTTTCGTGCCAAAAATATTTTTGGGAATTTCAGTGGTCTAGGATGCGGGTTAATGCCCCTTTGAGGCTGCAAATGTTTTTGGGACATTCAGAGCTCTCTGACACAGATTTTGGCCCACCAACATTTTCTGGACTTTAGGGGTCTAGGATGCCTGTAAACCCCTTTTTTGGTCCTTCAAAGTTTTCAACATGTTTGCAGGCCTACAATGCATTTTAAGGCATTTTTGGGCTGCTAACATTTTCAGAACTTTCAGGGGTGTAGTATGCATTTTTCGTGCCAAAAGTATTTTTGGGAATTTCAGTGGTCTAGGATGCGGGTTAATGCCCCTTTGAGGCTGCAAATGTTTTTGGGACATTCAGGGCTCTCTGACACCATTTCTGGGCCACAACCATTTTCTGGACTTTAGGGGGTCTAGGATGCCTCTAAACCCCTTTTTTCCACCTCCAAAGTTTTCTACATTTTTGCAGGCCTAAGATGCACTTTAAGGCCTTTTTTGGGCTGCTAACATATTCTGAGCTTCATGGGTGTAGTATTCATTTTTTGTGCCAAAAATATTTTTGGGAATGTCAGAGGTCTAGGATGCGGGTTAATGCCCGTTTCACTCTGCAAATGTTATTGGGACATTCAGGGCTCTCTGACACCATTTTTGGGCCACCAACATTTTCTGGACTTTAGGGGGTCTAGGATGCCTGTAAACCTCTTTTTTGGTCCTTCAAAGTTTTCAACATTTTTGCAGGCCTAAAATGCATTTTAAGGCCTTTTTTGGGCTGCTAACATATTCTGAGCTTTCAGGGGTGTAGGATGCATTTTTCGTGGCAAAAATATTTTTGGGAATTTCAGTGGTCTAGGATGCGAGTTAATGCCCCTTTCAGGCTGACAATGTTTTTGGGACATTCAGAGCTCTCTGACACAGATTTTGGCCCACCAACATTTTCTGGACTTTAGGGGGTCTAGGATGCCTGTAAACCCCTTTTTTGGTCCTTCAAAGTTTTCAACATTTTTGCAGGCCTAAAATGCATTTTAAGGCATTTTTGGGCTGCTAACATTTTCAGAACATTCAGGGGTGTAGTATGCATTTTTTGTGGCAAAAATATTTTTGGGCATTTCAGTGGTCTAGGATGCGGGTTTGCCCCTTTCAGGCTGCAAATGTTTTTGGGACATTCAAGGCTCTCTGACACCATTTTTGGGCCACCAACATTTTCTGGACTTTAGGGGGTCTAGGATGCCTGTAAACCCCTTTTTTGGTTCTTCAACGTTTTCAACATTTTTGCAGGCCTAAAATGCATTTTAAGGCCTTTTTTGGGCTGCTAACATATTCTGAGCTTTCAGGGGTGTAGGATGCATTTTTCGTGGCAAAAATATTTTTGGGAATTTCAGTGGTCTAGGATGTGGGTTAATGCCCGTTTCACTCTGCAAATGTTTTTGGGGCATTCAGAGCTCTCTGACACAGATTTTGGCCCACCAACATTTTCTGGACTTTAGGGGGTCTAGGATGCCTGTAAACCCCTTCTTTGGGCCTCCAAAGTTTTCAACATTTTTGCAGGCATAAAATGCATTTTAAGGTCTTTTTTGGGCTGCTAACATATTCTGAGCTTCAGGGGTATAGGTTGCATTTTTCGTGCCAAAAATATTTTGGGAAATTGCAGTGGTCTAGGATGCGGGTTAATGCCCCTTTGAGGCTGCAAATGTTTTTGGGACATTCAGAGCTCTCTGACACAGATTTTGGCCCACCAACATTTTCTGGACTTTAGGGGGTCTAGGATGCCTGTAAACCCCTTTTTTGGTCCTTCAAAGTTTTCAACATTTTTGCAGGCCTAAAATGCATTTTAAGGCATTTTTGGGCTGCTAAAATATTCTGAGCTTCAGGGGTATAGGTTGCATTTTTCATGCCAAAAATATTTTGGGGAATTTCAGTGGTCTAGGATGCGGGTTAATGCCCCTTTGAGGCTGGAAATGTTTTTGGGACATTCAGGGCTCTCTTTCACCATTTTTGGGCCACCAACATTTTCTGGACTTTAGGGGGTCTAGGATGCCTGTAAACCCCTTTTTTGGTCCTTCAAAGTTTTCAACATTTTTGCAGGCCTAAAATGCATTTTAAGGCATTTTTGGGCTGCTAACATATTCTGAGCTTCAGGGGTATAGGTTGCATTTTTCATGCCAAAAATATTTTGGGGAATTTCAGTGGTCTAGGATGCGGGTTAATGCCCCTTTCAGGCTGCACATGTTTTGGGACATTCAGAGCTCTCTGACACAGATTTTGGCCCACCAACATTTTCTGGACTTTAGGGGTCTAGGATGCCTGTAAACCCCTTTTTTGGTCCTTCAAAGTTTTCAACATGTTTGCAGGCCTAAAATGCATTTTAAGGCATTTTTGGGCTGCTAACATTTTCAGAACTTTCAGGGGTGTAGTATGCATTTTTTGTGCTAAAAATATTTTTGGGAATTTCAGTGGTCTAGGATGCGGGTTAATGCCCGTTTCACTCTGCAAATGTTTTTGGAGCATTCAGGGCTCTCTGACACCATTTTTGGGCCACAACCATTTTCTGGACTTTAGGGGGTCTAGGATGCCTCTAAGCCCCTTTTTTCCACCTCCAAAGTTTTCTACATTTTTGCAGGCCTAAGATGCACTTTAAGGCCTTTTTTGGGCTGCTAACATATTCTGAGCTTCATGGGTGTAGTATTCATTTTTTGTGCCAAAAATATTTTTGGGAATGTCAGAGGTCTAGGATGCAGGTTAATGCCCGTTTCACTCTGCAAATGTTTTTGGGACATTCAGGGCTCTCTGACACCATTTTTGGGCCACCAACATTTTCTGGACTTTAGGGGGTCTAGGATGCCTGTAAACCCCTTTTTTGGTCCTTCAAAGTTTTCAACATTTTTGCAGGCCTAAAATGCATTTTAAGGCATTTTTGGGCTGCTAACATTTTCAGAACTTTCAGGGGTGTAGTATGCATTTTTTGTGCCAAAAATATTTTTGGGAATTTCAGTGGTCTAGGATGCGAGTTAATGCCCCTTTCAGGTTGACAATGTTTTTGGGACATTCAGGGCTCTCTGACACCATTTTTGGGCCACCAACATTTTCTGGACTTTAGGGGGTCTAGGATGCCTGTAAACCTCTGTTTTGGTCCTTCAAAGTTTTCAACATTTTTGCAGGCCTAAAATGCATTTTAAGGCCTTTTTTGGGCTGCTAACATATTCTGAGCTTTCAGGGGTGTAGGATGCATTTTTCGTGGCAAAAATATTTTTGGGAATTTCAGTGGTCTAGGATGCGAGTTAATGCCCCTTTCAGGTTGACAATGTTTTTGGGACATTCAGAGCTCTCTGACACAGATTTTGGCCCACCAACATTTTCTGGACTTTAGGGGGTCTAGGATGCCTGTAAACCCCTTTTTTGGTCCTTCAAAGTTTTCAACATTTTTGCAGGCCTAAAATGCATATTAAGGCATTTTTGGGCTGCTGACATTTTCAGAACTTTCAGGGGTGTAGTATGCATTTTTTGTGGCAAAAATATTTTTGGGCATTTCAGTGGTCTAGGATGCGGGTTAATGCCCCTTTCAGGCTGCAAATGTTTTTGGGAATTTAGGGCTCTCTGACACTATTTTTGAGCGACAATCATTTTCTGGACTTTTCGGGGGTCTAGGATGCCTGTAACCCCTTTTTTGGGCCTCCAAAGTTTTCAACATTTTTGCACGCCCAAAATGCATTTTAAGGCCTTTTTTGGGCTGCTAACATATTCTGAGCTTCAGGGGTATAGGTTGCATTTTTCATGCCAAAAATATTTTGGGAAATTTCAGTGGTCTAGGATGCGGCTTAATGCCCCTTTCAGGCTGCAAATGTTTTTGGGACATTCAGAGCTCTCTGACACCGATTTTGGCCCACCAACATTTTCTGGAGTTTAGGGGGTCTAGGATGCCCCTAAACCCTTTTTTTCCACCCCCAAAGTTTTCTACATTTTTTCAGGCCTAAGATGCACTTTAAGGCATTTTTGGGCTGCTAACATTTTCAGAACTTTCAGGAGTGTATGATGCATTTTTCGTGGCAAAAATATTTTTGGGAATTTCAGTGGTCTAGGATGCGAGTTAATGCCCCTTTCAGGCTGACAATGTTTTTGGGACATTCAGAGCTCTCTGACACAGATTTTGGCCCACCAACATTTTCTGGACTTTAGGGGGTCTAGGATGCCTGTAAACCCCTTTTTTGGTCCTTCAAAGTTGTCAACATTTTTGCAGGCCTAAAATGCATTTTAAGGCATTTTTGGGCTGCTAACATTTTCAGAACTTTCAGGGGTGTGGTATGCATATTTTGTGCCAAAAATATTTTTGGGAATTTCAGTGGTCTCGGATGCGTGTTAATGCCCGTTTCACTCTGAAAATGTTTTTGGGACATTCAGGGCTCTCTGACACCATTTTTGGGCCACCAACATTTTCTGGACTTTAGGGGGTCTAGGATGCCTGTAAACCCCTTTTTGGCCCTTCAAAGTTTTCAACATTTTTGCAGGCCTAAAATGCATTTTAAGGCCTTTTTTGGGCTGCTAACATATTCTGAGCTTCATGGGTGTAGGATGCATTTTTCGTGCCAAAAATATTTTTGGGAATTTCAGTGGTCTAGGATGCGGGTTAATGCCCCTTTGAGGCTGCAAATGTTTTTGGGACATTCAGAGCTCTCTGACACAGATTTTGGCCCACCAACATTTTCTGGACTTTAGGGGTCTAGGATGCCTGTAAACCCCTTTTTTGGTCCTTCAAAGTTTTCAACATGTTTGCAGGCCTACAATGCATTTTAAGGCATTTTTGGGCTGCTAACATTTTCAGAACTTTCAGGGGTGTAGTATGCATTTTTCGTGCCAAAAGTATTTTTGGGAATTTCAGTGGTCTAGGATGCGGGTTAATGCCCCTTTGAGGCTGCAAATGTTTTTGGGACATTCAGGGCTCTCTGACACCATTTCTGGGCCACAACCATTTTCTGGACTTTAGGGGGTCTAGGATGCCTCTAAACCCCTTTTTTCCACCTCCAAAGTTTTCTACATTTTTGCAGGCCTAAGATGCACTTTAAGGCCTTTTTTGGGCTGCTAACATATTCTGAGCTTCATGGGTGTAGTATTCATTTTTTGTGCCAAAAATATTTTTGGGAATGTCAGAGGTCTAGGATGCGGGTTAATGCCCGTTTCACTCTGCAAATGTTATTGGGACATTCAGGGCTCTCTGACACCATTTTTGGGCCACCAACATTTTCTGGACTTTAGGGGGTCTAGGATGCCTGTAAACCTCTTTTTTGGTCCTTCAAAGTTTTCAACATTTTTGCAGGCCTAAAATGCATTTTAAGGCCTTTTTTGGGCTGCTAACATATTCTGAGCTTTCAGGGGTGTAGGATGCATTTTTCGTGGCAAAAATATTTTTGGGAATTTCAGTGGTCTAGGATGCGAGTTAATGCCCCTTTCAGGCTGACAATGTTTTTGGGACATTCAGAGCTCTCTGACACAGATTTTGGCCCACCAACATTTTCTGGACTTTAGGGGTCTAGGATGCCTGTAAACCCCTTTTTTGGTCCTTCAAAGTTTTCAACATTTTTGCAGGCCTAAAATGCATTTTAAGGCATTTTTGGGCTGCTAACATTTTCAGAACATTCAGGGGTGTAGTATGCATTTTTTGTGGCAAAAATATTTTTGGGCATTTCAGTGGTCTAGGATGCGGGTTTGCCCCTTTCAGGCTGCAAATGTTTTTGGGACATTCAAGGCTCTCTGACACCATTTTTGGGCCACCAACATTTTCTGGACTTTAGGGGGTCTAGGATGCCTGTAAACCCCTTTTTTGGTTCTTCAAAGTTTTCAACATTTTTGCAGGCCTAAAATGCATTTTAAGGCCTTTTTTGGGCTGCTAACATATTCTGAGCTTCAGGGGTATAGGTTGCATTTTTCGTGCCAAAAATATTTTTTGGAGTTTCAGTGGTCTAGGATGCGGGTTAATGCCCCCTTCAGGCTGCAAATGTTTTGGGAAATTCAGAGCTCTCTGACACAGATTTTGGCCCACCAACATTTTCTGGACTTTAGGGGTCTAGGATGCCTGTAAACCCCTTTTTTGGTCCTTCAAAGTTTTCAACATGTTTGCAGGCCTACAATGCATTTTAAGGCATTTTTGGGCTGCTAACATTTTCAGAACTTTCAGGGGTGTAGTATGCATTTTTTGTGCCAAAAATATTTTTGGGAATGTCAGAGGTTTAGGATGCGGGTTAATGCCCGTTTCACTCTGCAAATGTTATTGGGACATTCAGGGCTCTCTGACACCATTTTTGGGCCACCAACATTTTCTGGACTTTAGGGGGTCTAGGATGCCTGTAAACCTCTTTTTTGGTCCTTCAACGTTTTCAACATTTTTGCAGGCCTAAAATGCATTTTAAGGCCTTTTTTGGGCTGCTAACATATTCTGAGCTTTCAGGGGTGTAGGATGCATTTTTCGTGGCAAAAATATTTTTGGGAATTTCAGTGGTCTAGGATGTGGGTTAATGCCCGTTTCACTCTGCAAATGTTTTTGGGGCATTCAGAGCTCTCTGACACAGATTCTGGCCCACCAACATTTTCTGGACTTTAGGGGGTCTAGGATGCCTGTAAACCCCTTCTTTGGGCCTCCAAAGTTTTCAACATTTTTGCAGGCATAAAATGCATTTTAAGGCATTTTTGGGCTGCTAAAATATTCTGAGCTTCAGGGGTATAGGTTGCATTTTTCATGCCAAAAATATTTTGGGGAATTTCAGTGGTCTAGGATGCGGGTTAATGCCCCTTTGAGGCTGGAAATGTTTTTGGGACATTCAGGGCTCTCTTTCACCATTTTTGGGCCACCAACATTTTCTGGACTTTAGGGGGTCTAGGATGCCTGTAAACCCCTTTTTTGGTCCTTCAAAGTTTTCAACATTTTTGCAGGCCTAAAATGCATTTTAAGGCATTTTTGGGCTGCTAACATATTCTGAGCTTCAGGGGTATAGGTTGCATTTTTCATGCCAAAAATATTTTGGGGAATTTCAGTGGTCTAGGATGCGGGTTAATGCCCCTTTCAGGCTGCACATGTTTTGGGACATTCAGAGCTCTCTGACACAGATTTTGGCCCACCAACATTTTCTGGACTTTAGGGGTCTAGGATGCCTGTAAACCCCTTTTTTGGTCCTTCAAAGTTTTCAACATGTTTGCAGGCCTAAAATGCATTTTAAGGCATTTTTGGGCTGCTAACATTTTCAGAACTTTCAGGGGTGTAGTATGCATTTTTTGTGCTAAAAATATTTTTGGGAATTTCAGTGGTCTAGGATGCGGGTTAATGCCCGTTTCACTCTGCAAATGTTTTTGGAGCATTCAGGGCTCTCTGACACCATTTTTGGGCCACCAACATTTTCTGGACTTTAGGGGGTCTAGGATGCCTGTAAACCCCTTTTTTGGTTCTTCAAAGTTTTCAACATTTTTGCAGGCCTAAAATGCATTTTAAGGCCTTTTTTGGGCTGCTAACATATTCTGAGCTTCATGGGTGTAGGATGCATTTTTCGTGCCAAAAATATTTTTGGGAATTTCAGTGGTCTAGGATGCGGGTTAATGCCCCTTTGAGGCTGCAAATGTTTTTGGGACATTCAGAGCTCTCTGACACAGATTTTGGCCCACCAACATTTTCTGGACTTTAGGGGGTCTAGGATGCCTGTAAACCCCTTTTTTGGTCCTTCAAAGTTTTCAACATTTTTGCAGGCCTAAAATGCATTTTAAGGCATTTTTGGGCTGCTAACATTTTCAGAACTTTCAGGGGTGTAGTATGCATTTTTTGTGCCAAAAATATTTTTGTGAATTTCAGTGGTCTAGGATGCGGGTTAATGCCCCTTTGAGGCTGCAAATGTTTTTGGAGCATTCATGGCTCTCTGACACCATTTTTGGGCCACAACCATTTTCTGGACTTTAGGGGGTCTAGGATGCCTCTAAGCCCCTTTTTTCCACCTCCAAAGTTTTCTACATTTTTGCAGGCCTAAGATGCACTTTAAGGCCTTTTTTGGGCTGCTAACATATTCTGAGCTTCATGGGTGTAGTATTCATTTTTTGTGCCAAAAATATTTTTGGGAATGTCAGAGGTCTAGGATGCAGGTTAATGCCCGTTTCACTCTGCAAATGTTTTTGGGACATTCAGGGCTCTCTGACACCATTTTTGGGCCACCAACATTTTCTGGACTTTAGGGGGTCTAGGATGCCTGTAAACCCCTTTTTTGGTCCTTCAAAGTTTTCAACATTTTTGCAGGCCTAAAATGCATTTTAAGGCATTTTTGGGCTGCTAACATTTTCAGAACTTTCAGGGGTGTAGTATGCATTTTTTGTGCCAAAAATATTTTTGGGAATTTCAGTGGTCTAGGATGCGAGTTAATGCCCCTTTCAGGTTGACAATGTTTTTGGGACATTCAGGGCTCTCTGACACCATTTTTGGGCCACCAACATTTTCTGGACTTTAGGGGGTCTAGGATGCCTGTAAACCTCTGTTTTGGTCCTTCAAAGTTTTCAAACATTTTTGCAGGCCTAAAATGCATTTTAAGGCCTTTTTTGGGCTGCTAACATATTCTGAGCTTTCAGGGGTGTAGGATGCATTTTTCGTGGCAAAAATATTTTTGGGAATTTCAGTGGTCTAGGATGCGAGTTAATGCCCCTTTCAGGTTGACAATGTTTTTGGGACATTCAGAGCTCTCTGACACAGATTTTGGCCCACCAACATTTTCTGGACTTTAGGGGGTCTAGGATGCCTGTAAACCCCTTTTATGGTCCTTCAAAGTTTTCAACATTTTTGCAGGCCTAAAATGCATATTAAGGCATTTTTGGGCTGCTGACATTTTCAGAACTTTCAGGGGTGTAGTATGCATTTTTTGTGGCAAAAATATTTTTGGGCATTTCAGTGGTCTAGGATGCGGGTTAATGCCCCTTTCAGGCTGCAAATGTTTTTGGGAATTTAGGGCTCTCTGACACTATTTTTGAGCGACAATCATTTTCTGGACTTTTCGGGGGTCTAGGATGCCTGTAACCCCTTTTTTGGGCCTCCAAAGTTTTCAACATTTTTGCACGCCCAAAATGCATTTTAAGGCCTTTTTTGGGCTGCTAACATATTCTGAGCTTCAGGGGTATAGGTTGCATTTTTCATGCCAAAAATATTTTGGGAAATTTCAGTGGTCTAGGATGCGGCTTAATGCCCCTTTCAGGCTGCAAATGTTTTTGGGACATTCAGGGCTCTCTGACACCATTTTTGGGCCACCAACATTTTCTGGACTTTAGGGGGTCTAGGATGCCTGTAAACCCCTTTTTGGCCCTTCAAAGTTTTCAACATTTTTGCAGGCCTAAAATGCATTTTAAGGCCTTTTTTGGGCTGCTAACATATTCTGAGCTTCATGGGTGTAGGATGCATTTTTCGTGCCAAAAATATTTTTGGGAATTTCAGTGGTCTAGGATGCGGGTTAATGCCCCTTTGAGGCTGCAAATGTTTTTGGGACATTCAGGGCTCTCTGACACCATTTCTGGGCCACAACCATTTTCTGGACTTTAGGGGGTCTAGGATGCCTCTAAACCCCTTTTTTCCACCTCCAAAGTTTTCTACATTTTTGCAGGCCTAAGATGCACTTTAAGGCCTTTTTTGGGCTGCTAACATATTCTGAGCTTCATGGGTGTAGTATTCATTTTTTGTGCCAAAAATATTTTTGGGAATGTCAGAGGTCTAGGATGCGGGTTAATGCCCGTTTCACTCTGCAAATGTTATTGGGACATTCAGGGCTCTCTGACACCATTTTTGGGCCACCAACATTTTCTGGACTTTAGGGGGTCTAGGATGCCTGTAAACCTCTTTTTTGGTCCTTCAAAGTTTTCAACATTTTTGCAGGCCTAAAATGCATTTTAAGGCCTTTTTTGGGCTGCTAACATATTCTGAGCTTTCAGGGGTGTAGGATGCATTTTTCGTGGCAAAAATATTTTTGGGAATTTCAGTGGTCTAGGATGCGAGTTAATGCCCCTTTCAGGCTGACAATGTTTTTGGGACATTCAGAGCTCTCTGACACAGATTTTGGCCCACCAACATTTTCTGGACTTTAGGGGGTCTAGGATGCCTGTAAACCCCTTTTTTGGTCCTTCAAAGTTTTCAACATTTTTGCAGGCCTAAAATGCATTTTAAGGCATTTTTGGGCTGCTAACATTTTCAGAACATTCAGGGGTGTAGTATGCATTTTTTGTGGCAAAAATATTTTTGGGCATTTCAGTGGTCTAGGATGCGGGTTTGCCCCTTTCAGGCTGCAAATGTTTTTGGGACATTCAAGGCTCTCTGACACCATTTTTGGGCCACCAACATTTTCTGGACTTTAGGGGGTCTAGGATGCCTGTAAACCCCTTTTTTGGTTCTTCAACGTTTTCAACATTTTTGCAGGCCTAAAATGCATTTTAAGGCCTTTTTTGGGCTGCTAACATATTCTGAGCTTTCAGGGGTGTAGGATGCATTTTTCGTGGCAAAAATATTTTTGGGAATTTCAGTGGTCTAGGATGTGGGTTAATGCCCGTTTCACTCTGCAAATGTTTTTGGGGCATTCAGAGCTCTCTGACACAGATTTTGGCCCACCAACATTTTCTGGACTTTAGGGGGTCTAGGATGCCTGTAAACCCCTTCTTTGGGCCTCCAAGGTTTTCAACATTTTTGCAGGCATAAAATGCATTTTAAGGTCTTTTTTGGGCTGCTAACATATTCTGAGCTTCAGGGGTATAGGTTGCATTTTTCGTGCCAAAAATATTTTGGGAAATTGCAGTGGTCTAGGATGCGGGTTAATGCCCCTTTGAGGCTGCAAATGTTTTTGGGACATTCAGAGCTCTCTGACACAGATTTTGGCCCACCAACATTTTCTGGACTTTAGGGGGTCTAGGATGCCTGTAAACCCCTTTTTTGGTCCTTCAAAGTTTTCAACATTTTTGCAGGCCTAAAATGCATTTTAAGGCATTTTTGGGCTGCTAAAATATTCTGAGCTTCAGGGGTATAGGTTGCATTTTTCATGCCAAAAATATTTTGGGGAATTTCAGTGGTCTAGGATGCGGGTTAATGCCCCTTTGAGGCTGGAAATGTTTTTGGGACATTCAGGGCTCTCTTTCACCATTTTTGGGCCACCAACATTTTCTGGACTTTAGGGGGTCTAGGATGCCTGTAAACCCCTTTTTTGGTCCTTCAAAGTTTTCAACATTTTTGCAGGCCTAAAATGCATTTTAAGGCATTTTTGGGCTGCTAACATATTCTGAGCTTCAGGGGTATAGGTTGCATTTTTCATGCCAAAAATATTTTGGGGAATTTCAGTGGTCTAGGATGCGGGTTAATGCCCCTTTCAGGCTGCACATGTTTTGGGACATTCAGAGCTCTCTGACACAGATTTTGGCCCACCAACATTTTCTGGACTTTAGGGGTCTAGGATGCCTGTAAACCCCTTTTTTGGTCCTTCAAAGTTTTCAACATGTTTGCAGGCCTAAAATGCATTTTAAGGCATTTTTGGGCTGCTAACATTTTCAGAACTTTCAGGGGTGTAGTATGCATTTTTTGTGCTAAAAATATTTTTGGGAATTTCAGTGGTCTAGGATGCGGGTTAATGCCCGTTTCACTCTGCAAATGTTTTTGGAGCATTCAGGGCTCTCTGACACCATTTTTGGGCCACCAACATTTTCTGGACTTTAGGGGGTCTAGGATGCCTGTAAACCCCTTTTTTGGTTCTTCAAAGTTTTCAACATTTTTGCAGGCCTAAAATGCATTTTAAGGCCTTTTTTGGGCTGCTAACATATTCTGAGCTTCATGGGTGTAGGATGCATTTTTCGTGCCAAAAATATTTTTGGGAATTTCAGTGGTCTAGGATGCGGGTTAATGCCCCTTTGAGGCTGCAAATGTTTTTGGGACATTCAGAGCTCTCTGACACAGATTTTGGCCCACCAACATTTTCTGGACTTTAGGGGGTCTAGGATGCCTGTAAACCCCTTTTTTGGTCCTTCAAAGTTTTCAACATTTTTGCAGGCCTAAAATGCATTTTAAGGCATTTTTGGGCTGCTAACATTTTCAGAACTTTCAGGGGTGTAGTATGCATTTTTTGTGCCAAAAATATTTTTGTGAATTTCAGTGGTCTAGGATGCGGGTTAATGCCCCTTTGAGGCTGCAAATGTTTTTGGAGCATTCAGGGCTCTCTGACACCATTTTTGGGCCACAACCATTTTCTGGACTTTAGGGGGTCTAGGATGCCTCTAAGCCCCTTTTTTCCACCTCCAAAGTTTTCTACATTTTTGCAGGCCTAAGATGCACTTTAAGGCCTTTTTTGGGCTGCTAACATATTCTGAGCTTCATGGGTGTAGTATTCATTTTTTGTGCCAAAAATATTTTTGGGAATGTCAGAGGTCTAGGATGCAGGTTAATGCCCGTTTCACTCTGCAAATGTTTTTGGGACATTCAGGGCTCTCTGACACCATTTTTGGGCCACCAACATTTTCTGGACTTTAGGGGGTCTAGGATGCCTGTAAACCCCTTTTTTGGTCCTTCAAAGTTTTCAACATTTTTGCAGGCCTAAAATGCATTTTAAGGCATTTTTGGGCTGCTAACATATTCTGAGCTTTCAGGGGTGTAGGATGCATTTTTCGTGGCAAAAATATTTTTGGGAATTTCAGTGGTCTAGGATGCGAGTTAATGCCCCTTTCAGGTTGACAATGTTTTTGGGACATTCAGAGCTCTCTGACACAGATTTTGGCCCACCAACATTTTCTGGACTTTAGGGGGTCTAGGATGCCTGTAAACCCCTTTTTTGGTCCTTCAAAGTTTTCAACATTTTTGCAGGCCTAAAATGCATATTAAGGCATTTTTGGGCTGCTGACATTTTCAGAACTTTCAGGGGTGTAGTATGCATTTTTTGTGGCAAAAATATTTTTGGGCATTTCAGTGGTCTAGGATGCGGGTTAATGCCCCTTTCAGGCTGCAAATGTTTTTGGGAATTTAGGGCTCTCTGACACTATTTTTGAGCGACAATCATTTTCTGGACTTTTCGGGGGTCTAGGATGCCTGTAACCCCTTTTTTGGGCCTCCAAAGTTTTCAACATTTTTGCATGCCCAAAATGCATTTTAAGGCCTTTTTTGGGCTGCTAACATATTCTGAGCTTCAGGGGTATAGGTTGCATTTTTCATGCCAAAAATATTTTGGGAAATTTCAGTGGTCTAGGATGCGGCTTAATGCCCCTTTCAGGCTGCAAATGTTTTTGGGACATTCAGAGCTCTCTGACACCGATTTTGGCCCACCAACATTTTCTGGAGTTTAGGGGGTCTAGGATGCCCCTAAACCCTTTTTTTCCACCCCCAAAGTTTTCTACATTTTTTCAGGCCTAAGATGCACTTTAAGGCATTTTTGGGCTGCTAACATTTTCAGAACTTTCAGGAGTGTATGATGCATTTTTCGTGGCAAAAATATTTTTGGGAATTTCAGTGGTCTAGGATGCGAGTTAATGCCCCTTTCAGGCTGACAATGTTTTTGGGACATTCAGAGCTCTCTGACACAGATTTTGGCCCACCAACATTTTCTGGACTTTAGGGGGTCTAGGATGCCTGTAAACCCCTTTTTTGGTCCTTCAAAGTTGTCAACATTTTTGCAGGCCTAAAATGCATTTTAAGGCATTTTTGGGCTGCTAACATTTTCAGAACTTTCAGGGGTGTGGTATGCATATTTTGTGCCAAAAATATTTTTGGGAATTTCAGTGGTCTCGGATGCGTGTTAATGCCCGTTTCACTCTGAAAATGTTTTTGGGACATTCAGGGCTCTCTGACACCATTTTTGGGCCACCAACATTTTCTGGACTTTAGGGGGTCTAGGATGCCTGTAAACCCCTTTTTGGCCCTTCAAAGTTTTCAACATTTTTGCAGGCCTAAAATGCATTTTAAGGCCTTTTTTGGGCTGCTAACATATTCTGAGCTTCATGGGTGTAGGATGCATTTTTCGTGCCAAAAATATTTTTGGGAATTTCAGTGGTCTAGGATGCGGGTTAATGCCCCTTTGAGGCTGCAAATGTTTTTGGGACATTCAGAGCTCTCTGACACAGATTTTGGCCCACCAACATTTTCTGGACTTTAGGGGTCTAGGATGCCTGTAAACCCCTTTTTTGGTCCTTCAAAGTTTTCAACATGTTTGCAGGCCTACAATGCATTTTAAGGCATTTTTGGGCTGCTAACATTTTCAGAACTTTCAGGGGTGTAGTATGCATTTTTTGTGCCAAAAATATTTTTGGGAATGTCAGAGGTTTAGGATGCGGGTTAATGCCCGTTTCACTCTGCAAATGTTATTGGGACATTCAGGGCTCTCTGACACCATTTTTGGGCCACCAACATTTTCTGGACTTTAGGGGGTCTAGGATGCCTGCAAACCTCTTTTTTGGTCCTTCAACGTTTTCAACATTTTTGCAGGCCGTAAATGCATTTTAAGGCCTTTTTTGGGCTGCTAACATATTCTGAGCTTTCAGGGGTGTAGGATGCATTTTTCGTGGCAAAAATATTTTTGGGAATTTCAGTGGTCTAGGATGTGGGTTAATGCCCGTTTCACTCTGCAAATGTTTTTGGGGCATTCAGAGCTCTCTGACACAGATTTTGGCCCACCAACATTTTCTGGACTTTAGGGGGTCTAGGATGCCTGTAAACCCCTTCTTTGGGCCTCCAAAGTTTTCAACATTTTTGCAGGCATAAAATGCATTTTAAGGTCTTTTTTGGGCTGCTAACATATTCTGAGCTTCAGGGGTATAGGTTGCATTTTTCGTGCCAAAAATATTTTTTGGAGTTTCAGTGGTCTAGGATGCGGGTTAATGCCCCCTTCAGGTTGCAAATGTTTTGGGACATTCAGAGCTCTCTGACACAGATTTTGGCCCACCAACATTTTCTGGACTTTAGGGGTCTAGGATGCCTGTAAACCCCTTTTTTGGTCCTTCAAAGTTTTCAACATGTTTGCAGGCCTACAATGCATTTTAAGGCATTTTTGGGCTGCTAACATTTTCAGAACTTTCAGGGGTGTAGTATGCATTTTTTGTGCCAAAAATATTTTTGGGAATGTCAGAGGTTTAGGATGCGGGTTAATGCCCGTTTCACTCTGCAAATGTTATTGGGACATTCAGGGCTCTCTGACACCATTTTTGAGCCACCAACATTTTCTGGACTTTAGGGGGTCTAGGATGCCTGTAAACCCCTTTTTTGGTTCTTCAAAGTTTTCAACATTTTTGCAGGCCTAAAATGCATTTTAAGGGCTTTTTTGGGCTGCTAACATATTCTGAGCTTCATGGGTGTAGGATGCATTTTTCGTGCCAAAAATATTTTTGGGAATTTCAGTGGTCTAGGATGCGGGTTAATGCCCCTTTGAGGCTGCAAATGTTTTTGGGACATTCAGAGCTCTCTGACACCATTTTTGGGCCACCAACATTTTCTGGACTTTAGGGGGTCTAGGATGCCTGTAAACCTCTTTTTTGGTCCTTCAACGTTTTCAACATTTTTGCAGGCCTAAAATGCATTTTAAGGCCTTTTTTGGGCTGCTAACATATTCTGAGCTTTCAGGGGTGTAGGATGCATTTTTCGTGGCAAAAATATTTTTGGGAATTTCAGTGGTCTAGGATGTGGGTTAATGCCCGTTTCACTCTGCAAATGTTTTTGGGGCATTCAGAGCTCTCTGACACAGATTTTGGCCCACCAACATTTTCTGGACTTTAGGGGGTCTAGGATGCCTGTAAACCCCTTCTTTGGGCCTCCAAAGTTTTCAACATTTTTGCAGGCATAAAATGCATTTTAAGGACTTTTTTGGGCTGCTAACATATTCTGAGCTTCAGGGGTATAGGTTGCATTTTTCGTGCCAAAAATATTTTGGGAAATTGCAGTGGTCTAGGATGCGGGTTAATGCCCCTTTGAGGCTGCAAATGTTTTTGGGACATTCAGAGCTCTCTGACACAGATTTTGGCCCACCAACATTTTCTGGACTTTAGGGGGTCTAGGATGCCTGTAAACCCCTTTTTTGGTCCTTCAAAGTTTTCAACATTTTTGCAGGCCTAAAATGCATTTTAAGGCATTTTTGGGCTGCTAAAATATTCTGAGCTTCAGGGGTATAGGTTGCATTTTTCATGCCAAAAATATTTTGAGGAATTTCAGTGGTCTAGGATGCGGGTTAATGCCCCTTTGAGGCTGGAAATGTTTTTGGGACATTCAGGGCTCTCTTTCACCATTTTTGGGCCACCAACATTTTCTGGACTTTAGGGGGTCTAGGATGCCTGTAAACCCCTTTTTTGGTCCTTCAAAGTTTTCAACATTTTTGCAGGCCTAAAATGCATTTTAAGGCATTTTTGGGCTGCTAACATATTCTGAGCTTCAGGGGTATAGGTTGCATTTTTCATGCCAAAAATATTTTGGGGAATTTCAGTGGTCTAGGATGCGGGTTAATGCCCCTTTCAGGCTGCACATGTTTTGGGACATTCAGAGCTCTCTGACACAGATTTTGGCCCACCAA
The DNA here is from genome assembly GCF_040938575.1 of Ambystoma mexicanum. NCBI lineage: Eukaryota > Metazoa > Chordata > Amphibia > Caudata > Ambystomatidae > Ambystoma > Ambystoma mexicanum. Next base: position 730,230,953 of record NC_090939.1, on the reverse strand, counting down.
CATTTTCTGGACTTTAGGGGTCTAGGATGCCTGTAAACCCCTTTTTTGGTCCTTCAAAGTTTTCAACATGTTTGCAGGCCTAAAATGCATTTTAAGGCATTTTTGGGCTGCTAACATTTTCAGAACTTTCAGGGGTGTAGTATGCATTTTTTGTGCTAAAAATATTTTTGGGAATTTCAGTGGTCTAGGATGCGGGTTAATGCCCGTTTCACTCTGCAAATGTTTTTGGAGCATTCAGGGCTCTCTGACACCATTTTTGGGCCACCAACATTTTCTGGACTTTAGGGGGTCTAGGATGCCTGTAAACCCCTTTTTTGGTTCTTCAAAGTTTTCAACATTTTTGCAGGCCTAAAATGCATTTTAAGGCCTTTTTTGGGCTGCTAACATATTCTGAGCTTCATGGGTGTAGGATGCATTTTTCGTGCCAAAAATATTTTTGGGAATTTCAGTGGTCTAGGATGCGGGTTAATGCCCCTTTGAGGCTGCAAATGTTTTTGGGACATTCAGAGCTCTCTGACACAGATTTTGGCCCACCAACATTTTCTGGACTTTAGGGGGTCTAGGATGCCTGTAAACCCCTTTTTTGGTCCTTCAAAGTTTTCAACATTTTTTGCAGGCCTAAAATGCATTTTAAGGCATTTTTGGGCTGCTAACATTTTCAGAACTTTCAGGGGTGTAGTATGCATTTTTTGTGCCAAAAATATTTTTGTGAATTTCAGTGGTCTAGGATGCGGGTTAATGCCCCTTTGAGGCTGCAAATGTTTTTGGAGCATTCAGGGCTCTCTGACACCATTTTTGGGCCACAACCATTTTCTGGACTTTAGGGGGTCTAGGATGCCTGTAAACCCCTTTTTTGGTTCTTCAAAGTTTTCAACATTTTTGCAGGCCTAAAATGCATTTTAAGGCCTTTTTTGGGCTGCTAACATATTCTGAGCTTCATGGGTGCAGTATTCATTTTTTGTGCCAAAAATATTTTTGGGAATGTCAGAGGTCTAGGATGCAGGTTAATGCCCGTTTCACTCTGCAAATGTTTTTGGGACATTCAGGGCTCTCTGACACCATTTTTGGGCCACCAACATTTTCTGGACTTTAGGGGGTCTAGGATGCCTGTAAACCCCTTTTTTGGTCCTTCAAAGTTTTCAACATTTTTGCAGGCCTAAAATGCATTTTAAGGCATTTTTGGGCTGCTAACATTTTCAGAACTTTCAGGGGTGTAGTATGCATTTTTTGTGCCAAAAATATTTTTGGGAATTTCAGTGGTCTAGGATGCGAGTTAATGCCCCTTTCAGGTTGACAATGTTTTTGGGACATTCAGGGCTCTCTGACACCATTTTTGGGCCACCAACATTTTCTGGACTTTAGGGGGTCTAGGATGCCTGTAAACCTCTGTTTTGGTCCTTCAAAGTTTTCAACATTTTTGCAGGCCTAAAATGCATTTTAAGGCCTTTTTTGGGCTGCTAACATATTCTGAGCTTTCAGGGGTGTAGGATGCATTTTTCGTGGCAAAAATATTTTTGGGAATTTCAGTGGTCTAGGATGCGAGTTAATGCCCCTTTCAGGTTGACAATGTTTTTGGGACATTCAGAGCTCTCTGACACAGATTTTGGCCCACCAACATTTTCTGGACTTTAGGGGGTCTAGGATGCCTGTAAACCCCTTTTTTGGTCCTTCAAAGTTTTCAACATTTTTGCAGGCCTAAAATGCATATTAAGGCATTTTTGGGCTGCTGACATTTTCAGAACTTTCAGGGGTGTAGCATGCATTTTTTGTGGCAAAAATATTTTTGGGCATTTCAGTGGTCTAGGATGCGGGTTAATGCCCCTTTCAGGCTGCAAATGTTTTTGGGAATTTAGGGCTCTCTGACACTATTTTTGAGCGACAATCATTTTCTGGACTTTTCGGGGGTCTAGGATGCCTGTAACCCCTTTTTTGGGCCTCCAAAGTTTTCAACATTTTTGCACGCCCAAAATGCATTTTAAGGCCTTTTTTGGGCTGCTAACATATTCTGAGCTTCAGGGGTATAGGTTGCATTTTTCATGCCAAAAATATTTTGGGAAATTTCAGTGGTCTAGGATGCGGCTTAATGCCCCTTTCAGGCTGCAAATGTTTTTGGGACATTCAGAGCTCTCTGACACCGATTTTGGCCCACCAACATTTTCTGGAGTTTAGGGGGTCTAGGATGCCCCTAAACCCTTTTTTTCCACCCCCAAAGTTTTCTACATTTTTTCAGGCCTAAGATGCACTTTAAGGCATTTTTGGGCTGCTAACATTTTCAGAACTTTCAGGAGTGTATGATGCATTTTTCGTGGCAAAAATATTTTTGGGAATTTCAGTGGTCTAGGATGCGAGTTAATGCCCCTTTCAGGCTGACAATGTTTTTGGGACATTCAGAGCTCTCTGACACAGATTTTGGCCCACCAACATTTTCTGGACTTTAGGGGGTCTAGGATGCCTGTAAACCCCTTTTTTGGTCCTTCAAAGTTGTCAACATTTTTGCAGGCCTAAAATGCATTTTAAGGCATTTTTGGGCTGCTAACATTTTCAGAACTTTCAGGGGTGTGGTATGCATTTTTTGTGCCAAAAATATTTTTGGGAATTTCAGTGGTCTCGGATGCGTGTTAATGCCCGTTTCACTCTGAAAATGTTTTTGGGACATTCAGGGCTCTCTGACACCATTTTTGGGCCACCAACATTTTCTGGACTTTAGGGGGTCTAGGATGCCTGTAAACCCCTTTTTGGCCCTTCAAAGTTTTCAACATTTTTGCAGGCCTAAAATGCATTTTAAGGCCTTTTTTGGGCTGCTAACATATTCTGAGCTTCATGGGTGTAGGATGCATTTTTCGTGCCAAAAATATTTTTGGGAATTTCAGTGGTCTAGGATGCGGGTTAATGCCCCTTTGAGGCTGCAAATGTTTTTGGGACATTCAGAGCTCTCTGACACAGATTTTGGCCCACCAACATTTTCTGGACTTTAGGGGTCTAGGATGCCTGTAAACCCCTTTTTTGGTCCTTCAAAGTTTTCAACATGTTTGCAGGCCTACAATGCATTTTAAGGCATTTTTGGGCTGCTAACATTTTCAGAACTTTCAGGGGTGTAGTATGCATTTTTTGTGCCAAAAATATTTTTGGGAATGTCAGAGGTTTAGGATGCGGGTTAATGCCCGTTTCACTCTGCAAATGTTATTGGGACATTCAGGGCTCTCTGACACCATTTTTGGGCCACCAACATTTTCTGGACTTTAGGGGGTCTAGGATGCCTGCAAACCTCTTTTTTGGTCCTTCAACGTTTTCAACATTTTTGCAGGCCTAAAATGCATTTTAAGGCCTTTTTTGGGCTGCTAACATATTCTGAGCTTTCAGGGGTGTAGGATGCATTTTTCGTGGCAAAAATATTTTTGGGAATTTCAGTGGTCTAGGATGTGGGTTAATGCCCGTTTCACTCTGCAAATGTTTTTGGGGCATTCAGAGCTCTCTGACACAGATTTTGGCCCACCAACATTTTCTGGACTTTAGGGGGTCTAGGATGCCTGTAAACCCCTTCTTTGGGCCTCCAAAGTTTTCAACATTTTTGCAGGCATAAAATGCATTTTAAGGTCTTTTTTGGGCTGCTAACATATTCTGAGCTTCAGGGGTATAGGTTGCATTTTTCGTGCCAAAAATATTTTTTGGAGTTTCAGTGGTCTAGGATGCGGGTTAATGCCCCCTTCAGGTTGCAAATGTTTTGGGACATTCAGAGCTCTCTGACACAGATTTTGGCCCACCAACATTTTCTGGACTTTAGGGGTCTAGGATGCCTGTAAACCCCTTTTTTGGTCCTTCAAAGTTTTCAACATGTTTGCAGGCCTACAATGCATTTTAAGGCATTTTTGGGCTGCTAACATTTTCAGAACTTTCAGGGGTGTAGTATGCATTTTTTGTGCCAAAAATATTTTTGGGAATGTCAGAGGTTTAGGATGCGGGTTAATGCCCGTTTCACTCTGCAAATGTTATTGGGACATTCAGGGCTCTCTGACACCATTTTTGAGCCACCAACATTTTCTGGACTTTAGGGGGTCTAGGATGCCTGTAAACCCCTTTTTTGGTTCTTCAAAGTTTTCAACATTTTTGCAGGCCTGAAATGCATTTTAAGGGCTTTTTTGGGCTGCTAACATATTCTGAGCTTCATGGGTGTAGGATGCATTTTTCGTGCCAAAATATTTTTGGGAATTTCAGTGGTCTAGGATGCGGGTTAATGCCCCTTTGAGGCTGCAAATGTTTTTGGGACATTCAGAGCTCTCTGACACAGATTTTGGCCCACCAACATTTTCTGGACTTTAGGGGGTCTAGGATGCCTGTAAACCCCTTTTTTGGTCCTTCAAAGTTTTCAACATTTTTGCAGGCCTAAAATGCATTTTAAGGCATTTTTGGGCTGCTAACATTTTCAGAACTTTCAGGGGTGTAGTATGCATTTTTTGTGCCAAAAATATTTTTGGGAATTTCAGTGGTCTAGGATGCGGGTTAATGCCCCTTTGAGGCTGCAAATGTTTTTGGAGCATTCAGGGCTCTCTGACACCATTTTTGGGCCACAACCATTTTCTGGACTTTAGGGGGTCTAGGATGCCTCTAAGCCCCTTTTTCCACCTCCAAAGTTTTCTACATTTTTGCAGGCCTAAGATGCACTTTAAGGCCTTTTTTGGGCTGCTAACATATTCTGAGCTTCATGGGTGTAGTATTCATTTTTTGTGCCAAAAATATTTTTGGGAATGTCAAAGGTCTAGGATGCAGGTTAATGCCCGTTTCACTCTGCAAATGTTTTTGGGACATTCAGGGCTCTCTGACACCATTTTCGGGCCACCAACATTTTCTGGACTTTAGGGGGTCTAGGATGCCTGTAAACCTCTTTTTTGGTCCTTCAAAGTTTTCAACATTTTTGCAGGCCTAAAATGCATTTTAAGGCCTTTTTTGGGCTGCTAACATATTCTGAGCTTCAGGGGTATAGGTTGCATTTTTCATGCCAAAAATATTTTTGGGAATTTCAGTGGTCTAGGATGCGGGTTAATGCCCCTTTGAGGCTGCAAATGTTTTTGGGACATTCAGAGCTCTCTGACACAGATTTTGGCCCACCAACATTTTCTGGACTTTAGGGGGTCTAGGATGCCTGTAAACCCCTTTTTTGGTCCTTCAAAGTTTTCAACATTTTTGCAGGCCTAAAATGCATTTTAAGGCATTTTTGGGCTGCTAACATTTTCAGAACTTTCAGGGGTGTAGTATGCATTTTTTGTGCCAAAAATATTTTTGGGAATTTCAGTGGTCTAGGATGCGGGTTAATGCCCCTTTGAGGCTGCAAATGTTTTTGGAGCATTCAGGGCTCTCTGACACCATTTTTGGGCCACAACCATTTTCTGGACTTTAGGGGGTCTAGGATGCCTCTAAGCCCCTTTTTCCACCTCCAAAGTTTTCTACATTTTTGCAGGCCTAAGATGCACTTTAAGGCCTTTTTTGGGCTGCTAACATATTCTGAGCTTCATGGGTGTAGTATTCATTTTTTGTGCCAAAAATATTTTTGGGAATGTCAGAGGTCTAGGATGCAGGTTAATGCCCGTTTCACTCTGCAAATGTTTTTGGGACATTCAGGGCTCTCTGACACCATTTTTGGGCCACCAACATTTTCTGGACTTTAGGGGGTCTAGGATGCCTGTAAACCCCTTTTTTGGTCCTTCAAAGTTTTCAACATTTTTGCAGGCCTAAAATGCATTTTAAGGCATTTTTGGGCTGCTAACATATTCTGAGCTTTCAGGGGTGTAGGATGCATTTTTCGTGGCAAAAATATTTTTGGGAATTTCAGTGGTCTAGGATGCGAGTTAATGCCCCTTTCAGGTTGACAATGTTTTTGGGACATTCAGAGCTCTCCGACACAGATTTTGGCCCACCAACATTTTCTGGACTTTAGGGGGTCTAGGATGCCTGTAAACCCCTTTTTTGGTCCTTCAAAGTTTTCAACATTTTTGCAGGCCTAAAATGCATATTAAGGCATTTTTGGGCTGCTGACATTTTCAGAACTTTCAGGGGTGTAGTATGCATTTTTTGTGGCAAAAATATTTTTGGGCATTTCAGTGGTCTAGGATGCGGGTTAATGCCCCTTTCAGGCTGCAAATGTTTTTGGGAATTTAGGGCTCTCTGACACTATTTTTGAGCGACAATCATTTTCTGGACTTTTCGGGGGTCTAGGATGCCTGTAACCCCTTTTTTGGGCCTCCAAAGTTTTCAACATTTTTGCACGCCCAAAATGCATTTTAAGGCCTTTTTTGGGCTGCTAACATATTCTGAGCTTCAGGGGTATAGGTTGCATTTTTCATGCCAAAAATATTTTGGGAAATTTCAGTGGTCTAGGATGCGGCTTAATGCCCCTTTCAGGCTGCAAATGTTTTTGGGACATTCAGAGCTCTCTGACACCGATTTTGGCCCACCAACATTTTCTGGAGTTTAGGGGGTCTAGGATGCCCCTAAACCCTTTTTTTCCACCTCCAAAGTTTTCTACATTTTTTCAGGCCTAAGATGCACTTTAAGGCATTTTTGGGCTGCTAACATTTTCAGAACTTTCAGGAGTGTATGATGCATTTTTCGTGGCAAAAATATTTTTGGGAATTTCAGTGGTCTAGGATGCGAGTTAATGCCCCTTTCAGGCTGACAATGTTTTTGGGACATTCAGAGCTCTCTGACACAGATTTTGGCCCACCAACATTTTCTGGACTTTAGGGGGTCTAGGATGCCTGTAAACCCCTTTTTTGGTCCTTCAAAGTTGTCAACATTTTTGCAGGCCTAAAATGCATTTTAAGGCATTTTTGGGCTGCTAACATTTTCAGAACTTTCAGGGGTGTGGTATGCATTTTTTGTGCCAAAAATATTTTTGGGAATTTCAGTGGTCTCGGATGCGTGTTAATGCCCGTTTCACTCTGAAAATGTTTTTGGGACATTCAGGGCTCTCTGACACCATTTTTGGGCCACCAACATTTTCTGGACTTTAGGGGGTCTAGGATGCCTGTAAACCCCTTTTTGGCCCTTCAAAGTTTTCAACATTTTTGCAGGCCTAAAATGCATTTTAAGGCCTTTTTTGGGCTGCTAACATATTCTGAGCTTCATGGGTGTAGGATGCATTTTTCGTGCCAAAAATATTTTTGGGAATTTCAGTGGTCTAGGATGCGGGTTAATGCCCCTTTGAGGCTGCAAATGTTTTTGGGACATTCAGAGCTCTCTGACACAGATTTTGGCCCACCAACATTTTCTGGACTTTAGGGGTCTAGGATGCCTGTAAACCCCTTTTTTGGTCCTTCAAAGTTTTCAACATGTTTGCAGGCCTACAATGCATTTTAAGGCATTTTTGGGCTGCTAACATTTTCAGAACTTTCAGGGGTGTAGTATGCATTTTTTGTGCCAAAAATATTTTTGGGAATGTCAGAGGTTTAGGATGCGGGTTAATGCCCGTTTCACTCTGCAAATGTTATTGGGACATTCAGGGCTCTCTGACACCATTTTTGGGCCAACAACATTTTCTGGACTTTAGGGGGTCTAGGATGCCTGCAAACCTCTTTTTTGGTCCTTCAACGTTTTCAACATTTTTGCAGGCCTAAAATGCATTTTAAGGCCTTTTTTGGGCTGCTAACATATTCTGAGCTTTCAGGGGTGTAGGATGCATTTTTCGTGGCAAAAATATTTTTGGGAATTTCAGTGGTCTAGGATGTGGGTTAATGCCCGTTTCACTCTGCAAATGTTTTTGGGGCATTCAGAGCTCTCTGACACAGATTTTGGCCCACCAACATTTTCTGGACTTTAGGGGGTCTAGGATGCCTGTAAACCCCTTCTTTGGGCCTCCAAAGTTTTCAACATTTTTGCAGGCATAAAATGCATTTTAAGGTCTTTTTTGGGCTGCTAACATATTCTGAGCTTCAGGGGTATAGGTTGCATTTTTCGTGCCAAAAATATTTTTTGGAGTTTCAGTGGTCTAGGATGCGGGTTAATGCCCCCTTCAGGTTGCAAATGTTTTGGGACATTCAGAGCTCTCTGACACAGATTTTGGCCCACCAACATTTTCTGGACTTTAGGGGTCTAGGATGCCTGTAAACCCCTTTTTTGGTCCTTCAAAGTTTTCAACATGTTTGCAGGCCTACAATGCATTTTAAGGCATTTTTGGGCTGCTAACATTTTCAGAACTTTCAGGGGTGTAGTATGCATTTTTTGTGCCAAAAATATTTTTGGGAATGTCAGAGGTTTAGGATGCGGGTTAATGCCCGTTTCACTCTGCAAATGTTATTGGGACATTCAGGGCTCTCTGACACCATTTTTGAGCCACCAACATTTTCTGGACTTTAGGGGGTCTAGGATGCCTGTAAACCCCTTTTTTGGTTCTTCAAAGTTTTCAACATTTTTGCAGGCCTAAAATGCATTTTAAGGGCTTTTTTGGGCTGCTAACATATTCTGAGCTTCATGGGTGTAGGATGCATTTTTCGTGCCAAAAATATTTTTGGGAATTTCAGTGGTCTAGGATGCGGGTTAATGCCCCTTTGAGGCTGCAAATGTTTTTGGGACATTCAGAGCTCTCTGACACAGATTTTGGCCCACCAACATTTTCTGGACTTTAGGGGGTCTAGGATGCCTGTAAACCCCTTTTTTGGTCCTTCAAAGTTTTCAACATTTTTGCAGGCCTAAAATGCATTTTAAGGCATTTTTGGGCTGCTAACATTTTCAGAACTTTCAGGGGTGTAGTATGCATTTTTTGTGCCAAAAATATTTTTGGGAATTTCAGTGGTCTAGGATGCGGGTTAATGCCCCTTTGAGGCTGCAAATGTTTTTGGAGCATTCAGGGCTCTCTGACACCATTTTTGGGCCACAACCATTTTCTGGACTTTAGGGGGTCTAGGATGCCTCTAAGCCCCTTTTTCCACCTCCAAAGTTTTCTACATTTTTGCAGGCCTAAGATGCACTTTAAGGCCTTTTTTGGGCTGCTAACATATTCTGAGCTTCATGGGTGTAGTATTCATTTTTTGTGCCAAAAATATTTTTGGGAATGTCAAAGGTCTAGGATGCAGGTTAATGCCCGTTTCACTCTGCAAATGTTTTTGGGACATTCAGGGCTCTCTGACACCATTTTCGGGCCACCAACATTTTCTGGACTTTAGGGGGTCTAGGATGCCTGTAAACCTCTTTTTTGGTCCTTCAAAGTTTTCAACATTTTTGCAGGCCTAAAATGCATTTTAAGGCCTTTTTTGGGCTGCTAACATATTCTGAGCTTCAGGGGTATAGGTTGCATTTTTCATGCCAAAAATATTTTCGGAAATTTCAGTGGTCTAGGATGCGGCTTAATGCCCCTTTCAGGCTGACAATGTTTTTGGGACATTCAGAGCTCTCTGACACAGATTTTGGCCCACCAACATTTTCTGGACTTTAGGGGGTCTAGGATGCCTGTAAACCCCTTTTTTGGTCCTTCAAAGTTTTCAACATTTTTGCAGGCCTAAAATGCATTTTAAGGCATTTTTGGGCTGCTAACATTTTCAGAACTTTCAGGGGTGTGGTATGCATTTTTTGTGCCAAAAATATTTTTGGGAATTTCAGTGGTCTCGGATGCGTGTTAATGCCCGTTTCACTCTGAAAATGTTTTTGGGACATTCAGGGCTCTCTGACACCATTTTTGGGCCACCAACATTTTCTGGACTTTAGGGGGTCTAGGATGCCTGTAAACCCCTTTTTGGCCCTTCAAAGTTTTCAACATTTTTGCAGGCCTAAAATGCATTTTAAGGCCTTTTTTGGGCTGCTAACATATTCTGAGCTTCATGGGTGTAGGATGCATTTTTCGTGCCAAAAATATTTTTGGGAATTTCAGTGGTCTAGGATGCGGGTTAATGCCCCTTTGAGGCTGCAAATGTTTTTGGGACATTCAGGGCTCTCTGACACCATTTTTGGGCCACCAACATTTTCTGGACTTTAGGGGGTCTAGGGTGCCTGTAAACCTCTTTTTTGGTCCTTCAAAGTTTTCAACATTTTTGCAGGCCTAAAATGCATTTTAAGGCCTTTTTTGGGCTGCTAACATATTCTGAGCTTTCAGGGGTGTAGGATGCATTTTTCGTGGCAAAAATATTTTTGGGAATTTCAGTGGTCTAGGATGCGAGTTAATGCCCCTTTCAGGCTGACAATGTTTTTGGGACATCAGAGCTCTCTGACACAGATTTTGGCCCACCAACATTTTCTGGACTTTAGGGGGTCTAGGATGCATGTAAACCCCTTTTTTGGTCCTTCAAAGTTTTAAACATTTTTGCAGGCCTAAAATGCATTTTAAGGCATTTTTGGGCTGCTAACATTTTCAGAACTTTCAGGGGTGTAGTATGCATTTTTTGTGCCAAAAATATTTTTGGGAATTTCAGTGGTCTAGGATGCGTGTTAATGCCCGTTTCACTCTGCAAATGTTTTTGGGACATTCAGGGCTCTCTGACACCATTTCTGGGCCACAACCATTTTCTGGACTTTAGGGGGTCTAGGATGCCTCTAAACCCCTTTTTTCCACCTCCAAAGTTTTCTACATTTTTGCAGGCCTAAGATGCACTTTAAGGCCTTTTTTGGGCTGCTAACATATTCTGAGCTTCATGGGTGTAGTATTCATTTTTTGTGCCAAAAATATTTTTGGGAATGTCAGAGGTCTAGGATGCGGGTTAATGCCCGTTTCACTCTGCAAATGTTTTTGGGACATTCAGGGCTCTCTGACACCATTTTTGGGCCACCAACATTTTCTGGACTTTAGGGGGTCTAGGATGCCTGTAAACCCCTTTTTTGGGCCTCCAAAGTTTTCAACATTTTTGCAGGCTTAAAATGCATTTTAAAGCCTTTTTTGGGCTGCTAACATATTCTGAGCCTTAGGGGTGTAGGATGCATTTTTCGTGCCAAAATATTTTTGGGAATTTCAGTGGTCTAGGATGCGAGTTAATGCCCCTTTCAGGCTGACAATGTTTTTGGGACATTCAGAGCTCTCTGACACAGATTTTGGCCCACCAACATTTTCTGGACTTTAGGGGGTCTAGGATGCCTGTAAACCCCTTTTTTCGACCTCCAAAGTTTTCAACATTTGTGCAGGCCTAAGAAGCATTTTAAGTCCTTTTTTTGAGCTGCCAACATTTTCTGATCTTTCAGGGTTGTAGGATGAATTTTTTGTGCCAAAAATATTTTGGGGAATTTCAGTGGTCTAGGATGCGACTTAATGCCCCTTTCAGGCTGCAAATCTGTTTGGGACATTCAGAGCTCTCTGACACTGTTTTTGGGCCACCAACATTTTCTGGACTTTAGGGGGTCTAGGATGCCTGTAAACCCCTTTTTTCCACCTCCAAAGTTTTCTATATTTTTGCAGGCCTAAGATGCACTTTAAGGCATTTTTGGGCTGCTAACATTTTCAGAACTTTCAGGGGTGTAGTATGCATTTTTTGTGCCAAAAATATTTTTGGGAATTTCAGTGGTCTAGGATGTGGGTTAATGCCCGTTTCACTCTGCAAATGTTTTTGAGGCATTCAGAGCTCTCTGACACAGATTTTGGCCCACCAACATTTTCTGGACTTTAGGGGGTCTAGGATGTCTGTAAACCCCTTCTTTGGGCCTCCAAAGTTTTCAACATTTTTGCAGGCATAAAATGCATTTTAAGGTCTTTTTTGGGCTGCTAACATATTCTGAGCTTCAGGGGTATAGGTTGCATTTTTCGTGCCAAAAATATTTTTTGGAGTTTCAGTGGTCTAGGATGCGGGTTAATGCCCCCTTCAGGCTGCAAATGTTTTGGGACATTCAGAGCTCTCTGACACAGATTTTGGCCCACCAACATTTTCTGGACTTTAGGGGTCTAGGATGCCTGTAAACCCCTTTTTTGGTCCTTCAAAGTTTTCAACATGTTTGCAGGCCTACAATGCATTTTAAGGCATTTTTGGGCTGCTAACATTTTCAGAACTTTCAGGGGTGTAGTATGCATTTTTTGTGCCAAAAATATTTTTGGGAATGTCAGAGGTTTAGGATGCGGGTTAATGCCCGTTTCACTCTGCAAATGTTATTGGGACATTCAGGGCTCTCTGACACCATTTTTGGGCCACCAACATTTTCTGGACTTTAGGGGGTCTAGGATGCCTGTAAACCTCTTTTTTGGTCCTTCAACGTTTTCAACATTTTTGCAGGCCTAAAATGCATTTTAAGGCCTTTTTTGGGCTGCTAACATATTCTGAGCTTTCAGGGGTGTAGGATGCATTTTTCGTGGCAAAAATATTTTTGGGAATTTCAGTGGTCTAGGATGCGAGTTAATGCCCCTTTCAGGCTGACAATGTTTTTGGGACATTCAGAGCTCTCTGACACAGATTTTGGCCCACCAACATTTTCTGGACTTTAGGGGGTCTAGGATGCCTGTAAACCCCTTTTTTGGTCCTTCAAAGTTTTCAACATTTTTGCAGGCCTAAAATGCATTTTAAGGCATTTTTGGGCTGCTAACATTTTCAGAACATTCAGGGGTGTAGTATGCATTTTTTGTGGCAAAAATATTTTTGGGCATTTCAGTGGTCTAGGATGCGGGTTTGCCCCTTTCAGGCTGCAAATGTTTTTGGGACATTCAAGGCTCTCTGACACCATTTTTGGGCCACCAACATTTTCTGGACTTTAGGGGGTCTAGGATGCCTGTAAACCCCTTTTTTGGTTCTTCAAAGTTTTCAACATTTTTGCAGGCCTAAAATGCATTTTAAGGCCTTTTTTGGGCTGCTAACATATTCTGAGCTTCATGAGTGTAGGATGTATTTTTCGTGCCAAAAATATTTTTGGGAATTGCAGTGGTCTAGGATGCGGGTTAATGCCCCTTTGAGGCTGCAAATGTTTTTGGGACATTCAGAGCTCTCTGACACAGATTTTGGCCCACCAACATTTTCTGGACTTTAGGGGGTCTAGGATGCCTGTAAACCCCTTTTTTGGTCCTTCAAAGTTTTCAACATTTTTGCAGGCCTAAAATGCATTTTAAGGCATTTTTGGGCTGCTAACATTTTCAGAACTTTCAGGGGTGTAGTATGCATTTTTTGTGCCAAAAATATTTTTGTGAATTTCAGTGGTCTAGGATGCGGGTTAATGCCCCTTTGAGGCTGCAAATGTTTTTGGGACATTCAGGGCTCTCTTTCACCATTTTTGGGCCACCAACATTTTCTGGACTTTAGGGGGTCTAGGATGCCTGTAAACCCCTTTTTTGGTCCTTCAAAGTTTTCAACATTTTTGCAGGCCTAAAATGCATTTTAAGGCCTTAATTGGGCTGCTAACATATTCTGAGCTTCAGGGGTATAGGTTGCATTTTTCATGCCAAAAATATTTTGGGGAATTTCAGTGGTCTAGGATGCGGGTTAATGCCCCTTTCAGGCTGCAAATGTTTTTGGGACATTCAGGACTCTCTGACACCATTTTCGGGCCACCAACATTTTCTGGACTTTAGGGGGTCTAGGATGCCTGTAAACCCCTTTTTTGGGCCTCCAAAGTTTTCATCATTTTTGCAGGCATAAAATGCATTTTAAGGTCTTTTTTGGGCTGCTAACATATTCTGAGCTTCAGGGGTATAGGTTGCATTTTTCGTGCCAAAAATATTTTTGGGAGTTTGAGTGGTCTAGGGTGCGGGTTAATGCCCCTTTCAGGCTGCAAATGTTTTGGGACATTCAGAGCTCTCTGACACAGATTTTGGCCCACCAACATTTTCTGGACTTTAGGGGTCTAGGATGCCTGTAAACCCCTTTTTTGGTCCTTCAAAGTTTTCAAACATGTTTGCAGGCCTAAAATGCATTTTAAGGCATTTTTGGGCTGCTAACATTTTCAGAACTTTCAGGGGTGTAGTATGCATTTTTTGTGCCAAAAATATTTTTGTGAATTTCAGTGGTCTAGGATGCGGGTTAATGCCCCTTTGAGGCTGCAAATGTTTTTGGGACATTCAGGGCTCTCTTTCACCATTTTTGGGCCACCAACATTTTCTGGACTTTAGGGGGTCTAGGATGCCTGTAAACCCCTTTTTTGGTCCTTCAAAGTTTTCAACATTTTTGCAGGCCTAAAATGCATTTAAAGGCCTTAATTGGGCTGCTAACATATTCTGAGCTTCAGGGGTATAGGTTGCATTTTTCATGCCAAAAATATTTTGGGGAATTTCAGTGGTCTAGGATGCGGGTTAATGCCCCTTTCAGGCTGCAAATGTTTTTGGGACATTCAGGACTCTCTGACACCATTTTCGGGCCACCAACATTTTCTGGACTTTAGGGGGTCTAGGATGCCTGTAAACCCCTTTTTTGGGCCTCCAAAGTTTTCATCATTTTTGCAGGCATAAAATGCATTTTAAGGTCTTTTTTGGGCTGCTAACATATTCTGAGCTTCAGGGGTATAGGTTGCATTTTTCGTGCCAAAAATATTTTTTGGAGTTTGAGTGCTCTAGGGTGCGGGTTAATGCCCCTTTCAGGCTGCAAATGTTTGGGACATTCAGAGCTCTCTGACACAGATTTTGCCCCACCAACATTTTCTGGACTTTAGGGGTCTAGGATGCCTGTAAACCCCTTTTTTGGTCCTTCAAAGTTTTCAAACATGTTTGCAGGCCTAAAATGCATTTTAAGGCATTTTTGGGCTGCTAACATTTTCAGAACTTTCAGGGGTGTAGTATGCATTTTTTGTGCCAAAAATATTTTTGGGAATTTCAGTGGTCTAGGATGCGGGTTAATGCCCGTTTCACTCTGCAAATGTTTTTGGAGCATTCAGGGCTCTCTGACACCATTTTTGGGCCACCAACATTTTCTGGACTTTAGGGGGTCTAGGATGCCTGTAAACCCCTTTTTTGGTTCTTCAAAGTTTTCAACATTTTTGCAGGCCTAAAATGCATTTTAAGGCCTTTTTTGGGCTGCTAACATATTCTGAGCTTCATGGGTGTAGGATGCATTTTTCGTGCCAAAAATATTTTTGGGAATTTCAGTGGTCTAGGATGCGGGTTAATGCCCCTTTGAGGCTGCAAATGTTTTTGGGACATTCAGAGCTCTCTGACACAGATTTTGGCCCACCAACATTTTCTGGACTTTAGGGGGTCTAGGATGCCTGTAAACCCCTTTTTTGGTCCTTCAAAGTTTTCAACATTTTTGCAGGCTTAAAATGCATTTTAAGGCATTTTTGGGCTGCTAACATTTTCAGAACTTTCAGGGGTGTAGTATGCATTTTTTGTGCCAAAAATATTTTTGTGAATTTCAGTGGTCTAGGATGCGGGTTAATGCCCCTTTGAGGCTGCAAATGTTTTTGGAGCATTCAGGGCTCTCTGACACCATTTTTGGGCCACAACCATCTTCTGGACTTTAGGGGGTCTAGGATGCCTCTAAGCCCCTTTTTTCCACCTCCAAAGTTTTCTACATTTTTGCAGGCCTAAGATGCACTTTAAGGCCTTTTTTGGGCTGCTAACATATTCTGAGCTTCATGGGTGTAGTATTCATTTTTTGTGCCAAAAATATTTTTGGGAATGTCAGAGGTCTAGGATGCAGGTTAATGCCCGTTTCACTCTGCAAATGTTTTTGGGACATTCAGGGCTCTCTGACACCATTTTTGGGCCACCAACATTTTCTGGACTTTAGGGGGTCTAGGATGCCTGTAAACCCCTTTTTTGGTCCTTCAAAGTTTTCAACATTTTTGCAGGCCTAAAATGCATTTTAAGGCATTTTTGGGCTGCTAACATTTTCAGAACTTTCAGGGGTGTATTATGCATTTTTTGTGCCAAAAATATTTTTGGGAATTTCAGTGGTCTAGGATGCGGGTTAATGCCCCTTTGAGGCTGCAAATGTTTTTGGGACATTCAGGGCTCTCTGACACCATTTTTGGGCCACCAACATTTTCTGGACTTTAGGGGGTCTAGGATGCCTGTAAACCTCTTTTTTGGTCCTTTAAAGTTTTCAACATTTTTGCAGGCCTAAAATGCATTTTAAGGCCTTTTTTGGGCTGCTAACATATTCTGAGCTTCAGGGGTATAGGTTGCATTTTTCGTGGCAAAAATATTTTTTGGAGTTTCAGTGGTCTAGGATGCGGGTTAATGCCCCCTTCAGGCTGCAAATGTTTTGGGACATTCAGAGCTCTCTGACACAGATTTTGGCCCACCAACATTTTCTGGACTTTAGGGGTCTAGGATGCCTGTAAACCCCTTTTTTGGTCCTTCAAAGTTTTCAACATGTTTGCAGGCCTACAATGCATTTTAAGGCATTTTTGGGCTGCTAACATTTTCAGAACTTTCAGGGGTGTAGTATGCATTTTTTGTGCCAAAAATATTTTTGGGAATGTCAGTGGTCTAGGATGCGGGTTTGCCCCTTTCAGGCTGCAAATGTTTTTGGGACATTCAAGGCTCTCTGACACCATTTTTGGGCCACCAACATTTTCTGGACTTTAGGGGGTCTAGGATGCCTGTAAACCCCTTTTTTGGTTCTTCAAAGTTTTCAACATTTTTGCAGGCCTAAAATGCATTTTAAGGCCTTTTTTGGGCTGCTAACATATTCTGAGCTTCATGGGTGTAGGATGTATTTTTCGTGCCAAAAATATTTTTGGGAATTGCAGTGGTCTAGGATGCGGGTTAATGCCCCTTTGAGGCTGCAAATGTTTTTGGGACATTCAGAGCTCTCTGACACAGATTTTGGCCCACCAACATTTTCTGGACTTTAGGGGGTCTAGGATGCCTGTAAACCCCTTTTTTGGTCCTTCAAAGTTTTCAACATTTTTGCAGGCCTAAAATGCATTTTAAGGCATTTTTGGGCTGCTAACATTTTCAGAACTTTCAGGGGTGTAGTATGCATTTTTTGTGCCAAAAATATTTTTGTGAATTTCAGTGGTCTAGGATGCGGGTTAATGCCCCTTTGAGGCTGCAAATGTTTTTGGGACATTCAGGGCTCTCTTTCACCATTTTTGGGCCACCAACATTTTCTGGACTTTAGGGGGTCTAGGATGCCTGTAAACCCCTTTTTTGGTCCTTCAAAGTTTTCAACATTTTTGCAGGCCTAAAATGCATTTTAAGGCCTTAATTGGGCTGCTAACATATTCTGAGCTTCAGGGGTATAGGTTGCATTTTTCATGCCAAAAATATTTTGGGGAATTTCAGTGGTCTAGGATGCGGGTTAATGCCCCTTTCAGGCTGCAAATGTTTTTGGGACATTCAGGACTCTCTGACACCATTTTCGGGCCACCAACATTTTCTGGACTTTAGGGGGTCTAGGATGCCTGTAAACCCCTTTTTTGGGCCTCCAAAGTTTTCATCATTTTTGCAGGCATAAAATGCATTTTAAGGTCTTTTTTGGGCTGCTAACATATTCTGAGCTTCAGGGGTATAGGTTGCATTTTTCGTGCCAAATGTATTTTTGGGAGTTTGAGTGGTCTAGGGTGCGGGTTATTGCCCCTTTCAGGCTGCAAATGTTTTGGGACATTCAGAGCTCTCTGACACAGATTTTGGCCCACCAACATTTTCTGGACTTTAGGGGTCTAGGATGCCTGTAAACCCCTTTTTTGGTCCTTCAAAGTTTTCAACATGTTTGCAGGCCTACAATGCATTTTAAGGCATTTTTGGGCTGCTAACATTTTCAGAACTTTCAGGGGTGTAGTATGCATTTTTTGTGCCAAAAATATTTTTGGGAATGTCAGAGGTTTAGGATGCGGGTTAATGCCCGTTTCACTCTGCAAATGTTATTGGGACATTCAGGGCTCTCTGACACCATTTTTGGGCCACCAACATTTTCTGGACTTTAGGGGGTCTAGGATGCCTGTAAACCTCTTTTTTGGTCCTTCAACGTTTTCAACATTTTTGCAGGCCTAAAATGCATTTTAAGGCCTTTTTTGGGCTGCTAACATATTCTGAGCTTTCAGGGGTGTAGGATGCATTTTTCGTGGCAAAAATATTTTTGGGAATTTCAGTGGTCTAGGATGTGGGTTAATGCCCGTTTCACTCTGCAAATGTTTTTGGGGCATTCAGAGCTCTCTGACACAGATTTTGGCCCACCAACATTTTCTGGACTTTAGGGGGTCTAGGATGCCTGTAAACCCCTTCTTTGGGCCTCCAAAGTTTTCAACATTTTTGCAGGCATAAAATGCATTTTAAGGTCTTTTTTGGGCTGCTAACATATTCTGAGCTTCATGGGTGTAGGATGCATTTTTCGTGCCAAAAATATTTTTGGGAATTTCAGTGGTCTAGGATGCGGGTTAATGCCCCTTTGAGGCTGCAAATGTTTTTGGGACATTCAGAGCTCTCTGACACAGATTTTGGCCCACCAACATTTTCTGGACTTTAGGGGGTCTAGGATGCCTGTAAACCCCTTTTTTGGTCCTTCAAAGTTTTCAACATTTTTGCAGGCCTAAAATGCATTTTAAGGCATTTTTGGGCTGCTAACATTTTCAGAACTTTCAGGGGTGTAGTATGCATTTTTTGTGCCAAAAATATTTTTGGGAATTTCAGTGGTCTAGGATGCGGGTTAATGCCCCTTTGAGGCTGCAAATGTTTTTGGAGCATTCAGGGCTCTCTGACACCATTTTTGGGCCACAACCATTTTCTGGACTTTAGGGGGTCTAGGATGCCTCTAAGCCCCTTTTTCCACCTCCAAAGTTTTCTACATTTTTGCAGGCCTAAGATGCACTTTAAGGCCTTTTTTGGGCTGCTAACATATTCTGAGCTCCATGGGTGTAGTATTCATTTTTTGTGCCAAAAATATTTTTGGGAATGTCAAAGGTCTAGGATGCAGGTTAATGCCCGTTTCACTCTGCAAATGTTTTTGGGACATTCAGGGCTCTCTGACACCATTTTTGGGCCACCAACATTTTCTGGACTTTAGGGGGTCTAGGATGCCTGTAAACCCCTTTTTTGGTCCTTCAAAGTTTTCAACATTTTTGCAGGCCTAAAATGCATTTTAAGGCATTTTTGGGCTGCTAACATTTTCAGAACTTTCAGGGGTGTAGTATGCATTTTTTGTGCCAAAAATATTTTTGGGAATGTCAGAGGTTTAGGATGCGGGTTAATGCCCGTTTCACTCTGCAAATGTTATTGGGACATTCAGGGCTCTCTGACACCATTTTTGGGCCACCAACATTTTCTGGACTTTAGGGGGTCTAGGATGCCTGTAAACCTCTTTTTTGGTCCTTCAACGTTTTCAACATTTTTGCAGGCCTAAAATGCATTTTAAGGCCTTTTTTGGGCTGCTAACATATTCTGAGCTTTCAGGGGTGTAGGATGCATTTTTCGTGGCAAAAATATTTTTGGGAATTTCAGTGGTCTAGGATGTGGGTTAATGCCCGTTTCACTCTGCAAATGTTTTTGGGGCATTCAGAGCTCTCTGACACAGATTTTGGCCCACCAACATTTTCTGGACTTTAGGGGGTCTAGGATGCCTGTAAACCCCTTCTTTGGGCCTCCAAAGTTTTCAACATTTTTGCAGGCATAAAATGCATTTTAAGGTCTTTTTTGGGCTGCTAACATATTCTGAGCTTCATGGGTGTAGGATGCATTTTTCGTGCCAAAAATATTTTTGGGAATTTCAGTGGTCTAGGATGCGGGTTAATGCCCCTTTGAGGCTGCAAATGTTTTTGGAGCATTCAGGGCTCTCTGACACCATTTTTGGGCCACAACCATTTTCTGGACTTTAGGGGGTCTAGGATGCCTCTAAGCCCCTTTTTCCACCTCCAAAGTTTTCTACATTTTTGCAGACCTAAGATGCACTTTAAGGCCTTTTTTGGGCTGCTAACATATTCTGAGCTTCATGGGTGTAGTATTCATTTTTTGTGCCAAAAATATTTTTGG
Organism: Ambystoma mexicanum; assembly: GCF_040938575.1. Taxonomy (NCBI): domain Eukaryota; kingdom Metazoa; phylum Chordata; class Amphibia; order Caudata; family Ambystomatidae; genus Ambystoma; species Ambystoma mexicanum. Next base: position 730,211,167 of record NC_090939.1, on the reverse strand, counting down.
GAATGTCAAAGGTCTAGGATGCAGGTTAATGCCCGTTTCACTCTGCAAATGTTTTTGGGACATTCAGGGCTCTCTGACACCATTTTTGGGCCACCAACATTTTCTGGACTTTAGGGGGTCTAGGATGCCTGTAAACCCCTTTTTTGGTCCTTCAAAGTTTTCAACATTTTTGCAGGCCTAAAATGCATTTTAAGGCATTTTTGGGCTGCTAACATTTTCAGAACTTTCAGGGGTGTAGTATGCATTTTTTGTGCCAAAAATATTTTTGGGAATTTCAGTGGTCTAGGATGCGGGTTAATGCCCCTTTGAGGCTGCAAATGTTTTTGGGACATTCAGGGCTCTCTGACACCATTTTTGGGCCACCAACATTTTCTGGACTTTAGGGGGTCTAGGATGCCTGTAAACCTCTTTTTTGGTCCTTCAAAGTTTTCAACATTTTTGCAGGCCTAAAATGCATTTTAAGGCCTTTTTTGGGCTGCTAACATATTCTGAGCTTCAGGGGTATAGGTTGCATTTTTCATGCCAAAAATATTTTCGGAAATTTCAGTGGTCTAGGATGCGGCTTAATGCCCCTTTCAGGCTGCAAATGTTTTTGGGACATTCAGAGCTCTCTGACACTGATTTTGGCCCACCAACATTTTCTGGAGTTTAGGGGGTCTAGGATGCCCCTAAACCCTTTTTTTCCACCTCCAAAGTTTTCTACATTTTTTCAGGCCTAAGATGCACTTTAAGGCATTTTTGGGCTGCTAACATTTTCAGAACTTTCAGGGGTGTAGTATGCATTTTTTGTGCCAAAAATATTTTTGGGAATTTCAGTGGTCTAGGATGCGAGTTAATGCCCCTTTCAGGCTGACAATGTTTTTGGGACATTCAGAGCTCTCTGACACAGATTTTGGCCCACCAACATTTTCTGGACTTTAGGGGGTCTAGGATGCCTGTAAACCCCTTTTTTGGTCCTTCAAAGCTTTCAACATTTTTGCAGGCCTAAAATGCATTTTAAGGCATTTTTGGGCTGCTAACATTTTCAGAACTTTCAGGGGTGTGGTTGCATTTTTTGTGCCAAAAATATTTTTGGGAATTTCAGTGGTCTCGGATGCGTGTTAATGCCCGTTTCACTCTGAAAATGTTTTTGGGACATTCAGGGCTCTCTGCCACCATTTTTGGGCCACCAACATTTTCTGGACTTTAGGGGGTCTAGGATGCCTGTAAACCCCTTTTTGGCCCTTCAAAGTTTTCAACATTTTTGCAGGCCTAAAATGCATTTTAAGGCCTTTTTTGGGCTGCTAACATATTCTGAGCTTCATGGGTGTAGGATTTATTTTTCGTGCCAAAAATATTTTTGGGAATTTCAGTGGTCTAGGATGCGGGTTAATGCCCCTTTGATGCTGCAAATGTTTTTGGGACATTCAGGGCTCTCTGACACCATTTTTGGGCCACCAACATTTTCTGGACTTTAGGGGGTCTAGGGTGCCTGTAAACCTCTTTTTTGGTCCTTCAAAGTTTTCAACATTTTTGCAGGCCTAAAATGCATTTTAAGGCCTTTTTTGGGCTGCTAACATATTCTGAGCTTTCAGGGGTGTAGGATGCATTTTTCGTGGCAAAAATATTTTTGGGAATTTCAGTGGTCTAGGATGCGAGTTAATGCCCCTTTCAGGCTGACAATGTTTTTGGGACATTCAGAGCTCTCTGACACAGATTTTGGCCCACCAACATTTTCTGGACTTTAGGGGGTCTAGGATGCCTGTAAACCCCTTTTTTGGTCCTTCAAAGTTTTAAACATTTTTGCAGGCCTAAAATGCATTTTAAGGCATTTTTGGGCTGCTAACATTTTCAGAACTTTCAGGGGTGTAGTATGCATTTTTTGTGCCAAAAATATTTTTGGGAATTTCAGTGGTCTAGGATGCGTGTTAATGCCCGTTTCACTCTGCAAATGTTTTTGGGACATTCAGGGCTCTCTGACACCATTTCTGGGCCACAACCATTTTCTGGACTTTAGGGGGTCTAGGATGCCTCTAAACCCCTTTTTTCCACCTCCAAAGTTTTCTACATTTCTGCAGGCCTAAGATGCACTTTAAGGCCTTTTTTGGGCTGCTAACATATTCTGAGCTTCATGGGTGTAGTATTCATTTTTTGTGCCAAAAATATTTTTGGGAATGTCAGAGGTCTAGGATGCGGGTTAATGCCCGTTTCACTCTGCAAATGTTTTTGGGACATTCAGGGCTCTCTGACACCATTTTTGGGCCACCAACATTTTCTGGACTTTAGGGGGTCTAGGATGCCTGTAAACCCCTTTTTTGGGCCTCCAAAGTTTTCAACATTTTTGCAGGCTTAAAATGCATTTTAAAGCCTTTTTTGGGCTGCTAACATATTCTGAGCCTTAGGGGTGTAGGATGCATTTTTCGTGCCAAAATATTTTTGGGAATTTCAGTGGTCTAGGATGCGAGTTAATGGGCCTTTCAGGCTGACAATGTTTTTGGGACATTCAGAGCTCTCTGACACAGATTTTGGCCCACCAACATTTTCTGGACTTTAGGGGGTCTAGGATGCCTGTAAACCCCTTTTTTCGACCTCCAAAGTTTTCAACATTTGTGCAGGCCTAAGAAGCATTTTAAGTCCTTTTTTTGAGCTGCCAACATTTTCTGATCTTTCAGGGTTGTAGGATGAATTTTTTGTGCCAAAAATATTTTGGGGAATTTCAGTGGTCTAGGATGCGACTTAATGCCCCTTTCAGGCTGCAAATCTGTTTGGGACATTCAGAGCTCTCTGACACTGTTTTTGGGCCACCAACATTTTCTGGACTTTAGGGGGTCTAGGATGCCTGTAAACCCCTTTTTTCCACCTCCAAAGTTTTCTATATTTTTGCAGGCCTAAGATGCACTTTAAGGCATTTTTGGGCTGCTAACATTTTCAGAACTTTCAGGGGTGTAGTATGCATTTTTTGTGCCAAAAATATTTTTGGGAATTTCAGTGGTCTAGGATGTGGGTTAATGCCCGTTTCACTCTGCAAATGTTTTTGGGGCATTCAGAGCTCTCTGACACAGATTTTGGCCCACCAACATTTTCTGGACTTTAGGGGGTCTAGGATGCCTGTAAACCCCTTCTTTGGGCCTCCAAAGTTTTCAACATTTTTGCAGGCATAAAATGCATTTTAAGGTCTTTTTTGGGCTGCTAACATATTCTGAGCTTCAGGGGTATAGGTTGCATTTTTCGTGCCAAAAATATTTTTTGGAGTTTCAGTGGTCTAGGATGCGGGTTAATGCCCCCTTCAGGCTGCAAATGTTTTGGGACATTCAGAGCTCTCTGACACAGATTTTGGCCCACCAACATTTTCTGGACTTTAGGGGTCTAGGATGCCTGTAAACCCCTTTTTTGGTCCTTCAAAGTTTTCAACATGTTTGCAGGCCTACAATGCATTTTAAGGCATTTTTGGGCTGCTAACATTTTCAGAACTTTCAGGGGTGTAGTATGCATTTTTTGTGCCAAAAATATTTTTGGGAATGTCAGAGGTTTAGGATGCGGGTTAATGCCCGTTTCACTCTGCAAATGTTATTGGGACATTCAGGGCTCTCTGACACCATTTTTGGGCCACCAACATTTTCTGGACTTTAGGGGGTCTAGGATGCCTGTAAACCTCTTTTTTGGTCCTTCAACGTTTTCAACATTTTTGCAGGCCTAAAATGCATTTTAAGGCCTTTTTTGGGCTGCTAACATATTCTGAGCTTTCAGGGGTGTAGGATGCATTTTTCGTGGCAAAAATATTTTTGGGAATTTCAGTGGTCTAGGATGCGAGTTAATGCCCCTTTCAGGCTGACAATGTTTTTGGGACATTCAGAGCTCTCTGACACAGATTTTGGCCCACCAACATTTTCTGGACTTTAGGGGGTCTAGGATGCCTGTAAACCCCTTTTTTGGTCCTTCAAAGTTTTCAACATTTTTGCAGGCCTAAAATGCATTTTAAGGCATTTTTGGGCTGCTAACATTTTCAGAACATTCAGGGGTGTAGTATGCATTTTTTGTGGCAAAAATATTTTTGGGCATTTCAGTGGTCTAGGATGCGGGTTTGCCCCTTTCAGGCTGCAAATGTTTTTGGGACATTCAAGGCTCTCTGACACCATTTTTGGGCCACCAACATTTTCTGGACTTAAGGGGGTCTAGGATGCCTGTAAACCCCTTTTTTGGTTCTTCAAAGTTTTCAACATTTTTGCAGGCCTAAAATGCATTTTAAGGCCTTTTTTGGGCTGCTAACATATTCTGAGCTTCATGGGTGTAGGATGTATTTTTCGTGCCAAAAATATTTTTGGGAATTGCAGTGGTCTAGGATGCGGGTTAATGCCCCTTTGAGGCTGCAAATGTTTTTGGGACATTCAGAGCTCTCTGACACAGATTTTGGCCCACCAACATTTTCTGGACTTTAGGGGGTCTAGGATGCCTGTAAACCCCTTTTTTGGTCCTTCAAAGTTTTCAACATTTTTGCAGGCCTAAAATGCATTTTAAGGCATTTTTGGGCTGCTAACATTTTCAGAACTTTCAGGGGTGTAGTATGCATTTTTTGTGCCAAAAATATTTTTGTGAATTTCAGTGGTCTAGGATGCGGGTTAATGCCCCTTTGAGGCTGCAAATGTTTTTGGGACATTCAGGGCTCTCTTTCACCATTTTTGGGCCACCAACATTTTCTGGACTTTAGGGGGTCTAGGATGCCTGTAAACCCCTTTTTTGGTCCTTCAAAGTTTTCAACATTTTTGCAGGCCTAAAATGCATTTTAAGGCCTTAATTGGGCTGCTAACATATTCTGAGCTTCAGGGGTATAGGTTGCATTTTTCATGCCAAAAATATTTTGGGGAATTTCAGTGGTCTAGGATGCGGGTTAATGCCCCTTTCAGGCTGCAAATGTTTTTGGGACATTCAGGACTCTCTGACACCATTTTCGGGCCACCAACATTTTCTGGACTTTAGGGGGTCTAGGATGCCTGTAAACCCCTTTTTTGGGCCTCCAAAGTTTTCAACATTTTTGCAGGCATAAAATGCATTTTAAGGTCTTTTTTGGGCTGCTAACATATTCTGAGCTTCAGGGGTATAGGTTGCATTTTTCGTGCCAAAAATATTTTTTGGAGTTTGAGTGGTCTAGGGTGCGGGTTAATGCCCCTTTCAGGCTGCAAATGTTTTGGGACATTCAGAGCTCTCTGACACAGATTTGGCCCACCAACATTTTCTGGACTTTAGGGGTCTAGGATGCCTGTAAACCCCTTTTTTGGTCCTTCAAAGTTTTCAACATGTTTGCAGGCCCAAAATGCATTTTAAGGCATTTTTGGGCTGCTAACATTTTCAGAACTTTCAGGGGTGTAGTATGCATTTTTTGTGCCAAAAATATTTTTGGGAATGTCAGAGGTTTAGGATGCGGGTTAATGCCCGTTTCACTCTGCAAATGTTATTGGGACATTCAGGGCTCTCTGACACCATTTTTGGGCCACCAACATTTTCTGGACTTTAGGGGGTCTAGGATGCCTGTAAACCCCTTTTTTGGTTCTTCAAAGTTTTCAACATTTTTGCAGGCCTAAAATGCATTTTAAGGCCTTTTTTGGGCTGCTAACATATTCTGAGCTTCATGGGTGTAGGATGCATTTTTCGTGCCAAAAATATTTTTGGGAATTTCAGTGGTCTAGGATGCGGGTTAATGCCCCTTTGAGGCTGCAAATGTTTTTGGGACATTCAGAGCTCTCTGACACAGATTTTGGCCCACCAACATTTTCTGGACTTTAGGGGGTCTAGGATGCCTGTAAACCCCTTTTTTGGTCCTTCAAAGTTTTCAACATTTTTGCAGGCCTAAAATGCATTTTAAGGCATTTTTGGGCTGCTAACATTTTCAGAACTTTCAGGGGTGTAGTATGCATTTTTTGTGCCAAAAATATTTTTGGGAATTTCAGTGGTCTAGGATGCGGGTTAATGCCCCTTTGAAGCTGCAAATGTTTTTGGAGCATTCAGGGCTCTCTGACACCATTTTTGGGCCACAACCATTTTCTGGACTTTAGGGCGTCTAGGATGCCTCTAAGCCCCTTTTTCCACCTCCAAAGTTTTCTACATTTTTGCAGGCCTAAGATGCACTTTAAGGCCTTTTTTGGGCTGCTAACATATTCTGAGCTTCATGGGTGTAGTATTCATTTTTTGTGCCAAAAATATTTTTGGGAATGTCAGAGGTCTAGGATGCGGGTTAATGCCCGTTTCACTCTGCAAATGTTTTTGGGACATTCAGGGCTCTCTGACACCATTTTTGGGCCACCAACATTTTCTGGACTTTAGGGGGTCTAGGATGCCTGTAAACCTCTTTTTTGGTCCTTCAAAGTTTTCAACATTTTTGCAGGCCTAAAATGCATTTTAAGGCCTTTTTTGGGCTGCTAACATATTCTGAGCTTTCAGGGGTGTAGGATGCATTTTTCGTGGCAAAAATATTTTTGGGAATTTCAGTGGTCTAGGATGCGAGTTAATGCCCCTTTCAGGCTGACAATGTTTTTGGGACATTCAGAGCTCTCTGACACAGATTTTGGCCCACCAACATTTTCTGGACTTTAGGGGGTCTAGGATGCCTGTAAACCACTTTTTTGGTCCTTCAAAGTTTTAAACATTTTTGCAGGCCTAAAATGCATTTTAAGGCATTTTTGGGCTGCTAACATTTTCAGAACTTTCAGGGGTGTAGTATGCATTTTTTTGTGCCAAAAATATTTTTGGGAATTTCAGTGGTCTAGGATGCGTGTTAATGCCCGTTTCACTCTGCAAATGTTTTTGGGACATTCAGGGCTCTCTGACACAATTTTTGGGCCACCAACATTTTCTGGACTTTAGGGGGTTTAGGGGGTCTAGGATGCCTGTAAACTCCTTTTTTGGGCCTCCAAAGTTTTCAACATTTTTGCAGGCTTAAAATGCATTTTAAAGCCTTTTTTGGGCTGCTAACATATTCTGAGCCTTAGGGGTGTAGGATGCATTTTTCGTGCCAAAATATTTTTGGGAATTTCAGTGGTCTAGGATGCGAGTTAATGCCCCTTTCAGGCTGACAATGTTTTTGGGACATTCAGAGCTCTCTGACACAGATTTTGGCCCACCAACATTTTCTGGACTTTAGGGGGTCTAGGATGCCTGTAAACCCCTTTTTTCGACCTCCAAAGTTTTCAACATTTGTGCAGGCCTAAGAAGCATTTTAAGTCCTTTTTTTGAGCTGCCAACATTTTCTGATCTTTCAGGGTTGTAGGATGAATTTTTTGTGCCAAAAATATTTTGGGGAATTTCAGTGGTCTAGGATGCGACTTAATGCCCCTTTCAGGCTGCAAATCTGTTTGGGACATTCAGAGCTCTCTGACACTGTTTTTGGGCCACCAACATTTTCTGGACTTTAGGGGGTCTAGGATGCCTGTAAACCCCTTTTTTCCACCTCCAAAGTTTTCTATATTTTTGCAGGCCTAAGATGCACTTTAAGGCATTTTTGGGCTGCTAACATTTTCAGAACTTTCAGGGGTGTAGTATGCATTTTTTGTGCCAAAAATATTTTGGGAAATTTCAGTGGTCTAGGATGTGGGTTAATGCCCGTTTCACTCTGCAAATGTTTTTGGGACATTCAGAGCTCTCTGACACAGATTTTGGCCCACCAACATTTTCTGGACTTTAGGGGTCTAGGATGCCTGTAAACCCCTTTTTTGGTCCTTCAAAGTTTTCAACATGTTTGCAGGCCTAAAATGCATTTTAAGGCATTTTTGGGCTGCTAACATTTTCAGAACTTTCAGGGGTGTAGTATGCATTTTTTGTGCCAAAAATATTTTTGGGAATGTCAGAGGTTTAGGATGCGGGTTAATGCCCGTTTCACTCTGCAAATGTTATTGGGACATTCAGAGCTCTCTGACACAGATTTTGGCCCACCAACATTTTCTGGACTTTAGGGGGTCTAGGATGCCTGTAAACCCCTTCTTTGGGCCTCCAAAGTTTTCAACATTTTTGCAGGCATAAAATGCATTTTAAGGTCTTTTTTGGGCTGCTAACATATTCTGAGCTTCAGGGGTATAGGTTGCATTTTATCGTGCCAAAAATATTTTTTGGAGTTTCAGTGGTCTAGGATGCGGGTTAATGCCCCCTTCAGGCTGCAAATGTTTTGGGACATTCAGAGCTCTCTGACACAGATTTTGGCCCACCAACATTTTCTGGACTTTAGGGGTCTAGGATGCCTGTAAACCCCTTTTTTGGTCCTTCAAAGTTTTCAACATTTTTGCAGGCCTAAAATGCATTTTAAGGCATTTTTGGGCTGCTAACATTTTCAGAACATTCAGGGGTGTAGTATGCATTTTTTGTGGCAAAAATATTTTTGGGCATTTCAGTGGTCTAGGATGCGGGTTTGCCCCTTTCAGGCTGCAAATGTTTTTGGGACATTCAAGGCTCTCTGACACCATTTTTGGGCCACCAACATTTTCTGGACTTTAGGGGGTCTAGGATGCCTGTAAACCCCTTTTTTGGTTCTTCAAAGTTTTCAACATTTTTGCAGGCCTAAAATGCATTTTAAGGCCTTTTTTGGGCTGCTAACATATTCTGAGCTTCATGGGTGTAGGATGTATTTTTCGTGCCAAAAATATTTTTGGGAATTGCAGTGGTCTAGGATGCGGGTTAATGCCCCTTTGAGGCTGCAAATGTTTTTGGGACATTCAGAGCTCTCTGACACAGATTTTGGCCCACCAACATTTTCTGGACTTTAAGGGGTCTAGGATGCCTGTAAACCCCTTTTTTGGTCATTCAAAGTTTTCAACATTTTTGCAGGCCTAAAATGCATTTTAAGGCATTTTTGGGCTGCTAACATTTTCAGAACGTTCAGGGGTGTAGTATGCATTTTTTGTGCCAAAAATATTTTTGTGAATTTCAGTGGTCTAGGATGCGGGTTAATGCCCCTTTGAGGCTGCAAATGTTTTTGGGACATTCAGGGCTCTCTTTCACCATTTTTGGGCCACCAACATTTTCTGGACTTTAGGGGGTCTAGGATGCCTGTAAACCCCTTTTTTGGTCCTTCAAAGTTTTCAACATTTTTGCAGGCCTAAAATGCATTTTAAGGCCTTAATTGGGCTGCTAACATATTCTGAGCTTCAGGGGTATAGGTTGCATTTTTCATGCCAAAAATATTTTGGGGAATTTCAGTGGTCTAGGATGCGGGTTAATGCCCCTTTCAGGCTGCAAATGTTTTTGGGACATTCAGGACTCTCTGACACCATTTTCGGGCCACCAACATTTTCTGGACTTTAGGGGGTCTAGGATGCCTGTAAACCCCTTTTTTGGGCCTCCAAAGTTTTCAACATTTTTGCAGGCATAAAATGCATTTTAAGGTCTTTTTTGGGCTGCTAACATATTCTGAGCTTCAGGGGTATAGGTTGCATTTTTCGTGCCAAAAATATTTTTTGGAGTTTGAGTGGTCTAGGGTGCGGGTTAATGCCCCTTTCAGGCTGCAAATGTTTTGGGACATTCAGAGCTCTCTGACACAGATTTTGGCCCACCAACATTTTCTGGACTTTAGGGGTCTAGGATGCCTGTAAACCCCTTTTTTGGTCCTTCAAAGTTTTCAACATGTTTGCAGGCCTAAAATGCATTTTAAGGCATTTTTGGGCTGCTAACATTTTCAGAATTTCAGGGGTGTAGTATGCATTTTTTGTGCCAAAAATATTTTTGGGAATTTCAGTGGTCTAGGATGCGGGTTAATGCCCGTTTCACTCTGCAAATGTTTTTGGAGCATTCAGGGCTCTCTGACACCATTTTTGGGCCACCAACATTTTCTGGACTTTAGGGGGTCTAGGATGCCTGTAAACCCCTTTTTTGGTTCTTCAAAATTTTCAACATTTTTGCAGGCCTAAAATGCATTTTAAGGCCTTTTTTGGGCTGCTAACATATTCTGAGCTTCAGGGATGTAGGATGCATTTTTCGTGCCAAAAATATTTTTGGGAATTTCAGTGGTCTAGGATGCGGGTTAATGCCCCTTTGAGGCTGCAAATGTTTTTGGGACATTCAGAGCTCTCTGACACAGATTTTGGCCCACCAACATTTTCTGGACTTTAGGGGGTCTAGGATGCCTGTAAACCCCTTTTTTGGTCCTTCAAAGTTTTCAACATTTTTGCAGGCCTAAAATGCATTTTTGGGCTGCTAACATTTTCAGAACTTTCAGGGGTGTAGTATGCATTTTTTGTGCCAAAAATATTTTTGTGAATTTCAGTGGTCTAGGATGCGGGTTAATGCCCCTTTGAGGCTGCAAATGTTTTTGGAGCATTCAGGGCTCTGACACCATTTTTGGGCCACAACCATTTTCTGGACTTTAGGGGGTCTAGGATGCCTCTAAGCTCCTTTTTTCCACCTCCAAAGTTTTCTACATTTTTGCAGGCCTAAGATGCACTTTAAGGCCTTTTTTGGGCTGCTAACATATTCTGAGCTTCATGGGTGTAGTATTCATTTTTTGTGCCAAAAATATTTTTGGGAATGTCAGAGGTCTAGGATGCAGGTTAATGCCCGTTTCACTCTGCAAATGTTTTTGGGACATTCAGGGCTCTCTGACACCATTTTTGGGCCACCAACATTTTCTGGACTTTAGGGGGTCTAGGATGCCTGTAAACCCCTTTTTTGGTCCTTCAAAGTTTTCAACATTTTTGCAGGCCTAAAATGCATTTTAAGGCATGTTTGGGCTGCTAACATTTTCAGAACTTTCAGGGGTGTAGTATGCATTTTTTGTGCCAAAAATATTTTTGGGAATTTCAGTGGTCTAGGATGCGGGTTAATGCCCCTTTGAGGCTGCAAATGTTTTTGGGACATTCAGGGCTCTCTGACACCATTTTTGGGCCACCAACATTTTCTGGACTTTAGGGGGTCTAGGATGCCTGTAAACCTCTTTTTTGGTCCTTCAAAGTTTTCAACATTTTTGCAGGCCTAAAATGCATTTTAAGGCCTTTTTTGGGCTGCTAACATATTCTGAGCTTTCAGGGGTGTAGGATGCATTTTTCGTGGCAAAAATATTTTTGGGAATTTCAGTGGTCTAGGATGCGGGTTAATGCCCCTTTCAGGTTGACAATGTTTTTGGGACATTCAGAGCTCTCTGACACAGATTTTGGCCCACCAACATTTTCTGGACTTTAGGGGGTCTAGGATGCCTGTAAACCCCTTTTTTGGTCCTTCAAAGTTTTCAACATTTTTGCAGGCCTAAAATGCATATTAAGGCATTTTTGGGCTGCTAACATTTTCAGAACTTTCAGGGGTGTAGTATGCATTTTTTGTGGCAAAAATATTTTTGGGCATTTCAGTGGTCTAGGATGCGGGTTAATGCCCCTTTCAGGCTGCAAATGTTTTTGGGACATTCAGGGCTCTCTGACACCATTTTTGAGCGACAATCATTTTCTGGACTTTTCGGGGGTCTAGGATGCCTGTAACCCCTTTTTTGGGCCTCCAAAGTTTTCAACATTTTTGCACGCCCAAAATGCATTTTAAGGCCTTTTTTGGGCTGCTAACATATTCTGAGCTTCAGGGGTATAGGTTGCATTTTTCATGCCAAAAATATTTTGGGAAATTTCAGTGGTCTAGGATGCGGCTTAATGCCCCTTTCAGGCTGCAAATGTTTTTGGGACATTCAGAGCTCTCTGACACCGATTTTGGCCCACCAACATTTTCTGGAGTTTAGGGGGTCTAGGATGCCCCTAAACCCTTTTTTTCCACCTCCAAAGTTTTCTACATTTTTTCAGGCCTAAGATGCACTTTAAGGCATTTTTGGGCTGCTAACATTTTCAGAACTTTCAGGAGTGTATGATGCATTTTTCGTGGCAAAAATATTTTTGGGAATTTCAGTGGTCTAGGATGCGAGTTAATGCCCCTTTCAGGCTGACAATGTTTTTGGGACATTCAGAGCTCTCTGACACAGATTTTGGCCCACCAACATTTTCTGGACTTTAGGGGGTCTAGGATGCCTGTAAACCCCTTTTTTGGTCCTTCAAAGTTTTCAACATTTTTGCAGGCCTAAAATGCATTTTAAGGCCTTAATTGGGCTGCTAACATATTCTGAGCTTCAGGGGTATAGGTTGCATTTTTCATGCCAAAAATATTTTTGGGAATTTCAGTGGTCTCGGATGCGTGTTAATGCCCGTTTCACTCTGAACATGTTTTTGGGACATTCAGGGCTCTCTGACACCATTTTTGGGCCACCAACATTTTCTGGACTTTAGGGGGTCTAGGATGCCTGTAAACCCCTTTTTGGCCCTTCAAAGTTTTCAACATTTTTGCAGGCCTAAAATGCATTTTAAGGCCTTTTTTGGGCTGCTAACATATTCTGAGCTTCATGGGTGTAGGATGCATTTTTCGTGCCAAAAATATTTTTGGGAATTTCAGTGGTCTAGGATGCGGGTTAATGCCCCTTTGAGGCTGCAAATGTTTTTGGGACATTCAGGGCTCTCTGACACCATTTCTGGGCCACAACCATTTTCTGGACTTTAGGGGGTCTAGGATGCCTCTAAACCCCTTTTTTCCACCTCCAATGTTTTCTACATTTTTGCAGGCCTAAGATGCACTTTAAGGCCTTTTTTGGGCTGCTAACATATTCTGAGCTTCATGGGTGTAGTATTCATTTTTTGTGCCAAAAATATTTTTGGGAATGTCAGAGGTCTAGGATGCGGGTTAATGCCCGTTTCACTCTGCAAATGTTATTGGGACATTCAGGGCTCTCTGACACCATTTTTGGGCCACCAACATTTTCTGGACTTATGGGGTCTAGGATGCCTGTAAACCTCTTTTTTGGTCCTTCAAAGTTTTCAACATTTTTGCAGGCCTAAAATGCATTTTAAGGCCTTTTTTGGGCTGCTAACATATTCTGAGCTTTCAGGGGTGTAGGATGCATTTTTCGTGGCAAAAATATTTTTGGGAATTTCAGTGGTCTAGGATGCGAGTTAATGCCCCTTTCAGGCTGACAATGTTTTTGGGACATTCAGAGCTCTCTGACACAGATTTTGGCCCACCAACATTTTCTGGACTTTAGGGGGTCTAGGATGCCTGTAAACCCCTTTTTTGGTCCTTCAAAGTTTTCAACATTTTTGCAGGCCTAAAATGCATTTTAAGGCATTTTTGGGCTGCTAACATTTTCAGAACTTTCAGGGGTGTAGTATGCATTTTTTGTGCCAAAAATATTTTTGTGAATTTCAGTGGTCTAGGATGCGGGTTAATGCCCCTTTGAGGCTGCAAATGTTTTTGGGACATTCAGGGCTCTCTTTCACCATTTTTGGGCCACCAACATTTTCTGGACTTTAGGGGGTCTAGGATGCCTGTAAACCCCTTTTTTGGTCCTTCAAAGTTTTCAACATTTTTGCAGGCCTAAAATGCATTTTAAGGCCTTAATTGGGCTGCTAACATATTCTGAGCTTCAGGGGTATAGGTTGCATTTTTCATGCCAAAAATATTTTGGGGAATTTCAGTGGTCTAGGATGCGGGTTAATGCCCCTTTCAGGCTGCAAATGTTTTTGGGACATTCAGGACTCTCTGACACCATTTTCGGGCCACCAACATTTTCTGGACTTTAGGGGGTTTAGGATGCCTGTAAACCCCTTTTTTGGGCCTCCAAAGTTTTCAACATTTTTGCAGGCATAAAATGCATTTTAAGGTCTTTTTTGGGCTGCTAACATATTCTGAGCTTCAGGGGTATAGGTTGCATTTTTCGTGCCAAAAATATTTTTTGGAGTTTGAGTGGTCTAGGGTGCGGGTTAATGCCCCTTTCAGGCTGCAAATGTTTTGGGACATTCAGAGCTCTCTGACACCGATTTTGGCCCACCAACATTTTCTGGAGTTTAGGGGGTCTAGGATGCCCCTAAACCCTTTTTTTCCACCTCCAAAGTTTTCTACATTTTTTCAGGCCTAAGATGCACTTTAAGGCATTTTTGGGCTGCTAACATTTTCAGAACTTTCAGGAGTGTATGATGCATTTTTCGTGGCAAAAATATTTTTGGGAATTTCAGTGGTCTAGGATGCGAGTTAATGCCCCTTTCAGGCTGACAATGTTTTTGGGACATTCAGAGCTCTCTGACACAGATTTTGGCCCACCAACATTTTCTGGACTTTAGGGGGTCTAGGATGCCTGTAAACCCCTTTTTTGGTCCTTCAAAGTTTTCAACATTTTTGCAGGCCTAAAATGCATTTTAAGGCCTTAATTGGGCTGCTAACATATTCTGAGCTTCAGGGGTATAGGTTGCATTTTTCATGCCAAAAATATTTTTGGGAATTTCAGTGGTCTCGGATGCGTGTTAATGCCCGTTTCACTCTGAAAATGTTTTTGGGACATTCAGGGCTCTCTGACACCATTTTTGGGCCACCAACATTTTCTGGACTTTAGGGGGTCTAGGATGCCTGTAAACCCCTTTTTGGCCCTTCAAAGTTTTCAACATTTTTGCAGGCCTAAAATGCATTTTAAGGCCTTTTTTGGGCTGCTAACATATTCTGAGCTTCATGGGTGTAGGATGCATTTTTCGTGCCAAAAATATTTTTGTGAATTTCAGTGGTCTAGGATGCGGGTTAATGCCCCTTTGAGGCTGCAAATGTTTTTGGGACATTCAGGGCTCTCTTTCACCATTTTTGGGCCACCAACATTTTCTGGACTTTAGGGGGTCTAGGATGCCTGTAAACCCCTTTTTTGGTCCTTCAAAGTTTTCAACATTTTTGCAGGCCTAAAATGCATTTTAAGGCCTTAATTGGGCTGCTAACATATTCTGAGCTTCAGGGGTATAGGTTGCATTTTTCATGCCAAAAATATTTTGGGGAATTTCAGTGGTCTAGGATGCGGGTTAATGCCCCTTTCAGGCTGCAAATGTTTTTGGGACATTCAGGACTCTCTGACACCATTTTCGGGCCACCAACATTTTCTGGACTTTAGGGGGTCTAGGATGCCTGTAAACCCCTTTTTTGGGCCTCCAAAGTTTTCAACATTTTTGCAGGCATAAAATGCATTTTAAGGTCTTTTTTGGGCTGCTAACATATTCTGAGCTTCAGGGGTATAGGTTGCATTTTTCGTGCCAAAAATATTTTTGGGAATTTCAGTGGTCTAGGATGCGGGTTAATGCCCCTTTGAGGCTGCAAATGTTTTTGGGACATTCAGGGCTCTCTGACACCATTTCTGGGCCACAACCATTTTCTGGACTTTAGGGGGTCTAGGATGCCTCTAAACCCCTTTTTTCCACCTCCAATGTTTTCTACATTTTTGCAGGCCTAAGATGCACTTTAAGGCCTTTTTTGGGCTGCTAACATATTCTGAGCTTCATGGGTGTAGTATTCATTTTTTGTGCCAAAAATATTTTTGGGAATTTCAGTGGTCTAGGATGCGAGTTAATGCCCCTTTCAGGCTGACAATGTTTTTGGGACATTCAGAGCTCTCTGACACAGATTTTGGCCCACCAACATTTTCTGGACTTTAGGGGCTCTAGGATGCCTGTAAACCCCTTTTTTGGTCCTTCAAAGTTTTCAACATTTTTGCAGGCCTAAAATGCATTTTAAGGCATTTTTGGGCTGCTAACATTTTCAGAACTTTCAGGGGTGTAGTATGCATTTTTTGTGCCAAAAATATTTTTGTGAATTTCAGTGGTCTAGGATGCGGGTTAATGCCCCTTTGAGGCTGCAAATGTTTTTGGGACATTCAGGGCTCTCTTTCACCATTTTTGGGCCACCAACATTTTCTGGACTTTAGGGGGTCTAGGATGCCTGTAAACCCCTTTTTTGGTCCTTCAAAGTTTTCAACATTTTTGCAGGCCTAAAATGCATTTTAAGGCCTTAATTGGGCTGCTAACATATTCTGAGCTTCAGGGGTATAGGTTGCATTTTTCATGCCAAAAATATTTTGGGGAATTTCAGTGGTCTAGGATGCGGGTTAATGCCCCTTTCAGGCTGCAAATGTTTTTGGGACATTCAGGACTCTCTGACACCATTTTCGGGCCACCAACATTTTCTGGACTTTAGGGGGTCTAGGATGCCTGTAAACCCCTTTTTTGGGCCTCCAAAGTTTTCAACATTTTTGCAGGCATAAAATGCATTTTAAGGTCTTTTTTGGGCTGCTAACATATTCTGAGCTTCAGGGGTATAGGTTGCATTTTTCGTGCCAAAAATATTTTTTGGAGTTTGAGTGGTCTAGGGTGCGGGTTAATGCCCCTTTCAGGCTGCAAATGTTTTGGGACATTCAGAGCTCTCTGACACAGATTTTGGCCCACCAACATTTTCTGGACTTTAGGGGTCTAGGATGCCTGTAAACCCCTTTTTTGGTCCTTCAAAGTTTTCAACATGTTTGCAGGCCTAAAATGCATTTTAAGGCATTTTTGGGCTGCTAACATTTTCAGAACTTTCAGGGGTGTAGTATGCATTTTTTGTGCCAAAAATATTTTTGGGAATTTCAGTGGTCTAGGATGCGGGTTAATGCCCGTTTCACTCTGCAAATGTATTTGGAGCATTCAGGGCTCTCTGACACCATTTTTGGGCCACCAACATTTTCTGGACTTTAGGGGGTCTAGGATGCCTGTAAACCCCTTTTTTGGTTCTTCAAAGTTTTCAACATTTTTGCAGGCCTAAAATGCATTTTAAGGCCTTTTTTGGGCTGCTAACATATTCTGAGCTTCATGGGTGTAGGATGCATTTTTCGTGCCAAAAATATTTTTGGGAATTTCAGTGGTCTAGGATGCGGGTTAATGCCCCTTTTAGGCTGCAAATGTTTTTGGGACATTCAGAGCTCTCTGACACAGATTTTGGCCCACCAACATTTTCTGGACTTTAGGGGGTCTAGGATGCCTGTAAACCCCTTTTTTGGTCCTTCAAAGTTTTCAACATTTTTGCAGGCCTAAAATGCATTTTAAGGCATTTTTGGGCTGCTAACATTTTCAGAACTTTCAGGGGTGTAGTATGCATTTTTTGTGCCAAAAATATTTTTGTGAATTTCAGTGGTCTAGGATGCGGGTTAATGCCCCTTTGAGGCTGCAAATGTTTTTGGAGCATTCAGGGCTCTCTGACACCATTTTTGGGCCACAACCATTTTCTGGACTTTAGGGGGTCTAGGATGCCTCTAAGCCCCTTTTTTCCACCTCCAAAGTTTTCTACATTTTTGCAGGCCTAAGATGCACTTTAAGGCCTTTTTTGGGCTGCTAACATATTCTGAGCTTCATGGGTGTAGTATTCATTTTTTGTGCCAAAAATATTTTTGGGAATGTCAGAGGTCTAGGATGCAGGTTAATGCCCGTTTCACTCTGCAAATGTTTTTGGGACATTCAGGGCTCTCTGA
Organism: Ambystoma mexicanum; assembly: GCF_040938575.1. Taxonomy (NCBI): domain Eukaryota; kingdom Metazoa; phylum Chordata; class Amphibia; order Caudata; family Ambystomatidae; genus Ambystoma; species Ambystoma mexicanum. The sequence continues at coordinate 730,193,892 of NC_090939.1, read as the reverse complement.
CACCATTTTTGGGCCACCAACATTTTCTGGCCTTTAGGGGGTCTAGGATGCCTGTAAACCCCTTTTTTGGTCCTTCAAAGTTTTCAACATTTTTGCAGGCCTAAAATGCATTTTAAGGCATGTTTGGGCTGCTAACATTTTCAGAACTTTCAGGGGTGTAGTATGAATTTTTTGTGCCAAAAATATTTTTGGGAATTTCAGTGGTCTAGGATGCGGGTTAATGCCCCTTTGAGGCTGCAAATGTTTTTGGGACATTCAGGGCTCTCTGACACCATTTTTGGGCCACCAACATTTTCTGGACTTTAGGGGGTCTAGGATGCCTGTAAACCTCTTTTTTGGTCCTTCAAAGTTTTCAACATTTTTGCAGGCCTAAAATGCATTTTAAGGCCTTTTTTGGGCTGCTAACATATTCTGAGCTTTCAGGGGTGTAGGATGCATTTTTCGTGGCAAAAATATTTTTGGGAATTTCAGTGGTCTAGGATGCGAGTTAATGCCCCTTTCAGGTTGACAATGTTTTTGGGACATTCAGAGCTCTCTGACACAGATTTTGGCCCACCAACATTTTCTGGACTTTAGGGGGTCTAGGATGCCTGTAAACCCCTTTTTTGGTCCTTCAAAGTTTTCAACATTTTTGCAGGCCTAAAATGCATATTAAGGCATTTTTGGGCTGCTAACATTTCAGAACTTTCAGGGGTGTAGTATGCATTTTTTGTGGCAAAAATATTTTTGGGCATTTCAGTGGTCTAGGATGCGGGTTAATGCCCCTTTCAGGCTGCAAATGTTTTTGGGACATTCAGGGCTCTCTGACACCATTTTTGAGCGACAATCATTTTCTGGACTTTTCGGGGGTCTAGGATGCCTGTAACCCCTTTTTTGGGCCTCCAAAGTTTTCAACATTTTTGCACGCCCAAAATGCATTTTAAGGCCTTTTTTGGGCTGCTAACATATTCTGAGCTTCAGGGGTATAGGTTGCATTTTTCATGCCAAAAATATTTTGGGAAATTTCAGTGGTCTAGGATGCGGCTTAATGCCCCTTTCAGGCTGCAAATGTTTTTGGGACATTCAGAGCTCTCTGACACCGATTTTGGCCCACCAACATTTTCTGGAGTTTAGGGGGTCTAGGATGCCCCTAAACCCTTTTTTTCCACCTCCAAAGTTTTCTACATTTTTTCAGGCCTAAGATGCACTTTAAGGCATTTTTGGGCTGCTAACATTTTCAGAACTTTCAGGAGTGTATGATGCATTTTTCGTGGCAAAAATATTTTTGGGAATTTCAGTGGTCTAGGATGCGAGTTAATGCCCCTTTCAGGCTGACAATGTTTTTGGGACATTCAGAGCTCTCTGACACAGATTTTGGCCCACCAACATTTTCTGGACTTTAGGGGGTCTAGGATGCCTGTAAACCCCTTTTTTGGTCCTTCAAAGTTTTCAACATTTTTGCAGGCCTAAAATGCATTTTAAGGCATTTTTGGGCTGCTAACATTTTCAGAACTTTCAGGGGTGTGGTATGCATTTTTTGTGCCAAAAATATTTTTGGGAATTTCAGTGGTCTCGGATGCGTGTTAATGCCCGTTTCACTCTGAAAATGTTTTTGGGACATTCAGGGCTCTCTGACACCATTTTTGGGCCACCAACATTTTCTGGACTTTAGGGGGTCTAGGATGCCTGTAAACCCCTTTTTGGCCCTTCAAAGTTTTCAACATTTTTGCAGGCCTAAAATGCATTTTAAGGGCTTTTTTGGGCTGCTAACATATTCTGAGCTTCATGGGTGTAGGATGCATTTTTCGTGCCAAAAATATTTTTGGGAATTTCAGTGGTCTAGGATGCGGGTTAATGCCCCTTTGAGGCTGCAAATGTTTTTGGGACATTCAGGGCTCTCTGACACCATTTCTGGGCCACAACCATTTTCTGGACTTTAGGGGGTCTAGGATGCCTCTAAACCCCTTTTTTCCACCTCCAATGTTTTCTACATTTTTGCAGGCCTAAGATGCACTTTAAGGCCTTTTTTGGGCTGCTAACATATTCTGAGCTTCATGGGTGTAGCATTCATTTTTTGTGCCAAAAATATTTTTGGGAATGTCAGAGGTCTAGGATGCGGGTTAATGCCCGTTTCACTCTGCAAATGTTATTGGGACATTCAGGGCTCTCTGACACCATTTTTGGGCCACCAACATTTTCTGGACTTTAGGGGGTCTAGGATGCCTGTAAACCTCTTTTTTGGTCCTTCAAAGTTTTCAACATTTTTGCAGGCCTAAAATGCATTTTAAGGCCTTTTTTGGGCTGCTAACATATTCTGAGCTTTCAGGGGTGTAGGATGCATTTTTCGTGGCAAAAATATTTTTGGGAATTTCAGTGGTCTAGGATGCGAGTTAATGCCCCTTTCAGGCTGACAATGTTTTTGGGACATTCAGAGCTCTCTGACACAGATTTTGGCCCACCAACATTTTCTGGACTTTAGGGGGTCTAGGATGCCTGTAAACCCCTTTTTTGGTCCTTCAAAGTTTTCAACATTTTTGCAGGCCTAAAATGCATTTTAAGGCATTTTTGGGCTGCTAACATTTTCAGAACATTCAGGGGTGTAGTATGCATTTTTTGTGGCAAAAATATTTTTGGGCGGGTCTAGGATGCGGGTTTGCCCCTTTCAGGCTGCAAATGTTTTTGGGACATTCAAGGCTCTCTGACACCATTTTTGGGCCACCAACATTTTCTGGACTTTAGGGGGTCTAGGATGCCTGTAAACCCCTTTTTTGGTTCTTCAAAGTTTTCAACATTTTTGCAGGCCTAAAATGCATTTTAAGGCCTTTTTTGGGCTGCTAACATATTCTGAGCTTCATGGGTGTAGGATGTATTTTTCGTGCCAAAAATATTTTTGGGAATTGCAGTGGTCTAGGATGCGGGTTAATGCCCGTTTCACTCTGCAAATGTTTTTGGGACATTCAAGGCTCTCTGACACCATTTTTGGGCCACCAACATTTTCTGGACTTTAGGGGGTCTAGGATGCCTGTAAACCCCTTTTTGGCCCTTCAAAGTTTTCAACATTTTTGCAGGCCTAAAATGCATTTTAAGGGCTTTTTTGGGCTGCTAACATATTCTGAGCTTCATGGGTGTAGGATGCATTTTTCGTGCCAAAAATATTTTTGGGAATTTCAGTGGTCTAGGATGCGGGTTAATGCCCCTTTGAGGCTGCAAATGTTTTTGGGACATTCAGGGCTCTCTGACACCATTTCTGGGCCACAACCATTTTCTGGACTTTAGGGGGTCTAGGATGCCTCTAAACCCCTTTTTTCCACCTCCAATGTTTTCTACATTTTTGCAGGCCTAAGATGCACTTTAAGGCCTTTTTTGGGCTGCTAACATATTCTGAGCTTCATGGGTGTAGCATTCATTTTTTGTGCCAAAAATATTTTTGGGAATGTCAGAGGTCTAGGATGCGGGTTAATGCCCGTTTCACTCTGCAAATGTTATTGGGACATTCAGGGCTCTCTGACACCATTTTTGGGCCACCAACATTTTCTGGACTTTAGGGGGTCTAGGATGCCTGTAAACCTCTTTTTTGGTCCTTCAAAGTTTTCAACATTTTTGCAGGCCTAAAATGCATTTTAAGGCCTTTTTTGGGCTGCTAACATATTCTGAGCTTTCAGGGGTGTAGGATGCATTTTTCGTGGCAAAAATATTTTTGGGAATTTCAGTGGTCTAGGATGCGAGTTAATGCCCCTTTCAGGCTGACAATGTTTTTGGGACATTCAGAGCTCTCTGACACAGATTTTGGCCCACCAACATTTTCTGGACTTTAGGGGGTCTAGGATGCCTGTAAACCCCTTTTTTGGTCCTTCAAAGTTTTCAACATTTTTGCAGGCCTAAAATGCATTTTAAGGCATTTTTGGGCTGCTAACATTTTCAGAACATTCAGGGGTGTAGTATGCATTTTTTGTGGCAAAAATATTTTTGGGCGGGTCTAGGATGCGGGTTTGCCCCTTTCAGGCTGCAAATGTTTTTGGGACATTCAAGGCTCTCTGACACCATTTTTGGGCCACCAACATTTTCTGGACTTTAGGGGGTCTAGGATGCCTGTAAACCCCTTTTTTGGTTCTTCAAAGTTTTCAACATTTTTGCAGGCCTAAAATGCATTTTAAGGCCTTTTTTGGGCTGCTAACATATTCTGAGCTTCATGGGTGTAGGATGTATTTTTCGTGCCAAAAATATTTTTGGGAATTGCAGTGGTCTAGGATGCGGGTTAATGCCCGTTTCACTCTGCAAATGTTTTTGGGACATTCAAGGCTCTCTGACACCATTTTTGGGCCACCAACATTTTCTGGACTTTAGGGGGTCTAGGATGCCTGTAAACTCCTTTTTGGCCCTTCAAAGTTTTCAACATTTTTGCAGGCCTAAAATGCATTTTAAGGCCTTTTTTGGGCTGCTAACATATTCTGAGCTTCATGGGTGTAGTATTCATTTTTTGTGCCAAAAATATTTTTGGGAATGTCAGAGGTCTAGGATGCGGGTTAATGCCCGTTTCACTCTGCAAATGTTTTTGGGACATTCAGGGCTCTCTGACACCATTTTTGGGCCACCAACATTTTCTGGACTTTAGGGGGTCTAGGATGCCTGTAAACCTCTTTTTTGGTCCTTCAAAGTTTTCAACATTTTTGCAGGCCTAAAATGCATTTTAAGGCCTTTTTTGGGCTGCTAACATATTCTGAGCTTTCAGGGGTGTAGGATGCATTTTTCGTGGCAAAAATATTTTTGGGAATTTCAGTGGTCTAGGATGCGAGTTAATGCCCCTTTCAGGCTGACAATGTTTTTGGGACATTCAGAGCTCTCTGACACAGATTTTGGCCCACCAACATTTTCTGGACTTTAGGGGGTCTAGGATGCCTGTAAACCCCTTTTTTGGTCCTTCAAAGTTTTAAACATTTTTGCAGGCCTAAAATGCATTTTAAGGCATTTTTGGGCTGCTAACATTTTCAGAACTTTCAGGGGTGTAGTATGCATTTTTTGTGCCAAAAATATTTTTGGGAATTTCAGTGGTCTAGGATGCGTGTTAATGCCCGTTTCACTCTGCAAATGTTTTTGGGACATTCAGGGCTCTCTGACACAATTTTTGGGCCACCAACATTTTCTGGACTTTAGGGGGTCTAGGATGCCTGTAAACCCCTTTTTTGGGCCTCCAAAGTTTTCAACATTTTTGCAGGCTTAAAATGCATTTTAAAGCCTTTTTTGGGCTGCTAACATATTCTGAGCCTTAGGGGTGTAGGATGCATTTTTCGTGCCAAAATATTTTTGGGAATTTCAGTGGTCTAGGATGCGAGTTAATGCCCCTTTCAGGCTGACAATGTTTTTGGGACATTCAGAGCTCTCTGACACAGATTTTGGCCCACCAACATTTTCTGGACTTTAGGGGGTCTAGGATGCCTGTAAACCCCTTTTTTCGACCTCCAAAGTTTTCAACATTTGTGCAGGCCTAAGAAGCATTTTAAGTCCTTTTTTTGAGCTGCCAACATTTTCTGATCTTTCAGGGTTGTAGGATGAATTTTTTGTGCCAAAAATATTTTGGGGAATTTCAGTGGTCTAGGATGCGACTTAATGCCCCTTTCAGGCTGCAAATCTGTTTGGGACATTCAGAGCTCTCTGACACTGTTTTTGGGCCACCAACATTTTCTGGACTTTAGGGGGTCTAGGATGCCTGTAAACCCCTTTTTTCCACCTCCAAAGTTTTCTATATTTTTGCAGGCCTAAGATGCACTTTAAGGCATTTTTGGGCTGCTAACATTTTCAGAACTTTCAGGGGTGTAGTATGCATTTTTTGTGCCAAAAATATTTTTGGGAATTTCAGTGGTCTAGGATGTGGGTTAATGCCCGTTTCACTCTGCAAATGTTTTTGGGGCATTCAGAGCTCTCTGACACAGATTTTGGGCCACCAACATTTTCTGGACTTTAGGGGGTCTAGGATGCCTGTAAACCCCTTCTTTGGGCCTCCAAAGTTTTCAACATTTTTGCAGGCATAAAATGCATTTTAAGGTCTTTTTTGGGCTGCTAACATATTCTGAGCTTCAGGGGTATAGGTTGCATTTTTCGTGCCAAAAATATTTTTTGGAGTTTCAGTGGTCTAGGATGCGGATTAATGCCCCCTTCAGGCTGCAAATGTTTTGGGACATTCAGAGCTCTCTGACACAGATTTTGGCCCACCAACATTTTCTGGACTTTAGGGGTCTAGGATGCCTGTAAACCTCTTTTTTGGTCCTTCAAAGTTTTCAACATTTTTGCAGGCCTAAAATGCATTTTAAGGCCTTTTTTGGGCTGCTAACATATTCTGAGCTTTCAGGGGTGTAGGATGCATTTTTCGTGGCAAAAATATTTTTGGGAATTTCAGTGGTCTAGGATGCGAGTTAATGCCCCTTTCAGGCTGACAATGTTTTTGGGACATTCAGCGCTCTCTGACACAGATTTTGGCCCACCAACATTTTCTGGACTTTAGGGGGTCTAGGATGCCTGTAAACCCCTTTTTTGGTCCTTCAAAGTTTTCAACATTTTTGCAGGCCTAAAATGCATTTTAAGGCATTTTTGGGCTGCTAACATTTTCAGAACATTCAGGGGTGTAGTATGCATTTTTTGTCGCAAAAATATTTTTGGGCATTTCAGTGGTCTAGGATGCGGGTTTGCCCCTTTCAGGCTGCAAATGTTTTTGGGACATTCAAGGCTCTCTGACACCATTTTTGGGCCACCAACATTTTCTGGACTTTTAGGGGGTCTAGGATGCCTGTAAACCCCTTTTTTGGTTCTTCAAAGTTTTCAACATTTTTGCAGGCCTAAAATGCATTTTAAGGCCTTTTTTGGGCTGCTAACATATTCTGAGCTTCATGGGTGTAGGATGTATTTTTCGTGCCAAAAATATTTTTGGGAATTGCAGTGGTCTAGGATGCGGGTTAATGCCCCTTTGAGGCTGCAAATGTTTTTGGGACATTCAGAGCTCTCTGACACAGATTTTGGCCCACCAACATTTTCTGGACTTTAGGGGGTCTAGGATGCCTGTAAACCCCTTTTTTGGTCCTTCAAAGTTTTCAACATTTTTGCAGGCCTAAAATGCATTTTAAGGCATTTTTGGGCTGCTAACATTTTCAGAACTTTCAGGGGTGTAGTATGCATTTTTTGTGCCAAAAATATTTTTGTGAATTTCAGTGGTCTAGGATGCGGGTTAATGCCCCTTTGAGGCTGCAAATGTTTTTGGGACATTCAGGGCTCTCTTTCACCATTTTTGGGCCACCAACATTTTCTGGACTTTAGGGGGTCTAGGATGCCTGTAAACCCCTTTTTTGGTCCTTCAAAGTTTTCAACATTTTTGCAGGCCTAAAATGCATTTTAAGGCCTTAATTGGGCTGCTAACATATTCTGAGCTTCAGGGGTATAGGTTGCATTTTTCATGCCAAAAATATTTTGGGGAATTTCAGTGGTCTAGGATGCGGGTTAATGCCCCTTTCAGGCTGCAAATGTTTTTGGGACATTCAGGACTCTCTGACACCATTTTTGGGCCACCAACATTTTCTGGACTTTAGGGGGTCTAGGATGCCTGTAAACCCCTTTTTTGGTTCTTCAAAGTTTTCAACATTTTTGCAGGCCTAAAATGCATTTTAAGGCCTTTTTTGGGCTGCTAACATATTCTGAGCTTCATGGGTGTAGGATGCATTTTTCGTGCCAAAAATATTTTTGGGAATTTCAGTGGTCTAGGATGCGGGTTAATGCCCCTTTGAGGCTGCAAATGTTTTTGGGACATTCAGAGCTCTCTGACACAGATCTGACACAGATTTTGGCCCACCAACATTTTCTGGACTTTAGGGGGTCTAGGATGCCTGTAAACCCCTTTTTTGGTCCTTCAAAGTTTTCAACATTTTTGCAGGCCTAAAATGCATTTTAAGGCATTTTTGGGCTGCTAACATTTTCAGAACTTTCAGGGGTGTAGTATGCATTTTATGTGCCAAAAATATTTTTGTGAATTTCAGTGGTCTAGGATGCGGGTTAATGCCCATTTGAGGCTGCAAATGTTTTTGGAGCATTCAGGGCTCTCTGACACCATTTTTGGGCCACAACCATTTTCTGGACTTTAGGGGGTCTAGGATGCCTCTAAGCCCCTTTTTTCCACCTCCAAAGTTTTCTACATTTTTGCAGGCCTAAGATGCACTTTAAGGCCTTTTTTGGGCTGCTAACATATTCTGAGCTTCATGGGTGTAGTATTCATTTTTTGTGCCAAAAATATTTTTCGGAATGTCAGAGGTCTAGGATGCAGGTTAATGCCTGTTTCACTCTGCAAATGTTTTTGGGACATTCAGGGCTCTCTGACACCATTTTTGGGCCACCAACATTTTCTGGACTTTAGGGGGTCTAGGATGCCTGTAAACCCCTTTTTTGGTCCTTCAAAGTTTTCAACATTTTTGCAGGCCTAAAATGCATTTTAAGGCATTTTTGGGCTGCTAACATTTTCAGAACTTTCAGGGGTGTAGTATGCATTTTTTGTGCCAAAAATAGTTTTGGGAATTTCAGTGGTCTAGGATGCGGGTTAATGTCCCTTTGAGGCTGCAAATGTTTTTGGGACATTCAGGGCTCTCTGACACCATTTTTGGGCCACCAACATTTTCTGGACTTTAGGGGGTCTAGGATGCCTGTAAACCTCTTTTTTGGTCCTTCAAAGTTTTCAACATTTTTGCAGGCCTAAAATGCATTTTAAGGCCTTTTTTGGGCTGCTAACATATTCTGAGCTTTCAGGGGTGTAGGATGCATTTTTCGTGGCAAAAATATTTTTGGGAATTTCAGTGGTCTAGGATGCGAGTTAATGCCCCTTTCAGGTTGACAATGTTTTTGGGACATTCAGAGCTCTCTGACACAGATTTTGGCCCACCAACATTTTCTGGACTTTAGAGGGTCTAGGATGCCTGTAAACCCCTTTTTTGGTCCTTCAAAGTTTTCAAAATTTTTGCAGGCCTAAAATGCATATTAAGGCATTTTTGGGCTGCTAACATTTTCAGAACTTTCAGGGGTGTAGTATGCATTTTTTGTGGCAAAAATATTTTTGGGCATTTCAGTGGTCTAGGATGCGGGTTAATGCCCCTTTCAGGCTGCAAATGTTTTTGGGACATTCAGGGCTCTCTGACACCATTTTTGAGCGACAATCATTTTCTGGACTTTTCGGGGGTCTAGGATGCCTGTAACCCCTTTTTTGGGCCTCCAAAGTTTTCAACATTTTTGCACGCCCAAAATGCATTTTAAGGCCTTTTTTGGGCTGCTAACATATTCTGAGCTTCAGGGGTATAGGTTGCATTTTTCATGCCAAAAATATTTTGGGAAATTTCAGTGGTCTAGGATGCGGCTTAATGCCCCTTTCAGGCTGCAAATGTTTTTGGGACATTCAGAGCTCTCTGACACCGATTTTGGCCGACCAACATTTTCTGGAGTTTAGGGGGTCTAGGATGCCCCTAAACCCTTTTTTTCCACCTCCAAAGTTTTCTACATTTTTTCAGGCCTAAGATGCACTTTAAGGCATTTTTGGGCTGCTAACATTTTCAGAACTTTCAGGAGTGTATGATGCATTTTTCGTGGCAAAAATATTTTTGGGAATTTCAGTGGTCTAGGATGCGAGTTAATGCCCCTTTCAGGCTGACAATGTTTTTGGGACATTCAGAGCTCTCTGACACAGATTTTGGCCCACCAACATTTTCTGGACTTTAGGGGGTCTAGGATGCCTGTAAACCCCTTTTTTGGTCCTTCAAAGTTTTCAACATTTTTGCAGGCCTAAAATGCATTTTAAGGCATTTTTGGGCTGCTAACATTTTCAGAACTTTCAGGGGTGTGGTATGCATTTTTTGTGCCAAAAATATTTTTGGGAATTTCAGTGGTCTCGGATGCGTGTTAATGCCCGTTTCACTCTGAAAATGTTTTTGGGACATTCAGGGCTCTCTGACACCATTTTTGGGCCACCAACATTTTCTGGACTTTAGGGGGTCTAGGATGCCTGTAAACCCCTTTTTGACCCTTCAAAGTTTTCAACATTTTTGCAGGCCTAAAATGCATTTTAAGGCCTTTTTTGGGCTGCTAACATATTCTGAGCTTCATGGGTGTAGGATGCATTTTTCGTGCCAAAAATATTTTTGGGAATTTCAGTGGTCTAGGATGCGGGTTAATGCCCCTTTGAGGCTGCAAATGTTTTTGGGACATTCAGGGCTCTCTGACACCATTTCTGGGCCACAACCATTTTCTGGACTTTAGGGGGTCTAGGATGCCTCTAAACCCCTTTTTTCCACCTCCAAAGTTTTCTACATTTTTGCAGGCCTAAGATGCACTTTAAGGCCTTTTTTGGGCTGCTAACATATTCTGAGCTTCATGGGTGTAGTATTCATTTTTTGTGCCAAAAATATTTTTGGGAATGTCAGAGGTCTAGGATGCGGGTTAATGCCCGTTTCACTCTGCAAATGTTATTGGGACATTCAGGGCTCTCTGACACCATTTTTGGGCCACCAACATTTTCTGGACTATAGGGGGTCTAGGATGCCTGTAAACCTCTTTTTTGGTCCTTCAAAGTTTTCAACATTTTTGCAGGCCTAAAATGCATTTTAAGGCCTTTTTTGGGCTGCTAACATATTCTGAGCTTTCAGGGGTGTAGGATGCATTTTTCGTGGCAAAAATATTTTTGGGAATTTCAGTGGTCTAGGATGCGAGTTAATGCCCCTTTCAGGCTGACAATGTTTTTGGGACATTCAGAGCTCTCTGACACAGATTTTGGCCCACCAACATTTTCTGGACTTTAGGGGGTCTAGGATGCCTGTAAACCCCTTTTTTGGTCCTTCAAAGTTTTCAACATTTTTGCAGGCCTAAAATGCATTTTAAGGCATTTTTGGGCTGCTAACATTTTCAGAACATTCAGGGGTGTAGTATGCATTTTTTGTGGCAAAAATATTTTTGGGCATTTCAGTGGTCTAGGATGCGGGTTTGCCCCTTTCAGGCTGCAAATGTTTTTGGGACATTCAAGGCTCTCTGACACCATTTTTGGGCCACCAACATTTTCTGGACTTTAGGGGGTCTAGGTTGCCTGTAAACCCCTTTTTTGGTTCTTCAAAGTTTTCAACATTTTTGCAGGCCTAAAATGCATTTTAAGGCCTTTTTTGGGCTGCTAACATATTCTGAGCTTCATGGGTGTAGGATGCATTTTTTGTGCCAAAAATATTTTTGTGAATTTCAGTGGTCTAGGATGCGGGTTAATGCCCCTTTGAGGCTGCAAATGTTTTTGGGACATTCAGGGCTCTCTTTCACAATTTTTTGGCCACCAACATTTTCTGGACTTTAGGGGGTCTAGGATGCCTGTAAACCCCTTTTTTGGTCCTTCAAAGTTTTCAACATTTTTGCAGGCCTAAAATGCATTTTAAGGCCTTAATTGGGCTGCTAACATATTCTGAGCTTCAGGGGTATAGGTTGCATTTTTCATGCCAAAAATATTTTGGGGAATTTCAGTGGTCTAGGATGCGGGTTAATGCCCCTTTCAGGCTGCAAATGTTTTTGGGACATTCAGGACTCTCTGACACCATTTTCAGGCCACCAACATTTTCTGGACTTTAGGGGGTCTAGGATGCCTGTAAACCCCTTTTTTGGGCCTCCAAAGTTTTCAACATTTTTGCAGGCATAAAATGCATTTTAAGGTCTTTTTTGGGCTGCTAACATATTCTGAGCTTCAGGGGTATAGGTTGCATTTTTCGTGCCAAAAATATTTTTTGGAGTTTGAGTGGTCTAGGGTGCGGGTTAATGCCCCTTTCAGGCTGCAAATGTTTTGGGACATTCAGAGCTCTCTGACACAGATTTTGGCCCACCAACATTTTCTGGACTTTAGGGGTCTAGGATGCCTGTAAACCCCTTTTTTGGTCCTTCAAAGTTTTCAACATGTTTGCAGGCCCAAAATGCATTTTAAGGCATTTTTGGGCTGCTAACATTTTCAGAACTTTCAGGGGTGTAGTATGCATTTTTTGTGCCAAAAATATTTTTGGGAATGTCAGAGGTTTAGGATGCGGGTTAATGCCCGTTTCACTCTGCAAATGTTATTGGGACATTCAGGGCTCTCTGACACCATTTTTGGGCCACCAACATTTTCTGGACTTTAGGGGGTCTAGGATGCCTGTAAACCCCTTTTTTGGTTCTTCAAAGTTTTCAACATTTTTGCAGGCCTAAAATGCATTTTAAGGCCTTTTTTGGGCTGCTAACATATTCTGAGCTTCATGGGTGTAGGATGCATTTTTCGTGCCAAAAATATTTTTGGGAATTTCAGTGGTCTAGGATGCGGGTTAATGCCCCTTTGAGGCTGCAAATGTTTTTGGGACATTCAGAGCTCTCTGACACAGATTTTGGCCCACCAACATTTTCTGGACTTTAGGGGGTCTAGGATGCCTGTAAACCCCTTTTTTGGTCCTTCAAAGTTTTCAACATTTTTGCAGGCCTAAAATGCATTTTAAGGCATTTTTGGGCTGCTAACATTTTCAGAACTTTCAGGGGTGTAGTATGCATTTTTTGTGCCAAAAATATTTTTGGGAATTTCAGTGGTCTAGGATGCGGGTTAATGCCCCTTTGAGGCTGCAAATGTTTTTGGAGCATTCAGGGCTCTCTGACACCATTTCTGGGCCACAACCATTTTCTGGACTTTAGGGGGTCTAGGATGCCTCTAAGCCCCTTTTTCCACCTCCAAAGTTTTCTACATTTTTGCAGGCCTAAGATGCACTTTAAGGCCTTTTTTGGGTTGTTAACATATTCTGAGCTTCATGGGTGTAGTATTCATTTTTTGTGCCAAAAATATTTTTGGGAATGTCAGAGGTCTAGGATGCAGGTTAATGCCCGTTTCACTCTGCAAATGTTTTTGGGACATTCAGGGCTCTCTGACACTATTTTTGGGCCACCAACATTTTCTGGACTTTAGGGGGTCTAGGATGCCTGTAAACCCCTTTTTTGGTCCTTCAAAGTTTTCAACATTTTTGCAGGCCCAAAATGCATTTTAAGGCATTTTTGGGCTGCTAACATTTTCAGAACTTTCAGGGGTGTAGTATGCATTTTTTGTGCCAAAAATATTTTTGGGAATGTCAGAGGTTTAGGATGCGGGTTAATGCCCGTTTCACTCTGCAAATGTTATTGGGACATTCAGGGCTCTCTGACACCATTTTTGGGCCACCAACATTTTCTGGACTTTAGGGGGTCTAGGATGCCTGTAAACCCCTTTTTTGGTTCTTCAAAGTTTTCAACATTTTTGCAGGCCTAAAATGCATTTTAAGGCCTTTTTTGGGCTGCTAACATATTCTGAGCTTCATGGGTGTAGGATGCATTTTTCGTGCCAAAAATATTTTTGGGAATTTCAGTGGTCTAGGATGCGGGTTAATGCCCCTTTGAGGCTGCAAATGTTTTTGGGACATTCAGAGCTCTCTGACACAGATTTTGGCCCACCAACATTTTCTGGACTTTAGGGGGTCTAGGATGCCTGTAAACCCCTTTTTTGGTCCTTCAAAGTTTTCAACATTTTTGCAGGCCTAAAATGCATTTTAAGGCATTTTTGGGCTGCTAACATTTTCAGAACTTTCAGGGGTGTAGTATGCATTTTTTGTGCCAAAAATATTTTTGGGAATTTCAGTGGTCTAGGATGCGGGTTAATGCCCCTTTGAGGCTGCAAATGTTTTTGGAGCATTCAGGGCTCTCTGACACCATTTTTGGGCCACAACCATTTTCTGGACTTTAGGGGGTCTAGGATGCCTCTAAGCCCCTTTTTCCACCTCCAAAGTTTTCTACATTTTTGCAGGCCTAAGATGCACTTTAAGGCCTTTTTTGGGTTGTTAACATATTCTGAGCTTCATGGGTGTAGTATTCATTTTTTGTGCCAAAAATATTTTTGGGAATGTCAGAGGTCTAGGATGCAGGTTAATGCCCGTTTCACTCTGCAAATGTTTTTGGGACATTCAGGGCTCTCTGACACTATTTTTGGGCCACCAACATTTTCTGGACTTTAGGGGGTCTAGGATGCCTGTAAACCCCTTTTTTGGTCCTTCAAAGTTTTCAACATTTTTGCAGGCCTAAAATGCATTTTAAGGCATTTTTGGGCTGCTAACATTTTCAGAACTTTCAGGGGTGTAGTATGCATTTTTTGTGCCAAAAATATTTTTGGGAATTTCAGTGGTCTAGGATGCGGGTTAATGCCCCTTTGAGGCTGCACGTGTTTTTGGGACATTCAGGGCTCTCTGACACCATTTTTGGGCCACCAACATTTTCTGGACTTTAGGGGGTCTAGGATGCCTGTAAACCTCTTTTTTGGTCCTTCAAAGTTTTCAACATTTTTGCAGGCCTAAAATGCATTTTAAGGCCTTTTTTGGGCTGCTAACATATTCTGAGCTTCAGGGGTATAGGTTGCATTTTTCATGCCAAAAATATTTTGGGAAATTTCAGTGGTCTAGGATGCGGCTTAATGCCCCTTTCAGGCTGCACATGTTTTTGGGACATTCAGAGCTCTCTGACACCGATTTTGGCCCACCAACATTTTCTGGAGTTTAGGGGGTCTAGGATGCCCCTAAACCCTTTTTTTCCACCTCCAAAGTTTTCTACATTTTTTCAGGCCTAAGATGCACTTTAAGGCATTTTTGGGATGCTAACATTTTCAGAACTTTCAGGGGTGTATGATGCATTTTTCGTGGCAAAAATATTTTTGGGAATTTCAGTGGTCTAGGATGCGAGTTAATGCCCCTTTCAGGCTGACAATGTTTTTGGGACATTCAGGGCTCTCTGACACCATTTTTGGGCCACCAACATTTTCTGGACTTTAGGGGGTCTAGGATGCCTGTAAACCTCTTTTTTGGTCCTTCAAAGTTTTCAACATTTTTGCAGGCCTAAAATGCATTTTAAAGCATTTTTGGGCTGCTAACATTTTCAGAACTTTCAGGGGTGTGGTATGCATTTTTTGTGCCAAAAATATTTTTGGGAATTTCAGTGGTCTCGGATGCGTGTTAATGCCCGTTTCACTCTGAAAATGTTTTTGGGACATTCAGGGCTCTCTGACACCATTTTTGGGCCACCAACATTTTCTGGACTTTAGGGGGTCTAGGATGCCTGTAAACCCCTTTTTGGCCCTTCAAAGTTTTCAACATTTTTGCAGGCCTAAAATGCATTTTAAGGCCTTTTTTGGGCTGCTAGCATATTCTGAGCTTCATGGGTGTAGGATGCATTTTTCGTGCCAAAAATATTTTTGGGAATTTCAGTGGTCTAGGATGCGGGTTAATGCCCCTTTGAGGCTGCAAATGTTTTTGGGACATTCAGGGCTCTCTGACACCATTTCTGGGCCACAACCATTTTCTGGACTTTAGGGGGTCTAGGATGCCTCTAAACCCCTTTTTTCCACCTCCAAAGTTTTCTACATGTTTGCAGGCCTAAGATGCACTTTAAGGCCTTTTTTGGGCTGCTAACATATTCTGAGCTTCATGGGTGTAGTATTCATTTTTTGTGCCAAAAATATTTTTGGGAATGTCAGAGGTCTAGGATGCGGGTTAATGCCCGTTTCACTCTGCAAATGTTTTTGGGACATTCAGGGCTCTCTGACACCATTTTTGGGCCACCAACATTTTCTGGACTTTAGGGGGTCTAGGATGCCTGTAAACCTCTTTTTTGGTCCTTCAAAGTTTTCAACATTTTTGCAGGCCTAAAATGCATTTTAAGGCCTTTTTTGGGCTGCTAACATATTCTGAGCTTTCAGGGGTGTAGGATGCATTTTTCGTGGCAAAAATATTTTTGGGAATTTCAGTGGTCTAGGATGCGAGTTAATGCCCCTTTCAGGCTGACAATGTTTTTGGGACATTCAGAGCTCTCTGACACAGATTTTGGCCCACCAACATTTTCTGGACTTTAGGGGGTCTAGGATGCCTGTAAACCCCTTTTTTGGTCCTTCAAAGTTTTAAACATTTTTGCAGGCCTAAAATGCATTTTAAGGCATTTTTGGGCTGCTAACATTTTCAGAACTTTCAGGGGTGTAGTATGCATTTTTTGTGCCAAAAATATTTTTGGGAATTTCAGTGGTCTAGGATGCGTGTTAATGCCCGTTTCACTCTGCAAATGTTTTTGGGACATTCAGGGCTCTCTGACACAATTTTTGGGCCACCAACATTTTCTGGACTTTAGGGGGTCTAGGATGCCTGTAAACCCCTTTTTTGGGCCTCCAAAGTTTTCAACATTTTTGCAGGCTTAAAATGCATTTTAAAGCCTTTTTTGGGCTGCTAACATATTCTGAGCCTTAGGGGTGTAGGATGCATTTTTCGTGCCAAAATATTTTTGGGAATTTCAGTGGTCTAGGATGCGAGTTAATGCCCCTTTCAGGCTGACAATGTTTTTGGGACATTCAGAGCTCTCTGACACAGATTTTGGCCCACCAACATTTTCTGGACTTTAGGGGGTCTAGGATGCCTGTAAACCCCTTTTTTCGACCTCCAAAGTTTTCAACATTTGTGCAGGCCTAAGAAGCATTTTAAGTCCTTTTTTTGAGCTGCCAACATTTTCTGATCTTTCAGGGTTGTAGGATGAATTTTTTGTGCCAAAAATATTTTGGGGAATTTCAGTGGTCTAGGATGCGACTTAATGCCCCTTTCAGGCTGCAAATCTGTTTGGGACATTCAGAGCTCTCTGACACTGTTTTTGGGCCACCAACATTTTCTGGACTTTAGGGGGTCTAGGATGCCTGTAAACCCCTTTTTTCCACCTCCAAAGTTTTCTATATTTTTGCAGGCCTAAGATGCACTTTAAGGCATTTTTGGGCTGCTAACATTTTCAGAACTTTCAGGGGTGTAGTATGCATTTTTTGTGCCAAAAATATTTTTGGGAATTTCAGTGGTCTAGGATGTGGGTTAATGCCCGTTTCACTCTGCAAATGTTTTTGGGGCATTCAGAGCTCTCTGACACAGATTTTGGGCCACCAACATTTTCTGGACTTTAGGGGGTCTAGGATGCCTGTAAACCCCTTCTTTGGGCCTCCAAAGTTTTCAACATTTTTGCAGGCATAAAATGCATTTTAAGGTCTTTTTTGGGCTGCTAACATATTCTGAGCTTCAGGGGTATAGGTTGCATTTTTCGTGCCAAAAATATTTTTTGGAGTTTCAGTGGTCTAGGATGCGGATTAATGCCCCCTTCAGGCTGCAAATGTTTTGGGACATTCAGAGCTCTCTGACACAGATTTTGGCCCACCAACATTTTCTGGACTTTAGGGGTCTAGGATGCCTGTAAACCTCTTTTTTGGTCCTTCAAAGTTTTCAACATTTTTGCAGGCCTAAAATGCATTTTAAGGCCTTTTTTGGGCTGCTAACATATTCTGAGCTTTCAGGGGTGTAGGATGCATTTTTCGTGGCAAAAATATTTTTGGGAATTTCAGTGGTCTAGGATGCGAGTTAATGCCCCTTTCAGGCTGACAATGTTTTTGGGACATTCAGCGCTCTCTGACACAGATTTTGGCCCACCAACATTTTCTGGACTTTAGGGGGTCTAGGATGCCTGTAAACCCCTTTTTTGGTCCTTCAAAGTTTTCAACATTTTTGCAGGCCTAAAATGCATTTTAAGGCATTTTTGGGCTGCTAACATTTTCAGAACATTCAGGGGTGTAGTATGCATTTTTTGTCGCAAAAATATTTTTGGGCATTTCAGTGGTCTAGGATGCGGGTTTGCCCCTTTCAGGCTGCAAATGTTTTTGGGACATTCAAGGCTCTCTGACACCATTTTTGGGCCACCAACATTTTCTGGACTTTTAGGGGGTCTAGGATGCCTGTAAACCCCTTTTTTGGTTCTTCAAAGTTTTCAACATTTTTGCAGGCCTAAAATGCATTTTAAGGCCTTTTTTGGGCTGCTAACATATTCTGAGCTTCATGGGTGTAGGATGTATTTTTCGTGCCAAAAATATTTTTGGGAATTGCAGTGGTCTAGGATGCGGGTTAATGCCCCTTTGAGGCTGCAAATGTTTTTGGGACATTCAGAGCTCTCTGACACAGATTTTGGCCCACCAACATTTTCTGGACTTTAGGGGGTCTAGGATGCCTGTAAACCCCTTTTTTGGTCCTTCAAAGTTTTCAACATTTTTGCAGGCCTAAAATGCATTTTAAGGCATTTTTGGGCTGCTAACATTTTCAGAACTTTCAGGGGTGTAGTATGCATTTTTTGTGCCAAAAATATTTTTGTGAATTTCAGTGGTCTAGGATGCGGGTTAATGCCCCTTTGAGGCTGCAAATGTTTTTGGGACATTCAGGGCTCTCTTTCACCATTTTTGGGCCACCAACATTTTCTGGACTTTAGGGGGTCTAGGATGCCTGTAAACCCCTTTTTTGGTCCTTCAAAGTTTTCAACATTTTTGCAGGCCTAAAATGCATTTTAAGGCCTTAATTGGGCTGCTAACATATTCTGAGCTTCAGGGGTATAGGTTGCATTTTTCATGCCAAAAATATTTTGGGGAATTTCAGTGGTCTAGGATGCGGGTTAATGCCCCTTTCAGGCTGCAAATGTTTTTGGGACATTCAGGACTCTCTGACACCATTTTTGGGCCACCAACATTTTCTGGACTTTAGGGGGTCTAGGATGCCTGTAAACCCCTTTTTTGGTTCTTCAAAGTTTTCAACATTTTTGCAGGCCTAAAATGCATTTTAAGGCCTTTTTTGGGCTGCTAACATATTCTGAGCTTCATGGGTGTAGGATGCATTTTTCGTGCCAAAAATATTTTTGGGAATTTCAGTGGTCTAGGATGCGGGTTAATGCCCCTTTGAGGCTGCAAATGTTTTTGG
Organism: Ambystoma mexicanum; assembly: GCF_040938575.1. Classification (NCBI taxonomy): domain Eukaryota; kingdom Metazoa; phylum Chordata; class Amphibia; order Caudata; family Ambystomatidae; genus Ambystoma; species Ambystoma mexicanum. The sequence goes on along the minus strand of NC_090939.1, from coordinate 730,175,095 downwards.
GACATTCAGAGCTCTCTGACACAGATCTGACACAGATTTTGGCCCACCAACATTTTCTGGACTTTAGGGGGTCTAGGATGCCTGTAAACCCCTTTTTTGGTCCTTCAAAGTTTTCAACATTTTTGCAGGCCTAAAATGCATTTTAAGGCATTTTTGGGCTGCTAACATTTTCAGAACTTTCAGGGGTGTAGTATGCATTTTATGTGCCAAAAATATTTTTGTGAATTTCAGTGGTCTAGGATGCGGGTTAATGCCCATTTGAGGCTGCAAATGTTTTTGGAGCATTCAGGGCTCTCTGACACCATTTTTGGGCCACAACCATTTTCTGGACTTTAGGGGGTCTAGGATGCCTCTAAGCCCCTTTTTTCCACCTCCAAAGTTTTCTACATTTTTGCAGGCCTAAGATGCACTTTAAGGCCTTTTTTGGGCTGCTAACATATTCTGAGCTTCATGGGTGTAGTATTCATTTTTTGTGCCAAAAATATTTTTCGGAATGTCAGAGGTCTAGGATGCAGGTTAATGCCTGTTTCACTCTGCAAATGTTTTTGGGACATTCAGGGCTCTCTGACACCATTTTTGGGCCACCAACATTTTCTGGACTTTAGGGGGTCTAGGATGCCTGTAAACCCCTTTTTTGGTCCTTCAAAGTTTTCAACATTTTTGCAGGCCTAAAATGCATTTTAAGGCATTTTTGGGCTGCTAACATTTTCAGAACTTTCAGGGGTGTAGTATGCATTTTTTGTGCCAAAAATAGTTTTGGGAATTTCAGTGGTCTAGGATGCGGGTTAATGTCCCTTTGAGGCTGCAAATGTTTTTGGGACATTCAGGGCTCTCTGACACCATTTTTGGGCCACCAACATTTTCTGGACTTTAGGGGGTCTAGGATGCCTGTAAACCTCTTTTTTGGTCCTTCAAAGTTTTCAACATTTTTGCAGGCCTAAAATGCATTTTAAGGCCTTTTTTGGGCTGCTAACATATTCTGAGCTTTCAGGGGTGTAGGATGCATTTTTCGTGGCAAAAATATTTTTGGGAATTTCAGTGGTCTAGGATGCGAGTTAATGCCCCTTTCAGGTTGACAATGTTTTTGGGACATTCAGAGCTCTCTGACACAGATTTTGGCCCACCAACATTTTCTGGACTTTAGAGGGTCTAGGATGCCTGTAAACCCCTTTTTTGGTCCTTCAAAGTTTTCAAAATTTTTGCAGGCCTAAAATGCATATTAAGGCATTTTTGGGCTGCTAACATTTTCAGAACTTTCAGGGGTGTAGTATGCATTTTTTGTGGCAAAAATATTTTTGGGCATTTCAGTGGTCTAGGATGCGGGTTAATGCCCCTTTCAGGCTGCAAATGTTTTTGGGACATTCAGGGCTCTCTGACACCATTTTTGAGCGACAATCATTTTCTGGACTTTTCGGGGGTCTAGGATGCCTGTAACCCCTTTTTTGGGCCTCCAAAGTTTTCAACATTTTTGCACGCCCAAAATGCATTTTAAGGCCTTTTTTGGGCTGCTAACATATTCTGAGCTTCAGGGGTATAGGTTGCATTTTTCATGCCAAAAATATTTTGGGAAATTTCAGTGGTCTAGGATGCGGCTTAATGCCCCTTTCAGGCTGCAAATGTTTTTGGGACATTCAGAGCTCTCTGACACCGATTTTGGCCGACCAACATTTTCTGGAGTTTAGGGGGTCTAGGATGCCCCTAAACCCTTTTTTTCCACCTCCAAAGTTTTCTACATTTTTTCAGGCCTAAGATGCACTTTAAGGCATTTTTGGGCTGCTAACATTTTCAGAACTTTCAGGAGTGTATGATGCATTTTTCGTGGCAAAAATATTTTTGGGAATTTCAGTGGTCTAGGATGCGAGTTAATGCCCCTTTCAGGCTGACAATGTTTTTGGGACATTCAGAGCTCTCTGACACAGATTTTGGCCCACCAACATTTTCTGGACTTTAGGGGGTCTAGGATGCCTGTAAACCCCTTTTTTGGTCCTTCAAAGTTTTCAACATTTTTGCAGGCCTAAAATGCATTTTAAGGCATTTTTGGGCTGCTAACATTTTCAGAACTTTCAGGGGTGTGGTATGCATTTTTTGTGCCAAAAATATTTTTGGGAATTTCAGTGGTCTCGGATGCGTGTTAATGCCCGTTTCACTCTGAAAATGTTTTTGGGACATTCAGGGCTCTCTGACACCATTTTTGGGCCACCAACATTTTCTGGACTTTAGGGGGTCTAGGATGCCTGTAAACCCCTTTTTGACCCTTCAAAGTTTTCAACATTTTTGCAGGCCTAAAATGCATTTTAAGGCCTTTTTTGGGCTGCTAACATATTCTGAGCTTCATGGGTGTAGGATGCATTTTTCGTGCCAAAAATATTTTTGGGAATTTCAGTGGTCTAGGATGCGGGTTAATGCCCCTTTGAGGCTGCAAATGTTTTGGGACATTCAGGGCTCTCTGACACCATTTCTGGGCCACAACCATTTTCTGGACTTTAGGGGGTCTAGGATGCCTCTAAACCCCTTTTTTCCACCTCCAAAGTTTTCTACATTTTTGCAGGCCTAAGATGCACTTTAAGGCCTTTTTTGGGCTGCTAACATATTCTGAGCTTCATGGGTGTAGTATTCATTTTTTGTGCCAAAAATATTTTTGGGAATGTCAGAGGTCTAGGATGCGGGTTAATGCCCGTTTCACTCTGCAAATGTTATTGGGACATTCAGGGCTCTCTGACACCATTTTTGGGCCACCAACATTTTCTGGACTATAGGGGGTCTAGGATGCCTGTAAACCTCTTTTTTGGTCCTTCAAAGTTTTCAACATTTTTGCAGGCCTAAAATGCATTTTAAGGCCTTTTTTGGGCTGCTAACATATTCTGAGCTTTCAGGGGTGTAGGATGCATTTTTCGTGGCAAAAATATTTTTGGGAATTTCAGTGGTCTAGGATGCGAGTTAATGCCCCTTTCAGGCTGACAATGTTTTTGGGACATTCAGAGCTCTCTGACACAGATTTTGGCCCACCAACATTTTCTGGACTTTAGGGGGTCTAGGATGCCTGTAAACCCCTTTTTTGGTCCTTCAAAGTTTTCAACATTTTTGCAGGCCTAAAATGCATTTTAAGGCATTTTTGGGCTGCTAACATTTTCAGAACATTCAGGGGTGTAGTATGCATTTTTTGTGGCAAAAATATTTTTGGGCATTTCAGTGGTCTAGGATGCGGGTTTGCCCCTTTCAGGCTGCAAATGTTTTTGGGACATTCAAGGCTCTCTGACACCATTTTTGGGCCACCAACATTTTCTGGACTTTAGGGGGTCTAGGTTGCCTGTAAACCCCTTTTTTGGTTCTTCAAAGTTTTCAACATTTTTGCAGGCCTAAAATGCATTTTAAGGCCTTTTTTGGGCTGCTAACATATTCTGAGCTTCATGGGTGTAGGATGCATTTTTTGTGCCAAAAATATTTTTGTGAATTTCAGTGGTCTAGGATGCGGGTTAATGCCCCTTTGAGGCTGCAAATGTTTTTGGGACATTCAGGGCTCTCTTTCACAATTTTTTGGCCACCAACATTTTCTGGACTTTAGGGGGTCTAGGATGCCTGTAAACCCCTTTTTTGGTCCTTCAAAGTTTTCAACATTTTTGCAGGCCTAAAATGCATTTTAAGGCCTTAATTGGGCTGCTAACATATTCTGAGCTTCAGGGGTATAGGTTGCATTTTTCATGCCAAAAATATTTTGGGGAATTTCAGTGGTCTAGGATGCGGGTTAATGCCCCTTTCAGGCTGCAAATGTTTTTGGGACATTCAGGACTCTCTGACACCATTTTCAGGCCACCAACATTTTCTGGACTTTAGGGGGTCTAGGATGCCTGTAAACCCCTTTTTTGGGCCTCCAAAGTTTTCAACATTTTTGCAGGCATAAAATGCATTTTAAGGTCTTTTTTGGGCTGCTAACATATTCTGAGCTTCAGGGGTATAGGTTGCATTTTTCGTGCCAAAAATATTTTTTGGAGTTTGAGTGGTCTAGGGTGCGGGTTAATGCCCCTTTCAGGCTGCAAATGTTTTGGGACATTCAGAGCTCTCTGACACAGATTTTGGCCCACCAACATTTTCTGGACTTTAGGGGTCTAGGATGCCTGTAAACCCCTTTTTTGGTCCTTCAAAGTTTTCAACATGTTTGCAGGCCCAAAATGCATTTTAAGGCATTTTTGGGCTGCTAACATTTTCAGAACTTTCAGGGGTGTAGTATGCATTTTTTGTGCCAAAAATATTTTTGGGAATGTCAGAGGTTTAGGATGCGGGTTAATGCCCGTTTCACTCTGCAAATGTTATTGGGACATTCAGGGCTCTCTGACACCATTTTTGGGCCACCAACATTTTCTGGACTTTAGGGGGTCTAGGATGCCTGTAAACCCCTTTTTTGGTTCTTCAAAGTTTTCAACATTTTTGCAGGCCTAAAATGCATTTTAAGGCCTTTTTTGGGCTGCTAACATATTCTGAGCTTCATGGGTGTAGGATGCATTTTTCGTGCCAAAAATATTTTTGGGAATTTCAGTGGTCTAGGATGCGGGTTAATGCCCCTTTGAGGCTGCAAATGTTTTTGGGACATTCAGAGCTCTCTGACACAGATTTTGGCCCACCAACATTTTCTGGACTTTAGGGGGTCTAGGATGCCTGTAAACCCCTTTTTTGGTCCTTCAAAGTTTTCAACATTTTTGCAGGCCTAAAATGCATTTTAAGGCATTTTTGGGCTGCTAACATTTTCAGAACTTTCAGGGGTGTAGTATGCATTTTTTGTGCCAAAAATATTTTTGGGAATTTCAGTGGTCTAGGATGCGGGTTAATGCCCCTTTGAGGCTGCAAATGTTTTTGGAGCATTCAGGGCTCTCTGACACCATTTCTGGGCCACAACCATTTTCTGGACTTTAGGGGGTCTAGGATGCCTCTAAGCCCCTTTTTCCACCTCCAAAGTTTTCTACATTTTTGCAGGCCTAAGATGCACTTTAAGGCCTTTTTTGGGTTGTTAACATATTCTGAGCTTCATTGTGCCAAAAATATTTTTGGGAATGTCAGAGGTCTAGGATGCAGGTTAATGCCCGTTTCACTCTGCAAATGTTTTTGGGACATTCAGGGCTCTCTGACACTATTTTTGGGCCACCAACATTTTCTGGACTTTAGGGGGTCTAGGATGCCTGTAAACCCCTTTTTTGGTCCTTCAAAGTTTTCAACATTTTTGCAGGCCCAAAATGCATTTTAAGGCATTTTTGGGCTGCTAACATTTTCAGAACTTTCAGGGGTGTAGTATGCATTTTTTGTGCCAAAAATATTTTTGGGAATGTCAGAGGTTTAGGATGCGGGTTAATGCCCGTTTCACTCTGCAAATGTTATTGGGACATTCAGGGCTCTCTGACACCATTTTTGGGCCACCAACATTTTCTGGACTTTAGGGGGTCTAGGATGCCTGTAAACCCCTTTTTTGGTTCTTCAAAGTTTTCAACATTTTTGCAGGCCTAAAATGCATTTTAAGGCCTTTTTTGGGCTGCTAACATATTCTGAGCTTCATGGGTGTAGGATGCATTTTTCGTGCCAAAAATATTTTTGGGAATTTCAGTGGTCTAGGATGCGGGTTAATGCCCCTTTGAGGCTGCAAATGTTTTTGGAGCATTCAGGGCTCTCTGACACCATTTTTGGGCCACAACCATTTTCTGGACTTTAGGGGGTCTAGGATGCCTCTAAGCCCCTTTTTCCACCTCCAAAGTTTTCTACATTTTTGCAGGCCTAAGATGCACTTTAAGGCCTTTTTTGGGTTGTTAACATATTCTGAGCTTCATGGGTGTAGTATTCATTTTTTGTGCCAAAAATATTTTTGGGAATGTCAGAGGTCTAGGATGCAGGTTAATGCCCGTTTCACTCTGCAAATGTTTTTGGGACATTCAGGGCTCTCTGACACTATTTTTGGGCCACCAACATTTTCTGGACTTTAGGGGGTCTAGGATGCCTGTAAACCCCTTTTTTGGTCCTTCAAAGTTTTCAACATTTTTGCAGGCCTAAAATGCATTTTAAGGCATTTTTGGGCTGCTAACATTTTCAGAACTTTCAGGGGTGTAGTATGCATTTTTTGTGCCAAAAATATTTTTGGGAATTTCAGTGGTCTAGGATGCGGGTTAATGCCCCTTTGAGGCTGCACATGTTTTTGGGACATTCAGGGCTCTCTGACACCATTTTTGGGCCACCAACATTTTCTGGACTTTAGGGGGTCTAGGATGCCTGTAAACCTCTTTTTTGGTCCTTCAAAGTTTTCAACATTTTTGCAGGCCTAAAATGCATTTTAAGGCCTTTTTTGGGCTGCTAACATATTCTGAGCTTCAGGGGTATAGGTTGCATTTTTCATGCCAAAAATATTTTGGGAAATTTCAGTGGTCTAGGATGCGGCTTAATGCCCCTTTCAGGCTGCAAATGTTTTTGGGACATTCAGAGCTCTCTGACACCGATTTTGGCCCACCAACATTTTCTGGAGTTTAGGGGGTCTAGGATGCCCCTAAACCCTTTTTTTCCACCTCCAAAGTTTTCTACATTTTTTCAGGCCTAAGATGCACTTTAAGGCATTTTTGGGATGCTAACATTTTCAGAACTTTCAGGGGTGTATGATGCATTTTTCGTGGCAAAAATATTTTTGGGAATTTCAGTGGTCTAGGATGCGAGTTAATGCCCCTTTCAGGCTGACAATGTTTTTGGGACATTCAGGGCTCTCTGACACCATTTTTGGGCCACCAACATTTTCTGGACTTTAGGGGGTCTAGGATGCCTGTAAACCTCTTTTTTGGTCCTTCAAAGTTTTCAACATTTTTGCAGGCCTAAAATGCATTTTAAAGCATTTTTGGGCTGCTAACATTTTCAGAACTTTCAGGGGTGTGGTATGCATTTTTTGTGCCAAAAATATTTTTGGGAATTTCAGTGGTCTCGGATGCGTGTTAATGCCCGTTTCACTCTGAAAATGTTTTTGGGACATTCAGGGCTCTCTGACACCATTTTTGGGCCACCAACATTTTCTGGACTTTAGGGGGTCTAGGATGCCTGTAAACCCCTTTTTGGCCCTTCAAAGTTTTCAACATTTTTGCAGGCCTAAAATGCATTTTAAGGCCTTTTTTGGGCTGCTAGCATATTCTGAGCTTCATGGGTGTAGGATGCATTTTTCGTGCCAAAAATATTTTTGGGAATTTCAGTGGTCTAGGATGCGGGTTAATGCCCCTTTGAGGCTGCAAATGTTTTTGGGACATTCAGGGCTCTCTGACACCATTTCTGGGCCACAACCATTTTCTGGACTTTAGGGGGTCTAGGATGCCTCTAAACCCCTTTTTTCCACCTCCAAAGTTTTCTACATGTTTGCAGGCCTAAGATGCACTTTAAGGCCTTTTTTGGGCTGCTAACATATTCTGAGCTTCATGGGTGTAGTATTCATTTTTTGTGCCAAAAATATTTTTGGGAATGTCAGAGGTCTAGGATGCGGGTTAATGCCCGTTTCACTCTGCAAATGTTTTTGGGACATTCAGGGCTCTCTGACACCATTTTTGGGCCACCAACATTTTCTGGACTTTAGGGGGTCTAGGATGCCTGTAAACCTCTTTTTTGGTCCTTCAAAGTTTTCAACATTTTTGCAGGCCTAAAATGCATTTTAAGGCCTTTTTTGGGCTGCTAACATATTCTGAGCTTTCAGGGGTGTAGGATGCATTTTTCGTGGCAAAAATATTTTTGGGAATTTCAGTGGTCTAGGATGCGAGTTAATGCCCCTTTCAGGCTGACAATGTTTTTGGGACATTCAGAGCTCTCTGACACAGATTTTGGCCCACCAACATTTTCTGGACTTTAGGGGGTCTAGGATGCCTGTAAACCCCTTTTTTGGTCCTTCAAAGTTTTAAACATTTTTGCAGGCCTAAAATGCATTTTAAGGCATTTTTGGGCTGCTAACATTTTCAGAACTTTCTGGGGTGTAGTATGCATTTTTTGTGGCAAAAATATTTTTGGGAATTTCAGTGGTCTAGGATGCGTGTCAATGCCCGTTTCACTCTGCAAATGTTTTTGGGACATTCAGGGCTCTCTGACACAATTTTTGGGCCACCAACATTTTCTGGACTTTAGGGGGTCTAGGATGCCTGTAAACCCCTTTTTTGGGCCTCCAAAGTTTTCAACATTTTTGCAGGCTTAAAATGCATTTTAAAGCCTTTTTTGGGCTGCTAACATATTCTGAGCCTTAGGGGTGTAGGATGCATTTTTCGTGCCAAAATATTTTTGGGAATTTCAGTGGTCTAGGATGCGAGTTAATGCCCCTTTCAGGCTGACAATGTTTTTGGGACATTCAGTGCTATCTGACACAGATTTTGGCCCACCAACATTTTCTGGACTTTAGGGGGTCTAGGATGCCTGTAAACCCCTTTTTTCGACCTCCAAAGTTTTCAACATTTGTGCAGGCCTAAGAAGCATTTTAAGTCCTTTTTTTGAGCTGCCAACATTTTCTGATCTTTCAGGGTTGTAGGATGAATTTTTTGTGCCAAAAATATTTTGGGGAATTTCAGTGGTCTAGGATGCGACTTAATGCCCCTTTCAGGCTGCAAATCTGTTTGGGACATTCAGAGCTCTCTGACACTGTTTTTGGGCCACCAACATTTTCTGGACTTTAGGGGGTCTAGGATGCCTGTAAACCCCTTTTTTCCACCTCCAAAGTTTTCTATATTTTTGCAGGCCTAAGATGCACTTTAAGGCATTTTTGGGCTGCTAACATTTTCAGAACTTTCAGGGGTGTAGTATGCATTTTTTGTGCCAAAAATATTTTTGGGAATTTCAGTGGTCTAGGATGTGGGTTAATGCCCGTTTCACTCTGCAAATGTTTTTGGGGCATTCAGAGCTCTCTGACACAGATTTTGGCCCACCAACATTTTCTGGACTTTAGGGGGTCTAGGATGCCTGTAAACCCCTTCTTTGGGCCTCCAAAGTTTTCAACATTTTTGCAGGCATAAAATGCATTTTAAGGTCTTTTTTGGGCTGCTAACATATTCTGAGCTTCAGGGGTATAGGTTGCATTTTTCGTGCCAAAAATATTTTTTGGAGTTTCAGTGGTCTAGGATGCGGGTTAATGCCCCTTTGAGGCTGCAAATGTTTTTGGGACATTCAGAGCTCTCTGACACAGATTTTGGCCCACCAACATTTTCTGACTTTAGGGGGTCTAGGATGCCTGTAAACCCCTTTTTTGGTCCTTCAAAGTTTTCAACATTTTTGCAGGCCTAAAATGCATTTTAAGGCATTTTTGGGCTGCTAACATTTTCAGAACTTTCAGGGGTGTAGTATGCATTTTTTGTGCCAAAAATATTTTTGTGAATTTCAGTGGTCTAGGATGCGGGTTAATGCCCCTTTGAGGCTGCAAATGTTTTTGGAGCATTCAGGGCTCTCTGACACCATTTTTGGGCCACAACCATTTTCTGGACTTTAGGGGGTCTAGGATGCCTCTAAGCCCCTTTTTTCCACCTCCAAAGTTTTCTACATTTTTGCAGGCCTAAGATGCACTTTAAGGCCTTTTTTGGGCTGCTAACATATTCTGAGCTTCATGGGTGTAGTATTCATTTTTTGTGCCAAAAATATTTTTGGGAATGTCAGAGGTCTAGGATGCAGGTTAATGCCCGTTTCACTCTGCAAATGTTTTTGGGACATTCAGGGCTCTCTGACACCATTTTTGGGCCACCAACATTTTCTGGACTTTAGGGGGTCTAGGATGCCTGTAAACCCCTTTTTTGGTCCTTCAAAGTTTTCAACATTTTTGCAGGCCTAAAATGCATTTTAAGGCATTTTTGGGCTGCTAACATTTTCAGAACTTTCAGGGGTGTAGTATGCATTTTTTGTGCCAAAAATATTTTTGGGAATTTCAGTGGGCTAGGATGCGGGTTAATGCCCGTTTCACTCTGCAAATGTTTTTGGAGCATTCAGGGCTCTCTGACACCATTTTTGGGCCACCAACATTTTCTGGACTTTAGGGGGTCTAGGATGCCTGTAAACCCCTTTTTTGGTTCTTCAAAGTTTTCAACATTTTTGCAGGCCTAAAATGCATTTTAAGGCCTTTTTTGGGCTGCTAACATATTCTGAGCTTCATGGGTGTAGGATGCATTTTTCGTGCCAAAAATATTTTTGAGAATTTCAGTGGTCTAGGATGCGGGTTAATGCCCCTTTGAGGCTGCAAATGTTTTTGGGACATTCAGAGCTCTCTGACACAGATTTTGGCCCACCAACATTTTCTGGACTTTAGGGGGTCTAGGATGCCTGTAAACCCCTTTTTTGGTCCTTCAAAGTTTTCAACATTTTTGCAGGCCTAAAATGCATTTTAAGGCATTTTTGGGCTGCTAACATTTTCAGAACTTTCAGGGGTGTAGTATGCATTTTTTGTGCCAAAAATATTTTTGGGAATTTCAGTGGTCTAGGATGCGGGTTAATGCCCGTTTCACTCTGCAAATGTTTTTGGAGCATTCAGGGCTCTCTGACACCATTTTTGGGCCACCAACATTTTCTGGACTTTAGGGGGTCTAGGATGCCTGTAAACCCCTTTTTTGGTTCTTCAAAGTTTTCAACATTTTTGCAGGCCTAAAATGCATTTTAAGGCCTTTTTTGGGCTGCTAACATATTCTGAGCTTCATGGGTGTAGGATGCATTTTTCGTGCCAAAAATATTTTTGGGAATTTCAGTGGTCTAGGATGCGGGTTAATGCCCCTTTGAGGCTGCAAATGTTTTTGGGACATTCAGAGCTCTCTGACACAGATTTTGGCCCAACATTTTCTGGACTTTAGGGGGTCTAGGATGCCTGTAAACCCCTTTTTTGGTCCTTCAAAGTTTTCAACATTTTTGCAGGCCTAAAATGCATTTTAAGGCATTTTTGGGCTGCTAACATTTTCAGAACTTTCAGGGGTGTAGTATGCATTTTTTGTGCCAAAAATATTTTTGGGAATTTCAGTGGTCTAGGATGCGGGTTAATGCCCCTTTGAGGCTGCAAATGTTTTTGGGACATTCAGGGCTCTCTGACACCATTTTTGGGCCACCAACATTTTCTGTACTTTAGGGGGTCTAGGATGCCTGTAAACCTCTTTTTTGGTCCTTCAAAGTTTTCAACATTTTTGCAGGCCTAAAATGCATATTAAGGCATTTTTGGGCTGCTAACATTTTCAGAACTTCCAGGGGTGTAGTATGCATTTTTTGTGGCAAAAATATTTTTGGGCATTTCAGTGGTCTAGGATGCGGGTTAATGCCCCTTTCAGGCTGCAAATGTTTTTGGGACATTCAGGGCTCTCTGACACCATTTTTGAGCGACAATCATTTTCTGGACTTTTCGGGGGTCTAGGATGCCTGTAACCCCTTTTTTGGGCCTCCAAAGTTTTCAACATTTTTGCACGCCCAAAATGCATTTTAAGGCCTTTTTTGGGCTGCTAACATATTCTGAGCTTCAGGGGTATAGGTTGCATTTTTCATGCCAAAAATATTTTGGGAAATTTCAGTGGTCTAGGATGCGGCTTAATGCCCCTTTCAGGCTGCAAATGTTTTTGGGACATTCAGAGCTCTCTGACACCGATTTTGGCCCATCAACATTTTCTGGAGTTTAGGGGGTCTAGGATGCCCCTAAACCCTTTTTTTCCACCTCCAAAGTTTTCTACATTTTTTCAGGCCTAAGATGCACTTTAAGGCATTTTTGGGCTGCTAACATTTTCAGAACTTTCAGGAGTGTATGATGCATTTTTCGTGGCAAAAATATTTTTGGGAATTTCAGTGGTCTAGGATGCGAGTTAATGCCCCTTTCAGGCTGACAATGTTTTTGGAACATTCAGAGCTCTCTGACACAGATTTTGGCCCACCAACATTTTCTGGACTTTAGGGGGTCTAGGATGCCTGTAAACCCCTTTTTTGGTCCTTCAAAGTTTTCAACATTTTTGCAGGCCTAAAATGCATTTTAAGGCATTTTTGGGCTGCTAACATTTTCAGAACTTTCAGGGGTGTGGTATGCATTTTTTGTGCCAAAAATATTTTTGGGAATTTCAGTGGTCTCGGATGCGTGTTAATGCCCGTTTCACTCTGAAAATGTTTTTGGGACATTCAGGGCTCTCTGACACCATTTTTGGGCCACCAACATTTTCTGGACTTTAGGGGGTCTAGGATGCCTGTAAATCCCTTTTTGGCCCTTCAAAGTTTTCAACATTTTTGCAGGCCTAAAATGCATTTTAAGGCCTTTTTTGGGCTGCTAACATATTCTGAGCTTCATGGGTGTAGGATGCATTTTTCGTGCCAAAAATATTTTTGGGAATTTCAGTGGTCTAGGATGCGGGTTAATGCCCCTTTGAGGCTGCAAATGTTTTTGGGACATTCAGGGCTCTCTGACACCATTTCTGGGCCACAACCATTTTCTGGACTTTAGGGGGTCTAGGATGCCTCTAAACCCCTTTTTTCCACCTCCAAAGTTTTCTACATTTTTGCAGGCCTAAGATGCACTTTAAGGCCTTTTTTGGGCTGCTAACATATTCTGAGCTTCATGGGTGTAGTATTCATTTTTTGTGCCAAAAATATTTTTGGGAATGTCAGAGGTCTAGGATGCGGGTTAATGCCCGTTTCACTCTGCAAATGTTATTGGGACATTCAGGGCTCTCTGACACCATTTTTGGGCCACCAACATTTTCTGGACTTTAGGGGGTCTAGGATGCCTGTAAACCTCTTTTTTGGTCCTTCAAAGTTTTCAACATTTTTGCAGGCCTAAAATGCATTTTAAGGCCTTTTTTGGGCTGCTAACATATTCTGAGCTTTCAGGGGTGTAGGATGCATTTTTCGTGGCAAAAATATTTTTGGGAATTTCAGTGGTCTAGGATGCGAGTTAATGCCCCTTTCAGGCTGACAATGTTTTTGGGACATTCAGAGCTCTCTGACACAGATTTTGGCCCACCAACATTTTCTGGACTTTAGGGGGTCTAGGATGCCTGTAAACCCCTTTTTTGGTCCTTCAAAGTTTTAAACATTTTTGCAGGCCTAAAATGCATTTTAAGGCATTTTTGGGCTGCTAACATTTTCAGAACTTTCAGGGGTGTAGTATGCATTTTTTGTGCCAAAAATATTTTTGGGAATTTCAGTGGTCTAGGATGCGTGTTAATGCCCGTTTCACTCTGCAAATGTTTTTGGGACATTCAGGGCTCTCTGACACAATTTTTGGGCCACCAACATTTTCTGGACTTTAGGGGGTCTAGGATGCCTGTAAACCCCTTTTTTGGGCCTCCAAAGTTTTCAACATTTTTGCAGGCTTAAAATGCATTTTAAAGCCTTTTTTGGACTGCTAACATATTCTGAGCCTTAGGGGTGTAGGATGCATTTTTCGTGCCAAAATATTTTTGGGAATTTCAGTGGTCTAGGATGCGAGTTAATGCCCCTTTCAGGCTGACAATGTTTTTGGGACATTCAGAGCTCTCTGACACAGATTTTGGCCCACCAACATTTTCTGGACTTTAGGGGGTCTAGGATGCCTGTAAACCCCTTTTTTCGACCTCCAAAGTTTTCAACATTTGTGCAGGCCTAAGAAGCATTTTAAGTCCTTTTTTTGAGCTGCCAACATTTTCTGATCTTTCAGGGTTGTAGGATGAATTTTTTGTGCCAAAAATATTTTGGGGAATTTCAGTGGTCTAGGATGCGACTTAATGCCCCTTTCAGGCTGCAAATCTGTTTGGGACATTCAGAGCTCTCTGACACTGTTTTTGGGCCACCAACATTTTCTGGACTTTAGGGGGTCTAGGATGCCTGTAAACCCCTTTTTTCCACCTCCAAAATTTTCTATATTTTTGCAGGCCTAAGATGCACTTTAAGGCATTTTTGGGCTGCTAACATTTTCAGAACTTTCAGGGGTGTAGTATGCATTTTTTGTGCCAAAAATATTTTTGGGAATTTCAGTGGTCTAGGATGTGGGTTAATGCCCGTTTCACTCTGCAAATGTTTTTGGGGCATTCAGAGCTCTCTGACACAGATTTTGGCCCACCAACATTTTCTGGACTTTAGGGGGTCTAGGATGCCTGTAAACCCCTTCTTTGGGCCTCCAAAGTTTTCAACATTTTTGCAGGCCTAAGATGCACTTTAAGGCCTTTTTTGGGTTGTTAACATATTCTGAGCTTCATGGGTGTAGTATTCATTTTTTGTGCCAAAAATATTTTTGGGAATGTCAGAGGTCTAGGATGCAGGTTAATGCCCGTTTCACTCTGCAAATGTTTTTGGGACATTCAGGGCTCTCTGACACTATTTTTGGGCCACCAACATTTTCTGGACTTTAGGGGGTCTAGGATGCCTGTAAACCCCTTTTTTGGTCCTTCAAAGTTTTCAACATTTTTGCAGGCCTAAAATGCATTTTAAGGCATTTTTGGGCTGCTAACATTTTCAGAACTTTCAGGGGTGTAGTATGCATTTTTTGTGCCAAAAATATTTTTGGGAATTTCAGTGGTCTAGGATGCGGGTTAATGCCCCTTTGAGGCTGCACATGTTTTTGGGACATTCAGGGCTCTCTGACACCATTTTTGGGCCACCAACATTTTCTGGACTTTAGGGGGTCTAGGATGCCTGTAAACCTCTTTTTTGGTCCTTCAAAGTTTTCAACATTTTTGCAGGCCTAAAATGCATTTTAAGGCCTTTTTTGGGCTGCTAACATATTCTGAGCTTCAGGGGTATAGGTTGCATTTTTCATGCCAAAAATATTTTGGGAAATTTCAGTGGTCTAGGATGCGGCTTAATGCCCCTTTCAGGCTGCAAATGTTTTTGGGACATTCAGAGCTCTCTGACACCGATTTTGGCCCACCAACATTTTCTGGAGTTTAGGGGGTCTAGGATGCCCCTAAACCCTTTTTTTCCACCTCCAAAGTTTTCTACATTTTTTCAGGCCTAAGATGCACTTTAAGGCATTTTTGGGATGCTAACATTTTCAGAACTTTCAGGGGTGTATGATGCATTTTTCGTGGCAAAAATATTTTTGGGAATTTCAGTGGTCTAGGATGCGAGTTAATGCCCCTTTCAGGCTGACAATGTTTTTGGGACATTCAGGGCTCTCTGACACCATTTTTGGGCCACCAACATTTTCTGGACTTTAGGGGGTCTAGGATGCCTGTAAACCTCTTTTTTGGTCCTTCAAAGTTTTCAACATTTTTGCAGGCCTAAAATGCATTTTAAAGCATTTTTGGGCTGCTAACATTTTCAGAACTTTCAGGGGTGTGGTATGCATTTTTTGTGCCAAAAATATTTTTGGGAATTTCAGTGGTCTCGGATGCGTGTTAATGCCCGTTTCACTCTGAAAATGCTTTTGGGACATTCAGGGCTCTCTGACACCATTTTTGGGCCACCAACATTTTCTGGACTTTAGGGGGTCTAGGATGCCTGTAAACCCCTTTTTGGCCCTTCAAAGTTTTCAACATTTTTGCAGGCCTAAAATGCATTTTAAGGCCTTTTTTGGGCTGCTAGCATATTCTGAGCTTCATGGGTGTAGGATGCATTTTTCGTGCCAAAAATATTTTTGGGAATTTCAGTGGTCTAGGATGCGGGTTAATGCCCCTTTGAGGCTGCAAATGTTTTTGGGACATTCAGGGCTCTCTGACACCATTTCTGGGCCACAACCATTTTCTGGACTTTAGGGGGTCTAGGATGCCTCTAAACCCCTTTTTTCCACCTCCAAAGTTTTCTACATGTTTGCAGGCCTAAGATGCACTTTAAGGCCTTTTTTGGGCTGCTAACATATTCTGAGCTTCATGGGTGTAGTATTCATTTTTTGTGCCAAAAATATTTTTGGGAATGTCAGAGGTCTAGGATGCGGGTTAATGCCCGTTTCACTCTGCAAATGTTTTTGGGACATTCAGGGCTCTCTGACACCATTTTTGGGCCACCAACATTTTCTGGACTTTAGGGGGTCTAGGATGCCTGTAAACCTCTTTTTTGGTCCTTCAAAGTTTTCAACATTTTTGCAGGCCTAAAATGCATTTTAAGGCCTTTTTTGGGCTGCTAACATATTCTGAGCTTTCAGGGGTGTAGGATGCATTTTTCGTGGCAAAAATATTTTTGGGAATTTCAGTGGTCTAGGATGCGAGTTAATGCCCCTTTCAGGCTGACAATGTTTTTGGGACATTCAGAGCTCTCTGACACAGATTTTGGCCCACCAACATTTTCTGGACTTTAGGGGGTCTAGGATGCCTGTAAACCCCTTTTTTGGTCCTTCAAAGTTTTAAACATTTTTGCAGGCCTAAAATGCATTTTAAGGCATTTTTGGGCTGCTAACATTTTCAGAACTTTCTGGGGTGTAGTATGCATTTTTTGTGGCAAAAATATTTTTGGGAATTTCAGTGGTCTAGGATGCGTGTCAATGCCCGTTTCACTCTGCAAATGTTTTTGGGACATTCAGGGCTCTCTGACACAATTTTTGGGCCACCAACATTTTCTGGACTTTAGGGGGTCTAGGATGCCTGTAAACCCCTTTTTTGGGCCTCCAAAGTTTTCAACATTTTTGCAGGCTTAAAATGCATTTTAAAGCCTTTTTTGGGCTGCTAACATATTCTGAGCCTTAGGGGTGTAGGATGCATTTTTCGTGCCAAAATATTTTTGGGAATTTCAGTGGTCTAGGATGCGAGTTAATGCCCCTTTCAGGCTGACAATGTTTTTGGGACATTCAGTGCTATCTGACACAGATTTTGGCCCACCAACATTTTCTGGACTTTAGGGGGTCTAGGATGCCTGTAAACCCCTTTTTTCGACCTCCAAAGTTTTCAACATTTGTGCAGGCCTAAGAAGCATTTTAAGTCCTTTTTTTGAGCTGCCAACATTTTCTGATCTTTCAGGGTTGTAGGATGAATTTTTTGTGCCAAAAATATTTTGGGGAATTTCAGTGGTCTAGGATGCGACTTAATGCCCCTTTCAGGCTGCAAATCTGTTTGGGACATTCAGAGCTCTCTGACACTGTTTTTGGGCCACCAACATTTTCTGGACTTTAGGGGGTCTAGGATGCCTGTAAACCCCTTTTTTCCACCTCCAAAGTTTTCTATATTTTTGCAGGCCTAAGATGCACTTTAAGGCATTTTTGGGCTGCTAACATTTTCAGAACTTTCAGGGGTGTAGTATGCATTTTTTGTGCCAAAAATATTTTTGGGAATTTCAGTGGTCTAGGATGTGGGTTAATGCCCGTTTCACTCTGCAAATGTTTTTGGGGCATTCAGAGCTCTCTGACACAGATTTTGGCCCACCAACATTTTCTGGACTTTAGGGGGTCTAGGATGCCTGTAAACCCCTTCTTTGGGCCTCCAAAGTTTTCAACATTTTTGCAGGCATAAAATGCATTTTAAGGTCTTTTTTGGGCTGCTAACATATTCTGAGCTTCAGGGGTATAGGTTGCATTTTTCATGCCAAAAATATTTTTTGGAGTTTCAGTGGTCTAGGATGCGGGTTAATGCCCCTTTGAGGCTGCAAATGTTTTTGGGACATTCAGAGCTCTCTGACACAGATTTTGGCCCACCAACATTTTCTGACTTTAGGGGGTCTAGGATGCCTGTAAACCCCTTTTTTGGTCCTTCAAAGTTTTCAACATTTTTGCAGGCCTAAAATGCATTTTAAGGCATTTTTGGGCTGCTAACATTTTCAGAACTTTCAGGGGTGTAGTATGCATTTTTTGTGCCAAAAATATTTTTGTGAATTTCAGTGGTCTAGGATGCGGGTTAATGCCCCTTTGAGGCTGCAAATGTTTTTGGAGCATTCAGGGCTCTCTGACACCATTTTTGGGCCACAACCATTTTCTGGACTTTAGGGGGTCTAGGATGCCTCTAAGCCCCTTTTTTCCACCTCCAAAGTTTTCTACATTTTTGCAGGCCTAAGATGCACTTTAAGGCCTTTTTTGGGCTGCTAACATATTCTGAGCTTCATGGGTGTAGTATTCATTTTTTGTGCCAAAAATATTTTTGGGAATGTCAGAGGTCTAGGATGCAGGTTAATGCCCGTTTCACTCTGCAAATGTTTTTGGGACATTCAGGGCTCTCTGACACCATTTTTGGGCCACCAACATTTTCTGGACTTTAGGGGGTCTAGGATGCCTGTAAACCCCTTTTTTGGTCCTTCAAAGTTTTCAACATTTTTGCAGGCCTAAAATGCATTTTAAGGCATTTTTGGGCTGCTAACATTTTCAGAACTTTCAGGGGTGTAGTATGCATTTTTTGTGCCAAAAATATTTTTGGGAATTTCAGTGGGCTAGGATGCGGGTTAATGCCCGTTTCACTCTGCAAATGTTTTTGGAGCATTCAGGGCTCTCTGACACCATTTTTGGGCCACCAACATTTTCTGGACTTTAGGGGGTCTAGGATGCCTGTAAACCCCTTTTTTGGTTCTTCAAAGTTTTCAACATTTTTGCAGGCCTAAAATGCATTTTAAGGCCTTTTTTGGGCTGCTAACATATTCTGAGCTTCATGGGTGTAGGATGCATTTTTCGTGCCAAAAATATTTTTGAGAATTTCAGTGGTCTAGGATGCGGGTTAATGCCCCTTTGAGGCTGCAAATGTTTTTGGGACATTCAGAGCTCTCTGACACAGATTTTGGCCCACCAACATTTTCTGGACTTTAGGGGGTCTAGGATGCCTGTAAACCCCTTTTTTGGTCCTTCAAAGTTTTCAACATTTTTGCAGGCCTAAAATGCATTTTAAGGCATTTTTGGGCTGCTAACATTTTCAGAACTTTCAGGGGTGTAGTATGCATTTTTTGTGCCAAAAATATTTTTGGGAATTTCAGTGGTCTAGGATGCGGGTTAATGCCCGTTTCACTCTGCAAATGTTTTTGGAGCATTCAGGGCTCTCTGACACCATTTTTGGGCCACCAACATTTTCTGGACTTTAGGGGGTCTAGGATGCCTGTAAACCCCTTTTTTGGTTCTTCAAAGTTTTCAACATTTTTGCAGGCCTAAAATGCATTTTAAGGCCTTTTTTGGGCTGCTAACATATTCTGAGCTTCATGGGTGTAGGATGCATTTTTCGTGCCAAAAATATTTTTGGGAATTTCAGTGGTCTAGGATGCGGGTTAATGCCCCTTTGAGGCTGCAAATGTTTTTGGGACATTCAGAGCTCTCTGACACAGATTTTGGCCCAACATTTTCTGGACTTTAGGGGGTCTAGGATGCCTGTAAACCCCTTTTTTGGTCCTTCAAAGTTTTCAACATTTTTGCAGGCCTAAAATGCATTTTAAGGCATTTTTGGGCTGCTAACATTTTCAGAACTTTCAGGGGTGTAGTATGCATTTTTTGTGCCAAAAATATTTTTGGGAATTTCAGTGGTCTAGGATGCGGGTTAATGCCCCTTTGAGGCTGCAAATGTTTTTGGGACATTCAGGGCTCTCTGACACCATTTTTGGGCCACCAACATTTTCTGTACTTTAGGGGGTCTAGGATGCCTGTAAACCTCTTTTTTGGTCCTTCAAAGTTTTCAACATTTTTGCAGGCCTAAAATGCATATTAAGGCATTTTTGGGCTGCTAACATTTTCAGAACTTTCAGGGGTGTAGTATGCATTTTTTGTGGCAAAAATATTTTTGGGCATTTCAGTGGTCTAGGATGCGGGTTAATGCCCCTTTCAGGCTGCAAATGTTTTTGGGACATTCAGGGCTCTCTGACACCATTTTTGAGCGACAATCATTTTCTGGACTTTTCGGGGGTCTAGGATGCCTGTAACCCCTTTTTTGGGCCTCCAAAGTTTTCAACATTTTTGCACGCCCAAAATGCATTTTAAGGCCTTTTTTGGGCTGCTAACATATTCTGAGCTTCAGGGGTATAGGTTGCATTTTTCATGCCAAAAATATTTTGGGAAATTTCAGTGGTCTAGGATGCGGCTTAATGCCCCTTTCAGGCTGCAAATGTTTTTGGGACATTCAGAGCTCTCTGACACCGATTTTGGCCCATCAACATTTTCTGGAGTTTAGGGGGTCTAGGATGCCCCTAAACCCTTTTTTTCCACCTCCAAAGTTTTCTACATTTTTTCAGGCCTAAGATGCACTTTAAGGCATTTTTGGGCTGCTAACATTTTCAGAACTTTCAGGAGTGTATGATGCATTTTTCGTGGCAAAAATATTTTTGGGAATTTCAGTGGTCTAGGATGCGAGTTAATGCCCCTTTCAGGCTGACAATGTTTTTGGAACATTCAGAGCTCTCTGACACAGATTTTGGCCCACCAACATTTTCTGGACTTTAGGGGGTCTAGGATGCCTGTAAACCCCTTTTTTGGTCCTTCAAAGTTTTCAACATTTTTGCAGGCCTAAAATGCATTTTAAGGCATTTTTGGGCTGCTAACATTTTCAGAACTTTCAGGGGTGTGGTATGCATTTTTTGTGCCAAAAATATTTTTGGGAATTTCAGTGGTCTCGGATGCGTGTTAATGCCCGTTTCACTCTGAAAATGTTTTTGGGACATTCAGGGCTCTCTGACACCATTTTTGGGCCACCAACATTTTCTGGACTTTAGGGGGTCTAGGATGCCTGTAAATCCCTTTTTGGCCCTTCAAAGCTTTCAACATTTTTGCAGGCCTAAAATGCATTTTAAGGCCTTTTTTGGGCTGCTAACATATTCTGAGCTTCATGGGTGTAGGATGCATTTTTCGTGCCAAAAATATTTTTGGGAATTTCAGTGGTCTAGGATGCGGGTTAATGCCCCTTTGAGGCTGCAAATGTTTTTGGGACATTCAGGGCTCTCTGACACCATTTCTGGGCCACAACCATTTTCTGGACTTTAGGGGGTCTAGGATGCCTCTAAACCCCTTTTTTCCACCTCCAAAGTTTTCTACATTTTTGCAGGCCTAAGATGCACTTTAAGGCCTTTTTTGGGCTGCTAACATATTCTGAGCTTCATGGGTGTAGTATTCATTTTTTGTGCCAAAAATATTTTTGGGAATGTCAGAGGTCTAGGATGCGGGTTAATGCCCGTTTCACTCTGCAAATGTTATTGGGACATTCAGGGCTCTCTGACACCATTTTTGGGCCACCAACATTTTCTGGACTTTAGGGGGTCTAGGATGCCTGTAAACCTCTTTTTTGGTCCTTCAAAGTTTTCAACATTTTTGCAGGCCTAAAATGCATTTTAAGGCCTTTTTTGGGCTGCTAACATATTCTGAGCTTTCAGGGGTGTAGGATGCATTTTTCGTGGCAAAAATATTTTTGGGAATTTCAGTGGTCTAGGATGCGAGTTAATGCCCCTTTCAGGCTGACAATGTTTTTGGGACATTCAGAGCTCTCTGACACAGATTTTGGCCCACCAACATTTTCTGGACTTTAGGGGGTCTAGGATGCCTGTAAAACCCTTTTTTGGTCCTTCAAAGTTTTAAACATTTTTGCAGGCCTAAAATGCATTTTAAGGCATTTTTGGGCTGCTAACATTTTCAGAACTTTCAGGGGTGTAGTATGCATTTTTTGTGCCAAAAATATTTTTGGGAATTTCAGTGGTCTAGGATGCGTGTTAATGCCCGTTTCACTCTGCAAATGTTTTTGGGACATTCAGGGCTCTCTGACACAATTTTTGGGCCACCAACATTTTCTGGACTTTAGGGGGTCTAGGATGCCTGTAAACCCCTTTTTTGGGCCTCCAAAGTTTTCAACATTTTTGCAGGCTTAAAATGCATTTTAAAGCCTTTTTTGGACTGCTAACATATTCTGAGCCTTAGGGGTGTAGGATGCATTTTTCGTGCCAAAATATTTTTGGGAATTTCAGTGGTCTAGGATGCGAGTTAATGCCCCTTTCAGGCTGACAATGTTTTTGGGACATTCAGAGCTCTCTGACACAGATTTTGGCCCACCAACATTTTCTGGACTTTAGGGGGTCTAGGATGCCTGTAAACCCCTTTTTTCGACCTCCAAAGTTTTCAACATTTGTGCAGGCCTAAGAAGCATTTTAAGTCCTTTTTTTGAGCTGCCAACATTT
The DNA here is from genome assembly GCF_040938575.1 of Ambystoma mexicanum. NCBI lineage: Eukaryota > Metazoa > Chordata > Amphibia > Caudata > Ambystomatidae > Ambystoma > Ambystoma mexicanum. The sequence goes on along the minus strand of NC_090939.1, from coordinate 730,153,165 downwards.
TCTGATCTTTCAGGGTTGTAGGATGAATTTTTTGTGCCAAAAATATTTTGGGGAATTTCAGTGGTCTAGGATGCGACTTAATGCCCCTTTCAGGCTGCAAATCTGTTTGGGACATTCAGAGCTCTCTGACACTGTTTTTGGGCCACCAACATTTTCTGGACTTTAGGGGGTCTAGGATGCCTGTAAACCCCTTTTTTCCACCTCCAAAATTTTCTATATTTTTGCAGGCCTAAGATGCACTTTAAGGCATTTTTGGGCTGCTAACATTTTCAGAACTTTCAGGGGTGTAGTATGCATTTTTTGTGCCAAAAATATTTTTGGGAATTTCAGTGGTCTAGGATGTGGGTTAATGCCCGTTTCACTCTGCAAATGTTTTTGGGGCATTCAGAGCTCTCTGACACAGATTTTGGCCCACCAACATTTTCTGGACTTTAGGGGGTCTAGGATGCCTGTAAACCCCTTCTTTGGGCCTCCAAAGTTTTCAACATTTTTGCAGGCATAAAATGCATTTTAAGGTCTTTTTTGGGCTGCTAACATATTCTGAGCTTCAGGGGTATAGGTTGCATTTTTCGTGCCAAAAATATTTTTTGGAGTTTCAGTGGTCTAGGATGCGGGTTAATGCCCCCTTCAGGCTGCAAATGTTTTGGGACATTCAGAGCTCTCTGACACAGATTTTGGCCCACCAACATTTTCTGGACTTTAGGGGTCTAGGATGCCTGTAAACCCCTTTTTTGGTCCTTCAAAGTTTTCAACATGTTTGCAGGCCTAAAATGCATTTTAAGGCATTTTTGGGCTGCTAACATTTTCAGAACTTTCAGGGGTGTAGTATGCATTTTTTGTGCCAAAAATATTTTTGGGAATGTCAGAGGTTTAGGATGCGGGTTAATGCCCGTTTCACTCTGCTAATGTTATTGGGACATTCAGGGCTCTCTGACACCATTTTTGGGCCACCAACATTTTCTGGACTTTAGGGGGTCTAGGATGCCTGTAAACCTCTTTTTGGTCCTTCAAAGTTTTCAACATTTTTGCAGGCCTAAAATGCATTTTAAGGCCTTTTTTGGGCTGCTAACATATTCTGAGCTTTCAGGGGTGTAGGATGCATTTTTCGTGGCAAAAATATTTTTGGGAATTTCAGTAGTCTAGGATGCGAGTTAATGCCCCTTTCAGGCTGACAATGTTTTTGGGACATTCAGAGCTCTCTGACACAGATTTTGGCCCACCAACATTTTCTGGACTTTAGGGGGTCTAGGATGCCTGTAAACCCCTTTTTTGGTCCTTCAAAGTTTTCAACATTTTTGCAGGCCTAAAATGCATTTTAAGGCATTTTTGGCCTGCTAACATTTTCAGAACATTCAGGGGTGTAGTATGCATTTTTTGTGGCAAAAATATTTTTGGGCATTTCAGTGGTCTAGGATGCGGGTTTGCCCCTTTCAGGCTGCAAATGTTTTTGGGACATTCAAGGCTCTCTGACACCATTTTTGGGCCACCAACATTTTCTGGACTTTAGGGGGTCTAGGATGCCTGTAAACCCCTTTTTTGGTTCTTCAAAGTTTTCAACATTTTTGCAGGCCTAAAATGCATTTTAAGGCCTTTTTTGGGCTGCTAACATATTCTGAGCTTCATGGGTGTAGGATGTATTTTTCGTGTCAAAAATATTTTTGGGAATTGCAGTGGTCTAGGATGCGGGTTAATACCCCTTTGAGGCTGCAAATGTTTTTGGGACATTCAGAGCTCTCTGACACAGATTTTGGCCCACCAACATTTTCTGACTTTAGGGGGTCTAGGATGCCTGTAAACCCCTTTTTTGGTCCTTCAAAGTTTTCAACATTTTTGCAGGCCTAAAATGCATTTTAAGGCATTTTTGGGCTGCTAACATTTTCAGAACTTTCAGGGGTGTAGTATGCATTTTTTGTGCCAAAAATATTTTTGTGAATTTCAGTGGTCTAGGATGCGGGTTAATGCCCCTTTGAGGCTGCAAATGTTTTTGGAGCATTCAGGGCTCTCTGACACCATTTTTGGGCCACAACCATTTTCTGGACTTTAGGGGGTCTAGGATGCCTCTAAGCCCCTTTTTTCCACCTCCAAAGTTTTCTACATTTTTGCAGGCCTAAGATGCACTTTAAGGCCTTTTTTGGGCTGCTAACATATTCTGAGCTTCATGGGTGTAGTATTCATTTTTTGTGCCAAAAATATTTTTGGGAATGTCAGAGGTCTAGGATGCAGGTTAATGCCCGTTTCACTCTGCAAATGTTTTTGGGACATTCAGGGCTCTCTGACACCATTTTTGGGCCACCAACATTTTCTGGACTTTAGGGGGTCTAGGATGCCTGTAAACCCCTTTTTTGGTCCTTCAAAGTTTTCAACATTTTTGCAGGCCTAAAATGCATTTTAAGGCATTTTTGGGCTGCTAACATTTTCAGAACTTTCAGGGGTGTAGTATGCATTTTTTGTGCCAAAAATATTTTTGGGAATTTCAGTGGGCTAGGATGCGGGTTAATGCCCGTTTCACTCTGCAAATGTTTTTGGAGCATTCAGGGCTCTCTGACACCATTTTTGGGCCACCAACATTTTCTGGACTTTAGGGGGTCTAGGATGCCTGTAAACCCCTTTTTTGGTTCTTCAAAGTTTTCAACATTTTTGCAGGCCTAAAATGCATTTTAAGGCCTTTTTTGGGCTACTAACATATTCTGAGCTTCATGGGTGTAGGATGCATTTTTCGTGCCAAAAATATTTTTGGGAATTTCAGTGGTCTAGGATGCGGGTTAATGCCCCTTTGAGGCTGCAAATGTTTTTGGGACATTCAGAGCTCTCTGACACAGAGTTTGGCCCACCAACATTTTCTGGACTTTAGGGGGTCTAGGATGCCTGTAAACCCCTTTTTTGGTCCTTCAAAGTTTTCAACATTTTTGCAGGCCTAAAATGCATTTTAAGGCATTTTTGGGCTGCTAACATTTTCAGAACTTTCAGGGGTGTAGTATGCATTTTTTGTGCCAAAAATATTTTTGGGAATTTCAGTGGTCTAGGATGCGGGTTAATGCCCCTTTGAGGCTGCAAATGTTTTTGGGACATTCAGAGCTCTCTGACACCATTTTTGGGCCACCAACATTTTCTGGACTTTAGGGGGTCTAGGATGCCTGTAAACCCCTTTTTTGGTTCTTCAAAGTTTTCAACATTTTTGCAGGCCTAAAATGCATTTTAAGGCCTTTTTTGGGCTGCTAACATATTCTGAGCTTCATGGGTGTAGGATGCATTTTTCGTGCCAAAAATATTTTTGGGAATTTCAGTGGTCTAGGATGCGGGTTAATGCCCCTTTGAGGCTGCAAATGTTTTTGGGACATTCAGAGCTCTCTGACACAGATTTTGGCCCAACATTTTCTGGACTTTAGGGGGTCTAGGATGCCTGTAAACCCCTTTTTTGGTCCTTCAAAGTTTTCAACATTTTTGCAGGCCTAAAATGCATTTTAAGGCATTTTTGGGCTGCTAACATTTTCAGAACTTTCAGGGGTGTAGTATGCATTTTTTGTGCCAAAAATATTTTTGGGAATTTCAGTGGTCTAGGATGCGGGTTAATGCCCCTTTGAGGCTGCAAATGTTTTTGGGACATTCAGGGCTCTCTGACACCATTTTTGGGCCACCAACATTTTCTGTACTTTAGGGGGTCTAGGATGCCTGTAAACCTCTTTTTTGGTCCTTCAAAGTTTTCAACATTTTTGCAGGCCTAAAATGCATATTAAGGCATTTTTGGGCTGCTAACATTTTCAGAACTTTCAGGGGTGTAGTATGCATTTTTTGTGGCAAAAATATTTTTGGGCATTTCAGTGGTCTAGGATGCGGGTTAATGCCCCTTTCAGGCTGCAAATGTTTTTGGGACATTCAGGGCTCTCTGACACCATTTTTGAGCGACAATCATTTTCTGGACTTTTCGGGGGTCTAGGATGCCTGTAACCCCTTTTTTGGGCCTCCAAAGTTTTCAACATTTTTGCACGCCCAAAATGCATTTTAAGGCCTTTTTTGGGCTGCTAACATATTCTGAGCTTCAGGGGTATAGGTTGCATTTTTCATGCCAAAAATATTTTGGGAAATTTCAGTGGTCTAGGATGCGGCTTAATGCCCCTTTCAGGCTGCAAATGTTTTTGGGACATTCAGAGCTCTCTGACACCGATTTTGGCCCATCAACATTTTCTGGAGTTTAGGGGGTCTAGGATGCCCCTAAACCCTTTTTTTCCACCTCCAAAGTTTTCTACATTTTTTCAGGCCTAAGATGCACTTTAAGGCATTTTTGGGCTGCTAACATTTTCAGAACTTTCAGGAGTGTATGATGCATTTTTCGTGGCAAAAATATTTTTGGGAATTTCAGTGGTCTAGGATGCGAGTTAATGCCCCTTTCAGGCTGACAATGTTTTTGGAACATTCAGAGCTCTCTGACACAGATTTTGGCCCACCAACATTTTCTGGACTTTAGGGGGTCTAGGATGCCTGTAAACCCCTTTTTTGGTCCTTCAAAGTTTTCAACATTTTTGCAGGCCTAAAATGCATTTTAAGGCATTTTTGGGCTGCTAACATTTTCAGAACTTTCAGGGGTGTGGTATGCATTTTTTGTGCCAAAAATATTTTTGGGAATTTCAGTGGTCTCGGATGCGTGTTAATGCCCGTTTCACTCTGAAAATGTTTTTGGGACATTCAGGGCTCTCTGACACCATTTCTGGGCCACCAACATTTTCTGGACTTTAGGGGGTCTAGGATGCCTGTAAATCCCTTTTTGGCCCTTCAAAGTTTTCAACATTTTTGCAGGCCTAAAATGCATTTTAAGGCCTTTTTTGGGCTGCTAACATATTCTGAGCTTCATGGGTGTAGGATGCATTTTTCGTGCCAAAAATATTTTTGGGAATTTCAGTGGTCTAGGATGCGGGTTAATGCCCCTTTGAGGCTGCAAATGTTTTTGGGACATTCAGGGCTCTCTGACACCATTTCTGGGCCACAACCATTTTCTGGACTTTAGGGGGTCTAGGATGCCTCTAAACCCCTTTTTTCCACCTCCAAAGTTTTCTACATTTTTGCAGGCCTAAGATGCACTTTAAGGCCTTTTTTGGGCTGCTAACATATTCTGAGCTTCATGGGTGTAGTATTCATTTTTTGTGCCAAAAATATTTTTGGGAATGTCAGAGGTCTAGGATGCGGGTTAATGCCCGTTTCACTCTGCAAATGTTATTGGGACATTCAGGGCTCTCTGACACCATTTTTGGGCCACCAACATTTTCTGGACTTTAGGGGGTCTAGGATGCCTGTAAACCTCTTTTTTGGTCCTTCAAAGTTTTCAACATTTTTGCAGGCCTAAAATGCATTTTAAGGCCTTTTTTGGGCTGCTAACATATTCTGAGCTTTCAGGGGTGTAGGATGCATTTTTCGTGGCAAAAATATTTTTGGGAATTTCAGTGGTCTAGGATGCGAGTTAATGCCCCTTTCAGGCTGACAATGTTTTTGGGACATTCAGAGCTCTCTGACACAGATTTTGGCCCACCAACATTTTCTGGACTTTAGGGGGTCTAGGATGCCTGTAAACCCCTTTTTTGGTCCTTCAAAGTTTTCAACATTTTTGCAGGCCTAAAATGCATTTTAAGGCATTTTTGGGCTGCTAACATTTTCAGAACATTCAGGGGTGTAGTATGCATTTTTTGTGGCAAAAATATTTTTGGGCATTTCAGTGGTCTAGGATGCGGGTTTGCCCCTTTCAGGCTGCAAATGTTTTTGGGACATTCAAGGCTCTCTGACACCATTTTTGGGCCACCAACATTTTCTGGAATTTAGGGGGTCTAGGATGCCTGTAAACCCCTTTTTTGGTTCTTCAAAGTTTTCAACATTTTTGCAGGCCTAAAATGCATTTTAAGGCCTTTTTTGGGCTGCTAACATATTCTGAGCTTCATGGGTGTAGGATGTATTTTTCGTGCCAAAAATATTTTTGGGAATTGCAGTGGTCTAGGATGCGGGTTAATGCCCCTTTGAGGCTGCAAATGTTTTTGGGACATTCAGAGCTCTCTGACACAGATTTTGGCCCACCAACATTTTCTGGACTTTAGGGGGTCTAGGATTCCTGTAAACCCCTTTTTTGGTCCTTCAAAGTTTTCAACATTTTTGCAGGCCTAAAATGCATTTTAAGGCATTTTTGGGCTGCTAACATTTTCAGAACTTTCAGGGGTGTAGTATGCATTTTTTGTGCCAAAAATATTTTTGTGAATTTCAGTGGTCTAGGATGCGGGTTAATGCCCCTTTGAGGCTGCAAATGTTTTTGGGACATTCAGGGCTCTCTTTCACCATTTTTGGGCCACCAACATTTTCTGGACTTTAGGGGGTCTAGGATGCCTGTAAACCCCTTTTTTGGTCCTTCAAAGTTTTCAACATTTTTGCAGGCCTAAAATGCATTTTAAGGCCTTAATTGGGCTGCTAACATATTCTGAGCTTCAGGGGTATAGGTTGCATTTTTCATGCCAAAAATATTTTGGGGAATTTCAGTGGTCTAGGATGCGGATTAATGCCCCTTTCAGGCTGCAAATGTTTTTGGGACATTCAGGACTCTCTGACACCATTTTCGGTCCACCAACATTTTCTGGACTTTAGGGGGTCTAGGATGCCTGTAAACCCCTTTTTTGGGCCTCCAAAGTTTTCAACATTTTTGCAGGCATAAAATGCATTTTAAGGTCTTTATTGGGCTGCTAACATATTCTGAGCTTCAGGGGTATAGGTTGCATTTTTCGTGCCAAAAATATTTTTTGGAGTTTGAGTGGTCTAGGGTGCGGGTTAATGCCCCTTTCAGGCTGCAAATGTTTTGGGACATTCAGAGCTCTCTGACACAGATTTTGGCCCACCAACATTTTCTGAATTTTAGGGGGTCTAGGATGCCTGTAAACCCCTTTTTTGGGCCTCCAAAGTTTTCAACATTTTTGCAGGCATAAAATGCATTTTAAGGTCTTTTTTGGGCTGCTAACATATTCTGAGCTTCAGGGGTATAGGTTGCATTTTTCGTGCCAAAAATATTTTTGGGAGTTTGAGTGGTCTAGGGTGCGGGTTAATGCCCCTTTCAGGCTGCAAATGTTTTGGGACATTCAGAGCTCTCTGACACAGATTTTGGCCCACCAACATTTTCTGGACTTTAGGGGTCTAGGATGCCTGTAAACCCCTTTTTTGGTCCTTCAAAGTTTTCAACATGTTTGCAGGCCCAAAATGCATTTTAAGGCATTTTTGGGCTGCTAACATTTTCAGAACTTTCAGGGGTGTAGTATGCATTTTTTGTGCCAAAAATATTTTTGGGAATGTCAGAGGTTTAGGATGCGGGTTAATGCCCGTTTCACTCTGCAAATGTTATTGGGACATTCAGGGCTCTCTGACACCATTTTTGGGCCACCAACATTTTCTGGACTTTAGGGGGTCTAGGATGCCTGTAAACCCCTTTTTTGGTTCTTCAAAGTTTTCAACATTTTTGCAGGCCTAAAATGCATTTTAAGGCCTTTTTTGGGCTGCTAACATATTCTGAGCTTCATGGGTGTAGGATGCATTTTTCGTGCCAAAAATATTTTTGGGAATTTCAGTGGTCTAGGATGCGGGTTAATGCCCCTTTGAGGCTGCAAATGTTTTTGGGACATTCAGAGCTCTCTGACACAGATTTTGGCCCACCAACATTTTCTGGACTTTAGGGCGTCTAGGATGCCTGTAAACCCCTTTTTCCACCTCCAAAGTTTTCTACATTTTTGCAGGCCTAAAATGCACTTTAAGGCCTTTTTTGGGCTGCTAACATATTCTGAGCTTTCAGGGGTGTAGTATGCATTTTTTGTGCCAAAAATATTTTTGTGAATTTCAGTGGTCTAGGATGCGGGTTAATGCCCCTTTGAGGCTGCAAATGTTTTTGGGACATTCAGGGCTCTCTTTCACCATTTTTGGGCCACCAACATTTTCTGGACTTTAGGGGGTCTAGGATGCCTGTAAACCCCTTTTTTGGTCCTTCAAAGTTTTCAACATTTTTGCAGGCCTAAAATGCATTTTAAGGCCTTAATTGGGCTGCTAACATATTCTGAGCTTCAGGGGTATAGGTTGCATTTTTCATGCCAAAAATATTTTGGGGAATTTCAGTGGTCTAGGATGCGGATTAATGCCCCTTTCAGGCTGCAAATGTTTTTGGGACATTCAGGACTCTCTGACACCATTTTCGGTCCACCAACATTTTCTGGACTTTAGGGGGTCTAGGATGCCTGTAAACCCCTTTTTTGGGCCTCCAAAGTTTTCAACATTTTTGCAGGCATAAAATGCATTTTAAGGTCTTTATTGGGCTGCTAACATATTCTGAGCTTCAGGGGTATAGGTTGCATTTTTCGTGCCAAAAATATTTTTTGGAGTTTGAGTGGTCTAGGGTGCGGGTTAATGCCCCTTTCAGGCTGCAAATGTTTTGGGACATTCAGAGCTCTCTGACACAGATTTTGGCCCACCAACATTTTCTGAATTTTAGGGGGTCTAGGATGCCTGTAAACCCCTTTTTTGGGCCTCCAAAGTTTTCAACATTTTTGCAGGCATAAAATGCATTTTAAGGTCTTTTTTGGGCTGCTAACATATTCTGAGCTTCAGGGGTATAGGTTGCATTTTTCGTGCCAAAAATATTTTTGGGAGTTTGAGTGGTCTAGGGTGCGGGTTAATGCCCCTTTCAGGCTGCAAATGTTTTGGGACATTCAGAGCTCTCTGACACAGATTTTGGCCCACCAACATTTTCTGGACTTTAGGGGTCTAGGATGCCTGTAAACCCCTTTTTTGGTCCTTCAAAGTTTTCAACATGTTTGCAGGCCCAAAATGCATTTTAAGGCATTTTTGGGCTGCTAACATTTTCAGAACTTTCAGGGGTGTAGTATGCATTTTTTGTGCCAAAAATATTTTTGGGAATGTCAGAGGTTTAGGATGCGGGTTAATGCCCGTTTCACTCTGCAAATGTTATTGGGACATTCAGGGCTCTCTGACACCATTTTTGGGCCACCAACATTTTCTGGACTTTAGGGGGTCTAGGATGCCTGTAAACCCCTTTTTTGGTTCTTCAAAGTTTTCAACATTTTTGCAGGCCTAAAATGCATTTTAAGGCCTTTTTTGGGCTGCTAACATATTCTGAGCTTCATGGGTGTAGGATGCATTTTTCGTGCCAAAAATATTTTTGGGAATTTCAGTGGTCTAGGATGCGGGTTAATGCCCCTTTGAGGCTGCAAATGTTTTTGGGACATTCAGAGCTCTCTGACACAGATTTTGGCCCACCAACATTTTCTGGACTTTAGGGGGTCTAGGATGCCTGTAAACCCCTTTTTCCACCTCCAAAGTTTTCTACATTTTTGCAGGCCTAAAATGCACTTTAAGGCCTTTTTTGGGCTGCTAACATATTCTGAGCTTTCAGGGGTGTAGGATGCATTTTTCGTGGCAAAAATATTTTTGGGAATTTCAGTGGTCTAGGATGCGAGTTAATGCCCCTTTCAGGTTGACAATGTTTTTGGGACATTCAGAGCTCTCTGACACAGATTTTGGCCCACCAACATTTTCTGGACTTTAGGGGGTCTAGGATGCCTGTAAACCCCTTTTTTGGTCATTCAAAGTTTTCAACATTTTTGCAGGCCTAAAATGCATATTAAGGCATTTTTGGGCTGCTAACATTTTCAGAACTTTCAGGGGTGTAGTATGCATTTTTTGTGGCAAAAATATTTTTGGGCATTTCAGTGGTCTAGGATGCGGGTTAATGCCCCTTTCAGGCTGCAAATGTTTTTGGGACATTCAGGGCTCTCTGACACCATTTTTGAGCGACAATCATTTTCTGGACTTTTCGGGGGTCTAGGATGCCTGTAACCCCTTTTTTGGGCCTCCAAAGTTTTCAACATTTTTGCACGCCCAAAATGCATTTTAAGGCCTTTTTTGGGCTGCTAACATATTCTGAGCTTCAGGGGTATAGGTTGCATTTTTCATGCCAAAAATATTTTGGGAAATTTCAGTGGTCTAGGATGCGGCTTAATGCCCCTTTCAGGCTGCAAATGTTTTTGGGACATTCAGAGCTCTCTGACACCGATTTTGGCCCATCAACATTTTCTGGAGTTTAGGGGGTCTAGGATGCCCCTAAACCCTTTTTTTCCACCTCCAAAGTTTTCTACATTTTTTCAGGCCTAAGATGCACTTTAAGGCATTTTTGGGCTGCTAACATTTTCAGAACTTTCAGGAGTGTATGATGCATTTTTCGTGGCAAAAATATTTTTGGGAATTTCAGTGGTCTAGGATGCGAGTTAATGCCCCTTTCAGGCTGACAATGTTTTTGGAACATTCAGAGCTCTCTGACACAGATTTTGGCCCACCAACATTTTCTGGACTTTAGGGGGTCTAGGATGCCTGTAAACCCCTTTTTTGGTCCTTCAAAGTTTTCAACATTTTTGCAGGCCTAAAATGCATTTTAAGGCATTTTTGGGCTGCTAACATTTTCAGAACTTTCAGGGGTGTGGTATGCATTTTTTGTGCCAAAAATATTTTTGGGAATTTCAGTGGTCTCGGATGCGTGTTAATGCCCGTTTCACTCTGAAAATGTTTTTGGGACATTCAGGGCTCTCTGACACCATTTTTGGGCCACCAACATTTTCTGGACTTTAGGGGGTCTAGGATGCCTGTAAATCCCTTTTTGGCCCTTCAAAGTTTTCAACATTTTTGCAGGCCTAAAATGCATTTTAAGGCCTTTTTTGGGCTGCTAACATATTCTGAGCTTCATGGGTGTAGGATGCATTTTTCGTGCCAAAAATATTTTTGGGAATTTCAGTGGTCTAGGATGCGGGTTAATGCCCCTTTGAGGCTGCAAATGTTTTTGGGACATTCAGGGCTCTCTGACACCATTTCTGGGCCACAACCATTTTCTGGACTTTAGGGGGTCTAGGATGCCTCTAAACCCCTTTTTTCCACCTCCAAAGTTTTCTACATTTTTGCAGGCCTAAGATGCACTTTAAGGCCTTTTTTGGGCTGCTAACATATTCTGAGCTTCATGGGTGTAGTATTCATTTTTTGTGCCAAAAATATTTTTGGGAATGTCAGAGGTCTAGGATGCGGGTTAATGCCCGTTTCACTCTGCAAATGTTATTGGGACATTCAGGGCTCTCTGACACCATTTTTGGGCCACCAACATTTTCTGGACTTTAGGGGGTCTAGGATGCCTGTAAACCTCTTTTTTGGTCCTTCAAAGTTTTCAACATTTTTGCAGGCCTAAAATGCATTTTAAGGCCTTTTTTGGGCTGCTAACATATTCTGAGCTTTCAGGGGTGTAGGATGCATTTTTCGTGGCAAAAATATTTTTGGGAATTTCAGTGGTCTAGGATGCGAGTTAATGCCCCTTTCAGGCTGACAATGTTTTTGGGACATTCAGAGCTCTCTGACACAGATTTTGGCCCACCAACATTTTCTGGACTTTAGGGGGTCTAGGATGCCTGTAAACCCCTTTTTTGGTCCTTCAAAGTTTTCAACATTTTTGCAGGCCTAAAATGCATTTTAAGGCATTTTTGGGCTGCTAACATTTTCAGAACATTCAGGGGTGTAGTATGCATTTTTTGTGGCAAAAATATTTTTGGGCATTTCAGTGGTCTAGGATGCGGGTTTGCCCCTTTCAGGCTGCAAATGTTTTTGGGACATTCAAGGCTCTCTGACACCATTTTTGGGCCACCAACATTTTCTGGACTTTAGGGGGTCTAGGATGCCTGTAAACCCCTTTTTTGGTTCTTCAAAGTTTTCAACATTTTTGCAGGCCTAAAATGCATTTTAAGGCCTTTTTTGGGCTGCTAACATATTCTGAGCTTCATGGGTGTAGGATGTATTTTTCGTGCCAAAAATATTTTTGGGAATTGCAGTGGTCTAGGTTGCGGGTTAATGCCCCTTTGAGGCTGCAAATGTTTTTGGGACATTCAGAGCTCTCTGACACAGATTTTGGCCCACCAACATTTTCTGGACTTTAGGGGGTCTAGGATTCCTGTAAACCCCTTTTTTGGTCCTTCAAAGTTTTCAACATTTTTGCAGGCCTAAAATGCATTTTAAGGCATTTTTGGGCTGCTAACATTTTCAGAACTTTCAGGGGTGTAGTATGTATTTTTTGTGCCAAAAATATTTTTGTGAATTTCAGTGGTCTAGGATGCGGGTTAATGCCCCTTTGAGGCTGCAAATGTTTTTGGGACATTCAGGGCTCTCTTTCACCATTTTTGGGCCACCAACATTTTCTGGACTTTAGGGGGTCTAGGATGCCTGTAAACCCCTTTTTTGGTCCTTCAAAGTTTTCAACATTTTTGCAGGCCTAAAATGCATTTTAAGGCCTTAATTGGGCTGCTAACATATTCTGAGCTTCAGGGGTATAGGTTGCATTTTTCATGCCAAAAATATTTTGGGGAATTTCAGTGGTCTAGGATGCGGGTTAATGCCCCTTTCAGGCTGCAAATGTTTTTGGGACATTCAGGACTCTCTGACACCATTTTCGGTCCACCAACATTTTCTGGACTTTAGGGGGTCTAGGATGCCTGTAAACCCCTTTTTTGGGCCTCCAAAGTTTTCAACATTTTTGCAGGCATAAAATGCATTTTAAGGTCTTTATTGGGCTGCTAACATATTCTGAGCTTCAGGGGTATAGGTTGCATTTTTCGTGCCAAAAATATTTTTTGGAGTTTGAGTGGTCTAGGGTGCGGGTTAATGCCCCTTTCAGGCTGCAAATGTTTTGGGACATTCAGAACTCTCTGACACAGATTTTGGCCCACCAACATTTTCTGGACTTTAGGGGGTCTAGGATGCCTGTAAACCCCTTTTTTGGGCCTCCAAAGTTTTCAACATTTTTGCAGGCATAAAATGCATTTTAAGGTCTTTTTTGGGCTGCTAACATATTCTGAGCTTCAGGGGTATAGGTTGCATTTTTCGTGCCAAAAATATTTTTTGGAGTTTGAGTGGTCTAGGGTGCGGGTTAATGCCCCTTTCAGGCTGCAAATGTTTTGGGACATTCAGAGCTCTCTGACACAGATTTTGGCCCACCAACATTTTCTGGACTTTAGGGGTCTAGGATGCCTGTAAACCCCTTTTTTGGTCCTTCAAAGTTTTCAACATGTTTGCAGGCCCAAAATGCATTTTAAGGCATTTTTGGGCTGCTAACATTTTCAGAACTTTCAGGGGTGTAGTATGCATTTTTTGTGCCAAAAATATTTTTGGGAATGTCAGAGGTTTAGGATGCGGGTTAATGCCCGTTTCACTCTGCAAATGTTATTGGGACATTCAGGGCTCTCTGACACCATTTTTGGGCCACCAACATTTTCTGGACTTTAGGGGGTCTAGGATGCCTGTAAACCCCTTTTTTGGTTCTTCAAAGTTTTCAACATTTTTGCAGGCCTAAAATGCATTTTAAGGCCTTTTTTGGGCTGCTAACATATTCTGAGCTTCATGGGTGTAGGATGCATTTTTCGTGCCAAAAATATTTTTGGGAATTTCAGTGGTCTAGGATGCGGGTTAATGCCCCTTTGAGGCTGCAAATGTTTTTGGGACATTCAGAGCTCTCTGACACAGATTTTGGCCCACCAACATTTTCTGGACTTTAGGGGGTCTAGGATGCCTGTAAACCCCTTTTTCCACCTCCAAAGTTTTCTACATTTTTGCAGGCCTAAAATGCACTTTAAGGTCTTTTTTGGGCTGCTAACATATTCTGAGCTTCATGGGTGTAGTATGCATTTTTTGTGCCAAAAATATTTTTGGGAATTTCAGTGGTCTAGGATGTGGGTTAATGCCCGTTTCACTCTACAAATGTTTTTGGGGCATTCAGAGCTCTCTGACACAGATTTTGGCCCACCAACATTTTCTGGACTTTAGGGGGTCTAGGATGCCTGTAAACCGCTTTTTTGGGCCTCCAAAGTTTTCAACATTTTTGCAGGCCTAAAATGCATTTTAAGGCCTTTTTTGGGCTGCTAACATATTCTGAGCTTTCAGGGGTGTAGGATGCATTTTTCGTGCCAAAAATATTTTGGGGAATTTCAGTGGTTTAGGATGCGGGTTAATGCCCCTTTCAGGCTGAAAATGTTTTTGGGACATTCAGCACTCTCTGACACCATTTTTGGGCCACCAACATTTTCTGGACCTTAGGGGGTCTAGGATGCCTGTAAACCCCTTTTTTGGTCCTTCAAAGTTTTCAACATTTTTGCAGGCCTAAAATTCATTTTAAGGCCTTTTATGGGCTGCTAACATATTCTGAGCTTTCAGGGGTGTAGTATGCATTTTTCATGCCAAAAATATTTTTGGGAATTTCAGTGGTCTAGGATGCGGGTAAATGCCCGTTTCACTCTGCAAATGGTTTTGGGGCATTCAGAGCTCTCTGACACAGATTTTGGCCCACCAACATTTTCTGGACTTAAGGGGGTCTAGGATGCCTGTAAACCCCTTTTTTGGACCTTCAAAGTTTTCAACATTTTTGTAGGCTTAAGATGCATTTTAAGTCCTTTTTTTGAGATGCCAACATTTTCTGATCTTTCAGGGTTGTAGGATGCATTTTTTGTGCCAAAAATATTTTTGGGAATTTCAGTGGTCTGGGATGCGACTTAATGCCCCTTTCAGGCTGCAAATGTTTTTGGGACATTCAGAGCTCTCTGACACCGATTTTGGCCCACCAACATTTTCTGGACTTTCGGGGGTCTAGGATGCTTGTAAACCCCATTTTTGGGCCTCCAAACTTTTCAACATTTTTGCAGGCGTAAAATGCATTTTAAGGACTTTTTTGGGCTGCTAACATATTCTGAGCTTCAGGGGTATAGGTTGCATATTTCATGCCAAAAATATTTTTTGGAGTTTCAGTGGTTTAGGATGCGGCTTAATGCCCCTTTCAGGCTGCAAATGTTTTTGGGACATTCAGAGCTCTCTGACACCGATTTTGGCCCACCAACATTTTCTGGAGTTTAGGGGGTCTAGGATGCCCCTAAACCCTTTTTTTCCACCTCCAAAGTTTTCTACATTTTTTCAGGCCTAAGATGCACTTTAAGGCATTTTTGGGCTGCTAACATTTTCAGAACTTTCAGGGGTGTATGATGCATTTTTCGTGGCAAAAATATTTTTGGGAATTTCAGTGGTCTAGGATGCGAGTTAATGCCCCTTTCAGGCTGACAATGTTTTTGGGACATTCAGAGCTCTCTGACACAGATTTTGGCCCACCAACATTTTCTGGACTTTAGGGGGTCTAGGATGCCTGTAAACCCCTTTTTTGGTCCTTCAAAGTTTTCAACATTTTTGCAGGCCTAAAATGCATTTTAAGGCATTTTTGGGCTGCTAACATTTTCAGAACTTTCAGGGGTGTGGTATGCATTTTTTGTGCCAAAAATATTTTTGGGAATTTCAGTGGTCTAGGATGCGGGTTAATGCCCCTTTGAGGCTGCAAATGTTTTTGGGACATTCAGGGCTCTCTGACACCATTTCTGGGCCACAACCATTTTCTGGACTTTAGGGGGTCTAGGATGCCTCTAAACCCCTTTTTTCCACCTCCAAAGTTTTCTACATTTTTGCAGGCCTAAGATGCACTTTAAGGCCTTTTTTGGGCTGCTAACATATTCTGAGCTTCATGGGTGTAGTATTCATTTTTTGTGCCAAAAATATTTTTGGGAATGTCAGAGGTCTAGGATGCGGGTTAATGCCCGTTTCACTCTGCAAATGTTTTTGGGACATTCAGGGCTCTCTGACACCATTTTTGGGCCACCAACATTTTCTGGACTTTAGGGGGTCTAGGATGCCTGTAAACCTCTTTTTTGGTCCTTCAAAGTTTTCAACATTTTTGCAGGCCTAAAATGCATTTTAAGGCCTTTTTTGGGCTGCTAACATATTCTGAGCTTTCAGGGGTGTAGGATGCATTTTTCGTGGCAAAAATATTTTTGGGAATTTCAGTGGTCTAGGATGCGAGTTAATGCCCCTTTCAGGCTGACAATGTTTTTGGGACATTCAGAGCTCTCTGACACAGATTTTGGCCCACCAACATTTTCTGGACTTTAGGGGGTCTAGGATGCCTGTAAACCCCTTTTTTGGTCCTTCAAAGTTTTAAACATTTTTGCAGGCCTAAAATGCATTTTAAGGCATTTTTGGGCTGATAAAATTTTCAGAACTTTCAGGGGTGTAGTATGCATTTTTTGTGCCAAAAATATTTTTGGGAATTTCAGTGGTCTAGGATGCGTGTTAATGCCCGTTTCACTCTGCAAATGTTTTTGGGACATTCAGGGCTCTCTGACACAATTTTTGGGCCACCAACATTTTCTGGACTTTAGGGGGTCTAGGATGCCTGTAAACCCCTTTTTTGGGCCTCCAAAGTTTTCAACATTTTTGCAGGCTTAAAATGCATTTTAAAGCCTTTTTTGGGCTGCTAACATATTCTGAGCCTTAGGGGTGTAGGATGCATTTTTCGTGCCAAAATATTTTTGGGAATTTCAGTGGTCTAGGATGCGAGTTAATGCCCCTTTCAGGCTGACAATGTTTTTGGGACATTCAGAGCTCTCTGACACAGATTTTGGCCCACCAACATTTTCTGGACTTTAGGGGGTCTAGGATGCCTGTAAACCCCTTTTTTCGACCTCCAAAGTTTTCAACATTTGTGCAGGCCTAAGAATCATTTTAAGTCCTTTTTTGAGCTGCCAACATTTTCTGATCTTTCAGGGTTGTAGGATGAATTTTTTGTGCCAAAAATATTTTGGGGAATTTCAGTGGTCTAGGATGCGACTTAATGCCCCTTTCAGGCTGCAAATCTGTTTGGGACATTCAGAGCTCTCTGACACTGTTTTTGGGCCACCAACATTTTCTGGACTTTAGGGGTCTAGGATGCCTGTAAACCCCTTTTTTGGTCCTTCAAAGTTTTCAACATGTTTGCAGGCCTAAAATGCATTTTAAGGCATTTTTGGGCTGCTAACATTTTCAGAACTTTCAGGGGTGTAGTATGCATTTTTTGTGCCAAAAATATTTTTGGGAATGTCAGAGGTTTAGGATGCGGGTTAATGCCCGTTTCACTCTGCAAATGTTATTGGGACATTCAGGGCTCTCTGACACCATTTTTGGGCCACCAACATTTTCTGGACTTTAGGGGGTCTCGGATGCCTGTAAACCTCTTTTTTGGCCCTTCAAAGTTTTCAACATTTTTGCAGGCCTAAAATGCATTTTAAGGCCTTTTTTGGGCTGCTAACATATTCTGAGCTTTCAGTGGTGTAGGATGCATTTTTCGTGGCAAAAATATTTTTGGGAATTTCAGTGGTCTAGGATGCGAGTTAATGCCCCTTTCAGGCTGACAATGTTTTTGGGACATTCAGAGCTCTCTGACACAGATTTTGTCCCACCAACATTTTCTGGACTTTAGGGGTCTAGGATGCCTGTAAACCCCTTTTTTGGTCCTTCAAAGTTTTCAACATGTTTGCAGGCCTAAAATGCATTTTAAGGCATTTTTGGGCTGCTAACATTTTCAGAACATTCAGGGGTGTAGTATGCATTTTTTGTGGCAAAAATATTTTTGGGCATTTCAGTGGTCTAGGATGCGGGTTAATGCCCCTTTCAGGCTGCAAATGTTTTTGGGACATTCAGAGCTCTCTGACACAGATTTTGGCCCACCAACATTTTCTGGACTTTAGGGGGTCTAGGATGCCTGTAAACCCCTTTTTCCACCTCCAAAGTTTTCTACATTTTTGCAGGCCTAAAATGCACTTTAAGGCCTTTTTTGGGCTGCTAACATATTCTGAGCTTTCAGGGGTGTAGGATGCATTTTTCGTGGCAAAAATATTTTTGGGAATTTCAGTGGTCTAGGATGCGAGTTAATGCCCCTTTCAGGTTGACAATGTTTTTGGGACATTCAGAGCTCTCTGACACAGATTTTGGCCCACCAACATTTTCTGGACTTTAGGGGGTCTAGGATGCCTGTAAACCCCTTTTTTGGTCATTCAAAGTTTTCAACATTTTTGCAGGCCTAAAATGCATATTAAGGCATTTTTGGGCTGCTAACATTTTCAGAACTTTCAGGGGTGTAGTATGCATTTTTTGTGGCAAAAATATTTTTGGGCATTTCAGTGGTCTAGGATGCGGGTTAATGCCCCTTTCAGGCTGCAAATGTTTTTGGGACATTCAGGGCTCTCTGACACCATTTTTGAGCGACAATCATTTTCTGGACTTTTCGGGGGTCTAGGATGCCTGTAACCCCTTTTTTGGGCCTCCAAAGTTTTCAACATTTTTGCACGCCCAAAATGCATTTTAAGGCCTTTTTTGGGCTGCTAACATATTCTGAGCTTCAGGGGTATAGGTTGCATTTTTCATGCCAAAAATATTTTGGGAAATTTCAGTGGTCTAGGATGCGGCTTAATGCCCCTTTCAGGCTGCAAATGTTTTTGGGACATTCAGAGCTCTCTGACACCGATTTTGGCCCATCAACATTTTCTGGAGTTTAGGGGGTCTAGGATGCCCCTAAACCCTTTTTTTCCACCTCCAAAGTTTTCTACATTTTTTCAGGCCTAAGATGCACTTTAAGGCATTTTTGGGCTGCTAACATTTTCAGAACTTTCAGGAGTGTATGATGCATTTTTCGTGGCAAAAATATTTTTGGGAATTTCAGTGGTCTAGGATGCGAGTTAATGCCCCTTTCAGGCTGACAATGTTTTTGGAACATTCAGAGCTCTCTGACACAGATTTTGGCCCACCAACATTTTCTGGACTTTAGGGGGTCTAGGATGCCTGTAAACCCCTTTTTTGGTCCTTCAAAGTTTTCAACATTTTTGCAGGCCTAAAATGCATTTTAAGGCATTTTTGGGCTGCTAACATTTTCAGAACTTTCAGGGGTGTGGTATGCATTTTTTGTGCCAAAAATATTTTTGGGAATTTCAGTGGTCTCGGATGCGTGTTAATGCCCGTTTCACTCTGAAAATGTTTTTGGGACATTCAGGGCTCTCTGACACCATTTTTGGGCCACCAACATTTTCTGGACTTTAGGGGGTCTAGGATGCCTGTAAATCCCTTTTTGGCCCTTCAAAGTTTTCAACATTTTTGCAGGCCTAAAATGCATTTTAAGGCCTTTTTTGGGCTGCTAACATATTCTGAGCTTCATGGGTGTAGGATGCATTTTTCGTGCCAAAAATATTTTTGGGAATTTCAGTGGTCTAGGATGCGGGTTAATGCCCCTTTGAGGCTGCAAATGTTTTTGGGACATTCAGGGCTCTCTGACACCATTTCTGGGCCACAACCATTTTCTGGACTTTAGGGGGTCTAGGATGCCTCTAAACCCCTTTTTTCCACCTCCAAAGTTTTCTACATTTTTGCAGGCCTAAGATGCACTTTAAGGCCTTTTTTGGGCTGCTAACATATTCTGAGCTTCATGGGTGTAGTATTCATTTTTTGTGCCAAAAATATTTTTGGGAATGTCAGAGGTCTAGGATGCGGGTTAATGCCCGTTTCACTCTGCAAATGTTATTGGGACATTCAGGGCTCTCTGACACCATTTTTGGGCCACCAACATTTTCTGGACTTTAGGGGGTCTAGGATGCCTGTAAACCTCTTTTTTGGTCCTTCAAAGTTTTCAACATTTTTGCAGGCCTAAAATGCATTTTAAGGCCTTTTTTGGGCTGCTAACATATTCTGAGCTTTCAGGGGTGTAGGATGCATTTTTCGTGGCAAAAATATTTTTGGGAATTTCAGTGGTCTAGGATGCGAGTTAATGCCCCTTTCAGGCTGACAATGTTTTTGGGACATTCAGAGCTCTCTGACACAGATTTTGGCCCACAAACATTTTCTGGACTTTAGGGGGTCTAGGATGCCTGTAAACCCCTTTTTTGGTCCTTCAAAGTTTTCAACATTTTTGCAGGCCTAAAATGCATTTTAAGGCATTTTTGGGCTGCTAACATTTTCAGAACATTCAGGGGTGTAGTATGCATTTTTTGTGGCAAAAATATTTTTGGGCATTTCAGTGGTCTAGGATGCGGGTTTGCCCCTTTCAGGCTGCAAATGTTTTTGGGACATTCAAGGCTCTCTGACACCATTTTTGGGCCACCAACATTTTCTGGACTTTAGGGGGTCTAGGATGCCTGTAAACCCCTTTTTTGGTTCTTCAAAGTTTTCAACATTTTTGCAGGCCTAAAATGCATTTTAAGGCCTTTTTTGGGCTGCTAACATATTCTGAGCTTCATGGGTGTAGGATGTATTTTTCGTGCCAAAAATATTTTTGGGAATTGCAGTGGTCTAGGTTGCGGGTTAATGCCCCTTTGAGGCTGCAAATGTTTTTGGGACATTCAGAGCTCTCTGACACAGATTTTGGCCCACCAACATTTTCTGGACTTTAGGGGGTCTAGGATTCCTGTAAACCCCTTTTTTGGTCCTTCAAAGTTTTCAACATTTTTGCAGGCCTAAAATGCATTTTAAGGCATTTTTGGGCTGCTAACATTTTCAGAACTTTCAGGGGTGTAGTATGTATTTTTTGTGCCAAAAATATTTTTGTGAATTTCAGTGGTCTAGGATGCGGGTTAATGCCCCTTTGAGGCTGCAAATGTTTTTGGGACATTCAGGGCTCTCTTTCACCATTTTTGGGCCACCAACATTTTCTGGACTTTAGGGGGTCTAGGATGCCTGTAAACCCCTTTTTTGGTCCTTCAAAGTTTTCAACATTTTTGCAGGCCTAAAATGCATTTTAAGGCCTTAATTGGGCTGCTAACATATTCTGAGCTTCAGGGGTATAGGTTGCATTTTTCATGCCAAAAATATTTTGGGGAATTTCAGTGGTCTAGGATGCGGGTTAATGCCCCTTTCAGGCTGCAAATGTTTTTGGGACATTCAGGACTCTCTGACACCATTTTCGGTCCACCAACATTTTCTGGACTTTAGGGGGTCTAGGATGCCTGTAAACCCCTTTTTTGGGCCTCCAAAGTTTTCAACATTTTTGCAGGCATAAAATGCATTTTAAGGTCTTTATTGGGCTGCTAACATATTCTGAGCTTCAGGGGTATAGGTTGCATTTTTCGTGCCAAAAATATTTTTTGGAGTTTGAGTGGTCTAGGGTGCGGGTTAATGCCCCTTTCAGGCTGCAAATGTTTTGGGACATTCAGAACTCTCTGACACAGATTTTGGCCCACCAACATTTTCTGGACTTTAGGGGGTCTAGGATGCCTGTAAACCCCTTTTTTGGGCCTCCAAAGTTTTCAACATTTTTGCAGGCATAAAATGCATTTTAAGGTCTTTTTTGGGCTGCTAACATATTCTGAGCTTCAGGGGTATAGGTTGCATTTTTCGTGCCAAAAATATTTTTTGGAGTTTGAGTGGTCTAGGGTGCGGGTTAATGCCCCTTTCAGGCTGCAAATGTTTTGGGACATTCAGAGCTCTCTGACACAGATTTTGGCCCACCAACATTTTCTGGACTTTAGGGGTCTAGGATGCCTGTAAACCCCTTTTTTGGTCCTTCAAAGTTTTCAACATGTTTGCAGGCCCAAAATGCATTTTAAGGCATTTTTGGGCTGCTAACATTTTCAGAACTTTCAGGGGTGTAGTATGCATTTTTTGTGCCAAAAATATTTTTGGGAATGTCAGAGGTTTAGGATGCGGGTTAATGCCCGTTTCACTCTGCAAATGTTATTGGGACATTCAGGGCTCTCTGACACCATTTTTGGGCCACCAACATTTTCTGGACTTTAGGGGGACTAGGATGCCTGTAAACCCCTTTTTTGGTTCTTCAAAGTTTTCAACATTTTTGCAGGCCTAAAATGCATTTTAAGGCCTTTTTTGGGCTGCTAACATATTCTGAGCTTCATGGGTGTAGGATGCATTTTTCGTGCCAAAAATATTTTTGGGAATTTCAGTGGTCTAGGATGCGGGTTAATGCCCCTTTGAGGCTGCAAATGTTTTTGGGACATTCAGAGCTCTCTGACACAGATTTTGGCCCACCAACATTTTCTGGACTTTAGGGGGTCTAGGATGCCTGTAAACCCCTTTTTCCACCTCCAAAGTTTTCTACATTTTTGCAGGCCTAAAATGCACTTTAAGGTCTTTTTTGGGCTGCTAACATATTCTGAGCTTCATGGGTGTAGTATGCATTTTTTGTGCCAAAAATATTTTTGGGAATTTCAGTGGTCTAGGATGTGGGTTAATGCCCGTTTCACTCTACAAATGTTTTTGGGGCATTCAGAGCTCTCTGACACAGATTTTGGCCCACCAACATTTTCTGGACTTTAGGGGGTCTAGGATGCCTGTAAACCGCTTTTTTGGGCCTCCAAAGTTTTCAACATTTTTGCAGGCCTAAAATGCATTTTAAGGCCTTTTTTGGGCTGCTAACATATTCTGAGCTTTCAGGGGTGTAGGATGCATTTTTCGTGCCAAAAATATTTTGGGGAATTTCAGTGGTTTAGGATGCGGGTTAATGCCCCTTTCAGGCTGAAAATGTTTTTGGGACATTCAGCACTCTCTGACACCATTTTTGGGCCACCAACATTTTCTGGACCTTAGGGGGTCTAGGATGCCTGTAAACCCCTTTTTTGGTCCTTCAAAGTTTTCAACATTTTTGCAGGCCTAAAATTCATTTTAAGGCCTTTTATGGGCTGCTAACATATTCTGAGCTTTCAGGGGTGTAGTATGCATTTTTCATGCCAAAAATATTTTTGGGAATTTCAGTGGTCTAGGATGCGGGTAAATGCCCGTTTCACTCTGCAAATGGTTTTGGGGCATTCAGAGCTCTCTGACACAGATTTTGGCCCACCAACATTTTCTGGACTTAAGGGGGTCTAGGATGCCTGTAAACCCCTTTTTTGGACCTTCAAAGTTTTCAACATTTTTGTAGGCTTAAGATGCATTTTAAGTCCTTTTTTTGAGATGCCAACATTTTCTGATCTTTCAGGGTTGTAGGATGCATTTTTTGTGCCAAAAATATTTTTGGGAATTTCAGTGGTCTGGGATGCGACTTAATGCCCCTTTCAGGCTGCAAATGTTTTTGGGACATTCAGAGCTCTCTGACACCGATTTTGGCCCACCAACATTTTCTGGACTTTCGGGGGTCTAGGATGCTTGTAAACCCCATTTTTGGGCCTCCAAACTTTTCAACATTTTTGCAGGCGTAAAATGCATTTTAAGGACTTTTTTGGGCTGCTAACATATTCTGAGCTTCAGGGGTATAGGTTGCATATTTCATGCCAAAAATATTTTTTGGAGTTTCAGTGGTTTAGGATGCGGCTTAATGCCCCTTTCAGGCTGCAAATGTTTTTGGGACATTCAGAGCTCTCTGACACCGATTTTGGCCCACCAACATTTTCTGGAGTTTAGGGGGTCTAGGATGCCCCTAAACCCTTTTTTTCCACCTCCAAAGTTTTCTACATTTTTTCAGGCCTAAGATGCACTTTAAGGCATTTTTGGGCTGCTAACATTTTCAGAACTTTCAGGGGTGTATGATGCATTTTTCGTGGCAAAAATATTTTTGGGAATTTCAGTGGTCTAGGATGCGAGTTAATGCCCCTTTCAGGCTGACAATGTTTTTGGGACATTCAGAGCTCTCTGACACAGATTTTGGCCCACCAACATTTTCTGGACTTTAGGGGGTCTAGGATGCCTGTAAACCCCTTTTTTGGTCCTTCAAAGTTTTCAACATTTTTGCAGGCCTAAAATGCATTTTAAGGCATTTTTGGGCTGCTAACATTTTCAGAACTTTCAGGGGTGTGGTATGCATTTTTTGTGCCAAAAATATTTTTGGGAATTTCAGTGGTCTAGGATGCGGGTTAATGCCCCTTTGAGGCTGCAAATGTTTTTGGGACATTCAGGGCTCTCTGACACCATTTCTGGGCCACAACCATTTTCTGGACTTTAGGGGGTCTAGGATGCCTCTAAACCCCTTTTTTCCACCTCCAAAGTTTTCTACATTTTTGCAGGCCTAAGATGCACTTTAAGGCCTTTTTTGGGCTGCTAACATATTCTGAGCTTCATGGGTGTAGTATTCATTTTTTGTGCCAAAAATATTTTTGGGAATGTCAGAGGTCTAGGATGCGGGTTAATGCCCGTTTCACTCTGCAAATGTTTTTGGGACATTCAGGGCTCTCTGACACCATTTTTGGGCCACCAACATTTTCTGGACTTTAGGGGGTCTAGGATGCCTGTAAACCTCTTTTTTGGTCCTTCAAAGTTTTCAACATTTTTGCAGGCCTAAAATGCATTTTAAGGCCTTTTTTGGGCTGCTAACATATTCTGAGCTTTCAGGGGTGTAGGATGCATTTTTCGTGGCAAAAATATTTTTGGGAATTTCAGTGGTCTAGGATGCGAGTTAATGCCCCTTTCAGGCTGACAATGTTTTTGGGACATTCAGAGCTCTCTGACACAGATTTTGGCCCACCAACATTTTCTGGACTTTAGGGGGTCTAGGATGCCTGTAAACCCCTTTTTTGGTCCTTCAAAGTTTTAAACATTTTTGCAGGCCTAAAATGCATTTTAAGGCATTTTTGGGCTGATAAAATTTTCAGAACTTTCAGGGGTGTAGTATGCATTTTTTGTGCCAAAAATATTTTTGGGAATTTCAGTGGTCTAGGATGCGTGTTAATGCCCGTTTCAGGCTGACAATGTTTTTGGGACATTCAGGGCTCTCTGACACAATTTTTGGGCCACCAACATTTTCTGGACTTTAGGGGGTCTAGGATGCCTGTAAACCCCTTTTTTCGACCTCCAAAGTTTTCAACATTTGTGCAGGCCTAAGAATCATTTTAAGTCCTTTTTTGAGCTGCCAACATTTTCTGATCTTTCAGGGTTGTAGGATGAATTTTTTGTGCCAAAAATATTTTGGGGAATTTCAGTGGTCTAGGATGCGACTTAATGCCCCTTTCAGGCTGCAAATCTGTTTGGGACATTCAGAGCTCTCTGACACTGTTTTTGGGCCACCAACATTTTCTGGACTTTAGGGGTCTAGGATGCCTGTAAACCCCTTTTTTGGTCCTTCAAAGTTTTCAACATGTTTGCAGGCCTAAAATGCATTTTAAGGCATTTTTGGGCTGCTAACATTTTCAGAACTTTCAGGGGTGTAGTATGCATTTTTTGTGCCAAAAATATTTTTGGGAATGTCAGAGGTTTAGGATGCGGGTTAATGCCCGTTTCACTCTGCAAATGTTATTGGGACATTCAGGGCTCTCTGACACCATTTTTGGGCCACCAACATTTTCTGGACTTTAGGGGGTCTCGGATGCCTGTAAACCTCTTTTTTGGCCCTTCAAAGTTTTCAACATTTTTGCAGGCCTAAAATGCATTTTAAGGCCTTTTTTGGGCTGCTAACATATTCTGAGCTTTCAGTGGTGTAGGATGCATTTTTCGTGGCAAAAATATTTTTGGGAATTTCAGTGGTCTAGGATGCGAGTTAATGCCCCTTTCAGGCTGACAATGTTTTTGGGACATTCAGAGCTCTCTGACACAGATTTTGTCCCACCAACATTTTCTGGACTTTAGGGGTCTAGGATGCCTGTAAACCCCTTTTTTGGTCCTTCAAAGTTTTCAACATGTTTGCAGGCCTAAAATGCATTTTAAGGCATTTTTGGGCTGCTAACATTTTCAGAACATTCAGGGGTGTAGTATGCATTTTTTGTGGCAAAAATATTTTTGGGCATTTCAGTGGTGTAGGATGCGGGTTTGCCCCTTTCAGGCTGCAAATGTTTTTGGGACATTCAAGGCTCTCTGACACCATTTTTGGGCCACCAACATTTTCTGGACTTTAGGGGGTCTAGGATGCCTGTAAACCCCTTTTTTGGTTCTTCAAAGTTTTCAACATTTTTGCAGGCCTAAAATGCATTTTAAGGCCTTTTTTGGGCTGCTAACATATTCTGAGCTTCATGGGTGTAGGATGTATTTTTCGTGCCAAAAATATTTTTGGGAATTGCAGTGGTCTAGGATGCGGGTTAATGCCCCTTTGAGGCTGCAAATGTTTTTTGGGACATTCAGAGCTCTCTGACACAGATTTTGGCCCACCAACATTTTCTGGACTTTAGGGGGTCTAGGATGCCTGTAAACCCCTTTTTTGGTCCTTCAAAGTTTTCAACATTTTTGCAGGCCTAAAATGCATTTTAAGTCATTTTTGGGCTGCTAACATTTTCAGAACTTTCAGGGGTGTAGTATGCATTTTTTGTGCCAAAAATATTTTTGTGAATTTCAGTGGTCTAGGATGCGGGTTAATGCCCCTTTCAGGCTGCAAATGTTTTGGGACATTCAGAGCTCTCTGACACAGATTTTGGCCCACCAACATTTTCTGGACTTTAGGGGTCTAGGATGCCTGTAAACCCCTTTTTTGGGCCTCCAAAGTTTTCAACATGTTTGCAGGCCTAAAATGCATTTTAAGGCATTTTTGGGCTGCTAACATTTACAGAACTTTCAGGGGTGTAGTATGCATTTTTCGTGCCAAAAATATTTTGGGGAATTTCAGTGGTTTAGGATGCGGGTTAATGCCCCTTTCAGGCTGCAAATGTTTTTGGGACATTCAGGACTCTCTGACACCATTTTTGGGCCACCAACATTTTCTGGACCTTAGGGGGTCTAGGATGCCTGTAAACCCCTTTTTTGGTCCTTCAAAGTTTTCAACATTTTTGCAGGCCTAAAATTCATTTTAAGGCCTTTTATGGGCTGCTAACATATTCTGAGCTTTCAGGGGTGTAGTATGCATTTTTCATGCCAAAAATATTTTTGGGAATTTCAGTGGTCTAGGATGCGGGTAAATGCCCGTTTCACTCTGCAAATGGTTTTGGGGCATTCAGAGCTCTCTGACACAGATTTTGGCCCACCAACATTTTCTGGACTTAAGGGGGTCTAGGATGCCTGTAAACCCCTTTTTTGGACCTTCAAAGTTTTCAACATTTTTGTAGGCTTAAGATGCATTTTAAGTCCTTTTTTTGAGATGCCAACATTTTCTGATCTTTCAGGGTTGTAGGATGCATTTTTTGTGCCAAAAATATTTTTGGGAATTTCAGTGGTCTGGGATGCGACTTAATGCCCCTTTCAGGCTGCAAATGTTTTTGGGACATTCAGAGCTCTCTGACACCGATTTTGGCCCACCAACATTTTCTGGACTTTCGGGGGTCTAGGATGCCTGTAAACCCCATTTTTGGGCCTCCAAACTTTTCAACATTTTTGCAGGCGTAAAATGCATTTTAAGGACTTTTTTGGGCTGCTAACATATTCTGAGCTTCAGGGGTATAGGTTGCATTTTTCATGCCAAAAATATTTTTTGGAGTTTCAGTGGTCTAGGATGCGGGTTAATGCCCCTTTCAGGCTGCAAATGTTTTGGGACATTCAGAGCTCTCTGACACAGATTTTGGCCCACCAACATTTTCTGGACTTTAGGGGGTCTAGGATGCCTCTAAACCCCTTTTTTCCACCTCCAAAGTTTTCTACATTTTTGCAGGCCTAAGATGCACTTTAAGGCCTTTTTTGGGCTGCTAACATTTTCAGAACTTTCAGGGGTGTAGTATGCATTTTTTGTGCCAAAAATATTTTTGGGAATTTCAGTGGTCTAGGATGCCGGATAATGCCCGTTTCACTCTGCAAATGGTTTTAGGACATTCAGGGCTCTCTGACACCATTTTTGGGCCACCACCATGTTCTGGACTTTAGTGGGTCTAGGATGCCTGTAAACCGCTTTTTTGGGCCTCCAAAGTTTTCAACATTTTTGCAGGCCTTAAATGCATTTTAAGGCCTTTTTTTGGGCTCCTAACATATTCTGAGCTTTCAGGGGTGTAGGATGCATTTTTCGTGCCAAAAATATTTTGGGGAATTTCAGTGGTTTAGGATGCGGGTTAATGCCCCTTTCAGGCTGCAAATGTTTTTGGAACATTCAGGACTCTCTGACACCATTTTTGGGCCACCAACATTTTCTGGACCTTAGGGGGTCTAGGATGCCTGTAAACCCCTTTTTTGGTCCTTCAAAGTTTTCAACATTTTTGCAGGCCTAAAATTCATTTTAAGGCCTTTTATGGGCTGCTAACATATTCTGAGCTTTCAGGGGTGTAGTATGCATTTTTCATGCCAAAAATATTTTTGGGAATTTCAGTGGTCTAGGATGCGGGTAAATGCCCGTTTCACTCTGCAAATGGTTTTGGGGCATTCAGAGCTCTCTGACACAGATTTTGGCCCACCAACATTTTCTGGACTTAAGGGGGTCTAGGATGCCTGTAAACCCCTTTTTTGGACCTTCAAAGTTTTCAACATTTTTGTAGGCTTAAGATGCATTTTAAGTCCTTTTTTTGAGATGCCAACATTTTCTGATCTTTCAGGGTTGTAGGATGCATTTTTTGTGCCAAAAATATTTTTGGGAATTTCAGTGGTCTGGGATGCGACTTAATGCCCCTTTCAGGCTGCAAATGTTTTTGGGACATTCAGAGCTCTCTGACACCGATTTTGGCCCACCAACATTTTCTGGACTTTCGGGGGTCTAGGATGCCTGTAAACCCCATTTTTGGGCCTCCAAACTTTTCAACATTTTTGCAGGCGTAAAATGCATTTTAAGGACTTTTTTGGGCTGCTAACATATTCTGAGCTTCAGGGGTATAGGTTGCATTTTTCATGCCAAAAATATTTTTGGGAGTTTCAGTGGTCTAGGATGCGGGTTAATGCCCCTTTCAGGCTGCAAATGTTTTGGGACATTCAGAGCTCTCTGACACAGATTTTGGCCCACCAACATTTTCTGGACTTAAGGGGGTCTAGGATGCCTCTAAACCCCTTTTTTCCACCTCCAAAGTTTTCTACATTTTTGCAGGCCTAAGATGCACTTTAAGGCCTTTTTTGGGCTGCTAACATTTTCAGAACTTTCAGGGGTGTAGTATGCATTTTTTGTGCCAAAAATATTTTTGGGAATTTCAGTGGTCTAGGATGCCGGATAATGCCCGTTTCACTCTGCAAATGGTTTTAGGACATTCAGGGCTCTCTGACACCATTTTTGGGCCACCACCATGTTCTGGACTTTAGTGGGTCTAGGATGCCTGTAAACCGCTTTTTTGGGCCTCCGAAGTTTTCAACATTTTTGCAGGCCTTAAATGCATTTTAAGGCCTTTTTTTGGGCTCCTAACATATTCTGAGCTTTCAGGGGTGTAGGATGCATTTTTCGTGCCAAAAATATTTTGGGGAATTTCAGTGGTTTAGGATGCGGGTTAATGCCCCTTTCAGGCTGCAAATGTTTTTGGAACATTCAGGACTCTCTGACACCATTTTTGGGCCACCAACATTTTCTGGACCTTAGGGGGTCTAGGATGCCTGTAAACCCCTTTTTTGGTCCTTCAAAGTTTTCAACATTTTTGCAGGCCTAAAATTCATTTTAAGGCCTTTTATGGGCTGCTAACATATTCTGAGCTTTCAGGGGTGTAGTATGCATTTTTCATGCCAAAAATATTTTTGGGAATTTCAGTGGTCTAGGATGCGGGTAAATGCCCGTTTCACTCTGCAAATGGTTTTGGGGCATTCAGAGCTCTCTGACACAGATTTTGGCCCACCAACATTTTCTGGACTTAAGGGGGTCTAGGATGCCTGTAAACCCCTTTTTTGGACCTTCAAAGTTTTCAACATTTTTGTAGGCTTAAGATGCATTTTAAGTCCTTTTTTTGAGATGCCAACATTTTCTGATCTTTCAGGGTTGTAGGATGCATTTTTTGTGCCAAAAATATTTTTGGGAATTTCAGTGGTCTGGGATGCGACTTAATGCCCCTTTCAGGCTGCAAATGTTTTTGGGACATTCAGAGCTCTCTGACACCGATTTTGGCCCACCAACATTTTCTGGACTTTCGGGGGTCTAGGATGCCTGTAAACCCCTTTTTTCCACCTCCAAAGTTTTCTACATTTTTGCAGGCCTAAGATGCACTTTAAGGCCTTTTTTGGGCTGCTAACATTTTCAGAACTTTCAGGGGTGTAGTATGCATTTTTTGTGCCAAAAATATTTTTGGGAATTTCAGTGGTCTAGGATGCCGGATAATGCCCGTTTCACTCTGCAAATGTTTTTGGGACATTCAGGTCTCTCTGACACCATTTTTGGGCCACCACCATGTTCTGGACTTTAGTGGGTCTAGGATGCCTGTAAACCCCTTTTTTGGTCCTTCAAAGTTTTCAACATTTTTGCAGGCCTAAAATGCATTTTAAGGCCTTAATTGGGCTGCTAACATATTCTGAGCTTCTGGGGTATAGGTTGCATTTTTCATGCCAAAAATATTTTGGGGAATTTCAGTGGTCTAGGATGCGGGTTAATGCCCGCTTCACTCTGCAAATGTTTTTGGAGCATTCAGGTCTCTCTGACACCATTTTTGGGCCACCAACATTTTCTGGACTATAGGGAGTCTAGGATGCCTGTGAACCCCTTTTTTGGGCCTCCAAAGTTTTCAACATTTTTGCAGGCCTAAAATGCATTTGAAGGCCTTTTTTGGGCTGCTAACATATTCTGAGCTTTCAGGGGTGTAGGATGCATTTTTCGTGCCAAAAATATTTTTAGGAATTTCAGTGGTCTAGGATGCGGGTTAATGCCCCTTTGTGGCTGCAAATATTTTTGGGACATTCAGGGCTCTCTGACACCATTTTTGGGCCACCAACATTTTCTGGACTTTAGGGGGTCTAGGATGACTGTAACCCCTTTTTTGGTCCTTCAAAGTTTTCAACATTTTTGCAGGCCTAAAATGCATGTTAAGGTCTTTTTTGGGCTGCTAACATATTCTGAGCTTCAGCGGTGTAGGATGCATTTTTCGTGCAAAAAATATTTTTGGGAATTTCAGTGGTCTAGGATGCGGGTTAATGCCCCTTTCAGGCTGCAAATCTGTTTGGGACATTCAGGACTCTCTGACACCATTTTTGGGCCACCAACATTTTCTGGACTTTAGGGGTCTAGGATGCCTGTAAACCCCTTTTTGGTCCTTCAAAGTTTTCAACATTTTTGCAGGCCTAAAATGCATTTTAAGGCCTTTTTTGGGCTGCTAACATATTCTGAGCTTCATGGGTGTAGGATGCATTTTTCGTGCCAAAAATATTTTTGGGAATTTCAGTGGTCTAGGATGCGGGTTAATGCCCCTTTGAGGCTGCAAATGTTTTTGGGACATTCAGGGCTCTCTGACACCATTTTTGGGCCACCAACATTTTCTGGACTTTAGGGGGTCTAGGATGCCCCTAAACCCTTTTTTTCCACCTCCAAAGTTTTCTACATTTTTTCAGGCCTAAGATGCACTTTAAGGCATTTTTGGGCTGCTAACATTTTCAGAACTTTCAGGGGTGTATGATGCATTTTTCGTGGCAAAAATATTTTTGGGAATTTCAGTGGTCTAGGATGCGAGTTAATGCCCCTTTCAGGCTGACAATGTTTTTGGGACATTCAGAGCTCTCTGACACAGATTTTGGCCCACCAACATTTTCTGGACTTTAGGGGGTCTAGGATGCCTGTAAACCCCTTTTTTGGTCCTTCAAAGTTTTCAACATTTTTGCAGGCCTAAAATGCATATTAAGGCATTTTTGGGCTGCTAACATTTTCAGAACTTTCAGGGGTGTAGTATGCATTTTTTGTGGCAAAAATATTTTTGGGCATTTCAGTGGTCTAGGATGCGGGTTAATGCCCCTTTCAGGCTGCAAATGTTTTTGGGACATTCAGGGCTCTCTGACACCATTTTTGAGCAACAATCATTTTCTGGACTTTTCGGGGGTCTAGGATGCCTGTAACCCCTTTTTTGGGCCTCCAAAGTTTTCAACATTTTTGCACGCCCAAAATGCATTTTAAGGCCTTTTTTGGGCTGCTAACATATTCTGAGCTTCAGGGGTATAGGTTGCATTTTTCATGCCAAAAATATTTTGGGAAATTTCAGTGGTCTAGGATGCGGCTTAATGCCCCTTTCAGGCTGCAAATGTTTTTGGGACATTCAGAGCTCTCTGACACCGATTTTGGCCCATCAACATTTTCTGGAGTTTAGGGGGTCTAGGATGCCCCTAAACCCTTTTTTTCCACCTCCAAAGTTTTCTACATTTTTTCAGGCCTAAGATGCACTTTAAGGCATTTTTGGGCTGCTAACATTTTCAGAACTTTCAGGAGTGTATGATGCATTTTTCGTGGCAAAAATATTTTTGGGAATTTCAGTGGTCTAGGATGCGAGTTAATGCCCCTTTCAGGCTGACAATGTTTTTGGAACATTCAGAGCTCTCTGACACAGATTTTGGCCCACCAACATTTTCTGGACTTTAGGGGGTCTAGGATGCCTGTAAACCCCTTTTTTGGTCCTTCAAAGTTTTCAACATTTTTGCAGGCCTAAAATGCATTTTAAGGCATTTTTGGGCTGCTAACATTTTCAGAACTTTCAGGGGTGTGGTATGCATTTTTTGTGCCAAAAATATTTTTGGGAATTTCAGTGGTCTCGGATGCGTGTTAATGCCCGTTTCACTTTGAAAATGTTTTTGGGACATTCAGGGCTCTCTGACACCATTTTTGGGCCACCAACATTTTCTGGACTTTAGGGGGTCTAGGATGCCTGTAAATCCCATTTGGGCCCTTCAAAGTTTTCAACATTTTTGCAGGCCTAAAATGCATTTTAAGGCCTTTTTTGGGCTGCTAACATATTCTGAGCTTCATGGGTGTAGGATGCATTTTTCGTGCCAAAAATATTTTTGGGAATTTCAGTGGTCTAGGATGCGGGTTAATGCCCCTTTGAGGCTGCAAATGTTTTTGGGACATTCAGGGCTCTCTGACACCATTTCTGGGCCACAACCATTTTCTGGACTTTAGGGGGTCTAGGATGCCTCTAAACCCCTTTTTTCCACCTCCAAAGTTTTCTACATTTTTGCAGGCCTAAGATGCACTTTAAGGCCTTTTTTGGGCTGCTAACATATTCTGAGCTTCATGGTGTAGTATTCATTTTTTGTGCCAAAAATATTTTTGGGAATGTCAGAGGTCTAGGATGCGGGTTAATGCCCGTTTCACTCTGCAAATGTTATTGGGACATTCAGGGCTCTCTGACACCATTTTTGGGCCACCAACATTTTCTGGACTTTAGGGGGTCTAGGATGCCTGTAAACCTCTTTTTTGGTCCTTCAAAGTTTTCAACATTTTTGCAGGCCTAAAATGCATTTTAAGGCCTTTTTTGGGCTGCTAACATATTCTGAGCTTTCAGGGGTGTAGGATGCATTTTTCGTGGCAAAAATATTTTTGGGAATTTCAGTGGTCTAGGATGCGAGTTAATGCCCCTTTCAGGCTGACAATGTTTTTGGGACATTCAGAGCTCTCTGACACAGATTTTGGCCCACCAACATTTTCTGGACTTTAGGGGGTCTAGGATGCCTGTAAACCCCTTTTTTGGTCCTTCAAAGTTTTCAACATTTTTGCAGGCCTAAAATGCATTTTAAGGCATTTTTGGGCTGCTAACATTTTCAGAACATTCAGGGGTGTAGTATGCATTTTTTGTGGCAAAAATATTTTTGGGCATTTCAGTGGTCTAGGATGCGGGTTTGCCCCTTTCAGGCTGCAAATGTTTTTGGGACATTCAAGGCTCTCTGACACCATTTTTGGGCCACCAACATTTTCTGGACTTTAGGGGGTCTAGGATGCCTGTAAACCCCTTTTTTGGTTCTTCAAAGTTTTCAACATTTTTGCAGGCCTAAAATGCATTTTAAGGCCTTTTTTGGGCTGCTAACATATTCTGAGCTTCATGGGTGTAGGATGTATTTTTTGTGCCAAAAATATTTTTGGGAATTGCAGTGGTCTAGGATGCGGGTTAATGCCCCTTTGAGGCTGCAAATGTTTTTGGGACATTCAGAGCTCTCTGACACAGATTTTGGCCCACCAACATTTTCTGGACTTTAGGGGGTCTAGGATTCCTGTAAACCCCTTTTTTGGTCCTTCAAAGTTTTCAACATTTTTGCAGGCCTAAAATGCATTTTAAGGCATTTTTGGGCTGCTAACATTTTCAGAACTTTCAGGGGTGTAGTATGCATTTTTTGTGCCAAAAATATTTTTGTGAATTTCAGTGGTCTAGGATGCGGGTTAATGCCCCTTTGAGGCTGCAAATGTTTTTGGGACATTCAGGGCTCTCTTTCACCATTTTTGGGCCACCAACATTTTCTGGACTTTAGGGGGTCTAGGATGCCTGTAAACCCCTTTTTTGGTCCTTCAAAGTTTTCAACATTTTTGCAGGCCTAAAATGCATTTTAAGGCCTTAATTGGGCTGCTAACATATTCTGAGCTTCAGGGGTATAGGTTGCATTTTTCATGCCAAAAATATTTTGGGGAATTTCAGTGGTCTAGGATGCGGGTTAATGCCCCTTTCAGGCTGCAAATGTTTTTGGGACATTCAGGACTCTCTGACACCATTTTCGGTCCACCAACATTTTCTGGACTTTAGGGGGTCTAGGATGCCTGTAAACCCCTTTTTTGGGCCTCCAAAGTTTTCAACATTTTTGCAGGCATAAAATGCATTTTAAGGTCTTTATTGGGCTGCTAACATATTCTGAGCTTCAGGGGTATAGGTTGCATTTTTCGTGCCAAAAATATTTTTTGGAGTTTGAGTAGTCTAGGGTGCGGGTTAATGCCCCTTTCAGGCTGCAAATGTTTTGGGACATTCAGAGCTCTCTGACACAGATTTTGGCCCACCAACATTTTCTGGACTTTAGGGGGTCTAGGATGCCTGTAAACCCCTTTTTTGGGCCTCCAAAGTTTTCAACATTTTTGCAGGCATAAAATGCATTTTAAGGTCTTTTTTGGGCTGCTAACATATTCTGAGCTTCAGGGGTATAGGTTGCATTTTTCGTGCCAAAAATATTTTTTGGAGTTTGAGTGGTCTAGGGTGCGGGTTAATGCCCCTTTCAGGCTGCAAATGTTTTGGGACATTCAGAGCTCTCTGACACAGATTTTGGCCCACCAACATTTTCTGGACTTTAGGGGTCTAGGATGCCTGTAAACCCCTTTTTTGGTCCTTCAAAGTTTTCAACATGTTTGCAGGCCCAAAATGCATTTTAAGGCATTTTTGGGCTGCTAACATTTTCAGAACTTTCAGGGGTGTAGTATGCATTTTTTGTGGCAAAAATATTTTTGGGAATGTCAGAGGTTTAGGATGCGGGTCAATGCCCGTTTCACTCTGCAAATGTTATTGGGACATTCAGGGCTCTCTGACACCATTTTTGGGCCACCAACATTTTCTGGACTTTAGGGGGTCTAGGATGCCTGTAAACCCCTTTTTTGGTTCTTCAAAGTTTTCAACATTTTTGCAGGCCTAAAATGCATTTTAAGGCCTTTTTTGGGCTGCTAACATATTCTGAGCTTCATGGGTGTAGGATGCATTTTTCGTGCCAAAAATATTTTTGGGAATTTCAGTGGTCTAGGATGCGGGTTAATGCCCCTTTGAGGCTGCAAATGTTTTTGGGACATTCAGAGCTCTCTGACACATATTTTGGCCCACCAACATTTTCTGGACTTTAGGGGGTCTAGGATGCCTGTAAACCCCTTTTTCCACCTCCAAAGTTTTCTACATTTTTGCAGGCCTAAAATGCACTTTAAGGCCTTTTTTGGGCTGCTAACATATTCTGAGCTTCATGGGTGTAGTATGCATTTTTTGTGCCAAAAATATTTTTGGGAATTTCAGTGGTCTAGGATGTGGGTTAATGCCCGTTTCACTCTACAAATGTTTTTGGGGCATTCAGAGCTCTCTGACACAGATTTTGGCCCACCAACATTTTCTGGACTTTAGGGGGTCTAGGATGCCTGTAAACCGCTTTTTTGGGCCTCCAAAGTTTTCAACATTTTTGCAGGCCTAAAATGCATTTTAAGGCCTTTTTTGGGCTGCTAACATATTCTGAGCTTTCAGGGGTGTAGGATGCATTTTTCGTGCCAAAAATATTTTGGGGAATTTCAGTGGTTTAGGATGCGGGTTAATGCCCCTTTCAGGCTGCAAATGTTTTTGGGACATTCAGCACTCTCTGACACCATTTTTGGGCCACCAACATTTTCTGGACCTTAGGGGGTCTAGGATGCCTGTAAACCCCTTTTTTGGTCCTTCAAAGTTTTCAACATTTTTGCAGGCCTAAAATTCATTTTAAGGCCTTTTATGGGCTGCTAACATATTCTGAGCTTTCAGGGGTGTAGTGTGCATTTTTCATGCCAAAAATATTTTTGGGAATTTCAGTGGTCTAGGATGCGGGTAAATGCCCGTTTCACTCTGCAAATGGTTTTGGGGCATTCAGAGCTCTCTGACACAGATTTTGGCCCACCAACATTTTCTGGACTTAAGGGGGTCTAGGATGCCTGTAAACCCCTTTTTTGGACCTTCAAAGTTTTCAACATTTTTGTAGGCTTAAGATGCATTTTAAGTCCTTTTTTTGAGATGCCAACATTTTCTGATCTTTCAGGGTTGTAGGATGCATTTTTTGTGCCAAAAATATTTTTGGGAATTTCAGTGGTCTGGGATGCGACTTAATGCCCCTTTCAGGCTGCAAATGTTTTTGGGACATTCAGAGCTCTCTGACACCGATTTTGGCCCACCAACATTTTCTGGACTTTCGGGGGTCTAGGATGCTTGTAAACCCCATTTTTGGGCCTCCAAACTTTTCAACATTTTTGCAGGCGTAAAATGCATTTTAAGGACTTTTTTGGGCTGCTAACATATTCTGAGCTTCAGGGGTATAGGTTGCATTTTTCATGCCAAAAATATTTTTTGGAGTTTCAGTGGTTTAGGATGCGGCTTAATGCCCCTTTCAGGCTGCAAATGTTTTTGGGACATTCAGAGCTCTCTGACACCGATTTTGGCCCACCAACATTTTCTGGAGTTTAGGGGGTCTAGGATGCCCCTAAACCCTTTTTTTCCACATCCAAAGTTTTCTACATTTGTTCAGGCCTAAGATGCACTTTAAGGCATTTTTGGGCTGCTAACATTTTCAGAACTTTCAGGGGTGTATGATGCATTTTTCGTGGCAAAAATATTTTTGGGAATTTCAGTGGTCTAGGATGCGAGTTAATGCCCCTTTCAGGCTGACAATGTTTTTGGGACATTCAGAGCTCTCTGACACAGATTTTGGCCCACCAACATTTTCTGGACTTTAGGGGGTCTAGGATGCCTGTAAACCCCTTTTTTGGTCCTTCAAAGTTTTCAACATTTTTGCAGGCCTAAAATGCATTTTAAGGCATTTTTGGGCTGCTAACATTTTCAGAACTTTCAGGGGTGTGGTATGCATTTTTTGTGCCAAAAATATTTTTGGGAATTTCAGTGGTCTAGGATGCGGGTTAATGCCCCTTTGAGGCTGCAAATGTTTTTGGGACATTCAGGGCTCTCTGACACCATTTCTGGGCCACAACCATTTTCTGGACTTTAGGGGGTCTAGGATGCCTCTAAACCCCTTTTTTCCACCTCCAAAGTTTTCTACATTTTTGCAGGCCTAAGATGCACTTTAAGGCCTTTTTTGGGCTGCTAACATATTCTGAGCTTCATGGGTGTAGTATTCATTTTTTGTGCCAAAAATATTTTTGGGAATGTCAGAGGTCTAGGATGCGGGTTAATGCCCGTTTCACTCTGCAAATGTTTTTGGGACATTCAGGGCTCTCTGACACCATTTTTGGGCCACCATCATTTTCTGGACTTTAGGGGGTCTAGGATGCCTGTAAACCTCTTTTTTGGTCCTTCAAAGTTTTCAACATTTTTGCAGGCCTAAAATGCATTTTAAGGCCTTTTTTGGGCTGCTAACATATTCTGAGCTTTCAGGGGTGTAGGATGCATTTTTCGTGGCAAAAATATTTTTGGGAATTTCAGTGGTCTAGGATGCGAGTTAATGCCCCTTTCAGGCTGACAATGTTTTTGGGACATTCAGAGCTCTCTGACACAGATTTTGGCCCACCAACATTTTCTGGACTTTAGGGGGTCTAGGATGCCTGTAAACCCCTTTTTTGGTCCTTCAAAGTTTTAAACATTTTTGCAGGCCTAAAATGCATTTTAAGGCATTTTTGGGCTGATAAAATTTTCAGAACTTTCAGGGGTGTAGTATGCATTTTTTGTGCCAAAAATATTTTTGGGAATTTCAGTGGTCTAGGATGCGTGTTAATGCCCGTTTCACTCTGCAAATGTTTTTGGGACATTCAGGGCTCTCTGACACAATTTTTGGGCCACCAACATTTTCTGGACTTTAGGGGGTCTAGGATGCCTGTAAACCCCTTTTTTGGGCCTCCAAAGTTTTCAACATTTTTGCAGGCTTAAAATGCATTTTAAAGCCTTTTTTGGGCTGCTAACATATTCTGAGCCTTAGGGGTGTAGGATGCATTTTTCGTGCCAAAATATTTTTGGGAATTTCAGTGGTCTAGGATGCGAGTTAATGCCCCTTTCAGGCTGACAATGTTTTTGGGACATTCAGAGCTCTCTGACACAGATTTTGGCCCACCAACATTTTCTGGACTTTAGGGGGTCTAGGATGCCTGTAAACCCCTTTTTTCGACCTCCAAAGTTTTCAACATTTGTGCAGGCCTAAGAATCATTTTAAGTCCTTTTTTGAGCTGCCAACATTTTCTGATCTTTCAGGGTTGTAGGATGAATTTTTTGTGCCAAAAATATTTTGGGGAATTTCAGTGGTCTAGGATGCGACTTAATGCCCCTTTCAGGCTGCAAATCTGTTTGGGACATTCAGAGCTCTCTGACACTGTTTTTGGGCCACCAACATTTTCTGGACTTTAGGGGTCTAGGATGCCTGTAAACCCCTTTTTTGGTCCTTCAAAGTTTTCAACATGTTTGCAGGCCTAAAATGCATTTTAAGGCATTTTTGGGCTGCTAACATTTTCAGAACATTCAGGGGTGTAGTATGCATTTTTTGTGGCAAAAATATTTTTGGGCATTTCAGTGGTGTAGGATGCGGGTTTGCCCCTTTCAGGCTGCAAATGTTTTTGGGACATTCAAGGCTCTCTGACACCATTTTTGGGCCACCAACATTTTCTGGACTTTAGGGGGTCTAGGATGCCTGTAAACCCCTTTTTTGGTTCTTCAAAGTTTTCAACATTTTTGCAGGCCTAAAATGCATTTTAAGGCCTTTTTTGGGCTGCTAACATATTCTGAGCTTCATGGGTGTAGGATGTATTTTTCGTGCCAAAAATATTTTTGGGAATTGCAGTGGTCTAGGATGCGGGTTAATGCCCCTTTGAGGCTGCAAATGTTTTTGGGACATTCAGAGCTCTCTGACACAGATTTTGGCCCACCAACATTTTCTGGACTTTAGGGGGTCTAGGATGCCTGTAAACCCCTTTTTTGGTCCTTCAAAGTTTTCAACATTTTTGCAGGCCTAAAATGCATTTTAAGGCATTTTTGGGCTGCTAACATTTTCAGAACTTTCAGGGGTGTAGTATGCATTTTTTGTGCCAAAAATATTTTTGTGAATTTCAGTGGTCTAGGATGCGGGTTAATGCCCCTTTGAGGCTGCAAATGTTTTTGGGACATTCAGGGCTCTCTTTCACCATTTTTGGGCCACCAACATTTTCTGGACTTTAGGGGGTCTAGGATGCCTGTAAACCCCTTTTTTGGTCCTTCAAAGTTTTCAACATTT
Source organism: Ambystoma mexicanum (assembly GCF_040938575.1). NCBI lineage: Eukaryota > Metazoa > Chordata > Amphibia > Caudata > Ambystomatidae > Ambystoma > Ambystoma mexicanum. The sequence continues at coordinate 730,113,685 of NC_090939.1, read as the reverse complement.
TTGCAGGCCTAAAATGCATTTTAAGGCCTTAATTGGGCTGCTAACATATTCTGAGCTTCAGGGGTATAGGTTGCATTTTTCATGCCAAAAATATTTTGGGTAATTTCAGTGGTCTAGGATGCGGGTTAATGCCCCTTTCAGGCTGCAAATGTTTTGGGACATTCAGAGCTCTCTGACACAGATTTTGGCCCACCAACATTTTCTGGACTTTAGGGGTCTAGGATGCCTGTAAACCCCTTTTTTGGGCCTCCAAAGTTTTCAACATGTTTGCAGGCCTAAAATGCATTTTAAGGCATTTTTGGGCTGCTAACATTTACAGAACTTTCAGGGGTGTAGTATGCATTTTTCGTGCCAAAAATATTTTGGGGAATTTCAGTGGTTTAGGATGCGGGTTAATGCCCCTTTCAGGCTGCAAATGTTTTTGGGACATTCAGGACTCTCTGACACCATTTTTGGGCCACCAACATTTTCTGGACCTTAGGGGGTCTAGGATGCCTGTAAACCCCTTTTTTGGTCCTTCAAAGTTTTCAACATTTTTGCAGGCCTAAAATTCATTTTAAGGCCTTTTATGGGCTGCTAACATATTCTGAGCTTTCAGGGGTGTAGTATGCATTTTTCATGCCAAAAATATTTTTGGGAATTTCAGTGGTCTAGGATGCGGGTAAATGCCCGTTTCACTCTGCAAATGGTTTTGGGGCATTCAGAGCTCTCTGACACAGATTTTGGCCCACCAACATTTTCTGGACTTAAGGGGGTCTAGGATGCCTGTAAACCCCTTTTTTGGACCTTCAAAGTTTTCAACATTTTTGTAGGCTTAAGATGCATTTTAAGTCCTTTTTTTGAGATGCCAACATTTTCTGATCTTTCAGGGTTGTAGGATGCATTTTTTGTGCCAAAAATATTTTTGGGAATTTCAGTGGTCTGGGATGCGACTTAATGCCCCTTTCAGGCTGCAAATGTTTTTGGGACATTCAGAGCTCTCTGACACCGATTTTGGCCCACCAACATTTTCTGGACTTTCGGGGGTCTAGGATGCCTGTAAACCCCTTTTTTCCACCTCCAAAGTTTTCTACATTTTTGCAGGCCTAAGATGCACTTTAAGGCCTTTTTTGGGCTGCTAACATTTTCAGAACTTTCAGGGGTGTAGTATGCATTTTTTGTGCCAAAAATATTTTTGGGAATTTCAGTGGTCTAGGATGCCGGATAATGCCCGTTTCACTCTGCAAATGTTTTTGGGACATTCAGGTCTCTCTGACACCATTTTTGGGCCACCACCATGTTCTGGACTTTAGTGGGTCTAGGATGCCTGTAAACCCCTTTTTTGGTCCTTCAAAGTTTTCAACATTTTTGCAGGCCTAAAATGCATTTTAAGGCCTTAATTGGGCTGCTAACATATTCTGAGCTTCTGGGGTATAGGTTGCATTTTTCATGCCAAAAATATTTTGGGGAATTTCAGTGGTCTAGGATGCGGGTTAATGCCCGCTTCACTCTGCAAATGTTTTTGGAGCATTCAGGTCTCTCTGACACCATTTTTGGGCCACCAACATTTTCTGGACTATAGGGAGTCTAGGATGCCTGTGAACCCCTTTTTTGGGCCTCCAAAGTTTTCAACATTTTTGCAGGCCTAAAATGCATTTGAAGGCCTTTTTTGGGCTGCTAACATATTCTGAGCTTTCAGGGGTGTAGGATGCATTTTTCGTGCCAAAAATATTTTTAGGAATTTCAGTGGTCTAGGATGCGGGTTAATGCCCCTTTGTGGCTGCAAATATTTTTGGGACATTCAGGGCTCTCTGACACCATTTTTGGGCCACCAACATTTTCTGGACTTTAGGGGGTCTAGGATGCCTGTAACCCCTTTTTTGGTCCTTCAAAGTTTTCAACATTTTTGCAGGCCTAAAATGCATGTTAAGGTCTTTTTTGGGCTGTTAACATATTCTGAGCTTCAGCGGTGTAGGATGCATTTTTCGTGCAAAAAATATTTTTGGGAATTTCAGTGGTCTAGGATGCGGGTTAATGCCCCTTTCAGGCTGCAAATGTTTTTGGGACATTCAGGACTCTCTGACACCATTTTTGGGCCACCAACATTTTTTGGACTTTAGGGGTCTAGGATGCCTGTAAACCCCTTTTTTCGGCCTCCAAAGTGTTCAACATTTGTGCAGGCCTAAGAAGCATTTTAAGTCCTTTTTTTTGAGCTGCCAACATTTTCTGATCTTTCAGGGTTGCAGGATGCATTTTTTGTGGCAAAAATATTTTGGGGAATTTCAGTGGTCTTGGATGCGACTTAATGCCCCTTTCAGGCTGCAAATCTGTTTGGGACATTCAGAGCTCTCTGACACCGTTTTTGGGCCACCAACATTTTCTGGACTTTACGGGGTCTACGATGCCTGTAAACCCCTTTTTGGTCCTTCAAAGTTTTCAACATTTTTGCAGGCCTAAAATGCATTTTAAGGCCTTTTTTGGGCTGCTAACATATTCTGAGCTTCATGGGTGTAGGATGCATTTTTCGTGCCAAAAATATTTTTGGGAATTTCAGTGGTCTAGGATGCGGGTTAATGCCCCTTTGAGGCTGCAAATGTTTTTGGGACATTCAGGGCTCTCTGACACCATTTTTGGGCCACCAACATTTTCTGGACTTTAGGGGGTCTAGGATGCCCCTAAACCCTTTTTTTCCACCTCCAAAGTTTTCTACATTTTTTCAGGCCTAAGATGCACTTTAAGGCATTTTTGGGCTGCTAACATTTTCAGAACTTTCAGGGGTGTATGATGCATTTTTCGTGGCAAAAATATTTTTGGGAATTTCAGTGGTCTAGGATGCGAGTTAATGCCCCTTTCAGGCTGACAATGTTTTTGGGACATTCAGAGCTCTCTGACACAGATTTTGGCCCACCAACATTTTCTGGACTTTAGGGGGTCTAGGATGCCTGTAAACCCCTTTTTTGGTCCTTCAAAGTTTTCAACATTTTTGCAGGCCTAAAATGCATATTAAGGCATTTTTGGGCTGCTAACATTTTCAGAACTTTCAGGGGTGTAGTATGCATTTTTTGTGGCAAAAATATTTTTGGGCATTTCAGTGGTCTAGGATGCGGGTTAATGCCCCTTTCAGGCTGCAAATGTTTTTGGGACATTCAGGGCTCTCTGACACCATTTTTGAGCAAAAATCATTTTCTGGACTTTTCGGGGGTCTAGGATGCCTGTAACCCCTTTTTTGGGCCTCCAAAGTTTTCAACATTTTTGCACGCCCAAAATGCATTTTAAGGCCTTTTTTGGGCTGCTAACATATTCTGAGCTTCAGGGGTATAGGTTGCATTTTTCATGCCAAAAATATTTTGGGAAATTTCAGTGGTCTAGGATGCGGCTTAATGCCCCTTTCAGGCTGCAAATGTTTTTGGGACATTCAGAGCTCTCTGACACCGATTTTGGCCCATCAACATTTTCTGGAGTTTAGGGGGTCTAGGATGCCCCTAAACCCTTTTTTTCCACCTCCAAAGTTTTCTACATTTTTTCAGGCCTAAGATGCACTTTAAGGCATTTTTGGGCTGCTAACATTTTCAGAACTTTCAGGAGTGTATGATGCATTTTTCGTGGCAAAAATATTTTTGGGAATTTCAGTGGTCTAGGATGCGAGTTATGCCCCTTTCAGGCTGACAATGTTTTTGGAACATTCAGAGCTCTCTGACACAGATTTTGGCCCACATACATTTTCTGGACTTTAGGGGGTCTAGGATGCCTGTAAACCCCTTTTTTGGTCCTTCAAAGTTTTCAACATTTTTGCAGGCCTAAAATGCATTTTAAGGCATTTTTGGGCTGCTAACATTTTCAGAACTTTCAGGGGTGTGGTATGCATTTTTTGTGCCAAAAATATTTTTGGGAATTTCAGTGGTCTCGGATGCGTGTTAATGCCCGTTTCACTTTGAAAATGTTTTTGGGACATTCAGGGCTCTCTGACACCATTTTTGGGCCACCAACATTTTCTGGACTTTAGAGGGTCTAGGATGCCTGTAAATCCCATTTGGGCCCTTCAAAGTTTTCAACATTTTTGCAGGCCTAAAATGCATTTTAAGGCCTTTTTTGGGCTGCTAACATATTCTGAGCTTCATGGGTGTAGGATGCATTTTTCGTGCCAAAAATATTTTTGGGAATTTCAGTGGTCTAGGATGCGGGTTAATGCCCCTTTGAGGCTGCAAATGTTTTTGGGACATTCAGGGCTCTCTGACACCATTTCTGGGCCACAACCATTTTCTGGACTTTAGGGGGTCTAGGATGCCTCTAAACCCCTTTTTTCCACCTCCAAAGTTTTCTACATTTTTGCAGGCCTAAGATGCACTTTAAGGCCTTTTTTGGGCTGCTAACATATTCTGAGCTTCATGGTGTAGTATTCATTTTTTGTGCCAAAAATATTTTTGGGAATGTCAGAGGTCTAGGATGCGGGTTAATGCCCGTTTCACTCTGCAAATGTTATTGGGACATTCAGGGCTCTCTGACACCATTTTTGGGCCACCAACATTTTCTGGACTTTAGGGGGTCTAGGATGCCTGTAAACCTCTTTTTTGGTCCTTCAAAGTTTTCAACATTTTTGCAGGCCTAAAATGCATTTTAAGGCCTTTTTTGGGCTGCTAACATATTCTGAGCTTTCAGGGGTGTAGGATGCATTTTTCGTGGCAAAAATATTTTTGGGAATTTCAGTGGTCTAGGATGCGAGTTAATGCCCCTTTCAGGCTGACAATGTTTTTGGGACATTCAGAGCTCTCTGACACAGATTTTGGCCCACCAACATTTTCTGGACTTTAGGGGGTCTAGGATGCCTGTAAACCCCTTTTTTGGTCCTTCAAAGTTTTCAACATTTTTGCAGGCCTAAAATGCATTTTAAGGCATTTTTGGGCTGCTAACATTTTCAGAACATTCAGGGGTGTAGTATGCATTTTTTGTGGCAAAAATATTTTTGGGCATTTCAGTGGTCTAGGATGCGGGTTTGCCCCTTTCAGGCTGCAAATGTTTTTGGGACATTCAAGGCTCTCTGACACCATTTTTGGGCCACCAACATTTTCTGGACTTTAGGGGGTCTAGGATGCCTGTAAACCCCTTTTTTGGTTCTTCAAAGTTTTCAACATTTTTGCAGGCCTAAAATGCATTTTAAGGCCTTTTTTGGGCTGCTAACATATTCTGAGCTTCATGGGTGTAGGATGTATTTTTTGTGCCAAAAATATTTTTGGGAATTGCAGTGGTCTAGGATGCGGGTTAATGCCCCTTTGAGGCTGCAAATGTTTTTGGGACATTCAGAGCTCTCTGACACAGATTTTGGCCCACCAACATTTTCTGGACTTTAGGGGGTCTAGGATTCCTGTAAACCCCTTTTTTGGTCCTTCAAAGTTTTCAACATTTTTGCAGGCCTAAAATGCATTTTAAGGCATTTTTGGGCTGCTAACATTTTCAGAACTTTCAGGGGTGTAGTATGCATTTTTTGTGCCAAAAATATTTTTGTGAATTTCAGTGGTCTAGGATGCGGGTTAATGCCCCTTTGAGGCTGCAAATGTTTTTGGGACATTCAGGGCTCTCTTTCACCATTTTTGGGCCACCAACATTTTCTGGACTTTAGGGGGTCTAGGATGCCTGTAAACCCCTTTTTTGGTCCTTCAAAGTTTTCAACATTTTTGCAGGCCTAAAATGCATTTTAAGGCCTTAATTGGGCTGCTAACATATTCTGAGCTTCAGGGGTATAGGTTGCATTTTTCATGCCAAAAATATTTTGGGGAATTTCAGTGGTCTAGGATGCGGGTTAATGCCCCTTTCAGGCTGCAAATGTTTTTGGGACATTCAGGACTCTCTGACACCATTTTCGGTCCACCAACATTTTCTGGACTTTAGGGGGTCTAGGATGCCTGTAAACCCCTTTTTTGGGCCTCCAAAGTTTTCAACATTTTTGCAGGCATAAAATGCATTTTAAGGTCTTTATTGGGCTGCTAACATATTCTGAGCTTCAGGGGTATAGGTTGCATTTTTCGTGCCAAAAATATTTTTTGGAGTTTGAGTAGTCTAGGGTGCGGGTTAATGCCCCTTTCAGGCTGCAAATGTTTTGGGACATTCAGAGCTCTCTGACACAGATTTTGGCCCACCAACATTTTCTGGACTTTAGGGGGTCTAGGATGCCTGTAAACCCCTTTTTTGGGCCTCCAAAGTTTTCAACATTTTTGCAGGCATAAAATGCATTTTAAGGTCTTTTTTGGGCTGCTAACATATTCTGAGCTTCAGGGGTATAGGTTGCATTTTTCGTGCCAAAAATATTTTTTGGAGTTTGAGTGGTCTAGGGTGCGGGTTAATGCCCCTTTCAGGCTGCAAATGTTTTGGGACATTCAGAGCTCTCTGACACAGATTTTGGCCCACCAACATTTTCTGGACTTTAGGGGTCTAGGATGCCTGTAAACCCCTTTTTTGGTCCTTCAAAGTTTTCAACATGTTTGCAGGCCCAAAATGCATTTTAAGGCATTTTTGGGCTGCTAACATTTTCAGAACTTTCAGGGGTGTAGTATGCATTTTTTGTGGCAAAAATATTTTTGGGAATGTCAGAGGTTTAGGATGCGGGTCAATGCCCGTTTCACTCTGCAAATGTTATTGGGACATTCAGGGCTCTCTGACACCATTTTTGGGCCACCAACATTTTCTGGACTTTAGGGGGTCTAGGATGCCTGTAAACCCCTTTTTTGGTTCTTCAAAGTTTTCAACATTTTTGCAGGCCTAAAATGCATTTTAAGGCCTTTTTTGGGCTGCTAACATATTCTGAGCTTCATGGGTGTAGGATGCATTTTTCGTGCCAAAAATATTTTTGGGAATTTCAGTGGTCTAGGATGCGGGTTAATGCCCCTTTGAGGCTGCAAATGTTTTTGGGACATTCAGAGCTCTCTGACACATATTTTGGCCCACCAACATTTTCTGGACTTTAGGGGGTCTAGGATGCCTGTAAACCCCTTTTTCCACCTCCAAAGTTTTCTACATTTTTGCAGGCCTAAAATGCACTTTAAGGCCTTTTTTGGGCTGCTAACATATTCTGAGCTTCATGGGTGTAGTATGCATTTTTTGTGCCAAAAATATTTTTGGGAATTTCAGTGGTCTAGGATGTGGGTTAATGCCCGTTTCACTCTACAAATGTTTTTGGGGCATTCAGAGCTCTCTGACACAGATTTTGGCCCACCAACATTTTCTGGACTTTAGGGGGTCTAGGATGCCTGTAAACCGCTTTTTTGGGCCTCCAAAGTTTTCAACATTTTTGCAGGCCTAAAAAGCATTTTAAGGCCTTTTTTGGGCTGCTAACATATTCTGAGCTTTCAGGGGTGTAGGATGCATTTTTCGTGCCAAAAATATTTTGGGGAATTTCAGTGGTTTAGGATGCGGGTTAATGCCCCTTTCAGGCTGCAAATGTTTTTGGGACATTCAGCACTCTCTGACACCATTTTTGGGCCACCAACATTTTCTGGACCTTAGGGGGTCTAGGATGCCTGTAAACCCCTTTTTTGGTCCTTCAAAGTTTTCAACATTTTTGCAGGCCTAAAATTCATTTTAAGGCCTTTTATGGGCTGCTAACATATTCTGAGCTTTCAGGGGTGTAGTATGCATTTTTCATGCCAAAAATATTTTTGGGAATTTCAGTGGTCTAGGATGCGGGTAAATGCCCGTTTCACTCTGCAAATGGTTTTGGGGCATTCAGAGCTCTCTGACACAGATTTTGGCCCACCAACATTTTCTGGACTTAAGGGGGTCTAGGATGCCTGTAAACCCCTTTTTTGGACCTTCAAAGTTTTCAACATTTTTGTAGGCTTAAGATGCATTTTAAGTCCTTTTTTTGAGATGCCAACATTTTCTGATCTTTCAGGGTTGTAGGATGCATTTTTTGTGCCAAAAATATTTTTGGGAATTTCAGTGGTCTGGGATGCGACTTAATGCCCCTTTCAGGCTGCAAATGTTTTTGGGACATTCAGAGCTCTCTGACACCGATTTTGGCCCACCAACATTTTCTGGACTTTAGGGGGTCTAGGATGCCTCTAAACCCCTTTTTTCCACCTCCAAAGTTTTCTACATTTTTGCAGGCCTAAGATGCACTTTAAGGCCTTTTTTGGGCTGCTAACATATTCTGAGCTTCATGGTGTAGTATTCATTTTTTGTGCCAAAAATATTTTTGGGAATGTCAGAGGTCTAGGATGCGGGTTAATGCCCGTTTCACTCTGCAAATGTTATTGGGACATTCAGGGCTCTCTGACACCATTTTTGGGCCACCAACATTTTCTGGACTTTAGGGGGTCTAGGATGCCTGTAAACCTCTTTTTTGGTCCTTCAAAGTTTTCAACATTTTTGCAGGCCTAAAATGCATTTTAAGGCCTTTTTTGGGCTGCTAACATATTCTGAGCTTTCAGGGGTGTAGGATGCATTTTTCGTGGCAAAAATATTTTTGGGAATTTCAGTGGTCTAGGATGCGAGTTAATGCCCCTTTCAGGCTGACAATGTTTTTGGGACATTCAGAGCTCTCTGACACAGATTTTGGCCCACCAACATTTTCTGGACTTTAGGGGGTCTAGGATGCCTGTAAACCCCTTTTTTGGTCCTTCAAAGTTTTCAACATTTTTGCAGGCCTAAAATGCATTTTAAGGCATTTTTGGGCTGCTAACATTTTCAGAACATTCAGGGGTGTAGTATGCATTTTTTGTGGCAAAAATATTTTTGGGCATTTCAGTGGTCTAGGATGCGGGTTTGCCCCTTTCAGGCTGCAAATGTTTTTGGGACATTCAAGGCTCTCTGACACCATTTTTGGGCCACCAACATTTTCTGGACTTTAGGGGGTCTAGGATGCCTGTAAACCCCTTTTTTGGTTCTTCAAAGTTTTCAACATTTTTGCAGGCCTAAAATGCATTTTAAGGCCTTTTTTGGGCTGCTAACATATTCTGAGCTTCATGGGTGTAGGATGTATTTTTTGTGCCAAAAATATTTTTGGGAATTGCAGTGGTCTAGGATGCGGGTTAATGCCCCTTTGAGGCTGCAAATGTTTTTGGGACATTCAGAGCTCTCTGACACAGATTTTGGCCCACCAACATTTTCTGGACTTTAGGGGGTCTAGGATTCCTGTAAACCCCTTTTTTGGTCCTTCAAAGTTTTCAACATTTTTGCAGGCCTAAAATGCATTTTAAGGCATTTTTGGGCTGCTAACATTTTCAGAACTTTCAGGGGTGTAGTATGCATTTTTTGTGCCAAAAATATTTTTGTGAATTTCAGTGGTCTAGGATGCGGGTTAATGCCCCTTTGAGGCTGCAAATGTTTTTGGGACATTCAGGGCTCTCTTTCACCATTTTTGGGCCACCAACATTTTCTGGACTTTAGGGGGTCTAGGATGCCTGTAAACCCCTTTTTTGGTCCTTCAAAGTTTTCAACATTTTTGCAGGCCTAAAATGCATTTTAAGGCCTTAATTGGGCTGCTAACATATTCTGAGCTTCAGGGGTATAGGTTGCATTTTTCATGCCAAAAATATTTTGGGGAATTTCAGTGGTCTAGGATGCGGGTTAATGCCCCTTTCAGGCTGCAAATGTTTTTGGGACATTCAGGACTCTCTGACACCATTTTCGGTCCACCAACATTTTCTGGACTTTAGGGGGTCTAGGATGCCTGTAAACCCCTTTTTTGGGCCTCCAAAGTTTTCAACATTTTTGCAGGCATAAAATGCATTTTAAGGTCTTTATTGGGCTGCTAACATATTCTGAGCTTCAGGGGTATAGGTTGCATTTTTCGTGCCAAAAATATTTTTTGGAGTTTGAGTAGTCTAGGGTGCGGGTTAATGCCCCTTTCAGGCTGCAAATGTTTTGGGACATTCAGAGCTCTCTGACACAGATTTTGGCCCACCAACATTTTCTGGACTTTAGGGGGTCTAGGATGCCTGTAAACCCCTTTTTTGGGCCTCCAAAGTTTTCAACATTTTTGCAGGCATAAAATGCATTTTAAGGTCTTTTTTGGGCTGCTAACATATTCTGAGCTTCAGGGGTATAGGTTGCATTTTTCGTGCCAAAAATATTTTTTGGAGTTTGAGTGGTCTAGGGTGCGGGTTAATGCCCCTTTCAGGCTGCAAATGTTTTGGGACATTCAGAGCTCTCTGACACAGATTTTGGCCCACCAACATTTTCTGGACTTTAGGGGTCTAGGATGCCTGTAAACCCCTTTTTTGGTCCTTCAAAGTTTTCAACATGTTTGCAGGCCCAAAATGCATTTTAAGGCATTTTTGGGCTGCTAACATTTTCAGAACTTTCAGGGGTGTAGTATGCATTTTTTGTGGCAAAAATATTTTTGGGAATGTCAGAGGTTTAGGATGCGGGTCAATGCCCGTTTCACTCTGCAAATGTTATTGGGACATTCAGGGCTCTCTGACACCATTTTTGGGCCACCAACATTTTCTGGACTTTAGGGGGTCTAGGATGCCTGTAAACCCCTTTTTTGGTTCTTCAAAGTTTTCAACATTTTTGCAGGCCTAAAATGCATTTTAAGGCCTTTTTTGGGCTGCTAACATATTCTGAGCTTCATGGGTGTAGGATGCATTTTTCGTGCCAAAAATATTTTTGGGAATTTCAGTGGTCTAGGATGCGGGTTAATGCCCCTTTGAGGCTGCAAATGTTTTTGGGACATTCAGAGCTCTCTGACACATATTTTGGCCCACCAACATTTTCTGGACTTTAGGGGGTCTAGGATGCCTGTAAACCCCTTTTTCCACCTCCAAAGTTTTCTACATTTTTGCAGGCCTAAAATGCACTTTAAGGCCTTTTTTGGGCTGCTAACATATTCTGAGCTTCATGGGTGTAGTATGCATTTTTTGTGCCAAAAATATTTTTGGGAATTTCAGTGGTCTAGGATGTGGGTTAATGCCCGTTTCACTCTACAAATGTTTTTGGGGCATTCAGAGCTCTCTGACACAGATTTTGGCCCACCAACATTTTCTGGACTTTAGGGGGTCTAGGATGCCTGTAAACCGCTTTTTTGGGCCTCCAAAGTTTTCAACATTTTTGCAGGCCTAAAATGCATTTTAAGGCCTTTTTTGGGCTGCTAACATATTCTGAGCTTTCAGGGGTGTAGGATGCATTTTTCGTGCCAAAAATATTTTGGGGAATTTCAGTGGTTTAGGATGCGGGTTAATGCCCCTTTCAGGCTGCAAATGTTTTTGGGACATTCAGCACTCTCTGACACCATTTTTGGGCCACCAACATTTTCTGGACCTTAGGGGGTCTAGGATGCCTGTAAACCCCTTTTTTGGTCCTTCAAAGTTTTCAACATTTTTGCAGGCCTAAAATTCATTTTAAGGCCTTTTATGGGCTGCTAACATATTCTGAGCTTTCAGGGGTGTAGTATGCATTTTTCATGCCAAAAATATTTTTGGGAATTTCAGTGGTCTAGGATGCGGGTAAATGCCCGTTTCACTCTGCAAATGGTTTTGGGGCATTCAGAGCTCTCTGACACAGATTTTGGCCCACCAACATTTTCTGGACTTAAGGGGGTCTAGGATGCCTGTAAACCCCTTTTTTGGACCTTCAAAGTTTTCAACATTTTTGTAGGCTTAAGATGCATTTTAAGTCCTTTTTTTGAGATGCCAACATTTTCTGATCTTTCAGGGTTGTAGGATGCATTTTTTGTGCCAAAAATATTTTTGGGAATTTCAGTGGTCTGGGATGCGACTTAATGCCCCTTTCAGGCTGCAAATGTTTTTGGGACATTCAGAGCTCTCTGACACCGATTTTGGCCCACCAACATTTTCTGGACTTTCGGGGGTCTAGGATGCTTGTAAACCCCATTTTTGGGCCTCCAAACTTTTCAACATTTTTGCAGGCGTAAAATGCATTTTAAGGACTTTTTTGGGCTGCTAACATATTCTGAGCTTCAGGGGTATAGGTTGCATTTTTCATGCCAAAAATATTTTTTGGAGTTTCAGTGGTTTAGGATGCGGCTTAATGCCCCTTTCAGGCTGCAAATGTTTTTGGGACATTCAGAGCTCTCTGACACCGATTTTGGCCCACCAACATTTTCTGGAGTTTAGGGGGTCTAGGATGCCCCTAAACCCTTTTTTTCCACATCCAAAGTTTTCTACATTTTTTCAGGCCTAAGATGCACTTTAAGGCATTTTTGGGCTGCTAACATTTTCAGAACTTTCAGGGGTGTATGATGCATTTTTCGTGGCAAAAATATTTTTGGGAATTTCAGTGGTCTAGGATGCGAGTTAATGCCCCTTTCAGGCTGACAATGTTTTTGGGACATTCAGAGCTCTCTGACACAGATTTTGGCCCACCAACATTTTCTGGACTTTAGGGGGTCTAGGATGCCTGTAAACCCCTTTTTTGGTCCTTCAAAGTTTTCAACATTTTTGCAGGCCTAAAATGCATTTTAAGGCATTTTTGGGCTGCTAACATTTTCAGAACTTTCAGGGGTGTGGTATGCATTTTTTGTGCCAAAAATATTTTTGGGAATTTCAGTGGTCTAGGATGCGGGTTAATGCCCCTTTGAGGCTGCAAATGTTTTTGGGACATTCAGGGCTCTCTGACACCATTTCTGGGCCACAACCATTTTCTGGACTTTAGGGGGTCTAGGATGCCTCTAAACCCCTTTTTTCCACCTCCAAAGTTTTCTACATTTTTGCAGGCCTAAGATGCACTTTAAGGCCTTTTTTGGGCTGCTAACATATTCTGAGCTTCATGGGTGTAGTATTCATTTTTTGTGCCAAAAATATTTTTGGGAATGTCAGAGGTCTAGGATGCGGGTTAATGCCCGTTTCACTCTGCAAATGTTTTTGGGACATTCAGGGCTCTCTGACACCATTTTTGGGCCACCATCATTTTCTGGACTTTAGGGGGTCTAGGATGCCTGTAAACCTCTTTTTTGGTCCTTCAAAGTTTTCAACATTTTTGCAGGCCTAAAATGCATTTTAAGGCCTTTTTTGGGCTGCTAACATATTCTGAGCTTTCAGGGGTGTAGGATGCATTTTTCGTGGCAAAAATATTTTTGGGAATTTCAGTGGTCTAGGATGCGAGTTAATGCCCCTTTCAGGCTGACAATGTTTTTGGGACATTCAGAGCTCTCTGACACAGATTTTGGCCCACCAACATTTTCTGGACTTTAGGGGGTCTAGGATGCCTGTAAACCCCTTTTTTGGTCCTTCAAAGTTTTAAACATTTTTGCAGGCCTAAAATGCATTTTAAGGCATTTTTGGGCTGATAAAATTTTCAGAACTTTCAGGGGTGTAGTATGCATTTTTTGTGCCAAAAATATTTTTGGGAATTTCAGTGGTCTAGGATGCGTGTTAATGCCCGTTTCACTCTGCAAATGTTTTTGGGACATTCAGGGCTCTCTGACACAATTTTTGGGCCACCAACATTTTCTGGACTTTAGGGGGTCTAGGATGCCTGTAAACCCCTTTTTTGGGCCTCCAAAGTTTTCAACATTTTTGCAGGCTTAAAATGCATTTTAAAGCCTTTTTTGGGCTGCTAACATATTCTGAGCCTTAGGGGTGTAGGATGCATTTTTCGTGCCAAAATATTTTTGGGAATTTCAGTGGTCTAGGATGCGAGTTAATGCCCCTTTCAGGCTGACAATGTTTTTGGGACATTCAGAGCTCTCTGACACAGATTTTGGCCCACCAACATTTTCTGGACTTTAGGGGGTCTAGGATGCCTGTAAACCCCTTTTTTCGACCTCCAAAGTTTTCAACATTTGTGCAGGCCTAAGAATCATTTTAAGTCCTTTTTTGAGCTGCCAACATTTTCTGATCTTTCAGGGTTGTAGGATGAATTTTTTGTGCCAAAAATATTTTGGGGAATTTCAGTGGTCTAGGATGCGACTTAATGCCCCTTTCAGGCTGCAAATCTGTTTGGGACATTCAGAGCTCTCTGACACTGTTTTTGGGCCACCAACATTTTCTGGACTTTAGGGGTCTAGGATGCCTGTAAACCCCTTTTTTGGTCCTTCAAAGTTTTCAACATGTTTGCAGGCCTAAAATGCATTTTAAGGCATTTTTGGGCTGCTAACATTTTCAGAACTTTCAGGGGTGTAGTATGCATTTTTTGTGCCAAAAATATTTTTGGGAATGTCAGAGGTTTAGGATGCGGGTTAATGCCCGTTTCACTCTGCAAATGTTATTGGGACATTCAGGGCTCTCTGACACCATTTTTGGGCCACCAACATTTTCTGGACTTTAGGGGGTCTCGGATGCCTGTAAACCTCTTTTTTGGCCCTTCAAAGTTTTCAACATTTTTGCAGGCCTAAAATGCATTTTAAGGCCTTTTTTGGGCTGCTAACATATTCTGAGCTTTCAGTGGTGTAGGATGCATTTTTCGTGGCAAAAATATTTTTGGGAATTTCAGTGGCCTAGGATGCGAGTTAATGCCCCTTTCAGGCTGACAATGTTTTTGGGACATTCAGAGCTCTCTGACACAGATTTTGGCCCACCAACATTTTCTGGACTTTAGGGGTCTAGGATGCCTGTAAACCCCTTTTTTGGTCCTTCAAAGTTTTCAACATGTTTGCAGGCCTAAAATGCATTTTAAGGCATTTTTGGGCTGCTAACATTTTCAGAACATTCAGGGGTGTAGTATGCATTTTTTGTGGCAAAAATATTTTTGGGCATTTCAGTGGTGTAGGATGCGGGTTTGCCCCTTTCAGGCTGCAAATGTTTTTGGGACATTCAAGGCTCTCTGACACCATTTTTGGGCCACCAACATTTTCTGGACTTTAGGGGGTCTAGGATGCCTGTAAAACCCTTTTTTGGTTCTTCAAAGTTTTCAACATTTTTGCAGGCCTAAAATGCATTTTAAGGCCTTTTTTGGGCTGCTAACATATTCTGAGCTTCATGGGTGTAGGATGTATTTTTCGTGCCAAAAATATTTTTGGGAATTGCAGTGGTCTAGGATGCGGGTTAATGCCCCTTTGAGGCTGCAAATGTTTTTGGGACATTCAGAGCTCTCTGACACAGATTTTGGCCCACCAACATTTTCTGGACTTTAGGGGGTCTAGGATGCCTGTAAACCCCTTTTTTGGTCCTTCAAAGTTTTCAACATTTTTGCAGGCCTAAAATGCATTTTAAGGCATTTTTGGGCTGCTAACATTTTCAGAACTTTCAGGGGTGTAGTATGCATTTTTTGTGCCAAAAATATTTTTGTGAATTTCAGTGGTCTAGGATGCGGGTTAATGCCCCTTTGAGGCTGCAAATGTTTTTGGGACATTCAGGGCTCTCTTTCACCATTTTTGGGCCACCAACATTTTCTGGACTTTAGGGGGTCTAGGATGCCTGTAAACCCCTTTTTTGGTCCTTCAAAGTTTTCAACATTTTTGCAGGCCTAAAATGCATTTTAAGGCCTTAATTGGGCTGCTAACATATTCTGAGCTTCAGGGGTATAGGTTGCATTTTTCATGCCAAAAATATTTTGGGGAATTTCAGTGGTCTAGGATGCGGGTTAATGCCCCTTTCAGGCTGCAAATGTTTTGGGACATTCAGAGCTCTCTGACACAGATTTTGGCCCACCAACATTTTCTGGACTTTAGGGGTCTAGGATGCCTGTAAACCCCTTTTTTGGGCCTCCAAAGTTTTCAACATGTTTGCAGGCCTAAAATGCATTTTAAGGCATTTTTGGGCTGCTAACATTTACAGAACTTTCAGGGGTGTAGTATGCATTTTTCGTGCCAAAAATATTTTGGGGAATTTCAGTGGTTTAGGATGCGGGTTAATGCCCCTTTCAGGCTGCAAATGTTTTTGGGACATTCAGGACTCTCTGACACCATTTTTGGGCCACCAACATTTTCTGGACCTTAGGGGGTCTAGGATGCCTGTAAACCCCTTTTTTGGTCCTTCAAAGTTTTCAACATTTTTGCAGGCCTAAAATTCATTTTAAGGCCTTTTATGGGCTGCTAACATATTCTGAGCTTTCAGGGGTGTAGTATGCATTTTTCATGCCAAAAATATTTTTGGGAATTTCAGTGGTCTAGGATGCGGGTAAATGCCCGTTTCACTCTGCAAATGGTTTTGGGGCATTCAGAGCTCTCTGACACAGATTTTGGCCCACCAACATTTTCTGGACTTAAGGGGGTCTAGGATGCCTGTAAACCCCTTTTTTGGACCTTCAAAGTTTTCAACATTTTTGTAGGCTTAAGATGCATTTTAAGTCCTTTTTTTGAGATGCCAACATTTTCTGATCTTTCAGGGTTGTAGGATGCATTTTTTGTGCCAAAAATATTTTTGGGAATTTCAGTGGTCTGGGATGCGACTTAATGCCCCTTTCAGGCTGCAAATGTTTTTGGGACATTCAGAGCTCTCTGACACCGATTTTGGCCCACCAACATTTTCTGGACTTTCGGGGGTCTAGGATGCCTGTAAACCCCATTTTTGGGCCTCCAAACTTTTCAACATTTTTGCAGGCGTAAAATGCATTTTAAGGACTTTTTTGGGCTGCTAACATATTCTGAGCTTCAGGGGTATAGGTTGCATTTTTCATGCCAAAAATATTTTTTGGAGTTTCAGTGGTCTAGGATGCGGGTTAATGCCCCTTTCAGGCTGCAAATGTTTTGGGACATTCAGAGCTCTCTGACACAGATTTTGGCCCACCAACATTTTCTGGACTTTAGGGGGTCTAGGATGCCTCTAAACCCCTTTTTTCCACCTCCAAAGTTTTCTACATTTTTGCAGGCCTAAGATGCACTTTAAGGCCTTTTTTGGGCTGCTAACATTTTCAGAACTTTCAGGGGTGTAGTATGCATTTTTTGTGCCAAAAATATTTTTGGGAATTTCAGTGGTCTAGGATGCCGGATAATGCCCGTTTCACTCTGCAAATGGTTTTAGGACATTCAAGGCTCTCTGACACCATTTTTGGGCCACCACCATGTTCTGGACTTTAGTGGGTCTAGGATGCCTGTAAACCGCTTTTTTGGGCCTCCAAAGTTTTCAACATTTTTGCAGGCCTTAAATGCATTTTAAGGCCTTTTTTTGGGCTCCTAACATATTCTGAGCTTTCAGGGGTGTAGGATGCATTTTTCGTGCCAAAAATATTTTGGGGAATTTCAGTGGTTTAGGATGCGGGTTAATGCCCCTTTCAGGCTGCAAATGTTTTTGGAACATTCAGGACTCTCTGACACCATTTTTGGGCCACCAACATTTTCTGGACCTTAGGGGGTCTAGGATGCCTGTAAACCCCTTTTTTGGTCCTTCAAAGTTTTCAACATTTTTGCAGGCCTAAAATTCATTTTAAGGCCTTTTATGGGCTGCTAACATATTCTGAGCTTTCAGGGGTGTAGTATGCATTTTTCATGCCAAAAATATTTTTGGGAATTTCAGTGATCTAGGATGCGGGTAAATGCCCGTTTCACTCTGCAAATGGTTTTGGGGCATTCAGAGCTCTCTGACACAGATTTTGGCCCACCAACATTTTCTGGACTTAAGGGGGTCTAGGATGCCTGTAAACCCCTTTTTTGGACCTTCAAAGTTTTCAACATTTTTGTAGGCTTAAGATGCATTTTAAGTCCTTTTTTTGAGATGCCAACATTTTCTGATCTTTCAGGGTTGTAGGATGCATTTTTTGTGCCAAAAATATTTTTGGGAATTTCAGTGGTCTGGGATGCGACTTAATGCCCCTTTCAGGCTGCAAATGTTTTTGGGACATTCAGAGCTCTCTGACACCGATTTTGGCCCACCAACATTTTCTGGACTTTCGGGGGTCTAGGATGCCTGTAAACCCCATTTTTGGGCCTCCAAACTTTTCAACATTTTTGCAGGCGTAAAATGCATTTTAAGGACTTTTTTGGGCTGCTAACATATTCTGAGCTTCAGGGGTATAGGTTGCATTTTTCGTGCCAAAAATATTTTTTGGAGTTTCAGTGGTCTAGGATGCGGGTTAATGCCCCTTTCAGGCTGCAAATGTTTTGGGACATTCAGAGCTCTCTGACACAGATTTTGGCCCACCAACATTTTCTGGACTTTAGGGGGTCTAGGATGCCTCTAAACCCCTTTTTTCCACCTCCAAAGTTTTCTACATTTTTGCAGGCCTAAGATGCACTTTAAGGCCTTTTTTGGGCTGCTAACATTTTCAGAACTTTCAGGGGTGTAGTATGCATTTT
Organism: Ambystoma mexicanum; assembly: GCF_040938575.1. NCBI lineage: Eukaryota > Metazoa > Chordata > Amphibia > Caudata > Ambystomatidae > Ambystoma > Ambystoma mexicanum. Next base: position 730,095,582 of record NC_090939.1, on the reverse strand, counting down.
TTGTGCCAAAAATATTTTTGGGAATTTCAGTGGTCTAGGATGCCGGATAATGCCCGTTTCACTCTGCAAATGTTTTTGGGACATTCAGGTCTCTCTGACACCATTTTTGGGCCACCACCATGTTCTGGACTTTAGTGGGTCTAGGATGCCTGTAAACCCCTTTTTTGGTCCTTCAAAGTTTTCAACATTTTTGCAGGCCTAAAATGCATTTTAAGGCCTTAATTGGGCTGCTAACATATTCTGAGCTTCTGGGGTATAGGTTGCATTTTTCATGCCAAAAATATTTTGGGGAATTTCAGTGGTCTAGGATGCGGGTTAATGCCCGCTTCACTCTGCAAATGTTTTTGGAGCATTCAGGTCTCTCTGACACCATTTTTGGGCCACCAACATTTTCTGGACTATACGGAGTCTAGGATGCCTGTGAACCCCTTTTTTGGGCCTCCAAAGTTTTCAACATTTTTGCAGGCCTAAAATGCATTTGAAGGCCTTTTTTGGGCTGCTAACATATTCTGAGCTTTCAGGGGTGTAGGATGCATTTTTCGTGCCAAAAATATTTTTAGGAATTTCAGTGGTCTAGGATGCGGGTTAATGCCCCTTTGTGGCTGCAAATATTTTTGGGACATTCAGGGCTCTCTGACACCATTTTTGGGCCACCAACATTTTCTGGACTTTAGGGGGTCTAGGATGCCTGTAACCCCTTTTTTGGTCCTTCAAAGTTTTCAACATTTTTGCAGGCCTAAAATGCATGTTAAGGTCTTTTTTGGGCTGCTAACATATTCTGAGCTTCAGCGGTGTAGGATGCATTTTTCGTGCAAAAAATATTTTTGGGAATTTCAGTGGTCTAGGATGCGGGTTAATGCCCCTTTCAGGCTGCAAATGTTTTTGGGACATTCAGGACTCTCTGACACCATTTTTGGGCCACCAACATTTTTTGGACTTTAGGGGTCTAGGATGCCTGTAAACCCCTTTTTTCGGCCTCCAAAGTGTTCAACATTTGTGCAGGCCTAAGAAGCATTTTAAGTCCTTTTTTTTGAGCTGCCAACATTTTCTGATCTTTCAGGGTTGCAGGATGCATTTTTTGTGGCAAAAATATTTTGGGGAATTTCAGTGGTCTTGGATGCGACTTAATGCCCCTTTCAGGCTGCAAATCTGTTTGGGACATTCAGAGCTCTCTGACACCGTTTTTGGGCCACCAACATTTTCTGGACTTTACGGGGTCTACGATGCCTGTAAACCCCTTTTTGGTCCTTCAAAGTTTTCAACATTTTTGCAGGCCTAAAATGCATTTTAAGGCCTTTTTTGGGCTGCTAACATATTCTGAGCTTCATGGGTGTAGGATGCATTTTTCGTACCAAAAATATTTTTGGGAATTTCAGTGGTCTAGGATGCGGGTTAATGCCCCTTTGAGGCTGCAAATGTTTTTGGGACATTCAGGGCTCTCTGACACCATTTTTGGGCCACCAACATTTTCTGGACTTTAGGGGGTCTAGGATGCCCCTAAACCCTTTTTTTCCACCTCCAAAGTTTTCTACATTTTTTCAGGCCTAAGATGCACTTTAAGGCATTTTTGGGCTGCTAACATTTTCAGAACTTTCAGGGGTGTATGATGCATTTTTCGTGGCAAAAATATTTTTGGGAATTTCAGTGGTCTAGGATGCGAGTTAATGCCCCTTTCAGGCTGACAATGTTTTTGGGACATTCAGAGCTCTCTGACACAGATTTTGGCCCACCAACATTTTCTGGACTTTAGGGGGTCTAGGATGCCTGTAAACCCCTTTTTTGGTCCTTCAAAGTTTTCAACATTTTTGCAGGCCTAAAATGCATTTTAAGGCATTTTTGGGCTGCTAACATTTTCAGAACTTTCAGGGGTGTAGTATGCATTTTTTGTACCAAAAATATTTTTGTGAATTTCAGTGGTCTAGGATGCGGGTTAATGCCCCTTTGAGGCTGCAAATGTTTTTGGGACATTCAGGGCTCTCTGACACCATTTTTGGGGCACCAACATTTTCTGGACTTTAGGGGGTCTAGGATGCCTGTAAACCCCTTTTTTGGTCCTTCAAAGTTTTCAACATTTTTGCAGGCCTAAAATGCATTTTAAGGCCTTTTTTGGGCTGCTAACATATTCTGAGCTTCATGGGTGTAGGATGCATTTTTCGTGCCAAAAATATTTTTGGGAATTTCATTGGTCTAGGATGCGGGTTAATGCCCCTTTCAGGCTGCAAATGTTTTTGGGACATTCAGAGCTCTCTGACATATATTTTGGCCCACCAACATTTTCTGGACTTTAGGGGGTCTAGGATGCCTGTAAACCCCTTTTTTGGACCTTCAAAGTTTTCAATATTTTTGCAAGCCTAAGATGCACTTTAAGGCATTTTTGGGCTGCTAACATTTTCAGAACTTTCAGGGGTGTAGTATGCATTTTTTGTGCCAAAAATATTTTTGGGAATTTCAGTGGTCTAGGATGCGGCTTAATGCCCGTTTCACTCTGCAAATGTTTTTGGGACATTCAGGGCTCTCTGACACCATTTTTGGGCCACCAACATTTTCTGGACTTTAGGGGGTCTAGGATGCCTGTAAACCCCTTTTTTGGTCCTTCAAAGTTTTCAACATTTTTGCAGCCTAAAATGCATTTTAAGGCCTTTTTTTGAGATGCCAACATTTTCTGATCTTTCAGGGTTGTAGGATGCATTTTTTGTGCCAAAAATATTTTTAGGAATTTCAGTGGTCTGGGATGTGGGTTAGTGCCACTTTCAGGCTGCAACTGTTTTTGGGACATTCAGAGCTCTCTGACACCGATTTTGGCCCACCAACATTTTCTGGACCTTAGGGGGTCTAGGATGCCTGTAAACCCCTTTTTTCGGCCTCCAAAGTGTTCAACATTTGTGCAGGCCTAAGAAGCATTTTGAGTCCTTTTTTTGAGCTGCCAACATTTTCTGATCTTTCAGGGTTGTAGGATGCATTTTTTGTGGCAAAAATATTTTGGGGAATTTCAGTGGTCTAGGATGCGACTTAATGCCCCTTTCAGGCTGCAAATCTGTTTGGGACATTCAGAGCTCTCTGACACTGTTTTTGGGCCACAAACATTTTCTGGACTTTAGGGGGTCTAGGATGCCTCTAAACCCGATTTTTGGGCCTCCAAAGTTTTCAACATTTTTGCAGGCCTAAAATGCATTTTAAGGCATTTTTGGGCTGCTAACATGTTCAGAACTTTCAGGGGTGTAGTATGCATTTTTTGTGCCAAAAATATTTTTGGGAATTTCAGTGGTCTAGGATGCGTGTTAATGCCCGTTTCACTCTGCAAATGTTTTTGTAACGCTCACCTGATTCCCGCAGAGGCGCCGGTCTTGACTGGGTGAATGCCGTATCTTCAAAGGTGATGTGTAACACACGGTTGGCTCTTTGGGCTGGACCTCTGTGCACTGTATGTCTGACTCGAAGAGTAAGATATCTGCAGATAGAAAATATGGGATTAATGAACTGGGGTTATTGGGTGCCTCTCTCCTCTTCCCTTTCTCTTCTCCTGTAGAACCCCAAAGGTTAACGCCCTCACCTTAGGTAAGTGAACGCCGAGCTCTCCATCTGCCTCGGGGCAGGGTGCCGTAACCAGTTTCTTCACTGGATAAGGGTGCAGGCCTCTTGACCTCAGAGGACTGCTGTCCGTCGTTAACTGCACGAACGGTAAGTTCTGGGCACTTCAAATGTCTTAAAAGTCTTTTGTAATGATATCTCTTGTTTTGCAGGGTTCCGGCGATGGCGGATGGCGGGCTGATGAGAGTTGAGGATCGAACCCGCGTGAGGAATAGAAGCGCCTGGAAGTACGTAAGTAAGCGCTTGTAGCCTGCTTCACGATGCGCACTAACTGTCCCTTTTATCTTGCAGGTACAAGTTCGGAGCTTTGGAGAAGCTGAAGGGTGCTGGAATACCCACTGGATTCGGCGTGGGAAGGAGTAATGGCACGTGAGTAATAAAGTTGCCCAATGTCTTTAAACGCACCTTCTTTTGTCTTTCAGATGCGGGATGCAGCGCCGAAGGCCTCCGGAGCGTGCGAAGAGCTGGTAAGCTTTTGTCTTTCAGATGCCGGAATGCAGTGCGAAGACCTCCGGAGAATGCGAAGAGTAGGTAAGCCTTTGTCTTTCAGATGCCGGAATGCAGCGCGAGGCGTTGGTGACAGCCGATGGACCAGGTAAGAGATGCGCTGCCACTGAAGACCGTAGTGCTAACCTGTTCTTTCTTTGTCTTTACAGGTGCTGCTGAAGACTGGATTCCAGGATGGTAACCTTTTGTTCCCTTAGGCCGAGGATCAGAAGCAGAAGACACGATGAGCGTTCTGCTGCAGAGAATGCAGAATAACGCAAAGCAAGATTCATCCATCGGGTGTGGTTTAAATAGCCTCCTGTAGTGCTTAGGTGTCTCCTTCCACAGCCACGCCTAGGTAAGAAAAGAGTTCCTGCTTTCCAGAAGAGTTCCAGTGTTCTGAACCTAGGGAGTGGCTCCTGCCCCACCCAACAGGAAAAGTAGTCCCAAACAGAAGAGGATCAGGGGTTCAACTGGCAGGTAAGTAAGCAGCATGGTCTGCTGCAGGTAAGTCCACCCAAGCATTATGAGCCCGGCGCTTCCAGCGCTGGGACTGGGCATCTTTATGAGCCTGGTGCCACTGGCGCCAGGACAGGGTGCAAAAGGTCCCAATTGGGACTGGCTGGCACTCGGAACCGGGGTTATGGGTCTGCTTCCAAGGGAGTCGGGCAAGTCCTGATCTTTTGGAAGCAGAGATCATGACAGCACCCCCCCTCAAGGCCCCTCCCAAACCGGGCTTCTCCGGGGGTTTGGGCTTGTTAGGAAATGTTCGATGAAATCTTTTGATTAGACGAGGCGCGTGGACATATTCTGCAGGTTCCCAGGATCTTTCTTGGGGACCGTAGCCTTTCCAGTCAATCAGGTAAAATAGTTTAGATTTGGAGATCTTGGAATCCAGGATGCTTTTGACTTCAAACTCGAGTTCTCCATCAACTGCAATAGGTTTTGGAGATGTAGTTAGTCGGGTTTGAGGTTGCACGGGTTTTAATAGAGAGACGTGGAAGACCGGATGTATCTTCATGTGAGGGGCAAGTCCAACTTGACCGCTACTGGATTTACTATGGTAGTGATGGAATAGGGACCAAGGTATCTTGGGTTGAATGTGCGTGGTCCTTTTAGAGGTAGATATTTGGTGGATAACCAGACTAGATCTCCTACTTGATATTGGGGGGCTTCCTTCCGATGTTGGTCTGCTCCTTTCTTGTATTGTTCTTTAGCCCTTTGAAGGTGAGAAACGGCTTCCTTAAAGGCTTGGGTGATTGTAGAATGCAGGTGGTCTACTGCTGGTGTTCCAAGATCTTGGAGTGGATCCAACTCCGAGGTTCGAGGGTGACTACCGTATAAAAGAAAAAACGGGGTCTTCCCAGTTCCCGACTGGACAGAGTTATTGTAGGCATATTCGGCTATCCAAAGGATATCTTTCCAGGTTTTTTCAGTTTGTTGTAGCATGCAGCGCAAATACTGTTCCAGAGTTTGATTGGTCCTCTCGGTTTGTCCGTCGGTTTGAGGGTGGTGGCTGGTCGAAAGTCTCACATCAATTTGAGCCGACCGACAGCAACTTTGCCAAAAATGAGAAATAAATTGACTACCTCGATCCGAAATTAGAACTGAAGGAAAACCGTGCAGTCGGACGAAGTTTTCGAGAAATTCTCGGGCCAGAGTTGCTGCTGTTGGTAAGCCTTTGAGTGGAATGAAATGCGCCATCTTGGAGAATAGGTCCACGATTACTAGGATCGTATTGTATCCGGAGCATGGAGGTAGATCGGTGATGAAGTCCATAGAAAGCGTATGCCAAGGGTGAGGCGGGATGTCAATAGGGCATAAGAGGCCAGCTGTTTTTTCCTTTTGACTCTTGTTTTGGGCGCATACTCCACAGGACATTATAAAGTCTCTGATATCTTTTTTCCAAGACGGCCACCAGAAGTAGCGCTTGATCTTTTCCGAGGTCTTGGTCATACCGGGATGTCCTTCCATTAAAGAATCGTGATAACAAGAGATTACCTTTTTCTGTAAATCTGTGCTAGGCAGGTATAACCGTTCTTGGAAATATAATAGGTTGTCCTTCACCGTAAAGTCCTTTCCCTGCAGATGCCAATTCTGTATGTCTGCTGGAGTTACCAGTAGTCTGGCTTTATCCTTAACTTCCTCTATGGATTGTGTGGCGATTACACCTAGAATTCTTTGTTCGGGAATGATAGGTACAGGTTTAGGATTGATCAAATGTTCTTCCACTCCCATCCGAGAAAGGGCATCAGCTTTACCGTTTTTTGTACCAGGTCGATAGGTAATTATGAAGTCAAACTCGGCAAAGAATAGTGCCCAACGGAGTTGCCTAGAGGATTGAGCTTTTGCGGTTTTCAAATATTGCAGGTTTCGGTGATCTGTAATCACAGTAACGGTGTGTCGGGCCCCCAGAAGATAATGCCGCCAAGCCTTAAAGGCGGACTTGATAGCTAGAAGTTCCTTATCAGTAATAGTGTAATTGATTTCAGGAGGCGAGAATTTGCGGGACCAAAATGCCACGGGATGCAACTGATTGGTTACTGGGTCCTTTTGTGATAGAACTGCCCCCATGGCAAGGCTCGAAGCATCAGTTTCAACGATGTAGGGGAGTTCTGGGCGAGGATGTTTTAAGATCGGTGCAGAGATAAATCTAGTCTTCAAATCCTGGAAAGCTTGTTCCGCCTCGGTAGACCATTCAAAACGTTTGTTTTTCTTTAACAAGGCGGTGATGGGCTGGACTATTCGAGAGAATTTGGGGATAAACCTGCGGTAAAAGTTAGCGAAGCCTAACATGCTTTGAACACCTTTTACGGAGGATGGCGATGGCCATTTGAGAATTGCATCGACCTTCTTTGAATCCATACGCACTCCGCTAGGTGATAATATGAATCCCAAGAATTCAACTTCAGTCACGTTGAAAACACATTTTTCCAACTTAGCGAAAAGTTTGTGTTGCCGCAATCTCTCGAGGACCATTTTCACGTGTTTCCGATGTTCAGTTTCCGATGAAGAATAAACGAGGATGTCGTCAATGTAAACAACAACACACACATCTATGAGCTCTCTGAGGACATCGTTCATAAAATATTGAAAGGTGGCCGGGGCATTGCAAAGTCCGAAGGGCATGACCTGATATTCAAATAGTCCATACTTGGTGCGGAAGGCCGTCTTCCATTCATCGCCCTCTTTTACTCGTACCAAGTGGTAGGCTCCTCTAAGATCCAGCTTTGTATATACGCATGCTTTTCTGACTTGGTCCAGGAGTTCAGGGAACAAAGGTAACGGATATCTATTCTTAACGGTGATCTGGTTCAGGGCGCGATAATCTATACAAGTTCTAAGGTCCCCTTCTTTTTTTGGAACGAAGAACAAAGCTGAGGAAGCAGGGGACTTGGAAGGACGAATAAACCCATTCGCTAGGTATTGATCCAGGTATTGTCGCAGGTGAAGATTCTCAGGCTCGGTGAGGGCATAAATTCTACTACAAGGAGGAGTAGATCCAGGTATCAGGTCTATCTGGCAGTCATAAGACCTATGAGGAGGTAGAGAGTTAGCCTGATCCTTCCGGAAAACATCTTCGAATTCTAGGTATTCAGGAGGTAACTGGGGAGCCTCAGAGGAAATTGCTGCCAGTGCAACACCAGGTCGAGGGTGACAAGTAGAGACACATTCTGGAAACTGAACCGTTCTTGCTCGCCAATCGATCTGAGGATTGTGCTTCTCTAACCAAGGAATTCCTAGAATAATCTGGAACTGAGGGGCCTTGATCACATCGAACACAATCTTCTCATGGTGTCCATCTTGACTTACTAGCGTCACTTCTTGGATGGTATGCGTTACTGGTCCGGAGGCTATCTCCGTACCATCCACCGTAGTAATGACGTCCTTTACAGCCTTTGGACAAAGAGTCAGATTCATCCTCAAAACCATTTCATGATCCACATAATTGCCGATGGCACCGCTGTCGACGTAAGCTTCAATCGCATGTAATCGATCCGGATGTTCAGGGCTAATGAGGACCATAGGTATCACGAAATGCGAGGTCACGGAACTGGTTTTAACGCTCGGCAAGAGGACCTCTATTCTTGTCGAGCGAGGTCGTTTCCCTGCTCAGAGTTTGTGACCCTGGTAACTGCAGCTCCTACTGCCTTCTTGGCTGGTTTCACCGGACAGTCTCGAAGAAAGTGCCCCGAGTTTCCGCAATAGAGGCATAATTGCAGCTGTTTTCTCCTTTCCCGCTCCTTTTGTGTTAGTGGTCCTTTCAGGCCCCTATTTGCATGGGTTCCCCGGAGTCTACTCCTTTGGTAGGAGTTGGTGGTTTGGAAAATACTCGAGCATCAAACTTGGAACGATCGGCCTTCCTGTTCTGCAGTCTGTGGTCAATTTGAACGACTAAGTCAATATAGTCCGAACAGTCTTGCGGGGGATTCACTACTTGGGCTAACACATCTTTGAGCTCTCCACGTAGACCTCTATAAAACAGCGTAATCCTTTTGTCCTCAGGCCATCGAGTTTCCACTATCAGTCTGTTGAAAGACGCAATATAAGCCAAAAGGTCTTGATTACCTTGTCGCAATGAAAGGAGCTCATTGTCCAAGGCCTGCCCCTGTGAATGTCTTGCAAACAGTTTTTCCATACTGAGCTGAAAAGCTTGAAAATCATGGAGAACCGGATCATCTTGATTAACTAGAGGGATCGACCAGTCTGCCGCATTGCCACTAAGGTACGAAAGCACGAAAGCTACCTTAGCTTGATCAGTTGGAAAGGCTGCTGGCCGGCATAAGAAGTGCAACCGGCACTGATTAATAAATACTGCAAACCTCTTTGGGTCACCAGAAAATCGTTCGGGCGGAGCCAGAGGTACATTCCCAGGTAGGTTGATCTGCACTGGGTTCGTAGAGGATGTTGAAGGAAGGTTTGCCCCTGATGCGGGTAACAGAGTTTGTCCGGCTTGTGACTGTAGCAATTGTCTAGCGAGATCGTCTGTTCGCTCCTTGGAAATAATCAGTTCCCTTCTTAGAGCATTCGTTTCCTGACGGGCTGCATGCACTTCTGCTCTTAGTTCCCCAAGTAACTGGGCTAGCTGGTCGGTATCCGAGGTTTCCATAGCGCCTGGGTGGGAGTTTTGCGGTAGGCTTTGCGTTCTGTAGGCTCACCTGATTCCCGCAGAGGTGCCGGTCTTGACTGGGTGAATGCCGTATCTTCAAAGGTGATGTGTAACACACGGTTGGCTCTTTGGGCTGGACCTCTGTGCACTGTATGTCTGACTCGAAGAGTAAGATGTCTGCAGATAGAAAATATGGGATTAATGAACTGGGGTTATTGGGTGCCTCTCTCCTCTTCCCTTTCTCTTCTCCTGTAGAACCCCAAAGGTTAACGCCCTCACCTTAGGTAAGTGAACGCCGAGCTCTCCATCTGCCTCGGGGCAGGGTGCCGTAACCAGTTTCTTCACTGGATAAGGGTGCAGGCCTCTTGACCTCAGAGGACTGCTGTCCGTCGTTAACTGCACGAACGGTAAGTTCTGGGCACTTCAAATGTCTTAAAAGTCTTTTGTAATGATATCTCTTGTTTTGCAGGGTTCCGGCGATGGCAGATGGCGGGCTGATGAGAGTTGAGGATCGAACCCACGTGAGGAATAGAAGCGCCTGGAAGCACGTAAGTAAGCGCTTGAAGCCTGCTTCACAATGCGCACTAACTGTCCCTTTTATCTTGCAGGTACAAGTTCGGAGCTTTAGAGAAGCTGAAGGGTGCTGGAATACCCACTGGATTCGGCGTGGGAAGGAGTAATGGCACGTGAGTAATAATGTCTTTAAACGCACCTTCTTTTGTCTTTCAGATGCGGGATGCAGCGCCGAAGGCCTCCGGAGCGTGCGAAGAGCTGGTAAGCTTTTGTCTTTCAGATGCCGGAATGCAGTGCGAAGACCTCCGGAGCATGCGAAGAGTAGGTAAGCCTTTGTTTTTCAGATGCCGGAATGCAGCGCGAGGCGTTGGTGACAGCCGATGGACCAGGTAAGAGATGCGCTGCCACTGAAGACTGTAGTGCTAACCTGTTCTTTCTTTGTCTTTACAGGTGCTGCTGAAGACTGGATTCCAGGATGGTAAGCCTTTGTTCCCTTAGGCCCAGGATCAGAAGCAGAAGACACGATGAGCGTTCTGCTGCAGAGAATGCAGAATAACGCAAAGCAAGATTCATCCATCGGGTGTGGTTTAAATAGCCTCCTGTAGTGCTTAGTTATCTCCTTCCACAGCCACGCCTAGGTAAGAAAAGAGTTCCTGCTTTCCAGAAGAGTTCCAGTGTTCTGAACCTAGGGAGTGGCTCCTGCCCCACCCAACAGGAAAAGTAGTCCCAAACAGAAGAGGATCAGAGGTTCAACTGGCAGGTAAGTAAGCAGCATGGTCTGCTGCAGGTAAGTCCACCCAAGCATTATGAGCCCGGCGCTTCCAGCGCTGGGACTGGGCATTTTTATGAGCCTGGTGCCACTGGCACCAGGACAGAGTCCAAAAGGTCCCAATTGGGACTGGCTGGCACTCGGAACCGGGGTTATGGGTATGCTTCCAAGGGAGTCGGGCAAGTCCTGATCTTTTGGAAGCAGAGATCATGACAGTTTTTGGGACATTCAGGGCTCTCTGACACCATTTCTGGGCCACCACCATTTTCTGGACTTTAGTGGGTCTAGGATGCCTGTAAACCCCTTTTTTGGTCCTTCAAAGTTTTCAACATTTTTGCAGGCCTAAAATGCATTTTAAGGCCTTTTTTGGGCTGCTAACATATTCTGAGCTTCATGGGTGTAGGATGCATTTTTCGTGCCAAAATTATTTTTGGGAATTTCAGTGGTCTAGGATGCGGGTTAATGCCCCTTTGAGGCTGCAAATGTTTTTGGGACATTCAGAGCTCTCTGACACAGATTTTGGCCCACCAACATTGTCTGGACTTTAGGGGGTCTAGGATGGCTCTAAACCCCTTTTTTCGGCCTCCAAAGTTTTCAACATTTTTGCAGGCCTAAAATGCATTTTAAGGCATTTTTGGGCTGCTAACATTTTCAGAACTTTCATGGGTGTAGTATGCATTTTTTGTGCCAAAAATATTTTTGGGAATTTTAGTGGTCTAGGGTGCGGGTTAATGCCCCTTTCAGGCTGCAAATGTTTTTGGGACATTCAGCGCTCTCTGACACCATTTTTGGGCCACAACCATTTTCTGGACTTTAGGGGGTCTAGGATGCCTGTAAACCCCTTTTTTGGTCCTTCAAAGTTTTCAACATTTTTGCAGGCCTAAAATGCATTTTAAGTGGTCTAGGGTGCGGGTTAATGCCCCTTTCAGGCTGCAAAGGTTTTTGGGACATTCAGGGCTCTCTGACACCATATTTGGGCCACAACCATTTTCTGGACTTAAGGGGGTCTAGGATGCCTGTAAACCCCTTTTTTGGTCCTTCAAAGTTTTCAACATTTTTGCAGGCCTAAAATGCATTTTAAGGCATTTTTGGGCTGCTTACATTATCAGAACTTTCAGGGGTGTAGTATGCATTTTTTGTGCCAAAAATATTTTTGGGAATTTCAGTGGTCTCATTCAGGGCTCCCTGACACCATTTTTGGGCCACCAACATTTTCTGGACTTTAGGGGGTCTAGGATGCCTGTAAACCCTTTTTTTTTGGTCCTTCAAAGTTTTCAACATTTTTGCAGGCCTAAAATGCATTTTAAGGCCTTAATTGGGCTGCTAACATATTCTGAGCTTCAGGGGTATAGGTTGCATTTTTCATGCCAAAAATATTTTGGGGAATTTCAGTGGTCTAGGATGCGGGTTAATGCCCCTTTCAAGCTACAAATGTTTTTGGGAATTCAGGGCTCTCTGACACCATTTTTGAGCGACAATCATTTTCTGGACTTTAGGGGGTCTAGGAAGCCTGTAACCCCTTTTTTGGGCCTCCAAAGTTTTCAACATTTGTGCAGGCCCAAAATGCAATTTAAGGCCTTTTTTGGGCTGCTAACATATTCTGAGCTTCAGGGGTATAGGTTGCATTTTTCATGCCAAAAATATCTTGGGGAATTTCAGTGGTCTAGGATGCGGCTTATTGCCCCTTCTAGGCTGCAAATGTTTTTGGGACATTCAGAGCTCTCTGACACCGATTTTGGCCTACTAACATTTTCTGGACTTTAGGGGGTCTAGGATGCCTGTAAACCCCTTTTTTGGACCTTCAAAGTTTTCAACATTTTTGTAGGCTTAAGATGCATTTTAAGTCCTTTTTTTTTAGATGCCAACATTTTCAGAACTTTCAGGGGTGTAGTATGCATTTTTTGTGCCAAAAATATTTTTGGGAATTTCAGTGGTCTAGGATGCCGGTTAATGCCCGTTTCACTCTGCAAATGTTTTTGGGACATTCAGAGCTCTCTGACCGATTTTGGCCCACCAACATTTTCTGGACTTTAGGGGGTCTAGGATGCCTGTAAACCCCTTTTATGGGCCTCCAAAGTTTTCAACATTTTTGCAGGCCTAAAATGCATGTTAAGGCCTTTTTTGGGCTGCTAACATATTCTGAGCTTCAGGGGTATAGGTTGCATTTTTCATGCCAAAAATATCTTGGGGAATTTCAGTGGTCTAGGATGCGGCTTATTGCCCCTTCTAGGCTGCAAATGTTTTTGGGACATTCAGAGCTCTCTGACACCGATTTTGGCCCACCAACATTTTCTGGACTTTAGGGGGTCTAGGATGCCTGTAAACCCCTTTTTTGGGCCTCTAAAGTTTTCAACATTTTTGCAGGCCTAAAATGCATTTTAAGGCCTTTTTTGGGCTGCTAACATAATCTGAGCTTTCAAGGGTGTAGGATGCATTTTTCGTGCCAAAAATATTTTTGGGAATTTCAGTGGTCTAGGATGCGGGTTAATGCCCGTTTCACTCTGCAAATGTTTTTGGAGCATTCAGGGCTCTCTGACACCATTTTTGGGCCAACAACATTTTCTGGACTTTAGGGGGTCTAGGATGCCTGTAAACCCCTTTTTTGGTCCTTCAAAGTTTTCAACATTTTTGCAGCCCTAAAATGCATTTTAAGGCATTTTTGGGCTGCTAACATTTTCAGAACTTTCAGGGGTGTAGTATGCATTTTTTGTGCCAAAAATATTTTTGGGAATTTCAGTGGTCTAGGATGCGTGTTAATGCCCGTTTCACTCTGCAAATGTTTTTGGGACATTCAGGACTCTCTGACACCATTTTTGGGCCACCAACATTTTCTAGACTTTAGGGGGTCTAGGATGCCTGTAAACCCCTTTTTTGGTCCTTCAAGGTTTTCAACATTTTTGCAGGCCTAAAATGCATTTTAAGGCCTTTTTTTTGAGATGCCAACATTTCTGATCTTTCAGGGTTGTAGGATGCATTTTTTGTGCCAAAAATATTTTTAGGAATTTCAGTGGTCTGGGATGTGGGTTAGTGCCACTTTCAGGCTGCAAATGTTTTTGGGACATTCAGAGCTCTCCGACACCGATTTTGGCCCACCAACATTTTCTGGACTTTAGGGGGTCTAGGATGCCTGTAAACCCCTTTTTTCGGCCTCCAAAGTGTTCAACATTTGTGCAGGCCTAAGAAGCATTTTAAGTCCTTTTTTTGAGCTGCCAACATTTTCTGATCTTTCAGGGTTGTAGGATGCATTTTTTGTGGCAAAAATATTTTGGGGAATTTCAGTGGTCTAGGATGCGACTTAATGCCCCTTTCAGGCTGCAAATCTGTTTGGGACATTCAGAGCTCTCTGACACTGTTTTTGGGCCACAAACATTTTCTGGACTTTAGGGGGTCTAGGATACCTGTAAACCCCTTTTTTGGGCCTCCAAAGTTTTCAACATTTTTGCAGGCATAAAATGCATTTTAAGGTCTTTTTTGGGCTGCTAACATATTCTGAGCTTCAGGGGTATAGGTTGCATTTTTCGTGCCAAAAATATTTTTGGGAGTTTCAGTGGTCTAGGATGCGGGTTAATGCCCCTTTCAGGCTGCAAATGTTTTGGGACATTCAGAGCTCTCTGACACAGATTTTGGCCCACCAACATTTTCTGGACTTTAGGGGGTCTAGGATGCCTGTAAACCCCTTTTTTGGTCCTTCAAAGTTTTCAACATGTTTGCAGGCCTAAAATGCATTTTAAGGCATTTTTGGGCTGCTAACATTTTCAGAACTTTCATGGGTGTAGTATGCATTTTTTGTGCCAAAAATATTTTTGGGAATTTCAGTGGTCTAGGATGCGGGTTAATGCCCGTTTCACTCTGCAAATGTTTTTGGAGCATTCAGGGCTCTCTGACACCATTTTTGGGCCAACAACATTTTCTGGACTTTAGGGGGTCTAGGATGCCTGTAAACTCCTTTTTTGTTCCTTCAAAGTTTTCAACATTTTTGCAGCCCTAAAATGCATTTTAAGGCATTTTTGGGCTGCTAACATTTTCAGAACTTTCAGGGGTGTAGTATGCATTTTTTGTGCCAAAAATATTTTTGGGAATTTCAGTGGTCTAGGATGCGTGTTAATGCCCGTTTCACTCTGCAAATGTTTTTGGGACATTCAGGGCTCTCTGACACCATTTTTGGGCCACCAACATTTTCTGGACTTTAGGGGGTCTAGGATGCCTGTAAACCCCTTTTTTGGTCCTTCAAAGTTTTCAACATTTTTGCAGGCCTAAAATGCATTTTAAGGCCTTTTTTGGGCTGCTAACATATTCTGAGCTTTCAGGGGTGTAGGATGCATTTTCCGTGGCAAAAATATTTTTGGGAATTTCAGTGGTCTAGGATGCGACTTAATGCCCCTTTCAGGCTGACAATGTTTTTGGGACATTCAGAGCTCTCTGACACAGATTTTGGCCCACCAACATTTTCTGGACTTTAGGGGGTGTAAGATGCCTCTAAACCCCTTTTTTGGCCCTTCAAAGTTTTCAACATTTTTGCAGGCCTAAAATGCATTTTAAGGCATTTTTGGGCTGCTAACATTTTCAGAACTTTCAGGGGTGTAGTATGCATTTTTTCGTGCCAAAAATATATTTGGGAATTTCAGTGGTCTAGGATGCGGGTTACTGCCCCTTTCAGGCTGCAAATGTTTTTGGGACATTCAGGGCTCTCTGGCACCATTTCTGGGCCACCAACATTTTCTGGACTTTAGGGGGTCTAGGATGCCTGTAAACCCCTTTTTTGGTCCGTCAAAGTTTTCAACATTTTTGCAGGCCTAAAATGCATTTTAAGCCCTTTTTTGGGCTGCTAACATATTCTGAGCTTCATGGGTGTAGGATGCATTTTTCGTGCCAAAAATATTTTTGGGAATTTCAGTGGTCTAGGATGCGGGTTAATGCCCCTTTGAGGCTGCAAATGTTTTTGGGACATTCAGAGCTCTCTGACACAGATTTTGGCCCACCAACATTTTCTGGACTTTAGGGGGTCTTGGATGCCTTAAACCCCTTTTTTCCACCTCCAAAGTTTTCAACATTTTTGCAGGCCTAAAATGTATTTTAAGGCATTTTTGGGCTGCTAACATTTTCAGAACTTTCAGGGGTGTAGTATGCATTTTTTGTGCCAAAAATATTTTGGGGAATTTCAGTGGTCTAGGATGCGTTTTAATGCCCGTTTCACTCAGCAAATGTTTTTGGAACATTCAGGGCTCTCTGACACCATTTTTTGGGCCACCAACATTTTCTGGACTTTAGGGGGGTCTAGGATGCCTGTAAACCCCTTTTTTGGTCCTTCAAACCCCTTTTTTGGTCCTTGAAAGTTTTCAACATTTTCGCAGGCCTAAAATGCATTTTAAGGCCTTTTTTTGAGATGCCAACATTTTCTGATCTTTCAGGGTTGTAGTATGCATTTTTTGTGCCAAAAATATTTTTGGGAATTTCAGTGGTCTAGGATGCGGGTTAATGCCCGTTTCACTCTGCAAATGTTTTTGGAGCATTCAGGGCTCTCTGACACCATTTTTTGGGCCACCAACATTTTCTGGACTTTAGGGGGTCTAGGATGCCTGTAAACCCCTTTTTTGGTCCTTCAAAGTTTTCAACATTTTTGCAGGCCTAAAATGCATTTTAAGGCATTTTTGGGCTGCTAACATTTTCAGAACTTTCAGGGGTGTAGTATGCATTTTTTGTGCCAAAAATATTTTTGGGCATTTCAGTGGTCTAGGATGCGGGTTAATGCCCCTTTCAGGCTGCACATGTTTTTAGGACATTCAACGCTCTCTGACACCATTTTTGGGCCACCAACATTTTCTGGACTTTAGGGGGTCTAGGATGCCTCTAAACCCCTTTTTTCCACCTCCAAAGTTTTCTATATTTTTGCAGGCCTAAAATGCACTTTAAGGCCTTTATGGGCTGCTAACATTTTCAGAACGTTCAGGGGTGTAGTATGCATTTTTTGTGCCAAAAATATTTTTGGGAATTTCAGTGGTCTAGGATGCGGGTTAATGCCCCTTTGAGGCTGCAAATGTTTTTGGGACATTCAGAGCTCTCTGACACAGATTTTGGCCCACCAACATTTTCTGGACTTTAGGGGGTCTTGGATGCCTCTAAACCCCTTTTTTCCACCTCCAAAGTTTTCAACATTTTTGCAGGCCTAAAATGTATTTTAAGGCATTTTTGGGCTGCTAACATTTTCAGAACTTTCAGGGGTGTAGTATGCATTTTTTGTGCCAAAAATATTTTGGGGAATTTCAGTGGTCTAGGATGCGTTTTAATGCCCGTTTCACTCAGCAAATGTTTTTGGAACATTCAGGGCTCTCTGACACCATTTTTGGGCCACCAACATTTTCTGGACTTTAGGCGGTCTAGGATGCCTGTAAACCCCTTTTTTGGTCCTTCAAACCCCTTTTTTGGTCCTTGAAAGTTTTCAACATTTTCGCAGGCCTAAAATGCATTTTAAGGCCTTTTTTTGAGATGCCAACATTTTCTGATCTTTCAGGGTTGTAGGATGCATTTTTTGTGCCAAAAATATTTTTTAGGAATTTCAGTGGTCTGGGATGTGGGTTAGTGCCACTTTCAGGCTGCAAATGTTTTTGGGACATTCAGACCTCTCTGACACCATTTTTTGGGCCACCAACATTTTCTGGACTTTAGGGGGTCTAGGATGCCTGTAAACCCCTTTTTTGGTCCTTCAAACCCCTTTTTTGGTCCTTGAAAGTTTTCAACATTTTCGCAGGCCTAAAATGCATTTTAAGGCCTTTTTTTGAGATGCCAACATTTTCTGATCTTTCAGGGTTGTAGTATGCATTTTTTGTGCCAAAAATATTTTTGGGAATTTCAGTGGTCTAGGATGCGGGTTAATGCCCGTTTCACTCTGCAAATGTTTTTGGAGCATTCAGGGCTCTCTGACACCATTTTTTGGGCCACCAACATTTTCTGGACTTTAGGGGGTCTAGGATGCCTGTAAACCCCTTTTTTGGTCCTTCAAAGTTTTCAACATTTTTGCAGGCCTAAAATGCATTTTAAGGCATTTTTGGGCTGCTAACATTTTCAGAACTTTCAGGGGTGTAGTATGCATTTTTTGTGCCAAAAATATTTTTGGGCATTTCAGTGGTCTAGGATGCGGGTTAATGCCCCTTTCAGGCTGCACATGTTTTTAGGACATTCAACGCTCTCTGACACCATTTTTGGGCCACCAACATTTTCTGGACTTTAGGGTGTCTAGGATGCCTCTAAACCCCTTTTTTCCACCTCCAAAGTTTTCTACATTTTTGCAGGCCTAAGATGCACTTTAAGGCCTTTTTTGGGCTGCTAACATTTTCAGAACTTTCAGGGTTGTAGGATGCATTTTTTGTGCCAAAAATATTTTTGGGAATTTCAGTGGTCTGGGATGCGACTTAATGCCCCTTTCAGGCTGCAAATGTTTTTGGGACATTCAGAGCTCTCTGACACCGATTTTGGCCCACCAACATTTTCTGGACTTTCGGGGGTCTAGGATGCCTGTAAACCCCATTTTTGGGCCTCCAAACTTTTCAACATTTTTGCAGGCGTAAA
The DNA here is from genome assembly GCF_040938575.1 of Ambystoma mexicanum. NCBI lineage: Eukaryota > Metazoa > Chordata > Amphibia > Caudata > Ambystomatidae > Ambystoma > Ambystoma mexicanum. Next base: position 730,077,553 of record NC_090939.1, on the reverse strand, counting down.
ATGCATTTTAAGGACTTTTTTGGGCTGCTAACATATTCTGAGCTTCAGGGGTATAGGTTGCATTTTTCATGCCAAAAATATTTTTTGGAGTTTCAGTGGTCTAGGATGCGGGTTAATGCCCCTTTCAGGCTGCAAATGTTTTGGGACATTCAGAGCTCTCTGACACAGATTTTGGCCCACCAACATTTTCTGGACTTTAGGGGGTCTAGGATGCCTCTAAACCCCTTTTTTCCACCTCCAAAGTTTTCTACATTTTTGCAGGCCTAAGATGCACTTTAAGGCCTTTTTTGGGCTGCTAACATTTTCAGAACTTTCAGGGGTGTAGTATGCATTTTTTGTGCCAAAAATATTTTTGGGAATTTCAGTGGTCTAGGTTGGCGGATAATGCCCGTTTCACTCTGCAAATGGTTTTAGGACATTCAGGGCTCTCTGACACCATTTTTGGGCCACCACCATGTTCTGGACTTTAGTGGGTCTAGGATGCCTGTAAACCGCTTTTTTGGGCCTCCAAAGTTTTCAACATTTTTGCAGGCCTTAAATGCATTTTAAGGCCTTTTTTTGGGCTCCTAACATATTCTGAGCTTTCAGGGGTGTAGGATGCATTTTTCGTGCCAAAAATATTTTGGGGAATTTCAGTGGTTTAGGATGCGGGTTAATGCCCCTTTCAGGCTGCAAATGTTTTTGGAACATTCAGGACTCTCTGACACCATTTTTGGGCCACCAACATTTTCTGGACCTTAGGGGGTCTAGGATGCCTGTAAACCCCTTTTTTGGTCCTTCAAAGTTTTCAACATTTTTGCAGGCCTAAAATTCATTTTAAGGCCTTTTATGGGCTGCTAACATATTCTGAGCTTTCAGGGGTGTAGTATGCATTTTTCATGCCAAAAATATTTTTGGGAATTTCAGTGATCTAGGATGCGGGTAAATGCCCGTTTCACTCTGCAAATGGTTTTGGGGCATTCAGAGCTCTCTGACACAGATTTTGGCCCACCAACATTTTCTGGACTTAAGGGGGTCTAGGATGCCTGTAAACCCCTTTTTTGGACCTTCAAAGTTTTCAACATTTTTGTAGGCTTAAGATGCATTTTAAGTCCTTTTTTTGAGATGCCAACATTTTCTGATCTTTCAGGGTTGTAGGATGCATTTTTTGTGCCAAAAATATTTTTGGGAATTTCAGTGGTCTGGGATGCGACTTAATGCCCCTTTCAGGCTGCAAATGTTTTTGGGACATTCAGAGCTCTCTGACACCGATTTTGGCCCACCAACATTTTCTGGACTTTCGGGGGTCTAGGATGCCTGTAAACCCCATTTTTGGGCCTCCAAACTTTTCAACATTTTTGCAGGCGTAAAATGCATTTTAAGGACTTTTTTGGGCTGCTAACATATTCTGAGCTTCAGGGGTATAGGTTGCATTTTTCGTGCCAAAAATATTTTTTGGAGTTTCAGTGGTCTAGGATGCGGGTTAATGCCCCTTTCAGGCTGCAAATGTTTTGGGACATTCAGAGCTCTCTGACACAGATTTTGGCCCACCAACATTTTCTGGACTTTAGGGGGTCTAGGATGCCTCTAAACCCCTTTTTTCCACCTCCAAAGTTTTCTACATTTTTGCAGGCCTAAGATGCACTTTAAGGCCTTTTTTGGGCTGCTAACATTTTCAGAACTTTCAGGGGTGTAGTATGCATTTTTTGTGCCAAAAATATTTTTGGGAATTTCAGTGGTCTAGGATGCCGGATAATGCCCGTTTCACTCTGCAAATGTTTTTGGGACATTCAGGTCTCTCTGACACCATTTTTGGGCCACCACCATGTTCTGGACTTTAGTGGGTCTAGGATGCCTGTAAACCCCTTTTTTGGTCCTTCAAAGTTTTCAACATTTTTGCAGGCCTAAAATGCATTTTAAGGCCTTAATTGGGCTGCTAACATATTCTGAGCTTCTGGGGTATAGGTTGCATTTTTCATGCCAAAAATATTTTGGGGAATTTCAGTGGTCTAGGATGCGGGTTAATGCCCGCTTCACTCTGCAAATGTTTTTGGAGCATTCAGGTCTCTCTGACACCATTTTTGGCCCACCAACATTTTCTGGACTATACGGAGTCTAGGATGCCTGTGAACCCCTTTTTTGGGCCTCCAAAGTTTTCAACATTTTTGCAGGCCTAAAATGCATTTGAAGGCCTTTTTTGGGCTGCTAACATATTCTGAGCTTTCAGGGGTGTAGGATGCATTTTTCGTGCCAAAAATATTTTTAGGAATTTCAGTGGTCTAGGATGCGGGTTAATGCCCCTTTGTGGCTGCAAATATTTTTGGGACATTCAGGGCTCTCTGACACCATTTTTGGGCCACCAACATTTTCTGGACTTTAGGGGGTCTAGGATGCCTGTAACCCCTTTTTTGGTCCTTCAAAGTTTTCAACATTTTTGCAGGCCTAAAATGCATGTTAAGGTCTTTTTTGGGCTGCTAACATATTCTGAGCTTCAGCGGTGTAGGATGCATTTTTCGTGCAAAAAATATTTTTGGGAATTTCAGTGGTCTAGGATGCGGGTTAATGCCCCTTTCAGGCTGCAAATGTTTTTGGGACATTCAGGACTCTCTGACACCATTTTTGGGCCACCAACATTTTTTGGACTTTAGGGGTCTAGGATGCCTGTAAACCCCTTTTTTCGGCCTCCAAAGTGTTCAACATTTGTGCAGGCCTAAGAAGCATTTTAAGTCCTTTTTTTTGAGCTGCCAACATTTTCTGATCTTTCAGGGTTGCAGGATGCATTTTTTGTGGCAAAAATATTTTGGGGAATTTCAGTGGTCTTGGATGCGACTTAATGCCCCTTTCAGGCTGCAAATCTGTTTGGGACATTCAGAGCTCTCTGACACCGTTTTTGGGCCACCAACATTTTCTGGACTTTACGGGGTCTACGATGCCTGTAAACCCCTTTTTGGTCCTTCAAAGTTTTCAACATTTTTGCAGGCCTAAAATGCATTTTAAGGCCTTTTTTGGGCTGCTAACATATTCTGAGCTTCATGGGTGTAGGATGCATTTTTCGTACCAAAAATATTTTTGGGAATTTCAGTGGTCTAGGATGCGGGTTAATGCCCCTTTGAGGCTGCAAATGTTTTTGGGACATTCAGGGCTCTCTGACACCATTTTTGGGCCACCAACATTTTCTGGACTTTAGGGGGTCTAGGATGCCCCTAAACCCTTTTTTTCCACCTCCAAAGTTTTCTACATTTTTTCAGGCCTAAGATGCACTTTAAGGCATTTTTGGGCTGCTAACATTTTCAGAACTTTCAGGGGTGTATGATGCATTTTTCGTGGCAAAAATATTTTTGGGAATTTCAGTGGTCTAGGATGCGAGTTAATGCCCCTTTCAGGCTGACAATGTTTTTGGGACATTCAGAGCTCTCTGACACAGATTTTGGCCCACCAACATTTTCTGGACTTTAGGGGGTCTAGGATGCCTGTAAACCCCTTTTTTGGTCCTTCAAAGTTTTCAACATTTTTGCAGGCCTAAAATGCATTTTAAGGCATTTTTGGGCTGCTAACATTTTCAGAACTTTCAGGGGTGTAGTATGCATTTTTTGTACCAAAAATATTTTTGTGAATTTCAGTGGTCTAGGATGCGGGTTAATGCCCCTTTGAGGCTGCAAATGTTTTTGGGACATTCAGGGCTCTCTGACACCATTTTTGGGGCACCAACATTTTCTGGACTTTAGGGGGTCTAGGATGCCTGTAAACCCCTTTTTTGGTCCTTCAAAGTTTTCAACATTTTTGCAGGCCTAAAATGCATTTTAAGGCCTTTTTTGGGCTGCTAACATATTCTGAGCTTCATGGGTGTAGGATGCATTTTTCGTGCCAAAAATATTTTTGGGAATTTCATTGGTCTAGGATGCGGGTTAATGCCCCTTTCAGGCTGCAAATGTTTTTGGGACATTCAGAGCTCTCTGACATATATTTTGGCCCACCAACATTTTCTGGACTTTAGGGGGTCTAGGATGCCTGTAAACCCCTTTTTTGGACCTTCAAAGTTTTCAATATTTTTGCAAGCCTAAGATGCACTTTAAGGCATTTTTGGGCTGCTAACATTTTCAGAACTTTCAGGGGTGTAGTATGCATTTTTTGTGCCAAAAATATTTTTGGGAATTTCAGTGGTCTAGGATGCGGCTTAATGCCCGTTTCACTCTGCAAATGTTTTTGGGACATTCAGGGCTCTCTGACACCATTTTTGGGCCACCAACATTTTCTGGACTTTAGGGGGTCTAGGATGCCTGTAAACCCCTTTTTTGGTCCTTCAAAGTTTTCAACATTTTTGCAGCCTAAAATGCATTTTAAGGCCTTTTTTTGAGATGCCAACATTTTCTGATCTTTCAGGGTTGTAGGATGCATTTTTTGTGCCAAAAATATTTTTAGGAATTTCAGTGGTCTGGGATGTGGGTTAGTGCCACTTTCAGGCTGCAACTGTTTTTGGGACATTCAGAGCTCTCTGACACCGATTTTGGCCCACCAACATTTTCTGGACCTTAGGGGGTCTAGGATGCCTGTAAACCCCTTTTTTCGGCCTCCAAAGTGTTCAACATTTGTGCAGGCCTAAGAAGCATTTTGAGTCCTTTTTTTGAGCTGCCAACATTTTCTGATCTTTCAGGGTTGTAGGATGCATTTTTTGTGGCAAAAATATTTTGGGGAATTTCAGTGGTCTAGGATGCGACTTAATGCCCCTTTCAGGCTGCAAATCTGTTTGGGACATTCAGAGCTCTCTGACACTGTTTTTGGGCCACAAACATTTTCTGGACTTTAGGGGGTCTAGGATGCCTCTAAACCCGATTTTTGGGCCTCCAAAGTTTTCAACATTTTTGCAGGCCTAAAATGCATTTTAAGGCATTTTTGGGCTGCTAACATGTTCAGAACTTTCAGGGGTGTAGTATGCATTTTTTGTGCCAAAAATATTTTTGGGAATTTCAGTGGTCTAGGATGCGTGTTAATGCCCGTTTCACTCTGCAAATGTTTTTGTAACGCTCACCTGATTCCCGCAGAGGCGCCGGTCTTGACTGGGTGAATGCCGTATCTTCAAAGGTGATGTGTAACACACGGTTGGCTCTTTGGGCTGGACCTCTGTGCACTGTATGTCTGACTCGAAGAGTAAGATATCTGCAGATAGAAAATATGGGATTAATGAACTGGGGTTATTGGGTGCCTCTCTCCTCTTCCCTTTCTCTTCTCCTGTAGAACCCCAAAGGTTAACGCCCTCACCTTAGGTAAGTGAACGCCGAGCTCTCCATCTGCCTCGGGGCAGGGTGCCGTAACCAGTTTCTTCACTGGATAAGGGTGCAGGCCTCTTGACCTCAGAGGACTGCTGTCCGTCGTTAACTGCACGAACGGTAAGTTCTGGGCACTTCAAATGTCTTAAAAGTCTTTTGTAATGATATCTCTTGTTTTGCAGGGTTCCGGCGATGGCGGATGGCGGGCTGATGAGAGTTGAGGATCGAACCCGCGTGAGGAATAGAAGCGCCTGGAAGTACGTAAGTAAGCGCTTGTAGCCTGCTTCACGATGCGGACTAACTGTCCCTTTTATCTTGCAGGTACAAGTTCGGAGCTTTGGAGAAGCTGAAGGGTGCTGGAATACCCACTGGATTCGGCGTGGGAAGGAGTAATGGCACGTGAGTAATAAAGTTGCCCAATGTCTTTAAACGCACCTTCTTTTGTCTTTCAGATGCGGGATGCAGCGCCGAAGGCCTCCGGAGCGTGCGAAGAGTAGGTAAGCCTTTGTCTTTCAGATGCCGGAATGCAGCGCGAGGCGTTGGTGACAGCCGATGGACCAGGTAAGAGATGCGCTGCCACTGAAGACCGTAGTGCTAACCTGTTCTTTCTTTGTCTTTACAGGTGCTGCTGAAGACTGGATTCCAGGATGGTAACCTTTTGTTCCCTTAGGCCGAGGATCAGAAGCAGAAGACACGATGAGCGTTCTGCTGCAGAGAATGCAGAATAACGCAAAGCAAGATTCATCCATCGGGTGTGGTTTAAATAGCCTCCTGTAGTGCTTAGGTGTCTCCTTCCACAGCCACGCCTAGGTAAGAAAAGAGTTCCTGCTTTCCAGAAGAGTTCCAGTGTTCTGAACCTAGGGAGTGGCTCCTGCCCCACCCAACAGGAAAAGTAGTCCCAAACAGAAGAGGATCAGGGGTTCAACTGGCAGGTAAGTAAGCAGCATGGTCTGCTGCAGGTAAGTCCACCCAAGCATTATGAGCCCGGCGCTTCCAGCGCTGGGACTGGGCATCTTTATGAGCCTGGTGCCACTGGCGCCAGGACAGGGTGCAAAAGGTCCCAATTGGGACTGGCTGGCACTCGGAACCGGGGTTATGGGTCTGCTTCCAAGGGAGTCGGGCAAGTCCTGATCTTTTGGAAGCAGAGATCATGACAGCACCCCCCCTCAAGGCCCCTCCCAAACCGGGCTTCTCCGGGGGTTTGGGCTTGTTAGGAAATGTTCGATGAAATCTTTTGATTAGACGAGGCGCGTGGACATATTCTGCAGGTTCCCAGGATCTTTCTTGGGGACCGTAGCCTTTCCAGTCAATCAGGTAAAATAGTTTAGATTTGGAGATCTTGGAATCCAGGATGCTTTTGACTTCAAACTCGAGTTCTCCATCAACTACAATAGGTTTTGGAGATGTAGTTAGTCGGGTTTGAGGTTGCACGGGTTTTAATAGAGAGACGTGGAAGACCGGATGTATCTTCATGTGAGGGGCAAGTCCAACTTGACCGCTACTGGATTTACTATGGTAGTGATGGAATAGGGACCAAGGTATCTTGGGTTGAATGTGCGTGGTCCTTTTAGAGGTAGATATTTGGTGGATAACCAGACTAGATCTCCTACTTGATATTGGGGGGCTTCCTTCCGATGTTGGTCTGCTCCTTTCTTGTATTGTTCTTTAGCCCTTTGAAGGTGAGAAACGGCTTCCTTAAAGGCTTGGGTGATTGTAGAATGCAGGTGGTCTACTGCTGGTGTTCCAAGATCTTGGAGTGGATCCAACTCCGAGGTTCGAGGGTGACTACCGTATAAAAGAAAAAACGGGGTCTTCCCAGTTCCCGACTGGACAGAGTTATTGTAGGCATATTCGGCTATCCAAAGGATATCTTTCCAGGTTTTTTCAGTTTGTTGTAGCATGCAGCGCAAATACTGTTCCAGAGTTTGATTGGTCCTCTCGGTTTGTCCGTCGGTTTGAGGGTGGTGGCTGGTCGAAAGTCTCACATCAATTTGAGCCGACCGACAGCAACTTTGCCAAAAATGAGAAATAAATTGACTACCTCGATCCGAAATTAGAACTGAAGGAAAACCGTGCAGTCGGACGAAGTTTTCGAGAAATTCTCGGGCCAGAGTTGCTGCTGTTGGTAAGCCTTTGAGTGGAATGAAATGCGCCATCTTGGAGAATAGGTCCACGATTACTAGGATCGTATTGTATCCGGAGCATGGAGGTAGATCGGTGATGAAGTCCATAGAAAGCGTATGCCAAGGGTGAGGCGGGATGTCAATAGGGCATAAGAGGCCAGCTGTTTTTTCCTTTTGACTCTTGTTTTGGGCGCATACTCCACAGGACATTATAAAGTCTCTGATATCTTTTTTCCAAGACGGCCACCAGAAGTAGCGCTTGATCTTTTCCGAGGTCTTGGTCATACCGGGATGTCCTTCCATTAAAGAATCGTGATAACAAGAGATTACCTTTTTCTGTAAATCTGTGCTAGGCAGGTATAACCGTTCTTGGAAATATAATAGGTTGTCCTTCACCGTAAAGTCCTTTCCCTGCAGATGCCAATTCTGTATGTCTGCTGGAGTTACCAGTAGTCTGGCTTTATCCTTAACTTCCTCTATGGATTGTGTGGCGATTACACCTAGAATTCTTTGTTCGGGAATGATAGGTACAGGTTTAGGATTGATCAAATGTTCTTCCACTCCCATCCGAGAAAGGGCATCAGCTTTACCGTTTTTTGTACCAGGTCGATAGGTAATTATGAAGTCAAACTCGGCAAAGAATAGTGCCCAACGGAGTTGCCTAGAGGATTGAGCTTTTGCGGTTTTCAAATATTGCAGGTTTCGGTGATCTGTAATCACAGTAACGGTGTGTCGGGCCCCCAGAAGATAATGCCGCCAAGCCTTAAAGGCGGACTTGATAGCTAGAAGTTCCTTATCAGTAATAGTGTAATTGATTTCAGGAGGCGAGAATTTGCGGGACCAAAATGCCACGGGATGCAACTGATTGGTTACTGGGTCCTTTTGTGATAGAACTGCCCCCATGGCAAGGCTCGAAGCATCAGTTTCAACGATGTAGGGGAGTTCTGGGCGAGGATGTTTTAAGATCGGTGCAGAGATAAATCTAGTCTTCAAATCCTGGAAAGCTTGTTCCGCCTCGGTAGACCATTCAAAACGTTTGTTTTTCTTTAACAAGGCGGTGATGGGCTGGACTATTCGAGAGAATTTGGGGATAAACCTGCGGTAAAAGTTAGCGAAGCCTAACATGCTTTGAACACCTTTTACGGACGATGGCGATGGCCATTTGAGAATTGCATCGACCTTCTTTGAATCCATACGCACTCCGCTAGGTGATAATATGAATCCCAAGAATTCAACTTCAGTCACGTTGAAAACACATTTTTCCAACTTAGCGAAAAGTTTGTGTTGCCGCAATCTCTCGAGGACCATTTTCACGTGTTTCCGATGTTCAGTTTCCGATGAAGAATAAACGAGGATGTCGTCAATGTAAACAACAACACACACATCTATGAGCTCTCTGAGGACATCGTTCATAAAATATTGAAAGGTGGCCGGGGCATTGCAAAGTCCGAAGGGCATGACCTGATATTCAAATAGTCCATACTTGGTGCGGAAGGCCGTCTTCCATTCATCGCCCTCTTTTACTCGTACCAAGTGGTAGGCTCCTCTAAGATCCAGCTTTGTATATACGCATGCTTTTCTGACTTGGTCCAGGAGTTCAGGGAACAAAGGTAACGGATATCTATTCTTAACGGTGATCTGGTTCAGGGCGCGATAATCTATACAAGTTCTAAGGTCCCCTTCTTTTTTTGGAACGAAGAACAAAGCTGAGGAAGCAGGGGACTTGGAAGGACGAATAAACCCATTCGCTAGGTATTGATCCAGGTATTGTCGCAGGTGAAGATTCTCAGGCTCGGTGAGGGCATAAATTCTACTACAAGGAGGAGTAGATCCAGGTATCAGGTCTATCTGGCAGTCATAAGACCTATGAGGAGGTAGAGAGTTAGCCTGATCCTTCCGGAAAACATCTTCGAATTCTAGGTATTCAGGAGGTAACTGGGGAGCCTCAGAGGAAATTGCTGCCAGTGCAACACCAGGTCGAGGGTGACAAGTAGAGACACATTCTGGAAACTGAACCGTTCTTGCTCGCCAATCGATCTGAGGATTGTGCTTCTCTAACCAAGGAATTCCTAGAATAATCTGGAACTGAGGGGCCTTGATCACATCGAACACAATCTTCTCATGGTGTCCATCTTGACTTACTAGCGTCACTTCTTGGATGGTATGCGTTACTGGTCCGGAGGCTATCTCCGTACCATCCACCGTAGTAATGACGTCCTTTACAGCCTTTGGACAAAGAGTCAGATTCATCCTCAAAACCATTTCATGATCCACATAATTGCCGATGGCACCGCTGTCGACGTAAGCTTCAATCGCATGTAATCGATCCGGATGTTCAGGGCTAATGAGGACCATAGGTATCACGAAATGCGAGGTCACGGAACTGGTTTTAACGCTCGGCAAGAGGACCTCTATTCTTGTCGAGCGAGGTCGTTTCCCTGCTCAGAGTTTGTGACCCTGGTAACTGCAGCTCCTACTGCCTTCTTGGCTGGTTTCACCGGACAGTCTCGAAGAAAGTGCCCCGAGTTTCCGCAATAGAGGCATAATTGCAGCTGTTTTCTCCTTTCCCGCTCCTTTTGTGTTAGTGGTCCTTTCAGGCCCCTATTTGCATGGGTTCCCCGGAGTCTACTCCTTTGGTAGGAGTTGGTGGTTTGGAAAATACTCGAGCATCAAACTTGGAACGATCGGCCTTCCTGTTCTGCAGTCTGTGGTCAATTTGAACGACTAAGTCAATATAGTCCGAACAGTCTTGCGGGGGATTCACTACTTGGGCTAACACATCTTTGAGCTCTCCACGTAGACCTCTATAAAACAGCGTAATCCTTTTGTCCTCAGGCCATCGAGTTTCCACTATCAGTCTGTTGAAAGACGCAATATAAGCCAAAAGGTCTTGATTACCTTGTCGCAATGAAAGGAGCTCATTGTCCAAGGCCTGCCCCTGTGAATGTCTTGCAAACAGTTTTTCCATACTGAGCTGAAAAGCTTGAAAATCATGGAGAACCGGATCATCTTGATTAACTAGAGGGATCGACCAGTCTGCCGCATTGCCACTAAGGTACGAAAGCACGAAAGCTACCTTAGCTTGATCAGTTGGAAAGGCTGCTGGCCGGCATAAGAAGTGCAACCGGCACTGATTAATAAATACTGCAAACCTCTTTGGGTCACCAGAAAATCGTTCGGGCGGAGCCAGAGGTACATTCCCAGGTAGGTTGATCTGCACTGGGTTCGTAGAGGATGTTGAAGGAAGGTTTGCCCCTGATGCGGGTAACAGAGTTTGTCCGGCTTGTGACTGTAGCAATTGTCTAGCGAGATCGTCTGTTCGCTCCTTGGAAATAATCAGTTCCCTTCTTAGAGCATTCGTTTCCTGACGGGCTGCATGCACTTCTGCTCTTAGTTCCCCAAGTAACTGGGCTAGCTGGTCAGTATCCGAGGTTTCCATAGCGCCTGGGTGGGAGTTTTGCGGTAGGCTTTGCGTTCTGTAGGCTCACCTGATTCCCGCAGAGGTGCCGGTCTTGACTGGGTGAATGCCGTATCTTCAAAGGTGATGTGTAACACACGGTTGGCTCTTTGGGCTGGACCTCTGTGCACTGTATGTCTGACTCGAAGAGTAAGATGTCTGCAGATAGAAAATATGGGATTAATGAACTGGGGTTATTGGGTGCCTCTCTCCTCTTCCCTTTCTCTTCTCCTGTAGAACCCCAAAGGTTAACGCCCTCACCTTAGGTAAGTGAACGCCGAGCTCTCCATCTGCCTCGGGGCAGGGTGCCGTAACCAGTTTCTTCACTGGATAAGGGTGCAGGCCTCTTGACCTCAGAGGACTGCTGTCCGTCGTTAACTGCACGAACGGTAAGTTCTGGGCACTTCAAATGTCTTAAAAGTCTTTTGTAATGATATCTCTTGTTTTGCAGGGTTCCGGCGATGGCAGATGGCGGGCTGATGAGAGTTGAGGATCGAACCCACGTGAGGAATAGAAGCGCCTGGAAGCACGTAAGTAAGCGCTTGAAGCCTGCTTCACAATGCGCACTAACTGTCCCTTTTATCTTGCAGGTACAAGTTCGGAGCTTTAGAGAAGCTGAAGGGTGCTGGAATACCCACTGGATTCGGCGTGGGAAGGAGTAATGGCACGTGAGTAATAATGTCTTTAAACGCACCTTCTTTTGTCTTTCAGATGCGGGATGCAGCGCCGAAGGCCTCCGGAGCGTGCGAAGAGCTGGTAAGCTTTTGTCTTTCAGATGCCGGAATGCAGTGCGAAGACCTCCGGAGCATGCGAAGAGTAGGTAAGCCTTTGTTTTTCAGATGCCGGAATGCAGCGCGAGGCGTTGGTGACAGCCGATGGACCAGGTAAGAGATGCGCTGCCACTGAAGACCGTAGTGCTAACCTGTTCTTTCTTTGTCTTTACAGGTGCTGCTGAAGACTGGATTCCAGGATGGTAAGCCTTTGTTCCCTTAGGCCCAGGATCAGAAGCAGAAGACACGATGAGCGTTCTGCTGCAGAGAATGCAGAATAACGCAAAGCAAGATTCATCCATCGGGTGTGGTTTAAATAGCCTCCTGTAGTGCTTAGTTATCTCCTTCCACAGCCACGCCTAGGTAAGAAAAGAGTTCCTGCTTTCCAGAAGAGTTCCAGTGTTCTGAACCTAGGGAGTGGCTCCTGCCCCACCCAACAGGAAAAGTAGTCCCAAACAGAAGAGGATCAGAGGTTCAACTGGCAGGTAAGTAAGCAGCATGGTCTGCTGCAGGTAAGTCCACCCAAGCATTATGAGCCCGGCGCTTCCAGCGCTGGGACTGGGCATCTTTATGAGCCTGGTGCCACTGGCACCAGGACAGAGTCCAAAAGGTCCCAATTGGGACTGGCTGGCACTCGGAACCGGGGTTATGGGTATGCTTCCAAGGGAGTCGGGCAAGTCCTGATCTTTTGGAAGCAGAGATCATGACAGTTTTTGGGACATTCAGGGCTCTCTGACACCAATTTTGGGCCACCAACATTTTCTGGACTTTAGGGGGTCTAGGATGCCTGTAAACCCCTTTTTTGGTCCTTCAAAGTTTTCAACATTTTTGCAGGCCTAAAATGCATTTTAAGGCCTTTTTTGGGCTGCTAACATATTCTGAGCTTCATGGGTGTAGGATGCATTTTTCGTGCCAAAATTATTTTTGGGAATTTCAGTGGTCTAGGATGCGGGTTAATGCCCCTTTGAGGCTGCAAATGTTTTTGGGACATTCAGAGCTCTCTGACACAGATTTTGGCCCACCAACATTGTCTGGACTTTAGGGGGTCTAGGATGGCTCTAAACCCCTTTTTTCGGCCTCCAAAGTTTTCAACATTTTTGCAGGCCTAAAATGCATTTTAAGGCATTTTTGGGCTGCTAACATTTTCAGAACTTTCATGGGTGTAGTATGCATTTTTTGTGCCAAAAATATTTTTGGGAATTTTAGTGGTCTAGGGTGCGGGTTAATGCCCCTTTCAGGCTGCAAATGTTTTTGGGACATTCAGCGCTCTCTGACACCATTTTTGGGCCACAACCATTTTCTGGACTTTAGGGGGTCTAGGATGCCTGTAAACCCCTTTTTTGGTCCTTCAAAGTTTTCAACATTTTTGCAGGCCTAAAATGCATTTTAAGTGGTCTAGGGTGCGGGTTAATGCCCCTTTCAGGCTGCAAAGGTTTTTGGGACATTCAGGGCTCTCTGACACCATATTTGGGCCACAACCATTTTCTGGACTTAAGGGGGTCTAGGATGCCTGTAAACCCCTTTTTTGGTCCTTCAAAGTTTTCAACATTTTTGCAGGCCTAAAATGCATTTTAAGGCATTTTTGGGCTGCTTACATTATCAGAACTTTCAGGGGTGTAGTATGCATTTTTTGTGCCAAAAATATTTTTGGGAATTTCAGTGGTCTAGGATGCGGCTTAATGCCCGTTTCACTCTGAAAATGTTTTTGGGACATTCAGGGCTCTCTGACACCATTTTTGGGCCACCAACATTTTCTGGAATTTAGGGGGTCTAGGATGCCTGTAAACCCCATTTTTGGTCCTTTAAAGTTTTCAATATTTTTGCAGGCCTAAAATGCATTTTAAGGTATTTTTGGGCTGCTAACATTTTCAGAACTTTCAGGGGTGTAGTATGCATTTTTTGTGCCAAAAATATTTTTGTGAATGTCAGTGGTCTAGGATGCGGGTTAATGCCCCTTTGAGGCTGCAAATGTTTTTGGGACATTCAGGGCTCCCTGACACCATTTTTGGGCCACCAACATTTTCTGGACTTTAGGGGGTCTAGGATGCCTGTAAACCCTTTTTTTTTGGTCCTTCAAAGTTTTCAACATTTTTGCAGGCCTAAAATGCATTTTAAGGCCTTAATTGGGCTGCTAACATATTCTGAGCTTCAGGGGTATAGGTTGCATTTTTCATGCCAAAAATATTTTGGGGAATTTCAGTGGTCTAGGATGCGGGTTAATGCCCCTTTCAAGCTACAAATGTTTTTGGGAATTCAGGGCTCTCTGACACCATTTTTGAGCGACAATCATTTTCTGGACTTTAGGGGGTCTAGGAAGCCTGTAACCCCTTTTTTGGGCCTCCAAAGTTTTCAACATTTGTGCAGGCCCAAAATGCATTTTAAGGCCTTTTTTGGGCTGCTAACATATTCTGAGCTTCAGGGGTATAGGTTGCATTTTTCATGCCAAAAATATCTTGGGGAATTTCAGTGGTCTAGGATGCGGCTTATTGCCCCTTCTAGGCTGCAAATGTTTTTGGGACATTCAGAGCTCTCTGACACCGATTTTGGCCCACCAACATTTTCTGGACTTTAGGGGGTCTAGGATGCCTGTAAACCCCTTCTTTGGGCCTCCAAAGTTTTCAACATTTTTGCAGGCATAAAATGCATTTTAAGGTCTTTTTTGGGCTGCTAACATATTCTGAGCTTCAGGGGTATAGGTTGAATTTTTCATGCCAAAAATATTTTGGGAAATTTCAGTGGTCTAGGATGCGGCTTAATGCCCCTTTCAGGCTGCAAATGTTTTTGGGACATTCAGAGCTCTCTGACACCGATTTTGGCCTACTAACATTTTCTGGACTTTAGGGGGTCTAGGATGCCTGTAAACCCCTTTTTTGGACCTTCAAAGTTTTCAACATTTTTGTAGGCTTAAGATGCATTTTAAGTCCTTTTTTTTGAGATGCCAACATTTTCAGAACTTTCAGGGGTGTAGTATGCATTTTTTGTGCCAAAAATATTTTTGGGAATTTCAGTGGTCTAGGATGCCGGTTAATGCCCGTTTCACTCTGCAAATGTTTTGGGACATTCAGGGCTCTCTGACACCATTTCTGGGCCACCACCATTTTCTGGACTTTAGTGGGTCTAGGATGCCTGTAAACCCCTTTTTTGGTCCTTCAAATTTTTCAACATTTTTGCAGGCCTAAAATGCATTGTAAGGCCGTAATTGGGCTGCTAACATATTCTGAGCTTCAGGGGTATAGGTTGCATTTTTCATGCCAAAAATATTTTGGGGAATTTCAGTGGTCTAGGATGCGGCTTAATGCCCCTTTCAGGCTGCAAATGTTTTTGGGACATTCAGAGCTCTCTGACCGATTTTGGCCCACCAACATTTTCTGGACTTTAGGGGGTCTAGGATGCCTGTAAACCCCTTTTATGGGCCTCCAAAGTTTTCAACATTTTTGCAGGCCTAAAATGCATGTTAAGGCCTTTTTTGGGCTGCTAACATATTCTGAGCTTCAGGGGTATAGGTTGCATTTTTCATGCCAAAAATATCTTGGGGAATTTCAGTGGTCTAGGATGCGGCTTATTGCCCCTTCTAGGCTGCAAATGTTTTTGGGACATTCAGAGCTCTCTGACACCGATTTTGGCCCACCAACATTTTCTGGACTTTAGGGGGTCTAGGATGCCTGTAAACCCCTTTTTTGGGCCTCTAAAGTTTTCAACATTTTTGCAGGCCTAAAATGCATTTTAAGGCCTTTTTTGGGCTGCTAACATAATCTGAGCTTTCAAGGGTGTAGGATGCATTTTTCGTGCCAAAAATATTTTTGGGAATTTCAGTGGTCTAGGATGCGGGTTAATGCCCGTTTCACTCTGCAAATGTTTTTGGAGCATTCAGGGCTCTCTGACACCATTTTTGGGCCAACAACATTTTCTGGACTTTAGGGGGTCTAGGATGCCTGTAAACCCTTTTTTGGTCCTTCAAAGTTTTCAACATTTTTGCAGCCCTAAAATGCATTTTAAGGCATTTTTGGGCTGCTAACATTTTCAGAACTTTCAGGGGTGTAGTATGCATTTTTTGTGCCAAAAATATTTTTGGGAATTTCAGTGGTCTAGGATGCGTGTTAATGCCCGTTTCACTCTGCAAATGTTTTTGGGACATTCAGGACTCTCTGACACCATTTTTGGGCCACCAACATTTTCTAGACTTTAGGGGGTCTAGGATGCCTGTAAACCCCTTTTTTGGTCCTTCAAGGTTTTCAACATTTTTGCAGGCCTAAAATGCATTTTAAGGCCTTTTTTTTGAGATGCCATTATTTCTGATCTTTCAGGGTTGTAGGATGCATTTTTTGTGCCAAAAATATTTTTAGGAATTTCAGTGGTCTGGGATGTGGGTTAGTGCCACTTTCAGGCTGCAAATGTTTTTGGGACATTCAGAGCTCTCCGACACCGATTTTGGCCCACCAACATTTTCTGGACTTTAGGGGGTCTAGGATGCCTGTAAACCCCTTTTTTCGGCCTCCAAAGTGTTCAACATTTGTGCAGGCCTAAGAAGCATTTTAAGTCCTTTTTTTGAGCTGCCAACATTTTCTGATCTTTCAGGGTTGTAGGATGCATTTTTTGTGGCAAAAATATTTTGGGGAATTTCAGTGGTCTAGGATGCGACTTAATGCCCCTTTCAGGCTGCAAATCTGTTTGGGACATTCAGAGCTCTCTGACACTGTTTTTGGGCCACAAACATTTTCTGGACTTTAGGGGGTCTAGGATACCTGTAAACCCCTTTTTTGGGCCTCCAAAGTTTTCAACATTTTTGCAGGCATAAAATGCATTTTAAGGTCTTTTTTGGGCTGCTAACATATTCTGAGCTTCAGGGGTATAGGTTGCATTTTTCGTGCCAAAAATATTTTTGGGAGTTTCAGTGGTCTAGGATGCGGGTTAATGCCCCTTTCAGGCTGCAAATGTTTTGGGACATTCAGAGCTCTCTGACACAGATTTTGGCCCACCAACATTTTCTGGACTTTAGGGGGTCTAGGATGCCTGTAAACCCCTTTTTTGGTCCTTCAAAGTTTTCAACATGTTTGCAGGCCTAAAATGCATTTTAAGGCATTTTTGGGCTGCTAACATTTTCAGAACTTTCATGGGTGTAGTATGCATTTTTTGTGCCAAAAATATTTTTGGGAATTTCAGTGGTCTATGATGCGGGTTAATGCCCGTTTCACTCTGCAAATGTTTTTGGAGCATTCAGCGCTCTCTGACACCATTTTTGGGCCACAACCATTTTCTGGACTTTAGGGGGTCTAGGATGCCTGTAAACCCCTTTTTTGGTCCTTCAAAGTTTTCAACATTTTTGCAGGCCTAAAATGCATTTTAAGTGGTCTAGGGTGCGGGTTAATGCCCCTTTCAGGCTGCAAAGGTTTTTGGGACATTCAGGGCTCTCTGACACCATATTTGGGCCACAACCATTTTCTGGACTTAAGGGGGTCTAGGATGCCTGTAAACCCCTTTTTTGGTCCTTCAAAGTTTTCAACATTTTTGCAGGCCTAAAATGCATTTTAAGGCATTTTTGGGCTGCTTACATTATCAGAACTTTCAGGGGTGTAGTATGCATTTTTTGTGCCAAAAATATTTTTGGGAATTTCAGTGGTCTAGGATGCGGCTTAATGCCCGTTTCACTCTGAAAATGTTTTTGGGACATTCAGGGCTCTCTGACACCATTTTTGGGCCACCAACATTTTCTGGAATTTAGGGGGTCTAGGATGCCTGTAAACCCCATTTTTGGTCCTTCAAAGTTTTCAATATTTTTGCAGGCCTAAAATGCATTTTAAGGTATTTTTGGGCTGCTAACATTTTCAGAACTTTCAGGGGTGTAGTATGCATTTTTTGTGCCAAAAATATTTTTGTGAATGTCAGTGGTCTAGGATGCGGGTTAATGCCCCTTTGAGGCTGCAAATGTTTTTGGGACATTCAGGGCTCCCTGACACCATTTTTGGGCCACCAACATTTTCTGGACTTTAGGGGGTCTAGGATGCCTGTAAACCCTTTTTTTTTGGTCCTTCAAAGTTTTCAACATTTTTGCAGGCCTAAAATGCATTTTAAGGCCTTAATTGGGCTGCTAACATATTCTGAGCTTCAGGGGTATAGGTTGCATTTTTCATGCCAAAAATATTTTGGGGAATTTCAGTGGTCTAGGATGCGGGTTAATGCCCCTTTCAAGCTACAAATGTTTTTGGGAATTCAGGGCTCTCTGACACCATTTTTGAGCGACAATCATTTTCTGGACTTTAGGGGGTCTAGGAAGCCTGTAACCCCTTTTTTGGGCCTCCAAAGTTTTCAACATTTGTGCAGGCCCAAAATGCATTTTAAGGCCTTTTTTGGGCTGCTAACATATTCTGAGCTTCAGGGGTATAGGTTGCATTTTTCATGCCAAAAATATCTTGGGGAATTTCAGTGGTCTAGGATGCGGCTTATTGCCCCTTCTAGGCTGCAAATGTTTTTGGGACATTCAGAGCTCTCTGACACCGATTTTGGCCCACCAACATTTTCTGGACTTTAGGGGGTCTAGGATGCCTGTAAACCCCTTCTTTGGGCCTCCAAAGTTTTCAACATTTTTGCAGGCATAAAATGCATTTTAAGGTCTTTTTTGGGCTGCTAACATATTCTGAGCTTCAGGGGTATAGGTTGAATTTTTCATGCCAAAAATATTTTGGGAAATTTCAGTGGTCTAGGATGCGGCTTAATGCCCCTTTCAGGCTGCAAATGTTTTTGGGACATTCAGAGCTCTCTGACACCGATTTTGGCCTACTAACATTTTCTGGACTTTAGGGGGTCTAGGATGCCTGTAAACCCCTTTTTTGGACCTTCAAAGTTTTCAACATTTTTGTAGGCTTAAGATGCATTTTAAGTCCTTTTTTTTGAGATGCCAACATTTTCAGAACTTTCAGGGGTGTAGTATGCATTTTTTGTGCCAAAAATATTTTTGGGAATTTCAGTGGTCTAGGATGCCGGTTAATGCCCGTTTCACTCTGCAAATGTTTTGGGACATTCAGGGCTCTCTGACACCATTTCTGGGCCACCACCATTTTCTGGACTTTAGTGGGTCTAGGATGCCTGTAAACCCCTTTTTTGGTCCTTCAAATTTTTCAACATTTTTGCAGGCCTAAAATGCATTGTAAGGCCGTAATTGGGCTGCTAACATATTCTGAGCTTCAGGGGTATAGGTTGCATTTTTCATGCCAAAAATATTTTGGGGAATTTCAGTGGTCTAGGATGCGGCTTAATGCCCCTTTCAGGCTGCAAATGTTTTTGGGACATTCAGAGCTCTCTGACCGATTTTGGCCCACCAACATTTTCTGGACTTTAGGGGGTCTAGGATGCCTGTAAACCCCTTTTATGGGCCTCCAAAGTTTTCAACATTTTTGCAGGCCTAAAATGCATGTTAAGGCCTTTTTTGGGCTGCTAACATATTCTGAGCTTCAGGGGTATAGGTTGCATTTTTCATGCCAAAAATATCTTGGGGAATTTCAGTGGTCTAGGATGCGGCTTATTGCCCCTTCTAGGCTGCAAATGTTTTTGGGACATTCAGAGCTCTCTGACACCGATTTTGGCCCACCAACATTTTCTGGACTTTAGGGGGTCTAGGATGCCTGTAAAACCCTTTTTTGGGCCTCTAAAGTTTTCAACATTTTTGCAGGCCTAAAATGCATTTTAAGGCCTTTTTTGGGCTGCTAACATAATCTGAGCTTTCAAGGGTGTAGGATGCATTTTTCGTGCCAAAAATATTTTTGGGAATTTCAGTGGTCTAGGATGCGGGTTAATGCCCGTTTCACTCTGCAAATGTTTTTGGAGCATTCAGGGCTCTCTGACACCATTTTTGGGCCAACAACATTTTCTGGACTTTAGGGGGTCTAGGATGCCTGTAAACCCCTTTTTTGGTCCTTCAAAGTTTTCAACATTTTTGCAGCCCTAAAATGCATTTTAAGGCATTTTTGGGCTGCTAACATTTTCAGAACTTTCAGGGGTGTAGTATGCATTTTTTGTGCCAAAAATATTTTTGGGAATTTCAGTGGTCTAGGATGCGTGTTAATGCCCGTTTCACTCTGCAAATGTTTTTGGGACATTCAGGACTCTCTGACACCATTTTTGGGCCACCAACATTTTCTAGACTTTAGGGGGTCTAGGATGCCTGTAAACCCCTTTTTTGGTCCTTCAAGGTTTTCAACATTTTTGCAGGCCTAAAATGCATTTTAAGGCCTTTTTTTTGAGATGCCAACATTTCTGATCTTTCAGGGTTGTAGGATGCATTTTTTGTGCCAAAAATATTTTTAGGAATTTCAGTGGTCTGGGATGTGGGTTAGTGCCACTTTCAGGCTGCAAATGTTTTTGGGACATTCAGAGCTCTCCGACACCGATTTTGGCCCACCAACATTTTCTGGACTTTAGGGGGTCTAGGATGCCTGTAAACCCCTTTTTTCGGCCTCCAAAGTGTTCAACATTTGTGCAGGCCTAAGAAGCATTTTAAGTCCTTTTTTTGAGCTGCCAACATTTTCTGATCTTTCAGGGTTGTAGGATGCATTTTTTGTGGCAAAAATATTTTGGGGAATTTCAGTGGTCTAGGATGCGACTTAATGCCCCTTTCAGGCTGCAAATCTGTTTGGGACATTCAGAGCTCTCTGACACTGTTTTTGGGCCACAAACATTTTCTGGACTTTAGGGGGTCTAGGATACCTGTAAACCCCTTTTTTGGGCCTCCAAAGTTTTCAACATTTTTGCAGGCATAAAATGCATTTTAAGGTCTTTTTTGGGCTGCTAACATATTCTGAGCTTCAGGGGTATAGGTTGCATTTTTCGTGCCAAAAATATTTTTGGGAGTTTCAGTGGTCTAGGATGCGGGTTAATGCCCCTTTCAGGCTGCAAATGTTTTGGGACATTCAGAGCTCTCTGACACAGATTTTGGCCCACCAACATTTTCTGGACTTTAGGGGGTCTAGGATGCCTGTAAACCCCTTTTTTGGTCCTTCAAAGTTTTCAACATGTTTGCAGGCCTAAAATGCATTTTAAGGCATTTTTGGGCTGCTAACATTTTCAGAACTTTCATGGGTGTAGTATGCATTTTTTGTGCCAAAAATATTTTTGGGAATTTCAGTGGTCTAGGATGCGGGTTAATGCCCGTTTCACTCTGCAAATGTTTTTGGAGCATTCAGGGCTCTCTGACACCATTTTTGGGCCACCAACATTTTCTGGACTTTAGGGGGTCTAGGATGCCTGTAAACCCCTTTTTTGGTCCTTCAAAGTTTTCAACATTTTTGCAGGCCTAAAATGCATTTTAAGGCCTTTTTTGGGCTGCTAACATATTCTGAGCTTTCAGGGGTGTAGGATGCATTTTCCGTGGCAAAAATATTTTTGGGAATTTCAGTGGTCTAGGATGCGACTTAATGCCCCTTTCAGGCTGACAATGTTTTTGGGACATTCAGAGCTCTCTGACACAGATTTTGGCCCACCAACATTTTCTGGACTTTAGGGGGTGTAAGATGCCTCTAAACCCCTTTTTTGGCCCTTCAAAGTTTTCAACATTTTTGCAGGCCTAAAATGCATTTTAAGGCATTTTTGGGCTGCTAACATTTTCAGAACTTTCAGGGGTGTAGTATGCATTTTTTCGTGCCAAAAATATATTTGGGAATTTCAGTGGTCTAGGATGCGGGTTACTGCCCCTTTCAGGCTGCAAATGTTTTTGGGACATTCAGGGCTCTCTGGCACCATTTCTGGGCCACCAACATTTTCTGGACTTTAGGGGGTCTAGGATGCCTGTAAACCCCTTTTTTGGTCCGTCAAAGTTTTCAACATTTTTGCAGGCCTAAAATGCATTTTAAGCCCTTTTTTGGGCTGCTAACATATTCTGAGCTTCATGGGTGTAGGATGCATTTTTCGTGCCAAAAATATTTTTGGGAATTTCAGTGGTCTAGGATGCGGGTTAATGCCCCTTTGAGGCTGCAAATGTTTTTGGGACATTCAGAGCTCTCTGACACAGATTTTGGCCCACCAACATTTTCTGGACTTTAGGGGGTCTTGGATGCCTCTAAACCCCTTTTTTCCACCTCCAAAGTTTTCAACATTTTTGCAGGCCTAAAATGTATTTTAAGGCATTTTTGGGCTGCTAACATTTTCAGAACTTTCCGGGGTGTAGTATGCATTTTTTGTGCCAAAAATATTTTGGGGAATTTCAGTGGTCTAGGATGCGTTTTAATGCCCGTTTCACTCAGCAAATGTTTTTGGAACATTCAGGGCTCTCTGACACCATTTTTTGGGCCACCAACATTTTCTGGACTTTAGGGGGTCTAGGATGCCTGTAAACCCCTTTTTTGGTCCTTCAAACCCCTTTTTTGGTCCTTGAAAGTTTTCAACATTTTCGCAGGCCTAAAATGCATTTTAAGGCCTTTTTTTGAGATGCCAACATTTTCTGATCTTTCAGGGTTGTAGTATGCATTTTTTGTGCCAAAAATATTTTTGGGAATTTCAGTGGTCTAGGATGCGGGTTAATGCCCGTTTCACTCTGCAAATGTTTTTGGAGCATTCAGGGCTCTCTGACACCATTTTTTGGGCCACCAACATTTTCTGGACTTTAGGGGGTCTAGGATGCCTGTAAACCCCTTTTTTGGTCCTTCAAAGTTTTCAACATTTTTGCAGGCCTAAAATGCATTTTAAGGCATTTTTGGGCTGCTAACATTTTCAGAACTTTCAGGGGTGTAGTATGCATTTTTTGTGCCAAAAATATTTTTGGGCATTTCAGTGGTCTAGGATGCGGGTTAATGCCCCTTTCAGGCTGCACATGTTTTTAGGACATTCAACGCTCTCTGACACCATTTTTGGGCCACCAACATTTTCTGGACTTTAGGGGGTCTAGGATGCCTCTAAACCCCTTTTTTCCACCTCCAAAGTTTTCTATATTTTTGCAGGCCTAAAATGCACTTTAAGGCCTTTATGGGCTGCTAACATTTTCAGAACGTTCAGGGGTGTAGTATGCATTTTTTGTGCCAAAAATATTTTTGGGAATTTCAGTGGTCTAGGATGCGGGTTAATGCCCCTTTGAGGCTGCAAATGTTTTTGGGACATTCAGAGCTCTCTGACACAGATTTTGGCCCACCAACATTTTCTGGACTTTAGGGGGTCTTGGATGCCTCTAAACCCCTTTTTTCCACCTCCAAAGTTTTCAACATTTTTGCAGGCCTAAAATGTATTTTAAGGCATTTTTGGGCTGCTAACATTTTCAGAACTTTCAGGGGTGTAGTATGCATTTTTTGTGCCAAAAATATTTTGGGGAATTTCAGTGGTCTAGGATGCGTTTTAATGCCCGTTTCACTCAGCAAATGTTTTTGGAACATTCAGGGCTCTCTGACACCATTTTTGGGCCACCAACATTTTCTGGACTTTAGGCGGTCTAGGATGCCTGTAAACCCCTTTTTTGGTCCTTCAAACCCCTTTTTTGGTCCTTGAAAGTTTTCAACATTTTCGCAGGCCTAAAATGCATTTTAAGGCCTTTTTTTGAGATGCCAACATTTTCTGATCTTTCAGGGTTGTAGGATGCATTTTTTGTGCCAAAAATATTTTTTAGGAATTTCAGTGGTCTGGGATGTGGGTTAGTGCCACTTTCAGGCTGCAAATGTTTTTGGGACATTCAGACCTCTCTGACACCATTTTTTGGGCCACCAACATTTTCTGGACTTTAGGGGGTCTAGGATGCCTGTAAACCCCTTTTTTGGTCCTTCAAACCCCTTTTTTGGTCCTTGAAAGTTTTCAACATTTTCGCAGGCCTAAAATGCATTTTAAGGCCTTTTTTTGAGATGCCAACATTTTCTGATCTTTCAGGGTTGTAGTATGCATTTTTTGTGCCAAAAATATTTTTGGGAATTTCAGTGGTCTAGGATGCGGGTTAATGCCCGTTTCACTCTGCAAATGTTTTTGGAGCATTCAGGGCTCTCTGACACCATTTTTTGGGCCACCAACATTTTCTGGACTTTAGGGGGTCTAGGATGCCTGTAAACCCCTTTTTTGGTCCTTCAAAGTTTTCAACATTTTTGCAGGCCTAAAATGCATTTTAAGGCATTTTTGGGCTGCTAACATTTTCAGAACTTTCAGGGGTGTAGTATGCATTTTTTGTGCCAAAAATATTTTTGGGCATTTCAGTGGTCTAGGATGCGGGTTAATGCCCCTTTCAGGCTGCACATGTTTTTAGGACATTCAACGCTCTCTGACACCATTTTTGGGCCACCAACATTTTCTGGACTTTAGGGTGTCTAGGATGCCTCTAAACCCCTTTTTTCCACCTCCAAAGTTTTCTACATTTTTGCAGGCCTAAGATGCACTTTAAGGCCTTTTTTGGGCTGCTAACATTTTCAGAACTTTCAGGGGTGTAGTATGCATTTTTTGTGCCAAAAATATTTTTGGGAGTTTCAGTGGTCTAGGATGCGGGTTAATGCCCCTTTCAGGCTGCAAATGTTTTGGGACATTCAGAGCTCTCTGACACAGATTTTGGCCCACCAACATTTTCTGGACTTTAGGGGGTCTAGGATGCCTGTAACCCCCTTTTTTGGTCCTTCAAAGTTTTCAACATGTTTGCAGGCCTAAAATGCATTTTAAGGCATTTTTGGGCTGCTAACATTTTCAGAACTTTCAGGGGTGTAGTATGCATTTTTTGTGCCAAAAATATTTTGGGGAATTTCAGTGGTCTAGGATGCGTGTTAATGCCCGTTTCACTCTGCAAATGTTTTTGGGACAATCAGGGCTCTCTGACACCATTTTTGGGCCACCAACATTTTCTGGACTTTAGGGGGTCTAGGATGCCTGTAAACCCCATTTTTGGTCGTTCAAAGTTTTCAACATTTTTGCAGGCCTAAAATGCATTTTAAGGCCTTTTTTGAGCTGCTAACATATTCTGAGCTTTCAGGGGTGTAGGATGCATTTTTCGTGGCAAAAATATTTTTGGGAATTTCAGTGGTCTAGGATGCGAGTTAATGCCCCTTTCAGGCTGACAATGTTTTTGGGACATTCAGAGCTCTCTGACACAGATTTTGGCCCACCAACATTTTCTGGACTTTAGGGGTCTAAGATGCCTGTAAACCCCTTTTTTGGCCCTTCAAAGTTTTCAACATTTTTGCAGGCCTAAAATGCATTTTAAGGCATTTTTGGGCTGCTAACATTTTCAGAACTTTCAGGGGTGTAGTATGCATTTTTTGTGCCAAAAATATTTTTGGGAATTTCAGTGGTCTAGGATGCGGGTTAATGCCCGTTTCACTCTGCAAATGTTTTTGGGACATTCAGGGCTCTCTGACACCATTTTTGGGCCACCAACATTTTCTGGACTTTAGGGGGTCTAGGATGCCTGTAAACCCCTTTTTTGGTCCTTGAAAGTTTTCAACATTTTTGCAGGCCTAAAATGCATTTTAAGGCCTTTTTTGGGCTGCTAACATATTCTGAGCTTCATGGGTGTAGGATGCATTTTTCGTGCCAAAAATATTTTTGGGAATTTCAGTGGTCTAGGATGCGGGTTAATGCCCGTTTCACTCTGCAAATGTTTTTGGGACATTCAGAGCTCTCTGACACAGATTTTGGCCCACCAACATTTTCTGGACTTTAGGGGGTCTAGGATGCCTGTAAACCCCTTTTTTGGTCCTTGAAAGTTTTCAACATTTTTGCAGGCCTAAAATGCATTTTAAGGCATTTTTGGGCTGCTAACATTTTCAGAACTTTCAGGGGTGTAGTATGCATTTTTTGTGCCAAAAATATTTTTGGGAATTTCAGTGGTCTAGGATGCGGGTTAATGCCCGTTTCACTCTGCAAATGTTTTTGGGACATTCAGGGCTCTCTAGGACCAACATTTTCTGGACTTTAGGGGGTCTAGGATGCCTGTAAACCCCTTTTTTGGTCCTTCAAAGTTTTCAAAATTTTTGCAGGCCTAAAATGCATTTTAAGGCCTTTTTTTGAGATGCCAACATTTTCTGATCTTTCAGGGTTGTAGGATGCATTTTTTGTGCCAAAAATATTTTTTAGGAATTTCAGTGGTCTGGGATGTGGGTTAGTGCCACTTTCAGGCTGCAAATGTTTTTGGGACATTCAGAGCTCTCTGACACCGATTTTGGCCCACCAACATTTTCTGGACTTTAGGGGGTCTAGGATGCCTGTAAACCCCTTTTTTCGGCCTCCAAAGTGTTCAACATTTGTGCAGGCCTAAGAAGCATTTTAAGTCCTTTTTTTGAGCTGCCAACATTTTCTGATCTTTCAGGGTTGTAGGATGCATTTTTTGTGGCAAAAATATTTTGGGGAATTTCAGTGGTCTAGGATGCGACTTAATGCCCCTTTCAGGCTGCAAATCTGTTTGGGACATTCAGAGCTCTCTGACACTGTTTTTGGGCCACAAACATTTTCTGGACTTTAGGGGGTCTAGGATGCCTGTAAACCCCTTTTTTGGTCCTTCAAAGTTTTCAACATTTTTGCAGGCATAAAATGTATGTTAAGGCCTTTTTTGGGCTGCTAACATATTCTGAGCTTCAGGGGTATAGGTTGCATTTTTCGTGGCAAAAATATTTTTTGTAGTTTCAGTGGTCTAGGATGCGGATTAATGCCCCTTTCAGGCTGCAAATGTTTTGGGAAATTCAGAGCTCTCTGACACAGATTTTGGCCCACCAACATTTTCTGGACTTTAGGGGGTCTAGGATGCCTGTAAACCCCTTTTTTGGTCCTTCAAAGTTTTCAACATGTTTGCAGGCCTAAAATGCATTTTAAGGCATTTTTGGGCTGCTAACATTTTCAGAACTTTCAGGGGTGTAGTATGCATTTTTTGTGCCAAAAATATTTTTGGGAATTTCAGTGGTCTAGGATGCGGTTTAATGCCCGTTTCACTCTGCAAATGTTTTTGGAGCATTCAGGGCTCTCTGACACCATTTTTTGGGCCACCAACATTTTCTGGACTTTAGGGAGTCTAGGATGCCTGTAAACCCCTTTTTTGGTCCTTCAAAGTTTTCAACATTTTTGCAGGCCTAAAATGCATTTTAAGGCATTTTTGGGCTGCTAACATTTTCAGAACTTTCAGGGGTGTAGTATGCATTTTTTGTGCCAAAAATATTTTTGGGCATTTCAGTGGTCTAGGATGCGGGTTAATGCCCGTTTCACTCTGCAAATGTTTTTGGGGCATTCAGAGCTCTCTGACACAGATTTTGGCCCACCAACATTTTCTGGACTTTAGGGGGTCTAGGATGCCTGTAAACCCCTTTTTTGGTCCTTCAAAGTTTTCAACATTTTTGCAGACCTAAAATGCATTTTAAGGCCCTTTTTGGGCTGCTAACATATTCTGAGCCTTAGGGGTGTAGGATGCATTTTTCGTGCAAAAAATATTTTTAGGAATTTCAGTCGTCTGGGATGTGGGTTAGTGCCCCTTTCAGGCTGCAAATGTTTTTGGGACATTCAGAGCTCTCTGACACCAATTTTGGCCCACCAACATTTTCTGGACTTTAGGGGGTCTAGGATGCCTGTAAACCCCTTTTTTGGTCCTTCAAAGTTTTCAACATTTTTGCAGGCCTAAAATGCATTTTAAGGCCTTAATTGGGCTGCTAACATATTCTGAGCTTCAGGGGTATAGGTTGCATTTTTCATGCCAAAAATATTTTGGGGAATTTCAGTGGTCTAGGATGCGGGTTAATGCCCCTTTGAGGCTGGAAATGTTTTTGGGACATTCAGGGCTCTCTTTCACCATTTTTGGGCCACCAACATTTTCTGGACTTTAGGGGGTCTAGGATGCCTGTAAACCCCTTTTTTGGTCCTTCAAAGTTTTCAACATTTTTGCAGGCCTAAAATGCATTTTAAGGCATTTTTGGGCTGCTAACATATTCTGAGCTTCAGGGGTATAGGTTGCATTTTTCATGCCAAAAATATTTTGGGGAATTTCAGTGGTCTAGGATGCGGGTTAATGCCCCTTTCAGGCTGCACATGTTTTGGGACATTCAGAGCTCTCTGACACAGATTTTGGCCCACCAACATTTTCTGGACTTTAGGGGTCTAGGATGCCTGTAAACCCCTTTTTTGGTCCTTCAAAGTTTTCAACATGTTTGCAGGCCTAAAATGCATTTTAAGGCATTTTTGGGCTGCTAACATTTTCAGAACTTTCAGGGGTGTAGTATGCATTTTTTGTGCTAAAAATATTTTTGGGAATTTCAGTGGTCTAGGATGCGGGTTAATGCCCGTTTCACTCTGCAAATGTTTTTGGAGCATTCAGGGCTCTCTGACACCATTTTTGGGCCACCAACATTTTCTGGACTTTAGGGGGTCTAGGATGCCTGTAAACCCCTTTTTTGGTTCTTCAAAGTTTTCAACATTTTTGCAGGCCTAAAATGCATTTTAAGGCCTTTTTTGGGCTGCTAACATATTCTGAGCTTCATGGGTGTAGGATGCATTTTTCGTGCCAAAAATATTTTTGGGAATTTCAGTGGTCTAGGATGCGGGTTAATGCCCCTTTGAGGCTGCAAATGTTTTTGGGACATTCAGAGCTCTCTGACACAGATTTTGGCCCACCAACATTTTCTGGACTTTAGGGGGTCTAGGATGCCTGTAAACCCCTTTTTTGGTCCTTCAAAGTTTTCAACATTTTTGCAGGCCTAAAATGCATTTTAAGGCATTTTTGGGCTGCTAACATTTTCAGAACTTTCAGGGGTGTAGTATGCATTTTTTGTGCCAAAAATATTTTTGTGAATTTCAGTGGTCTAGGATGCGGGTTAATGCCCCTTTGAGGCTGCAAATGTTTTTGGAGCATTCAGGGCTCTCTGACACCATTTTTGGGCCACAACCATTTTCTGGACTTTAGGGGGTCTAGGATGCCTCTAAGCCCCTTTTTTCCACCTCCAAAGTTTTCTACATTTTTGCAGGCCTAAGATGCACTTTAAGGCCTTTTTTGGGCTGCTAACATATTCTGAGCTTCATGGGTGTAGTATTCATTTTTTGTGCCAAAAATATTTTTGGGAATGTCAGAGGTCTAGGATGCAGGTTAATGCCCGTTTCACTCTGCAAATGTTTTTGGGACATTCAGGGCTCTCTGACACCATTTTTGGGCCACCAACATTTTCTGGACTTTAGGGGGTCTAGGATGCCTGTAAACCCCTTTTTTGGTCCTTCAAAGTTTTCAACATTTTTGCAGGCCTAAAATGCATTTTAAGGCATTTTTGGGCTGCTAACATTTTCAGAACTTTCAGGGGTGTAGTATGCATTTTTTGTGCCAAAAATATTTTTGGGAATTTCAGTGGTCTAGGATGCGAGTTAATGCCCCTTTCAGGTTGACAATGTTTTTGGGACATTCAGGGCTCTCTGACACCATTTTTGGGCCACCAACATTTTCAGGACTTTAGGGGGTCTAGGATGCCTGTAAACCTCTGTTTTGGTCCTTCAAAGTTTTCAACATTTTTGCAGGCCTAAAATGCATTTTAAGGCCTTTTTTGGGCTGCTAACATATTCTGAGCTTTCAGGGGTGTAGGATGCATTTTTCGTGGCAAAAATATTTTTGGGAATTTCAGTGGTCTAGGATGCGAGTTAATGCCCCTTTCAGGTTGACAATGTTTTTGGGACATTCAGAGCTCTCTGACACAGATTTTGGCCCACCAACATTTTCTGGACTTTAGGGGGTCTAGGATGCCTGTAAACCCCTTTTTTGGTCCTTCAAAGTTTTCAACATTTTTGCAGGCCTAAAATGCATATTAAGGCATTTTTGGGCTGCTGACATTTTCAGAACTTTCAGGGGTGTAGTATGCATTTTTTGTGGCAAAAATATTTTTGGGCATTTCAGTGGTCTAGGATGCGGGTTAATGCCCCTTTCAGGCTGCAAATGTTTTTGGGAATTTAGGGCTCTCTGACACTATTTTTGAGCGACAATCATTTTCTGGACTTTTCGGGGGTCTAGGATGCCTGTAACCCCTTTTTTGGGCCTCCAAAGTTTTCAACATTTTTGCACGCCCAAAATGCATTTTAAGGCCTTTTTTGGGCTGCTAACATATTCTGAGCTTCAGGGGTATAGGTTGCATTTTTCATGCCAAAAATATTTTGGGAAATTTCAGTGGTCTAGGATGCGGCTTAATGCCCCTTTCAGGCTGCAAATGTTTTTGGGACATTCAGGGCTCTCTGACACCATTTTTGGGCCACCAACATTTTCTGGACTTTAGGGGGTCTAGGATGCCTGTAAACCCCTTTTTGGCCCTTCAAAGTTTTCAACATTTTTGCAGGCCTAAAATGCATTTTAAGGCCTTTTTTGGGCTGCTAACATATTCTGAGCTTCATGGGTGTAGGATGCATTTTTCGTGCCAAAAATATTTTTGGGAATTTCAGTGGTCTAGGATGCGGGTTAATGCCCCTTTGAGGCTGCAAATGTTTTTGGGACATTCAGGGCTCTCTGACACCATTTCTGGGCCACAACCATTTTCTGGACTTTAGGGGGTCTAGGATGCCTCTAAACCCCTTTTTTCCACCTCCAAAGTTTTCTACATTTTTGCAGGCCTAAGATGCACTTTAAGGCCTTTTTTGGGCTGCTAACATATTCTGAGCTTCATGGGTGTAGTATTCATTTTTTGTGCCAAAAATATTTTTGGGAATGTCAGAGGTCTAGGATGCGGGTTAATGCCCGTTTCACTCTGCAAATGTTATTGGGACATTCAGGGCTCTCTGACACCATTTTTGGGCCACCAACATTTTCTGGACTTTAGGGGGTCTAGGATGCCTGTAAACCTCTTTTTTGGTCCTTCAAAGTTTTCAACGTTTTTGCAGGCCTAAAATGCATTTTAAGGCCTTTTTTGGGCTGCTAACATATTCTGAGCTTTCAGGGGTGTAGGATGCATTTTTCGTGGCAAAAATATTTTTGGGAATTTCAGTGGTCTAGGATGCGAGTTAATGCCCCTTTCAGGCTGACAATATTTTTGGGACATTCAGAGCTCTCTGACACAGATTTTGGCCCACCAACATTTTCTGGACTTTAGGGGGTCTAGGATGCCTGTAAACCCCTTTTTTGGTCCTTCAAAGTTTTCAACATTTTTGCAGGCCTAAAATGCATTTTAAGGCATTTTTGGGCTGCTAACATTTTCAGAACATTCAGGGGTGTAGTATGCATTTTTTGTGGCAAAAATATTTTTGGGCATTTCAGTGGTCTAGGATGCGGGTTTGCCCCTTTCAGGCTGCAAATGTTTTTGGGACATTCAAGGCTCTCTGACACCATTTTTGGGCCACCAACATTTTCTGGACTTTAGGGGGTCTAGGATGCCTGTAAACCCCTTTTTTGGTTCTTCAAAGTTTTCAACATTTTTGCAGGCCTAAAATGCATTTTAAGGCCTTTTTTGGGCTGCTAACATATTCTGAGCTTCAGGGGTATAGGTTGCATTTTTCGTGCCAAAAATATTTTTTGGAGTTTCAGTGGTCTAGGATGCGGGTTAATGCCCCCTTCAGGCTGCAAATGTTTTGGGACATTCAGAGCTCTCTGACACAGATTTTGGCCCACCAACATTTTCTGGACTTTAGGGGTCTAGGATGCCTGTAAACCCCTTTTTTGGTCCTTCAAAGTTTTCAACATGTTTGCAGGCTTACAATGCATTTTAAGGCATTTTTGGGCTGCTAACATTTTCAGAACTTTCAGGGGTGTAGTATGCATTTTTTGTGCCAAAAATATTTTTGGGAATGTCAGAGGTTTAGGATGCGGGTTAATGCCCGTTTCACTCTGCAAATGTTATTGGGACATTCAGGGCTCTCTGACACCATTTTTGGGCCACCAACATTTTCTGGACTTTAGGGGGTCTAGGATGCCTGTAAACCTCTTTTTTGGTCCTTCAACGTTTTCAACATTTTTGCAGGCCTAAAATGCATTTTAAGGCCTTTTTTGGGCTGCTAACATATTCTGAGCTTTCAGGGGTGTAGGATGCATTTTTCGTGGCAAAAATATTTTTGGGAATTTCAGTGGTCTAGGATGTGGGTTAATGCCCGTTTCACTCTGCAAATGTTTTTGGGGCATTCAGAGCTCTCTGACACAGATTTTGGCCCACCAACATTTTCTGGACTTTAGGGGGTCTAGGATGCCTGTAAACCCCTTCTTTGGGCCTCCAAAGTTTTCAACATTTTTGCAGGCATAAAATGCATTTTAAGGTCTTTTTTGGGCTGCTAACATATTCTGAGCTTCAGGGGTATAGGTTGCATTTTTCGTGCCAAAAATATTTTGGGAAATTGCAGTGGTCTAGGATGCGGGTTAATGCCCCTTTGAGGCTGCAAATGTTTTTGGGACATTCAGAGCTCTCTGACACAGATTTTGGCCCACCAACATTTTCTGGACTTTAGGGGGTCTAGGATGCCTGTAAACCCCTTTTTTGGTCCTTCAAAGTTTTCAACATTTTTGCAGGCCTAAAATGCATTTTAAGGCATTTTTGGGCTGCTAAAATATTCTGAGCTTCAGGGGTATAGGTTGCATTTTTCATGCCAAAAATATTTTGGGGAATTTCAGTGGTCTAGGATGCGGGTTAATGCCCCTTTGAGGCTGGAAATGTTTTTGGGACATTCAGGGCTCTCTTTCACCATTTTTGGGCCACCAACATTTTCTGGACTTTAGGGGGTCTAGGATGCCTGTAAACCCCTTTTTTGGTCCTTCAAAGTTTTCAACATTTTTGCAGGCCTAAAATGCATTTTAAGGCATTTTTGGGCTGCTAACATATTCTGAGCTTCAGGGGTATAGGTTGCATTTTTCATGCCAAAAATATTTTGGGGAATTTCAGTGGTCTAGGATGCGGGTTAATGCCCCTTTCAGGCTGCACATGTTTTGGGACATTCAGAGCTCTCTGACACAGATTTTGGCCCACCAACATTTTCTGGACTTTAGGGGTCTAGGATGCCTGTAAACCCCTTTTTTGGTCCTTCAAAGTTTTCAACATGTTTGCAGGCCTAAAATGCATTTTAAGGCATTTTTGGGCTGCTAACATTTTCAGAACTTTCAGGGGTGTAGTATGCATTTTTTGTGCTAAAAATATTTTTGGGAATTTCAGTGGTCTAGGATGCGGGTTAATGCCCGTTTCACTCTGCAAATGTTTTTGGAGCATTCAGGGCTCTCTGACACCATTTTTGGGCCACCAACATTTTCTGGACTTTAGGGGGTCTAGGATGCCTGTAAACCCCTTTTTTGGTTCTTCAAAGTTTTCAACATTTTTGCAGGCCTAAAATGCATTTTAAGGCCTTTTTTGGGCTGCTAACATATTCTGAGCTTCATGGGTGTAGGATGCATTTTTCGTGCCAAAAATATTTTTGGGAATTTCAGTGGTCTAGGATGCGGGTTAATGCCCCTTTGAGGCTGCAAATGTTTTTGGGACATTCAGAGCTCTCTGACACAGATTTTGGCCCACCAACATTTTCTGGACTTTAGGGGGTCTAGGATGCCTGTAAACCCCTTTTTTGGTCCTTCAAAGTTTTCAACATTTTTGCAGGCCTAAAATGCATTTTAAGGCATTTTTGGGCTGCTAACATTTTCAGAAGTTTCAGGGGTGTAGTATGCATTTTTTGTGCCAAAAATATTTTTGTGAATTTCAGTGGTCTAGGATGCGGGTTAATGCCCCTTTGAGGCTGCAAATGTTTTTGGAGCATTCAGGGCTCTCTGACACCATTTTTGGGCCACAACCATTTTCTGGACTTTAGGGGGTCTAGGATGCCTCTAAGCCCCTTTTTTCCACCTCCAAAGTTTTCTACATTTTTGCAGGCCTAAGATGCACTTTAAGGCCTTTTTTGGGCTGCTAACATATTCTGAGCTTCATGGGTGTAGTATTCATTTTTTGTGCCAAAAATATTTTTGGGAATGTCAGAGGTCTAGGATGCAGGTTAATGCCCGTTTCACTCTGCAAATGTTTTTGGGACATTCAGGGCTCTCTGACACCATTTTTGGGCCACCAACATTTTCTGGACTTTAGGGGGTCTAGGATGCCTGTAAACCCCTTTTTTGGTCCTTCAAAGTTTTCAACATTTTTGCAGGCCTAAAATGCATTTTAAGGCATTTTTGGGCTGCTAACATTTTCAGAACTTTCAGGGGTGTAGTATGCATTTTTTGTGCCAAAAATATTTTTGGGAATTTCAGTGGTCTAGGATGCGAGTTAATGCCCCTTTCAGGTTGACAATGTTTTTGGGACATTCAGGGCTCTCTGACACCATTTTTGGGCCACCAACATTTTCTGGACTTTAGGGGGTCTAGGATGCCTGTAAACCTCTGTTTTGGTCCTTCAAAGTTTTCAACATTTTTGCAGGCCTAAAATGCATTTTAAGGCCTTTTTTGGGCTGCTAACATATTCTGAGCTTTCAGGGGTGTAGGATGCATTTTTCGTGGCAAAAATATTTTTGGGAATTTCAGTGGTCTAGGATGCGAGTTAATGCCCCTTTCAGGTTGACAATGTTTTTGGGACATTCAGAGCTCTCTGACACAGATTTTGGCCCACCAACATTTTCTGGACTTTAGGGGGTCTAGGATGCCTGTAAACCCCTTTTTTGGTCCTTCAAAGTTTTCAACATTTTTGCAGGCCTAAAATGCATATTAAGGCATTTTTGGGCTGCTGACATTTTCAGAACTTTCAGGGGTGTAGTATGCATTTTTTGTGGCAAAAATATTTTTGGGCATTTCAGTGGTCTAGGATGCGGGTTAATGCCCCTTTCAGGCTGCAAATGTTTTTGGGAATTTAGGGCTCTCTGACACTATTTTTGAGCGACAATCATTTTCTGGACTTTTCGGGGGTCTAGGATGCCTGTAACCCCTTTTTTGGGCCTCCAAAGTTTTCAACATTTTTGCACGCCCAAAATGCATTTTAAGGCCTTTTTTGGGCTGCTAACATATTCTGAGCTTCAGGGGTATAGGTTGCATTTTTCATGCCAAAAATATTTTGGGAAATTTCAGTGGTCTAGGATGCGGGTTAATGCCCGTTTCACTCTGCAAATGTTTTTGGAGCATTCAGGGCTCTCTGACACCATTTTTGGGCCACCAACATTTTCTGGACTTTAGGGGGTCTAGGATGCCTGTAAACCCCTTTTTTGGTTCTTCAAAGTTTTCAACATTTTTGCAGGCCTAAAATGCATTTTAAGGCCTTTTTTGGGCTGCTAACATATTCTGAGCTTCATGGGTGTAGGATGCATTTTTCGTGCCAAAAATATTTTTGGGAATTTCAGTGGTCTAGGATGCGGGTTAATGCCCCTTTGAGGCTGCAAATGTTTTTGGGACATTCAGAGCTCTCTGACACAGATTTTGGCCCACCAACATTTTCTGGACTTTAGGGGGTCTAGGATGCCTGTAAACCCCTTTTTTGGTCCTTCAAAGTTTTCAACATTTTTGCAGGCCTAAAATGCATTTTAAGGCATTTTTGGGCTGCTAACATTTTCAGAAGTTTCAGGGGTGTAGTATGCATTTTTTGTGCCAAAAATATTTTTGTGAATTTCAGTGGTCTAGGATGCGGGTTAATGCCCCTTTGAGGCTGCAAATGTTTTTGGAGCATTCAGGGCTCTCTGACACCATTTTTGGGCCACAACCATTTTCTGGACTTTAGGGGGTCTAGGATGCCTCTAAGCCCCTTTTTTCCACCTCCAAAGTTTTCTACATTTTTGCAGGCCTAAGATGCACTTTAAGGCCTTTTTTGGGCTGCTAACATATTCTGAGCTTCATGGGTGTAGTATTCATTTTTTGTGCCAAAAATATTTTTGGGAATGTCAGAGGTCTAGGATGCAGGTTAATGCCCGTTTCACTCTGCAAATGTTTTTGGGACATTCAGGGCTCTCTGACACCATTTTTGGGCCACCAACATTTTCTGGACTTTAGGGGGTCTAGGATGCCTGTAAACCCCTTTTTTGGTCCTTCAAAGTTTTCAACATTTTTGCAGGCCTAAAATGCATTTTAAGGCATTTTTGGGCTGCTAACATTTTCAGAACTTTCAGGGGTGTAGTATGCATTTTTTGTGCCAAAAATATTTTTGGGAATTTCAGTGGTCTAGGATGCGAGTTAATGCCCCTTTCAGGTTGACAATGTTTTTGGGACATTCAGGGCTCTCTGACACCATTTTTGGGCCACCAACATTTTCTGGACTTTAGGGGGTCTAGGATGCCTGTAAACCTCTGTTTTGGTCCTTCAAAGTTTTCAACATTTTTGCAGGCCTAAAATGCATTTTAAGGCCTTTTTTGGGCTGCTAACATATTCTGAGCTTTCAGGGGTGTAGGATGCATTTTTCGTGGCAAAAATATTTTTGGGAATTTCAGTGGTCTAGGATGCGAGTTAATGCCCCTTTCAGGTTGACAATGTTTTTGGGACATTCAGAGCTCTCTGACACAGATTTTGGCCCACCAACATTTTCTGGACTTTAGGGGGTCTAGGATGCCTGTAAACCCCTTTTTTGGTCCTTCAAAGTTTTCAACATTTTTGCAGGCCTAAAATGCATATTAAGGCATTTTTGGGCTGCTGACATTTTCAGAACTTTCAGGGGTGTAGTATGCATTTTTTGTGGCAAAAATATTTTTGGGCATTTCAGTGGTCTAGGATGCGGGTTAATGCCCCTTTCAGGTTGCAAATGTTTTTGGGAATTTAGGGCTCTCTGACACTATTTTTGAGCGACAATCATTTTCTGGACTTTTCGGGGGTCTAGGATGCCTGTAACCCCTTTTTTGGGCCTCCAAAGTTTTCAACATTTTTGCACGCCCAAAATGCATTTTAAGGCCTTTTTTGGGCTGCTAACATATTCTGAGCTTCAGGGGTATAGGTTGCATTTTTCATGCCAAAAATATTTTGGGAAATTTCAGTGGTCTAGGATGCGGCTTAATGCCCCTTTCAGGCTGCAAATGTTTTTGGGACATTCAGAGCTCTCTGACACCGATTTTGGCCCACCAACATTTTCTGGAGTTTAGGGGGTCTAGGATGCCCCTAAACCCTTTTTTTCCACCCCCAAAGTTTTCTACATTTTTTCAGGCCTAAGATGCACTTTAAGGCATTTTTGGGCTGCTAACATTTTCAGAACTTTCAGGAGTGT
Source organism: Ambystoma mexicanum (assembly GCF_040938575.1). Taxonomy (NCBI): domain Eukaryota; kingdom Metazoa; phylum Chordata; class Amphibia; order Caudata; family Ambystomatidae; genus Ambystoma; species Ambystoma mexicanum. The sequence continues at coordinate 730,040,959 of NC_090939.1, read as the reverse complement.
ATGATGCATTTTTCGTGGCAAAAATATTTTTGGGAATTTCAGTGGTCTAGGATGCGAGTTAATGCCCCTTTCAGGCTGACAATGTTTTTGGGACATTCAGAGCTCTCTGACACAGATTTTGGCCCACCAACATTTTCTGGACTTTAGGGGGTCTAGGATGCCTGTAAACCCCTTTTTTGGTCCTTCAAAGTTGTCAACATTTTTGCAGGCCTAAAATGCATTTTAAGGCATTTTTGGGCTGCTAACATTTTCAGAACTTTCAGGGGTGTGGTATGCATTTTTTGTGCCAAAAATATTTTTGGGAATTTCAGTGGTCTCGGATGCGTGTTAATGCCCGTTTCACTCTGAAAATGTTTTTGGGACATTCAGGGCTCTCTGACACCATTTTTGGGCCACCAACATTTTCTGGACTTTAGGGGGTCTAGGATGCCTGTAAACCCCTTTTTGGCCCTTCAAAGTTTTCAACATTTTTGCAGGCCTAAAATGCATTTTAAGGCCTTTTTTGGGCTGCTAACATATTCTGAGCTTTCAGGGGTGTAGGATGCATTTTTTGTGGCAAAAATATTTTTGGGAATTTCAGTGGTCTAGGATGCGAGTTAATGCCCCTTTCAGGTTGACAATGTTTTTGGGACATTCAGAGCTCTCTGACACAGATTTTGGCCCACCAACATTTTCTGGACTTTAGGGGGTCTAGGATGCCTGTAAACCCCTTTTTTGGTCCTTCAAAGTTTTCAACATTTTTGCAGGCCTAAAATGCATATTAAGGCATTTTTGGGCTGCTGACATTTTCAGAACTTTCAGGGGTGTAGTATGCATTTTTTGTGGCAAAAATATTTTTGGGCATTTCAGTGGTCTAGGATGCGGGTTAATGCCCCTTTCAGGCTGCAAATGTTTTTGGGAATTTAGGGCTCTCTGACACTATTTTTGAGCGACAATCATTTTCTGGACTTTTCGGGGGTCTAGGATGCCTGTAACCCCTTTTTTGGGCCTCCAAAGTTTTCAACATTTTTGCACGCCCAAAAAGCATTTTAAGGCCTTTTTTGGGCTGCTAACATATTCTGAGCTTCAGGGGTATAGGTTGCATTTTTCATGCCAAAAATATTTTGGGAAATTTCAGTGGTCTAGGATGCGGCTTAATGCCCCTTTCAGGCTGCAAATGTTTTTGGGACATTCAGAGCTCTCTGACACCGATTTTGGCCCACCAACATTTTCTGGAGTTTAGGGGGTCTAGGATGCCCCTAAACCCTTTTTTTCCACCCCCAAAGTTTTCTACATTTTTTCAGGCCTAAGATGCACTTTAAGGCATTTTTGGGCTGCTAACATTTTCAGAACTTTCAGGAGTGTATGATGCATTTTTCGTGGCAAAAATATTTTTGGGAATTTCAGTGGTCTAGGATGCGAGTTAATGCCCCTTTCAGGCTGACAATGTTTTTGGGACATTCAGAGCTCTCTGACACAGATTTTGGCCCACCAACATTTTCTGGACTTTAGGGGGTCTAGGATGCCTGTAAACCCCTTTTTTGGTCCTTCAAAGTTGTCAACATTTTTGCAGGCCTAAAATGCATTTTAAGGCATTTTTGGGCTGCTAACATTTTCAGAACTTTCAGGGGTGTGGTATGCATTTTTTGTGCCAAAAATATTTTTGGGAATTTCAGTGGTCTCGGATGCGTGTTAATGCCCGTTTCACTCTGAAAATGTTTTTGGGACATTCAGGGCTCTCTGACACCATTTTTGGGCCACCAACATTTTCTGGACTTTAGGGGGTCTAGGATGCCTGTAAACCCCTTTTTGGCCCTTCAAAGTTTTCAACATTTTTGCAGGCCTAAAATGCATTTTAAGGCCTTTTTTGGGCTGCTAACATATTCTGAGCTTCATGGGTGTAGGATGCATTTTTCGTGCCAAAAATATTTTTGGGAATTTCAGTGGTCTAGGATGCGGGTTAATGCCCCTTTGAGGCTGCAAATGTTTTTGGGACATTCAGAGCTCTCTGACACAGATTTTGGCCCACCAACATTTTCTGGACTTTAGGGGTCTAGGATGCCTGTAAACCCCTTTTTTGGTCCTTCAAAGTTTTCAACATGTTTGCAGGCCTACAATGCATTTTAAGGCATTTTTGGGCTGCTAACATTTTCAGAACTTTCAGGGGTGTAGTATGCATTTTTTGTGCCAAAAATATTTTTGGGAATGTCAGAGGTTTAGGATGCGGGTTAATGCCCGTTTCACTCTGCAAATGTTATTGGGACATTCAGGGCTCTCTGACACCATTTTTGGGCCACCAACATTTTCTGGACTTTAGGGGGTCTAGGATGCCTGCAAACCTCTTTTTTGGTCCTTCAACGTTTTCAACATTTTTGCAGGCCTAAAATGCATTTTAAGGCCTTTTTTGGGCTGCTAACATATTCTGAGCTTTCAGGGGTGTAGGATGCATTTTTCGTGGCAAAAATATTTTTGGGAATTTCAGTGGTCTAGGATGTGGGTTAATGCCCGTTTCACTCTGCAAATGTTTTTGGGGCATTCAGAGCTCTCTGACACAGATTTTGGCCCACCAACATTTTCTGGACTTTAGGGGGTCTAGGATGCCTGTAAACCCCTTCTTTGGGCCTCCAAAGTTTTCAACATTTTTGCAGGCATAAAATGCATTTTAAGGTCTTTTTTGGGCTGCTAACATATTCTGAGCTTCAGGGGTATAGGTTGCATTTTTCGTGCCAAAAATATTTTTTGGAGTTTCAGTGGTCTAGGATGCGGGTTAATGCCCCCTTCAGGTTGCAAATGTTTTGGGACATTCAGAGCTCTCTGACACAGATTTTGGCCCACCAACATTTTCTGGACTTTAGGGGTCTAGGATGCCTGTAAACCCCTTTTTTGGTCCTTCAAAGTTTTCAACATGTTTGCAGGCCTACAATGCATTTTAAGGCATTTTTGGGCTGCTAACATTTTCAGAACTTTCAGGGGTGTAGTATGCATTTTTTGTGCCAAAAATATTTTTGGGAATGTCAGAGGTTTAGGATGCGGGTTAATGCCCGTTTCACTCTGCAAATGTTATTGGGACATTCAGGGCTCTCTGACACCATTTTTGAGCCACCAACATTTTCTGGACTTTAGGGGGTCTAGGATGCCTGTAAACCCCTTTTTTGGTTCTTCAAAGTTTTCAACATTTTTGCAGGCCTAAAATGCATTTTAAGGGCTTTTTTGGGCTGCTAACATATTCTGAGCTTCATGGGTGTAGGATGCATTTTTCGTGCCAAAAATATTTTTGGGAATTTCAGTGGTCTAGGATGCGGGTTAATGCCCCTTTGAGGCTGCAAATGTTTTTGGGACATTCAGAGCTCTCTGACACAGATTTTGGCCCACCAACATTTTCTGGACTTTAGGGGGTCTAGGATGCCTGTAAACCCCTTTTTTGGTCCTTCAAAGTTTTCAACATTTTTGCAGGCCTAAAATGCATTTTAAGGCATTTTTGGGCTGCTAACATTTTCAGAACTTTCAGGGGTGTAGTATGCATTTTTTGTGCCAAAAATATTTTTGGGAATTTCAGTGGTCTAGGATGCGGGTTAATGCCCCTTTGAGGCTGCAAATGTTTTTGGAGCATTCAGGGCTCTCTGACACCATTTTTGGGCCACAACCATTTTCTGGACTTTAGGGGGTCTAGGATGCCTCTAAGCCCCTTTTTCCACCTCCAAAGTTTTCTACATTTTTGCAGGCCTAAGATGCACTTTAAGGCCTTTTTTGGGCTGCTAACATATTCTGAGCTTCATGGGTGTAGTATTCATTTTTTGTGCCAAAAATATTTTTGGGAATGTCAAAGGTCTAGGATGCAGGTTAATGCCTGTTTCACTCTGCAAATGTTTTTGGGACATTCAGGGCTCTCTGACACCATTTTCGGGCCACCAACATTTTCTGGACTTTAGGGGGTCTAGGATGCCTGTAAACCTCTTTTTTGGTCCTCCAAAGTTTTCAACATTTTTGCACGCCCAAAATGCATTTTAAGGCCTTTTTTGGGCTGCTAACATATTCTGAGCTTCAGGGGTATAGGTTGCATTTTTCATGCCAAAAATATTTTCGGAAATTTCAGTGGTCTAGGATGCGGCTTAATGCCCCTTTCAGGCTGCAAATGTTTTTGGGACATTCAGAGCTCTCTGACACCGATTTTGGCCCACCAACATTTTCTGGAGTTTAGGGGGTCTAGGATGCCCCTAAACCCTTTTTTTCCACCTCCAAAGTTTTCTACATTTTTTCAGGCCTAAGATGCACTTAAGGCATTTTTGGGCTGCTAACATTTTCAGAACTTTCAGGGGTGTATGATGCATTTTTCGTGGCAAAAATATTTTTGGGAATTTCAGTGGTCTAGGATGCGAGTTAATGCCCCTTTCAGGCTGACAATGTTTTTGGGACATTCAGAGCTCTCTGACACAGATTTTGGCCCACCAACATTTTCTGGACTTTAGGGGGTCTAGGATGCCTGTAAACCCCTTTTTTGGTCCTTCAAAGTTTTCAACATTTTTGCAGGCCTAAAATGCATTTTAAGGCATTTTTGGGCTGCTAACATTTTCAGAACTTTCAGGGGTGTGGTATGCATTTTTTGTGCCAAAAATATTTTTGGGAATTTCAGTGGTCTAGGATGCGAGTTAATGCCCCTTTCAGGCTGACAATATTTTTGGGACATTCAGAGCTCTCTGACACAGATTTTGGCCCACCAACATTTTCTGGACTTTAGGGGGTCTAGGATGCCTGTAAACCCCTTTTTTGGGCCTCCAAAGTTTTCAACATTTTTGCACGCCCAAAATGCATTTTAAGGCCTTTTTTGGGCTGCTAACATATTCTGAGCTTCAGGGGTATAGGTTGCATTTTTCATGCCAAAAATATTTTGGGAAATTTCAGTGGTCTAGGATGTGGCTTAATGCCCCTTTCAGGCTGCAAATGTTTTTGGGACATTCAGAGCTCTCTGACACCGATTTTGGCCCACCAACATTTTCTGGAGTTTAGGGGGTCTAGGATGCCCCTAAACCCTTTTTTCCACCTCCAAAGTTTTCTACATTTTTTCAGGCCTAAGATGCACTTTAAGGCATTTTTGGGCTGCTAACATTTTCAGAACTTTCAGGGGTGTAGTATGCATTTTTTGTGCTAAAAATATTTTTGGGAATTTCAGTGGTCTAGGATGCGGGTTAATGCCCGTTTCACTCTGCAAATGTTTTTGGAGCATTCAGGGCTCTCTGACACCATTTTTGGGCCACCAACATTTTCTGGACTTTAGGGGGTCTAGGATGCCTGTAAACCCCTTTTTTGGTTCTTCAAAGTTTTCAACATTTTTGCAGGCCTAAAATGCATTTTAAGGCCTTTTTTGGGCTGCTAACATATTCTGAGCTTCATGGGTGTAGGATGCATTTTTCGTGCCAAAAATATTTTTGGGAATTTCAGTGGTCTAGGATGCGGGTTAATGCCCCTTTGAGGCTGCAAATGTTTTTGGGACATTCAGAGCTCTCTGACACAGATTTTGGCCCACCAACATTTTCTGGACTTTAGGGGGTCTAGGATGCCTGTAAACCCCTTTTTTGGTCCTTCAAAGTTTTCAACATTTTTGCAGGCCTAAAATGCATTTTAAGGCATTTTTGGGCTGCTAACATTTTCAGAAGTTTCAGGGGTGTAGTATGCATTTTTTGTGCCAAAAATATTTTTGTGAATTTCAGTGGTCTAGGATGCGGGTTAATGCCCCTTTGAGGCTGCAAATGTTTTTGGAGCATTCAGGGCTCTCTGACACCATTTTTGGGCCACAACCATTTTCTGGACTTTAGGGGGTCTAGGATGCCTCTAAGCCCCTTTTTTCCACCTCCAAAGTTTTCTACATTTTTGCAGGCCTAAGATGCACTTTAAGGCCTTTTTTGGGCTGCTAACATATTCTGAGCTTCATGGGTGTAGTATTCATTTTTTGTGCCAAAAATATTTTTGGGAATGTCAGAGGTCTAGGATGCAGGTTAATGCCCGTTTCACTCTGCAAATGTTTTTGGGACATTCAGGGCTCTCTGACACCATTTTTGGGCCACCAACATTTTCTGGACTTTAGGGGGTCTAGGATGCCTGTAAACCCCTTTTTTGGTCCTTCAAAGTTTTCAACATTTTTGCAGGCCTAAAATGCATTTTAAGGCATTTTTGGGCTGCTAACATTTTCAGAACTTTCAGGGGTGTAGTATGCATTTTTTGTGCCAAAAATATTTTTGGGAATTTCAGTGGTCTAGGATGCGAGTTAATGCCCCTTTCAGGTTGACAATGTTTTTGGGACATTCAGGGCTCTCTGACACCATTTTTGGGCCACCAACATTTTCTGGACATTAGGGGGTCTAGGATGCCTGTAAACCTCTGTTTTGGTCCTTCAAAGTTTTCAACATTTTTGCAGGCCTAAAATGCATTTTAAGGCCTTTTTTGGGCTGCTAACATATTCTGAGCTTTCAGGGGTGTAGGATGCATTTTTCGTGGCAAAAATATTTTTGGGAATTTCAGTGGTCTAGGATGCGAGTTAATGCCCCTTTCAGGTTGACAATGTTTTTGGGACATTCAGAGCTCTCTGACACAGATTTTGGCCCACCAACATTTTCTGGACTTTAGGGGGTCTAGGATGCCTGTAAACCCCTTTTTTGGTCCTTCAAAGTTTTCAACATTTTTGCAGGCCTAAAATGCATATTAAGGCATTTTTGGGCTGCTGACATTTTCAGAACTTTCAGGGGTGTAGTATGCATTTTTTGTGGCAAAAATATTTTTGGGCATTTCAGTGGTCTAGGATGCGGGTTAATGCCCCTTTCAGGCTGCAAATGTTTTTGGGAATTTAGGGCTCTCTGACACTATTTTTGAGCGACAATCATTTTCTGGACTTTTCGGGGGTCTAGGATGCCTGTAACCCCTTTTTTGGGCCTCCAAAGTTTTCAACATTTTTGCACGCCCAAAATGCATTTTAAGGCCTTTTTTGGGCTGCTAACATATTCTGAGCTTCAGGGGTATAGGTTGCATTTTTCATGCCAAAAATATTTTGGGAAATTTCAGTGGTCTAGGATGCGGGTTAATGCCCGTTTCACTCTGCAAATGTTTTTGGAGCATTCAGGGCTCTCTGACACCATTTTTGGGCCACCAACATTTTCTGGACTTTAGGGGGTCTAGGATGCCTGTAAACCCCTTTTTTGGTTCTTCAAAGTTTTCAACATTTTTGCAGGCCTAAAATGCATTTTAAGGCCTTTTTTGGGCTGCTAACATATTCTGAGCTTCATGGGTGTAGGATGCATTTTTCGTGCCAAAAATATTTTTGGGAATTTCAGTGGTCTAGGATGCGGGTTAATGCCCCTTTGAGGCTGCAAATGTTTTTGGGACATTCAGAGCTCTCTGACACAGATTTTGGCCCACCAACATTTTCTGGACTTTAGGGGGTCTAGGATGCCTGTAAACCCCTTTTTTGGTCCTTCAAAGTTTTCAACATTTTTGCAGGCCTAAAATGCATTTTAAGGCATTTTTGGGCTGCTAACATTTTCAGAAGTTTCAGGGGTGTAGTATGCATTTTTTGTGCCAAAAATATTTTTGTGAATTTCAGTGGTCTAGGATGCGGGTTAATGCCCCTTTGAGGCTGCAAATGTTTTTGGAGCATTCAGGGCTCTCTGACACCATTTTTGGGCCACAACCATTTTCTGGACTTTAGGGGGTCTAGGATGCCTCTAAGCCCCTTTTTTCCACCTCCAAAGTTTTCTACATTTTTGCAGGCCTAAGATGCACTTTAAGGCCTTTTTTGGGCTGCTAACATATTCTGAGCTTCATGGGTGTAGTATTCATTTTTTGTGCCAAAAATATTTTTGGGAATGTCAGAGGTCTAGGATGCAGGTTAATGCCCGTTTCACTCTGCAAATGTTTTTGGGACATTCAGGGCTCTCTGACACCATTTTTGGGCCACCAACATTTTCTGGACTTTAGGGGGTCTAGGATGCCTGTAAACCCCTTTTTTGGTCCTTCAAAGTTTTCAACATTTTTGCAGGCCTAAAATGCATTTTAAGGCATTTTTGGGCTGCTAACATTTTCAGAACTTTCAGGGGTGTGGTATGCATTTTTTGTGCCAAAAATATTTTTGGGAATTTCAGTGGTCTAGGATGCGAGTTAATGCCCCTTTCAGGCTGACAATATTTTTGGGACATTCAGAGCTCTCTGACACAGATTTTGGCCCACCAACATTTTCTGGACTTTAGGGGGTCTAGGATGCCTGTAAACCCCTTTTTTGGGCCTCCAAAGTTTTCAACATTTTTGCACGCCCAAAATGCATTTTAAGGCCTTTTTTGGGCTGCTAACATATTCTGAGCTTCAGGGGTATAGGTTGCATTTTTCATGCCAAAAATATTTTGGGAAATTTCAGTGGTCTAGGATGTGGCTTAATGCCCCTTTCAGGCTGCAAATGTTTTTGGGACATTCAGAGCTCTCTGACACCGATTTTGGCCCACCAACATTTTCTGGAGTTTAGGGGGTCTAGGATGCCCCTAAACCCTTTTTTCCACCTCCAAAGTTTTCTACATTTTTTCAGGCCTAAGATGCACTTTAAGGCATTTTTGGGCTGCTAACATTTTCAGAACTTTCAGGGGTGTAGTATGCATTTTTTGTGCTAAAAATATTTTTGGGAATTTCAGTGGTCTAGGATGCGGGTTAATGCCCGTTTCACTCTGCAAATGTTTTTGGAGCATTCAGGGCTCTCTGACACCATTTTTGGGCCACCAACATTTTCTGGACTTTAGGGGGTCTAGGATGCCTGTAAACCCCTTTTTTGGTTCTTCAAAGTTTTCAACATTTTTGCAGGCCTAAAATGCATTTTAAGGCCTTTTTTGGGCTGCTAACATATTCTGAGCTTCATGGGTGTAGGATGCATTTTTCGTGCCAAAAATATTTTTGGGAATTTCAGTGGTCTAGGATGCGGGTTAATGCCCCTTTGAGGCTGCAAATGTTTTTGGGACATTCAGAGCTCTCTGACACAGATTTTGGCCCACCAACATTTTCTGGACTTTAGGGGGTCTAGGATGCCTGTAAACCCCTTTTTTGGTCCTTCAAAGTTTTCAACATTTTTGCAGGCCTAAAATGCATTTTAAGGCATTTTTGGGCTGCTAACATTTTCAGAAGTTTCAGGGGTGTAGTATGCATTTTTTGTGCCAAAAATATTTTTGTGAATTTCAGTGGTCTAGGATGCGGGTTAATGCCCCTTTGAGGCTGCAAATGTTTTTGGAGCATTCAGGGCTCTCTGACACCATTTTTGGGCCACAACCATTTTCTGGACTTTAGGGGGTCTAGGATGCCTCTAAGCCCCTTTTTTCCACCTCCAAAGTTTTCTACATTTTTGCAGGCCTAAGATGCACTTTAAGGCCTTTTTTGGGCTGCTAACATATTCTGAGCTTCATGGGTGTAGTATTCATTTTTTGTGCCAAAAATATTTTTGGGAATGTCAGAGGTCTAGGATGCAGGTTAATGCCCGTTTCACTCTGCAAATGTTTTTGGGACATTCAGGGCTCTCTGACACCATTTTTGGGCCACCAACATTTTCTGGACTTTAGGGGGTCTAGGATGCCTGTAAACCCCTTTTTTGGTCCTTCAAAGTTTTCAACATTTTTGCAGGCCTAAAATGCATTTTAAGGCATTTTTGGGCTGCTAACATTTTCAGAACTTTCAGGGGTGTAGTATGCATTTTTTGTGCCAAAAATATTTTTGGGAATTTCAGTGGTCCAGGATGCGAGTTAATGCCCCTTTCAGGTTGACAATGTTTTTGGGACATTCAGGGCTCTCTGACACCATTTTTGGGCCACCAACATTTTCTGGACTTTAGGGGGTCTAGGATGCCTGTAAACCTCTGTTTTGGTCCTTCAAAGTTTTCAACATTTTTGCAGGCCTAAAATGCATTTTAAGGCCTTTTTTGGGCTGCTAACATATTCTGAGCTTTCAGGGGTGTAGGATGCATTTTTCGTGGCAAAAATATTTTTGGGAATTTCAGTGGTCTAGGATGCGAGTTAATGCCCCTTTCAGGTTGACAATGTTTTTGGGACATTCAGAGCTCTCTGACACAGATTTTGGCCCACCAACATTTTCTGGACTTTAGGGGGTCTAGGATGCCTGTAAACCCCTTTTTTGGTCCTTCAAAGTTTTCAACATTTTTGCAGGCCTAAAATGCATATTAAGGCATTTTTGGGCTGCTGACATTTTCAGAACTTTCAGGGGTGTAGTATGCATTTTTTGTGGCAAAAATATTTTTGGGCATTTCAGTGGTCTAGGATGCGGGTTAATGCCCCTTTCAGGCTGCAAATGTTTTTGGGAATTTAGGGCTCTCTGACACTATTTTTGAGCGACAATCATTTTCTGGACTTTTCGGGGGTCTAGGATGCCTGTAACCCCTTTTTTGGGCCTCCAAAGTTTTCAACATTTTTGCACGCCCAAAATGCATTTTAAGGCCTTTTTTGGGCTGCTAACATATTCTGAGCTTCAGGGGTATAGGTTGCATTTTTCATGCCAAAAATATTTTGGGAAATTTCAGTGGTCTAGGATGCGGGTTAATGCCCGTTTCACTCTGCAAATGTTTTTGGAGCATTCAGGGCTCTCTGACACCATTTTTGGGCCACCAACATTTTCTGGACTTTAGGGGGTCTAGGATGCCTGTAAACCCCTTTTTTGGTTCTTCAAAGTTTTCAACATTTTTGCAGGCCTAAAATGCATTTTAAGGCCTTTTTTGGGCTGCTAACATATTCTGAGCTTCATGGGTGTAGGATGCATTTTTCGTGCCAAAAATATTTTTGGGAATTTCAGTGGTCTAGGATGCGGGTTAATGCCCCTTTGAGGCTGCAAATGTTTTTGGGACATTCAGAGCTCTCTGACACAGATTTTGGCCCACCAACATTTTCTGGACTTTAGGGGGTCTAGGATGCCTGTAAACCCCTTTTTTGGTCCTTCAAAGTTTTCAACATTTTTGCAGGCCTAAAATGCATTTTAAGGCATTTTTGGGCTGCTAACATTTTCAGAAGTTTCAGGGGTGTAGTATGCATTTTTTGTGCCAAAAATATTTTTGTGAATTTCAGTGGTCTAGGATGCGGGTTAATGCCCCTTTGAGGCTGCAAATGTTTTTGGAGCATTCAGGGCTCTCTGACACCATTTTTGGGCCACAACCATTTTCTGGACTTTAGGGGGTCTAGGATGCCTCTAAGCCCCTTTTTTCCACCTCCAAAGTTTTCTACATTTTTGCAGGCCTAAGATGCACTTTAAGGCCTTTTTTGGGCTGCTAACATATTCTGAGCTTCATGGGTGTAGTATTCATTTTTTGTGCCAAAAATATTTTTGGGAATGTCAGAGGTCTAGGATGCAGGTTAATGCCCGTTTCACTCTGCAAATGTTTTTGGGACATTCAGGGCTCTCTGACACCATTTTTGGGCCACCAACATTTTCTGGACTTTAGGGGGTCTAGGATGCCTGTAAACCCCTTTTTTGGTCCTTCAAAGTTTTCAACATTTTTGCAGGCCTAAAATGCATTTTAAGGCATTTTTGGGCTGCTAACATTTTCAGAACTTTCAGGGGTGTAGTATGCATTTTTTGTGCCAAAAATATTTTTGGGAATTTCAGTGGTCTAGGATGCGAGTTAATGCCCCTTTCAGGTTGACAATGTTTTTGGGACATTCAGGGCTCTCTGACACCATTTTTGGGCCACCAACATTTTCTGGACTTTAGGGGGTCTAGGATGCCTGTAAACCTCTGTTTTGGTCCTTCAAAGTTTTCAACATTTTTGCAGGCCTAAAATGCATTTTAAGGCCTTTTTTGGGCTGCTAACATATTCTGAGCTTTCAGGGGTGTAGGATGCATTTTTCGTGGCAAAAATATTTTTGGGAATTTCAGTGGTCTAGGATGCGAGTTAATGCCCCTTTCAGGTTGACAATGTTTTTGGGACATTCAGAGCTCTCTGACACAGATTTTGGCCCACCAACATTTTCTGGACTTTAGGGGGTCTAGGATGCCTGTAAACCCCTTTTTTGGTCCTTCAAAGTTTTCAACATTTTTGCAGGCCTAAAATGCATATTAAGGCATTTTTGGGCTGCTGACATTTTCAGAACTTTCAGGGGTGTAGTATGCATTTTTTGTGGCAAAAATATTTTTGGGCATTTCAGTGGTCTAGGATGCGGGTTAATGCCCCTTTCAGGTTGCAAATGTTTTTGGGAATTTAGGGCTCTCTGACACTATTTTTGAGCGACAATCATTTTCTGGACTTTTCGGGGGTCTAGGATGCCTGTAACCCCTTTTTTGGGCCTCCAAAGTTTTCAACATTTTTGCACGCCCAAAATGCATTTTAAGGCCTTTTTTGGGCTGCTAACATATTCTGAGCTTCAGGGGTATAGGTTGCATTTTTCATGCCAAAAATATTTTGGGAAATTTCAGTGGTCTAGGATGCGGCTTAATGCCCCTTTCAGGCTGCAAATGTTTTTGGGACATTCAGAGCTCTCTGACACCGATTTTGGCCCACCAACATTTTCTGGAGTTTAGGGGGTCTAGGATGCCCCTAAACCCTTTTTTTCCACCCCCAAAGTTTTCTACATTTTTTCAGGCCTAAGATGCACTTTAAGGCATTTTTGGGCTGCTAACATTTTCAGAACTTTCAGGAGTGTATGATGCATTTTTCGTGGCAAAAATATTTTTGGGAATTTCAGTGGTCTAGGATGCGAGTTAATGCCCCTTTCAGGCTGACAATGTTTTTGGGACATTCAGAGCTCTCTGACACAGATTTTGGCCCACCAACATTTTCTGGACTTTAGGGGGTCTAGGATGCCTGTAAACCCCTTTTTTGGTCCTTCAAAGTTGTCAACATTTTTGCAGGCCTAAAATGCATTTTAAGGCATTTTTGGGCTGCTAACATTTTCAGAACTTTCAGGGGTGTGGTATGCATTTTTTGTGCCAAAAATATTTTTGGGAATTTCAGTGGTCTCGGATGCGTGTTAATGCCCGTTTCACTCTGAAAATGTTTTTGGGACATTCAGGGCTCTCTGACACCATTTTTGGGCCACCAACATTTTCTGGACTTTAGGGGGTCTAGGATGCCTGTAAACCCCTTTTTGGCCCTTCAAAGTTTTCAACATTTTTGCAGGCCTAAAATGCATTTTAAGGCCTTTTTTGGGCTGCTAACATATTCTGAGCTTTCAGGGGTGTAGGATGCATTTTTTGTGGCAAAAATATTTTTGGGAATTTCAGTGGTCTAGGATGCGAGTTAATGCCCCTTTCAGGTTGACAATGTTTTTGGGACATTCAGAGCTCTCTGACACAGATTTTGGCCCACCAACATTTTCTGGACTTTAGGGGGTCTAGGATGCCTGTAAACCCCTTTTTTGGTCCTTCAAAGTTTTCAACATTTTTGCAGGCCTAAAATGCATATTAAGGCATTTTTGGGCTGCTGACATTTTCAGAACTTTCAGGGGTGTAGTATGCATTTTTTGTGGCAAAAATATTTTTGGGCATTTCAGTGGTCTAGGATGCGGGTTAATGCCCCTTTCAGGCTGCAAATGTTTTTGGGAATTTAGGGCTCTCTGACACTATTTTTGAGCGACAATCATTTTCTGGACTTTTCGGGGGTCTAGGATGCCTGTAACCCCTTTTTTGGGCCTCCAAAGTTTTCAACATTTTTGCACGCCCAAAAAGCATTTTAAGGCCTTTTTTGGGCTGCTAACATATTCTGAGCTTCAGGGGTATAGGTTGCATTTTTCATGCCAAAAATATTTTGGGAAATTTCAGTGGTCTAGGATGCGGCTTAATGCCCCTTTCAGGCTGCAAATGTTTTTGGGACATTCAGAGCTCTCTGACACCGATTTTGGCCCACCAACATTTTCTGGAGTTTAGGGGGTCTAGGATGCCCCTAAACCCTTTTTTTCCACCCCCAAAGTTTTCTACATTTTTTCAGGCCTAAGATGCACTTTAAGGCATTTTTGGGCTGCTAACATTTTCAGAACTTTCAGGAGTGTATGATGCATTTTTCGTGGCAAAAATATTTTTGGGAATTTCAGTGGTCTAGGATGCGAGTTAATGCCCCTTTCAGGCTGACAATGTTTTTGGGACATTCAGAGCTCTCTGACACAGATTTTGGCCCACCAACATTTTCTGGACTTTAGGGGGTCTAGGATGCCTGTAAACCCCTTTTTTGGTCCTTCAAAGTTGTCAACATTTTTGCAGGCCTAAAATGCATTTTAAGGCATTTTTGGGCTGCTAACATTTTCAGAACTTTCAGGGGTGTGGTATGCATTTTTTGTGCCAAAAATATTTTTGGGAATTTCAGTGGTCTCGGATGCGTGTTAATGCCCGTTTCACTCTGAAAATGTTTTTGGGACATTCAGGGCTCTCTGACACCATTTTTGGGCCACCAACATTTTCTGGACTTTAGGGGGTCTAGGATGCCTGTAAACCCCTTTTTGGCCCTTCAAAGTTTTCAACATTTTTGCAGGCCTAAAATGCATTTTAAGGCCTTTTTTGGGCTGCTAACATATTCTGAGCTTCATGGGTGTAGGATGCATTTTTCGTGCCAAAAATATTTTTGGGAATTTCAGTGGTCTAGGATGCGGGTTAATGCCCCTTTGAGGCTGCAAATGTTTTTGGGACATTCAGAGCTCTCTGACACAGATTTTGGCCCACCAACATTTTCTGGACTTTAGGGGTCTAGGATGCCTGTAAACCCCTTTTTTGGTCCTTCAAAGTTTTCAACATGTTTGCAGGCCTACAATGCATTTTAAGGCATTTTTGGGCTGCTAACATTTTCAGAACTTTCAGGGGTGTAGTATGCATTTTTTGTGCCAAAAATATTTTTGGGAATGTCAGAGGTTTAGGATGCGGGTTAATGCCCGTTTCACTCTGCAAATGTTATTGGGACATTCAGGGCTCTCTGACACCATTTTTGGGCCACCAACATTTTCTGGACTTTAGGGGGTCTAGGATGCCTGCAAACCTCTTTTTTGGTCCTTCAACGTTTTCAACATTTTTGCAGGCCTAAAATGCATTTTAAGGCCTTTTTTGGGCTGCTAACATATTCTGAGCTTTCAGGGGTGTAGGATGCATTTTTCGTGGCAAAAATATTTTTGGGAATTTCAGTGGTCTAGGATGTGGGTTAATGCCCGTTTCACTCTGCAAATGTTTTTGGGGCATTCAGAGCTCTCTGACACAGATTTTGGCCCACCAACATTTTCTGGACTTTAGGGGGTCTAGGATGCCTGTAAACCCCTTCTTTGGGCCTCCAAAGTTTTCAACATTTTTGCAGGCATAAAATGCATTTTAAGGTCTTTTTTGGGCTGCTAACATATTCTGAGCTTCAGGGGTATAGGTTGCATTTTTCGTGCCAAAAATATTTTTTGGAGTTTCAGTGGTCTAGGATGCGGGTTAATGCCCCCTTCAGGTTGCAAATGTTTTGGGACATTCAGAGCTCTCTGACACAGATTTTGGCCCACCAACATTTTCTGGACTTTAGGGGTCTAGGATGCCTGTAAACCCCTTTTTTGGTCCTTCAAAGTTTTCAACATGTTTGCAGGCCTACAATGCATTTTAAGGCATTTTTGGGCTGCTAACATTTTCAGAACTTTCAGGGGTGTAGTATGCATTTTTTGTGCCAAAAATATTTTTGGGAATGTCAGAGGTTTAGGATGCGGGTTAATGCCCGTTTCACTCTGCAAATGTTATTGGGACATTCAGGGCTCTCTGACACCATTTTTGAGCCACCAACATTTTCTGGACTTTAGGGGGTCTAGGATGCCTGTAAACCCCTTTTTTGGTTCTTCAAAGTTTTCAACATTTTTGCAGGCCTAAAATGCATTTTAAGGGCTTTTTTGGGCTGCTAACATATTCTGAGCTTCATGGGTGTAGGATGCATTTTTCGTGCCAAAAATATTTTTGGGAATTTCAGTGGTCTAGGATGCGGGTTAATGCCCCTTTGAGGCTGCAAATGTTTTTGGGACATTCAGAGCTCTCTGACACAGATTTTGGCCCACCAACATTTTCTGGACTTTAGGGGGTCTAGGATGCCTGTAAACCCCTTTTTTGGTCCTTCAAAGTTTTCAACATTTTTGCAGGCCTAAAATGCATTTTAAGGCATTTTTGGGCTGCTAACATTTTCAGAACTTTCAGGGGTGTAGTATGCATTTTTTGTGCCAAAAATATTTTTGGGAATTTCAGTGGTCTAGGATGCGGGTTAATGCCCCTTTGAGGCTGCAAATGTTTTTGGAGCATTCAGGGCTCTCTGACACCATTTTTGGGCCACAACCATTTTCTGGACTTTAGGGGGTCTAGGATGCCTCTAAGCCCCTTTTTCCACCTCCAAAGTTTTCTACATTTTTGCAGGCCTAAGATGCACTTTAAGGCCTTTTTTGGGCTGCTAACATATTCTGAGCTTCATGGGTGTAGTATTCATTTTTTGTGCCAAAAATATTTTTGGGAATGTCAAAGGTCTAGGATGCAGGTTAATGCCCGTTTCACTCTGCAAATGTTTTTGGGACATTCAGGGCTCTCTGACACCATTTTCGGGCCACCAACATTTTCTGGACTTTAGGGGGTCTAGGATGCCTGTAAACCTCTTTTTTGGTCCTTCAAAGTTTTCAACATTTTTGCAGGCCTAAAATGCATTTTAAGGCCTTTTTTGGGCTGCTAACATATTCTGAGCTTCAGGGGTATAGGTTGCATTTTTCATGCCAAAAATATTTTCGGAAATTTCAGTGGTCTAGGATGCGGCTTAATGCCCCTTTCAGGCTGCAAATGTTTTTGGGACATTCAGAGCTCTCTGACACCGATTTTGGCCCACCAACATTTTCTGGAGTTTAGGGGGTCTAGGATGCCCCTAAACCCTTTTTTTCCACCTCCAAAGTTTTCTACATTTTTTCAGGCCTAAGATGCACTTAAGGCATTTTTGGGCTGCTAACATTTTCAGAACTTTCAGGGGTGTATGATGCATTTTTCGTGGCAAAAATATTTTTGGGAATTTCAGTGGTCTAGGATGCGAGTTAATGCCCCTTTCAGGCTGACAATGTTTTTGGGACATTCAGAGCTCTCTGACACAGATTTTGGCCCACCAACATTTTCTGGACTTTAGGGGGTCTAGGATGCCTGTAAACCCCTTTTTTGGTCCTTCAAAGTTTTCAACATTTTTGCAGGCCTAAAATGCATTTTAAGGCATTTTTGGGCTGCTAACATTTTCAGAACTTTCAGGGGTGTGGTATGCATTTTTTGTGCCAAAAATATTTTTGGGAATTTCAGTGGTCTAGGATGCGAGTTAATGCCCCTTTCAGGCTGACAATATTTTTGGGACATTCAGAGCTCTCTGACACAGATTTTGGCCCACCAACATTTTCTGGACTTTAGGGGGTCTAGGATGCCTGTAAACCCCTTTTTTGGGCCTCCAAAGTTTTCAACATTTTTGCACGCCCAAAATGCATTTTAAGGCCTTTTTTGGGCTGCTAACATATTCTGAGCTTCAGGGGTATAGGTTGCATTTTTCATGCCAAAAATATTTTGGGAAATTTCAGTGGTCTAGGATGTGGCTTAATGCCCCTTTCAGGCTGCAAATGTTTTTGGGACATTCAGAGCTCTCTGACACCGATTTTGGCCCACCAACATTTTCTGGAGTTTAGGGGGTCTAGGATGCCCCTAAACCCTTTTTTCCACCTCCAAAGTTTTCTACATTTTTTCAGGCCTAAGATGCACTTTAAGGCATTTTTGGGCTGCTAACATTTTCAGAACTTTCAGGAGTGTATGATGCATTTTTCGTGGCAAAAATATTTTTGGGAATTTCAGTGGTCTAGGATGCGAGTTAATGCCCCTTTCAGGCTGACAATGTTTTTGGGACATTCAGAGCTCTCTGACACAGATTTTGGCCCACCAACATTTTCTGGACTTTAGGGGGTCTAGGATGCCTGTAAACCCCTTTTTTGGTCCTTCAAAGTTTTCAACATTTTTGCAGGCCTAAAATGCATTTTAAGGCATTTTTGGGCTGCTAACATTTTCAGAACTTTCAGGGGTGTGGTATGCATTTTTTGTGCCAAAAATATTTTTGGGAATTTCAGTGGTCTCGGATGCGTGTTAATGCCCGTTTCACTCTGAAAATGTTTTTGGGACATTCAGGGCTCTCTGACACCATTTTTGGGCCACCAACATTTTCTGGACTTTAGGGGGTCTAGGATGCCTGTAAACCCCTTTTTGGCCCTTCAAAGTTTTCAACATTTTTGCAGGCCTAAAATGCATTTTAAGGCCTTTTTTGGGCTGCTAACATATTCTGAGCTTCATGGGTGTAGGATGCATTTTTCGTGCCAAAAATATTTTTGGGAATTTCAGTGGTCTAGGATGCGGGTTAATGCCCCTTTGAGGCTGCAAATGTTTTTGGGACATTCAGGGCTCTCTGACATCATTTCTGGGCCACAACCATTTTCTGGACTTTAGGGGGTCTAGGATGCCTCTAAACCCCTTTTTTCCACCTCCAAAGTTTTCTACATTTTTGCAGGCCTAAGATGCACTTTAAGGCCTTTTTTGGGCTGCTAACATATTCTGAGCTTCATGGGTGTAGTATTCATTTTTTGTGGCAAAAATATTTTTGGGAATGTCAGAGGTCTAGGATGCGGGTTAATGCCCGTTTCACTCTGCAAATGTTATTGGGACATTCAGGGCTCTCTGACACCATTTTTGGGCCACCAACATTTTCTGGACTTTAGGGGGTCTAGGATGCCTGTAAACCTCTTTTTTGGTCCTTCAAAGTTTTCAACATTTTTGCAGGCCTAAAATGCATTTTAAGGCCTTTTTTGGGCTGCTAACATATTCTGAGCTTTCAGGGGTGTAGGATGCATTTTTCGTGGCAAAAATATTTTTGGGAATTTCAGTGGTCTAGGATGCGAGTTAATGCCCCTTTCAGGCTGACAATGTTTTTGGGACATTCAGAGCTCTCTGACACAGATTTTGGCCCACCAACATTTTCTGGACTTTAGGGGGTCTAGGATGCCTGTAAACCCCTTTTTTGGTCCTTCAAAGTTTTCAACATTTTTGCAGGCCTAAAATGCATTTTAAGGCATTTTTGGGCTGCTAACATTTTCAGAACATTCAGGGGTGTAGTATGCATTTTTTGTGGCAAAAATATTTTTGGGCATTTCAGTGGTCTAGGATGCGGGTTTGCCCCTTTCAGGCTGCAAATGTTTTTGGGACATTCAAGGCTCTCTGACACCATTTTTGGGCCACCAACATTTTCTGGACTTTAGGGGGTCTAGGATGCCTGTAAACCCCTTTTTTGGTTCTTCAAAGTTTTCAACATTTTTGCAGGCCTAAAATGCATTTTAAGGCCTTTTTTGGGCTGCTAACATATTCTGAGCTTCAGGGGTATAGGTTGCATTTTTCGTGCCAAAAATATTTTTTGGAGTTTCAGTGGTCTAGGATGCGGGTTAATGCCCCCTTCAGGCTGCAAATGTTTTGGGACATTCAGAGCTCTCTGACACAGATTTTGGCCCACCAACATTTTCTGGACTTTAGGGGTCTAGGATGCCTGTAAACCCCTTCTTTGGTCCTTCAAAGTTTTCAACATGTTTGCAGGCCTACAATGCATTTTAAGGCATTTTTGGGCTGCTAACATTTTCAGAACTTTCAGGGGTGTAGTATGCATTTTTTGTGCCAAAAATATTTTTGGGAATGTCAGAGGTTTAGGATGCGGGTTAATGCCCGTTTCACTCTGCAAATGTTATTGGGACATTCAGGGCTCTCTGACACCATTTTTGGGCCACCAACATTTTCTGGACTTTAGGGGGTCTAGGATGCCTGTAAACCTCTTTTTTGGTCCTTCAACGTTTTCAACATTTTTGCAGGCCTAAAATGCATTTTAAGGCCTTTTTTGGGCTGCTAACATATTCTGAGCTTTCAGGGGTGTAGGATGCATTTTTCGTGGCAAAAATATTTTTGGGAATTTCAGTGGTCTAGGATGTGGGTTAATGCCCGTTTCACTCTGCAAATGTTTTTGGGGCATTCAGAGCTCTCTGACACAGATTTTGGCCCACCAACATTTTCTGGACTTTAGGGGGTCTAGGATGCCTGTAAACCCCTTCTTTGGGCCTCCAAAGTTTTCAACATTTTTGCAGGCATAAAATGCATTTTAAGGTCTTTTTTGGGCTGCTAACATATTCTGAGCTTCAGGGGTATAGGTTGCATTTTTCGTGCCAAAAATATTTTTTGGAGTTTCAGTGGTCTAGGATGCGGGTTAATGCCCCCTTCAGGCTGCAAATGTTTTGGGACATTCAGAGCTCTCTGACACAGATTTTGGCCCACCAACATTTTCTGGACTTTAGGGGTCTAGGATGCCTGTAAACCCCTTTTTTGGTCCTTCAAAGTTTTCAACATGTTTGCAGGCCTACAATGCATTTTAAGGCATTTTTGGGCTGCTAACATTTTCAGAACTTTCAGGGGTGTAGTATGCATTTTTTGTGCCAAAAATATTTTTGGGAATGTCAGAGGTTTAGGATGCGGGTTAATGCCCGTTTCACTCTGCAAATGTTATTGGGACATTCAGGGCTCTCTGACACCATTTTTGAGCCACCAACATTTTCTGGACTTTAGGGGGTCTAGGATGCCTGTAAACCCCTTTTTTGGTTCTTCAAAGTTTTCAACATTTTTGCAGGCCTAAAATGCATTTTAATGGCTTTTTTGGGCTGCTAACATATTCTGAGCTTCATGGGTGTAGGATGCATTTTTCGTGCCAAAAATATTTTTGGGAATTTCAGTGGTCTAGGATGCGGGTTAATGCCCCTTTGAGGCTGCAAATGTTTTTGGGACATTCAGAGCTCTCTGACACAGATTTTGGCCCACCAACATTTTCTGGACTTTAGGGGGTCTAGGATGCCTGTAAACCCCTTTTTTGGTCCTTCAAAGTTTTCAACATTTTTGCAGGCCTAAAATGCATTTTAAGGCATTTTTGGGCTGCTAACATTTTCAGAACTTTCAGGGGTGTAGTATGCATTTTTTGTGCCAAAAATATTTTTGGGAATTTCAGTGGTCTAGGATGCGGGTTAATGCCCCTTTGAGGCTGCAAATGTTTTTGGAGCATTCAGGGCTCTCTGACACCATTTTTGGGCCACAACCATTTTCTGGACTTTAGGGGGTCTAGGATGCCTCTAAGCCCCTTTTTCCACCTCCAAAGTTTTCTACATTTTTGCAGGCCTAAGATGCACTTTAAGGCCTTTTTTGGGCTGCTAACATATTCTGAGCTTCATGGGTGTAGTATTCATTTTTTGTGCCAAAAATATTTTTGGGAATGTCAGAGGTCTAGGATGCGGGTTAATGCCCGTTTCACTCTGCAAATGTTATTGGGACATTCAGGGCTCTCTGACACCATTTTTGGGCCACCAACATTTTCTGGACTTTAGGGGGTCTAGGATGCCTGTAAACCTCTTTTTTGGTCCTTCAAAGTTTTCAACATTTTTGCAGGCCTAAAATGCATTTTAAGGCCTTTTTTGGGCTGCTAACATATTCTGAGCTTTCAGGGGTGTAGGATGCATTTTTCGTGGCAAAAATATTTTTGGGAATTTCAGTGGTCTAGGATGCGAGTTAATGCCCCTTTCAGGCTGACAATGTTTTTGGGACATTCAGAGCTCTCTGACACAGATTTTGGCCCACCAACATTTTCTGGACTTTAGGGGGTCTAGGATGCCTGTAAACCCCTTTTTTGGTCCTTCAAAGTTTTCAACATTTTTGCAGGCCTAAAATGCATTTTAAGGCATTTTTGGGCTGCTAACATTTTCAGAACATTCAGGGGTGTAGTATGCATTTTTTGTGGCAAAAATATTTTTGGGCATTTCAGTGGTCTAGGATGCGGGTTTGCCCCTTTCAGGCTGCAAATGTTTTTGGGACATTCAAGGCTCTCTGACACCATTTTTGGGCCACCAACATTTTCTGGACTTTAGGGGGTCTAGGATGCCTGTAAACCCCTTTTTTGGTTCTTCAAAGTTTTCAACATTTTTGCAGGCCTAAAATGCATTTTAAGGCCTTTTTTGGGCTGCTAACATATTCTGAGCTTCAGGGGTATAGGTTGCATTTTTCGTGCCAAAAATATTTTTTGGAGTTTCAGTGGTCTAGGATGCGGGTTAATGCCCCCTTCAGGCTGCAAATGTTTTGGGACATTCAGAGCTCTCTGACACAGATTTTGGCCCACCAACATTTTCTGGACTTTAGGGGTCTAGGATGCCTGTAAACCCCTTTTTTGGTCCTTCAAAGTTTTCAACATGTTTGCAGGCCTACAATGCATTTTAAGGCATTTTTGGGCTGCTAACATTTTCAGAACTTTCAGGGGTGTAGTATGCATTTTTTGTGCCAAAAATATTTTTGGGAATGTCAGAGGTTTAGGATGCGGGTTAATGCCCGTTTCACTCTGCAAATGTTATTGGGACATTCAGGGCTCTCTGACACCATTTTTGGGCCACCAACATTTTCTGGACTTTAGGGGGTCTAGGATGCCTGTAAACCTCTTTTTTGGTCCTTCAACGTTTTCAACATTTTTGCAGGCCTAAAATGCATTTTAAGGCCTTTTTTGGGCTGCTAACATATTCTGAGCTTTCAGGGGTGTAGGATGCATTTTTCGTGGCAAAAATATTTTTGGGAATTTCAGTGGTCTAGGATGTGGGTTAATGCCCGTTTCACTCTGCAAATGTTTTTGGGGCATTCAGAGCTCTCTGACACAGATTTTGGCCCACCAACATTTTCTGGACTTTAGGGGGTCTAGGATGCCTGTAAACCCCTTCTTTGGGCCTCCAAAGTTTTCAACATTTTTGCAGGCATAAAATGCATTTTAAGGTCTTTTTTGGGCTGCTAACATATTCTGAGCTTCAGGGGTATAGGTTGCATTTTTCGTGCCAAAAATATTTTGGGAAATTGCAGTGGTCTAGGATGCGGGTTAATGCCCCTTTGAGGCTGCAAATGTTTTTGGGACATTCAGAGCTCTCTGACACAGATTTTGGCCCACCAACATTTTCTGGACTTTAGGGGGTCTAGGATGCCTGTAAACCCCTTTTTTGGTCCTTCAAAGTTTTCAACATTTTTGCAGGCCTAAAATGCATTTTAAGGCATTTTTGGGCTGCTAAAATATTCTGAGCTTCAGGGGTATAGGTTGCATTTTTCATGCCAAAAATATTTTGGGGAATTTCAGTGGTCTAGGATGCGGGTTAATGCCCCTTTGAGGCTGGAAATGTTTTTGGGACATTCAGGGCTCTCTTTCACCATTTTTGGGCCACCAACATTTTCTGGACTTTAGGGGGTCTAGGATGCCTGTAAACCCCTTTTTTGGTCCTTCAAAGTTTTCAACATTTTTGCAGGCCTAAAATGCATTTTAAGGCATTTTTGGGCTGCTAACATATTCTGAGCTTCAGGGGTATAGGTTGCATTTTTCATGCCAAAAATATTTTGGGGAATTTCAGTGGTCTAGGATGCGGGTTAATGCCCCTTTCAGGCTGCACATGTTTTGGGACATTCAGAGCTCTCTGGCACAGATTTTGGCCCACCAACATTTTCTGGACTTTAGGGGTCTAGGATGCCTGTAAACCCCTTTTTTGGTCCTTCAAAGTTTTCAACATGTTTGCAGGCCTAAAATGCATTTTAAGGCATTTTTGGGCTGCTAACATTTTCAGAACTTTCAGGGGTGTAGTATGCATTTTTTGTGCTAAAAATATTTTTGGGAATTTCAGTGGTCTAGGATGCGGGTTAATGCCCGTTTCACTCTGCAAATGTTTTTGGAGCATTCAGGGCTCTCTGACACCATTTTTGGGCCACCAACATTTTCTGGACTTTAGGGGGTCTAGGATGCCTGTAAACCCCTTTTTTGGTTCTTCAAAGTTTTCAACATTTTTGCAGGCCTAAAATGCATTTTAAGGCCTTTTTTGGGCTGCTAACATATTCTGAGCTTCATGGGTGTAGGATGCATTTTTCGTGCCAAAAATATTTTTGGGAATTTCAGTGGTCTAGGATGCGGGTTAATGCCCCTTTGAGGCTGCAAATGTTTTTGGGACATTCAGAGCTCTCTGACACAGATTTTGGCCCACCAACATTTTCTGGACTTTAGGGGGTCTAGGATGCCTGTAAACCCCTTTTTTGGTCCTTCAAAGTTTTCAACATTTTTGCAGGCCTAAAATGCATTTTAAGGCATTTTTGGGCTGCTAACATTTTCAGAAGTTTCAGGGGTGTAGTATGCATTTTTTGTGCCAAAAATATTTTTGTGAATTTCAGTGGTCTAGGATGCGGGTTAATGCCCCTTTGAGGCTGCAAATGTTTTTGGAGCATTCAGGGCTCTCTGACACCATTTTTGGGCCACAACCATTTTCTGGACTTTAGGGGGTCTAGGATGCCTCTAAGCCCCTTTTTTCCACCTCCAAAGTTTTCTACATTTTTGCAGGCCTAAGATGCACTTTAAGGCCTTTTTTGGGCTGCTAACATATTCTGAGCTTCATGGGTGTAGTATTCATTTTTTGTGCCAAAAATATTTTTGGGAATGTCAGAGGTCTAGGATGCAGGTTAATGCCCGTTTCACTCTGCAAATGTTTTTGGGACATTCAGGGCTCTCTGACACCATTTTTGGGCCACCAACATTTTCTGGACTTTAGGGGGTCTAGGATGCCTGTAAACCCCTTTTTTGGTCCTTCAAAGTTTTCAACATTTTTGCAGGCCTAAAATGCATTTTAAGGCATTTTTGGGCTGCTAACATTTTCAGAACTTTCAGGGGTGTAGTATGCATTTTTTGTGCCAAAAATATTTTTGGGAATTTCAGTGGTCTAGGATGCGAGTTAATGCCCCTTTCAGGTTGACAATGTTTTTGGGACATTCAGGGCTCTCTGACACCATTTTTGGGCCACCAACATTTTCTGGACTTTAGGGGGTCTAGGATGCCTGTAAACCTCTGTTTTGGTCCTTCAAAGTTTTCAACATTTTTGCAGGCCTAAAATGCATTTTAAGGCCTTTTTTGGGCTGCTAACATATTCTGAGCTTTCAGGGGTGTAGGATGCATTTTTCGTGGCAAAAATATTTTTGAGAATTTCAGTGGTCTAGGATGCGAGTTAATGCCCCTTTCAGGTTGACAATGTTTTTGGGACATTCAGAGCTCTCTGACACAGATTTTGGCCCACCAACATTTTCTGGACTTTAGGGGGTCTAGGATGCCTGTAAACCCCTTTTTTGGTCCTTCAAAGTTTTCAACATTTTTGCAGGCCTAAAATGCATATTAAGGCATTTTTGGGCTGCTGACATTTTCAGAACTTTCAGGGGTGTAGTATGCATTTTTTGTGGCAAAAATATTTTTGGGCATTTCAGTGGTCTAGGATGCGGGTTAATGCCCCTTTCAGGCTGCAAATGTTTTTGGGAATTTAGGGCTCTCTGACACTATTTTTGAGCGACAATCATTTTCTGGACTTTTCGGGGGTCTAGGATGCCTGTAACCCCTTTTTTGGGCCTCCAAAGTTTTCAACATTTTTGCATGCCCAAAATGCATTTTAAGGCCTTTTTTGGGCTGCTAACATATTCTGAGCTTCAGGGGTATAGGTTGCATTTTTCATGCCAAAAATATTTTGGGAAATTTCAGTGGTCTAGGATGCGGCTTAATGCCCCTTTCAGGCTGCAAATGTTTTTGGGACATTCAGAGCTCTCTGACACCGATTTTGGCCCACCAACATTTTCTGGAGTTTAGGGGGTCTAGGATGCCCCTAAACCCTTTTTTTCCACCCCCAAAGTTTTCTACATTTTTTCAGGCCTAAGATGCACTTTAAGGCATTTTTGGGCTGCTAACATTTTCAGAACTTTCAGGAGTGTATGATGCATTTTTCGTGGCAAAAATATTTTTGGGAATTTCAGTGGTCTAGGATGCGAGTTAATGCCCCTTTCAGGCTGACAATGTTTTTGGGACATTCAGAGCTCTCTGACACAGATTTTGGCCCACCAACATTTTCTGGACTTTAGGGGGTCTAGGATGCCTGTAAACCCCTTTTTTGGTCCTTCAAAGTTGTCAACATTTTTGCAGGCCTAAAATGCATTTTAAGGCATTTTTGGGCTGCTAACATATTCTGAGCTTCATGGGTGTAGTATTCATTTTTTGTGCCAAAAATATTTTTGGGAATGTCAGAGGTCTAGGATGCGGGTTAATGCCCGTTTCACTCTGCAAATGTTATTGGGACATTCAGGGCTCTCTGACACCATTTTTGGGCCACCAACATTTTCTGGACTTTAGGGGGTCTAGGATGCCTGTAAACCTCTTTTTTGGTCCTTCAAAGTTTTCAACATTTTTGCAGGCCTAAAATGCATTTTAAGGCCTTTTTTGGGCTGCTAACATATTCTGAGCTTTCAGGGGTGTAGGATGCATTTTTCGTGGCAAAAATATTTTTGGGAATTTCAGTGGTCTAGGATGCGAGTTAATGCCCCTTTCAGGCTGACAATGTTTTTGGGACATTCAGAGCTCTCTGACACAGATTTTGGCCCACCAACATTTTCTGGACTTTAGGGGGTCTAGGATGCCTGTAAACCCCTTTTTTGGTCCTTCAAAGTTTTCAACATTTTTGCAGGCCTAAAATGCATTTTAAGGCATTTTTGGGCTGCTAACATTTTCAGAACATTCAGGGGTGTAGTATGCATTTTTTGTGGCAAAAATATTTTTGGGCATTTCAGTGGTCTAGGATGCGGGTTTGCCCCTTTCAGGCTGCAAATGTTTTTGGGACATTCAAGGCTCTCTGACACCATTTTTGGGCCACCAACATTTTCTGGACTTTAGGGGGTCTAGGATGCCTGTAAACCCCTTTTTTGGTTCTTCAAAGTTTTCAACATTTTTGCAGGCCTAAAATGCATTTTAAGGCCTTTTTTGGGCTGCTAACATATTCTGAGCTTCAGGGGTATAGGTTGCATTTTTCGTGCCAAAAATATTTTTTGGAGTTTCAGTGGTCTAGGATGCGGGTTAATGCCCCCTTCAGGCTGCAAATGTTTTGGGACATTCAGAGCTCTCTGACACAGATTTTGGCCCACCAACATTTTCTGGACTTTAGGGGTCTAGGATGCCTGTAAACCCCTTTTTTGGTCCTTCAAAGTTTTCAACATGTTTGCAGGCCTACAATGCATTTTAAGGCATTTTTGGGCTGCTAACATTTTCAGAACTTTCAGGGGTGTAGTATGCATTTTTTGTGCCAAAAATATTTTTGGGAATGTCAGAGGTTTAGGATGCGGGTTAATGCCCGTTTCACTCTGCAAATGTTATTGGGACATTCAGGGCTCTCTGACACCATTTTTGGGCCACCAACATTTTCTGGACTTTAGGGGGTCTAGGATGCCTGTAAACCTCTTTTTTGGTCCTTCAACGTTTTCAACATTTTTGCAGGCCTAAAATGCATTTTAAGGCCTTTTTTGGGCTGCTAACATATTCTGAGCTTTCAGGGGTGTAGGATGCATTTTTCGTGGCAAAAATATTTTTGGGAATTTCAGTGGTCTAGGATGTGGGTTAATGCCCGTTTCACTCTGCAAATGTTTTTGGGGCATTCAGAGCTCTCTGACACAGATTTTGGCCCACCAACATTTTCTGGACTTTAGGGGGTCTAGGATGCCTGTAAACCCCTTCTTTGGGCCTCCAAAGTTTTCAACATTTTTGCAGGCATAAAATGCATTTTAAGGTCTTTTTTGGGCTGCTAACATATTCTGAGCTTCAGGGGTATAGGTTGCATTTTTCGTGCCAAAAATATTTTGGGAAATTGCAGTGGTCTAGGATGCGGGTTAATGCCCCTTTGAGGCTGCAAATGTTTTTGGGACATTCAGAGCTCTCTGACACAGATTTTGGCCCACCAACATTTTCTGGACTTTAGGGGGTCTAGGATGCCTGTAAACCCCTTTTTTGGTCCTTCAAAGTTTTCAACATTTTTGCAGGCCTAAAATGCATTTTAAGGCATTTTTGGGCTGCTAACATATTCTGAGCTTCAGGGGTATAGGTTGCATTTTTCATGCCAAAAATATTTTGGGGAATTTCAGTGGTCTAGGATGCGGGTTAATGCCCCTTTCAGGCTGCACATGTTTTGGGACATTCAGAGCTCTCTGACACAGATTTTGGCCCACCAACATTTTCTGGACTTTAGGGGTCTAGGATGCCTGTAAACCCCTTTTTTGGTCCTTCAAAGTTTTCAACATGTTTGCAGGCCTAAAATGCATTTTAAGGCATTTTTGGGCTGCTAACATTTTCAGAACTTTCAGGGGTGTAGTATGCATTTTTTGTGCTAAAAATATTTTTGGGAATTTCAGTGGTCTAGGATGCGGGTTAATGCCCGTTTCACTCTGCAAATGTTTTTGGAGCATTCAGGGCTCTCTGACACCATTTTTGGGCCACCAACATTTTCTGGACTTTAGGGGGTCTAGGATGCCTGTAAACCCCTTTTTTGGTTCTTCAAAGTTTTCAACATTTTTGCAGGCCTAAAATGCATTTTAAGGCCTTTTTTGGGCTGCTAACATATTCTGAGCTTCATGGGTGTAGGATGCATTTTTCGTGCCAAAAATATTTTTGGGAATTTCAGTGGTCTAGGATGCGGGTTAATGCCCCTTTGAGGCTGCAAATGTTTTTGGGACATTCAGAGCTCTCTGACACAGATTTTGGCCCACCAACATTTTCTGGACTTTAGGGGGTCTAGGATGCCTGTAAACCCCTTTTTTGGTCCTTCAAAGTTTTCAACATTTTTGCAGGCCTAAAATGCATTTTAAGGCATTTTTGGGCTGCTAACATTTTCAGAAGTTTCAGGGGTGTAGTATGCATTTTTTGTGCCAAAAATATTTTTGTGAATTTCAGTGGTCTAGGATGCGGGTTAATGCCCCTTTGAGGCTGCAAATGTTTTTGGAGCATTCAGGGCTCTCTGACACCATTTTTGGGCCACAACCATTTTCTGGACTTTAGGGGGTCTAGGATGCCTCTAAGCCCCTTTTTTCCACCTCCAAAGTTTTCTACATTTTTGCAGGCCTAAGATGCACTTTAAGGCCTTTTTTGGGCTGCTAACATATTCTGAGCTTCATGGGTGTAGTATTCATTTTTTGTGCCAAAAATATTTTTGGGAATGTCAGAGGTCTAGGATGCAGGTTAATGCCCGTTTCACTCTGCAAATGTTTTTGGGACATTCAGGGCTCTCTGACACCATTTTTGGGCCACCAACATTTTCTGGACTTTAGGGGGTCTAGGATGCCTGTAAACCCCTTTTTTGGTCCTTCAAAGTTTTCAACATTTTTGCAGGCCTAAAATGCATTTTAAGGCATTTTTGGGCTGCTAACATTTTCAGAACTTTCAGGGGTGTAGTATGCATTTTTTGTGCCAAAAATATTTTTGGGAATTTCAGTGGTCTAGGATGCGAGTTAATGCCCCTTTCAGGTTGACAATGTTTTTGGGACATTCAGGGCTCTCTGACACCATTTTTGGGCCACCAACATTTTCTGGACTTTAGGGGGTCTAGGATGCCTGTAAACCTCTGTTTTGGTCCTTCAAAGTTTTCAACATTTTTGCAGGCCTAAAATGCATTTTAAGGCCTTTTTTGGGCTGCTAACATATTCTGAGCTTTCAGGGGTGTAGGATGCATTTTTCGTGGCAAAAATATTTTTGGGAATTTCAGTGGTCTAGGATGCGAGTTAATGCCCCTTTCAGGTTGACAATGTTTTTGGGACATTCAGAGCTCTCTGACACAGATTTTGGCCCACCAACATTTTCTGGACTTTAGGGGGTCTAGGATGCCTGTAAACCCCTTTTTTGGTCCTTCAAAGTTTTCAACATTTTTGCAGGCCTAAAATGCATATTAAGGCATTTTTGGGCTGCTGACATTTTCAGAACTTTCAGGGGTGTAGTATGCATTTTTTGTGGCAAAAATATTTTTGGGCATTTCAGTGGTCTAGGATGCGGGTTAATGCCCCTTTCAGGCTGCAAATGTTTTTGGGAATTTAGGGCTCTCTGACACTATTTTTGAGCGACAATCATTTTCTGGACTTTTCGGGGGTCTAGGATGCCTGTAACCCCTTTTTTGGGCCTCCAAAGTTTTCAACATTTTTGCACGCCCAAAATGCATTTTAAGGCCTTTTTTGGGCTGCTAACATATTCTGAGCTTCAGGGGTATAGGTTGCATTTTTCATGCCAAAAATATTTTGGGAAATTTCAGTGGTCTAGGATGCGGCTTAATGCCCCTTTCAGGCTGCAAATGTTTTTGGGACATTCAGAGCTCTCTGACACCGATTTTGGCCCACCAACATTTTCTGGAGTTTAGGGGGTCTAGGATGCCCCTAAACCCTTTTTTTCCACCCCCAAAGTTTTCTACATTTTTTCAGGCCTAAGATGCACTTTAAGGCATTTTTGGGCTGCTAACATTTTCAGAACTTTCAGGAGTGTATGATGCATTTTTCGTGGCAAAAATATTTTTGGGAATTTCAGTGGTCTAGGATGCGAGTTAATGCCCCTTTCAGGCTGACAATGTTTTTGGGACATTCAGAGCTCTCTGACACAGATTTTGGCCCACCAACATTTTCTGGACTTTAGGGGGTCTAGGATGCCTGTAAACCCCTTTTTTGGTCCTTCAAAGTTGTCAACATTTTTGCAGGCCTAAAATGCATTTTAAGGCATTTTTGGGCTGCTAACATTTTCAGAACTTTCAGGGGTGTGGTATGCATTTTTTGTGCCAAAAATATTTTTGGGAATTTCAGTGGTCTCGGATGCGTGTTAATGCCCGTTTCACTCTGAAAATGTTTTTGGGACATTCAGGGCTCTCTGACACCATTTTTGGGCCACCAACATTTTCTGGACTTTAGGGGGTCTAGGATGCCTGTAAACCCCTTTTTGGCCCTTCAAAGTTTTCAACATTTTTGCAGGCCTAAAATGCATTTTAAGGCCTTTTTTGGGCTGCTAACATATTCTGAGCTTTCAGGGGTGTAGGATGCATTTTTTGTGGCAAAAATATTTTTGGGAATTTCAGTGGTCTAGGATGCGAGTTAATGCCCCTTTCAGGTTGACAATGTTTTTGGGACATTCAGAGCTCTCTGACACAGATTTTGGCCCACCAACATTTTCTGGACTTTAGGGGGTCTAGGATGCCTGTAAACCCCTTTTTTGGTCCTTCAAAGTTTTCAACATTTTTGCAGGCCTAAAATGCATATTAAGGCATTTTTGGGCTGCTGACATTTTCAGAACTTTCAGGGGTGTAGTATGCATTTTTTGTGGCAAAAATATTTTTGGGCATTTCAGTGGTCTAGGATGCGGGTTAATGCCCCTTTCAGGCTGCAAATGTTTTTGGGAATTTAGGGCTCTCTGACACTATTTTTGAGCGACAATCATTTTCTGGACTTTTCGGGGGTCTAGGATGCCTGTAACCCCTTTTTTGGGCCTCCAAAGTTTTCAACATTTTTGCACGCCCAAAATGCATTTTAAGGCCTTTTTTGGGCTGCTAACATATTCTGAGCTTCAGGGGTATAGGTTGCATTTTTCATGCCAAAAATATTTTGGGAAATTTCAGTGGTCTAGGATGCGGCTTAATGCCCCTTTCAGGCTGCAAATGTTTTTGGGACATTCAG
Source organism: Ambystoma mexicanum (assembly GCF_040938575.1). Lineage (NCBI taxonomy): Eukaryota > Metazoa > Chordata > Amphibia > Caudata > Ambystomatidae > Ambystoma > Ambystoma mexicanum. The sequence goes on along the minus strand of NC_090939.1, from coordinate 730,009,420 downwards.
GGCTCTCTGACACCGATTTTGGCCCACCAACATTTTCTGGAGTTTAGGGGGTCTAGGATGCCCCTAAACCCTTTTTTTCCACCCCCAAAGTTTTCTACATTTTTTCAGGCCTAAGATGCACTTTAAGGCATTTTTGGGCTGCTAACATTTTCAGAACTTTCAGGAGTGTATGATGCATTTTTCGTGGCAAAAATATTTTTGGGAATTTCAGTGGTCTAGGATGCGAGTTAATGCCCCTTTCAGGCTGACAATGTTTTTGGGACATTCAGAGCTCTCTGACACAGATTTTGGCCCACCAACATTTTCTGGACTTTAGGGGGTCTAGGATGCCTGTAAACCCCTTTTTTGGTCCTTCAAAGTTGTCAACATTTTTGCAGGCCTAAAATGCATTTTAAGGCATTTTTGGGCTGCTAACATTTTCAGAACTTTCAGGGGTGTGGTATGCATTTTTTGTGCCAAAAATATTTTTGGGAATTTCAGTGGTCTCGGATGCGTGTTAATGCCCGTTTCACTCTGAAAATGTTTTTGGGACATTCAGGGCTCTCTGACACCATTTTTGGGCCACCAACATTTTCTGGACTTTAGGGGGTCTAGGATGCCTGTAAACCCCTTTTTGGCCCTTCAAAGTTTTCAACATTTTTGCAGGCCTAAAATGCATTTTAAGGCCTTTTTTGGGCTGCTAACATATTCTGAGCTTCATGGGTGTAGGATGCATTTTTCGTGCCAAAAATATTTTTGGGAATTTCAGTGGTCTAGGATGCGGGTTAATGCCCCTTTGAGGCTGCAAATGTTTTTGGGACATTCAGAGCTCTCTGACACAGATTTTGGCCCACCAACATTTTCTGGACTTTAGGGGTCTAGGATGCCTGTAAACCCCTTTTTTGGTCCTTCAAAGTTTTCAACATGTTTGCAGGCCTACAATGCATTTTAAGGCATTTTTGGGCTGCTAACATTTTCAGAACTTTCAGGGGTGTAGTATGCATTTTTTGTGCCAAAAATATTTTTGGGAATGTCAGAGGTTTAGGATGCGGGTTAATGCCCGTTTCACTCTGCAAATGTTATTGGGACATTCAGGGCTCTCTGACACCATTTTTGGGCCACCAACATTTTCTGGACTTTAGGGGGTCTAGGATGCCTGCAAACCTCTTTTTTGGTCCTTCAACGTTTTCAACATTTTTGCAGGCCTAAAATGCATTTTAAGGCCTTTTTTGGGCTGCTAACATATTCTGAGCTTTCAGGGGTGTAGGATGCATTTTTCGTGGCAAAAATATTTTTGGGAATTTCAGTGGTCTAGGATGTGGGTTAATGCCCGTTTCACTCTGCAAATGTTTTTGGGGCATTCAGAGCTCTCTGACACAGATTTTGGCCCACCAACATTTTCTGGACTTTAGGGGGTCTAGGATGCCTGTAAACCCCTTCTTTGGGCCTCCAAAGTTTTCAACATTTTTGCAGGCATAAAATGCATTTTAAGGTCTTTTTTGGGCTGCTAACATATTCTGAGCTTCAGGGGTATAGGTTGCATTTTTCGTGCCAAAAATATTTTTTGGAGTTTCAGTGGTCTAGGATGCGGGTTAATGCCCCCTTCAGGTTGCAAATGTTTTGGGACATTCAGAGCTCTCTGACACAGATTTTGGCCCACCAACATTTTCTGGACTTTAGGGGTCTAGGATGCCTGTAAACCCCTTTTTTGGTCCTTCAAAGTTTTCAACATGTTTGCAGGCCTACAATGCATTTTAAGGCATTTTTGGGCTGCTAACATTTTCAGAACTTTCAGGGGTGTAGTATGCATTTTTTGTGCCAAAAATATTTTTGGGAATGTCAGAGGTTTAGGATGCGGGTTAATGCCTGTTTCACTCTGCAAATGTTATTGGGACATTCAGGGCTCTCTGACACCATTTTTGAGCCACCAACATTTTCTGGACTTTAGGGGGTCTAGGATGCCTGTAAACCCCTTTTTTGGTTCTTCAAAGTTTTCAACATTTTTGCAGGCCTAAAATGCATTTTAAGGGCTTTTTTGGGCTGCTAACATATTCTGAGCTTCATGGGTGTAGGATGCATTTTTCGTGCCAAAAATATTTTTGGGAATTTCAGTGGTCTAGGATGCGGGTTAATGCCCCTTTGAGGCTGCAAATGTTTTTGGGACATTCAGAGCTCTCTGACACAGATTTTGGCCCACCAACATTTTCTGGACTTTAGGGGGTCTAGGATGCCTGTAAACCCCTTTTTTGGTCCTTCAAAGTTTTCAACATTTTTGCAGGCCTAAAATGCATTTTAAGGCATTTTTGGGCTGCTAACATTTTCAGAACTTTCAGGGGTGTAGTATGCATTTTTTGTGCCAAAAATATTTTTGGGAATTTCAGTGGTCTAGGATGCGGGTTAATGCCCCTTTGAGGCTGCAAATGTTTTTGGAGCATTCAGGGCTCTCTGACACCATTTTTGGGCCACAACCATTTTCTGGACTTTAGGGGGTCTAGGATGCCTCTAAGCCCCTTTTTCCACCTCCAAAGTTTTCTACATTTTTGCAGGCCTAAGATGCACTTTAAGGCCTTTTTTGGGCTGCTAACATATTCTGAGCTTCATGGGTGTAGTATTCATTTTTTGTGCCAAAAATATTTTTGGGAATGTCAAAGGTCTAGGATGCAGGTTAATGCCCGTTTCACTCTGCAAATGTTTTTGGGACATTCAGGGCTCTCTGACACCATTTTCGGGCCACCAACATTTTCTGGACTTTAGGGGGTCTAGGATGCCTGTAAACCTCTTTTTTGGTCCTTCAAAGTTTTCAACATTTTTGCAGGCCTAAAATGCATTTTAAGGCCTTTTTTGGGCTGCTAACATATTCTGAGCTTCAGGGGTATAGGTTGCATTTTTCATGCCAAAAATATTTTCGGAAATTTCAGTGGTCTAGGATGCGGCTTAATGCCCCTTTCAGGCTGCAAATGTTTTTGGGACATTCAGAGCTCTCTGACACCGATTTTGGCCCACCAACATTTTCTGGAGTTTAGGGGGTCTAGGATGCCCCTAAACCCTTTTTTTCCACCTCCAAAGTTTTCTACATTTTTTCAGGCCTAAGATGCACTTAAGGCATTTTTGGGCTGCTAACATTTTCAGAACTTTCAGGGGTGTATGATGCATTTTTCGTGGCAAAAATATTTTTGGGAATTTCAGTGGTCTAGGATGCGAGTTAATGCCCCTTTCAGGCTGACAATGTTTTTGGGACATTCAGAGCTCTCTGACACAGATTTTGGCCCACCAACATTTTCTGGACTTTAGGGGGTCTAGGATGCCTGTAAACCCCTTTTTTGGTCCTTCAAAGTTTTCAACATTTTTGCAGGCCTAAAATGCATTTTAAGGCATTTTTGGGCTGCTAACATTTTCAGAACTTTCAGGGGTGTGGTATGCATTTTTTGTGCCAAAAATATTTTTGGGAATTTCAGTGGTCTAGGATGCGAGTTAATGCCCCTTTCAGGCTGACAATATTTTTGGGACATTCAGAGCTCTCTGACACAGATTTTGGCCCACCAACATTTTCTGGACTTTAGGGGGTCTAGGATGCCTGTAAACCCCTTTTTTGGGCCTCCAAAGTTTTCAACATTTTTGCACGCCCAAAATGCATTTTAAGGCCTTTTTTGGGCTGCTAACATATTCTGAGCTTCAGGGGTATAGGTTGCATTTTTCATGCCAAAAATATTTTGGGAAATTTCAGTGGTCTAGGATGTGGCTTAATGCCCCTTTCAGGCTGCAAATGTTTTTGGGACATTCAGAGCTCTCTGACACCGATTTTGGCCCACCAACATTTTCTGGAGTTTAGGGGGTCTAGGATGCCCCTAAACCCTTTTTTCCACCTCCAAAGTTTTCTACATTTTTTCAGGCCTAAGATGCACTTTAAGGCATTTTTGGGCTGCTAACATTTTCAGAACTTTCAGGAGTGTATGATGCATTTTTCGTGGCAAAAATATTTTTGGGAATTTCAGTGGTCTAGGATGCGAGTTAATGCCCCTTTCAGGCTGACAATGTTTTTGGGACATTCAGAGCTCTCTGACACAGATTTTGGCCCACCAACATTTTCTGGACTTTAGGGGGTCTAGGATGCCTGTAAACCCCTTTTTTGGTCCTTCAAAGTTTTCAACATTTTTGCAGGCCTAAAATGCATTTTAAGGCATTTTTGGGCTGCTAACATTTTCAGAACTTTCAGGGGTGTGGTATGCATTTTTTGTGCCAAAAATATTTTTGGGAATTTCAGTGGTCTCGGATGCGTGTTAATGCCCGTTTCACTCTGAAAATGTTTTTGGGACATTCAGGGCTCTCTGACACCATTTTTGGGCCACCAACATTTTCTGGACTTTAGGGGGTCTAGGATGCCTGTAAACCCCTTTTTGGCCCTTCAAAGTTTTCAACATTTTTGCAGGCCTAAAATGCATTTTAAGGCCTTTTTTGGGCTGCTAACATATTCTGAGCTTCATGGGTGTAGGATGCATTTTTCGTGCCAAAAATATTTTTGGGAATTTCAGTGGTCTAGGATGCGGGTTAATGCCCCTTTGAGGCTGCAAATGTTTTTGGGACATTCAGGGCTCTCTGACATCATTTCTGGGCCACAACCATTTTCTGGACTTTAGGGGGTCTAGGATGCCTCTAAACCCCTTTTTTCCACCTCCAAAGTTTTCTACATTTTTGCAGGCCTAAGATGCACTTTAAGGCCTTTTTTGGGCTGCTAACATATTCTGAGCTTCATGGGTGTAGTATTCATTTTTTGTGGCAAAAATATTTTTGGGAATGTCAGAGGTCTAGGATGCGGGTTAATGCCCGTTTCACTCTGCAAATGTTATTGGGACATTCAGGGCTCTCTGACACCATTTTTGGGCCACCAACATTTTCTGGACTTTAGGGGGTCTAGGATGCCTGTAAACCTCTTTTTTGGTCCTTCAAAGTTTTCAACATTTTTGCAGGCCTAAAATGCATTTTAAGGCCTTTTTTGGGCTGCTAACATATTCTGAGCTTTCAGGGGTGTAGGATGCATTTTTCGTGGCAAAAATATTTTTGGGAATTTCAGTGGTCTAGGATGCGAGTTAATGCCCCTTTCAGGCTGACAATGTTTTTGGGACATTCAGAGCTCTCTGACACAGATTTTGGCCCACCAACATTTTCTGGACTTTAGGGGGTCTAGGATGCCTGTAAACCCCTTTTTTGGTCCTTCAAAGTTTTCAACATTTTTGCAGGCCTAAAATGCATTTTAAGGCATTTTTGGGCTGCTAACATTTTCAGAACATTCAGGGGTGTAGTATGCATTTTTTGTGGCAAAAATATTTTTGGGCATTTCAGTGGTCTAGGATGCGGGTTTGCCCCTTTCAGGCTGCAAATGTTTTTGGGACATTCAAGGCTCTCTGACACCATTTTTGGGCCACCAACATTTTCTGGACTTTAGGGGGTCTAGGATGCCTGTAAACCCCTTTTTTGGTTCTTCAAAGTTTTCAACATTTTTGCAGGCCTAAAATGCATTTTAAGGCCTTTTTTGGGCTGCTAACATATTCTGAGCTTCAGGGGTATAGGTTGCATTTTTCGTGCCAAAAATATTTTTTGGAGTTTCAGTGGTCTAGGATGCGGGTTAATGCCCCCTTCAGGCTGCAAATGTTTTGGGACATTCAGAGCTCTCTGACACAGATTTTGGCCCACCAACATTTTCTGGACTTTAGGGGTCTAGGATGCCTGTAAACCCCTTTTTTGGTCCTTCAAAGTTTTCAACATGTTTGCAGGCCTACAATGCATTTTAAGGCATTTTTGGGCTGCTAACATTTTCAGAACTTTCAGGGGTGTAGTATGCATTTTTTGTGCCAAAAATATTTTTGGGAATGTCAGAGGTTTAGGATGCGGGTTAATGCCCGTTTCACTCTGCAAATGTTATTGGGACATTCAGGGCTCTCTGACACCATTTTTGGGCCACCAACATTTTCTGGACTTTAGGGGGTCTAGGATGCCTGTAAACCTCTTTTTTGGTCCTTCAACGTTTTCAACATTTTTGCAGGCCTAAAATGCATTTTAAGGCCTTTTTTGGGCTGCTAACATATTCTGAGCTTTCAGGGGTGTAGGATGCATTTTTCGTGGCAAAAATATTTTTGGGAATTTCAGTGGTCTAGGATGTGGGTTAATGCCCGTTTCACTCTGCAAATGTTTTTGGGGCATTCAGAGCTCTCTGACACAGATTTTGGCCCACCAACATTTTCTGGACTTTAGGGGGTCTAGGATGCCTGTAAACCCCTTCTTTGGGCCTCCAAAGTTTTCAACATTTTTGCAGGCATAAAATGCATTTTAAGGTCTTTTTTGGGCTGCTAACATATTCTGAGCTTCAGGGGTATAGGTTGCATTTTTCGTGCCAAAAATATTTTTTGGAGTTTCAGTGGTCTAGGATGCGGGTTAATGCCCCCTTCAGGCTGCAAATGTTTTGGGACATTCAGAGCTCTCTGACACAGATTTTGGCCCACCAACATTTTCTGGACTTTAGGGGTCTAGGATGCCTGTAAACCCCTTTTTTGGTCCTTCAAAGTTTTCAACATGTTTGCAGGCCTACAATGCATTTTAAGGCATTTTTGGGCTGCTAACATTTTCAGAACTTTCAGGGGTGTAGTATGCATTTTTTGTGCCAAAAATATTTTTGGGAATGTCAGAGGTTTAGGATGCGGGTTAATGCCCGTTTCACTCTGCAAATGTTATTGGGACATTCAGGGCTCTCTGACACCATTTTTGAGCCACCAACATTTTCTGGACTTTAGGGGGTCTAGGATGCCTGTAAACCCCTTTTTTGGTTCTTCAAAGTTTTCAACATTTTTGCAGGCCTAAAATGCATTTTAATGGCTTTTTTGGGCTGCTAACATATTCTGAGCTTCATGGGTGTAGGATGCATTTTTCGTGCCAAAAATATTTTTGGGAATTTCAGTGGTCTAGGATGCGGGTTAATGCCCCTTTGAGGCTGCAAATGTTTTTGGGACATTCAGAGCTCTCTGACACAGATTTTGGCCCACCAACATTTTCTGGACTTTAGGGGGTCTAGGATGCCTGTAAACCCCTTTTTTGGTCCTTCAAAGTTTTCAACATTTTTGCAGGCCTAAAATGCATTTTAAGGCATTTTTGGGCTGCTAACATTTTCAGAACTTTCAGGGGTGTAGTATGCATTTTTTGTGCCAAAAATATTTTTGGGAATTTCAGTGGTCTAGGATGCGGGTTAATGCCCCTTTGAGGCTGCAAATGTTTTTGGAGCATTCAGGGCTCTCTGACACCATTTTTGGGCCACAACCATTTTCTGGACTTTAGGGGGTCTAGGATGCCTCTAAGCCCCTTTTTCCACCTCCAAAGTTTTCTACATTTTTGCAGGCCTAAGATGCACTTTAAGGCCTTTTTTGGGCTGCTAACATATTCTGAGCTTCATGGGTGTAGTATTCATTTTTTGTGCCAAAAATATTTTTGGGAATGTCAGAGGTCTAGGATGCGGGTTAATGCCCGTTTCACTCTGCAAATGTTATTGGGACATTCAGGGCTCTCTGACACCATTTTTGGGCCACCAACATTTTCTGGACTTTAGGGGGTCTAGGATGCCTGTAAACCTCTTTTTTGGTCCTTCAAAGTTTTCAACATTTTTGCAGGCCTAAAATGCATTTTAAGGCCTTTTTTGGGCTGCTAACATATTCTGAGCTTTCAGGGGTGTAGGATGCATTTTTCGTGGCAAAAATATTTTTGGGAATTTCAGTGGTCTAGGATGCGAGTTAATGCCCCTTTCAGGCTGACAATGTTTTTGGGACATTCAGAGCTCTCTGACACAGATTTTGGCCCACCAACATTTTCTGGACTTTAGGGGGTCTAGGATGCCTGTAAACCCCTTTTTTGGTCCTTCAAAGTTTTCAACATTTTTGCAGGCCTAAAATGCATTTTAAGGCATTTTTGGGCTGCTAACATTTTCAGAACATTCAGGGGTGTAGTATGCATTTTTTGTGGCAAAAATATTTTTGGGCATTTCAGTGGTCTAGGATGCGGGTTTGCCCCTTTCAGGCTGCAAATGTTTTTGGGACATTCAAGGCTCTCTGACACCATTTTTGGGCCACCAACATTTTCTGGACTTTAGGGGGTCTAGGATGCCTGTAAACCCCTTTTTTGGTTCTTCAAAGTTTTCAACATTTTTGCAGGCCTAAAATGCATTTTAAGGCCTTTTTTGGGCTGCTAACATATTCTGAGCTTCAGGGGTATAGGTTGCATTTTTCGTGCCAAAAATATTTTTTGGAGTTTCAGTGGTCTAGGATGCGGGTTAATGCCCCCTTCAGGCTGCAAATGTTTTGGGACATTCAGAGCTCTCTGACACAGATTTTGGCCCACCAACATTTTCTGGACTTTAGGGGTCTAGGATGCCTGTAAACCCCTTTTTTGGTCCTTCAAAGTTTTCAACATGTTTGCAGGCCTACAATGCATTTTAAGGCATTTTTGGGCTGCTAACATTTTCAGAACTTTCAGGGGTGTAGTATGCATTTTTTGTGCCAAAAATATTTTTGGGAATGTCAGAGGTTTAGGATGCGGGTTAATGCCCGTTTCACTCTGCAAATGTTATTGGGACATTCAGGGCTCTCTGACACCATTTTTGGGCCACCAACATTTTCTGGACTTTAGGGGGTCTAGGATGCCTGTAAACCTCTTTTTTGGTCCTTCAACGTTTTCAACATTTTTGCAGGCCTAAAATGCATTTTAAGGCCTTTTTTGGGCTGCTAACATATTCTGAGCTTTCAGGGGTGTAGGATGCATTTTTCGTGGCAAAAATATTTTTGGGAATTTCAGTGGTCTAGGATGTGGGTTAATGCCCGTTTCACTCTGCAAATGTTTTTGGGGCATTCAGAGCTCTCTGACACAGATTTTGGCCCACCAACATTTTCTGGACTTTAGGGGGTCTAGGATGCCTGTAAACCCCTTCTTTGGGCCTCCAAAGTTTTCAACATTTTTGCAGGCATAAAATGCATTTTAAGGTCTTTTTTGGGCTGCTAACATATTCTGAGCTTCAGGGGTATAGGTTGCATTTTTCGTGCCAAAAATATTTTGGGAAATTGCAGTGGTCTAGGATGCGGGTTAATGCCCCTTTGAGGCTGCAAATGTTTTTGGGACATTCAGAGCTCTCTGACACAGATTTTGGCCCACCAACATTTTCTGGACTTTAGGGGGTCTAGGATGCCTGTAAACCCCTTTTTTGGTCCTTCAAAGTTTTCAACATTTTTGCAGGCCTAAAATGCATTTTAAGGCATTTTTGGGCTGCTAAAATATTCTGAGCTTCAGGGGTATAGGTTGCATTTTTCATGCCAAAAATATTTTGGGGAATTTCAGTGGTCTAGGATGCGGGTTAATGCCCCTTTGAGGCTGGAAATGTTTTTGGGACATTCAGGGCTCTCTTTCACCATTTTTGGGCCACCAACATTTTCTGGACTTTAGGGGGTCTAGGATGCCTGTAAACCCCTTTTTTGGTCCTTCAAAGTTTTCAACATTTTTGCAGGCCTAAAATGCATTTTAAGGCATTTTTGGGCTGCTAACATATTCTGAGCTTCAGGGGTATAGGTTGCATTTTTCATGCCAAAAATATTTTGGGGAATTTCAGTGGTCTAGGATGCGGGTTAATGCCCCTTTCAGGCTGCACATGTTTTGGGACATTCAGAGCTCTCTGACACAGATTTTGGCCCACCAACATTTTCTGGACTTTAGGGGTCTAGGATGCCTGTAAACCCCTTTTTTGGTCCTTCAAAGTTTTCAACATGTTTGCAGGCCTAAAATGCATTTTAAGGCATTTTTGGGCTGCTAACATTTTCAGAACTTTCAGGGGTGTAGTATGCATTTTTTGTGCTAAAAATATTTTTGGGAATTTCAGTGGTCTAGGATGCGGGTTAATGCCCGTTTCACTCTGCAAATGTTTTTGGAGCATTCAGGGCTCTCTGACACCATTTTTGGGCCACCAACATTTTCTGGACTTTAGGGGGTCTAGGATGCCTGTAAACCCCTTTTTTGGTTCTTCAAAGTTTTCAACATTTTTGCAGGCCTAAAATGCATTTTAAGGCCTTTTTTGGGCTGCTAACATATTCTGAGCTTCATGGGTGTAGGATGCATTTTTCGTGCCAAAAATATTTTTGGGAATTTCAGTGGTCTAGGATGCGGGTTAATGCCCCTTTGAGGCTGCAAATGTTTTTGGGACATTCAGAGCTCTCTGACACAGATTTTGGCCCACCAACATTTTCTGGACTTTAGGGGGTCTAGGATGCCTGTAAACCCCTTTTTTGGTCCTTCAAAGTTTTCAACATTTTTGCAGGCCTAAAATGCATTTTAAGGCATTTTTGGGCTGCTAACATTTTCAGAAGTTTCAGGGGTGTAGTATGCATTTTTTGTGCCAAAAATATTTTTGTGAATTTCAGTGGTCTAGGATGCGGGTTAATGCCCCTTTGAGGCTGCAAATGTTTTTGGAGCATTCAGGGCTCTCTGACACCATTTTTGGGCCACAACCATTTTCTGGACTTTAGGGGGTCTAGGATGCCTCTAAGCCCCTTTTTTCCACCTCCAAAGTTTTCTACATTTTTGCAGGCCTAAGATGCACTTTAAGGCCTTTTTTGGGCTGCTAACATATTCTGAGCTTCATGGGTGTAGTATTCATTTTTTGTGCCAAAAATATTTTTGGGAATGTCAGAGGTCTAGGATGCAGGTTAATGCCCGTTTCACTCTGCAAATGTTTTTGGGACATTCAGGGCTCTCTGACACCATTTTTGGGCCACCAACATTTTCTGGACTTTAGGGGGTCTAGGATGCCTGTAAACCCCTTTTTTGGTCCTTCAAAGTTTTCAACATTTTTGCAGGCCTAAAATGCATTTTAAGGCATTTTTGGGCTGCTAACATTTTCAGAACTTTCAGGGGTGTAGTATGCATTTTTTGTGCCAAAAATATTTTTGGGAATTTCAGTGGTCTAGGATGCGAGTTAATGCCCCTTTCAGGTTGACAATGTTTTTGGGACATTCAGGGCTCTCTGACACCATTTTTGGGCCACCAACATTTTCTGGACTTTAGGGGGTCTAGGATGCCTGTAAACCTCTGTTTTGGTCCTTCAAAGTTTTCAACATTTTTGCAGGCCTAAAATGCATTTTAAGGCCTTTTTTGGGCTGCTAACATATTCTGAGCTTTCAGGGGTGTAGGATGCATTTTTCGTGGCAAAAATATTTTTGAGAATTTCAGTGGTCTAGGATGCGAGTTAATGCCCCTTTCAGGTTGACAATGTTTTTGGGACATTCAGAGCTCTCTGACACAGATTTTGGCCCACCAACATTTTCTGGACTTTAGGGGGTCTAGGATGCCTGTAAACCCCTTTTTTGGTCCTTCAAAGTTTTCAACATTTTTGCAGGCCTAAAATGCATATTAAGGCATTTTTGGGCTGCTGACATTTTCAGAACTTTCAGGGGTGTAGTATGCATTTTTTGTGGCAAAAATATTTTTGGGCATTTCAGTGGTCTAGGATGCGGGTTAATGCCCCTTTCAGGCTGCAAATGTTTTTGGGAATTTAGGGCTCTCTGACACTATTTTTGAGCGACAATCATTTTCTGGACTTTTCGGGGGTCTAGGATGCCTGTAACCCCTTTTTTGGGCCTCCAAAGTTTTCAACATTTTTGCATGCCCAAAATGCATTTTAAGGCCTTTTTTGGGCTGCTAACATATTCTGAGCTTCAGGGGTATAGGTTGCATTTTTCATGCCAAAAATATTTTGGGAAATTTCAGTGGTCTAGGATGCGGCTTAATGCCCCTTTCAGGCTGCAAATGTTTTTGGGACATTCAGAGCTCTCTGACACCGATTTTGGCCCACCAACATTTTCTGGAGTTTAGGGGGTCTAGGATGCCCCTAAACCCTTTTTTTCCACCCCCAAAGTTTTCTACATTTTTTCAGGCCTAAGATGCACTTTAAGGCATTTTTGGGCTGCTAACATTTTCAGAACTTTCAGGAGTGTATGATGCATTTTTCGTGGCAAAAATATTTTTGGGAATTTCAGTGGTCTAGGATGCGAGTTAATGCCCCTTTCAGGCTGACAATGTTTTTGGGACATTCAGAGCTCTCTGACACAGATTTTGGCCCACCAACATTTTCTGGACTTTAGGGGGTCTAGGATGCCTGTAAACCCCTTTTTTGGTCCTTCAAAGTTGTCAACATTTTTGCAGGCCTAAAATGCATTTTAAGGCATTTTTGGGCTGCTAACATATTCTGAGCTTCATGGGTGTAGTATTCATTTTTTGTGCCAAAAATATTTTTGGGAATGTCAGAGGTCTAGGATGCGGGTTAATGCCCGTTTCACTCTGCAAATGTTATTGGGACATTCAGGGCTCTCTGACACCATTTTTGGGCCACCAACATTTTCTGGACTTTAGGGGGTCTAGGATGCCTGTAAACCTCTTTTTTGGTCCTTCAAAGTTTTCAACATTTTTGCAGGCCTAAAATGCATTTTAAGGCCTTTTTTGGGCTGCTAACATATTCTGAGCTTTCAGGGGTGTAGGATGCATTTTTCGTGGCAAAAATATTTTTGGGAATTTCAGTGGTCTAGGATGCGAGTTAATGCCCCTTTCAGGCTGACAATGTTTTTGGGACATTCAGAGCTCTCTGACACAGATTTTGGCCCACCAACATTTTCTGGACTTTAGGGGGTCTAGGATGCCTGTAAACCCCTTTTTTGGTCCTTCAAAGTTTTCAACATTTTTGCAGGCCTAAAATGCATTTTAAGGCATTTTTGGGCTGCTAACATTTTCAGAACATTCAGGGGTGTAGTATGCATTTTTTGTGGCAAAAATATTTTTGGGCATTTCAGTGGTCTAGGATGCGGGTTTGCCCCTTTCAGGCTGCAAATGTTTTTGGGACATTCAAGGCTCTCTGACACCATTTTTGGGCCACCAACATTTTCTGGACTTTAGGGGGTCTAGGATGCCTGTAAACCCCTTTTTTGGTTCTTCAAAGTTTTCAACATTTTTGCAGGCCTAAAATGCATTTTAAGGCCTTTTTTGGGCTGCTAACATATTCTGAGCTTCAGGGGTATAGGTTGCATTTTTCGTGCCAAAAATATTTTTTGGAGTTTCAGTGGTCTAGGATGCGGGTTAATGCCCCCTTCAGGCTGCAAATGTTTTGGGACATTCAGAGCTCTCTGACACAGATTTTGGCCCACCAACATTTTCTGGACTTTAGGGGTCTAGGATGCCTGTAAACCCCTTTTTTGGTCCTTCAAAGTTTTCAACATGTTTGCAGGCCTACAATGCATTTTAAGGCATTTTTGGGCTGCTAACATTTTCAGAACTTTCAGGGGTGTAGTATGCATTTTTTGTGCCAAAAATATTTTTGGGAATGTCAGAGGTTTAGGATGCGGGTTAATGCCCGTTTCACTCTGCAAATGTTATTGGGACATTCAGGGCTCTCTGACACCATTTTTGGGCCACCAACATTTTCTGGACTTTAGGGGGTCTAGGATGCCTGTAAACCTCTTTTTTGGTCCTTCAACGTTTTCAACATTTTTGCAGGCCTAAAATGCATTTTAAGGCCTTTTTTGGGCTGCTAACATATTCTGAGCTTTCAGGGGTGTAGGATGCATTTTTCGTGGCAAAAATATTTTTGGGAATTTCAGTGGTCTAGGATGTGGGTTAATGCCCGTTTCACTCTGCAAATGTTTTTGGGGCATTCAGAGCTCTCTGACACAGATTTTGGCCCACCAACATTTTCTGGACTTTAGGGGGTCTAGGATGCCTGTAAACCCCTTCTTTGGGCCTCCAAAGTTTTCAACATTTTTGCAGGCATAAAATGCATTTTAAGGTCTTTTTTGGGCTGCTAACATATTCTGAGCTTCAGGGGTATAGGTTGCATTTTTCGTGCCAAAAATATTTTGGGAAATTGCAGTGGTCTAGGATGCGGGTTAATGCCCCTTTGAGGCTGCAAATGTTTTTGGGACATTCAGAGCTCTCTGACACAGATTTTGGCCCACCAACATTTTCTGGACTTTAGGGGGTCTAGGATGCCTGTAAACCCCTTTTTTGGTCCTTCAAAGTTTTCAACATTTTTGCAGGCCTAAAATGCATTTTAAGGCATTTTTGGGCTGCTAACATATTCTGAGCTTCAGGGGTATAGGTTGCATTTTTCATGCCAAAAATATTTTGGGGAATTTCAGTGGTCTAGGATGCGGGTTAATGCCCCTTTCAGGCTGCACATGTTTTGGGACATTCAGAGCTCTCTGACACAGATTTTGGCCCACCAACATTTTCTGGACTTTAGGGGTCTAGGATGCCTGTAAACCCCTTTTTTGGTCCTTCAAAGTTTTCAACATGTTTGCAGGCCTAAAATGCATTTTAAGGCATTTTTGGGCTGCTAACATTTTCAGAACTTTCAGGGGTGTAGTATGCATTTTTTGTGCTAAAAATATTTTTGGGAATTTCAGTGGTCTAGGATGCGGGTTAATGCCCGTTTCACTCTGCAAATGTTTTTGGAGCATTCAGGGCTCTCTGACACCATTTTTGGGCCACCAACATTTTCTGGACTTTAGGGGGTCTAGGATGCCTGTAAACCCCTTTTTTGGTTCTTCAAAGTTTTCAACATTTTTGCAGGCCTAAAATGCATTTTAAGGCCTTTTTTGGGCTGCTAACATATTCTGAGCTTCATGGGTGTAGGATGCATTTTTCGTGCCAAAAATATTTTTGGGAATTTCAGTGGTCTAGGATGCGGGTTAATGCCCCTTTGAGGCTGCAAATGTTTTTGGGACATTCAGAGCTCTCTGACACAGATTTTGGCCCACCAACATTTTCTGGACTTTAGGGGGTCTAGGATGCCTGTAAACCCCTTTTTTGGTCCTTCAAAGTTTTCAACATTTTTGCAGGCCTAAAATGCATTTTAAGGCATTTTTGGGCTGCTAACATTTTCAGAAGTTTCAGGGGTGTAGTATGCATTTTTTGTGCCAAAAATATTTTTGTGAATTTCAGTGGTCTAGGATGCGGGTTAATGCCCCTTTGAGGCTGCAAATGTTTTTGGAGCATTCAGGGCTCTCTGACACCATTTTTGGGCCACAACCATTTTCTGGACTTTAGGGGGTCTAGGATGCCTCTAAGCCCCTTTTTTCCACCTCCAAAGTTTTCTACATTTTTGCAGGCCTAAGATGCACTTTAAGGCCTTTTTTGGGCTGCTAACATATTCTGAGCTTCATGGGTGTAGTATTCATTTTTTGTGCCAAAAATATTTTTGGGAATGTCAGAGGTCTAGGATGCAGGTTAATGCCCGTTTCACTCTGCAAATGTTTTTGGGACATTCAGGGCTCTCTGACACCATTTTTGGGCCACCAACATTTTCTGGACTTTAGGGGGTCTAGGATGCCTGTAAACCCCTTTTTTGGTCCTTCAAAGTTTTCAACATTTTTGCAGGCCTAAAATGCATTTTAAGGCATTTTTGGGCTGCTAACATTTTCAGAACTTTCAGGGGTGTAGTATGCATTTTTTGTGCCAAAAATATTTTTGGGAATTTCAGTGGTCTAGGATGCGAGTTAATGCCCCTTTCAGGTTGACAATGTTTTTGGGACATTCAGAGCTCTCTGACACAGATTTTGGCCCACCAACATTTTCTGGACTTTAGGGGGTCTAGGATGCCTGTAAACCCCTTTTTTGGTCCTTCAAAGTTTTCAACATTTTTGCAGGCCTAAAATGCATATTAAGGCATTTTTGGGCTGCTGACATTTTCAGAACTTTCAGGGGTGTAGTATGCATTTTTTGTGGCAAAAATATTTTTGGGCATTTCAGTGGTCTAGGATGCGGGTTAATGCCCCTTTCAGGCTGCAAATGTTTTTGGGAATTTAGGGCTCTCTGACACTATTTTTGAGCGACAATCATTTTCTGGACTTTTCGGGGGTCTAGGATGCCTGTAACCCCTTTTTTGGGCCTCCAAAGTTTTCAACATTTTTGCACGCCCAAAATGCATTTTAAGGCCTTTTTTGGGCTGCTAACATATTCTGAGCTTCAGGGGTATAGGTTGCATTTTTCATGCCAAAAATATTTTGGGAAATTTCAGTGGTCTAGGATGCGGCTTAATGCCCCTTTCAGGCTGCAAATGTTTTTGGGACATTCAGAGCTCTCTGACACCGATTTTGGCCCACCAACATTTTCTGGAGTTTAGGGGGTCTAGGATGCCCCTAAACCCTTTTTTTCCACCCCCAAAGTTTTCTACATTTTTTCAGGCCTAAGATGCACTTTAAGGCATTTTTGGGCTGCTAACATTTTCAGAACTTTCAGGAGTGTATGATGCATTTTTCGTGGCAAAAATATTTTTGGGAATTTCAGTGGTCTAGGATGCGAGTTAATGCCCCTTTCAGGCTGACAATGTTTTTGGGACATTCAGAGCTCTCTGACACAGATTTTGGCCCACCAACATTTTCTGGACTTTAGGGGGTCTAGGATGCCTGTAAACCCCTTTTTTGGTCCTTCAAAGTTGTCAACATTTTTGCAGGCCTAAAATGCATTTTAAGGCATTTTTGGGCTGCTAACATTTTCAGAACTTTCAGGGGTGTGGTATGCATTTTTTGTGCCAAAAATATTTTTGGGAATTTCAGTGGTCTCGGATGCGTGTTAATGCCCGTTTCACTCTGAAAATGTTTTTGGGACATTCAGGGCTCTCTGACACCATTTTTGGGCCACCAACATTTTCTGGACTTTAGGGGGTCTAGGATGCCTGTAAACCCCTTTTTGGCCCTTCAAAGTTTTCAACATTTTTGCAGGCCTAAAATGCATTTTAAGGCCTTTTTTGGGCTGCTAACATATTCTGAGCTTTCAGGGGTGTAGGATGCATTTTTTGTGGCAAAAATATTTTTGGGAATTTCAGTGGTCTAGGATGCGAGTTAATGCCCCTTTCAGGTTGACAATGTTTTTGGGACATTCAGAGCTCTCTGACACAGATTTTGGCCCACCAACATTTTCTGGACTTTAGGGGGTCTAGGATGCCTGTAAACCCCTTTTTTGGTCCTTCAAAGTTTTCAACATTTTTGCAGGCCTAAAATGCATATTAAGGCATTTTTGGGCTGCTGACATTTTCAGAACTTTCAGGGGTGTAGTATGCATTTTTTGTGGCAAAAATATTTTTGGGCATTTCAGTGGTCTAGGATGCGGGTTAATGCCCCTTTCAGGCTGCAAATGTTTTTGGGAATTTAGGGCTCTCTGACACTATTTTTGAGCGACAATCATTTTCTGGACTTTTCGGGGGTCTAGGATGCCTGTAACCCCTTTTTTGGGCCTCCAAAGTTTTCAACATTTTTGCACGCCCAAAATGCATTTTAAGGCCTTTTTTGGGCTGCTAACATATTCTGAGCTTCAGGGGTATAGGTTGCATTTTTCATGCCAAAAATATTTTGGGAAATTTCAGTGGTCTAGGATGCGGCTTAATGCCCCTTTCAGGCTGCAAATGTTTTTGGGACATTCAGAGCTCTCTGACACCGATTTTGGCCCACCAACATTTTCTGGAGTTTAGGGGGTCTAGGATGCCCCTAAACCCTTTTTTTCCACCCCCAAAGTTTTCTACATTTTTTCAGGCCTAAGATGCACTTTAAGGCATTTTTGGGCTGCTAACATTTTCAGAACTTTCAGGAGTGTATGATGCATTTTTCGTGGCAAAAATATTTTTGGGAATTTCAGTGGTCTAGGATGCGAGTTAATGCCCCTTTCAGGCTGACAATGTTTTTGGGACATTCAGAGCTCTCTGACACAGATTTTGGCCCACCAACATTTTCTGGACTTTAGGGGGTCTAGGATGCCTGTAAACCCCTTTTTTGGTCCTTCAAAGTTGTCAACATTTTTGCAGGCCTAAAATGCATTTTAAGGCATTTTTGGGCTGCTAACATTTTCAGAACTTTCAGGGGTGTGGTATGCATTTTTTGTGCCAAAAATATTTTTGGGAATTTCAGTGGTCTCGGATGCGTGTTAATGCCCGTTTCACTCTGAAAATGTTTTTGGGACATTCAGGGCTCTCTGACACCATTTTTGGGCCACCAACATTTTCTGGACTTTAGGGGGTCTAGGATGCCTGTAAACCCCTTTTTGGCCCTTCAAAGTTTTCAACATTTTTGCAGGCCTAAAATGCATTTTAAGGCCTTTTTTGGGCTGCTAACATATTCTGAGCTTCATGGGTGTAGGATGCATTTTTCGTGCCAAAAATATTTTTGGGAATTTCAGTGGTCTAGGATGCGGGTTAATGCCCCTTTGAGGCTGCAAATGTTTTTGGGACATTCAGAGCTCTCTGACACAGATTTTGGCCCACCAACATTTTCTGGACTTTAGGGGTCTAGGATGCCTGTAAACCCCTTTTTTGGTCCTTCAAAGTTTTCAACATGTTTGCAGGCCTACAATGCATTTTAAGGCATTTTTGGGCTGCTAACATTTTCAGAACTTTCAGGGGTGTAGTATGCATTTTTTGTGCCAAAAATATTTTTGGGAATGTCAGAGGTTTAGGATGCGGGTTAATGCCCGTTTCACTCTGCAAATGTTATTGGGACATTCAGGGCTCTCTGACACCATTTTTGGGCCACCAACATTTTCTGGACTTTAGGGGGTCTAGGATGCCTGCAAACCTCTTTTTTGGTCCTTCAACGTTTTCAACATTTTTGCAGGCCTAAAATGCATTTTAAGGCCTTTTTTGGGCTGCTAACATATTCTGAGCTTTCAGGGGTGTAGGATGCATTTTTCGTGGCAAAAATATTTTTGGGAATTTCAGTGGTCTAGGATGTGGGTTAATGCCCGTTTCACTCTGCAAATGTTTTTGGGGCATTCAGAGCTCTCTGACACAGATTTTGGCCCACCAACATTTTCTGGACTTTAGGGGGTCTAGGATGCCTGTAAACCCCTTCTTTGGGCCTCCAAAGTTTTCAACATTTTTGCAGGCATAAAATGCATTTTAAGGTCTTTTTTGGGCTGCTAACATATTCTGAGCTTCAGGGGTATAGGTTGCATTTTTCGTGCCAAAAATATTTTTTGGAGTTTCAGTGGTCTAGGATGCGGGTTAATGCCCCCTTCAGGTTGCAAATGTTTTGGGACATTCAGAGCTCTCTGACACAGATTTTGGCCCACCAACATTTTCTGGACTTTAGGGGTCTAGGATGCCTGTAAACCCCTTTTTTGGTCCTTCAAAGTTTTCAACATGTTTGCAGGCCTACAATGCATTTTAAGGCATTTTTGGGCTGCTAACATTTTCAGAACTTTCAGGGGTGTAGTATGCATTTTTTGTGCCAAAAATATTTTTGGGAATGTCAGAGGTTTAGGATGCGGGTTAATGCCCGTTTCACTCTGCAAATGTTATTGGGACATTCAGGGCTCTCTGACACCATTTTTGAGCCACCAACATTTTCTGGACTTTAGGGGGTCTAGGATGCCTGTAAACCCCTTTTTTGGTTCTTCAAAGTTTTCAACATTTTTGCAGGCCTAAAATGCATTTTAAGGGCTTTTTTGGGCTGCTAACATATTCTGAGCTTCATGGGTGTAGGATGCATTTTTCGTGCCAAAAATATTTTTGGGAATTTCAGTGGTCTAGGATGCGGGTTAATGCCCCTTTGAGGCTGCAAATGTTTTTGGGACATTCAGAGCTCTCTGACACAGATTTTGGCCCACCAACATTTTCTGGACTTTAGGGGGTCTAGGATGCCTGTAAACCCCTTTTTTGGTCCTTCAAAGTTTTCAACATTTTTGCAGGCCTAAAATGCATTTTAAGGCATTTTTGGGCTGCTAACATTTTCAGAACTTTCAGGGGTGTAGTATGCATTTTTTGTGCCAAAAATATTTTTGGGAATTTCAGTGGTCTAGGATGCGGGTTAATGCCCCTTTGAGGCTGCAAATGTTTTTGGAGCATTCAGGGCTCTCTGACACCATTTTTGGGCCACAACCATTTTCTGGACTTTAGGGGGTCTAGGATGCCTCTAAGCCCCTTTTTCCACCTCCAAAGTTTTCTACATTTTTGCAGGCCTAAGATGCACTTTAAGGCCTTTTTTGGGCTGCTAACATATTCTGAGCTTCATGGGTGTAGTATTCATTTTTTGTGCCAAAAATATTTTTGGGAATGTCAAAGGTCTAGGATGCAGGTTAATGCCCGTTTCACTCTGCAAATGTTTTTGGGACATTCAGGGCTCTCTGACACCATTTTCGGGCCACCAACATTTTCTGGACTTTAGGGGGTCTAGGATGCCTGTAAACCTCTTTTTTGGTCCTTCAAAGTTTTCAACATTTTTGCAGGCCTAAAATGCATTTTAAGGCCTTTTTTGGGCTGCTAACATATTCTGAGCTTCAGGGGTATAGGTTGCATTTTTCATGCCAAAAATATTTTCGGAAATTTCAGTGGTCTAGGATGCGGCTTAATGCCCCTTTCAGGCTGCAAATGTTTTTGGGACATTCAGAGCTCTCTGACACCGATTTTGGCCCACCAACATTTTCTGGAGTTTAGGGGGTCTAGGATGCCCCTAAACCCTTTTTTTCCACCTCCAAAGTTTTCTACATTTTTTCAGGCCTAAGATGCACTTAAGGCATTTTTGGGCTGCTAACATTTTCAGAACTTTCAGGGGTGTATGATGCATTTTTCGTGGCAAAAATATTTTTGGGAATTTCAGTGGTCTAGGATGCGAGTTAATGCCCCTTTCAGGCTGACAATGTTTTTGGGACATTCAGAGCTCTCTGACACAGATTTTGGCCCACCAACATTTTCTGGACTTTAGGGGGTCTAGGATGCCTGTAAACCCCTTTTTTGGTCCTTCAAAGTTTTCAACATTTTTGCAGGCCTAAAATGCATTTTAAGGCATTTTTGGGCTGCTAACATTTTCAGAACTTTCAGGGGTGTGGTATGCATTTTTTGTGCCAAAAATATTTTTGGGAATTTCAGTGGTCTAGGATGCGAGTTAATGCCCCTTTCAGGCTGACAATATTTTTGGGACATTCAGAGCTCTCTGACACAGATTTTGGCCCACCAACATTTTCTGGACTTTAGGGGGTCTAGGATGCCTGTAAACCCCTTTTTTGGGCCTCCAAAGTTTTCAACATTTTTGCACGCCCAAAATGCATTTTAAGGCCTTTTTTGGGCTGCTAACATATTCTGAGCTTCAGGGGTATAGGTTGCATTTTTCATGCCAAAAATATTTTGGGAAATTTCAGTGGTCTAGGATGTGGCTTAATGCCCCTTTCAGGCTGCAAATGTTTTTGGGACATTCAGAGCTCTCTGACACCGATTTTGGCCCACCAACATTTTCTGGAGTTTAGGGGGTCTAGGATGCCCCTAAACCCTTTTTTCCACCTCCAAAGTTTTCTACATTTTTTCAGGCCTAAGATGCACTTTAAGGCATTTTTGGGCTGCTAACATTTTCAGAACTTTCAGGAGTGTATGATGCATTTTTCGTGGCAAAAATATTTTTGGGAATTTCAGTGGTCTAGGATGCGAGTTAATGCCCCTTTCAGGCTGACAATGTTTTTGGGACATTCAGAGCTCTCTGACACAGATTTTGGCCCACCAACATTTTCTGGACTTTAGGGGGTCTAGGATGCCTGTAAACCCCTTTTTTGGTCCTTCAAAGTTTTCAACATTTTTGCAGGCCTAAAATGCATTTTAAGGCATTTTTGGGCTGCTAACATTTTCAGAACTTTCAGGGGTGTGGTATGCATTTTTTGTGCCAAAAATATTTTTGGGAATTTCAGTGGTCTCGGATGCGTGTTAATGCCCGTTTCACTCTGAAAATGTTTTTGGGACATTCAGGGCTCTCTGACACCATTTTTGGGCCACCAACATTTTCTGGACTTTAGGGGGTCTAGGATGCCTGTAAACCCCTTTTTGGCCCTTCAAAGTTTTCAACATTTTTGCAGGCCTAAAATGCATTTTAAGGCCTTTTTTGGGCTGCTAACATATTCTGAGCTTCATGGGTGTAGGATGCATTTTTCGTGCCAAAAATATTTTTGGGAATTTCAGTGGTCTAGGATGCGGGTTAATGCCCCTTTGAGGCTGCAAATGTTTTTGGGACATTCAGGGCTCTCTGACATCATTTCTGGGCCACAACCATTTTCTGGACTTTAGGGGGTCTAGGATGCCTCTAAACCCCTTTTTTCCACCTCCAAAGTTTTCTACATTTTTGCAGGCCTAAGATGCACTTTAAGGCCTTTTTTGGGCTGCTAACATATTCTGAGCTTCATGGGTGTAGTATTCATTTTTTGTGGCAAAAATATTTTTGGGAATGTCAGAGGTCTAGGATGCGGGTTAATGCCCGTTTCACTCTGCAAATGTTATTGGGACATTCAGGGCTCTCTGACACCATTTTTGGGCCACCAACATTTTCTGGACTTTAGGGGGTCTAGGATGCCTGTAAACCTCTTTTTTGGTCCTTCAAAGTTTTCAACATTTTTGCAGGCCTAAAATGCATTTTAAGGCCTTTTTTGGGCTGCTAACATATTCTGAGCTTTCAGGGGTGTAGGATGCATTTTTCGTGGCAAAAATATTTTTGGGAATTTCAGTGGTCTAGGATGCGAGTTAATGCCCCTTTCAGGCTGACAATGTTTTTGGGACATTCAGAGCTCTCTGACACAGATTTTGGCCCACCAACATTTTCTGGACTTTAGGGGGTCTAGGATGCCTGTAAACCCCTTTTTTGGTCCTTCAAAGTTTTCAACATTTTTGCAGGCCTAAAATGCATTTTAAGGCATTTTTGGGCTGCTAACATTTTCAGAACATTCAGGGGTGTAGTATGCATTTTTTGTGGCAAAAATATTTTTGGGCATTTCAGTGGTCTAGGATGCGGGTTTGCCCCTTTCAGGCTGCAAATGTTTTTGGGACATTCAAGGCTCTCTGACACCATTTTTGGGCCACCAACATTTTCTGGACTTTAGGGGGTCTAGGATGCCTGTAAACCCCTTTTTTGGTTCTTCAAAGTTTTCAACATTTTTGCAGGCCTAAAATGCATTTTAAGGCCTTTTTTGGGCTGCTAACATATTCTGAGCTTCAGGGGTATAGGTTGCATTTTTCGTGCCAAAAATATTTTTTGGAGTTTCAGTGGTCTAGGATGCGGGTTAATGCCCCCTTCAGGCTGCAAATGTTTTGGGACATTCAGAGCTCTCTGACACAGATTTTGGCCCACCAACATTTTCTGGACTTTAGGGGTCTAGGATGCCTGTAAACCCCTTTTTTGGTCCTTCAAAGTTTTCAACATGTTTGCAGGCCTACAATGCATTTTAAGGCATTTTTGGGCTGCTAACATTTTCAGAACTTTCAGGGGTGTAGTATGCATTTTTTGTGCCAAAAATATTTTTGGGAATGTCAGAGGTTTAGGATGCGGGTTAATGCCCGTTTCACTCTGCAAATGTTATTGGGACATTCAGGGCTCTCTGACACCATTTTTGGGCCACCAACATTTTCTGGACTTTAGGGGGTCTAGGATGCCTGTAAACCTCTTTTTTGGTCCTTCAACGTTTTCAACATTTTTGCAGGCCTAAAATGCATTTTAAGGCCTTTTTTGGGCTGCTAACATATTCTGAGCTTTCAGGGGTGTAGGATGCATTTTTCGTGGCAAAAATATTTTTGGGAATTTCAGTGGTCTAGGATGTGGGTTAATGCCCGTTTCACTCTGCAAATGTTTTTGGGGCATTCAGAGCTCTCTGACACAGATTTTGGCCCACCAACATTTTCTGGACTTTAGGGGGTCTAGGATGCCTGTAAACCCCTTCTTTGGGCCTCCAAAGTTTTCAACATTTTTGCAGGCATAAAATGCATTTTAAGGTCTTTTTTGGGCTGCTAACATATTCTGAGCTTCAGGGGTATAGGTTGCATTTTTCGTGCCAAAAATATTTTTTGGAGTTTCAGTGGTCTAGGATGCGGGTTAATGCCCCCTTCAGGCTGCAAATGTTTTGGGACATTCAGAGCTCTCTGACACAGATTTTGGCCCACCAACATTTTCTGGACTTTAGGGGTCTAGGATGCCTGTAAACCCCTTTTTTGGTCCTTCAAAGTTTTCAACATGTTTGCAGGCCTACAATGCATTTTAAGGCATTTTTGGGCTGCTAACATTTTCAGAACTTTCAGGGGTGTAGTATGCATTTTTTGTGCCAAAAATATTTTTGGGAATGTCAGAGGTTTAGGATGCGGGTTAATGCCCGTTTCACTCTGCAAATGTTATTGGGACATTCAGGGCTCTCTGACACCATTTTTGAGCCACCAACATTTTCTGGACTTTAGGGGGTCTAGGATGCCTGTAAACCCCTTTTTTGGTTCTTCAAAGTTTTCAACATTTTTGCAGGCCTAAAATGCATTTTAATGGCTTTTTTGGGCTGCTAACATATTCTGAGCTTCATGGGTGTAGGATGCATTTTTCGTGCCAAAAATATTTTTGGGAATTTCAGTGGTCTAGGATGCGGGTTAATGCCCCTTTGAGGCTGCAAATGTTTTTGGGACATTCAGAGCTCTCTGACACAGATTTTGGCCCACCAACATTTTCTGGACTTTAGGGGGTCTAGGATGCCTGTAAACCCCTTTTTTGGTCCTTCAAAGTTTTCAACATTTTTGCAGGCCTAAAATGCATTTTAAGGCATTTTTGGGCTGCTAACATTTTCAGAACTTTCAGGGGTGTAGTATGCATTTTTTGTGCCAAAAATATTTTTGGGAATTTCAGTGGTCTAGGATGCGGGTTAATGCCCCTTTGAGGCTGCAAATGTTTTTGGAGCATTCAGGGCTCTCTGACACCATTTTTGGGCCACAACCATTTTCTGGACTTTAGGGGGTCTAGGATGCCTCTAAGCCCCTTTTTCCACCTCCAAAGTTTTCTACATTTTTGCAGGCCTAAGATGCACTTTAAGGCCTTTTTTAGGCTGCTAACATATTCTGAGCTTCATGGGTGTAGTATTCATTTTTTGTGCCAAAAATATTTTTGGGAATGTCAGAGGTCTAGGATGCAGGTTAATGCCCGTTTCACTCTGCAAATGTTTTTGGGACATTCAGGGCTCTCTGACACCATTTTTGGGCCACCAACATTTTCTGGACTTTAGGGGGTCTAGGATGCCTGTAAACCCCTTTTTTGGTCCTTCAAAGTTTTCAACATTTTTGCAGGCCTAAAATGCATTTTAAGGCATTTTTGGGCTGCTAACATTTTCAGAACTTTCAGGGGTGTAGTATGCATTTTTTGTGCCAAAAATATTTTTGGGAATTTCAGTGGTCTAGGATGCGAGTTAATGCCCCTTTCAGGTTGACAATGTTTTTGGGACATTCAGGGCTCTCTGACACCATTTTTGGGCCACCAACATTTTCTGGACTTTAGGGGGTCTAGGATGCCTGTAAACCTCTGTTTTGGTCCTTCAAAGTTTTCAACATTTTTGCAGGCCTAAAATGCATTTTAAGGCCTTTTTTGGGCTGCTAACATATTCTGAGCTTTCAGGGGTGTAGGATGCATTTTTCGTGGCAAAAATATTTTTGGGAATTTCAGTGGTCTAGGATGCGAGTTAATGCCCCTTTCAGGTTGACAATGTTTTTGGGACATTCAGAGCTCTCCGACACAGATTTTGGCCCACCAACATTTTCTGGACTTTAGGGGGTCTAGGATGCCTGTAAACCCCTTTTTTGGTCCTTCAAAGTTTTCAACATTTTTGCAGGCCTAAAATGCATATTAAGGCATTTTTGGGCTGCTGACATTTTCAGAACTTTCAGGGGTGTAGTATGCATTTTTTGTGGCAAAAATATTTTTGGGCATTTCAGTGGTCTAGGATGCGGGTTAATGCCCCTTTCAGGCTGCAAATGTTTTTGGGAATTTAGGGCTCTCTGACACTATTTTTGAGCGACAATCATTTTCTGGACTTTTCGGGGGTCTAGGATGCCTGTAACCCCTTTTTTGGGCCTCCAAAGTTTTCAACATTTTTGCACGCCCAAAATGCATTTTAAGGCCTTTTTTGGGCTGCTAACATATTCTGAGCTTCAGGGGTATAGGTTGCATTTTTCATGCCAAAAATATTTTGGGAAATTTCAGTGGTCTAGGATGCGGCTTAATGCCCCTTTCAGGCTGCAAATGTTTTTGGGACATTCAGAGCTCTCTGACACCGATTTTGGCCCACCAACATTTTCTGGAGTTTAGGGGGTCTAGGATGCCCCTAAACCCTTTTTTTCCACCTCAAAAGTTTTCTACATTTTTTCAGGCCTAAGATGCACTTTAAGGCATTTTTGGGCTGCTAACATTTTCAGAACTTTCAGGAGTGTATGATGCATTTTTCGTGGCAAAAATATTTTTGGGAATTTCAGTGGTCTAGGATGCGAGTTAATGCCCCTTTCAGGCTGACAATGTTTTTGGGACATTCAGAGCTCTCTGACACAGATTTTGGCCCACCAACATTTTCTGGACTTTAGGGGGTCTAGGATGCCTGTAAACCCCTTTTTTGGTCCTTCAAAGTTGTCAACATTTTTGCAGGCCTAAAATGCATTTTAAGGCATTTTTGGGCTGCTAACATTTTCAGAACTTTCAGGGGTGTGGTATGCATTTTTTGTGCCAAAAATATTTTTGGGAATTTCAGTGGTCTCGGATGCGTGTTAATGCCCGTTTCACTCTGAAAATGTTTTGGGACATTCAGGGCTCTCTGACACCATTTTTGGGCCACCAACATTTTCTGGACTTTAGGGGGTCTAGGATGCCTGTAAACCCCTTTTTGGCCCTTCAAAGTTTTCAACATTTTTGCAGGCCTAAAATGCATTTTAAGGCCTTTTTTGGGCTGCTAACATATTCTGAGCTTCATGGGTGTAGGATGCATTTTTCGTGCCAAAAATATTTTTGGGAATTTCAGTGGTCTAGGATGCGGGTTAATGCCCCTTTGAGGCTGCAAATGTTTTTGGGACATTCAGAGCTCTCTGACACAGATTTTGGCCCACCAACATTTTCTGGACTTTAGGGGTCTAGGATGCCTGTAAACCCCTTTTTTGGTCATTCAAAGTTTTCAACATGTTTGCAGGCCTACAATGCATTTTAAGGCATTTTTGGGCTGCTAACATTTTCAGAACTTTCAGGGGTGTAGTATGCATTTTTTGTGCCAAAAATATTTTTGGGAATGTCAGAGGTTTAGGATGCGGGTTAATGCCCGTTTCACTCTGCAAATGTTATTGGGACATTCAGGGCTCTCTGACACCATTTTTGGGCCACCAACATTTTCTGGACTTTAGGGGGTCTAGGATGCCTGCAAACCTCTTTTTTGGTCCTTCAACGTTTTCAACATTTTTGCAGGCCTAAAATGCATTTTAAGGCCTTTTTTGGGCTGCTAACATATTCTGAGCTTTCAGGGGTGTAGGATGCATTTTTCGTGGCAAAAATATTTTTGGGAATTTCAGTGGTCTAGGATGTGGGTTAATGCCCGTTTCACTCTGCAAATGTTTTTGGGGCATTCAGAGCTCTCTGACACAGATTTTGGCCCACCAACATTTTCTGGACTTTAGGGGGTCTAGGATGCCTGTAAACCCCTTCTTTGGGCCTCCAAAGTTTTCAACATTTTTGCAGGCATAAAATGCATTTTAAGGTCATTTTTGGGCTGCTAACATATTCTGAGCTTCAGGGGTATAGGTTGCATTTTTCGTGCCAAAAATATTTTTTGGAGTTTCAGTGGTCTAGGATGCGGGTTAATGCCCCCTTCAGGTTGCAAATGTTTTGGGACATTCAGAGCTCTCTGACACAGATTTTGGCCCACCAACATTTTCTGGACTTTAGGGGTCTAGGATGCCTGTAAACCCCTTTTTTGGTCCTTCAAAGTTTTCAACATGTTTGCAGGCCTACAATGCATTTTAAGGCATTTTTGGGCTGCTAACATTTTCAGAACTTTCAGGGGTGTAGTATGCATTTTTTGTGCCAAAAATATTTTTGGGAATGTCAGAGGTTTAGGATGCGGGTTAATGCCCGTTTCACTCTGCAAATGTTATTGGGACATTCAGGGCTCTCTGACACCATTTTTGAGCCACCAACATTTTCTGGACTTTAGGGGGTCTAGGATGCCTGTAAACCCCTTTTTTGGTTCTTCAAAGTTTTCAACATTTTTGCAGGCCTAAAATGCATTTTAAGGGCTTTTTTGGGCTGCTAACATATTCTGAGCTTCATGGGTGTAGGATGCATTTTTCGTGCCAAAAATATTTTTGGGAATTTCAGTGGTCTAGGATGCGGGTTAATGCCCCTTTGAGGCTGCAAATGTTTTTGGGACATTCAGAGCTCTCTGACACAGATTTTGGCCCACCAACATTTTCTGGACTTTAGGGGGTCTAGGATGCCTGTAAACCCCTTTTTTGGTCCTTCAAAGTTTTCAACATTTTTGCAGGCCTAAAATGCATTTTAAGGCATTTTTGGGCTGCTAACATTTTCAGAACTTTCAGGGGTGTAGTATGCATTTTTTGTGCCAAAAATATTTTTGGGAATTTCAGTGGTCTAGGATGCGGGTTAATGCCCCTTTGAGGCTGCAAATGTTTTTGGAGCATTCAGGGCTCTCTGACACCATTTTTGGGCCACAACCATTTTCTGGAGTTTAGGGGGTCTAGGATGCCCCTAAACCCTTTTTTTCCACCTCCAAAGTTTTCTACATTTTTTCAGGCCTAAGATGCACTTAAGGCATTTTTGGGCTGCTAACATTTTCAGAACTTTCAGGGGTGTATGATGCATTTTTCGTGGCAAAAATATTTTTGGGAATTTCAGTGGTCTAGGATGCGAGTTAATGCCCCTTTCAGGCTGACAATGTTTTTGGGACATTCAGAGCTCTCTGACACAGATTTTGGCCCACCAACATTTTCTGGACTTTAGGGGGTCTAGGATGCCTGTAAACCCCTTTTTTGGTCCTTCAAAGTTTTCAACATTTTTGCAGGCCTAAAATGCATTTTAAGGCATTTTTGGGCTGCTAACATTTTCAGAACTTTCAGGGTTGTGGTATGCATTTTTTGTGCCAAAAATATTTTTGGGAATTTCAGTGGTCTCGGATGCGTGTTAATGCCCGTTTCACTCTGCAAATGTTTTTGGGACATTCAGGGCTCTCTGACACCATTTCTGGGCCACAACCATTTTCTGGACTTTAGGGGGTCTAGGATGCCTCTAAACCCCTTTTTTCCACCTCCAAAGTTTTCTACATTTTTGCAGGCCTAAGATGCACTTTAAGGCCTTTTTTGGGCTGCTAACATATTCTGAGCTTCATGGGTGTAGTATTCATTTTTTGTGCCAAAAATATTTTTGGGAATGTCAGAGGTCTAGGATGCGGGTTAATGCCCGTTTCACTCTGCAAATGTTTTTGGGACATTCAGGGCTCTCTGACACCATTTTTGGGCCACCAACATTTTCTGGACTTTAGGGGGTCTAGGATGCCTGTAAACCCCTTTTTTGGGCCTCCAAAGTTTTCAACATTTTTGCAGGCTTAAAATGCATTTTAAAGCCTTTTTTGGGCTGCTAACATATTCTGAGCCTTAGGGGTGTAGGATGCATTTTTCGTGCCAAAATATTTTTGGGAATTTCAGTGGTCTAGGATGCGAGTTAATGCCCCTTTCAGGCTGACAATGTTTTTGGGACATTCAGAGCTCTCTGACACAGATTTTGGCCCACCAACATTTTCTGGACTTTAGGGGGTCTAGGATGCCTGTAAACCCCTTTTTTCGACCTCCAAAGTTTTCAACATTTGTGCAGGCCTAAGAAGCATTTTAAGTCCTTTTTTTGAGCTGCCAACATTTTCTGATCTTTCAGGGTTGTAGGATGAATTTTTTGTGCCAAAAATATTTTGGGGAATTTCAGTGGTCTAGGATGCGACTTAATGCCCCTTTCAGGCTGCAAATCTGTTTGGGACATTCAGAGCTCTCTGACACTGTTTTTGGGCCACCAACATTTTCTGGACTTTAGGGGGTCTAGGATGCCTGTAAACCCCTTTTTTCCACCTCCAAAGTTTTCTATATTTTTGCAGGCCTAAGATGCACTTTAAGGCATTTTTGGGCTGCTAACATTTTCAGAACTTTCAGGGGTGTAGTATGCATTTTTTGTGCCAAAAATATTTTTGGGAATTTCAGTGGTCTAGGATGTGGGTTAATGCCCGTTTCACTCTGCAAATGTTTTTGAGGCATTCAGAGCTCTCTGACACAGATTTTGGCCCACCAACATTTTCTGGACTTTAGGGGGTCTAGGATGTCTGTAAACCCCTTCTTTGAGCCTCCAAAGTTTTCAACATTTTTGCAGGCATAAAATGCATTTTAAGGTCTTTTTTGGGCTGCTAACATATTCTGAGCTTCAGGGGTATAGGTTGCATTTTTCGTGCCAAAAATATTTTTTGGAGTTTCAGTGGTCTAGGATGCGGGTTAATGCCCCCTTCAGGCTGCACATGTTTTGGGACATTCAGAGCTCTCTGACACAGATTTTGGCCCACCAACATTTTCTGGACTTTAGGGGTCTAGGATGCCTGTAAACCCCTTTTTTGGTCCTTCAAAGTTTTCAACATGTTTGCAGGCCTACAATGCATTTTAAGGCATTTTTGGGCTGCTAACATTTTCAGAACTTTCAGGGGTGTAGTATGCATTTTTTGTGCCAAAAATATTTTTGGGAATGTCAGAGGTTTAGGATGCGGGTTAATGCCCGTTTCACTCTGCAAATGTTATTGGGACATTCAGGGCTCTCTGACACCATTTTTGGGCCACCAACATTTTCTGGACTTTAGGGGGTCTAGGATGCCTGTAAACCTCTTTTTTGGTCCTTCAACGTTTTCAACATTTTTGCAGGCCTAAAATGCATTTTAAGGCCTTTTTTGGGCTGCTAACATATTCTGAGCTTTCAGGGGTGTAGGATGCATTTTTCGTGGCAAAAATATTTTTGGGAATTTCAGTGGTCTAGGATGCGAGTTAATGCCCCTTTCAGGCTGACAATGTTTTTGGGACATTCAGAGCTCTCTGACACAGATTTTGGCCCACCAACATTTTCTGGACTTTAGGGGGTCTAGGATGCCTGTAAACCCCTTTTTTGGTCCTTCAAAGTTTTCAACATTTTTGCAGGCCTAAAATGCATTTTAAGGCATTTTTGGGCTGCTAACATTTTCAGAACATTCAGGGGTGTAGTATGCATTTTTTGTGGCAAAAATATTTTTGGGCATTTCAGTGGTCTAGGATGCGGGTTTGCCCCTTTCAGGCTGCAAATGTTTTTGGGACATTCAAGGCTCTCTGACACCATTTTTGGGCCACCAACATTTTCTGGACTTTAGGGGGTCTAGGATGCCTGTAAACCCCTTTTTTGGTTCTTCAAAGTTTTCAACATTTTTGCAGGCCTAAAATGCATTTTAAGGCCTTTTTTGGGCTGCTAACATATTCTGAGCTTCATGGGTGTAGGATGTATTTTTCGTGCCAAAAATATTTTTGGGAATTGCAGTGGTCTAGGATGCGGGTTAATGCCCCTTTGAGGCTGCAAATGTTTTTGGGACATTCAGAGCTCTCTGACACAGATTTTGGCCCACCAACATTTTCTGGACTTTAGGGGGTCTAGGATGCCTGTAAACCCCTTTTTTGGTCCTTCAAAGTTTTCAACATTTTTGCAGGCCTAAAATGCATTTTAAGGCATTTTTGGGCTGCTAACATTTTCAGAACTTTCAGGGGTGTAGTATGCATTTTTTGTGCCAAAAATATTTTTGTGAATTTCAGTGGTCTAGGATGCGGGTTAATGCCCCTTTGAGGCTGCAAATGTTTTTGGGACATTCAGGGCTCTCTTTCACCATTTTTGGGCCACCAACATTTTCTGGACTTTAGGGGGTCTAGGATGCCTGTAAACCCCTTTTTTGGTCCTTCAAAGTTTTCAACATTTTTGCAGGCCTAAAATGCATTTTAAGGCCTTAATTGGGCTGCTAACATATTCTGAGCTTCAGGGGTATAGGTTGCATTTTTCATGCCAAAAATATTTTGGGGAATTTCAGTGGTCTAGGATGCGGGTTAATGCCCCTTTCAGGCTGCAAATGTTTTTGGGACATTCAGGACTCTCTGACACCATTTTCGGGCCACCAACATTTTCTGGACTTTAGGGGGTCTAGGATGCCTGTAAACCCCTTTTTTGGGCCTCCAAAGTTTTCATCATTTTTGCAGGCATAAAATGCATTTTAAGGTCTTTTTTGGGCTGCTAACATATTCTGAGCTTCAGGGGTATAGGTTGCATTTTTCGTGCCAAAAATATTTTTGGGAGTTTGAGTGGTCTAGGGTGCGGGTTAATGCCCCTTTCAGGCTGCAAATGTTTTGGGACATTCAGAGCTCTCTGACACAGATTTTGGCCCACCAACATTTTCTGGACTTTAGGGGTCTAGGATGCCTGTAAACCCCTTTTTTGGTCCTTCAAAGTTTTCAAACATGTTTGCAGGCCTAAAATGCATTTTAAGGCATTTTTGGGCTGCTAACATTTTCAGAACTTTCAGGGGTGTAGTATGCATTTTTTGTGCCAAAAATATTTTTGTGAATTTCAGTGGTCTAGGATGCGGGTTAATGCCCCTTTGAGGCTGCAAATGTTTTTGGGACATTCAGGGCTCTCTTTCACCATTTTTGGGCCACCAACATTTTCTGGACTTTAGGGGGTCTAGGATGCCTGTAAACCCCTTTTTTGGTCCTTCAAAGTTTTCAACATTTTTGCAGGCCTAAAATGCATTTTAAGGCCTTAATTGGGCTGCTAACATATTCTGAGCTTCAGGGGTATAGGTTGCATTTTTCATGCCAAAAATATTTTGGGGAATTTCAGTGGTCTAGGATGCGGATTAATGCCCCTTTCAGGCTGCAAATGTTTTTGGGACATTCAGGACTCTCTGACACCATTTTCGGGCCACCAACATTTTCTGGACTTTAGGGGGTCTAGGATGCCTGTAAACCCCTTTTTTGGGCCTCCAAAGTTTTCATCATTTTTGCAGGCATAAAATGCATTTTAAGGTCTTTTTTGGGCTGCTAACATATTATGAGCTTCAGGGGTATAGGTTGCATTTTTCGTGCCAAAAATATTTTTTGGAGTTTGAGTGCTCTAGGGTGCGGGTTAATGCCCCTTTCAGGCTGCAAATGTTTGGGACATTCAGAGCTCTCTGACACAGATTTTGCCCCACCAACATTTTCTGGACTTTAGGGGTCTAGGATGCCTGTAAACCCCTTTTTTGGTCCTTCAAAGTTTTCAAACATGTTTGCAGGCCTAAAATGCATTTTAAGGCATTTTTGGGCTGCTAGCATTTTCAGAACTTTCAGGGGTGTAGTATGCATTTTTTGTGCCAAAAATATTTTTGGGAATTTCAGTGGTCTAGGATGCGGGTTAATGCCCGTTTCACTCTGCAAATGTTTTTGGAGCATTCAGGGCTCTCTGACACCATTTTTGGGCCACCAACATTTTCTGGACTTTAGGGGGTCTAGGATGCCTGTAAACACCTTTTTTGGTTCTTCAAAGTTTTCAACATTTTTGCAGGCCTAAAATGCATTTTAAGGCCTTTTTTGGGCTGCTAACATATTCTGAGCTTCATGGGTGTAGGATGCATTTTTCGTGCCAAAAATATTTTTGGGAATTTCAGTGGTCTAGGATGCGGGTTAATGCCCCTTTGAGGCTGCAAATGTTTTTGGGACATTCAGAGCTCTCTGACACAGATTTTGGCCCACCAACATTTTCTGGACTTTAGGGGGTCTAGGATGCCTGTAAACCCCTTTTTTGGTCCTTCAAAGTTTTCAACATTTTTGCAGGCTTAAAATGCATTTTAAGGCATTTTTGGGCTGCTAACATTTTCAGAACTTTCAGGGGTGTAGTATGCATTTTTTGTGCCAAAAATATTTTTGTGAATTTCAGTGGTCTAGGATGCGGGTTAATGCCCCTTTGAGGCTGCAAATGTTTTTGGAGCATTCAGGGCTCTCTGACACCATTTTTGGGCCACAACCATCTTCTGGACTTTAGGGGGTCTAGGATGCCTCTAAGCCCCTTTTTTCCACCTCCAAAGTTTTCTACATTTTTGCAGGCCTAAGATGCACTTTAAGGCCTTTTTTGGGCTGCTAACATATTCTGAGCTTCATGGGTGTAGTATTCATTTTTTGTGCCAAAAATATTTTTGGGAATGTCAGAGGTCTAGGATGCAGGTTAATGCCCGTTTCACTCTGCAAATGTTTTTGGGACATTCAGGGCTCTCTGACACCATTTTTGGGCCACCAACATTTTCTGGACTTTAGAGGGTCTAGGATGCCTGTAAACCCCTTTTTTGGTCCTTCAAAGTTTTCAACATTTTTGCAGGCCTAAAATGCATTTTAAGGCATTTTTGGGCTGCTAACATTTTCAGAACTTTCAGGGGTGTAGTATGCATTTTTTGTGCCAAAAATATTTTTGGGAATTTCAGTGGTCTGGGATGCGGGTTAATGCCCCTTTGAGGCTGCAAATGTTTTTGGGACATTCAGGGCTCTCTGACACCATTTTTGGGCCACCAACATTTTCTGGACTTTAGGGGGTCTAGGATGCCTGTAAACCTCTTTTTTGGTCCTTTAAAGTTTTCAACATTTTTGCAGGCCTAAAATGCATTTTAAGGCCTTTTTTGGGCTACTAACATATTCTGAGCTTCAGGGGTATAGGTTGCATTTTTCGTGCCAAAAATATTTTTTGGAGTTTCAGTGGTCTAGGATGCGGGTTAATGCCCCCTTCAGGCTGCAAATGTTTTGGGACATTCAGAGCTCTCTGACACAGATTTTGGCCCACCAACATTTTCTGGACTTTAGGGGTCTAGGATGCCTGTAAACCCCTTTTTTGGTCCTTCAAAGTTTTCAACATGTTTGCAGGCCTACAATGCATTTTAAGGCATTTTTGGGCTGCTAACATTTTCAGAACTTTCAGGGGTGTAGTATGCATTTTTTGTGCCAAAAATATTTTTGGGAATGTCAGAGGTTTAGGATGCGGGTTAATGCCCGTTTCACTCTGCAAATGTTATTGGGACATTCAGGGCTCTCTGACACCATTTTTGGGCCACCAACATTTTCTGGACTTTAGGGGGTCTAGGATGCCTGTAAACCTCTTTTTTGGTCCTTCAACGTTTTCAACATTTTTGCAGGCCTAAAATGCATTTTAAGGCCTTTTTTGGGCTGCTAACATATTCTGAGCTTTCAGGGGTGTAGGATGCATTTTTCGTGGCAAAAATATTTTTGGGAATTTCAGTGGTCTAGGATGTGGGTTAATGCCCGTTTCACTCTGCAAATGTTTTTGGGGCATTCAGAGCTCTCTGACACAGATTTTGGCCCACCAACATTTTCTGGACTTTAGGGGGTCTAGGATGCCTGTAAACCCCTTCTTTGGGCCTCCAAAGTTTTCAACATTTTTGCAGGCATAAAATGCATTTTAAGGTCTTTTTTGGGCTGCTAACATATTCTGAGCTTCATGGGTGTAGGATGCATTTTTCGTGCCAAAAATATTTTTGGGAATTTCAGTGGTCTAGGATGCGGGTTAATGCCCCTTTGAGGCTGCAAATGTTTTTGGGACATTCAGAGCTCTCTGACACAGATTTTGGCCCACCAACATTTTCTGGACTTTAGGGGGTCTAGGATGCCTGTAAACCCCTTTTTTGGTCCTTCAAAGTTTTCAACATTTTTGCAGGCCTAAAATGCATTTTAAGGCATTTTTGGGCTGCTAACATTTTCAGAACTTTCAGGGGTGTAGTATGCATTTTTTGTGCCAAAAATATTTTTGGGAATGTCAGAGGTTTAGGATGCGTGTTAATGCCCGTTTCACTCTGCAAATGTTTTTGGGACATTCAGGGCTCTCTGACACCATTTCTGGGCCACAACCATTTTCTGGACTTTAGGGGGTCTAGGATGCCTCTAAACCCCTTTTTTCCACCTCCAAAGTTTTCTACATTTCTGCAGGCCTAAAATGCACTTTAAGGCCTTTTTTGGGCTGCTAACATATTCTGAGCTTCATGGGTGTAGTATTCATTTTTTGTGCCAAAAATATTTTTGGGAATGTCAGAGGTCTAGGATGCGGGTTAATGCCCGTTTCACTCTGCAAATGTTTTTGGGACATTCAGGGCTCTCTGACACCATTTTTGGGCCACCAACATTTTCTGGACTTTAGGGGGTCTAGGATGCCTGTAAACCCCTTTTTTGGGCCTCCAAAGTTTTCAACATTTTTGCAGGCTTAAAATGCATTTTAAAGCCTTTTTTGGGCTGCTAACATATTCTGAGCCTTAGGGGTGTAGGATGCATTTTTCGTGCCAAAATATTTTTGGGAATTTCAGTGGTCTAGGATGCGAGTTAATGGGCCTTTCAGGCTGACAATGTTTTTGGGACATTCAGAGCTCTCTGACACAGATTTTGGCCCACCAACATTTTCTGGACTTTAGGGGGTCTAGGATGCCTGTAAACCCCTTTTTTCGACCTCCAAAGTTTTCAACATTTGTGCAGGCCTAAGAAGCATTTTAAGTCCTTTTTTTGAGCTGCCAACATTTTCTGATCTTTCAGGGTTGTAGGATGAATTTTTTGTGCCAAAAATATTTTGGGGAATTTCAGTGGTCTAGGATGCGACTTAATGCCCCTTTCAGGCTGCAAATCTGTTTGGGACATTCAGAGCTCTCTGACACTGTTTTTGGGCCACCAACATTTTCTGGACTTTAGGGGGTCTAGGATGCCTGTAAACCCCTTTTTTCCACCTCCAAAGTTTTCTATATTTTTGCAGGCCTAAGATGCACTTTAAGGCATTTTTGGGCTGCTAACATTTTCAGAACTTTCAGGGGTGTAGTATGCATTTTTTGTGCCAAAAATATTTTTGGGAATTTCAGTGGTCTAGGATGTGGGTTAATGCCCGTTTCACTCTGCAAATGTTTTTGGGGCATTCAGAGCTCTCTGACACAGATTTTGGCCCACCAACATTTTCTGGACTTTAGGGGGTCTAGGATGCCTGTAAACCCCTTCTTTGGGCCTCCAAAGTTTTCAACATGTTTGCAGGCCTACAATGCATTTTAAGGCATTTTTGGGCTGCTAACATTTTCAGAACTTTCATGGGTGTAGTATGCATTTTTTGTGCCAAAAATATTTTTGGGAATTTTAGTGGTCTAGGGTGCGGGTTAATGCCCCTTTCAGGCTGCAAATGTTTTTGGGACATTCAGCGCTCTCTGACACCATTTTTGGGCCACAACCATTTTCTGGACTTTAGGGGGTCTAGGATGCCTGTAAACCCCTTTTTTGGTCCTTCAAAGTTTTCAACATTTTTGCAGGCCTAAAATGCATTTTAAGTGGTCTAGGGTGCGGGTTAATGCCCCTTTCAGGCTGCAAAGGTTTTTGGGACATTCAGGGCTCTCTGACACCATATTTGGGCCACAACCATTTTCTGGACTTAAGGGGGTCTAGGATGCCTGTAAACCCCTTTTTTGGTCCTTCAAAGTTTTCAACATTTTTGCAGGCCTAAAATGCATTTTAAGGCATTTTTGGGCTGCTTACATTATCAGAACTTTCAGGGGTGTAGTATGCATTTTTTGTGCCAAAAATATTTTTGGGAATTTCAGTGGTCTAGGATGCGGCTTAATGCCCGTTTCACTCTGAAAATGTTTTTGGGACATTCAGGGCTCTCTGACACCATTTTTGGGCCACCAACATTTTCTGGAATTTAGGGGGTCTAGGATGCCTGTAAACCCCATTTTTGGTCCTTCAAAGTTTTCAATATTTTTGCAGGCCTAAAATGCATTTTAAGGTATTTTTGGGCTGCTAACATTTTCAGAACTTTCAGGGGTGTAGTATGCATTTTTTGTGCCAAAAATATTTTTGTGAATGTCAGTGGTCTAGGATGCGGGTTAATGCCCCTTTGAGGCTGCAAATGTTTTTGGGACATTCAGGGCTCCCTGACACCATTTTTGGGCCACCAACATTTTCTGGACTTTAGGGGGTCTAGGATGCCTGTAAACCCTTTTTTTTTGGTCCTTCAAAGTTTTCAACATTTTTGCAGGCCTAAAATGCATTTTAAGGCCTTAATTGGGCTGCTAACATATTCTGAGCTTCAGGGGTATAGGTTGCATTTTTCATGCCAAAAATATTTTGGGGAATTTCAGTGGTCTAGGATGCGGGTTAATGCCCCTTTCGAGCTACAAATGTTTTTGGGAATTCAGGGCTCTCTGACACCATTTTTGAGCGACAATCATTTTCTGGACTTTAGGGGGTCTAGGAAGCCTGTAACCCCTTTTTTGGGCCTCCAAAGTTTTCATCATTTTTGCAGGCATAAAATGCATTTTAAGGTCTTTTTTGGGCTGCTAACATATTCTGAGCTTCAGGGGTATAGGTTGCATTTTTCGTGCCAAAAATATTTTTGGGAGTTTGAGTGGTCTAGGGTGCGGGTTAATGCCCCTTTCAGGCTGCAAATGTTTTGGGACATTCAGAGCTCTCTGACACAGATTTTGGCCCACCAACATTTTCTGGACTTTAGGGGTCTAGGATGCCTGTAAACCCCTTTTTTGGTCCTTCAAAGTTTTCAAACATGTTTGCAGGCCTAAAATGCATTTTAAGGCATTTTTGGGCTGCTAACATTTTCAGAACTTTCAGGGGTGTAGTATGCATTTTTTGTGCCAAAAATATTTTTGTGAATTTCAGTGGTCTAGGATGCGGGTTAATGCCCCTTTGAGGCTGCAAATGTTTTTGGGACATTCAGGGCTCTCTTTCACCATTTTTGGGCCACCAACATTTTCTGGACTTTAGGGGGTCTAGGATGCCTGTAAACCCCTTTTTTGGTCCTTCAAAGTTTTCAACATTTTTGCAGGCCTAAAATGCATTTTAAGGCCTTAATTGGGCTGCTAACATATTCTGAGCTTCAGGGGTATAGGTTGCATTTTTCATGCCAAAAATATTTTGGGGAATTTCAGTGGTCTAGGATGCGGGTTAATGCCCCTTTCAGGCTGCAAATGTTTTTGGGACATTCAGGACTCTCTGACACCATTTTCGGGCCACCAACATTTTCTGGACTTTAGGGGGTCTAGGATGCCTGTAAACCCCTTTTTTGGGCCTCCAAAGTTTTCATCATTTTTGCAGGCATAAAATGCATTTTAAGGTCTTTTTTGGGCTGCTAACATATTATGAGCTTCAGGGGTATAGGTTGCATTTTTCGTGCCAAAAATATTTTTTGGAGTTTGAGTGCTCTAGGGTGCGGGTTAATGCCCCTTTCAGGCTGCAAATGTTTGGGACATTCAGAGCTCTCTGACACAGATTTTGCCCCACCAACATTTTCTGGACTTTAGGGGTCTAGGATGCCTGTAAACCCCTTTTTTGGTCCTTCAAAGTTTTCAAACATGTTTGCAGGCCTAAAATGCATTTTAAGGCATTTTTGGGCTGCTAGCATTTTCAGAACTTTCAGGGGTGTAGTATGCATTTTTTGTGCCAAAAATATTTTTGGGAATTTCAGTGGTCTAGGATGCGGGTTAATGCCCGTTTCACTCTGCAAATGTTTTTGGAGCATTCAGGGCTCTCTGACACCATTTTTGGGCCACCAACATTTTCTGGACTTTAGGGGGTCTAGGATGCCTGTAAACACCTTTTTTGGTTCTTCAAAGTTTTCAACATTTTTGCAGGCCTAAAATGCATTTTAAGGCCTTTTTTGGGCTGCTAACATATTCTGAGCTTCATGGGTGTAGGATGCATTTTTCGTGCCAAAAATATTTTTGGGAATTTCAGTGGTCTAGGATGCGGGTTAATGCCCCTTTGAGGCTGCAAATGTTTTTGGGACATTCAGAGCTCTCTGACACAGATTTTGGCCCACCAACATTTTCTGGACTTTAGGGGGTCTAGGATGCCTGTAAACCCCTTTTTTGGTCCTTCAAAGTTTTCAACATTTTTGCAGGCTTAAAATGCATTTTAAGGCATTTTTGGGCTGCTAACATTTTCAGAACTTTCAGGGGTGTAGTATGCATTTTTTGTGCCAAAAATATTTTTGTGAATTTCAGTGGTCTAGGATGCGGGTTAATGCCCCTTTGAGGCTGCAAATGTTTTTGGAGCATTCAGGGCTCTCTGACACCATTTTTGGGCCACAACCATCTTCTGGACTTTAGGGGGTCTAGGATGCCTCTAAGCCCCTTTTTTCCACCTCCAAAGTTTTCTACATTTTTGCAGGCCTAAGATGCACTTTAAGGCCTTTTTTGGGCTGCTAACATATTCTGAGCTTCATGGGTGTAGTATTCATTTTTTGTGCCAAAAATATTTTTGGGAATGTCAGAGGTCTAGGATGCAGGTTAATGCCCGTTTCACTCTGCAAATGTTTTTGGGACATTCAGGGCTCTCTGACACCATTTTTGGGCCACCAACATTTTCTGGACTTTAGAGGGTCTAGGATGCCTGTAAACCCCTTTTTTGGTCCTTCAAAGTTTTCAACATTTTTGCAGGCCTAAAATGCATTTTAAGGCATTTTTGGGCTGCTAACATTTTCAGAACTTTCAGGGGTGTAGTATGCATTTTTTGTGCCAAAAATATTTTTGGGAATTTCAGTGGTCTGGGATGCGGGTTAATGCCCCTTTGAGGCTGCAAATGTTTTTGGGACATTCAGGGCTCTCTGACACCATTTTTGGGCCACCAACATTTTCTGGACTTTAGGGGGTCTAGGATGCCTGTAAACCTCTTTTTTGGTCCTTTAAAGTTTTCAACATTTTTGCAGGCCTAAAATGCATTTTAAGGCCTTTTTTGGGCTACTAACATATTCTGAGCTTCAGGGGTATAGGTTGCATTTTTCGTGCCAAAAATATTTTTTGGAGTTTCAGTGGTCTAGGATGCGGGTTAATGCCCCCTTCAGGCTGCAAATGTTTTGGGACATTCAGAGCTCTCTGACACAGATTTTGGCCCACCAACATTTTCTGGACTTTAGGGGTCTAGGATGCCTGTAAACCCCTTTTTTGGTCCTTCAAAGTTTTCAACATGTTTGCAGGCCTACAATGCATTTTAAGGCATTTTTGGGTTGCTAACATTTTCAGAACTTTCAGGGGTGTAGTATGCATTTTTTGTGCCAAAAATATTTTTGGGAATGTCAGAGGTTTAGGATGCGGGTTAATGCCCGTTTCACTCTGCAAATGTTATTGGGACATTCAGGGCTCTCTGACACCATTTTTGGGCCACCAACATTTTCTGGACTTTAGGGGGTCTAGGATGCCTGTAAACCTCTTTTTTGGTCCTTCAACGTTTTCAACATTTTTGCAGGCCTAAAATGCATTTTAAGGCCTTTTTTGGGCTGCTAACATATTCTGAGCTTTCAGGGGTGTAGGATGCATTTTTCGTGGCAAAAATATTTTTGGGAATTTCAGTGGTCTAGGATGTGGGTTAATGCCCGTTTCACTCTGCAAATGTTTTTGGGGCATTCAGAGCTCTCTGACACAGATTTTGGCCCACCAACATTTTCTGGACTTTAGGGGGTCTAGGATGCCTGTAAACCCCTTCTTTGGGCCTCCAAAGTTTTCAACATTTTTGCAGGCATAAAATGCATTTTAAGGGTTTTTTTTCGGCTGCTAACATATTCTGAGCTTCATGGGTGTAGGATGCATTTTTCGTGCCAAAAATATTTTTGGGAATTTCAGTGGTCTAGGATGCGGGTTAATGCCCCTTTGAGGCTGCAAATGTTTTTGGGACATTCAGAGCTCTCTGACACAGATTTTGGCCCACCAACATTTTCTGGACTTTAGGGGGTCTAGGATGCCTGTAAACCCCTTTTTTGGTCCTTCAAAGTTTTCAACATTTTTGCAGGCCTAAAATGCATTTTAAGGCATTTTTGGGCTGCTAACATTTTCAGAACTTTCAGGGGTGTAGTATGCATTTTTTGTGCCAAAAATATTTTTGGGAATGTCAGAGGTTTAGGATGCGGGTTAATGCCCGTTTCACTCTGCAAATGTTATTGGGACATTCAGGGCTCTCTGACACCATTTTTGAGCCACCAACATTTTCTGGACTTTAGGGGGTCTAGGATGCCTGTAAACCCCTTTTTTGGTTCTTCAAAATTTTCAACATTTTTGCAGGCCTAAAATGCATTTTAATGGCTTTTTTGGGCTGCTAACATATTCTGAGCTTCATGGGTGTAGGATGCATTTTTCGTGCCAAAAATATTTTTGGGAATTTCAGTGGTCTAGGATGCGGGTTAATGCCCCTTTGAGGCTGCAAATGTTTTTGGGACATTCAGAGCTCTCTGACACAGATTTTGGCCCACCAACATTTTCTGGACTTTAGGGGGTCTAGGATGCCTGTAAACCCCTTTTTTGGTCCTTCAAAGTTTTCAACATTTTTGCAGGCCTAAAATGCATTTTAAGGCATTTTTGGGCTGCTAACATTTTCAGAACTTTCAGGGGTGTAGTATGCATTTTTTGTGCCAAAAATATTTTTGGGAATTTCAGTGGTCTAGGATGCGGGTTAATGCCCCTTTGAGGCTGCAAATGTTTTTGGAGCATTCAGGGCTCTCTGACACCATTTTTGGGCCACAACCATTTTCTGGACTTTAGGGGGTCTAGGATGCCTCTAAGCCCCTTTTTCCACCTCCAAAGTTTTCTACATTTTTGCAGGCCTAAGATGCACTTTAAGGCCTTTTTTGGGCTGCTAACATATTCTGAGCTTCATGGGTGTAGTATTCATTTTTTGTGCCAAAAATATTTTTGGGAATGTCAGAGGTCTAGGATGCAGGTTAATGCCCGTTTCACTCTGCAAATGTTTTTGGGACATTCAGGGCTCTCTGACACCATTTTTGGGCCACCAACATTTTCTGGACTTTAGGGGGTCTAGGATGCCTGTAAACCCCTTTTTTGGTCCTTCAAAGTTTTCAACATTTTTGCAGGCCTAAAATGCATTTTAAGGCATTTTTGGGCTGCTAACATTTTCAGAACTTTCAGGGGTGTAGTATGCATTTTTTGTGCCAAAAATATTTTTGGGAATTTCAGTGGTCTAGGATGCGAGTTAATGCCCCTTTCAGGTTGACAATGTTTTTGGGACATTCAGGGCTCTCTGACACCATTTTTGGGCCACCAACATTTTCTGGACTTTAGGGGGTCTAGGATGCCTGTAAACCTCTGTTTTGGTCCTTCA
This sequence comes from Ambystoma mexicanum, assembly GCF_040938575.1. Lineage (NCBI taxonomy): Eukaryota > Metazoa > Chordata > Amphibia > Caudata > Ambystomatidae > Ambystoma > Ambystoma mexicanum. The sequence continues at coordinate 729,966,429 of NC_090939.1, read as the reverse complement.
AAGTTTTCAACATTTTTGCAGGCCTAAAATGCATTTTAAGGCCTTTTTTGGGCTGCTAACATATTCTGAGCTTTCAGGGGTGTAGGATGCATTTTTCGTGGCAAAAATATTTTTGGGAATTTCAGTGGTCTAGGATGCGAGTTAATGCCCCTTTCAGGTTGACAATGTTTTTGGGACATTCAGAGCTCTCCGACACAGATTTTGGCCCACCAACATTTTCTGGACTTTAGGGGGTCTAGGATGCCTGTAAACCCCTTTTTTGGTCCTTCAAAGTTTTCAACATTTTTGCAGGCCTAAAATGCATATTAAGGCATTTTTGGGCTGCTGACATTTTCAGAACTTTCAGGGGTGTAGTATGCATTTTTTGTGGCAAAAATATTTTTGGGCATTTCAGTGGTCTAGGATGCGGGTTAATGCCCCTTTCAGGCTGCAAATGTTTTTGGGAATTTAGGGCTCTCTGACACTATTTTTGAGCGACAATCATTTTCTGGACTTTTCGGGGGTCTAGGATGCCTGTAACCCCTTTTTTGGGCCTCCAAAGTTTTCAACATTTTTGCACGCCCAAAATGCATTTTAAGGCCTTTTTTGGGCTGCTAACATATTCTGAGCTTCAGGGGTATAGGTTGCATTTTTCATGCCAAAAATATTTTGGGAAATTTCAGTGGTCTAGGATGCGGCTTAATGCCCCTTTCAGGCTGCAAATGTTTTTGGGACATTCAGAGCTCTCTGACACCGATTTTGGCCCACCAACATTTTCTGGAGTTTAGGGGGTCTAGGATGCCCCTAAACCCTTTTTTTCCACCTCAAAAGTTTTCTACATTTTTTCAGGCCTAAGATGCACTTTAAGGCATTTTTGGGCTGCTAACATTTTCAGAACTTTCAGGAGTGTATGATGCATTTTTCGTGGCAAAAATATTTTTGGGAATTTCAGTGGTCTAGGATGCGAGTTAATGCCCCTTTCAGGCTGACAATGTTTTTGGGACATTCAGAGCTCTCTGACACAGATTTTGGCCCACCAACATTTTCTGGACTTTAGGGGGTCTAGGATGCCTGTAAACCCCTTTTTTGGTCCTTCAAAGTTGTCAACATTTTTGCAGGCCTAAAATGCATTTTAAGGCATTTTTGGGCTGCTAACATTTTCAGAACTTTCAGGGGTGTGGTATGCATTTTTTGTGCCAAAAATATTTTTGGGAATTTCAGTGGTCTCGGATGCGTGTTAATGCCCGTTTCACTCTGAAAATGTTTTGGGACATTCAGGGCTCTCTGACACCATTTTTGGGCCACCAACATTTTCTGGACTTTAGGGGGTCTAGGATGCCTGTAAACCCCTTTTTGGCCCTTCAAAGTTTTCAACATTTTTGCAGGCCTAAAATGCATTTTAAGGCCTTTTTTGGGCTGCTAACATATTCTGAGCTTCATGGGTGTAGGATGCATTTTTCGTGCCAAAAATATTTTTGGGAATTTCAGTGGTCTAGGATGCGGGTTAATGCCCCTTTGAGGCTGCAAATGTTTTTGGGACATTCAGAGCTCTCTGACACAGATTTTGGCCCACCAACATTTTCTGGACTTTAGGGGTCTAGGATGCCTGTAAACCCCTTTTTTGGTCATTCAAAGTTTTCAACATGTTTGCAGGCCTACAATGCATTTTAAGGCATTTTTGGGCTGCTAACATTTTCAGAACTTTCAGGGGTGTAGTATGCATTTTTTGTGCCAAAAATATTTTTGGGAATGTCAGAGGTTTAGGATGCGGGTTAATGCCCGTTTCACTCTGCAAATGTTATTGGGACATTCAGGGCTCTCTGACACCATTTTTGGGCCACCAACATTTTCTGGACTTTAGGGGGTCTAGGATGCCTGCAAACCTCTTTTTTGGTCCTTCAACGTTTTCAACATTTTTGCAGGCCTAAAATGCATTTTAAGGCCTTTTTTGGGCTGCTAACATATTCTGAGCTTTCAGGGGTGTAGGATGCATTTTTCGTGGCAAAAATATTTTTGGGAATTTCAGTGGTCTAGGATGTGGGTTAATGCCCGTTTCACTCTGCAAATGTTTTTGGGGCATTCAGAGCTCTCTGACACAGATTTTGGCCCACCAACATTTTCTGGACTTTAGGGGGTCTAGGATGCCTGTAAACCCCTTCTTTGGGCCTCCAAAGTTTTCAACATTTTTGCAGGCATAAAATGCATTTTAAGGTCATTTTTGGGCTGCTAACATATTCTGAGCTTCAGGGGTATAGGTTGCATTTTTCGTGCCAAAAATATTTTTTGGAGTTTCAGTGGTCTAGGATGCGGGTTAATGCCCCCTTCAGGTTGCAAATGTTTTGGGACATTCAGAGCTCTCTGACACAGATTTTGGCCCACCAACATTTTCTGGACTTTAGGGGTCTAGGATGCCTGTAAACCCCTTTTTTGGTCCTTCAAAGTTTTCAACATGTTTGCAGGCCTACAATGCATTTTAAGGCATTTTTGGGCTGCTAACATTTTCAGAACTTTCAGGGGTGTAGTATGCATTTTTTGTGCCAAAAATATTTTTGGGAATGTCAGAGGTTTAGGATGCGGGTTAATGCCCGTTTCACTCTGCAAATGTTATTGGGACATTCAGGGCTCTCTGACACCATTTTTGAGCCACCAACATTTTCTGGACTTTAGGGGGTCTAGGATGCCTGTAAACCCCTTTTTTGGTTCTTCAAAGTTTTCAACATTTTTGCAGGCCTAAAATGCATTTTAAGGGCTTTTTTGGGCTGCTAACATATTCTGAGCTTCATGGGTGTAGGATGCATTTTTCGTGCCAAAAATATTTTTGGGAATTTCAGTGGTCTAGGATGCGGGTTAATGCCCCTTTGAGGCTGCAAATGTTTTTGGGACATTCAGAGCTCTCTGACACAGATTTTGGCCCACCAACATTTTCTGGACTTTAGGGGGTCTAGGATGCCTGTAAACCCCTTTTTTGGTCCTTCAAAGTTTTCAACATTTTTGCAGGCCTAAAATGCATTTTAAGGCATTTTTGGGCTGCTAACATTTTCAGAACTTTCAGGGGTGTAGTATGCATTTTTTGTGCCAAAAATATTTTTGGGAATTTCAGTGGTCTAGGATGCGGGTTAATGCCCCTTTGAGGCTGCAAATGTTTTTGGAGCATTCAGGGCTCTCTGACACCATTTTTGGGCCACAACCATTTTCTGGAGTTTAGGGGGTCTAGGATGCCCCTAAACCCTTTTTTTCCACCTCCAAAGTTTTCTACATTTTTTCAGGCCTAAGATGCACTTAAGGCATTTTTGGGCTGCTAACATTTTCAGAACTTTCAGGGGTGTATGATGCATTTTTCGTGGCAAAAATATTTTTGGGAATTTCAGTGGTCTAGGATGCGAGTTAATGCCCCTTTCAGGCTGACAATGTTTTTGGGACATTCAGAGCTCTCTGACACAGATTTTGGCCCACCAACATTTTCTGGACTTTAGGGGGTCTAGGATGCCTGTAAACCCCTTTTTTGGTCCTTCAAAGTTTTCAACATTTTTGCAGGCCTAAAATGCATTTTAAGGCATTTTTGGGCTGCTAACATTTTCAGAACTTTCAGGGTTGTGGTATGCATTTTTTGTGCCAAAAATATTTTTGGGAATTTCAGTGGTCTCGGATGCGTGTTAATGCCCGTTTCACTCTGCAAATGTTTTTGGGACATTCAGGGCTCTCTGACACCATTTCTGGGCCACAACCATTTTCTGGACTTTAGGGGGTCTAGGATGCCTCTAAACCCCTTTTTTCCACCTCCAAAGTTTTCTACATTTTTGCAGGCCTAAGATGCACTTTAAGGCCTTTTTTGGGCTGCTAACATATTCTGAGCTTCATGGGTGTAGTATTCATTTTTTGTGCCAAAAATATTTTTGGGAATGTCAGAGGTCTAGGATGCGGGTTAATGCCCGTTTCACTCTGCAAATGTTTTTGGGACATTCAGGGCTCTCTGACACCATTTTTGGGCCACCAACATTTTCTGGACTTTAGGGGGTCTAGGATGCCTGTAAACCCCTTTTTTGGGCCTCCAAAGTTTTCAACATTTTTGCAGGCTTAAAATGCATTTTAAAGCCTTTTTTGGGCTGCTAACATATTCTGAGCCTTAGGGGTGTAGGATGCATTTTTCGTGCCAAAATATTTTTGGGAATTTCAGTGGTCTAGGATGCGAGTTAATGCCCCTTTCAGGCTGACAATGTTTTTGGGACATTCAGAGCTCTCTGACACAGATTTTGGCCCACCAACATTTTCTGGACTTTAGGGGGTCTAGGATGCCTGTAAACCCCTTTTTTCGACCTCCAAAGTTTTCAACATTTGTGCAGGCCTAAGAAGCATTTTAAGTCCTTTTTTTGAGCTGCCAACATTTTCTGATCTTTCAGGGTTGTAGGATGAATTTTTTGTGCCAAAAATATTTTGGGGAATTTCAGTGGTCTAGGATGCGACTTAATGCCCCTTTCAGGCTGCAAATCTGTTTGGGACATTCAGAGCTCTCTGACACTGTTTTTGGGCCACCAACATTTTCTGGACTTTAGGGGGTCTAGGATGCCTGTAAACCCCTTTTTTCCACCTCCAAAGTTTTCTATATTTTTGCAGGCCTAAGATGCACTTTAAGGCATTTTTGGGCTGCTAACATTTTCAGAACTTTCAGGGGTGTAGTATGCATTTTTTGTGCCAAAAATATTTTTGGGAATTTCAGTGGTCTAGGATGTGGGTTAATGCCCGTTTCACTCTGCAAATGTTTTTGAGGCATTCAGAGCTCTCTGACACAGATTTTGGCCCACCAACATTTTCTGGACTTTAGGGGGTCTAGGATGTCTGTAAACCCCTTCTTTGAGCCTCCAAAGTTTTCAACATTTTTGCAGGCATAAAATGCATTTTAAGGTCTTTTTTGGGCTGCTAACATATTCTGAGCTTCAGGGGTATAGGTTGCATTTTTCGTGCCAAAAATATTTTTTGGAGTTTCAGTGGTCTAGGATGCGGGTTAATGCCCCCTTCAGGCTGCAAATGTTTTGGGACATTCAGAGCTCTCTGACACAGATTTTGGCCCACCAACATTTTCTGGACTTTAGGGGTCTAGGATGCCTGTAAACCCCTTTTTTGGTCCTTCAAAGTTTTCAACATGTTTGCAGGCCTACAATGCATTTTAAGGCATTTTTGGGCTGCTAACATTTTCAGAACTTTCAGGGGTGTAGTATGCATTTTTTGTGCCAAAAATATTTTTGGGAATGTCAGAGGTTTAGGATGCGGGTTAATGCCCGTTTCACTCTGCAAATGTTATTGGGACATTCAGGGCTCTCTGACACCATTTTTGGGCCACCAACATTTTCTGGACTTTAGGGGGTCTAGGATGCCTGTAAACCTCTTTTTTGGTCCTTCAACGTTTTCAACATTTTTGCAGGCCTAAAATGCATTTTAAGGCCTTTTTTGGGCTGCTAACATATTCTGAGCTTTCAGGGGTGTAGGATGCATTTTTCGTGGCAAAAATATTTTTGGGAATTTCAGTGGTCTAGGATGCGAGTTAATGCCCCTTTCAGGCTGACAATGTTTTTGGGACATTCAGAGCTCTCTGACACAGATTTTGGCCCACCAACATTTTCTGGACTTTAGGGGGTCTAGGATGCCTGTAAACCCCTTTTTTGGTCCTTCAAAGTTTTCAACATTTTTGCAGGCCTAAAATGCATTTTAAGGCATTTTTGGGCTGCTAACATTTTCAGAACATTCAGGGGTGTAGTATGCATTTTTTGTGGCAAAAATATTTTTGGGCATTTCAGTGGTCTAGGATGCGGGTTTGCCCCTTTCAGGCTGCAAATGTTTTTGGGACATTCAAGGCTCTCTGACACCATTTTTGGGCCACCAACATTTTCTGGACTTTAGGGGGTCTAGGATGCCTGTAAACCCCTTTTTTGGTTCTTCAAAGTTTTCAACATTTTTGCAGGCCTAAAATGCATTTTAAGGCCTTTTTTGGGCTGCTAACATATTCTGAGCTTCATGGGTGTAGGATGTATTTTTCGTGCCAAAAATATTTTTGGGAATTGCAGTGGTCTAGGATGCGGGTTAATGCCCCTTTGAGGCTGCAAATGTTTTTGGGACATTCAGAGCTCTCTGACACAGATTTTGGCCCACCAACATTTTCTGGACTTTAGGGGGTCTAGGATGCCTGTAAACCCCTTTTTTGGTCCTTCAAAGTTTTCAACATTTTTGCAGGCCTAAAATGCATTTTAAGGCATTTTTGGGCTGCTAACATTTTCAGAACTTTCAGGGGTGTAGTATGCATTTTTTGTGCCAAAAATATTTTTGTGAATTTCAGTGGTCTAGGATGCGGGTTAATGCCCCTTTGAGGCTGCAAATGTTTTTGGGACATTCAGGGCTCTCTTTCACCATTTTTGGGCCACCAACATTTTCTGGACTTTAGGGGGTCTAGGATGCCTGTAAACCCCTTTTTTGGTCCTTCAAAGTTTTCAACATTTTTGCAGGCCTAAAATGCATTTTAAGGCCTTAATTGGGCTGCTAACATATTCTGAGCTTCAGGGGTATAGGTTGCATTTTTCATGCCAAAAATATTTTGGGGAATTTCAGTGGTCTAGGATGCGGGTTAATGCCCCTTTCAGGCTGCAAATGTTTTTGGGACATTCAGGACTCTCTGACACCATTTTCGGGCCACCAACATTTTCTGGACTTTAGGGGGTCTAGGATGCCTGTAAACCCCTTTTTTGGGCCTCCAAAGTTTTCATCATTTTTGCAGGCATAAAATGCATTTTAAGGTCTTTTTTGGGCTGCTAACATATTCTGAGCTTCAGGGGTATAGGTTGCATTTTTCGTGCCAAAAATATTTTTGGGAGTTTGAGTGGTCTAGGGTGCGGGTTAATGCCCCTTTCAGGCTGCAAATGTTTTGGGACATTCAGAGCTCTCTGACACAGATTTTGGCCCACCAACATTTTCTGGACTTTAGGGGTCTAGGATGCCTGTAAACCCCTTTTTTGGTCCTTCAAAGTTTTCAAACATGTTTGCAGGCCTAAAATGCATTTTAAGGCATTTTTGGGCTGCTAACATTTTCAGAACTTTCAGGGGTGTAGTATGCATTTTTTGTGCCAAAAATATTTTTGTGAATTTCAGTGGTCTAGGATGCGGGTTAATGCCCCTTTGAGGCTGCAAATGTTTTTGGGACATTCAGGGCTCTCTTTCACCATTTTTGGGCCACCAACATTTTCTGGACTTTAGGGGGTCTAGGATGCCTGTAAACCCCTTTTTTGGTCCTTCAAAGTTTTCAACATTTTTGCAGGCCTAAAATGCATTTTAAGGCCTTAATTGGGCTGCTAACATATTCTGAGCTTCAGGGGTATAGGTTGCATTTTTCATGCCAAAAATATTTTGGGGAATTTCAGTGGTCTAGGATGCGGATTAATGCCCCTTTCAGGCTGCAAATGTTTTTGGGACATTCAGGACTCTCTGACACCATTTTCGGGCCACCAACATTTTCTGGACTTTAGGGGGTCTAGGATGCCTGTAAACCCCTTTTTTGGGCCTCCAAAGTTTTCATCATTTTTGCAGGCATAAAATGCATTTTAAGGTCTTTTTTGGGCTGCTAACATATTATGAGCTTCAGGGGTATAGGTTGCATTTTTCGTGCCAAAAATATTTTTTGGAGTTTGAGTGCTCTAGGGTGCGGGTTAATGCCCCTTTCAGGCTGCAAATGTTTGGGACATTCAGAGCTCTCTGACACAGATTTTGCCCCACCAACATTTTCTGGACTTTAGGGGTCTAGGATGCCTGTAAACCCCTTTTTTGGTCCTTCAAAGTTTTCAAACATGTTTGCAGGCCTAAAATGCATTTTAAGGCATTTTTGGGCTGCTAACATTTTCAGAACTTTCAGGGGTGTAGTATGCATTTTTTGTGCCAAAAATATTTTTGTGAATTTCAGTGGTCTAGGATGCGGGTTAATGCCCCTTTGAGGCTGCAAATGTTTTTGGGACATTCAGGGCTCTCTTTCACCATTTTTGGGCCACCAACATTTTCTGGACTTTAGGGGGTCTAGGATGCCTGTAAACCCCTTTTTTGGTCCTTCAAAGTTTTCAACATTTTTGCAGGCCTAAAATGCATTTTAAGGCCTTAATTGGGCTGCTAACATATTCTGAGCTTCAGGGGTATAGGTTGCATTTTTCATGCCAAAAATATTTTGGGGAATTTCAGTGGTCTAGGATGCGGATTAATGCCCCTTTCAGGCTGCAAATGTTTTTGGGACATTCAGGACTCTCTGACACCATTTTCGGGCCACCAACATTTTCTGGACTTTAGGGGGTCTAGGATGCCTGTAAACCCCTTTTTTGGGCCTCCAAAGTTTTCATCATTTTTGCAGGCATAAAATGCATTTTAAGGTCTTTTTTGGGCTGCTAACATATTATGAGCTTCAGGGGTATAGGTTGCATTTTTCGTGCCAAAAATATTTTTTGGAGTTTGAGTGCTCTAGGGTGCGGGTTAATGCCCCTTTCAGGCTGCAAATGTTTGGGACATTCAGAGCTCTCTGACACAGATTTTGCCCCACCAACATTTTCTGGACTTTAGGGGTCTAGGATGCCTGTAAACCCCTTTTTTGGTCCTTCAAAGTTTTCAAACATGTTTGCAGGCCTAAAATGCATTTTAAGGCATTTTTGGGCTGCTAGCATTTTCAGAACTTTCAGGGGTGTAGTATGCATTTTTTGTGCCAAAAATATTTTTGGGAATTTCAGTGGTCTAGGATGCGGGTTAATGCCCGTTTCACTCTGCAAATGTTTTTGGAGCATTCAGGGCTCTCTGACACCATTTTTGGGCCACCAACATTTTCTGGACTTTAGGGGGTCTAGGATGCCTGTAAACACCTTTTTTGGTTCTTCAAAGTTTTCAACATTTTTGCAGGCCTAAAATGCATTTTAAGGCCTTTTTTGGGCTGCTAACATATTCTGAGCTTCATGGGTGTAGGATGCATTTTTCGTGCCAAAAATATTTTTGGGAATTTCAGTGGTCTAGGATGCGGGTTAATGCCCCTTTGAGGCTGCAAATGTTTTTGGGACATTCAGAGCTCTCTGACACAGATTTTGGCCCACCAACATTTTCTGGACTTTAGGGGGTCTAGGATGCCTGTAAACCCCTTTTTTGGTCCTTCAAAGTTTTCAACATTTTTGCAGGCTTAAAATGCATTTTAAGGCATTTTTGGGCTGCTAACATTTTCAGAACTTTCAGGGGTGTAGTATGCATTTTTTGTGCCAAAAATATTTTTGTGAATTTCGGTGGTCTAGGATGCGGGTTAATGCCCCTTTGAGGCTGCAAATGTTTTTGGAGCATTCAGGGCTCTCTGACACCATTTTTGGGCCACAACCATCTTCTGGACTTTAGGGGGTCTAGGATGCCTCTAAGCCCCTTTTTTCCACCTCCAAAGTTTTCTACATTTTTGCAGGCCTAAGATGCACTTTAAGGCCTTTTTTGGGCTGCTAACATATTCTGAGCTTCATGGGTGTAGTATTCATTTTTTGTGCCAAAAATATTTTTGGGAATGTCAGAGGTCTAGGATGCAGGTTAATGCCCGTTTCACTCTGCAAATGTTTTTGGGACATTCAGGGCTCTCTGACACCATTTTTGGGCCACCAACATTTTCTGGACTTTAGAGGGTCTAGGATGCCTGTAAACCCCTTTTTTGGTCCTTCAAAGTTTTCAACATTTTTGCAGGCCTAAAATGCATTTTAAGGCATTTTTGGGCTGCTAACATTTTCAGAACTTTCAGGGGTGTAGTATGCATTTTTTGTGCCAAAAATATTTTTGGGAATTTCAGTGGTCTGGGATGCGGGTTAATGCCCCTTTGAGGCTGCAAATGTTTTTGGGACATTCAGGGCTCTCTGACACCATTTTTGGGCCACCAACATTTTCTGGACTTTAGGGGGTCTAGGATGCCTGTAAACCTCTTTTTTGGTCCTTTAAAGTTTTCAACATTTTTGCAGGCCTAAAATGCATTTTAAGGCCTTTTTTGGGCTACTAACATATTCTGAGCTTCAGGGGTATAGGTTGCATTTTTCGTGCCAAAAATATTTTTTGGAGTTTCAGTGGTCTAGGATGCGGGTTAATGCCCCCTTCAGGCTGCAAATGTTTTGGGACATTCAGAGCTCTCTGACACAGATTTTGGCCCACCAACATTTTCTGGACTTTAGGGGTCTAGGATGCCTGTAAACCCCTTTTTTGGTCCTTCAAAGTTTTCAACATGTTTGCAGGCCTACAATGCATTTTAAGGCATTTTTGGGCTGCTAACATTTTCAGAACTTTCAGGGGTGTAGTATGCATTTTTTGTGCCAAAAATATTTTTGGGAATGTCAGAGGTTTAGGATGCGGGTTAATGCCCGTTTCACTCTGCAAATGTTATTGGGACATTCAGGGCTCTCTGACACCATTTTTGGGCCACCAACATTTTCTGGACTTTAGGGGGTCTAGGATGCCTGTAAACCTCTTTTTTGGTCCTTCAACGTTTTCAACATTTTTGCAGGCCTAAAATGCATTTTAAGGCCTTTTTTGGGCTGCTAACATATTCTGAGCTTTCAGGGGTGTAGGATGCATTTTTCGTGGCAAAAATATTTTTGGGAATTTCAGTGGTCTAGGATGTGGGTTAATGCCCGTTTCACTCTGCAAATGTTTTTGGGGCATTCAGAGCTCTCTGACACAGATTTTGGCCCACCAACATTTTCTGGACTTTAGGGGGTCTAGGATGCCTGTAAACCCCTTCTTTGGGCCTCCAAAGTTTTCAACATTTTTGCAGGCATAAAATGCATTTTAAGGTCTTTTTTGGGCTGCTAACATATTCTGAGCTTCATGGGTGTAGGATGCATTTTTCGTGCCAAAAATATTTTTGGGAATTTCAGTGGTCTAGGATGCGGGTTAATGCCCCTTTGAGGCTGCAAATGTTTTTGGGACATTCAGAGCTCTCTGACACAGATTTTGGCCCACCAACATTTTCTGGACTTTAGGGGGTCTAGGATGCCTGTAAACCCCTTTTTTGGTCCTTCAAAGTTTTCAACATTTTTGCAGGCCTAAAATGCATTTTAAGGCATTTTTGGGCTGCTAACATTTTCAGAACTTTCAGGGGTGTAGTATGCATTTTTTGTGCCAAAAATATTTTTGGGAATGTCAGAGGTTTAGGATGCGTGTTAATGCCCGTTTCACTCTGCAAATGTTTTTGGGACATTCAGGGCTCTCTGACACCATTTCTGGGCCACAACCATTTTCTGGACTTTAGGGGGTCTAGGATGCCTCTAAACCCCTTTTTTCCACCTCCAAAGTTTTCTACATTTCTGCAGGCCTAAAATGCACTTTAAGGCCTTTTTTGGGCTGCTAACATATTCTGAGCTTCATGGGTGTAGTATTCATTTTTTGTGCCAAAAATATTTTTGGGAATGTCAGAGGTCTAGGATGCGGGTTAATGCCCGTTTCACTCTGCAAATGTTTTTGGGACATTCAGGGCTCTCTGACACCATTTTTGGGCCACCAACATTTTCTGGACTTTAGGGGGTCTAGGATGCCTGTAAACCCCTTTTTTGGGCCTCCAAAGTTTTCAACATTTTTGCAGGCTTAAAATGCATTTTAAAGCCTTTTTTGGGCTGCTAACATATTCTGAGCCTTAGGGGTGTAGGATGCATTTTTCGTGCCAAAATATTTTTGGGAATTTCAGTGGTCTAGGATGCGAGTTAATGGGCCTTTCAGGCTGACAATGTTTTTGGGACATTCAGAGCTCTCTGACACAGATTTTGGCCCACCAACATTTTCTGGACTTTAGGGGGTCTAGGATGCCTGTAAACCCCTTTTTTCGACCTCCAAAGTTTTCAACATTTGTGCAGGCCTAAGAAGCATTTTAAGTCCTTTTTTTGAGCTGCCAACATTTTCTGATCTTTCAGGGTTGTAGGATGAATTTTTTGTGCCAAAAATATTTTGGGGAATTTCAGTGGTCTAGGATGCGACTTAATGCCCCTTTCAGGCTGCAAATCTGTTTGGGACATTCAGAGCTCTCTGACACTGTTTTTGGGCCACCAACATTTTCTGGACTTTAGGGGGTCTAGGATGCCTGTAAACCCCTTTTTTCCACCTCCAAAGTTTTCTATATTTTTGCAGGCCTAAGATGCACTTTAAGGCATTTTTGGGCTGCTAACATTTTCAGAACTTTCAGGGGTGTAGTATGCATTTTTTGTGCCAAAAATATTTTTGGGAATTTCAGTGGTCTAGGATGTGGGTTAATGCCCGTTTCACTCTGCAAATGTTTTTGGGGCATTCAGAGCTCTCTGACACAGATTTTGGCCCACCAACATTTTCTGGACTTTAGGGGGTCTAGGATGCCTGTAAACCCCTTCTTTGGGCCTCCAAAGTTTTCAACATGTTTGCAGGCCTACAATGCATTTTAAGGCATTTTTGGGCTGCTAACATTTTCAGAACTTTCATGGGTGTAGTATGCATTTTTTGTGCCAAAAATATTTTTGGGAATTTTAGTGGTCTAGGGTGCGGGTTAATGCCCCTTTCAGGCTGCAAATGTTTTTGGGACATTCAGCGCTCTCTGACACCATTTTTGGGCCACAACCATTTTCTGGACTTTAGGGGGTCTAGGATGCCTGTAAACCCCTTTTTTGGTCCTTCAAAGTTTTCAACATTTTTGCAGGCCTAAAATGCATTTTAAGTGGTCTAGGGTGCGGGTTAATGCCCCTTTCAGGCTGCAAAGGTTTTTGGGACATTCAGGGCTCTCTGACACCATATTTGGGCCACAACCATTTTCTGGACTTAAGGGGGTCTAGGATGCCTGTAAACCCCTTTTTTGGTCCTTCAAAGTTTTCAACATTTTTGCAGGCCTAAAATGCATTTTAAGGCATTTTTGGGCTGCTTACATTATCAGAACTTTCAGGGGTGTAGTATGCATTTTTTGTGCCAAAAATATTTTTGGGAATTTCAGTGGTCTAGGATGCGGCTTAATGCCCGTTTCACTCTGAAAATGTTTTTGGGACATTCAGGGCTCTCTGACACCATTTTTGGGCCACCAACATTTTCTGGAATTTAGGGGGTCTAGGATGCCTGTAAACCCCATTTTTGGTCCTTCAAAGTTTTCAATATTTTTGCAGGCCTAAAATGCATTTTAAGGTATTTTTGGGCTGCTAACATTTTCAGAACTTTCAGGGGTGTAGTATGCATTTTTTGTGCCAAAAATATTTTTGTGAATGTCAGTGGTCTAGGATGCGGGTTAATGCCCCTTTGAGGCTGCAAATGTTTTTGGGACATTCAGGGCTCCCTGACACCATTTTTGGGCCACCAACATTTTCTGGACTTTAGGGGGTCTAGGATGCCTGTAAACCCTTTTTTTTTGGTCCTTCAAAGTTTTCAACATTTTTGCAGGCCTAAAATGCATTTTAAGGCCTTAATTGGGCTGCTAACATATTCTGAGCTTCAGGGGTATAGGTTGCATTTTTCATGCCAAAAATATTTTGGGGAATTTCAGTGGTCTAGGATGCGGGTTAATGCCCCTTTCGAGCTACAAATGTTTTTGGGAATTCAGGGCTCTCTGACACCATTTTTGAGCGACAATCATTTTCTGGACTTTAGGGGGTCTAGGAAGCCTGTAACCCCTTTTTTGGGCCTCCAAAGTTTTCATCATTTTTGCAGGCATAAAATGCATTTTAAGGTCTTTTTTGGGCTGCTAACATATTCTGAGCTTCAGGGGTATAGGTTGCATTTTTCGTGCCAAAAATATTTTTGGGAGTTTGAGTGGTCTAGGGTGCGGGTTAATGCCCCTTTCAGGCTGCAAATGTTTTGGGACATTCAGAGCTCTCTGACACAGATTTTGGCCCACCAACATTTTCTGGACTTTAGGGGTCTAGGATGCCTGTAAACCCCTTTTTTGGTCCTTCAAAGTTTTCAAACATGTTTGCAGGCCTAAAATGCATTTTAAGGCATTTTTGGGCTGCTAACATTTTCAGAACTTTCAGGGGTGTAGTATGCATTTTTTGTGCCAAAAATATTTTTGTGAATTTCAGTGGTCTAGGATGCGGGTTAATGCCCCTTTGAGGCTGCAAATGTTTTTGGGACATTCAGGGCTCTCTTTCACCATTTTTGGGCCACCAACATTTTCTGGACTTTAGGGGGTCTAGGATGCCTGTAAACCCCTTTTTTGGTCCTTCAAAGTTTTCAACATTTTTGCAGGCCTAAAATGCATTTTAAGGCCTTAATTGGGCTGCTAACATATTCTGAGCTTCAGGGGTATAGGTTGCATTTTTCATGCCAAAAATATTTTGGGGAATTTCAGTGGTCTAGGATGCGGGTTAATGCCCCTTTCAGGCTGCAAATGTTTTTGGGACATTCAGGACTCTCTGACACCATTTTCGGGCCACCAACATTTTCTGGACTTTAGGGGGTCTAGGATGCCTGTAAACCCCTTTTTTGGGCCTCCAAAGTTTTCATCATTTTTGCAGGCATAAAATGCATTTTAAGGTCTTTTTTGGGCTGCTAACATATTATGAGCTTCAGGGGTATAGGTTGCATTTTTCGTGCCAAAAATATTTTTTGGAGTTTGAGTGCTCTAGGGTGCGGGTTAATGCCCCTTTCAGGCTGCAAATGTTTGGGACATTCAGAGCTCTCTGACACAGATTTTGCCCCACCAACATTTTCTGGACTTTAGGGGTCTAGGATGCCTGTAAACCCCTTTTTTGGTCCTTCAAAGTTTTCAAACATGTTTGCAGGCCTAAAATGCATTTTAAGGCATTTTTGGGCTGCTAGCATTTTCAGAACTTTCAGGGGTGTAGTATGCATTTTTTGTGCCAAAAATATTTTTGGGAATTTCAGTGGTCTAGGATGCGGGTTAATGCCCGTTTCACTCTGCAAATGTTTTTGGAGCATTCAGGGCTCTCTGACACCATTTTTGGGCCACCAACATTTTCTGGACTTTAGGGGGTCTAGGATGCCTGTAAACACCTTTTTTGGTTCTTCAAAGTTTTCAACATTTTTGCAGGCCTAAAATGCATTTTAAGGCCTTTTTTGGGCTGCTAACATATTCTGAGCTTCATGGGTGTAGGATGCATTTTTCGTGCCAAAAATATTTTTGGGAATTTCAGTGGTCTAGGATGCGGGTTAATGCCCCTTTGAGGCTGCAAATGTTTTTGGGACATTCAGAGCTCTCTGACACAGATTTTGGCCCACCATTTTCTGGACTTTAGGGGGTCTAGGATGCCTGTAAACCCCTTTTTTGGTCCTTCAAAGTTTTCAACATTTTTGCAGGCTTAAAATGCATTTTAAGGCATTTTTGGGCTGCTAACATTTTCAGAACTTTCAGGGGTGTAGTATGCATTTTTTGTGCCAAAAATATTTTTGTGAATTTCAGTGGTCTAGGATGCGGGTTAATGCCCCTTTGAGGCTGCAAATGTTTTTGGAGCATTCAGGGCTCTCTGACACCATTTTTGGGCCACAACCATCTTCTGGACTTTAGGGGGTCTAGGATGCCTCTAAGCCCCTTTTTTCCACCTCCAAAGTTTTCTACATTTTTGCAGGCCTAAGATGCACTTTAAGGCCTTTTTTGGGCTGCTAACATATTCTGAGCTTCATGGGTGTAGTATTCATTTTTTGTGCCAAAAATATTTTTGGGAATGTCAGAGGTCTAGGATGCAGGTTAATGCCCGTTTCACTCTGCAAATGTTTTTGGGACATTCAGGGCTCTCTGACACCATTTTTGGGCCACCAACATTTTCTGGACTTTAGGGGGTCTAGGATGCCTGTAAACCCCTTTTTTGGTCCTTCAAAGTTTTCAACATTTTTGCAGGCCTAAAATGCATTTTAAGGCATTTTTGGGCTGCTAACATTTTCAGAACTTTCAGGGGTGTAGTATGCATTTTTTGTGCCAAAAATATTTTTGGGAATTTCAGTGGTCTAGGATGCGGGTTAATGCCCCTTTGAGGCTGCAAATGTTTTTGGGACATTCAGGGCTCTCTGACACCATTTTTGGGCCACCAACATTTTCTGGACTTTAGGGGGTCTAGGATGCCTGTAAACCTCTTTTTTGGTCCTTTAAAGTTTTCAACATTTTTGCAGGCCTAAAATGCATTTTAAGGCCTTTTTTGGGCTACTAACATATTCTGAGCTTCAGGGGTATAGGTTGCATTTTTCGTGCCAAAAATATTTTTTGGAGTTTCAGTGGTCTAGGATGCGGGTTAATGCCCCCTTCAGGCTGCAAATGTTTTGGGACATTCAGAGCTCTCTGACACAGATTTTGGCCCACCAACATTTTCTGGACTTTAGGGGTCTAGGATGCCTGTAAACCCCTTTTTTGGTCCTTCAAAGTTTTCAACATGTTTGCAGGCCTACAATGCATTTTAAGGCATTTTTGGGCTGCTAACATTTTCAGAACTTTCAGGGGTGTAGTATGCATTTTTTGTGCCAAAAATATTTTTGGGAATGTCAGAGGTTTAGGATGCGGGTTAATGCCCGTTTCACTCTGCAAATGTTATTGGGACATTCAGGGCTCTCTGACACCATTTTTGGGCCACCAACATTTTCTGGACTTTAGGGGGTCTAGGATGCCTGTAAACCTCTTTTTTGGTCCTTCAACGTTTTCAACATTTTTGCAGGCCTAAAATGCATTTTAAGGCCTTTTTTGGGCTGCTAACATATTCTGAGCTTTCAGGGGTGTAGGATGCATTTTTCGTGGCAAAAATATTTTTGGGAATTTCAGTGGTCTAGGATGTGGGTTAATGCCCGTTTCACTCTGCAAATGTTTTTGGGGCATTCAGAGCTCTCTGACACAGATTTTGGCCCACCAACATTTTCTGGACTTTAGGGGGTCTAGGATGCCTGTAAACCCCTTCTTTGGGCCTCCAAAGTTTTCAACATTTTTGCAGGCATAAAATGCATTTTAAGGTCTTTTTTGGGCTGCTAACATATTCTGAGCTTCATGGGTGTAGGATGCATTTTTCGTGCCAAAAATATTTTTGGGAATTTCAGTGGTCTAGGATGCGGGTTAATGCCCCTTTGAGGCTGCAAATGTTTTTGGGACATTCAGAGCTCTCTGACACAGATTTTGGCCCACCAACATTTTCTGGACTTTAGGGGGTCTAGGATGCCTGTAAACCCCTTTTTTGGTCCTTCAAAGTTTTCAACATTTTTGCAGGCCTAAAATGCATTTTAAGGCATTTTTGGGCTGCTAACATTTTCAGAACTTTCAGGGGTGTAGTATGCATTTTTTGTGCCAAAAATATTTTTGGGAATTTCAGTGGTCTAGGATGCGGGTTAATGCCCCTTTGAGGCTGCAAATGTTTTTGGAGCATTCAGGGCTCTCTGACACCATTTTTGGGCCACAACCATTTTCTGGACTTTAGGGGGTCTAGGATGCCTCTAAGCCCCTTTTTCCACCTCCAAAGTTTTCTACATTTTTGCAGGCCTAAGATGCACTTTAAGGCCTTTTTTGGGCTGCTAACATATTCTGAGCTTCATGGGTGTAGTATTCATTTTTTGTGCCAAAAATATTTTTGGGAATGTCAAAGGTCTAGGATGCAGGTTAATGCCCGTTTCACTCTGCAAATGTTTTTGGGACATTCAGGGCTCTCTGACACCATTTTTGGCCCACCAACATTTTCTGGACTTTAGGGGGTCTAGGATGCCTGTAAACCCCTTTTTTGGTCCTTCAAAGTTTTCAACATTTTTGCAGGCCTAAAATGCATTTTAAGGCATTTTTGGGCTGCTAACATTTTCAGAACTTTCAGGGGTGTAGTATGCATTTTTTGTGCCAAAAATATTTTTGGGAATGTCAGAGGTTTAGGATGCGTGTTAATGCCCGTTTCACTCTGCAAATGTTTTTGGGACATTCAGGGCTCTCTGACACCATTTCTGGGCCACAACCATTTTCTGGACTTTAGGGGGTCTAGGATGCCTCTAAACCCCTTTTTTCCACCTCCAAAGTTTTCTACATTTCTGCAGGCCTAAAATGCACTTTAAGGCCTTTTTTGGGCTGCTAACATATTCTGAGCTTCATGGGTGTAGTATTCATTTTTTGTGCCAAAAATATTTTTGGGAATGTCAGAGGTCTAGGATGCGGGTTAATGCCCGTTTCACTCTGCAAATGTTTTTGGGACATTCAGGGCTCTCTGACACCATTTTTGGGCCACCAACATTTTCTGGACTTTAGGGGGTCTAGGATGCCTGTAAACCCCTTTTTTGGGCCTCCAAAGTTTTCAACATTTTTGCAGGCTTAAAATGCATTTTAAAGCCTTTTTTGGGCTGCTAACATATTCTGAGCCTTAGGGGTGTAGGATGCATTTTTCGTGCCAAAATATTTTTGGGAATTTCAGTGGTCTAGGATGCGAGTTAATGGGCCTTTCAGGCTGACAATGTTTTTGGGACATTCAGAGCTCTCTGACACAGATTTTGGCCCACCAACATTTTCTGGACTTTAGGGGGTCTAGGATGCCTGTAAACCCCTTTTTTCGACCTCCAAAGTTTTCAACATTTGTGCAGGCCTAAGAAGCATTTTAAGTCCTTTTTTTGAGCTGCCAACATTTTCTGATCTTTCAGGGTTGTAGGATGAATTTTTTGTGCCAAAAATATTTTGGGGAATTTCAGTGGTCTAGGATGCGACTTAATGCCCCTTTCAGGCTGCAAATCTGTTTGGGACATTCAGAGCTCTCTGACACTGTTTTTGGGCCACCAACATTTTCTGGACTTTAGGGGGTCTAGGATGCCTGTAAACCCCTTTTTTCCACCTCCAAAGTTTTCTATATTTTTGCAGGCCTAAGATGCACTTTAAGGCATTTTTGGGCTGCTAACATTTTCAGAACTTTCAGGGGTGTAGTATGCATTTTTTGTGCCAAAAATATTTTTGGGAATTTCAGTGGTCTAGGATGTGGGTTAATGCCCGTTTCACTCTGCAAATGTTTTTGGGGCATTCAGAGCTCTCTGACACAGATTTTGGCCCACCAACATTTTCTGGACTTTAGGGGGTCTAGGATGCCTGTAAACCCCTTCTTTGGGCCTCCAAAGTTTTCAACATGTTTGCAGGCCTACAATGCATTTTAAGGCATTTTTGGGCTGCTAACATTTTCAGAACTTTCATGGGTGTAGTATGCATTTTTTGTGCCAAAAATATTTTTGGGAATTTTAGTGGTCTAGGGTGCGGGTTAATGCCCCTTTCAGGCTGCAAATGTTTTTGGGACATTCAGCGCTCTCTGACACCATTTTTGGGCCACAACCATTTTCTGGACTTTAGGGGGTCTAGGATGCCTGTAAACCCCTTTTTTGGTCCTTCAAAGTTTTCAACATTTTTGCAGGCCTAAAATGCATTTTAAGTGGTCTAGGGTGCGGGTTAATGCCCCTTTCAGGCTGCAAAGGTTTTTGGGACATTCAGGGCTCTCTGACACCATATTTGGGCCACAACCATTTTCTGGACTTAAGGGGGTCTAGGATGCCTGTAAACCCCTTTTTTGGTCCTTCAAAGTTTTCAACATTTTTGCAGGCCTAAAATGCATTTTAAGGCATTTTTGGGCTGCTTACATTATCAGAACTTTCAGGGGTGTAGTATGCATTTTTTGTGCCAAAAATATTTTTGGGAATTTCAGTGGTCTAGGATGCGGCTTAATGCCCGTTTCACTCTGAAAATGTTTTTGGGACATTCAGGGCTCTCTGACACCATTTTTGGGCCACCAACATTTTCTGGAATTTAGGGGGTCTAGGATGCCTGTAAACCCCATTTTTGGTCCTTCAAAGTTTTCAATATTTTTGCAGGCCTAAAATGCATTTTAAGGTATTTTTGGGCTGCTAACATTTTCAGAACTTTCAGGGGTGTAGTATGCATTTTTTGTGCCAAAAATATTTTTGTGAATGTCAGTGGTCTAGGATGCGGGTTAATGCCCCTTTGAGGCTGCAAATGTTTTTGGGACATTCAGGGCTCCCTGACACCATTTTTGGGCCACCAACATTTTCTGGACTTTAGGGGGTCTAGGATGCCTGTAAACCCTTTTTTTTTGGTCCTTCAAAGTTTTCAACATTTTTGCAGGCCTAAAATGCATTTTAAGGCCTTAATTGGGCTGCTAACATATTCTGAGCTTCAGGGGTATAGGTTGCATTTTTCATGCCAAAAATATTTTGGGGAATTTCAGTGGTCTAGGATGCGGGTTAATGCCCCTTTCGAGCTACAAATGTTTTTGGGAATTCAGGGCTCTCTGACCGATTTTGGCCCACCAACATTTTCTGGACTTTAGGGGGTCTAGGATGCCTGTAAACCCCTTTTATGGGCCTCCAAAGTTTTCAACATTTTTGCAGGCCTAAAATGCATGTTAAGGCCTTTTTTGGGCTGCTAACATATTCTGAGCTTCAGGGGTATAGGTTGCATTTTTCATGCCAAAAATATCTTGGGGAATTTCAGTGGTCTAGGATGCGGCTTAATGCCCCTTCTAGGCTGCAAATGTTTTTGGGACATTCAGAGCTCTCTGACACCGATTTTGGCCCACCAACATTTTCTGGACTTTAGGGGGTCTAGGATGCCTGTAAACCCCTTTTTTGGGCCTCTAAAGTTTTCAACATTTTTGCAGGCCTAAAATGCATTTTAAGGCCTTTTTTGGGCTGCTAACATAATCTGAGCTTTCAAGGGTGTAGGATGCATTTTTCGTGCCAAAAATATTTTTGGGAATTTCAGTGGTCTAGGATGCGGGTTAATGCCCGTTTCACTCTGCAAATGTTTTTGGAGCATTCAGGGCTCTCTGACACCATTTTTGGGCCAACAACATTTTCTGGACTTTAGGGGGTCTAGGATGCCTGTAAACCCCTTTTTTGGTCCTTCAAAGTTTTCAACATTTTTGCAGCCCTAAAATGCATTTTAAGGCATTTTTGGGCTGCTAACATTTTCAGAACTTTCAGGGGTGTAGTATGCATTTTTTGTGCCAAAAATATTTTTGGGAATTTCAGTGGTCTAGGATGCGTGTTAATGCCCGTTTCACTCTGCAAATGTTTTTGGGACATTCAGGACTCTCTGACACCATTTTTGGGCCACCAACATTTTCTGGACTTTAGGGGGTCTAGGATGCCTGTAAACCCCTTTTTTGGTCCTTCAAGGTTTTCAACATTTTTGCAGGCCTAAAATGCATTTTAAGGCCTTTTTTTTGAGATGCCAACATTTCTGATCTTTCAGGGTTGTAGGATGCATTTTTTGTGCCAAAAATATTTTTAGGAATTTCAGTGGTCTGGGATGTGGGTTAGTGCCACTTTCAGGCTGTAAATGTTTTTGGGACATTCAGAGCTCTCCGACACCGATTTTGGCCCACCAACATTTTCTGGACTTTAGGGGGTCTAGGATGCCTGTAAACCCCTTTTTTCGGCCTCCAAAGTGTTCAACATTTGTGCAGGCCTAAGAAGCATTTTAAGTCCTTTTTTTGAGCTGCCAACATTTTCTGATCTTTCAGGGTTGTAGGATGCATTTTTTGTGGCAAAAATATTTTGGGGAATTTCAGTGGTCTAGGATGCGACTTAATGCCCCTTTCAGGCTGCAAATCTGTTTGGGACATTCAGAGCTCTCTGACACTGTTTTTGGGCCACAAACATTTTCTGGACTTTAGGGGGTCTAGGATACCTGTAAACCCCTTTTTTGGGCCTCCAAAGTTTTCAACATTTTTGCAGGCATAAAATGCATTTTAAGGCCTTTTTTGGGCTGCTAACATATTCTGAGCTTCAGGGGTATAGGTTGCATTTTTCGTGCCAAAAATATTTTTGGGAGTTTCAGTGGTCTAGGATGCGGGTTAATGCCCCTTTCAGGCTGCAAATGTTTTGGGCCATTCAGAGCTCTCTGACACAGATTTTGGCCCACCAACATTTTCTGGACTTTAGGGGGTCTAGGATGCCTGTAAACCCCTTTTTTGGTCCTTCAAAGTTTTCAACATGTTTGCAGGCCTAAAATGCATTTTAAGGCATTTTTGGGCTGCTAACATTTTCAGAACTTTCAGGGGTGTAGTATGCATTTTTTGTGCCAAAAATATTTTTGGGAATTTCAGTGGTCTAGGATGCGGGTTAATGCCCGTTTCACTCTGCAAATGTTTTTGGAGCATTCAGGGCTCTCTGACACCATTTTTGGGCCAACAACATTTTCTGGACTTTAGGGGGTCTAGGATGCCTGTAAACTCCTTTTTTGGTCCTTCAAAGTTTTCAACATTTTTGCAGCCCTAAAATGCATTTTAAGGCATTTTTGGGCTGCTAACATTTTCAGAACTTTCAGGGGTGTAGTATGCATTTTTTGTGCCAAAAATATTTTTGGGAATTTCAGTGGTCTAGGATGCGTGTTAATGCCCGTTTCACTCTGCAAATGTTTTTGGGACATTCAGGGCTCTCTGACACCATTTTTGGGCCACCAACATTTTCTGGACTTTAGGGGGTCTAGGATGCCTGTAAACCCCTTTTTTGGTCCTTCAAAGTTTTCAACATTTTTGCAGGCCTAAAATGCATTTTAAGGCCTTTTTTGGGCTGCTAACATATTCTGAGCTTTCAGGGGTGTAGGATGCATTTTCCGTGGCAAAAATATTTTTGGGAATTTCAGTGGTCTAGGATGCGACTTAATGCCCCTTTCAGGCTGACAATGTTTTTGGGACATTCAGAGCTCTCTGACACAGATTTTGGCCCACCAACATTTTCTGGACTTTAGGGGGTGTAAGATGCCTCTAAACCCCTTTTTTGGCCCTTCAAAGTTTTCAACATTTTTGCAGGCCTAAAATGCATTTTAAGGCATTTTTGGGCTGCTAACATTTTCAGAACTTTCAGGGGTGTAGTATGCATTTTTTCGTGCCAAAAATATATTTGGGAATTTCAGTGGTCTAGGATGCGGGTTACTGCCCCTTTCAGGCTGCAAATGTTTTTGGGACATTCAGGGCTCTCTGGCACCATTTCTGGGCCACCAACATTTTCTGGACTTTAGGGGGTCTAGGATGCCTGTAAACCCCTTTTTTGGTCCGTCAAAGTTTTCAACATTTTTGCAGGCCTAAAATGCATTTTAAGCCCTTTTTTGGGCTGCTAACATATTCTGAGCTTCATGGGTGTAGGATGCATTTTTCGTGCCAAAAATATTTTTGGGAATTTCAGTGGTCTAGGATGCGGGTTAATGCCCCTTTGAGGCTGCAAATGTTTTTGGGACATTCAGAGCTCTCTGACACAGATTTTGGCCCACCAACATTTTCTGGACTTTAGGGGGTCTTGGATGCCTCTAAACCCCTTTTTTCCACCTCCAAAGTTTTCAACATTTTTGCAGGCCTAAAATGTATTTTAAGGCATTTTTGGGCTGCTAACATTTTCAGAACTTTCAGGGGTGTAGTATGCATTTTTTGTGCCAAAAATATTTTGGGGAATTTCAGTGGTCTAGGATGCGTTTTAATGCCCGTTTCACTCAGCAAATGTTTTTGGAACATTCAGGGCTCTCTGACACCATTTTTGGGCCACCAACATTTTCTGGACTTTAGGCGGTCTAGGATGCCTGTAAACCCCTTTTTTGGTCCTTCAAACCCCTTTTTTGGTCCTTGAAAGTTTTCAACATTTTCGCAGGCCTAAAATGCATTTTAAGGCCTTTTTTTGAGATGCCAACATTTTCTGATCTTTCAGGGTTGTAGGATGCATTTTTTGTGCCAAAAATATTTTTTAGGAATTTCAGTGGTCTGGGGTGTGGGTTAGTGCCACTTTCAGGCTGCAAATGTTTTTGGGACATTCAGACCTCTCTGACACCATTTTTTGGGCCACCAACATTTTCTGGACTTTAGGGGGTCTAGGATGCCGGTAAACCCCTTTTTTGGTCCTTCAAACCCCTTTTTTGGTCCTTGAAAGTTTTCAACATTTTCGCAGGCCTAAAATGCATTTTAAGGCCTTTTTTTGAGATGCCAACATTTTCTGATCTTTCAGGGTTGTAGTATGCATTTTTTGTGCCAAAAATATTTTTGGGAATTTCAGTGGTCTAGGATGCGGGTTAATGCCCGTTTCACTCTGCAAATGTTTTTGGAGCATTCAGGGCTCTCTGACACCATTTTTTGGGCCACCAACATTTTCTGGACTTTAGGGGGTCTAGGATGCCTGTAAACCCCTTTTTTGGTCCTTCAAAGTTTTCAAAATTTTTGCAGGCCTAAAATGCATTTTAAGGCATTTTTGGGCTGCTAACATTTTCAGAACTTTCAGGGGTGTAGTATGCATTTTTTGTGCCAAAAATATTTTTGGACATTTCAGTGGTCTAGGATGCGGGTTAATGCCCCTTTCAGGCTGCACATGTTTTTAGGACATTCAACGCTCTCTGACACCATTTTTGGGCCACCAACATTTTCTGGACTTTAGGGTGTCTAGGATGCCTCTAAACCCCTTTTTTCCACCTCCAAAGTTTTCTACATTTTTGCAGGCCTAAGATGCACTTTAAGGCCTTTTTTGGGCTGCTAACATTTTCAGAACTTTCAGGGGTGTAGTATGCATTTTTTGTGCCAAAAATATTTTTGGGAGTTTCAGTGGTCTAGGATGCGGGTTAATGCCCCTTTCAGGCTGCAAATGTTTTGGGACATTCAGAGCTCTCTGACACAGATTTTGGCCCACCAACATTTTCTGGACTTTAGGGGGTCTAGGATGCCTGTAACCCCCTTTTTTGGTCCTTCAAAGTTTTCAACATGTTTGCAGGCCTAAAATGCATTTTAAGGCATTTTTGGGCTGCTAACATTTTCAGAACTTTCAGGGGTGTAGTATGCATTTTTTGTGCCAAAAATATTTTTGGGAATTTCAGTGGTCTAGGATGCGTGTTAATGCCCGTTTCACTCTGCAAATGTTTTTGGGACAATCAGGGCTCTCTGACACCATTTTTGGGCCACCAACATTTTCTGGACTTTAGGGGGTCTAGGATGCCTGTAAACCCCTTTTTTGGTCCTTCAAAGTTTTCAACATTTTTGCAGGCCTAAAATGCATTTTAAGGCCTTTTTTGAGCTGCTAACATATTCTGAGCTTTCAGGGGTGTAGGATGCATTTTTCGTTGCAAAAATATTTTTGGGAATTTCAGTGGTCTAGGATGCGAGTTAATGCCCCTTTCAGGCTGACAATGTTTTTGGGACATTCAGAGCTCTCTGACACAGATTTTGGCCCACCAACATTTTCTGGACTTTAGGGGTCTAAGATGCCTGTAAACCCCTTTTTTGGCCCTTCAAAGTTTTCAACATTTTTGCAGGCCTAAAATGCATTTTAAGGCATTTTTGGGCTGCTAACATTTTCAGAACTTTCAGGGGTGTAGTATGCATTTTTTGTGCCAAAAATATTTTTGGGAATTTCAGTGGTCTAGGATGCGGGTTAATGCCCGTTTCACTCTGCAAATGTTTTTGGGACATTCAGGGCTCTCTGACACCATTTTTGGGCCACCAACATTTTCTGGACTTTAGGGGGTCTAGGATGCCTGTAAACCCCTTTTTTGGTCCTTGAAAGTTTTCAACATTTTTGCAGGCCTAAAATGCATTTTAAGGCCTTTTTTGGGCTGCTAACATATTCTGAGCTTCATGGGTGTAGGATGCATTTTTCGTGCCAAAAATATTTTTGGGAATTTCAGTGGTCTAGGATGCGGGTTAATGCCTGTTTCACTCTGCAAATGTTTTTGGGACATTCAGAGCTCTCTGACACAGATTTTGGCCCACCAACATTTTCTGGACTTTAGGGGGTCTAGGATGCCTGTAAACCCCTTTTTTGGTCCTTGAAAGTTTTCAACATTTTTGCAGGCCTAAAATGCATTTTAAGGCATTTTTGGGCTGCTAACATTTTCAGAACTTTCAGGGGTGTAGTATGCATTTTTTGTGCCAAAAATATTTTTGGGAATTTCAGTGGTCTAGGATGCGGCTTAATGCCCGTTTCACTCTGCAAATGTTTTTGGGACATTCAGGGCTCTCTAGGACCAACATTTTCTGGACTTTAGGGGGTCTAGGATGCCTGTAAACCCCTTTTTTGGTCCTTCAAAGTTTTCAAAATTTTTGCAGGCCTAAAATGCATTTTAAGGCCTTTTTTTGAGATGCCAACATTTTCTGATCTTTCAGGGTTGTAGGATGCATTTTTTGTGCCAAAAATATTTTTTAGGAATTTCAGTGGTCTGGGATGTGGGTTAGTGCCACTTTCAGGCTGCAAATGTTTTTGGGACATTCAGAGCTCTCTGACACCGATTTTGGCCCACCAACATTTTCTGGACTTTAGGGGGTCTAGGATGCCTGTAAACCCCTTTTTTCGGCCTCCAAAGTGTTCAACATTTGTGCAGGCCTAAGAAGCATTTTAAGTCCTTTTTTTGAGCTGCCAACATTTTCTGATCTTTCAGGGTTGTAGGATGCATTTTTTGTGGCAAAAATATTTTGGGGAATTTCAGTGGTCTAGGATGCGACTTAATGCCCCTTTCAGGCTGCAAATCTGTTTGGGACATTCAGAGCTCTCTGACACTGTTTTTGGGCCACAAACATTTTCTGGACTTTAGGGGGTCTAGGATGCCTGTAAACCCCTTTTTTGGTCCTTCAAAGTTTTCAACATGTTTGCAGGCCTAAAATGCATTTTAAGGCATTTTTGGGCTGCTAACATTTTCAGAACTTTCAGGGGTGTAGTATGCATTTTTTGTGCCAAAAATATTTTTGGGAATTTCAGTGGTCTAGGATGCGGGTTAATGCCCGTTTCACTCTGCAAATGTTTTTGGGACATTCAGGGCTCTCTGACACCATTTTTGGGCCACCAACATTTTCTGGACTTTAGGGGGTCTAGGATGCCTGTAAACCCCTTTTTTGGTCCTTGAAAGTTTTCAACATTTTTGCAGGCCTAAAATGCATTTTAAGGCCTTTTTTGGGCTGCTAACATATTCTGAGCTTCATGGGTGTAGGATGCATTTTTCGTGCCAAAAATATTTTTGGGAATTTCAGTGGTCTAGGATGCGGGTTAATGCCTGTTTCACTCTGCAAATGTTTTTGGGACATTCAGAGCTCTCTGACACAGATTTTGGCCCACCAACATTTTCTGGACTTTAGGGGGTCTAGGATGCCTGTAAACCCCTTTTTTGGTCCTTGAAAGTTTTCAACATTTTTGCAGGCCTAAAATGCATTTTAAGGCATTTTTGGGCTGCTAACATTTTCAGAACTTTCAGGGGTGTAGTATGCATTTTTTGTGCCAAAAATATTTTTGGGAATTTCAGTGGTCTAGGATGCGGCTTAATGCCCGTTTCACTCTGCAAATGTTTTTGGGACATTCAGGGCTCTCTAGGACCAACATTTTCTGGACTTTAGGGGGTCTAGGATGCCTGTAAACCCCTTTTTTGGTCCTTCAAAGTTTTCAAAATTTTTGCAGGCCTAAAATGCATTTTAAGGCCTTTTTTTGAGATGCCAACATTTTCTGATCTTTCAGGGTTGTAGGATGCATTTTTTGTGCCAAAAATATTTTTTAGGAATTTCAGTGGTCTGGGATGTGGGTTAGTGCCACTTTCAGGCTGCAAATGTTTTTGGGACATTCAGAGCTCTCTGACACCGATTTTGGCCCACCAACATTTTCTGGACTTTAGGGGGTCTAGGATGCCTGTAAACCCCTTTTTTCGGCCTCCAAAGTGTTCAACATTTGTGCAGGCCTAAGAAGCATTTTAAGTCCTTTTTTTGAGCTGCCAACATTTTCTGATCTTTCAGGGTTGTAGGATGCATTTTTTGTGGCAAAAATATTTTGGGGAATTTCAGTGGTCTAGGATGCGACTTAATGCCCCTTTCAGGCTGCAAATCTGTTTGGGACATTCAGAGCTCTCTGACACTGTTTTTGGGCCACAAACATTTTCTGGACTTTAGGGGGTCTAGGATGCCTGTAAACCCCTTTTTTGGTCCTTCAAAGTTTTCAACATTTTTGCAGGCATAAAATGTATGTTAAGGCCTTTTTTGGGCTGCTAACATATTCTGAGCTTCAGGGGTATAGGTTGCATTTTTCGTGCCAAAAATATTTTTTGTAGTTTCAGTGGTCTAGGATGCGGATTAATGCCCCTTTCAGGCTGCAAATGTTTTGGGACATTCAGAGCTCTCTGACACAGATTTTGGCCCACCAACATTTTCTGGACTTTAGGGGGTCTAGGATGCCTGTAAACCCCTTTTTTGGTCCTTCAAAGTTTTCAACATGTTTGCAGGCCTAAAATGCATTTTAAGGCATTTTTGGGCTGCTAACATTTTCAGAACTTTCAGGGGTGTAGTATGCATTTTTTGTGCCAAAAATATTTTTGGGAATTTCAGTGGTCTAGGATGCGGTTTAATGCCCGTTTCACTCTGCAAATGTTTTTGGAGCATTCAGGGCTCTCTGACACCATTTTTTGGGCCACCAACATTTTCTGGACTTTAGGGGGTCTAGGATGCCTGTAAACCCCTTTTTTGGTCCTTCAAAGTTTTCAACATTTTTGCAGACCTAAAATGCATTTTAAGGCCCTTTTTGGGCTGCTAACATATTCTGAGCCTTAGGGGTGTAGGATGCATTTTTCGTGCAAAAAATATTTTTAGGAATTTCAGTCGTCTGGGATGTGGGTTAGTGCCCCTTTCAGGCTGCAAATGTTTTTGGGACATTCAGAGCTCTCTGACACCAATTTTGGCCCACCAACATTTTCTGGACTTTAGGGGGTCTAGGATGCCTGTAAACCCCTTTTTTGGTCCTTCAAAGTTTTCAACATTTTTGCAGGCCTAAAATGCATTTTAAGGCCTTAATTGCGCTGCTAACATATTCTGAGCTTCAGGGGTATAGGTTGCATTTTTCATGCCAAAAATATTTTGGGGAATTTCAGTGGTCTAGGATGCGGCTTAATGCCCCTTTCAGGCTGCAAATGTTTTTGGGACATTCAGAGCTCTCTGACCGATTTTGGCCCACCAACATTTTCTGGACTTTAGGGGGTCTAGGATGCTTGTAAACCCCTTTTTTGGGCCTCCAAAGTTTTCAACATTTTTGCAGGCCTAAAATGCATTTGAAAGCCTTTTTTGGGCTGCTAACATATTCTGAGCTTTCAGGGGTGTAGGATGCATTTTTCGTGCCAAAAATATTTTTGGGAATTTCAGTGGTCTAGGATGCGGGTTAATGCCCCTTTCAGGCTGCAAATGTTTTTGGGAATTCAGGGCTCTCTGACACTATTTTTGAGCCACAATCATTTTCTGGACTGTAGGGGGTCTAGGATGCCTGTAAACCCCTTTATTGGTCCTTCAAAGTTTTCAACATTTTTGCAGCCCTAAAATGCATTTTAAGGCCTTTTTTGGGCTGCTAACATATTCTGAGCTTTCAGGGGTGTAGGATGCATTTTTCGTGCCAAAAATATTTTTGGGAATTTCATTGGTCTAGGATGCGGGTTAATGCCCCTTTCAGGCTGCAAATGTTTTTGGGACATTCAGAGCTCTCTGACACAGATTTTGGCCCACCAACATTTTCTGGACTTTAGGGGGACTAGGATGCCTCTAAACTCCTTTTTTCCACCTCCAAAGTTTTCAACATTTTTGCAAGCCTAAGATGCACTTTAAGGCAATTTTGGGCTGCTAACATTTTCCGAACTTTCAGGGGTGTAGTATGCATTTTTTGTGCCAAAAATATTTTTGGGAATTTCAGTGGTCTAGGATGCGGCTTAATGCCCGTTTCACTCTGCAAATGTTTTTGGGACATTCAGGGCTCTCTGACACCATTTTTGGGCCACCAACATTTTCTGGACTTTATGGGGTCCAGGATGCCTGTAAACCCCTTTTTTCTACCTCCAAAGTTATCAACATTTTTGCAAGCCTAAGATGCACTTTAAGGCATTTTTGGGCTGCTAACATTTTCAGAACTTTCAGGGGTGTAGTATGCATTTTTTGTGCCAAAAATATTTTGGGGAATTTCAGTGGTCTAGGATGCGACTTAATGCCCCTTTCAGGCTACAAATCTGTTTGGGACATTCAGAGCTCTCTGAAACTGTTTTTGGGCCACCAACATTTTCTGGACTTTAGGGGATCTAGGATGCCTGTGAACCCCTTTTTTGGGCCTCCAAAGTTTTCAACATTTTTGCAGACCTAAAATGCATTTTAAGGCCTTTTTTGGACTGCTAACATATTCTGAGCCTTAGGGGTGACGGATGCATTTTTCGTGCAAAAAATATTTTTCGGAATTTCAGTGGTCTAGGATGCGGGTTAATGCCCCTTTCAGGCTGCAAATGTTTTTGGGACATTCAGGGCTCTCTGACACCATTTTTGGGCCACCAACATTTTCTGGACTTTAGGGGGTCTAGGATGCCTGTAAACCCCTTTTTTCCACCTCCAAAGTTTTCAACATTTTTGCAGGCCTAAAATGCATGTTAAGGCCTTTTTTGGGCTGCTAACATATTCTGAGCCTTAGGGGTGACGGATGCATTTTTCGTGCAAAAAATATTTTTGGGAATTTCAGTGGTCTAGGATGTGGGTTAATGCCCCTTTCAGGCTGCAAATGTTTTTGGGACATTCAGGGCTCTCTGACACCATTTTTGGGCCACCAATATTTTCTGGACATTAGGGGGTCTAGGATGCCTGTAAACCCCTTTTTTAGTCCTTCAAAGTTTTCAACATTTTTGCAGGCCTAAAATGCATTTAAGACATTTTTGGGCTGCTAACATTTTCAGAACTTTAAGGGGTGTAGGATGCATTTTTCGTGCCAAAAATATTTTTGGGAATTTCAGTGGTCTAAGATGCGGTTTAATGCCCCTTTCAGGCTGCAAATGTTTTTGGGACATTCAGGGCTCTCTGACACTGTATTTGGGCCACCAACATTTTCTGGACTTTAGGGGGTCTAGGATGTCTGTAAACCCCTTTTTTGGGCCTCCAAAGTTTTCAACATTTTTGCAGGCCTAAAATGCATTTTAAGGCCTTTTTTGGGCTGCTAACATATTCTGAGCCTTAGGGGTGACGGATGCATTTTTCGTGCATAAAATATTTTTGGGAATTTCAGTGGTCTAGGATGCGTGTTAATGCCCCTTTCAGGCTGCAAATATTTTTGGGACATTCAGAGCTCTCTGACACCGATTTTGGCCCACCAACATTTTCTGGACTTTAGGGGGTCTAGGATGCCTGTAAACCCCTTTTTTGGGTCTCCAAAGATTTCAACATTTTTGCAGGCCTAAAATGCATTTTAAGGCCTTTTTTGGGCTGCTAACATATTCTGAGCTTTCAGGGGTGTAGGATGCATTTTTCGTGCCAAAAATATTTTTGGGAATTTCAGTGGTCTAGGATGCGGTTTAATGCCCCTTTTAGGCTGCAAATGTTTTTATGACATTCAGGACTCTCTGACACCATTTTTGGGCCACCAACATTTTCTGGACGTTAGGGGGTCTAGGATGCCTGTAAACCCCTTTTTTGGTCCTTCAAAGTTTTCAACATTTTTGCAGGCCTAAAATGCATTTTAAGGTCTTTTTTGGGCTGCTAACATATTCTGAGCTTTCAGGGGTGTAGGATGCATTTTTCGTGCCAAAAATATTTTTGGGAATTTCATTGGTCTAGGATGCGGGTTAATGCCCCTTTCAGGCTGCAAATGTTTTTGGGACATTCAGAGCTCTCTGACACAGATTTTGGCCCACCAACATTTTCTGGACTTTAGGGGGTCTAGGATGCCTCTAAACCCCTTTTTTCCACCTCCAAAGTTTTCAACATTTGTGCAGGCCTAAGAAGCATTTTAAGTCCTTTTTTTGAGCTGCCAACATTTTCTGATCTTTCAGGGTTGTAGGATGCATTTTTTGTGCCAAAAATATTTTGGGGAATTTCAGTGGTCTAGGATGCGACTTAATGCCCCTTTCAGGCTGCAAATCTGTTTGGGACATTCAGAGCTCTCGGACACTGTTTTTGGGCCACAAACATTTTCTGGACTTTAGGGGGTCTAGGATGCCTGTAAACCCCATTTTTGGGCCTCCAAAGTTTTCAACATTTTTGCAGGCGTAAAATGCATTTTAAGGACTTTTTTGGGCTGCTAACATATTCTGAGCTTCAGGGGTATAGGTTGCATTTTTCATGCCAAAAATATCTTGGGGAATTTCAGTGGTCTAGGATGCGGCTTAATGCCCCTTTCAGGCTGCAAATGTTTTTGGGACATTCAGGACTCTCTGACATAGATTTTGGCCCACCAACATTTTCTGGACTTTAGGGGGTCTAGGATGCCTCTAAACCCCTTTTTTCCACCTCCAAAGTTTTCTACATTTTTGCAGGCCTAAGATGCACTTTAAGGCCTTTTTTGGGCTGCTAACATTTTCAGAACTTTCAGGGGTGTAGTATGCATTTTTTGTGCCAAAAATATTTTTGGGAATTTCAGTAGTCTAGGATGCCGGTTAATGCCCGTTTCACACTGCAAATGTTTCTGGAACATTCAGGGCTCTCTGACACCATTTTTGGGCCACCACCATTTTCTGGACTTTAGTGGGTCTAGGATGCCTGTAAACCCCTTTTTTGGTCCTTCAAAGTTTTCAACATTTTTGCAGGCCTAAAATGCATTTTAAGGCCTTAATTGGGCTGCTAACATATTCTGAGCTTCAGGGGTATAGGTTGCATTTTTCATGCCAAAAATATTTTGGGGAATTTCAGTGGTCTAGGATGCGGCTTAAAGCCCCTTTCAGGCTGCAAATGTTTTTGGGACATTCAGAGCTCTCTGACCGATTTTGGCCCACCAACATTTTCTGGACTTTAGGGGGTCTAGGATGCCTGTAAACCCCTTTTTTGGGCCTCCAAAGTTTTCAACATTTTTGCAGACCTAAAATGCATTTGAAGGCCTTTTTTGGGCTGCTAACATATTCTGAGCTTTCAGGGGTGTAGGATGCATTTTTCGTGGCAAAAATATTTTTGGGAATTTCAGTGGTCTAGGATGCGGGTTAATGCCCCTTTCAGGCTGCAAATATTTTTGGGACATTCAGGGCTCTCTGACACCATTTTTGGGCCACCAACATTTTCTGGACTTTAGGGGGTCTAGGATGCCTGTAAACCCCTTTTTTGGTCCTTCAAAGTTTTCAATATTTTTGCAGGCCTAAAATGCATGTTAAGGCCTTTTTTGGGCTGCTAACATATTCTGAGCTTCAGGGGTGTAGGATGCATTTTTCGTGCAAAAAATATTTTTGGGAATTTCAGTGGTCTAGGATGCGGGTTAATGCCCCTTTCAGGCTGCAAATATTTTTGGGAATTTAGGGCTCTCTGACACCATTTTTGAGCCACAATAATTTTCTGGACTTTAGGGGGTCTAGGATGCCTGTAACCACTTTTTTGGGCCTCCAAAGTTTTCAACATTTTTGCAGGCCTAAAATGCATTTTAAGACATTTTTGGGCTGCTAACATTTTCAGAACTTTCAGGGGTGTAGTATGCATTTTTTGTGCCAAAAATATTTTGGGGTATTTCAGTGGTCTAGGATGCGGGTTAATGCCCCTTTCAGGCTGCAAATGTTTTTGGGACATTCAGAGCTCTCTGACACCGATTTTGGCCCACCAACATTTTCTGGACTTTAGGGGGTCTAGGATGCCTGTAAACCCCTTTTTTGGGCCTCCAAAGTTTTCAACATTTTTGCAGGCCTAAAATGCATTTTAAGGCCTTTTTTGGGCTGCTAACATATTCTGAGCTTTCAGGGGTGTAGGATGCATTTTTCGTGCCAAAAATATTTTTGGGAATTTCAGTGGTCTAAGATGCGGTTTAATGCCCCTTTCAGGCTGCAAATGTTTTTGGGACATTCAGGACTCTCTGACACCATTTTTGGGCCACCAACATTTTCTGGACTTTAGGGGGTCTAGGATGCCTGTAAACCCCTTTTTTGGTCCTTCAAAGTTATCAACATTTTTGCAAGCCTAAGATGCACTTTAAGGCATTTTTGGGCTGCTAACATTTTCAGACCTTTCAGGGGTGTAGTATGCATTTTTTGTGCCAAAAATATTTTGGGGAATTTCAGTGGTCTAGGATGCGACTTAATGCCCCTTTCAGGCTGCAAATCTGTTTGGGACATTCAGAGCTCTCTGACACTGTATTTGGGCCACCAACATTTTCTGGACTTTAGGGGGTCTAGGATGCCTGTAAACCCCTTTTTTGGGTCTCCAAAGTTTTCAACATTTTTGCAGGCCTAAAATGCATTTTAAGGCCTTTTTTGGGCTGCTAACATATTCTGAGCTTTCAGGGGTGTAGGATGCATTTTTCGTGCCAAAAATATTTTTGGGAATTTCAGTGGTCTAGGATGCGGGTTAATGCCCCTTTCAGGCTGACAATGTTTTTGGGACATTCAGAGCTCTCTGACACAGATTTTCGCCCACCAACATTTTCTGGACCTTAGGGGGTCTAAGATGCCTCTAAACCCCTTTTTTCCACTTCCAAAGTTTTCAACATTTTTGCAGGCCTAAAATGCATTTTAAGGCATTTTTGGGCTGCTAACATTTTCAGAACTTTCAGGGGTGTAGTATGCATTTTTTGTGCCAAAAATATATTTGGGAATTTCAGTGGTCTAGGATGCCGGTTAATGCCCGTTTCACTCTGCAAATGTTTTTGGGACATTCAGGGCTCTCTGACACCATTTTTGGCCCACCAACATTTTCTGGACTTTAGGGGGTCTAGGATGCCTGTAAACCCCTTTTTTGGGCCTCCAAAGTTTTCAACATTTTTGCAGGCCTAAAATGCATTTGAAGGCCTTTTTTGGGCTGCTAACATTTTCTGAGCTTTCAGGGGTGTAGGATGCATTTTTCGTGCCAAAAATATTTTTGGGAATTTCAGTGGTCTAGGATGCGGGTTAATGCCCCTTTCAGGCTGCAAATATTTTTGGGACATTCAGGGCTCTCTGACACCATTTTTGGGCCACCAACATTTTCTGGACTTTAGGGGGTCTAGGATGCCTGTAAACCCCTTTTTTGGTCCTTCAAAGTTTTCAACATTTTTGCAGGCCTAAAATGCATGTTAAGGCCTTTTTTGGGCTGCTAACATATTCTGAGCTTCAGGGGTGTAGGATGCATTTTTCGTGCAAAAAATATTTTTGGGAATTTCAGTGGTCTAGGATGCGGGTTAATGCCCCTTTCAGGCTGCAAATGTTTTTGGGAATTCAGGGCTCTCTGACACCATTTTTGAGCCACAATCATTTTCTGGACTTTAGGGGTTCTAGGATGCCTGTAACCCCTTTTTTGGGCCTCCAAAGTTTTCAACATTTTTGCAGGCCTAAAATGCATTTTAAGGCCTTTTTTGGGCTGCTAACATATTCTGAGCTTCAGGGGTATAGGTTGCATTTTTTATGCCAAAAATATCTTGGGGAATTTCAGTGGTCTAGGATGCGGCTTAATGCCCCTTTCAGGCTGCAAATGTTTTTGGGACATTCAGAGCTCTCTGACACCGATTTTGGCCCACCAACATTTTCTGGACTTAGGGGGTCTAGCATGCCTGTAAACCCCTTTTTTGGGCCTCCAAAGTTTTCAACATTTTTGCAGGCCTAAAATGCATTTTGAGGCCTTTTTTGGGCTGCTAACATATTCTGAGCTTTCAGGGGTGTAGGATGCATTTTTCGTGCCAAAAATATTTTTGGGAATTTCATTGGTCTAGGATGCGGGTTAATGCCCCTTTCAGGCTGCACATGTTTTTGGGACATTCAGAGCTCTCTGACACAGATTTTGGCCCACCAACATTTTCTGGACTTTAGGGGGTCTAGGATGCCTCTAAACCCCTTTTTTCCACCTCCAAGGTTTTCAACATTTGTGCAGGCCTAAGAAGCATTTTAAGTCCTTTTTTTGAGCTGCCAACATTTTCTGATCTTTCAGGGTTGTAGGATGCATTTTTTGTGCCAAAAATATTTTGGGGAATTTCAGTGGTCTAGGATGCGACTTAATGCCCCTTTCAGGCTGCAAATCTGTTTGGGACATTCAGAGCTCTCGGACACTGTTTTTGGGCCACAAACATTTTCTGGACTTTAGGGGGTCTAGGATGCCTCTAAACCCCTTTTTTCCACCTCCAAAGTTTTCTACATTTTTGCAGGCCTAAGATGCACTTTAAGGCCTTTTTTGGGCTGCTAACATTTTCAGAACTTTCAGGGGTGTAGTATGCATTTTTTGTGCCAAAAATATTTTTGGGAATTTCAGTAGTCTAGGATGCCGGATAATGCCCGTTTCACACTGCAAATGTTTCTGGAACATTCAGGGCTCTCTGACACCATTTTTGGGCCACCACCATTTTCTGGACTTTAGTGGGTCTAGGATGCCTGTAAACCCCTTTTTTGGTCCTTCAAAGTTTTCAACATTTTTGCAGGCCTAAAATGCATTTTAAGGCCTTAATTGGGCTGCTAACATATTCTGAGCTTCAGGGGTATAGGTTGCATTTTTCATGCCAAAAATATTTTGGGGAATTTCAGTGGTCTAGGATGCGGCTTAATGCCCCTTTCAGGCTGCAAATGTTTTTGGGACATTCAGAGCTCTCTGACACAGATTTTCGCCCACCAACATTTTCTGGACCTTAGGGGGTCTAAGATGCCTCTAAACCCCTTTTTTCCACTTCCAAAGTTTTCAACATTTTTGCAGGCCTAAAATGCATTTTAAGGCATTTTTGGGCTGCTAACATTTTCAGAACTTTCAGGGGTGTAGTATGCATTTTTTGTGCCAAAAATATATTTGGGAATTTCAGTGGTCTAGGATGCCGGTTAATGCCCGTTTCACTCTGCAAATGTTTTTGGGACATTCAGGGCTCTCTGACACCATTTTTGGCCCACCAACATTTTCTGGACTTTAGGGGGTCTAGGATGCCTGTAAACCCCTTTTTTGGGCCTCCAAAGTTTTCAACATTTTTGCAGGCCTAAAATGCATTTGAAGGCCTTTTTTGGGCTGCTAACATTTTCTGAGCTTTCAGGGGTGTAGGATGCATTTTTCGTGCCAAAAATATTTTTGGGAATTTCAGTGGTCTAGGATGCAGGTTAATGCCCCTTTCAGGCTGCAAATATTTTTGGGACATTCAGGGCTCTCTGACACCATTTTTGGGCCACCAACATTTTCTGGACTTTAGGGGGTCTAGGATGCCTGTAAACCCCTTTTTTGGTCCTTCAAAGTTTTCAACATTTTTGCAGGCCTAAAATGCATGTTAAGGCCTTTTTTGGGCTGCTAACATATTCTGAGCTTCAGGGGTGTAGGATGCATTTTTCGTGCAAAAAATATTTTTGGGAATTTCAGTGGTCTAGGATGCGGGTTAATGCCCCTTTCAGGCTGCAAATGTTTTTGGGAATTCAGGGCTCTCTGACACCATTTTTGAGCCACAATCATTTTCTGGACTTTAGGGGTTCTAGGATGCCTGTAACCCCTTTTTTGGGCCTCCAAACTTTTCAACATTTTTGCAGGCCTAAAATGCATTTTAAGGCCTTTTTTGGGCTGCTAACATATTCTGAGCTTCAGGGGTATAGGTTGCATTTTTCATGCCAAAAATATCTTGGGGAATTTCAGTGGTCTAGGATGCGGCTTAATGCCCCTTTCAGGCTGCAAATGTTTTTGGGACATTCAGAGCTCTCTGACACCGATTTTGGCCCACCAACATTTTCTGGACTTAGGGGGTCTAGGATGCCTGTAAACCCCTTTTTTGGGCCTCCAAAGTTTTCAACATTTTTGCAGGCCTAAAATGCATTTTGAGGCCTTTTTTGGGCTGCTAACATATTCTGAGCTTTCAGGGGTGTAGGATGCATTTTTCGTGCCAAAAATATTTTTGGGAATTTCAGTGGTCTAGGATGCGGTTTAATGCCCCTTTTAGGCTGAAAATGTTTTTGGGACATTCAGGACTCTCTGACACCATTTTTGGGCCACCAACATTTTCTGGACGTTAGGGGGTCTAGGATGCCTGTAAACCCCTTTTTTGGTCCTTCAAAGTTTTCAACATTTTTGCAGGCCTAAAATGCATTTTAAGGCCTTTTTTGGGCTGCTAACATATTCTGAGCTTTCAGGGGTGTAGGATGCATTTTTCGTGCCAAAAATATTTTTGGGAATTTCATTGGTCTAGGATGCGGCTTAATGCCCCTTTCAGGCTGCAAATGTTTTTGGGACATTCAGAGCTCTCTGACACAGATTTTGGCCTACCAACATTTTCTGGACTTTAGGGGGTCTAGGATGCCTCTAAACCCCTTTTTTCCACCTCCAAAGTTTTCAACATTTGTGCAGGCCTAAGAAGCATTTTAAGTCCTTTTTTTGAGCTGCCAACATTTTCTGGTCTTTCAGGGTTGTAGGATGCATTTTTTGTGCCAAAAATATTTTGGGGAATTTCAGTGGTCTAGGATGCGACTTAATGCCCCTTTCAGGCTGCAAATCTGTTTGGGACATTCAGAGCTCTCGGACACTGTTTTTGGGCCACAAACATTTTCTGGACTTTAGGGGGTCTAGGATGCCTGTAAACCCCATTTTTGGGCCTCCAAAGTTTTCAACATTTTTGCAGGCGTAAAATGCATTTTAAGGACTTTTTTGGGCTGCTAACATATTCTGAGCTTCAGGGGTATAGGTTGCATTTTTCATGCCAAAAATATCTTGGGGAATTTCAGTGGTCTAGGATGCGGCTTAATGCCCCTTTCAGGCTGCAAATATTTTTGGGACATTCAGGACTCTCTGACACAGATTTTGGCCCACCAACATTTTCTGGACTTTAGGGGGTCTAGGATGCCTCTAAACCCCTTTTTTCCACCTCCAAAGTTTTCTACATTTTTGCAGGCCTAAGATGCACTTTAAGGCCTTTTTTGGGCTGCTAACATTTTCAGAACTTTCAGGGGTGTAGTATGCATTTTTTGTGCCAAAAATATTTTTGGGAATTTCAGTAGTCTAGGATGCCGGTTAATGCCCGTTTCACACTGCAAATGTTTCTGGAACATTCAGGGCTCTCTGACACCATTTTTGGGCCACCACAATTTTCTGGACTTTAGTGGGTCTAGGATGCCTGTAAACCCCTTTTTTGGTCCTTCAAAGTTTTCAACATTTTTGCAGGCCTAAAATGCATTTTAAGGCCTTAATTGGGCTGCTAACATATTCTGAGCTTCAGGGGTATAGGTTGCATTTTTCGTGCCAAAAATATTTTTGGGAATTTCAGTGGTCTAGGATGCGGGTTAATGCCCCTTTCAGGCTGCAAATATTTTTGGGACATTCAGGGCTCTCTGACACCATTTTTGGGCCACCAACATTTTCTGGACTTTAGGGGGTCTAGGATGCCTGTAAACCCCTTTTTTCCACCTCCAAAGTTTTCAACATTTGTGCAGGCCTAAGAAGCATTTTAAGTCCTTTTTTTGAGCTGCCAACATTTTCTGATCTTTCAGGGTTGTAGGATGCATTTTTTGTGCCAAAAATATTTTGGGGAATTTCAGTGGTCTAGGATGCGACTTAATGCCCCTTTCAGGCTGCAAATCTGTTTGGGACATTCAGAGCTCTCGGACACTGTTTTTGGGCCACAAACATTTTCTGGACTTTAGGGGGTCTAGGATGCCTCTAAACCCCTTTTTTCCACCTCCAAAGTTTTCTACATTTTTGCAGGCCTAAGATGCACTTTAAGGCCTTTTTTGGGCTGCTAACATTTTCAGAACTTTCAGGGGTGTAGTATGCATTTTTTGTGCCAAAAATATTTTTGGGAATTTCAGTAGTCTAGGATGCCGGATAATGCCCGTTTCACACTGCAAATGTTTCTGGAACATTCAGGGCTCTCTGACACCATTTTTGGGCCACCACCATTTTCTGGACTTTAGTGGGTCTAGGATGCCTGTAAACCCCTTTTTTGGTCCTTCAAAGTTTTCAACATTTTTGCAGGCCTAAAATGCATTTTAAGGCCTTAATTGGGCTGCTAACATATTCTGAGCTTCAGGGGTATAGGTTGCATTTTTCATGCCAAAAATATTTTGGGGAATTTCAGTGGTCTAGGATGCGGCTTAATGCCCCTTTCAGGCTGCAAATGTTTTTGGGACATTCAGAGCTCTCTGACACAGATTTTCGCCCACCAACATTTTCTGGACCTTAGGGGGTCTAAGATGCCTCTAAACCCCTTTTTTCCACTTCCAAAGTTTTCAACATTTTTGCAGGCCTAAAATGCATTTTAAGGCATTTTTGGGCTGCTAACATTTTCAGAACTTTCAGGGGTGTAGTATGCATTTTTTGTGCCAAAAATATATTTGGGAATTTCAGTGGTCTAGGATGCCGGTTAATGCCCGTTTCACTCTGCAAATGTTTTTGGGACATTCAGGGCTCTCTGACACCATTTTTGGGCCACCAACATTTTCTGGACTTTAGGGGGTCTAGGATGCCTGTAAACCCCTTTTTTGGTCCTTCAAAGTTTTCAACATTTTTGCAGGCCTAAAATGCATGTTAAGGCCTTTTTTGGGCTGCTAACATATTCTGAGCTTCAGGGGTGTAGGATGCATTTTTCGTGCAAAAAATATTTTTGGGAATTTCAGTGGTCTAGGATGCGGGTTAATGCCCCTTTCAGGCTGCAAATGTTTTTGGGAATTCAGGGCTCTCTGACACCATTTTTGAGCCACAATCATTTTCTGCACTTTAGGGGTTCTAGGATGCCTGTAACCCCTTTTTTGGGCCTCCAAACTTTTCAACATTTTTGCAGGCCTAAAATGCATTTTAAGGCCTTTTTTGGGCTGCTAACATATTCTGAGCTTCAGGGGTATAGGTTGCATTTTTCATGCCAAAAATATCTTGGGGAATTTCAGTGGTCTAGGATGCGGCTTAATGCCCCTTTCAGGCTGCAAATGTTTTTGGGACATTCAGAGCTCTCTGACACCGATTTTGGCCCACCAACATTTTCTGGACTTAGGGGGTCTAGGATGCCTGTAAACCCCTTTTTTGGGCCTCCAAAGTTTTCAACATTTTTGCAGGCCTAAAATGCATTTTGAGGCCTTTTTTGGGCTGCTAACATATTCTGAGCTTTCAGGGGTGTAGGATGCATTTTTCGTGCCAAAAATATTTTTGGGAATTTCAGTGGTCTAGGATGCGGTTTAATGCCCCTTTTAGGCTGAACATGTTTTTGGGACATTCAGGACTCTCTGACACCATTTTTGGGCCACCAACATTTTCTGGACGTTAGGGGGTCTAGGATGCCTGTAAACCCCTTTTTTGGTCCTTCAAAGTTTTCAACATTTTTGCAGGCCTAAAATGCATTTTAAGGCCTTTTTTGGGCTGCTAACATATTCTGAGCTTTCAGGGGTGTAGGATGCATTTTTCGTGCCAAAAATATTTTTGGGAATTTCATTGGTCTAGGATGCGGCTTAATGCCCCTTTCAGGCTGCAAATGTTTTTGGGACATTCAGAGCTCTCGGACACTGTTTTTGGGCCACAAACATTTTCTGGACTTTAGGGGGTCTAGGATGCCTGTAAACCCCATTTTTGGGCCTCCAAAGTTTTCAACATTTTTGCAGGCGTAAAATGCATTTTAAGGACTTTTTTGGGCTGCTAACATATTCTGAGCTTCAGGGGTATAGGTTGCATTTTTCATGCCAAAAATATCTTGGGGAATTTCAGTGGTCTAGGATGCGGCTTAATGCCCCTTTCAGGCTGCAAATGTTTTTGGGACATTCAGGACTCTCTGACACAGATTTTGGCCCACCAACATTTTCTGGACTTTAGGGGGTCTAGGATGCCTCTAAACCCCTTTTTTCCACCTCCAAAGTTTTCTACATTTTTGCAGGCCTAAGATGCACTTTAAGGCCTTTTTTGGGCTGCTAACATTTTCAGAACTTTCAGGGGTGTAGTATGCATTTTTTGTGCCAAAAATATTTTTGGGAATTTCAGTAGTCTAGGATGCCGGTTAATGCCCGTTTCACACTGCAAATGTTTCTGGAACATTCAGGGCTCTCTGACACCATTTTTGGGCCACCACCATTTTCTGGACTTTAGTGGGTCTAGGATGCCTCTAAACCCCTTTTTTCCACCTCCAAAGTTTTCAACATTTGTGCAGGCCTAAGAAGCATTTTAAGTCCTTTTTTTGAGCTGCCAACATTTTCTGATCTTTCAGGGTTGTAGGATGCATTTTTTGTGCCAAAAATATTTTGGGGAATTTCAGTGGTCTAGGATGCGACTTAATGCCCCTTTCAGGCTGCAAATCTGTTTGGGACATTCAGAGCTCTCGGACACTGTTTTTGGGCCACAAACATTTTCTGGACTTTAGGGGGTCTAGGATGCCTCTAAACCCCTTTTTTCCACCTCCAAAGTTTTCTACATTTTTGCAGGCCTAAGATGCACTTTAAGGCCTTTTTTGGGCTGCTAACATTTTCAGAACTTTCAGGGGTGTAGTATGCATTTTTTGTGCCAAAAATATTTTTGGGAATTTCAGTAGTCTAGGATGCCGGATAATGCCCGTTTCACACTGCAAATGTTTCTGGAACATTCAGGGCTCTCTGACACCATTTTTGGGCCACCACCATTTTCTGGACTTTAGTGGGTCTAGGATGCCTGTAAACCCCTTTTTTGGTCCTTCAAAGTTTTCAACATTTTTGCAGGCCTAAAATGCATTTTAAGGCCTTAATTGGGCTGCTAACATATTCTGAGCTTCAGGGGTATAGGTTGCATTTTTCATGCCAAAAATATTTTGGGGAATTTCAGTGGTCTAGGATGCGGCTTAATGCCCCTTTCAGGCTGCAAATGTTTTTGGGACATTCAGAGCTCTCTGACACAGATTTTCGCCCACCAACATTTTCTGGACCTTAGGGGGTCTAAGATGCCTCTAAACCCCTTTTTTCCACTTCCAAAGTTTTCAACATTTTTGCAGGCCTAAAATGCATTTTAAGGCATTTTTGGGCTGCTAACATTTTCAGAACTTTCAGGGGTGTAGTATGCATTTTTTGTGCCAAAAATATATTTGGGAATTTCAGTGGTCTAGGATGCCGGTTAATGCCCGTTTCACTCTGCAAATGTTTTTGGGACATTCAGGGCTCTCTGACACCATTTTTGGCCCACCAACATTTTCTGGACTTTAGGGGGTCTAGGATGCCTGTAAACCCCTTTTTTGGGCCTCCAAAGTTTTCAACATTTTTGCAGGCCTAAAATGCATTTGAAGGCCTTTTTTGGGCTGCTAACATTTTCTGAGCTTTCAGAGGTGTAGGATGCATTTTTCGTGCCAAAAATATTTTTGGGAATTTCAGTGGTCTAGGATGCAGGTTAATGCCCCTTTCAGGCTGCAAATATTTTTGGGACATTCAGGGCTCTCTGACACCATTTTTGGGCCACCAACATTTTCTGGACTTTAGGGGGTCTAGGATGCCTGTAAACCCCTTTTTTGGTCCTTCAAAGTTTTCAACATTTTTGCAGGCCTAAAATGCATGTTAAGGCCTTTTTTGGGCTGCTAACATATTCTGAGCTTCAGGGGTGTAGGATGCATTTTTCGTGCAAAAAATATTTTTGGGAATTTCAGTGGTCTAGGATGCGGGTTAATGCCCCTTTCAGGCTGCAAATGTTTTTGGGAATTCAGGGCTCTCTGACACCATTTTTGAGCCACAATCATTTTCTGGACTTTAGGGGTTCTAGGATGCCTGTAACCCCTTTTTTGGGCCTCCAAACTTTTCAACATTTTTGCAGGCCTAAAATGCATTTTAAGGCCTTTTTTGGGCTGCTAACATATTCTGAGCCTTAGGGGTGACGGATGCATTTTTCGTGCATAAAATATTTTTGGGAATTTCAGTGGTCTAGGATGCGTGTTAATGCCCCTTTCAGGCTGCAA
Organism: Ambystoma mexicanum; assembly: GCF_040938575.1. NCBI lineage: Eukaryota > Metazoa > Chordata > Amphibia > Caudata > Ambystomatidae > Ambystoma > Ambystoma mexicanum. Next base: position 729,922,827 of record NC_090939.1, on the reverse strand, counting down.
ATCTGTTTGGGACATTCAGAGCTCTCTGACACTGTATTTGGGCCACCAACATTTTCTGGACTTTAGGGGGTCTAGGATGTCTGTAAACCCCTTTTTTGGGCCTCCAAAGTTTTCAACATTTTTGCAGGCCTAAAATGCATTTTAAGGCCTTTTTTGGGCTGCTAACATATTCTGAGCCTTAGGGGTGACGGATGCATTTTTCGTGCATAAAATATTTTTGGGAATTTCAGTGGTCTAGGATGCGTGTTAATGCCCCTTTCAGGCTGCAAATATTTTTGGGACATTCAGAGCTCTCTGACACCGATTTTGGCCCACCAACATTTTCTGGACTTTAGGGGGTCTAGGATGCCTGTAAACCCCTTTTTTGGGTCTCCAAAGATTTCAACATTTTTGCAGGCCTAAAATGCATTTTAAGGCCTTTTTTGGGCTGCTAACATATTCTGAGCTTTCAGGGGTGTAGGATGCATTTTTCGTGCCAAAAATATTTTTGGGAATTTCAGTGGTCTAGGATGCGGTTTAATGCCCCTTTTAGGCTGCAAATGTTTTTATGACATTCAGGACTCTCTGACACCATTTTTGGGCCACCAACATTTTCTGGACGTTAGGGGGTCTAGGATGCCTGTAAACCCCTTTTTTGGTCCTTCAAAGTTTTCAACATTTTTGCAGGCCTAAAATGCATTTTAAGGTCTTTTTTGGGCTGCTAACATATTCTGAGCTTTCAGGGGTGTAGGATGCATTTTTCGTGCCAAAAATATTTTTGGGAATTTCATTGGTCTAGGATGCGGGTTAATGCCCCTTTCAGGCTGCAAATGTTTTTGGGACATTCAGAGCTCTCTGACACAGATTTTGGCCCACCAACATTTTCTGGACTTTAGGGGGTCTAGGATGCCTCTAAACCCCTTTTTTCCACCTCCAAAGTTTTCAACATTTGTGCAGGCCTAAGAAGCATTTTAAGTCCTTTTTTTGAGCTGCCAACATTTTCTGATCTTTCAGGGTTGTAGGATGCATTTTTTGTGCCAAAAATATTTTGGGGAATTTCAGTGGTCTAGGATGCGACTTAATGCCCCTTTCAGGCTGCAAATCTGTTTGGGACATTCAGAGCTCTCGGACACTGTTTTTGGGCCACAAACATTTTCTGGACTTTAGGGGGTCTAGGATGCCTGTAAACCCCATTTTTGGGCCTCCAAAGTTTTCAACATTTTTGCAGGCGTAAAATGCATTTTAAGGACTTTTTTGGGCTGCTAACATATTCTGAGCTTCAGGGGTATAGGTTGCATTTTTCATGCCAAAAATATCTTGGGGAATTTCAGTGGTCTAGGATGCGGCTTAATGCCCCTTTCAGGCTGCAAATGTTTTTGGGACATTCAGGACTCTCTGACATAGATTTTGGCCCACCAACATTTTCTGGACTTTAGGGGGTCTAGGATGCCTCTAAACCCCTTTTTTCCACCTCCAAAGTTTTCTACATTTTTGCAGGCCTAAGATGCACTTTAAGGCCTTTTTTGGGCTGCTAACATTTTCAGAACTTTCAGGGGTGTAGTATGCATTTTTTGTGCCAAAAATATTTTTGGGAATTTCAGTAGTCTAGGATGCCGGTTAATGCCCGTTTCACACTGCAAATGTTTCTGGAACATTCAGGGCTCTCTGACACCATTTTTGGGCCACCACCATTTTCTGGACTTTAGTGGGTCTAGGATGCCTGTAAACCCCTTTTTTGGTCCTTCAAAGTTTTCAACATTTTTGCAGGCCTAAAATGCATTTTAAGGCCTTAATTGGGCTGCTAACATATTCTGAGCTTCAGGGGTATAGGTTGCATTTTTCATGCCAAAAATATTTTGGGGAATTTCAGTGGTCTAGGATGCGGCTTAATGCCCCTTTCAGGCTGCAAATGTTTTTGGGACATTCAGAGCTCTCTGACCGATTTTGGCCCACCAACATTTTCTGGACTTTAGGGGGTCTAGGATGCCTGTAAACCCCTTTTTTGGGCCTCCAAAGTTTTCAACATTTTTGCAGACCTAAAATGCATTTGAAGGCCTTTTTTGGGCTGCTAACATATTCTGAGCTTTCAGGGGTGTAGGATGCATTTTTCGTGGCAAAAATATTTTTGGGAATTTCAGTGGTCTAGGATGCGGGTTAATGCCCCTTTCAGGCTGCAAATATTTTTGGGACATTCAGGGCTCTCTGACACCATTTTTGGGCCACCAACATTTTCTGGACTTTAGGGGGTCTAGGATGCCTGTAAACCCCTTTTTTGGTCCTTCAAAGTTTTCAATATTTTTGCAGGCCTAAAATGCATGTTAAGGCCTTTTTTGGGCTGCTAACATATTCTGAGCTTCAGGGGTGTAGGATGCATTTTTCGTGCAAAAAATATTTTTGGGAATTTCAGTGGTCTAGGATGCGGGTTAATGCCCCTTTCAGGCTGCAAATATTTTTGGGAATTTAGGGCTCTCTGACACCATTTTTGAGCCACAATAATTTTCTGGACTTTAGGGGGTCTAGGATGCCTGTAACCACTTTTTTGGGCCTCCAAAGTTTTCAACATTTTTGCAGGCCTAAAATGCATTTTAAGACATTTTTGGGCTGCTAACATTTTCAGAACTTTCAGGGGTGTAGTATGCATTTTTTGTGCCAAAAATATTTTGGGGTATTTCAGTGGTCTAGGATGCGGGTTAATGCCCCTTTCAGGCTGCAAATGTTTTTGGGACATTCAGAGCTCTCTGACACCGATTTTGGCCCACCAACATTTTCTGGACTTTAGGGGGTCTAGGATGCCTGTAAACCCCTTTTTTGGGCCTCCAAAGTTTTCAACATTTTTGCAGGCCTAAAATGCATTTTAAGGCCTTTTTTGGGCTGCTAACATATTCTGAGCTTTCAGGGGTGTAGGATGCATTTTTCGTGCCAAAAATATTTTTGGGAATTTCAGTGGTCTAAGATGCGGTTTAATGCCCCTTTCAGGCTGCAAATGTTTTTGGGACATTCAGGACTCTCTGACACCATTTTTGGGCCACCAACATTTTCTGGACTTTAGGGGGTCTAGGATGCCTGTAAACCCCTTTTTTGGTCCTTCAAAGTTATCAACATTTTTGCAAGCCTAAGATGCACTTTAAGGCATTTTTGGGCTGCTAACATTTTCAGACCTTTCAGGGGTGTAGTATGCATTTTTTGTGCCAAAAATATTTTGGGGAATTTCAGTGGTCTAGGATGCGACTTAATGCCCCTTTCAGGCTGCAAATCTGTTTGGGACATTCAGAGCTCTCTGACACTGTATTTGGGCCACCAACATTTTCTGGACTTTAGGGGGTCTAGGATGCCTGTAAACCCCTTTTTTGGGTCTCCAAAGTTTTCAACATTTTTGCAGGCCTAAAATGCATTTTAAGGCCTTTTTTGGGCTGCTAACATATTCTGAGCTTTCAGGGGTGTAGGATGCATTTTTCGTGCCAAAAATATTTTTGGGAATTTCAGTGGTCTAGGATGCGGGTTAATGCCCCTTTCAGGCTGACAATGTTTTTGGGACATTCAGAGCTCTCTGACACAGATTTTCGCCCACCAACATTTTCTGGACCTTAGGGGGTCTAAGATGCCTCTAAACCCCTTTTTTCCACTTCCAAAGTTTTCAACATTTTTGCAGGCCTAAAATGCATTTTAAGGCATTTTTGGGCTGCTAACATTTTCAGAACTTTCAGGGGTGTAGTATGCATTTTTTGTGCCAAAAATATATTTGGGAATTTCAGTGGTCTAGGATGCCGGTTAATGCCCGTTTCACTCTGCAAATGTTTTTGGGACATTCAGGGCTCTCTGACACCATTTTTGGCCCACCAACATTTTCTGGACTTTAGGGGGTCTAGGATGCCTGTAAACCCCTTTTTTGGGCCTCCAAAGTTTTCAACATTTTTGCAGGCCTAAAATGCATTTGAAGGCCTTTTTTGGGCTGCTAACATTTTCTGAGCTTTCAGAGGTGTAGGATGCATTTTTCGTGCCAAAAATATTTTTGGGAATTTCAGTGGTCTAGGATGCAGGTTAATGCCCCTTTCAGGCTGCAAATATTTTTGGGACATTCAGGGCTCTCTGACACCATTTTTGGGCCACCAACATTTTCTGGACTTTAGGGGGTCTAGGATGCCTGTAAACCCCTTTTTTGGTCCTTCAAAGTTTTCAACATTTTTGCAGGCCTAAAATGCATGTTAAGGCCTTTTTTGGGCTGCTAACATATTCTGAGCTTCAGGGGTGTAGGATGCATTTTTCGTGCAAAAAATATTTTTGGGAATTTCAGTGGTCTAGGATGCGGGTTAATGCCCCTTTCAGGCTGCAAATGTTTTTGGGAATTCAGGGCTCTCTGACACCATTTTTGAGCCACAATCATTTTCTGGACTTTAGGGGTTCTAGGATGCCTGTAACCCCTTTTTTGGGCCTCCAAACTTTTCAACATTTTTGCAGGCCTAAAATGCATTTTAAGGCCTTTTTTGGGCTGCTAACATATTCTGAGCCTTAGGGGTGACGGATGCATTTTTCGTGCATAAAATATTTTTGGGAATTTCAGTGGTCTAGGATGCGTGTTAATGCCCCTTTCAGGCTGCAAATCTGTTTGGGACATTCAGAGCTCTCTGACACTGTATTTGGGCCACCAACATTTTCTGGACTTTAGGGGGTCTAGGATGTCTGTAAACCCCTTTTTTGGGCCTCCAAAGTTTTCAACATTTTTGCAGGCCTAAAATGCATTTTAAGGCCTTTTTTGGGCTGCTAACATATTCTGAGCCTTAGGGGTGACGGATGCATTTTTCGTGCATAAAATATTTTTGGGAATTTCAGTGGTCTAGGATGCGTGTTAATGCCCCTTTCAGGCTGCAAATCTGTTTGGGACATTCAGAGCTCTCTGACACTGTATTTGGGCCACCAACATTTTCTGGACTTTAGGGGGTCTAGGATGTCTGTAAACCCCTTTTTTGGGCCTCCAAAGTTTTCAACATTTTTGCAGGCCTAAAATGCATTTTAAGGCCTTTTTTGGGCTGCTAACATATTCTGAGCCTTAGGGGTGACGGATGCATTTTTCGTGCATAAAATATTTTTGGGAATTTCAGTGGTCTAGGATGCGTGTTAATGCCCCTTTCAGGCTGCAAATATTTTTGGGACATTCAGAGCTCTCTGACACCGATTTTGGCCCACCAACATTTTCTGGACTTTAGGGGGTCTAGGATGCCTCTAAACCCCTTTTTTCCACCTCCAAGGTTTTCAACATTTGTGCAGGCCTAAGAAGCATTTTAAGTCCTTTTTTTGAGCTGCCAACATTTTCTGATCTTTCAGGGTTGTAGGATGCATTTTTTGTGCCAAAAATATTTTGGGGAATTTCAGTGGTCTAGGATGCGACTTAATGCCCCTTTCAGGCTGCAAATCTGTTTGGGACATTCAGAGCTCTCGGACACTGTTTTTGGGCCACAAACATTTTCTGGACTTTAGGGGGTCTAGGATGCCTCTAAACCCCTTTTTTCCACCTCCAAAGTTTTCTACATTTTTGCAGGCCTAAGATGCACTTTAAGGCCTTTTTTGGGCTGCTAACATTTTCAGAACTTTCAGGGGTGTAGTATGCATTTTTTGTGCCAAAAATATTTTTGGGAATTTCAGTAGTCTAGGATGCCGGATAATGCCCGTTTCACACTGCAAATGTTTCTGGAACATTCAGGGCTCTCTGACACCATTTTTGGGCCACCACCATTTTCTGGACTTTAGTGGGTCTAGGATGCCTGTAAACCCCTTTTTTGGTCCTTCAAAGTTTTCAACATTTTTGCAGGCCTAAAATGCATTTTAAGGCCTTAATTGGGCTGCTAACATATTCTGAGCTTCAGGGGTATAGGTTGCATTTTTCATGCCAAAAATATTTTGGGGAATTTCAGTGGTCTAGGATGCGGCTTAATGCCCCTTTCAGGCTGCAAATGTTTTTGGGACATTCAGAGCTCTCTGACACAGATTTTCGCCCACCAACATTTTCTGGACCTTAGGGGGTCTAAGATGCCTCTAAACCCCTTTTTTCCACTTCCAAAGTTTTCAACATTTTTGCAGGCCTAAAATGCATTTTAAGGCATTTTTGGGCTGCTAACATTTTCAGAACTTTCAGGGGTGTAGTATGCATTTTTTGTGCCAAAAATATATTTGGGAATTTCAGTGGTCTAGGATGCCGGTTAATGCCCGTTTCACTCTGCAAATGTTTTTGGGACATTCAGGGCTCTCTGACACCATTTTTGGCCCACCAACATTTTCTGGACTTTAGGGGGTCTAGGATGCCTGTAAACCCCTTTTTTGGGCCTCCAAAGTTTTCAACATTTTTGCAGGCCTAAAATGCATTTGAAGGCCTTTTTTGGGCTGCTAACATTTTCTGAGCTTTCAGGGGTGTAGGATGCATTTTTCGTGCCAAAAATATTTTTGGGAATTTCAGTGGTCTAGGATGCAGGTTAATGCCCCTTTCAGGCTGCAAATATTTTTGGGACATTCAGGGCTCTCTGACACCATTTTTGGGCCACCAACATTTTCTGGACTTTAGGGGGTCTAGGATGCCTGTAAACCCCTTTTTTGGTCCTTCAAAGTTTTCAACATTTTTGCAGGCCTAAAATGCATGTTAAGGCCTTTTTTGGGCTGCTAACATATTCTGAGCTTCAGGGGTGTAGGATGCATTTTTCGTGCAAAAAATATTTTTGGGAATTTCAGTGGTCTAGGATGCGGGTTAATGCCCCTTTCAGGCTGCAAATGTTTTTGGGAATTCAGGGCTCTCTGACACCATTTTTGAGCCACAATCATTTTCTGGACTTTAGGGGTTCTAGGATGCCTGTAACCCCTTTTTTGGGCCTCCAAACTTTTCAACATTTTTGCAGGCCTAAAATGCATTTTAAGGCCTTTTTTGGGCTGCTAACATATTCTGAGCTTCAGGGGTATAGGTTGCATTTTTCATGCCAAAAATATCTTGGGGAATTTCAGTGGTCTAGGATGCGGCTTAATGCCCCTTTCAGGCTGCAAATGTTTTTGGGACATTCAGAGCTCTCTGACACCGATTTTGGCCCACCAACATTTTCTGGACTTAGGGGGTCTAGGATGCCTGTAAACCCCTTTTTTGGGCCTCCAAAGTTTTCAACATTTTTGCAGGCCTAAAATGCATTTTGAGGCCTTTTTTGGGCTGCTAACATATTCTGAGCTTTCAGGGGTGTAGGATGCATTTTTCGTGCCAAAAATATTTTTGGGAATTTCAGTGGTCTAGGATGCGGTTTAATGCCCCTTTTAGGCTGAAAATGTTTTTGGGACATTCAGGACTCTCTGACACCATTTTTGGGCCACCAACATTTTCTGGACGTTAGGGGGTCTAGGATGCCTGTAAACCCCTTTTTTGGTCCTTCAAAGTTTTCAACATTTTTGCAGGCCTAAAATGCATTTTAAGGCCTTTTTTGGGCTGCTAACATATTCTGAGCTTTCAGGGGTGTAGGATGCATTTTTCGTGCCAAAAATATTTTTGGGAATTTCATTGGTCTAGGATGCGGCTTAATGCCCCTTTCAGGCTGCAAATGTTTTTGGGACATTCAGAGCTCTCTGACACAGATTTTGGCCTACCAACATTTTCTGGACTTTAGGGGGTCTAGGATGCCTCTAAACCCCTTTTTTCCACCTCCAAAGTTTTCAACATTTGTGCAGGCCTAAGAAGCATTTTAAGTCCTTTTTTTGAGCTGCCAACATTTTCTGGTCTTTCAGGGTTGTAGGATGCATTTTTTGTGCCAAAAATATTTTGGGGAATTTCAGTGGTCTAGGATGCGACTTAATGCCCCTTTCAGGCTGCAAATCTGTTTGGGACATTCAGAGCTCTCGGACACTGTTTTTGGGCCACAAACATTTTCTGGACTTTAGGGGGTCTAGGATGCCTGTAAACCCCATTTTTGGGCCTCCAAAGTTTTCAACATTTTTGCAGGCGTAAAATGCATTTTAAGGACTTTTTTGGGCTGCTAACATATTCTGAGCTTCAGGGGTATAGGTTGCATTTTTCATGCCAAAAATATCTTGGGGAATTTCAGTGGTCTAGGATGCGGCTTAATGCCCCTTTCAGGCTGCAAATATTTTTGGGACATTCAGGACTCTCTGACACAGATTTTGGCCCACCAACATTTTCTGGACTTTAGGGGGTCTAGGATGCCTCTAAACCCCTTTTTTCCACCTCCAAAGTTTTCTACATTTTTGCAGGCCTAAGATGCACTTTAAGGCCTTTTTTGGGCTGCTAACATTTTCAGAACTTTCAGGGGTGTAGTATGCATTTTTTGTGCCAAAAATATTTTTGGGAATTTCAGTAGTCTAGGATGCCGGTTAATGCCCGTTTCACACTGCAAATGTTTCTGGAACATTCAGGGCTCTCTGACACCATTTTTGGGCCACCACAATTTTCTGGACTTTAGTGGGTCTAGGATGCCTGTAAACCCCTTTTTTGGTCCTTCAAAGTTTTCAACATTTTTGCAGGCCTAAAATGCATTTTAAGGCCTTAATTGGGCTGCTAACATATTCTGAGCTTCAGGGGTATAGGTTGCATTTTTCGTGCCAAAAATATTTTTGGGAATTTCAGTGGTCTAGGATGCGGGTTAATGCCCCTTTCAGGCTGCAAATATTTTTGGGACATTCAGGGCTCTCTGACACCATTTTTGGGCCACCAACATTTTCTGGACTTTAGGGGGTCTAGGATGCCTGTAAACCCCTTTTTTCCACCTCCAAAGTTTTCAACATTTGTGCAGGCCTAAGAAGCATTTTAAGTCCTTTTTTTGAGCTGCCAACATTTTCTGATCTTTCAGGGTTGTAGGATGCATTTTTTGTGCCAAAAATATTTTGGGGAATTTCAGTGGTCTAGGATGCGACTTAATGCCCCTTTCAGGCTGCAAATCTGTTTGGGACATTCAGAGCTCTCGGACACTGTTTTTGGGCCACAAACATTTTCTGGACTTTAGGGGGTCTAGGATGCCTCTAAACCCCTTTTTTCCACCTCCAAAGTTTTCTACATTTTTGCAGGCCTAAGATGCACTTTAAGGCCTTTTTTGGGCTGCTAACATTTTCAGAACTTTCAGGGGTGTAGTATGCATTTTTTGTGCCAAAAATATTTTTGGGAATTTCAGTAGTCTAGGATGCCGGATAATGCCCGTTTCACACTGCAAATGTTTCTGGAACATTCAGGGCTCTCTGACACCATTTTTGGGCCACCACCATTTTCTGGACTTTAGTGGGTCTAGGATGCCTGTAAACCCCTTTTTTGGTCCTTCAAAGTTTTCAACATTTTTGCAGGCCTAAAATGCATTTTAAGGCCTTAATTGGGCTGCTAACATATTCTGAGCTTCAGGGGTATAGGTTGCATTTTTCATGCCAAAAATATTTTGGGGAATTTCAGTGGTCTAGGATGCGGCTTAATGCCCCTTTCAGGCTGCAAATGTTTTTGGGACATTCAGAGCTCTCTGACACAGATTTTCGCCCACCAACATTTTCTGGACCTTAGGGGGTCTAAGATGCCTCTAAACCCCTTTTTTCCACTTCCAAAGTTTTCAACATTTTTGCAGGCCTAAAATGCATTTTAAGGCATTTTTGGGCTGCTAACATTTTCAGAACTTTCAGGGGTGTAGTATGCATTTTTTGTGCCAAAAATATATTTGGGAATTTCAGTGGTCTAGGATGCCGGTTAATGCCCGTTTCACTCTGCAAATGTTTTTGGGACATTCAGGGCTCTCTGACACCATTTTTGGGCCACCAACATTTTCTGGACTTTAGGGGGTCTAGGATGCCTGTAAACCCCTTTTTTGGTCCTTCAAAGTTTTCAACATTTTTGCAGGCCTAAAATGCATGTTAAGGCCTTTTTTGGGCTGCTAACATATTCTGAGCTTCAGGGGTGTAGGATGCATTTTTCGTGCAAAAAATATTTTTGGGAATTTCAGTGGTCTAGGATGCGGGTTAATGCCCCTTTCAGGCTGCAAATGTTTTTGGGAATTCAGGGCTCTCTGACACCATTTTTGAGCCACAATCATTTTCTGCACTTTAGGGGTTCTAGGATGCCTGTAACCCCTTTTTTGGGCCTCCAAACTTTTCAACATTTTTGCAGGCCTAAAATGCATTTTAAGGCCTTTTTTGGGCTGCTAACATATTCTGAGCTTCAGGGGTATAGGTTGCATTTTTCATGCCAAAAATATCTTGGGGAATTTCAGTGGTCTAGGATGCGGCTTAATGCCCCTTTCAGGCTGCAAATGTTTTTGGGACATTCAGAGCTCTCTGACACCGATTTTGGCCCACCAACATTTTCTGGACTTAGGGGGTCTAGGATGCCTGTAAACCCCTTTTTTGGGCCTCCAAAGTTTTCAACATTTTTGCAGGCCTAAAATGCATTTTGAGGCCTTTTTTGGGCTGCTAACATATTCTGAGCTTTCAGGGGTGTAGGATGCATTTTTCGTGCCAAAAATATTTTTGGGAATTTCAGTGGTCTAGGATGCGGTTTAATGCCCCTTTTAGGCTGAAAATGTTTTTGGGACATTCAGGACTCTCTGACACCATTTTTGGGCCACCAACATTTTCTGGACGTTAGGGGGTCTAGGATGCCTGTAAACCCCTTTTTTGGTCCTTCAAAGTTTTCAACATTTTTGCAGGCCTAAAATGCATTTTAAGGCCTTTTTTGGGCTGCTAACATATTCTGAGCTTTCAGGGGTGTAGGATGCATTTTTCGTGCCAAAAATATTTTTGGGAATTTCATTGGTCTAGGATGCGGCTTAATGCCCCTTTCAGGCTGCAAATGTTTTTGGGACATTCAGAGCTCTCGGACACTGTTTTTGGGCCACAAACATTTTCTGGACTTTAGGGGGTCTAGGATGCCTGTAAACCCCATTTTTGGGCCTCCAAAGTTTTCAACATTTTTGCAGGCGTAAAATGCATTTTAAGGACTTTTTTGGGCTGCTAACATATTCTGAGCTTCAGGGGTATAGGTTGCATTTTTCATGCCAAAAATATCTTGGGGAATTTCAGTGGTCTAGGATGCGGCTTAATGCCCCTTTCAGGCTGCAAATGTTTTTGGGACATTCAGGACTCTCTGACACAGATTTTGGCCCACCAACATTTTCTGGACTTTAGGGGGTCTAGGATGCCTCTAAACCCCTTTTTTCCACCTCCAAAGTTTTCTACATTTTTGCAGGCCTAAGATGCACTTTAAGGCCTTTTTTGGGCTGCTAACATTTTCAGAACTTTCAGGGGTGTAGTATGCATTTTTTGTGCCAAAAATATTTTTGGGAATTTCAGTAGTCTAGGATGCCGGTTAATGCCCGTTTCACACTGCAAATGTTTCTGGAACATTCAGGGCTCTCTGACACCATTTTTGGGCCACCACCATTTTCTGGACTTTAGTGGGTCTAGGATGCCTCTAAACCCCTTTTTTCCACCTCCAAAGTTTTCAACATTTGTGCAGGCCTAAGAAGCATTTTAAGTCCTTTTTTTGAGCTGCCAACATTTTCTGATCTTTCAGGGTTGTAGGATGCATTTTTTGTGCCAAAAATATTTTGGGGAATTTCAGTGGTCTAGGATGCGACTTAATGCCCCTTTCAGGCTGCAAATCTGTTTGGGACATTCAGAGCTCTCGGACACTGTTTTTGGGCCACAAACATTTTCTGGACTTTAGGGGGTCTAGGATGCCTCTAAACCCCTTTTTTCCACCTCCAAAGTTTTCTACATTTTTGCAGGCCTAAGATGCACTTTAAGGCCTTTTTTGGGCTGCTAACATTTTCAGAACTTTCAGGGGTGTAGTATGCATTTTTTGTGCCAAAAATATTTTTGGGAATTTCAGTAGTCTAGGATGCCGGATAATGCCCGTTTCACACTGCAAATGTTTCTGGAACATTCAGGGCTCTCTGACACCATTTTTGGGCCACCACCATTTTCTGGACTTTAGTGGGTCTAGGATGCCTGTAAACCCCTTTTTTGGTCCTTCAAAGTTTTCAACATTTTTGCAGGCCTAAAATGCATTTTAAGGCCTTAATTGGGCTGCTAACATATTCTGAGCTTCAGGGGTATAGGTTGCATTTTTCATGCCAAAAATATTTTGGGGAATTTCAGTGGTCTAGGATGCGGCTTAATGCCCCTTTCAGGCTGCAAATGTTTTTGGGACATTCAGAGCTCTCTGACACAGATTTTCGCCCACCAACATTTTCTGGACCTTAGGGGGTCTAAGATGCCTCTAAACCCCTTTTTTCCACTTCCAAAGTTTTCAACATTTTTGCAGGCCTAAAATGCATTTTAAGGCATTTTTGGGCTGCTAACATTTTCAGAACTTTCAGGGGTGTAGTATGCATTTTTTGTGCCAAAAATATATTTGGGAATTTCAGTGGTCTAGGATGCCGGTTAATGCCCGTTTCACTCTGCAAATGTTTTTGGGACATTCAGGGCTCTCTGACACCATTTTTGGCCCACCAACATTTTCTGGACTTTAGGGGGTCTAGGATGCCTGTAAACCCCTTTTTTGGGCCTCCAAAGTTTTCAACATTTTTGCAGGTCTAAAATGCATTTGAAGGCCTTTTTTGGGCTGCTAACATTTTCTGAGCTTTCAGGGGTGTAGGATGCATTTTTCGTGCCAAAAATATTTTTGGGAATTTCAGTGGTCTAGGATGCAGGTTAATGCCCCTTTCAGGCTGCAAATATTTTTGGGACATTCAGGGCTCTCTGACACCATTTTTGGGCCACCAACATTTTCTGGACTTTAGGGGGTCTAGGATGCCTGTAAACCCCTTTTTTGGTCCTTCAAAGTTTTCAACATTTTTGCAGGCCTAAAATGCATGTTAAGGCCTTTTTTGGGCTGCTAACATATTCTGAGCTTCAGGGGTGTAGGATGCATTTTTCGTGCAAAAAATATTTTTGGGAATTTCAGTGGTCTAGGATGCGGGTTAATGCCCCTTTCAGGCTGCAAATGTTTTTGGGAATTCAGGGCTCTCTGACACCATTTTTGAGCCACAATCATTTTCTGGACTTTAGGGGTTCTAGGATGCCTGTAACCCCTTTTTTGGGCCTCCAAACTTTTCAACATTTTTGCAGGCCTAAAATGCATTTTAAGGCCTTTTTTGGGCTGCTAACATATTCTGAGCTTCAGGGGTATAGGTTGCATTTTTCATGCCAAAAATATCTTGGGGAATTTCAGTGGTCTAGGATGCGGCTTAATGCCCCTTTCAGGCTGCAAATGTTTTTGGGACATTCAGAGCTCTCTGACACCGATTTTGGCCCACCAACATTTTCTGGACTTAGGGGGTCTAGGATGCCTGTAAACCCCTTTTTTGGGCCTCCAAAGTTTTCAACATTTTTGCAGGCCTAAAATGCATTTTGAGGCCTTTTTTGGGCTGCTAACATATTCTGAGCTTTCAGGGGTGTAGGATGCATTTTTCGTGCCAAAAATATTTTTGGGAATTTCAGTGGTCTAGGATGCGGTTTAATGCCCCTTTTAGGCTGAAAATGTTTTTGGGACATTCAGGACTCTCTGACACCATTTTTGGGCCACCAACATTTTCTGGACGTTAGGGGGTCTAGGATGCCTGTAAACCCCTTTTTTGGTCCTTCAAAGTTTTCAACATTTTTGCAGGCCTAAAATGCATTTTAAGGCCTTTTTTGGGCTGCTAACATATTCTGAGCTTTCAGGGGTGTAGGATGCATTTTTCGTGCCAAAAATATTTTTGGGAATTTCATTGGTCTAGGATGCCTCTAAACCCCTTTTTTCCACCTCCAAAGTTTTCAACATTTGTGCAGGCCTAAGAAGCATTTTAAGTCCTTTTTTTGAGCTGCCAACATTTTCTGGTCTTTCAGGGTTGTAGGATGCATTTTTTGTGCCAAAAATATTTTGGGGAATTTCAGTGGTCTAGGATGCGACTTAATGCCCCTTTCAGGCTGCAAATCTGTTTGGGACATTCAGAGCTCTCGGACACTGTTTTTGGGCCACAAACATTTTCTGGACTTTAGGGGGTCTAGGATGCCTGTAAACCCCATTTTTGGGCCTCCAAAGTTTTCAACATTTTTGCAGGCGTAAAATGCATTTTAAGGACTTTTTTGGGCTGCTAACATATTCTGAGCTTCAGGGGTATAGGTTGCATTTTTCATGCCAAAAATATCTTGGGGAATTTCAGTGGTCTAGGATGCGGCTTAATGCCCCTTTCAGGCTGCAAATGTTTTTGGGACATTCAGGACTCTCTGACACAGATTTTGGCCCACCAACATTTTCTGGACTTTAGGGGGTCTAGGATGCCTCTAAACCCCTTTTTTCCACCTCCAAAGTTTTCTACATTTTTGCAGGCCTAAGATGCACTTTAAGGCCTTTTTTGGGCTGCTAACATTTTCAGAACTTTCAGGGGTGTAGTATGCATTTTTTGTGCCAAAAATATTTTTGGGAATTTCAGTAGTCTAGGATGCCGGTTAATGCCCGTTTCACACTGCAAATGTTTCTGGAACATTCAGGGCTCTCTGACACCATTTTTGGGCCACCACCATTTTCTGGACTTTAGTGGGTCTAGGATGCCTCTAAACCCCTTTTTTCCACCTCCAAAGTTTTCAACATTTGTGCAGGCCTAAGAAGCATTTTAAGTCCTTTTTTTGAGCTGCCAACATTTTCTGATCTTTCAGGGTTGTAGGATGCATTTTTTGTGCCAAAAATATTTTGGGGAATTTCAGTGGTCTAGGATGCGACTTAATGCCCCTTTCAGGCTGCAAATCTGTTTGGGACATTCAGAGCTCTCGGACACTGTTTTTGGGCCACAAACATTTTCTGGACTTTAGGGGGTCTAGGATGCCTCTAAACCCCTTTTTTCCACCTCCAAAGTTTTCTACATTTTTGCAGGCCTAAGATGCACTTTAAGGCCTTTTTTGGGCTGCTAACATTTTCAGAACTTTCAGGGGTGTAGTATGCATTTTTTGTGCCAAAAATATTTTTGGGAATTTCAGTAGTCTAGGATGCCGGATAATGCCCGTTTCACACTGCAAATGTTTCTGGAACATTCAGGGCTCTCTGACACCATTTTTGGGCCACCACCATTTTCTGGACTTTAGTGGGTCTAGGATGCCTGTAAACCCCTTTTTTGGTCCTTCAAAGTTTTCAACATTTTTGCAGGCCTAAAATGCATTTTAAGGCCTTAATTGGGCTGCTAACATATTCTGAGCTTCAGGGGTATAGGTTGCATTTTTCATGCCAAAAATATTTTGGGGAATTTCAGTGGTCTAGGATGCGGCTTAATGCCCCTTTCAGGCTGCAAATGTTTTTGGGACATTCAGAGCTCTCTGACACAGATTTTCGCCCACCAACATTTTCTGGACCTTAGGGGGTCTAAGATGCCTCTAAACCCCTTTTTTCCACTTCCAAAGTTTTCAACATTTTTGCAGGCCTAAAATGCATTTTAAGGCATTTTTGGGCTGCTAACATTTTCAGAACTTTCAGGGGTGTAGTATGCATTTTTTGTGCCAAAAATATATTTGGGAATTTCAGTGGTCTAGGATGCCGGTTAATGCCCGTTTCACTCTGCAAATGTTTTTGGGACATTCAGGGCTCTCTGACACCATTTTTGGCCCACCAACATTTTCTGGACTTTAGGGGGTCTAGGATGCCTGTAAACCCCTTTTTTGGGCCTCCAAAGTTTTCAACATTTTTGCAGGCCTAAAATGCATTTGAAGGCCTTTTTTGGGCTGCTAACATTTTCTGAGCTTTCAGGGGTGTAGGATGCATTTCTCGTGCCAAAAATATTTTTGGGAATTTCAGTGGTCTAGGATGCAGGTTAATGCCCCTTTCAGGCTGCAAATGTTTTTGGGAATTCAGGGCTCTCTGACACCATTTTTGAGCCACAATCATTTTCTGGACTTTAGGGGTTCTAGGATGCCTGTAACCCCTTTTTTGGGCCTCCAAACTTTTCAACATTTTTGCAGGCCTAAAATGCATTTTAAGGCCTTTTTTGGGCTGCTAACATATTCTGAGCTTCAGGGGTATAGGTTGCATTTTTCATGCCAAAAATATCTTGGGGAATTTCAGTGGTCTAGGATGCGGCTTAATGCCCCTTTCAGGCTGCAAATGTTTTTGGGACATTCAGAGCTCTCTGACACCGATTTTGGCCCACCAACATTTTCTGGACTTAGGGGGTCTAGGATGCCTGTAAACCCCTTTTTTGGGCCTCCAAAGTTTTCAACATTTTTGCAGGCCTAAAATGCATTTTGAGGCCTTTTTTGGGCTGCTAACATATTCTGAGCTTTCAGGGGTGTAGGATGCATTTTTCGTGCCAAAAATATTTTTGGGAATTTCAGTGGTCTAGGATGCGGTTTAATGCCCCTTTTAGGCTGAAAATGTTTTTGGGACATTCAGGACTCTCTGACACCATTTTTGGGCCACCAACATTTTCTGGACGTTAGGGGGTCTAGGATGCCTGTAAACCCCTTTTTTGGTCCTTCAAAGTTTTCAACATTTTTGCAGGCCTAAAATGCATTTTAAGGCCTTTTTTGGGCTGCTAACATATTCTGAGCTTTCAGGGGTGTAGGATGCATTTTTCGTGCCAAAAATATTTTAGGGAATTTCATTGGTCTAGGATGCGGCTTAATGCCCCTTTCAGGCTGCAAATGTTTTTGGGACATTCAGAGCTCTCTGACACAGATTTTGGCCCACCAACATTTTCTGGACTTTAGGGGGTCTAGGATGCCTCTAAACCCCTTTTTTCCACCTCCAAAGTTTTCAACATTTGTGCAGGCCTAAGAAGCATTTTAAGTCCTTTTTTGAGCTGCCAACATTTTCTGGTCTTTCAGGGTTGTAGGATGCATTTTTTGTGCCAAAAATATTTTGGGGAATTTCAGTGGTCTAGGATGCGACTTAATGCCCCTTTCAGGCTGCAAATCTGTTTGGGACATTCAGAGCTCTCGGACACTGTTTTTGGGCCACAAACATTTTCTGGACTTTAGGGGGTCTAGGATGCCTGTAAACCCCATTTTTGGGCCTCCAAAGTTTTCAACATTTTTGCAGGCGTAAAATGCATTTTAAGGACTTTTTTGGGCTGCTAACATATTCTGAGCTTCAGGGGTATAGGTTGCATTTTTCATGCCAAAAATATCTTGGGGAATTTCAGTGGTCTAGGATGCGGCTTAATGCCCCTTTCAGGCTGCAAATGTTTTTGGGACATTCAGGACTCTCTGACACAGATTTTGGCCCACCAACATTTTCTGGACTTTAGGGGGTCTAGGATGCCTCTAAACCCCTTTTTTCCACCTCCAAAGTTTTCTACATTTTTGCAGGCCTAAGATGCACTTTAAGGCCTTTTTTGGGCTGCTAACATTTTCAGAACTTTCAGGGGTGTAGTATGCATTTTTTGTGCCAAAAATATTTTTGGGAATTTCAGTAGTCTAGGATGCCGGTTAATGCCCGTTTCACACTGCAAATGTTTCTGGAACATTCAGGGCTCTCTGACACCATTTTTGGGCCACCACCATTTTCTGGACTTTAGTGGGTCTAGGATGCCTCTAAACCCCTTTTTTCCACCTCCAAAGTTTTCAACATTTGTGCAGGCCTAAGAAGCATTTTAAGTCCTTTTTTTGAGCTGCCAACATTTTCTGATCTTTCAGGGTTGTAGGATGCATTTTTTGTGCCAAAAATATTTTGGGGAATTTCAGTGGTCTAGGATGCGACTTAATGCCCCTTTCAGGCTGCAAATCTGTTTGGGACATTCAGAGCTCTCGGACACTGTTTTTGGGCCACAAACATTTTCTGGACTTTAGGGGGTCTAGGATGCCTCTAAACCCCTTTTTTCCACCTCCAAAGTTTTCTACATTTTTGCAGGCCTAAGATGCACTTTAAGGCCTTTTTTGGGCTGCTAACATTTTCAGAACTTTCAGGGGTGTAGTATGCATTTTTTGTGCCAAAAATATTTTTGGGAATTTCAGTAGTCTAGGATGCCGGATAATGCCCGTTTCACACTGCAAATGTTTCTGGAACATTCAGGGCTCTCTGACACCATTTTTGGGCCACCACCATTTTCTGGACTTTAGTGGGTCTAGGATGCCTGTAAACCCCTTTTTTGGTCCTTCAAAGTTTTCAACATTTTTGCAGGCCTAAAATGCATTTTAAGGCCTTAATTGGGCTGCTAACATATTCTGAGCTTCAGGGGTATAGGTTGCATTTTTCATGCCAAAAATATTTTGGGGAATTTCAGTGGTCTAGGATGCGGCTTAATGCCCCTTTCAGGCTGCAAATGTTTTTGGGACATTCAGAGCTCTCTGACACAGATTTTCGCCCACCAACATTTTCTGGACCTTAGGGGGTCTAAGATGCCTCTAAACCCCTTTTTTCCACTTCCAAAGTTTTCAACATTTTTGCAGGCCTAAAATGCATTTTAAGGCATTTTTGGGCTGCTAACATTTTCAGAACTTTCAGGGGTGTAGTATGCATTTTTTGTGCCAAAAATATATTTGGGAATTTCAGTGGTCTAGGATGCCGGTTAATGCCCGTTTCACTCTGCAAATGTTTTTGGGACATTCAGGGCTCTCTGACACCATTTTTGGCCCACCAACATTTTCTGGACTTTAGGGGGTCTAGGATGCCTGTAAACCCCTTTTTTGGGCCTCCAAAGTTTTCAACATTTTTGCAGGCCTAAAATGCATTTGAAGGCCTTTTTTGGGCTGCTAACATTTTCTGAGCTTTCAGGGGTGTAGGATGCATTTTTCGTGCCAAAAATATTTTTGGGAATTTCAGTGGTCTAGGATGCAGGTTAATGCCCCTTTCAGGCTGCAAATATTTTTGGGACATTCAGGGCTCTCTGACACCATTTTTGGGCCACCAACATTTTCTGGACTTTAGGGGGTCTAGGATGCCTGTAAACCCCTTTTTTGGTCCTTCAAAGTTTTCAACATTTTTGCAGGCCTAAAATGCATGTTAAGGCCTTTTTTGGGCTGCTAACATATTCTGAGCTTCAGGGGTGTAGGATGCATTTTTCGTGCAAAAAATATTTTTGGGAATTTCAGTGGTCTAGGATGCGGGTTAATGCCCCTTTCAGGCTGCAAATGTTTTTGGGAATTCAGGGCTCTCTGACACCATTTTTGAGCCACAATCATTTTCTGGACTTTAGGGGTTCTAGGATGCCTGTAACCCCTTTTTTGGGCCTCCAAACTTTTCAACATTTTTGCAGGCCTAAAATGCATTTTAAGGCCTTTTTTGGGCTGCTAACATATTCTGAGCTTCAGGGGTATAGGTTGCATTTTTCATGCCAAAAATATCTTGGGGAATTTCAGTGGTCTAGGATGCGGCTTAATGCCCCTTTCAGGCTGCAAATGTTTTTGGGACATTCAGAGCTCTCTGACACCGATTTTGGCCCACCAACATTTTCTGGACTTAGGGGGTCTAGGATGCCTGTAAACCCCTTTTTTGGGCCTCCAAAGTTTTCAACATTTTTGCAGGCCTAAAATGCATTTTGAGGCCTTTTTTGGGCTGCTAACATATTCTGAGCTTTCAGGGGTGTAGGATGCATTTTTCGTGCCAAAAATATTTTTGGGAATTTCAGTGGTCTAGGATGCGGTTTAATGCCCCTTTTAGGCTGAAAATGTTTTTGGGACATTCAGGACTCTCTGACACCATTTTTGGGCCACCAACATTTTCTGGACGTTAGGGGGTCTAGGATGCCTGTAAACCCCTTTTTTGGTCCTTCAAAGTTTTCAACATTTTTGCAGGCCTAAAATGCATTTGAAGGCCTTTTTTGGGCTGCTAACATTTTCTGAGCTTTCAGGGGTGTAGGATGCATTTTTCGTGCCAAAAATATTTTTGGGAATTTCAGTGGTCTAGGATGCAGGTTAATGCCCCTTTCAGGCTGCAAATATTTTTGGGACATTCAGGGCTCTCTGACACCATTTTTGGGCCACCAACATTTTCTGGACTTTAGGGGGTCTAGGATGCCTGTAAACCCCTTTTTTGGTCCTTCAAAGTTTTCAACATTTTTGCAGGCCTAAAATGCATGTTAAGGCCTTTTTTGGGCTGCTAACATATTCTGAGCTTCAGGGGTGTAGGATGCATTTTTCGTGCAAAAAATATTTTTGGGAATTTCAGTGGTCTAGGATGCGGGTTAATGCCCCTTTCAGGCTGCAAATGTTTTTGGGAATTCAGGGCTCTCTGACACCATTTTTGAGCCACAATCATTTTCTGGACTTTAGGGGTTCTAGGATGCCTGTAACCCCTTTTTTGGGCCTCCAAACTTTTCAACATTTTTGCAGGCCTAAAATGCATTTTAAGGCCTTTTTTGGGCTGCTAACATATTCTGAGCTTCAGGGGTATAGGTTGCATTTTTCATGCCAAAAATATCTTGGGGAATTTCAGTGGTCTAGGATGCGGCTTAATGCCCCTTTCAGGCTGCAAATGTTTTTGGGACATTCAGAGCTCCCTGACACCGATTTTGGCCCACCAACATTTTCTGGACTTAGGGGGTCTAGGATGCCTGTAAACCCCTTTTTTGGGCCTCCAAAGTTTTCAACATTTTTGCAGGCCTAAAATGCATTTTGAGGCCTTTTTTGGGCTGCTAACATATTCTGAGCTTTCAGGGGTGTAGGATGCATTTTTCGTGCCAAAAATATTTTTGGGAATTTCAGTGGTCTAGGATGCGGTTTAATGCCCCTTTTAGGCTGAAAATGTTTTTGGGACATTCAGGACTCTCTGACACCATTTTTGGGCCACCAACATTTTCTGGACGTTAGGGGGTCTAGGATGCCTGTAAACCCCTTTTTTGGTCCTTCAAAGTTTTCAACATTTTTGCAGGCCTAAAATGCATTTTAAGGCCTTTTTTGGGCTGCTAACATATTCTGAGCTTTCAGGGGTGTAGGATGCATTTTTCGTGCCAAAAATATTTTTGGGAATTTCATTGGTCTAGGATGCGGCTTAATGCCCCTTTCAGGCTGCAAATGTTTTTGGGACATTCAGAGCTCTCTGACACAGATTTTGGCCTACCAACATTTTCTGGACTTTAGGGGGTCTAGGATGCCTCTAAACCCCTTTTTTCCACCTCCAAAGTTTTCAACATTTGTGCAGGCCTAAGAAGCATTTTAAGTCCTTTTTTTGAGCTGCCAACATTTTCTGGTCTTTCAGGGTTGTAGGATGCATTTTTTGTGCCAAAAATATTTTGGGGAATTTCAGTGGTCTAGGATGCGACTTAATGCCCCTTTCAGGCTGCAAATCTGTTTGGGACATTCAGAGCTCTCGGACACTGTTTTTGGGCCACAAACATTTTCTGGACTTTAGGGGGTCTAGGATGCCTGTAAACCCCATTTTTGGGCCTCCAAAGTTTTCAACATTTTTGCAGGCGTAAAATGCATTTTAAGGACTTTTTTGGGCTGCTAACATATTCTGAGCTTCAGGGGTATAGGTTGCATTTTTCATGCCAAAAATATCTTGGGGAATTTCAGTGGTCTAGGATGCGGCTTAATGCCCCTTTCAGGCTGCAAATATTTTTGGGACATTCAGGACTCTCTGACACAGATTTTGGCCCACCAACATTTTCTGGACTTTAGGGGGTCTAGGATGCCTCTAAACCCCTTTTTTCCACCTCCAAAGTTTTCTACATTTTTGCAGGCCTAAGATGCACTTTAAGGCCTTTTTTGGGCTGCTAACATTTTCAGAACTTTCAGGGGTGTAGTATGCATTTTTTGTGCCAAAAATATTTTTGGGAATTTCAGTAGTCTAGGATGCCGGTTAATGCCCGTTTCACACTGCAAATGTTTCTGGAACATTCAGGGCTCTCTGACACCATTTTTGGGCCACCACAATTTTCTGGACTTTAGTGGGTCTAGGATGCCTGTAAACCCCTTTTTTGGTCCTTCAAAGTTTTCAACATTTTTGCAGGCCTAAAATGCATTTTAAGGCCTTAATTGGGCTGCTAACATATTCTGAGCTTCAGGGGTATAGGTTGCATTTTTCGTGCCAAAAATATTTTTGGGAATTTCAGTGGTCTAGGATGCGAGTTAATGCCCCTTTCAGGCTGCAAATATTTTTGGGACATTCAGGGCTCTCTGACACCATTTTTGGGCCACCAACATTTTCTGGACTTTAGGGGGTCTAGGATGCCTGTAAACCCCTTTTTTCCACCTCCAAAGTTTTCAACATTTGTGCAGGCCTAAGAAGCATTTTAAGTCCTTTTTTTGAGCTGCCAACATTTTCTGATCTTTCAGGGTTGTAGGATGCATTTTTTGTGCCAAAAATATTTTGGGGAATTTCAGTGGTCTAGGATGCGACTTAATGCCCCTTTCAGGCTGCAAATCTGTTTGGGACATTCAGAGCTCTCGGACACTGTTTTTGGGCCACAAACATTTTCTGGACTTTAGGGGGTCTAGGATGCCTCTAAACCCCTTTTTTCCACCTCCAAAGTTTTCTACATTTTTGCAGGCCTAAGATGCACTTTAAGGCCTTTTTTGGGCTGCTAACATTTTCAGAACTTTCAGGGGTGTAGTATGCATTTTTTGTGCCAAAAATATTTTTGGGAATTTCAGTAGTCTAGGATGCCGGATAATGCCCGTTTCACACTGCAAATGTTTCTGGAACATTCAGGGCTCTCTGACACCATTTTTGGGCCACCACCATTTTCTGGACTTTAGTGGGTCTAGGATGCCTGTAAACCCCTTTTTTGGTCCTTCAAAGTTTTCAACATTTTTGCAGGCCTAAAATGCATTTTAAGGCCTTAATTGGGCTGCTAACATATTCTGAGCTTCAGGGGTATAGGTTGCATTTTTCATGCCAAAAATATTTTGGGGAATTTCAGTGGTCTAGGATGCGGCTTAATGCCCCTTTCAGGCTGCAAATGTTTTTGGGACATTCAGAGCTCTCTGACACAGATTTTCGCCCACCAACATTTTCTGGACCTTAGGGGGTCTAAGATGCCTCTAAACCCCTTTTTTCCACTTCCAAAGTTTTCAACATTTTTGCAGGCCTAAAATGCATTTTAAGGCATTTTTGGGCTGCTAACATTTTCAGAACTTTCAGGGGTGTAGTATGCATTTTTTGTGCCAAAAATATATTTGGGAATTTCAGTGGTCTAGGATGCCGGTTAATGCCCGTTTCACTCTGCAAATGTTTTTGGGACATTCAGGGCTCTCTGACACCATTTTTGGGCCACCAACATTTTCTGGACTTTAGGGGGTCTAGGATGCCTGTAAACCCCTTTTTTGGTCCTTCAAAGTTTTCAACATTTTTGCAGGCCTAAAATGCATGTTAAGGCCTTTTTTGGGCTGCTAACATATTCTGAGCTTCAGGGGTGTAGGATGCATTTTTCGTGCAAAAAATATTTTTGGGAATTTAAGTGGTCTAGGATGCGGGTTAATGCCCCTTTCAGGCTGCAAATGTTTTTGGGAATTCAGGGCTCTCTGACACCATTTTTGAGCCACAATCATTTTCTGCACTTTAGGGGTTCTAGGATGCCTGTAACCCCTTTTTTGGGCCTCCAAACTTTTCAACATTTTTGCAGGCCTAAAATGCATTTTAAGGCCTTTTTTGGGCTGCTAACATATTCTGAGCTTCAGGGGTATAGGTTGCATTTTTCATGCCAAAAATATCTTGGGGAATTTCAGTGGTCTAGGATGCGGCTTAATGCCCCTTTCAGGCTGCAAATGTTTTTGGGACATTCAGAGCTCTCTGACACCGATTTTGGCCCACCAACATTTTCTGGACTTAGGGGGTCTAGGATGCCTGTAAACCCCTTTTTTGGGCCTCCAAAGTTTTCAACATTTTTGCAGGCCTAAAATGCATTTTGAGGCCTTTTTTGGGCTGCTAACATATTCTGAGCTTTCAGGGGTGTAGGATGCATTTTTCGTGCCAAAAATATTTTTGGGAATTTCAGTGGTCTAGGATGCGGTTTAATGCCCCTTTTAGGCTGAAAATGTTTTTGGGACATTCAGGACTCTCTGACACCATTTTTGGGCCACCAACATTTTCTGGACGTTAGGGGGTCTAGGATGCCTGTAAACCCCTTTTTTGGTCCTTCAAAGTTTTCAACATTTTTGCAGGCCTAAAATGCATTTTAAGGCCTTTTTTGGGCTGCTAACATATTCTGAGCTTTCAGGGGTGTAGGATGCATTTTTCGTGCCAAAAATATTTTTGGGAATTTCATTGGTCTAGGATGCGGCTTAATGCCCCTTTCAGGCTGCAAATGTTTTTGGGACATTCAGAGCTCTCTGACACAGATTTTGGCCCACCAACATTTTCTGGACTTTAGGGGGTCTAGGATGCCTCTAAACCCCTTTTTTCCACCTCCAAAGTTTTCAACATTTGTGCAGGCCTAAGAAGCATTTTAAGTCCTTTTTTTGAGCTGCCAACATTTTCTGGTCTTTCAGGGTTGTAGGATGCATTTTTTGTGCCAAAAATATTTTGGGGAATTTCAGTGGTCTAGGATGCGACTTAATGCCCCTTTCAGGCTGCAAATCTGTTTGGGACATTCAGAGCTCTCGGACACTGTTTTTGGGCCACAAACATTTTCTGGACTTTAGGGGGTCTAGGATGCCTGTAAACCCCATTTTTGGGCCTCCAAAGTTTTCAACATTTTTGCAGGCGTAAAATGCATTTTAAGGACTTTTTTGGGCTGCTAACATATTCTGAGCTTCAGGGGTATAGGTTGCATTTTTCATGCCAAAAATATCTTGGGGAATTTCAGTGGTCTAGGATGCGGCTTAATGCCCCTTTCAGGCTGCAAATGTTTTTGGGACATTCAGGACTCTCTGACACAGATTTTGGCCCACCAACATTTTCTGGACTTTAGGGGGTCTAGGATGCCTCTAAACCCCTTTTTTCCACCTCCAAAGTTTTCTACATTTTTGCAGGCCTAAGATGCACTTTAAGGCCTTTTTTGGGCTGCTAACATTTTCAGAACTTTCAGGGGTGTAGTATGCATTTTTTGTGCCAAAAATATTTTTGGGAATTTCAGTAGTCTAGGATGCCGGTTAATGCCCGTTTCACACTGCAAATGTTTCTGGAACATTCAGGGCTCTCTGACACCATTTTTGGGCCACCACCATTTTCTGGACTTTAGTGGGTCTAGGATGCCTCTAAACCCCTTTTTTCCACCTCCAAAGTTTTCAACATTTGTGCAGGCCTAAGAAGCATTTTAAGTCCTTTTTTTGAGCTGCCAACATTTTCTGATCTTTCAGGGTTGTAGGATGCATTTTTTGTGCCAAAAATATTTTGGGGAATTTCAGTGGTCTAGGATGCGACTTAATGCCCCTTTCAGGCTGCAAATCTGTTTGGGACATTCAGAGCTCTCGGACACTGTTTTTGGGCCACAAACATTTTCTGGACTTTAGGGGGTCTAGGATGCCTCTAAACCCCTTTTTTCCACCTCCAAAGTTTTCTACATTTTTGCAGGCCTAAGATGCACTTTAAGGCCTTTTTTGGGCTGCTAACATTTTCAGAACTTTCAGGGGTGTAGTATGCATTTTTTGTGCCAAAAATATTTTTGGGAATTTCAGTAGTCTAGGATGCCGGATAATGCCCGTTTCACACTGCAAATGTTTCTGGAACATTCAGGGCTCTCTGACACCATTTTTGGGCCACCACCATTTTCTGGACTTTAGTGGGTCTAGGATGCCTGTAAACCCCTTTTTTGGTCCTTCAAAGTTTTCAACATTTTTGCAGGCCTAAAATGCATTTTAAGGCCTTAATTGGGCTGCTAACATATTCTGAGCTTCAGGGGTATAGGTTGCATTTTTCATGCCAAAAATATTTTGGGGAATTTCAGTGGTCTAGGATGCGGCTTAATGCCCCTTTCAGGCTGCAAATGTTTTTGGGACATTCAGAGCTCTCTGACACAGATTTTCGCCTACCAACATTTTCTGGACCTTAGGGGGTCTAAGATGCCTCTAAACCCCTTTTTTCCACTTCCAAAGTTTTCAACATTTTTGCAGGCCTAAAATGCATTTTAAGGCATTTTTGGGCTGCTAACATTTTCAGAACTTTCAGGGGTGTAGTATGCATTTTTTGTGCCAAAAATATATTTGGGAATTTCAGTGGTCTAGGATGCCGGTTAATGCCCGTTTCACTCTGCAAATGTTTTTGGGACATTCAGGGCTCTCTGACACCATTTTTGGCCCACCAACATTTTCTGGACTTTAGGGGGTCTAGGATGCCTGTAAACCCCTTTTTTGGGCCTCCAAAGTTTTCAACATTTTTGCAGGCCTAAAATGCATTTGAAGGCCTTTTTTGGGCTGCTAACATTTTCTGAGCTTTCAGGGGTGTAGGATGCATTTTTCGTGCCAAAAATATTTTTGGGAATTTCAGTGGTCTAGGATGCAGGTTAATGCCCCTTTCAGGCTGCAAATATTTTTGGGACATTCAGGGCTCTCTGACACCATTTTTGGGCCACCAACATTTTCTGGACTTTAGGGGGTCTAGGATGCCTGTAAACCCCTTTTTTGGTCCTTCAAAGTTTTCAACATTTTTGCAGGCCTAAAATGCATGTTAAGGCCTTTTTTGGGCTGCTAACATATTCTGAGCTTCAGGGGTGTAGGATGCATTTTTCGTGCAAAAAATATTTTTGGGAATTTCAGTGGTCTAGGATGCGGGTTAATGCCCCTTTCAGGCTGCAAATGTTTTTGGGAATTCAGGGCTCTCTGACACCATTTTTGAGCCACAATCATTTTCTGGACTTTAGGGGTTCTAGGATGGCTGTAACCCCTTTTTTGGGCCTCCAAACTTTTCAACATTTTTGCAGGCCTAAAATGCATTTTAAGGCCTTTTTTGGGCTGCTAACATATTCTGAGCTTCAGGGGTATAGGTTGCATTTTTCATGCCAAAAATATCTTGGGGAATTTCAGTGGTCTAGGATGCGGCTTAATGCCCCTTTCAGGCTGCAAATGTTTTTGGGACATTCAGAGCTCTCTGACACCGATTTTGGCCCACCAACATTTTCTGGACTTAGGGGGTCTAGGATGCCTGTAAACCCCTTTTTTGGGCCTCCAAAGTTTTCAACATTTTTGCAGGCCTAAAATGCATTTTGAGGCCTTTTTTGGGCTGCTAACATATTCTGAGCTTTCAGGGGTGTAGGATGCATTTTTCGTGCCAAAAATATTTTTGGGAATTTCAGTGGTCTAGGATGCGGTTTAATGCCCCTTTTAGGCTGAAAATGTTTTTGGGACATTCAGGACTCTCTGACACCATTTTTGGGCCACCAACATTTTCTGGACGTTAGGGGGTCTAGGATGCCTGTAAACCCCTTTTTTGGTCCTTCAAAGTTTTCAACATTTTTGCAGGCCTAAAATGCATTTTAAGGCCTTTTTTGGGCTGCTAACATATTCTGAGCTTTCAGGGGTGTAGGATGCATTTTTCGTGCCAAAAATATTTTTGGGAATTTCATTGGTCTAGGATGCCTCTAAACCCCTTTTTTCCACCTCCAAAGTTTTCAACATTTGTGCAGGCCTAAGAAGCATTTTAAGTCCTTTTTTTGAGCTGCCAACATTTTCTGGTCTTTCAGGGTTGTAGGATGCATTTTTTGTGCCAAAAATATTTTGGGGAATTTCAGTGGTCTAGGATGCGACTTAATGCCCCTTTCAGGCTGCAAATCTGTTTGGGACATTCAGAGCTCTCGGACACTGTTTTTGGGCCACAAACATTTTCTGGACTTTAGGGGGTCTAGGATGCCTGTAAACCCCATTTTTGGGCCTCCAAAGTTTTCAACATTTTTGCAGGCGTAAAATGCATTTTAAGGACTTTTTTGGGCTGCTAACATATTCTGAGCTTCAGGGGTATAGGTTGCATTTTTCATGCCAAAAATATCTTGGGGAATTTCAGTGGTCTAGGATGCGGCTTAATGCCCCTTTCAGGCTGCAAATGTTTTTGGGACATTCAGGACTCTCTGACACAGATTTTGGCCCACCAACATTTTCTGGACTTTAGGGGGTCTAGGATGCCTCTAAACCCCTTTTTTCCACCTCCAAAGTTTTCTACATTTTTGCAGGCCTAAGATGCACTTTAAGGCCTTTTTTGGGCTGCTAACATTTTCAGAACTTTCAGGGGTGTAGTATGCATTTTTTGTGCCAAAAATATTTTTGGGAATTTCAGTAGTCTAGGATGCCGGTTAATGCCCGTTTCACACTGCAAATGTTTCTGGAACATTCAGGGCTCTCTGACACCATTTTTGGGCCACCACCATTTTCTGGACTTTAGTGGGTCTAGGATGCCTCTAAACCCCTTTTTTCCACCTCCAAAGTTTTCAACATTTGTGCAGGCCTAAGAAGCATTTTAAGTCCTTTTTTTGAGCTGCCAACATTTTCTGATCTTTCAGGGTTGTAGGATGCATTTTTTGTGCCAAAAATATTTTGGGGAATTTCAGTGGTCTAGGATGCGACTTAATGCCCCTTTCAGGCTGCAAATCTGTTTGGGACATTCAGAGCTCTCGGACACTGTTTTTGGGCCACAAACATTTTCTGGACTTTAGGGGGTCTAGGATGCCTCTAAACCCCTTTTTTCCACCTCCAAAGTTTTCTACATTTTTGCAGGCCTAAGATGCACTTTAAGGCCTTTTTTGGGCTGCTAACATTTTCAGAACTTTCAGGGGTGTAGTATGCATTTTTTGTGCCAAAAATATTTTTGGGAATTTCAGTAGTCTAGGATGCCGGATAATGCCCGTTTCACACTGCAAATGTTTCTGGAACATTCAGGGCTCTCTGACACCATTTTTGGGCCACCACCATTTTCTGGACTTTAGTGGGTCTAGGATGCCTGTAAACCCCTTTTTTGGTCCTTCAAAGTTTTCAACATTTTTGCAGGCCTAAAATGCATTTTAAGGCCTTAATTGGGCTGCTAACATATTCTGAGCTTCAGGGGTATAGGTTGCATTTTTCATGCCAAAAATATTTTGGGGAATTTCAGTGGTCTAGGATGCGGCTTAATGCCCCTTTCAGGCTGCAAATGTTTTTGGGACATTCAGAGCTCTCTGACACAGATTTTCGCCCACCAACATTTTCTGGACCTTAGGGGGTCTAAGATGCCTCTAAACCCCTTTTTTCCACTTCCAAAGTTTTCAACATTTTTGCAGGCCTAAAATGCATTTTAAGGCATTTTTGGGCTGCTAACATTTTCAGAACTTTCAGGGGTGTAGTATGCATTTTTTGTGCCAAAAATATATTTGGGAATTTCAGTGGTCTAGGATGCCGGTTAATGCCCGTTTCACTCTGCAAATGTTTTTGGGACATTCAGGGCTCTCTGACACCATTTTTGGCCCACCAACATTTTCTGGACTTTAGGGGGTCTAGGATGCCTGTAAACCCCTTTTTTGGGCCTCCGAAGTTTTCAACATTTTTGCAGGCCTAAAATGCATTTGAAGGCCTTTTTTGGGCTGCTAACATTTTCTGAGCTTTCAGGGGTGTAGGATGCATTTTTCGTGCCAAAAATATTTTTGGGAATTTCAGTGGTCTAGGATGCAGGTTAATGCCCCTTTCAGGCTGCAAATATTTTTGGGACATTCAGGGCTCTCTGACACCATTTTTGAGCCACAATCATTTTCTGGACTTTAGGGGTTCTAGGATGCCTGTAACCCCTTTTTTGGGCCTCCAAACTTTTCAACATTTTTGCAGGCCTAAAATGCATTTTAAGGCCTTTTTTGGGCTGCTAACATATTCTGAGCTTCAGGGGTATAGGTTGCATTTTTCATGCCAAAAATATCTTGGGGAATTTCAGTGGTCTAGGATGCGGCTTAATGCCCCTTTCAGGCTGCAAATGTTTTTGGGACATTCAGAGCTCTCTGACACCGATTTTGGCCCACCAACATTTTCTGGACTTAGGGGGTCTAGGATGCCTGTAAACCCCTTTTTTGGGCCTCCAAAGTTTTCAACATTTTTGCAGGCCT
Source organism: Ambystoma mexicanum (assembly GCF_040938575.1). Lineage (NCBI taxonomy): Eukaryota > Metazoa > Chordata > Amphibia > Caudata > Ambystomatidae > Ambystoma > Ambystoma mexicanum. The sequence goes on along the minus strand of NC_090939.1, from coordinate 729,893,008 downwards.
AAAATGCATTTTGAGGCCTTTTTTGGGCTGCTAACATATTCTGAGCTTTCAGGGGTGTAGGATGCATTTTTCGTGCCAAAAATATTTTTGGGAATTTCAGTGGTCTAGGATGCGGTTTAATGCCCCTTTTAGGCTGAAAATGTTTTTGGGACATTCAGGACTCTCTGACACCATTTTTGGGCCACCAACATTTTCTGGACGTTAGGGGGTCTAGGATGCCTGTAAACCCCTTTTTTGGTCCTTCAAAGTTTTCAACATTTTTGCAGGCCTAAAATGCATTTTAAGGCCTTTTTTGGGCTGCTAACATATTCTGAGCTTTCAGGGGTGTAGGATGCATTTTTCGTGCCAAAAATATTTTTGGGAATTTCATTGGTCTAGGATGCGGCTTAATGCCCCTTTCAGGCTGCAAATGTTTTTGGGACATTCAGAGCTCTCTGACACAGATTTTGGCCCACCAACATTTTCTGGACTTTAGGGGGTCTAGGATGCCTCTAAACCCCTTTTTTCCACCTCCAAAGTTTTCAACATTTGTGCAGGCCTAAGAAGCATTTTAAGTCCTTTTTTTGAGCTGCCAACATTTTCTGGTCTTTCAGGGTTGTAGGATGCATTTTTTGTGCCAAAAATATTTTGGGGAATTTCAGTGGTCTAGGATGCGACTTAATGCCCCTTTCAGGCTGCAAATCTGTTTGGGACATTCAGAGCTCTCGGACACTGTTTTTGGGCCACAAACATTTTCTGGACTTTAGGGGGTCTAGGATGCCTGTAAACCCCATTTTTGGGCCTCCAAAGTTTTCAACATTTTTGCAGGCGTAAAATGCATTTTAAGGACTTTTTTGGGCTGCTAACATATTCTGAGCTTCAGGGGTATAGGTTGCATTTTTCATGCCAAAAATATCTTGGGGAATTTCAGTGGTCTAGGATGCGGCTTAATGCCCCTTTCAGGCTGCAAATGTTTTTGGGACATTCAGGACTCTCTGACACAGATTTTGGCCCACCAACATTTTCTGGACTTTAGGGGGTCTAGGATGCCTCTAAACCCCTTTTTTCCACCTCCAAAGTTTTCTACATTTTTGCAGGCCTAAGATGCACTTTAAGGCCTTTTTTGGGCTGCTAACATTTTCAGAACTTTCAGGGGTGTAGTATGCATTTTTTGTGCCAAAAATATTTTTGGGAATTTCAGTAGTCTAGGATGCCGGTTAATGCCCGTTTCACACTGCAAATGTTTCTGGAACATTCAGGGCTCTCTGACACCATTTTTGGGCCACCACCATTTTCTGGACTTTAGTGGGTCTAGGATGCCTCTAAACCCCTTTTTTCCACCGCCAAAGTTTTCAACATTTGTGCAGGCCTAAGAAGCATTTTAAGTCCTTTTTTTGAGCTGCCAACATTTTCTGATCTTTCAGGGTTGTAGGATGCATTTTTTGTGCCAAAAATATTTTGGGGAATTTCAGTGGTCTAGGATGCGACTTAATGCCCCTTTCAGGCTGCAAATCTGTTTGGGACATTCAGAGCTCTCGGACACTGTTTTTGGGCCACAAACATTTTCTGGACTTTAGGGGGTCTAGGATGCCTCTAAACCCCTTTTTTCCACCTCCAAAGTTTTCTACATTTTTGCAGGCCTAAGATGCACTTTAAGGCCTTTTTTGGGCTGCTAACATTTTCAGAACTTTCAGGGGTGTAGTATGCATTTTTTGTGCCAAAAATATTTTTGGGAATTTCAGTAGTCTAGGATGCCGGATAATGCCCGTTTCACACTGCAAATGTTTCTGGAACATTCAGGGCTCTCTGACACCATTTTTGGGCCACCACCATTTTCTGGACTTTAGTGGGTCTAGGATGCCTGTAAACCCCTTTTTTGGTCCTTCAAAGTTTTCAACATTTTTGCAGGCCTAAAATGCATTTTAAGGCCTTAATTGGGCTGCTAACATATTCTGAGCTTCAGGGGTATAGGTTGCATTTTTCATGCCAAAAATATTTTGGGGAATTTCAGTGGTCTAGGATGCGGCTTAATGCCCCTTTCAGGCTGCAAATGTTTTTGGGACATTCAGAGCTCTCTGACACAGATTTTCGCCCACCAACATTTTCTGGACCTTAGGGGGTCTAAGATGCCTCTAAACCCCTTTTTTCCACTTCCAAAGTTTTCAACATTTTTGCAGGCCTAAAATGCATTTTAAGGCATTTTTGGGCTGCTAACATTTTCAGAACTTTCAGGGGTGTAGTATGCATTTTTTGTGCCAAAAATATATTTGGGAATTTCAGTGGTCTAGGATGCCGGTTAATGCCCGTTTCACTCTGCAAATGTTTTTGGGACATTCAGGGCTCTCTGACACCATTTTTGGCCCACCAACATTTTCTGGACTTTAGGGGGTCTAGGATGCCTGTAAACCCCTTTTTTGGGCCTCCAAAGTTTTCAACATTTTTGCAGGCCTAAAATGCATTTGAAGGCCTTTTTTGGGCTGCTAACATTTTCTGAGCTTTCAGGGGTGTAGGATGCATTTTTCGTGCCAAAAATATTTTTGGGAATTTCAGTGGTCTAGGATGCAGGTTAATGCCCCTTTCAGGCTGCAAATATTTTTGGGACATTCAGGGCTCTCTGACACCATTTTTGGGCCACCAACATTTTCTGGACTTTAGGGGGTCTAGGATGCCTGTAAACCCCTTTTTTGGTCCTTCAAAGTTTTCAACATTTTTGCAGGCCTAAAATGCATGTTAAGGCCTTTTTTGGGCTGCTAACATATTCTGAGCTTCAGGGGTGTAGGATGCATTTTTCGTGCAAAAAATATTTTTGGGAATTTCAGTGGTCTAGGATGCGGGTTAATGCCCCTTTCAGGCTGCAAATGTTTTTGGGAATTCAGGGCTCTCTGACACCATTTTTGAGCCACAATCATTTTCTGGACTTTAGGGGTTCTAGGATGCCTGTAACCCCTTTTTTGGGCCTCCAAACTTTTCAACATTTTTGCAGGCCTAAAATGCATTTTAAGGCCTTTTTTGGGCTGCTAACATATTCTGAGCTTCAGGGGTATAGGTTGCATTTTTCATGCCAAAAATATCTTGGGGAATTTCAGTGGTCTAGGATGCGGCTTAATGCCCCTTTCAGGCTGCAAATGTTTTTGGGACATTCAGAGCTCTCTGACACCGATTTTGGCCCACCAACATTTTCTGGACTTAGGGGGTCTAGGATGCCTGTAAACCCCTTTTTTGGGCCTCCAAAGTTTTCAACATTTTTGCAGGCCTAAAATGCATTTTGAGGCCTTTTTTGGGCTGCTAACATATTCTGAGCTTTCAGGGGTGTAGGATGCATTTTTCGTGCCAAAAATATTTTTGGGAATTTCAGTGGTCTAGGATGCGGTTTAATGCCCCTTTTAGGCTGAAAATGTTTTTGGGACATTCAGGACTCTCTGACACCATTTTTGGGCCACCAACATTTTCTGGACGTTAGGGGGTCTAGGATGCCTGTAAACCCCTTTTTTGGTCCTTCAAAGTTTTCAACATTTTTGCAGGCCTAAAATGCATTTTAAGGCCTTTTTTGGGCTGCTAACATATTCTGAGCTTTCAGGGGTGTAGGATGCATTTTTCGTGCCAAAAATATTTTTGGGAATTTCATTGGTCTAGGATGCGGCTTAATGCCCCTTTCAGGCTGCAAATGTTTTTGGGACATTCAGAGCTCTCTGACACAGATTTTGGCCCACCAACATTTTCTGGACTTTAGGGGGTCTAGGATGCCTCTAAACCCCTTTTTTCCACCTCCAAAGTTTTCAACATTTGTGCAGGCCTAAGAAGCATTTTAAGTCCTTTTTTTGAGCTGCCAACATTTTCTGGTCTTTCAGGGTTGTAGGATGCATTTTTTGTGCCAAAAATATTTTGGGGAATTTCAGTGGTCTAGGATGCGACTTAATGCCCCTTTCAGGCTGCAAATCTGTTTGGGACATTCAGAGCTCTCGGACACTGTTTTTGGGCCACAAACATTTTCTGGACTTTAGGGGGTCTAGGATGCCTGTAAACCCCATTTTTGGGCCTCCAAAGTTTTCAACATTTTTGCAGGCGTAAAATGCATTTTAAGGACTTTTTTGGGCTGCTAACATATTCTGAGCTTCAGGGGTATAGGTTGCATTTTTCATGCCAAAAATATCTTGGGGAATTTCAGTGGTCTAGGATGCGGCTTAATGCCCCTTTCAGGCTGCAAATGTTTTTGGGACATTCAGGACTCTCTGACACAGATTTTGGCCCACCAACATTTTCTGGACTTTAGGGGGTCTAGGATGCCTCTAAACCCCTTTTTTCCACCTCCAAAGTTTTCTACATTTTTGCAGGCCTAAGATGCACTTTAAGGCCTTTTTTGGGCTGCTAACATTTTCAGAACTTTCAGGGGTGTAGTATGCATTTTTTGTGCCAAAAATATTTTTGGGAATTTCAGTAGTCTAGGATGCCGGTTAATGCCCGTTTCACACTGCAAATGTTTCTGGAACATTCAGGGCTCTCTGACACCATTTTTGGGCCACCACCATTTTCTGGACTTTAGTGGGTCTAGGATGCCTCTAAACCCCTTTTTTCCACCTCCAAAGTTTTCAACATTTGTGCAGGCCTAAGAAGCATTTTAAGTCCTTTTTTTGAGCTGCCAACATTTTCTGATCTTTCAGGGTTGTAGGATGCATTTTTTGTGCCAAAAATATTTTGGGAAATTTCAGTGGTCTAGGATGCGACTTAATGCCCCTTTCAGACTGCAAATCTGTTTGGGACATTCAGAGCTCTCGGACACTGTTTTTGGGCCACAAACATTTTCTGGACTTTAGGGGGTCTAGGATGCCTCTAAACCCCTTTTTTCCACCTCCAAAGTTTTCTACATTTTTGCAGGCCTAAGATGCACTTTAAGGCCTTTTTTGGGCTGCTAACATTTTCAGAACTTTCAGGGGTGTAGTATGCATTTTTTGTGCCAAAAATATTTTTGGGAATTTCAGTAGTCTAGGATGCCGGATAATGCCCGTTTCACACTGCAAATGTTTCTGGAACATTCAGGGCTCTCTGACACCATTTTTGGGCCACCACCATTTTCTGGACTTTAGTGGGTCTAGGATGCCTGTAAACCCCTTTTTTGGTCCTTCAAAGTTTTCAACATTTTTGCAGGCCTAAAATGCATTTTAAGGCCTTAATTGGGCTGCTAACATATTCTGAGCTTCAGGGGTATAGGTTGCATTTTTCATGCCAAAAATATTTTGGGGAATTTCAGTGGTCTAGGATGCGGCTTAATGCCCCTTTCAGGCTGCACATGTTTTTGGGACATTCAGAGCTCTCTGACACAGATTTTCGCCCACCAACATTTTCTGGACCTTAGGGGGTCTAAGATGCCTCTAAACCCCTTTTTTCCACTTCCAAAGTTTTCAACATTTTTGCAGGCCTAAAATGCATTTTAAGGCATTTTTGGGCTGCTAACATTTTCAGAACTTTCAGGGGTGTAGTATGCATTTTTTGTGCCAAAAATATATTTGGGAATTTCAGTGGTCTAGGATGCCGGTTAATGCCCGTTTCACTCTGCAAATGTTTTTGGGACATTCAGGGCTCTCTGACACCATTTTTGGCCCACCAACATTTTCTGGACTTTAGGGGGTCTAGGATGCCTGTAAACCCCTTTTTTGGTCCTTCAAAGTTTTCAACATTTTTGCAGGCCTAAAATGCATGTTAAGGCCTTTTTTGGGCTGCTAACATATTCTGAGCTTCAGGGGTGTAGGATGCATTTTTCGTGCAAAAAATATTTTTGGGAATTTCAGTGGTCTAGGATGCGGGTTAATGCCCCTTTTAGGCTGCAAATGTTTTTGGGAATTCAGGGCTCTCTGACACCATTTTTGAGCCACAATCATTTTCTGGACTTTAGGGGTTCTAGGATGCCTGTAACCCCTTTTTTGGGCCTCCAAACTTTTCAACATTTTTGCAGGCCTAAAATGCATTTTAAGGCCTTTTTTGGGCTGCTAACATATTCTGAGCTTCAGGGGTATAGGTTGCATTTTTCATGCCAAAAATATCTTGGGGAATTTCAGTGGTCTAGGATGCGGCTTAATGCCCCTTTCAGGCTGCAAATGTTTTTGGGACATTCAGAGCTCTCTGACACCGATTTTGGCCCACCAACATTTTCTGGACTTAGGGGGTCTAGGATGCCTGTAAACCCGTTTTTTGGGCCTCCAAAGTTTTCAACATTTTTGCAGGCCTAAAATGCATTTTGAGGCCTTTTTTGGGCTGCTAACATTTTCTGAGCTTTCAGGGGTGTAGGATGCATTTTTCGTGCCAAAAATATTTTTGGGAATTTCAGTGGTCTAGGATGCAGGTTAATGCCCCTTTCAGGCTGCAAATATTTTTGGGACATTCAGGGCTCTCTGACACCATTTTTGGGCCACCAACATTTTCTGGACTTTAGGGGGTCTAGGATGCCTGTAAACCCCTTTTTTGGTCCTTCAAAGTTTTCAACATTTTTGCAGGCCTAAAATGCATGTTAAGGCCTTTTTTGGGCTGCTAACATATTCTGAGCTTCAGGGGTGTAGGATGCATTTTTCGTGCAAAAAATATTTTTGGGAATTTCAGTGGTCTAGGATGCGGGTTAATGCCCCTTTCAGGCTGCAAATGTTTTTGGGAATTCAGGGCTCTCTGACACCATTTTTGAGCCACAATCATTTTCTGGACTTTAGGGGTTCTAGGATGCCTGTAACCCCTTTTTTGGGCCTCCAAACTTTTCAACATTTTTGCAGGCCTAAAATGCATTTTAAGGCCTTTTTTGGGCTGCTAACATATTCTGAGCTTCAGGGGTATAGGTTGCATTTTTCATGCCAAAAATATCTTGGGGAATTTCAGTGGTCTAGGATGCGGCTTAATGCCCCTTTCAGGCTGCAAATGTTTTTGGGACATTCAGAGCTCTCTGACACCGATTTTGGCCCACCAACATTTTCTGGACTTTAGGGGGTCTAGGATGCCTCTAAACCCCTTTTTTCCACCTCCAAAGTTTTCTACATTTTTGCAGGCCTAAGATGCACTTTAAGGCCTTTTTTGGGCTGCTAACATTTTCAGAACTTTCAGGGGTGTAGTATGCATTTTTTGTGCCAAAAATATTTTTGGGAATTTCAGTAGTCTAGGATGCCGGATAATGCCCGTTTCACACTGCAAATGTTTCTGGAACATTCAGGGCTCTCTGACACCATTTTTGGGCCACCACCATTTTCTGGACTTTAGTGGGTCTAGGATGCCTGTAAACCCCTTTTTTGGTCCTTCAAAGTTTTCAACATTTTTGCAGGCCTAAAATGCATTTTAAGGCCTTAATTGGGCTGCTAACATATTCTGAGCTTCAGGGGTATAGGTTGCATTTTTCATGCCAAAAATATTTTGGGGAATTTCAGTGGTCTAGGATGCGGCTTAATGCCCCTTTCAGGCTGCAAATGTTTTTGGGACATTCAGAGCTCTCTGACACAGATTTTCGCCCACCAACATTTTCTGGACCTTAGGGGGTCTAAGATGCCTCTAAACCCCTTTTTTCCACTTCCAAAGTTTTCAACATTTTTGCAGGCCTAAAATGCATTTTAAGGCATTTTTGGGCTGCTAACATTTTCAGAACTTTCAGGGGTGTAGTATGCATTTTTTGTGCCAAAAATATATTTGGGAATTTCAGTGGTCTAGGATGCCGGTTAATGCCCGTTTCACTCTGCAAATGTTTTTGGGACATTCAGGGCTCTCTGACACCATTTTTGGCCCACCAACATTTTCTGGACTTTAGGGGGTCTAGGATGCCTGTAAACCCCTTTTTTGGGCCTCCAAAGTTTTCAACATTTTTGCAGGCCTAAAATGCATTTGAAGGCCTTTTTTGGGCTGCTAACATTTTCTGAGCTTTCAGGGGTGTAGGATGCATTTTTCGTGCCAAAAATATTTTTGGGAATTTCAGTGGTCTAGGATGCAGGTTAATGCCCCTTTCAGGCTGCAAATATTTTTGGGACATTCAGGGCTCTCTGACACCATTTTTGGGCCACCAACATTTTCTGGACTTTAGGGGGTCTAGGATGCCTGTAAACCCCTTTTTTGGTCCTTCAAAGTTTTCAACATTTTTGCAGGCCTAAAATGCATGTTAAGGCCTTTTTTGGGCTGCTAACATATTCTGAGCTTCAGGGGTGTAGGATGCATTTTTCGTGCAAAAAATATTTTTGGGAATTTCAGTGGTCTAGGATGCGGGTTAATGCCCCTTTCAGGCTGCAAATGTTTTTGGGAATTCAGGGCTCTCTGACACCATTTTTGAGCCACAATCATTTTCTGGACTTTAGGGGTTCTAGGATGCCTGTAACCCCTTTTTTGGGCCTCCAAACTTTTCAACATTTTTGCAGGCCTAAAATGCATTTTAAGGCCTTTTTTGGGCTGCTAACATATTCTGTGCTTCAGGGGTATAGGTTGCATTTTTCATGCCAAAAATATCTTGGGGAATTTCAGTGGTCTAGGATGCGGCTTAATGCCCCTTTCAGGCTGCAAATGTTTTTGGGACATTCAGAGCTCTCTGACACCGATTTTGGCCCACCAACATTTTCTGGACTTAGGGGGTCTAGGATGCCTGTAAACCCCTTTTTTGGGCCTCCAAAGTTTTCAACATTTTTGCAGGCCTAAAATGCATTTTGAGGCCTTTTTTGGGCTGCTAACATATTCTGAGCTTTCAGGGGTGTAGGATGCATTTTTCGTGCCAAAAATATTTTTGGGAATTTCAGTGGTCTAGGATGCGGTTTAATGCCCCTTTTAGGCTGAAAATGTTTTTGGGACATTCAGGACTCTCTGACACCATTTTTGGGCCACCAACATTTTCTGGACGTTAGGGGGTCTAGGATGCCTGTAAACCCCTTTTTTGGTCCTTCAAAGTTTTCAACATTTTTGCAGGCCTAAAATGCATTTTAAGGCCTTTTTTGGGCTGCTAACATATTCTGAGCTTTCAGGGGTGTAGGATGCATTTTTCGTGCCAAAAATATTTTTGGGAATTTCATTGGTCTAGGATGCGGCTTAATGCCCCTTTCAGGCTGCAAATGTTTTTGGGACATTCAGAGCTCTCTGACACAGATTTTGGCCCACCAACATTTTCTGGACTTTAGGGGGTCTAGGATGCCTCTAAACCCCTTTTTTCCACCTCCAAAGTTTTCAACATTTGTGCAGGCCTAAGAAGCATTTTAAGTCCTTTTTTTGAGCTGCCAACATTTTCTGGTCTTTCAGGGTTGTAGGATGCATTTTTTGTGCCAAAAATATTTTGGGGAATTTCAGTGGTCTAGGATGCGACTTAATGCCCCTTTCAGGCTGCAAATCTGTTTGGGACATTCAGAGCTCTCGGACACTGTTTTTGGGCCACAAACATTTTCTGGACTTTAGGGGGTCTAGGATGCCTGTAAACCCCATTTTTGGGCCTCCAAAGTTTTCAACATTTTTGCAGGCGTAAAATGCATTTTAAGGACTTTTTTGGGCTGCTAACATATTCTGAGCTTCAGGGGTATAGGTTGCATTTTTCATGCCAAAAATATCTTGGGGAATTTCAGTGGTCTAGGATGCGGCTTAATGCCCCTTTCAGGCTGCAAATGTTTTTGGGACATTCAGGACTCTCTGACACAGATTTTGGCCCACCAACATTTTCTGGACTTTAGGGGGTCTAGGATGCCTCTAAACCCCTTTTTTCCACCTCCAAAGTTTTCTACATTTTTGCAGGCCTAAGATGCACTTTAAGGCCTTTTTTGGGCTGCTAACATTTTCAGAACTTTCAGGGGTGTAGTATGCATTTTTTGTGCCAAAAATATTTTTGGGAATTTCAGTAGTCTAGGATGCCGGTTAATGCCCGTTTCACACTGCAAATGTTTCTGGAACATTCAGGGCTCTCTGACACCATTTTTGGGCCACCACCATTTTCTGGACTTTAGTGGGTCTAGGATGCCTCTAAACCCTTTTTTCCACCTCCAAAGTTTTCAACATTTGTGCAGGCCTAAGAAGCATTTTAAGTCCTTTTTTTGAGCTGCCAACATTTTCTGATCTTTCAGGGTTGTAGGATGCATTTTTTGTGCCAAAAATATTTTGGGGAATTTCAGTGGTCTAGGATGCGACTTAATGCCCCTTTCAGGCTGCAAATCTGTTTGGGACATTCAGAGCTCTCGGACACTGTTTTTGGGCCACAAACATTTTCTGGACTTTAGGGGGTCTAGGATGCCTCTAAACCCCTTTTTTCCACCTCCAAAGTTTTCTACATTTTTGCAGGCCTAAGATGCACTTTAAGGCCTTTTTTGGGCTGCTAACATTTTCAGAACTTTCAGGGGTGTAGTATGCATTTTTTGTGCCAAAAATATTTTTGGGAATTTCAGTAGTCTAGGATGCCGGATAATGCCCGTTTCACACTGCAAATGTTTCTGGAACATTCAGGGCTCTCTGACACCATTTTTGGGCCACCACCATTTTCTGGACTTTAGTGGGTCTAGGATGCCTGTAAACCCCTTTTTTGGTCCTTCAAAGTTTTCAACATTTTTGCAGGCCTAAAATGCATTTTAAGGCCTTAATTGGGCTGCTAACATATTCTGAGCTTCAGGGGTATAGGTTGCATTTTTCATGCCAAAAATATTTTGGGGAATTTCAGTGGTCTAGGATGCGGCTTAATGCCCCTTTCAGGCTGCAAATGTTTTTGGGACATTCAGAGCTCTCTGACACAGATTTTCGCCCACCAACATTTTCTGGACCTTAGGGGGTCTAAGATGCCTCTAAACCCCTTTTTTCCACTTCCAAAGTTTTCAACATTTTTGCAGACCTAAAATGCATTTTAAGGCATTTTTGGGCTACTAACATTTTCAGAACTTTCAGGGGTGTAGTATGCATTTTTTGTGCCAAAAATATATTTGGGAATTTCAGTGGTCTAGGATGCCGGTTAATGCCCGTTTCACTCTGCAAATGTTTTTGGGACATTCAGGGCTCTCTGACACCATTTTTGGCCCACCAACATTTTCTGGACTTTAGGGGGTCTAGGATGCCTGTAAACCCCTTTTTTGGGCCTCCAAAGTTTTCAACATTTTTGCAGGCCTAAAATGCATTTGAAGCCCTTTTTTGGGCTGCTAACATTTTCTGAGCTTTCAGGGGTGTAGGATGCATTTTTCGTGCCAAAAATATTTTTGGGAATTTCAGTGGTCTAGGATGCAGGTTAATGCCCCTTTCAGGCTGCAAATATTTTTGGGACATTCAGGGCTCTCTGACACCATTTTTGGGCCATCAACATTTTCTGGACTTTAGGGGGTCTAGGATGCCTGTAAACCCCTTTTTTGGTCCTTCAAAGTTTTCAACATTTTTGCAGGCCTAAAATGCATGTTAAGGCCTTTTTTGGGCTGCTAACATATTCTGAGCTTCAGGGGTGTAGGATGCATTTTTCGTCCAAAAAATATTTTTGGGAATTTCAGTGGTCTAGGATGCGGGTTAATGCCCCTTTCAGGCTGCAAATGTTTTTGGGAATTCAGGGCTCTCTGACACCATTTTTGAGCCACAATCATTTTCTGGACTTTAGGGGTTCTAGGATGCCTGTAACCCCTTTTTTGGGCCTCCAAACTTTTCAACATTTTTGCAGGCCTAAAATGCATTTTAAGGCCTTTTTTGGGCTGCTAACATATTCTGAGCTTCAGGGGTATAGGTTGCATTTTTCATGCCAAAAATATCTTGGGGAATTTCAGTGGTCTAGGATGCGGCTTAATGCCCCTTTCAGGCTGCAAATGTTTTTGGGACATTCAGAGCTCTCTGACACCGATTTTGGCCCACCAACATTTTCTGGATTTAGGGGGTCTAGGATGCCTGTAAACCCCTTTTTTGGGCCTCCAAAGTTTTCAACATTTTTGCAGGCCTAAAATGCATTTTGAGGCCTTTTTTGGGCTGCTAACATATTCTGAGCTTTCAGGGGTGTAGGATGCATTTTTCGTGCCAAAAATATTTTTGGGAATTTCAGTGGTCCAGGATGCGGTTTAATGCCCCTTTTAGGCTGAAAATGTTTTTGGGACATTCAGGACTCTCTGACACCATTTTTGGGCCACCAACATTTTCTGGACGTTAGGGGGTCTAGGATGCCTGTAAACCCCTTTTTTGGTCCTTCAAAGTTTTCAACATTTTTGCAGGCCTAAAATGCATTTTAAGGCCTTTTTTGGGCTGCTAACATATTCTGAGCTTTCAGGGGTGTAGGATGCATTTTTCGTGCCAAAAATATTTTTGGGAATTTCATTGGTCTAGGATGCGGCTTAATGCCCCTTTCAGGCTGCAAATGTTTTTGGGACATTCAGAGCTCTCTGACACAGATTTTGGCCCACCAACATTTTCTGGACTTTAGGGGGTCTAGGATGCCTCTAAACCCCTTTTTTCCACCTCCAAAGTTTTCAACATTTGTGCAGGCCTAAGAAGCATTTTAAGTCCTTTTTTTGAGCTGCCAACATTTTCTGGTCTTTCAGGGTTGTAGGATGCATTTTTTGTGCCAAAAATATTTTGGGGAATTTCAGTGGTCTAGGATGCGACTTAATGCCCCTTTCAGGCTGCAAATCTGTTTGGGACATTCAGAGCTCTCGGACACTGTTTTTGGGCCACAAACATTTTCTGGACTTTAGGGGGTCTAGGATGCCTGTAAACCCCATTTTTGGGCCTCCAAAGTTTTCAACATTTTTGCAGGCGTAAAATGCATTTTAAGGACTTTTTTGGGCTGCTAACATATTCTGAGCTTCAGGGGTATAGGTTGCATTTTTCATGCCAAAAATATCTTGGGGAATTTCAGTGGTCTAGGATGCGGCTTAATGCCCCTTTCAGGCTGCAAATGTTTTTGGGACATTCAGGACTCTCTGACACAGATTTTGGCCCACCAACATTTTCTGGACTTTAGGGGGTCTAGGATGCCTCTAAACCCCTTTTTTCCACCTCCAAAGTTTTCTACATTTTTGCAGGCCTAAGATGCACTTTAAGGCCTTTTTTGGGCTGCTAACATTTTCAGAACTTTCAGGGGTGTAGTATGCATTTTTTGTGCCAAAAATATTTTTGGGAATTTCAGTAGTCTAGGATGCCGGTTAATGCCCGTTTCACACTGCAAATGTTTCTGGAACATTCAGGGCTCTCTGACACCATTTTTGGGCCACCACCATTTTCTGGACTTTAGTGGGTCTAGGATGCCTCTAAACCCCTTTTTTCCACCTCCAAAGTTTTCAACATTTGTGCAGGCCTAAGAAGCATTTTAAGTCCTTTTTTTGAGCTGCCAACATTTTCTGATCTTTCAGGGTTGTAGGATGCATTTTTTGTGCCAAAAATATTTTGGGGAATTTCAGTGGTCTAGGATGCAACTTAATGCCCCTTTCAGGCTGCAAATCTGTTTGGGACATTCAGAGCTCTCGGACACTGTTTTTGGGCCACAAACATTTTCTGGACTTTAGGGGGTCTAGGATGCCTCTAAACCCCTTTTTTCCACCTCCAAAGTTTTCTACATTTTTGCAGGCCTAAGATGCACTTTAAGGCCTTTTTTGGGCTGCTAACATTTTCAGAACTTTCAGGGGTGTAGTATGCATTTTTTGTGCCAAAAATATTTTTGGGAATTTCAGTAGTCTAGGATGCCGGATAATGCCCGTTTCACACTGCAAATGTTTCTGGAACATTCAGGGCTCTCTGACACCATTTTTGGGCCACCACCATTTTCTGGACTTTAGTGGGTCTAGGATGCCTGTAAACCCCTTTTTTGGTCCTTCAAAGTTTTCAACATTTTTGCAGGCCTAAAATGCATTTTAAGGCCTTAATTGGGCTGCTAACATATTCTGAGCTTCAGGGGTATAGGTTGCATTTTTCATGCCAAAAATATTTTGGGGAATTTCAGTGGTCTAGGATGCGGCTTAATGCCCCTTTCAGGCTGCAAATGTTTTTGGGACATTCAGAGCTCTCTGACACAGATTTTCGCCCACCAACATTTTCTGGACCTTAGGGGGTCTAAGATGCCTCTAAACCCCTTTTTTCCACTTCCAAAGTTTTCAACATTTTTGCAGGCCTAAAATGCATTTTAAGGCATTTTTGGGCTGCTAACATTTTCAGAACTTTCAGGGGTGTAGTATGCATTTTTTGTGCCAAAAATATATTTGGGAATTTCAGTGGTCTAGGATGCCGGTTAATGCCCGTTTCACTCTGCAAATGTTTTTGGGACATTCAGGGCTCTCTGACACCATTTTTGGCCCACCAACATTTTCTGGACTTTAGGGGGTCTAGGATGCCTGTAAACCCCTTTTTTGGGCCTCCAAAGTTTTCAACATTTTTGCAGGCCTAAAATGCATTTGAAGGCCTTTTTTGGGCTGCTAACATTTTCTGAGCTTTCAGGGGTGTAGGATGCATTTTTCGTGCCAAAAATATTTTTGGGAATTTCAGTGGTCTAGGATGCAGGTTAATGCCCCTTTCAGGCTGCAAATATTTTTGGGACATTCAGGGCTCTCTGACACCATTTTTGGGCCACCAACATTTTCTGGACTTTAGGGGGTCTAGGATGCCTGTAAACCCCTTTTTTGGTCCTTCAAAGTTTTCAACATTTTTGCAGGCCTAAAATGCATGTTAAGGCCTTTTTTGGGCTGCTAACATATTCTGAGCTTCAGGGGTGTAGGATGCATTTTTCGTGCAAAAAATATTTTTGGGAATTTCAGTGGTCTAGGATGCGGGTTAATGCCCCTTTCAGGCTGCAAATGTTTTTGGGAATTCAGGGCTCTCTGACACCATTTTTGAGCCACAATCATTTTCTGGACTTTAGGGGTTCTAGGATGCCTGTAACCCCTTTTTTGGGCCTCCAAACTTTTCAACATTTTTGCAGGCCTAAAATGCATTTTAAGGCCTTTTTTGGGCTGCTAACATATTCTGAGCTTCAGGGGTATAGGTTGCATTTTTCATGCCAAAAATATCTTGGGGAATTTCAGTGGTCTAGGATGCGGCTTAATGCCCCTTTCAGGCTGCAAATGTTTTTGGGACATTCAGAGCTCTCTGACACCGATTTTGGCCCACCAACATTTTCTGGACTTAGGGGGTCTAGGATGCCTGTAAACCCCTTTTTTGGGCCTCCAAAGTTTTCAACATTTTTGCAGGCCTAAAATGCATTTTGAGGCCTTTTTTGGGCTGCTAACATATTCTGAGCTTTCAGGGGTGTAGGATGCATTTTTCGTGCCAAAAATATTTTTGGGAATTTCAGTGGTCTAGGATGCGGTTTAATGCCCCTTTTAGGCTGAAAATGTTTTTGGGACATTCAGGACTCTCTGACACCATTTTTGGGCCACCAACATTTTCTGGACGTTAGGGGGTCTAGGATGCCTGTAAACCCCTTTTTTGGTCCTTCAAAGTTTTCAACATTTTTGCAGGCCTAAAATGCATTTTAAGGCCTTTTTTGGGCTGCTAACATATTCTGAGCTTTCAGGGGTGTAGGATGCATTTTTCGTGCCAAAAATATTTTTGGGAATTTCATTGGTCTAGGATGCGGCTTAATGCCCCTTTCAGGCTGCAAATGTTTTTGGGACATTCAGAGCTCTCTGACACAGATTTTGGCCCACCAACATTTTCTGGACTTTAGGGGGTCTAGGATGCCTCTAAACCCCTTTTTTCCACCTCCAAAGTTTTCAACATTTGTGCAGGCCTAAGAAGCATTTTAAGTCCTTTTTTTGAGCTGCCAACATTTTCTGGTCTTTCAGGGTTGTAGGATGCATTTTTTGTGCCAAAAATATTTTGGGGAATTTCAGTGGTCTAGGATGCGACTTAATGCCCCTTTCAGGCTGCAAATCTGTTTGGGACATTCAGAGCTCTCGGACACTGTTTTTGGGCCACAAACATTTTCTGGACTTTAGGGGGTCTAGGATGCCTGTAAACCCCATTTTTGGGCCTCCAAAGTTTTCAACATTTTTGCAGGCGTAAAATGCATTTTAAGGACTTTTTTGGGCTGCTAACATATTCTGAGCTTCAGGGGTATAGGTTGCATTTTTCATGCCAAAAATATCTTGGGGAATTTCAGTGGTCTAGGATGCGGCTTAATGCCCCTTTCAGGCTGCAAATGTTTTTGGGACATTCAGGACTCTCTGACACAGATTTTGGCCCACCAACATTTTCTGGACTTTAGGGGGTCTAGGATGCCTCTAAACCCCTTTTTTCCACCTCCAAAGTTTTCTACATTTTTGCAGGCCTAAGATGCACTTTAAGGCCTTTTTTGGGCTGCTAACATTTTCAGAACTTTCAGGGGTGTAGTATGCATTTTTTGTGCCAAAAATATTTTTGGGAATTTCAGTAGTCTAGGATGCCGGTTAATGCCCGTTTCACACTGCAAATGTTTCTGGAACATTCAGGGCTCTCTGACACCATTTTTGGGCCACCACCATTTTCTGGACTTTAGTGGGTCTAGGATGCCTCTAAACCCCTTTTTTCCACCTCCAAAGTTTTCAACATTTGTGCAGGCCTAAGAAGCATTTTAAGTCCTTTTTTTGAGATGCCAACATTTTCTGATCTTTCAGGGTTGTAGGATGCATTTTTTGTGCCAAAAATATTTTGGGGAATTTCAGTGGTCTAGGATGCGACTTAATGCCCCTTTCAGGCTGCAAATCTGTTTGGGACATTCAGAGCTCTCGGACACTGTTTTTGGGCCACAAACATTTTCTGGACTTTAGGGGGTCTAGGATGCCTCTAAACCCCTTTTTTCCACCTCCAAAGTTTTCTACATTTTTGCAGGCCTAAGATGCACTTTAAGGCCTTTTTTGGGCTGCTAACATTTTCAGAACTTTCAGGGGTGTAGTATGCATTTTTTGTGCCAAAAATATTTTTGGGAATTTCAGTAGTCTAGGATGTCGGATAATGCCCGTTTCACACTGCAAATGTTTCTGGAACATTCAGGGCTCTCTGACACCATTTTTGGGCCACCACCATTTTCTGGACTTTAGTGGGTCTAGGATGCCTGTAAACCCCTTTTTTGGTCCTTCAAAGTTTTCAACATTTTTGCAGGCCTAAAATGCATTTTAAGGCCTTAATTGGGCTGCTAACATATTCTGAGCTTCAGGGGTATAGGTTGCATTTTTCATGCCAAAAATATTTTGGGGAATTTCAGTGGTCTAGGATGCGGCTTAATGCCCCTTTCAGGCTGCAAATGTTTTTGGGACATTCAGAGCTCTCTGACACAGATTTTCGCCCACCAACATTTTCTGGACCTTAGGGGGTCTAAGATGCCTCTAAACCCCTTTTTTCCACTTCCAAAGTTTTCAACATTTTTTCAGGCCTAAAATGCATTTTAAGGCATTTTTGGGCTGCTAACATTTTCAGAACTTTCAGGGGTGTAGTATGCATTTTTTGTGCCAAAAATATATTTGGGAATTTCAGTGGTCTAGGATGCCGGTTAATGCCCGTTTCACTCTGCAAATGTTTTTGGGACATTCAGGGCTCTCTGACACCATTTTTGGCCCACCAACATTTTCTGGACTTTAGGGGGTCTAGGATGCCTGTAAACCCCTTTTTTGGGCCTCCAAAGTTTTCAACATTTTTGCAGGCCTAAAATGCATGTTAAGGCCTTTTTTGGGCTGCTAACATATTCTGAGCTTCAGGGGTGTAGGATGCATTTTTCGTGCAAAAAATATTTTTGGGAATTTCAGTGGTCTAGGATGCGGGTTAATGCCCCTTTCAGGCTGCAAATGTTTTTGGGAATTCAGGGCTCTCTGACACCATTTTTGAGCCACAATCATTTTCTGGACTTTAGGGGTTCTAGGATGCCTGTAACCCCTTTTTTGGGCCTCCAAACTTTTCAACATTTTTGCAGGCCTAAAATGCATTTTAAGGCCTTTTTTGGGCTGCTAACATATTCTGAGCTTCAGGGGTATAGGTTGCATTTTTCATGCCAAAAATATCTTGGGGAATTTCAGTGGTCTAGGATGCGGCTTAATGCCCCTTTCAGGCTGCAAATGTTTTTGGGACATTCAGAGCTCTCTGACACCGATTTTGGCCCACCAACATTTTCTGGACTTAGGGGGTCTAGGATGCCTGTAAACCCCTTTTTTGGGCCTCCAAAGTTTTCAACATTTTTGCAGGCCTAAAATGCATTTTGAGGCCTTTTTTGGGCTGCTAACATATTCTGAGCTTTCAGGGGTGTAGGATGCATTTTTCGTGCCAAAAATATTTTTGGGAATTTCAGTGGTCCAGGATGCGGTTTAATGCCCCTTTTAGGCTGAAAATGTTTTTGGGACATTCAGGACTCTCTGACACCATTTTTGGGCCACCAACATTTTCTGGACGTTAGGGGGTCTAGGATGCCTGTAAACCCCTTTTTTGGTCCTTCAAAGTTTTCAACATTTTTGCAGGCCTAAAATGCATTTTAAGGCCTTTTTTGGGCTGCTAACATATTCTGAGCTTTCAGGGGTGTAGGATGCATTTTTCGTGCCAAAAATATTTTTGGGAATTTCATTGGTCTAGGATGCGGCTTAATGCCCCTTTCAGGCTGCAAATGTTTTTGGGACATTCAGAGCTCTCTGACACAGATTTTGGCCCACCAACATTTTCTGGACTTTAGGGGGTCTAGGATGCCTCTAAACCCCTTTTTTCCACCTCCAAAGTTTTCAACATTTGTGCAGGCCTAAGAAGCATTTTAAGTCCTTTTTTTGAGCTGCCAACATTTTCTGGTCTTTCAGGGTTGTAGGATGCATTTTTTGTGCCAAAAATATTTTGGGGAATTTCAGTGGTCTAGGATGCGACTTAATGCCCCTTTCAGGCTGCAAATCTGTTTGGGACATTCAGAGCTCTCGGACACTGTTTTTGGGCCACAAACATTTTCTGGACTTTAGGGGGTCTAGGATGCCTGTAAACCCCATTTTTGGGCCTCCAAAGTTTTCAACATTTTTGCAGGCGTAAAATGCATTTTAAGGACTTTTTTGGGCTGCTAACATATTCTGAGCTTCAGGGGTATAGGTTGCATTTTTCATGCCAAAAATATCTTGGGGAATTTCAGTGGTCTAGGATGCGGCTTAATGCCCCTTTCAGGCTGCAAATGTTTTTGGGACATTCAGGACTCTCTGACACAGATTTTGGCCCACCAACATTTTCTGGACTTTAGGGGGTCTAGGATGCCTCTAAACCCCTTTTTTCCACCTCCAAAGTTTTCTACATTTTTGCAGGCCTAAGATGCACTTTAAGGCCTTTTTTGGGCTGCTAACATTTTCAGAACTTTCAGGGGTGTAGTATGCATTTTTTGTGCCAAAAATATTTTTGGGAATTTCAGTAGTCTAGGATGCCGGTTAATGCCCGTTTCACACTGCAAATGTTTCTGGAACATTCAGGGCTCTCTGACACCATTTTTGGGCCACCACCATTTTCTGGACTTTAGTGGGTCTAGGATGCCTCTAAACCCCTTTTTTCCACCTCCAAAGTTTTCAACATTTGTGCAGGCCTAAGAAGCATTTTAAGTCCTTTTTTTGAGCTGCCAACATTTTCTGATCTTTCAGGGTTGTAGGATGCATTTTTTGTGCCAAAAATATTTTGGGGAATTTCAGTGGTCTAGGATGCAACTTAATGCCCCTTTCAGGCTGCAAATCTGTTTGGGACATTCAGAGCTCTCGGACACTGTTTTTGGGCCACAAACATTTTCTGGACTTTAGGGGGTCTAGGATGCCTCTAAACCCCTTTTTTCCACCTCCAAAGTTTTCTACATTTTTGCAGGCCTAAGATGCACTTTAAGGCCTTTTTTGGGCTGCTAACATTTTCAGAACTTTCAGGGGTGTAGTATGCATTTTTTGTGCCAAAAATATTTTTGGGAATTTCAGTAGTCTAGGATGCCGGATAATGCCCGTTTCACACTGCAAATGTTTCTGGAACATTCAGGGCTCTCTGACACCATTTTTGGGCCACCACCATTTTCTGGACTTTAGTGGGTCTAGGATGCCTGTAAACCCCTTTTTTGGTCCTTCAAAGTTTTCAACATTTTTGCAGGCCTAAAATGCATTTTAAGGCCTTAATTGGGCTGCTAACATATTCTGAGCTTCAGGGGTATAGGTTGCATTTTTCATGCCAAAAATATTTTGGGGAATTTCAGTGGTCTAGGATGCGGCTTAATGCCCCTTTCAGGCTGCAAATGTTTTTGGGACATTCAGAGCTCTCTGACACAGATTTTCGCCCACCAACATTTTCTGGACCTTAGGGGGTCTAAGATGCCTCTAAACCCCTTTTTTCCACTTCCAAAGTTTTCAACATTTTTGCAGGCCTAAAATGCATTTTAAGGCATTTTTGGGCTGCTAACATTTTCAGAACTTTCAGGGGTGTAGTATGCATTTTTTGTGCCAAAAATATATTTGGGAATTTCAGTGGTCTAGGATGCCGGTTAATGCCCGTTTCACTCTGCAAATGTTTTTGGGACATTCAGGGCTCTCTGACACCATTTTTGGCCCACCAACATTTTCTGGACTTTAGGGGGTCTAGGATGCCTGTAAACCCCTTTTTTGGGCCTCCAAAGTTTTCAACATTTTTGCAGGCCTAAAATGCATTTGAAGGCCTTTTTTGGGCTGCTAACATTTTCTGAGCTTTCAGGGGTGTAGGATGCATTTTTCGTGCCAAAAATATTTTTGGGAATTTCAGTGGTCTAGGATGCAGGTTAATGCCCCTTTCAGGCTGCAAATATTATTGGGACATTCAGGGCTCTCTAACACCATTTTTGGGCCACCAACATTTTCTGGACTTTAGGGGGTCTAGGATGCCTGTAAACCCCTTTTTTGGTCCTTCAAAGTTTTCAACATTTTTGCAGGCCTAAAATGCATGTTAAGGCCTTTTTTGGGCTGCTAACATATTCTGAGCTTCAGGGGTGTAGGATGCATTTTTCGTGCAAAAAATATTTTTGGGAATTTCAGTGGTCTAGGATGCGGGTTAATGCCCCTTTCAGGCTGCAAATGTTTTTGGGAATTCAGGGCTCTCTGACACCATTTTTGAGCCACAATCATTTTCTGGACTTTAGGGGTTCTAGGATGCCTGTAACCCCTTTTTTGGGCCTCCAAACTTTTCAACATTTTTGCAGGCCTAAAATGCATTTTAAGGCCTTTTTTGGGCTGCTAACATATTCTGAGCTTCAGGGGTATAGGTTGCATTTTTCATGCCAAAAATATCTTGGGGAATTTCAGTGGTCTAGGATGCGGCTTAATGCCCCTTTCAGGCTGCAAATGTTTTTGGGACATTCAGAGCTCTCTGACACCGATTTTGGCCCACCAACATTTTCTGGACTTAGGGGGTCTAGGATGCCTGTAAACCCCTTTTTTGGGCCTCCAAAGTTTTCAACATTTTTGCAGGCCTAAAATGCATTTTGAGGCCTTTTTTGGGCTGCTAACATATTCTGAGCTTTCAGGGGTGTAGTATGCATTTTTCGTGCCAAAAATATTTTTGGGAATTTCAGTGGTCTAGGATGCGGTTTAATGCCCCTTTTAGGCTGAAAATGTTTTTGGGACATTCAGGACTCTCTGACACCATTTTTGGGCCACCAACATTTTCTGGACGTTAGGGGGTCTAGGATGCCTGTAAACCCCTTTTTTGGTCCTTCAAAGTTTTCAACATTTTTGCAGGCCTAAAATGCATTTTAAGGCCTTTTTTGGGCTGCTAACATATTCTGAGCTTTCAGGGGTGTAGGATGCATTTTTCGTGCCAAAAATATTTTTGGGAATTTCATTGGTCTAGGATGCGGCTTAATGCCCCTTTCAGGCTGCAAATGTTTTTGGGACATTCAGAGCTCTCTGACACAGATTTTGGCCCACCAACATTTTCTGGACTTTAGGGGGTCTAGGATGCCTCTAAACCCCTTTTTTCCACCTCCAAAGTTTTCAACATTTGTGCAGGCCTAAGAAGCATTTTAAGTCCTTTTTTTGAGCTGCCAACATTTTCTGGTCTTTCAGGGTTGTAGGATGCATTTTTTGTGCCAAAAATATTTTTGGGAATTTCAGTAGTCTAGGATGCCGGTTAATGCCCGTTTCACACTGCAAATGTTTCTGGAACATTCAGGGCTCTCTGACACCATTTTTGGGCCACCACCATTTTCTGGACTTTAGTGGGTCTAGGATGCCTCTAAACCCCTTTTTTCACCTCCAAAGTTTTCAACATTTGTGCAGGCCTAAGAAGCATTTTAAGTCCTTTTTTTGAGCTGCCAACATTTTCTGATCTTTCAGGGTTGTAGGATGCATTTTTTGTGCCAAAAATATTTTGGGGAATTTCAGTGGTCTAGGATGCAACTTAATGCCCCTTTCAGGCTGCAAATCTGTTTGGGACATTCAGAGCTCTCGGACACTGTTTTTGGGCCACAAACATTTTCTGGACTTTAGGGGGTCTAGGATGCCTCTAAACCCCTTTTTTCCACCTCCAAAGTTTTCTACATTTTTGCAGGCCTAAGATGCACTTTAAGGCCTTTTTTGGGCTGCTAACATTTTCAGAACTTTCAGGGGTGTAGTATGCATTTTTTGTGCCAAAAATATTTTTGGGAATTTCAGTAGTCTAGGATGCCGGATAATGCCCGTTTCACACTGCAAATGTTTCTGGAACATTCAGGGCTCTCTGACACCATTTTTGGGCCACCACCATTTTCTGGACTTTAGTGGGTCTAGGATGCCTGTAAACCCCTTTTTTGGTCCTTCAAAGTTTTCAACATTTTTGCAGGCCTAAAATGCATTTTAAGGCCTTAATTGGGCTGCTAACATATTCTGAGCTTCAGGGGTATAGGTTGCATTTTTCATGCCAAAAATATTTTGGGGAATTTCAGTGGTCTAGGATGCGGCTTAATGCCCCTTTCAGGCTGCAAATGTTTTTGGGACATTCAGAGCTCTCTGACACAGATTTTCGCCCACCAACATTTTCTGGACCTTAGGGGGTCTAAGATGCCTCTAAACCCCTTTTTTCCACTTCCAAAGTTTTCAACATTTTTGCAGGCCTAAAATGCATTTTAAGGCATTTTTGGGCTGCTAACATTTTCAGAACTTTCAGGGGTGTAGTATGCATTTTTTGTGCCAAAAATATATTTGGGAATTTCAGTGGTCTAGGATGCCGGTTAATGCCCGTTTCACTCTGCAAATGTTTTTGGGACATTCAGGGCTCTCTGACACCATTTTTGGCCCACCAACATTTTCTGGACTTTAGGGGGTCTAGGATGCCTGTAAACCCCTTTTTTGGGCCTCCAAAGTTTTCAACATTTTTGCAGGCCTAAAATGCATTTGAAGGCCTTTTTTGGGCTGCTAACATTTTCTGAGCTTTCAGGGGTGTAGGATGCATTTTTCGTGCCAAAAATATTTTTGGGAATTTCAGTGGTCTAGGATGCAGGTTAATGCCCCTTTCAGGCTGCAAATATTTTTGGGACATTCAGGGCTCTCTGACACCATTTTTGGGCCACCAACATTTTCTGGACTTTAGGGGGTCTAGGATGCCTGTAAACCCCTTTTTTGGTCCTTCAAAGTTTTCAACATTTTTGCAGGCCTAAAATGCATGTTAAGGCCTTTTTTGGGCTGCTAACATATTCTGAGCTTCAGGGGTGTAGGATGCATTTTTCGTGCAAAAAATATTTTTGGGAATTTCAGTGGTCTAGGATGCGGGTTAATGCCCCTTTCAGGCTGCAAATGTTTTTGGGAATTCAGGGCTCTCTGACACCATTTTTGAGCCACAATCATTTTCTGGACTTTAGGGGTTCTAGGATGCCTGTAACCCCTTTTTTGGGCCTCCAAACTTTTCAACATTTTTGCAGGCCTAAAATGCATTTTAAGGCCTTTTTTGGGCTGCTAACATATTCTGAGCTTCAGGGGTATAGGTTGCATTTTTCATGCCAAAAATATCTTGGGGAATTTCAGTGGTCTAGGATGCGGCTTAATGCCCCTTTCAGGCTGCAAATGTTTTTGGGACATTCAGAGCTCTCTGACACCGATTTTGGCCCACCAACATTTTCTGGACTTAGGGGGTCTAGGATGCCTGTAAACCCCTTTTTTGGGCCTCCAAAGTTTTCAACATTTTTGCAGGCCTAAAATGCATTTTGAGGCCTTTTTTGGGCTGCTAACATATTCTGAGCTTTCAGGGGTGTAGGATGCATTTTTCGTGCCAAAAATATTTTTGGGAATTTCAGTGGTCTAGGATGCGGTTTAATGCCCCTTTTAGGCTGAAAATGTTTTTGGGACATTCAGGACTCTCTGACACCATTTTTGGGCCACCAACATTTTCTGGACGTTAGGGGGTCTAGGATGCCTGTAAACCCCTTTTTTGGTCCTTCAAAGTTTTCAACATTTTTGCAGGCCTAAAATGCATTTTAAGGCCTTTTTTGGGCTGCTAACATATTCTGAGCTTTCAGGGGTGTAGGATGCATTTTTCGTGCCAAAAATATTTTTGGGAATTTCATTGGTCTAGGATGCGGCTTAATGCCCCTTTCAGGCTGCAAATGTTTTTGGGACATTCAGAGCTCTCTGACACAGATTTTGGCCCACCAACATTTTCTGGACTTTAGGGGGTCTAGGATGCCTCTAAACCCCTTTTTTCCACCTCCAAAGTTTTCAACATTTGTGCAGGCCTAAGAAGCATTTTAAGTCCTTTTTTTGAGCTGCCAACATTTTCTGGTCTTTCAGGGTTGTAGGATGCATTTTTTGTGCCAAAAATATTTTGGGGAATTTCAGTGGTCTAGGATGCGACTTAATGCCCCTTTCAGGCTGCAAATCTGTTTGGGACATTCAGAGCTCTCGGACACTGTTTTTGGGCCACAAACATTTTCTGGACTTTAGGGGGTCTAGGATGCCTGTAAACCCCATTTTTGGGCCTCCAAAGTTTTCAACATTTTTGCAGGCGTAAAATGCATTTTAAGGACTTTTTTGGGCTGCTAACATATTCTGAGCTTCAGGGGTATAGGTTGCATTTTTCATGCCAAAAATATCTTGGGGAATTTCAGTGGTCTAGGATGCGGCTTAATGCCCCTTTCAGGCTGCAAATGTTTTTGGGACATTCAGGACTCTCTGACACAGATTTTGGCCCACCAACATTTTCTGGACTTTAGGGGGTCTAGGATGCCTCTAAACCCCTTTTTTCCACCTCCAAAGTTTTCTACATTTTTGCAGGCCTAAGATGCACTTTAAGGCCTTTTTTGGGCTGCTAACATTTTCAGAACTTTCAGGGGTGTAGTATGCATTTTTTGTGCCAAAAATATTTTTGGGAATTTCAGTAGTCTAGGATGCCGGTTAATGCCCGTTTCACACTGCAAATGTTTCTGGAACATTCAGGGCTCTCTGACACCATTTTTGGGCCACCACCATTTTCTGGACTTTAGTGGGTCTAGGATGCCTCTAAACCCCTTTTTTCCACCTCCAAAGTTTTCAACATTTGTGCAGGCCTAAGAAGCATTTTAAGTCCTTTTTTTGAGCTGCCAACATTTTCTGATCTTTCAGGGTTGTAGGATGCATTTTTTGTGCCAAAAATATTTTGGGGAATTTCAGTGGTCTAGGATGCGACTTAATGCCCCTTTCAGGCTGCAAATCTGTTTGGGACATTCAGAGCTCTCGGACACTGTTTTTGGGCCACAAACATTTTCTGGACTTTAGGGGGTCTAGGATGCCTCTAAACCCCTTTTTTCCACCTCCAAAGTTTTCTACATTTTTGCAGGCCTAAGATGCACTTTAAGGCCTTTTTTGGGCTGCTAACATTTTCAGAACTTTCAGGGGTGTAGTATGCATTTTTTGTGCCAAAAATATTTTTGGGAATTTCAGTAGTCTAGGATGTCGGATAATGCCCGTTTCACACTGCAAATGTTTCTGGAACATTCAGGGCTCTCTGACACCATTTTTGGGCCACCACCATTTTCTGGACTTTAGTGGGTCTAGGATGCCTGTAAACCCCTTTTTTGGTCCTTCAAAGTTTTCAACATTTTTGCAGGCCTAAAATGCATTTTAAGGCCTTAATTGGGCTGCTAACATATTCTGAGCTTCAGGGGTATAGGTTGCATTTTTCATGCCAAAAATATTTTGGGGAATTTCAGTGGTCTAGGATGCGGCTTAATGCCCCTTTCAGGCTGCAAATGTTTTTGGGACATTCAGAGCTCTCTGACACAGATTTTCGCCCACCAACATTTTCTGGACCTTAGGGGGTCTAAGATGCCTCTAAACCCCTTTTTTCCACTTCCAAAGTTTTCAACATTTTTGCAGGCCTAAAATGCATTTTAAGGCATTTTTGGGCTGCTAACATTTTCAGAACTTTCAGGGGTGTAGTATGCATTTTTTGTGCCAAAAATATATTTGGGAATTTCAGTGGTCTAGGATGCCGGTTAATGCCCGTTTCACTCTGCAAATGTTTTTGGGACATTCAGGGCTCTCTGACACCATTTTTGGCCCACCAACATTTTCTGGACTTTAGGGGGTCTAGGATGCCTGTAAACCCCTTTTTTGGGCCTCCAAAGTTTTCAACATTTTTGCAGGCCTAAAATGCATGTTAAGGCCTTTTTTGGGCTGCTAACATATTCTGAGCTTCAGGGGTGTAGGATGCATTTTTCGTGCAAAAAATATTTTTGGGAATTTCAGTGGTCTAGGATGCGGGTTAATGCCCCTTTCAGGCTGCAAATGTTTTTGGGAATTCAGGGCTCTCTGACACCATTTTTGAGCCACAATCATTTTCTGGACTTTAGGGGTTCTAGGATGCCTGTAACCCCTTTTTTGGGCCTCCAAACTTTTCAACATTTTTGCAGGCCTAAAATGCATTTTAAGGCCTTTTTTGGGCTGCTAACATATTCTGAGCTTCAGGGGTATAGGTTGCATTTTTCATGCCAAAAATATCTTGGGGAATTTCAGTGGTCTAGGATGCGGCTTAATGCCCCTTTCAGGCTGCAAATGTTTTTGGGACATTCAGAGCTCTCTGACACCGATTTTGGCCCACCAACATTTTCTGGACTTAGGGGGTCTAGGATGCCTGTAAACCCCTTTTTTGGGCCTCCAAAGTTTTCAACATTTTTGCAGGCCTAAAATGCATTTTGAGGCCTTTTTTGGGCTGCTAACATATTCTGAGCTTTCAGGGGTGTAGGATGCATTTTTCGTGCCAAAAATATTTTTGGGAATTTCAGTGGTCTAGGATGCGGTTTAATGCCCCTTTTAGGCTGAAAATGTTTTTGGGACATTCAGGACTCTCTGACACCATTTTTGGGCCACCAACATTTTCTGGACGTTAGGGGGTCTAGGATGCCTGTAAACCCCTTTTTTGGTCCTTCAAAGTTTTCAACATTTTTGCAGGCCTAAAATGCATTTTAAGGCCTTTTTTGGGCTGCTAACATATTCTGAGCTTTCAGGGGTGTAGGATGCATTTTTCGTGCCAAAAATATTTTTGGGAATTTCATTGGTCTAGGATGCGGCTTAATGCCCCTTTCAGGCTGCAAATGTTTTTGGGACATTCAGAGCTCTCTGACACAGATTTTGGCCCACCAACATTTTCTGGACTTTAGGGGGTCTAGGATGCCTCTAAACCCCTTTTTTCCACCTCCAAAGTTTTCAACATTTGTGCAGGCCTAAGAAGCATTTTAAGTCCTTTTTTTGAGCTGCCAACATTTTCTGGTCTTTCAGGGTTGTAGGATGCATTTTTTGTGCCAAAAATATTTTGGGGAATTTCAGTGGTCTAGGATGCGACTTAATGCCCCTTTCAGGCTGCAAATCTGTTTGGGACATTCAGAGCTCTCGGACACTGTTTTTGGGCCACAAACATTTTCTGGACTTTAGGGGGTCTAGGATGCCTGTAAACCCCATTTTTGGGCCTCCAAAGTTTTCAACATTTTTGCAGGCGTAAAATGCATTTTAAGGACTTTTTTGGGCTGCTAACATATTCTGAGCTTCAGGGGTATAGGTTGCATTTTTCATGCCAAAAATATCTTGGGGAATTTCAGTGGTCTAGGATGCGGCTTAATGCCCCTTTCAGGCTGCAAATGTTTTTGGGACATTCAGGACTCTCTGACACAGATTTTGGCCCACCAACATTTTCTGGACTTTAGGGGGTCTAGGATGCCTCTAAACCCCTTTTTTCCACCTCCAAAGTTTTCTACATTTTTGCAGGCCTAAGATGCACTTTAAGGCCTTTTTTGGGCTGCTAACATTTTCAGAACTTTCAGGGGTGTAGTATGCATTTTTTGTGCCAAAAATATTTTTGGGAATTTCAGTAGTCTAGGATGCCGGTTAATGCCCGTTTCACACTGCAAATGTTTCTGGAACATTCAGGGCTCTCTGACACCATTTTTGGGCCACCACCATTTTCTGGACTTTAGTGGGTCTAGGATGCCTCTAAACCCCTTTTTTCCACCTCCAAAGTTTTCAACATTTGTGCAGGCCTAAGAAGCATTTTAAGTCCTTTTTTTGAGCTGCCAACATTTTCTGATCTTTCAGGGTTGTAGGATGCATTTTTTGTGCCAAAAATATTTTGGGGAATTTCAGTGGTCTAGGATGCGACTTAATGCCCCTTTCAGGCTGCAAATCTGTTTGGGACATTCAGAGCTCTCGGACACTGTTTTTGGGCCACAAACATTTTCTGGACTTTAGGGGGTCTAGGATGCCTCTAAACCCCTTTTTTCCACCTCCAAAGTTTTCTACATTTTTGCAGGCCTAAGATGCACTTGAAGGCCTTTTTTGGGCTGCTAACATTTTCAGAACTTTCAGGGGTGTAGTATGCATTTTTTGTGCCAAAAATATTTTTGGGAATTTCAGTAGTCTAGGATGTCGGATAATGCCCGTTTCACACTGCAAATGTTTCTGGAACATTCAGGGCTCTCTGACACCATTTTTGGGCCACCACCATTTTCTGGACTTTAGTGGGTCTAGGATGCCTGTAAACCCCTTTTTTGGTCCTTCAAAGTTTTCAACATTTTTGCAGGCCTAAAATGCATTTTAAGGCCTTAATTGGGCTGCTAACATATTCTGAGCTTCAGGGGTATAGGTTGCATTTTTCATGCCAAAAATATTTTGGGGAATTTCAGTGGTCTAGGATGCGGCTTAATGCCCCTTTCAGGCTGCAAATGTTTTTGGGACATTCAGAGCTCTCTGACACAGATTTTCGCCCACCAACATTTTCTGGACCTTAGGGGGTCTAAGATGCCTCTAAACCCCTTTTTTCCACTTCCAAAGTTTTCAACATTTTTGCAGGCCTAAAATGCATTTTAAGGCATTTTTGGGCTGCTAACATTTTCAGAACTTTCAGGGGTGTAGTATGCATTTTTTGTGCCAAAAATATATTTGGGAATTTCAGTGGTCTAGGATGCCGGTTAATGCCCGTTTCACTCTGCAAATGTTTTTGGGACATTCAGGGCTCTCTGACACCATTTTTGGCCCACCAACATTTTCTGGACTTTAGGGGGTCTAGGATGCCTGTAAACCCCTTTTTTGGGCCTCCAAAGTTTTCAACATTTTTGCAGGCCTAAAATGCATGTTAAGGCCTTTTTTGGGCTGCTAACATATTCTGAGCTTCAGGGGTGTAGGATGCATTTTTCGTGCAAAAAATATTTTTGGGAATTTCAGTGGTCTAGGATGCGGGTTAATGCCCCTTTCAGGCTGCAAATGTTTTTGGGAATTCAGGGCTCTCTGACACCATTTTTGAGCCACAATCATTTTCTGGACTTTAGGGGTTCTAGGATGCCTGTAACCCCTTTTTTGGGCCTCCAAACTTTTCAACATTTTTGCAGGCCTAAAATGCATTTTAAGGCCTTTTTTGGGCTGCTAACATATTCTGAGCTTCAGGGGTATAGGTTGCATTTTTCATGCCAAAAATATCTTGGGGAATTTCAGTGGTCTAGGATGCGGCTTAATGCCCCTTTCAGGCTGCAAATGTTTTTGGGACATTCAGAGCTCTCTGACACCGATTTTGGCCCACCAACATTTTCTGGACTTAGGGGGTCTAGGATGCCTGTAAACCCCTTTTTTGGGCCTCCAAAGTTTTCAACATTTTTGCAGGCCTAAAATGCATTTTGAGGCCTTTTTTGGGCTGCTAACATATTCTGAGCTTTCAGGGGTGTAGGATGCATTTTTCGTGCCAAAAATATTTTTGGGAATTTCAGTGGTCCAGGATGCGGTTTAATGCCCCTTTTAGGCTGAAAATGTTTTTGGGACATTCAGGACTCTCTGACACCATTTTTGGGCCACCAACATTTTCTGGACGTTAGGGGGTCTAGGATGCCTGTAAACCCCTTTTTTGGTCCTTCAAAGTTTTCATTATTTTTGCAGGCCTAAAATGCATTTTAAGGCCTTTTTTGGGCTGCTAACATATTCTGAGCTTTCAGGGGTGTAGGATGCATTTTTCGTGCCAAAAATATTTTTGGGAATTTCATTGGTCTAGGATGCGGCTTAATGCCCCTTTCAGGCTGCAAATGTTTTTGGGACATTCAGAGCTCTCTGACACAGATTTTGGCCCACCAACATTTTCTGGACTTTAGGGGGTCTAGGATGCCTCTAAACCCCTTTTTTCCACCTCCAAAGTTTTCAACATTTGTGCAGGCCTAAGAAGCATTTTAAGTCCTTTTTTTGAGCTGCCAACATTTTCTGGTCTTTCAGGGTTGTAGGATGCATTTTTTGTGCCAAAAATATTTTGGGGAATTTCAGTGGTCTAGGATGCGACTTAATGCCCCTTTCAGGCTGCAAATCTGTTTGGGACATTCAGAGCTCTCGGACACTGTTTTTGGGCCACAAACATTTTCTGGACTTTAGGGGGTCTAGGATGCCTGTAAACCCCATTTTTGGGCCTCCAAAGTTTTCAACATTTTTGCAGGCGTAAAATGCATTTTAAGGACTTTTTTGGGCTGCTAACATATTCTGAGCTTCAGGGGTATAGGTTGCATTTTTCATGCCAAAAATATCTTGGGGAATTTCAGTGGTCTAGGATGCGGCTTAATGCCCCTTTCAGGCTGCAAATGTTTTTGGGACATTCAGGACTCTCTGACACAGATTTTGGCCCACCAACATTTTCTGGACTTTAGGGGGTCTAGGATGCCTCTAAACCCCTTTTTTCCACCTCCAAAGTTTTCTACATTTTTGCAGGCCTAAGATGCACTTTAAGGCCTTTTTTGGGCTGCTAACATTTTCAGAACTTTCAGGGGTGTAGTATGCATTTTTTGTGCCAAAAATATTTTTGGGAATTTCAGTAGTCTAGGATGCCGGTTAATGCCCGTTTCACACTGCAAATGTTTCTGGAACATTCAGGGCTCTCTGACACCATTTTTGGGCCACCACCATTTTCTGGACTTTAGTGGGTCTAGGATGCCTCTAAACCCCTTTTTTCCACCTCCAAAGTTTTCAACATTTGTGCAGGCCTAAGAAGCATTTTAAGTCCTTTTTTTGAGCTGCCAACATTTTCTGATCTTTCAGGGTTGTAGGATGCATTTTTTGTGCCAAAAATATTTTGGGGAATTTCAGTGGTCTAGGATGCAACTTAATGCCCCTTTCAGGCTGCAAATCTGTTTGGGACATTCAGAGCTCTCGGACACTGTTTTTGGGCCACAAACATTTTCTGGACTTTAGGGGGTCTAGGATGCCTCTAAACCCCTTTTTTCCACCTCCAAAGTTTTCTACATTTTTGCAGGCCTAAGATGCACTTTAAGGCCTTTTTTGGGCTGCTAACATTTTCAGAACTTTCAGGGGTGTAGTATGCATTTTTTGTGCCAAAAATATTTTTGGGAATTTCAGTAGTCTAGGATGCCGGATAATGCCCGTTTCACACTGCAAATGTTTCTGGAACATTCAGGGCTCTCTGACACCATTTTTGGGCCACCACCATTTTCTGGACTTTAGTGGGTCTAGGATGCCTGTAAACCCCTTTTTTGGTCCTTCAAAGTTTTCAACATTTTTGCAGGCCTAAAATGCATTTTAAGGCCTTAATTGGGCTGCTAACATATTCTGAGCTTCAGGGGTATAGGTTGCATTTTTCATGCCAAAAATATTTTGGGGAATTTCAGTGGTCTAGGATGCGGCTTAATGCCCCTTTCAGGCTGCAAATGTTTTTGGGACATTCAGAGCTCTCTGACACAGATTTTCGCCCACCAACATTTTCTGGACCTTAGGGGGTCTAAGATGCCTCTAAACCCCTTTTTTCCACTTCCAAAGTTTTCAACATTTTTGCAGGCCTAAAATGCATTTTAAGGCATTTTTGGGCTGCTAACATTTTCAGAACTTTCAGGGGTGTAGTATGCATTTTTTGTGCCAAAAATATATTTGGGAATTTCAGTGGTCTAGGATGCCGGTTAATGCCCGTTTCACTCTGCAAATGTTTTTGGGACATTCAGGGCTCTCTGACACCATTTTTGGCCCACCAACATTTTCTGGACTTTAGGGGGTCTAGGATGCCTGTAAACCCCTTTTTTGGGCCTCCAAAGTTTTCAACATTTTTGCAGGCCTAAAATGCATTTGAAGGCCTTTTTTGGGCTGCTAACATTTTCTGAGCTTTCAGGGGTGTAGGATGCATTTTTCGTGCCAAAAATATTTTTGGGAATTTCAGTGGTCTAGGATGCAGGTTAATGCCCCTTTCAGGCTGCAAATATTTTTGGGACATTCAGGGCTCTCTGACACCATTTTTGGGCCACCAACATTTTCTGGACTTTAGGGGGTCTAGGATGCCTGTAAACCCCTTTTTTGGTCCTTCAAAGTTTTCAACATTTTTGCAGGCCTAAAATGCATGTTAAGGCCTTTTTTGGGCTGCTAACATATTCTGAGCTTCAGGGGTGTAGGATGCATTTTTCGTGCAAAAAATATTTTTGGGAATTTCAGTGGTCTAGGATGCGGGTTAATGCCCCTTTCAGGCTGCAAATGTTTTTGGGAATTCAGGGCTCTCTGACACCATTTTTGAGCCACAATCATTTTCTGGACTTTAGGGGTTCTAGGATGCCTGTAACCCCTTTTTTGGGCCTCCAAACTTTTCAACATTTTTGCAGGCCTAAAATGCATTTTAAGGCCTTTTTTGGGCTGCTAACATATTCTGAGCTTCAGGGGTATAGGTTGCATTTTTCATGCCAAAAATATCTTGGGGAATTTCAGTGGTCTAGGATGCGGCTTAATGCCCCTTTCAGGCTGCAAATGTTTTTGGGACATTCAGAGCTCTCTGACACCGATTTTGGCCCACCAACATTTTCTGGACTTAGGGGGTCTAGGATGCCTGTAAACCCCTTTTTTGGGCCTCCAAAGTTTTCAACATTTTTGCAGGCCTAAAATGCATTTTGAGGCCTTTTTTGGGCTGCTAACATATTCTGAGCTTTCAGGGGTGTAGGATGCATTTTTCGTGCCAAAAATATTTTTGGGAATTTCAGTGGTCTAGGATGCGGTTTAATGCCCCTTTTAGGCTGAAAATGTTTTTGGGACATTCAGGACTCTCTGACACCATTTTTGGGCCACCAACATTTTCTGGACGTTAGGGGGTCTAGGATGCCTGTAAACCCCTTTTTTGGTCCTTCAAAGTTTTCAACATTTTTGCAGGCCTAAAATGCATTTTAAGGCCTTTTTTGGGCTGCTAACATATTCTGAGCTTTCAGGGGTGTAGGATGCATTTTTCGTGCCAAAAATATTTTTGGGAATTTCATTGGTCTAGGATGCGGCTTAATGCCCCTTTCAGGCTGCAAATGTTTTTGGGACATTCAGAGCTCTCTGACACAGATTTTGGCCCACCAACATTTTCTGGACTTTAGGGGGTCTAGGATGCCTCTAAACCCCTTTTTTCCACCTCCAAAGTTTTCAACATTTGTGCAGGCCTAAGAAGCATTTTAAGTCCTTTTTTTGAGCTGCCAACATTTTCTGGTCTTTCAGGGTTGTAGGATGCATTTTTTGTGCCAAAAATATTTTGGGGAATTTCAGTGGTCTAGGATGCGACTTAATGCCCCTTTCAGGCTGCAAATCTGTTTGGGACATTCAGAGCTCTCGGACACTGTTTTTGGGCCACAAACATTTTCTGGACTTTAGGGGGTCTAGGATGCCTGTAAACCCCATTTTTGGGCCTCCAAAGTTTTCAACATTTTTGCAGGCGTAAAATGCATTTTAAGGACTTTTTTGGGCTGCTAACATATTCTGAGCTTCAGGGGTATAGGTTGCATTTTTCATGCCAAAAATATCTTGGGGAATTTCAGTGGTCTAGGATGCGGCTTAATGCCCCTTTCAGGCTGCAAATGTTTTTGGGACATTCAGGACTCTCTGACACAGATTTTGGCCCACCAACATTTTCTGGACTTTAGGGGGTCTAGGATGCCTCTAAACCCCTTTTTTCCACCTCCAAAGTTTTCTACATTTTTGCAGGCCTAAGATGCACTTTAAGGCCTTTTTTGGGCTGCTAACATTTTCAGAACTTTCAGGGGTGTAGTATGCATTTTTTGTGCCAAAAATATTTTTGGGAATTTCAGTAGTCTAGGATGCCGGTTAATGCCCGTTTCACACTGCAAATGTTTCTGGAACATTCAGGGCTCTCTGACACCATTTTTGGGCCACCACCATTTTCTGGACTTTAGTGGGTCTAGGATGCCTCTAAACCCCTTTTTTCCACCTCCAAAGTTTTCAACATTTGTGCAGGCCTAAGAAGCATTTTAAGTCCTTTTTTTGAGCTGCCAACATTTTCTGATCTTTCAGGGTTGTAGGATGCATTTTTTGTGCCAAAAATATTTTGGGGAATTTCAGTGGTCTAGGATGCGACTTAATGCCCCTTTCAGGCTGCAAATCTGTTTGGGACATTCAGAGCTCTCGGACACTGTTTTTGGGCCACAAACATTTTCTGGACTTTAGGGGGTCTAGGATGCCTCTAAACCCCTTTTTTCCACCTCCAAAGTTTTCTACATTTTTGCAGGCCTAAGATGCACTTTAAGGCCTTTTTTGGGCTGCTAACATTTTCAGAACTTTCAGGGGTGTAGTATGCATTTTTTGTGCCAAAAATATTTTTGGGAATTTCAGTAGTCTAGGATGTCGGATAATGCCCGTTTCACACTGCAAATGTTTCTGGAACATTCAGGGCTCTCTGACACCATTTTTGGGCCACCACCATTTTCTGGACTTTAGTGGGTCTAGGATGCCTGTAAACCCCTTTTTTGGTCCTTCAAAGTTTTCAACATTTTTGCAGGCCTAAAATGCATTTTAAGGCCTTAATTGGGCTGCTAACATATTCTGAGCTTCAGGGGTATAGGTTGCATTTTTCATGCCAAAAATATTTTGGGGAATTTCAGTGGTCTAGGATGCGGCTTAATGCCCCTTTCAGGCTGCAAATGTTTTTGGGACATTCAGAGCTCTCTGACACAGATTTTCGCCCACCAACATTTTCTGGACCTTAGGGGGTCTAAGATGCCTCTAAACCCCTTTTTTCCACTTCCAAAGTTTTCAACATTTTTGCAGGCCTAAAATGCATTTTAAGGCATTTTTGGGCTGCTAACATTTTCAGAACTTTCAGGGGTGTAGTATGCATTTTTTGTGCCAAAAATATATTTGGGAATTTCAGTGGTCTAGGATGCCGGTTAATGCCCGTTTCACTCTGCAAATGTTTTTGGGACATTCAGGGCTCTCTGACACCATTTTTGGCCCACCAACATTTTCTGGACTTTAGGGGGTCTAGGATGCCTGTAAACCCCTTTTTTGGGCCTCCAAAGTTTTCAACATTTTTGCAGGCCTAAAATGCATGTTAAGGCCTTTTTTGGGCTGCTAACATATTCTGAGCTTCAGGGGTGTAGGATGCATTTTTCGTGCAAAAAATATTTTTGGGAATTTCAGTGGTCTAGGATGCGGGTTAATGCCCCTTTCAGGCTGCAAATGTTTTTGGGAATTCAGGGCTCTCTGACACCATTTTTGAGCCACAATCATTTTCTGGACTTTAGGGGTTCTAGGATGCCTGTAACCCCTTTTTTGGGCCTCCAAACTTTTCAACATTTTTGCAGGCCTAAAATGCATTTTAAGGCCTTTTTTGGGCTGCTAACATATTCTGAGCTTCAGGGGTATAGGTTGCATTTTTCATGCCAAAAATATCTTGGGGAATTTCAGTGGTCTAGGATGCGGCTTAATGCCCCTTTCAGGCTGCAAATGTTTTTGGGACATTCAGAGCTCTCTGACACCGATTTTGGCCCACCAACATTTTCTGGACTTAGGGGGTCTAGGATGCCTGTAAACCCCTTTTTTGGGCCTCCAAAGTTTTCAACATTTTTGCAGGCCTAAAATGCATTTTGAGGCCTTTTTTGGGCTGCTAACATATTCTGAGCTTTCAGGGGTGTAGGATGCATTTTTCGTGCCAAAAATATTTTTGGGAATTTCAGTGGTCTAGGATGCGGTTTAATGCCCCTTTTAGGCTGAAAATGTTTTTGGGACATTCAGGACTCTCTGACACCATTTTTGGGCCACCAACATTTTCTGGACGTTAGGGGGTCTAGGATGCCTGTAAACCCCTTTTTTGGTCCTTCAAAGTTTTCAACATTTTTGCAGGCCTAAAATGCATTTTAAGGCCTTTTTTGGGCTGCTAACATATTCTGAGCTTTCAGGGGTGTAGGATGCATTTTTCGTGCCAAAAATATTTTTGGGAATTTCATTGGTCTAGGATGCGGCTTAATGCCCCTTTCAGGCTGCAAATGTTTTTGGGACATTCAGAGCTCTCTGACACAGATTTTGGCCCACCAACATTTTCTGGACTTTAGGGGGTCTAGGATGCCTCTAAACCCCTTTTTTCCACCTCCAAAGTTTTCAACATTTGTGCAGGCCTAAGAAGCATTTTAAGTCCTTTTTTTGAGCTGCCAACATTTTCTGGTCTTTCAGGGTTGTAGGATGCATTTTTTGTGCCAAAAATATTTTGGGGAATTTCAGTGGTCTAGGATGCGACTTAATGCCCCTTTCAGGCTGCAAATCTGTTTGGGACATTCAGAGCTCTCGGACACTGTTTTTGGGCCACAAACATTTTCTGGACTTTAGGGGGTCTAGGATGCCTGTAAACCCCATTTTTGGGCCTCCAAAGTTTTCAACATTTTTGCAGGCGTAAAATGCATTTTAAGGACTTTTTTGGGCTGCTAACATATTCTGAGCTTCAGGGGTATAGGTTGCATTTTTCATGCCAAAAATATCTTGGGGAATTTCAGTGGTCTAGGATGCGGCTTAATGCCCCTTTCAGGCTGCAAATGTTTTTGGGACATTCAGGACTCTCTGACACAGATTTTGGCCCACCAACATTTTCTGGACTTTAGGGGGTCTAGGATGCCTCTAAACCCCTTTTTTCCACCTCCAAAGTTTTCTACATTTTTGCAGGCCTAAGATGCACTTTAAGGCCTTTTTTGGGCTGCTAACATTTTCAGAACTTTCAGGGGTGTAGTATGCATTTTTTGTGCCAAAAATATTTTTGGGAATTTCAGTAGTCTAGGATGCCGGTTAATGCCCGTTTCACACTGCAAATGTTTCTGGAACATTCAGGGCTCTCTGACACCATTTTTGGGCCACCACCATTTTCTGGACTTTAGTGGGTCTAGGATGCCTCTAAACCCCTTTTTTCCACCTCCAAAGTTTTCAACATTTGTGCAGGCCTAAGAAGCATTTTAAGTCCTTTTTTTGAGCTGCCAACATTTTCTGATCTTTCAGGGTTGTAGGATGCATTTTTTGTGCCAAAAATATTTTGGGGAATTTCAGTGGTCTAGGATGCGACTTAATGCCCCTTTCAGGCTGCAAATCTGTTTGGGACATTCAGAGCTCTCGGACACTGTTTTTGGGCCACAAACATTTTCTGGACTTTAGGGGGTCTAGGATGCCTCTAAACCCCTTTTTTCCACCTCCAAAGTTTTCTACATTTTTGCAGGCCTAAGATGCACTTGAAGGCCTTTTTTGGGCTGCTAACATTTTCAGAACTTTCAGGGGTGTAGTATGCATTTTTTGTGCCAAAAATATTTTTGGGAATTTCAGTAGTCTAGGATGTCGGATAATGCCCGTTTCACACTGCAAATGTTTCTGGAACATTCAGGGCTCTCTGACACCATTTTTGGGCCACCACCATTTTCTGGACTTTAGTGGGTCTAGGATGCCTGTAAACCCCTTTTTTGGTCCTTCAAAGTTTTCAACATTTTTGCAGGCCTAAAATGCATTTTAAGGCCTTAATTGGGCTGCTAACATATTCTGAGCTTCAGGGGTATAGGTTGCATTTTTCATGCCAAAAATATTTTGGGGAATTTCAGTGGTCTAGGATGCGGCTTAATGCCCCTTTCAGGCTGCAAATGTTTTTGGGACATTCAGAGCTCTCTGACACAGATTTTCGCCCACCAACATTTTCTGGACCTTAGGGGGTCTAAGATGCCTCTAAACCCCTTTTTTCCACTTCCAAAGTTTTCAACATTTTTGCAGGCCTAAAATGCATTTTAAGGCATTTTTGGGCTGCTAACATTTTCAGAACTTTCAGGGGTGTAGTATGCATTTTTTGTGCCAAAAATATATTTGGGAATTTCAGTGGTCTAGGATGCCGGTTAATGCCCGTTTCACTCTGCAAATGTTTTTGGGACATTCAGGGCTCTCTGACACCATTTTTGGCCCACCAACATTTTCTGGACTTTAGGGGGTCTAGGATGCCTGTAAACCCCTTTTTTGGGCCTCCAAAGTTTTCAACATTTTTGCAGGCCTAAAATGCATGTTAAGGCCTTTTTTGGGCTGCTAACATATTCTGAGCTTCAGGGGTGTAGGATGCATTTTTCGTGCAAAAAATATTTTTGGGAATTTCAGTGGTCTAGGATGCGGGTTAATGCCCCTTTCAGGCTGCAAATGTTTTTGGGAATTCAGGGCTCTCTGACACCATTTTTGAGCCACAATCAGTTTCTGGACTTTAGGGGTTCTAGGATGCCTGTAACCCCTTTTTTGGGCCTCCAAACTTTTCAACATTTTTGCAGGCCTAAAATGCATTTTAAGGCCTTTTTTGGGCTGCTAACATATTCTGAGCTTCAGGGGTATAGGTTGCATTTTTCATGCCAAAAATATCTTGGGGAATTTCAGTGGTCTAGGATGCGGCTTAATGCCCCTTTCAGGCTGCAAATGTTTTTGGGACATTCAGAGCTCTCTGACACCGATTTTGGCCCACCAACATTTTCTGGACTTAGGGGGTCTAGGATGCCTGTAAACCCCTTTTTTGGGCCTCCAAAGTTTTCAACATTTTTGCAGGCCTAAAATGCATTTTGAGGCCTTTTTTGGGCTGCTAACATATTCTGAGCTTTCAGGGGTGTAGGATGCATTTTTCGTGCCAAAAATATTTTTGGGAATTTCAGTGGTCCAGGATGCGGTTTAATGCCCCTTTTAGGCTGAAAATGTTTTTGGGACATTCAGGACTCTCTGACACCATTTTTGGGCCACCAACATTTTCTGGACGTTAGGGGGTCTAGGATGCCTGTAAACCCCTTTTTTGGTCCTTCAAAGTTTTCAACATTTTTGCAGGCCTAAAATGCATTTTAAGGCCTTTTTTGGGCTGCTAACATATTCTGAGCTTTCAGGGGTGTAGGATGCATTTTTCGTGCCAAAAATATTTTTGGGAATTTCATTGGTCTAGGATGCGGCTTAATGCCCCTTTCAGGCTGCAAATGTTTTTGGGACATTCAGAGCTCTCTGACACAGATTTTGGCCCACCAACATTTTCTGGACTTTAGGGGGTCTAGGATGCCTCTAAACCCCTTTTTTCCACCTCCAAAGTTTTCAACATTTGTGCAGGCCTAAGAAGCATTTTAAGTCCTTTTTTTGAGCTGCCAACATTTTCTGGTCTTTCAGGGTTGTAGGATGCATTTTTTGTGCCAAAAATATTTTGGGGAATTTCAGTGGTCTAGGATGCGACTTAATGCCCCTTTCAGGCTGCAAATCTGTTTGGGACATTCAGAGCTCTCGGACACTGTTTTTGGGCCACAAACATTTTCTGGACTTTAGGGGGTCTAGGATGCCTGTAAACCCCATTTTTGGGCCTCCAAAGTTTTCAACATTTTTGCAGGCGTAAAATGCATTTTAAGGACTTTTTTGGGCTGCTAACATATTCTGAGCTTCAGGGGTATAGGTTGCATTTTTCATGCCAAAAATATCTTGGGGAATTTCAGTGGTCTAGGATGCGGCTTAATGCCCCTTTCAGGCTGCAAATGTTTTTGGGACATTCAGGACTCTCTGACACAGATTTTGGCCCACCAACATTTTCTGGACTTTAGGGGGTCTAGGATGCCTCTAAACCCCTTTTTTCCACCTCCAAAGTTTTCTACATTTTTGCAGGCCTAAGATGCACTTTAAGGCCTTTTTTGGGCTGCTAACATTTTCAGAACTTTCAGGGGTGTAGTATGCATTTTTTGTGCCAAAAATATTTTTGGGAATTTCAGTAGTCTAGGATGCCGGTTAATGCCCGTTTCACACTGCAAATGTTTCTGGAACATTCAGGGCTCTCTGACACCATTTTTGGGCCACCACCATTTTCTGGACTTTAGTGGGTCTAGGATGCCTCTAAACCCCTTTTTTCCACCTCCAAAGTTTTCAACATTTGTGCAGGCCTAAGAAGCATTTTAAGTCCTTTTTTTGAGCTGCCAACATTTTCTGATCTTTCAGGGTTGTAGGATGCATTTTTTGTGCCAAAAATATTTTGGGGAATTTCAGTGGTCTAGGATGCAACTTAATGCCCCTTTCAGGCTGCAAATCTGTTTGGGACATTCAGAGCTCTCGGACACTGTTTTTGGGCCACAAACATTTTCTGGACTTTAGGGGGTCTAGGATGCCTCTAAACCCCTTTTTTCCACCTCCAAAGTTTTCTACATTTTTGCAGGCCTAAGATGCACTTTAAGGCCTTTTTTGGGCTGCTAACATTTTCAGAACTTTCAGGGGTGTAGTATGCATTTTTTGTGCCAAAAATATTTTTGGGAATTTCAGTAGTCTAGGATGCCGGATAATGCCCGTTTCACACTGCAAATGTTTCTGGAACATTCAGGGCTCTCTGACACCATTTTTGGGCCACCACCATTTTCTGGACTTTAGTGGGTCTAGGATGCCTGTAAACCCCTTTTTTGGTCCTTCAAAGTTTTCAACATTTTTGCAGGCCTAAAATGCATTTTAAGGCCTTAATTGGGCTGCTAACATATTCTGAGCTTCAGGGGTATAGGTTGCATTTTTCATGCCAAAAATATTTTGGGGAATTTCAGTGGTCTAGGATGCGGCTTAATGCCCCTTTCAGGCTGCAAATGTTTTTGGGACATTCAGAGCTCTCTGACACAGATTTTCGCCCACCAACATTTTCTGGACCTTAGGGGGTCTAAGATGCCTCTAAACCCCTTTTTTCCACTTCCAAAGTTTTCAACATTTTTGCAGGCCTAAAATGCATTTTAAGGCATTTTTGGGCTGCTAACATTTTCAGAACTTTCAGGGGTGTAGTATGCATTTTTTGTGCCAAAAATATATTTGGGAATTTCAGTGGTCTAGGATGCCGGTTAATGCCCGTTTCACTCTGCAAATGTTTTTGGGACATTCAGGGCTCTCTGACACCATTTTTGGCCCACCAACATTTTCTGGACTTTAGGGGGTCTAGGATGCCTGTAAACCCCTTTTTTGGGCCTCCAAAGTTTTCAACATTTTTGCAGGCCTAAAATGCATTTGAAGGCCTTTTTTGGGCTGCTAACATTTTCTGAGCTTTCAGGGGTGTAGGATGCATTTTTCGTGCCAAAAATATTTTTGGGAATTTCAGTGGTCTAGGATGCAGGTTAATGCCCCTTTCAGGCTGCAAATATTTTTGGGACATTCAGGGCTCTCTGACACCATTTTTGGGCCACCAACATTTTCTGGACTTTAGGGGGTCTAGGATGCCTGTAAACCCCTTTTTTGGTCCTTCAAAGTTTTCAACATTTTTGCAGGCCTAAAATGCATGTTAAGGCCTTTTTTGGGCTGCTAACATATTCTGAGCTTCAGGGGTGTAGGATGCATTTTTCGTGCAAAAAATATTTTTGGGAATTTCAGTGGTCTAGGATGCGGGTTAATGCCCCTTTCAGGCTGCAAATGTTTTTGGGAATTCAGGGCTCTCTGACACCATTTTTGAGCCACAATCATTTTCTGGACTTTAGGGGTTCTAGGATGCCTGTAACCCCTTTTTTGGGCCTCCAAACTTTTCAACATTTTTGCAGGCCTAAAATGCATTTTAAGGCCTTTTTTGGGCTGCTAACATATTCTGAGCTTCAGGGGTATAGGTTGCATTTTTCATGCCAAAAATATCTTGGGGAATTTCAGTGGTCTAGGATGCGGCTTAATGCCCCTTTCAGGCTGCAAATGTTTTTGGGACATTCAGAGCTCTCTGACACCGATTTTGGCCCACCAACATTTTCTGGACTTAGGGGGTCTAGGATGCCTGTAAACCCCTTTTTTGGGCCTCCAAAGTTTTCAACATTTTTGCAGGCCTAAAATGCATTTTGAGGCCTTTTTTGGGCTGCTAACATATTCTGAGCTTTCAGGGGTGTAGGATGCATTTTTCGTGCCAAAAATATTTTTGGGAATTTCAGTGGTCTAGGATGCGGTTTAATGCCCCTTTTAGGCTGAAAATGTTTTTGGGACATTCAGGACTCTCTGACACCATTTTTGGGCCACCAACATTTTCTGGACGTTAGGGGGTCTAGGAGGCCTGTAAACCCCTTTTTTGGTCCTTCAAAGTTTTCAACATTTTTGCAGGCCTAAAATGCATTTTAAGGCCTTTTTTGGGCTGCTAACATATTCTGAGCTTTCAGGGGTGTAGGATGCATTTTTCGTGCCAAAAATATTTTTGGGAATTTCATTGGTCTAGGATGCGGCTTAATGCCCCTTTCAGGCTGCAAATGTTTTTGGGACATTCAGAGCTCTCTGACACAGATTTTGGCCCACCAACATTTTCTGGACTTTAGGGGGTCTAGGATGCCTCTAAACCCCTTTTTTCCACCTCCAAAGTTTTCAACATTTGTGCAGGCCTAAGAAGCATTTTAAGTCCTTTTTTTGAGCTGCCAACATTTTCTGGTCTTTCAGGGTTGTAGGATGCATTTTTTGTGCCAAAAATATTTTGGGGAATTTCAGTGGTCTAGGATGCGACTTAATGCCCCTTTCAGGCTGCAAATCTGTTTGGGACATTCAGAGCTCTCGGACACTGTTTTTGGGCCACAAACATTTTCTGGACTTTAGGGGGTCTAGGATGCCTGTAAACCCCATTTTTGGGCCTCCAAAGTTTTCAACATTTTTGCAGGCGTAAAATGCATTTTAAGGACTTTTTTGGGCTGCTAACATATTCTGAGCTTCAGGGGTATAGGTTGCATTTTTCATGCCAAAAATATCTTGGGGAATTTCAGTGGTCTAGGATGCGGCTTAATGCCCCTTTCAGGCTGCAAATGTTTTTGGGACATTCAGGA
This sequence comes from Ambystoma mexicanum, assembly GCF_040938575.1. Lineage (NCBI taxonomy): Eukaryota > Metazoa > Chordata > Amphibia > Caudata > Ambystomatidae > Ambystoma > Ambystoma mexicanum. The sequence continues at coordinate 729,849,738 of NC_090939.1, read as the reverse complement.
CTCTCTGACACAGATTTTGGCCCACCAACATTTTCTGGACTTTAGGGGGTCTAGGATGCCTCTAAACCCCTTTTTTCCACCTCCAAAGTTTTCTACATTTTTGCAGGCCTAAGATGCACTTTAAGGCCTTTTTTGGGCTGCTAACATTTTCAGAACTTTCAGGGGTGTAGTATGCATTTTTTGTGCCAAAAATATTTTTGGGAATTTCAGTAGTCTAGGATGCCGGTTAATGCCCGTTTCACACTGCAAATGTTTCTGGAACATTCAGGGCTCTCTGACACCATTTTTGGGCCACCACCATTTTCTGGACTTTAGTGGGTCTAGGATGCCTCTAAACCCCTTTTTTCCACCTCCAAAGTTTTCAACATTTGTGCAGGCCTAAGAAGCATTTTAAGTCCTTTTTTTGAGCTGCCAACATTTTCTGATCTTTCAGGGTTGTAGGATGCATTTTTTGTGCCAAAAATATTTTGGGGAATTTCAGTGGTCTAGGATGCGACTTAATGCCCCTTTCAGGCTGCAAATCTGTTTGGGACATTCAGAGCTCTCGGACACTGTTTTTGGGCCACAAACATTTTCTGGACTTTAGGGGGTCTAGGATGCCTCTAAACCCCTTTTTTCCACCTCCAAAGTTTTCTACATTTTTGCAGGCCTAAGATGCACTTTAAGGCCTTTTTTGGGCTGCTAACATTTTCAGAACTTTCAGGGGTGTAGTATGCATTTTTTGTGCCAAAAATATTTTTGGGAATTTCAGTAGTCTAGGATGTCGGATAATGCCCGTTTCACACTGCAAATGTTTCTGGAACATTCAGGGCTCTCTGACACCATTTTTGGGCCACCACCATTTTCTGGACTTTAGTGGGTCTAGGATGCCTGTAAACCCCTTTTTTGGTCCTTCAAAGTTTTCAACATTTTTGCAGGCCTAAAATGCATTTTAAGGCCTTAATTGGGCTGCTAACATATTCTGAGCTTCAGGGGTATAGGTTGCATTTTTCATGCCAAAAATATTTTGGGGAATTTCAGTGGTCTAGGATGCGGCTTAATGCCCCTTTCAGGCTGCAAATGTTTTTGGGACATTCAGAGCTCTCTGACACAGATTTTCGCCCACCAACATTTTCTGGACCTTAGGGGGTCTAAGATGCCTCTAAACCCCTTTTTTCCACTTCCAAAGTTTTCAACATTTTTGCAGGCCTAAAATGCATTTTAAGGCATTTTTGGGCTGCTAACATTTTCAGAACTTTCAGGGGTGTAGTATGCATTTTTTGTGCCAAAAATATATTTGGGAATTTCAGTGGTCTAGGATGCCGGTTAATGCCCGTTTCACTCTGCAAATGTTTTTGGGACATTCAGGGCTCTCTGACACCATTTTTGGCCCACCAACATTTTCTGGACTTTAGGGGGTCTAGGATGCCTGTAAACCCCTTTTTTGGGCCTCCAAAGTTTTCAACATTTTTGCAGGCCTAAAATGCATGTTAAGGCCTTTTTTGGGCTGCTAACATATTCTGAGCTTCAGGGGTGTAGGATGCATTTTTCGTGCAAAAAATATTTTTGGGAATTTCAGTGGTCTAGGATGCGGGTTAATGCCCCTTTCAGGCTGCAAATGTTTTTGGGAATTCAGGGCTCTCTGACACCATTTTTGAGCCACAATCATTTTCTGGACTTTAGGGGTTCTAGGATGCCTGTAACCCCTTTTTTGGGCCTCCAAACTTTTCAACATTTTTGCAGGCCTAAAATGCATTTTAAGGCCTTTTTTGGGCTGCTAACATATTCTGAGCTTCAGGGTATAGGTTGCATTTTTCATGCCAAAAATATCTTGGGGAATTTCAGTGGTCTAGGATGCGGCTTAATGCCCCTTTCAGGCTGCAAATGTTTTTGGGACATTCAGAGCTCTCTGACACCGATTTTGGCCCACCAACATTTTCTGGACTTAGGGGGTCTAGGATGCCTGTAAACCCCTTTTTTGGGCCTCCAAAGTTTTCAACATTTTTGCAGGCCTAAAATGCATTTTGAGGCCTTTTTTGGGCTGCTAACATATTCTGAGCTTTCAGGGGTGTAGGATGCATTTTTCGTGCCAAAAATATTTTTGGGAATTTCAGTGGTCTAGGATGCGGTTTAATGCCCCTTTTAGGCTGAAAATGTTTTTGGGACATTCAGGACTCTCTGACACCATTTTTGGGCCACCAACATTTTCTGGACGTTAGGGGGTCTAGGATGCCTGTAAACCCCTTTTTTGGTCCTTCAAAGTTTTCAACATTTTTGCAGGCCTAAAATGCATTTTAAGGCCTTTTTTGGGCTGCTAACATATTCTGAGCTTTCAGGGGTGTAGGATGCATTTTTCGTGCCAAAAATATTTTTGGGAATTTCATTGGTCTAGGATGCGGCTTAATGCCCCTTTCAGGCTGCAAATGTTTTTGGGACATTCAGAGCTCTCTGACACAGATTTTGGCCCACCAACATTTTCTGGACTTTAGGGGGTCTAGGATGCCTCTAAACCCCTTTTTTCCACCTCCAAAGTTTTCAACATTTGTGCAGGCCTAAGAAGCATTTTAAGTCCTTTTTTTGAGCTGCCAACATTTTCTGGTCTTTCAGGGTTGTAGGATGCATTTTTTGTGCCAAAAATATTTTGGGGAATTTCAGTGGTCTAGGATGCGACTTAATGCCCCTTTCAGGCTGCAAATCTGTTTGGGACATTCAGAGCTCTCGGACACTGTTTTTGGGCCACAAACATTTTCTGGACTTTAGGGGGTCTAGGATGCCTGTAAACCCCATTTTTGGGCCTCCAAAGTTTTCAACATTTTTGCAGGCGTAAAATGCATTTTAAGGACTTTTTTGGGCTGCTAACATATTCTGAGCTTCAGGGGTATAGGTTGCATTTTTCATGCCAAAAATATCTTGGGGAATTTCAGTGGTCTAGGATGCGGCTTAATGCCCCTTTCAGGCTGCAAATGTTTTTGGGACATTCAGGACTCTCTGACACAGATTTTGGCCCACCAACATTTTCTGGACTTTAGGGGGTCTAGGATGCCTCTAAACCCCTTTTTTCCACCTCCAAAGTTTTCTACATTTTTGCAGGCCTAAGATGCACTTTAAGGCCTTTTTTGGGCTGCTAACATTTTCAGAACTTTCAGGGGTGTAGTATGCATTTTTTGTGCCAAAAATATTTTTGGGAATTTCAGTAGTCTAGGATGCCGGTTAATGCCCGTTTCACACTGCAAATGTTTCTGGAACATTCAGGGCTCTCTGACACCATTTTTGGGCCACCACCATTTTCTGGACTTTAGTGGGTCTAGGATGCCTCTAAACCCCTTTTTTCCACCTCCAAAGTTTTCAACATTTGTGCAGGCCTAAGAAGCATTTTAAGTCCTTTTTTTGAGCTGCCAACATTTTCTGATCTTTCAGGGTTGTAGGATGCATTTTTTGTGCCAAAAATATTTTGGGGAATTTCAGTGGTCTAGGATGCGACTTAATGCCCCTTTCAGGCTGCAAATCTGTTTGGGACATTCAGAGCTCTCGGACACTGTTTTTGGGCCACAAACATTTTCTGGACTTTAGGGGGTCTAGGATGCCTCTAAACCCCTTTTTTCCACCTCCAAAGTTTTCTACATTTTTGCAGGCCTAAGATGCACTTGAAGGCCTTTTTTGGGCTGCTAACATTTTCAGAACTTTCAGGGGTGTAGTATGCATTTTTTGTGCCAAAAATATTTTTGGGAATTTCAGTAGTCTAGGATGTCGGATAATGCCCGTTTCACACTGCAAATGTTTCTGGAACATTCAGGGCTCTCTGACACCATTTTTGGGCCACCACCATTTTCTGGACTTTAGTGGGTCTAGGATGCCTGTAAACCCCTTTTTTGGTCCTTCAAAGTTTTCAACATTTTTGCAGGCCTAAAATGCATTTTAAGGCCTTAATTGGGCTGCTAACATATTCTGAGCTTCAGGGGTATAGGTTGCATTTTTCATGCCAAAAATATTTTGGGGAATTTCAGTGGTCTAGGATGCGGCTTAATGCCCCTTTCAGGCTGCAAATGTTTTTGGGACATTCAGAGCTCTCTGACACAGATTTTCGCCCACCAACATTTTCTGGACCTTAGGGGGTCTAAGATGCCTCTAAACCCCTTTTTTCCACTTCCAAAGTTTTCAACATTTTTGCAGGCCTAAAATGCATTTTAAGGCATTTTTGGGCTGCTAACATTTTCAGAACTTTCAGGGGTGTAGTATGCATTTTTTGTGCCAAAAATATATTTGGGAATTTCAGTGGTCTAGGATGCCGGTTAATGCCCGTTTCACTCTGCAAATGTTTTTGGGACATTCAGGGCTCTCTGACACCATTTTTGGCCCACCAACATTTTCTGGACTTTAGGGGGTCTAGGATGCCTGTAAACCCCTTTTTTGGGCCTCCAAAGTTTTCAACATTTTTGCAGGCCTAAAATGCATGTTAAGGCCTTTTTTGGGCTGCTAACATATTCTGAGCTTCAGGGGTGTAGGATGCATTTTTCGTGCAAAAAATATTTTTGGGAATTTCAGTGGTCTAGGATGCGGGTTAATGCCCCTTTCAGGCTGCAAATGTTTTTGGGAATTCAGGGCTCTCTGACACCATTTTTGAGCCACAATCATTTTCTGGACTTTAGGGGTTCTAGGATGCCTGTAACCCCTTTTTTGGGCCTCCAAACTTTTCAACATTTTTGCAGGCCTAAAATGCATTTTAAGGCCTTTTTTGGGCTGCTAACATATTCTGAGCTTCAGGGGTATAGGTTGCATTTTTCATGCCAAAAATATCTTGGGGAATTTCAGTGGTCTAGGATGCGGCTTAATGCCCCTTTCAGGCTGCAAATGTTTTTGGGACATTCAGAGCTCTCTGACACCGATTTTGGCCCACCAACATTTTCTGGACTTAGGGGGTCTAGGATGCCTGTAAACCCCTTTTTTGGGCCTCCAAAGTTTTCAACATTTTTGCAGGCCTAAAATGCATTTTGAGGCCTTTTTTGGGCTGCTAACATATTCTGAGCTTTCAGGGGTGTAGGATGCATTTTTCGTGCCAAAAATATTTTTGGGAATTTCAGTGGTCCAGGATGCGGTTTAATGCCCCTTTTAGGCTGAAAATGTTTTTGGGACATTCAGGACTCTCTGACACCATTTTTGGGCCACCAACATTTTCTGGACGTTAGGGGGTCTAGGAGGCCTGTAAACCCCTTTTTTGGTCCTTCAAAGTTTTCAACATTTTTGCAGGCCTAAAATGCATTTTAAGGCCTTTTTTGGGCTGCTAACATATTCTGAGCTTTCAGGGGTGTAGGATGCATTTTTCGTGCCAAAAATATTTTTGGGAATTTCATTGGTCTAGGATGCGGCTTAATGCCCCTTTCAGGCTGCAAATGTTTTTGGGACATTCAGAGCTCTCTGACACAGATTTTGGCCCACCAACATTTTCTGGACTTTAGGGGGTCTAGGATGCCTCTAAACCCCTTTTTTCCACCTCCAAAGTTTTCAACATTTGTGCAGGCCTAAGAAGCATTTTAAGTCCTTTTTTTGAGCTGCCAACATTTTCTGGTCTTTCAGGGTTGTAGGATGCATTTTTTGTGCCAAAAATATTTTGGGGAATTTCAGTGGTCTAGGATGCGACTTAATGCCCCTTTCAGGCTGCAAATCTGTTTGGGACATTCAGAGCTCTCGGACACTGTTTTTGGGCCACAAACATTTTCTGGACTTTAGGGGGTCTAGGATGCCTGTAAACCCCATTTTTGGGCCTCCAAAGTTTTCAACATTTTTGCAGGCGTAAAATGCATTTTAAGGACTTTTTTGGGCTGCTAACATATTCTGAGCTTCAGGGGTATAGGTTGCATTTTTCATGCCAAAAATATCTTGGGGAATTTCAGTGGTCTAGGATGCGGCTTAATGCCCCTTTCAGGCTGCAAATGTTTTTGGGACATTCAGGACTCTCTGACACAGATTTTGGCCCACCAACATTTTCTGGACTTTAGGGGGTCTAGGATGCCTCTAAACCCCTTTTTTCCACCTCCAAAGTTTTCTACATTTTTGCAGGCCTAAGATGCACTTTAAGGCCTTTTTTGGGCTGCTAACATTTTCAGAACTTTCAGGGGTGTAGTATGCATTTTTTGTGCCAAAAATATTTTTGGGAATTTCAGTAGTCTAGGATGCCGGTTAATGCCCGTTTCACACTGCAAATGTTTCTGGAACATTCAGGGCTCTCTGACACCATTTTTGGGCCACCACCATTTTCTGGACTTTAGTGGGTCTAGGATGCCTCTAAACCCCTTTTTTCCACCTCCAAAGTTTTCAACATTTGTGCAGGCCTAAGAAGCATTTTAAGTCCTTTTTTTGAGCTGCCAACATTTTCTGATCTTTCAGGGTTGTAGGATGCATTTTTTGTGCCAAAAATATTTTGGGGAATTTCAGTGGTCTAGGATGCGACTTAATGCCCCTTTCAGGCTGCAAATCTGTTTGGGACATTCAGAGCTCTCGGACACTGTTTTTGGGCCACAAACATTTTCTGGACTTTAGGGGGTCTAGGATGCCTCTAAACCCCTTTTTTCCACCTCCAAAGTTTTCTACATTTTTGCAGGCCTAAGATGCACTTTAAGGCCTTTTTTGGGCTGCTAACATTTTCAGAACTTTCAGGGGTGTAGTATGCATTTTTTGTGCCAAAAATATTTTTGGGAATTTCAGTAGTCTAGGATGTCGGATAATGCCCGTTTCACACTGCAAATGTTTCTGGAACATTCAGGGCTCTCTGACACCATTTTTGGGCCACCACCATTTTCTGGACTTTAGTGGGTCTAGGATGCCTGTAAACCCCTTTTTTGGTCCTTCAAAGTTTTCAACATTTTTGCAGGCCTAAAATGCATTTTAAGGCCTTAATTGGGCTGCTAACATATTCTGAGCTTCAGGGGTATAGGTTGCATTTTTCATGCCAAAAATATTTTGGGGAATTTCAGTGGTCTAGGATGCGGCTTAATGCCCCTTTCAGGCTGCAAATGTTTTTGGGACATTCAGAGCTCTCTGACACAGATTTTCGCCCACCAACATTTTCTGGACCTTAGGGGGTCTAAGATGCCTCTAAACCCCTTTTTTCCACTTCCAAAGTTTTCAACATTTTTGCAGGCCTAAAATGCATTTTAAGGCATTTTTGGGCTGCTAACATTTTCAGAACTTTCAGGGGTGTAGTATGCATTTTTTGTGCCAAAAATATATTTGGGAATTTCAGTGGTCTAGGATGCCGGTTAATGCCCGTTTCACTCTGCAAATGTTTTTGGGACATTCAGGGCTCTCTGACACCATTTTTGGCCCACCAACATTTTCTGGACTTTAGGGGGTCTAGGATGCCTGTAAACCCCTTTTTTGGGCCTCCAAAGTTTTCAACATTTTTGCAGGCCTAAAATGCATGTTAAGGCCTTTTTTGGGCTGCTAACATATTCTGAGCTTCAGGGGTGTAGGATGCATTTTTCGTGCAAAAAATATTTTTGGGAATTTCAGTGGTCTAGGATGCGGGTTAATGCCCCTTTCAGGCTGCAAATGTTTTTGGGAATTCAGGGCTCTCTGACACCATTTTTGAGCCACAATCATTTTCTGGACTTTAGGGGTTCTAGGATGCCTGTAACCCCTTTTTTGGGCCTCCAAACTTTTCAACATTTTTGCAGGCCTAAAATGCATTTTAAGGCCTTTTTTGGGCTGCTAACATATTCTGAGCTTCAGGGTATAGGTTGCATTTTTCATGCCAAAAATATCTTGGGGAATTTCAGTGGTCTAGGATGCGGCTTAATGCCCCTTTCAGGCTGCAAATGTTTTTGGGACATTCAGAGCTCTCTGACACCGATTTTGGCCCACCAACATTTTCTGGACTTAGGGGGTCTAGGATGCCTGTAAACCCCTTTTTTGGGCCTCCAAAGTTTTCAACATTTTTGCAGGCCTAAAATGCATTTTGAGGCCTTTTTTGGGCTGCTAACATATTCTGAGCTTTCAGGGGTGTAGGATGCATTTTTCGTGCCAAAAATATTTTTGGGAATTTCAGTGGTCTAGGATGCGGTTTAATGCCCCTTTTAGGCTGAAAATGTTTTTGGGACATTCAGGACTCTCTGACACCATTTTTGGGCCACCAACATTTTCTGGACGTTAGGGGGTCTAGGATGCCTGTAAACCCCTTTTTTGGTCCTTCAAAGTTTTCAACATTTTTGCAGGCCTAAAATGCATTTTAAGGCCTTTTTTGGGCTGCTAACATATTCTGAGCTTTCAGGGGTGTAGGATGCATTTTTCGTGCCAAAAATATTTTTGGGAATTTCATTGGTCTAGGATGCGGCTTAATGCCCCTTTCAGGCTGCAAATGTTTTTGGGACATTCAGAGCTCTCTGACACAGATTTTGGCCCACCAACATTTTCTGGACTTTAGGGGGTCTAGGATGCCTCTAAACCCCTTTTTTCCACCTCCAAAGTTTTCAACATTTGTGCAGGCCTAAGAAGCATTTTAAGTCCTTTTTTTGAGCTGCCAACATTTTCTGGTCTTTCAGGGTTGTAGGATGCATTTTTTGTGCCAAAAATATTTTGGGGAATTTCAGTGGTCTAGGATGCGACTTAATGCCCCTTTCAGGCTGCAAATCTGTTTGGGACATTCAGAGCTCTCGGACACTGTTTTTGGGCCACAAACATTTTCTGGACTTTAGGGGGTCTAGGATGCCTGTAAACCCCATTTTTGGGCCTCCAAAGTTTTCAACATTTTTGCAGGCGTAAAATGCATTTTAAGGACTTTTTTGGGCTGCTAACATATTCTGAGCTTCAGGGGTATAGGTTGCATTTTTCATGCCAAAAATATCTTGGGGAATTTCAGTGGTCTAGGATGCGGCTTAATGCCCCTTTCAGGCTGCAAATGTTTTTGGGACATTCAGGACTCTCTGACACAGATTTTGGCCCACCAACATTTTCTGGACTTTAGGGGGTCTAGGATGCCTCTAAACCCCTTTTTTCCACCTCCAAAGTTTTCTACATTTTTGCAGGCCTAAGATGCACTTTAAGGCCTTTTTTGGGCTGCTAACATTTTCAGAACTTTCAGGGGTGTAGTATGCATTTTTTGTGCCAAAAATATTTTTGGGAATTTCAGTAGTCTAGGATGCCGGTTAATGCCCGTTTCACACTGCAAATGTTTCTGGAACATTCAGGGCTCTCTGACACCATTTTTGGGCCACCACCATTTTCTGGACTTTAGTGGGTCTAGGATGCCTCTAAACCCCTTTTTTCCACCTCCAAAGTTTTCAACATTTGTGCAGGCCTAAGAAGCATTTTAAGTCCTTTTTTTGAGCTGCCAACATTTTCTGATCTTTCAGGGTTGTAGGATGCATTTTTTGTGCCAAAAATATTTTGGGGAATTTCAGTGGTCTAGGATGCGACTTAATGCCCCTTTCAGGCTGCAAATCTGTTTGGGACATTCAGAGCTCTCGGACACTGTTTTTGGGCCACAAACATTTTCTGGACTTTAGGGGGTCTAGGATGCCTCTAAACCCCTTTTTTCCACCTCCAAAGTTTTCTACATTTTTGCAGGCCTAAGATGCACTTGAAGGCCTTTTTTGGGCTGCTAACATTTTCAGAACTTTCAGGGGTGTAGTATGCATTTTTTGTGCCAAAAATATTTTTGGGAATTTCAGTAGTCTAGGATGTCGGATAATGCCCGTTTCACACTGCAAATGTTTCTGGAACATTCAGGGCTCTCTGACACCATTTTTGGGCCACCACCATTTTCTGGACTTTAGTGGGTCTAGGATGCCTGTAAACCCCTTTTTTGGTCCTTCAAAGTTTTCAACATTTTTGCAGGCCTAAAATGCATTTTAAGGCCTTAATTGGGCTGCTAACATATTCTGAGCTTCAGGGGTATAGGTTGCATTTTTCATGCCAAAAATATTTTGGGGAATTTCAGTGGTCTAGGATGCGGCTTAATGCCCCTTTCAGGCTGCAAATGTTTTTGGGACATTCAGAGCTCTCTGACACAGATTTTCGCCCACCAACATTTTCTGGACCTTAGGGGGTCTAAGATGCCTCTAAACCCCTTTTTTCCACTTCCAAAGTTTTCAACATTTTTGCAGGCCTAAAATGCATTTTAAGGCATTTTTGGGCTGCTAACATTTTCAGAACTTTCAGGGGTGTAGTATGCATTTTTTGTGCCAAAAATATATTTGGGAATTTCAGTGGTCTAGGATGCCGGTTAATGCCCGTTTCACTCTGCAAATGTTTTTGGGACATTCAGGGCTCTCTGACACCATTTTTGGCCCACCAACATTTTCTGGACTTTAGGGGGTCTAGGATGCCTGTAAACCCCTTTTTTGGGCCTCCAAAGTTTTCAACATTTTTGCAGGCCTAAAATGCATGTTAAGGCCTTTTTTGGGCTGCTAACATATTCTGAGCTTCAGGGGTGTAGGATGCATTTTTCGTGCAAAAAATATTTTTGGGAATTTCAGTGGTCTAGGATGCGGGTTAATGCCCCTTTCAGGCTGCAAATGTTTTTGGGAATTCAGGGCTCTCTGACACCATTTTTGAGCCACAATCATTTTCTGGACTTTAGGGGTTCTAGGATGCCTGTAACCCCTTTTTTGGGCCTCCAAACTTTTCAACATTTTTGCAGGCCTAAAATGCATTTTAAGGCCTTTTTTGGGCTGCTAACATATTCTGAGCTTCAGGGGTATAGGTTGCATTTTTCATGCCAAAAATATCTTGGGGAATTTCAGTGGTCTAGGATGCGGCTTAATGCCCCTTTCAGGCTGCAAATGTTTTTGGGACATTCAGAGCTCTCTGACACCGATTTTGGCCCACCAACATTTTCTGGACTTAGGGGGTCTAGGATGCCTGTAAACCCCTTTTTTGGGCCTCCAAAGTTTTCAACATTTTTGCAGGCCTAAAATGCATTTTGAGGCCTTTTTTGGGCTGCTAACATATTCTGAGCTTTCAGGGGTGTAGGATGCATTTTTCGTGCCAAAAATATTTTTGGGAATTTCAGTGGTCCAGGATGCGGTTTAATGCCCCTTTTAGGCTGAAAATGTTTTTGGGACATTCAGGACTCTCTGACACCATTTTTGGGCCACCAACATTTTCTGGACGTTAGGGGGTCTAGGATGCCTGTAAACCCCTTTTTTGGTCCTTCAAAGTTTTCAACATTTTTGCAGGCCTAAAATGCATTTTAAGGCCTTTTTTGGGCTGCTAACATATTCTGAGCTTTCAGGGGTGTAGGATGCATTTTTCGTGCCAAAAATATTTTTGGGAATTTCATTGGTCTAGGATGCGGCTTAATGCCCCTTTCAGGCTGCAAATGTTTTTGGGACATTCAGAGCTCTCTGACACAGATTTTGGCCCACCAACATTTTCTGGACTTTAGGGGGTCTAGGATGCCTCTAAACCCCTTTTTTCCACCTCCAAAGTTTTCAACATTTGTGCAGGCCTAAGAAGCATTTTAAGTCCTTTTTTTGAGCTGCCAACATTTTCTGGTCTTTCAGGGTTGTAGGATGCATTTTTTGTGCCAAAAATATTTTGGGGAATTTCAGTGGTCTAGGATGCGACTTAATGCCCCTTTCAGGCTGCAAATCTGTTTGGGACATTCAGAGCTCTCGGACACTGTTTTTGGGCCACAAACATTTTCTGGACTTTAGGGGGTCTAGGATGCCTGTAAACCCCATTTTTGGGCCTCCAAAGTTTTCAACATTTTTGCAGGCGTAAAATGCATTTTAAGGACTTTTTTGGGCTGCTAACATATTCTGAGCTTCAGGGGTATAGGTTGCATTTTTCATGCCAAAAATATTTGGGGAATTTCAGTGGTCTAGGATGCGGCTTAATGCCCCTTTCAGGCTGCAAATGTTTTTGGGACATTCAGGACTCTCTGACACAGATTTTGGCCCACCAACATTTTCTGGACTTTAGGGGGTCTAGGATGCCTCTAAACCCCTTTTTTCCACCTCCAAAGTTTTCTACATTTTTGCAGGCCTAAGATGCACTTTAAGGCCTTTTTTGGGCTGCTAACATTTTCAGAACTTTCAGGGGTGTAGTATGCATTTTTTGTGCCAAAAATATTTTTGGGAATTTCAGTAGTCTAGGATGCCGGTTAATGCCCGTTTCACACTGCAAATGTTTCTGGAACATTCAGGGCTCTCTGACACCATTTTTGGGCCACCACCATTTTCTGGACTTTAGTGGGTCTAGGATGCCTCTAAACCCCTTTTTTCCACCTCCAAAGTTTTCAACATTTGTGCAGGCCTAAGAAGCATTTTAAGTCCTTTTTTTGAGCTGCCAACATTTTCTGATCTTTCAGGGTTGTAGGATGCATTTTTTGTGCCAAAAATATTTTGGGGAATTTCAGTGGTCTAGGATGCAACTTAATGCCCCTTTCAGGCTGCAAATCTGTTTGGGACATTCAGAGCTCTCGGACACTGTTTTTGGGCCACAAACATTTTCTGGACTTTAGGGGGTCTAGGATGCCTCTAAACCCCTTTTTTCCACCTCCAAAGTTTTCTACATTTTTGCAGGCCTAAGATGCACTTTAAGGCCTTTTTTGGGCTGCTAACATTTTCAGAACTTTCAGGGGTGTAGTATGCATTTTTTGTGCCAAAAATATTTTTGGGAATTTCAGTAGTCTAGGATGCCGGATAATGCCCGTTTCACACTGCAAATGTTTCTGGAACATTCAGGGCTCTCTGACACCATTTTTGGGCCACCACCATTTTCTGGACTTTAGTGGGTCTAGGATGCCTGTAAACCCCTTTTTTGGTCCTTCAAAGTTTTCAACATTTTTGCAGGCCTAAAATGCATTTTAAGGCCTTAACTGGGCTGCTAACATATTCTGAGCTTCAGGGGTATAGGTTGCATTTTTCATGCCAAAAATATTTTGGGGAATTTCAGTGGTCTAGGATGCGGCTTAATGCCCCTTTCAGGCTGCAAATGTTTTTGGGACATTCAGAGCTCTCTGACACAGATTTTCGCCCACCAACATTTTCTGGACCTTAGGGGGTCTAAGATGCCTCTAAACCCCTTTTTTCCACTTCCAAAGTTTTCAACATTTTTGCAGGCCTAAAATGCATTTTAAGGCATTTTTGGGCTGCTAACATTTTCAGAACTTTCAGGGGTGTAGTATGCATTTTTTGTGCCAAAAATATATTTGGGAATTTCAGTGGTCTAGGATGCCGGTTAATGCCCGTTTCACTCTGCAAATGTTTTTGGGACATTCAGGGCTCTCTGACACCATTTTTGGCCCACCAACATTTTCTGGACTTTAGGGGGTCTAGGATGCCTGTAAACCCCTTTTTTGGGCCTCCAAAGTTTTCAACATTTTTGCAGGCCTAAAATGCATTTGAAGGCCTTTTTTGGGCTGCTAACATTTTCTGAGCTTTCAGGGGTGTAGGATGCATTTTTCGTGCCAAAAATATTTTTGGGAATTTCAGTGGTCTAGGATGCAGGTTAATGCCCCTTTCAGGCTGCAAATATTTTTGGGACATTCAGGGCTCTCTGACACCATTTTTGGGCCACCAACATTTTCTGGACTTTAGGGGGTCTAGGATGCCTGTAAACCCCTTTTTTGGTCCTCCAAAGTTTTCAACATTTTTGCAGGCCTAAAATGCATGTTAAGGCCTTTTTTGGGCTGCTAACATATTCTGAGCTTCAGGGGTGTAGGATGCATTTTTCGTGCAAAAAATATTTTTGGGAATTTCAGTGGTCTAGGATGCGGGTTAATGCCCCTTTCAGGCTGCAAATGTTTTTGGGAATTCAGGGCTCTCTGACACCATTTTTGAGCCACAATCATTTTCTGGACTTTAGGGGTTCTAGGATGCCTGTAACCCCTTTTTTGGGCCTCCAAACTTTTCAACATTTTTGCAGGCCTAAAATGCATTTTAAGGCCTTTTTTGGGCTGCTAACATATTCTGAGCTTCAGGGGTATAGGTTGCATTTTTCATGCCAAAAATATCTTGGGGAATTTCAGTGGTCTAGGATGCGGCTTAATGCCCCTTTCAGGCTGCAAATGTTTTTGGGACATTCAGAGCTCTCTGACACCGATTTTGGCCCACCAACATTTTCTGGACTTAGGGGGTCTAGGATGCCTGTAAACCCCTTTTTTGGGCCTCCAAAGTTTTCAACATTTTTGCAGGCCTAAAATGCATTTTGAGGCCTTTTTTGGGCTGCTAACATATTCTGAGCTTTCAGGGGTGTAGGATGCATTTTTCGTGCCAAAAATATTTTTGGGAATTTCAGTGGTCTAGGATGCGGTTTAATGCCCCTTTTAGGCTGAAAATGTTTTTGGGACATTCAGGACTCTCTGACACCATTTTTGGGCCACCAACATTTTCTGGACGTTAGGGGGTCTAGGAGGCCTGTAAACCCCTTTTTTGGTCCTTCAAAGTTTTCAACATTTTTGCAGGCCTAAAATGCATTTTAAGGCCTTTTTTGGGCTGCTAACATATTCTGAGCTTTCAGGGGTGTAGGATGCATTTTTCGTGCCAAAAATATTTTTGGGAATTTCATTGGTCTAGGATGCGGCTTAATGCCCCTTTCAGGCTGCAAATGTTTTTGGGACATTCAGAGCTCTCTGACACAGATTTTGGCCCACCAACATTTTCTGGACTTTAGGGGGTCTAGGATGCCTCTAAACCCCTTTTTTCCACCTCCAAAGTTTTCAACATTTGTGCAGGCCTAAGAAGCATTTTAAGTCCTTTTTTTGAGCTGCCAACATTTTCTGGTCTTTCAGGGTTGTAGGATGCATTTTTTGTGCCAAAAATATTTTGGGGAATTTCAGTGGTCTAGGATGCGACTTAATGCCCCTTTCAGGCTGCAAATCTGTTTGGGACATTCAGAGCTCTCGGACACTGTTTTTGGGCCACAAACATTTTCTGGACTTTAGGGGGTCTAGGATGCCTGTAAACCCCATTTTTGGGCCTCCAAAGTTTTCAACATTTTTGCAGGCGTAAAATGCATTTTAAGGACTTTTTTGGGCTGCTAACATATTCTGAGCTTCAGGGGTATAGGTTGCATTTTTCATGCCAAAAATATCTTGGGGAATTTCAGTGGTCTAGGATGCGGCTTAATGCCCCTTTCAGGCTGCAAATGTTTTTGGGACATTCAGGACTCTCTGACACAGATTTTGGCCCACCAACATTTTCTGGACTTTAGGGGGTCTAGGATGCCTCTAAACCCCTTTTTTCCACCTCCAAAGTTTTCTACATTTTTGCAGGCCTAAGATGCACTTTAAGGCCTTTTTTGGGCTGCTAACATTTTCAGAACTTTCAGGGGTGTAGTATGCATTTTTTGTGCCAAAAATATTTTTGGGAATTTCAGTAGTCTAGGATGCCGGTTAATGCCCGTTTCACACTGCAAATGTTTCTGGAACATTCAGGGCTCTCTGACACCATTTTTGGGCCACCACCATTTTCTGGACTTTAGTGGGTCTAGGATGCCTCTAAACCCCTTTTTTCCACCTCCAAAGTTTTCAACATTTGTGCAGGCCTAAGAAGCATTTTAAGTCCTTTTTTTGAGCTGCCAACATTTTCTGATCTTTCAGGGTTGTAGGATGCATTTTTTGTGCCAAAAATATTTTGGGGAATTTCAGTGGTCTAGGATGCAACTTAATGCCCCTTTCAGGCTGCAAATCTGTTTGGGACATTCAGAGCTCTCGGACACTGTTTTTGGGCCACAAACATTTTCTGGACTTTAGGGGGTCTAGGATGCCTCTAAACCCCTTTTTTCCACCTCCAAAGTTTTCTACATTTTTGCAGGCCTAAGATGCACTTTAAGGCCTTTTTTGGGCTGCTAACATTTTCAGAACTTTCAGGGGTGTAGTATGCATTTTTTGTGCCAAAAATATTTTTGGGAATTTCAGTAGTCTAGGATGTCGGATAATGCCCGTTTCACACTGCAAATGTTTCTGGAACATTCAGGGCTCTCTGACACCATTTTTGGGCCACCACCATTTTCTGGACTTTAGTGGGTCTAGGATGCCTGTAAACCCCTTTTTTGGTCCTTCAAAGTTTTCAACATTTTTGCAGGCCTAAAATGCATTTTAAGGCCTTAATTGGGCTGCTAACATATTCTGAGCTTCAGGGGTATAGGTTGCATTTTTCATGCCAAAAATATTTTGGGGAATTTCAGTGGTCTAGGATGCGGCTTAATGCCCCTTTCAGGCTGCAAATGTTTTTGGGACATTCAGAGCTCTCTGACACAGATTTTCGCCCACCAACATTTTCTGGACCTTAGGGGGTCTAAGATGCCTCTAAACCCCTTTTTTCCACTTCCAAAGTTTTCAACATTTTTGCAGGCCTAAAATGCATTTTAAGGCATTTTTGGGCTGCTAACATTTTCAGAACTTTCAGGGGTGTAGTATGCATTTTTTGTGCCAAAAATATATTTGGGAATTTCAGTGGTCTAGGATGCCGGTTAATGCCCGTTTCACTCTGCAAATGTTTTTGGGACATTCAGGGCTCTCTGACACCATTTTTGGCCCACCAACATTTTCTGGACTTTAGGGGGTCTAGGATGCCTGTAAACCCCTTTTTTGGGCCTCCAAAGTTTTCAACATTTTTGCAGGCCTAAAATGCATGTTAAGGCCTTTTTTGGGCTGCTAACATATTCTGAGCTTCAGGGGTGTAGGATGCATTTTTCGTGCAAAAAATATTTTTGGGAATTTCAGTGGTCTAGGATGCGGGTTAATGCCCCTTTCAGGCTGCAAATGTTTTTGGGAATTCAGGGCTCTCTGACACCATTTTTGAGCCACAATCATTTTCTGGACTTTAGGGGTTCTAGGATGCCTGTAACCCCTTTTTTGGGCCTCCAAACTTTTCAACATTTTTGCAGGCCTAAAATGCATTTTAAGGCCTTTTTTGGGCTGCTAACATATTCTGAGCTTCAGGGGTATAGGTTGCATTTTTCATGCCAAAAATATCTTGGGGAATTTCAGTGGTCTAGGATGCGGCTTAATGCCCCTTTCAGGCTGCAAATGTTTTTGGGACATTCAGAGCTCTCTGACACCGATTTTGGCCCACCAACATTTTCTGGACTTAGGGGGTCTAGGATGCCTGTAAACCCCTTTTTTGGGCCTCCAAAGTTTTCAACATTTTTGCAGGCCTAAAATGCATTTTGAGGCCTTTTTTGGGCTGCTAACATATTCTGAGCTTTCAGGGGTGTAGGATGCATTTTTCGTGCCAAAAATATTTTTGGGAATTTCAGTGGTCCAGGATGCGGTTTAATGCCCCTTTTAGGCTGAAAATGTTTTTGGGACATTCAGGACTCTCTGACACCATTTTTGGGCCACCAACATTTTCTGGACGTTAGGGGGTCTAGGATGCCTGTAAACCCCTTTTTTGGTCCTTCAAAGTTTTCAACATTTTTGCAGGCCTAAAATGCATTTTAAGGCCTTTTTTGGGCTGCTAACATATTCTGAGCTTTCAGGGGTGTAGGATGCATTTTTCGTGCCAAAAATATTTTTGGGAATTTCATTGGTCTAGGATGCGGCTTAATGCCCCTTTCAGGCTGCAAATGTTTTTGGGACATTCAGAGCTCTCTGACACAGATTTTGGCCCACCAACATTTTCTGGACTTTAGGGGGTCTAGGATGCCTCTAAACCCCTTTTTTCCACCTCCAAAGTTTTCAACATTTGTGCAGGCCTAAGAAGCATTTTAAGTCCTTTTTTTGAGCTGCCAACATTTTCTGGTCTTTCAGGGTTGTAGGATGCATTTTTTGTGCCAAAAATATTTTGGGGAATTTCAGTGGTCTAGGATGCGACTTAATGCCCCTTTCAGGCTGCAAATCTGTTTGGGACATTCAGAGCTCTCGGACACTGTTTTTGGGCCACAAACATTTTCTGGACTTTAGGGGGTCTAGGATGCCTGTAAACCCCATTTTTGGGCCTCCAAAGTTTTCAACATTTTTGCAGGCGTAAAATGCATTTTAAGGACTATTTTTGGGCTGCTAACATATTCTGAGCTTCAGGGGTATAGGTTGCATTTTTCATGCCAAAAATATCTTGGGGAATTTCAGTGGTCTAGGATGCGGCTTAATGCCCCTTTCAGGCTGCAAATGTTTTTGGGACATTCAGGACTCTCTGACACAGATTTTGGCCCACCAACATTTTCTGGACTTTAGGGGGTCTAGGATGCCTCTAAACCCCTTTTTTCCACCTCCAAAGTTTTCTACATTTTTGCAGGCCTAAGATGCACTTTAAGGCCTTTTTTGGGCTGCTAACATTTTCAGAACTTTCAGGGGTGTAGTATGCATTTTTTGTGCCAAAAATATTTTTGGGAATTTCAGTAGTCTAGGATGCCGGTTAATGCCCGTTTCACACTGCAAATGTTTCTGGAACATTCAGGGCTCTCTGACACCATTTTTGGGCCACCACCATTTTCTGGACTTTAGTGGGTCTAGGATGCCTCTAAACCCCTTTTTTCCACCTCCAAAGTTTTCAACATTTGTGCAGGCCTAAGAAGCATTTTAAGTCCTTTTTTTGAGCTGCCAACATTTTCTGATCTTTCAGGGTTGTAGGATGCATTTTTTGTGCCAAAAATATTTTGGGGAATTTCAGTGGTCTAGGATGCAACTCAATGCCCCTTTCAGGCTGCAAATCTGTTTGGGACATTCAGAGCTCTCGGACACTGTTTTTGGGCCACAAACATTTTCTGGACTTTAGGGGGTCTAGGATGCCTCTAAACCCCTTTTTTCCACCTCCAAAGTTTTCTACATTTTTGCAGGCCTAAGATGCACTTTAAGGCCTTTTTTGGGCTGCTAACATTTTCAGAACTTTCAGGGGTGTAGTATGCATTTTTTGTGCCAAAAATATTTTTGGGAATTTCAGTAGTCTAGGATGCCGGATAATGCCCGTTTCACACTGCAAATGTTTCTGGAACATTCAGGGCTCTCTGACACCATTTTTGGGCCACCACCATTTTCTGGACTTTAGTGGGTCTAGGATGCCTGTAAACCCCTTTTTTGGTCCTTCAAAGTTTTCAACATTTTTGCAGGCCTAAAATGCATTTTAAGGCCTTAATTGGGCTGCTAACATATTCTGAGCTTCAGGGGTATAGGTTGCATTTTTCATGCCAAAAATATTTTGGGGAATTTCAGTGGTCTAGGATGCGGCTTAATGCCCCTTTCAGGCTGCAAATGTTTTTGGGACATTCAGAGCTCTCTGACACAGATTTTCGCCCACCAACATTTTCTGGACCTTAGGGGGTCTAAGATGCCTCTAAACCCCTTTTTTCCACTTCCAAAGTTTTCAACATTTTTGCAGGCCTAAAATGCATTTTAAGGCATTTTTGGGCTGCTAACATTTTCAGAACTTTCAGGGGTGTAGTATGCATTTTTTGTGCCAAAAATATATTTGGGAATTTCAGTGGTCTAGGATGCCGGTTAATGCCCGTTTCACTCTGCAAATGTTTTTGGGACATTCAGGGCTCTCTGACACCATTTTTGGCCCACCAACATTTTCTGGACTTTAGGGGGTCTAGGATGCCTGTAAACCCCTTTTTTGGGCCTCCAAAGTTTTCAACATTTTTGCAGGCCTAAAATGCATTTGAAGGCCTTTTTTGGGCTGCTAACATTTTCTGAGCTTTCAGGGGTGTAGGATGCATTTTTCGTGCCAAAAATATTTTTGGGAATTTCAGTGGTCTAGGATGCAGGTTAATGCCCCTTTCAGGCTGCAAATATTTTTGGGACATTCAGGGCTCTCTGACACCATTTTTGGGCCACCAACATTTTCTGGACTTTAGGGGGTCTAGGATGCCTGTAAACCCCTTTTTTGGTCCTTCAAAGTTTTCAACATTTTTGCAGGCCTAAAATGCATGTTAAGGCCTTTTTTGGGCTGCTAACATATTCTGAGCTTCAGGGGTGTAGGATGCATTTTTCGTGCAAAAAATATTTTTGGGAATTTCAGTGGTCTAGGATGCGGGTTAATGCCCCTTTCAGGCTGCAAATGTTTTTGGGAATTCAGGGCTCTCTGACACCATTTTTGAGCCACAATCATTTTCTGGACTTTAGGGGTTCTAGGATGCCTGTAACCCCTTTTTTGGGCCTCCAAACTTTTCAACATTTTTGCAGGCCTAAAATGCATTTTAAGGCCTTTTTTGGGCTGCTAACATATTCTGAGCTTCAGGGGTATAGGTTGCATTTTTCATGCCAAAAATATCTTGGGGAATTTCAGTGGTCTAGGATGCGGCTTAATGCCCCTTTCAGGCTGCAAATGTTTTTGGGACATTCAGAGCTCTCTGACACCGATTTTGGCCCACCAACATTTTCTGGACTTAGGGGGTCTAGGATGCCTGTAAACCCCTTTTTTGGGCCTCCAAAGTTTTCAACATTTTTGCAGGCCTAAAATGCATTTTGAGGCCTTTTTTGGGCTGCTAACATATTCTGAGCTTTCAGGGGTGTAGGATGCATTTTTCGTGCCAAAAATATTTTTGGGAATTTCAGTGGTCTAGGATGCGGTTTAATGCCCCTTTTAGGCTGAAAATGTTTTTGGGACATTCAGGACTCTCTGACACCATTTTTGGGCCACCAACATTTTCTGGACGTTAGGGGGTCTAGGATGCCTGTAAACCCCTTTTTTGGTCCTTCAAAGTTTTCAACATTTTTGCAGGCCTAAAATGCATTTTAAGGCCTTTTTTGGGCTGCTAACATATTCTGAGCTTCAGGGGTGTAGGATGCATTTTTCGTGCCAAAAATATTTTTGGGAATTTCATTGGTCTAGCATGCGGCTTAATGCCCCTTTCAGGCTGCAAATGTTTTTGGGACATTCAGAGCTCTCTGACACAGATTTTGGCCCACCAACATTTTCTGGACTTTAGGGGGTCTAGGATGCCTCTAAACCCCTTTTTTCCACCTCCAAAGTTTTCAACATTTGTGCAGGCCTAAGAAGCATTTTAAGTCCTTTTTTTGAGCTGCCAACATTTTCTGGTCTTTCAGGGTTGTAGGATGCATTTTTTGTGCCAAAAATATTTTGGGGAATTTCAGTGGTCTAGGATGCGACTTAATGCCCCTTTCAGGCTGCAAATCTGTTTGGGACATTCAGAGCTCTCGGACACTGTTTTTGGGCCACAAACATTTTCTGGACTTTAGGGGGTCTAGGATGCCTGTAAACCCCATTTTTGGGCCTCCAAAGTTTTCAACATTTTTGCAGGCGTAAAATGCATTTTAAGGACTTTTTTGGGCTGCTAACATATTCTGAGCTTCAGGGGTATAGGTTGCATTTTTCATGCCAAAAATATCTTGGGGAATTTCAGTGGTCTAGGATGCGGCTTAATGCCCCTTTCAGGCTGCAAATGTTTTTGGGACATTCAGGACTCTCTGACACAGATTTTGGCCCACCAACATTTTCTGGACTTTAGGGGGTCTAGGATGCCTCTAAACCCCTTTTTTCCACCTCCAAAGTTTTCTACATTTTTGCAGGCCTAAGATGCACTTTAAGGCCTTTTTTGGGCTGCTAACATTTTCAGAACTTTCAGGGGTGTAGTATGCATTTTTTGTGCCAAAAATATTTTTGGGAATTTCAGTAGTCTAGGATGCCGGTTAATGCCCGTTTCACACTGCAAATGTTTCTGGAACATTCAGGGCTCTCTGACACCATTTTTGGGCCACCACCATTTTCTGGACTTTAGTGGGTCTAGGATGCCTCTAAACCCCTTTTTTCCACCTCCAAAGTTTTCAACATTTGTGCAGGCCTAAGAAGCATTTTAAGTCCTTTTTTTGAGCTGCCAACATTTTCTGATCTTTCAGGGTTGTAGGATGCATTTTTTGTGCCAAAAATATTTTGGGGAATTTCAGTGGTCTAGGATGCAACTTAATGCCCCTTTCAGGCTGCAAATCTGTTTGGGACATTCAGAGCTCTCGGACACTGTTTTTGGGCCACAAACATTTTCTGGACTTTAGGGGGTCTAGGATGCCTCTAAACCCCTTTTTTCCACCTCCAAAGTTTTCTACATTTTTGCAGGCCTAAGATGCACTTTAAGGCCTTTTTTGGGCTGCTAACATTTTCAGAACTTTCAGGGGTGTAGTATGCATTTTTTGTGCCAAAAATATTTTTGGGAATTTCAGTAGTCTAGGATGCCGGATAATGCCCGTTTCACACTGCAAATGTTTCTGGAACATTCAGGGCTCTCTGACACCATTTTTGGGCCACCACCATTTTCTGGACTTTAGTGGGTCTAGGATGCCTGTAAACCCCTTTTTTGGTCCTTCAAAGTTTTCAACATTTTTGCAGGCCTAAAATGCATTTTAAGGCCTTAATTGGGCTGCTAACATATTCTGAGCTTCAGGGGTATAGGTTGCATTTTTCATGCCAAAAATATTTTGGGGAATTTCAGTGGTCTAGGATGCGGCTTAATGCCCCTTTCAGGCTGCAAATGTTTTTGGGACATTCAGAGCTCTCTGACACAGATTTTCGCCCACCAACATTTTCTGGACCTTAGGGGGTCTAAGATGCCTCTAAACCCCTTTTTTCCACTTCCAAAGTTTTCAACATTTTTGCAGGCCTAAAATGCATTTTAAGGCATTTTTGGGCTGCTAACATTTTCAGAACTTTCAGGGGTGTAGTATGCATTTTTTGTGCCAAAAATATATTTGGGAATTTCAGTGGTCTAGGATGCCGGTTAATGCCCGTTTCACTCTGCAAATGTTTTTGGGACATTCAGGGCTCTCTGACACCATTTTTGGCCCACCAACATTTTCTGGACTTTAGGGGGTCTAGGATGCCTGTAAACCCCTTTTTTGGGCCTCCAAAGTTTTCAACATTTTTGCAGGCCTAAAATGCATTTGAAGGCCTTTTTTGGGCTGCTAACATTTTCTGAGCTTTCAGGGGTGTAGGATGCATTTTTCGTGCCAAAAATATTTTTGGGAATTTCAGTGGTCTAGGATGCAGGTTAATGCCCCTTTCAGGCTGCAAATATTTTTGGGACATTCAGGGCTCTCTGACACCATTTTTGGGCCACCAACATTTTCTGGACTTTAGGGGGTCTAGGATGCCTGTAAACCCCTTTTTTGGTCCTTCAAAGTTTTCAACATTTTTGCAGGCCTAAAATGCATGTTAAGGCCTTTTTTGGGCTGCTAACATATTCTGAGCTTCAGGGGTGTAGGATGCATTTTTCGTGCAAAAAATATTTTTGGGAATTTCAGTGGTCTAGGATGCGGGTTAATGCCCCTTTCAGGCTGCAAATGTTTTTGGGAATTCAGGGCTCTCTGACACCATTTTTGAGCCACAATCATTTTCTGGACTTTAGGGGTTCTAGGATGCCTGTAACCCCTTTTTTGGGCCTCCAAACTTTTCAACATTTTTGCAGGCCTAAAATGCATTTTAAGGCCTTTTTTGGGCTGCTAACATATTCTGAGCTTCAGGGGTATAGGTTGCATTTTTCATGCCAAAAATATCTTGGGGAATTTCAGTGGTCTAGGATGCGGCTTAATGCCCCTTTCAGGCTGCAAATGTTTTTGGGACATTCAGAGCTCTCTGACACCGATTTTGGCCCACCAACATTTTCTGGACTTAGGGGGTCTAAGATGCCTCTAAACCCCTTTTTTCCACTTCCAAAGTTTTCAACATTTTTGCAGGCCTAAAATGCATTTTAAGGCATTTTTGGGCTGCTAACATTTTCAGAACTTTCAGGGGTGTAGTATGCATTTTTTGTGCCAAAAATATATTTGGGAATTTCAGTGGTCTAGGATGCCGGTTAATGCCCGTTTCACTCTGCAAATGTTTTTGGGACATTCAGGGCTCTCTGACACCATTTTTGGCCCACCAACATTTTCTGGACTTTAGGGGGTCTAGGATGCCTGTAAACCCCTTTTTTGGGCCTCCAAAGTTTTCAACATTTTTGCAGGCCTAAAATGCATTTGAAGGCCTTTTTTGGGCTGCTAACATTTTCTGAGCTTTCAGGGGTGTAGGATGCATTTTTCGTGCCAAAAATATTTTTGGGAATTTCAGTGGTCTAGGATGCAGGTTAATGCCCCTTTCAGGCTGCAAATATTTTTGGGACATTCAGGGCTCTCTGACACCATTTTTGGGCCACCAACATTTTCTGGACTTTAGGGGGTCTAGGATGCCTGTAAACCCCTTTTTTGGTCCTTCAAAGTTTTCAACATTTTTGCAGGCCTAAAATGCATGTTAAGGCCTTTTTTGGGCTGCTAACATATTCTGAGCTTCAGGGGTGTAGGATGCATTTTTCGTGCAAAAAATATTTTTGGGAATTTCAGTGGTCTAGGATGCGGGTTAATGCCCCTTTCAGGCTGCAAATGTTTTTGGGAATTCAGGGCTCTCTGACACCATTTTTGAGCCACAATCATTTTCTGGACTTTAGGGGTTCTAGGATGCCTGTAACCCCTTTTTTGGGCCTCCAAACTTTTCAACATTTTTGCAGGCCTAAAATGCATTTTAAGGCCTTTTTTGGGCTGCTAACATATTCTGAGCTTCAGGGGTATAGGTTGCATTTTTCATGCCAAAAATATCTTGGGGAATTTCAGTGGTCTAGGATGCGGCTTAATGCCCCTTTCAGGCTGCAAATGTTTTTGGGACATTCAGAGCTCTCTGACACCGATTTTGGCCCACCAACATTTTCTGGACTTAGGGGGTCTAGGATGCCTGTAAACCCCTTTTTTGGGCCTCCAAAGTTTTCAACATTTTTGCAGGCCTAAAATGCATTTTGAGGCCTTTTTTGGGCTGCTAACATATTCTGAGCTTTCAGGGGTGTAGGATGCATTTTTCGTGCCAAAAATATTTTTGGGAATTTCAGTGGTCTAGGATGCGGTTTAATGCCCCTTTTAGGCTGAAAATGTTTTTGGGACATTCAGGACTCTGACACCATTTTTGGGCCACCAACATTTTCTGGACGTTAGGGGGTCTAGGATGCCTGTAAACCCCTTTTTTGGTCCTTCAAAGTTTTCAACATTTTTGCAGGCCTAAAATGCATTTTAAGGCCTTTTTTGGGCTGCTAACATATTCTGAGCTTTCAGGGGTGTAGGATGCATTTTTCGTGCCAAAAATATTTTTGGGAATTTCATTGGTCTAGGATGCGGCTTAATGCCCCTTTCAGGCTGCAAATGTTTTTGGGACATTCAGAGCTCTCTGACACAGATTTTGGCCCACCAACATTTTCTGGACTTTAGGGGGTCTAGGATGCCTCTAAACCCCTTTTTTCCACCTCCAAAGTTTTCAACATTTGTGCAGGCCTAAGAAGCATTTTAAGTCCTTTTTTTGAGCTGCCAACATTTTCTGGTCTTTCAGGGTTGTAGGATGCATTTTTTGTGCCAAAAATATTTTGGGGAATTTCAGTGGTCTAGGATGCGACTTAATGCCCCTTTCAGGCTGCAAATCTGTTTGGGACATTCAGAGCTCTCGGACACTGTTTTTGGGCCACAAACATTTTCTGGACTTTAGGGGGTCTAGGATGCCTGTAAACCCCATTTTTGGGCCTCCAAAGTTTTCAACATTTTTGCAGGCGTAAAATGCATTTTAAGGACTTTTTTGGGCTGCTAACATATTCTGAGCTTCAGGGGTATAGGTTGCATTTTTCATGCCAAAAATATCTTGGGGAATTTCAGTGGTCTAGGATGCGGCTTAATGCCCCTTTCAGGCTGCAAATGTTTTTGGGACATTCAGGACTCTCTGACACAGATTTTGGCCCACCAACATTTTCTGGACTTTAGGGGGTCTAGGATGCCTCTAAACCCCTTTTTTCCACCTCCAAAGTTTTCTACATTTTTGCAGGCCTAAGATGCACTTTAAGGCCTTTTTTGGGCTGCTAACATTTTCAGAACTTTCAGGGGTGTAGTATGCATTTTTTGTGCCAAAAATATTTTTGGGAATTTCAGTAGTCTAGGATGCCGGTTAATGCCCGTTTCACACTGCAAATGTTTCTGGAACATTCAGGGCTCTCTGACACCATTTTTGGGCCACCACCATTTTCTGGACTTTAGTGGGTCTAGGATGCCTCTAAACCCCTTTTTTCCACCTCCAAAGTTTTCAACATTTGTGCAGGCCTAAGAAGCATTTTAAGTCCTTTTTTTGAGCTGCCAACATTTTCTGATCTTTCAGGGTTGTAGGATGCATTTTTTGTGCCAAAAATATTTTGGGGAATTTCAGTGGTCTAGGATGCGACTTAATGCCCCTTTCAGGCTGCAAATCTGTTTGGGACATTCAGAGCTCTCGGACACTGTTTTTGGGCCACAAACATTTTCTGGACTTTAGGGGGTCTAGGATGCCTCTAAACCCCTTTTTTCCACCTCCAAAGCTTTCTACATTTTTGCAGGCCTAAGATGCACTTTAAGGCCTTTTTTGGGCTGCTAACATTTTCAGAACTTTCAGGGGTGTAGTATGCATTTTTTGTGCCAAAAATATTTTTGGGAATTTCAGTAGTCTAGGATGTCGGATAATGCCCGTTTCACACTGCAAATGTTTCTGGAACATTCAGGGCTCTCTGACACCATTTTTGGGCCACCACCATTTTCTGGACTTTAGTGGGTCTAGGATGCCTGTAAACCCCTTTTTTGGTCCTTCAAAGTTTTCAACATTTTTGCAGGCCTAAAATGCATTTTAAGGCCTTAATTGGGCTGCTAACATATTCTGAGCTTCAGGGGTATAGGTTGCATTTTTCATGCCAAAAATATTTTGGGGAATTTCAGTGGTCTAGGATGCGGCTTAATGCCCCTTTCAGGCTGCAAATGTTTTTGGGACATTCAGAGCTCTCTGACACAGATTTTCGCCCACCAACATTTTCTGGACCTTAGGGGGTCTAAGATGCCTCTAAACCCCTTTTTTCCACTTCCAAAGTTTTCAGCATTTTTGCAGGCCTAAAATGCATTTTAAGGCATTTTTGGGCTGCTAACATTTTCAGAACTTTCAGGGGTGTAGTATGCATTTTTTGTGCCAAAAATATATTTGGGAATTTCAGTGGTCTAGGATGCCGGTTAATGCCCGTTTCACTCTGCAAATGTTTTTGGGACATTCAGGGCTCTCTGACACCATTTTTGGCCCACCAACATTTTCTGGACTTTAGGGGGTCTAGGATGCCTGTAAACCCCTTTTTTGGGCCTCCAAAGTTTTCAACATTTTTGCAGGCCTAAAATGCATGTTAAGGCCTTTTTTGGGCTGCTAACATATTCTGAGCTTCAGGGGTGTAGGATGCATTTTTCGTGCAAAAAATATTTTTGGGAATTTCAGTGGTCTAGGATGCGGGTTAATGCCCCTTTCAGGCTGCAAATGTTTTTGGGAATTCAGGGCTCTCTGACACCATTTTTGAGCCACAATCATTTTCTGGACTTTAGGGGTTCTAGGATGCCTGTAACCCCTTTTTTGGGCCTCCAAACTTTTCAACATTTTTGCAGGCCTAAAATGCATTTTAAGGCCTTTTTTGGGCTGCTAACATATTCTGAGCTTCAGGGGTATAGGTTGCATTTTTCATGCCAAAAATATCTTGGGGAATTTCAGTGGTCTAGGATGCGGCTTAATGCCCCTTTCAGGCTGCAAATGTTTTTGGGACATTCAGAGCTCTCTGACACCGATTTTGGCCCACCAACATTTTCTGGACTTAGGGGGTCTAGGATGACTGTAAACCCCTTTTTTGGGCCTCCAAAGTTTTCAACATTTTTGCAGGCCTAAAATGCATTTTGAGGCCTTTTTTGGGCTGCTAACATATTCTGAGCTTTCAGGGGTGTAGGATGCATTTTTCGTGCCAAAAATATTTTTGGGAATTTCAGTGGTCCAGGATGCGGTTTAATGCCCCTTTTAGGCTGAAAATGTTTTTGGGACATTCAGGACTCTCTGACACCATTTTTGGGCCACCAACATTTTCTGGACGTTAGGGGGTCTAGGATGCCTGTAAACCCCTTTTTTGGTCCTTCAAAGTTTTCAACATTTTTGCAGGCCTAAAATGCATTTTAAGGCCTTTTTTGGGCTGCTAACATATTCTGAGCTTTCAGGGGTGTAGGATGCATTTTTCGTGCCAAAAATATTTTTGGGATTTCATTGGTCTAGGATGCGGCTTAATGCCCCTTTCAGGCTGCAAATGTTTTTGGGACATTCAGAGCTCTCTGACACAGATTTTGGCCCACCAACATTTTCTGGACTTTAGGGGGTCTAGGATGCCTCTAAACCCCTTTTTTCCACCTCCAAAGTTTTCAACATTTGTGCAGGCCTAAGAAGCATTTTAAGTCCTTTTTTTGAGCTGCCAACATTTTCTGGTCTTTCAGGGTTGTAGGATGCATTTTTTGTGCCAAAAATATTTTGGGGAATTTCAGTGGTCTAGGATGCGACTTAATGCCCCTTTCAGGCTGCAAATCTGTTTGGGACATTCAGAGCTCTCGGACACTGTTTTTGGGCCACAAACATTTTCTGGACTTTAGGGGGTCTAGGATGCCTGTAAACCCCATTTTTGGGCCTCCAAAGTTTTCAACATTTTTGCAGGCGTAAAATGCATTTTAAGGACTTTTTTGGGCTGCTAACATATTCTGAGCTTCAGGGGTATAGGTTGCATTTTTCATGCCAAAAATATCTTGGGGAATTTCAGTGGTCTAGGATGCGGCTTAATGCCCCTTTCAGGCTGCAAATGTTTTTGGGACATTCAGGACTCTCTGACACAGATTTTGGCCCACCAACATTTTCTGGACTTTAGGGGGTCTAGGATGCCTCTAAACCCCTTTTTTCCACCTCCAAAGTTTTCTACATTTTTGCAGGCCTAAGATGCACTTTAAGGCCTTTTTTGGGCTGCTAACATTTTCAGAACTTTCAGGGGTGTAGTATGCATTTTTTGTGCCAAAAATATTTTTGGGAATTTCAGTAGTCTAGGATGCCGGTTAATGCCCGTTTCACACTGCAAATGTTTCTGGAACATTCAGGGCTCTCTGACACCATTTTTGGGCCACCACCATTTTCTGGACTTTAGTGGGTCTAGGATGCCTCTAAACCCCTTTTTTCCACCTCCAAAGTTTTCAACATTTGTGCAGGCCTAAGAAGCATTTTAAGTCCTTTTTTTGAGCTGCCAACATTTTCTGATCTTTCAGGGTTGTAGGATGCATTTTTTGTGCCAAAAATATTTTGGGGAATTTCAGTGGTCTAGGATGCAACTTAATGCCCCTTTCAGGCTGCAAATCTGTTTGGGACATTCAGAGCTCTCGGACACTGTTTTTGGGCCACAAACATTTTCTGGACTTTAGGGGGTCTAGGATGCCTCTAAACCCCTTTTTTCCACCTCCAAAGTTTTCTACATTTTTGCAGGCCTAAGATGCACTTTAAGGCCTTTTTTGGGCTGCTAACATTTTCAGAACTTTCAGGGGTGTAGTATGCATTTTTTGTGCCAAAAATATTTTTGGGAATTTCAGTAGTCTAGGATGCCGGATAATGCCCGTTTCACACTGCAAATGTTTCTGGAACATTCAGGGCTCTCTGACACCATTTTTGGGCCACCACCATTTTCTGGACTTTAGTGGGTCTAGGATGCCTGTAAACCCCTTTTTTGGTCCTTCAAAGTTTTCAACATTTTTGCAGGCCTAAAATGCATTTTAAGGCCTTAATTGGGCTGCTAACATATTCTGAGCTTCAGGGGTATAGGTTGCATTTTTCATGCCAAAAATATTTTGGGGAATTTCAGTGGTCTAGGATGCGGCTTAATGCCCCTTTCAGGCTGCAAATGTTTTTGGGACATTCAGAGCTCTCTGACACAGATTTTCGCCCACCAACATTTTCTGGACCTTAGGGGGTCTAAGATGCCTCTAAACCCCTTTTTTCCACTTCCAAAGTTTTCAACATTTTTGCAGGCCTAAAATGCATTTTAAGGCATTTTTGGGCTGCTAACATTTTCAGAACTTTCAGGGGTGTAGTATGCATTTTTTGTGCCAAAAATATATTTGGGAATTTCAGTGGTCTAGGATGCCGGTTAATGCCCGTTTCACTCTGCAAATGTTTTTGGGACATTCAGGGCTCTCTGACACCATTTTTGGCCCACCAACATTTTCTGGACTTTAGGGGGTCTAGGATGCCTGTAAACCCCTTTTTTGGGCCTCCAAAGTTTTCAACATTTTTGCAGGCCTAAAATGCATTTGAAGGCCTTTTTTGGGCTGCTAACATTTTCTGAGCTTTCAGGGGTGTAGGATGCATTTTTCGTGCCAAAAATATTTTTGGGAATTTCAGTGGTCTAGGATGCAGGTTAATGCCCCTTTCAGGCTGCAAATATTTTTGGGACATTCAGGGCTCTCTGACACCATTTTTGGGCCACCAACATTTTCTGGACTTTAGGGGGTCTAGGATGCCTGTAAACCCCTTTTTTGGTCCTTCAAAGTTTTCAACATTTTTGCAGGCCTAAAATGCATGTTAAGGCCTTTTTTGGGCTGCTAACATATTCTGAGCTTCAGGGGTGTAGGATGCATTTTTCGTGCAAAAAATATTTTTGGGAATTTCAGTGGTCTAGGATGCGGGTTAATGCCCCTTTCAGGCTGCAAATGTTTTTGGGAATTCAGGGCTCTCTGACACCATTTTTGAGCCACAATCATTTTCTGGACTTTAGGGGTTCTAGGATGCCTGTAACCCCTTTTTTGGGCCTCCAAACTTTTCAACATTTTTGCAGGCCTAAAATGCATTTTAAGGCCTTTTTTGGGCTGCTAACATATTCTGAGCTTCAGGGGTATAGGTTGCATTTTTCATGCCAAAAATATCTTGGGGAATTTCAGTGGTCTAGGATGCGGCTTAATGCCCCTTTCAGGCTGCAAATGTTTTTGGGACATTCAGAGCTCTCTGACACCGATTTTGGCCCACCAACATTATCTGGACTTAGGGGGTCTAGGATGCCTGTAAACCCCTTTTTTGGGCCTCCAAAGTTTTCAACATTTTTGCAGGCCTAAAATGCATTTTGAGGCCTTTTTTGGGCTGCTAACATATTCTGAGCTTTCAGGGGTGTAGGATGCATTTTTCGTGCCAAAAATATTTTTGGGAATTTCATTGGTCTAGGATGCGGCTTAATGCCCCTTTTAGGCTGAAAATGTTTTTGGGACATTCAGAGCTCTCTGACACAGATTTTGGCCCACCAACATTTTCTGGACTTTAGGGGGTCTAGGATGCCTCTAAACCCCTTTTTTCCACCTCCAAAGTTTTCAACATTTGTGCAGGCCTAAGAAGCATTTTAAGTCCTTTTTTTGAGCTGCCAACATTTTCTGGTCTTTCAGGGTTGTAGGATGCATTTTTTGTGCCAAAAATATTTTGGGGAATTTCAGTGGTCTAGGATGCGACTTAATGCCCCTTTCAGGCTGCAAATCTGTTTGGGACATTCAGAGCTCTCGGACACTGTTTTTGGGCCACAAACATTTTCTGGAGTTTAGGGGGTCTAGGATGCCTGTAAACCCCATTTTTGGGCCTCCAAAGTTTTCAACATTTTTGCAGGCGTAAAATGCATTTTAAGGACTTTTTTGGGCTGCTAACATATTCTGAGCTTCAGGGGTATAGGTTGCATTTTTCATGCCAAAAATATCTTGGGGAATTTCAGTGGTCTAGGATGCGGCTTAATGCCCCTTTCAGGCTGCAAATGTTTTTGGGACATTCAGGACTCTCTGACACAGATTTTGGCCCACCAACATTTTCTGGACTTTAGGGGGTCTAGGATGCCTCTAAACCCCTTTTTTCCACCTCCAAAGTTTTCTACATTTTTGCAGGCCTAAGATGCACTTTAAGGCCTTTTTTGGGCTGCTAACATTTTCAGAACTTTCAGGGGTGTAGTATGCATTTTTTGTGCCAAAAATATTTTTGGGAATTTCAGTAGTCTAGGATACCGGTTAATGCCCGTTTCACACTGCAAATGTTTCTGGAACATTCAGGGCTCTCTGACACCATTTTTGGGCCACCACCATTTTCTGGACTTTAGTGGGTCTAGGATGCCTCTAAACCCCTTTTTTCCACCTCCAAAGTTTTCAACATTTGTGCAGGCCTAAGAAGCATTTTAAGTCCTTTTTTTGAGCTGCCAACATTTTCTGATCTTTCAGGGTTGTAGGATGCATTTTTTGTGCCAAAAATATTTTGGGGAATTTCAGTGGTCTAGGATGCGACTTAATGCCCCTTTCAGGCTGCAAATCTGTTTGGGACATTCAGAGCTCTCGGACACTGTTTTTGGGCCACAAACATTTTCTGGACTTTAGGGGGTCTAGGATGCCTCTAAACCCCTTTTTTCCACCTCCAAAGTTTTCTACATTTTTGCAGGCCTAAGATGCACTTTAAGGCCTTTTTTGGGCTGCTAACATTTTCAGAACTTTCAGGGGTGTAGTATGCATTTTTTGTGCCAAAAATATTTTTGGGAATTTCAGTAGTCTAGGATGTCGGATAATGCCCGTTTCACACTGCAAATGTTTCTGGAACATTCAGG
This sequence comes from Ambystoma mexicanum, assembly GCF_040938575.1. Lineage (NCBI taxonomy): Eukaryota > Metazoa > Chordata > Amphibia > Caudata > Ambystomatidae > Ambystoma > Ambystoma mexicanum. The sequence goes on along the minus strand of NC_090939.1, from coordinate 729,817,410 downwards.
GCTCTCTGACACCATTTTTGGGCCACCACCATTTTCTGGACTTTAGTGGGTCTAGGATGCCTGTAAACCCCTTTTTTGGTCCTTCAAAGTTTTCAACATTTTTGCAGGCCTAAAATGCATTTTAAGGCCTTAATTGGGCTGCTAACATATTCTGAGCTTCAGGGGTATAGGTTGCATTTTTCATGCCAAAAATATTTTGGGGAATTTCAGTGGTCTAGGATGCGGCTTAATGCCCCTTTCAGGCTGCAAATGTTTTTGGGACATTCAGAGCTCTCTGACACAGATTTTCGCCCACCAACATTTTCTGGACCTTAGGGGGTCTAAGATGCCTCTAAACCCCTTTTTTCCACTTCCAAAGTTTTCAACATTTTTGCAGGCCTAAAATGCATTTTAAGGCATTTTTGGGCTGCTAACATTTTCAGAACTTTCAGGGGTGTAGTATGCATTTTTTGTGCCAAAAATATATTTGGGAATTTCAGTGGTCTAGGATGCCGGTTAATGCCCGTTTCACTCTGCAAATGTTTTTGGGACATTCAGGGCTCTCTGACACCATTTTTGGCCCACCAACATTTTCTGGACTTTAGGGGGACTAGGATGCCTGTAAACCCCTTTTTTGGGCCTCCAAAGTTTTCAACATTTTTGCAGGCCTAAAATGCATGTTAAGGCCTTTTTTGGGCTGCTAACATATTCTGAGCTTCAGGGGTGTAGGATGCATTTTTCGTGCAAAAAATATTTTTGGGAATTTCAGTGGTCTAGGATGCGGGTTAATGCCCCTTTCAGGCTGCAAATGTTTTTGGGAATTCAGGGCTCTCTGACACCATTTTTGAGCCACAATCATTTTCTGGACTTTAGGGGTTCTAGGATGCCTGTAACCCCTTTTTTGGGCCTCCAAACTTTTCAACATTTTTGCAGGCCTAAAATGCATTTTAAGGCCTTTTTTGGGCTGCTAACATATTCTGAGCTTCAGGGGTATAGGTTGCATTTTTCATGCCAAAAATATCTTGGGGAATTTCAGTGGTCTAGGATGCGGCTTAATGCCCCTTTCAGGCTGCAAATGTTTTTGGGACATTCAGAGCTCTCTGACACCGATTTTGGCCCACCAACATTTTCTGGACTTAGGGGGTCTAGGATGCCTGTAAACCCCTTTTTTGGGCCTCCAAAGTTTTCAACATTTTTGCAGGCCTAAAATGCATTTTGAGGCCTTTTTTGGGCTGCTAACATATTCTGAGCTTTCAGGGGTGTAGGATGCATTTTTCGTGCCAAAAATATTTTTGGGAATTTCAGTGGTCTAGGATGCGGTTTAATGCCCCTTTTAGGCTGAAAATGTTTTTGGGACATTCAGGACTCTCTGACACCATTTTTGGGCCACCAACATTTTCTGGACGTTAGGGGGTCTAGGATGCCTGTAAATCCCTTTTTTGGTCCTTCAAAGTTTTCAACATTTTTGCAGGCCTAAAATGCATTTTAAGGCCTTTTTTGGGCTGCTAACATATTCTGAGCTTTCAGGGGTGTAGGATGCATTTTTCGTGCCAAAAATATTTTTGGGAATTTCATTGGTCTAGGATGCGGCTTAATGCCCCTTTCAGGCTGCAAATGTTTTTGGGACATTCAGAGCTCTCTGACACAGATTTTGGCCCACCAACATTTTCTGGACTTTAGGGGGTCTAGGATGCCTCTAAACCCCTTTTTTCCACCTCCAAAGTTTTCAACATTTGTGCAGGCCTAAGAAGCATTTTAAGTCCTTTTTTTGAGCTGCCAACATTTTCTGGTCTTTCAGGGTTGTAGGATGCATTTTTTGTGCCAAAAATATTTTGGGGAATTTCAGTGGTCTAGGATGCGACTTAATGCCCCTTTCAGGCTGCAAATCTGTTTGGGACATTCAGAGCTCTCGGACACTGTTTTTGGGCCACAAACATTTTCTGGACTTTAGGGGGTCTAGGATGCCTGTAAACCCCATTTTTGGGCCTCCAAAGTTTTCAACATTTTTGCAGGCGTAAAATGCATTTTAAGGACTTTTTTGGGCTGCTAACATATTCTGAGCTTCAGGGGTATAGGTTGCATTTTTCATGCCAAAAATATCTTGGGGAATTTCAGTGGTCTAGGATGCGGCTTAATGCCCCTTTCAGGCTGCAAATGTTTTTGGGACATTCAGGACTCTCTGACACAGATTTTGGCCCACCAACATTTTCTGGACTTTAGGGGGTCTAGGATGCCTCTAAACCCCTTTTTTCCACCTCCAAAGTTTTCTACATTTTTGCAGGCCTAAGATGCACTTTAAGGCCTTTTTTGGGCTGCTAACATTTTCAGAACTTTCAGGGGTGTAGTATGCATTTTTTGTGCCAAAAATATTTTTGGGAATTTCAGTAGTCTAGGATGCCGGTTAATGCCCGTTTCACACTGCAAATGTTTCTGGAACATTCAGGGCTCTCTGACACCATTTTTGGGCCACCACCATTTTCTGGACTTTAGTGGGTCTAGGATGCCTCTAAACCCCTTTTTTCCACCTCCAAAGTTTTCAACATTTGTGCAGGCCTAAGAAGCATTTTAAGTCCGTTTTTTGAGCTGCCAACATTTTCTGATCTTTCAGGGTTGTAGGATGCATTTTTTGTGCCAAAAATATTTTGGGGAATTTCAGTGGTCTAGGATGCGACTTAATGCCCCTTTCAGGCTGCAAATCTGTTTGGGACATTCAGAGCTCTCGGACACTGTTTTTGGGCCACAAACATTTTCTGGACTTTAGGGGGTCTAGGATGCCTCTAAACCCCTTTTTTCCACCTCCAAAGTTTTCTACATTTTTGCAGGCCTAAGATGCACTTTAAGGCCTTTTTTGGGCTGCTAACATTTTCAGAACTTTCAGGGGTGTAGTATGCATTTTTTGTGCCAAAAATATTTTTGGGAATTTCAGTAGTCTAGGATGTCGGATAATGCCCGTTTCACACTGCAAATGTTTCTGGAACATTCAGGGCTCTCTGACACCATTTTTGGGCCACCACCATTTTCTGGACTTTAGTGGGTCTAGGATGCCTGTAAACCCCTTTTTTGGTCCTTCAAAGTTTTCAACATTTTTGCAGGCCTAAAATGCATTTTAAGGCCTTAATTGGGCTGCTAACATATTCTGAGCTTCAGGGGTATAGGTTGCATTTTTCATGCCAAAAATATTTTGGGGAATTTCAGTGGTCTAGGATGCGGCTTAATGCCCCTTTCAGGCTGCAAATGTTTTTGGGACATTCAGAGCTCTCTGACACAGATTTTCGCCCACCAACATTTTCTGGACCTTAGGGGGTCTAAGATGCCTCTAAACCCCTTTTTTCCACTTCCAAAGTTTTCAACATTTTTGCAGGCCTAAAATGCATTTTAAGGCATTTTTGGGCTGCTAACATTTTCAGAACTTTCAGGGGTGTAGTATGCATTTTTTGTGCCAAAAATATATTTGGGAATTTCAGTGGTCTAGGATGCCGGTTAATGCCCGTTTCACTCTGCAAATGTTTTTGGGACATTCAGGGCTCTCTGACACCATTTTTGGCCCACCAACATTTTCTGGACTTTAGGGGGTCTAGGATGCCTGTAAACCCCTTTTTTGGGCCTCCAAAGTTTTCAACATTTTTGCAGGCCTAAAATGCATGTTAAGGCCTTTTTTGGGCTGCTAACATATTCTGAGCTTCAGGGGTGTAGGATGCATTTTTCGTGCAAAAAATATTTTTGGGAATTTCAGTGGTCTAGGATGCGGGTTAATGCCCCTTTCAGGCTGCAAATGTTTTTGGGAATTCAGGGCTCTCTGACACCATTTTTGAGCCACAATCATTTTCTGGACTTTAGGGGTTCTAGGATGCCTGTAACCCCTTTTTTGGGCCTCCAAACTTTTCAACATTTTTGCAGGCCTAAAATGCATTTTAAGGCCTTTTTTGGGCTGCTAACATATTCTGAGCTTCAGGGGTATAGGTTGCATTTTTCATGCCAAAAATATCTTGGGGAATTTCAGTGGTCTAGGATGCGGCTTAATGCCCCTTTCAGGCTGCAAATGTTTTTGGGACATTCAGAGCTCTCTGACACCGATTTTGGCCCACCAACATTTTCTGGACTTAGGGGGTCTAGGATGCCTGTAAACCCCTTTTTTGGGCCTCCAAAGTTTTCAACATTTTTGCAGGCCTAAAATGCATTTTGAGGCCTTTTTTGGGCTGCTAACATATTCTGAGCTTTCAGGGGTGTAGGATGCATTTTTCGTGCCAAAAATATTTTTGGGAATTTCAGTGGTCCAGGATGCGGTTTAATGCCCCTTTTAGGCTGAAAATGTTTTTGGGACATTCAGGACTCTCTGACACCATTTTTGGGCCACCAACATTTTCTGGACGTTAGGGGGTCTAGGATGCCTGTAAACCCCTTTTTTGGTCCTTCAAAGTTTTCAACATTTTTGCAGGCCTAAAATGCATTTTAAGGCCTTTTTTGGGCTGCTAACATATTCTGAGCTTTCAGGGGTGTAGGATGCATTTTTCGTGCCAAAAATATTTTTGGGAATTTCATTGGTCTAGGATGCGGCTTAATGCCCCTTTCAGGCTGCAAATGTTTTTGGGACATTCAGAGCTCTCTGACACAGATTTTGGCCCACCAACATTTTCTGGACTTTAGGGGGTCTAGGATGCCTCTAAACCCCTTTTTTCCACCTCCAAAGTTTTCAACATTTGTGCAGGCCTAAGAAGCATTTTAAGTCCTTTTTTTGAGCTGCCAACATTTTCTGGTCTTTCAGGGTTGTAGGATGCATTTTTTGTGCCAAAAATATTTTGGGGAATTTCAGTGGTCTAGGATGCGACTTAATGCCCCTTTCAGGCTGCAAATCTGTTTGGGACATTCAGAGCTCTCGGACACTGTTTTTGGGCCACAAACATTTTCTGGACTTTAGGGGGTCTAGGATGCCTGTAAACCCCATTTTTGGGCCTCCAAAGTTTTCAACATTTTTGCAGGCGTAAAATGCATTTTAAGGACTTTTTTGGGCTGCTAACATATTCTGAGCTTCAGGGGTATAGGTTGCATTTTTCATGCCAAAAATATCTTGGGGAATTTCAGTGGTCTAGGATGCGGCTTAATGCCCCTTTCAGGCTGCAAATGTTTTTGGGACATTCAGGACTCTCTGACACAGATTTTGGCCCACCAACATTTTCTGGACTTTAGGGGGTCTAGGATGCCTCTAAACCCCTTTTTTCCACCTCCAAAGTTTTCTACATTTTTGCAGGCCTAAGATGCACTTTAAGGCCTTTTTTGGGCTGCTAACATTTTCAGAACTTTCAGGGGTGTAGTATGCATTTTTTGTGCCAAAAATATTTTTGGGAATTTCAGTAGTCTAGGATGCCGGTTAATGCCCGTTTCACACTGCAAATGTTTCTGGAACATTCAGGGCTCTCTGACACCATTTTTGGGCCACCACCATTTTCTGGACTTTAGTGGGTCTAGGATGCCTCTAAACCCCTTTTTTCCACCTCCAAAGTTTTCAACATTTGTGCAGGCCTAAGAAGCATTTTAAGTCCTTTTTTTGAGCTGCCAACATTTTCTGATCTTTCAGGGTTGTAGGATGCATTTTTTGTGCCAAAAATATTTTGGGGAATTTCAGTGGTCTAGGATGCAACTTAATGCCCCTTTCAGGCTGCAAATCTGTTTGGGACATTCAGAGCTCTCGGACACTGTTTTTGGGCCACAAACATTTTCTGGACTTTAGGGGGTCTAGGATGCCTCTAAACCCCTTTTTTCCACCTCCAAAGTTTTCTACATTTTTGCAGGCCTAAGATGCACTTTAAGGCCTTTTTTGGGCTGCTAACATTTTCAGAACTTTCAGGGGTGTAGTATGCATTTTTTGTGCCAAAAATATTTTTGGGAATTTCAGTAGTCTAGGATGCCGGATAATGCCCGTTTCACACTGCAAATGTTTCTGGAACATTCAGGGCTCTCTGACACCATTTTTGGGCCACCACCATTTTCTGGACTTTAGTGGGTCTAGGATGCCTGTAAACCCCTTTTTTGGTCCTTCAAAGTTTTCAACATTTTTGCAGGCCTAAAATGCATTTTAAGGCCTTAATTGGGCTGCTAACATATTCTGAGCTTCAGGGGTATAGGTTGCATTTTTCATGCCAAAAATATTTTGGGGAATTTCAGTGGTCTAGGATGCGGCTTAATGCCCCTTTCAGGCTGCAAATGTTTTTGGGACATTCAGAGCTCTCTGACACAGATTTTCGCCCACCAACATTTTCTGGACCTTAGGGGGTCTAAGATGCCTCTAAACCCCTTTTTTCCACTTCCAAAGTTTTCAACATTTTTGCAGGCCTAAAATGCATTTTAAGGCATTTTTGGGCTGCTAACATTTTCAGAACTTTCAGGGGTGTAGTATGCATTTTTTGTGCCAAAAATATATTTGGGAATTTCAGTGGTCTAGGATGCCGGTTAATGCCCGTTTCACTCTGCAAATGTTTTTGGGACATTCAGGGCTCTCTGACACCATTTTTGGCCCACCAACATTTTCTGGACTTTAGGGGGTCTAGGATGCCTGTAAACCCCTTTTTTGGGCCTCCAAAGTTTTCAACATTTTTGCAGGCCTAAAATGCATTTGAAGGCCTTTTTTGGGCTGCTAACATTTTCTGAGCTTTCAGGGGTGTAGGATGCATTTTTCGTGCCAAAAATATTTTTGGGAATTTCAGTGGTCTAGGATGCAGGTTAATGCCCCTTTCAGGCTGCAAATATTTTTGGGACATTCAGGGCTCTCTGACACCATTTTTGGGCCACCAACATTTTCTGGACTTTAGGGGGTCTAGGATGCCTGTAAACCCCTTTTTTGGTCCTTCAAAGTTTTCAACATTTTTGCAGGCCTAAAATGCATGTTAAGGCCTTTTTTGGGCTGCTAACATATTCTGAGCTTCAGGGGTGTAGGATGCATTTTTCGTGCAAAAAATATTTTTGGGAATTTCAGTGGTCTAGGATGCGGGTTAATGCCCCTTTCAGGCTGCAAATGTTTTTGGGAATTCAGGGCTCTCTGACACCATTTTTGAGCCACAATCATTTTCTGGACTTTAGGGGTTCTAGGATGCCTGTAACCCCTTTTTTGGGCCTCCAAACTTTTCAACATTTTTGCAGGCCTAAAATGCATTTTAAGGCCTTTTTTGGGCTGCTAACATATTCTGAGCTTCAGGGGTATAGGTTGCATTTTTCATGCCAAAAATATCTTGGGGAATTTCAGTGGTCTAGGATGCGGCTTAATGCCCCTTTCAGGCTGCAAATGTTTTTGGGACATTCAGAGCTCTCTGACACCGATTTTGGCCCACCAACATTTTCTGGACTTAGGGGGTCTAGGATGCCTGTAAACCCCTTTTTTGGGCCTCCAAAGTTTTCAACATTTTTGCAGGCCTAAAATGCATTTTGAGGCCTTTTTTGGGCTGCTAACATATTCTGAGCTTTCAGGGGTGTAGGATGCATTTTTCGTGCCAAAAATATTTTTGGGAATTTCAGTGGTCTAGGATGCGGTTTAATGCCCCTTTTAGGCTGAAAATGTTTTTGGGACATTCAGGACTCTCTGACACCATTTTTGGGCCACCAACATTTTCTGGACGTTAGGGGGTCTAGGATGCCTGTAAATCCCTTTTTTGGTCCTTCAAAGTTTTCAACATTTTTGCAGGCCTAAAATGCATTTTAAGGCCTTTTTTGGGCTGCTAACATATTCTGAGCTTTCAGGGGTGTAGGATGCATTTTTCGTGCCAAAAATATTTTTGGGAATTTCATTGGTCTAGGATGCGGCTTAATGCCCCTTTCAGGCTGCAAATGTTTTTGGGACATTCAGAGCTCTCTGACACAGATTTTGGCCCACCAACATTTTCTGGACTTTAGGGGGTCTAGGATGCCTCTAAACCCCTTTTTTCCACCTCCAAAGTTTTCAACATTTGTGCAGGCCTAAGAAGCATTTTAAGTCCTTTTTTTGAGCTGCCAACATTTTCTGGTCTTTCAGGGTTGTAGGATGCATTTTTTGTGCCAAAAATATTTTGGGGAATTTCAGTGGTCTAGGATGCGACTTAATGCCCCTTTCAGGCTGCAAATCTGTTTGGGACATTCAGAGCTCTCGGACACTGTTTTTGGGCCACAAACATTTTCTGGACTTTAGGGGGTCTAGGATGCCTGTAAACCCCATTTTTGGGCCTCCAAAGTTTTCAACATTTTTGCAGGCGTAAAATGCATTTTAAGGACTTTTTTGGGCTGCTAACATATTCTGAGCTTCAGGGGTATAGGTTGCATTTTTCATGCCAAAAATATCTTGGGGAATTTCAGTGGTCTAGGATGCGGCTTAATGCCCCTTTCAGGCTGCAAATGTTTTTGGGACATTCAGGACTCTCTGACACAGATTTTGGCCCACCAACATTTTCTGGACTTTAGGGGGTCTAGGATGCCTCTAAACCCCTTTTTTCCACCTCCAAAGTTTTCTACATTTTTGCAGGCCTAAGATGCACTTTAAGGCCTTTTTTGGGCTGCTAACATTTTCAGAACTTTCAGGGGTGTAGTATGCATTTTTTGTGCCAAAAATATTTTTGGGAATTTCAGTAGTCTAGGATGCCGGTTAATGCCCGTTTCACACTGCAAATGTTTCTGGAACATTCAGGGCTCTCTGACACCATTTTTGGGCCACCACCATTTTCTGGACTTTAGTGGGTCTAGGATGCCTCTAAACCCCTTTTTTCCACCTCCAAAGTTTTCAACATTTGTGCAGGCCTAAGAAGCATTTTAAGTCCGTTTTTTGAGCTGCCAACATTTTCTGATCTTTCAGGGTTGTAGGATGCATTTTTTGTGCCAAAAATATTTTGGGGAATTTCAGTGGTCTAGGATGCGACTTAATGCCCCTTTCAGGCTGCAAATCTGTTTGGGACATTCAGAGCTCTCGGACACTGTTTTTGGGCCACAAACATTTTCTGGACTTTAGGGGGTCTAGGGTGCCTCTAAACCCCTTTTTTCCACCTCCAAAGTTTTCTACATTTTTGCAGGCCTAAGATGCACTTTAAGGCCTTTTTTGGGCTGCTAACATTTTCAGAACTTTCAGGGGTGTAGTATGCATTTTTTGTGCCAAAAATATTTTTGGGAATTTCAGTAGTCTAGGATGTCGGATAATGCCCGTTTCACACTGCAAATGTTTCTGGAACATTCAGGGCTCTCTGACACCATTTTTGGGCCACCACCATTTTCTGGACTTTAGTGGGTCTAGGATGCCTGTAAACCCCTTTTTTGGTCCTTCAAAGTTTTCAACATTTTTGCAGGCCTAAAATGCATTTTAAGGCCTTAATTGGGCTGCTAACATATTCTGAGCTTCAGGGGTATAGGTTGCATTTTTCATGCCAAAAATATTTTGGGGAATTTCAGTGGTCTAGGATGCGGCTTAATGCCCCTTTCAGGCTGCAAATGTTTTTGGGACATTCAGAGCTCTCTGACACAGATTTTCGCCCACCAACATTTTCTGGACCTTAGGGGGTCTAAGATGCCTCTAAACCCCTTTTTTCCACTTCCAAAGTTTTCAACATTTTTGCAGGCCTAAAATGCATTTTAAGGCATTTTTGGGCTGCTAACATTTTCAGAACTTTCAGGGGTGTAGTATGCATTTTTTGTGCCAAAAATATATTTGGGAATTTCAGTGGTCTAGGATGCCGGTTAATGCCCGTTTCACTCTGCAAATGTTTTTGGGACATTCAGGGCTCTCTGACACCATTTTTGGCCCACCAACATTTTCTGGACTTTAGGGGGTCTAGGATGCCTGTAAACCCCTTTTTTGGGCCTCCAAAGTTTTCAACATTTTTGCAGGCCTAAAATGCATGTTAAGGCCTTTTTTGGGCTGCTAACATATTCTGAGCTTCAGGGGTGTAGGATGCATTTTTCGTGCAAAAAATATTTTTGGGAATTTCAGTGGTCTAGGATGCGGGTTAATGCCCCTTTCAGGCTGCAAATGTTTTTGGGAATTCAGGGCTCTCTGACACCATTTTTGAGCCACAATCATTTTCTGGACTTTAGGGGTTCTAGGATGCCTGTAACCCCTTTTTTGGGCCTCCAAACTTTTCAACATTTTTGCAGGCCTAAAATGCATTTTAAGGCCTTTTTTGGGCTGCTAACATATTCTGAGCTTCAGGGGTATAGGTTGCATTTTTCATGCCAAAAATATCTTGGGGAATTTCAGTGGTCTAGGATGCGGCTTAATGCCCCTTTCAGGCTGCAAATGTTTTTGGGACATTCAGAGCTCTCTGACACCGATTTTGGCCCACCAACATTTTCTGGACTTAGGGGGTCTAGGATGCCTGTAAACCCCTTTTTTGGGCCTCCAAAGTTTTCAACATTTTTGCAGGCCTAAAATGCATTTTGAGGCCTTTTTTGGGCTGCTAACATATTCTGAGCTTTCAGGGGTGTAGGATGCATTTTTCGTGCCAAAAATATTTTTGGGAATTTCAGTGGTCCAGGATGCGGTTTAATGCCCCTTTTAGGCTGAAAATGTTTTTGGGACATTCAGGACTCTCTGACACCATTTTTGGGCCACCAACATTTTCTGGACGTTAGGGGGTCTAGGATGCCTGTAAACCCCTTTTTTGGTCCTTCAAAGTTTTCAACATTTTTGCAGGCCTAAAATGCATTTTAAGGCCTTTTTTGGGCTGCTAACATATTCTGAGCTTTCAGGGGTGTAGGATGCATTTTTCGTGCCAAAAATATTTTTGGGAATTTCATTGGTCTAGGATGCGGCTTAATGCCCCTTTCAGGCTGCAAATGTTTTTGGGACATTCAGAGCTCTCTGACACAGATTTTGGCCCACCAACATTTTCTGGACTTTAGGGGGTCTAGGATGCCTCTAAACCCCTTTTTTCCACCTCCAAAGTTTTCAACATTTGTGCAGGCCTAAGAAGCATTTTAAGTCCTTTTTTTGAGCTGCCAACATTTTCTGGTCTTTCAGGGTTGTAGGATGCATTTTTTGTGCCAAAAATATTTTGGGGAATTTCAGTGGTCTAGGATGCGACTTAATGCCCCTTTCAGGCTGCAAATCTGTTTGGGACATTCAGAGCTCTCGGACACTGTTTTTGGGCCACAAACATTTTCTGGACTTTAGGGGGTCTAGGATGCCTGTAAACCCCATTTTTGGGCCTCCAAAGTTTTCAACATTTTTGCAGGCGTAAAATGCATTTTAAGGACTTTTTTGGGCTGCTAACATATTCTGAGCTTCAGGGGTATAGGTTGCATTTTTCATGCCAAAAATATCTTGGGGAATTTCAGTGGTCTAGGATGCGGCTTAATGCCCCTTTCAGGCTGCAAATGTTTTTGGGACATTCAGGACTCTCTGACACAGATTTTGGCCCACCAACATTTTCTGGACTTTAGGGGGTCTAGGATGCCTCTAAACCCCTTTTTTCCACCTCCAAAGTTTTCTACATTTTTGCAGGCCTAAGATGCACTTTAAGGCCTTTTTTGGGCTGCTAACATTTTCAGAACTTTCAGGGGTGTAGTATGCATTTTTTGTGCCAAAAATATTTTTGGGAATTTCAGTAGTCTAGGATGCCGGTTAATGCCCGTTTCACACTGCAAATGTTTCTGGAACATTCAGGGCTCTCTGACACCATTTTTGGGCCACCACCATTTTCTGGACTTTAGTGGGTCTAGGATGCCTCTAAACCCCTTTTTTCCACCTCCAAAGTTTTCAACATTTGTGCAGGCCTAAGAAGCATTTTAAGTCCTTTTTTTGAGCTGCCAACATTTTCTGATCTTTCAGGGTTGTAGGATGCATTTTTTGTGCCAAAAATATTTTGGGGAATTTCAGTGGTCTAGGATGCAACTTAATGCCCCTTTCAGGCTGCAAATCTGTTTGGGACATTCAGAGCTCTCGGACACTGTTTTTGGGCCACAAACATTTTCTGGACTTTAGGGGGTCTAGGATGCCTCTAAACCCCTTTTTTCCACCTCCAAAGTTTTCTACATTTTTGCAGGCCTAAGATGCACTTTAAGGCCTTTTTTGGGCTGCTAACATTTTCAGAACTTTCAGGGGTGTAGTATGCATTTTTTGTGCCAAAAATATTTTTGGGAATTTCAGTAGTCTAGGATGCCGGATAATGCCCGTTTCACACTGCAAATGTTTCTGGAACATTCAGGGCTCTCTGACACCATTTTTGGGCCACCACCATTTTCTGGACTTTAGTGGGTCTAGGATGCCTGTAAACCCCTTTTTTGGTCCTTCAAAGTTTTCAACATTTTTGCAGGCCTAAAATGCATTTTAAGGCCTTAATTGGGCTGCTAACATATTCTGAGCTTCAGGGGTATAGGTTGCATTTTTCATGCCAAAAATATTTTGGGGAATTTCAGTGGTCTAGGATGCGGCTTAATGCCCCTTTCAGGCTGCAAATGTTTTTGGGACATTCAGAGCTCTCTGACACAGATTTTCGCCCACCAACATTTTCTGGACCTTAGGGGGTCTAAGATGCCTCTAAACCCCTTTTTTCCACTTCCAAAGTTTTCAACATTTTTGCAGGCCTAAAATGCATTTTAAGGCATTTTTGGGCTGCTAACATTTTCAGAACTTTCAGGGGTGTAGTATGCATTTTTTGTGCCAAAAATATATTTGGGAATTTCAGTGGTCTAGGATGCCGGTTAATGCCCGTTTCACTCTGCAAATGTTTTTGGGACATTCAGGGCTCTCTGACACCATTTTTGGCCCACCAACATTTTCTGGACTTTAGGGGGTCTAGGATGCCTGTAAACCCCTTTTTTGGGCCTCCAAAGTTTTCAACATTTTTGCAGGCCTAAAATGCATTTGAAGGCCTTTTTTGGGCTGCTAACATTTTCTGAGCTTTCAGGGGTGTAGGATGCATTTTTCGTGCCAAAAATATTTTTGGGAATTTCAGTGGTCTAGGATGCAGGTTAATGCCCCTTTCAGGCTGCAAATATTTTTGGGACATTCAGGGCTCTCTGACACCATTTTTGGGCCACCAACATTTTCTGGACTTTAGGGGGTCTAGGATGCCTGTAAACCCCTTTTTTGGTCCTTCAAAGTTTTCAACATTTTTGCAGGCCTAAAATGCATGTTAAGGCCTTTTTTGGGCTGCTAACATATTCTGAGCTTCAGGGGTGTAGGATGCATTTTTCGTGCAAAAAATATTTTTGGGAATTTCAGTGGTCTAGGATGCGGGTTAATGCCCCTTTCAGGCTGCAAATGTTTTTGGGAATTCAGGGCTCTCTGACACCATTTTTGAGCCACAATCATTTTCTGGACTTTAGGGGTTCTAGGATGCCTGTAACCCCTTTTTTGGGCCTCCAAACTTTTCAACATTTTTGCAGGCCTAAAATGCATTTTAAGGCCTTTTTTGGGCTGCTAACATATTCTGAGCTTCAGGGGTATAGGTTGCATTTTTCATGCCAAAAATATCTTGGGGAATTTCAGTGGTCTAGGATGCGGCTTAATGCCCCTTTCAGGCTGCAAATGTTTTTGGGACATTCAGAGCTCTCTGACACCGATTTTGGCCCACCAACATTTTCTGGACTTAGGGGGTCTAGGATGCCTGTAAACCCCTTTTTTGGGCCTCCAAAGTTTTCAACATTTTTGCAGGCCTAAAATGCATTTTGAGGCCTTTTTTGGGCTGCTAACATATTCTGAGCTTTCAGGGGTGTAGGATGCATTTTTCGTGCCAAAAATATTTTTGGGAATTTCAGTGGTCTAGGATGCGGTTTAATGCCCCTTTTAGGCTGAAAATGTTTTTGGGACATTCAGGACTCTCTGACACCATTTTTGGGCCACCAACATTTTCTGGACGTTAGGGGGTCTAGGATGCCTGTAAACCCCTTTTTTGGTCCTTCAAAGTTTTCAACATTTTTGCAGGCCTAAAATGCATTTTAAGGCCTTTTTTGGGCTGCTAACATATTCTGAGCTTTCAGGGGTGTAGGATGCATTTTTCGTGCCAAAAATATTTTTGGGAATTTCATTGGTCTAGGATGCGGCTTAATGCCCCTTTCAGGCTGCAAATGTTTTTGGGACATTCAGAGCTCTCTGACACAGATTTTGGCCCACCAACATTTTCTGGACTTTAGGGGGTCTAGGATGCCTCTAAACCCCTTTTTTCCACCTCCAAAGTTTTCAACATTTGTGCAGGCCTAAGAAGCATTTTAAGTCCTTTTTTTGAGCTGCCAACATTTTCTGGTCTTTCAGGGTTGTAGGATGCATTTTTTGTGCCAAAAATATTTTGGGGAATTTCAGTGGTCTAGGATGCGGCTTAATGCCCCTTTCAGGCTGCAAATCTGTTTGGGACATTCAGAGCTCTCGGACACTGTTTTTGGGCCACAAACATTTTCTGGACTTTAGGGGGTCTAGGATGCCTGTAAACCCCATTTTTGGGCCTCCAAAGTTTTCAACATTTTTGCAGGCGTAAAATGCATTTTAAGGACTTTTTTGGGCTGCTAACATATTCTGAGCTTCAGGGGTATAGGTTGCATTTTTCATGCCAAAAATATCTTGGGGAATTTCAGTGGTCTAGGATGCGGCTTAATGCCCCTTTCAGGCTGCAAATGTTTTTGGGACATTCAGGACTCTCTGACACAGATTTTGGCCCACCAACATTTTCTGGACTTTAGGGGGTCTAGGATGCCTCTAAACCCCTTTTTTCCACCTCCAAAGTTTTCTACATTTTTGCAGGCCTAAGATGCACTTTAAGGCCTTTTTTGGGCTGCTAACATTTTCAGAACTTTCAGGGGTGTAGTATGCATTTTTTGTGCCAAAAATATTTTTGGGAATTTCAGTAGTCTAGGATGCCGGTTAATGCCCGTTTCACACTGCAAATGTTTCTGGAACATTCAGGGCTCTCTGACACCATTTTTGGGCCACCACCATTTTCTGGACTTTAGTGGGTCTAGGATGCCTCTAAACCCCTTTTTTCCACCTCCAAAGTTTTCAACATTTGTGCAGGCCTAAGAAGCATTTTAAGTCCTTTTTTTGAGCTGCCAACATTTTCTGATCTTTCAGGGTTGTAGGATGCATTTTTTGTGCCAAAAATATTTTGGGGAATTTCAGTGGTCTAGGATGCGACTTAATGCCCCTTTCAGGCTGCAAATCTGTTTGGGACATTCAGAGCTCTCGGACACTGTTTTTGGGCCACAAACATTTTCTGGACTTTAGGGGGTCTAGGATGCCTCTAAACCCCTTTTTTCCACCTCCAAAGTTTTCTACATTTTTGCAGGCCTAAGATGCACTTTAAGGCCTTTTTTGGGCTGCTAACATTTTCAGAACTTTCAGGGGTGTAGTATGCATTTTTTGTGCCAAAAATATTTTTGGGAATTTCAGTAGTCTAGGATGTCGGATAATGCCCGTTTCACACTGCAAATGTTTCTGGAACATTCAGGGCTCTCTGACACCATTTTTGGGCCACCACCATTTTCTGGACTTTAGTGGGTCTAGGATGCCTGTAAACCCCTTTTTTGGTCCTTCAAAGTTTTCAACATTTTTGCAGGCCTAAAATGCATTTTAAGGCCTTAATTGGGCTGCTAACATATTCTGAGCTTCAGGGGTATAGGTTGCATTTTTCATGCCAAAAATATTTTGGGGAATTTCAGTGGTCTAGGATGCGGCTTAATGCCCCTTTCAGGCTGCAAATGTTTTTGGGACATTCAGAGCTCTCTGACACAGATTTTCGCCCACCAACATTTTCTGGACCTTAGGGGGTCTAAGATGCCTCTAAACCCCTTTTTTCCACTTCCAAAGTTTTCAACATTTTTGCAGGCCTAAAATGCATTTTAAGGCATTTTTGGGCTGCTAACATTTTCAGAACTTTCAGGGGTGTAGTATGCATTTTTTGTGCCAAAAATATATTTGGGAATTTCAGTGGTCTAGGATGCCGGTTAATGCCCGTTTCACTCTGCAAATGTTTTTGGGACATTCAGGGCTCTCTGACACCATTTTTGGCCCACCAACATTTTCTGGACTTTAGGGGGTCTAGGATGCCTGTAAACCCCTTTTTTGGGCCTCCAAAGTTTTCAACATTTTTGCAGGCCTAAAATGCATGTTAAGGCCTTTTTTGGGCTGCTAACATATTCTGAGCTTCAGGGGTGTAGGATGCATTTTTCGTGCAAAAAATATTTTTGGGAATTTCAGTGGTCTAGGATGCGGGTTAATGCCCCTTTCAGGCTGCAAATGTTTTTGGGAATTCAGGGCTCTCTGACACCATTTTTGAGCCACAATCATTTTCTGGACTTTAGGGGTTCTAGGATGCCTGTAACCCCTTTTTTGGGCCTCCAAACTTTTCAACATTTTTGCAGGCCTAAAATGCATTTTAAGGCCTTTTTTGGGCTGCTAACATATTCTGAGCTTCAGGGGTATAGGTTGCATTTTTCATGCCAAAAATATCTTGGGGAATTTCAGTGGTCTAGGATGCGGCTTAATGCCCCTTTCAGGCTGCAAATGTTTTTGGGACATTCAGAGCTCTCTGACACCGATTTTGGCCCACCAACATTTTCTGGACTTAGGGGGTCTAGGATGCCTGTAAACCCCTTTTTTGGGCCTCCAAAGTTTTCAACATTTTTGCAGGCCTAAAATGCATTTTGAGGCCTTTTTTGGGCTGCTAACATATTCTGAGCTTTCAGGGGTGTAGGATGCATTTTTCGTGCCAAAAATATTTTTGGGAATTTCAGTGGTCCAGGATGCGGTTTAATGCCCCTTTTAGGCTGAAAATGTTTTTGGGACATTCAGGACTCTCTGACACCATTTTTGGGCCACCAACATTTTCTGGACGTTAGGGGGTCTAGGATGCCTGTAAACCCCTTTTTTGGTCCTTCAAAGTTTTCAACATTTTTGCAGGCCTAAAATGCATTTTAAGGCCTTTTTTGGGCTGCTAACATATTCTGAGCTTTCAGGGGTGTAGGATGCATTTTTCGTGCCAAAAATATTTTTGGGAATTTCATTGGTCTAGGATGCGGCTTAATGCCCCTTTCAGGCTGCAAATGTTTTTGGGACATTCAGAGCTCTCTGACACAGATTTTGGCCCACCAACATTTTCTGGACTTTAGGGGGTCTAGGATGCCTCTAAACCCCTTTTTTCCACCTCCAAAGTTTTCAACATTTGTGCAGGCCTAAGAAGCATTTTAAGTCCTTTTTTTGAGCTGCCAACATTTTCTGGTCTTTCAGGGTTGTAGGATGCATTTTTTGTGCCAAAAATATTTTGGGGAATTTCAGTGGTCTAGGATGCGACTTAATGCCCCTTTCAGGCTGCAAATCTGTTTGGGACATTCAGAGCTCTCGGACACTGTTTTTGGGCCACAAACATTTTCTGGACTTTAGGGGGTCTAGGATGCCTGTAAACCCCATTTTTGGGCCTCCAAAGTTTTCAACATTTTTGCAGGCGTAAAATGCATTTTAAGGACTTTTTTGGGCTGCTAACATATTCTGAGCTTCAGGGGTATAGGTTGCATTTTTCATGCCAAAAATATCTTGGGGAATTTCAGTGGTCTAGGATGCGGCTTAATGCCCCTTTCAGGCTGCAAATGTTTTTGGGACATTCAGGACTCTCTGACACAGATTTTGGCCCACCAACATTTTCTGGACTTTAGGGGGTCTAGGATGCCTCTAAACCCCTTTTTTCCACCTCCAAAGTTTTCTACATTTTTGCAGGCCTAAGATGCACTTTAAGGCCTTTTTTGGGCTGCTAACATTTTCAGAACTTTCAGGGGTGTAGTATGCATTTTTTGTGCCAAAAATATTTTTGGGAATTTCAGTAGTCTAGGATGCCGGTTAATGCCCGTTTCACACTGCAAATGTTTCTGGAACATTCAGGGCTCTCTGACACCATTTTTGGGCCACCACCATTTTCTGGACTTTAGTGGGTCTAGGATGCCTCTAAACCCCTTTTTTCCACCTCCAAAGTTTTCAACATTTGTGCAGGCCTAAGAAGCATTTTAAGTCCTTTTTTTGAGCTGCCAACATTTTCTGATCTTTCAGGGTTGTAGGATGCATTTTTTGTGCCAAAAATATTTTGGGGAATTTCAGTGGTCTAGGATGCAACTTAATGCCCCTTTCAGGCTGCAAATCTGTTTGGGACATTCAGAGCTCTCGGACACTGTTTTTGGGCCACAAACATTTTCTGGACTTTAGGGGGTCTAGGATGCCTCTAAACCCCTTTTTTCCACCTCCAAAGTTTTCTACATTTTTGCAGGCCTAAGATGCACTTTAAGGCCTTTTTTGGGCTGCTAACATTTTCAGAACTTTCAGGGGTGTAGTATGCATTTTTTGTGCCAAAAATATTTTTGGGAATTTCAGTAGTCTAGGATGCCGGATAATGCCCGTTTCACACTGCAAATGTTTCTGGAACATTCAGGGCTCTCTGACACCATTTTTGGGCCACCACCATTTTCTGGACTTTAGTGGGTCTAGGATGCCTGTAAACCCCTTTTTTGGTCCTTCAAAGTTTTCAACATTTTTGCAGGCCTAAAATGCATTTTAAGGCCTTAATTGGGCTGCTAACATATTCTGAGCTTCAGGGGTATAGGTTGCATTTTTCATGCCAAAAATATTTTGGGGAATTTCAGTGGTCTAGGATGCGGCTTAATGCCCCTTTCAGGCTGCAAATGTTTTTGGGACATTCAGAGCTCTCTGACACAGATTTTCGCCCACCAACATTTTCTGGACCTTAGGGGGTCTAAGATGCCTCTAAACCCCTTTTTTCCACTTCCAAAGTTTTCAACATTTTTGCAGGCCTAAAATGCATTTTAAGGCATTTTTGGGCTGCTAACATTTTCAGAACTTTCAGGGGTGTAGTATGCATTTTTTGTGCCAAAAATATATTTGGGAATTTCAGTGGTCTAGGATGCCGGTTAATGCCCGTTTCACTCTGCAAATGTTTTTGGGACATTCAGGGCTCTCTGACACCATTTTTGGCCCACCAACATTTTCTGGACTTTAGGGGGTCTAGGATGCCTGTAAACCCCTTTTTTGGGCCTCCAAAGTTTTCAACATTTTTGCAGGCCTAAAATGCATTTGAAGGCCTTTTTTGGGCTGCTAACATTTTCTGAGCTTTCAGGGGTGTAGGATGCATTTTTCGTGCCAAAATATTTTTGGGAATTTCAGTGGTCTAGGATGCAGGTTAATGCCCCTTTCAGGCTGCAAATATTTTTGGGACATTCAGGGCTCTCTGACACCATTTTTGGGCCACCAACATTTTCTGGACTTTAGGGGGTCTAGGATGCCTGTAAACCCCTTTTTTGGTCCTTCAAAGTTTTCAACATTTTTGCAGGCCTAAAATGCATGTTAAGGCCTTTTTTGGGCTGCTAACATATTCTGAGCTTCAGGGGTGTAGGATGCATTTTTCGTGCAAAAAATATTTTTGGGAATTTCAGTGGTCTAGGATGCGGGTTAATGCCCCTTTCAGGCTGCAAATGTTTTTGGGAATTCAGGGCTCTCTGACACCATTTTTGAGCCACAATCATTTTCTGGACTTTAGGGGTTCTAGGATGCCTGTAACCCCTTTTTTGGGCCTCCAAACTTTTCAACATTTTTGCAGGCCTAAAATGCATTTTAAGGCCTTTTTTGGGCTGCTAACATATTCTGAGCTTCAGGGGTATAGGTTGCATTTTTCATGCCAAAAATATCTTGGGGAATTTCAGTGGTCTAGGATGCGGCTTAATGCCCCTTTCAGGCTGCAAATGTTTTTGGGACATTCAGAGCTCTCTGACACCGATTTTGGCCCACCAACATTTTCTGGACTTAGGGGGTCTAGGATGCCTGTAAACCCCTTTTTTGGGCCTCCAAAGTTTTCAACATTTTTGCAGGCCTAAAATGCATTTTGAGGCCTTTTTTGGGCTGCTAACATATTCTGAGCTTTCAGGGGTGTAGGATGCATTTTTCGTGCCAAAAATATTTTTGGGAATTTCAGTGGTCTAGGATGCGGTTTAATGCCCCTTTTAGGCTGAAAATGTTTTTGGGACATTCAGGACTCTCTGACACCATTTTTGGGCCACCAACATTTTCTGGACGTTAGGGGGTCTAGGATGCCTGTAAACCCCTTTTTTGGTCCTTCAAAGTTTTCAACATTTTTGCAGGCCTAAAATGCATTTTAAGGCCTTTTTTGGGCTGCTAACATATTCTGAGCTTTCAGGGGTGTAGGATGCATTTTTCGTGCCAAAAATATTTTTGGGAATTTCATTGGTCTAGGATGCGGCTTAATGCCCCTTTCAGGCTGCAAATGTTTTTGGGACATTCAGAGCTCTCTGACACAGATTTTGGCCCACCAACATTTTCTGGACTTTAGG
Source organism: Ambystoma mexicanum (assembly GCF_040938575.1). Classification (NCBI taxonomy): domain Eukaryota; kingdom Metazoa; phylum Chordata; class Amphibia; order Caudata; family Ambystomatidae; genus Ambystoma; species Ambystoma mexicanum. The sequence goes on along the minus strand of NC_090939.1, from coordinate 729,797,157 downwards.
GGGTCTAGGATGCCTCTAAACCCCTTTTTTCCACCTCCAAAGTTTTCAACATTTGTGCAGGCCTAAGAAGCATTTTAAGTCCTTTTTTTGAGCTGCCAACATTTTCTGGTCTTTCAGGGTTGTAGGATGCATTTTTTGTGCCAAAAATATTTTGGGGAATTTCAGTGGTCTAGGATGCGGCTTAATGCCCCTTTCAGGCTGCAAATCTGTTTGGGACATTCAGAGCTCTCGGACACTGTTTTTGGGCCACAAACATTTTCTGGACTTTAGGGGGTCTAGGATGCCTGTAAACCCCATTTTTGGGCCTCCAAAGTTTTCAACATTTTTGCAGGCGTAAAATGCATTTTAAGGACTTTTTTGGGCTGCTAACATATTCTGAGCTTCAGGGGTATAGGTTGCATTTTTCATGCCAAAAATATCTTGGGGAATTTCAGTGGTCTAGGATGCGGCTTAATGCCCCTTTCAGGCTGCAAATGTTTTTGGGACATTCAGGACTCTCTGACACAGATTTTGGCCCACCAACATTTTCTGGACTTTAGGGGGTCTAGGATGCCTCTAAACCCCTTTTTTCCACCTCCAAAGTTTTCTACATTTTTGCAGGCCTAAGATGCACTTTAAGGCCTTTTTTGGGCTGCTAACATTTTCAGAACTTTCAGGGGTGTAGTATGCATTTTTTGTGCCAAAAATATTTTTGGGAATTTCAGTAGTCTAGGATGCCGGTTAATGCCCGTTTCACACTGCAAATGTTTCTGGAACATTCAGGGCTCTCTGACACCATTTTTGGGCCACCACCATTTTCTGGACTTTAGTGGGTCTAGGATGCCTCTAAACCCCTTTTTTCCACCTCCAAAGTTTTCAACATTTGTGCAGGCCTAAGAAGCATTTTAAGTCCTTTTTTTGAGCTGCCAACATTTTCTGATCTTTCAGGGTTGTAGGATGCATTTTTTGTGCCAAAAATATTTTGGGGAATTTCAGTGGTCTAGGATGCGACTTAATGCCCCTTTCAGGCTGCAAATCTGTTTGGGACATTCAGAGCTCTCGGACACTGTTTTTGGGCCACAAACATTTTCTGGACTTTAGGGGGTCTAGGATGCCTCTAAACCCCTTTTTTCCACCTCCAAAGTTTTCTACATTTTTGCAGGCCTAAAATGCATTTTAAGGCCTTTTTTGGGCTGCTAACATATTCTGAGCTTCAGGGGTATAGGTTGCATTTTTCATGCCAAAAATATCTTGGGGAATTTCAGTGGTCTAGGATGCGGCTTAATGCCCCTTTCAGGCTGCAAATGTTTTTGGGACATTCAGAGCTCTCTGACACCGATTTTGGCCCACCAACATTTTCTGGACTTAGGGGGTCTAGGATGCCTGTAAACCCCTTTTTTGGGCCTCCAAAGTTTTCAACATTTTTGCAGGCCTAAAATGCATTTTGAGGCCTTTTTTGGGCTGCTAACATATTCTGAGCTTTCAGGGGTGTAGGATGCATTTTTCGTGCCAAAAATATTTTTGGGAATTTCAGTGGTCCAGGATGCGGTTTAATGCCCCTTTTAGGCTGAAAATGTTTTTGGGACATTCAGGACTCTCTGACACCATTTTTGGGCCACCAACATTTTCTGGACGTTAGGGGGTCTAGGATGCCTGTAAACCCCTTTTTTGGTCCTTCAAAGTTTTCAACATTTTTGCAGGCCTAAAATGCATTTTAAGGCCTTTTTTGGGCTGCTAACATATTCTGAGCTTTCAGGGGTGTAGGATGCATTTTTCGTGCCAAAAATATTTTTGGGAATTTCATTGGTCTAGGATGCGGCTTAATGCCCCTTTCAGGCTGCAAATGTTTTTGGGACATTCAGAGCTCTCTGACACAGATTTTGGCCCACCAACATTTTCTGGACTTTAGGGGGTCTAGGATGCCTCTAAACCCCTTTTTTCCACCTCCAAAGTTTTCAACATTTGTGCAGGCCTAAGAAGCATTTTAAGTCCTTTTTTTGAGCTGCCAACATTTTCTGGTCTTTCAGGGTTGTAGGATGCATTTTTTGTGCCAAAAATATTTTGGGGAATTTCAGTGGTCTAGGATGCGACTTAATGCCCCTTTCAGGCTGCAAATCTGTTTGGGACATTCAGAGCTCTCGGACACTGTTTTTGGGCCACAAACATTTTCTGGACTTTAGGGGGTCTAGGATGCCTGTAAACCCCATTTTTGGGCCTCCAAAGTTTTCAACATTTTTGCAGGCGTAAAATGCATTTTAAGGACTTTTTTGGGCTGCTAACATATTCTGAGCTTCAGGGGTATAGGTTGCATTTTTCATGCCAAAAATATCTTGGGGAATTTCAGTGGTCTAGGATGCGGCTTAATGCCCCTTTCAGGCTGCAAATGTTTTTGGGACATTCAGGACTCTCTGACACAGATTTTGGCCCACCAACATTTTCTGGACTTTAGGGGGTCTAGGATGCCTCTAAACCCCTTTTTTCCACCTCCAAAGTTTTCTACATTTTTGCAGGCCTAAGATGCACTTTAAGGCCTTTTTTGGGCTGCTAACATTTTCAGAACTTTCAGGGGTGTAGTATGCATTTTTTGTGCCAAAAATATTTTTGGGAATTTCAGTAGTCTAGGATGCCGGTTAATGCCCGTTTCACACTGCAAATGTTTCTGGAACATTCAGGGCTCTCTGACACCATTTTTGGGCCACCACCATTTTCTGGACTTTAGTGGGTCTAGGATGCCTCTAAACCCCTTTTTTCCACCTCCAAAGTTTTCAACATTTGTGCAGGCCTAAGAAGCATTTTAAGTCCTTTTTTTGAGCTGCCAACATTTTCTGATCTTTCAGGGTTGTAGGATGCATTTTTTGTGCCAAAAATATTTTGGGGAATTTCAGTGGTCTAGGATGCAACTTAATGCCCCTTTCAGGCTGCAAATCTGTTTGGGACATTCAGAGCTCTCGGACACTGTTTTTGGGCCACAAACATTTTCTGGACTTTAGGGGGTCTAGGATGCCTCTAAACCCCTTTTTTCCACCTCCAAAGTTTTCTACATTTTTGCAGGCCTAAGATGCACTTTAAGGCCTTTTTTGGGCTGCTAACATTTTCAGAACTTTCAGGGGTGTAGTATGCATTTTTTGTGCCAAAAATATTTTTGGGAATTTCAGTAGTCTAGGATGCCGGATAATGCCCGTTTCACACTGCAAATGTTTCTGGAACATTCAGGGCTCTCTGACACCATTTTTGGGCCACCACCATTTTCTGGACTTTAGTGGGTCTAGGATGCCTGTAAACCCCTTTTTTGGTCCTTCAAAGTTTTCAACATTTTTGCAGGCCTAAAATGCATTTTAAGGCCTTAATTGGGCTGCTAACATATTCTGAGCTTCAGGGGTATAGGTTGCATTTTTCATGCCAAAAATATTTTGGGGAATTTCAGTGGTCTAGGATGCGGCTTAATGCCCCTTTCAGGCTGCAAATGTTTTTGGGACATTCAGAGCTCTCTGACACAGATTTTCGCCCACCAACATTTTCTGGACCTTAGGGGGTCTAAGATGCCTCTAAACCCCTTTTTTCCACTTCCAAAGTTTTCAACATTTTTGCAGGCCTAAAATGCATTTTAAGGCATTTTTGGGCTGCTAACATTTTCAGAACTTTCAGGGGTGTAGTATGCATTTTTTGTGCCAAAAATATATTTGGGAATTTCAGTGGTCTAGGATGCCGGTTAATGCCCGTTTCACTCTGCAAATGTTTTTGGGACATTCAGGGCTCTCTGACACCATTTTTGGCCCACCAACATTTTCTGGACTTTAGGGGGTCTAGGATGCCTGTAAACCCCTTTTTTGGGCCTCCAAAGTTTTCAACATTTTTGCAGGCCTAAAATGCATTTGAAGGCCTTTTTTGGGCTGCTAACATTTTCTGAGCTTTCAGGGGTGTAGGATGCATTTTTCGTGCCAAAAATATTTTTGGGAATTTCAGTGGTCTAGGATGCAGGTTAATGCCCCTTTCAGGCTGCAAATATTTTTGGGACATTCAGGGCTCTCTGACACCATTTTTGGGCCACCAACATTTTCTGGACTTTAGGGGGTCTAGGATGCCTGTAAACCCCTTTTTTGGTCCTTCAAAGTTTTCAACATTTTTGCAGGCCTAAAATGCATGTTAAGGCCTTTTTTGGGCTGCTAACATATTCTGAGCTTCAGGGGTGTAGGATGCATTTTTCGTGCAAAAAATATTTTTGGGAATTTCAGTGGTCTAGGATGCGGGTTAATGCCCCTTTCAGGCTGCAAATGTTTTTGGGAATTCAGGGCTCTCTGACACCATTTTTGAGCCACAATCATTTTCTGGACTTTAGGGGTTCTAGGATGCCTGTAACCCCTTTTTTGGGCCTCCAAACTTTTCAACATTTTTGCAGGCCTAAAATGCATTTTAAGGCCTTTTTTGGGCTGCTAACATATTCTGAGCTTCAGGGGTATAGGTTGCATTTTTCATGCCAAAAATATCTTGGGGAATTTCAGTGGTCTAGGATGCGGCTTAATGCCCCTTTCAGGCTGCAAATGTTTTTGGGACATTCAGAGCTCTCTGACACCGATTTTGGCCCACCAACATTTTCTGGACTTAGGGGGTCTAGGATGCCTGTAAACCCCTTTTTTGGGCCTCCAAAGTTTTCAACATTTTTGCAGGCCTAAAATGCATTTTGAGGCCTTTTTTGGGCTGCTAACATATTCTGAGCTTTCAGGGGTGTAGGATGCATTTTTCGTGCCAAAAATATTTTTGGGAATTTCAGTGGTCTAGGATGCGGTTTAATGCCCCTTTTAGGCTGAAAATGTTTTTGGGACATTCAGGACTCTCTGACACCATTTTTGGGCCACCAACATTTTCTGGACGTTAGGGGGTCTAGGATGCCTGTAAACCCCTTTTTTGGTCCTTCAAAGTTTTCAACATTTTTGCAGGCCTAAAATGCATTTTAAGGCCTTTTTTGGGCTGCTAACATATTCTGAGCTTTCAGGGGTGTAGGATGCATTTTTCGTGCCAAAAATATTTTTGGGAATTTCATTGGTCTAGGATGCGGCTTAATGCCCCTTTCAGGCTGCAAATGTTTTTGGGACATTCAGAGCTCTCTGACACAGATTTTGGCCCACCAACATTTTCTGGACTTTAGGGGGTCTAGGATGCCTCTAAACCCCTTTTTTCCACCTCCAAAGTTTTCAACATTTGTGCAGGCCTAAGAAGCATTTTAAGTCCTTTTTTTGAGCTGCCAACATTTTCTGGTCTTTCAGGGTTGTAGGATGCATTTTTTGTGCCAAAAATATTTTGGGGAATTTCAGTGGTCTAGGATGCGGCTTAATGCCCCTTTCAGGCTGCAAATCTGTTTGGGACATTCAGAGCTCTCGGACACTGTTTTTGGGCCACAAACATTTTCTGGACTTTAGGGGGTCTAGGATGCCTGTAAACCCCATTTTTGGGCCTCCAAAGTTTTCAACATTTTTGCAGGCGTAAAATGCATTTTAAGGACTTTTTTGGGCTGCTAACATATTCTGAGCTTCAGGGGTATAGGTTGCATTTTTCATGCCAAAAATATCTTGGGGAATTTCAGTGGTCTAGGATGCGGCTTAATGCCCCTTTCAGGCTGCAAATGTTTTTGGGACATTCAGGACTCTCTGACACAGATTTTGGCCCACCAACATTTTCTGGACTTTAGGGGGTCTAGGATGCCTCTAAACCCCTTTTTTCCACCTCCAAAGTTTTCTACATTTTTGCAGGCCTAAAATGCACTTTAAGGCCTTTTTTGGGCTGCTAACATTTTCAGAACTTTCAGGGGTGTAGTATGCATTTTTTGTGCCAAAAATATTTTTGGGAATTTCAGTAGTCTAGGATGCCGGTTAATGCCCGTTTCACACTGCAAATGTTTCTGGAACATTCAGGGCTCTCTGACACCATTTTTGGGCCACCACCATTTTCTGGACTTTAGTGGGTCTAGGATGCCTCTAAACCCCTTTTTTCCACCTCCAAAGTTTTCAACATTTGTGCAGGCCTAAGAAGCATTTTAAGTCCTTTTTTTGAGCTGCCAACATTTTCTGATCTTTCAGGGTTGTAGGATGCATTTTTTGTGCCAAAAATATTTTGGGGAATTTCAGTGGTCTAGGATGCGACTTAATGCCCCTTTCAGGCTGCAAATCTGTTTGGGACATTCAGAGCTCTCGGACACTGTTTTTGGGCCACAAACATTTTCTGGACTTTAGGGGGTCTAGGATGCCTCTAAACCCCTTTTTTCCACCTCCAAAGTTTTCTACATTTTTGCAGGCCTAAGATGCACTTTAAGGCCTTTTTTGGGCTGCTAACATTTTCAGAACTTTCAGGGGTGTAGTATGCATTTTTTGTGCCAAAAATATTTTTGGGAATTTCAGTAGTCTAGGATGTCGGATAATGCCCGTTTCACACTGCAAATGTTTCTGGAACATTCAGGGCTCTCTGACACCATTTTTGGGCCACCACCATTTTCTGGACTTTAGTGGGTCTAGGATGCCTGTAAACCCCTTTTTTGGTCCTTCAAAGTTTTCAACATTTTTGCAGGCCTAAAATGCATTTTAAGGCCTTAATTGGGCTGCTAACATATTCTGAGCTTCAGGGGTATAGGTTGCATTTTTCATGCCAAAAATATTTTGGGGAATTTCAGTGGTCTAGGATGCGGCTTAATGCCCCTTTCAGGCTGCAAATGTTTTTGGGACATTCAGAGCTCTCTGACACAGATTTTCGCCCACCAACATTTTCTGGACCTTAGGGGGTCTAAGATGCCTCTAAACCCCTTTTTTCCACTTCCAAAGTTTTCAACATTTTTGCAGGCCTAAAATGCATTTTAAGGCATTTTTGGGCTGCTAACATTTTCAGAACTTTCAGGGGTGTAGTATGCATTTTTTGTGCCAAAAATATATTTGGGAATTTCAGTGGTCTAGGATGCCGGTTAATGCCCGTTTCACTCTGCAAATGTTTTTGGGACATTCAGGGCTCTCTGACACCATTTTTGGCCCACCAACATTTTCTGGACTTTAGGGGGTCTAGGATGCCTGTAAACCCCTTTTTTGGGCCTCCAAAGTTTTCAACATTTTTGCAGGCCTAAAATGCATGTTAAGGCCTTTTTTGGGCTGCTAACATATTCTGAGCTTCAGGGGTGTAGGATGCATTTTTCGTGCAAAAAATATTTTTGGGAATTTCAGTGGTCTAGGATGCGGGTTAATGCCCCTTTCAGGCTGCAAATGTTTTTGGGAATTCAGGGCTCTCTGACACCATTTTTGAGCCACAATCATTTTCTGGACTTTAGGGGTTCTAGGATGCCTGTAACCCCTTTTTTGGGCCTCCAAACTTTTCAACATTTTTGCAGGCCTAAAATGCATTTTAAGGCCTTTTTTGGGCTGCTAACATATTCTGAGCTTCAGGGGTATAGGTTGCATTTTTCATGCCAAAAATATCTTGGGGAATTTCAGTGGTCTAGGATGCGGCTTAATGCCCCTTTCAGGCTGCAAATGTTTTTGGGACATTCAGAGCTCTCTGACACCGATTTTGGCCCACCAACATTTTCTGGACTTAGGGGGTCTAGGATGCCTGTAAACCCCTTTTTTGGGCCTCCAAAGTTTTCAACATTTTTGCAGGCCTAAAATGCATTTTGAGGCCTTTTTTGGGCTGCTAACATATTCTGAGCTTTCAGGGGTGTAGGATGCATTTTTCGTGCCAAAAATATTTTTGGGAATTTCAGTGGTCCAGGATGCGGTTTAATGCCCCTTTTAGGCTGAAAATGTTTTGGACATTCAGGACTCTCTGACACCATTTTTGGGCCACCAACATTTTCTGGACGTTAGGGGGTCTAGGATGCCTGTAAACCCCTTTTTTGGTCCTTCAAAGTTTTCAACATTTTTGCAGGCCTAAAATGCATTTTAAGGCCTTTTTTGGGCTGCTAACATATTCTGAGCTTTCAGGGGTGTAGGATGCATTTTTCGTGCCAAAAATATTTTTGGGAATTTCATTGGTCTAGGATGCGGCTTAATGCCCCTTTCAGGCTGCAAATGTTTTTGGGACATTCAGAGCTCTCTGACACAGATTTTGGCCCACCAACATTTTCTGGACTTTAGGGGGTCTAGGATGCCTCTAAACCCCTTTTTTCCACCTCCAAAGTTTTCAACATTTGTGCAGGCCTAAGAAGCATTTTAAGTCCTTTTTTTGAGCTGCCAACATTTTCTGGTCTTTCAGGGTTGTAGGATGCATTTTTTGTGCCAAAAATATTTTGGGGAATTTCAGTGGTCTAGGATGCGACTTAATGCCCCTTTCAGGCTGCAAATCTGTTTGGGACATTCAGAGCTCTCGGACACTGTTTTTGGGCCACAAACATTTTCTGGACTTTAGGGGGTCTAGGATGCCTGTAAACCCCATTTTTGGGCCTCCAAAGTTTTCAACATTTTTGCAGGCGTAAAATGCATTTTAAGGACTTTTTTGGGCTGCTAACATATTCTGAGCTTCAGGGGTATAGGTTGCATTTTTCATGCCAAAAATATCTTGGGGAATTTCAGTGGTCTAGGATGCGGCTTAATGCCCCTTTCAGGCTGCAAATGTTTTTGGGACATTCAGGACTCTCTGACACAGATTTTGGCCCACCAACATTTTCTGGACTTTAGGGGGTCTAGGATGCCTCTAAACCCCTTTTTTCCACCTCCAAAGTTTTCTACATTTTTGCAGGCCTAAGATGCACTTTAAGGCCTTTTTTGGGCTGCTAACATTTTCAGAACTTTCAGGGGTGTAGTATGCATTTTTTGTGCCAAAAATATTTTTGGGAATTTCAGTAGTCTAGGATGCCGGTTAATGCCCGTTTCACACTGCAAATGTTTCTGGAACATTCAGGGCTCTCTGACACCATTTTTGGGCCACCACCATTTTCTGGACTTTAGTGGGTCTAGGATGCCTCTAAACCCCTTTTTTCCACCTCCAAAGTTTTCAACATTTGTGCAGGCCTAAGAAGCATTTTAAGTCCTTTTTTTGAGCTGCCAACATTTTCTGATCTTTCAGGGTTGTAGGATGCATTTTTTGTGCCAAAAATATTTTGGGGAATTTCAGTGGTCTAGGATGCAACTTAATGCCCCTTTCAGGCTGCAAATCTGTTTGGGACATTCAGAGCTCTCGGACACTGTTTTTGGGCCACAAACATTTTCTGGACTTTAGGGGGTCTAGGATGCCTCTAAACCCCTTTTTTCCACCTCCAAAGTTTTCTACATTTTTGCAGGCCTAAGATGCACTTTAAGGCCTTTTTTGGGCTGCTAACATTTTCAGAACTTTCAGGGGTGTAGTATGCATTTTTTGTGCCAAAAATATTTTTGGGAATTTCAGTAGTCTAGGATGCCGGATAATGCCCGTTTCACACTGCAAATGTTTCTGGAACATTCAGGGCTCTCTGACACCATTTTTGGGCCACCACCATTTTCTGGACTTTAGTGGGTCTAGGATGCCTGTAAACCCCTTTTTTGGTCCTTCAAAGTTTTCAACATTTTTGCAGGCCTAAAATGCATTTTAAGGCCTTAATTGGGCTGCTAACATATTCTGAGCTTCAGGGGTATAGGTTGCATTTTTCATGCCAAAAATATTTTGGGGAATTTCAGTGGTCTAGGATGCGGCTTAATGCCCCTTTCAGGCTGCAAATGTTTTTGGGACATTCAGAGCTCTCTGACACAGATTTTCGCCCACCAACATTTTCTGGACCTTAGGGGGTCTAAGATGCCTCTAAACCCCTTTTTTCCACTTCCAAAGTTTTCAACATTTTTGCAGGCCTAAAATGCATTTTAAGGCATTTTTGGGCTGCTAACATTTTCAGAACTTTCAGGGGTGTAGTATGCATTTTTTGTGCCAAAAATATATTTGGGAATTTCAGTGGTCTAGGATGCCGGTTAATGCCCGTTTCACTCTGCAAATGTTTTTGGGACATTCAGGGCTCTCTGACACCATTTTTGGCCCACCAACATTTTCTGGACTTTAGGGGGTCTAGGATGCCTGTAAACCCCTTTTTTGGGCCTCCAAAGTTTTCAACATTTTTGCAGGCCTAAAATGCATTTGAAGGCCTTTTTTGGGCTGCTAACATTTTCTGAGCTTTCAGGGGTGTAGGATGCATTTTTCGTGCCAAAAATATTTTTGGGAATTTCAGTGGTCTAGGATGCAGGTTAATGCCCCTTTCAGGCTGCAAATATTTTTGGGACATTCAGGGCTCTCTGACACCATTTTTGGGCCACCAACATTTTCTGGACTTTAGGGGGTCTAGGATGCCTGTAAACCCCTTTTTTGGTCCTTCAAAGTTTTCAACATTTTTGCAGGCCTAAAATGCATGTTAAGGCCTTTTTTGGGCTGCTAACATATTCTGAGCTTCAGGGGTGTAGGATGCATTTTTCGTGCAAAAAATATTTTTGGGAATTTCAGTGGTCTAGGATGCGGGTTAATGCCCCTTTCAGGCTGCAAATGTTTTTGGGAATTCAGGGCTCTCTGACACCATTTTTGAGCCACAATCATTTTCTGGACTTTAGGGGTTCTAGGATGCCTGTAACCCCTTTTTTGGGCCTCCAAACTTTTCAACATTTTTGCAGGCCTAAAATGCATTTTAAGGCCTTTTTTGGGCTGCTAACATATTCTGAGCTTCAGGGGTATAGGTTGCATTTTTCATGCCAAAAATATCTTGGGGAATTTCAGTGGTCTAGGATGCGGCTTAATGCCCCTTTCAGGCTGCAAATGTTTTTGGGACATTCAGAGCTCTCTGACACCGATTTTGGCCCACCAACATTTTCTGGACTTAGGGGGTCTAGGATGCCTGTAAACCCCTTTTTTGGGCCTCCAAAGTTTTCAACATTTTTGCAGGCCTAAAATGCATTTTAAGGCCTTTTTTGGGCTGCTAACATATTCTGAGCTTTCAGGGGTGTAGGATGCATTTTTCGTGCCAAAAATATTTTTGGGAATTTCATTGGTCTAGGATGCGGCTTAATGCCCCTTTCAGGCTGCAAATGTTTTTGGGACATTCAGAGCTCTCTGACACAGATTTTGGCCCACCAACATTTTCTGGACTTTAGGGGGTCTAGGATGCCTCTAAACCCCTTTTTTCCACCTCCAAAGTTTTCAACATTTGTGCAGGCCTAAGAAGCATTTTAAGTCCTTTTTTTGAGCTGCCAACATTTTCTGGTCTTTCAGGGTTGTAGGATGCATTTTTTGTGCCAAAAATATTTTGGGGAATTTCAGTGGTCTAGGATGCGACTTAATGCCCCTTTCAGGCTGCAAATCTGTTTGGGACATTCAGAGCTCTCGGACACTGTTTTTGGGCCACAAACATTTTCTGGACTTTAGGGGGTCTAGGATGCCTGTAAACCCCATTTTTGGGCCTCCAAAGTTTTCAACATTTTTGCAGGCGTAAAATGCATTTTAAGGACTTTTTTGGGCTGCTAACATATTCTGAGCTTCAGGGGTATAGGTTGCATTTTTCATGCCAAAAATATCTTGGGGAATTTCAGTGGTCTAGGATGCGGCTTAATGCCCCTTTCAGGCTGCAAATGTTTTTGGGACATTCAGGACTCTCTGACACAGATTTTGGCCCACCAACATTTTCTGGACTTTAGGGGGTCTAGGATGCCTCTAAACCCCTTTTTTCCACCTCCAAAGTTTTCTACATTTTTGCAGGCCTAAGATGCACTTTAAGGCCTTTTTTGGGCTGCTAACATTTTCAGAACTTTCAGGGGTGTAGTATGCATTTTTTGTGCCAAAAATATTTTTGGGAATTTCAGTAGTCTAGGATGCCGGTTAATGCCCGTTTCACACTGCAAATGTTTCTGGAACATTCAGGGCTCTCTGACACCATTTTTGGGCCACCACCATTTTCTGGACTTTAGTGGGTCTAGGATGCCTCTAAACCCCTTTTTTCCACCTCCAAAGTTTTCAACATTTGTGCAGGCCTAAGAAGCATTTTAAGTCCTTTTTTTGAGCTGCCAACATTTTCTGATCTTTCAGGGTTGTAGGATGCATTTTTTGTGCCAAAAATATTTTGGGGAATTTCAGTGGTCTAGGATGCGACTTAATGCCCCTTTCAGGCTGCAAATCTGTTTGGGACATTCAGAGCTCTCGGACACTGTTTTTGGGCCACAAACATTTTCTGGACTTTAGGGGGTCTAGGATGCCTGTAAACCCCTTTTTTGGTCCTTCAAAGTTTTCAACATTTTTGCAGGCCTAAAATGCATTTTAAGGCCTTAATTGGGCTGCTAACATATTCTGAGCTTCAGGGGTATAGGTTGCATTTTTCATGCCAAAAATATTTTGGGGAATTTCAGTGGTCTAGGATGCGGCTTAATGCCCCTTTCAGGCTGCAAATGTTTTTGGGACATTCAGAGCTCTCTGACACAGATTTTCGCCCACCAACATTTTCTGGACCTTAGGGGGTCTAAGATGCCTCTAAACCCCTTTTTTCCACTTCCAAAGTTTTCAACATTTTTGCAGGCCTAAAATGCATTTTAAGGCATTTTTGGGCTGCTAACATTTTCAGAACTTTCAGGGGTGTAGTATGCATTTTTTGTGCCAAAAATATATTTGGGAATTTCAGTGGTCTAGGATGCCGGTTAATGCCCGTTTCACTCTGCAAATGTTTTTGGGACATTCAGGGCTCTCTGACACCATTTTTGGCCCACCAACATTTTCTGGACTTTAGGGGGTCTAGGATGCCTGTAAACCCCTTTTTTGGGCCTCCAAAGTTTTCAACATTTTTGCAGGCCTAAAATGCATGTTAAGGCCTTTTTTGGGCTGCTAACATATTCTGAGCTTCAGGGGTGTAGGATGCATTTTTCGTGCAAAAAATATTTTTGGGAATTTCAGTGGTCTAGGATGCGGGTTAATGCCCCTTTCAGGCTGCAAATGTTTTTGGGAATTCAGGGCTCTCTGACACCATTTTTGAGCCACAATCATTTTCTGGACTTTAGGGGTTCTAGGATGCCTGTAACCCCTTTTTTGGGCCTCCAAACTTTTCAACATTTTTGCAGGCCTAAAATGCATTTTAAGGCCTTTTTTGGGCTGCTAACATATTCTGAGCTTCAGGGGTATAGGTTGCATTTTTCATGCCAAAAATATCTTGGGGAATTTCAGTGGTCTAGGATGCGGCTTAATGCCCCTTTCAGGCTGCAAATGTTTTTGGGACATTCAGAGCTCTCTGACACCGATTTTGGCCCACCAACATTTTCTGGACTTAGGGGGTCTAGGATGCCTGTAAACCCCTTTTTTGGGCCTCCAAAGTTTTCAACATTTTTGCAGGCCTAAAATGCATTTTGAGGCCTTTTTTGGGCTGCTAACATATTCTGAGCTTTCAGGGGTGTAGGATGCATTTTTCGTGCCAAAAATATTTTTGGGAATTTCAGTGGTCCAGGATGCGGTTTAATGCCCCTTTTAGGCTGAAAATGTTTTTGGGACATTCAGGACTCTCTGACACCATTTTTGGGCCACCAACATTTTCTGGACGTTAGGGGGTCTAGGATGCCTGTAAACCCCTTTTTTGGTCCTTCAAAGTTTTCAACATTTTTGCAGGCCTAAAATGCATTTTAAGGCCTTTTTTGGGCTGCTAACATATTCTGAGCTTTCAGGGGTGTAGGATGCATTTTTCGTGCCAAAAATATTTTTGGGAATTTCATTGGTCTAGGATGCGGCTTAATGCCCCTTTCAGGCTGCAAATGTTTTTGGGACATTCAGAGCTCTCTGACACAGATTTTGGCCCACCAACATTTTCTGGACTTTAGGGGGTCTAGGATGCCTCTAAACCCCTTTTTTCCACCTCCAAAGTTTTCAACATTTGTGCAGGCCTAAGAAGCATTTTAAGTCCTTTTTTTGAGCTGCCAACATTTTCTGGTCTTTCAGGGTTGTAGGATGCATTTTTTGTGCCAAAAATATTTTGGGGAATTTCAGTGGTCTAGGATGCGACTTAATGCCCCTTTCAGGCTGCAAATCTGTTTGGGACATTCAGAGCTCTCGGACACTGTTTTTGGGCCACAAACATTTTCTGGACTTTAGGGGGTCTAGGATGCCTGTAAACCCCATTTTTGGGCCTCCAAAGTTTTCAACATTTTTGCAGGCGTAAAATGCATTTTAAGGACTTTTTTGGGCTGCTAACATATTCTGAGCTTCAGGGGTATAGGTTGCATTTTTCATGCCAAAAATATCTTGGGGAATTTCAGTGGTCTAGGATGCGGCTTAATGCCCCTTTCAGGCTGCAAATGTTTTTGGGACATTCAGGACTCTCTGACACAGATTTTGGCCCACCAACATTTTCTGGACTTTAGGGGGTCTAGGATGCCTCTAAACCCCTTTTTTCCACCTCCAAAGTTTTCTACATTTTTGCAGGCCTAAGATGCACTTTAAGGCCTTTTTTGGGCTGCTAACATTTTCAGAACTTTCAGGGGTGTAGTATGCATTTTTTGTGCCAAAAATATTTTTGGGAATTTCAGTAGTCTAGGATGCCGGTTAATGCCCGTTTCACACTGCAAATGTTTCTGGAACATTCAGGGCTCTCTGACACCATTTTTGGGCCACCACCATTTTCTGGACTTTAGTGGGTCTAGGATGCCTCTAAACCCCTTTTTTCCACCTCCAAAGTTTTCAACATTTGTGCAGGCCTAAGAAGCATTTTAAGTCCTTTTTTTGAGCTGCCAACATTTTCTGATCTTTCAGGGTTGTAGGATGCATTTTTTGTGCCAAAAATATTTTGGGGAATTTCAGTGGTCTAGGATGCAACTTAATGCCCCTTTCAGGCTGCAAATCTGTTTGGGACATTCAGAGCTCTCGGACACTGTTTTTGGGCCACAAACATTTTCTGGACTTTAGGGGGTCTAGGATGCCTCTAAACCCCTTTTTTCCACCTCCAAAGTTTTCTACATTTTTGCAGGCCTAAGATGCACTTTAAGGCCTTTTTTGGGCTGCTAACATTTTCAGAACTTTCAGGGGTGTAGTATGCATTTTTTGTGCCAAAAATATTTTTGGGAATTTCAGTAGTCTAGGATGCCGGATAATGCCCGTTTCACACTGCAAATGTTTCTGGAACATTCAGGGCTCTCTGACACCATTTTTGGGCCACCACCATTTTCTGGACTTTAGTGGGTCTAGGATGCCTGTAAACCCCTTTTTTGGTCCTTCAAAGTTTTCAACATTTTTGCAGGCCTAAAATGCATTTTAAGGCCTTAATTGGGCTGCTAACATATTCTGAGCTTCAGGGGTATAGGTTGCATTTTTCATGCCAAAAATATTTTGGGGAATTTCAGTGGTCTAGGATGCGGCTTAATGCCCCTTTCAGGCTGCAAATGTTTTTGGGACATTCAGAGCTCTCTGACACAGATTTTCGCCCACCAACATTTTCTGGACCTTAGGGGGTCTAAGATGCCTCTAAACCCCTTTTTTCCACTTCCAAAGTTTTCAACATTTTTGCAGGCCTAAAATGCATTTTAAGGCATTTTTGGGCTGCTAACATTTTCAGAACTTTCAGGGGTGTAGTATGCATTTTTTGTGCCAAAAATATATTTGGGAATTTCAGTGGTCTAGGATGCCGGTTAATGCCCGTTTCACTCTGCAAATGTTTTTGGGACATTCAGGGCTCTCTGACACCATTTTTGGCCCACCAACATTTTCTGGACTTTAGGGGGTCTAGGATGCCTGTAAACCCCTTTTTTGGGCCTCCAAAGTTTTCAACATTTTTGCAGGCCTAAAATGCATTTGAAGGCCTTTTTTGGGCTGCTAACATTTTCTGAGCTTTCAGGGGTGTAGGATGCATTTTTCGTGCCAAAAATATTTTTGGGAATTTCAGTGGTCTAGGATGCAGGTTAATGCCCCTTTCAGGCTGCAAATATTTTTGGGACATTCAGGGCTCTCTGACACCATTTTTGGGCCACCAACATTTTCTGGACTTTAGGGGGTCTAGGATGCCTGTAAACCCCTTTTTTGGTCCTTCAAAGTTTTCAACATTTTTGCAGGCCTAAAATGCATGTTAAGGCCTTTTTTGGGCTGCTAACATATTCTGAGCTTCAGGGGTGTAGGATGCATTTTTCGTGCAAAAAATATTTTTGGGAATTTCAGTGGTCTAGGATGCGGGTTAATGCCCCTTTCAGGCTGCAAATGTTTTTGGGAATTCAGGGCTCTCTGACACCATTTTTGAGCCACAATCATTTTCTGGACTTTAGGGGTTCTAGGATGCCTGTAACCCCTTTTTTGGGCCTCCAAACTTTTCAACATTTTTGCAGGCCTAAAATGCATTTTAAGGCCTTTTTTGGGCTGCTAACATATTCTGAGCTTCAGGGGTATAGGTTGCATTTTTCATGCCAAAAATATCTTGGGGAATTTCAGTGGTCTAGGATGCGGCTTAATGCCCCTTTCAGGCTGCAAATGTTTTTGGGACATTCAGAGCTCTCTGACACCGATTTTGGCCCACCAACATTTTCTGGACTTAGGGGGTCTAGGATGCCTGTAAACCCCTTTTTTGGGCCTCCAAAGTTTTCAACATTTTTGCAGGCCTAAAATGCATTTTGAGGCCTTTTTTGGGCTGCTAACATATTCTGAGCTTTCAGGGGTGTAGGATGCATTTTTCGTGCCAAAAATATTTTTGGGAATTTCAGTGGTCTAGGATGCGGTTTAATGCCCCTTTTAGGCTGAAAATGTTTTTGGGACATTCAGGACTCTCTGACACCATTTTTGGGCCACCAACATTTTCTGGACGTTAGGGGGTCTAGGATGCCTGTAAACCCCTTTTTTGGTCCTTCAAAGTTTTCAACATTTTTGCAGGCCTAAAATGCATTTTAAGGCCTTTTTTGGGCTGCTAACATATTCTGAGCTTTCAGGGGTGTAGGATGCATTTTTCGTGCCAAAAATATTTTTGGGAATTTCATTGGTCTAGGATGCGGCTTAATGCCCCTTTCAGGCTGCAAATGTTTTTGGGACATTCAGAGCTCTCTGACACAGATTTTGGCCCACCAACATTTTCTGGACTTTAGGGGGTCTAGGATGCCTCTAAACCCCTTTTTTCCACCTCCAAAGTTTTCAACATTTGTGCAGGCCTAAGAAGCATTTTAAGTCCTTTTTTTGAGCTGCCAACATTTTCTGGTCTTTCAGGGTTGTAGGATGCATTTTTTGTGCCAAAAATATTTTGGGGAATTTCAGTGGTCTAGGATGCGACTTAATGCCCCTTTCAGGCTGCAAATCTGTTTGGGACATTCAGAGCTCTCGGACACTGTTTTTGGGCCACAAACATTTTCTGGACTTTAGGGGGTCTAGGATGCCTGTAAACCCCATTTTTGGGCCTCCAAAGTTTTCAACATTTTTGCAGGCGTAAAATGCATTTTAAGGACTTTTTTGGGCTGCTAACATATTCTGAGCTTCAGGGGTATAGGTTGCATTTTTCATGCCAAAAATATCTTGGGGAATTTCAGTGGTCTAGGATGCGGCTTAATGCCCCTTTCAGGCTGCAAATGTTTTTGGGACATTCAGGACTCTCTGACACAGATTTTGGCCCACCAACATTTTCTGGACTTTAGGGGGTCTAGGATGCCTCTAAACCCCTTTTTTCCACCTCCAAAGTTTTCTACATTTTTGCAGGCCTAAGATGCACTTTAAGGCCTTTTTTGGGCTGCTAACATTTTCAGAACTTTCAGGGGTGTAGTATGCATTTTTTGTGCCAAAAATATTTTTGGGAATTTCAGTAGTCTAGGATACCGGTTAATGCCCGTTTCACACTGCAAATGTTTCTGGAACATTCAGGGCTCTCTGACACCATTTTTGGGCCACCACCATTTTCTGGACTTTAGTGGGTCTAGGATGCCTCTAAACCCCTTTTTTCCACCTCCAAAGTTTTCAACATTTGTGCAGGCCTAAGAAGCATTTTAAGTCCTTTTTTTGAGCTGCCAACATTTTCTGATCTTTCAGGGTTGTAGGATGCATTTTTTGTGCCAAAAATATTTTGGGGAATTTCAGTGGTCTAGGATGCGACTTAATGCCCCTTTCAGGCTGCAAATCTGTTTGGGACATTCAGAGCTCTCGGACACTGTTTTTGGGCCACAAACATTTTCTGGACTTTAGGGGGTCTAGGATGCCTCTAAACCCCTTTTTTCCACCTCCAAAGTTTTCTACATTTTTGCAGGCCTAAGATGCACTTTAAGGCCTTTTTTGGGCTGCTAACATTTTCAGAACTTTCAGGGGTGTAGTATGCATTTGTTGTGCCAAAAATATTTTTGGGAATTTCAGTAGTCTAGGATGTCGGATAATGCCCGTTTCACACTGCAAATGTTTCTGGAACATTCAGGGCTCTCTGACACCATTTTTGGGCCACCACCATTTTCTGGACTTTAGTGGGTCTAGGATGCCTGTAAACCCCTTTTTTGGTCCTTCAAAGTTTTCAACATTTTTGCAGGCCTAAAATGCATTTTAAGGCCTTAATTGGGCTGCTAACATATTCTGAGCTTCAGGGGTATAGGTTGCATTTTTCATGCCAAAAATATTTTGGGGAATTTCAGTGGTCTAGGATGCGGCTTAATGCCCCTTTCAGGCTGCAAATGTTTTTGGGACATTCAGAGCTCTCTGACACAGATTTTCGCCCACCAACATTTTCTGGACCTTAGGGGGTCTAAGATGCCTCTAAACCCCTTTTTTCCACTTCCAAAGTTTTCAACATTGTTGCAGGCCTAAAATGCATTTTAAGGCATTTTTGGGCTGCTAACATTTTCAGAACTTTCAGGGGTGTAGTATGCATTTTTTGTGCCAAAAATATATTTGGGAATTTCAGTGGTCTAGGATGCCGGTTAATGCCCGTTTCACTCTGCAAATGTTTTTGGGACATTCAGGGCTCTCTGACACCATTTTTGGCCCACCAACATTTTCTGGACTTTAGGGGGTCTAGGATGCCTGTAAACCCCTTTTTTGGGCCTCCAAAGTTTTCAACATTTTTGCAGGCCTAAAATGCATGTTAAGGCCTTTTTTGGGCTGCTAACATATTCTGAGCTTCAGGGGTGTAGGATGCATTTTTCGTGCAAAAAATATTTTTGGGAATTTCAGTGGTCTAGGATGCGGGTTAATGCCCCTTTCAGGCTGCAAATGTTTTTGGGAATTCAGGGCTCTCTGACACCATTTTTGAGCCACAATCATTTTCTGGACTTTAGGGGTTCTAGGATGCCTGTAACCCCTTTTTTGGGCCTCCAAACTTTTCAACATTTTTGCAGGCCTAAAATGCATTTTAAGGCCTTTTTTGGGCTGCTAACATATTCTGAGCTTCAGGGGTATAGGTTGCATTTTTCATGCCAAAAATATCTTGGGGAATTTCAGTGGTCTAGGATGCGGCTTAATGCCCCTTTCAGGCTGCAAATGTTTTTGGGACATTCAGAGCTCTCTGACACCGATTTTGGCCCACCAACATTTTCTGGACTTAGGGGGTCTAGGATGCCTGTAAACCCCTTTTTTGGGCCTCCAAAGTTTTCAACATTTTTGCAGGCCTAAAATGCATTTTGAGGCCTTTTTTGGGCTGCTAACATATTCTGAGCTTTCAGGGGTGTAGGATGCATTTTTCGTGCCAAAAATATTTTTGGGAATTTCAGTGGTCCAGGATGCGGTTTAATGCCCCTTTTAGGCTGAAAATGTTTTTGGGACATTCAGGACTCTCTGACACCATTTTTGGGCCACCAACATTTTCTGGACGTTAGGGGGTCTAGGATGCCTGTAAACCCCTTTTTTGGTCCTTCAAAGTTTTCAACATTTTTGCAGGCCTAAAATGCATTTTAAGGCCTTTTTTGGGCTGCTAACATATTCTGAGCTTTCAGGGGTGTAGGATGCATTTTTCGTGCCAAAAATATTTTTGGGAATTTCATTGGTCTAGGATGCGGCTTAATGCCCCTTTCAGGCTGCAAATGTTTTTGGGACATTCAGAGCTCTCTGACACAGATTTTGGCCCACCAACATTTTCTGGACTTTAGGGGGTCTAGGATGCCTCTAAACCCCTTTTTTCCACCTCCAAAGTTTTCAACATTTGTGCAGGCCTAAGAAGCATTTTAAGTCCTTTTTTTGAGCTGCCAACATTTTCTGGTCTTTCAGGGTTGTAGGATGCATTTTTTGTGCCAAAAATATTTTGGGGAATTTCAGTGGTCTAGGATGCGACTTAATGCCCCTTTCAGGCTGCAAATCTGTTTGGGACATTCAGAGCTCTCGGACACTGTTTTTGGGCCACAAACATTTTCTGGACTTTAGGGGGTCTAGGATGCCTGTAAACCCCATTTTTGGGCCTCCAAAGTTTTCAACATTTTTGCAGGCGTAAAATGCATTTTAAGGACTTTTTTGGGCTGCTAACATATTCTGAGCTTCAGGGGTATAGGTTGCATTTTTCATGCCAAAAATATCTTGGGGAATTTCAGTGGTCTAGGATGCGGCTTAATGCCCCTTTCAGGCTGCAAATGTTTTTGGGACATTCAGGACTCTCTGACACAGATTTTGGCCCACCAACATTTTCTGGACTTTAGGGGGTCTAGGATGCCTCTAAACCCCTTTTTTCCACCTCCAAAGTTTTCTACATTTTTGCAGGCCTAAGATGCACTTTAAGGCCTTTTTTGGGCTGCTAACATTTTCAGAACTTTCAGGGGTGTAGTATGCATTTTTTGTGCCAAAAATATTTTTGGGAATTTCAGTAGTCTAGGATGCCGGTTAATGCCCGTTTCACACTGCAAATGTTTCTGGAACATTCAGGGCTCTCTGACACCATTTTTGGGCCACCACCATTTTCTGGACTTTAGTGGGTCTAGGATGCCTCTAAACCCCTTTTTTCCACCTCCAAAGTTTTCAACATTTGTGCAGGCCTAAGAAGCATTTTAAGTCCTTTTTTTGAGCTGCCAACATTTTCTGATCTTTCAGGGTTGTAGGATGCATTTTTTGTGCCAAAAATATTTTGGGGAATTTCAGTGGTCTAGGATGCAACTTAATGCCCCTTTCAGGCTGCAAATCTGTTTGGGACATTCAGAGCTCTCGGACACTGTTTTTGGGCCACAAACATTTTCTGGACTTTAGGGGGTCTAGGATGCCTCTAAACCCCTTTTTTCCACCTCCAAAGTTTTCTACATTTTTGCAGGCCTAAGATGCACTTTAAGGCCTTTTTTGGGCTGCTAACATTTTCAGAACTTTCAGGGGTGTAGTATGCATTTTTTGTGCCAAAAATATTT
This sequence comes from Ambystoma mexicanum, assembly GCF_040938575.1. Lineage (NCBI taxonomy): Eukaryota > Metazoa > Chordata > Amphibia > Caudata > Ambystomatidae > Ambystoma > Ambystoma mexicanum. The sequence goes on along the minus strand of NC_090939.1, from coordinate 729,775,984 downwards.
TTGGGAATTTCAGTAGTCTAGGATGCCGGATAATGCCCGTTTCACACTGCAAATGTTTCTGGAACATTCAGGGCTCTCTGACACCATTTTTGGGCCACCACCATTTTCTGGACTTTAGTGGGTCTAGGATGCCTGTAAACCCCTTTTTTGGTCCTTCAAAGTTTTCAACATTTTTGCAGGCCTAAAATGCATTTTAAGGCCTTAATTGGGCTGCTAACATATTCTGAGCTTCAGGGGTATAGGTTGCATTTTTCATGCCAAAAATATTTTGGGGAATTTCAGTGGTCTAGGATGCGGCTTAATGCCCCTTTCAGGCTGCAAATGTTTTTGGGACATTCAGAGCTCTCTGACACAGATTTTCGCCCACCAACATTTTCTGGACCTTAGGGGGTCTAAGATGCCTCTAAACCCCTTTTTTCCACTTCCAAAGTTTTCAACATTTTTGCAGGCCTAAAATGCATTTTAAGGCATTTTTGGGCTGCTAACATTTTCAGAACTTTCAGGGGTGTAGTATGCATTTTTTGTGCCAAAAATATATTTGGGAATTTCAGTGGTCTAGGATGCCGGTTAATGCCCGTTTCACTCTGCAAATGTTTTTGGGACATTCAGGGCTCTCTGACACCATTTTTGGCCCACCAACATTTTCTGGACTTTAGGGGGTCTAGGATGCCTGTAAACCCCTTTTTTGGGCCTCCAAAGTTTTCAACATTTTTGCAGGCCTAAAATGCATTTGAAGGCCTTTTTTGGGCTGCTAACATTTTCTGAGCTTTCAGGGGTGTAGGATGCATTTTTCGTGCCAAAAATATTTTTGGGAATTTCAGTGGTCTAGGATGCAGGTTAATGCCCCTTTCAGGCTGCAAATATTTTTGGGACATTCAGGGCTCTCTGACACCATTTTTGGGCCACCAACATTTTCTGGACTTTAGGGGGTCTAGGATGCCTGTAAACCCCTTTTTTGGTCCTTCAAAGTTTTCAACATTTTTGCAGGCCTAAAATGCATGTTAAGGCCTTTTTTGGGCTGCTAACATATTCTGAGCTTCAGGGGTGTAGGATGCATTTTTCGTGCAAAAAATATTTTTGGGAATTTCAGTGGTCTAGGATGCGGGTTAATGCCCCTTTCAGGCTGCAAATGTTTTTGGGAATTCAGGGCTCTCTGACACCATTTTTGAGCCACAATCATTTTCTGGACTTTAGGGGTTCTAGGATGCCTGTAACCCCTTTTTTGGGCCTCCAAACTTTTCAACATTTTTGCAGGCCTAAAATGCATTTTAAGGCCTTTTTTGGGCTGCTAACATATTCTGAGCTTCAGGGGTATAGGTTGCATTTTTCATGCCAAAAATATCTTGGGGAATTTCAGTGGTCTAGGATGCGGCTTAATGCCCCTTTCAGGCTGCAAATGTTTTTGGGACATTCAGAGCTCTCTGACACCGATTTTGGCCCACCAACATTTTCTGGACTTAGGGGGTCTAGGATGCCTGTAAACCCCTTTTTTGGGCCTCCAAAGTTTTCAACATTTTTGCAGGCCTAAAATGGATTTTGAGGCCTTTTTTGGGCTGCTAACATATTCTGAGCTTTCAGGGGTGTAGGATGCATTTTTCGTGCCAAAAATATTTTTGGGAATTTCAGTGGTCTAGGATGCGGTTTAATGCCCCTTTTAGGCTGAAAATGTTTTTGGGACATTCAGGACTCTCTGACACCATTTTTGGGCCACCAACATTTTCTGGACGTTAGGGGGTCTAGGATGCCTGTAAACCCCTTTTTTGGTCCTTCAAAGTTTTCAACATTTTTGCAGGCCTAAAATGCATTTTAAGGCCTTTTTTGGGCTGCTAACATATTCTGAGCTTTCAGGGGTGTAGGATGCATTTTTCGTGCCAAAAATATTTTTGGGAATTTCATTGGTCTAGGATGCGGCTTAATGCCCCTTTCAGGCTGCAAATGTTTTTGGGACATTCAGAGCTCTCTGACACAGATTTTGGCCCACCAACATTTTCTGGACTTTAGGGGGTCTAGGATGCCTCTAAACCCCTTTTTTCCACCTCCAAAGTTTTCAACATTTGTGCAGGCCTAAGAAGCATTTTAAGTCCTTTTTTTGAGCTGCCAACATTTTCTGGTCTTTCAGGGTTGTAGGATGCATTTTTTGTGCCAAAAATATTTTGGGGAATTTCAGTGGTCTAGGATGCGACTTAATGCCCCTTTCAGGCTGCAAATCTGTTTGGGACATTCAGAGCTCTCGGACACTGTTTTTGGGCCACAAACATTTTCTGGACTTTAGGGGGTCTAGGATGCCTGTAAACCCCATTTTTGGGCCTCCAAAGTTTTCAACATTTTTGCAGGCGTAAAATGCATTTTAAGGACTTTTTTGGGCTGCTAACATATTCTGAGCTTCAGGGGTATAGGTTGCATTTTTCATGCCAAAAATATCTTGGGGAATTTCAGTGGTCTAGGATGCGGCTTAATGCCCCTTTCAGGCTGCAAATGTTTTTGGGACATTCAGGACTCTCTGACACAGATTTTGGCCCACCAACATTTTCTGGACTTTAGGGGGTCTAGGATGCCTCTAAACCCCTTTTTTCCACCTCCAAAGTTTTCTACATTTTTGCAGGCCTAAGATGCACTTTAAGGCCTTTTTTGGGCTGCTAACATTTTCAGAACTTTCAGGGGTGTAGTATGCATTTTTTGTGCCAAAAATATTTTTGGGAATTTCAGTAGTCTAGGATGCCGGTTAATGCCCGTTTCACACTGCAAATGTTTCTGGAACATTCAGGGCTCTCTGACACCATTTTTGGGCCACCACCATTTTCTGGACTTTAGTGGGTCTAGGATGCCTCTAAACCCCTTTTTTCCACCTCCAAAGTTTTCAACATTTGTGCAGGCCTAAGAAGCATTTTAAGTCCTTTTTTTGAGCTGCCAACATTTTCTGATCTTTCAGGGTTGTAGGATGCATTTTTTGTGCCAAAAATATTTTGGGGAATTTCAGTGGTCTAGGATGCGACTTAATGCCCCTTTCAGGCTGCAAATCTGTTTGGGACATTCAGAGCTCTCGGACACTGTTTTTGGGCCACAAACATTTTCTGGACTTTAGGGGGTCTAGGATGCCTCTAAACCCCTTTTTTCCACCTCCAAAGTTTTCTACATTTTTGCAGGCCTAAGATGCACTTTAAGGCCTTTTTTGGGCTGCTAACATTTTCAGAACTTTCAGGGGTGTAGTATGCATTTTTTGTGCCAAAAATATTTTTGGGAATTTCAGTAGTCTAGGATGTCGGATAATGCCCGTTTCACACTGCAAATGTTTCTGGAACATTCAGGGCTCTCTGACACCATTTTTGGGCCACCACCATTTTCTGGACTTTAGTGGGTCTAGGATGCCTGTAAACCCCTTTTTTGGTCCTTCAAAGTTTTCAACATTTTTGCAGGCCTAAAATGCATTTTAAGGCCTTAATTGGGCTGCTAACATATTCTGAGCTTCAGGGGTATAGGTTGCATTTTTCATGCCAAAAATATTTTGGGGAATTTCAGTGGTCTAGGATGCGGCTTAATGCCCCTTTCAGGCTGCAAATGTTTTTGGGACATTCAGAGCTCTCTGACACAGATTTTCGCCCACCAACATTTTCTGGACCTTAGGGGGTCTAAGATGCCTCTAAACCCCTTTTTTCCACTTCCAAAGTTTTCAACATTTTTGCAGGCCTAAAATGCATTTTAAGGCATTTTTGGGCTGCTAACATTTTCAGAACTTTCAGGGGTGTAGTATGCATTTTTTGTGCCAAAAATATATTTGGGAATTTCAGTGGTCTAGGATGCCGGTTAATGCCCGTTTCACTCTGCAAATGTTTTTGGGACATTCAGGGCTCTCTGACACCATTTTTGGCCCACCAACATTTTCTGGACTTTAGGGGGTCTAGGATGCCTGTAAACCCCTTTTTTGGGCCTCCAAAGTTTTCAACATTTTTGCAGGCCTAAAATGCATTTGAAGGCCTTTTTTGGGCTGCTAACATTTTCTGAGCTTTCAGGGGTGTAGGATGCATTTTTCGTGCCAAAAATATTTTTGGGAATTTCAGTGGTCTAGGATGCAGGTTAATGCCCCTTTCAGGCTGCAAATATTTTTGGGACATTCAGGGCTCTCTGACACCATTTTTGGGCCACCAACATTTTCTGGACTTTAGGGGGTCTAGGATGCCTGTAAACCCCTTTTTTGGTCCTTCAAAGTTTTCAACATTTTTGCAGGCCTAAAATGCATGTTAAGGCCTTTTTTGGGCTGCTAACATATTCTGAGCTTCAGGGGTGTAGGATGCATTTTTCGTGCAAAAAATATTTTTGGGAATTTCAGTGGTCTAGGATGCGGGTTAATGCCCCTTTCAGGCTGCAAATGTTTTTGGGAATTCAGGGCTCTCTGACACCATTTTTGAGCCACAATCATTTTCTGGACTTTAGGGGTTCTAGGATGCCTGTAACCCCTTTTTTGGGCCTCCAAACTTTTCAACATTTTTGCAGGCCTAAAATGCATTTTAAGGCCTTTTTTGGGCTGCTAACATATTCTGAGCTTCAGGGGTATAGGTTGCATTTTTCATGCCAAAAATATCTTGGGGAATTTCAGTGGTCTAGGATGCGGCTTAATGCCCCTTTCAGGCTGCAAATGTTTTTGGGACATTCAGAGCTCTCTGACACCGATTTTGGCCCACCAACATTTTCTGGACTTAGGGGGTCTAGGATGCCTGTAAACCCCTTTTTTGGGCCTCCAAAGTTTTCAACATTTTTGCAGGCCTAAAATGCATTTTGAGGCCTTTTTTGGGCTGCTAACATATTCTGAGCTTTCAGGGGTGTAGGATGCATTTTTCGTGCCAAAAATATTTTTGGGAATTTCAGTGGTCTAGGATGCGGTTTAATGCCCCTTTTAGGCTGAAAATGTTTTTGGGACATTCAGGACTCTCTGACACCATTTTTGGGCCACCAACATTTTCTGGACGTTAGGGGGTCTAGGATGCCTGTAAACCCCTTTTTTGGTCCTTCAAAGTTTTCAACATTTTTGCAGGCCTAAAATGCATTTTAAGGCCTTTTTTGGGCTGCTAACATATTCTGAGCTTTCAGGGGTGTAGGATGCATTTTTCGTGCCAAAAATATTTTTGGGAATTTCATTGGTCTAGGATGCGGCTTAATGCCCCTTTCAGGCTGCAAATGTTTTTGGGACATTCAGAGCTCTCTGACACAGATTTTGGCCCACCAACATTTTCTGGACTTTAGGGGGTCTAGGATGCCTCTAAACCCCTTTTTTCCACCTCCAAAGTTTTCAACATTTGTGCAGGCCTAAGAAGCATTTTAAGTCCTTTTTTTGAGCTGCCAACATTTTCTGGTCTTTCAGGGTTGTAGGATGCATTTTTTGTGCCAAAAATATTTTGGGGAATTTCAGTGGTCTAGGATGCGACTTAATGCCCCTTTCAGGCTGCAAATCTGTTTGGGACATTCAGAGCTCTCGGACACTGTTTTTGGGCCACAAACATTTTCTGGACTTTAGGGGGTCTAGGATGCCTGTAAACCCCATTTTTGGGCCTCCAAAGTTTTCAACATTTTTGCAGGCGTAAAATGCATTTTAAGGACTTTTTTGGGCTGCTAACATATTCTGAGCTTCAGGGGTATAGGTTGCATTTTTCATGCCAAAAATATCTTGGGGAATTTCAGTGGTCTAGGATGCGGCTTAATGCCCCTTTCAGGCTGCAAATGTTTTTGGGACATTCAGGACTCTCTGACACAGATTTTGGCCCACCAACATTTTCTGGACTTTAGGGGGTCTAGGATGCCTCTAAACCCCTTTTTTCCACCTCCAAAGTTTTCTACATTTTTGCAGGCCTAAGATGCACTTTAAGGCCTTTTTTGGGCTGCTAACATTTTCAGAACTTTCAGGGGTGTAGTATGCATTTTTTGTGCCAAAAATATTTTTGGGAATTTCAGTAGTCTAGGATACCGGTTAATGCCCGTTTCACACTGCAAATGTTTCTGGAACATTCAGGGCTCTCTGACACCATTTTTGGGCCACCACCATTTTCTGGACTTTAGTGGGTCTAGGATGCCTCTAAACCCCTTTTTTCCACCTCCAAAGTTTTCAACATTTGTGCAGGCCTAAGAAGCATTTTAAGTCCTTTTTTTGAGCTGCCAACATTTTCTGATCTTTCAGGGTTGTAGGATGCATTTTTTGTGCCAAAAATATTTTGGGGAATTTCAGTGGTCTAGGATGCGACTTAATGCCCCTTTCAGGCTGCAAATCTGTTTGGGACATTCAGAGCTCTCGGACACTGTTTTTGGGCCACAAACATTTTCTGGACTTTAGGGGGTCTAGGATGCCTCTAAACCCCTTTTTTCCACCTCCAAAGTTTTCTACATTTTTGCAGGCCTAAGATGCACTTTAAGGCCTTTTTTGGGCTGCTAACATTTTCAGAACTTTCAGGGGTGTAGTATGCATTTTTTGTGCCAAAAATATTTTTGGGAATTTCAGTAGTCTAGGATGTCGGATAATGCCCGTTTCACACTGCAAATGTTTCTGGAACATTCAGGGCTCTCTGACACCATTTTTGGGCCACCACCATTTTCTGGACTTTAGTGGGTCTAGGATGCCTGTAAACCCCTTTTTTGGTCCTTCAAAGTTTTCAACATTTTTGCAGGCCTAAAATGCATTTTAAGGCCTTAATTGGGCTGCTAACATATTCTGAGCTTCAGGGGTATAGGTTGCATTTTTCATGCCAAAAATATTTTGGGGAATTTCAGTGGTCTAGGATGCGGCTTAATGCCCCTTTCAGGCTGCAAATGTTTTTGGGACATTCAGAGCTCTCTGACACAGATTTTCGCCCACCAACATTTTCTGGACCTTAGGGGGTCTAAGATGCCTCTAAACCCCTTTTTTCCACTTCCAAAGTTTTCAACATTGTTGCAGGCCTAAAATGCATTTTAAGGCATTTTTGGGCTGCTAACATTTTCAGAACTTTCAGGGGTGTAGTATGCATTTTTTGTGCCAAAAATATATTTGGGAATTTCAGTGGTCTAGGATGCCGGTTAATGCCCGTTTCACTCTGCAAATGTTTTTGGGACATTCAGGGCTCTCTGACACCATTTTTGGCCCACCAACATTTTCTGGACTTTAGGGGGTCTAGGATGCCTGTAAACCCCTTTTTTGGGCCTCCAAAGTTTTCAACATTTTTGCAGGCCTAAAATGCATGTTAAGGCCTTTTTTGGGCTGCTAACATATTCTGAGCTTCAGGGGTGTAGGATGCATTTTTCGTGCAAAAAATATTTTTGGGAATTTCAGTGGTCTAGGATGCGGGTTAATGCCCCTTTCAGGCTGCAAATGTTTTTGGGAATTCAGGGCTCTCTGACACCATTTTTGAGCCACAATCATTTTCTGGACTTTAGGGGTTCTAGGATGCCTGTAACCCCTTTTTTGGGCCTCCAAACTTTTCAACATTTTTGCAGGCCTAAAATGCATTTTAAGGCCTTTTTTGGGCTGCTAACATATTCTGAGCTTCAGGGGTATAGGTTGCATTTTTCATGCCAAAAATATCTTGGGGAATTTCAGTGGTCTAGGATGCGGCTTAATGCCCCTTTCAGGCTGCAAATGTTTTTGGGACATTCAGAGCTCTCTGACACCGATTTTGGCCCACCAACATTTTCTGGACTTAGGGGGTCTAGGATGCCTGTAAACCCCTTTTTTGGGCCTCCAAAGTTTTCAACATTTTTGCAGGCCTAAAATGCATTTTGAGGCCTTTTTTGGGCTGCTAACATATTCTGAGCTTTCAGGGGTGTAGGATGCATTTTTCGTGCCAAAAATATTTTTGGGAATTTCAGTGGTCCAGGATGCGGTTTAATGCCCCTTTTAGGCTGAAAATGTTTTTGGGACATTCAGGACTCTCTGACACCATTTTTGGGCCACCAACATTTTCTGGACGTTAGGGGGTCTAGGATGCCTGTAAACCCCTTTTTTGGTCCTTCAAAGTTTTCAACATTTTTGCAGGCCTAAAATGCATTTTAAGGCCTTTTTTGGGCTGCTAACATATTCTGAGCTTTCAGGGGTGTAGGATGCATTTTTCGTGCCAAAAATATTTTTGGGAATTTCATTGGTCTAGGATGCGGCTTAATGCCCCTTTCAGGCTGCAAATGTTTTTGGGACATTCAGAGCTCTCTGACACAGATTTTGGCCCACCAACATTTTCTGGACTTTAGGGGGTCTAGGATGCCTCTAAACCCCTTTTTTCCACCTCCAAAGTTTTCAACATTTGTGCAGGCCTAAGAAGCATTTTAAGTCCTTTTTTTGAGCTGCCAACATTTTCTGGTCTTTCAGGGTTGTAGGATGCATTTTTTGTGCCAAAAATATTTTGGGGAATTTCAGTGGTCTAGGATGCGACTTAATGCCCCTTTCAGGCTGCAAATCTGTTTGGGACATTCAGAGCTCTCGGACACTGTTTTTGGGCCACAAACATTTTCTGGACTTTAGGGGGTCTAGGATGCCTGTAAACCCCATTTTTGGGCCTCCAAAGTTTTCAACATTTTTGCAGGCGTAAAATGCATTTTAAGGACTTTTTTGGGCTGCTAACATATTCTGAGCTTCAGGGGTATAGGTTGCATTTTTCATGCCAAAAATATCTTGGGGAATTTCAGTGGTCTAGGATGCGGCTTAATGCCCCTTTCAGGCTGCAAATGTTTTTGGGACATTCAGGACTCTCTGACACAGATTTTGGCCCACCAACATTTTCTGGACTTTAGGGGGTCTAGGATGCCTCTAAACCCCTTTTTTCCACCTCCAAAGTTTTCTACATTTTTGCAGGCCTAAGATGCACTTTAAGGCCTTTTTTGGGCTGCTAACATTTTCAGAACTTTCAGGGGTGTAGTATGCATTTTTTGTGCCAAAAATATTTTTGGGAATTTCAGTAGTCTAGGATGCCGGTTAATGCCCGTTTCACACTGCAAATGTTTCTGGAACATTCAGGGCTCTCTGACACCATTTTTGGGCCACCACCATTTTCTGGACTTTAGTGGGTCTAGGATGCCTCTAAACCCCTTTTTTCCACCTCCAAAGTTTTCAACATTTGTGCAGGCCTAAGAAGCATTTTAAGTCCTTTTTTTGAGCTGCCAACATTTTCTGATCTTTCAGGGTTGTAGGATGCATTTTTTGTGCCAAAAATATTTTGGGGAATTTCAGTGGTCTAGGATGCAACTTAATGCCCCTTTCAGGCTGCAAATCTGTTTGGGACATTCAGAGCTCTCGGACACTGTTTTTGGGCCACAAACATTTTCTGGACTTTAGGGGGTCTAGGATGCCTCTAAACCCCTTTTTTCCACCTCCAAAGTTTTCTACATTTTTGCAGGCCTAAGATGCACTTTAAGGCCTTTTTTGGGCTGCTAACATTTTCAGAACTTTCAGGGGTGTAGTATGCATTTTTTGTGCCAAAAATATTTTTGGGAATTTCAGTAGTCTAGGATGCCGGATAATGCCCGTTTCACACTGCAAATGTTTCTGGAACATTCAGGGCTCTCTGACACCATTTTTGGGCCACCACCATTTTCTGGACTTTAGTGGGTCTAGGATGCCTGTAAACCCCTTTTTTGGTCCTTCAAAGTTTTCAACATTTTTGCAGGCCTAAAATGCATTTTAAGGCCTTAATTGGGCTGCTAACATATTCTGAGCTTCAGGGGTATAGGTTGCATTTTTCATGCCAAAAATATTTTGGGGAATTTCAGTGGTCTAGGATGCGGCTTAATGCCCCTTTCAGGCTGCAAATGTTTTTGGGACATTCAGAGCTCTCTGACACAGATTTTCGCCCACCAACATTTTCTGGACCTTAGGGGGTCTAAGATGCCTCTAAACCCCTTTTTTCCACTTCCAAAGTTTTCAACATTTTTGCAGGCCTAAAATGCATTTTAAGGCATTTTTGGGCTGCTAACATTTTCAGAACTTTCAGGGGTGTAGTATGCATTTTTTGTGCCAAAAATATATTTGGGAATTTCAGTGGTCTAGGATGCCGGTTAATGCCCGTTTCACTCTGCAAATGTTTTTGGGACATTCAGGGCTCTCTGACACCATTTTTGGCCCACCAACATTTTCTGGACTTTAGGGGGTCTAGGATGCCTGTAAACCCCTTTTTTGGGCCTCCAAAGTTTTCAACATTTTTGCAGGCCTAAAATGCATTTGAAGGCCTTTTTTGGGCTGCTAACATTTTCTGAGCTTTCAGGGGTGTAGGATGCATTTTTCGTGCCAAAAATATTTTTGGGAATTTCAGTGGTCTAGGATGCAGGTTAATGCCCCTTTCAGGCTGCAAATATTTTTGGGACATTCAGGGCTCTCTGACACCATTTTTGGGCCACCAACATTTTCTGGACTTTAGGGGGTCTAGGATGCCTGTAAACCCCTTTTTTGGTCCTTCAAAGTTTTCAACATTTTTGCAGGCCTAAAATGCATGTTAAGGCCTTTTTTGGGCTGCTAACATATTCTGAGCTTCAGGGGTGTAGGATGCATTTTTCGTGCAAAAAATATTTTTGGGAATTTCAGTGGTCTAGGATGCGGGTTAATGCCCCTTTCAGGCTGCAAATGTTTTTGGGAATTCAGGGCTCTCTGACACCATTTTTGAGCCACAATCATTTTCTGGACTTTAGGGGTTCTAGGATGCCTGTAACCCCTTTTTTGGGCCTCCAAACTTTTCAACATTTTTGCAGGCCTAAAATGCATTTTAAGGCCTTTTTTGGGCTGCTAACATATTCTGAGCTTCAGGGGTATAGGTTGCATTTTTCATGCCAAAAATATCTTGGGGAATTTCAGTGGTCTAGGATGCGGCTTAATGCCCCTTTCAGGCTGCAAATGTTTTTGGGACATTCAGAGCTCTCTGACACCGATTTTGGCCCACCAACATTTTCTGGACTTAGGGGGTCTAGGATGCCTGTAAACCCCTTTTTTGGGCCTCCAAAGTTTTCAACATTTTTGCAGGCCTAAAATGGATTTTGAGGCCTTTTTTGGGCTGCTAACATATTCTGAGCTTTCAGGGGTGTAGGATGCATTTTTCGTGCCAAAAATATTTTTGGGAATTTCAGTGGTCTAGGATGCGGTTTAATGCCCCTTTTAGGCTGAAAATGTTTTTGGGACATTCAGGACTCTCTGACACCATTTTTGGGCCACCAACATTTTCTGGACGTTAGGGGGTCTAGGATGCCTGTAAACCCCTTTTTTGGTCCTTCAAAGTTTTCAACATTTTTGCAGGCCTAAAATGCATTTTAAGGCCTTTTTTGGGCTGCTAACATATTCTGAGCTTTCAGGGGTGTAGGATGCATTTTTCGTGCCAAAAATATTTTTGGGAATTTCATTGGTCTAGGATGCGGCTTAATGCCCCTTTCAGGCTGCAAATGTTTTTGGGCCATTCAGAGCTCTCTGACACAGATTTTGGCCCACCAACATTTTCTGGACTTTAGGGGGTCTAGGATGCCTCTAAACCCCTTTTTTCCACCTCCAAAGTTTTCAACATTTGTGCAGGCCTAAGAAGCATTTTAAGTCCTTTTTTTGAGCTGCCAACATTTTCTGGTCTTTCAGGGTTGTAGGATGCATTTTTTGTGCCAAAAATATTTTGGGGAATTTCAGTGGTCTAGGATGCGACTTAATGCCCCTTTCAGGCTGCAAATCTGTTTGGGACATTCAGAGCTCTCGGACACTGTTTTTGGGCCACAAACATTTTCTGGACTTTAGGGGGTCTAGGATGCCTGTAAACCCCATTTTTGGGCCTCCAAAGTTTTCAACATTTTTGCAGGCGTAAAATGCATTTTAAGGACTTTTTTGGGCTGCTAACATATTCTGAGCTTCAGGGGTATAGGTTGCATTTTTCATGCCAAAAATATCTTGGGGAATTTCAGTGGTCTAGGATGCGGCTTAATGCCCCTTTCAGGCTGCAAATGTTTTTGGGACATTCAGGACTCTCTGACACAGATTTTGGCCCACCAACATTTTCTGGACTTTAGGGGGTCTAGGATGCCTCTAAACCCCTTTTTTCCACCTCCAAAGTTTTCTACATTTTTGCAGGCCTAAGATGCACTTTAAGGCCTTTTTTGGGCTGCTAACATTTTCAGAACTTTCAGGGGTGTAGTATGCATTTTTTGTGCCAAAAATATTTTTGGGAATTTCAGTAGTCTAGGATGCCGGTTAATGCCCGTTTCACACTGCAAATGTTTCTGGAACATTCAGGGCTCTCTGACACCATTTTTGGGCCACCACCATTTTCTGGACTTTAGTGGGTCTAGGATGCCTCTAAACCCCTTTTTTCCACCTCCAAAGTTTTCAACATTTGTGCAGGCCTAAGAAGCATTTTAAGTCCTTTTTTTGAGCTGCCAACATTTTCTGATCTTTCAGGGTTGTAGGATGCATTTTTTGTGCCAAAAATATTTTGGGGAATTTCAGTGGTCTAGGATGCGACTTAATGCCCCTTTCAGGCTGCAAATCTGTTTGGGACATTCAGAGCTCTCGGACACTGTTTTTGGGCCACAAACATTTTCTGGACTTTAGGGGGTCTAGGATGCCTCTAAACCCCTTTTTTCCACCTCCAAAGTTTTCTACATTTTTGCAGGCCTAAGATGCACTTTAAGGCCTTTTTTGGGCTGCTAACATTTTCAGAACTTTCAGGGGTGTAGTATGCATTTTTTGTGCCAAAAATATTTTTGGGAATTTCAGTAGTCTAGGATGTCGGATAATGCCCGTTTCACACTGCAAATGTTTCTGGAACATTCAGGGCTCTCTGACACCATTTTTGGGCCACCACCATTTTCTGGACTTTAGTGGGTCTAGGATGCCTGTAAACCCCTTTTTTGGTCCTTCAAAGTTTTCAACATTTTTGCAGGCCTAAAATGCATTTTAAGGCCTTAATTGGGCTGCTAACATATTCTGAGCTTCAGGGGTATAGGTTGCATTTTTCATGCCAAAAATATTTTGGGGAATTTCAGTGGTCTAGGATGCGGCTTAATGCCCCTTTCAGGCTGCAAATGTTTTTGGGACATTCAGAGCTCTCTGACACAGATTTTCGCCCACCAACATTTTCTGGACCTTAGGGGGTCTAAGATGCCTCTAAACCCCTTTTTTCCACTTCCAAAGTTTTCAACATTTTTGCAGGCCTAAAATGCATTTTAAGGCATTTTTGGGCTGCTAACATTTTCAGAACTTTCAGGGGTGTAGTATGCATTTTTTGTGCCAAAAATATATTTGGGAATTTCAGTGGTCTAGGATGCCGGTTAATGCCCGTTTCACTCTGCAAATGTTTTTGGGACATTCAGGGCTCTCTGACACCATTTTTGGCCCACCAACATTTTCTGGACTTTAGGGGGTCTAGGATGCCTGTAAACCCCTTTTTTGGGCCTCCAAAGTTTTCAACATTTTTGCAGGCCTAAAATGCATGTTAAGGCCTTTTTTGGGCTGCTAACATATTCTGAGCTTCAGGGGTGTAGGATGCATTTTTCGTGCAAAAAATATTTTTGGGAATTTCAGTGGTCTAGGATGCGGGTTAATGCCCCTTTCAGGCTGCAAATGTTTTTGGGAATTCAGGGCTCTCTGACACCATTTTTGAGCCACAATCATTTTCTGGACTTTAGGGGTTCTAGGATGCCTGTAACCCCTTTTTTGGGCCTCCAAACTTTTCAACATTTTTGCAGGCCTAAAATGCATTTTAAGGCCTTTTTTGGGCTGCTAACATATTCTGAGCTTCAGGGGTATAGGTTGCATTTTTCATGCCAAAAATATCTTGGGGAATTTCAGTGGTCTAGGATGCGGCTTAATGCCCCTTTCAGGCTGCAAATGTTTTTGGGACATTCAGAGCTCTCTGACACCGATTTTGGCCCACCAACATTTTCTGGACTTAGGGGGTCTAGGATGCCTGTAAACCCCTTTTTTGGGCCTCCAAAGTTTTCAACATTTTTGCAGGCCTAAAATGCATTTTGAGGCCTTTTTTGGGCTGCTAACATATTCTGAGCTTTCAGGGGTGTAGGATGCATTTTTCGTGCCAAAAATATTTTTGGGAATTTCAGTGGTCCAGGATGCGGTTTAATGCCCCTTTTAGGCTGAAAATGTTTTTGGGACATTCAGGACTCTCTGACACCATTTTTGGGCCACCAACATTTTCTGGACGTTAGGGGGTCTAGGATGCCTGTAAACCCCTTTTTTGGTCCTTCAAAGTTTTCAACATTTTTGCAGGCCTAAAATGCATTTTAAGGCCTTTTTTGGGCTGCTAACATATTCTGAGCTTTCAGGGGTGTAGGATGCATTTTTCGTGCCAAAAATATTTTTGGGAATTTCATTGGTCTAGGATGCGGCTTAATGCCCCTTTCAGGCTGCAAATGTTTTTGGGACATTCAGAGCTCTCTGACACAGATTTTGGCCCACCAACATTTTCTGGACTTTAGGGGGTCTAGGATGCCTCTAAACCCCTTTTTTCCACCTCCAAAGTTTTCAACATTTGTGCAGGCCTAAGAAGCATTTTAAGTCCTTTTTTTGAGCTGCCAACATTTTCTGGTCTTTCAGGGTTGTAGGATGCATTTTTTGTGCCAAAAATATTTTGGGGAATTTCAGTGGTCTAGGATGCGACTTAATGCCCCTTTCAGGCTGCAAATCTGTTTGGGACATTCAGAGCTCTCGGACACTGTTTTTGGGCCACAAACATTTTCTGGACTTTAGGGGGTCTAGGATGCCTGTAAACCCCATTTTTGGGCCTCCAAAGTTTTCAACATTTTTGCAGGCGTAAAATGCATTTTAAGGACTTTTTTGGGCTGCTAACATATTCTGAGCTTCAGGGGTATAGGTTGCATTTTTCATGCCAAAAATATCTTGGGGAATTTCAGTGGTCTAGGATGCGGCTTAATGCCCCTTTCAGGCTGCAAATGTTTTTGGGACATTCAGGACTCTCTGACACAGATTTTGGCCCACCAACATTTTCTGGACTTTAGGGGGTCTAGGATGCCTCTAAACCCCTTTTTTCCACCTCCAAAGTTTTCTACATTTTTGCAGGCCTAAGATGCACTTTAAGGCCTTTTTTGGGCTGCTAACATTTTCAGAACTTTCAGGGGTGTAGTATGCATTTTTTGTGCCAAAAATATTTTTGGGAATTTCAGTAGTCTAGGATGCCGGTTAATGCCCGTTTCACACTGCAAATGTTTCTGGAACATTCAGGGCTCTCTGACACCATTTTTGGGCCACCACCATTTTCTGGACTTTAGTGGGTCTAGGATGCCTCTAAACCCCTTTTTTCCACCTCCAAAGTTTTCAACATTTGTGCAGGCCTAAGAAGCATTTTAAGTCCTTTTTTTGAGCTGCCAACATTTTCTGATCTTTCAGGGTTGTAGGATGCATTTTTTGTGCCAAAAATATTTTGGGGAATTTCAGTGGTCTAGGATGCAACTTAATGCCCCTTTCAGGCTGCAAATCTGTTTGGGACATTCAGAGCTCTCGGACACTGTTTTTGGGCCACAAACATTTTCTGGACTTTAGGGGGTCTAGGATGCCTCTAAACCCCTTTTTTCCACCTCCAAAGTTTTCTACATTTTTGCAGGCCTAAGATGCACTTTAAGGCCTTTTTTGGGCTGCTAACATTTTCAGAACTTTCAGGGGTGTAGTATGCATTTTTTGTGCCAAAAATATTTTTGGGAATTTCAGTGTTCTAGGATGCCGGATAATGCCCGTTTCACACTGCAAATGTTTCTGGAACATTCAGGGCTCTCTGACACCATTTTTGGGCCACCACCATTTTCTGGACTTTAGTGGGTCTAGGATGCCTGTAAACCCCTTTTTTGGTCCTTCAAAGTTTTCAACATTTTTGCAGGCCTAAAATGCATTTTAAGGCCTTAATTGGGCTGCTAACATATTCTGAGCTTCAGGGGTATAGGTTGCATTTTTCATGCCAAAAATATTTTGGGGAATTTCAGTGGTCTAGGATGCGGCTTAATGCCCCTTTCAGGCTGCAAATGTTTTTGGGACATTCAGAGCTCTCTGACACAGATTTTCGCCCACCAACATTTTCTGGACCTTAGGGGGTCTAAGATGCCTCTAAACCCCTTTTTTCCACTTCCAAAGTTTTCAACATTTTTGCAGGCCTAAAATGCATTTTAAGGCATTTTTGGGCTGCTAACATTTTCAGAACTTTCAGGGGTGTAGTATGCATTTTTTGTGCCAAAAATATATTTGGGAATTTCAGTGGTCTAGGATGCCGGTTAATGCCCGTTTCACTCTGCAAATGTTTTTGGGACATTCAGGGCTCTCTGACACCATTTTTGGCCCACCAACATTTTCTGGACTTTAGGGGGTCTAGGATGCCTGTAAACCCCTTTTTTGGGCCTCCAAAGTTTTCAACATTTTTGCAGGCCTAAAATGCATTTGAAGGCCTTTTTTGGGCTGCTAACATTTTCTGAGCTTTCAGGGGTGTAGGATGCATTTTTCGTGCCAAAAATATTTTTGGGAATTTCAGTGGTCTAGGATGCAGGTTAATGCCCCTTTCAGGCTGCAAATATTTTTGGGACATTCAGGGCTCTCTGACACCATTTTTGGGCCACCAACATTTTCTGGACTTTAGGGGGTCTAGGATGCCTGTAAACCCCTTTTTTGGTCCTTCAAAGTTTTCAACATTTTTGCAGGCCTAAAATGCATGTTAAGGCCTTTTTTGGGCTGCTAACATATTCTGAGCTTCAGGGGTGTAGGATGCATTTTTCGTGCAAAAAATATTTTTGGGAATTTCAGTGGTCTAGGATGCGGGTTAATGCCCCTTTCAGGCTGCAAATGTTTTTGGGAATTCAGGGCTCTCTGACACCATTTTTGAGCCACAATCATTTTCTGGACTTTAGGGGTTCTAGGATGCCTGTAACCCCTTTTTTGGGCCTCCAAACTTTTCAACATTTTTGCAGGCCTAAAATGCATTTTAAGGCCTTTTTTGGGCTGCTAACATATTCTGAGCTTCAGGGGTATAGGTTGCATTTTTCATGCCAAAAATATCTTGGGGAATTTCAGTGGTCTAGGATGCGGCTTAATGCCCCTTTCAGGCTGCAAATGTTTTTGGGACATTCAGAGCTCTCTGACACCGATTTTGGCCCACCAACATTTTCTGGACTTAGGGGGTCTAGGATGCCTGTAAACCCCTTTTTTGGGCCTCCAAAGTTTTCAACATTTTTGCAGGCCTAAAATGCATTTTGAGGCCTTTTTTGGGCTGCTAACATATTCTGAGCTTTCAGGGGTGTAGGATGCATTTTTCGTGCCAAAAATATTTTTGGGAATTTCAGTGGTCTAGGATGCGGTTTAATGCCCCTTTTAGGTTGAAAATGTTTTTGGGACATTCAGGACTCTCTGACACCATTTTTGGGCCACCAACATTTTCTGGACGTTAGGGGGTCTAGGATGCCTGTAAACCCCTTTTTTGGTCCTTCAAAGTTTTCAACATTTTTGCAGGCCTAAAATGCATTTTAAGGCCTTTTTTGGGCTGCTAACATATTCTGAGCTTTCAGGGGTGTAGGATGCATTTTTCGTGCCAAAAATATTTTTGGGAATTTCATTGGTCTAGGATGCGGCTTAATGCCCCTTTCAGGCTGCAAATGTTTTTGGGACATTCAGAGCTCTCTGACACAGATTTTGGCCCACCAACATTTTCTGGACTTTAGGGGGTCTAGGATGCCTCTAAACCCCTTTTTTCCACCTCCAAAGTTTTCAACATTTGTGCAGGCCTAAGAAGCATTTTAAGTCCTTTTTTTGAGCTGCCAACATTTTCTGGTCTTTCAGGGTTGTAGGATGCATTTTTTGTGCCAAAAATATTTTGGGGAATTTCAGTGGTCTAGGATGCGACTTAATGCCCCTTTCAGGCTGCAAATCTGTTTGGGACATTCAGAGCTCTCGGACACTGTTTTTGGGCCACAAACATTTTCTGGACTTTAGGGGGTCTAGGATGCCTGTAAACCCCATTTTTGGGCCTCCAAAGTTTTCAACATTTTTGCAGGCGTAAAATGCATTTTAAGGACTTTTTTGGGCTGCTAACATATTCTGAGCTTCAGGGGTATAGGTTGCATTTTTCATGCCAAAAATATCTTGGGGAATTTCAGTGGTCTAGGATGCGGCTTAATGCCCCTTTCAGGCTGCAAATGTTTTTGGGACATTCAGGACTCTCTGACACAGATTTTGGCCCACCAACATTTTCTGGACTTTAGGGGGTCTAGGATGCCTCTAAACCCCTTTTTTCCACCTCCAAAGTTTTCTACATTTTTGCAGGCCTAAGATGCACTTTAAGGCCTTTTTTGGGCTGCTAACATTTTCAGAACTTTCAGGGGTGTAGTATGCATTTTTTGTGCCAAAAATATTTTTGGGAATTTCAGTAGTCTAGGATGCCGGTTAATGCCCGTTTCACACTGCAAATGTTTCTGGAACATTCAGGGCTCTCTGACACCATTTTTGGGCCACCACCATTTTCTGGACTTTAGTGGGTCTAGGATGCCTCTAAACCCCTTTTTTCCACCTCCAAAGTTTTCAACATTTGTGCAGGCCTAAGAAGCATTTTAAGTCCTTTTTTTGAGCTGCCAACATTTTCTGATCTTTCAGGGTTGTAGGATGCATTTTTTGTGCCAAAAATATTTTGGGGAATTTCAGTGGTCTAGGATGCGACTTAATGCCCCTTTCAGGCTGCAAATCTGTTTGGGACATTCAGAGCTCTCGGACACTGTTTTTGGGCCACAAACATTTTCTGGACTTTAGGGGGTCTAGGATGCCTCTAAACCCCTTTTTTCCACCTCCAAAGTTTTCTACATTTTTGCAGGCCTAAGATGCACTTTAAGGCCTTTTTTGTGCTGCTAACATTTTCAGAACTTTCAGGGGTGTAGTATGCATTTTTTGTGCCAAAAATATTTTTGGGAATTTCAGTAGTCTAGGATGTCGGATAATGCCCGTTTCACACTGCAAATGTTTCTGGAACATTCAGGGCTCTCTGACACCATTTTTGGGCCACCACCATTTTCTGGACTTTAGTGGGTCTAGGATGCCTGTAAACCCCTTTTTTGGTCCTTCAAAGTTTTCAACATTTTTGCAGGCCTAAAATGCATTTTAAGGCCTTAATTGGGCTGCTAACATATTCTGAGCTTCAGGGGTATAGGTTGCATTTTTCATGCCAAAAATATTTTGGGGAATTTCAGTGGTCTAGGATGCGGCTTAATGCCCCTTTCAGGCTGCAAATGTTTTTGGGACATTCAGAGCTCTCTGACACAGATTTTCGCCCACCAACATTTTCTGGACCTTAGGGGGTCTAAGATGCCTCTAACCCCTTTTTTCCACTTCCAAAGTTTTCAACATTTTTGCAGGCCTAAAATGCATTTTAAGGCATTTTTGGGCTGCTAACATTTTCAGAACTTTCAGGGGTGTAGTATGCATTTTTTGTGCCAAAAATATATTTGGGAATTTCAGTGGTCTAGGATGCCGGTTAATGCCCGTTTCACTCTGCAAATGTTTTTGGGACATTCAGGGCTCTCTGACACCATTTTTGGCCCACCAACATTTTCTGGACTTTAGGGGGTCTAGGATGCCTGTAAACCCCTTTTTTGGGCCTCCAAAGTTTTCAACATTTTTGCAGGCCTAAAATGCATGTTAAGGCCTTTTTTGGGCTGCTAACATATTCTGAGCTTCAGGGGTGTAGGATGCATTTTTCGTGCAAAAAATATTTTTGGGAATTTCAGTGGTCTAGGATGCGGGTTAATGCCCCTTTCAGGCTGCAAATGTTTTTGGGAATTCAGGGCTCTCTGACACCATTTTTGAGCCACAATCATTTTCTGGACTTTAGGGGTTCTAGGATGCCTGTAACCCCTTTTTTGGGCCTCCAAACTTTTCAACATTTTTGCAGGCCTAAAATGCATTTTAAGGCCTTTTTTGGGCTGCTAACATATTCTGAGCTTCAGGGGTATAGGTTGCATTTTTCATGCCAAAAATATCTTGGGGAATTTCAGTGGTCTAGGATGCGGCTTAATGCCCCTTTCAGGCTGCAAATGTTTTTGGGACATTCAGAGCTCTCTGACACCGATTTTGGCCCACCAACATTTTCTGGACTTAGGGGGTCTAGGATGCCTGTAAACCCCTTTTTTGGGCCTCCAAAGTTTTCAACATTTTTGCAGGCCTAAAATGCATTTTGAGGCCTTTTTTGGGCTGCTAACATATTCTGAGCTTTCAGGGGTGTAGGATGCATTTTTCGTGCCAAAAATATTTTTGGGAATTTCAGTGGTCCAGGATGCGGTTTAATGCCCCTTTTAGGCTGAAAATGTTTTTGGGACATTCAGGACTCTCTGACACCATTTTTGGGCCACCAACATTTTCTGGACGTTAGGGGGTCTAGGATGCCTGTAAACCCCTTTTTTGGTCCTTCAAAGTTTTCAACATTTTTGCAGGCCTAAAATGCATTTTAAGGCCTTTTTTGGGCTGCTAACATATTCTGAGCTTTCAGGGGTGTAGGATGCATTTTTCGTGCCAAAAATATTTTTGGGAATTTCATTGGTCTAGGATGCGGCTTAATGCCCCTTTCAGGCTGCAAATGTTTTTGGGACATTCAGAGCTCTCTGACACAGATTTTGGCCCACCAACATTTTCTGGACTTTAGGGGGTCTAGGATGCCTCTAAACCCCTTTTTTCCACCTCCAAAGTTTTCAACATTTGTGCAGGCCTAAGAAGCATTTTAAGTCCTTTTTTTGAGCTGCCAACATTTTCTGGTCTTTCAGGGTTGTAGGATGCATTTTTTGTGCCAAAAATATTTTGGGGAATTTCAGTGGTCTAGGATGCGACTTAATGCCCCTTTCAGGCTGCAAATCTGTTTGGGACATTCAGAGCTCTCGGACACTGTTTTTGGGCCACAAACATTTTCTGGACTTTAGGGGGTCTAGGATGCCTGTAAACCCCATTTTTGGGCCTCCAAAGTTTTCAACATTTTTGCAGGCGTAAAATGCATTTTAAGGACTTTTTTGGGCTGCTAACATATTCTGAGCTTCAGGGGTATAGGTTGCATTTTTCATGCCAAAAATATCTTGGGGAATTTCAGTGGTCTAGGATGCGGCTTAATGCCCCTTTCAGGCTGCAAATGTTTTTGGGACATTCAGGACTCTCTGACACAGATTTTGGCCCACCAACATTTTCTGGACTTTAGGGGGTCTAGGATGCCTCTAAACCCCTTTTTTCCACCTCCAAAGTTTTCTACATTTTTGCAGGCCTAAGATGCACTTTAAGGCCTTTTTTGGGCTGCTAACATTTTCAGAACTTTCAGGGGTGTAGTATGCATTTTTTGTGCCAAAAATATTTTTGGGAATTTCAGTAGTCTAGGATGCCGGTTAATGCCCGTTTCACACTGCAAATGTTTCTGGAACATTCAGGGCTCTCTGACACCATTTTTGGGCCACCACCATTTTCTGGACTTTAGTGGGTCTAGGATGCCTCTAAACCCCTTTTTTCCACCTCCAAAGTTTTCAACATTTGTGCAGGCCTAAGAAGCATTTTAAGTCCTTTTTTTGAGCTGCCAACATTTTCTGATCTTTCAGGGTTGTAGGATGCATTTTTTGTGCCAAAAATATTTTGGGGAATTTCAGTGGTCTAGGATGCAACTTAATGCCCCTTTCAGGCTGCAAATCTGTTTGGGACATTCAGAGCTCTCGGACACTGTTTTTGGGCCACAAACATTTTCTGGACTTTAGGGGGTCTAGGATGCCTCTAAACCCCTTTTTTCCACCTCCAAAGTTTTCTACATTTTTGCAGGCCTAAGATGCACTTTAAGGCCTTTTTTGGGCTGCTAACATTTTCAGAACTTTCAGGGGTGTAGTATGCATTTTTTGTGCCAAAAATATTTTTGGGAATTTCAGTAGTCTAGGATGCCGGATAATGCCCGTTTCACACTGCAAATGTTTCTGGAACATTCAGGGCTCTCTGACACCATTTTTGGGCCACCACCATTTTCTGGACTTTAGTGGGTCTAGGATGCCTGTAAACCCCTT
The DNA here is from genome assembly GCF_040938575.1 of Ambystoma mexicanum. Classification (NCBI taxonomy): domain Eukaryota; kingdom Metazoa; phylum Chordata; class Amphibia; order Caudata; family Ambystomatidae; genus Ambystoma; species Ambystoma mexicanum. The sequence goes on along the minus strand of NC_090939.1, from coordinate 729,754,012 downwards.
TTTTGGTCCTTCAAAGTTTTCAACATTTTTGCAGGCCTAAAATGCATTTTAAGGCCTTAATTGGGCTGCTAACATATTCTGAGCTTCAGGGGTATAGGTTGCATTTTTCATGCCAAAAATATTTTGGGGAATTTCAGTGGTCTAGGATGCGGCTTAATGCCCCTTTCAGGCTGCAAATGTTTTTGGGACATTCAGAGCTCTCTGACACAGATTTTCGCCCACCAACATTTTCTGGACCTTAGGGGGTCTAAGATGCCTCTAAACCCCTTTTTTCCACTTCCAAAGTTTTCAACATTTTTGCAGGCCTAAAATGCATTTTAAGGCATTTTTGGGCTGCTAACATTTTCAGAACTTTCAGGGGTGTAGTATGCATTTTTTGTGCCAAAAATATATTTGGGAATTTCAGTGGTCTAGGATGCCGGTTAATGCCCGTTTCACTCTGCAAATGTTTTTGGGACATTCAGGGCTCTCTGACACCATTTTTGGCCCACCAACATTTTCTGGACTTTAGGGGGTCTAGGATGCCTGTAAACCCCTTTTTTGGGCCTCCAAAGTTTTCAACATTTTTGCAGGCCTAAAATGCATTTGAAGGCCTTTTTTGGGCTGCTAACATTTTCTGAGCTTTCAGGGGTGTAGGATGCATTTTTCGTGCCAAAAATATTTTTGGGAATTTCAGTGGTCTAGGATGCAGGTTAATGCCCCTTTCAGGCTGCAAATATTTTTGGGACATTCAGGGCTCTCTGACACCATTTTTGGGCCACCAACATTTTCTGGACTTTAGGGGGTCTAGGATGCCTGTAAACCCCTTTTTTGGTCCTTCAAAGTTTTCAACATTTTTGCAGGCCTAAAATGCATGTTAAGGCCTTTTTTGGGCTGCTAACATATTCTGAGCTTCAGGGGTGTAGGATGCATTTTTCGTGCAAAAAATATTTTTGGGAATTTCAGTGGTCTAGGATGCGGGTTAATGCCCCTTTCAGGCTGCAAATGTTTTTGGGAATTCAGGGCTCTCTGACACCATTTTTGAGCCACAATCATTTTCTGGACTTTAGGGGTTCTAGGATGCCTGTAACCCCTTTTTTGGGCCTCCAAACTTTTCAACATTTTTGCAGGCCTAAAATGCATTTTAAGGCCTTTTTTGGGCTGCTAACATATTCTGAGCTTCAGGGGTATAGGTTGCATTTTTCATGCCAAAAATATCTTGGGGAATTTCAGTGGTCTAGGATGCGGCTTAATGCCCCTTTCAGGCTGCAAATGTTTTTGGGACATTCAGAGCTCTCTGACACCGATTTTGGCCCACCAACATTTTCTGGACTTAGGGGGTCTAGGATGCCTGTAAACCCCTTTTTTGGGCCTCCAAAGTTTTCAACATTTTTGCAGGCCTAAAATGCATTTTGAGGCCTTTTTTGGGCTGCTAACATATTCTGAGCTTTCAGGGGTGTAGGATGCATTTTTCGTGCCAAAAATATTTTTGGGAATTTCAGTGGTCTAGGATGCGGTTTAATGCCCCTTTTAGGCTGAAAATGTTTTTGGGACATTCAGGACTCTCTGACACCATTTTTGGGCCACCAACATTTTCTGGACGTTAGGGGGTCTAGGATGCCTGTAAACCCCTTTTTTGGTCCTTCAAAGTTTTCAACATTTTTGCAGGCCTAAAATGCATTTTAAGGCCTTTTTTGGGCTGCTAACATATTCTGAGCTTTCAGGGGTGTAGGATGCATTTTTCGAGCCAAAAATATTTTTGGGAATTTCATTGGTCTAGGATGCGGCTTAATGCCCCTTTCAGGCTGCAAATGTTTTTGGGACATTCAGAGCTCTCTGACACAGATTTTGGCCCACCAACATTTTCTGGACTTTAGGGGGTCTAGGATGCCTCTAAACCCCTTTTTTCCACCTCCAAAGTTTTCAACATTTGTGCAGGCCTAAGAAGCATTTTAAGTCCTTTTTTTGAGCTGCCAACATTTTCTGGTCTTTCAGGGTTGTAGGATGCATTTTTTGTGCCAAAAATATTTTGGGGAATTTCAGTGGTCTAGGATGCGACTTAATGCCCCTTTCAGGCTGCAAATCTGTTTGGGACATTCAGAGCTCTCGGACACTGTTTTTGGGCCACAAACATTTTCTGGACTTTAGGGGGTCTAGGATGCCTGTAAACCCCATTTTTGGGCCTCCAAAGTTTTCAACATTTTTGCAGGCGTAAAATGCATTTTAAGGACTTTTTTGGGCTGCTAACATATTCTGAGCTTCAGGGGTATAGGTTGCATTTTTCATGCCAAAAATATCTTGGGGAATTTCAGTGGTCTAGGATGCGGCTTAATGCCCCTTTCAGGCTGCAAATGTTTTTGGGACATTCAGGACTCTCTGACACAGATTTTGGCCCACCAACATTTTCTGGACTTTAGGGGGTCTAGGATGCCTCTAAACCCCTTTCTTCCACCTCCAAAGTTTTCTACATTTTTGCAGGCCTAAGATGCACTTTAAGGCCTTTTTTGGGCTGCTAACATTTTCAGAACTTTCAGGGGTGTAGTATGCATTTTTTGTGCCAAAAATATTTTTGGGAATTTCAGTAGTCTAGGATGCCGGTTAATGCCCGTTTCACACTGCAAATGTTTCTGGAACATTCAGGGCTCTCTGACACCATTTTTGGGCCACCACCATTTTCTGGACTTTAGTGGGTCTAGGATGCCTCTAAACCCCTTTTTTCCACCTCCAAAGTTTTCAACATTTGTGCAGGCCTAAGAAGCATTTTAAGTCCTTTTTTTGAGCTGCCAACATTTTCTGATCTTTCAGGGTTGTAGGATGCATTTTTTGTGCCAAAAATATTTTGGGGAATTTCAGTGGTCTAGGATGCGACTTAATGCCCCTTTCAGGCTGCAAATCTGTTTGGGACATTCAGAGCTCTCGGACACTGTTTTTGGGCCACAAACATTTTCTGGACTTTAGGGGGTCTAGGATGCCTCTAAACCCCTTTTTTCCACCTCCAAAGTTTTCTACATTTTTGCAGGCCTAAGATGCACTTTAAGGCCTTTTTTGGGCTGCTAACATTTTCAGAACTTTCAGGGGTGTAGTATGCATTTTTTGTGCCAAAAATATTTTTGGGAATTTCAGTAGTCTAGGATGTCGGATAATGCCCGTTTCACACTGCAAATGTTTCTGGAACATTCAGGGCTCTCTGACACCATTTTTGGGCCACCACCATTTTCTGGACTTTAGTGGGTCTAGGATGCCTGTAAACCCCTTTTTTGGTCCTTCAAAGTTTTCAACATTTTTGCAGGCCTAAAATGCATTTTAAGGCCTTAATTGGGCTGCTAACATATTCTGAGCTTCAGGGGTATAGGTTGCATTTTTCATGCCAAAAATATTTTGGGGAATTTCAGTGGTCTAGGATGCGGCTTAATGCCCCTTTCAGGCTGCAAATGTTTTTGGGACATTCAGAGCTCTCTGACACAGATTTTCGCCCACCAACATTTTCTGGACCTTAGGGGGTCTAAGATGCCTCTAAACCCCTTTTTTCCACTTCCAAAGTTTTCAACATTTTTGCAGGCCTAAAATGCATTTTAAGGCATTTTTGGGCTGCTAACATTTTCAGAACTTTCAGGGGTGTAGTATGCATTTTTTGTGCCAAAAATATATTTGGGAATTTCAGTGGTCTAGGATGCCGGTTAATGCCCGTTTCACTCTGCAAATGTTTTTGGGACATTCAGGGCTCTCTGACACCATTTTTGGGCCACCACCATTTTCTGGACTTTAGTGGGTCTAGGATGCCTCTAAACCCCTTTTTTCCACCTCCAAAGTTTTCAACATTTGTGCAGGCCTAAGAAGCATTTTAAGTCCTTTTTTTGAGCTGCCAACATTTTCTGATCTTTCAGGGTTGTAGGATGCATTTTTTGTGCCAAAAATATTTTGGGGAATTTCAGTGGTCTAGGATGCAACTTAATGCCCCTTTCAGGCTGCAAATCTGTTTGGGACATTCAGAGCTCTCGGACACTGTTTTTGGGCCACAAACATTTTCTGGACTTTAGGGGGTCTAGGATGCCTCTAAACCCCTTTTTTCCACCTCCAAAGTTTTCTACATTTTTGCAGGCCTAAGATGCACTTTAAGGCCTTTTTTGGGCTGCTAACATTTTCAGAACTTTCAGGGGTGTAGTATGCATTTTTTGTGCCAAAAATATTTTTGGGAATTTCAGTAGTCTAGGATGTCGGATAATGCCCGTTTCACACTGCAAATGTTTCTGGAACATTCAGGGCTCTCTGACACCATTTTTGGGCCACCACCATTTTCTGGACTTTAGTGGGTCTAGGATGCCTGTAAACCCCTTTTTTGGTCCTTCAAAGTTTTCAACATTTTTGCAGGCCTAAAATGCATTTTAAGGCCTTAATTGGGCTGCTAACATATTCTGAGCTTCAGGGGTATAGGTTGCATTTTTCATGCCAAAAATATTTTGGGGAATTTCAGTGGTCTAGGATGCGGCTTAATGCCCCTTTCAGGCTGCAAATGTTTTTGGGACATTCAGAGCTCTCTGACACAGATTTTCGCCCACCAACATTTTCTGGACCTTAGGGGGTCTAAGATGCCTCTAAACCCCTTTTTTCCACTTCCAAAGTTTTCAACATTTTTGCAGGCCTAAAATGCATTTTAAGGCATTTTTGGGCTGCTAACATTTTCAGAACTTTCAGGGGTGTAGTATGCATTTTTTGTGCCAAAAATATATTTGGGAATTTCAGTGGTCTAGGATGCCGGTTAATGCCCGTTTCACTCTGCAAATGTTTTTGGGACATTCAGGGCTCTCTGACACCATTTTTGGCCCACCAACATTTTCTGGACTTTAGGGGGTCTAGGATGCCTGTAAACCCCTTTTTTGGGCCTCCAAAGTTTTCAACATTTTTGCAGGCCTAAAATGCATGTTAAGGCCTTTTTTGGGCTGCTAACATATTCTGAGCTTCAGGGGTGTAGGATGCATTTTTCGTGCAAAAAATATTTTTGGGAATTTCAGTGGTCTAGGATGCGGGTTAATGCCCCTTTCAGGCTGCAAATGTTTTTGGGAATTCAGGGCTCTCTGACACCATTTTTGAGCCACAATCATTTTCTGGACTTTAGGGGTTCTAGGATGCCTGTAACCCCTTTTTTGGGCCTCCAAACTTTTCAACATTTTTGCAGGCCTAAAATGCATTTTAAGGCCTTTTTTGGGCTGCTAACATATTCTGAGCTTCAGGGGTATAGGTTGCATTTTTCATGCCAAAAATATCTTGGGGAATTTCAGTGGTCTAGGATGCGGCTTAATGCCCCTTTCAGGCTGCAAATGTTTTTGGGACATTCAGAGCTCTCTGACACCGATTTTGGCCCACCAACATTTTCTGGACTTAGGGGGTCTAGGATGCCTGTAAACCCCTTTTTTGGGCCTCCAAAGTTTTCAACATTTTTGCAGGCCTAAAATGCATTTTGAGGCCTTTTTTGGGCTGCTAACATATTCTGAGCTTTCAGGGGTGTAGGATGCATTTTTCGTGCCAAAAATATTTTTGGGAATTTCAGTGGTCCAGGATGCGGTTTAATGCCCCTTTTAGGCTGAAAATGTTTTTGGGACATTCAGGACTCTCTGACACCATTTTTGGGCCACCAACATTTTCTGGACGTTAGGGGGTCTAGGATGCCTGTAAACCCCTTTTTTGGTCCTTCAAAGTTTTCAACATTTTTGCAGGCCTAAAATGCATTTTAAGGCCTTTTTTGGGCTGCTAACATATTCTGAGCTTTCAGGGGTGTAGGATGCATTTTTCGTGCCAAAAATATTTTTGGGAATTTCATTGGTCTAGGATGCGGCTTAATGCCCCTTTCAGGCTGCAAATGTTTTTGGGACATTCAGAGCTCTCTGACACAGATTTTGGCCCACCAACATTTTCTGGACTTTAGGGGGTCTAGGATGCCTCTAAACCCCTTTTTTCCACCTCCAAAGTTTTCAACATTTGTGCAGGCCTAAGAAGCATTTTAAGTCCTTTTTTTGAGCTGCCAACATTTTCTGGTCTTTCAGGGTTGTAGGATGCATTTTTTGTGCCAAAAATATTTTGGGGAATTTCAGTGGTCTAGGATGCGACTTAATGCCCCTTTCAGGCTGCAAATCTGTTTGGGACATTCAGAGCTCTCGGACACTGTTTTTGGGCCACAAACATTTTCTGGACTTTAGGGGGTCTAGGATGCCTGTAAACCCCATTTTTGGGCCTCCAAAGTTTTCAACATTTTTGCAGGCGTAAAATGCATTTTAAGGACTTTTTTGGGCTGCTAACATATTCTGAGCTTCAGGGGTATAGGTTGCATTTTTCATGCCAAAAATATCTTGGGGAATTTCAGTGGTCTAGGATGCGGCTTAATGCCCCTTTCAGGCTGCAAATGTTTTTGGGACATTCAGGACTCTCTGACACAGATTTTGGCCCACCAACATTTTCTGGACTTTAGGGGGTCTAGGATGCCTCTAAACCCCTTTTTTCCACCTCCAAAGTTTTCTACATTTTTGCAGGCCTAAGATGCACTTTAAGGCCTTTTTTGGGCTGCTAACATTTTCAGAACTTTCAGGGGTGTAGTATGCATTTTTTGTGCCAAAAATATTTTTGGGAATTTCAGTAGTCTAGGATGCCGGTTAATGCCCGTTTCACACTGCAAATGTTTCTGGAACATTCAGGGCTCTCTGACACCATTTTTGGGCCACCACCATTTTCTGGACTTTAGTGGGTCTAGGATGCCTCTAAACCCCTTTTTTCCACCTCCAAAGTTTTCAACATTTGTGCAGGCCTAAGAAGCATTTTAAGTCCTTTTTTTGAGCAGCCAACATTTTCTGATCTTTCAGGGTTGTAGGATGCATTTTTTGTGCCAAAAATATTTTGGGGAATTTCAGTGGTCTAGGATGCAACTTAATGCCCCTTTCAGGCTGCAAATCTGTTTGGGACATTCAGAGCTCTCGGACACTGTTTTTGGGCCACAAACATTTTCTGGACTTTAGGGGGTCTAGGATGCCTCTAAACCCCTTTTTTCCACCTCCAAAGTTTTCTACATTTTTGCAGGCCTAAGATGCACTTTAAGGCCTTTTTTGGGCTGCTAACATTTTCAGAACTTTCAGGGGTGTAGTATGCATTTTTTGTGCCAAAAATATTTTTGGGAATTTCAGTAGTCTAGGATGCCGGATAATGCCCGTTTCACACTGCAAATGTTTCTGGAACATTCAGGGCTCTCTGACACCATTTTTGGGCCACCACCATTTTCTGGACTTTAGTGGGTCTAGGATGCCTGTAAACCCCTTTTTTGGTCCTTCAAAGTTTTCAACATTTTTGCAGGCCTAAAATGCATTTTAAGGCCTTAATTGGGCTGCTAACATATTCTGAGCTTCAGGGGTATAGGTTGCATTTTTCATGCCAAAAATATTTTGGGGAATTTCAGTGGTCTAGGATGCGGCTTAATGCCCCTTTCAGGCTGCAAATGTTTTTGGGACATTCAGAGCTCTCTGACACAGATTTTCGCCCACCAACATTTTCTGGACCTTAGGGGGTCTAAGATGCCTCTAAACCCCTTTTTTCCACTTCCAAAGTTTTCAACATTTTTGCAGGCCTAAAATGCATTTTAAGGCATTTTTGGGCTGCTAACATTTTCAGAACTTTCAGGGGTGTAGTATGCATTTTTTGTGCCAAAAATATATTTGGGAATTTCAGTGGTCTAGGATGCCGGTTAATGCCCGTTTCACTCTGCAAATGTTTTTGGGACATTCAGGGCTCTCTGACACCATTTTTGGCCCACCAACATTTTCTGGACTTTAGGGGGTCTAGGATGCCTGTAAACCCCTTTTTTGGGCCTCCAAAGTTTTCAACATTTTTGCAGGCCTAAAATGCATTTGAAGGCCTTTTTTGGGCTGCTAACATTTTCTGAGCTTTCAGGGGTGTAGGATGCATTTTTCGTGCCAAAAATATTTTTGGGAATTTCAGTGGTCTAGGATGCAGGTTAATGCCCCTTTCAGGCTGCAAATATTTTTGGGACATTCAGGGCTCTCTGACACCATTTTTGGGCCACCAACATTTTCTGGACTTTAGGGGGTCTAGGATGCCTGTAAACCCCTTTTTTGGTCCTTCAAAGTTTTCAACATTTTTGCAGGCCTAAAATGCATGTTAAGGCCTTTTTTGGGCTGCTAACATATTCTGAGCTTCAGGGGTGTAGGATGCATTTTTCGTGCAAAAAATATTTTTGGGCATTTCAGTGGTCTAGGATGCGGGTTAATGCCCCTTTCAGGCTGCAAATGTTTTTGGGAATTCAGGGCTCTCTGACACCATTTTTGAGCCACAATCATTTTCTGGACTTTAGGGGTTCTAGGATGCCTGTAACCCCTTTTTTGGGCCTCCAAACTTTTCAACATTTTTGCAGGCCTAAAATGCATTTTAAGGCCTTTTTTGGGCTGCTAACATATTCTGAGCTTCAGGGGTATAGGTTGCATTTTTCATGCCAAAAATATCTTGGGGAATTTCAGTGGTCTAGGATGCGGCTTAATGCCCCTTTCAGGCTGCAAATGTTTTTGGGACATTCAGAGCTCTCTGACACCGATTTTGGCCCACCAACATTTTCTGGACTTAGGGGGTCTAGGATGCCTGTAAACCCCTTTTTTGGGCCTCCAAAGTTTTCAACATTTTTGCAGGCCTAAAATGCATTTTGAGGCCTTTTTTGGGCTGCTAACATATTCTGAGCTTTCAGGGGTGTAGGATGCATTTTTCGTGCCAAAAATATTTTTGGGAATTTCAGTGGTCCAGGATGCGGTTTAATGCCCCTTTTAGGCTGAAAATGTTTTTGGGACATTCAGGACTCTCTGACACCATTTTTGGGCCACCAACATTTTCTGGACGTTAGGGGGTCTAGGATGCCTGTAAACCCCTTTTTTGGTCCTTCAAAGTTTTCAACATTTTTGCAGGCCTAAAATGCATTTTAAGGCCTTTTTTGGGCTGCTAACATATTCTGAGCTTTCAGGGGTGTAGGATGCATTTTTCGTGCCAAAAATATTTTTGGGAATTTCATTGGTCTAGGATGCGGCTTAATGCCCCTTTCAGGCTGCAAATGTTTTTGGGACATTCAGAGCTCTCTGACACAGATTTTGGCCCACCAACATTTTCTGGACTTTAGGGGGTCTAGGATGCCTCTAAACCCCTTTTTTCCACCTCCAAAGTTTTCAACATTTGTGCAGGCCTAAGAAGCATTTTAAGTCCTTTTTTTGAGCTGCCAACATTTTCTGGTCTTTCAGGGTTGTAGGATGCATTTTTTGTGCCAAAAATATTTTGGGGAATTTCAGTGGTCTAGGATGCGACTTAATGCCCCTTTCAGGCTGCAAATCTGTTTGGGACATTCAGAGCTCTCGGACACTGTTTTTGGGCCACAAACATTTTCTGGACTTTAGGGGGTCTAGGATGCCTGTAAACCCCATTTTTGGGCCTCCAAAGTTTTCAACATTTTTGCAGGCGTAAAATGCATTTTAAGGACTTTTTTGGGCTGCTAACATATTCTGAGCTTCAGGGGTATAGGTTGCATTTTTCATGCCAAAAATATCTTGGGGAATTTCAGTGGTCTAGGATGCGGCTTAATGCCCCTTTCAGGCTGCAAATGTTTTTGGGACATTCAGGACTCTCTGACACAGATTTTGGCCCACCAACATTTTCTGGACTTTAGGGGGTCTAGGATGCCTCTAAACCCCTTTTTTCCACCTCCAAAGTTTTCTACATTTTTGCAGGCCTAAGATGCACTTTAAGGCCTTTTTTGGGCTGCTAACATTTTCAGAACTTTCAGGGGTGTAGTATGCATTTTTTGTGCCAAAAATATTTTTGGGAATTTCAGTAGTCTAGGATGCCGGTTAATGCCCGTTTCACACTGCAAATGTTTCTGGAACATTCAGGGCTCTCTGACACCATTTTTGGGCCACCACCATTTTCTGGACTTTAGTGGGTCTAGGATGCCTCTAAACCCCTTTTTTCCACCTCCAAAGTTTTCAACATTTGTGCAGGCCTAAGAAGCATTTTAAGTCCTTTTTTTGAGCAGCCAACATTTTCTGATCTTTCAGGGTTGTAGGATGCATTTTTTGTGCCAAAAATATTTTGGGGAATTTCAGTGGTCTAGGATGCAACTTAATGCCCCTTTCAGGCTGCAAATCTGTTTGGGACATTCAGAGCTCTCGGACACTGTTTTTGGGCCACAAACATTTTCTGGACTTTAGGGGGTCTAGGATGCCTCTAAACCCCTTTTTTCCACCTCCAAAGTTTTCTACATTTTTGCAGGCCTAAGATGCACTTTAAGGCCTTTTTTGGGCTGCTAACATTTTCAGAACTTTCAGGGGTGTAGTATGCATTTTTTGTGCCAAAAATATTTTTGGGAATTTCAGTAGTCTAGGATGCCGGATAATGCCCGTTTCACACTGCAAATGTTTCTGGAACATTCAGGGCTCTCTGACACCATTTTTGGGCCACCACCATTTTCTGGACTTTAGTGGGTCTAGGATGCCTGTAAACCCCTTTTTTGGTCCTTCAAAGTTTTCAACATTTTTGCAGGCCTAAAATGCATTTTAAGGCCTTAATTGGGCTGCTAACATATTCTGAGCTTCAGGGGTATAGGTTGCATTTTTCATGCCAAAAATATTTTGGGGAATTTCAGTGGTCTAGGATGCGGCTTAATGCCCCTTTCAGGCTGCAAATGTTTTTGGGACATTCAGAGCTCTCTGACACAGATTTTCGCCCACCAACATTTTCTGGACCTTAGGGGGTCTAAGATGCCTCTAAACCCCTTTTTTCCACTTCCAAAGTTTTCAACATTTTTGCAGGCCTAAAATGCATTTTAAGGCATTTTTGGGCTGCTAACATTTTCAGAACTTTCAGGGGTGTAGTATGCATTTTTTGTGCCAAAAATATATTTGGGAATTTCAGTGGTCTAGGATGCCGGTTAATGCCCGTTTCACTCTGCAAATGTTTTTGGGACATTCAGGGCTCTCTGACACCATTTTTGGCCCACCAACATTTTCTGGACTTTAGGGGGTCTAGGATGCCTGTAAACCCCTTTTTTGGGCCTCCAAAGTTTTCAACATTTTTGCAGGCCTAAAATGCATTTGAAGGCCTTTTTTGGGCTGCTAACATTTTCTGAGCTTTCAGGGGTGTAGGATGCATTTTTCGTGCCAAAAATATTTTTGGGAATTTCAGTGGTCTAGGATGCAGGTTAATGCCCCTTTCAGGCTGCAAATATTTTTGGGACATTCAGGGCTCTCTGACACCATTTTTGGGCCACCAACATTTTCTGGACTTTAGGGGGTCTAGGATGCCTGTAAACCCCTTTTTTGGTCCTTCAAAGTTTTCAACATTTTTGCAGGCCTAAAATGCATGTTAAGGCCTTTTTTGGGCTGCTAACATATTCTGAGCTTCAGGGGTGTAGGATGCATTTTTCGTGCAAAAAATATTTTTGGGCATTTCAGTGGTCTAGGATGCGGGTTAATGCCCCTTTCAGGCTGCAAATGTTTTTGGGAATTCAGGGCTCTCTGACACCATTTTTGAGCCACAATCATTTTCTGGACTTTAGGGGTTCTAGGATGCCTGTAACCCCTTTTTTGGGCCTCCAAACTTTTCAACATTTTTGCAGGCCTAAAATGCATTTTAAGGCCTTTTTTGGGCTGCTAACATATTCTGAGCTTCAGGGGTATAGGTTGCATTTTTCATGCCAAAAATATCTTGGGGAATTTCAGTGGTCTAGGATGCGGCTTAATGCCCCTTTCAGGCTGCAAATGTTTTTGGGACATTCAGAGCTCTCTGACACCGATTTTGGCCCACCAACATTTTCTGGACTTAGGGGGTCTAGGATGCCTGTAAACCCCTTTTTTGGGCCTCCAAAGTTTTCAACATTTTTGCAGGCCTAAAATGCATTTTGAGGCCTTTTTTGGGCTGCTAACATATTCTGAGCTTTCAGGGGTGTAGGATGCATTTTTCGTGCCAAAAATATTTTTGGGAATTTCAGTGGTCTAGGATGCGGTTTAATGCCCCTTTTAGGCTGAAAATGTTTTTGGGACATTCAGGACTCTCTGACACCATTTTTGGGCCACCAACATTTTCTGGACGTTAGGGGGTCTAGGATGCCTGTAAACCCCTTTTTTGGTCCTTCAAAGTTTTCAACATTTTTGCAGGCCTAAAATGCATTTTAAGGCCTTTTTTGGGCTGCTAACATATTCTGAGCTTTCAGGGTTGTAGGATGCATTTTTCGTGCCAAAAATATTTTTGGGAATTTCATTGGTCTAGGATGCGGCTTAATGCCCCTTTCAGGCTGCAAATGTTTTTGGGACATTCAGAGCTCTCTGACACAGATTTTGGCCCACCAACATTTTCTGGACTTTAGGGGGTCTAGGATGCCTCTAAACCCCTTTTTTCCACCTCCAAAGTTTTCAACATTTGTGCAGGCCTAAGAAGCATTTTAAGTCCTTTTTTTGAGCTGCCAACATTTTCTGGTCTTTCAGGGTTGTAGGATGCATTTTTTGTGCCAAAAATATTTTGGGGAATTTCAGTGGTCTAGGATGCGACTTAATGCCCCTTTCAGGCTGCAAATCTGTTTGGGACATTCAGAGCTCTCGGACACTGTTTTTGGGCCACAAACATTTTCTGGACTTTAGGGGGTCTAGGATGCCTGTAAACCCCATTTTTGGGCCTCCAAAGTTTTCAACATTTTTGCAGGCGTAAAATGCATTTTAAGGACTTTTTTGGGCTGCTAACATATTCTGAGCTTCAGGGGTATAGGTTGCATTTTTCATGCCAAAAATATCTTGGGGAATTTCAGTGGTCTAGGATGCGGCTTAATGCCCCTTTCAGGCTGCAAATGTTTTTGGGACATTCAGGACTCTCTGACACAGATTTTGGCCCACCAACATTTTCTGGACTTTAGGGGGTCTAGGATGCCTCTAAACCCCTTTTTTCCACCTCCAAAGTTTTCTACATTTTTGCAGGCCTAAGATGCACTTTAAGGCCTTTTTTGGGCTGCTAACATTTTCAGAACTTTCAGGGGTGTAGTATGCATTTTTTGTGCCAAAAATATTTTTGGGAATTTCAGTAGTCTAGGATGCCGGTTAATGCCCGTTTCACACTGCAAATGTTTCTGGAACATTCAGGGCTCTCTGACACCATTTTTGGGCCACCACCATTTTCTGGACTTTAGTGGGTCTAGGATGCCTCTAAACCCCTTTTTTCCACCTCCAAAGTTTTCAACATTTGTGCAGGCCTAAGAAGCATTTTAAGTCCTTTTTTTGAGCTGCCAACATTTTCTGATCTTTCAGGGTTGTAGGATGCATTTTTTGTGCCAAAAATATTTTGGGGAATTTCAGTGGTCTAGGATGCGACTTAATGCCCCTTTCAGGCTGCAAATCTGTTTGGGACATTCAGAGCTCTCGGACACTGTTTTTGGGCCACAAACATTTTCTGGACTTTAGGGGGTCTAGGATGCCTCTAAACCCCTTTTTTCCACCTCCAAAGTTTTCTACATTTTTGCAGGCCTAAGATGCACTTTAAGGCCTTTTTTGGGCTGCTAACATTTTCAGAACTTTCAGGGGTGTAGTATGCATTTTTTGTGCCAAAAATATTTTTGGGAATTTCAGTAGTCTAGGATGTCGGATAATGCCCGTTTCACACTGCAAATGTTTCTGGAACATTCAGGGCTCTCTGACACCATTTTTGGGCCACCACCATTTTCTGGACTTTAGTGGGTCTAGGATGCCTGTAAACCCCTTTTTTGGTCCTTCAAAGTTTTCAACATTTTTGCAGGCCTAAAATGCATTTTAAGGCCTTAATTGGGCTGCTAACATATTCTGAGCTTCAGGGGTATAGGTTGCATTTTTCATGCCAAAAATATTTTGGGGAATTTCAGTGGTCTAGGATGCGGCTTAATGCCCCTTTCAGGCTGCAAATGTTTTTGGGACATTCAGAGCTCTCTGACACAGATTTTCGCCCACCAACATTTTCTGGACCTTAGGGGGTCTAAGATGCCTCTAAACCCCTTTTTTCCACTTCCAAAGTTTTCAACATTTTTGCAGGCCTAAAATGCATTTTAAGGCATTTTTGGGCTGCTAACATTTTCAGAACTTTCAGGGGTGTAGTATGCATTTTTTGTGCCAAAAATATATTTGGGAATTTCAGTGGTCTAGGATGCCGGTTAATGCCCGTTTCACTCTGCAAATGTTTTTGGGACATTCAGGGCTCTCTGACACCATTTTTGGCCCACCAACATTTTCTGGACTTTAGGGGGTCTAGGATGCCTGTAAACCCCTTTTTTGGGCCTCCAAAGTTTTCAACATTTTTGCAGGCCTAAAATGCATGTTAAGGCCTTTTTTGGGCTGCTAACATATTCTGAGCTTCAGGGGTGTAGGATGCATTTTTCGTGCAAAAAATATTTTTGGGAATTTCAGTGGTCTAGGATGCGGGTTAATGCCCCTTTCAGGCTGCAAATGTTTTTGGGAATTCAGGGCTCTCTGACACCATTTTTGAGCCACAATCATTTTCTGGACTTTAGGGGTTCTAGGATGCCTGTAACCCCTTTTTTGGGCCTCCAAACTTTTCAACATTTTTGCAGGCCTAAAATGCATTTTAAGGCCTTTTTTGGGCTGCTAACATATTCTGAGCTTCAGGGGTATAGGTTGCATTTTTCATGCCAAAAATATCTTGGGGAATTTCAGTGGTCTAGGATGCGGCTTAATGCCCCTTTCAGGCTGCAAATGTTTTTGGGACATTCAGAGCTCTCTGACACCGATTTTGGCCCACCAACATTTTCTGGACTTAGGGGGTCTAGGATGCCTGTAAACCCCTTTTTTGGGCCTCCAAAGTTTTCAACATTTTTGCAGGCCTAAAATGCATTTTGAGGCCTTTTTTGGGCTGCTAACATATTCTGAGCTTTCAGGGGTGTAGGATGCATTTTTCGTGCCAAAAATATTTTTGGGAATTTCAGTGGTCCAGGATGCGGTTTAATGCCCCTTTTAGGCTGAAAATGTTTTTGGGACATTCAGGACTCTCTGACACCATTTTTGGGCCACCAACATTTTCTGGACGTTAGGGGGTCTAGGATGCCTGTAAACCCCTTTTTTGGTCCTTCAAAGTTTTCAACATTTTTGCAGGCCTAAAATGCATTTTAAGGCCTTTTTTGGGCTGCTAACATATTCTGAGCTTTCAGGGGTGTAGGATGCATTTTTCGTGCCAAAAATATTTTTGGGAATTTCATTGGTCTAGGATGCGGCTTAATGCCCCTTTCAGGCTGCAAATGTTTTTGGGACATTCAGAGCTCTCTGACACAGATTTTGGCCCACCAACATTTTCTGGACTTTAGGGGGTCTAGGATGCCTCTAAACCCCTTTTTTCCACCTCCAAAGTTTTCAACATTTGTGCAGGCCTAAGAAGCATTTTAAGTCCTTTTTTTGAGCTGCCAACATTTTCTGGTCTTTCAGGGTTGTAGGATGCATTTTTTGTGCCAAAAATATTTTGGGGAATTTCAGTGGTCTAGGATGCGACTTAATGCCCCTTTCAGGCTGCAAATCTGTTTGGGACATTCAGAGCTCTCGGACACTGTTTTTGGGCCACAAACATTTTCTGGACTTTAGGGGGTCTAGGATGCCTGTAAACCCCATTTTTGGGCCTCCAAAGTTTTCAACATTTTTGCAGGCGTAAAATGCATTTTAAGGACTTTTTTGGGCTGCTAACATATTCTGAGCTTCAGGGGTATAGGTTGCATTTTTCATGCCAAAAATATCTTGGGGAATTTCAGTGGTCTAGGATGCGGCTTAATGCCCCTTTCAGGCTGCAAATGTTTTTGGGACATTCAGGACTCTCTGACACAGATTTTGGCCCACCAACATTTTCTGGACTTTAGGGGGTCTAGGATGCCTCTAAACCCCTTTTTTCCACCTCCAAAGTTTTCTACATTTTTGCAGGCCTAAGATGCACTTTAAGGCCTTTTTTGGGCTGCTAACATTTTCAGAACTTTCAGGGGTGTAGTATGCATTTTTTGTGCCAAAAATATTTTTGGGAATTTCAGTAGTCTAGGATGCCGGTTAATGCCCGTTTCACACTGCAAATGTTTCTGGAACATTCAGGGCTCTCTGACACCATTTTTGGGCCACCACCATTTTCTGGACTTTAGTGGGTCTAGGATGCCTCTAAACCCCTTTTTTCCACCTCCAAAGTTTTCAACATTTGTGCAGGCCTAAGAAGCATTTTAAGTCCTTTTTTTGAGCTGCCAACATTTTCTGATCTTTCAGGGTTGTAGGATGCATTTTTTGTGCCAAAAATATTTTGGGGAATTTCAGTGGTCTAGGATGCAACTTAATGCCCCTTTCAGGCTGCAAATCTGTTTGGGACATTCAGAGCTCTCGGACACTGTTTTTGGGCCACAAACATTTTCTGGACTTTAGGGGGTCTAGGATGCCTCTAAACCCCTTTTTTCCACCTCCAAAGTTTTCTACATTTTTGCAGGCCTAAGATGCACTTTAAGGCCTTTTTTGGGCTGCTAACATTTTCAGAACTTTCAGGGGTGTAGTATGCATTTTTTGTGCCAAAAATATTTTTGGGAATTTCAGTAGTCTAGGATGCCGGATAATGCCCGTTTCACACTGCAAATGTTTCTGGAACATTCAGGGCTCTCTGACACCATTTTTGGGCCACCACCATTTTCTGGACTTTAGTGGGTCTAGGATGCCTGTAAACCCCTTTTTTGGTCCTTCAAAGTTTTCAACATTTTTGCAGGCCTAAAATGCATTTTAAGGCCTTAATTGGGCTGCTAACATATTCTGAGCTTCAGGGGTATAGGTTGCATTTTTCATGCCAAAAATATTTTGGGGAATTTCAGTGGTCTAGGATGCGGCTTAATGCCCCTTTCAGGCTGCAAATGTTTTTGGGACATTCAGAGCTCTCTGACACAGATTTTCGCCCACCAACATTTTCTGGACCTTAGGGGGTCTAAGATGCCTCTAAACCCCTTTTTTCCACTTCCAAAGTTTTCAACATTTTTGCAGGCCTAAAATGCATTTTAAGGCATTTTTGGGCTGCTAACATTTTCAGAACTTTCAGGGGTGTAGTATGCATTTTTTGTGCCAAAAATATATTTGGGAATTTCAGTGGTCTAGGATGCCGGTTAATGCCCGTTTCACTCTGCAAATGTTTTTGGGACATTCAGGGCTCTCTGACACCATTTTTGGCCCACCAACATTTTCTGGACTTTAGGGGGTCTAGGATGCCTGTAAACCCCTTTTTTGGGCCTCCAAAGTTTTCAACATTTTTGCAGGCCTAAAATGCATTTGAAGGCCTTTTTTGGGCTGCTAACATTTTCTGAGCTTTCAGGGGTGTAGGATGCATTTTTCGTGCCAAAAATATTTTTGGGAATTTCAGTGGTCTAGGATGCAGGTTAATGCCCCTTTCAGGCTGCAAATATTTTTGGGACATTCAGGGCTCTCTGACACCATTTTTGGGCCACCAACATTTTCTGGACTTTAGGGGGTCTAGGATGCCTGTAAACCCCTTTTTTGGTCCTTCAAAGTTTTCAACATTTTTGCAGGCCTAAAATGCATGTTAAGGCCTTTTTTGGGCTGCTAACATATTCTGAGCTTCAGGGGTGTAGGATGCATTTTTCGTGCAAAAAATATTTTTGGGAATTTCAGTGGTCTAGGATGCGGGTTAATGCCCCTTTCAGGCTGCAAATGTTTTTGGGAATTCAGGGCTCTCTGACACCATTTTTGAGCCACAATCATTTTCTGGACTTTAGGGGTTCTAGGATGCCTGTAACCCCTTTTTTGGGCCTCCAAACTTTTCAACATTTTTGCAGGCCTAAAATGCATTTTAAGGCCTTTTTTGGGCTGCTAACATATTCTGAGCTTCAGGGGTATAGGTTGCATTTTTCATGCCAAAAATATCTTGGGGAATTTCAGTGGTCTAGGATGCGGCTTAATGCCCCTTTCAGGCTGCAAATGTTTTTGGGACATTCAGAGCTCTCTGACACCGATTTTGGCCCACCAACATTTTCTGGACTTAGGGGGTCTAGGATGCCTGTAAACCCCTTTTTTGGGCCTCCAAAGTTTTCAACATTTTTGCAGGCCTAAAATGCATTTTGAGGCCTTTTTTGGGCTGCTAACATATTCTGAGCTTTCAGGGGTGTAGGATGCATTTTTCGTGCCAAAAATATTTTTGGGAATTTCAGTGGTCTAGGATGCGGTTTAATGCCCCTTTTAGGCTGAAAATGTTTTTGGGACATTCAGGACTCTCTGACACCATTTTTGGGCCACCAACATTTTCTGGACGTTAGGGGGTCTAGGATGCCTGTAAACCCCTTTTTTGGTCCTTCAAAGTTTTCAACATTTTTGCAGGCCTAAAATGCATTTTAAGGCCTTTTTTGGGCTGCTAACATATTCTGAGCTTTCAGGGGTGTAGGATGCATTTTTCGTGCCAAAAATATTTTTGGGAATTTCATTGGTCTAGGATGCGGCTTAATGCCCCTTTCAGGCTGCAAATGTTTTTGGGACATTCAGAGCTCTCTGACACAGATTTTGGCCCACCAACATTTTCTGGACTTTAGGGGGTCTAGGATGCCTCTAAACCCCTTTTTTCCACCTCCAAAGTTTTCAACATTTGTGCAGGCCTAAGAAGCATTTTAAGTCCTTTTTTTGAGCTGCCAACATTTTCTGGTCTTTCAGGGTTGTAGGATGCATTTTTTGTGCCAAAAATATTTTGGGGAATTTCAGTGGTCTAGGATGCGACTTAATGCCCCTTTCAGGCTGCAAATCTGTTTGGGACATTCAGAGCTCTCGGACACTGTTTTTGGGCCACAAACATTTTCTGGACTTTAGGGGGTCTAGGATGCCTGTAAACCCCATTTTTGGGCCTCCAAAGTTTTCAACATTTTTGCAGGCGTAAAATGCATTTTAAGGACTTTTTTGGGCTGCTAACATATTCTGAGCTTCAGGGGTATAGGTTGCATTTTTCATGCCAAAAATATCTTGGGGAATTTCAGTGGTCTAGGATGCGGCTTAATGCCCCTTTCAGGCTGCAAATGTTTTTGGGACATTCAGGACTCTCTGACACAGATTTTGGCCCACCAACATTTTCTGGACTTTAGGGGGTCTAGGATGCCTCTAAACCCCTTTTTTCCACCTCCAAAGTTTTCTACATTTTTGCAGGCCTAAGATGCACTTTAAGGCCTTTTTTGGGCTGCTAACATTTTCAGAACTTTCAGGGGTGTAGTATGCATTTTTTGTGCCAAAAATATTTTTGGGAATTTCAGTAGTCTAGGATGCCGGTTAATGCCCGTTTCACACTGCAAATGTTTCTGGAACATTCAGGGCTCTCTGACACCATTTTTGGGCCACCACCATTTTCTGGACTTTAGTGGGTCTAGGATGCCTCTAAACCCCTTTTTTCCACCTCCAAAGTTTTCAACATTTGTGCAGGCCTAAGAAGCATTTTAAGTCCTTTTTTTGAGCTGCCAACATTTTCTGATCTTTCAGGGTTGTAGGATGCATTTTTTGTGCCAAAAATATTTTGGGGAATTTCAGTGGTCTAGGATGCGACTTAATGCCCCTTTCAGGCTGCAAATCTGTTTGGGACATTCAGAGCTCTCGGACACTGTTTTTGGGCCACAAACATTTTCTGGACTTTAGGGGGTCTAGGATGCCTCTAAACCCCTTTTTTCCACCTCCAAAGTTTTCTACATTTTTGCAGGCCTAAGATGCACTTTAAGGCCTTTTTTGGGCTGCTAACATTTTCAGAACTTTCAGGGGTGTAGTATGCATTTTTTGTGCCAAAAATATTTTTGGGAATTTCAGTAGTCTAGGATGTCGGATAATGCCCGTTTCACACTGCAAATGTTTCTGGAACATTCAGGGCTCTCTGACACCATTTTTGGGCCACCACCATTTTCTGGACTTTAGTGGGTCTAGGATGCCTGTAAACCCCTTTTTTGGTCCTTCAAAGTTTTCAACATTTTTGCAGGCCTAAAATGCATTTTAAGGCCTTAATTGGGCTGCTAACATATTCTGAGCTTCAGGGGTATAGGTTGCATTTTTCATGCCAAAAATATTTTGGGGAATTTCAGTGGTCTAGGATGCGGCTTAATGCCCCTTTCAGGCTGCAAATGTTTTTGGGACATTCAGAGCTCTCTGACACAGATTTTCGCCCACCAACATTTTCTGGACCTTAGGGGGTCTAAGATGCCTCTAAACCCCTTTTTTCCACTTCCAAAGTTTTCAACATTTTTGCAGGCCTAAAATGCATTTTAAGGCATTTTTGGGCTGCTAACATTTTCAGAACTTTCAGGGGTGTAGTATGCATTTTTTGTGCCAAAAATATATTTGGGAATTTCAGTGGTCTAGGATGCCGGTTAATGCCCGTTTCACTCTGCAAATGTTTTTGGGACATTCAGGGCTCTCTGACACCATTTTTGGCCCACCAACATTTTCTGGACTTTAGGGGGTCTAGGATGCCTGTAAACCCCTTTTTTGGGCCTCCAAAGTTTTCAACATTTTTGCAG
Source organism: Ambystoma mexicanum (assembly GCF_040938575.1). Lineage (NCBI taxonomy): Eukaryota > Metazoa > Chordata > Amphibia > Caudata > Ambystomatidae > Ambystoma > Ambystoma mexicanum. The sequence goes on along the minus strand of NC_090939.1, from coordinate 729,733,497 downwards.
GCCTAAAATGCATGTTAAGGCCTTTTTTGGGCTGCTAACATATTCTGAGCTTCAGGGGTGTAGGATGCATTTTTCGTGCAAAAAATATTTTTGGGAATTTCAGTGGTCTAGGATGCGGGTTAATGCCCCTTTCAGGCTGCAAATGTTTTTGGGAATTCAGGGCTCTCTGACACCATTTTTGAGCCACAATCATTTTCTGGACTTTAGGGGTTCTAGGATGCCTGTAACCCCTTTTTTGGGCCTCCAAACTTTTCAACATTTTTGCAGGCCTAAAATGCATTTTAAGGCCTTTTTTGGGCTGCTAACATATTCTGAGCTTCAGGGGTATAGGTTGCATTTTTCATGCCAAAAATATCTTGGGGAATTTCAGTGGTCTAGGATGCGGCTTAATGCCCCTTTCAGGCTGCAAATGTTTTTGGGACATTCAGAGCTCTCTGACACCGATTTTGGCCCACCAACATTTTCTGGACTTAGGGGGTCTAGGATGCCTGTAAACCCCTTTTTTGGGCCTCCAAAGTTTTCAACATTTTTGCAGGCCTAAAATGCATTTTGAGGCCTTTTTTGGGCTGCTAACATATTCTGAGCTTTCAGGGGTGTAGGATGCATTTTTCGTGCCAAAAATATTTTTGGGAATTTCAGTGGTCCAGGATGCGGTTTAATGCCCCTTTTAGGCTGAAAATGTTTTTGGGACATTCAGGACTCTCTGACACCATTTTTGGGCCACCAACATTTTCTGGACGTTAGGGGGTCTAGGATGCCTGTAAACCCCTTTTTTGGTCCTTCAAAGTTTTCAACATTTTTGCAGGCCTAAAATGCATTTTAAGGCCTTTTTTGGGCTGCTAACATATTCTGAGCTTTCAGGGGTGTAGGATGCATTTTTCGTGCCAAAAATATTTTTGGGAATTTCATTGGTCTAGGATGCGGCTTAATGCCCCTTTCAGGCTGCAAATGTTTTTGGGACATTCAGAGCTCTCTGACACAGATTTTGGCCCACCAACATTTTCTGGACTTTAGGGGGTCTAGGATGCCTCTAAACCCCTTTTTTCCACCTCCAAAGTTTTCAACATTTGTGCAGGCCTAAGAAGCATTTTAAGTCCTTTTTTTGAGCTGCCAACATTTTCTGGTCTTTCAGGGTTGTATGATGCATTTTTTGTGCCAAAAATATTTTGGGGAATTTCAGTGGTCTAGGATGCGACTTAATGCCCCTTTCAGGCTGCAAATCTGTTTGGGACATTCAGAGCTCTCGGACACTGTTTTTGGGCCACAAACATTTTCTGGACTTTAGGGGGTCTAGGATGCCTGTAAACCCCATTTTTGGGCCTCCAAAGTTTTCAACATTTTTGCAGGCGTAAAATGCATTTTAAGGACTTTTTTGGGCTGCTAACATATTCTGAGCTTCAGGGGTATAGGTTGCATTTTTCATGCCAAAAATATCTTGGGGAATTTCAGTGGTCTAGGATGCGGCTTAATGCCCCTTTCAGGCTGCAAATGTTTTTGGGACATTCAGGACTCTCTGACACAGATTTTGGCCCACCAACATTTTCTGGACTTTAGGGGGTCTAGGATGCCTCTAAACCCCTTTTTTCCACCTCCAAAGTTTTCTACATTTTTGCAGGCCTAAGATGCACTTTAAGGCCTTTTTTGGGCTGCTAACATTTTCAGAACTTTCAGGGGTGTAGTATGCATTTTTTGTGCCAAAAATATTTTTGGGAATTTCAGTAGTCTAGGATGCCGGTTAATGCCCGTTTCACACTGCAAATGTTTCTGGAACATTCAGGGCTCTCTGACACCATTTTTGGGCCACCACCATTTTCTGGACTTTAGTGGGTCTAGGATGCCTCTAAACCCCTTTTTTCCACCTCCAAAGTTTTCAACATTTGTGCAGGCCTAAGAAGCATTTTAAGTCCTTTTTTTGAGCTGCCAACATTTTCTGATCTTTCAGGGTTGTAGGATGCATTTTTTGTGCCAAAAAATATTTTGGGGAATTTCAGTGGTCTAGGATGCAACTTAATGCCCCTTTCAGGCTGCAAATCTGTTTGGGACATTCAGAGCTCTCGGACACTGTTTTTGGGCCACAAACATTTTCTGGACTTTAGGGGGTCTAGGATGCCTCTAAACCCCTTTTTTCCACCTCCAAAGTTTTCTACATTTTTGCAGGCCTAAGATGCACTTTAAGGCCTTTTTTGGGCTGCTAACATTTTCAGAACTTTTTTTGTGCCAAAAATATTTTTGGGAATTTCAGTAGTCTAGGATGCCGGATAATGCCCGTTTCACACTGCAAATGTTTCTGGAACATTCAGGGCTCTCTGACACCATTTTTGGGCCACCACCATTTTCTGGACTTTAGTGGGTCTAGGATGCCTGTAAACCCCTTTTTTGGTCCTTCAAAGTTTTCAACATTTTTGCAGGCCTAAAATGCATTTTAAGGCCTTAATTGGGCTGCTAACATATTCTGAGCTTCAGGGGTATAGGTTGCATTTTTCATGCCAAAAATATTTTGGGGAATTTCAGTGGTCTAGGATGCGGCTTAATGCCCCTTTCAGGCTGCAAATGTTTTTGGGACATTCAGAGCTCTCTGACACAGATTTTCGCCCACCAACATTTTCTGGACCTTAGGGGGTCTAAGATGCCTCTAAACCCCTTTTTTCCACTTCCAAAGTTTTCAACATTTTTGCAGGCCTAAAATGCATTTTAAGGCATTTTTGGGCTGCTAACATTTTCAGAACTTTCAGGGGTGTAGTATGCATTTTTTGTGCCAAAAATATATTTGGGAATTTCAGTGGTCTAGGATGCCGGTTAATGCCCGTTTCACTCTGCAAATGTTTTTGGGACATTCAGGGCTCTCTGACACCATTTTTGGCCCACCAACATTTTCTGGACTTTAGGGGGTCTAGGATGCCTGTAAACCCCTTTTTTGGGCCTCCAAAGTTTTCAACATTTTTGCAGGCCTAAAATGCATTTGAAGGCCTTTTTTGGGCTGCTAACATTTTCTGAGCTTTCAGGGGTGTAGGATGCATTTTTCGTGCCGAAAATATTTTTGGGAATTTCAGTGGTCTAGGATGCAGGTTAATGCCCCTTTCAGGCTGCAAATATTTTTGGGACATTCAGGGCTCTCTGACACCATTTTTGGGCCACCAACATTTTCTGGACTTTAGGGGGTCTAGGATGCCTGTAAACCCCTTTTTTGGTCCTTCAAAGTTTTCAACATTTTTGCAGGCCTAAAATGCATGTTAAGGCCTTTTTTGGGCTGCTAACATATTCTGAGCTTCAGGGGTGTAGGATGCATTTTTCGTGCAAAAAATATTTTTGGGAATTTCAGTGGTCTAGGATGCGGGTTAATGCCCCTTTCAGGCTGCAAATGTTTTTGGGAATTCAGGGCTCTCTGACACCATTTTTGAGCCACAATCATTTTCTGGACTTTAGGGGTTCTAGGATGCCTGTAACCCCTTTTTTGGGCCTCCAAACTTTTCAACATTTTTGCAGGCCTAAAATGCATTTTAAGGCCTTTTTTGGGCTGCTAACATATTCTGAGCTTCAGGGGTATAGGTTGCATTTTTCATGCCAAAAATATCTTGGGGAATTTCAGTGGTCTAGGATGCGGCTTAATGCCCCTTTCAGGCTGCAAATGTTTTTGGGACATTCAGAGCTCTCTGACACCGATTTTGGCCCACCAACATTTTCTGGACTTAGGGGGTCTAGGATGCCTGTAAACCCCTTTTTTGGGCCTCCAAAGTTTTCAACATTTTTGCAGGCCTAAAATGCATTTTGAGGCCTTTTTTGGGCTGCTAACATATTCTGAGCTTTCAGGGGTGTAGGATGCATTTTTCGTGCCAAAAATATTTTTGGGAATTTCAGTGGTCCAGGATGCGGTTTAATGCCCCTTTTAGGCTGAAAATGTTTTTGGGACATTCAGGACTCTCTGACACCATTTTTGGGCCACCAACATTTTCTGGACGTTAGGGGGTCTAGGATGCCTGTAAACCCCTTTTTTGGTCCTTCAAAGTTTTCAACATTTTTGCAGGCCTAAAATGCATTTTAAGGCCTTTTTTGGGCTGCTAACATATTCTGAGCTTTCAGGGGTGTAGGATGCATTTTTCGTGCCAAAAATATTTTTGGGAATTTCATTGGTCTAGGATGCGGCTTAATGCCCCTTTCAGGCTGCAAATGTTTTTGGGACATTCAGAGCTCTCTGACACAGATTTTGGCCCACCAACATTTTCTGGACTTTAGGGGGTCTAGGATGCCTCTAAACCCCTTTTTTCCACCTCCAAAGTTTTCAACATTTGTGCAGGCCTAAGAAGCATTTTAAGTCCTTTTTTTGAGCTGCCAACATTTTCTGGTCTTTCAGGGTTGTAGGATGCATTTTTTGTGCCAAAAATATTTTGGGGAATTTCAGTGGTCTAGGATGCGACTTAATGCCCCTTTCAGGCTGCAAATCTGTTTGGGACATTCAGAGCTCTCGGACACTGTTTTTGGGCCACAAACATTTTCTGGACTTTAGGGGGTCTAGGATGCCTGTAAACCCCATTTTTGGGCCTCCAAAGTTTTCAACATTTTTGCAGGCGTAAAATGCATTTTAAGGACTTTTTTGGGCTGCTAACATATTCTGAGCTTCAGGGGTATAGGTTGCATTTTTCATGCCAAAAATATCTTGGGGAATTTCAGTGGTCTAGGATGCGGCTTAATGCCCCTTTCAGGCTGCAAATGTTTTTGGGACATTCAGGACTCTCTGACACAGATTTTGGCCCACCAACATTTTCTGGACTTTAGGGGGTCTAGGATGCCTCTAAACCCCTTTTTTCCACCTCCAAAGTTTTCTACATTTTTGCAGGCCTAAGATGCACTTTAAGGCCTTTTTTGGGCTGCTAACATTTTCAGAACTTTCAGGGGTGTAGTATGCATTTTTTGTGCCAAAAATATTTTTGGGAATTTCAGTAGTCTAGGATGCCGGTTAATGCCCGTTTCACACTGCAAATGTTTCTGGAACATTCAGGGCTCTCTGACACCATTTTTGGGCCACCACCATTTTCTGGACTTTAGTGGGTCTAGGATGCCTCTAAACCCCTTTTTTCCACCTCCAAAGTTTTCAACATTTGTGCAGGCCTAAGAAGCATTTTAAGTCCTTTTTTTGAGCTGCCAACATTTTCTGATCTTTCAGGGTTGTAGGATGCATTTTTTGTGCCAAAAATATTTTGGGGAATTTCAGTGGTCTAGGATGCAACTTAATGCCCCTTTCAGGCTGCAAATCTGTTTGGGACATTCAGAGCTCTCGGACACTGTTTTTGGGCCACAAACATTTTCTGGACTTTAGGGGGTCTAGGATGCCTCTAAACCCCTTTTTTCCACCTCCAAAGTTTTCTACATTTTTGCAGGCCTAAGATGCACTTTAAGGCCTTTTTTGGGCTGCTAACATTTTCAGAACTTTCAGGGGTGTAGTATGCATTTTTTGTGCCAAAAATATTTTTGGGAATTTCAGTAGTCTAGGATGCCGGATAATGCCCGTTTCACACTGCAAATGTTTCTGGAACATTCAGGGCTCTCTGACACCATTTTTGGGCCACCACCATTTTCTGGACTTTAGTGGGTCTAGGATGCCTGTAAACCCCTTTTTTGGTCCTTCAAAGTTTTCAACATTTTTGCAGGCCTAAAATGCATTTTAAGGCCTTAATTGGGCTGCTAACATATTCTGAGCTTCAGGGGTATAGGTTGCATTTTTCATGCCAAAAATATTTTGGGGAATTTCAGTGGTCTAGGATGCGGCTTAATGCCCCTTTCAGGCTGCAAATGTTTTTGGGACATTCAGAGCTCTCTGACACAGATTTTCGCCCACCAACATTTTCTGGACCTTAGGGGGTCTAAGATGCCTCTAAACCCCTTTTTTCCACTTCCAAAGTTTTCAACATTTTTGCAGGCCTAAAATGCATTTTAAGGCATTTTTGGGCTGCTAACATTTTCAGAACTTTCAGGGGTGTAGTATGCATTTTTTGTGCCAAAAATATATTTGGGAATTTCAGTGGTCTAGGATGCCGGTTAATGCCCGTTTCACTCTGCAAATGTTTTTGGGACATTCAGGGCTCTCTGACACCATTTTTGGCCCACCAACATTTTCTGGACTTTAGGGGGTCTAGGATGCCTGTAAACCCCTTTTTTGGGCCTCCAAAGTTTTCAACATTTTTGCAGGCCTAAAATGCATTTGAAGGCCTTTTTTGGGCTGCTAACATTTTCTGAGCTTTCAGGGGTGTAGGATGCATTTTTCGTGCCAAAAATATTTTTGGGAATTTCAGTGGTCTAGGATGCAGGTTAATGCCCCTTTCAGGCTGCAAATATTTTTGGGACATTCAGGGCTCTCTGACACCATTTTTGGGCCACCAACATTTTCTGGACTTTAGGGGGTCTAGGATGCCTGTAAACCCCTTTTTTGGTCCTTCAAAGTTTTCAACATTTTTGCAGGCCTAAAATGCATGTTAAGGCCTTTTTTGGGCTGCTAACATATTCTGAGCTTCAGGGGTGTAGGATGCATTTTTCGTGCAAAAAATATTTTTGGGAATTTCAGTGGTCTAGGATGCGGGTTAATGCCCCTTTCAGGCTGCAAATGTTTTTGGGAATTCAGGGCTCTCTGACACCATTTTTGAGCCACAATCATTTTCTGGACTTTAGGGGTTCTAGGATGCCTGTAACCCCTTTTTTGGGCCTCCAAACTTTTCAACATTTTTGCAGGCCTAAAATGCATTTTAAGGCCTTTTTTGGGCTGCTAACATATTCTGAGCTTCAGGGGTATAGGTTGCATTTTTCATGCCAAAAATATCTTGGGGAATTTCAGTGGTCTAGGATGCGGCTTAATGCCCCTTTCAGGCTGCAAATGTTTTTGGGACATTCAGAGCTCTCTGACACCGATTTTGGCCCACCAACATTTTCTGGACTTAGGGGGTCTAGGATGCCTGTAAACCCCTTTTTTGGGCCTCCAAAGTTTTCAACATTTTTGCAGGCCTAAAATGCATTTTGAGGCCTTTTTTGGGCTGCTAACATATTCTGAGCTTTCAGGGGTGTAGGATGCATTTTTCGTGCCAAAAATATTTTTGGGAATTTCAGTGGTCTAGGATGCGGTTTAATGCCCCTTTTAGGCTGAAAATGTTTTTGGGACATTCAGGACTCTCTGACACCATTTTTGGGCCACCAACATTTTCTGGACGTTAGGGGGTCTAGGATGCCTGTAAACCCCTTTTTTGGTCCTTCAAAGTTTTCAACATTTTTGCAGGCCTAAAATGCATTTTAAGGCCTTTTTTGGGCTGCTAACATATTCTGAGCTTTCAGGGGTGTAGGATGCATTTTTCGTGCCAAAAATATTTTTGGGAATTTCATTGGTCTAGGATGCGGCTTAATGCCCCTTTCAGGCTGCAAATGTTTTTGGGACATTCAGAGCTCTCTGACACAGATTTTGGCCCACCAACATTTTCTGGACTTTAGGGGGTCTAGGATGCCTCTAAACCCCTTTTTTCCACCTCCAAAGTTTTCAACATTTGTGCAGGCCTAAGAAGCATTTTAAGTCCTTTTTTTGAGCTGCCAACATTTTCTGGTCTTTCAGGGTTGTAGGATGCATTTTTTGTGCCAAAAATATTTTGGGGAATTTCAGTGGTCTAGGATGCGACTTAATGCCCCTTTCAGGCTGCAAATCTGTTTGGGACATTCAGAGCTCTCGGACACTGTTTTTGGGCCACAAACATTTTCTGGACTTTAGGGGGTCTAGGATGCCTGTAAACCCCATTTTTGGGCCTCCAAAGTTTTCAACATTTTTGCAGGCGTAAAATGCATTTTAAGGACTTTTTTGGGCTGCTAACATATTCTGAGCTTCAGGGGTATAGGTTGCATTTTTCATGCCAAAAATATCTTGGGGAATTTCAGTGGTCTAGGATGCGGCTTAATGCCCCTTTCAGGCTGCAAATGTTTTTGGGACATTCAGGACTCTCTGACACAGATTTTGGCCCACCAACATTTTCTGGACTTTAGGGGGTCTAGGATGCCTCTAAACCCCTTTTTTCCACCTCCAAAGTTTTCTACATTTTTGCAGGCCTAAGATGCACTTTAAGGCCTTTTTTGGGCTGCTAACATTTTCAGAACTTTCAGGGGTGTAGTATGCATTTTTTGTGCCAAAAATATTTTTGGGAATTTCAGTAGTCTAGGATGCCGGTTAATGCCCGTTTCACACTGCAAATGTTTCTGGAACATTCAGGGCTCTCTGACACCATTTTTGGGCCACCACCATTTTCTGGACTTTAGTGGGTCTAGGATGCCTCTAAACCCCTTTTTTCCACCTCCAAAGTTTTCAACATTTGTGCAGGCCTAAGAAGCATTTTAAGTCCTTTTTTTGAGCTGCCAACATTTTCTGATCTTTCAGGGTTGTAGGATGCATTTTTTGTGCCAAAAATATTTTGGGGAATTTCAGTGGTCTAGGATGCGACTTAATGCCCCTTTCAGGCTGCAAATCTGTTTGGGACATTCAGAGCTCTCGGACACTGTTTTTGGGCCACAAACATTTTCTGGACTTTAGGGGGTCTAGGATGCCTCTAAACCCCTTTTTTCCACCTCCAAAGTTTTCTACATTTTTGCAGGCCTAAGATGCACTTTAAGGCCTTTTTTGGGCTGCTAACATTTTCAGAACTTTCAGGGGTGTAGTATGCATTTTTTGTGCCAAAAATATTTTTGGGAATTTCAGTCGTCTAGGATGTCGGATAATGCCCGTTTCACACTGCAAATGTTTCTGGAACATTCAGGGCTCTCTGACACCATTTTTGGGCCACCACCATTTTCTGGACTTTAGTGGGTCTAGGATGCCTGTAAACCCCTTTTTTGGTCCTTCAAAGTTTTCAACATTTTTGCAGGCCTAAAATGCATTTTAAGGCCTTAATTGGGCTGCTAACATATTCTGAGCTTCAGGGGTATAGGTTGCATTTTTCATGCCAAAAATATCTTGGGGAATTTCAGTGGTCTAGGATGCGGCTTAATGCCCCTTTCAGGCTGCAAATGTTTTTGGGACATTCAGGACTCTCTGACACAGATTTTGGCCCACCAACATTTTCTGGACTTTAGGGGGTCTAGGATGCCTCTAAACCCCTTTTTTCCACCTCCAAAGTTTTCTACATTTTTGCAGGCCTAAGATGCACTTTAAGGCCTTTTTTGGGCTGCTAACATTTTCAGAACTTTCAGGGGTGTAGTATGCATTTTTTGTGCCAAAAATATTTTTGGGAATTTCAGTAGTCTAGGATGCCGGTTAATGCCCGTTTCACACTGCAAATGTTTCTGGAACATTCAGGGCTCTCTGACACCATTTTTGGGCCACCACCATTTTCTGGACTTTAGTGGGTCTAGGATGCCTCTAAACCCCTTTTTTCCACCTCCAAAGTTTTCAACATTTGTGCAGGCCTAAGAAGCATTTTAAGTCCTTTTTTTGAGCTGCCAACATTTTCTGATCTTTCAGGGTTGTAGGATGCATTTTTTGTGCCAAAAATATTTTGGGGAATTTCAGTGGTCTAGGATGCGACTTAATGCCCCTTTCAGGCTGCAAATCTGTTTGGGACATTCAGAGCTCTCGGACACTGTTTTTGGGCCACAAACATTTTCTGGACTTTAGGGGGTCTAGGATGCCTCTAAACCCCTTTTTTCCACCTCCAAAGTTTTCTACATTTTTGCAGGCCTAAGATGCACTTTAAGGCCTTTTTTGGGCTGCTAACATTTTCAGAACTTTCAGGGGTGTAGTATGCATTTTTTGTGCCAAAAATATTTTTGGGAATTTCAGTAGTCTAGGATGTCGGATAATGCCCGTTTCACACTGCAAATGTTTCTGGAACATTCAGGGCTCTCTGACACCATTTTTGGGCCACCACCATTTTCTGGACTTTAGTGGGTCTAGGATGCCTGTAAACCCCTTTTTTGGTCCTTCAAAGTTTTCAACATTTTTGCAGGCCTAAAATGCATTTTAAGGCCTTAATTGGGCTGCTAACATATTCTGAGCTTCAGGGGTATAGGTTGCATTTTTCATGCCAAAAATATTTTGGGGAATTTCAGTGGTCTAGGATGCGGCTTAATGCCCCTTTCAGGCTGCAAATGTTTTTGGGACATTCAGAGCTCTCTGACACAGATTTTCGCCCACCAACATTTTCTGGACCTTAGGGGGTCTAAGATGCCTCTAAACCCCTTTTTTCCACTTCCAAAGTTTTCAACATTTTTGCAGGCCTAAAATGCATTTTAAGGCATTTTTGGGCTGCTAACATTTTCAGAACTTTCAGGGGTGTAGTATGCATTTTTTGTGCCAAAAATATTGTTGGGAATTTCAGTGGTCTAGGATGCCGGTTAATGCCCGTTTCACTCTGCAAATGTTTTTGGGACATTCAGGGCTCTCTGACACCATTTTTGGCCCACCAACATTTTCTGGACTTTAGGGGGTCTAGGATGCCTGTAAACCCCTTTTTTGGGCCTCCAAAGTTTTCAACATTTTTGCAGGCCTAAAATGCATGTTAAGGCCTTTTTTGGGCTGCTAACATATTCTGAGCTTCAGGGGTGTAGGATGCATTTTTCGTGCAAAAAATATTTTTGGGAATTTCAGTGGTCTAGGATGCGGGTTAATGCCCCTTTCAGGCTGCAAATGTTTTTGGGAATTCAGGGCTCTCTGACACCATTTTTGAGCCACAATCATTTTCTGGACTTTAGGGGTTCTAGGATGCCTGTAACCCCTTTTTTGGGCCTCCAAACTTTTCAACATTTTTGCAGGCCTAAAATGCATTTTAAGGCCTTTTTTGGGCTGCTAACATATTCTGAGCTTCAGGGGTATAGGTTGCATTTTTCATGCCAAAAATATCTTGGGGAATTTCAGTGGTCTAGGATGCGGCTTAATGCCCCTTTCAGGCTGCAAATGTTTTTGGGACATTCAGAGCTCTCTGACACCGATTTTGGCCCACCAACATTTTCTGGACTTAGGGGGTCTAGGATGCCTGTAAACCCCTTTTTTGGGCCTCCAAAGTTTTCAACATTTTTGCAGGCCTAAAATGCATTTTGAGGCCTTTTTTGGGCTGCTAACATATTCTGAGCTTTCAGGGGTGTAGGATGCATTTTTCGTGCCAAAAATATTTTTGGGAATTTCAGTGGTCCAGGATGCGGTTTAATGCCCCTTTTAGGCTGAAAATGTTTTTGGGACATTCAGGACTCTCTGACACCATTTTTGGGCCACCAACATTTTCTGGACGTTAGGGGGTCTAGGATGCCTGTAAACCCCTTTTTTGGTCCTTCAAAGTTTTCAACATTTTTGCAGGCCTAAAATGCATTTTAAGGCCTTTTTTGGGCTGCTAACATATTCTGAGCTTTCAGGGGTGTAGGATGCATTTTTCGTGCCAAAAATATTTTTGGGAATTTCATTGGTCTAGGATGCGGCTTAATGCCCCTTTCAGGCTGCAAATGTTTTTGGGACATTCAGAGCTCTCTGACACAGATTTTGGCCCACCAACATTTTCTGGACTTTAGGGGGTCTAGGATGCCTCTAAACCCCTTTTTTCCACCTCCAAAGTTTTCAACATTTGTGCAGGCCTAAGAAGCATTTTAAGTCCTTTTTTTGAGCTGCCAACATTTTCTGGTCTTTCAGGGTTGTAGGATGCATTTTTTGTGCCAAAAATATTTTGGGGAATTTCAGTGGTCTAGGATGCGACTTAATGCCCCTTTCAGGCTGCAAATCTGTTTGGGACATTCAGAGCTCTCGGACACTGTTTTTGGGCCACAAACATTTTCTGGACTTTAGGGGGTCTAGGATGCCTGTAAACCCCATTTTTGGGCCTCCAAAGTTTTCAACATTTTTGCAGGCGTAAAATGCATTTTAAGGACTTTTTTGGGCTGCTAACATATTCTGAGCTTCAGGGGTATAGGTTGCATTTTTCATGCCAAAAATATCTTGGGGAATTTCAGTGGTCTAGGATGCGGCTTAATGCCCCTTTCAGGCTGCAAATGTTTTTGGGACATTCAGGACTCTCTGACACAGATTTTGGCCCACCAACATTTTCTGGACTTTAGGGGGTCTAGGATGCCTCTAAACCCCTTTTTTCCACCTCCAAAGTTTTCTACATTTTTGCAGGCCTAAGATGCACTTTAAGGCCTTTTTTGGGCTGCTAACATTTTCAGAACTTTCAGGGGTGTAGTATGCATTTTTTGTGCCAAAAATATTTTTGGGAATTTCAGTAGTCTAGGATGCCGGTTAATGCCCGTTTCACACTGCAAATGTTTCTGGAACATTCAGGGCTCTCTGACACCATTTTTGGGCCACCACCATTTTCTGGACTTTAGTGGGTCTAGGATGCCTCTAAACCCCTTTTTTCCACCTCCAAAGTTTTCAACATTTGTGCAGGCCTAAGAAGCATTTTAAGTCCTTTTTTTGAGCTGCCAACATTTTCTGATCTTTCAGGGTTGTAGGATGCATTTTTTGTGCCAAAAATATTTTGGGGAATTTCAGTGGTCTAGGATGCAACTTAATGCCCCTTTCAGGCTGCAAATCTGTTTGGGACATTCAGAGCTCTCGGACACTGTTTTTGGGCCACAAACATTTTCTGGACTTTAGGGGGTCTAGGATGCCTCTAAACCCCTTTTTTCCACCTCCAAAGTTTTCTACATTTTTGCAGGCCTAAGATGCACTTTAAGGCCTTTTTTGGGCTGCTAACATTTTCAGAACTTTCAGGGGTGTAGTATGCATTTTTTGTGCCAAAAATATTTTTGGGAATTTCAGTAGTCTAGGATGCCGGATAATGCCCGTTTCACACTGCAAATGTTTCTGGAACATTCAGGGCTCTCTGACACCATTTTTGGGCCACCACCATTTTCTGGACTTTAGTGGGTCTAGGATGCCTGTAAACCCCTTTTTTGGTCCTTCAAAGTTTTCAACATTTTTGCAGGCCTAAAATGCATTTTAAGGCCTTAATTGGGCTGCTAACATATTCTGAGCTTCAGGGGTATAGGTTGCATTTTTCATGCCAAAAATATTTTGGGGAATTTCAGTGGTCTAGGATGCGGCTTAATGCCCCTTTCAGGCTGCAAATGTTTTTGGGACATTCAGAGCTCTCTGACACAGATTTTCGCCCACCAACATTTTCTGGACCTTAGGGGGTCTAAGATGCCTCTAAACCCCTTTTTTCCACTTCCAAAGTTTTCAACATTTTTGCAGGCCTAAAATGCATTTTAAGGCATTTTTGGGCTGCTAACATTTTCAGAACTTTCAGGGGTGTAGTATGCATTTTTTGTGCCAAAAATATATTTGGGAATTTCAGTGGTCTAGGATGCCGGTTAATGCCCGTTTCACTCTGCAAATGTTTTTGGGACATTCAGGGCTCTCTGACACCATTTTTGGCCCACCAACATTTTCTGGACTTTAGGGGGTCTAGGATGCCTGTAAACCCCTTTTTTGGGCCTCCAAAGTTTTCAACATTTTTGCAGGCCTAAAATGCATTTGAAGGCCTTTTTTGGGCTGCTAACATTTTCTGAGCTTTCAGGGGTGTAGGATGCATTTTTCGTGCCAAAAATATTTTTGGGAATTTCAGTGGTCTAGGATGCAGGTTAATGCCCCTTTCAGGCTGCAAATATTTTTGGGACATTCAGGGCTCTCTGACACCATTTTTGGGCCACCAACATTTTCTGGACTTTAGGGGGTCTAGGATGCCTGTAAACCCCTTTTTTGGTCCTTCAAAGTTTTCAACATTTTTGCAGGCCTAAAATGCATGTTAAGGCCTTTTTTGGGCTGCTAACATATTCTGAGCTTCAGGGGTGTAGGATGCATTTTTCGTGCAAAAAATATTTTTGGGAATTTCAGTGGTCTAGGATGCGGGTTAATGCCCCTTTCAGGCTGCAAATGTTTTTGGGAATTCAGGGCTCTCTGACACCATTTTTGAGCCACAATCATTTTCTGGACTTTAGGGGTTCTAGGATGCCTGTAACCCCTTTTTTGGGCCTCCAAACTTTTCAACATTTTTGCAGGCCTAAAATGCATTTTAAGGCCTTTTTTGGGCTGCTAACATATTCTGAGCTTCAGGGGTATAGGTTGCATTTTTCATGCCAAAAATATCTTGGGGAATTTCAGTGGTCTAGGATGCGGCTTAATGCCCCTTTCAGGCTGCAAATGTTTTTGGGACATTCAGAGCTCTCTGACACCGATTTTGGCCCACCAACATTTTCTGGACTTAGGGGGTCTAGGATGCCTGTAAACCCCTTTTTTGGGCCTCCAAAGTTTTCAACATTTTTGCAGGCCTAAAATGCATTTTGAGGCCTTTTTTGGGCTGCTAACATATTCTGAGCTTTCAGGGGTGTAGGATGCATTTTTCGTGCCAAAAATATTTTTGGGAATTTCAGTAGTCTAGGATGTCGGATAATGCCCGTTTCACACTGCAAATGTTTCTGGAACATTCAGGGCTCTCTGACACCATTTTTGGGCCACCACCATTTTCTGGACTTTAGTGGGTCTAGGATGCCTGTAAACCCCTTTTTTGGTCCTTCAAAGTTTTCAACATTTTTGCAGGCCTAAAATGCATTTTAAGGCCTTAATTGGGCTGCTAACATATTCTGAGCTTCAGGGGTATAGGTTGCATTTTTCATGCCAAAAATATTTTGGGGAATTTCAGTGGTCTAGGATGCGGCTTAATGCCCCTTTCAGGCTGCAAATGTTTTTGGGACATTCAGAGCTCTCTGACACAGATTTTCGCCCACCAACATTTTCTGGACCTTAGGGGGTCTAAGATGCCTCTAAACCCCTTTTTTCCACTTCCAAAGTTTTCAACATTTTTGCAGGCCTAAAATGCATTTTAAGGCATTTTTGGGCTGCTAACATTTTCAGAACTTTCAGGGGTGTAGTATGCATTTTTTGTGCCAAAAATATATTTGGGAATTTCAGTGGTCTAGGATGCCGGTTAATGCCCGTTTCACTCTGCAAATGTTTTTGGGACATTCAGGGCTCTCTGACACCATTTTTGGCCCACCAACATTTTCTGGACTTTAGGGGGTCTAGGATGCCTGTAAACCCCTTTTTTGGGCCTCCAAAGTTTTCAACATTTTTGCAGGCCTAAAATGCATGTTAAGGCCTTTTTTGGGCTGCTAACATATTCTGAGCTTCAGGGGTGTAGGATGCATTTTTCGTGCAAAAAATATTTTTGGGAATTTCAGTGGTCTAGGATGCGGGTTAATGCCCCTTTCAGGCTGCAAATGTTTTTGGGAATTCAGGGCTCTCTGACACCATTTTTGAGCCACAATCATTTTCTGGACTTTAGGGGTTCTAGGATGCCTGTAACCCCTTTTTTGGGCCTCCAAACTTTTCAACATTTTTGCAGGCCTAAAATGCATTTTAAGGCCTTTTTTGGGCTGCTAACATATTCTGAGCTTCAGGGGTATAGGTTGCATTTTTCATGCCAAAAATATCTTGGGGAATTTCAGTGGTCTAGGATGCGGCTTAATGCCCCTTTCAGGCTGCAAATGTTTTTGGGACATTCAGAGCTCTCTGACACAGATTTTGGCCCACCAACATTTTCTGGACTTTAGGGGGTCTAGGATGCCTCTAAACCCCTTTTTTCCACCTCCAAAGTTTTCAACATTTGTGCAGGCCTAAGAAGCATTTTAAGTCCTTTTTTTGAGCTGCCAACATTTTCTGGTCTTTCAGGGTTGTAGGATGCATTTTTCGTGCCAAAAATATTTTTGGGAATTTCAGTGGTCTAGGATGCGGTTTAATGCCCCTTTTAGGCTGAAAATGTTTTTGGGACATTCAGGACTCTCTGACACCATTTTTGGGCCACCAACATTTTCTGGACGTTAGGGGGTCTAGGATGCCTGTAAACCCCTTTTTTGGTCCTTCAAAGTTTTCAACATTTTTGCAGGCCTAAAATGCATTTTAAGGCCTTTTTTGGGCTGCTAACATATTCTGAGCTTTCAGGGGTGTAGGATGCATTTTTCGTGCCAAAAATATTTTTGGGAATTTCATTGGTCTAGGATGCGGCTTAATGCCCCTTTCAGGCTGCAAATGTTTTTGGGACATTCAGAGCTCTCTGACACAGATTTTGGCCCACCAACATTTTCTGGACTTTAGGGGGTCTAGGATGCCTCTAAACCCCTTTTTTCCACCTCCAAAGTTTTCAACATTTGTGCAGGCCTAAGAAGCATTTTAAGTCCTTTTTTTGAGCTGCCAACATTTTCTGGTCTTTCAGGGTTGTAGGATGCATTTTTTGTGCCAAAAATATTTTGGGGAATTTCAGTGGTCTAGGATGCGACTTAATGCCCCTTTCAGGCTGCAAATCTGTTTGGGACATTCAGAGCTCTCGGACACTGTTTTTGGGCCACAAACATTTTCTGGACTTTAGGGGGTCTAGGATGCCTGTAAACCCCATTTTTGGGCCTCCAAAGTTTTCAACATTTTTGCAGGCGTAAAATGCATTTTAAGGACTTTTTTGGGCTGCTAACATATTCTGAGCTTCAGGGGTATAGGTTGCATTTTTCATGCCAAAAATATCTTGGGGAATTTCAGTGGTCTAGGATGCGGCTTAATGCCCCTTTCAGGCTGCAAATGTTTTTGGGACATTCAGGACTCTCTGACACAGATTTTGGCCCACCAACATTTTCTGGACTTTAGGGGGTCTAGGATGCCTCTAAACCCCTTTTTTCCACCTCCAAAGTTTTCTACATTTTTGCAGGCCTAAGATGCACTTTAAGGCCTTTTTTGGGCTGCTAACATTTTCAGAACTTTCAGGGGTGTAGTATGCATTTTTTGTGCCAAAAATATTTTTGGGAATTTCAGTAGTCTAGGATGCCGGTTAATGCCCGTTTCACACTGCAAATGTTTCTGGAACATTCAGGGCTCTCTGACACCATTTTTGGGCCACCACCATTTTCTGGACTTTAGTGGGTCTAGGATGCCTCTAAACCCCTTTTTTCCACCTCCAAAGTTTTCAACATTTGTGCAGGCCTAAGAAGCATTTTAAGTCCTTTTTTTGAGCTGCCAACATTTTCTGATCTTTCAGGGTTGTAGGATGCATTTTTTGTGCCAAAAATATTTTGGGGAATTTCAGTGGTCTAGGATGCGACTTAATGCCCCTTTCAGGCTGCAAATCTGTTTGGGACATTCAGAGCTCTCGGACACTGTTTTTGGGCCACAAACATTTTCTGGACTTTAGGGGGTCTAGGATGCCTCTAAACCCCTTTTTTCCACCTCCAAAGTTTTCTACATTTTTGCAGGCCTAAGATGCACTTTAAGGCCTTTTTTTGGGCTGCTAACATTTTCAGAACTTTCAGGGGTGTAGTATGCATTTTTTGTGCCAAAAATATTTTTGGGAATTTCAGTAGTCTAGGATGCCGGATAATGCCCGTTTCACACTGCAAATGTTTCTGGAACATTCAGGGCTCTCTGACACCATTTTTGGGCCACCACCATTTTCTGGACTTTAGTGGGTCTAGGATGCCTGTAAACCCCTTTTTTGGTCCTTCAAAGTTTTCAACATTTTTGCAGGCCTAAAATGCATTTTAAGGCCTTAATTGGGCTGCTAACATATTCTGAGCTTCAGGGGTATAGGTTGTATTTTTCATGCCAAAAATATTTTGGGGAATTTCAGTGGTCTAGGATGCGGCTTAATGCCCCTTTCAGGCTGCAAATGTTTTTGGGACATTCAGAGCTCTCTGACACAGATTTTCGCCCACCAACATTTTCTGGACCTTAGGGGGTCTAAGATGCCTCTAAACCCCTTTTTTCCACTTCCAAAGTTTTCAACATTTTTGCAGGCCTAAAATGCATTTTAAGGCATTTTTGGGCTGCTAACATTTTCAGAACTTTCAGGGGTGTAGTATGCATTTTTTGTGCCAAAAATATATTTGGGAATTTCAGTGGTCTAGGATGCCGGTTAATGCCCGTTTCACTCTGCAAATGTTTTTGGGACATTCAGGGCTCTCTGACACCATTTTTGGCCCACCAACATTTTCTGGACTTTAGGGGGTCTAGGATGCCTGTAAACCCCTTTTTTGGGCCTCCAAAGTTTTCAACATTTTTGCAGGCCTAAAATGCATTTGAAGGCCTTTTTTGGGCTGCTAACATTTTCTGAGCTTTCAGGGGTGTAGGATGCATTTTTCGTGCCAAATATATTTTTGGGAATTTCAGTGGTCTAGGATGCAGGTTAATGCCCCTTTCAGGCTGCAAATATTTTTGGGACATTCAGGGCTCTCTGACACCATTTTTGGGCCACCAACATTTTCTGGACTTTAGGGGGTCTAGGATGCCTGTAAACCCCTTTTTTGGTCCTTCAAAGTTTTCAACATTTTTGCAGGCCTAAAATGCATGTTAAGGCCTTTTTTGGGCTGCTAACATATTCTGAGCTTCAGGGGTGTAGGATGCATTTTTCGTGCAAAAAATATTTTTGGGAATTTCAGTGGTCTAGGATGCGGGTTAATGCCCCTTTCAGGCTGCAAATGTTTTTGGGAATTCAGGGCTCTCTGACACCATTTTTGAGCCACAATCATTTTCTGGACTTTAGGGGTTCTAGGATGCCTGTAACCCCTTTTTTGGGCCTCCAAACTTTTCAACATTTTTGCAGGCCTAAAATGCATTTTAAGGCCTTTTTTGGGCTGCTAACATATTCTGAGCTTCAGGGGTATAGGTTGCATTTTTCATGCTAAAAATATCTTGGGGAATTTCAGTGGTCTAGGATGCGGCTTAATGCCCCTTTCAGGCTGCAAATGTTTTTGGGACATTCAGAGCTCTCTGACACCGATTTTGGCCCACCAACATTTTCTGGACTTAGGGGGTCTAGGATGCCTGTAAACCCCTTTTTTGGGCCTCCAAAGTTTTCAACATTTTTGCAGGCCTAAAATGCATTTTGAGGCCTTTTTTGGGCTGCTAACATATTCTGAGCTTTCAGGGGTGTAGGATGCATTTTTCGTGCCAAAAATATTTTTGGGAATTTCAGTGGTCTAGGATGCGGTTTAATGCCCCTTTTAGGCTGAAAATGTTTTTGGGACATTCAGGACTCTCTGACACCATTTTTGGGCCACCAACATTTTCTGGACGTTAGGGGGTCTAGGATGCCTGTAAACCCCTTTTTTGGTCCTTCAAAGTTTTCAACATTTTTGCAGGCCTAAAATGCATTTTAAGGCCTTTTTTGGGCTGCTAACATATTCTGAGCTTTCAGGGGTGTAGGATGCATTTTTCGTGCCAAAAATATTTTTGGGAATTTCATTGGTCTAGGATGCGGCTTAATGCCCCTTTCAGGCTGCAAATGTTTCTGGGACATTCAGAGCTCTCTGACACAGATTTTGGCCCACCAACATTTTCTGGACTTTAGGGGGTCTAGGATGCCTCTAAACCCCTTTTTTCCACCTCCAAAGTTTTCAACATTTGTGCAGGCCTAAGAAGCATTTTAAGTCCTTTTTTTGAGCTGCCAACATTTTCTGGTCTTTCAGGGTTGTAGGATGCATTTTTTGTGCCAAAAATATTTTGGGGAATTTCAGTGGTCTAGGATGCGACTTAATGCCCCTTTCAGGCTGCAAATCTGTTTGGGACATTCAGAGCTCTCGGACACTGTTTTTGGGCCACAAACATTTTCTGGACTTTAGGGGGTCTAGGATGCCTGTAAACCCCATTTTTGGGCCTCCAAAGTTTTCAACATTTTTGCAGGCGTAAAATGCATTTTAAGGACTTTTTTGGGCTGCTAACATATTCTGAGCTTCAGGGGTATAGGTTGCATTTTTCATGCCAAAAATATCTTGGGGAATTTCAGTGGTCTAGGATGCGGCTTAATGCCCCTTTCAGGCTGCAAATGTTTTTGGGACATTCAGGACTCTCTGACACAGATTTTGGCCCACCAACATTTTCTGGACTTTAGGGGGTCTAGGATGCCTCTAAACCCCTTTTTTCCACCTCCAAAGTTTTCTACATTTTTGCAGGCCTAAGATGCACTTTAAGGCCTTTTTTGGGCTGCTAACATTTTCAGAACTTTCAGGGGTGTAGTATGCATTTTTTGTGCCAAAAATATTTTTGGGAATTTCAGTAGTCTAGGATGCCGGTTATGCCCGTTTCACACTGCAAATGTTTCTGGAACATTCAGGGCTCTCTGACACCATTTTTGGGCCACCACCATTTTCTGGACTTTAGTGGGTCTAGGATGCCTCTAAACCCCTTTTTTCCACCTCCAAAGTTTTCAACATTTGTGCAGGCCTAAGAAGCATTTTAAGTCCTTTTTTTGAGCTGCCAACATTTTCTGATCTTTCAGGGTTGTAGGATGCATTTTTTGTGCCAAAAATATTTTGGGGAATTTCAGTGGTCTAGGATGCGACTTAATGCCCCTTTCAGGCTGCAAATCTGTTTGGGACATTCAGAGCTCTCGGACACTGTTTTTGGGCCACAAACATTTTCTGGACTTTAGGGGGTCTAGGATGCCTCTAAACCCCTTTTTTCCACCTCCAAAGTTTTCTACATTTTTGCAGGCCTAAGATGCACTTTAAGGCCTTTTTTGGGCTGCTAACATTTTCAGAATTTTCAGGGGTGTAGTATGCATTTTTTGTGCCAAAAATATTTTTGGGAATTTCAGTAGTCTAGGATGCCGGATAATGCCCGTTTCACACTGCAAATGTTTCTGGAACATTCAGGGCTCTCTGACACCATTTTTGGGCCACCACCATTTTCTGGACTTTAGTGGGTCTAGGATGCCTGTAAACCCCTTTTTTGGTCCTTCAAAGTTTTCAACATTTTTGCAGGCCTAAAATGCATTTTAAGGCCTTAATTGGGCTGCTAACATATTCTGAGCTTCAGGGGTATAGGTTGCATTTTTCATGCCAAAAATATTTTGGGGAATTTCAGTGGTCTAGGATGCGGCTTAATGCCCCTTTCAGGCTGCAAATGTTTTTGGGACATTCAGAGCTCTCTGACACAGATTTTCGCCCACCAACATTTTCTGGACCTTAGGGGGTCTAAGATGCCTCTAAACCCCTTTTTCCACTTCCAAAGTTTTCAACATTTTTGCAGGCCTAAAATGCATTTTAAGGCATTTTTGGGCTGCTAACATTTTCAGAACTTTCAGGGGTGTAGTATGCATTTTTTGTGCCAAAAATATATTTGGGAATTTCAGTGGTCTAGGATGCCGGTTAATGCCCGTTTCACTCTGCAAATGTTTTTGGGACATTCAGGGCTCTCTGACACCATTTTTGGCCCACCAACATTTTCTGGACTTTAGGGGGTCTAGGATGCCTGTAAACCCCTTTTTTGGGCCTCCAAAGTTTTCAACATTTTTGCAGGCCTAAAATGCATTTGAAGGCCTTTTTTGGGCTGCTAACATTTTCTGAGCTTTCAGGGGTGTAGGATGCATTTTTCGTGCCAAAAATATTTTTGGGAATTTCAGTGGTCTAGGATGCAGGTTAATGCCCCTTTCAGGCTGCAAATGTTTTTGGGAATTCAGGGCTCTCTGACACCATTTTTGAGCCACAATCATTTTCTGGACTTTAGGGGTTCTAGGATGCCTGTAACCCCTTTTTTGGGCCTCCAAACTTTTCAACATTTTTGCAGGCCTAAAATGCATTTTAAGGCCTTTTTTGGGCTGCTAACATATTCTGAGCTTCAGGGGTATAGGTTGCATTTTTCATGCCAAAAATATCTTGGGGAATTTCAGTGGTCTAGGATGCGGCTTAATGCCCCTTTCAGGCTGCAAATGTTTTTGGGACATTCAGAGCTCTCTGACACCGATTTTGGCCCACCAACATTTTCTGGACTTAGGGGGTCTAGGATGCCTGTAAACCCCTTTTTTGGGCCTCCAAAGTTTTCAACATTTTTGCAGGCCTAAAATGCATTTTGAGGCCTTTTTTGGGCTGCTAACATATTCTGAGCTTTCAGGGGTGTAGGATGCATTTTTCGTGCCAAAAATATTTTTGGGAATTTCAGTGGTCTAGGATGCGGTTTAATGCCCCTTTTAGGCTGAAAATGTTTTTGGGACATTCAGGACTCTCTGACACCATTTTTGGGCCACCAACATTTTCTGGACTTAGGGGGTCTAGGATGCCTGTAAACCCCTTTTTTGGGCCTCCAAAGTTTTCAACATTTTTGCAGGCCTAAAATGCATTTTGAGGCCTTTTTTGGGCTGCTAACATATTCTGAGCTTTCAGGGGTGTAGGATGCATTTTTCGTGCCAAAAATATTTTTGGGAATTTCATTGGTCTAGGATGCGGCTTAATGCCCCTTTCAGGCTGCAAATGTTTTTGGGACATTCAGAGCTCTCTGACACAGATTTTGGCCCACCAACATTTTCTGGACTTTAGGGGGTCTAGGATGCCTCTAAACCCCTTTTTTCCACCTCCAAAGTTTTCAACATTTGTGCAGGCCTAAGAAGCATTTTAAGTCCTTTTTTTGAGCTGCCAACATTTTCTGGTCTTTCAGGGTTGTAGGATGCATTTTTTGTGCCAAAAATATTTTGGGGAATTTCAGTGGTCTAGGATGCGACTTAATGCCCCTTTCAGGCTGCAAATCTGTTTGGGACATTCAGAGCTCTCGGACACTGTTTTTGGGCCACAAACATTTTCTGGACTTTAGGGGGTCTAGGATGCCTGTAAACCCCATTTTTGGGCCTCCAAAGTTTTCAACATTTTTGCAGGCGTAAAATGCATTTTAAGGACTTTTTTGGGCTGCTAACATATTCTGAGCTTCAGGGGTATAGGTTGCATTTTTCATGCCAAAAATATCTTGGGGAATTTCAGTGGTCTAGGATGCGGCTTAATGCCCCTTTCAGGCTGCAAATGTTTTTGGGACATTCAGGACTCTCTGACACAGATTTTGGCCCACCAACATTTTCTGGACTTTAGGGGGTCTAGGATGCCTCTAAACCCCTTTTTTCCACCTCCAAAGTTTTCTACATTTTTGCAGGCCTAAGATGCACTTTAAGGCCTTTTTTGGGCTGCTAACATTTTCAGAACTTTCAGGGGTGTAGTATGCATTTTTTGTGCCAAAAATATTTTTGGGAATTTCAGTAGTCTAGGATGCCGGTTAATGCCCGTTTCACACTGCAAATGTTTCTGGAACATTCAGGGCTCTCTGACACCATTTTTGGGCCACCACCATTTTCTGGACTTTAGTGGGTCTAGGATGCCTCTAAACCCCTTTTTTCCACCTCCAAAGTTTTCAACATTTGTGCAGGCCTAAGAAGCATTTTAAGTCCTTTTTTTGAGCTGCCAACATTTTCTGATCTTTCAGGGTTGTAGGATGCATTTTTTGTGCCAAAAATATTTTGGGGAATTTCAGTGGTCTAGGATGCGACTTAATGCCCCTTTCAGGCTGCAAATCTGTTTGGGACATTCAGAGCTCTAGGACACTGTTTTTGGGCCACAAACATTTTCTGGACTTTAGGGGGTCTAGGATGCCTCTAAACCCCTTTTTTCCACCTCCAAAGTTTTCTACATTTTTGCAGGCCTAAGATGCACTTTAAGGCCTTTTTTGGGCTGCTAACATTTTCAGAACTTTCAGGGGTGTAGTATGCATTTTTTGTGCCAAAAATATTTTTGGGAATTTCAGTAGTCTAGGATGCCGGATAATGCCCGTTTCACACTGCAAATGTTTCTGGAACATTCAGGGCTCTCTGACACCATTTTTGGGCCACCACCATTTTCTGGACTTTAGTGGGTCTAGGATGCCTGTAAACCCCTTTTTTGGTCCTTCAAAGTTTTCAACATTTTTGCAGGCCTAAAATGCATTTTAAGGCCTTAATTGGGCTGCTAACATATTCTGAGCTTCAGGGGTATAGGTTGCATTTTTCATGCCAAAAATATTTTGGGGAATTTCAGTGGTCTAGGATGCGGCTTAATGCCCCTTTCAGGCTGCAAATGTTTTTGGGACATTCAGAGCTCTCTGACACAGATTTTCGCCCACCAACATTTTCTGGACCTTAGGGGGTCTAAGATGCCTCTAAACCCCTTTTTTCCACTTCCAAAGTTTTCAACATTTTTGCAGGCCTAAAATGCATTTTAAGGCATTTTTGGGCTGCTAACATTTTCAGAACTTTCAGGGGTGTAGTATGCATTTTTTGTGCCAAAAATATATTTGGGAATTTCAGTGGTCTAGGATGCTGGTTAATGCCCGTTTCACTCTGCAAATGTTTTTGGGACATTCAGGGCTCTCTGACACCATTTTTGGCCCACCAACATTTTCTGGACTTTAGGGGGTCTAGGATGCCTGTAAACCCCTTTTTTGGGCCTCCAAAGTTTTCAACATTTTTGCAGGCCTAAAATGCATTTGAAGGCCTTTTTTGGGCTGCTAACATTTTCTGAGCTTTCAGGGGTGTAGGATGCATTTTTCGTGCCAAAAATATTTTTGGGAATTTCAGTGGTCTAGGATGCAGGTTAATGCCCCTTTCAGGCTGCAAATATTTTTGGGACATTCAGGGCTCTCTGACACCATTTTTGGGCCACCAACATTTTCTGGACTTTAGGGGGTCTAGGATGCCTGTAAACCCCTTTTTTGGTCCTTCAAAGTTTTCAACATTTTTGCAGGCCTAAAATGCATTTTAAGGCCTTTTTTGGGCTGCTAACATATTCTGAGCTTCAGGGGTATAGGTTGCATTTTTCATGCCAAAAATATCTTGGGGAATTTCAGTGGTCTAGGATGCGGCTTAATGCCCCTTTCAGGCTGCAAATGTTTTTGGGACATTCAGAGCTCTCTGACACCGATTTTGGCCCACCAACATTTTCTGGATTTAGGGGGTCTAGGATGCCTGTAAACCCCTTTTTTGGGCCTCCAAAGTTTTCAACATTTTTGCAGGCCTAAAATGCATTTTGAGGCCTTTTTTGGGCTGCTAACATATTCTGAGCTTTCAGGGGTGTAGGATGCATTTTTCGTGCCAAAAATATTTTTGGGAATTTCAGTGGTCTAGTATGCGGTTTAATGCCCCTTTTAGGCTGAAAATGTTTTTGGGACATTCAGAGCTCTCTGACACAGATTTTGGCCCACCAACATTTTCTGGACTTTAGGGGGTCTAGGATGCCTCTAAACCCCTTTTTTCCACCTCCAAAGTTTTCAACATTTGTGCAGGCCTAAGAAGCATTTTAAGTCCTTTTTTTGAGCTGCCAACATTTTCTGGTCTTTCAGGGTTGTAGGATGCATTTTTTGTGCCAAAAATATTTTGGGGAATTTCAGTGGTCTAGGATGCGACTTAATGCCCCTTTCAGGCTGCAAATCTGTTTGAGACATTCAGAGCTCTCGGACACTGTTTTTGGGCCACAAACATTTTCTGGACTTTAGGGGGTCTAGGATGCCTGTAAACCCCATTTTTGGGCCTCCAAAGTTTTCAACATTTTTGCAGGCGTAAAATGCATTTTAAGGACTTTTTTGGGCTGCTAACATATTCTGAGCTTCAGGGGTATAGGTTGCATTTTTCATGCCAAAAATATCTTGGGGAATTTCAGTGGTCTAGGATGCGGCTTAATGCCCCTTTCAGGCTGCAAATGTTTTTGGGACATTCAGGACTCTCTGACACAGATTTTGGCCCACCAACATTTTCTGGACTTTAGGGGGTCTAGGATGCCTCTAAACCCCTTTTTTCCACCTCCAAAGTTTTCTACATTTTTGCAGGCCTAAGATGCACTTTAAGGCCTTTTTTGGGCTGCTAACATTTTCAGAACTTTCAGGGGTGTAGTATGCATTTTTTGTGCCAAAAATATTTTTGGGAATTTCAGTAGTCTAGGATGCCGGTTAATGCCCGTTTCACACTGCAAATGTTTCTGGAACATTCAGGGCTCTCTGACACCATTTTTGGGCCACCACCATTTTCTGGACTTTAGTGGGTCTAGGATGCCTCTAAACCCCTTTTTTCCACCTCCAAAGTTTTCAACATTTGTGCAGGCCTAAGAAGCATTTTAAGTCCTTTTTTTGAGCTGCCAACATTTTCTGATCTTTCAGGGTTGTAGGATGCATTTTTTGTGCCAAAAATATTTTGGGGAATTTCAGTGGTCTAGGATGCGACTTAATGCCCCTTTCAGGCTGCAAATCTGTTTGGGACATTCAGAGCTCTCGGACACTGTTTTTGGGCCACAAACATTTTCTGGACTTTAGGGGGTCTAGGATGCCTCTAAACCCCTTTTTTCCACCTCCAAAGTTTTCTACATTTTTGCAGGCCTAAGATGCACTTTAAGGCCTTTTTTGGGCTGCTAACATTTTCAGAACTTTCAGGGGTGTAGTATGCATTTTTTGTGCCAAAAATATTTTTGGGAATTTCAGTAGTCTAGGATGCCGGATAATGCCCGTTTCACACTGCAAATGTTTCTGGAACATTCAGGGCTCTCTGACACCATTTTTGGGCCACCACCATTTTCTGGACTTTAGTGGGTCTAGGATGCCTGTAAACCCCTTTTTTGGTCCTTCAAAGTTTTCAACATTTTTGCAGGCCTAAAATGCATTTTAAGGCCTTAATTGGGCTGCTAACATATTCTGAGCTTCAGGGGTATAGGTTGCATTTTTCATGCCAAAAATATTTTGGGGAATTTCAGTGGTCTAGGATGCGGCTTAATGCCCCTTTCAGGCTGCAAATGTTTTTGGGACATTCAGAGCTCTCTGACACAGATTTTCGCCCACCAACATTTTCTGGACCTTAGGGGGTCTAAGATGCCTCTAAACCCCTTTTTTCCACTTCTAAAGTTTTCAACATTTTTGCAGGCCTAAAATGCATTTTAAGGCATTTTTGGGCTGCTAACATTTTCAGAACTTTCAGGGGTGTAGTATGCATTTTTTGTGCCAAAAATATTTTTGGGAATTTCAGTGGTCTAGGATGCCGGTTAATGCCCGTTTCACTCTGCAAATGTTTTTGGGACATTCAGGGCTCTCTGACACCATTTTCGGCCCACCAACATTTTCTGGACTTTAGGGGGTCTAGGATGCCTGTAAACCCCTTTTTTGGTCCTTCAAAGTTTTCAACATTTTTGCAGGCCTAAAATGCATGTTAAGGCCTTTTTTGGGCTGCTAACATATTCTGAGCTTCAGGGGTGTAGGATGCATTTTTCGTGCAAAAAATATTTTTGGGAATTTCAGTGGTCTAGGATGCGGGTTAATGCCCCTTTCAGGCTGCAAATGTTTTTGGGAATTCAGGGCTCTCTGACACCATTTTTGAGCCACAATCATTTTCTGGACTTTAGGGGTTCTAGGATGCCTGTAACCCCTTTTTTGGGCCTCCAAACTTTTCAACATTTTTGCAGGCCTAAAATGCATTTTAAGGCCTTTTTTGGGCTGCTAACATATTCTGAGCTTCAGGGGTATAGGTTGCATTTTTCATGCTAAAAATATCTTGGGGAATTTCAGTGGTCTAGGATGCGGCTTAATGCCCCTTTCAGGCTGCAAATGTTTTTGGGACATTCAGAGCTCTCTGACACCGATTTTGGCCCACCAACATTTTCTGGACTTTAGGGGGTCTAGGATGCCTGTAAACCCCTTTTTTGGGCCTCCAAAGTTTTCAACATTTTTGCAGGCCTAAAATGCATTTTGAGGCCTTTTTTGGGCTGCTAACATATTCTGAGCTTTCAGGGGTGTAGGATGCATTTTTCGTGCCAAAAATATTTTTGGGAATTTCAGTGGTCTAGGATGCGGTTTAATGCCCCTTTTAGGCTGAAAATGTTTTTGGGACATTCAGGACTCTCTGACACCATTTTTGGGCCACCAACATTTTCTGGACGTTAGGGGGTCTAGGATGCCTGTAAACCCCTTTTTTGGTCCTTCAAAGTTTTCAACATTTTTGCAGGCCTAAAATGCATTTTAAGGCCTTTTTTGGGCTGCTAACATATTCTGAGCTTTCAGGGGTGTAGGATGCATTTTTCGTGCCAAAAATATTTTTGGGAATTTCATTGGTCTAGGATGCGGCTTAATGCCCCTTTCAGGCTGCAAATGTTTCTGGGACATTCAGAGCTCTCTGACACAGATTTTGGCCCACCAACATTTTCTGGACTTTAGGGGGTCTAGGATGCCTCTAAACCCCTTTTTTCCACCTCCAAAGTTTTCAACATTTGTGCAGGCCTAAGAAGCATTTTAAGTCCTTTTTTTGAGCTGCCAACATTTTCTGGTCTTTCAGGGTTGTAGGATGCATTTTTTGTGCCAAAAATATTTTGGGGAATTTCAGTGGTCTAGGATGCGACTTAATGCCCCTTTCAGGCTGCAAATCTGTTTGGGACATTCAGAGCTCTCGGACACTGTTTTTGGGCCACAAACATTTTCTGGACTTTAGGGGGTCTAGGATGCCTGTAAACCCCATTTTTGGGCCTCCAAAGTTTTCAACATTTTTGCAGGCGTAAAATGCATTTTAAGGACTTTTTTGGGCTGCTAACATATTCTGAGCTTCAGGGGTATAGGTTGCATTTTTCATGCCAAAAATATCTTGGGGAATTTCAGTGGTCTAGGATGCGGCTTAATGCCCCTTTCAGGCTGCAAATGTTTTTGGGACATTCAGGACTCTCTGACACAGATTTTGGCCCACCAACATTTTCTGGACTTTAGGGGGTCTAGGATGCCTCTAAACCCCTTTTTTCCACCTCCAAAGTTTTCTACATTTTTGCAGGCCTAAGATGCACTTTAAGGCCTTTTTTGGGCTGCTAACATTTTCAGAACTTTCAGGGGTGTAGTATGCATTTTTTGTGCCAAAAATATTTTTGGGAATTTCAGTAGTCTAGGATGCCGGTTAATGCCCGTTTCACACTGCAAATGTTTCTGGAACATTCAGGGCTCTCTGACACCATTTTTGGGCCACCACCATTTTCTGGACTTTAGTGGGTCTAGGATGCCTCTAAACCCCTTTTTTCCACCTCCAAAGTTTTCAACATTTGTGCAGGCCTAAGAAGCATTTTAAGTCCTTTTTTTGAGCTGCCAACATTTTCTGATCTTTCAGGGTTGTAGGATGCATTTTTTGTGCCAAAAATATTTTGGGGAATTTCAGTGGTCTAGGATGCGACTTAATGCCCCTTTCAGGCTGCAAATCTGTTTGGGACATTCAGAGCTCTCGGACACTGTTTTTGGGCCACAAACATTTTCTGGACTTTAGGGGGTCTAGGATGCCTCTAAACCCCTTTTTTCCACCTCCAAAGTTTTCTACATTTTTGCAGGCCTAAGATGCACTTTAAGGCCTTTTTTGGGCTGCTAACATTTTCAGAACTTTCAGGGGTGTAGTATGCATTTTTTGTGCCAAAAATATTTTTGGGAATTTCAGTAGTCTAGGATGCCGGATAATGCCCGTTTCACACTGCAAATGTTTCTGGAACATTCAGGGCTCTCTGACACCATTTTTGGGCCACCACCATTTTCTGGACTTTAGTGGGTCTAGGATGCCTGTAAACCCCTTTTTTGGTCCTTCAAAGTTTTCAACATTTTTGCAGGCCTAAAATGCATTTTAAGGCCTTAATTGGGCTGCTAACATATTCTGAGCTTCAGGGGTATAGGTTGCATTTTTCATGCCAAAAATATTTTGGGGAATTTCAGTGGTCTAGGATGCGGCTTAATGCCCCTTTCAGGCTGCAAATGTTTTTGGGACATTCAGAGCTCTCTGACACAGATTTTCGCCCACCAACATTTTCTGGACCTTAGGGGGTCTAAGATACCTCTAAACCCCTTTTTTCCACTTCCAAAGTTTTCAACATTTTTGCAGGCCTAAAATGCATTTTAAGGCATTTTTGGGCTGCTAACATTTTCAGAACTTTCAGGGGTGTAGTATGCATTTTTTGTGCCAAAAATATATTTGGGAATTTCAGTGGTCTAGGATGCCGGTTAATGCCCGTTTCACTCTGCAAATGTTTTTGGGACATTCAGGGCTCTCTGACACCATTTTTGACCCACCAACATTTTCTGGACTTTAGGGGGTCTAGGATGCCTGTAAACCCCTTTTTTGGGCCTCCAAAGTTTTCAACATTTTTGCAGGCCTAAAATGCATTTGAAGGCCTTTTTTGGGCTGCTAACATTTTCTGAGCTTTCAGGGGTGTAGGATGCATTTTTCGTGCCAAAAATATTTTTGGGAATTTCAGTGGTCTAGGATGCAGGTTAATGCCCCTTTCAGGCTGCAAATATTTTTGGGACATTCAGGGCTCTCTGACACCATTTTTGGGCCACCAACATTTTCTGGACTTTAGGGGGTCTAGGATGCCTGTAAACCCCTTTTTTGGTCCTTCAAAGTTTTCAACATTTTTGCAGGCCTAAAATGCATGTTAAGGCCTTTTTTGGGCTGCTAACATATTCTGAGCTTCAGGGGTGTAGGATGCATTTTTTGTGCCAAAAATATTTTGGGGAATTTCAGTGGTCTAGGATGCGACTTAATGCCCCTTTCAGGCTGCAAATCTGTTTGAGACATTCAGAGCTCTCGGACACTGTTTTTGGGCCACAAACATTTTCTGGACTTTAGGGGGTCTAGGATGCCTGTAAACCCCATTTTTGGGCCTCCAAAGTTTTCAACATTTTTGCAGGCGTAAAATGCATTTTAAGGACTTTTTTGGGCTGCTAACATATTCTGAGCTTCAGGGGTATAGGTTGCATTTTTCATGCCAAAAATATCTTGGGGAATTTCAGTGGTCTAGGATGCGGCTTAATGCCCCTTTCAGGCTGCAAATGTTTTTGGGACATTCAGGACTCTCTGACACAGATTTTGGCCCACCAACATTTTCTGGACTTTAGGGGGTCTAGGATGCCTCTAAAGCCCTTTTTTCCACCTCCAAAGTTTTCTACATTTTTGCAGGCCTAAGATGCACTTTAAGGCCTTTTTTGGGCTGCTAACATTTTCAGAACTTTCAGGGGTGTAGTATGCATTTTTTGTGCCAAAAATATTTTTGGGAATTTCAGTAGTCTAGGATGCCGGTTAATGCCCGTTTCACACTGCAAATGTTTCTGGAACATTCAGGGCTCTCTGACACCATTTTTGGGCCACCACCATTTTCTGGACTTTAGTGGGTCTAGGATGCCTCTAAACCCCTTTTTTCCACCTCCAAAGTTTTCAACATTTGTGCAGGCCTAAGAAGCATTTTAAGTCCTTTTTTTGAGCTGCCAACATTTTCTGATCTTTCAGGGATGTAGGATGCATTTTTTGTGCCAAAAATATTTTGGGGAATTTCAGTGGTCTAGGATGCGACTTAATGCCCCTTTCAGGCTGCAAATCTGTTTGGGACATTCAGAGCTCTCGGACACTGTTTTTGGGCCACAAACATTTTCTGGACTTTAGGGGGTCTAGGATGCCTCTAAACCCCTTTTTTCCACCTCCAAAGTTTTCTACATTTTTGCAGGCCTAAGATGCACTTTAAGGCCTTTTTTGGGCTGCTAACATTTTCAGAACTTTCAGGGGTGTAGTATGCATTTTTTGTGCCAAAAATATTTTTGGGAATTTCAGTAGTCTAGGATGCCGGATAATGCCCGTTTCACACTGCAAATGTTTCTGGAACATTCAGGGCTCTCTGACACCATTTTTGGGCCACCACCATTTTCTGGACTTTAGTGGGTCTAGGATGCCTGTAAACCCCTTTTTTGGTCCTTCAAAGTTTTCAACATTTTTGCAGGCCTAAAATGCATTTTAAGGCCTTAATTGGGCTGCTAACATATTCTGAGCTTCAGGGGTATAGGTTGCATTTTTCATGCCAAAAATATTTTGGGGAATTTCAGTGGTCTAGGATGCGGCTTAATGCCCCTTTCAGGCTGCAAATGTTTTTGGGACATTCAGAGCTCTCTGACACAGATTTTCGCCCACCAACATTTTCTGGACCTTAGGGGGTCTAAGATGCCTCTAAACCCCTTTTTTCCACTTCCAAAGTTTTCAACATTTTTGCAGGCCTAAAATGCATTTTAAGGCATTTTTGGGCTGCTAACATTTTCAGAACTTTCAGGGGTGTAGTATGCATTTTTTGTGCCAAAAATATTTTTGGGAATTTCAGTGGTCTAGGATGCCGGTTAATGCCCGTTTCACTCTGCAAATGTTTTTGGGACATTCAGGGCTCTCTGACACCATTTTCGGCCCACCAACATTTTCTGGACTTTAGGGGGTCTAGGATGCCTGTAAACCCCTTTTTTGGGCCTCCAAAGTTTTCAACATTTTTGCAGGCCTAAAATGCATTTGAAGGCCTTTTTTGGGCTGCTAACATTTTCTGAGCTTTCAGGGGTGTAGGATGCATTTTTCGTGCCAAAAATATTTTTGTGAATTTCAGTGGTCTAGGATGCAGGTTAATGCCCCTTTCAGGCTGCAAATATTTTTGGGACATTCAGGGCTCTCTGACACCATTTTTGGGCCACCAACATTTTCTGGACTTTAGGGGGTCTAGGATGCCTGTAAACCCCTTTTTTGGTCCTTCAAAGTTTTCAACATTTTTGCAGGCCTAAAATGCATGTTAAGGCCTTTTTTGGGCTGCTAACATATTCTGAGCTTCAGGGGTGTAGGATGCATTTTTCGTGCAAAAAATATTTTTGGGAATTTCAGTGGTCTAGGATGCGGGTTAATGCCCCTTTCAGGCTGCAAATGTTTTTGGGAATTCAGGGCTCTCTGACACCATTTTTGAGCCACAATCATTTTCTGGACTTTAGGGGTTCTAGGATGCCTGTAACCCCTTTTTTGGGCCTCCAAACTTTTCAACATTTTTGCAGGCCTAAAATGCATTTTAAGGCCTTTTTTGGGCTGCTAACATATTCTGAGCTTCAGGGGTATAGGTTGCATTTTTCATGCTAAAAATATCTTGGGGAATTTCAGTGGTCTAGGATGCGGCTTAATGCCCCTTTCAGGCTGCAAATGTTTTTGGGACATTCAGAGCTCTCTGACACCGATTTTGGCCCACCAACATTTTCTGGACTTAGGGGGTCTAGGATGCCTGTAAACCCCTTTTTTGGGCCTCCAAAGTTTTCAACATTTTTGCAGGCCTAAAATGCATTTTGAGGCCTTTTTTGGGCTGCTAACATATTCTGAGCTTTCAGGGGTGTAGGATGCATTTTTCGTGCCAAAAATATTTTTGGGAATTTCAGTGGTCTAGGATGCGGTTTAATGCCCCTTTTAGGCTGAAAATGTTTTTGGGACATTCAGGACTCTCTGACACCATTTTTGGGCCACCAACATTTTCTGGACGTTAGGGGGTCTAGGATGCCTGTAAACCCCTTTTTTGGTCCTTCAAAGTTTTCAACATTTTTGCAGGCCTAAAATGCATTTTAAGGCCTTTTTTGGGCTGCTAACATATTCTGAGCTTTCAGGGGTGTAGGATGCATTTTTCGTGCCAAAAATATTTTTGGGAATTTCATTGGTCTAGGATGCGGCTTAATGCCCCTTTCAGGCTGCAAATGTTTCTGGGACATTCAGAGCTCTCTGACACAGATTTTGGCCCACCAACATTTTCTGGACTTTAGGGGGTCTAGGATGCCTCTAAACCCCTTTTTTCCACCTCCAAAGTTTTCAACATTTGTGCAGGCCTAAGAAGCATTTTAAGTCCTTTTTTTGAGCTGCCAACATTTTCTGGTCTTTCAGGGTTGTAGGATGCATTTTTTGTGCCAAAAATATTTTGGGGAATTTCAGTGGTCTAGGATGCGACTTAATGCCCCTTTCAGGCTGCAAATCTGTTTGGGACATTCAGAGCTCTCGGACACTGTTTTTGGGCCACAAACATTTTCTGGACTTTAGGGGGTCTAGGATGCCTGTAAACCCCATTTTTGGGCCTCCAAAGTTTTCAACATTTTTGCAGGCGTAAAATGCATTTTAAGGACTTTTTTGGGCTGCTAACATATTCTGAGCTTCAGGGGTATAGGTTGCATTTTTCATGCCAAAAATATCTTGGGGAATTTCATTGGTCTAGGATGCGGCTTAATGCCCCTTTCAGGCTGCAAATGTTTTTGGGACATTCAGGACTCTCTGACACAGATTTTGGCCCACCAACATTTTCTGGACTTTAGGGGGTCTAGGATGCCTCTAAACCCCTTTTTTCCACCTCCAAAGTTTTCTACATTTTTGCAGGCCTAAGATGCACTTTAAGGCCTTTTTTGGGCTGCTAACATTTTCAGAACTTTCAGGGGTGTAGTATGCATTTTTTGTGCCAAAAATATTTTTGGGAATTTCAGTAGTCTAGGATGCCGGTTAATGCCCGTTTCACACTGCAAATGTTTCTGGAACATTCAGGGCTCTCTGACACCATTTTTGGGCCACCACCATTTTCTGGACTTTAGTGGGTCTAGGATGCCTCTAAACCCCTTTTTTCCACCTCCAAAGTTTTCAACATTTGTGCAGGCCTAAGAAGCATTTTAAGTCCTTTTTTTGAGCTGCCAACATTTTCTGATCTTTCAGGGTTGTAGGATGCATTTTTTGTGCCAAAAATATTTTGGGGAATTTCAGTGGTCTAGGATGCGACTTAATGCCCCTTTCAGGCTGCAAATCTGTTTGGGACATTCAGAGCTCTCGGACACTGTTTTTGGGCCACAAACATTTTCTGGACTTTAGGGGGTCTAGGATGCCTCTAAACCCCTTTTTTCCACCTCCAAAGTTTTCTACATTTTTGCAGGCCTAAGATGCACTTTAAGGCCTTTTTTGGGCTGCTAACATTTTCAGAACTTTCAGGGGTGTAGTATGCATTTTTTGTGCCAAAAATATTTTTGGGAATTTCAGTAGTCTAGGATGCCGGATAATGCCCGTTTCACACTGCAAATGTTTCTGGAACATTCAGGGCTCTCTGACACCATTTTTGGGCCACCACCATTTTCTGGACTTTAGTGGGTCTAGGATGCCTGTAAACCCCTTTTTTGGTCCTTCAAAGTTTTCAACATTTTTGCAGGCCTAAAATGCATTTTAAGGCCTTAATTGGGCTGCTAACATATTCTGAGCTTCAGGGGTATAGGTTGCATTTTTCATGCCAAAAATATTTTGGGGAATTTCAGTGGTCTAGGATGCGGCTTAATGCCCCTTTCAGGCTGCAAATGTTTTTGGGACATTCAGAGCTCTCTGACACAGATTTTCGCCCACCAACATTTTCTGGACCTTAGGGGGTCTAAGATGCCTCTAAACCCCTTTTTTCCACTTCCAAAGTTTTCAACATTTTTGCAGGCCTAAAATGCATTTTAAGGCATTTTTGGGCTGCTAACATTTTCAGAACTTTCAGGGGTGTAGTATGCATTTTTTGTGCCAAAAATATATTTGGGAATTTCAGTGGTCTAGGATGCCGGTTAATGCCCGTTTCACTCTGCAAATGTTTTTGGGACATTCAGGGCTCTCTGACACCATTTTTGGCCCACCAACATTTTCTGGACTTTAGGGGGTCTAGGATGCCTGTAAACCCCTTTTTTGGGCCTCCAAAGTTTTCAACATTTTTGCAGGCCTAAAATGCATTTGAAGGCCTTTTTTGGGCTGCTAACATTTTCTGAGCTTTCAGGGGTGTAGGATGCATTTTTCGTGCCAAAAATATTTTTGGGAATTTCAGTGGTCTAGGATGCAGGTTAATGCCCCTTTCAGGCTGCAAATATTTTTGGGACATTCAGGGCTCTCTGACACCATTTTTGGGCCACCAACATTTTCTGGACTTTAGGGGGTCTAGGATGCCTGTAAACCCCTTTTTTGGTCCTTCAAAGTTTTCAACATTTTTGCAGGCCTAAAATGCATGTTAAGGCCTTTTTTGGGCTGCTAACATATTCTGAGCTTCAGGGGTGTAGGATGCATTTTTCGTGCAAAAAATATTTTTGGGAATTTCAGTGGTCTAGGATGCGGGTTAATGCCCCTTTCAGGCTGCAAATGTTTTTGGGAATTCAGGGCTCTCTGACACCATTTTTGAGCCACAATCATTTTCTGGACTTTAGGGGTTCTAGGATGCCTGTAACCCCTTTTTTGGGCCTCCAAACTTTTCAACATTTTTGCAGGCCTAAAATGCATTTTAAGGCCTTTTTTGGGCTGCTAACATATTCTGAGCTTCAGGGGTATAGGTTGCATTTTTCATGCCAAAAATATCTTGGGGAATTTCAGTGGTCTAGGATGCGGCTTAATGCCCCTTTCAGGCTGCAAATGTTTTTGGGACATTCAGAGCTCTCTGACACCGATTTTGGCCCACCAACATTTTCTGGACTTAGGGGGTCTAGGATGCCTGTAAACCCCTTTTTTGGGCCTCCAAAGTTTTCAACATTTTTGCAGGCCTAAAATGCATTTTGAGGCCTTTTTTGGGCTGCTAACATATTGTGAGCTTTCAGGGGTGTAGGATGCATTTTTCGTGCCAAAAATATTTTTGGGAATTTCAGTGGTCTAGGATGCGGTTTAATGCCCCTTTTAGGCTGAAAATGTTTTTGGGACATTCAGGACTCTCTGACACCATTTTTGGGCCACCAACATTTTCTGGACGTTAGGGGGTCTAGGATGCCTGTAAACCCCTTTTTTGGTCCTTCAAAGTTTTCAACATTTTTGCAGGCCTAAAATGCATTTTAAGGCCTTTTTTGGGCTGCTAACATATTCTGAGCTTTCAGGGGTGTAGGATGCATTTTTCGTGCCAAAAATATTTTTGGGAATTTCATTGGTCTAGGATGCGGCTTAATGCCCCTTTCAGGCTGCAAATGTTTTTGGGACATTCAGAGCTCTCTGACACAGATTTTGGCCCACCAACATTTTCTGGACTTTAGGGGGTCTAGGATGCCTCTAAACCCCTTTTTTCCACCTCCAAAGTTTTCAACATTTGTGCAGGCCTAAGAAGCATTTTAAGTCCTTTTTTTGAGCTGCCAACATTTTCTGGTCTTTCAGGGTTGTAGGATGCATTTTTTGTGCCAAAAATATTTTGGGGAATTTCAGTGGTCTAGGATGCGACTTAATGCCCCTTTCAGGCTGCAAATCTGTTTGGGACATTCAGAGCTCTCGGACACTGTTTTTGGGCCACAAACATTTTCTGGACTTTAGGGGGTCTAGGATGCCTGTAAACCCCATTTTTGGGCCTCCAAAGTTTTCAACATTTTTGCAGGCGTAAAATGCATTTTAAGGACTTTTTTGGGCTGCTAACATATTCTGAGCTTCAGGGGTATAGGTTGCATTTTTCATGCCAAAAATATCTTGGGGAATTTCAGTGGTCTAGGATGCGGCTTAATGCCCCTTTCAGGCTGCAAATGTTTTTGGGACATTCAGGACTCTCTGCCACAGATTTTGGCCCACCAACATTTTCTGGACTTTAGGGGGTCTAGGATGCCTCTAAACCCCTTTTTTCCACCTCCAAAGTTTTCTACATTTTTGCAGGCCTAAGATGCACTTTAAGGCCTTTTTTGGGCTGCTAACATTTTCAGAACTTTCAGGGGTGTAGTATGCATTTTTTGTGCCAAAAATATTTTTGGGAATTTCAGTGGTCTAGGATGCCGGTTAATGCCCGTTTCACACTGCAAATGTTTCTGGAACATTCAGGGCTCTCTGACACCATTTTTGGGCCACCACCATTTTCTGGACTTTAGTGGGTCTAGGATGCCTCTAAACCCCTTTTTTCCACCTCCAAAGTTTTCAACATTTGTGCAGGCCTAAGAAGCATTTTAAGTCCTTTTTTTGAGCTGCCAACATTTTCTGATCTTTCAGGGTTGTAGGATGCATTTTTTGTGCCAAAAATATTTTGGGGAATTTCAGTGGTCTAGGATGCGACTTAATGCCCCTTTCAGGCTGCAAATCTGTTTGGGACATTCAGAGCTCTCGGACACTGTTTTTGGGCCACAAACATTTTCTGGACTTTAGGGGGTCTAGGATGCCTCTAAACCCCTTTTTTCCACCTCCAAAGTTTTCTACATTTTTGCAGGCCTAAGATGCACTTTAAGGCCTTTTTTGGGCTGCTAACATTTTCAGAACTTTCAGGGGTGTAGTATGCATTTTTTGTGCCAAAAATATTTTTGGGAATTTCAGTAGTCTAGGATGCCGGATAATGCCCCTTTTAGGCTGAAAATGTTTTTGGGACATTCAGGACTCTCTGACACCATTTTTGGGCCACCAACATTTTCTGGACGTTAGGGGGTCTAGGATGCCTGTAAACCCCTTTTTTGGTCCTTCAAAGTTTTCAACATTTTTGCAGGCCTAAAATGCATTTTAAGGCCTTTTTTGGGCTGCTAACATATTCTGAGCTTTCAGGGGTGTAGGATGCATTTTTCGTGCCAAAAATATTTTTGGGAATTTCATTGGTCTAGGATGCGGCTTAATGCCCCTTTCAGGCTGCAAATGTTTTTGGGACATTCAGAGCTCTCTGACACAGATTTTGGCCCACCAACATTTTCTGGACTTTAGGGGGTCTAGGATGCCTCTAAACCCCTTTTTTCCACCTCCAAAGTTTTCAACATTTGTGCAGGCCTAAGAAGCATTTTAAGTCCTTTTTTTGAGCTGCCAACATTTTCTGGTCTTTCAGGGTTGTAGGATGCATTTTTTGTGCCAAAAATATTTTGGGGAATTTCAGTGGTCTAGGATGCGACTTAATGCCCCTTTCAGGCTGCAAATCTGTTTGGGACATTCAGAGCTCTCGGACACTGTTTTTGGGCCACAAACATTTTCTGGACTTTAGGGGGTCTAGGATGCCTGTAAACCCCATTTTTGGGCCTCCAAAGTTTTCAACATTTTTGCAGGCGTAAAATGCATTTTAAGGACTTTTTTGGGCTGCTAACATATTCTGAGCTTCAGGGGTATAGGTTGCATTTTTCATGCCAAAAATATCTTGGGGAATTTCAGTGGTCTAGGATGCGGCTTAATGCCCCTTTCAGGCTGCAAATGTTTTTGGGACATTCAGGACTCTCTGACACAGATTTTGGCCCACCAACATTTTCTGGACTTTAGGGGGTCTAGGATGCCTCTAAACCCCTTTTTTCCACCTCCAAAGTTTTCTACATTTTTGCAGGCCTAAGATGCACTTTAAGGCCTTTTTTGGGCTGCTAACATTTTCAGAACTTTCAGGGGTGTAGTATGCATTTTTTGTGCCAAAAATATTTTTGGGAATTTCAGTAGTCTAGGATGCCGGTTAATGCCCGTTTCACACTGCAAATGTTTCTGGAACATTCAGGGCTCTCTGACACCATTTTTGGGCCACCACCATTTTCTGGACTTTAGTGGGTCTAGGATGCCTCTAAACCCCTTTTTTCCACCTCCAAAGTTTTCAACATTTGTGCAGGCCTAAGAAGCATTTTAAGTCCTTTTTTTGAGCTGCCAACATTTTCTGATCTTTCAGGGTTGTAGGATGCATTTTTTGTGCCAAAAATATTTTGGGGAATTTCAGTGGTCTAGGATGCGACTTAATGCCCCTTTCAGGCTGCAAATCTGTTTGGGACATTCAGAGCTCTCGGACACTGTTTTTGGGCCACAAACATTTTCTGGACTTTAGGGGGTCTAGGATGCCTCTAAACCCCTTTTTTCCACCTCCAAAGTTTTCTACATTTTTGCAGGCCTAAGATGCACTTTAAGGCCTTTTTTGGGCTGCTAACATTTTCAGAACTTTCAGGGGTGTAGTATGCATTTTTTGTGCCAAAAATATTTTTGGGAATTTCAGTAGTCTAGGATGCCGGATAATGCCCGTTTCACACTGCAAATGTTTCTGGAACATTCAGGGCTCTCTGACACCATTTTTGGGCCACCACCATTTTCTGGACTTTAGTGGGTCTAGGATGCCTGTAAACCCCTTTTTTGGTCCTTCAAAGTTTTCAACATTTTTGCAGGCCTAAAATGCATTTTAAGGCCTTAATTGGGCTGCTAACATATTCTGAGCTTCAGGGGTATAGGTTGCATTTTTCATGCCAAAAATATTTTGGGGAATTTCAGTGGTCTAGGATGCGGCTTAATGCCCCTTTCAGGCTGCAAATGTTTTTGGGACATTCAGAGCTCTCTGACACAGATTTTCGCCCACCAACATTTTCTGGACCTTAGGGGGTCTAAGATGCCTCTAAACCCCTTTTTTCCACTTCCAAAGTTTTCAACATTTTTGCAGGCCTAAAATGCATTTTAAGGCATTTTTGGGCTGCTAACATTTTCAGAACTTTCAGGGGTGTAGTATGCATTTTTTGTGCCAAAAATATATTTGGGAATTTCAGTGGTCTAGGATGCCGGTTAATGCCCGTTTCACTCTGCAAATGTTTTTGGGACATTCAGGGCTCTCTGACACCATTTTTGGCCCACCAACATTTTCTGGACTTTAGGGGGTCTAGGATGCCTGTAAACCCCTTTTTTGGGCCTCCAAAGTTTTCAACATTTTTGCAGGCCTAAAATGCATTTGAAGGCCTTTTTTGGGCTGCTAACATTTTCTGAGCTTTCAGGGGTGTAGGATGCATTTTTCGTGCCAAAAATATTTTTGGGAATTTCAGTGGTCTAGGATGCAGGTTAATGCCCCTTTCAGGCTGCAAATATTTTTGGGACATTCAGGGCTCTCTGACACCATTTTTGGGCCACCAACATTTTCTGGACTTTAGGGGGTCTAGGATGCCTGTAAACCCCTTTTTTGGTCCTTCAAAGTTTTCAACATTTTTGCAGGCCTAAAATGCATGTTAAGGCCTTTTTTGGGCTGCTAACATATTCTGAGCTTCAGGGGTGTAGGATGCATTTTTCGTGCAAAAAATATTTTTGGGAATTTCAGTGGTCTAGGATGCGGGTTAATGCCCCTTTCAGGCTGCAAATGTTTTTGGGAATTCAGGGCTCTCTGACACCATTTTTGAGCCACAATCATTTTCTGGACTTTAGGGGTTCTAGGATGCCTGTAACCCCTTTTTTGGGCCTCCAAACTTTTCAACATTTTTGCAGGCCTAAAATGCATTTTAAGGCCTTTTTTGGGCTGCTAACATATTCTGAGCTTCAGGGGTATAGGTTGCATTTTTCATGCCAAAAATATCTTGGGGAATTTCAGTGGTCTAGGATGCGGCTTAATGCCCCTTTCAGGCTGCAAATGTTTTTGGGACATTCAGAGCTCTCTGACACCGATTTTGGCCCACCAACATTTTCTGGACTTAGGGGGTCTAGGATGCCTGTAAACCCCTTTTTTGGGCCTCCAAAGTTTTCAACATTTTTGCAGGCCTAAAATGCATTTTGAGGCCTTTTTTGGGCTGCTAACATATTCTGAGCTTTCAGGGGTGTAGGATGCATTTTTCGTGCCAAAAATATTTTTGGGAATTTCAGTGGTCTAGGATGCGGTTTAATGCCCCTTTTAGGCTGAAAATGTTTTTGGGACATTCAGGACTCTCTGACACCATTTTTGGGCCACCAACATTTTCTGGACGTTAGGGGGTCTAGGATGCCTGTAAACCCCTTTTTTGGTCCTTCAAAGTTTTCAACATTTTTGCAGGCCTAAAATGCATTTTAAGGCCTTTTTTGGGCTGCTAACATATTCTGAGCTTTCAGGGGTGTAGGATGCATTTTTCGTGCCAAAAATATTTTTGGGAATTTCATTGGTCTAGGATGCGGCTTAATGCCCCTTTCAGGCTGCAAATGTTTTTGGGACATTCAGAGCTCTCTGACACAGATTTTGGCCCACCAACATTTTCTGGACTTTAGGGGGTCTAGGATGCCTCTAAACCCCTTTTTTCCACCTCCAAAGTTTTCAACATTTGTGCAGGCCTAAGAAGCATTTTAAGTCCTTTTTTTGAGCTGCCAACATTTTCTGGTCTTTCAGGGTTGTAGGATGCATTTTTTGTGCCAAAAATATTTTGGGGAATTTCAGTGGTCTAGGATGCGACTTAATGCCCCTTTCAGGCTGCAAATCTGTTTGGGACATTCAGAGCTCTCGGACACTGTTTTTGGGCCACAAACATTTTCTGGACTTTAGGGGGTCTAGGATGCCTGTAAACCCCATTTTTGGGCCTCCAAAGTTTTCAACATTTTTGCAGGCGTAAAATGCATTTTAAGGACTTTTTTGGGCTGCTAACATATTCTGAGCTTCAGGGGTATAGGTTGCATTTTTCATGCCAAAAATATCTTGGGGAATTTCAGTGGTCTAGGATGCGGCTTAATGCCCCTTTCAGGCTGCAAATGTTTTTGGGACATTCAGGACTCTCTGCCACAGATTTTGGCCCACCAACATTTTCTGGACTTTAGGGGGTCTAGGATGCCTCTAAACCCCTTTTTTCCACCTCCAAAGTTTTCTACATTTTTGCAGGCCTAAGATGCAC
This sequence comes from Ambystoma mexicanum, assembly GCF_040938575.1. Lineage (NCBI taxonomy): Eukaryota > Metazoa > Chordata > Amphibia > Caudata > Ambystomatidae > Ambystoma > Ambystoma mexicanum. The sequence continues at coordinate 729,691,457 of NC_090939.1, read as the reverse complement.
TTTAAGGCCTTTTTTGGGCTGCTAACATTTTCAGAACTTTCAGGGGTGTAGTATGCATTTTTTGTGCCAAAAATATTTTTGGGAATTTCAGTAGTCTAGGATGCCGGTTAATGCCCGTTTCACACTGCAAATGTTTCTGGAACATTCAGGGCTCTCTGACACCATTTTTGGGCCACCACCATTTTCTGGACTTTAGTGGGTCTAGGATGCCTCTAAACCCCTTTTTTCCACCTCCAAAGTTTTCAACATTTGTGCAGGCCTAAGAAGCATTTTAAGTCCTTTTTTTGAGCTGCCAACATTTTCTGATCTTTCAGGGTTGTAGGATGCATTTTTTGTGCCAAAAATATTTTGGGGAATTTCAGTGGTCTAGGATGCGACTTAATGCCCCTTTCAGGCTGCAAATCTGTTTGGGACATTCAGAGCTCTCGGACACTGTTTTTGGGCCACAAACATTTTCTGGACTTTAGGGGGTCTAGGATGCCTCTAAACCCCTTTTTTCCACCTCCAAAGTTTTCTACATTTTTGCAGGCCTAAGATGCACTTTAAGGCCTTTTTTGGGCTGCTAACATTTTCAGAACTTTCAGGGGTGTAGTATGCATTTTTTGTGCCAAAAATATTTTTGGGAATTTCAGTAGTCTAGGATGCCGGATAATGCCCGTTTCACACTGCAAATGTTTCTGGAACATTCAGGGCTCTCTGACACCATTTTTGGGCCACCACCATTTTCTGGACTTTAGTGGGTCTAGGATGCCTGTAAACCCCTTTTTTGGTCCTTCAAAGTTTTCAACATTTTTGCAGGCCTAAAATGCATTTTAAGGCCTTAATTGGGCTGCTAACATATTCTGAGCTTCAGGGGTATAGGTTGCATTTTTCATGCCAAAAATATTTTGGGGAATTTCAGTGGTCTAGGATGCGGCTTAATGCCCCTTTCAGGCTGCAAATGTTTTTGGGACATTCAGAGCTCTCTGACACAGATTTTCGCCCACCAACATTTTCTGGACCTTAGGGGGTCTAAGATGCCTCTAAACCCCTTTTTTCCACTTCCAAAGTTTTCAACATTTTTGCAGGCCTAAAATGCATTTTAAGGCATTTTTGGGCTGCTAACATTTTCAGAACTTTCAGGGGTGTAGTATGCATTTTTTGTGCCAAAAATATATTTGGGAATTTCAGTGGTCTAGGATGCCGGTTAATGCCCGTTTCACTCTGCAAATGTTTTTGGGACATTCAGGGCTCTCTGACACCATTTTTGGCCCACCAACATTTTCTGGACTTTAGGGGGTCTAGGATGCCTGTAAACCCCTTTTTTGGGCCTCCAAAGTTTTCAACATTTTTGCAGGCCTAAAATGCATTTGAAGGCCTTTTTTGGGCTGCTAACATTTTCTGAGCTTTCAGGGGTGTAGGATGCATTTTTCGTGCCAAAAATATTTTTGGGAATTTCAGTGGTCTAGGATGCAGGTTAATGCCCCTTTCAGGCTGCAAATATTTTTGGGACATTCAGGGCTCTCTGACACCATTTTTGGGCCACCAACATTTTCTGGACTTTAGGGGGTCTAGGATGCCTGTAAACCCCTTTTTTGGTCCTTCAAAGTTTTCAACATTTTTGCAGGCCTAAAATGCATGTTAAGGCCTTTTTTGGGCGGCTAACATATTCTGAGCTTCAGGGGTGTAGGATGCATTTTTCGTGCAAAAAATATTTTTGGGAATTTCAGTGGTCTAGGATGCGGGTTAATGCCCCTTTCAGGCTGCAAATGTTTTTGGGAATTCAGGGCTCTCTGACACCATTTTTGAGCCACAATCATTTTCTGGACTTTAGGGGTTCTAGGATGCCTGTAACCCCTTTTTTGGGCCTCCAAACTTTTCAACATTTTTGCAGGCCTAAAATGCATTTTAAGGCCTTTTTTGGGCTGCTAACATATTCTGAGCTTCAGGGGTATAGGTTGCATTTTTCATGCCAAAAATATCTTGGGGAATTTCAGTGGTCTAGGATGCGGCTTAATGCCCCTTTCAGGCTGCAAATGTTTTTGGGACATTCAGAGCTCTCTGACACCGATTTTGGCCCACCAACATTTTCTGGACTTAGGGGGTCTAGGATGCCTGTAAACCCCTTTTTTGGGCCTCCAAAGTTTTCAACATTTTTGCAGGCCTAAAATGCATTTTGAGGCCTTTTTTGGGCTGCTAACATATTCTGAGCTTTCAGGGGTGTAGGATGCATTTTTCGTGCCAAAAATATTTTTGGGAATTTCAGTGGTCTAGGATGCGGTTTAATGCCCCTTTTAGGCTGAAAATGTTTTTGGGACATTCAGGACTCTCTGACACCATTTTTGGGCCACCAACATTTTCTGGACGTTAGGGGGTCTAGGATGCCTGTAAACCCCTTTTTTGGTCCTTCAAAGTTTTCAACATTTTTGCAGGCCTAAAATGCATTTTAAGGCCTTTTTTGGGCTGCTAACATATTCTGAGCTTTCAGGGGTGTAGGATGCATTTTTCGTGCCAAAAATATTTTTGGGAATTTCATTGGTCTAGGATGCGGCTTAATGCCCCTTTCAGGCTGCAAATGTTTTTGGGACATTCAGAGCTCTCTGACACAGATTTTGGCCCACCAACATTTTCTGGACTTTAGGGGGTCTAGGATGCCTCTAAACCCCTTTTTTCCACCTCCAAAGTTTTCAACATTTGTGCAGGCCTAAGAAGCATTTTAAGTCCTTTTTTTGAGCTGCCAACATTTTCTGGTCTTTCAGGGTTGTAGGATGCATTTTTTGTGCCAAAAATATTTTGGGGAATTTCAGTGGTCTAGGATGCGACTTAATGCCCCTTTCAGGCTGCAAATCTGTTTGGGACATTCAGAGCTCTCGGACACTGTTTTTGGGCCACAAACATTTTCTGGACTTTAGGGGGTCTAGGATGCCTGTAAACCCCATTTTTGGGCCTCCAAAGTTTTCAACATTTTTGCAGGCGTAAAATGCATTTTAAGGACTTTTTTGGGCTGCTAACATATTCTGAGCTTCAGGGGTATAGGTTGCATTTTTCATGCCAAAAATATCTTGGGGAATTTCAGTGGTCTAGGATGCAGCTTAATGCCCCTTTCAGGCTGCAAATGTTTTTGGGACATTCAGGACTCTCTGACACAGATTTTGGCCCACCAACATTTTCTGGACTTTAGGGGGTCTAGGATGCCTCTAAACCCCTTTTTTCCACCTCCAAAGTTTTCTACATTTTTGCAGGCCTAAGATGCACTTTAAGGCCTTTTTTGGGCTGCTAACATTTTCAGAACATTCAGGGGTGTAGTATGCATTTTTTGTGCCAAAAATATTTTTGGGAATTTCAGTAGTCTAGGATGCCGGTTAATGCCCGTTTCACACTGCAAATGTTTCTGGAACATTCAGGGCTCTCTGACACCATTTTTGGGCCACCACCATTTTCTGGACTTTAGTGGGTCTAGGATGCCTCTAAACCCCTTTTTTCCACCTCCAAAGTTTTCAACATTTGTGCAGGCCTAAGAAGCATTTTAAGTCCTTTTTTTGAGCTGCCAACATTTTCTGATCTTTCAGGGTTGTAGGATGCATTTTTTGTGCCAAAAATATTTTGGGGAATTTCAGTGGTCTAGGATGCGACTTAATGCCCCTTTCAGGCTGCAAATCTGTTTGGGACATTCAGAGCTCTCGGACACTGTTTTTGGGCCACAAACATTTTCTGGACTTTAGGGGGTCTAGGATGCCTCTAAACCCCTTTTTTCCACCTCCAAAGTTTTCTACATTTTTGCAGGCCTAAGATGCACTTTAAGGCCTTTTTTGGGCTGCTAACATTTTCAGAACTTTCAGGGGTGTAGTATGCATTTTTTGTGCCAAAAATATTTTTGGGAATTTCAGTAGTCTAGGATGCCGGATAATGCCCGTTTCACACTGCAAATGTTTCTGGAACATTCAGGGCTCTCTGACACCATTTTTGGGCCACCACCATTTTCTGGACTTTAGTGGGTCTAGGATGCCTGTAAACCCCTTTTTTGGTCCTTCAAAGTTTTCAACATTTTTGCAGGCCTAAAATGCATTTTAAGGCCTTAATTGGGCTGCTAACATATTCTGAGCTTCAGGGGTATAGGTTGCATTTTTCATGCCAAAAATATTTTGGGGAATTTCAGTGGTCTAGGATGCGGCTTAATGCCCCTTTCAGGCTGCAAATGTTTTTGGGACATTCAGAGCTCTCTGACACAGATTTTCGCCCACCAACATTTTCTGGACCTTAGGGGGTCTAAGATGCCTCTAAACCCCTTTTTTCCACTTCCAAAGTTTTCAACATTTTTGCAGGCCTAAAATGCATTTTAAGGCATTTTTGGGCTGCTAACATTTTCAGAACTTTCAGGGGTGTAGTATGCATTTTTTGTGCCAAAAATATATTTGGGAATTTCAGTGGTCTAGGATGCCGGTTAATGCCCGTTTCACTCTGCAAATGATTTTGGGACATTCAGGGCTCTCTGACACCATTTTTGGCCCACCAACATTTTCTGGACTTTAGGGGGTCTAGGATGCCTGTAAACCCCTTTTTTGGGCCTCCAAAGTTTTCAACATTTTTGCAGGCCTAAAATGCATTTGAAGGCCTTTTTTGGGCTGCTAACATTTTCTGAGCTTTCAGGGGTGTAGGATGCATTTTTCGTGCCAAAAATATTTTTGGGAATTTCAGTGGTCTAGGATGCAGGTTAATGCCCCTTTCAGGCTGCAAATATTTTTGGGACATTCAGGGCTCTCTGACACCATTTTTGGGCCACCAACATTTTCTGGACTTTAGGGGGTCTAGGATGCCTGTAAACCCCTTTTTTGGTCCTTCAAAGTTTTCAACATTTTTGCAGGCCTAAAATGCATGTTAAGGCCTTTTTTGGGCTGCTAACATATTCTGAGCTTCAGGGGTGTAGGATGCATTTTTCGTGCAAAAAATATTTTTGGGAATTTCAGTGGTCTAGGATGCGGGTTAATGCCCCTTTCAGGCTGCAAATGTTTTTGGGAATTCAGGGCTCTCTGACACCATTTTTGAGCCACAATCATTTTCTGGACTTTAGGGGTTCTAGGATGCCTGTAACCCCTTTTTTGGGCCTCCAAACTTTTCAACATTTTTGCAGGCCTAAAATGCATTTTAAGGCCTTTTTTGGGCTGCTAACATATTCTGAGCTTCAGGGGTATAGGTTGCATTTTTCATGCCAAAAATATCTTGGGGAATTTCAGTGGTCTAGGATGCGGCTTAATGCCCCTTTCAGGCTGCAAATGTTTTTGGGACATTCAGAGCTCTCTGACACCGATTTTGGCCCACCAACATTTTCTGGACTTAGGGGATCTAGGATGCCTGTAAACCCCTTTTTTGGGCCTCCAAAGTTTTCAACATTTTTGCAGGCCTAAAATGCATTTTGAGGCCTTTTTTGGGCTGCTAACATATTCTGAGCTTTCAGGGGTGTAGGATGCATTTTTCGTGCCAAAAATATTTTTGGGAATTTCAGTGGTCTAGGATGCGGTTTAATGCCCCTTTTAGGCTGAAAATGTTTTTGGGACATTCAGGACTCTCTGACACCATTTTTGGGCCACCAACATTTTCTGGACGTTAGGGGGTCTAGGATGCCTGTAAACCCCTTTTTTGGTCCTTCAAAGTTTTCAACATTTTTGCAGGCCTAAAATGCATTTTAAGGCCTTTTTTGGGCTGCTAACATATTCTGAGCTTTCAGGGGTGTAGGATGCATTTTTCGTGCCAAAAATATTTTTGGGAATTTCATTGGTGTAGGATGCGGCTTAATGCCCCTTTCAGGCTGCAAATGTTTTTGGGACATTCAGAGCTCTCTGACACAGATTTTGGCCCACCAACATTTTCTGGACTTTAGGGGGTCTAGGATGCCTCTAAACCCCTTTTTTCCACCTCCAAAGTTTTCAACATTTGTGCAGGCCTAAGAAGCATTTTAAGTCCTTTTTTTGAGCTGCCAACATTTTCTGGTCTTTCAGGGTTGTAGGATGCATTTTTTGTGCCAAAAATATTTTGGGGAATTTCAGTGGTCTAGGATGCGACTTAATGCCCCTTTCAGGCTGCAAATCTGTTTGGGACATTCAGAGCTCTCGGACACTGTTTTTGGGCCACAAACATTTTCTGGACTTTAGGGGGTCTAGGATGCCTGTAAACCCCATTTTTGGGCCTCCAAAGTTTTCAACATTTTTGCAGGCGTAAAATGCATTTTAAGGACTTTTTTGGGCTGCTAACATATTCTGAGCTTCAGGGGTATAGGTTGCATTTTTCATGCCAAAAATATCTTGGGGAATTTCAGTGGTCTAGGATGCGGCTTAATGCCCCTTTCAGGCTGCAAATGTTTTTGGGACATTCAGGACTCTCTGACACAGATTTTGGCCCACCAACATTTTCTGGACTTTAGGGGGTCTAGGATGCCTCTAAACCCCTTTTTTCCACCTCCAAAGGTTTCTACATTTTTGCAGGCCTAAGATGCACTTTAAGGCCTTTTTTGGGCTGCTAACATTTTCAGAACTTTCAGGGGTGTAGTATGCATTTTTTGTGCCAAAAATATTTTTGGGAATTTCAGTAGTCTAGGATGCCGGTTAATGCCCGTTTCACACTGCAAATGTTTCTGGAACATTCAGGGCTCTCTGACACCATTTTTGGGCCACCACCATTTTCTGGACTTTAGTGGGTCTAGGATGCCTCTAAACCCCTTTTTTCCACCTCCAAAGTTTTCAACATTTGTGCAGGCCTAAGAAGCATTTTAAGTCCTTTTTTTGAGCTGCCAACATTTTCTGATCTTTCAGGGTTGTAGGATGCATTTTTTTGTGCCAAAAATATTTTGGGGAATTTCAGTGGTCTAGGATGCGACTTAATGCCCCTTTCAGGCTGCAAATCTGTTTGGGACATTCAGAGCTCTCGGACACTGTTTTTGGGCCACAAACATTTTCTGGACTTTAGGGGGTCTAGGATGCCTCTAAACCCCTTTTTTCCACCTCCAAAGTTTTCTACATTTTTGCAGGCCTAAGATGCACTTTAAGGCCTTTTTTGGGCTGCTAACATTTTCAGAACTTTCAGGGGTGTAGTATGCATTTTTTGTGCCAAAAATATTTTTGGGAATTTCAGTAGTCTAGGATGCCGGATAATGCCCGTTTCACACTGCAAATGTTTCTGGAACATTCAGGGCTCTCTGACACCATTTTTGGGCCACCACCATTTTCTGGACTTTAGTGGGTCTAGGATAGCTGTAAAACCCTTTTTTGGTCCTTCAAAGTTTTCAACATTTTTGCAGGCCTAAAATGCATTTTAAGGCCTTAATTGGGCTGCTAACATATTCTGAGCTTCAGGGGTATAGGTTGCATTTTTCATGCCAAAAATATTTTGGGGAATTTCAGTGGTCTAGGATGCGGCTTAATGCCCCTTTCAGGCTGCAAATGTTTTTGGGACATTCAGAGCTCTCTGACACAGATTTTCGCCCACCAACATTTTCTGGACCTTAGGGGGTCTAAGATGCCTCTAAACCCCTTTTTTCCACTTCCAAAGTTTTCAACATTTTTGCAGGCCTAAAATGCATTTTAAGGCATTTTTGGGCTGCTAACATTTTCAGAACTTTCAGGGGTGTAGTATGCATTTTTTGTGCCAAAAATATATTTGGGAATTTCAGTGGTCTAGGATGCCGGTTAATGCCCGTTTCACTCTGCAAATGTTTTTGGGACATTCAGGGCTCTCTGACACCATTTTTGGCCCACCAACATTTTCTGGACTTTAGGGGGTCTAGGATGCCTGTAAACCCCTTTTTTGGGCCTCCAAAGTTTTCAACATTTTTGCAGGCCTAAAATGCATTTGAAGGCCTTTTTTGGGCTGCTAACATTTTCTGAGCTTTCAGGGGTGTAGGATGCATTTTTCGTGCCAAAAATATTTTTGGGAATTTCAGTGGTCTAGGATGCAGGTTAATGCCCCTTTCAGGCTGCAAATATTTTTGGGACATTCAGGGCTCTCTGACACCATTTTTGGGCCACCAACATTTTCTGGACTTTAGGGGGTCTAGGATGCCTGTAAACCCCTTTTTTGGTCCTTCAAAGTTTTCAACATTTTTGCATGCCTAAAATGCATGTTAAGGCCTTTTTTGGGCTGCTAACATATTCTGAGCTTCAGGGGTGTAGGATGCATTTTTCGTGCAAAAAATATTTTTGGGAATTTCAGTGGTCTAGGATGCGGGTTAATGCCCCTTTCAGGCTGCAAATGTTTTTGGGAATTCAGGGCTCTCTGACACCATTTTTGAGCCACAATCATTTTCTGGACTTTAGGGGTTCTAGGATGCCTGTAACCCCTTTTTTGGGCCTCCAAACTTTTCAACATTTTTGCAGGCCTAAAATGCATTTTAAGGCCTTTTTTGGGCTGCTAACATATTCTGAGCTTCAGGGGTATAGGTTGCATTTTTCATGCCAAAAATATCTTGGGGAATTTCAGTGGTCTAGGATGCGGCTTAATGCCCCTTTCAGGCTGCAAATGTTTTTGGGACATTCAGAGCTCTCTGACACCGATTTTGGCCCACCAACATTTTCTGGACTTAGGGGGTCTAGGATGCCTGTAAACCCCTTTTTTGGGCCTCCAAAGTTTTCAACATTTTTGCAGGCCTAAAATGCATTTTGAGGCCTTTTTTGGGCTGCTAACATATTCTGAGCTTTCAGGGGTGTAGGATGCATTTTTCGTGCCAAAAATATTTTTGGGAATTTCAGTGGTCTAGGATGCGGTTTAATGCCCCTTTTAGGCTGAAAATGTTTTTGGGACATTCAGGACTCTCTGACACCATTTTTGGGCCACCAACATTTTCTGGACGTTAGGGGGTCTAGGATGCCTGTAAACCCCTTTTTTGGTCCTTCAAAGTTTTCAACATTTTTGCAGGCCTAAAATGCATTTTAAGGCCTTTTTTGGGCTGCTAACATATTCTGAGCTTTCAGGGGTGTAGGATGCATTTTTCGTGCCAAAAATATTTTTGGGAATTTCATTGGTCTAGGATGCGGCTTAATGCCCCTTTCAGGCTGCAAATGTTTTTGGGACATTCAGAGCTCTCTGACACAGATTTTGGCCCGACAACATTTTCTGGACTTTAGGGGGTCTAGGATGCCTCTAAACCCCTTTTTTCCACCTCCAAAGTTTTCAACATTTGTGCAGGCCTAAGAAGCATTTTAAGTCCTTTTTTTGAGCTGCCAACATTTTCTGGTCTTTCAGGGTTGTAGGATGCATTTTTTGTGCCAAAAATATTTTGGGGAATTTCAGTGGTCTAGGATGCGACTTAATGCCCCTTTCAGGCTGCAAATCTGTTTGGGACATTCAGAGCTCTCGGACACTGTTTTTGGGCCACAAACATTTTCTGGACTTTAGGGGGTCTAGGATGCCTGTAAACCCCATTTTTGGGCCTCCAAAGTTTTCAACATTTTTGCAGGCGTAAAATGCATTTTAAGGACTTTTTTGGGCTGCTAACATATTCTGAGCTTCAGGGGTATAGGTTGCATTTTTCATGCCAAAAATATCTTGGGGAATTTCAGTGGTCTAGGATGCGGCTTAATGCCCCTTTCAGGCTGCAAATGTTTTTGGGACATTCAGGACTCTCTGACACATATTTTGGCCCACCAACATTTTCTGGACTTTAGGGGGTCTAGGATGCCTCTAAACCCCTTTTTTCCACCTCCAAAGTTTTCTACATTTTTGCAGGCCTAAGATGCACTTTAAGGCCTTTTTTGGGCTGCTAACATTTTCAGAACTTTCAGGGGTGTAGTATGCATTTTTTGTGCCAAAAATATTTTTGGGAATTTCAGTAGTCTAGGATGCCGGTTAATGCCCGTTTCACACTGCAAATGTTTCTGGAACATTCAGGGCTCTCTGACACCATTTTTGGGCCACCACCATTTTCTGGACTTTAGTGGGTCTAGGATGCCTCTAAACCCCTTTTTTCCACCTCCAAAGTTTTCAACATTTGTGCAGGCCTAAGAAGCATTTTAAGTCCTTTTTTTGAGCTGCCAACATTTTCTGATCTTTCAGGGTTGTAGGATGCATTTTTTGTGCCAAAAATATTTTGGGGAATTTCAGTGGTCTAGGATGCGACTTAATGCCCCTTTCAGGCTGCAAATCTGTTTGGGACATTCAGAGCTCTCGGACACTGTTTTTGGGCCACAAACATTTTCTGGACTTTAGGGGGTCTAGGATGCCTCTAAACCCCTTTTTTCCACCTCCAAAGTTTTCTACATTTTTGCAGGCCTAAGATGCACTTTAAGGCCTTTTTTGGGCTGCTAACATTTTCAGAACTTTCAGGGGTGTAGTATGCATTTTTTGTGCCAAAAATATTTTTGGGAATTTCAGTAGTCTAGGATGCCGGATAATGCCCGTTTCACACTGCAAATGTTTCTGGAACATTCAGGGCTCTCTGACACCATTTTTGGGCCACCACCATTTTCTGGACTTTAGTGGGTCTAGGATGCCTGTAAACCCCTTTTTTGGTCCTTCAAAGTTTTCAACATTTTTGCAGGCCTAAAATGCATTTTAAGGCCTTAATTGGGCTGCTAACATATTCTGAGCTTCAGGGGTATAGGTTGCATTTTTCATGCCAAAAATATTTTGGGGAATTTCAGTGGTCTAGGATGCGGCTTAATGCCCCTTTCAGGCTGCAAATGTTTTTGGGACATTCAGAGCTCTCTGACACAGATTTTCGCCCACCAACATTTTCTGGACCTTAGGGGGTCTAAGATGCCTCTAAACCCCTTTTTTCCACTTCCAAAGTTTTCAACATTTTTGCAGGCCTAAAATGCATTTTAAGGCATTTTTGGGCTGCTAACATTTTCAGAACTTTCAGGGGTGTAGTATGCATTTTTTGTGCCAAAAATATATTTGGGAATTTCAGTGGTCTAGGATGCCGGTTAATGCCCGTTTCACTCTGCAAATGTTTTTGGGACATTCAGGGCTCTCTGACACCATTTTTGGCCCACCAACATTTTCTGGACTTTAGGGGGTCTAGGATGCCTGTAAACCCCTTTTTTGGGCCTCCAAAGTTTTCAACATTTTTGCAGGCCTAAAATGCATTTGAAGGCCTTTTTTGGGCTGCTAACATTTTCTGAGCTTTCAGGGGTGTAGGATGCATTTTTCGTGCCAAAAATATTTTTGGGAATGTCAGTGGTCTAGGATGCAGGTTAATGCCCCTTTCAGGCTGCAAATATTTTTGGGACATTCAGGGCTCTCTGACACCATTTTTGGGCCACCAACATTTTCTGGACTTTAGGGGGTCTAGGATGCCTGTAAACCCCTTTTTTGGTCCTTCAAAGTTTTCAACATTTTTGCAGGCCTAAAATGCATGTTAAGGCCTTTTTTGGGCTGCTAACATATTCTGAGCTTCAGGGGTGTAGGATGCATTTTTCGTGCAAAAAATATTTTTGGGAATTTCAGTGGTCTAGGATGCGGGTTAATGCCCCTTTCAGGCTGCAAATGTTTTTGGGAATTCAGGGCTCTCTGACACCATTTTTGAGCCACAATCATTTTCTGGACTTTAGGGGTTCTAGGATGCCTGTAACCCCTTTTTTGGGCCTCCAAACTTTTCAACATTTTTGCAGGCCTAAAATGCATTTTAAGGCCTTTTTTGGGCTGCTAACATATTCTGAGCTTCAGGGGTATAGGTTGCATTTTTCATGCCAAAAATATCTTGGGGAATTTCAGTGGTCTAGGATGCGGCTTAATGCCCCTTTCAGGCTGCAAATGTTTTTGGGACATTCAGAGCTCTCTGACACCGATTTTGGCCCACCAACATTTTCTGGACTTAGGGGGTCTAGGATGCCTGTAAACCCCTTTTTTGGGCCTCCAAAGTTTTCAACATTTTTGCAGGCCTAAAATGCATTTTGAGGCCTTTTTTGGGCTGCTAACATATTCTGAGCTTTCAGGGGTGTAGGATGCATTTTTCGTGCCAAAAATATTTTTGGGAATTTCAGTGGTCTAGGATGCGGTTTAATGCCCCTTTTAGGCTGAAAATGTTTTTGGGACATTCAGGACTCTCTGACACCATTTTTGGGCCACCAACATTTTCTGGACGTTAGGGGGTCTAGGATGCCTGTAAACCCCTTTTTTGGTCCTTCAAAGTTTTCAACATTTTTGCAGGCCTAAAATGCATTTTAAGGCCTTTTTTGGGCTGCTAACATATTCTGAGCTTTCAGGGGTGTAGGATGCATTTTTCGTGCCAAAAATATTTTTGGGAATTTCATTGGTCTAGGATGCGGCTTAATGCCCCTTTCAGGCTGCAAATGTTTTTGGGACATTCAGAGCTCTCTGACACAGATTTTGGCCCACCAACATTTTCTGGACTTTAGGGGGTCTAGGATGCCTCTAAACCCCTTTTTTCCACCTCCAAAGTTTTCAACATTTGTGCAGGCCTAAGAAGCATTTTAAGTCCTTTTTTTGAGCTGCCAACATTTTCTGGTCTTTCAGGGTTGTAGGATGCATTTTTTGTGCCAAAAATATTTTGGGGAATTTCAGTGGTCTAGGATGCGACTTAATGCCCCTTTCAGGCTGCAAATCTGTTTGGGACATTCAGAGCTCTCGGACACTGTTTTTGGGCCACAAACATTTTCTGGACTTTAGGGGGTCTAGGATGCCTGTAAACCCCATTTTTGGGCCTCCAAAGTTTTCAACATTTTTGCAGGCGTAAAATGCATTTTAAGGACTTTTTTGGGCTGCTAACATATTCTGAGCTTCAGGGGTATAGGTTGCATTTTTCATGCCAAAAATATCTTGGGGAATTTCAGTGGTCTAGGATGCGGCTTAATGCCCCTTTCAGGCTGCAAATGTTTTTGGGACATTCAGGACTCTCTGACACAGATTTTGGCCCACCAACATTTTCTGGACTTTAGGGGGTCTAGGATGCCTCTAAACCCCTTTTTTCCACCTCCAAAGTTTTCTACATTTTTGCAGGCCTAAGATGCACTTTAAGGCCTTTTTTGGGCTGCTAACATTTTCAGAACTTTCAGGGGTGTAGTATGCATTTTTTGTGCCAAAAATATTTTTGGGAATTTCAGTAGTCTAGGATGCCGGTTAATGCCCGTTTCACACTGCAAATGTTTCTGGAACATTCAGGGCTCTCTGACACCATTTTTGGGCCACCACCATTTTCTGGACTTTAGTGGGTCTAGGATGCCTCTAAACCCCTTTTTTCCACCTCCAAAGTTTTCAACATTTGTGCAGGCCTAAGAAGCATTTTAAGTCCTTTTTTTGAGCTGCCAACATTTTCTGATCTTTCAGGGTTGTAGGATGCATTTTTTGTGCCAAAAATATTTTGGGGAATTTCAGTGGTCTAGGATGCGACTTAATGCCCCTTTCAGGCTGCAAATCTGTTTGGGACATTCAGAGCTCTCGGACACTGTTTTTGGGCCACAAACATTTTCTGGACTTTAGGGGGTCTAGGATGCCTCTAAACCCCTTTTTTCCACCTCCAAAGTTTTCTACATTTTTGCAGGCCTAAGATGCACTTTAAGGCCTTTTTTGGGCTGCTAACATTTTCAGAACTTTCAGGGGTGTAGTATGCATTTTTTGTGCCAAAAATATTTTTGGGAATTTCAGTAGTCTAGGATGCCGGATAATGCCCGTTTCACACTGCAAATGTTTCTGGAACATTCAGGGCTCTCTGACACCATTTTTGGGCCACCACCATTTTCTGGACTTTAGTGGGTCTAGGATGCCTGTAAACCCCTTTTTTGGTCCTTCAAAGTTTTCAACATTTTTGCAGGCCTAAAATGCATTTTAAGGCCTTAATTGGGCTGCTAACATATTCTGAGCTTCAGGGGTATAGGTTGCATTTTTCATGCCAAAAATATTTTGGGGAATTTCAGTGGTCTAGGATGCGGCTTAATGCCCCTTTCAGGCTGCAAATGTTTTTGGGACATTCAGAGCTCTCTGACACAGATTTTCGCCCACCAACATTTTCTGGACCTTAGGGGGTCTAAGATGCCTCTAAACCCCTTTATTCCACTTCCAAAGTTTTCAACATTTTTGCAGGCCTAAAATGCATTTTAAGGTATTTTTGGGCTGCTAACATTTTCAGAACTTTCAGGGGTGTAGTATGCATTTTTTGTGCCAAAATATATTTGGGAATTTCAGTGGTCTAGGATGCCGGTTAATGCCCGTTTCACTCTGCAAATGTTTTTGGGACATTCAGGGCTCTCTGACACCATTTTTGGCCCACCAACATTTTCTGGACTTTAGGGGGTCTAGGATGCCTGTAAACCCCTTTTTTGGGCCTCCAAAGTTTTCAACATTTTTGCAGGCCTAAAATGCATTTGAAGGCCTTTTTTGGGCTGCTAACATTTTCTGAGCTTTCAGGGGTGTAGGATGCATTTTTCGTGCCAAAAATATTTTTGGGAATTTCAGTGGTCTAGGATGCAGGTTAATGCCCCTTTCAGGCTGCAAATATTTTTGGGACATTCAGGGCTCTCTGACACCATTTTTGGGCCACCAACATTTTCTGGACTTTAGGGGGTCTAGGATGCCTGTAAACCCCTTTTTTGGTCCTTCAAAGTTTTCAACATTTTTGCAGGCCTAAAATGCATGTTAAGGCCTTTTTTGGGCTGCTAACATATTCTGAGCTTCAGGGGTGTAGGATGCATTTTTCGTGCAAAAAATATTTTTGGGAATTTCAGTGGTCTAGGATGCGGGTTAATGCCCCTTTCAGGCTGCAAATGTTTTTGGGAATTCAGGGCTCTCTGACACCATTTTTGAGCCACAATCATTTTCTGGACTTTAGGGGTTTTAGGATGCCTGTAACCCCTTTTTTGGGCCTCCAAACTTTTCAACATTTTTGCAGGCCTAAAATGCATTTTAAGGCCTTTTTTGGGCTGCTAACATATTCTGAGCTTCAGGGGTATAGGTTGCATTTTTCATGCCAAAAATATCTTGGGGAATTTCAGTGGTCTAGGATGCGGCTTAATGCCCCTTTCAGGCTGCAAATGTTTTTGGGACATTCAGAGCTCTCTGACACCGATTTTGGCCCACCAACATTTTCTGGACTTAGGGGGTCTAGGATGCCTGTAAACCCCTTTTTTGGGCCTCCAAAGTTTTCAACATTTTTGCAGGCCTAAAATGCATTTTGAGGCCTTTTTTGGGCTGCTAACATATTCTGAGCTTTCAGGGGTGTAGGATGCATTTTTCGTGCCAAAAATATTTTTGGGAATTTCAGTGGTCTAGGATGCGGTTTAATGCCCCTTTTAGGCTGAAAATGTTTTTGGGACATTCAGGACTCTCTGACACCATTTTTGGGCCACCAACATTTTCTGGACGTTAGGGGGTCTAGGATGCCTGTAAACCCCTTTTTTGGTCCTTCAAAGTTTTCAACATTTTTGCAGGCCTAAAATGCATTTTAAGGCCTTTTTTTGGGCTGCTAACATATTCTGAGCTTTCAGGCGTGTAGGATGCATTTTTCGTGCCAAAAATATTTTTGGGAATTTCATTGGTCTAGGATGCGGCTTAATGCCCCTTTCAGGCTGCAAATGTTTTTGGGACATTCAGAGCTCTCTGACACAGATTTTGGCCCACCAACATTTTCTGGACTTTAGGGGGTCTAGGATGCCTCTAAACCCCTTTTTTCCACCTCCAAAGTTTTCAACATTTGTGCAGGCCTAAGAAGCATTTTAAGTCCTTTTTTTGAGCTGCCAACATTTTCTGGTCTTTCAGGGTTGTAGGATGCATTTTTTGTGCCAAAAATATTTTGGGGAATTTCAGTGGTCTAGGATGCGACTTAATGCCCCTTTCAGGCTGCAAATCTGTTTGGGACATTCAGAGCTCTCGGACACTGTTTTTGGGCCACAAACATTTTCTGGACTTTAGGGGGTCTAGGATGCCTGTAAACCCCATTTTTGGGCCTCCAAAGTTTTCAACATTTTTGCAGGCGTAAAATGCATTTTAAGGACTTTTTTGGGCTGCTAACATATTCTGAGCTTCAGGGGTATAGGTTGCATTTTTCATGCCAAAAATATCTTGGGGAATTTCAGTGGTCTAGGATGCGGCTTAATGCCCCTTTCAGGCTGCAAATGTTTTTGGGACATTCAGGACTCTCTGACACAGATTTTGGCCCACCAACATTTTCTGGACTTTAGGGGGTCTAGGATGCCTCTAAAGCCCTTTTTTCCACCTCCAAAGTTTTCTACATTTTTGCAGGCCTAAGATGCACTTTAAGGCCTTTTTTGGGCTGCTAACATTTTCAGAAATTTCAGGGGTGTAGTATGCATTTTTTGTGCCAAAAATATTTTTGGGAATTTCAGTAGTCTAGGATGCCGGTTAATGCCCGTTTCACACTGCAAATGTTTCTGGAACATTCAGGGCTCTCTGACACCATTTTTGGGCCACCACCATTTTCTGGACTTTAGTGGGTCTAGGATGCCTCTAAACCCCTTTTTTCCACCTCCAAAGTTTTCAACATTTGTGCAGGCCTAAGAAGCATTTTAAGTCCTTTTTTTGAGCTGCCAACATTTTCTGATCTTTCAGGGTTGTAGGATGCATTTTTTGTGCCAAAAATATTTTGGGGAATTTCAGTGGTCTAGGATGCGACTTAATGCCCCTTTCAGGCTGCAAATCTGTTTGGGACATTCAGAGCTCTCGGACACTGTTTTTGGGCCACAAACATTTTCTGGACTTTAGGGGGTCTAGGATGCCTCTAAACCCCTTTTTTCCACCTCCAAAGTTTTCTACATTTTTGCAGGCCTAAGATGCACTTTAAGGCCTTTTTTGGGCTGCTAACATTTTCAGAACTTTCAGGGGTGTAGTATGCATTTTTTGTGCCAAAAATATTTTTGGGAATTTCAGTAGTCTAGGATGCCGGATAATGCCCGTTTCACACTGCAAATGTTTCTGGAACATTCAGGGCTCTCTGACACCATTTTTGGGCCACCACCATTTTCTGGACTTTAGTGGGTCTAGGATGCCTGTAAACCCCTTTTTTGGTCCTTCAAAGTTTTCAACATTTTTGCAGGCCTAAAATGCATTTTAAGGCCTTAATTGGGCTGCTAACATATTCTGAGCTTCAGGGGTATAGGTTGCATTTTTCATGCCAAAAATATTTTGGGGAATTTCAGTGTTCTAGGATGCGGCTTAATGCCCCTTTCAGGCTGCAAATGTTTTTGGGACATTCAGAGCTCTCTGACACAGATTTTCGCCCACCAACATTTTCTGGACCTTAGGGGGTCTAAGATGCCTCTAAACCCCTTTTTTCCACTTCCAAAGTTTTCAACATTTTTGCAGGCCTAAAATGCATTTTAAGGCATTTTTGGGCTGCTAACATTTTCAGAACTTTCAGGGGTGTAGTATGCATTTTTTGTGCCAAAAATATATTTGGGAATTTCAGTGGTCTAGGATGCCGGTTAATGCCCGTTTCACTCTGCAAATGTTTTTGGGACATTCAGGGCTCTCTGACACCATTTTTGGCCCACCAACATTTTCTGGACTTTAGGGGGTCTAGGATGCCTGTAAACCCCTTTTTTGGGCCTCCAAAGTTTTCAACATTTTTGCAGGCCTAAAATGCATTTGAAGGCCTTTTTTGGGCTGCTAACATTTTCTGAGCTTTCAGGGGTGTAGGATGCATTTTTCGTGCCAAAAATATTTTTGGGAATTTCAGTGGTCTAGGATGCAGGTTAATGCCCCTTTCAGGCTGCAAATATTTTTGGGACATTCAGGGCTCTCTGACACCATTTTTGGGCCACCAACATTTTCTGGACTTTAGGGGGTCTAGGATGCCTGTAAACCCCTTTTTTGGTCCTTCAAAGTTTTCAACATTTTTGCAGGCCTAAAATGCATGTTAAGGCCTTTTTTGGGCTGCTAACATATTCTGAGCTTCAGGGGTGTAGGATGCATTTTTCGTGCAAAAAATATTTTTGTGAATTTCAGTGGTCTAGGATGCGGGTTAATGCCCCTTTCAGGCTGCAAATGTTTTTGGGAATTCAGGGCTCTCTGACACCATTTTTGAGCCACAATCATTTTCTGGACTTTAGGGGTTCTAGGATGCCTGTAACCCCTTTTTTGGGCCTCCAAACTTTTCAACATTTTTGCAGGCCTAAAATGCATTTTAAGGCCTTTTTTGGGCTGCTCACATATTCTGAGCTTCAGGGGTATAGGTTGCATTTTTCATGCCAAAAATATCTTGGGGAATTTCAGTGGTCTAGGATGCGGCTTAATGCCCCTTTCAGGCTGCAAATGTTTTTGGGACATTCAGGGCTCTCTGACACCGATTTTGGCCCACCAACATTTTCTGGACTTAGGGGGTCTAGGATGCCTGTAAACCCCTTTTTTGGGCCTCCAAAGTTTTCAACATTTTTGCAGGCCTAAAATGCATTTTGAGGCCTTTTTTGGGCTGCTAACATATTCTGAGCTTTCAGGGGTGTAGGATGCATTTTTCGTGCCAAAAATATTTTTGGGAATTTCAGTGGTCTAGGATGCGGTTTAATGCCCCTTTTAGGCTGAAAATGTTTTTGGGACATTCAGGACTCTCTGACACCATTTTTGGGCCACCAACATTTTCTGGACGTTAGGGGGTCTAGGATGCCTGTAAACCCCTTTTTTGGTCCTTCAAAGTTTTCAACATTTTTGCAGGCCTAAAATGCATTTTAAGGCCTTTTTTGGGCTGCTAACATATTCTGAGCTTTCAGGGGTGTAGGATGCATTTTTCGTGCCAAAAATATTTTTGGGAATTTCATTGGTCTAGGATGCGGCTTAATGCCCCTTTCAGGCTGCAAATGTTTTTGGGACATTCAGAGCTCTCTGACACAGATTTTGGCCCACCAACATTTTCTGGACTTTAGGGGGTCTAGGATGCCTCTAAACCCCTTTTTTCCACCTCCAAAGTTTTCAACATTTGTGCAGGCCTAAGAAGCATTTTAAGTCCTTTTTTTGAGCTGCCAACATTTTCTGGTCTTTCAGGGTTGTAGGATGCATTTTTTGTGCCAAAAATATTTTGGGGAATTTCAGTGGTCTAGGATGCGACTTAATGCCCCTTTCAGGCTGCAAATCTGTTTGGGACATTCAGAGCTCTCGGACACTGTTTTTGGGCCACAAACATTTTCTGGACTTTAGGGGGTCTAGGATGCCTGTAAACCCCATTTTTGGGCCTCCAAAGTTTTCAACATTTTTGCAGGCGTAAAATGCATTTTAAGGACTTTTTTGGGCTGCTAACATATTCTGAGCTTCAGGGGTATAGGTTGCATTTTTCATGCCAAAAATATCTTGGGGAATTTCAGTGGTCTAGGATGCGGCTTAATGCCCCTTTCAGGCTGCAAATGTTTTTGGGACATTCAGGACTCTCTGACACAGATTTTGGCCCACCAACATTTTCTGGACTTTAGGGGGTCTAGGATGCCTCTAAACCCCTTTTTTCCACCTCCAAAGTTTTCTACATTTTTGCAGGCCTAAGATGCACTTTAAGGCCTTTTTTGGGCTGCTAACATTTTCAGAACTTTCAGGGGTGTAGTATGCATTTTTTGTGCCAAAAATATTTTTGGGAATTTCAGTAGTCTAGGATGCCGGTTAATGCCCGTTTCACACTGCAAATGTTTCTGGAACATTCAGGGCTCTCTGACACCATTTTTGGGCCACCACCATTTTCTGGACTTTAGTGGGTCTAGGATGCCTCTAAACCCCTTTTTTCCACCTCCAAAGTTTTCAACATTTGTGCAGGCCTAAGAAGCATTTTAAGTCCTTTTTTTGAGCTGCCAACATTTTCTGATCTTTCAGGGTTGTAGGATGCATTTTTTGTGCCAAAAATATTTTGGGGAATTTCAGTGGTCTAGGATGCGACTTAATGCCCCTTTCAGGCTGCAAATCTGTTTGGGACATTCAGAGCTCTCGGACACTGTTTTTGGGCTCAAACATTTTCTGGACTTTAGGGGGTCTAGGATGCCTCTAAACCCCTTTTTTCCACCTCCAAAGTTTTCTACATTTTTGCAGGCCTAAGATGCACTTTAAGGCCTTTTTTGGGCTGCTAACATTTTCAGAACTTTCAGGGGTGTAGTATGCATTTTTTGTGCCAAAAATATTTTTGGGAATTTCAGTAGTCTAGGATGCCGGATAATGCCCGTTTCACACTGCAAATGTTTCTGGAACATTCAGGGCTCTCTGACACCATTTTTGGGCCACCACCATTTTCTGGACTTTAGTGGGTCTAGGATGCCTGTAAACCCCTTTTTTGGTCCTTCAATGTTTTCAACATTTTTGCAGGCCTAAAATGCATTTTAAGGCCTTAATTGGGCTGCTAACATATTCTGAGCTTCAGGGGTATAGGTTGCATTTTTCATGCCAAAAATATTTTGGGGAATTTCAGTGGTCTAGGATGCGGCTTAATGCCCCTTTCAGGCTGCAAATGTTTTTGGGACATTCAGAGCTCTCTGACACAGATTTTCGCCCACCAACATTTTCTGGACCTTAGGGGGTCTAAGATGCCTCTAAACCCCTTTTTTCCACTTCCAAAGTTTTCAACATTTTTGCAGGCCTAAAATGCATTTTAAGGCATTTTTGGGCCGCTAACATTTTCAGAACTTTCAGGGGTGTAGTATGCATTTTTTGTGCCAAAAATATATTTGGGAATTTCAGTGGTCTAGGATGCCGGTTAATGCCCGTTTCACTCTGCAAATGTTTTTGGGACATTCAGGGCTCTCTGACACCATTTTTGGCCCACCAACATTTTCTGGACTTTAGGGGGTCTAGGATGCCTGTAAACCCCTTTTTTGGGCCTCCAAAGTTTTCAACATTTTTGCAGGCCTAAAATGCATTTGAAGGCCTTTTTTGGGCTGCTAACATATTCTGAGCTTCAGGGGTATAGGTTGCATTTTTCATGCCAAAAATATCTTGGGGAATTTCAGTGGTCTAGGATGCGGCTTAATGCCCCTTTCAGGCTGCAAATGTTTTTGGGACATTCAGAGCTCTCTGACTCCGATTTTGGCCCACCAACATTTTCTGGACTTAGGGGGTCTAGGATGCCTGTAAACCCCTTTTTTGGGCCTCCAAAGTTTTCAACATTTTTGCAGGCCTAAAATGCATTTTGAGGCCTTTTTTGGGCTGCTAACATATTCTGAGCTTTCAGGGGTGTAGGATGCATTTTTCGTGCCAAAAATATTTTTGGGAATTTCATTGGTCTAGGATGCGGCTTAATGCCCCTTTCAGGCTGCAAATGTTTTTGGGACATTCAGAGCTCTCTGACACAGATTTTGGCCCACCAACATTTTCTGGACTTTAGGGGGTCTAGGATGCCTCTAAACCCCTTTTTTCCACCTCCAAAGTTTTCAACATTTGTGCAGGCCTAAGAAGCATTTTAAGTCCTTTTTTTGAGCTGCCAACATTTTCTGGTCTTTCAGGGTTGTAGGATGCATTTTTTGTGCCAAAAATATTTTGGGGAATTTCAGTGGTCTAGGATGCGACTTAATGCCCCTTTCAGGCTGCAAATCTGTTTGGGACATTCAGAGCTCTCGGACACTGTTTTTGGGCCACAAACATTTTCTGGACTTTAGGGGGTCTAGGATGCCTGTAAACCCCATTTTTGGGCCTCCAAAGTTTTCAACATTTTTGCAGGCGTAAAATGCATTTTAAGGACTTTTTTGGGCTGCTAACATATTCTGAGCTTCAGGGGTATAGGTTGCATTTTTCATGCCAAAAATATCTTGGGGAATTTCAGTGGTCTAGGATGCGGCTTAATGCCCCTTTCAGGCTGCAAATGTTTTTGGGACATTCAGGACTCTCTGACACAGATTTTGGCCCACCAACATTTTCTGGACTTTAGGGGGTCTAGGATGCCTCTAAACCCCTTTTTTCCACCTCCAAAGTTTTCTACATTTTTGCAGGCCTAAGATGCACTTTAAGGCCTTTTTTGGGCTGCTAACATTTTCAGAACTTTCAGGGGTGTAGTATGCATTTTTTGTGCCAAAAATATTTTTGGGAATTTCAGTAGTCTAGGATGCCGGTTAATGCCCGTTTCACACTGCAAATGTTTCTGGAACATTCAGGGCTCTCTGACACCATTTTTGGGCCACCACCATTTTCTGGACTTTAGTGGGTCTAGGATGCCTCTAAACCCCTTTTTTCCACCTCCAAAGTTTTCAACATTTGTGCAGGCCTAAGAAGCATTTTAAGTCCTTTTTTTGAGCTGCCAACATTTTCTGATCTTTCAGGGTTGTAGGATGCATTTTTTGTGCCAAAAATATTTTGGGGAATTTCAGTGGTCTAGGATGCGACTTAATGCCCCTTTCAGGCTGCAAATCTGTTTGGGACATTCAGAGCTCTCGGACACTGTTTTTGGGCCACAAACATTTTCTGGACTTTAGGGGGTCTAGGATGCCTCTAAACCCCTTTTTTCCACCTCCAAAGTTTTCTACATTTTTGCAGGCCTAAGATGCACTTTAAGGCCTTTTTTGGGCTGCTAACATTTTCAGAACTTTCAGGGGTGTAGTATGCATTTTTTGTGCCAAAAATATTTTTGGGAATTTCAGTAGTCTAGGATGCCGGATAATGCCCGTTTCACACTGCAAATGTTTCTGGAACATTCAGGGCTCTCTGACACCATTTTTGGGCCACCACCATTTTCTGGACTTTAGTGGGTCTAGGATGCCTGTAAACCCCTTTTTTGGTCCTTCAAAGTTTTCAACATTTTTGCAGGCCTAAAATGCATTTTAAGGCCTTAATTGGGCTGCTAACATATTCTGAGCTTCAGGGGTATAGGTTGCATTTTTCATGCCAAAAATATTTTGGGGAATTTCAGTGGTCTAGGATGCGGCTTAATGCCCCTTTCAGGCTGCAAATGTTTTTGGGACATTCAGAGCTCTCTGACACAGATTTTCGCCCACCAACATTTTCTGGACCTTAGGGGGTCTAAGATGCCTCTAAACCCCTTTTTTCCACTTCCAAAGTTTTCAACATTTTTGCAGGCCTAAAATGCATTTTAAGGCATTTTTGGGCTGCTAACATTTTCAGAACTTTCAGGGGTGTAGTATGCATTTTTTGTGCCAAAAATATATTTGGGAATTTCAGTGGTCTAGGATGCCGGTTAATGCCCGTTTCACTCTGCAAATGTTTTTGGGACATTCAGGGCTCTCTGACACCATTTTTGGCCCACCAACATTTTCTGGACTTTAGGGGGTCTAGGATGCCTGTAAACCCCTTTTTTGGGCCTCCAAAGTTTTCAACATTTTTGCAGGCCTAAAATGCATTTGAAGGCCTTTTTTGGGCTGCTAACATTTTCTGAGCTTTCAGGGGTGTAGGATGCATTTTTCGTGCCAAAAATATTTTTGGGAATGTCAGTGGTCTAGGATGCAGGTTAATGCCCCTTTCAGGCTGCAAATATTTTTGGGACATTCAGGGCTCTCTGACACCATTTTTGGGCCACCAACATTTTCTGGACTTTAGGGGGTCTAGGATGCCTGTAAACCCCTTTTTTGGTCCTTCAAAGTTTTCAACATTTTTGCAGGCCTAAAATGCATGTTAAGGCCTTTTTTGGGCTGCTAACATATTCTGAGCTTCAGGGGTGTAGGATGCATTTTTCGTGCAAAAAATATTTTTGGGAATTTCAGTGGTCTAGGATGCGGGTTAATGCCCCTTTCAGGCTGCAAATGTTTTTGGGAATTCAGGGCTCTCTGACACCATTTTTGAGCCACAATCATTTTCTGGACTTTAGGGGTTCTAGGATGCCTGTAACCCCTTTTTTGGGCCTCCAAACTTTTCAACATTTTTGCAGGCCTAAAATGCATTTTAAGGCCTTTTTTGGGCTGCTAACATATTCTGAGCTTCAGGGGTATAGGTTGCATTTTTCATGCCAAAAATATCTTGGGGAATTTCAGTGGTCTAGGATGCGGCTTAATGCCCCTTTCAGGCTGCAAATGTTTTTGGGACATTCAGAGCTCTCTGACACCGATTTTGGCCCACCAACATTTTCTGGACTTAGGGGGTCTAGGATGCCTGTAAACCCCTTTTTTGGGCCTCCAAAGTTTTCAACATTTTTGCAGGCCTAAAATGCATTTTGAGGCCTTTTTTGGGCTGCTAACATATTCTGAGCTTTCAGGGGTGTAGGATGCATTTTTCGTGCCAAAAATATTTTTGGGAATTTCAGTGGTCTAGGATGCGGTTTAATGCCCCTTTTAGGCTGAAAATGTTTTTGGGACATTCAGGACTCTCTGACACCATTTTTGGGCCACCAACATTTTCTGGACGTTAGGGGGTCTAGGATGCCTGTAAACCCCTTTTTTGGTCCTTCAAAGTTTTCAACATTTTTGCAGGCCTAAAATGCATTTTAAGGCCTTTTTTGGGCTGCTAACATATTCTGAGCTTTCAGGGGTGTAGGATGCATTTTTCGTGCCAAAAATATTTTTGGGAATTTCATTGGTCTAGGATGCGGCTTAATGCCCCTTTCAGGCTGCAAATGTTTTTGGGACATTCAGAGCTCTCTGACACAGATTTTGGCCCACCAACATTTTCTGGACTTTAGGGGGTCTAGGATGCCTCTAAACCCCTTTTTTCCACCTCCAAAGTTTTCTACATTTTTGCAGGCCTAAGATGCACTTTAAGGCCTTTTTTGGGCTGCTAACATTTTCAGAACTTTCAGGGATGTAGTATGCATTTTTTGTGCCAAAAATATTTTTGTGAATGTCAGTGGTCTAGGATGCGGGTTAATGCCCCTTTGAGGCTGCAAATGTTTTTGGAGCATTCAGGGCTCTCTGACACCATTTTTGGGCCACAACCATTTTCTGGACTTTAGGGGGTCTAGGATGCCTCTAAGCCCCTTTTTTCCACCTCCAAAGTTTTCTACATTTTTTGCAGGCCTAAGATGCACTTTAAGGCCTTTTTTGGGCTGCTAACATATTCTGAGCGTCATGGGTGTAGTATTCATTTTTTGTGCCAAAAATATTTTTGGGAATGTCAGAGGTCTAGGATGCAGGTTAATGCCCGTTTCACTCTGCAAATGTTTTTGGGACATTCAGGGCTCTCTGACACCATTTTTGGGCCACCAACATTTTCTGGACTTTAGGGGGTCTAGGATGCCTGTAAACCCCTTTTTTGGTCCTTCAAAGTTTTCAACATTTTTGCAGGCCTAAAATGCATTTTAAGGCATTTTTGGGCTGCTAACATTTTCAGAACTTTCAGGGGTGTAGTATGCATTTTTTGTGCCAAAAATATTTTTGGGAATTTCAGTGGTCTAGGATGCGGGTTAATGCCCCTTTGAGGCTGCAAATGTTTTTGGGACATTCAGGGCTCTCTGACACCATTTTTGGGCCACCAACATTTTCTGGACTTTAGGGGGTCTAGGATGCCTGTAAACCTCTGTTTTGGTCCTTCAAAGTTTTCAACATTTTTGCAGGCCTAAAATGCATTTTAAGGCATTTTTGGGCTGCTAACATTTTCAGAACTTCCAGGGGTGTGGTATGCATTTTTTGTGCCAAAAATATTTATGGGAATTTCAGTGGTCTCGGATGCGTGTTAATGCCCGTTTCACTCTGAAAATGTTTTTGGGACATTCAGGGCTCTCTGAGACCATTTTTGGGCCACCAACATTTTCTGGACTTTAGGGGGTCTAGGATGCCTGTAAACCCCTTTTTGGCCCTTCAAAGTTTTCAACATTTTTGCAGGCCTAAAATGCATTTTAAGGCCTTTTTTGGGCTGCTAACATATTCTGAGCTTCATGGGTGTAGGATGCATTTTTCGTGCCAAAAATATTTTTGGGAATTTCAGTGGTCTAGGATGCGGGTTAATGCCCCTTTGAGGCTGCAAATGTTTTTGGGACATTCAGGGCTCTCTGACACCATTTCTGGGCCACAACCATTTTCTGGACTTTAGGGGGTCTAGGATGCCTCTAAACCCCTTTTTTCCACCTCCAATGTTTTCTACATTTTTGCAGGCCTAAGATGCACTTTAAGGCCTTTTTTGGGCTGCTAACATATTCTGAGCTTCATGGGTGTAGTATTCATTTTTTGTGCCAAAAATATTTTTGGGAATGTCAGAGGTCTAGGATGCAGGTTAATGCCCGTTTCACTCTGCAAATGTTTTTGGGACATTCAGGGCTCTCTGACACCATTTTTGGGCCACCAACATTTTCTGGACTTTAGGGGGTCTAGGATGCCTGTAAACCCCTTTTTTGGTCCTTCAAAGTTTTCAACATTTTTGCAGGCCTAAAATGCATTTTAAGGCATTTTTGGGCTGCTAACATTTTCAGAACTTTCAGGGGTGTAGTATGCATTTTTTGTGCCAAAAATATTTTTGGGAATTTCAGTGGTCTAGGATGCGGGTTAATGCCCCTTTGAGGCTGCAAATGTTTTTGGGACATTCAGGGCTCTCTGACACCATTTTTGGGCCACCAACATTTTCTGGACTTTAGGGGGTCTAGGATGCCTGTAAACCTCTTTTTTGGTCCTTCAAAGTTTTCAACATTTTTGCAGGCCTAAAATGCATTTTAAGGCATTTTTGGGCTGCTAACATTTTCAGAACTTCCAGGGGTGTGGTATGCATTTTTTGTGCCAAAAATATTTTTGGGAATTTCAGTGGTCTTGGATGCGTGTTAATGCCCGTTTCACTCTGAAAATGTTTTTGGGACATTCAGGGCTCTCTGAGACCATTTTTGGGCCACCAACATTTTCTGGACTTTAGGGGGTCTAGGATGCCTGTAAACCCCTTTTTTGGTCCTTCAATGTTTTCAACATTTTTGCAGGCCTAAAATGCATTTTAAGGCCTTAATTGGGCTGCTAACATATTCTGAGCTTCAGGGGTATAGGTTGCATTTTTCATGCCAAAAATATTTTGGGGAATTTCAGTGGTCTAGGATGCGGCTTAATGCCCCTTTCAGGCTGCAAATGTTTTTGGGACATTCAGAGCTCTCTGACACAGATTTTCGCCCACCAACATTTTCTGGACCTTAGGGGGTCTAAGATGCCTCTAAACCCCTTTTTTCCACTTCCAAAGTTTTCAACATTTTTGCAGGCCTAAAATGCATTTTAAGGCATTTTTGGGCTGCTAACATTTTCAGAACTTTCAGGGGTGTAGTATGCATTTTTTGTGCCAAAAATATATTTGGGAATTTCAGTGGTCTAGGATGCCGGTTAATGCCCGTTTCACTCTGCAAATGTTTTTGGGACATTCAGGGCTCTCTGACACCATTTTTGGCCCACCAACATTTTCTGGACTTTAGGGGGTCTAGGATGCCTGTAAACCCCTTTTTTGGGCCTCCAAAGTTTTCAACATTTTTGCAGGCCTAAAATGCATTTGAAGGCCTTTTTTGGGCTGCTAACATATTCTGAGCTTCAGGGGTATAGGTTGCATTTTTCATGCCAAAAATATCTTGGGGAATTTCAGTGGTCTAGGATGCGGCTTAATGCCCCTTTCAGGCTGCAAATGTTTTTGGGACATTCAGAGCTCTCTGACTCCGATTTTGGCCCACCAACATTTTCTGGACTTAGGGGGTCTAGGATGCCTGTAAACCCCTTTTTTGGGCCTCCAAAGTTTTCAACATTTTTGCAGGCCTAAAATGCATTTTGAGGCCTTTTTTGGGCTGCTAACATATTCTGAGCTTTCAGGGGTGTAGGATGCATTTTTCGTGCCAAAAATATTTTTGGGAATTTCAGTGGTCTAGGATGCGGTTTAATGCCCCTTTTAGGCTGAAAATGTTTTTGGGACATTCAGGACTCTCTGACACCATTTTTGGGCCACCAACATTTTCTGGACGTTAGGGGGTCTAGGATGCCTGTAAACCCCTTTTTTGGTCCTTCAAAGTTTTCAACATTTTTGCAGGCCTAAAATGCATTTTAAGGCCTTTTTTGGGCTGCTAACATATTCTTAGCTTTCAGGGGTGTAGGATGCATTTTTCGTGCCAAAAATATTTTTGGGAATTTCATTGGTCTAGGATGCGGCTTAATGCCCCTTTCAGGCTGCAAATATTTTTGGGACATTCAGAGCTCTCTGACACAGATTTTGGCCCACCAACATTTTCTGGACTTTAGGGGGTCTAGGATGCCTCTAAACCCCTTTTTTCCACCTCCAAAGTTTTCAACATTTGTGCAGGCCTAAGAAGCATTTTAAGTCCTTTTTTTGAGCTGCCAACATTTTCTGGTCTTTCAGGGTTGTAGTATGCATTTTTTGTGCCAAAAATATTTTTGGGAATTTCAGTAGTCTAGGATGCCGGTTAATGCCCGTTTCACACTGCAAATGTTTCTGGAACATTCAGGGCTCTCTGACACCATTTTTGGGCCACCACCATTTTCTGGACTTTAGTGGGTCTAGGATGCCTCTAAACCCCTTTTTTCCACCTCCAAAGTTTTCAACATTTGTGCAGGCCTAAGAAGCATTTTAAGTCCTTTTTTTGAGCTGCCAACATTTTCTGATCTTTCAGGGTTGTAGGATGCATTTTTTGTGCCAAAAATATTTTGGGGAATTTCAGTGGTCTAGGATGCGACTTAATGCCCCTTTCAGGCTGCAAATCTGTTTGGGACATTCAGAGCTCTCGGACACTGTTTTTGGGCCACAAACATTTTCTGGACTTTAGGGGGTCTAGGATGCCTCTAAACCCCTTTTTTCCACCTCCAAAGTTTTCTACATTTTTGCAGGCCTAAGATGCACTTTAAGGCCTTTTTTGGGCTGCTAACATTTTCAGAACTTTCAGGGGTGTAGTATGCATTTTTTGTGCCAAAAATATTTTTGGGAATTTCAGTAGTCTAGGATGCCGGATAATGCCCGTTTCACACTGCAAATGTTTCTGGAACATTCAGGGCTCTCTGACACCATTTTTGGGCCACCACCATTTTCTGGACTTTAGTGGGTCTAGGATGCCTGTAAACCCCTTTTTTGGTCCTTCAAAGTTTTCAACATTTTTGCAGGCCTAAAATGCATTTTAAGGCCTTAATTGGGCTGCTAACATATTCTGAGCTTCAGGGGTATAGGTTGCATTTTTCATGCCAAAAATATTTTGGGGAATTTCAGTGTTCTAGGATGCGGCTTAATGCCCCTTTCAGGCTGCAAATGTTTTTGGGACATTCAGAGCTCTCTGACACAGATTTTCGCCCACCAACATTTTCTGGACCTTAGGGGGTCTAAGATGCCTCTAAACCCCTTTTTTCCACTTCCAAAGTTTTCAACATTTTTGCAGGCCTAAAATGCATTTTAAGGCATTTTTGGGCTGCTAACATTTTCAGAACTTTCAGGGGTGTAGTATGCATTTTTTGTGCCAAAAATATATTTGGGAATTTCAGTGGTCTAGGATGCCGGTTAATGCCCGTTTCACTCTGCAAATGTTTTTGGGACATTCAGGGCTCTCTGACACCATTTTTGGCCCACCAACATTTTCTGGACTTTAGGGGGTCTAGGATGCCTGTAAACCCCTTTTTTGGGCCTCCAAAGTTTTCAACATTTTTGCAGGCCTAAAATGCATTTGAAGGCCTTTTTTGGGCTGCTAACATTTTCTGAGCTTTCAGGGGTGTAGGATGCATTTTTCGTGCCAAAAATATTTTTGGGAATTTCAGTGGTCTAGGATGCAGGTTAATGCCCCTTTCAGGCTGCAAATATTTTTGGGACATTCAGGGCTCTCTGACACCATTTTTGGGCCACCAACATTTTCTGGACTTTAGGGGGTCTAGGATGCCTGTAAACCCCTTTTTTGGTCCTTCAAAGTTTTCAACATTTTTGCAGGCCTAAAATGCATGTTAAGGCCTTTTTTGGGCTGCTAACATATTCTGAGCTTCAGGGGTGTAGGATGCATTTTTCGTGCAAAAAATATTTTTGTGAATTTCAGTGGTCTAGGATGCGGGTTAATGCCCCTTTCAGGCTGCAAATGTTTTTGGGAATTCAGGGCTCTCTGACACCATTTTTGAGCCACAATCATTTTCTGGACTTTAGGGGTTCTAGGATGCCTGTAACCCCTTTTTTGGGCCTCCAAACTTTTCAACATTTTTGCAGGCCTAAAATGCATTTTAAGGCCTTTTTTGGGCTGCTAACATATTCTGAGCTTCAGGGGTATAGGTTGCATTTTTCATGCCAAAAATATCTTGGGGAATTTCAGTGGTCTAGGATGCGGCTTAATGCCCCTTTCAGGCTGCAAATGTTTTTGGGACATTCAGGGCTCTCTGACACCGATTTTGGCCCACCAACATTTTCTGGACTTAGGGGGTCTAGGATGCCTGTAAACCCCTTTTTTGGGCCTCCAAAGTTTTCAACATTTTTGCAGGCCTAAAATGCATTTTGAGGCCTTTTTTGGGCTGCTAACATATTCTGAGCTTTCAGGGGTGTAGGATGCATTTTTCGTGCCAAAAATATTTTTGGGAATGTCAGTGGTCTAGGATGCAGGTTAATGCCCCTTTCAGGCTGCAAATATTTTTGGGACATTCAGGGCTCTCTGACACCATTTTTGGGCCACCAACATTTTCTGGACTTTAGGGGGTCTAGGATGCCTGTAAACCCCTTTTTTGGTCCTTCAAAGTTTTCAACATTTTTGCAGGCCTAAAATGCATGTTAAGGCCTTTTTTGGGCTGCTAACATATTCTGAGCTTCAGGGGTGTAGGATGCATTTTTCGTGCAAAAAATATTTTTGGGAATTTCAGTGGTCTAGGATGCGGGTTAATGCCCCTTTCAGGCTGCAAATGTTTTTGGGAATTCAGGGCTCTCTGACACCATTTTTGAGCCACAATCATTTTCTGGACTTTAGGGGTTCTAGGATGCCTGTAACCCCTTTTTTGGGCCTCCAAACTTTTCAACATTTTTGCAGGCCTAAAATGCATTTTAAGGCCTTTTTTGGGCTGCTAACATATTCTGAGCTTCAGGGGTATAGGTTGCATTTTTCATGCCAAAAATATCTTGGGGAATTTCAGTGGTCTAGGATGCGGCTTAATGCCCCTTTCAGGCTGCAAATGTTTTTGGGACATTCAGAGCTCTCTGACACCGATTTTGGCCCACCAACATTTTCTGGACTTAGGGGGTCTAGGATGCCTGTAAACCCCTTTTTTGGGCCTCCAAAGTTTTCAACATTTTTGCAGGCCTAAAATGCATTTTGAGGCCTTTTTTGGGCTGCTAACATATTCTGAGCTTTCAGGGGTGTAGGATGCATTTTTCGTGCCAAAAATATTTTTGGGAATTTCAGTGGTCTAGGATGCGGTTTAATGCCCCTTTTAGGCTGAAAATGTTTTTGGGACATTCAGGACTCTCTGACACCATTTTTGGGCCACCAACATTTTCTGGACGTTAGGGGGTCTAGGATGCCTGTAAACCCCTTTTTTGGTCCTTCAAAGTTTTCAACATTTTTGCAGGCCTAAAATGCATTTTAAGGCCTTTTTTGGGCTGCTAACATATTCTGAGCTTTCAGGGGTGTAGGATGCATTTTTCGTGCCAAAAATATTTTTGGGAATTTCATTGGTCTAGGATGCGGCTTAATGCCCCTTTCAGGCTGCAAATGTTTTTGGGACATTCAGAGCTCTCTGACACAGATTTTGGCCCACCAACATTTTCTGGACTTTAGGGGGTCTAGGATGCCTCTAAACCCCTTTTTTCCACCTCCAAAGTTTTCTACATTTTTGCAGGCCTAAGATGCACTTTAAGGCCTTTTTTGGGCTGCTAACATTTTCAGAACTTTCAGGGATGTAGTATGCATTTTTTGTGCCAAAAATATTTTTGTGAATGTCAGTGGTCTAGGATGCGGGTTAATGCCCCTTTGAGGCTGCAAATGTTTTTGGAGCATTCAGGGCTCTCTGACACCATTTTTGGGCCACAACCATTTTCTGGACTTTAGGGGGTCTAGGATGCCTCTAAGCCCCTTTTTTCCACCTCCAAAGTTTTCTACATTTTTTGCAGGCCTAAGATGCACTTTAAGGCCTTTTTTGGGCTGCTAACATATTCTGAGCGTCATGGGTGTAGTATTCATTTTTTGTGCCAAAAATATTTTTGGGAATGTCAGAGGTCTAGGATGCAGGTTAATGCCCGTTTCACTCTGCAAATGTTTTTGGGACATTCAGGGCTCTCTGACACCATTTTTGGGCCACCAACATTTTCTGGACTTTAGGGGGTCTAGGATGCCTGTAAACCCCTTTTTTGGTCCTTCAAAGTTTTCAACATTTTTGCAGGCCTAAAATGCATTTTAAGGCATTTTTGGGCTGCTAACATTTTCAGAACTTTCAGGGGTGTAGTATGCATTTTTTGTGCCAAAAATATTTTTGGGAATTTCAGTGCTCTAGGATGCGGGTTAATGCCCCTTTGAGGCTGCAAATGTTTTTGGGACATTCAGGGCTCTCTGACACCATTTTTGGGCCACCAACATTTTCTGGACTTTAGGGGGTCTAGGATGCCTGTAAACCTCTGTTTTGGTCCTTCAAAGTTTTCAACATTTTTGCAGGCCTAAAATGCATTTTAAGGCATTTTTGGGCTGCTAACATTTTCAGAACTTCCAGGGGTGTGGTATGCATTTTTTGTGCCAAAAATATTTATGGGAATTTCAGTGGTCTCGGATGCGTGTTAATGCCCGTTTCACTCTGAAAATGTTTTTGGGACATTCAGGGCTCTCTGAGACCATTTTTGGGCCACCAACATTTTCTGGACTTTAGGGGGTCTAGGATGCCTGTAAACCCCTTTTTGGCCCTTCAAAGTTTTCAACATTTTTGCAGGCCTAAAATGCATTTTAAGGCCTTTTTTGGGCTGCTAACATATTCTGAGCTTCATGGGTGTAGGATGCATTTTTCGTGCCAAAAATATTTTTGGGAATTTCAGTGGTCTAGGATGCGGGTTAATGCCCCTTTGAGGCTGCAAATGTTTTTGGGACATTCAGGGCTCTCTGACACCATTTCTGGGCCACAACCATTTTCTGGACTTTAGGGGGTCTAGGATGCCTCTAAACCCCTTTTTTCCACCTCCAATGTTTTCTACATTTTTGCAGGCCTAAGATGCACTTTAAGGCCTTTTTTGGGCTGCTAACATATTCTGAGCTTCATGGGTGTAGTATTCATTTTTTGTGCCAAAAATATTTTTGGGAATGTCAGAGGTCTAGGATGCAGGTTAATGCCCGTTTCACTCTGCAAATGTTTTTGGGACATTCAGGGCTCTCTGACACCATTTTTGGGCCACCAACATTTTCTGGACTTTAGGGGGTCTAGGATGCCTGTAAACCCCTTTTTTGGTCCTTCAAAGTTTTCAACATTTTTGCAGGCCTAAAATGCATTTTAAGGCATTTTTGGGCTGCTAACATTTTCAGAACTTTCAGGGGTGTAGTATGCATTTTTTGTGCCAAAAATATTTTTGGGAATTTCAGTGGTCTAGGATGCGGGTTAATGCCCCTTTGAGGCTGCAAATGTTTTTGGGACATTCAGGGCTCTCTGACACCATTTTTGGGCCACCAACATTTTCTGGACTTTAGGGGGTCTAGGATGCCTGTAAACCTCTTTTTTGGTCCTTCAAAGTTTTCAACATTTTTGCAGGCCTAAAATGCATTTTAAGGCATTTTTGGGCTGCTAACATTTTCAGAACTTCCAGGGGTGTGGTATGCATTTTTTGTGCCAAAAATATTTTTGGGAATTTCAGTGGTCTTGGATGCGTGTTAATGCCCGTTTCACTCTGAAAATGTTTTTGGGACATTCAGGGCTCTCTGAGACCATTTTTGGGCCACCAACATTTTCTGGACTTTAGGGGGTCTAGGATGCCTGTAAACCCCTTTTTTGGTCCTTCAATGTTTTCAACATTTTTGCAGGCCTAAAATGCATTTTAAGGCCTTAATTGGGCTGCTAACATATTCTGAGCTTCAGGGGTATAGGTTGCATTTTTCATGCCAAAAATATTTTGGGGAATTTCAGTGGTCTAGGATGCGGCTTAATGCCCCTTTCAGGCTGCAAATGTTTTTGGGACATTCAGAGCTCTCTGACACAGATTTTCGCCCACCAACATTTTCTGGACCTTAGGGGGTCTAAGATGCCTCTAAACCCCTTTTTTCCACTTCCAAAGTTTTCAACATTTTTGCAGGCCTAAAATGCATTTTAAGGCATTTTTGGGCTGCTAACATTTTCAGAACTTTCAGGGGTGTAGTATGCATTTTTTGTGCCAAAAATATATTTGGGAATTTCAGTGGTCTAGGATGCCGGTTAATGCCCGTTTCACTCTGCAAATGTTTTTGGGACATTCAGGGCTCTCTGACACCATTTTTGGCCCACCAACATTTTCTGGACTTTAGGGGGTCTAGGATGCCTGTAAACCCCTTTTTTGGGGCTCCAAAGTTTTCAACATTTTTGCAGGCCTAAAATGCATTTGAAGGCCTTTTTTGGGCTGCTAACATATTCTGAGCTTCAGGGGTATAGGTTGCATTTTTCATGCCAAAAATATCTTGGGGAATTTCAGTGGTCTAGGATGCGGCTTAATGCCCCTTTCAGGCTGCAAATGTTTTTGGGACATTCAGAGCTCTCTGACTCCGATTTTGGCCCACCAACATTTTCTGGACTTAGGGGGTCTAGGATGCCTGTAAACCCCTTTTTTGGGCCTCCAAAGTTTTCAACATTTTTGCAGGCCTAAAATGCATTTTGAGGCCTTTTTTGGGCTGCTAACATATTCTGAGCTTTCAGGGGTGTAGGATGCATTTTTCGTGCCAAAAATATTTTTGGGAATTTCAGTGGTCTAGGATGCGGTTTAATGCCCCTTTTAGGCTGAAAATGTTTTTGGGACATTCAGGACTCTCTGACACCATTTTTGGGCCACCAACATTTTCTGGACGTTAGGGGGTCTAGGATGCCTGTAAACCCCTTTTTTGGTCCTTCAAAGTTTTCAACATTTTTGCAGGCCTAAAATGCATTTTAAGGCCTTTTTTGGGCTGCTAACATATTCTGAGCTTTCAGGGGTGTAGGATGCATTTTTCGTGCCAAAAATATTTTTGGGAATTTCATTGGTCTAGGATGCGGCTTAATGCCCCTTTCAGGCTGCAAATATTTTTGGGACATTCAGAGCTCTCTGACACAGATTTTGGCCCACCAACATTTTCTGGACTTTAGGGGGTCTAGGATGCCTCTAAACCCCTTTTTTCCACCTCCAAAGTTTTCAACATTTGTGCAGGCCTAAGAAGCATTTTAAGTCCTTTTTTTGAGCTGCCAACATTTTCTGGTCTTTCAGGGTTGTAGGATGCATTTTTTGTGCCAAAAATATTTTGGGGAATTTCAGTGGTCTAGGATGCGACTTAATGCCCCTTTCAGGCTGCAAATCTGTTTGGGACATTCAGAGCTCTCGGACACTGTTTTTGGGCCACAAACATTTTCTGGACTTTAGGGGGTCTAGGATGCCTGTAAACCCCATTTTTGGGCCTCCAAAGTTTTCAACATTTTTGCAGGCGTAAAATGCATTTTAAGGACTTTTTTGGGCTGCTAACATATTCTGAGCTTCAGGGGTATAGGTTGCATTTTTCATGCCAAAAATATCTTGGGGAATTTCAGTGGTCTAGGATGCGGCTTAATGCCCCTTTCAGGCTGCAAATGTTTTTGGGACATTCAGGACTCTCTGACACAGATTTTGGCCCACCAACATTTTCTGGACTTTAGGGGGTCTAGGATGCCTCTAAACCCCTTTTTTCCACCTCCAAAGTTTTCTACATTTTTGCAGGCCTAAGATGCACTTTAAGGCCTTTTTTGGGCTGCTAACATTTTCAGAACTTTCAGGGGTGTAGTATGCATTTTTTGTGCCAAAAATATTTTTGGGAATTTCAGTAGTCTAGGATGCCGGTTAATGCCCGTTTCACACTGCAAATGTTTCTGGAACATTCAGGGCTCTCTGACACCATTTTTCGGCCACCACCATTTTCTGGACTTTAGTGGGTCTAGGATGCCTCTAAACCCCTTTTTTCCACCTCCAAAGTTTTCAACATTTGTGCAGGCCTAAGAAGCATTTTAAGTCCTTTTTTTGAGCTGCCAACATTTTCTGATCTTTCAGGGTTGTAGGATGCATTTTTTGTGCCAAAAATATTTTGGGGAATTTCAGTGGTCTAGGATGCGACTTAATGCCCCTTTCAGGCTGCAAATCTGTTTGGGACATTCAGAGCTCTCGGACACTGTTTTTGGGCCACAAACATTTTCTGGACTTTAGGGGGTCTAGGATGCCTCTAAACCCCTTTTTTCCACCTCCAAAGTTTTCTACATTTTTGCAGGCCTAAGATGCACTTTAAGGCCTTTTTTGGGCTGCTAACATTTTCAGAACTTTCAGGGGTGTAGTATGCATTTTTTGTGCCAAAAATATTTTTGGGAATTTCAGTAGTCTAGGATGCCGGATAATGCCCGTTTCACACTGCAAATGTTTCTGGAACATTCAGGGCTCTCTGACACCATTTTTGGGCCACCACCATTTTCTGGACTTTAGTGGGTCTAGGATGCCTGTAAACCCCTTTTTTGGTCCTTCAAAGTTTTCAACATTTTTGCAGGCCTAAAATGCATTTTAAGGCCTTAATTGGGCTGCTAACATATTCTGAGCTTCAGGGGTATAGGTTGCATTTTTCATGCCAAAAATATTTTGGGGAATTTCAGTGTTCTAGGATGCGGCTTAATGCCCCTTTCAGGCTGCAAATGTTTTTGGGACATTCAGAGCTCTCTGACACAGATTTTCGCCCACCAACATTTTCTGGACCTTAGGGGGTCTAAGATGCCTCTAAACCCCTTTTTTCCACTTCCAAAGTTTTCAACATTTTTGCAGGCCTAAAATGCATTTTAAGGCATTTTTGGGCTGCTAACATTTTCAGAACTTTCAGGGGTGTAGTATGCATTTTTTGTGCCAAAAATATATTTGGGAATTTCAGTGGTCTAGGATGCAGGTTAATGCCCCTTTCAGGCTGCAAATATTTTTGGGACATTCAGGGCTCTCTGACACCATTTTTGGGCCACCAACATTTTCTGGACTTTAGGGGGTCTAGGATGCCTGTAAACCCCTTTTTTGGTCCTTCAAAGTTTTCAACATTTTTGCAGGCCTAAAATGCATGTTAAGGCCTTTTTTGGGCTGCTAACATATTCTGAGCTTCAGGGGTGTAGGATGCATTTTTCGTGCAAAAAATATTTTTGTGAATTTCAGTGGTCTAGGATGCGGGTTAATGCCCCTTTCAGGCTGCAAATGTTTTTGGGAATTCAGGGCTCTCTGACACCATTTTTGAGCCACAATCATTTTCTGGACTTTAGGGGTTCTAGGATGCCTGTAACCCCTTTTTTGGGCCTCCAAACTTTTCAACATTTTTGCAGGCCTAAAATGCATTTTAAGGCCTTTTTTGGGCTGCTAACATATTCTGAGCTTCAGGGGTATAGGTTGCATTTTTCATGCCAAAAATATCTTGGGGAATTTCAGTGGTCTAGGATGCGGCTTAATGCCCCTTTCAGGCTGCAAATGTTTTTGGGACATTCAGGGCTCTCTGACACCGATTTTGGCCCACCAACATTTTCTGGACTTAGGGGGTCTAGGATGCCTGTAAACCCCTTTTTTGGGCCTCCAAAGTTTTCAACATTTTTGCAGGCCTAAAATGCATTTTGAGGCCTTTTTTGGGCTGCTAACATATTCTGAGCTTTCAGGGGTGTAGGATGCATTTTTCGTGCCAAAAATATTTTTGGGAATGTCAGTGGTCTAGGATGCAGGTTAATGCCCCTTTCAGGCTGCAAATATTTTTGGGACATTCAGGGCTCTCTGACACCATTTTTGGGCCACCAACATTTTCTGGACTTTAGGGGGTCTAGGATGCCTGTAAACCCCTTTTTTGGTCCTTCAAAGTTTTCAACATTTTTGCAGGCCTAAAATGCATGTTAAGGCCTTTTTTGGGCTGCTAACATATTCTGAGCTTCAGGGGTGTAGGATGCATTTTTCGTGCAAAAAATATTTTTGGGAATTTCAGTGGTCTAGGATGCGGGTTAATGCCCCTTTCAGGCTGCAAATGTTTTTGGGAATTCAGGGCTCTCTGACACCATTTTTGAGCCACAATCATTTTCTGGACTTTAGGGGTTCTAGGATGCCTGTAACCCCTTTTTTGGGCCTCCAAACTTTTCAACATTTTTGCAGGCCTAAAATGCATTTTAAGGCCTTTTTTGGGCTGCTAACATATTCTGAGCTTCAGGGGTATAGGTTGCATTTTTCATGCCAAAAATATCTTGGGGAATTTCAGTGGTCTAGGATGCGGCTTAATGCCCCTTTCAGGCTGCAAATGTTTTTGGGACATTCAGAGCTCTCTGACACCGATTTTGGCCCACCAACATTTTCTGGACTTAGGGGGTCTAGGATGCCTGTAAACCCCTTTTTTGGGCCTCCAAAGTTTTCAACATTTTTGCAGGCCTAAAATGCATTTTGAGGCCTTTTTTGGGCTGCTAACATATTCTGAGCTTTCAGGGGTGTAGGATGCATTTTTCGTGCCAAAAATATTTTTGGGAATTTCAGTGGTCTAGGATGCGGTTTAATGCCCCTTTTAGGCTGAAAATGTTTTTGGGACATTCAGGACTCTCTGACACCATTTTTGGGCCACCAACATTTTCTGGACGTTAGGGGGTCTAGGATGCCTGTAAACCCCTTTTTTGGTCCTTCAAAGTTTTCAACATTTTTGCAGGCCTAAAATGCATTTTAAGGCCTTTTTTGGGCTGCTAACATATTCTGAGCTTTCAGGGGTGTAGGATGCATTTTTCGTGCCAAAAATATTTTTGGGAATTTCATTGGTCTAGGATGCGGCTTAATGCCCCTTTCAGGCTGCAAATGTTTTTGGGACATTCAGAGCTCTCTGACACAGATTTTGGCCCACCAACATTTTCTGGACTTTAGGGGGTCTAGGATGCCTCTAAACCCCTTTTTTCCACCTCCAAAGTTTTCTACATTTTTGCAGGCCTAAGATGCACTTTAAGGCCTTTTTTGGGCTGCTAACATTTTCAGAACTTTCAGGGATGTAGTATGCATTTTTTGTGCCAAAAATATTTTTGTGAATGTCAGTGGTCTAGGATGCGGGTTAATGCCCCTTTGAGGCTGCAAATGTTTTTGGAGCATTCAGGGCTCTCTGACACCATTTTTGGGCCACAACCATTTTCTGGACTTTAGGGGGTCTAGGATGCCTCTAAGCCCCTTTTTTCCACCTCCAAAGTTTTCTACATTTTTTGCAGGCCTAAGATGCACTTTAAGGCCTTTTTTGGGCTGCTAACATATTCTGAGCGTCATGGGTGTAGTATTCATTTTTTGTGCCAAAAATATTTTTGGGAATGTCAGAGGTCTAGGATGCAGGTTAATGCCCGTTTCACTCTGCAAATGTTTTTGGGACATTCAGGGCTCTCTGACACCATTTTTGGGCCACCAACATTTTCTGGACTTTAGGGGGTCTAGGATGCCTGTAAACCCCTTTTTTGGTCCTTCAAAGTTTTCAACATTTTTGCAGGCCTAAAATGCATTTTAAGGCATTTTTGGGCTGCTAACATTTTCAGAACTTTCAGGGGTGTAGTATGCATTTTTTGTGCCAAAAATATTTTTGGGAATTTCAGTGCTCTAGGATGCGGGTTAATGCCCCTTTGAGGCTGCAAATGTTTTTGGGACATTCAGGGCTCTCTGACACCATTTTTGGGCCACCAACATTTTCTGGACTTTAGGGGGTCTAGGATGCCTGTAAACCTCTGTTTTGGTCCTTCAAAGTTTTCAACATTTTTGCAGGCCTAAAATGCATTTTAAGGCATTTTTGGGCTGCTAACATTTTCAGAACTTCCAGGGGTGTGGTATGCATTTTTTGTGCCAAAAATATTTATGGGAATTTCAGTGGTCTCGGATGCGTGTTAATGCCCGTTTCACTCTGAAAATGTTTTTGGGACATTCAGGGCTCTCTGAGACCATTTTTGGGCCACCAACATTTTCTGGACTTTAGGGGGTCTAGGATGCCTGTAAACCCCTTTTTGGCCCTTCAAAGTTTTCAACATTTTTGCAGGCCTAAAATGCATTTTAAGGCCTTTTTTGGGCTGCTAACATATTCTGAGCTTCATGGGTGTAGGATGCATTTTTCGTGCCAAAAATATTTTTGGGAATTTCAGTGGTCTAGGATGCGGGTTAATGCCCCTTTGAGGCTGCAAATGTTTTTGGGACATTCAGGGCTCTCTGACACCATTTCTGGGCCACAACCATTTTCTGGACTTTAGGGGGTCTAGGATGCCTCTAAACCCCTTTTTTCCACCTCCAATGTTTTCTACATTTTTGCAGGCCTAAGATGCACTTTAAGGCCTTTTTTGGGCTGCTAACATATTCTGAGCTTCATGGGTGTAGTATTCATTTTTTGTGCCAAAAATATTTTTGGGAATGTCAGAGGTCTAGGATGCAGGTTAATGCCCGTTTCACTCTGCAAATGTTTTTGGGACATTCAGGGCTCTCTGACACCATTTTTGGGCCACCAACATTTTCTGGACTTTAGGGGGTCTAGGATGCCTGTAAACCCCTTTTTTGGTCCTTCAAAGTTTTCAACATTTTTGCAGGCCTAAAATGCATTTTAAGGCATTTTTGGGCTGCTAACATTTTCAGAACTTTCAGGGGTGTAGTATGCATTTTTTGTGCCAAAAATATTTTTGGGAATTTCAGTGGTCTAGGATGCGGGTTAATGCCCCTTTGAGGCTGCAAATGTTTTTGGGACATTCAGGGCTCTCTGACACCATTTTTGGGCCACCAACATTTTCTGGACTTTAGGGGGTCTAGGATGCCTGTAAACCTCTTT
Organism: Ambystoma mexicanum; assembly: GCF_040938575.1. NCBI lineage: Eukaryota > Metazoa > Chordata > Amphibia > Caudata > Ambystomatidae > Ambystoma > Ambystoma mexicanum. The sequence goes on along the minus strand of NC_090939.1, from coordinate 729,650,827 downwards.
TTTGGTCCTTCAAAGTTTTCAACATTTTTGCAGGCCTAAAATGCATTTTAAGGCATTTTTGGGCTGCTAACATTTTCAGAACTTCCAGGGGTGTGGTATGCATTTTTTGTGCCAAAAATATTTTTGGGAATTTCAGTGGTCTTGGATGCGTGTTAATGCCCGTTTCACTCTGAAAATGTTTTTGGGACATTCAGGGCTCTCTGAGACCATTTTTGGGCCACCAACATTTTCTGGACTTTAGGGGGTCTAGGATGCCTGTAAACCCCTTTTTTGGTCCTTCAATGTTTTCAACATTTTTGCAGGCCTAAAATGCATTTTAAGGCCTTAATTGGGCTGCTAACATATTCTGAGCTTCAGGGGTATAGGTTGCATTTTTCATGCCAAAAATATTTTGGGGAATTTCAGTGGTCTAGGATGCGGCTTAATGCCCCTTTCAGGCTGCAAATGTTTTTGGGACATTCAGAGCTCTCTGACACAGATTTTCGCCCACCAACATTTTCTGGACCTTAGGGGGTCTAAGATGCCTCTAAACCCCTTTTTTCCACTTCCAAAGTTTTCAACATTTTTGCAGGCCTAAAATGCATTTTAAGGCATTTTTGGGCTGCTAACATTTTCAGAACTTTCAGGGGTGTAGTATGCATTTTTTGTGCCAAAAATATATTTGGGAATTTCAGTGGTCTAGGATGCCGGTTAATGCCCGTTTCACTCTGCAAATGTTTTTGGGACATTCAGGGCTCTCTGACACCATTTTTGGCCCACCAACATTTTCTGGACTTTAGGGGGTCTAGGATGCCTGTAAACCCCTTTTTTGGGGCTCCAAAGTTTTCAACATTTTTGCAGGCCTAAAATGCATTTGAAGGCCTTTTTTGGGCTGCTAACATATTCTGAGCTTCAGGGGTATAGGTTGCATTTTTCATGCCAAAAATATCTTGGGGAATTTCAGTGGTCTAGGATGCGGCTTAATGCCCCTTTCAGGCTGCAAATGTTTTTGGGACATTCAGAGCTCTCTGACTCCGATTTTGGCCCACCAACATTTTCTGGACTTAGGGGGTCTAGGATGCCTGTAAACCCCTTTTTTGGGCCTCCAAAGTTTTCAACATTTTTGCAGGCCTAAAATGCATTTTGAGGCCTTTTTTGGGCTGCTAACATATTCTGAGCTTTCAGGGGTGTAGGATGCATTTTTCGTGCCAAAAATATTTTTGGGAATTTCAGTGGTCTAGGATGCGGTTTAATGCCCCTTTTAGGCTGAAAATGTTTTTGGGACATTCAGGACTCTCTGACACCATTTTTGGGCCACCAACATTTTCTGGACGTTAGGGGGTCTAGGATGCCTGTAAACCCCTTTTTTGGTCCTTCAAAGTTTTCAACATTTTTGCAGGCCTAAAATGCATTTTAAGGCCTTTTTTGGGCTGCTAACATATTCTGAGCTTTCAGGGGTGTAGGATGCATTTTTCGTGCCAAAAATATTTTTGGGAATTTCATTGGTCTAGGATGCGGCTTAATGCCCCTTTCAGGCTGCAAATATTTTTGGGACATTCAGAGCTCTCTGACACAGATTTTGGCCCACCAACATTTTCTGGACTTTAGGGGGTCTAGGATGCCTCTAAACCCCTTTTTTCCACCTCCAAAGTTTTCAACATTTGTGCAGGCCTAAGAAGCATTTTAAGTCCTTTTTTTGAGCTGCCAACATTTTCTGGTCTTTCAGGGTTGTAGGATGCATTTTTTGTGCCAAAAATATTTTGGGGAATTTCAGTGGTCTAGGATGCGACTTAATGCCCCTTTCAGGCTGCAAATCTGTTTGGGACATTCAGAGCTCTCGGACACTGTTTTTGGGCCACAAACATTTTCTGGACTTTAGGGGGTCTAGGATGCCTGTAAACCCCATTTTTGGGCCTCCAAAGTTTTCAACATTTTTGCAGGCGTAAAATGCATTTTAAGGACTTTTTTGGGCTGCTAACATATTCTGAGCTTCAGGGGTATAGGTTGCATTTTTCATGCCAAAAATATCTTGGGGAATTTCAGTGGTCTAGGATGCGGCTTAATGCCCCTTTCAGGCTGCAAATGTTTTTGGGACATTCAGGACTCTCTGACACAGATTTTGGCCCACCAACATTTTCTGGACTTTAGGGGGTCTAGGATGCCTCTAAACCCCTTTTTTCCACCTCCAAAGTTTTCTACATTTTTGCAGGCCTAAGATGCACTTTAAGGCCTTTTTTGGGCTGCTAACATTTTCAGAACTTTCAGGGGTGTAGTATGCATTTTTTGTGCCAAAAATATTTTTGGGAATTTCAGTAGTCTAGGATGCCGGTTAATGCCCGTTTCACACTGCAAATGTTTCTGGAACATTCAGGGCTCTCTGACACCATTTTTCGGCCACCACCATTTTCTGGACTTTAGTGGGTCTAGGATGCCTCTAAACCCCTTTTTTCCACCTCCAAAGTTTTCAACATTTGTGCAGGCCTAAGAAGCATTTTAAGTCCTTTTTTTGAGCTGCCAACATTTTCTGATCTTTCAGGGTTGTAGGATGCATTTTTTGTGCCAAAAATATTTTGGGGAATTTCAGTGGTCTAGGATGCGACTTAATGCCCCTTTCAGGCTGCAAATCTGTTTGGGACATTCAGAGCTCTCGGACACTGTTTTTGGGCCACAAACATTTTCTGGACTTTAGGGGGTCTAGGATGCCTCTAAACCCCTTTTTTCCACCTCCAAAGTTTTCTACATTTTTGCAGGCCTAAGATGCACTTTAAGGCCTTTTTTGGGCTGCTAACATTTTCAGAACTTTCAGGGGTGTAGTATGCATTTTTTGTGCCAAAAATATTTTTGGGAATTTCAGTAGTCTAGGATGCCGGATAATGCCCGTTTCACACTGCAAATGTTTCTGGAACATTCAGGGCTCTCTGACACCATTTTTGGGCCACCACCATTTTCTGGACTTTAGTGGGTCTAGGATGCCTGTAAACCCCTTTTTTGGTCCTTCAAAGTTTTCAACATTTTTGCAGGCCTAAAATGCATTTTAAGGCCTTAATTGGGCTGCTAACATATTCTGAGCTTCAGGGGTATAGGTTGCATTTTTCATGCCAAAAATATTTTGGGGAATTTCAGTGTTCTAGGATGCGGCTTAATGCCCCTTTCAGGCTGCAAATGTTTTTGGGACATTCAGAGCTCTCTGACACAGATTTTCGCCCACCAACATTTTCTGGACCTTAGGGGGTCTAAGATGCCTCTAAACCCCTTTTTTCCACTTCCAAAGTTTTCAACATTTTTGCAGGCCTAAAATGCATTTTAAGGCATTTTTGGGCTGCTAACATTTTCAGAACTTTCAGGGGTGTAGTATGCATTTTTTGTGCCAAAAATATATTTGGGAATTTCAGTGGTCTAGGATGCCGGTTAATGCCCGTTTCACTCTGCAAATATTTTTGGGACATTCAGGGCTCTCTGACACCATTTTTGGCCCACCAACATTTTCTGGACTTTAGGGGGTCTAGGATGCCTGTAAACCCCTTTTTTGGGCCTCCAAAGTTTTCAACATTTTTGCAGGCCTAAAATGCATTTGAAGGCCTTTTTTGGGCTGCTAACATTTTCTGAGCTTTCAGGGGTGTAGGATGCATTTTTCGTGCCAAAAATATTTTTGGGAATTTCAGTGGTCTAGGATGCAGGTTAATGCCCCTTTCAGGCTGCAAATATTTTTGGGACATTCAGGGCTCTCTGACACCATTTTTGGGCCACCAACATTTTCTGGACTTTAGGGGGTCTAGGATGCCTGTAAACCCCTTTTTTGGTCCTTCAAAGTTTTCAACATTTTTGCAGGCCTAAAATGCATGTTAAGGCCTTTTTTGGGCTGCTAACATATTCTGAGCTTCAGGGGTGTAGGATGCATTTTTCGTGCAAAAAATATTTTTGTGAATTTCAGTGGTCTAGGATGCGGGTTAATGCCCCTTTCAGGCTGCAAATGTTTTTGGGAATTCAGGGCTCTCTGACACCATTTTTGAGCCACAATCATTTTCTGGACTTTAGGGGTTCTAGGATGCCTGTAACCCCTTTTTTGGGCCTCCAAACTTTTCAACATTTTTGCAGGCCTAAAATGCATTTTAAGGCCTTTTTTGGGCTGCTAACATATTCTGAGCTTCAGGGGTATAGGTTGCATTTTTCATGCCAAAAATATCTTGGGGAATTTCAGTGGTCTAGGATGCGGCTTAATGCCCCTTTCAGGCTGCAAATGTTTTTGGGACATTCAGGGCTCTCTGACACCGATTTTGGCCCACCAACATTTTCTGGACTTAGGGGGTCTAGGATGCCTGTAAACCCCTTTTTTGGGCCTCCAAAGTTTTCAACATTTTTGCAGGCCTAAAATGCATTTTGAGGCCTTTTTTGGGCTGCTAACATATTCTGAGCTTTCAGGGGTGTAGGATGCATTTTTCGTGCCAAAAATATTTTTGGGAATGTCAGTGGTCTAGGATGCAGGTTAATGCCCCTTTCAGGCTGCAAATATTTTTGGGACATTCAGGGCTCTCTGACACCATTTTTGGGCCACCAACATTTTCTGGACTTTAGGGGGTCTAGGATGCCTGTAAACCCCTTTTTTGGTCCTTCAAAGTTTTCAACATTTTTGCAGGCCTAAAATGCATGTTAAGGCCTTTTTTGGGCTGCTAACATATTCTGAGCTTCAGGGGTGTAGGATGCATTTTTCGTGCAAAAAATATTTTTGTGAATTTCAGTGGTCTAGGATGCGGGTTAATGCCCCTTTCAGGCTGCAAATGTTTTTGGGAATTCAGGGCTCTCTGACACCATTTTTGAGCCACAATCATTTTCTGGACTTTAGGGGTTCTAGGATGCCTGTAACCCCTTTTTTGGGCCTCCAAACTTTTCAACATTTTTGCAGGCCTAAAATGCATTTTAAGGCCTTTTTTGGGCTGCTAACATATTCTGAGCTTCAGGGGTATAGGTTGCATTTTTCATGCCAAAAATATCTTGGGGAATTTCAGTGGTCTAGGATGCGGCTTAATGCCCCTTTCAGGCTGCAAATGTTTTTGGGACATTCAGGGCTCTCTGACACCGATTTTGGCCCACCAACATTTTCTGGACTTAGGGGGTCTAGGATGCCTGTAAACCCCTTTTTTGGGCCTCCAAAGTTTTCAACATTTTTGCAGGCCTAAAATGCATTTTGAGGCCTTTTTTGGGCTGCTAACATATTCTGAGCTTTCAGGGGTGTAGGATGCATTTTTCGTGCCAAAAATATTTTTGGGAATTTCAGTGGTCTAGGATGCGGTTTAATGCCCCTTTTAGGCTGAAAATGTTTTTGGGACATTCAGGACTCTCTGACACCATTTTTGGGCCACCAACATTTTCTGGACGTTAGGGGGTCTAGGATGCCTGTAAACCCCTTTTTTGGTCCTTCAAAGTTTTCAACATTTTTGCAGGCCTAAAATGCATTTTAAGGCCTTTTTTGGGCTGCTAACATATTCTGAGCTTTCAGGGGTGTAGGATGCATTTTTCGTGCCAAAAATATTTTTGGGAATTTCATTGGTCTAGGATGCGGCTTAATGCCCCTTTCAGGCTGCAAATATTTTTGGGACATTCAGAGCTCTCTGACACAGATTTTGGCCCACCAACATTTTCTGGACTTTAGGGGGTCTAGGATGCCTCTAAACCCCTTTTTTCCACCTCCAAAGTTTTCAACATTTGTGCAGGCCTAAGAAGCATTTTAAGTCCTTTTTTTGAGCTGCCAACATTTTCTGGTCTTTCAGGGTTGTAGGATGCATTTTTTGTGCCAAAAATATTTTGGGGAATTTCAGTGGTCTAGGATGCGACTTAATGCCCCTTTCAGGCTGCAAATCTGTTTGGGACATTCAGAGCTCTCGGACACTGTTTTTGGGCCACAAACATTTTCTGGACTTTAGGGGGTCTAGGATGCCTGTAAACCCCATTTTTGGGCCTCCAAAGTTTTCAACATTTTTGCAGGCGTAAAATGCATTTTAAGGACTTTTTTGGGCTGCTAACATATTCTGAGCTTCAGGGGTATAGGTTGCATTTTTCATGCCAAAAATATCTTGGGGAATTTCAGTGGTCTAGGATGCGGCTTAATGCCCCTTTCAGGCTGCAAATGTTTTTGGGACATTCAGGACTCTCTGACACAGATTTTGGCCCACCAACATTTTCTGGACTTTAGGGGGTCTAGGATGCCTCTAAACCCCTTTTTTCCACCTCCAAAGTTTTCTACATTTTTGCAGGCCTAAGATGCACTTTAAGGCCTTTTTTGGGCTGCTAACATTTTCAGAACTTTCAGGGGTGTAGTATGCATTTTTTGTGCCAAAAATATTTTTGGGAATTTCAGTAGTCTAGGATGCCGGTTAATGCCCGTTTCACACTGCAAATGTTTCTGGAACATTCAGGGCTCTCTGACACCATTTTTGGGCCACCACCATTTTCTGGACTTTAGTGGGTCTAGGATGCCTCTAAACCCCTTTTTTCCACCTCCAAAGTTTTCAACATTTGTGCAGGCCTAAGAAGCATTTTAAGTCCTTTTTTTGAGCTGCCAACATTTTCTGATCTTTCAGGGTTGTAGGATGCATTTTTTGTGCCAAAAATATTTTGGGGAATTTCAGTGGTCTAGGATGCGACTTAATGCCCCTTTCAGGCTGCAAATCTGTTTGGGACATTCAGAGCTCTCGGACACTGTTTTTGGGCCACAAACATTTTCTGGACTTTAGGGGGTCTAGGATGCCTCTAAACCCCTTTTTTCCACCTCCAAAGTTTTCTACATTTTTGCAGGCCTAAGATGCACTTTAAGGCCTTTTTTGGGCTGCTAACATTTTCAGAACTTTCAGGGGTGTAGTATGCATTTTTTGTGCCAAAAATATTTTTGGGAATTTCAGTAGTCTAGGATGCCGGATAATGCCCGTTTCACACTGCAAATGTTTCTGGAACATTCAGGGCTCTCTGACACCATTTTTGGGCCACCACCATTTTCTGGACTTTAGTGGGTCTAGGATGCCTGTAAACCCCTTTTTTGGTCCTTCAAAGTTTTCAACATTTTTGCAGGCCTAAAATGCATTTTAAGGCCTTAATTGGGCTGCTAACATATTCTGAGCTTCAGGGGTATAGGTTGCATTTTTCATGCCAAAAATATTTTGGGGAATTTCAGTGTTCTAGGATGCGGCTTAATGCCCCTTTCAGGCTGCAAATGTTTTTGGGACATTCAGAGCTCTCTGACACAGATTTTCGCCCACCAACATTTTCTGGACCTTAGGGGGTCTAAGATGCCTCTAAACCCCTTTTTTCCACTTCCAAAGTTTTCAACATTTTTGCAGGCCTAAAATGCATTTTAAGGCATTTTTGGGCTGCTAACATTTTCAGAACTTTCAGGGGTGTAGTATGCATTTTTTGTGCCAAAAATATATTTGGGAATTTCAGTGGTCTAGGATGCCGGTTAATGCCCGTTTCACTCTGCAAATATTTTTGGGACATTCAGGGCTCTCTGACACCATTTTTGGCCCACCAACATTTTCTGGACTTTAGGGGGTCTAGGATGCCTGTAAACCCCTTTTTTGGGCCTCCAAAGTTTTCAACATTTTTGCAGGCCTAAAATGCATTTGAAGGCCTTTTTTGGGCTGCTAACATTTTCTGAGCTTTCAGGGGTGTAGGATGCATTTTTCGTGCCAAAAATATTTTTGGGAATTTCAGTGGTCTAGGATGCAGGTTAATGCCCCTTTCAGGCTGCAAATATTTTTGGGACATTCAGGGCTCTCTGACACCATTTTTGGGCCACCAACATTTTCTGGACTTTAGGGGGTCTAGGATGCCTGTAAACCCCTTTTTTGGTCCTTCAAAGTTTTCAACATTTTTGCAGGCCTAAAATGCATGTTAAGGCCTTTTTTGGGCTGCTAACATATTCTGAGCTTCAGGGGTGTAGGATGCATTTTTCGTGCAAAAAATATTTTTGTGAATTTCAGTGGTCTAGGATGCGGGTTAATGCCCCTTTCAGGCTGCAAATGTTTTTGGGAATTCAGGGCTCTCTGACACCATTTTTGAGCCACAATCATTTTCTGGACTTTAGGGGTTCTAGGATGCCTGTAACCCCTTTTTTGGGCCTCCAAACTTTTCAACATTTTTGCAGGCCTAAAATGCATTTTAAGGCCTTTTTTGGGCTGCTAACATATTCTGAGCTTCAGGGGTATAGGTTGCATTTTTCATGCCAAAAATATCTTGGGGAATTTCAGTGGTCTAGGATGCGGCTTAATGCCCCTTTCAGGCTGCAAATGTTTTTGGGACATTCAGGGCTCTCTGACACCGATTTTGGCCCACCAACATTTTCTGGACTTAGGGGGTCTAGGATGCCTGTAAACCCCTTTTTTGGGCCTCCAAAGTTTTCAACATTTTTGCAGGCCTAAAATGCATTTTGAGGCCTTTTTTGGGCTGCTAACATATTCTGAGCTTTCAGGGGTGTAGGATGCATTTTTCGTGCCAAAAATATTTTTGGGAATGTCAGTGGTCTAGGATGCAGGTTAATGCCCCTTTCAGGCTGCAAATATTTTTGGGACATTCAGGGCTCTCTGACACCATTTTTGGGCCACCAACATTTTCTGGACTTTAGGGGGTCTAGGATGCCTGTAAACCCCTTTTTTGGTCCTTCAAAGTTTTCAACATTTTTGCAGGCCTAAAATGCATGTTAAGGCCTTTTTTGGGCTGCTAACATATTCTGAGCTTCAGGGGTGTAGGATGCATTTTTCGTGCAAAAAATATTTTTGGGAATTTCAGTGGTCTAGGATGCGGGTTAATGCCCCTTTCAGGCTGCAAATGTTTTTGGGAATTCAGGGCTCTCTGACACCATTTTTGAGCCACAATCATTTTCTGGACTTTAGGGGTTCTAGGATGCCTGTAACCCCTTTTTTGGGCCTCCAAACTTTTCAACATTTTTGCAGGCCTAAAATGCATTTTAAGGCCTTTTTTGGGCTGCTAACATATTCTGAGCTTCAGGGGTATAGGTTGCATTTTTCATGCCAAAAATATCTTGGGGAATTTCAGTGGTCTAGGATGCGGCTTAATGCCCCTTTCAGGCTGCAAATGTTTTTGGGACATTCAGAGCTCTCTGACACCGATTTTGGCCCACCAACATTTTCTGGACTTAGGGGGTCTAGGATGCCTGTAAACCCCTTTTTTGGGCCTCCAAAGTTTTCAACATTTTTGCAGGCCTAAAATGCATTTTGAGGCCTTTTTTGGGCTGCTAACATATTCTGAGCTTTCAGGGGTGTAGGATGCATTTTTCGTGCCAAAAATATTTTTGGGAATTTCAGTGGTCTAGGATGCGGTTTAATGCCCCTTTTAGGCTGAAAATGTTTTTGGGACATTCAGGACTCTCTGACACCATTTTTGGGCCACCAACATTTTCTGGACGTTAGGGGGTCTAGGATGCCTGTAAACCCCTTTTTTGGTCCTTCAAAGTTTTCAACATTTTTGCAGGCCTAAAATGCATTTTAAGGCCTTTTTTGGGCTGCTAACATATTCTGAGCTTTCAGGGGTGTAGGATGCATTTTTCGTGCCAAAAATATTTTTGGGAATTTCATTGGTCTAGGATGCGGCTTAATGCCCCTTTCAGGCTGCAAATGTTTTTGGGACATTCAGAGCTCTCTGACACAGATTTTGGCCCACCAACATTTTCTGGACTTTAGGGGGTCTAGGATGCCTCTAAACCCCTTTTTTCCACCTCCAAAGTTTTCTACATTTTTGCAGGCCTAAGATGCACTTTAAGGCCTTTTTTGGGCTGCTAACATTTTCAGAACTTTCAGGGATGTAGTATGCATTTTTTGTGCCAAAAATATTTTTGTGAATGTCAGTGGTCTAGGATGCGGGTTAATGCCCCTTTGAGGCTGCAAATGTTTTTGGAGCATTCAGGGCTCTCTGACACCATTTTTGGGCCACAACCATTTTCTGGACTTTAGGGGGTCTAGGATGCCTCTAAGCCCCTTTTTTCCACCTCCAAAGTTTTCTACATTTTTTGCAGGCCTAAGATGCACTTTAAGGCCTTTTTTGGGCTGCTAACATATTCTGAGCGTCATGGGTGTAGTATTCATTTTTTGTGCCAAAAATATTTTTGGGAATGTCAGAGGTCTAGGATGCAGGTTAATGCCCGTTTCACTCTGCAAATGTTTTTGGGACATTCAGGGCTCTCTGACACCATTTTTGGGCCACCAACATTTTCTGGACTTTAGGGGGTCTAGGATGCCTGTAAACCCCTTTTTTGGTCCTTCAAAGTTTTCAACATTTTTGCAGGCCTAAAATGCATTTTAAGGCATTTTTGGGCTGCTAACATTTTCAGAACTTTCAGGGGTGTAGTATGCATTTTTTGTGCCAAAAATATTTTTGGGAATTTCAGTGGTCTAGGATGCGGGTTAATGCCCCTTTGAGGCTGCAAATGTTTTTGGGACATTCAGGGCTCTCTGACACCATTTTTGGGCCACCAACATTTTCTGGACTTTAGGGGGTCTAGGATGCCTGTAAACCTCTGTTTTGGTCCTTCAAAGTTTTCAACATTTTTGCAGGCCTAAAATGCATTTTAAGGCATTTTTGGGCTGCTAACATTTTCAGAACTTCCAGGGGTGTGGTATGCATTTTTTGTGCCAAAAATATTTTTGGGAATTTCAGTGGTCTCGGATGCGTGTTAATGCCCGTTTCACTCTGAAAATGTTTTTGGGACATTCAGGGCTCTCTGAGACCATTTTTGGGCCACCAACATTTTCTGGACTTTAGGGGGTCTAGGATGCCTGTAAACCCCTTTTTGGCCCTTCAAAGTTTTCAACATTTTTGCAGGCCTAAAATGCATTTTAAGGCCTTTTTTGGGCTGCTAACATATTCTGAGCTTCATGGGTGTAGGATGCATTTTTCGTGCCAAAAATATTTTTGGGAATTTCAGTGGTCTAGGATGCGGGTTAATGCCCCTTTGAGGCTGCAAATGTTTTTGGGACATTCAGGGCTCTCTGACACCATTTCTGGGCCACAACCATTTTCTGGACTTTAGGGGGTCTAGGATGCCTCTAAACCCCTTTTTTCCACCTCCAATGTTTTCTACATTTTTGCAGGCCTAAGATGCACTTTAAGGCCTTTTTTGGGCTGCTAACATATTCTGAGCTTCATGGGTGTAGTATTCATTTTTTGTGCCAAAAATATTTTTGGGAATGTCAGAGGTCTAGGATGCAGGTTAATGCCCGTTTCACTCTGCAAATGTTTTTGGGACATTCAGGGCTCTCTGACACCATTTTTGGGCCACCAACATTTTCTGGACTTTAGGGGGTCTAGGATGCCTGTAAACCCCTTTTTTGGTCCTTCAAAGTTTTCAACATTTTTGCAGGCCTAAAATGCATTTTAAGGCATTTTTGGGCTGCTAACATTTTCAGAACTTTCAGGGGTGTAGTATGCATTTTTTGTGCCAAAAATATTTTTGGGAATTTCAGTGGTCTAGGATGCGGGTTAATGCCCCTTTGAGGCTGCAAATGTTTTTGGGACATTCAGGGCTCTCTGACACCATTTTTGGGCCACCAACATTTTCTGGACTTTAGGGGGTCTAGGATGCCTGTAAACCTCTTTTTTGGTCCTTCAAAGTTTTCAACATTTTTGCAGGCCTAAAATGCATTTTAAGGCATTTTTGGGCTGCTAACATTTTCAGAACTTCCAGGGGTGTGGTATGCATTTTTTGTGCCAAAAATATTTTTGGGAATTTCAGTGGTCTTGGATGCGTGTTAATGCCCGTTTCACTCTGAAAATGTTTTTGGGACATTCAGGGCTCTCTGAGACCATTTTTGGGCCACCAACATTTTCTGGACTTTAGGGGGTCTAGGATGCCTGTAAACCCCTTTTTTGGTCCTTCAATGTTTTCAACATTTTTGCAGGCCTAAAATGCATTTTAAGGCCTTAATTGGGCTGCTAACATATTCTGAGCTTCAGGGGTATAGGTTGCATTTTTCATGCCAAAAATATTTTGGGGAATTTCAGTGGTCTAGGATGCGGCTTAATGCCCCTTTCAGGCTGCAAATGTTTTTGGGACATTCAGAGCTCTCTGACACAGATTTTCGCCCACCAACATTTTCTGGACCTTAGGGGGTCTAAGATGCCTCTAAACCCCTTTTTTCCACTTCCAAAGTTTTCAACATTTTTGCAGGCCTAAAATGCATTTTAAGGCATTTTTGGGCTGCTAACATTTTCAGAACTTTCAGGGGTGTAGTATGCATTTTTTGTGCCAAAAATATATTTGGGAATTTCAGTGGTCTAGGATGCCGGTTAATGCCCGTTTCACTCTGCAAATGTTTTTGGGACATTCAGGGCTCTCTGACACCATTTTTGGCCCACCAACATTTTCTGGACTTTAGGGGGTCTAGGATGCCTGTAAACCCCTTTTTTGGGCCTCCAAAGTTTTCAACATTTTTGCAGGCCTAAAATGCATTTGAAGGCCTTTTTTGGGCTGCTAACATATTCTGAGCTTCAGGGGTATAGGTTGCATTTTTCATGCCAAAAATATCTTGGGGAATTTCAGTGGTCTAGGATGCGGCTTAATGCCCCTTTCAGGCTGCAAATGTTTTTGGGACATTCAGAGCTCTCTGACTCCGATTTTGGCCCACCAACATTTTCTGGACTTAGGGGGTCTAGGATGCCTGTAAACCCCTTTTTTGGGCCTCCAAAGTTTTCAACATTTTTGCAGGCCTAAAATGCATTTTGAGGCCTTTTTTGGGCTGCTAACATATTCTGAGCTTTCAGGGGTGTAGGATGCATTTTTCGTGCCAAAAATATTTTTGGGAATTTCAGTGGTCTAGGATGCGGTTTAATGCCCCTTTTAGGCTGAAAATGTTTTTGGGACATTCAGGACTCTCTGACACCATTTTTGGGCCACCAACATTTTCTGGACGTTAGGGGGTCTAGGATGCCTGTAAACCCCTTTTTTGGTCCTTCAAAGTTTTCAACATTTTTGCAGGCCTAAAATGCATTTTAAGGCCTTTTTTGGGCTGCTAACATATTCTGAGCTTTCAGGGGTGTAGGATGCATTTTTCGTGCCAAAAATATTTTTGGGAATTTCATTGGTCTAGGATGCGGCTTAATGCCCCTTTCAGGCTGCAAATATTTTTGGGACATTCAGAGCTCTCTGACACAGATTTTGGCCCACCAACATTTTCTGGACTTTAGGGGGTCTAGGATGCCTCTAAACCCCTTTTTTCCACCTCCAAAGTTTTCAACATTTGTGCAGGCCTAAGAAGCATTTTAAGTCCTTTTTTTGAGCTGCCAACATTTTCTGGTCTTTCAGGGTTGTAGGATGCATTTTTTGTGCCAAAAATATTTTGGGGAATTTCAGTGGTCTAGGATGCGACTTAATGCCCCTTTCAGGCTGCAAATCTGTTTGGGACATTCAGAGCTCTCGGACACTGTTTTTGGGCCACAAACATTTTCTGGACTTTAGGGGGTCTAGGATGCCTGTAAACCCCATTTTTGGGCCTCCAAAGTTTTCAACATTTTTGCAGGCGTAAAATGCATTTTAAGGACTTTTTTGGGCTGCTAACATATTCTGAGCTTCAGGGGTATAGGTTGCATTTTTCATGCCAAAAATATCTTGGGGAATTTCAGTGGTCTAGGATGCGGCTTAATGCCCCTTTCAGGCTGCAAATGTTTTTGGGACATTCAGGACTCTCTGACACAGATTTTGGCCCACCAACATTTTCTGGACTTTAGGGGGTCTAGGATGCCTCTAAACCCCTTTTTTCCACCTCCAAAGTTTTCTACATTTTTGCAGGCCTAAGATGCACTTTAAGGCCTTTTTTGGGCTGCTAACATTTTCAGAACTTTCAGGGGTGTAGTATGCATTTTTTGTGCCAAAAATATTTTTGGGAATTTCAGTAGTCTAGGATGCCGGTTAATGCCCGTTTCACACTGCAAATGTTTCTGGAACATTCAGGGCTCTCTGACACCATTTTTCGGCCACCACCATTTTCTGGACTTTAGTGGGTCTAGGATGCCTCTAAACCCCTTTTTTCCACCTCCAAAGTTTTCAACATTTGTGCAGGCCTAAGAAGCATTTTAAGTCCTTTTTTTGAGCTGCCAACATTTTCTGATCTTTCAGGGTTGTAGGATGCATTTTTTGTGCCAAAAATATTTTGGGGAATTTCAGTGGTCTAGGATGCGACTTAATGCCCCTTTCAGGCTGCAAATCTGTTTGGGACATTCAGAGCTCTCGGACACTGTTTTTGGGCCACAAACATTTTCTGGACTTTAGGGGGTCTAGGATGCCTCTAAACCCCTTTTTTCCACCTCCAAAGTTTTCTACATTTTTGCAGGCCTAAGATGCACTTTAAGGCCTTTTTTGGGCTGCTAACATTTTCAGAACTTTCAGGGGTGTAGTATGCATTTTTTGTGCCAAAAATATTTTTGGGAATTTCAGTAGTCTAGGATGCCGGATAATGCCCGTTTCACACTGCAAATGTTTCTGGAACATTCAGGGCTCTCTGACACCATTTTTGGGCCACCACCATTTTCTGGACTTTAGTGGGTCTAGGATGCCTGTAAACCCCTTTTTTGGTCCTTCAAAGTTTTCAACATTTTTGCAGGCCTAAAATGCATTTTAAGGCCTTAATTGGGCTGCTAACATATTCTGAGCTTCAGGGGTATAGGTTGCATTTTTCATGCCAAAAATATTTTGGGGAATTTCAGTGTTCTAGGATGCGGCTTAATGCCCCTTTCAGGCTGCAAATGTTTTTGGGACATTCAGAGCTCTCTGACACAGATTTTCGCCCACCAACATTTTCTGGACCTTAGGGGGTCTAAGATGCCTCTAAACCCCTTTTTTCCACTTCCAAAGTTTTCAACATTTTTGCAGGCCTAAAATGCATTTTAAGGCATTTTTGGGCTGCTAACATTTTCAGAACTTTCAGGGGTGTAGTATGCATTTTTTGTGCCAAAAATATATTTGGGAATTTCAGTGGTCTAGGATGCCGGTTAATGCCCGTTTCACTCTGCAAATGTTTTTGGGACATTCAGGGCTCTCTGACACCATTTTTGGCCCACCAACATTTTCTGGACTTTAGGGGGTCTAGGATGCCTGTAAACCCCTTTTTTGGGCCTCCAAAGTTTTCAACATTTTTGCAGGCCTAAAATGCATTTGAAGGCCTTTTTTGGGCTGCTAACATTTTCTGAGCTTTCAGGGGTGTAGGATGCATTTTTCGTGCCAAAAATATTTTTGGGAATTTCAGTGGTCTAGGATGCAGGTTAATGCCCCTTTCAGGCTGCAAATATTTTTGGGACATTCAGGGCTCTCTGACACCATTTTTGGGCCACCAACATTTTCTGGACTTTAGGGGGTCTAGGATGCCTGTAAACCCCTTTTTTGGTCCTTCAAAGTTTTCAACATTTTTGCAGGCCTAAAATGCATGTTAAGGCCTTTTTTGGGCTGCTAACATATTCTGAGCTTCAGGGGTGTAGGATGCATTTTTCGTGCAAAAAATATTTTTGTGAATTTCAGTGGTCTAGGATGCGGGTTAATGCCCCTTTCAGGCTGCAAATGTTTTTGGGAATTCAGGGCTCTCTGACACCATTTTTGAGCCACAATCATTTTCTGGACTTTAGGGGTTCTAGGATGCCTGTAACCCCTTTTTTGGGCCTCCAAACTTTTCAACATTTTTGCAGGCCTAAAATGCATTTTAAGGCCTTTTTTGGGCTGCTAACATATTCTGAGCTTCAGGGGTATAGGTTGCATTTTTCATGCCAAAAATATCTTGGGGAATTTCAGTGGTCTAGGATGCGGCTTAATGCCCCTTTCAGGCTGCAAATGTTTTTGGGACATTCAGGGCTCTCTGACACCGATTTTGGCCCACCAACATTTTCTGGACTTAGGGGGTCTAGGATGCCTGTAAACCCCTTTTTTGGGCCTCCAAAGTTTTCAACATTTTTGCAGGCCTAAAATGCATTTTGAGGCCTTTTTTGGGCTGCTAACATATTCTGAGCTTTCAGGGGTGTAGGATGCATTTTTCGTGCCAAAAATATTTTTGGGAATGTCAGTGGTCTAGGATGCAGGTTAATGCCCCTTTCAGGCTGCAAATATTTTTGGGACATTCAGGGCTCTCTGACACCATTTTTGGGCCACCAACATTTTCTGGACTTTAGGGGGTCTAGGATGCCTGTAAACCCCTTTTTTGGTCCTTCAAAGTTTTCAACATTTTTGCAGGCCTAAAATGCATGTTAAGGCCTTTTTTGGGCTGCTAACATATTCTGAGCTTCAGGGGTGTAGGATGCATTTTTCGTGCAAAAAATATTTTTGGGAATTTCAGTGGTCTAGGATGCGGGTTAATGCCCCTTTCAGGCTGCAAATGTTTTTGGGAATTCAGGGCTCTCTGACACCATTTTTGAGCCACAATCATTTTCTGGACTTTAGGGGTTCTAGGATGCCTGTAACCCCTTTTTTGGGCCTCCAAACTTTTCAACATTTTTGCAGGCCTAAAATGCATTTTAAGGCCTTTTTTGGGCTGCTAACATATTCTGAGCTTCAGGGGTATAGGTTGCATTTTTCATGCCAAAAATATCTTGGGGAATTTCAGTGGTCTAGGATGCGGCTTAATGCCCCTTTCAGGCTGCAAATGTTTTTGGGACATTCAGAGCTCTCTGACACCGATTTTGGCCCACCAACATTTTCTGGACTTAGGGGGTCTAGGATGCCTGTAAACCCCTTTTTTGGGCCTCCAAAGTTTTCAACATTTTTGCAGGCCTAAAATGCATTTTGAGGCCTTTTTTGGGCTGCTAACATATTCTGAGCTTTCAGGGGTGTAGGATGCATTTTTCGTGCCAAAAATATTTTTGGGAATTTCAGTGGTCTAGGATGCGGTTTAATGCCCCTTTTAGGCTGAAAATGTTTTTGGGACATTCAGGACTCTCTGACACCATTTTTGGGCCACCAACATTTTCTGGACGTTAGGGGGTCTAGGATGCCTGTAAACCCCTTTTTTGGTCCTTCAAAGTTTTCAACATTTTTGCAGGCCTAAAATGCATTTTAAGGCCTTTTTTGGGCTGCTAACATATTCTGAGCTTTCAGGGGTGTAGGATGCATTTTTCGTGCCAAAAATATTTTTGGGAATTTCATTGGTCTAGGATGCGGCTTAATGCCCCTTTCAGGCTGCAAATGTTTTTGGGACATTCAGAGCTCTCTGACACAGATTTTGGCCCACCAACATTTTCTGGACTTTAGGGGGTCTAGGATGCCTCTAAACCCCTTTTTTCCACCTCCAAAGTTTTCTACATTTTTGCAGGCCTAAGATGCACTTTAAGGCCTTTTTTGGGCTGCTAACATTTTCAGAACTTTCAGGGATGTAGTATGCATTTTTTGTGCCAAAAATATTTTTGTGAATGTCAGTGGTCTAGGATGCGGGTTAATGCCCCTTTGAGGCTGCAAATGTTTTTGGAGCATTCAGGGCTCTCTGACACCATTTTTGGGCCACAACCATTTTCTGGACTTTAGGGGGTCTAGGATGCCTCTAAGCCCCTTTTTTCCACCTCCAAAGTTTTCTACATTTTTTGCAGGCCTAAGATGCACTTTAAGGCCTTTTTTGGGCTGCTAACATATTCTGAGCGTCATGGGTGTAGTATTCATTTTTTGTGCCAAAAATATTTTTGGGAATGTCAGAGGTCTAGGATGCAGGTTAATGCCCGTTTCACTCTGCAAATGTTTTTGGGACATTCAGGGCTCTCTGACACCATTTTTGGGCCACCAACATTTTCTGGACTTTAGGGGGTCTAGGATGCCTGTAAACCCCTTTTTTGGTCCTTCAAAGTTTTCAACATTTTTGCAGGCCTAAAATGCATTTTAAGGCATTTTTGGGCTGCTAACATTTTCAGAACTTTCAGGGGTGTAGTATGCATTTTTTGTGCCAAAAATATTTTTGGGAATTTCAGTGGTCTAGGATGCGGGTTAATGCCCCTTTGAGGCTGCAAATGTTTTTGGGACATTCAGGGCTCTCTGACACCATTTTTGGGCCACCAACATTTTCTGGACTTTAGGGGGTCTAGGATGCCTGTAAACCTCTGTTTTGGTCCTTCAAAGTTTTCAACATTTTTGCAGGCCTAAAATGCATTTTAAGGCATTTTTGGGCTGCTAACATTTTCAGAACTTCCAGGGGTGTGGTATGCATTTTTTGTGCCAAAAATATTTTTGGGAATTTCAGTGGTCTCGGATGCGTGTTAATGCCCGTTTCACTCTGAAAATGTTTTTGGGACATTCAGGGCTCTCTGAGACCATTTTTGGGCCACCAACATTTTCTGGACTTTAGGGGGTCTAGGATGCCTGTAAACCCCTTTTTGGCCCTTCAAAGTTTTCAACATTTTTGCAGGCCTAAAATGCATTTTAAGGCCTTTTTTGGGCTGCTAACATATTCTGAGCTTCATGGGTGTAGGATGCATTTTTCGTGCCAAAAATATTTTTGGGAATTTCAGTGGTCTAGGATGCGGGTTAATGCCCCTTTGAGGCTGCAAATGTTTTTGGGACATTCAGGGCTCTCTGACACCATTTCTGGGCCACAACCATTTTCTGGACTTTAGGGGGTCTAGGATGCCTCTAAACCCCTTTTTTCCACTTCCAATGTTTTCTACATTTTTGCAGGCCTAAGATGCACTTTAAGGCCTTTTTTGGGCTGCTAACATATTCTGAGCTTCATGGGTGTAGTATTCATTTTTTGTGCCAAAAATATTTTTGGGAATGTCAGAGGTCTAGGATGCAGGTTAATGCCCGTTTCACTCTGCAAATGTTTTTGGGACATTCAGGGCTCTCTGACACCATTTTTGGGCCACCAACATTTTCTGGACTTTAGGGGGTCTAGGATGCCTGTAAACCCCTTTTTTGGTCCTTCAAAGTTTTCAACATTTTTGCAGGCCTAAAATGCATTTTAAGGCATTTTTGGGCTGCTAACATTTTCAGAACTTTCAGGGGTGTAGTATGCATTTTTTGTGCCAAAAATATTTTTGGGAATTTCAGTGGTCTAGGATGCGGGTTAATGCCCCTTTGAGGCTGCAAATGTTTTTGGGACATTCAGGGCTCTCTGACACCATTTTTGGGCCACCAACATTTTCTGGACTTTAGGGGGTCTAGGATGTCTGTAAACCTCTTTTTTGGTCCTTCAAAGTTTTCAACATTTTTGCAGGCCTAAAATGCATTTTAAGGCATTTTTGGGCTGCTAACATTTTCAGAACTTCCAGGGGTGTGGTATGCATTTTTTGTGCCAAAAATATTTTTGGGAATTTCAGTGGTCTCGGATGCGTGTTAATGCCCGTTTCACTCTGAAAATGTTTTTGGGACATTCAGGGCTCTCTGAGACCATTTTTGGGCCACCAACATTTTCTGGACTTTAGGGGGTCTAGGATGCCTGTAAACCTCTTTTTTGGTCCTTCAAAGTTTTCAACATTTTTGCAGGCCTAAAATGCATTTTAAGGCCTTTTTTGGGCTGCTAACATATTCTGAGCTTTCAGGGGTGTAGGATGCATTTTTCGTGGCAAAAATATTTTTGGGAATTTCAGTGGTCTAGGATGCGAGTTAATGCCCCTTTCAGGCTGACAATGTTTTTGGGACATTCAGAGCTCTCTGACACAGATTTTGGCCCACCAACATTTTCTGGACTTTAGGGGTCTAGGATGCCTGTAAACCCCTTTTTTGGTCCTTCAAAGTTTTCAACATGTTTGCAGGCCTAAAATGCATTTTAAGGCATTTTTGGGCTGCTAACATTTTCAGAACTTTCAGGGGTGTAGTATGCATTTTTCGTGCCAAAAATATTTTTGGGAATTTCAGTGGTCTAGGATGCGGGTTAATGCCCGTTTCACTCTGCAAATGTTTTTGGAGCATTCAGGGCTCTCTGACACCATTTTTGGGCCACCAACATTTTCTGGACTTTAGGGGGTCTAGGATGCCTGTAAACCCCTTTTTTGGTTCTTCAAAGTTTTCAACATTTTTGCAGGCCTAAAATGCATTTTAAGGCCTTTTTTGGGCTGCTAACATATTCTGAGCTTCATGGGTGTAGAATGCATTTTTCGTGCCAAAAATATTTTTGGGAATTTCAGTGGTCTAGGATGCGGGTTAATGCCCCTTTGAGGCTGCAAATGTTTTTGGGACATTCAGAGCTCTCTGACACAGATTTTGGCCCACCAACATTTTCTGGACTTTAGGGGGTCTAGGATGCCTGTAAACCCCTTTGTTGGTCCTTCAAAGTTTTGAACATTTTTGCAGGCCTAAAATGCATTTTAAGGCATTTTTGGGCTGCTAACATTTTCAGAACTTTCAGGGGTGTAGTATGCATTTTTTGTGCCAAAAATATTTTTGTGAATTTCAGTGGTCTAGGATGCGGGTTAATGCCCCTTTGAGGCTGCAAATGTTTTTGGAGCATTCAGGGCTCTCTGACACCATTTTTGGGCCACAACCATTTTCTGGACTTTAGGGGGTCTAGGATGCATGTAAACCTCTTTTTTGGTCCTTCAAAGTTTTCAACATTTTTGCAGGCCTAAAATGCATTTTAAGGCCTTTTTTGGGCTGCTAACATATTCTGAGCTTCAGGGGTATAGGTTGCATTTTTCATGCCAAAAATATTTTGGGGAATTTCAGTGGTCTAGGATGCGGGTTAATGCCCCTTTCAGGCTGCAAATGTTTTTGGGACATTCAGGACTCTCTGACACCATTTTCGGGCCACCAACATTTTCTGGACTTTAGGGGTCTAGGATGCCTGTAAACCCCTTTTTTGGTCCTTCAAAGTTTTCAACATGTTTGCAGGCCCAAAATGCATTTTAAGGCATTTTTGGGCTGCTAACATTTTCAGAACTTTCAGGGGTGTAGTATGCATTTTTTGTGCCAAAAATATTTTTGGGAATGTCAGAGGTTTAGGATGCGGGTTAATGCCCGTTTCACTCTGCAAATGTTATTGGGACATTCAGGGCTCTCTGACACCATTTTTGGGCCACCAACATTTTCTGGACTTTAGGGGGTCTAGGATACCTGTAAACCCCTTTTTTGGTTCTTCAAAGTTTTCAACATTTTTGCAGGCCTAAAATGCATTTTAAGGCCTTTTTTGGGCTGCTAACATATTCTGAGCTTCATGGGTGTAGGATGCATTTTTCGTGCCAAAAATATTTTTGGGAATTTCAGTGGTCTAGGATGCGGGTTAATGCCCCTTTGAGGCTGCAAATGTTTTTGGGACATTCAGAGCTCTCTGACACAGATTTTGGCCCACCAACATTTTCTGGACTTTAGGGGGTCTAGGATGCCTGTAAACCCCTTTTTTGGTCCTTCAAAGTTTTCAACATTTTTGCAGGCCTAAAATGCATTTTAAGGCATTTTTGGGCTGCTAACATTTTCAGAACTTTCAGGGGTGTAGTATGCATTTTTTGTGCCAAAAATATTTTTGGGAATTTCAGTGGTCTAGGATGCGGGTTAATGCCCCTTTGAGGCTGCAAATGTTTTTGGAGCATTCAGGGCTCTCTGACACCATTTTTGGGCCACAACCATTTTCTGGACTTTAGGGGGTCTAGGATGCCTCTAAGCCCCTTTTTCCACCTCCAAAGTTTTCTACATTTTTGCAGGCCTAAGATGCACTTTAAGGCCTTTTTTGGGCTGCTAACATATTCTGAGCTTTCAGGGGTGTAGGATGCATTTTTCGTGGCAAAAATATTTTTGGGAATGTCAGAGGTCTAGGATGCAGGTTAATGCCCGTTTAACTCTGCAAATGTTTTTGGGACATTCAGGGCTCTCTGACACCATTTTTGGGCCACCAACATTTTCTGGACTTTAGGGGGTCTAGGATGCCTGTAAACCCCTTATTTGGTCCTTCAAAGTTTTCAACATTTTTGCAGGCCTAAAATGCATTTTAAGGCATTTTTGGGCTGCTAACATTTTCAGAACTTTCAGGGGTGTAGTATGCATTTTTTGTGCCAAAAATATTTTTGTGAATTTCAGTGGTCTAGGATGCGGGTTAATGCCCCTTTGAGGCTGCAAATGTTTTTGGAGCATTCAGAGCTCTCTGACACCATTTTTGGGCCACAACCATTTTCTGGACTTTAGGGGGTCTAGGATGCCTCTAAGCCCCTTTTTTCCACCTCCAAAGTTTTCTACATTTTTGCAGGCCTAAGATGCACTTTAAGGCCTTTTTTGGGCTGCTAACATATTCTGAGCTTCATGGGTGTAGTATTCATTTTTTGTGCCAAAAATATTTTTGTGAATGTCAGAGGTCTAGGATGCGGGTTAATGCCCGTTTCACTCTGCAAATGTTTTTGGGACATTCAGGGCTCTCTGACACCATTTTTGGGCCACCAACATTTTCTGGACTTTAGGGGGTCTAGGATGCCTGTAAACCCCTTCTTTGGGCCTCCAAAGTTTTCAACATTTTTGCAGGCATAAAATGCATTTTAAGGTCTTTTTTGGGCTGCTAACATATTCTGAGCTTCAGGGGTATAGGTTGCATTTTTCGTGCCAAAAATATTTTTGGGAGTTTCAGTGGTCTAGGATGCGGGTTAATGCCCCCTTCAGGCTGCAAATGTTTTGGGACATTCAGAGCTCTCTGACACAGATTTTGGCCCACCAACATTTTCTGGACTTTAGGGGTCTAGGATGCCTGTAAACCCCTTTTTTGGTCCTTCAAAGTTTTCAACATGTTTGCAGGCCTAAAATGCATTTTAAGGCATTTTTGGGCTGCTAACATTTTCAGAACTTTCAGGGGTGTAGTATGCATTTTTTGTGCCAAAAATATTTTTGGGAATGTCAGAGGTTTAGGATGCGGGTTAATGCCCGTTTCACTCTGCAAATGTTATTGGGACATTCAGGGCTCTCTGACACCATTTTTGGGCCACCAACATTTTCTGGACTTTAGGGGGTCTAGGATGCCTGTAAACCTCTTTTTTGGTCCTTCAAAGTTTTCAACATTTTTGCAGGCCTAAAATGCATTTTAAGGCATTTTTGAGCTGCTAACATTTTCAGAACATTCAGTGGTGTAGTATGCATTTTTTGTGGCAAAAATATTTTTGGGCATTTCAGTGGTCTAGGATGCGGGTTTGCCCCTTTCAGGCTGCAAATGTTTTTGGGACATTCAAGGCTCTCTGACACCATTTTTGGGCCACCAACATTTTCTGGACTTTAGGGGGTCTAGGATGCCTGTAAACCCCTTTTTTGGTTCTTCAAAGTTTTCAACATTTTTGCAGGCCTAAAATGCATTTTAAGGCCTTTTTTGGGCTGCTAACATATTCTGAGCTTCAAGGGTGTAGGATGTATTTTTCGTGCCAAAAATATTTTTGGGAATTGCAGTGGTCTAGGATGCGGGTTAATGCCCCTTTGAGGCTGCAAATGATTTTGGGACATTCAGAGCTCTCTGACACAGATTTTGGCCCACCAACATTTTCTGGACTTTAGGGGGTCTAGGATGTCTGTAAACCCCTTTTTTGGTCCTTCAAAGTTTTCAACATTTTTGCAGGCCTAAAATGCATTTTAAGGCATTTTTGGGCTGCTAACATTTTCAGAACTTTCAGGGGTGTAGTATGCATTTTTTGTGCCAAAAATATTTTTGTGAATTTCAGTGGTCTAGGATGCGGGTTAATGCCCCTTTGAGGCTGCAAATGTTTTTGGGACATTCAGGGCTCTCTTTCACCATTTTTGGGCCACCAACATTTTCTGGACTTTAGGGGGTCTAGGATGCCTGTAAACCCCTTTTTTGGGCCTCCAAAGTTTTCAACATTTTTGCAGGCATAAAATGCATTTTAAGGTCTTTTTTGGGCTGCTAACATATTCTGAGCTTCAGGGGTATAGGTTGCATTTTTCATGCCAAAATTATTTTGGGGAATTTCAGTGGTCTAGGATGCGGGTTAATGCCCCTTTCAGGCTGCAAATGTTTTTGGGACATTCAGGACTCTCTGACACCATTTTCGGGCCACCAACATTTTCTGGACTTTAGGGGGTCTAGGATGCCTGTAAACCCCTTTTTTGGGCCTCCAAAGTTTTCAACATTTTTGCAGGCATAAAATGCATTTTAAGGTCTTTTTTGGGCTGCTAACATATTCTGAGCTTCAGGGGTATAGGTTGCATTTTTCGTGCCAAAAATATTTTTTGGAGTTTGAGTGGTCTAGGGTGCGGGTTAATGCCCCTTTCAGGCTGCAAATGTTTTGGGACATTCAGAGCTCTCTGACACAGATTTTGGCCCACCAACATTTTCTGGACTTTAGGGGTCTAGGATGCCTGTAAACCCCTTTTTTGGTCCTTCAAAGTTTTCAACATGTTTGCAGGCCTAAAATGCATTTTAAGGCATTTTTGGGCTGCTAACATTTTCAGAACTTTCAGGGGTGTAGTATGCATTTTTCGTGCCAAAAATATTTTTGGGAATGTCAGAGGTCTAGGATGCAGGTTAATGCCCGTTTCACTCTGCAAATGTTTTTGGGACATTCAGGGCTCTCTGACACCGTTTTTGGGCCTCCAACATTTTCTGGACTTTAGGGGGTCTAGGATGCCTGTAAACCCCTTTTTTGGTCCTTCAAAGTTTTCAACATTTTTGCAGGCCTAAAATGCATTTTAAGGCATTTTTGGGCTGCTAACATTTTCAGAACTTTCAGGGGTGTAGTATGCATTTTTTGTGCCAAAAATATTTTTGGGAATTTCAGTGGTCTAGGATGCGGGTTAATGCCCCTTTGAGGCTGCAAATGTTTTTGGGACATTCAGGGCTCTCTGACACCATTTTTGGGCCACCAACATTTTCTGGACTTTAGGGGGTCTAGGATGCCTGTAAACCCCTTTTTGGCCCTTCAAAGTTTTCAACATTTTTGCAGGCCTAAAATGCATTTTAAGGCCTTTTTTGGGCTGCTAACATATTCTGAGCTTCATGGGTGTAGGATGCATTTTTCGTGCCAAAAATATTTTTGGGAATTTCAGTGGTCTAGGATGCGGGTTAATGCCCCTTTGAGGCTGCAAATGTTTTTGGGACATTCAGGGCTCTCTGACACCATTTTTGGGCCACCAACATTTTCTGGACTTTAGGGGGTCTAGGGTGCCTGTAAACCTCTTTTTTGGTCCTTCAAAGTTTTCAACATTTTTGCAGGCCTAAAATGCATTTTAAGGCCTTTTTTGGGCTGCTAACATATTCTGAGCTTTCAGGGGTGTAGGATGCATTTTTCGTGGCAAAAATATTTTTGGGAATTTCAGTGGTCTAGGATGCGAGTTAATGCCCCTTTCAGGCTGACAATGTTTTTGGGACATCAGAGCTCTCTGACACAGATTTTGGCCCACCAACATTTTCTGGACTTTAGGGGGTCTAGGATGCATGTAAACCCCTTTTTTGGTCCTTCAAAGTTTTAAACATTTTTGCAGGCCTAAAATGCATTTTAAGGCATTTTTGGGCTGCTAACATTTTCAGAACTTTCAGGGGTGTAGTATGCATTTTTTGTGCCAAAAATATTTTTGTGAATTTCAGTGGTCTAGGATGCGGGTTAATGCCCCTTTGAGGCTGCAAATGTTTTTGGAGCATTCAGAGCTCTCTGACACCATTTTTGGGCCACAACCATTTTCTGGACTTTAGGGGGTCTAGGATGCCTCTAAGCCCCTTTTTTCCACCTCCAAAGTTTTCTACATTTTTGCAGGCCTAAGATGCACTTTAAGGCCTTTTTTGGGCTGCTAACATATTCTGAGCTTCATGGGTGTAGTATTCATTTTTTGTGCCAAAAATATTTTTGTGAATGTCAGAGGTCTAGGATGCGGGTTAATGCCCGTTTCACTCTGCAAATGTTTTTGGGACATTCAGGGCTCTCTGACACCATTTTTGGGCCACCAACATTTTCTGGACTTTAGGGGGTCTAGGATGCCTGTAAACCCCTTCTTTGGGCCTCCAAAGTTTTCAACATTTTTGCAGGCATAAAATGCATTTTAAGGTCTTTTTTGGGCTGCTAACATATTCTGAGCTTCAGGGGTATAGGTTGCATTTTTCGTGCCAAAAATATTTTTGGGAGTTTCAGTGGTCTAGGATGCGGGTTAATGCCCCCTTCAGGCTGCAAATGTTTTGGGACATTCAGAGCTCTCTGACACAGATTTTGGCCCACCAACATTTTCTGGACTTTAGGGGTCTAGGATGCCTGTAAACCCCTTTTTTGGTCCTTCAAAGTTTTCAACATGTTTGCAGGCCTAAAATGCATTTTAAGGCATTTTTGGGCTGCTAACATTTTCAGAACTTTCAGGGGTGTAGTATGCATTTTTTGTGCCAAAAATATTTTTGGGAATGTCAGAGGTTTAGGATGCGGGTTAATGCCCGTTTCACTCTGCAAATGTTATTGGGACATTCAGGGCTCTCTGACACCATTTTTGGGCCACCAACATTTTCTGGACTTTAGGGGGTCTAGGATGCCTGTAAACCTCTTTTTTGGTCCTTCAAAGTTTTCAACATTTTTGCAGGCCTAAAATGCATTTTAAGGCATTTTTGGGCTGCTAACATTTTCAGAACATTCAGTGGTGTAGTATGCATTTTTTGTGGCAAAAATATTTTTGGGCATTTCAGTGGTCTAGGATGCGGGTTTGCCCCTTTCAGGCTGCAAATGTTTTTGGGACATTCAAGGCTCTCTGACACCATTTTTGGGCCACCAACATTTTCTGGACTTTAGGGGGTCTAGGATGCCTGTAAACCCCTTTTTTGGTTCTTCAAAGTTTTCAACATTTTTGCAGGCCTAAAATGCATTTTAAGGCCTTTTTTGGGCTGCTAACATATTCTGAGCTTCAAGGGTGTAGGATGTATTTTTCGTGCCAAAAATATTTTTGGGAATTGCAGTGGTCTAGGATGCGGGTTAATGCCCCTTTGAGGCTGCAAATGATTTTGGGACATTCAGAGCTCTCTGACACAGATTTTGGCCCACCAACATTTTCTGGACTTTAGGGGGTCTAGGATGTCTGTAAACCCCTTTTTTGGTCCTTCAAAGTTTTCAACATTTTTGCAGGCCTAAAATGCATTTTAAGGCATTTTTGGGCTGCTAACATTTTCAGAACTTTCAGGGGTGTAGTATGCATTTTTTGTGCCAAAAATATTTTTGTGAATTTCAGTGGTCTAGGATGCGGGTTAATGCCCCTTTGAGGCTGCAAATGTTTTTGGGACATTCAGGGCTCTCTTTCACCATTTTTGGGCCACCAACATTTTCTGGACTTTAGGGGGTCTAGGATGCCTGTAAACCCCTTTTTTGGGCCTCCAAAGTTTTCAACATTTTTGCAGGCATAAAATGCATTTTAAGGTCTTTTTTGGGCTGCTAACATATTCTGAGCTTCAGGGGTATAGGTTGCATTTTTCATGCCAAAATTATTTTGGGGAATTTCAGTGGTCTAGGATGCGGGTTAATGCCCCTTTCAGGCTGCAAATGTTTTTGGGACATTCAGGACTCTCTGACACCATTTTCGGGCCACCAACATTTTCTGGACTTTAGGGGGTCTAGGATGCCTGTAAACCCCTTTTTTGGGCCTCCAAAGTTTTCAACATTTTTGCAGGCATAAAATGCATTTTAAGGTCTTTTTTGGGCTGCTAACATATTCTGAGCTTCAGGGGTATAGGTTGCATTTTTCGTGCCAAAAATATTTTTTGGAGTTTGAGTGGTCTAGGGTGCGGGTTAATGCCCCTTTCAGGCTGCAAATGTTTTGGGACATTCAGAGCTCTCTGACACAGATTTTGGCCCACCAACATTTTCTGGACTTTAGGGGTCTAGGATGCCTGTAAACCCCTTTTTTGGTCCTTCAAAGTTTTCAACATGTTTGCAGGCCTAAAATGCATTTTAAGGCATTTTTGGGCTGCTAACATTTTCAGAACTTTCAGGGGTGTAGTATGCATTTTTCGTGCCAAAAATATTTTTGGGAATGTCAGAGGTCTAGGATGCAGGTTAATGCCCGTTTCACTCTGCAAATGTTTTTGGGACATTCAGGGCTCTCTGACACCGTTTTTGGGCCTCCAACATTTTCTGGACTTTAGGGGGTCTAGGATGCCTGTAAACCCCTTTTTTGGTCCTTCAAAGTTTTCAACATTTTTGCAGGCCTAAAATGCATTTTAAGGCATTTTTGGGCTGCTAACATTTTCAGAACTTTCAGGGGTGTAGTATGCATTTTTTGTGCCAAAAATATTTTTGGGAATTTCAGTGGTCTAGGATGCGGGTTAATGCCCCTTTGAGGCTGCAAATGTTTTTGGGACATTCAGGGCTCTCTGACACCATTTTTGGGCCACCAACATTTTCTGGACTTTAGGGGGTCTAGGATGCCTGTAAACCTCTTTTTTGGTCCTTCAAAGTTTTCAACATTTTTGCAGGCCTAAAATGCATTTTAAGGCCTTTTTTGGGCTGCTAACATATTCTGAGCTTCAGGGGTATAGGTTGCATTTTTCATGCCAAAAATATTTTGGGAAATTTCAGTGGTCTAGGATGCGGCTTAATGCCCCTTTCAGGCTGCAAATGTTTTTGGGACATTCAGAGCTCTCTGACACCGATTTTGGCCCACCAACATTTTCTGGAGTTTAGGGGGTCTAGGATGCCCCTAAACCCTTTTTTTCCACCTCCAAAGTTTTCTCCATTTTTTCAGGCCTAAGATGCACTTTAAGGCATTTTTGGGCTGCTAACATTTTCAGAACTTTCAGGGGTGTATGATGCATTTTTCGTGGCAAAAATATTTTTGGGAATTTCAGTGGTCTAGGATGCGAGTTAATGCCCCTTTCAGGCTGACAATGTTTTTGGGACATTCAGAGCTCTCTGACACAGATTTTGGCCCACCAACATTTTCTGGACTTTAGGGGGTCTAGGATGCCTGTAAACCCCTTTTTTGGTCCTTCAAAGTTTTCAACATTTTTGCAGGCCTAAAATGCATTTTAAGGCATTTTTGGGCTGCTAACATTTTCCGAACTTTCAGGGGTGTGGTATGCATTTTTTGTGCCAAAAATATTTTTGGGAATTTCAGTGGTCTCGGATGCGTGTTAATGCCCGTTTCACTCTGAAAATGTTTTTGGGACATTCAGGGCTCTCTGACACCATTTTTGGGTCACCAACATTTTCTGGACTTTAGGGGGTCTAGGATGCCTGTAAACCCCTTTTTGGCCCTTCAAAGTTTTCAACATTTTTGCAGGCCTAAAATGCATTTTAAGGCCTTTTTTGGGCTGCTAACATATTCTGAGCTTCATGGGTGTAGGATGCATTTTTCGTGCCAAAAATATTTTTTGGAATTTCAGTGGTCTAGGATGCGGGTTAATGCCCCTTTGAGGCTGCAAATGTTTTTGGGACATTCAGGGCTCTCTGACACCATTTCTGGGCCACAACCATTTTCTGGACTTTAGGGGGTCTAGGATGCCTCTAAACCCCTTTTTTCCACCTCCAAAGTTTTCTACATTTTTGCAGGCCTAAGATGCACTTTAAGGCCTTTTTTGGGCTGCTAACATATTCTGAGCTTCATGGGTGTAGTATTCATTTTTTGTGCCAAAAATATTTTTGGGAATGTCAGAGGTCTAGGATGCGGGTTAATGCCCGTTTCACTCTGCAAATGTTTTTGGGACATTCAGGGCTCTCTGACACCATTTTTGGGCCACCAACATTTTCTGGACTTTAGGGGGTCTAGGATGCCTGTAAACCCCTTCTTTGGGCCTCCAAAGTTTTCAACATTTTTGCAGGCATAAAATGCATTTTAAGGTCTTTTTTGGGCTGCTAACATATTCTGAGCTTCAGGGGTATAGGTTGCATTTTTCGTGCCAAAAATATTTTTGGGAGTTTCAGTGGTCTAGGATGCGGGTTAATGCCCCCTTCAGGCTGCAAATGTTTTGGGACATTCAGAGCTCTCTGACACAGATTTTGGCCCACCAACATTTTCTGGACTTTAGGGGTCTAGGATGCCTGTAAACCCCTTTTTTGGTCCTTCAAAGTTTTCAACATGTTTGCAGGCCTAAAATGCATTTTAAGGCATTTTTGGGCTGCTAACATTTTCAGAACTTTCAGGGGTGTAGTATGCATTTTTTGTGCCAAAAATATTTTTGGGAATGTCAGAGGTTTAGGATGCGGGTTAATGCCCGTTTCACTCTGCAAATGTTTTTGGGACATTCAAGGCTCTCTGACACCATTTTTGGGCCACCAACATTTTCTGGACTTTAGGGGGTCTAGGATGCCTGTAAACCCCTTTTTTGGTTCTTCAAAGTTTTCAACATTTTTGCAGGCCTAAAATGCATTTTAAGGCCTTTTTTGGGCTGCTAACATATTCTGAGCTTCAAGGGTGTAGGATGTATTTTTCGTGCCAAAAATATTTTTGGGAATTGCAGTGGTCTAGGATGCGGGTTAATGCCCCTTTGAGGCTGCAAATGTTTTTGGGACATTCAGAGCTCTCTGACACAGATTTTGGCCCACCAACATTTTCTGGACTTTAGGGGGTCTAGGATGTCTGTAAACCCCTTTTTTGGTCCTTCAAAGTTTTCAACATTTTTGCAGGCCTAAAATGCATTTTAAGGCATTTTTGGGCTGCTAACATTTTCAGAACTTTCAGGGGTGTAGTATGCATTTTTTGTGCCAAAAATATTTTTGTGAATTTCAGTGGTCTAGGATGCGGGTTAATGCCCCTTTGAGGCTGCAAATGTTTTTGGGACATTCAGGGCTCTCTTTCACCATTTTTGGGCCACCAACATTTTCTGGACTTTAGGGGGTCTAGGATGCCTGTAAACCCCTTTTTTGGTCCTTCAAAGTTTTCAACATTTTTGCAGGCCTAAAATGCATTTTAAGGCCTTAATTGGGCTGCTAACATATTCTGAGCTTCAGGGGTATAGGTTGCATTTTTCATGCCAAAATTATTTTGGGGAATTTCAGTGGTCTAGGATGCGGGTTAATGCCCCTTTCAGGCTGCAAATGTTTTTGGGACATTCAGGACTCTCTGACACCATTTTCGGGCCACCAACATTTTCTGGACTTTAGGGGGTCTAGGATGCCTGTAAACCCCTTTTTTGGGCCTCCAAAGTTTTCAACATTTTTGCAGGCATAAAATGCATTTTAAGGTCTTTTTTGGGCTGCTAACATATTCTGAGCTTCAGGGGTATAGGTTGCATTTTTCGTGCCAAAAATATTTTTTGGAGTTTGAGTGGTCTAGGGTGCGGGTTAATGCACCTTTCAGGCTGCAAATGTTTTGGGACATTCAGAGCTCTCTGACACAGATTTTGGCCCACCAACATTTTCTGGACTTTAGGGGTCTAGGATGCCTGTAAACCCCTTTTTTGGTCCTTCAAAGTTTTCAACATGTTTGCAGGCCTAAAATGCATTTTAAGGCATTTTTGGGCTGCTAACATTTTCAGAACTTTCAGGGGTGTAGTATGCATTTTTTGTGCCAAAAATATTTTTGGGAATTTCAGTGGTCTAGGATGCGGGTTAATGCCCGTTTCACTCTGCAAATGTTTTTGGAGCATTCAGGGCTCTCTGACACCATTTTTGGGCCACCAACATTTTCTGGACTTTAGGGGGTCTAGGATGCCTGTAAACCCCTTTTTTGGGCCTCCAAAGTTTTCAACATTTTTGCAGGCATAAAATGCATTTTAAGGTCTTTTTTGGGCTGCTAACATATTCTGAGCTTCAGGGGTGTAGGATGCATTTTTCGTGCCAAAAATATTTTTGGGAATTTCAGTGGTCTAGGATGCGGTTTAATGCCCCTTTGAGGCTGCAAATGTTTTTGGGACATTCAGAGCTCTCTGACACAGATTTTGGCCCACCAACATTTTCTGGACTTTAGGGGGTCTAGGATGCCTGTAAACCCCTTTTTTGGTCCTTCAAAGTTTTCAACATTTTTGCAGGCCTAAAATGCATTTTAAGGCATTTTTGGGCTGCTAACATTTTCAGAACTTTCAGGGGTGTAGTATGCATTTTTTGTGCCAAAAATATTTTTGTGAATTTCAGTGGTCTAGGATGCGGGTTAATGCCCCTTTGAGGCTGCAAATGTTTTTGGAGCATTCAGGGATCTCTGACACCATTTTTGGGCCACAACCATTTTCTGGACTTTAGGGGGTCTAGGATGCCTCTAAGCCCCTTTTTTCCACCTCCAAAGTTTTCTACATTTTTGCAGGCCTAAGATGCACTTTAAGGCCTTTTTTGGGCTGCTAACATATTCTGAGCTTCATGGGTGTAGTATTCATTTTTCGTGCCAAAAATATTTTTGGGAATTTCAGTGGTCTAGGATGCGGTTTAATGCCCCTTTGAGGCTGCAAATGTTTTTGGGACATTCAGAGCTCTCTGACACAGATTTTGGCCCACCAACATTTTCTGGACTTTAGGGGGTCTAGGATGCCTGTAAACCCCTTTTTTGGTCCTTCAAAGTTTTCAACATTTTTGCAGGCCTAAAATGCATTTTAAGGCATTTTTGGGCTGCTAACATTTTCAGAACTTTCAGGGGTGTAGTATGCATTTTTTGTGCCAAAAATATTTTTGGGAATTTCAGTGGTCTAGGATGCGGGTTAATGCCCCTTTGAGGCTGCAAATGTTTTTGGGACATTCAGGGCTCTCTGACACCATTTTTGGGCCACCAACATTTTCTGGACTTTAGGGGGTCTAGGATGCCTGTAAACCTCTTTTTTGGTCCTTCAAAGTTTTCAACATTTTTGCAGGCCTAAAATGCATTTTAAGGCCTTTTTTGGGCTGCTAACATATTCTGAGCTTTCAGGGGTGTAGGGTGCATTTTTCGTGGCAAAAATATTTTTGGGAATTTCAGTGGTCTAGGATGCGAGTTAATGCCCCTTTCAGGTTGACAATGTTTTTGGGACATTCAGAGCTCTCTGACACAGATTTTGGCCCACCAACATTTTCTGGACTTTAGGTGGTCTAGGATGCCTGTAAACCCCTTTTTTGGTCCTTCAAAGTTTTCAACATTTTTGCAGGCCTAAAATGCATATTAAGGCATTTTTGGGCTGCTAACATTTTCAGAACTTTCAGGGGTGTAGTATGCATTTTTTGTGGCAAAAATATTTTTGGGCATTTCAGTGGTCTAGGATGCGGGTTAATGCCCCTTTCAGGCTGCAAATGTTTTTGGGACATTCAGGGCTCTCTGACACCATTTTTGAGCGACAATCATTTTCTGGACTTTTCGGGGGGCTAGGATGCCTGTAACCCCTTTTTTGGGCCTCCAAAGTTTTCAACATTTTTGCACGCCCAAAATGCATTTTAAGGCCTTTTTTGGGCTGCTAACATATTCTGAGCTTCAGGGGTATAGGTTGCATTTTTCATGCCAAAAATATTTTGGGAAATTTCAGTGGTCTAGGATGCGGCTTAATGCCCCTTTCAGGCTGCAAATGTTTTTGGGACATTCAGAGCTCTCTGACACCGATTTTGGCCCACCAACATTTTCTGGAGTTTAGGGGGTCTAGGATGCCCCTAAACCCTTTTTTTCCACCTCCAAAGTTTTCTACATTTTTTCAGGCCTAAGATGCACTTTAAGGCATTTTTGGGCTGCTAACATTTTCAGAACTTTCAGGAGTGTATGATGCATTTTTCGTGGCAAAAATATTTTTGGGAATTTCAGTGGTCTAGGATGCGAGTTAATGCCCCTTTCAGGCTGACAATGTTTTTGGGACATTCAGAGCTCTCTGACACAGATTTTGGCCCACCAACATTTTCTGGACTTTAGGGGGTCTAGGATGCCTGTAAACCCCTTTTTGGCCCTTCAAAGTTTTCAACATTTTTGCAGGCCTAAAATGCATTTTAAGGCCTTTTTTGGGCTGCTAACATATTCTGAGCTTCATGGGTGTAGGATGCATTTTTCGTGCCAAAAATATTTTTGGGAATTTCAGTGGTCTAGGATGCGGGTTAATGCCCCTTTGAGGCTGCAAATGTTTTTGGGACATTCAGGGCTCTCTGACACCATTTCTGGGCCACAACCATTTTCTGGACTTTAGGGGGTCTAGGATGCCTCTAAACCCCTTTTTTCCACCTCCAAAGTTTTCTACATTTTTGCAGGCCTAAGATGCACTTTAAGGCCTTTTTTGGGCTGCTAACATATTCTGAGCTTCATGGGTGTAGTATTCATTTTTTGTGCCAAAAATATTTTTGGGAATGTCAGAGGTCTAGGATGCGGGTTAATGCCCGTTTCACTCTGCAAATGTTATTGGGACATTCAGGGCTCTCTGACACCATTTTTGGGCCACCAACATTTTCTGGACTTTAGGGGGTCTAGGATGCCTGTAAACCTCTTTTTTGGTCCTTCAAAGTTTTCAACATTTTTGCAGGCCTAAAATGCATTTTAAGGCCTTTTTTGGGCTGCTAACATATTCTGAGCTTTCAGGGGTGTAGGATGCATTTTTCGTGGCAAAAATATTTTTGGGAATTTCAGTGGTCTAGGATGCGAGTTAATGCCCCTTTCAGGCTGACAATGTTTTTGGGACATTCAGAGCTCTCTGACACAGATTTTGGCCCACCAACATTTTCTGGACTTTAGGGGGTCTAGGATGCCTGTAAACCCCTTTTTTGGTCCTTCAAAGTTTTCAACATTTTTGCAGGCCTAAAATGCATTTTAAGGCATTTTTGGGCTGCTAACATTTTCAGAACATTCAGGGGTGTAGTATGCATTTTTTGTGGCAAAAATATTTTTGGGCATTTCAGTGGTCTAGGATGCGGGTTTGCCCCTTTCAGGCTGCAAATGTTTTTGGGACATTCAAGGCTCTCTGACACCATTTTTGGGCCACCAACATTTTCTGGACTTTAGGGGGTCTAGGATGCCTGTAAACCCCTTTTTTGGTTCTTCAAAGTTTTCAACATTTTTGCAGGCCTAAAATGCATTTTAAGGCCTTTTTTGGGCTGCTAACATATTCTGAGCTTCATGGGTGTAGGATGTATTTTTCGTGCCAAAAATATTTTTGGGAATTGCAGTGGTCTAGGATGCGGGTTAATGCCCCTTTGAGGCTGCAAATGTTTTTGGGACATTCAGAGCTCTCTGACACAGATTTTGGCCCACCAACATTTTCTGGACTTTAGGGGGTCTAGGATGCCTGTAAACCCCTTTTTTGGTCCTTCAAAGTTTTCAACATTTTTGCAGGCCTAAAATGCATTTTAAGGCATTTTTGGGCTGCTAACATTTTCAGAACTTTCAGGGGTGTAGTGTGCATTTTTTGTGCCAAAAATATTTTTGTGAATTTCAGTGGTCTAGGATGCGGGTTAATGCCCCTTTGAGGCTGCAAATGTTTTTGGGACATTCAGGGCTCTCTTTCACCATTTTTGGGCCACCAACATTTTCTGGACTTTAGGGGGTCTAGGATGCCTGTAAACCCCTTTTTTGGTCCTTCAAAGTTTTCAACATTTTTGCAGGCCTAAAATGCATTTTCAGGCCTTAATTGGGCTGCTAACATATTCTGAGCTTCAGGGGTATAGGTTGCATTTTTCATGCCAAAAATATTTTGGGGAATTTAAGTGGTCTAGGATGCGATTTAATGCCCCTTTCAGGCTGCAAATGTTTTTGGGACATTCAGGACTCTCTGACACCATTTTCGGGCCACCAACATTTTCTGGACTTTAGGGGGTCTAGGATGCCTGTAAACCTCTTTTTTGGGCCTCCAAAGTTTTCAACATTTTTGCAGGCATAAAATGCATTTTAAGGTCTTTTTTGGGCTGCTAACATATTCTGAGCTTCAGGGGTATAGGTTGCATTTTTCGTGCCAAAAATATTTTTTGGAGTTTGAGTGGTCTAGGGTGCGGGTTAATGCCCCTTTCAGGCTGCAAATGTTTTGGGACATTCAGAGCTCTCTGACACAGATTTTGGCCCACCTACATTTTCTGGACTTTAGGGGTCTAGGATGCCTGTAAACCCCTTTTTTGGTCCTCCAAAGTTTTCAACATGTTTGCAGGCCCAAAATGCATTTTAAGGCATTTTTGTGCTGCTAACATTTTCAGAACTTTCAGGGGTGTAGTATGCATTTTTTGTGCCAAAAATATTTTTGGGAATGTCAGAGGTTTAGGATGCGGGTTAATGCCCGTTTCACTCTGCAAATGTTATTGGGACATTCAGGGCTCTCTGACACCATTTTTGGGCCACCAACATTTTCTGGACTTTAGGGGGTCTAGGATGCCTGTAAACCCCTTTTTTGGGCCTCCAAAGTTTTCAACATTTTTGCAGGCATAAAATGCATTTTAAGGTCTTTTTTGGGCTGCTAACATATTCTGAGCTTCAGGGGTGTAGGATGCATTTTTCGTGCCAAAAATATTTTTGGGAATTTCAGTGGTCTAGGATGCGGTTTAATGCCCCTTTGAGGCTGCAAATGTTTTTGGGACATTCAGAGCTCTCTGACACAGATTTTGGCCCACCAACATTTTCTGGACTTTAGGGGGTCTAGGATGCCTGTAAACCCCTTTTTTGGTCCTTCAAAGTTTTCAACATTTTTGCAGGCCTAAAATGCATTTTAAGGCATTTTTGGGCTGCTAACATTTTCAGAACTTTCAGGGGTGTAGTATGCATTTTTTGTGCCAAAAATATTTTTGTGAATTTCAGTGGTCTAGGATGCGGGTTAATGCCCCTTTGAGGCTGCAAATGTTTTTGGAGCATTCAGGGCTCTCTGACACCATTTTTGGGCCACAACCATTTTCTGGACTTTAGGGGGTCTAGGATGCCTCTAAGCCCCTTTTTTCCACCTCCAAAGTTTTCTACATTTTTGCAGGCCTAAGATGCACTTTAAGGCCTTTTTTGGGCTGCTAACATATTCTGAGCTTCATGGGTGTAGTATTCATTTTTTGTGCCAAAAATATTTTTGGGAATGTCAGAGGTCTAGGATGCAGGTTAATGCCCGTTTCACTCTGCAAATGTTTTTGGGACATTCAGGGCTCTCTGACACCATTTTTGGGCCACCAACATTTTCTGGACTTTAGGGGGTCTAGGATGCCTGTAAACCCCTTTTTTGGTCCTTCAAAGTTTTCAACATTTTTGCAGGCCTAAAATGCATTTTAAGGCATTTTTGGGCTGCTAACATTTTCAGAACTTTCAGGGGTGTAGTATGCATTTTTTGTGCCAAAAATATTTTTGGGAATTTCAGTGGTCTAGGATGCGGGTTAATGCCCCTTTGAGGCTGCAAATGTTTTTGGGACATTCAGGGCTCTCTGACACCATTTTTGGGCCACCAACATTTTCTGGACTTTAGGGGGTCTAGGATGCCTGTAAACCTCTTTTTTGGTCCTTCAAAGTTTTCAACATTTTTGCAGGCCTAAAATGCATTTTAAGGCCTTTTTTGGGCTGCTAACATATTCTGAGCTTTCAGGGGTGTAGGGTGCATTTTTCGTGGCAAAAATATTTTTGGGAATTTCAGTGGTCTAGGATGCGAGTTAATGCCCCTTTCAGGTTGACAATGTTTTTGGGACATTCAGAGCTCTCTGACACAGATTTTGGCCCACCAACATTTTCTGGACTTTAGGTGGTCTAGGATGCCTGTAAACCCCTTTTTTGGTCCTTCAAAGTTTTCAACATTTTTGCAGGCCTAAAATGCATATTAAGGCATTTTTGGGCTGCTAACATTTTCAGAACTTTCAGGGGTGTAGTATGCATTTTTTGTGGCAAAAATATTTTTGGGCATTTCAGTGGTCTAGGATGCGGGTTAATGCCCCTTTCAGGCTGCAAATGTTTTTGGGACATTCAGGGCTCTCTGACACCATTTTTGAGCGACAATCATTTTCTGGACTTTTCGGGGGGCTAGGATGCCTGTAACCCCTTTTTTGGGCCTCCAAAGTTTTCAACATTTTTGCACGCCCAAAATGCATTTTAAGGCCTTTTTTGGGCTGCTAACATATTCTGAGCTTCAGGGGTATAGGTTGCATTTTTCATGCCAAAAATATTTTGGGAAATTTCAGTGGTCTAGGATGCGGCTTAATGCCCCTTTCAGGCTGCAAATGTTTTTGGGACATTCAGAGCTCTCTGACACCGATTTTGGCCCACCAACATTTTCTGGAGTTTAGGGGGTCTAGGATGCCCCTAAACCCTTTTTTTCCACCTCCAAAGTTTTCTACATTTTTTCAGGCCTAAGATGCACTTTAAGGCATTTTTGGGCTGCTAACATTTTCAGAACTTTCAGGAGTGTATGATGCATTTTTCGTGGCAAAAATATTTTTGGGAATTTCAGTGGTCTAGGATGCGAGTTAATGCCCCTTTCAGGCTGACAATGTTTTTGGGACATTCAGAGCTCTCTGACACAGATTTTGGCCCACCAACATTTTCTGGACTTTAGGGGGTCTAGGATGCCTGTAAACCCCTTTTTGGCCCTTCAAAGTTTTCAACATTTTTGCAGGCCTAAAATGCATTTTAAGGCCTTTTTTGGGCTGCTAACATATTCTGAGCTTCATGGGTGTAGGATGCATTTTTCGTGCCAAAAATATTTTTGGGAATTTCAGTGGTCTAGGATGCGGGTTAATGCCCCTTTGAGGCTGCAAATGTTTTTGGGACATTCAGGGCTCTCTGACACCATTTCTGGGCCACAACCATTTTCTGGACTTTAGGGGGTCTAGGATGCC
This sequence comes from Ambystoma mexicanum, assembly GCF_040938575.1. Lineage (NCBI taxonomy): Eukaryota > Metazoa > Chordata > Amphibia > Caudata > Ambystomatidae > Ambystoma > Ambystoma mexicanum. Next base: position 729,612,379 of record NC_090939.1, on the reverse strand, counting down.
TCTAAACCCCTTTTTTCCACCTCCAAAGTTTTCTACATTTTTGCAGGCCTAAGATGCACTTTAAGGCCTTTTTTGGGCTGCTAACATATTCTGAGCTTCATGGGTGTAGTATTCATTTTTTGTGCCAAAAATATCTTTGGGAATGTCAGAGGTCTAGGATGCGGGTTAATGCCCGTTTCACTCTGCAAATGTTATTGGGACATTCAGGGCTCTCTGACACCATTTTTGGGCCACCAACATTTTCTGGACTTTAGGGGGTCTAGGATGCCTGTAAACCTCTTTTTTGGTCCTTCAAAGTTTTCAACATTTTTGCAGGCCTAAAATGCATTTTAAGGCCTTTTTTGGGCTGCTAACATATTCTGAGCTTTCAGGGGTGTAGGATGCATTTTTCGTGGCAAAAATATTTTTGGGCATTTCAGTGGTCTAGGATGCGAGTTAATGCCCCTTTCAGGCTGACAATGTTTTTGGGACATTCAGAGCTCTCTGACACAGATTTTGGCCCACCAACATTTTCTGGACTTTAGGGGGTCTAGGATGCCTGTAAACCCCTTTTTTGGTCCTTCAAAGTTTTCAACATTTTTGCAGGCCTAAAATGCATTTTAAGGCATTTTTGGGCTGCTAACATTTTCAGAACATTCAGGGGTGTAGTATGCATTTTTTGTGGCAAAAATATTTTTGGGCATTTCAGTGGTCTAGGATGCGGGTTTGCCCCTTTCAGGCTGCAAATGTTTTTGGGACATTCAAGGCTCTCTGACACCATTTTTGGGCCACCAACATTTTCTGGACTTTAGGGGGTCTAGGATGCCTGTAAACCCCTTTTTTGGTTCTTCAAAGTTTTCAACATTTTTGCAGGCCTAAAATGCATTTTAAGGCCTTTTTTGGGCTGCTAACATATTCTGAGCTTCATGGGTGTAGGATGTATTTTTCGTGCCAAAAATATTTTTGGGAATTGCAGTGGTCTAGGATGCGGGTTAATGCCCCTTTGAGGCTGCAAATGTTTTTGGGACATTCAGAGCTCTCTGACACAGATTTTGGCCCACCAACATTTTCTGGACTTTAGGGGGTCTAGGATGCCTGTAAACCCCTTTTTTGGTCCTTCAAAGTTTTCAACATTTTTGCAGGCCTAAAATGCATTTTAAGGCATTTTTGGGCTGCTAACATTTTCAGAACTTTCAGGGGTGTAGTGTGCATTTTTTGTGCCAAAAATATTTTTGTGAATTTCAGTGGTCTAGGATGCGGGTTAATGCCCCTTTGAGGCTGCAAATGTTTTTGGGACATTCAGGGCTCTCTTTCACCATTTTTGGGCCACCAACATTTTCTGGACTTTAGGGGGTCTAGGATGCCTGTAAACCCCTTTTTTGGTCCTTCAAAGTTTTCAACATTTTTGCAGGCCTAAAATGCATTTTCAGGCCTTAATTGGGCTGCTAACATATTCTGAGCTTCAGGGGTATAGGTTGCATTTTTCATGCCAAAAATATTTTGGGGAATTTCAGTGGTCTAGGATGCGATTTAATGCCCCTTTCAGGCTGCAAATGTTTTTGGGACATTCAGGACTCTCTGACACCATTTTCGGGCCACCAACATTTTCTGGACTTTAGGGGGTCTAGGATGCCTGTAAACCTCTTTTTTGGGCCTCCAAAGTTTTCAACATTTTTGCAGGCATAAAATGCATTTTAAGGTCTTTTTTGGGCTGCTAACATATTCTGAGCTTCAGGGGTATAGGTTGCATTTTTCGTGCCAAAAATATTTTTTGGAGTTTGAGTGGTCTAGGGTGCGGGTTAATGCCCCTTTCAGGCTGCAAATGTTTTGGGACATTCAGAGCTCTCTGACACAGATTTTGGCCCACCAACATTTTCTGGACTTTAGGGGTCTAGGATGCCTGTAAACCCCTTTTTTGGTCCTCCAAAGTTTTCAACATGTTTGCAGGCCCAAAATGCATTTTAAGGCATTTTTGTGCTGCTAACATTTTCAGAACTTTCAGGGGTGTAGTATGCATTTTTTGTGCCAAAAATATTTTTGGGAATGTCAGAGGTTTAGGATGCGGGTTAATGCCCGTTTCACTCTGCAAATGTTATTGGGACATTCAGGGCTCTCTGACACCATTTTTGGGCCACCAACATTTTCTGGACTTTAGGGGGTATAGGATGCCTGTAAACCCCTTTTTTGGTCCTTCAAAGTTTTCAACATTTTTGCAGGCCTAAAATGCATTTTAAGGCATTTTTGGGCTGCTAACATTTTCAGAACTTTCAGGGGTGTAGTATGCATTTTTTGTGCCAAAAATATTTTTGGGAATTTCAGTGGTCTAGGATGCGGGTTAATGCCCCTTTGAGGCTGCAAATGTTTTTGGAGCATTCAGGGCTCTCTGACACCATTTTTGGGCCACAACCATTTTCTGGACTTTAGGGGGTCTAGGATGCCTCTAAGCCCCTTTTTCCACCTCCAAAGTTTTCTACATTTTTGCAGGCCTAAGATGCACTTTAAGGCCTTTTTTGGGCTGCTAACATATTCTGAGCTTCATGGGTGTAGTATTCATTTTTTGTGCCAAAAATATTTTTGGGAATGTCAGAGGTCTAGGATGCAGGTTAATGCCCGTTTCACTCTGCAAATGTTTTTGGGACATTCAGGTCTCTCTGACACCATTTTTGGGCCACCAACATTTTCTGGACTTTAGGGGGTCTAGGATGTCTGTAAACCCCTTTTTTGGTCCTTCAAAGTTTTCAACATTTTTGCAGGCCTAAAATGCATTTTAAGGCCTTTTTTGGGCTGCTAACATATTCTGAGCTTTCAGGGGTGTAGGATGCATTTTTCGTGGCAAAAATATTTTTGGGAATTTCAGTGGTCTAGGATGCGAGTTAATGCCCCTTTCAGGCTGACAATGTTTTTGGGACATTCAGAGCTCTCTGACACAGATTTTGGCCCACCAACATTTTCTGGACTTTAGGGGGTCTAGGATGCCTGTAAACCCCTTTTTTGGTCCTTCAAAGTTTTCAACATTTTTGCAGGCCTAAAATGCATTTTAAGGCATTTTTGGGCTGCTAACATTTTCAGAACATTCAGGGGTGTAGTATGCATTTTTTGTGGAAAAAATATTTTTGGGCATTTCAGTGGTCTAGGATGCGGGTTTGCCCCTTTCAGGCTGCAAATGTTTTTGGGACATTCAAGGCTCTCTGACACCATTTTTGGGCCACCAACATTTTCTGGACTTTAGGGGGTCTAGGATGCCTGTAAACCCCTTTTTTGGTTCTTCAAAGTTTTCAACATTTTTGCAGGCCTAAAATGCATTTTAAGGCCTTTTTTGGGCTGCTAACATATTCTGAGCTTCATGGGTGTAGGATGTATTTTTCGTGCCAAAAATATTTTTGGGAATTGCAGTGGTCTAGGATGCGGGTTAATGCCCCTTTGAGGCTGCAAATGTTTTTGGGACATTCAGAGCTCTCTGACACAGATTTTGGCCCACCAACATTTTCTGGACTTTAGGGGGTCTAGGATGCCTGTAAACCCCTTTTTTGGTCCTTCAAAGTTTTCAACATTTTTGCAGGCCTAAAATGCATTTTAAGGCATTTTTGGGCTGCTAACATTTTCAGAACTTTCAGGGGTGTAGTGTGCATTTTTTGTGCCAAAAATATTTTTGTGAATTTCAGTGGTCTAGGATGCGGGTTAATGCCCCTTTGAGGCTGCAAATGTTTTTGGGACATTCAGGGCTCTCTTTCACCATTTTTGGGCCACCAACATTTTCTGGACTTTAGGGGGTCTAGGATGCCTGTAAACCCCTTTTTTGGTCCTTCAAAGTTTTCAACATTTTTGCAGGCCTAAAATGCATTTTAAGGCCTTAATTGGGCTGCTAACATATTATGAGCTTCAGGGGTATAGGTTGCATTTTTCATGCCAAAAATATTTTGGGGAATTTCAGTGGTCTAGGTTGCGATTTAATGCCCCTTTCAGGCTGCAAATGTTTTTGGGACATTCAGGACTCTCTGACACCATTTTCGGGCCACCAACATTTTCTGGACTTTAGGGGGTCTAGGATGCCTGTAAACCCCTTTTTTGGGCCTCCAAAGTTTTCAACATTTTTGCAGGCATAAAATGCATTTTAAGGCATTTTTGGGCTGCTAACATTTTCAGAACATTCAGGGGTGTAGTATGCATTTTTTGTGGAAAAAATATTTTTGGGCATTTCAGTGGTCTAGGATGCGGGTTTGCCCCTTTCAGGCTGCAAATGTTTTTGGGACATTCAAGGCTCTCTGACACCATTTTTGGGCCACCAACATTTTCTGGACTTTAGGGGGTCTAGGATGCCTGTAAACCCCTTTTTTGGTTCTTCAAAGTTTTCAACATTTTTGCAGGCCTAAAATGCATTTTAAGGCCTTTTTTGGGCTGCTAACATATTCTGAGCTTCATGGGTGTAGGATGTATTTTTCGTGCCAAAAATATTTTTGGGAATTGCAGTGGTCTAGGATGCGGGTTAATGCCCCTTTGAGGCTGCAAATGTTTTTGGGACATTCAGAGCTCTCTGACACAGATTTTGGCCCACCAACATTTTCTGGACTTTAGGGGGTCTAGGATGCCTGTAAACCCCTTTTTTGGTCCTTCAAAGTTTTCAACATTTTTGCAGGCCTAAAATGCATTTTAAGGCATTTTTGGGCTGCTAACATTTTCAGAACTTTCAGGGGTGTAGTGTGCATTTTTTGTGCCAAAAATATTTTTGTGAATTTCAGTGGTCTAGGATGCGGGTTAATGCCCCTTTGAGGCTGCAAATGTTTTTGGGACATTCAGGGCTCTCTTTCACCATTTTTGGGCCACCAACATTTTCTGGACTTTAGGGGGTCTAGGATGCCTGTAAACCCCTTTTTTGGTCCTTCAAAGTTTTCAACATTTTTGCAGGCCTAAAATGCATTTTAAGGCCTTAATTGGGCTGCTAACATATTATGAGCTTCAGGGGTATAGGTTGCATTTTTCATGCCAAAAATATTTTGGGGAATTTCAGTGGTCTAGGTTGCGATTTAATGCCCCTTTCAGGCTGCAAATGTTTTTGGGACATTCAGGACTCTCTGACACCATTTTCGGGCCACCAACATTTTCTGGACTTTAGGGGGTCTAGGATGCCTGTAAACCCCTTTTTTGGGCCTCCAAAGTTTTCAACATTTTTGCAGGCATAAAATGCATTTTAAGGTCTTTTTTGGGCTGCTAACATATTCTGAGCTTCATGGGTATAGGTTGCATTTTTCGTGCCAAAAATATTTTTTGGAGTTTGAGTGGTCTAGGGTGCGGGTTAATGCCCCTTTCAGGCTGCAAATGTTTTGGGACATTCAGAGCTCTCTGACACAGATTTTGGCCCACCAACATTTTCTGGACTTTAGGGGTCTAGGATGCCTGTAAACCCCTTTTTTGGTCCTCCAAAGTTTTCAACATGTTTGCAGGCCCAAAATGCATTTTAAGGCATTTTTGTGCTGCTAACATTTTCAGAACTTTCAGGGGTGTAGTATGCATTTTTTGTGCCAAAAATATTTTTGGGAATGTCAGAGGTTTAGGATGCGGGTTAATGCCCGTTTCACTCTGCAAATGTTATTGGGACATTCAGGGCTCTCTGACACCATTTTTGGGCCCCCAACATTTTCTGGACTTTAGGGGGTCTAGGATGCCTGTAAACCCCTTTTTTGGTCCTTCAAAGTTTTCAACATTTTTGCAGGCCTAAAATGCATTTTAAGGCATTTTTGGGCTGCTAACATTTTCAGAACTTTCAGGGGTGTAGTATGCATTTTTTGTGCCAAAAATATTTTTGGGAATTTCAGTGGTCTAGGATGCGGGTTAATGCCCCTTTGAGGCTGCAAATGTTTTTGGAGCATTCAGGGCTCTCTGACACCATTTTTGGGCCACAACCATTTTCTGGACTTTAGGGGGTCTAGGATGCCTCTAAGCCCCTTTTTCCACCTCCAAAGTTTTCTACATTTTTGCAGGCCTAAGATGCACTTTAAGGCCTTTTTTGGGCTGCTAACATATTCTGAGCTTCATGGGTGTAGTATTCATTTTTTGTGCCAAAAATATTTTTGGGAATGTCAGAGGTCTAGGATGCAGGTTAATGCCCGTTTCACTCTGCAAATGTTTTTGGGACATTCAGGGCTCTCTGACACCATTTTTGGGCCACCAACATTTTCTGGACTTTAGGGGGTCTAGGATGCCTGTAAACCCCTTTTTTGGTCCTTCAAAGTTTTCAACATTTTTGCAGGCCTAAAATGCATTTTAAGGCCTTAATTGGGCTGCTAACATATTCTGAGCTTCAGGGGTATAGGTTGCATTTTTCATGCCAAAAATATTTTGGGGAATTTCAGTGGTCTAGGATGCGGGTTAATGCCCCTTTTAGGCTGCAAATGTTTTGGGACATTCAGAGCTCTCTGACACAGATTTTGGCCCACCAACATTTTCTGGACTTTAGGGGTCTAGGATGCCTGTAAACCCCTTTTTTGGTCCTTCAAAGTTTTCAACATGTTTGCAGGCCTAAAATGCATTTTAAGGCATTTTTGGGCTGCTAACATTTTCAGAACTTTCAGGGGTGTAGTATGCATTTTTTGTGCCAAAAATATTTTTGGGAATTTCAGTGGTCTAGGATGCGGGTTAATGCCCGTTTCACTCTGCAAATGTTTTTGGAGCATTCAGGGCTCTCTGACACCATTTTTGGGCCACCAACATTTTCTGGACTTTAGGGGGTCTAGGATGCCTGTAAACCCCTTTTTTGGTTCTTCAAAGTTTTCAACATTTTTGCAGGCCTAAAATGCATTTTAAGGCCTTTTTTGGGCTGCTAACATATTCTGAGCTTCATGGGTGTAGGATGCATTTTTCGTGCCAAAAATATTTTTGGGAATTTCAGTGGTCTAGGATGCGGGTTAATGCCCCTTTGATGCTGCAAATGTTTTTGGGACATTCAGAGCTCTCTGACACAGATTTTGGCCCACCAACATTTTCTGGACTTTAGGGGGTCTAGGATGCCTGTAAACCCCTTTTTTGGTCCTTCAAAGTTTTCAACATTTTTCCAGGCCTAAAATGCATTTTAAGGCATTTTTGGGCTGCTAACATTTTCAGAACTTTCAGGGGTGTAGTATGCATTTTTTGTGCCAAAAATATTTTTGGGAATTTCAGTGGTCTAGGATGCGGGTTAATGCCCGTTTCACTCTGCAAATGTTTTTGGAGCATTCAGGGCTCTCTGACACAGATTTTGGCCCACCAACATTTTCTGGACTTTAGGGGGTCTAGGATGCCTGTAAACCCCTTTTTTGGTCCTTCAAAGTTTTCAACATTTTTGCAGGCCTAAAATGCATTTTAAGTCATTTTTGGGCTGCTAACATTTTCAGAACTTTCAGGGGTGTAGTATGCATTTTTTGTGCCAAAAATATTTTTGTGAATTTCAGTGGTCTAGGATGCGGGTTAATGCCCCTTTGAGGCTGCAAATGTTTTTGGAGCATTCAGGGCTCTCTGACACCATTTCTGGGCCACAACCATTTTCTGGACTTTAGGGGGTCTAGGATGCATGTAAACCTCTTTTTTGGTCCTTTAAAGTTTTCAACATTTTTGCAGGCCTAAAATGCATTTTAAGGCCTTTTTTGGGCTGCTAACATATTCTGAGCTTTCAGGGGTGTAGGATGCATTTTTCGTGGCAAAAATATTTTTGGGAATTTCAGTGGTCTAGGATGCGAGTTAATGCCCCTTTCAGGCTGACAATGTTTTTGGGACATTCAGAGCTCTCTGACACAGATTTTGGCCCACCAACATTTTCTGGACTTTAGGGGGTCTAGGATGCCTGTAAACCCCTTTTTTGGTTCTTCAAAGTTTTAAACATTTTTGCAGGCCTAAAATGCATTTTAAGGCATTTTTGGGCTGCTAACATATTCTGAGCTTCATGGGTGTAGGATGTATTTTTCGTGCCAAAAATATCTTTGGGAATTGCAGTGGTCTAGGATGCGGGTTAATGCCCCTTTGAGGCTGCAAATGTTTTTGGGACATTCAGAGCTCTCTGACACAGATTTTGGCCCACCAACATTTTCTGGACTTTAGGGGGTCTAGGATGCCTGTAAACCCCTTTTTTGGTCCTTCAAAGTTTTCAACATTTTTGCAGGCCTAAAATGCATTTTAAGGCATTTTTGGGCTGCTAACATTTTCAGAACTTTCAGGGGTGTAGTGTGCATTTTTTGTGCCAAAAATATTTTTGTGAATTTCAGTGGTCTAGGATGCGGGTTAATGCCCCTTTGAGGCTGCAAATGTTTTTGGGACATTCAGGGCTCTCTTTCACCATTTTTGGGCCACCAACATTTTCTGGACTTTAGGGGGTCTAGGATGCCTGTAAACCCCTTTTTTGGTCCTTCAAAGTTTTCAACATTTTTGCAGGCCTAAAATGCATTTTAAGGCCTTAATTGGGCTGCTAACATATTATGAGCTTCAGGGGTATAGGTTGCATTTTTCATGCCAAAAATATTTTGGGGAATTTCAGTGGTCTAGGTTGCGATTTAATGCCCCTTTCAGCCTGCAAATGTTTTTGGGACATTCAGGACTCTCTGACACCATTTTCGGGCCACCAACATTTTCTGGACTTTAGGGGGTCTAGGATGCCTGTAAACCCCTTTTTTGGGCCTCCAAAGTTTTCAACATTTTTGCAGGCATAAAATGCATTTTAAGGTCTTTTTTGGGCTGCTAACATATTCTGAGCTTCAGGGGTATAGGTTGCATTTTTCGTGCCAAAAATATTTTTTGGAGTTTGAGTGGTCTAGGGTGCGGGTTAATGCCCCTTTCAGGCTGCAAATGTTTTGGGACATTCAGAGCTCTCTGACACAGATTTTGGCCCACCAACATTTTCTGGACTTTAGGGGTCTAGGATGCCTGTAAACCCCTTTTTTGGTCCTCCAAAGTTTTCAACATGTTTGCAGGCCCAAAATGCATTTTAAGGCATTTTTGTGCTGCTAACATTTTCAGAACTTTCAGGGGTGTAGTATGCATTTTTTGTGCCAAAAATATTTTTGGGAATGTCAGAGGTTTAGGATGCGGGTTAATGCCCGTATCACTCTGCAAATGTTATTGGGACATTCAGGGCTCTCTGACACCATTTTTGGGCCCCCAACATTTTCTGGACTTTAGGGGGTCTAGGATGCCTGTAAACCCCTTTTTTGGTCCTTCAAAGTTTTCAACATTTTTGCAGGCCTAAAATGCATTTTAAGGCATTTTTGGGCTGCTAACATTTTCAGAACTTTCAGGGGTGTAGTATGCATTTTTTGTGCCAAAAATATTTTTGGGAATTTCAGTGGTCTAGGATGCGGGTTAATGCCCCTTTGAGGCTGCAAATGTTTTTGGAGCATTCAGGGCTCTCTGACACCATTTTTGGGCCACAACCATTTTCTGGACTTTAGGGGGTCTAGGATGCCTCTAAGCCCCTTTTTCCACCTCCAAAGTTTTCTACATTTTTGCAGGCCTAAGATGCACTTTAAGGCCTTTTTTGGGCTGCTAACATATTCTGAGCTTCATGGGTGTAGTATTCATTTTTTGTGCCAAAAATATTTTTGGGAATGTCAGAGGTCTAGGATGCAGGTTAATGCCCGTTTCACTCTGCAAATGTTTTTGGGACATTCAGGGCTCTCTGACACCATTTTTGGGCCACCAACATTTTCTGGACTTTAGGGGGTCTAGGATGCCTGTAAACCCCTTTTTTGGTCCTTCAAAGTTTTCAACATTTTTGCAGGCCTAAAATGCATTTTAAGGCATTTTTGGGCTGCTAACATTTTCAGAACTTTCAGGGGTGTAGTATGCATTTTTTGTGCCAAAAATATTTTTGTGAATTTCAGTGGTCTAGGATGCGGGTTAATGCCCCTTTGAGGCTGGAAATGTTTTTGGGACATTCAGGGCTCTCTTTCACCATTTTTGGGCCACCAACATTTTCTGGACTTTAGGGGGTCTAGGATGCCTGTAAACCCCTTTTTTGGTCCTTCAAAGTTTTCAACATTTTTGCAGGCCTAAAATGCATTTTAAGGCCTTAATTGGGCTGCTAACATATTCTGAGCTTCAGGGGTATAGGTTGCATTTTTCATGCCAAAAATATTTTGGGGAATTTCAGTGGTCTAGGATGCGGGTTAATGCCCCTTTTAGGCTGCAAATGTTTTGGGACATTCAGAGCTCTCTGACACAGATTTTGGCCCACCAACATTTTCTGGACTTTAGGGGTCTAGGATGCCTGTAAACCCCTTTTTTGGTCCTTCAAAGTTTTCAACATGTTTGCAGGCCTAAAATGCATTTTAAGGCATTTTTGGGCTGCTAACATTTTCAGAACTTTCAGGGGTGTAGTATGCATTTTTTGTGCCAAAAATATTTTTGGGAATTTCAGTGGTCTAGGATGCGGGTTAATGCCCGTTTCACTCTGCAAATGTTTTTGGAGCATTCAGGGCTCTCTGACACCATTTTTGGGCCACCAACATTTTCTGGACTTTAGGGGGTCTAGGATGCCTGTAAACCCCTTTTTTGGTTCTTCAAAGTTTTCAACATTTTTGCAGGCCTAAAATGCATTTTAAGGCCTTTTTTGGGCTGCTAACATATTCTGAGCTTCATGGGTGTAGGATGCATTTTTCGTGCCAAAAATATTTTTGGGAATTTCAGTGGTCTAGGATGCGGGTTAATGCCCCTTTGATGCTGCAAATGTTTTTGGGACATTCAGAGCTCTCTGACACAGATTTTGGCCCACCAACATTTTCTGGACTTTAGGGGGTCTAGGATTCCTGTAAACCCCTTTTTTGGTCCTTCAAAGTTTTCAACATTTTTGCAGGCCTAAAATGCATTTTAAGGCATTTTTGGGCTGTTAACATTTTCAGAACTTTCAGGGGTGTAGTATGCATTTTTTGTGCCAAAAATATTTTTGGGAATTTCAGTGGTCTAGGATGCGGGTTAATGCCCGTTTCACTCTGCAAAAGTTTTTGGAGCATTCAGGGCTCTCTGACACAGATTTTGGCCCACCAACATTTTCTGGACTTTAGGGGGTCTAGGATGCCTGTAAACCCCTTTTTTGGTCCTTCAAAGTTTTCAACATTTTTGCAGGCCTAAAATGCATTTTAAGTCATTTTTGGGCTGCTAACATTTTCAGAACTTTCAGGGGTGTAGTATGCATTTTTTGTGCCAAAAATATTTTTGTGAATTTCAGTGGTCTAGGATGCGGGTTAATGCCCCTTTGAGGCTGCAAATGTTTTTGGAGCATTCAGGGCTCTCTGACACCATTTCTGGGCCACAACCATTTTCTGGACTTTAGGGGGTCTAGGATGCATGTAAACCTCTTTTTTGGTCCTTTAAAGTTTTCAACATTTTTGCAGGCCTAAAATGCATTTTAAGGCCTTTTTTGGGCTGCTAACATATTCTGAGCTTCATGGGTGTAGGATGTATTTTTCGTGCCAAAAATATTTTTGAGAATTGCAGTGGTCTAGGATGCGGGTTAATGCCCCTTTGAGGCTGCAAATGTTTTTGGGACATTCAGAGCTCTCTGACACAGATTTTGGCCCACCAACATTTTCTGGACTTTAGGGGGTCTAGGATGCCTGTAAACCCCTTTTTTGGTCCTTCAAAGTTTTCAACATTTTTGCAGGCCTAAAATGCATTTTAAGGCATTTTTGGGCTGCTAACATTTTCAGAACTTTCAGGGGTGTAGTATGCATTTTTTGTGCCAAAAATATTTTTGGGAATGTCAGAGGTTTAGGATGCGGGTTAATGCCCGTTTCACTCTGCAAATGTTATTGGGACATTCAGGGCTCTCTGACACCATTTTTGGGCCACCAACATTTTCTGGACTTTAGGGGGTCTAGGATGCCTGTAAACCTCTTTTTTGGTCCTTCAACGTTTTCAACATTTTTGCAGGCCTAAAATGCATTTTAAGGCCTTTTTTGGGCTGCTAACATATTCTGAGCTTTCAGGGGTGTAGGATGCATTTTTCGTGGCAAAAATATTTTTGGGAATTTCAGTGGTCTAGGATGTGGGTTAATGCCCGTTTCACTCTGCAAATGTTTTTGGGGCATTCAGAGCTCTCTGACACAGATTTTGGCCCACCAACATTTTCTGGACTTTAGGGGGTCTAGGATGCCTGTAAACCCCTTCTTTGGGCCTCCAAAGTTTTCAACATTTTTGCAGGCATAAAATGCATTTTAAGGTCTTTTTTGGGCTGCTAACATATTCTGAGCTTCAGGGGTATAGGTTGCATTTTTCGTGCCAAAAATATTTTGGGAAAATGCAGTGGTCTAGGATGCGGGTTAATGCCCCTTTGAGGCTGCAAATGTTTTTGGGACATTCAGAGCTCTCTGACACAGATTTTGGCCCACCAACATTTTCTGGACTTTAGGGGGTCTAGGATGCCTGTAAACCCCTTTTTTGGTCCTTCAAAGTTTTCAACATTTTTGCAGGCCTAAAATGCATTTTAAGGCATTTTTGGGCTGCTAACATTTTCAGAACTTTCAGGGGTGTAGTATGCATTTTTTGTGCCAAAAATATTTTTGTGAATTTCAGTGGTCTAGGATGCGGGTTAATGCCCCTTTGAGGCTGCAAATGTTTTTGGGACATTCAGGGCTCTCTTTCACCATTTTTGGGCCACCAACATTTTCTGGACTTTAGGGGGTCTAGGATGCCTGTAAACCTCTTTTTTGGTCCTTCAAAGTTTTCAACATTTTTGCAGGCCTAAAATGCATTTTAAGGCCTTTTTTGGGCTGCTAACATATTCTGAGCTTTCAGGGGTGTAGGATGCATTTTTCGTGGCAAAAATATTTTTGGGAATTTCAGTGGTCTAGGATGCGAGTTAATGCCCCTTTCAGGCTGACAATGTTTTTGGGACATTCAGAGCTCTCTGACACAGATTTTGGCCCACCAACATTTTCTGGACTTTAGGGGGTCTAGGATGCCTGTAAACCCCTTTTTTGGTCCTTCAAAGTTTTCAACATTTTTGCAGGCCTAAAATGCATTTTAAGGCATTTTTGGGCTGCTAACATTTTCAGAACATTCAGGGGTGTAGTATGCATTTTTTGTGGCAAAAATATTTTTGGGCATTTCAGTGGTCTAGGATGCGGGTTTGCCCCTTTCAGGCTGCAAATGTTTTTGGGACATTCAAGGCTCTCTGACACCATTTTTGGGCCACCAACATTTTCTGGACTTTAGGGGGTCTAGGATGCCTGTAAACCCCTTTTTTGGTTCTTCAAAGTTTTCAACATTTTTGCAGGCCTAAAATGCATTTTAAGGCCTTTTTTGGGCTGCTAACATATTCTGAGCTTCAGGGGTATAGGTTGCATTTTTCGTGCCAAAAATATTTTGGGAAATTGCAGTGGTCTAGGATGCGGGTTAATGCCCCTTTGAGGCTGCAAATGTTTTTGGGACATTCAGAGCTCTCTGACACAGATTTTGGCCCACCAACATTTTCTGGACTTTAGGGGGTATAGGATGCCTGTAAATCCCTTTTTTGGTCCTTCAAAGTTTTCAACATTTTTGCAGGCCTAAAATGCATTTTAAGGCATTTTTGGGCTGCTAAAATATTCTGAGCTTCAGGGGTATAGGTTGCATTTTTCATGCCAAAAATATTTTGGGGAATTTCAGTGGTCTAGGATGCGGGTTAATGCCCCTTTGAGGCTGGAAATGTTTTTGGGACATTCAGGGCTCTCTTTCACCATTTTTGGGCCACCAACATTTTCTGGACTTTAGGGGGTCTAGGATGCCTGTAAACCCCTTTTTTGGTTCTTCAAAGTTTTCAACATTTTTGCAGGCCTAAAATGCATTTTAAGGCCTTTTTTGGGCTGCTAACATTTTCAGAACTTTCAGGGGTGTAGTATGCATTTTTTGTGCTAAAAATATTTTTGGGAATTTCAGTGGTCTAGGATGCGGGTTAATGCCCGTTTCACTCTGCAAATGTTTTTGGAGCATTCAGGGCTCTCTGACACCATTTTTGGGCCACCAACATTTTCTGGACTTTAGGGGGTCTAGGATGCCTGTAAACCCCTTTTTTGGTTCTTCAAAGTTTTCAACATTTTTGCAGGCCTAAAATGCATTTTAAGGCATTTTTGGGCTGCTAACATTTTCAGAACTTTCAGGGGTGTAGTATGCATTTTTTGTGCCAAAAATATTTTTGTGAATTTCAGTGGTCTAGGATGCGGGTTAATGCCCCTTTGAGGCTGCAAATGTTTTTGGAGCATTCAGGGCTCTCTGACACCATTTTTGGGCCACAACCATTTTCTGGACTTTAGGGGGGTCTAGGATGCCTCTAAGCCCCTTTTTTCCACCTCCAAAGTTTTCTACATTTTTGCAGGCCTAAGATGCACTTTAAGGCCTTTTTTGGGCTGCTAACATATTCTGAGCTTCATGGGTGTAGTATTCATTTTTTGTGCCAAAAATATTTTTGGGAATGTCAGAGGTCTAGGATGCAGGTTAATGCCCGTTTCACTCTGCAAATGTTTTTGGGACATTCAGGGCTCTCTGACACCATTTTTGGGCCACCAACATTTTCTGGACTTTAGGGGGTCTAGGATGCCTGTAAACCCCTTTTTTGGTCCTTCAAAGTTTTCAACATTTTTGCAGGCCTAAAATGCATTTTAAGGCATTTTTGGGCTGCTAACATTTTCAGAACTTTCAGGGGTGTAGTATGCATTTTTTGTGCCAAAAATATTTTTGGGAATTTCAGTGGTCTAGGATGCGAGTTAATGCCCCTTTCAGGTTGACAATGTTTTTGGGACATTCAGGGCTCTCTGACACCATTTTTGGGCCACCAACATTTTCTGGACTTTAGGGGGTCTAGGATGCCTGTAAACCTCTGTTTTGGTCCTTCAAAGTTTTCAACATTTTTGCAGGCCTAAAATGCATTTTAAGGCCTTTTTTGGGCTGCTAACATATTCTGAGCTTTCAGGGGTGTAGGATGCATTTTTTGTGGCAAAAATATTTTTGGGCATTTCAGTGGTCTAGGATGCGGGTTAATGCCCCTTTCAGGCTGCAAATGTTTTTGGGAATTTAGGGCTCTCTGACACTATTTTTGAGCGACAATCATTTTCTGGACTTTTCGGGGGTCTAGGATGCCTGTAACCCCTTTTTTGGGCCTCCAAAGTTTTCAACATTTTTGCACGCCCAAAATGCATTTTAAGGCCTTTTTTGGGCTGCTAACATATTCTGAGCTTCAGGGGTATAGGTTGCATTTTTCATGCCAAAAATATTTTGGGAAATTTCAGTGGTCTAGGATGCGGCTTAATGCCCCTTTCAGGCTGCAAATGTTTTTGGGACATTCAGAGCTCTCTGACACCGATTTTGGCCCACCAACATTTTCTGGAGTTTAGGGGGTCTAGGATGCCCCTAAACCCTTTTTTTCCACCTCCAAAGTTTTCTACATTTTTTCAGGCCTAAGATGCACTTTAAGGCATTTTTGGGCTGCTAACATTTTCAGAACTTTCAGGAGTGTATGATGCATTTTTCGTGGCAAAAATATTTTTGGGAATTTCAGTGGTCTAGGATGCGAGTTAATGCCCCTTTCAGGCTGACAATGTTTTTGGGACATTCAGAGCTCTCTGACACAGATTTTGGCCCACCAACATTTTCTGGACTTTAGGGGGTCTAGGATGCCTGTAAACCCCTTTTTTGGTCCTTCAAAGTTTTCAACATTTTTGCAGGCCTAAAATGCATTTTAAGGCATTTTTGGGCTGCTAACATTTTCAGAACTTTCAGGGGTGTGGTATGCATTTTTTGTGCCAAAAATATTTTTGGGAATTTCAGTGGTCTCGGATGCGTGTTAATGCCCGTTTCACTCTGAAAATGTTTTTGGGACATTCAGGGCTCTCTGACACCATTTTTGGGCCACCAACATTTTCTGGACTTTAGGGGGTCTAGGATGCCTGTAAACCCCTTTTTGGCCCTTCAAAGTTTTCAACATTTTTGCAGGCCTAAAATGCATTTTAAGGCCTTTTTTGGGCTGCTAACATATTCTGAGCTTCATGGGTGTAGGATGCATTTTTCGTGCCAAAAATATTTTTGGGAATTTCAGTGGTCTAGGATGCGGGTTAATGCCCCTTTGAGGCTGCAAATGTTTTTGGGACATTCAGGGCTCTCTGACACCATTTCTGGGCCACAACCATTTTCTGGACTTTAGGGGGTCTAGGATGCCTCTAAACCCCTTTTTTCCACCTCCAAAGTTTTCTACATTTTTGCAGGCCTAAGATGCACTTTAAGGCCTTTTTTGGGCTGCTAACATATTCTGAGCTTCATGGGTGTAGTATTCATTTTTTGTGCCAAAAATATTTTTGGGAATGTCAGAGGTCTAGGATGCGGGTTAATGCCCGTTTCACTCTGCAAATGTTATTGGGACATTCAGGGCTCTCTGACACCATTTTTGGGCCACCAACATTTTCTGGACTTTAGGGGGTCTAGGATGCCTGTAAACCTCTTTTTTGGTCCTTCAAAGTTTTCAACATTTTTGCAGGCCTAAAATGCATTTTAAGGCCTTTTTTGGGCTGCTAACATATTCTGAGCTTTCAGGGGTGTAGGATGCATTTTTCGTGGCAAAAATATTTTTGGGAATTTCAGTGGTCTAGGATGCGAGTTAATGCCCCTTTCAGGCTGACAATGTTTTTGGGACATTCAGAGCTCTCTGACACAGATTTTGGCCCACCAACATTTTCTGGACTTTAGGGGGTCTAGGATGCCTGTAAACCCCTTTTTTGGTCCTTCAAAGTTTTCAACATTTTTGCAGGCCTAAAATGCATTTTAAGGCATTTTTGGGCTGCTAACATTTTCAGAACATTCAGGGGTGTAGTATGCATTTTTTGTGGCAAAAATATTTTTGGGCATTTCAGTGGTCTAGGATGCGGGTTTGCCCCTTTCAGGCTGCAAATGTTTTTGGGACATTCAAGGCTCTCTGACACCATTTTTGGGCCACCAACATTTTCTGGATTTTAGGGGGTCTAGGATGCCTGTAAACCCCTTTTTTGGTTCTTCAAAGTTTTCAACATTTTTGCAGGCCTAAAATGCATTTTAAGGCCTTTTTTGGGCTGCTAACATATTCTGAGCTTCAGGGGTATAGGTTGCATTTTTCGTGCCAAAAATATTTTTGGGAGTTTCAGTGGTCTAGGATGCGGGTTAATGCCCCCTTCAGGCTGCAAATGTTTTGGGACATTCAGAGCTCTCTGACACAGATTTTGGCCCACCAACATTTTCTGGACTTTAGGGGTCTAGGATGCCTGTAAACCCCTTTTTTGGTCCTTCAAAGTTTTCAACATGTTTGCAGGCCTACAATGCATTTTAAGGCATTTTTGGGCTGCTAACATTTTCAGAACTTTCAGGGGTGTAGTATGCATTTTTTGTGCCAAAAATATTTTTGGGAATGTCAGAGGTTTAGGATGCGGGTTAATGCCCGTTTCACTCTGCAAATGTTATTGGGACATTCAGGGCTCTCTGACACCATTTTTGGGCCACCAACATTTTCTGGACTTTAGGGGGTCTAGGATGCCTGTAAACCTCTTTTTTGGTCCTTCAACGTTTTCAACATTTTTGCAGGCCTAAAATGCATTTTAAGGCCTTTTTTGGGCTGCTAACATATTCTGAGCTTTCAGGGGTGTAGGATGCATTTTTCGTGGCAAAAATATTTTTGGGAATTTCAGTGGTCTAGGATGTGGGTTAATGCCCGTTTCACTCTGCAAATGTTTTTGGGGCATTCAGAGCTCTCTGACACAGATTTTGGCCCACCAACATTTTCTGGACTTTAGGGGGTCTAGGATGCCTGTAAACCCCTTCTTTGGGCCTCCAAAGTTTTCAACATTTTTGCAGGCATAAAATGCATTTTAAGGTCTTTTTTGGGCTGCTAACATATTCTGAGCTTCAGGGGTATAGGTTGCATTTTTCGTGCCAAAAATATTTTGGGAAATTGCAGTGGTCTAGGATGCGGGTTAATGCCCCTTTGAGGCTGCAAATGTTTTTGGGACATTCAGAGCTCTCTGACACAGATTTTGGCCCACCAACATTTTCTGGACTTTAGGGGGTCTAGGATGCCTGTAAACCCCTTTTTTGGTCCTTCAAAGTTTTCAACATTTTTGCAGGCCTAAAATGCATTTTAAGGCATTTTTGGGCTGCTAAAATATTCTGAGCTTCAGGGGTATAGGTTGCATTTTTCATGCCAAAAATATTTTGGGGAATTTCAGTGGTCTAGGATGCGGGTTAATGCCCCTTTGAGGCTGGAAATGTTTTTGGGACATTCAGGGCTCTCTTTCACCATTTTTGGGCCACCAACATTTTCTGGACTTTAGGGGGTCTAGGATGCCTGTAAACCCCTTTTTTGGTCCTTCAAAGTTTTCAACATTTTTGCAGGCCTAAAATGCATTTTAAGGCATTTTTGGGCTGCTAACATATTCTGAGCTTCAGGGGTATAGGTTGCATTTTTCATGCCAAAAATATTTTGGGGAATTTCAGTGGTCTAGGATGCGGGTTAATGCCCCTTTCAGGCTGCACATGTTTTGGGACATTCAGAGCTCTCTGACACAGATTTTGGCCCACCAACATTTTCTGGACTTTAGGGGTCTAGGATGCCTGTAAACCCCTTTTTTGGTCCTTCAAAGTTTTCAACATGTTTGCAGGCCTAAAATGCATTTTAAGGCATTTTTGGACTGCTAACATTTTCAGAACTTTCAGGGGTGTAGTATGCATTTTTTGTGCTAAAAATATTTTTGGGAATTTCAGTGGTCTAGGATGCGGGTTAATGCCCGTTTCACTCTGCAAATGTTTTTGGAGCATTCAGGGCTCTCTGACACCATTTTTGGGCCACCAACATTTTCTGGACTTTAGGGGGTCTAGGATGCCTGTAAACCCCTTTTTTGGTTCTTCAAAGTTTTCAACATTTTTGCAGGCCTAAAATGCATTTTAAGGCCTTTTTTGGGCTGCTAACATATTCTGAGCTTCATGGGTGTAGGATGCATTTTTCGTGCCAAAAATATTTTTGGGAATTTCAGTGGTCTAGGATGCGGGTTAATGCCCCTTTGAGGCTGCAAATGTTTTTGGGACATTCAGAGCTCTCTGACACAGATTTTGGCCCACCAACATTTTCTGGACTTTAGGGGGTCTAGGATGCCTGTAAACCCCTTTTTTGGTCCTTCAAAGTTTTCAACATTTTTGCAGGCCTAAAATGCATTTTAAGGCATTTTTGGGCTGCTAACATTTTCAGAACTTTCAGGGGTGTAGTATGCATTTTTTGTGCCAAAAATATTTTTGTGAATTTCAGTGGTCTAGGATGCGGGTTAATGCCCCTTTGAGGCTGCAAATGTTTTTGGAGCATTCAGGGCTCTCTGACACCATTTTTGGGCCACAACCATTTTCTGGACTTTAGGGGGTCTAGGATGCCTCTAAGCCCCTTTTTTCCACCTCCAAAGTTTTCTACATTTTTGCAGGCCTAAGATGCACTTTAAGGCCTTTTTTGGGCTGCTAACATATTCTGAGCTTCATGGGTGTAGTATTCATTTTTTGTGCCAAAAATATTTTTGGGAATGTCAGAGGTCTAGGATGCAGGTTAATGCCCGTTTCACTCTGCAAATGTTTTTGGGACATTCAGGGCTCTCTGACACCATTTTTGGGCCACCAACATTTTCTGGACTTTAGGGGGTCTAGGATGCCTGTAAACCCCTTTTTTGGTCCTTCAAAGTTTTCAACATTTTTGCAGGCCTAAAATGCATTTTAAGGCATTTTTGGGCTGCTAACATTTTCAGAACTTTCAGGGGTGTAGTATGCATTTTTTGTGCCAAAAATATTTTTGGGAATTTCAGTGGTCTAGGATGCGAGTTAATGCCCCTTTCAGGTTGACAATGTTTTTGGGACATTCAGGGCTCTCTGACACCATTTTTGGGCCACCAACATTTTCTGGACTTTAGGGGGTCTAGGATGCCTGTAAACCTCTGTTTTGGTCCTTCAAAGTTTTCAAACATTTTTGCAGGCCTAAAATGCATTTTAAGGCCTTTTTTGGGCTGCTAACATATTCTGAGCTTTCAGGGGTGTAGGATGCATTTTTCGTGGCAAAAATATTTTTGGGAATTTCAGTGGTCTAGGATGCGAGTTAATGCCCCTTTCAGGTTGACAATGTTTTTGGGACATTCAGAGCTCTCTGACACAGATTTTGGCCCACCAACATTTTCTGGACTTTAGGGGGTCTAGGATGCCTGTAAACCCCTTTTTTGGTCCTTCAAAGTTTTCAACATTTTTGCAGGCCTAAAATGCATATTAAGGCATTTTTGGGCTGCTGACATTTTCAGAACTTTCAGGGGTGTAGTATGCATTTTTTGTGGCAAAAATATTTTTGGGCATTTCAGTGGTCTAGGATGCGGGTTAATGCCCCTTTCAGGCTGCAAATGTTTTTGGGAATTTAGGGCTCTCTGACACTATTTTTGAGCGACAATCATTTTCTGGACTTTTCGGGGGTCTAGGATGCCTGTAACCCCTTTTTTGGGCCTCCAAGGTTTTCAACATTTTTGCACGCCCAAAATGCATTTTAAGGCCTTTTTTGGGCTGCTAACATATTCTGAGCTTCAGGGGTATAGGTTGCATTTTTCATGCCAAAAATATTTTGGGAAATTTCAGTGGTCTAGGATGCGGCTTAATGCCCCTTTCAGGCTGCAAATGTTTTTGGGACATTCAGGGCTCTCTGACACCATTTTTGGGCCACCAACATTTTCTGGACTTTAGGGGGTCTAGGATGCCTGTAAACCCCTTTTTGGCCCTTCAAAGTTTTCAACATTTTTGCAGGCCTAAAATGCATTTTAAGGCCTTTTTTGGGCTGCTAACATATTCTGAGCTTCATGGGTGTAGGATGCATTTTTCGTGCCAAAAATAGTTTTGGGAATTTCAGTGGTCTAGGATGCGGGTTAATGCCCCTTTGAGGCTGCAAATGTTTTTGGGACATTCAGGGCTCTCTGACACCATTTCTGGGCCACAACCATTTTCTGGACTTTAGGGGGTCTAGGATGCCTCTAAACCCCTTTTTTCCACCTCCAAAGTTTTCTACATTTTTGCAGGCCTAAGATGCACTTTAAGGCCTTTTTTGGGCTGCTAACATATTCTGAGCTTCATGGGTGTAGTATTCATTTTTTGTGCCAAAAATATTTTTGGGAATGTCAGAGGTCTAGGATGCGGGTTAATGCCCGTTTCACTCTGCAAATGTTATTGGGACATTCAGGGCTCTCTGACACCATTTTTGGGCCACCAACATTTTCTGGACTTTAGGGGGTCTAGGATGCCTGTAAACCTCTTTTTTGGTCCTTCAAAGTTTTCAACATTTTTGCAGGCCTAAAATGCATTTTAAGGCCTTTTTTGGGCTGCTAACATATTCTGAGCTTTCAGGGGTGTAGGATGCATTTTTCGTGGCAAAAATATTTTTGGGAATTTCAGTGGTCTAGGATGCGAGTTAATGCCCCTTTCAGGCTGACAATGTTTTTGGGACATTCAGAGCTCTCTGACACAGATTTTGGCCCACCAACATTTTCTGGACTTTAGGGGGTCTAGGATGCCTGTAAACCCCTTTTTTGGTCCTTCAAAGTTTTCAACATTTTTGCAGGCCTAAAATGCATTTTAAGGCATTTTTGGGCTGCTAACATTTTCAGAACATTCAGGGGTGTAGTATGCATTTTTTGTGGCAAAAATATTTTTGGGCATTTCAGTGGTCTAGGATGCGGGTTTGCCCCTTTCAGGCTGCAAATGTTTTTGGGACATTCAAGGCTCTCTGACACCATTTTTGGGCCACCAACATTTTCTGGACTTTAGGGGGTCTAGGATGCCTATAAACCCCTTTTTTGGTTCTTCAAAGTTTTCAACATTTTTGCAGGCCTAAAATGCATTTTAAGGCCTTTTTTGGGCTGCTAACATATTCTGAGCTTCAGGGGTATAGGTTGCATTTTTCGTGCCAAAAATATTTTTTGGAGTTTCAGTGGTCTAGGATGCGGGTTAATGCCCCCTTCAGGCTGCAAATGTTTTGGGACATTCAGAGCTCTCTGACACAGATTTTGGCCCACCAACATTTTCTGGACTTTAGGGGTCTAGGATGCCTGTAAACCCCTTTTTTGGTCCTTCAAAGTTTTCAACATGTTTGCAGGCCTACAATGCATTTTAAGGCATTTTTGGGCTGCTAACATTTTCAGAACTTTCAGGGGTGTAGTATGCATTTTTTGTGCCAAAAATATTTTTGGGAATGTCAGAGGTTTAGGATGCGGGTTAATGCCCGTTTCACTCTGCAAATGTTATTGGGACATTCAGGGCTCTCTGACACCATTTTTGGGCCACCAACATTTTCTGGACTTTAGGGGGTCTAGGATGCCTGTAAACCTCTTTTTTGGTCCTTCAACGTTTTCAACATTTTTGCAGGCCTAAAATGCATTTTAAGGCATTTTTGGGCTGTTAACATTTTCAGAACTTTCAGGGGTGTAGTATGCATTTTTTGTGCCAAAAATATTTTTGGGAATTTCAGTGGTCTAGGATGCGGGTTAATGCCCGTTTCACTCTGCAAAAGTTTTTGGAGCATTCAGGGCTCTCTGACACAGATTTTGGCCCACCAACATTTTCTGGACTTTAGGGGGTCTAGGATGCCTGTAAACCCCTTTTTTGGTCCTTCAAAGTTTTCAACATTTTTGCAGGCCTAAAATGCATTTTAAGTCATTTTTGGGCTGCTAACATTTTCAGAACTTTCAGGGGTGTAGTATGCATTTTTTGTGCCAAAAATATTTTTGTGAATTTCAGTGGTCTAGGATGCGGGTTAATGCCCCTTTGAGGCTGCAAATGTTTTTGGAGCATTCAGGGCTCTCTGACACCATTTCTGGGCCACAACCATTTTCTGGACTTTAGGGGGTCTAGGATGCATGTAAACCTCTTTTTTGGTCCTTTAAAGTTTTCAACATTTTTGCAGGCCTAAAATGCATTTTAAGGCCTTTTTTGGGCTGCTAACATATTCTGAGCTTCATGGGTGTAGGATGTATTTTTCGTGCCAAAAATATTTTTGAGAATTGCAGTGGTCTAGGATGCGGGTTAATGCCCCTTTGAGGCTGCAAATGTTTTTGGGACATTCAGAGCTCTCTGACACAGATTTTGGCCCACCAACATTTTCTGGACTTTAGGGGGTCTAGGATGCCTGTAAACCCCTTTTTTGGTCCTTCAAAGTTTTCAACATTTTTGCAGGCCTAAAATGCATTTTAAGGCATTTTTGGGCTGCTAACATTTTCAGAACTTTCAGGGGTGTAGTATGCATTTTTTGTGCCAAAAATATTTTTGGGAATGTCAGAGGTTTAGGATGCGGGTTAATGCCCGTTTCACTCTGCAAATGTTATTGGGACATTCAGGGCTCTCTGACACCATTTTTGGGCCACCAACATTTTCTGGACTTTAGGGGGTCTAGGATGCCTGTAAACCTCTTTTTTGGTCCTTCAACGTTTTCAACATTTTTGCAGGCCTAAAATGCATTTTAAGGCCTTTTTTGGGCTGCTAACATATTCTGAGCTTTCAGGGGTGTAGGATGCATTTTTCGTGGCAAAAATATTTTTGGGAATTTCAGTGGTCTAGGATGTGGGTTAATGCCCGTTTCACTCTGCAAATGTTTTTGGGGCATTCAGAGCTCTCTGACACAGATTTTGGCCCACCAACATTTTCTGGACTTTAGGGGGTCTAGGATGCCTGTAAACCCCTTCTTTGGGCCTCCAAAGTTTTCAACATTTTTGCAGGCATAAAATGCATTTTAAGGTCTTTTTTGGGCTGCTAACATATTCTGAGCTTCAGGGGTATAGGTTGCATTTTTCGTGCCAAAAATATTTTGGGAAAATGCAGTGGTCTAGGATGCGGGTTAATGCCCCTTTGAGGCTGCAAATG
The DNA here is from genome assembly GCF_040938575.1 of Ambystoma mexicanum. Taxonomy (NCBI): domain Eukaryota; kingdom Metazoa; phylum Chordata; class Amphibia; order Caudata; family Ambystomatidae; genus Ambystoma; species Ambystoma mexicanum. The sequence goes on along the minus strand of NC_090939.1, from coordinate 729,588,541 downwards.
TTTTTGGGACATTCAGAGCTCTCTGACACAGATTTTGGCCCACCAACATTTTCTGGACTTTAGGGGGTCTAGGATGCCTGTAAACCCCTTTTTTGGTCCTTCAAAGTTTTCAACATTTTTGCAGGCCTAAAATGCATTTTAAGGCATTTTTGGGCTGCTAACATTTTCAGAACTTTCAGGGGTGTAGTATGCATTTTTTGTGCCAAAAATATTTTTGTGAATTTCAGTGGTCTAGGATGCGGGTTAATGCCCCTTTGAGGCTGCAAATGTTTTTGGGACATTCAGGGCTCTCTTTCACCATTTTTGGGCCACCAACATTTTCTGGACTTTAGGGGGTCTAGGATGCCTGTAAACCTCTTTTTTGGTCCTTCAAAGTTTTCAACATTTTTGCAGGCCTAAAATGCATTTTAAGGCCTTTTTTGGGCTGCTAACATATTCTGAGCTTTCAGGGGTGTAGGATGCATTTTTCGTGGCAAAAATATTTTTGGGAATTTCAGTGGTCTAGGATGCGAGTTAATGCCCCTTTCAGGCTGACAATGTTTTTGGGACATTCAGAGCTCTCTGACACAGATTTTGGCCCACCAACATTTTCTGGACTTTAGGGGGTCTAGGATGCCTGTAAACCCCTTTTTTGGTCCTTCAAAGTTTTCAACATTTTTGCAGGCCTAAAATGCATTTTAAGGCATTTTTGGGCTGCTAACATTTTCAGAACATTCAGGGGTGTAGTATGCATTTTTTGTGGCAAAAATATTTTTGGGCATTTCAGTGGTCTAGGATGCGGGTTTGCCCCTTTCAGGCTGCAAATGTTTTTGGGACATTCAAGGCTCTCTGACACCATTTTTGGGCCACCAACATTTTCTGGACTTTAGGGGGTCTAGGATGCCTGTAAACCCCTTTTTTGGTTCTTCAAAGTTTTCAACATTTTTGCAGGCCTAAAATGCATTTTAAGGCCTTTTTTGGGCTGCTAACATATTCTGAGCTTCAGGGGTATAGGTTGCATTTTTCGTGCCAAAAATATTTTGGGAAATTGCAGTGGTCTAGGATGCGGGTTAATGCCCCTTTGAGGCTGCAAATGTTTTTGGGACATTCAGAGCTCTCTGACACAGATTTTGGCCCACCAACATTTTCTGGACTTTAGGGGGTATAGGATGCCTGTAAATCCCTTTTTTGGTCCTTCAAAGTTTTCAACATTTTTGCAGGCCTAAAATGCATTTTAAGGCATTTTTGGGCTGCTAAAATATTCTGAGCTTCAGGGGTATAGGTTGCATTTTTCATGCCAAAAATATTTTGGGGAATTTCAGTGGTCTAGGATGCGGGTTAATGCCCCTTTGAGGCTGGAAATGTTTTTGGGACATTCAGGGCTCTCTTTCACCATTTTTGGGCCACCAACATTTTCTGGACTTTAGGGGGTCTAGGATGCCTGTAAACCCCTTTTTTGGTTCTTCAAAGTTTTCAACATTTTTGCAGGCCTAAAATGCATTTTAAGGCCTTTTTTGGGCTGCTAACATTTTCAGAACTTTCAGGGGTGTAGTATGCATTTTTTGTGCTAAAAATATTTTTGGGAATTTCAGTGGTCTAGGATGCGGGTTAATGCCCGTTTCACTCTGCAAATGTTTTTGGAGCATTCAGGGCTCTCTGACACCATTTTTGGGCCACCAACATTTTCTGGACTTTAGGGGGTCTAGGATGCCTGTAAACCCCTTTTTTGGTTCTTCAAAGTTTTCAACATTTTTGCAGGCCTAAAATGCATTTTAAGGCATTTTTGGGCTGCTAACATTTTCAGAACTTTCAGGGGTGTAGTATGCATTTTTTGTGCCAAAAATATTTTTGTGAATTTCAGTGGTCTAGGATGCGGGTTAATGCCCCTTTGAGGCTGCAAATGTTTTTGGAGCATTCAGGGCTCTCTGACACCATTTTTGGGCCACAACCATTTTCTGGACTTTAGGGGGGTCTAGGATGCCTCTAAGCCCCTTTTTTCCACCTCCAAAGTTTTCTACATTTTTGCAGGCCTAAGATGCACTTTAAGGCCTTTTTTGGGCTGCTAACATATTCTGAGCTTCATGGGTGTAGTATTCATTTTTTGTGCCAAAAATATTTTTGGGAATGTCAGAGGTCTAGGATGCAGGTTAATGCCCGTTTCACTCTGCAAATGTTTTTGGGACATTCAGGGCTCTCTGACACCATTTTTGGGCCACCAACATTTTCTGGACTTTAGGGGGTCTAGGATGCCTGTAAACCCCTTTTTTGGTCCTTCAAAGTTTTCAACATTTTTGCAGGCCTAAAATGCATTTTAAGGCATTTTTGGGCTGCTAACATTTTCAGAACTTTCAGGGGTGTAGTATGCATTTTTTGTGCCAAAAATATTTTTGGGAATTTCAGTGGTCTAGGATGCGAGTTAATGCCCCTTTCAGGTTGACAATGTTTTTGGGACATTCAGGGCTCTCTGACACCATTTTTGGGCCACCAACATTTTCTGGACTTTAGGGGGTCTAGGATGCCTGTAAACCTCTGTTTTGGTCCTTCAAAGTTTTCAACATTTTTGCAGGCCTAAAATGCATTTTAAGGCCTTTTTTGGGCTGCTAACATATTCTGAGCTTTCAGGGGTGTAGGATGCATTTTTTGTGGCAAAAATATTTTTGGGCATTTCAGTGGTCTAGGATGCGGGTTAATGCCCCTTTCAGGCTGCAAATGTTTTTGGGAATTTAGGGCTCTCTGACACTATTTTTGAGCGACAATCATTTTCTGGACTTTTCGGGGGTCTAGGATGCCTGTAACCCCTTTTTTGGGCCTCCAAAGTTTTCAACATTTTTGCACGCCCAAAATGCATTTTAAGGCCTTTTTTGGGCTGCTAACATATTCTGAGCTTCAGGGGTATAGGTTGCATTTTTCATGCCAAAAATATTTTGGGAAATTTCAGTGGTCTAGGATGCGGCTTAATGCCCCTTTCAGGCTGCAAATGTTTTTGGGACATTCAGAGCTCTCTGACACCGATTTTGGCCCACCAACATTTTCTGGAGTTTAGGGGGTCTAGGATGCCCCTAAACCCTTTTTTTCCACCTCCAAAGTTTTCTACATTTTTTCAGGCCTAAGATGCACTTTAAGGCATTTTTGGGCTGCTAACATTTTCAGAACTTTCAGGAGTGTATGATGCATTTTTCGTGGCAAAAATATTTTTGGGAATTTCAGTGGTCTAGGATGCGAGTTAATGCCCCTTTCAGGCTGACAATGTTTTTGGGACATTCAGAGCTCTCTGACACAGATTTTGGCCCACCAACATTTTCTGGACTTTAGGGGGTCTAGGATGCCTGTAAACCCCTTTTTTGGTCCTTCAAAGTTTTCAACATTTTTGCAGGCCTAAAATGCATTTTAAGGCATTTTTGGGCTGCTAACATTTTCAGAACTTTCAGGGGTGTGGTATGCATTTTTTGTGCCAAAAATATTTTTGGGAATTTCAGTGGTCTCGGATGCGTGTTAATGCCCGTTTCACTCTGAAAATGTTTTTGGGACATTCAGGGCTCTCTGACACCATTTTTGGGCCACCAACATTTTCTGGACTTTAGGGGGTCTAGGATGCCTGTAAACCCCTTTTTGGCCCTTCAAAGTTTTCAACATTTTTGCAGGCCTAAAATGCATTTTAAGGCCTTTTTTGGGCTGCTAACATATTCTGAGCTTCATGGGTGTAGGATGCATTTTTCGTGCCAAAAATATTTTTGGGAATTTCAGTGGTCTAGGATGCGGGTTAATGCCCCTTTGAGGCTGCAAATGTTTTTGGGACATTCAGGGCTCTCTGACACCATTTCTGGGCCACAACCATTTTCTGGACTTTAGGGGGTCTAGGATGCCTCTAAACCCCTTTTTTCCACCTCCAAAGTTTTCTACATTTTTGCAGGCCTAAGATGCACTTTAAGGCCTTTTTTGGGCTGCTAACATATTCTGAGCTTCATGGGTGTAGTATTCATTTTTTGTGCCAAAAATATTTTTGGGAATGTCAGAGGTCTAGGATGCGGGTTAATGCCCGTTTCACTCTGCAAATGTTATTGGGACATTCAGGGCTCTCTGACACCATTTTTGGGCCACCAACATTTTCTGGACTTTAGGGGGTCTAGGATGCCTGTAAACCTCTTTTTTGGTCCTTCAAAGTTTTCAACATTTTTGCAGGCCTAAAATGCATTTTAAGGCCTTTTTTGGGCTGCTAACATATTCTGAGCTTTCAGGGGTGTAGGATGCATTTTTCGTGGCAAAAATATTTTTGGGAATTTCAGTGGTCTAGGATGCGAGTTAATGCCCCTTTCAGGCTGACAATGTTTTTGGGACATTCAGAGCTCTCTGACACAGATTTTGGCCCACCAACATTTTCTGGACTTTAGGGGGTCTAGGATGCCTGTAAACCCCTTTTTTGGTCCTTCAAAGTTTTCAACATTTTTGCAGGCCTAAAATGCATTTTAAGGCATTTTTGGGCTGCTAACATTTTCAGAACATTCAGGGGTGTAGTATGCATTTTTTGTGGCAAAAATATTTTTGGGCATTTCAGTGGTCTAGGATGCGGGTTTGCCCCTTTCAGGCTGCAAATGTTTTTGGGACATTCAAGGCTCTCTGACACCATTTTTGGGCCACCAACATTTTCTGGATTTTAGGGGGTCTAGGATGCCTGTAAACCCCTTTTTTGGTTCTTCAAAGTTTTCAACATTTTTGCAGGCCTAAAATGCATTTTAAGGCCTTTTTTGGGCTGCTAACATATTCTGAGCTTCAGGGGTATAGGTTGCATTTTTCGTGCCAAAAATATTTTTGGGAGTTTCAGTGGTCTAGGATGCGGGTTAATGCCCCCTTCAGGCTGCAAATGTTTTGGGACATTCAGAGCTCTCTGACACAGATTTTGGCCCACCAACATTTTCTGGACTTTAGGGGTCTAGGATGCCTGTAAACCCCTTTTTTGGTCCTTCAAAGTTTTCAACATGTTTGCAGGCCTACAATGCATTTTAAGGCATTTTTGGGCTGCTAACATTTTCAGAACTTTCAGGGGTGTAGTATGCATTTTTTGTGCCAAAAATATTTTTGGGAATGTCAGAGGTTTAGGATGCGGGTTAATGCCCGTTTCACTCTGCAAATGTTATTGGGACATTCAGGGCTCTCTGACACCATTTTTGGGCCACCAACATTTTCTGGACTTTAGGGGGTCTAGGATGCCTGTAAACCTCTTTTTTGGTCCTTCAACGTTTTCAACATTTTTGCAGGCCTAAAATGCATTTTAAGGCCTTTTTTGGGCTGCTAACATATTCTGAGCTTTCAGGGGTGTAGGATGCATTTTTCGTGGCAAAAATATTTTTGGGAATTTCAGTGGTCTAGGATGTGGGTTAATGCCCGTTTCACTCTGCAAATGTTTTTGGGGCATTCAGAGCTCTCTGACACAGATTTTGGCCCACCAACATTTTCTGGACTTTAGGGGGTCTAGGATGCCTGTAAACCCCTTCTTTGGGCCTCCAAAGTTTTCAACATTTTTGCAGGCATAAAATGCATTTTAAGGTCTTTTTTGGGCTGCTAACATATTCTGAGCTTCAGGGGTATAGGTTGCATTTTTCGTGCCAAAAATATTTTGGGAAATTGCAGTGGTCTAGGATGCGGGTTAATGCCCCTTTGAGGCTGCAAATGTTTTTGGGACATTCAGAGCTCTCTGACACAGATTTTGGCCCACCAACATTTTCTGGACTTTAGGGGGTCTAGGATGCCTGTAAACCCCTTTTTTGGTCCTTCAAAGTTTTCAACATTTTTGCAGGCCTAAAATGCATTTTAAGGCATTTTTGGGCTGCTAAAATATTCTGAGCTTCAGGGGTATAGGTTGCATTTTTCATGCCAAAAATATTTTGGGGAATTTCAGTGGTCTAGGATGCGGGTTAATGCCCCTTTGAGGCTGGAAATGTTTTTGGGACATTCAGGGCTCTCTTTCACCATTTTTGGGCCACCAACATTTTCTGGACTTTAGGGGGTCTAGGATGCCTGTAAACCCCTTTTTTGGTCCTTCAAAGTTTTCAACATTTTTGCAGGCCTAAAATGCATTTTAAGGCATTTTTGGGCTGCTAACATATTCTGAGCTTCAGGGGTATAGGTTGCATTTTTCATGCCAAAAATATTTTGGGGAATTTCAGTGGTCTAGGATGCGGGTTAATGCCCCTTTCAGGCTGCACATGTTTTGGGACATTCAGAGCTCTCTGACACAGATTTTGGCCCACCAACATTTTCTGGACTTTAGGGGTCTAGGATGCCTGTAAACCCCTTTTTTGGTCCTTCAAAGTTTTCAACATGTTTGCAGGCCTAAAATGCATTTTAAGGCATTTTTGGACTGCTAACATTTTCAGAACTTTCAGGGGTGTAGTATGCATTTTTTGTGCTAAAAATATTTTTGGGAATTTCAGTGGTCTAGGATGCGGGTTAATGCCCGTTTCACTCTGCAAATGTTTTTGGAGCATTCAGGGCTCTCTGACACCATTTTTGGGCCACCAACATTTTCTGGACTTTAGGGGGTCTAGGATGCCTGTAAACCCCTTTTTTGGTTCTTCAAAGTTTTCAACATTTTTGCAGGCCTAAAATGCATTTTAAGGCCTTTTTTGGGCTGCTAACATATTCTGAGCTTCATGGGTGTAGGATGCATTTTTCGTGCCAAAAATATTTTTGGGAATTTCAGTGGTCTAGGATGCGGGTTAATGCCCCTTTGAGGCTGCAAATGTTTTTGGGACATTCAGAGCTCTCTGACACAGATTTTGGCCCACCAACATTTTCTGGACTTTAGGGGGTCTAGGATGCCTGTAAACCCCTTTTTTGGTCCTTCAAAGTTTTCAACATTTTTGCAGGCCTAAAATGCATTTTAAGGCATTTTTGGGCTGCTAACATTTTCAGAACTTTCAGGGGTGTAGTATGCATTTTTTGTGCCAAAAATATTTTTGTGAATTTCAGTGGTCTAGGATGCGGGTTAATGCCCCTTTGAGGCTGCAAATGTTTTTGGAGCATTCAGGGCTCTCTGACACCATTTTTGGGCCACAACCATTTTCTGGACTTTAGGGGGTCTAGGATGCCTCTAAGCCCCTTTTTTCCACCTCCAAAGTTTTCTACATTTTTGCAGGCCTAAGATGCACTTTAAGGCCTTTTTTGGGCTGCTAACATATTCTGAGCTTCATGGGTGTAGTATTCATTTTTTGTGCCAAAAATATTTTTGGGAATGTCAGAGGTCTAGGATGCAGGTTAATGCCCGTTTCACTCTGCAAATGTTTTTGGGACATTCAGGGCTCTCTGACACCATTTTTGGGCCACCAACATTTTCTGGACTTTAGGGGGTCTAGGATGCCTGTAAACCCCTTTTTTGGTCCTTCAAAGTTTTCAACATTTTTGCAGGCCTAAAATGCATTTTAAGGCATTTTTGGGCTGCTAACATTTTCAGAACTTTCAGGGGTGTAGTATGCATTTTTTGTGCCAAAAATATTTTTGGGAATTTCAGTGGTCTAGGATGCGAGTTAATGCCCCTTTCAGGTTGACAATGTTTTTGGGACATTCAGGGCTCTCTGACACCATTTTTGGGCCACCAACATTTTCTGGACTTTAGGGGGTCTAGGATGCCTGTAAACCTCTGTTTTGGTCCTTCAAAGTTTTCAAACATTTTTGCAGGCCTAAAATGCATTTTAAGGCCTTTTTTGGGCTGCTAACATATTCTGAGCTTTCAGGGGTGTAGGATGCATTTTTCGTGGCAAAAATATTTTTGGGAATTTCAGTGGTCTAGGATGCGAGTTAATGCCCCTTTCAGGTTGACAATGTTTTTGGGACATTCAGAGCTCTCTGACACAGATTTTGGCCCACCAACATTTTCTGGACTTTAGGGGGTCTAGGATGCCTGTAAACCCCTTTTTTGGTCCTTCAAAGTTTTCAACATTTTTGCAGGCCTAAAATGCATATTAAGGCATTTTTGGGCTGCTGACATTTTCAGAACTTTCAGGGGTGTAGTATGCATTTTTTGTGGCAAAAATATTTTTGGGCATTTCAGTGGTCTAGGATGCGGGTTAATGCCCCTTTCAGGCTGCAAATGTTTTTGGGAATTTAGGGCTCTCTGACACTATTTTTGAGCGACAATCATTTTCTGGACTTTTCGGGGGTCTAGGATGCCTGTAACCCCTTTTTTGGGCCTCCAAGGTTTTCAACATTTTTGCACGCCCAAAATGCATTTTAAGGCCTTTTTTGGGCTGCTAACATATTCTGAGCTTCAGGGGTATAGGTTGCATTTTTCATGCCAAAAATATTTTGGGAAATTTCAGTGGTCTAGGATGCGGCTTAATGCCCCTTTCAGGCTGCAAATGTTTTTGGGACATTCAGGGCTCTCTGACACCATTTTTGGGCCACCAACATTTTCTGGACTTTAGGGGGTCTAGGATGCCTGTAAACCCCTTTTTGGCCCTTCAAAGTTTTCAACATTTTTGCAGGCCTAAAATGCATTTTAAGGCCTTTTTTGGGCTGCTAACATATTCTGAGCTTCATGGGTGTAGGATGCATTTTTCGTGCCAAAAATAGTTTTGGGAATTTCAGTGGTCTAGGATGCGGGTTAATGCCCCTTTGAGGCTGCAAATGTTTTTGGGACATTCAGGGCTCTCTGACACCATTTCTGGGCCACAACCATTTTCTGGACTTTAGGGGGTCTAGGATGCCTCTAAACCCCTTTTTTCCACCTCCAAAGTTTTCTACATTTTTGCAGGCCTAAGATGCACTTTAAGGCCTTTTTTGGGCTGCTAACATATTCTGAGCTTCATGGGTGTAGTATTCATTTTTTGTGCCAAAAATATTTTTGGGAATGTCAGAGGTCTAGGATGCGGGTTAATGCCCGTTTCACTCTGCAAATGTTATTGGGACATTCAGGGCTCTCTGACACCATTTTTGGGCCACCAACATTTTCTGGACTTTAGGGGGTCTAGGATGCCTGTAAACCTCTTTTTTGGTCCTTCAAAGTTTTCAACATTTTTGCAGGCCTAAAATGCATTTTAAGGCCTTTTTTGGGCTGCTAACATATTCTGAGCTTTCAGGGGTGTAGGATGCATTTTTCGTGGCAAAAATATTTTTGGGAATTTCAGTGGTCTAGGATGCGAGTTAATGCCCCTTTCAGGCTGACAATGTTTTTGGGACATTCAGAGCTCTCTGACACAGATTTTGGCCCACCAACATTTTCTGGACTTTAGGGGGTCTAGGATGCCTGTAAACCCCTTTTTTGGTCCTTCAAAGTTTTCAACATTTTTGCAGGCCTAAAATGCATTTTAAGGCATTTTTGGGCTGCTAACATTTTCAGAACATTCAGGGGTGTAGTATGCATTTTTTGTGGCAAAAATATTTTTGGGCATTTCAGTGGTCTAGGATGCGGGTTTGCCCCTTTCAGGCTGCAAATGTTTTTGGGACATTCAAGGCTCTCTGACACCATTTTTGGGCCACCAACATTTTCTGGACTTTAGGGGGTCTAGGATGCCTATAAACCCCTTTTTTGGTTCTTCAAAGTTTTCAACATTTTTGCAGGCCTAAAATGCATTTTAAGGCCTTTTTTGGGCTGCTAACATATTCTGAGCTTCAGGGGTATAGGTTGCATTTTTCGTGCCAAAAATATTTTTTGGAGTTTCAGTGGTCTAGGATGCGGGTTAATGCCCCCTTCAGGCTGCAAATGTTTTGGGACATTCAGAGCTCTCTGACACAGATTTTGGCCCACCAACATTTTCTGGACTTTAGGGGTCTAGGATGCCTGTAAACCCCTTTTTTGGTCCTTCAAAGTTTTCAACATGTTTGCAGGCCTACAATGCATTTTAAGGCATTTTTGGGCTGCTAACATTTTCAGAACTTTCAGGGGTGTAGTATGCATTTTTTGTGCCAAAAATATTTTTGGGAATGTCAGAGGTTTAGGATGCGGGTTAATGCCCGTTTCACTCTGCAAATGTTATTGGGACATTCAGGGCTCTCTGACACCATTTTTGGGCCACCAACATTTTCTGGACTTTAGGGGGTCTAGGATGCCTGTAAACCTCTTTTTTGGTCCTTCAACGTTTTCAACATTTTTGCAGGCCTAAAATGCATTTTAAGGCCTTTTTTGGGCTGCTAACATATTCTGAGCTTTCAGGGGTGTAGGATGCATTTTTCGTGGCAAAAATATTTTTGGGAATTTCAGTGGTCTAGGATGTGGGTTAATGCCCGTTTCACTCTGCAAATGTTTTTGGGGCATTCAGAGCTCTCTGACACAGATTTTGGCCCACCAACATTTTCTGGACTTTAGGGGGTCTAGGATGCCTGTAAACCCCTTCTTTGGGCCTCCAAAGTTTTCAACATTTTTGCAGGCATAAAATGCATTTTAAGGTCTTTTTTGGGCTGCTAACATATTCTGAGCTTCAGGGGTATAGGTTGCATTTTTCGTGCCAAAAATATTTTGGGAAATTGCAGTGGTCTAGGATGCGGGTTAATGCCCCTTTGAGGCTGCAAATGTTTTTGGGACATTCAGAGCTCTCTGACACAGATTTTGGCCCACCAACATTTTCTGGACTTTAGGGGGTCTAGGATGCCTGTAAACCCCTTTTTTGGTCCTTCAAAGTTTTCAACATTTTTGCAGGCCTAAAATGCATTTTAAGGCATTTTTGGGCTGCTAAAATATTCTGAGCTTCAGGGGTATAGGTTGCATTTTTCATGCCAAAAATATTTTGGGGCATTTCAGTGGTCTAGGATGCGGGTTAATGCCCCTTTGAGGCTGGAAATGTTTTTGGGACATTCAGGGCTCTCTTTCACCATTTTTGGGCCACCAACATTTTCTGGACTTTAGGGGGTCTAGGATGCCTGTAAACCCCTTTTTTGGTCCTTCAAAGTTTTCAACATTTTTGCAGGCCTAAAATGCATTTTAAGGCATTTTTGGGCTGCTAACATATTCTGAGCTTCAGGGGTATAGGTTGCATTTTTCATGCCAAAAATATTTTGGGGAATTTCAGTGGTCTAGGATGCGGGTTAATGCCCCTTTCAGGCTGCACATGTTTTGGGACATTCAGAGCTCTCTGACACAGATTTTGGCCCACCAACATTTTCTGGACTTTAGGGGTCTAGGATGCCTGTAAACCCCTTTTTTGGTCCTTCAAAGTTTTCAACATGTTTGCAGGCCTAAAATGCATTTTAAGGCATTTTTGGGCTGCTAACATTTTCAGAACTTTCAGGGGTGTAGTATGCATTTTTTGTGCTAAAAATATTTTTGGGAATTTCAGTGGTCTAGGATGCGGGTTAATGCCCGTTTCACTCTGCAAATGTTTTTGGAGCATTCAGGGCTCTCTGACACCATTTTTGGGCCACCAACATTTTCTGGACTTTAGGGGGTCTAGGATGCCTGTAAACCCCTTTTTTGGTTCTTCAAAGTTTTCAACATTTTTGCAGGCCTAAAATGCATTTTAAGGCCTTTTTTGGGCTGCTAACATATTCTGAGCTTCATGGGTGTAGGATGCATTTTTCGTGCCAAAAATATTTTTGGGAATTTCAGTGGTCTAGGATGCGGGTTAATGCCCCTTTGAGGCTGCAAATGTTTTTGGGACATTCAGAGCTCTCTGACACAGATTTTGGCCCACCAACATTTTCTGGACTTTAGGGGGTCTAGGATGCCTGTAAACCCCTTTTTTGGTCCTTCAAAGTTTTCAACATTTTTGCAGGCCTAAAATGCATTTTAAGGCATTTTTGGGCTGCTAACATTTTCAGAACTTTCAGGGGTGTAGTATGCATTTTTTGTGCCAAAAATATTTTTGTGAATTTCAGTGGTCTAGGATGCGGGTTAATGCCCCTTTGAGGCTGCAAATGTTTTTGGAGCATTCAGGGCTCTCTGACACCATTTTTGGGCCACAACCATTTTCTGGACTTTAGGGGGTCTAGGATGCCTCTAAGCCCCTTTTTTCCACCTCCAAAGTTTTCTACATTTTTGCAGGCCTAAGATGCACTTTAAGGCCTTTTTTGGGCTGCTAACATATTCTGAGCTTCATGGGTGTAGTATTCATTTTTTGTGCCAAAAATATTTTTGGGAATGTCAGAGGTCTAGGATGCAGGTTAATGCCCGTTTCACTCTGCAAATGTTTTTGGGACATTCAGGGCTCTCTGACACCATTTTTGGGCCACCAACATTTTCTGGACTTTAGGGGGTCTAGGATGCCTGTAAACCCCTTTTTTGGTCCTTCAAAGTTTTCAACATTTTTGCAGGCCTAAAATGCATTTTAAGGCATTTTTGGGCTGCTAACATTTTCAGAACTTTCAGGGGTGTAGTATGCATTTTTTGTGCCAAAAATATTTTTGGGAATTTCAGTGGTCTAGGATGCGAGTTAATGCCCCTTTCAGGTTGACAATGTTTTTGGGACATTCAGGGCTCTCTGACACCATTTTTGGGCCACCAACATTTTCTGGACTTTAGGGGGTCTAGGATGCCTGTAAACCTCTGTTTTGGTCCTTCAAAGTTTTCAACATTTTTGCAGGCCTAAAATGCATTTTAAGGCCTTTTTTGGGCTGCTAACATATTCTGAGCTTTCAGGGGTGTAGGATGCATTTTTCGTGGCAAAAATATTTTTGGGAATTTCAGTGGTCTAGGATGCGAGTTAATGCCCCTTTCAGGTTGACAATGTTTTTGGGACATTCAGAGCTCTCTGACACAGATTTTGGCCCACCAACATTTTCTGGACTTTAGGGGGTCTAGGATGCTTGTAAACCCCTTTTTTGGTCCTTCAAAGTTTTCAACATTTTTGCAGGCCTAAAATGCATATTAAGGCATTTTTGGGCTGCTGACATTTTCAGAACTTTCAGGGGTGTAGTATGCATTTTTTGTGGCAGAAATATTTTTGGGCATTTCAGTGGTCTAGGATGCGGGTTAATGCCCCTTTCAGGCTGCAAATGTTTTTGGGAATTTAGGGCTCTCTGACACTATTTTTGAGCGACAATCATTTTCTGGACTTTTCGGGGGTCTAGGATGCCTGTAACCCCTTTTTTGGGCCTCCAAAGTTTTCAACATTTTTGCACGCCCAAAATGCATTTTAAGGCCTTTTTTGGGCTGCTAACATATTCTGAGCTTCAGGGGTATAGGTTGCATTTTTCATGCCAAAAATATTTTGGGAAATTTCAGTGGTCTAGGATGCGGCTTAATGCCCCTTTCAGGCTGCAAATGTTTTTGGGACATTCAGAGCTCTCTGACACCGATTTTGGCCCACCAACATTTTCTGGAGTTTAGGGGGTCTAGGATGCCCCTAAACCCTTTTTTTCCACCCCCAAAGTTTTCTACATTTTTTCAGGCCTAAGATGCACTTTAAGGCATTTTTGGGCTGCTAACATTTTCAGAACTTTCAGGAGTGTATGATGCATTTTTCGTGGCAAAAATATTTTTGGGAATTTCAGTGGTCTAGGATGCGAGTTAATGCCCCTTTCAGGCTGACAATGTTTTTGGGACATTCAGAGCTCTCTGACACAGATTTTGGCCCACCAACATTTTCTGGACTTTAGGGGGTCTAGGATGCCTGTAAACCCCTTTTTTGGTCCTTCAAAGTTGTCAACATTTTTGCAGGCCTAAAATGCATTTTAAGGCATTTTTGGGCTGCTAACATTTTCAGAACTTTCAGGGGTGTGGTATGCATTTTTTGTGCCAAAAATATTTTTGGGAATTTCAGTGGTCTCGGATGCGTGTTAATGCCAGTTTCACTCTGAAAATGTTTTTGGGACATTCAGGGCTCTCTGACACCATTTTTGGGCCACCAACATTTTCTGGACTTTAGGGGGTCTAGGATGCCTGTAAACCCCTTTTTGGCCCTTCAAAGTTTTCAACATTTTTGCAGGCCTAAAATGCATTTTAAGGTCTTTTTTGGGCTGCTAACATATTCTGAGCTTCATGGGTGTAGGATGCATTTTTCGTGCCAAAAATATTTTTGGGAATTTCAGTGGTCTAGGATGCGGGTTAATGCCCCTTTGAGGCTGCAAATGTTTTTGGGACATTCAGAGCTCTCTGACACAGATTTTGGCCCACCAACATTTTCTGGACTTAAGGGGTCTAGGATGCCTGTAAACCCCTTTTTTGGTCCTTCAAAGTTTTCAACATGTTTGCAGGCCTACAATGCATTTTAAGGCATTTTTGGGCTGCTAACATTTTCAGAACTTTCAGGGGTGTAGTATGCATTTTTTGTGCCAAAAATATTTTTGGGAATGTCAGAGGTTTAGGATGCGGGTTAATGCCCGTTTCACTCTGCAAATGTTATTGGGACATTCAGGGCTCTCTGACACCATTTTTGGGCCACCAACATTTTCTGGACTTTAGGGGGTCTAGGATGCCTGCAAACCTCTTTTTTGGTCCTAAAACGTTTTCAACATTTTTGCAGGCCTAAAATGCATTTTAAGGCCTTTTTTGGGCTGCTAACATATTCTGAGCTTTCAGGGGTGTAGGATGCATTTTTCGTGGCAAAAATATTTTTGGGAATTTCAGTGGTCTAGGATGTGGGTTAATGCCCGTTTCACTCTGCAAATGTTTTTGGGGCATTCAGAGCTCTCTGACACAGATTTTGGCCCACCAACATTTTCTGGACTTTAGGGGGTCTAGGATGCCTGTAAACCCCTTCTTTGGGCCTCCAAAGTTTTCAACATTTTTGCAGGCATAAAATGCATTTTAAGGTCTTTTTTGGGCTGCTAACATATTCTGAGCTTCAGGGGTATAGGTTGCATTTTTCGTGCCAAAAATATTTTTTGGAGTTTCAGTGGTCTAGGATGCGGGTTAATGCCCCCTTCAGGTTGCAAATGTTTTGGGACATTCAGAGCTCTCTGACACAGATTTTGGCCCACCAACATTTTCTGGACTTTAGGGGTCTAGGATGCCTGTAAACCCCTTTTTTGGTCCTTCAAAGTTTTCAACATGTTTGCAGGCCTACAATGCATTTTAAGGCATTTTTGGGCTGCTAACATTTTCAGAACTTTCAGGGGTGTAGTATGCATTTTTTGTGCCAAAAATATTTTTGGGAATGTCAGAGGTTTAGGATGCGGGTTAATGCCCGTTTCACTCTGCAAATGTTATTGGGACATTCAGGGCTCTCTGACACCATTTTTGAGCCACCAACATTTTCTGGACTTTAGGGGGTCTAGGATGCCTGTAAACCCCTTTTTTGGTTCTTCAAAGTTTTCAACATTTTTGCAGGCGTAAAATGCATTTTAAGGCATTTTTGGGCTGCTAACATATTCTGAGCTTCATGGGTGTAGGATGTATTTTTCGTGCCAAAAATATTTTTGGGAATTGCAGTGGTCTAGGATGCGGGTTAATGCCCCTTTGAGGCTGCAAATGTTTTTGGGACATTCAGAGCTCTCTGACACAGATTTTGGCCCACCAACATTTTCTGGACTTTAGGGGGTCTAGGATGCCTGTAAACCCCTTTTTTGGTCCTTCAAAGTTTTCAACATTTTTGCAGGCCTAAAATGCATTTTAAGGCATTTTTGGGCTGCTAACATTTTCAGAACTTTCAGGGGTGTAGTGTGCATTTTTTGTGCCAAAAATATTTTTGTGAATTTCAGTGGTCTAGGATGCGGGTTAATGCCCCTTTGAGGCTGCAAATGTTTTTGGGACATTCAGGGCTCTCTTTCACCATTTTTGGGCCACCAACATTTTCTGGACTTTAGGGGGTCTAGGATGCCTGTAAACCCCTTTTTTGGTCCTTCAAAGTTTTCAACATTTTTGCAGGCCTAAAATGCATTTTAAGGCCTTAATTGGGCTGCTAACATATTATGAGCTTCAGGGGTATAGGTTGCATTTTTCATGCCAAAAATATTTTGGGGAATTTCAGTGGTCTAGGTTGCGATTTAATGCCCCTTTCAGCCTGCAAATGTTTTTGGGACATTCAGGACTCTCTGACACCATTTTCGGGCCACCAACATTTTCTGGACTTTAGGGGGTCTAGGATGCCTGTAAACCCCTTTTTTGGGCCTCCAAAGTTTTCAACATTTTTGCAGGCATAAAATGCATTTTAAGGTCTTTTTTGGGCTGCTAACATATTCTGAGCTTCAGGGGTATAGGTTGCATTTTTCGTGCCAAAAATATTTTTTGGAGTTTGAGTGGTCTAGGGTGCGGGTTAATGCCCCTTTCAGGCTGCAAATGTTTTGGGACATTCAGAGCTCTCTGACACAGATTTTGGCCCACCAACATTTTCTGGACTTTAGGGGTCTAGGATGCCTGTAAACCCCTTTTTTGGTCCTCCAAAGTTTTCAACATGTTTGCAGGCCCAAAATGCATTTTAAGGCATTTTTGTGCTGCTAACATTTTCAGAACTTTCAGGGGTGTAGTATGCATTTTTTGTGCCAAAAATATTTTTGGGAATGTCAGAGGTTTAGGATGCGGGTTAATGCCCGTTTCACTCTGCAAATGTTATTGGGACATTCAGGGCTCTCTGACACCATTTTTGGGCCCCCAACATTTTCTGGACTTTAGGGGGTCTAGGATGCCTGTAAACCCCTTTTTTGGTCCTTCAAAGTTTTCAACATTTTTGCAGGCCTAAAATGCATTTTAAGGCATTTTTGGGCTGCTAACATTTTCAGAACTTTCAGGGGTGTAGTATGCATTTTTTGTGCCAAAAATATTTTTGGGAATTTCAGTGGTCTAGGATGCGGGTTAATGCCCCTTTGAGGCTGCAAATGTTTTTGGAGCATTCAGGGCTCTCTGACACCATTTTTGGGCCACAACCATTTTCTGGACTTTAGGGGGTCTAGGATGCCTCTAAGCCCCTTTTTCCACCTCCAAAGTTTTCTACATTTTTGCAGGCCTAAGATGCACTTTAAGGCCTTTTTTGGGCTGCTAACATATTCTGAGCTTCATGGGTGTAGTATTCATTTTTTGTGCCAAAAATATTTTTGGGAATGTCAGAGGTCTAGGATGCAGGTTAATGCCCGTTTCACTCTGCAAATGTTTTTGGGACATTCAGGGCTCTCTGACACCATTTTTGGGCCACCAACATTTTCTGGACTTTAGGGGGTCTAGGATGCCTGTAAACCCCTTTTTTGGTCCTTCAAAGTTTTCAACATTTTTGCAGGCCTAAAATGCATTTTAAGGCATTTTTGGGCTGCTAACATTTTCAGAACTTTCAGGGGTGTAGTATGCATTTTTTGTGCCAAAAATATTTTTGTGAATTTCAGTGGTCTAGGATGCGGGTTAATGCCCCTTTGAGGCTGGAAATGTTTTTGGGACATTCAGGGCTCTCTTTCACCATTTTTGGGCCACCAACATTTTCTGGACTTTAGGGGGTCTAGGATGCCTGTAAACCCCTTTTTTGGTCCTTCAAAGTTTTCAACATTTTTGCAGGCCTAAAATGCATTTTAAGGCCTTAATTGGGCTGCTAACATATTCTGAGCTTCAGGGGTATAGGTTGCATTTTTCATGCCAAAAATATTTTGGGGAATTTCAGTGGTCTAGGATGCGGGTTAATGCCCCTTTTAGGCTGCAAATGTTTTGGGACATTCAGAGCTCTCTGACACAGATTTTGGCCCACCAACATTTTCTGGACTTTAGGGGTCTAGGATGCCTGTAAACCCCTTTTTTGGTCCTTCAAAGTTTTCAACATGTTTGCAGGCCTAAAATGCATTTTAAGGCATTTTTGGGCTGCTAACATTTTCAGAACTTTCAGGGGTGTAGTATGCATTTTTTGTGCCAAAAATATTTTTGGGAATTTCAGTGGTCTAGGATGCGGGTTAATGCCCGTTTCACTCTGCAAATGTTTTTGGAGCATTCAGGGCTCTCTGACACCATTTTTGGGCCACCAACATTTTCTGGACTTTAGGGGGTCTAGGATGCCTGTAAACCCCTTTTTTGGTTCTTCAAAGTTTTCAACATTTTTGCAGGCCTAAAATGCATTTTAAGGCCTTTTTTGGGCTGCTAACATATTCTGAGCTTCATGGGTGTAGGATGCATTTTTCGTGCCAAAAATATTTTTGGGAATTTCAGTGGTCTAGGATGCGGGTTAATGCCCCTTTGATGCTGCAAATGTTTTTGGGACATTCAGAGCTCTCTGACACAGATTTTGGCCCACCAACATTTTCTGGACTTTAGGGGGTCTAGGATTCCTGTAAACCCCTTTTTTGGTCCTTCAAAGTTTTCAACATTTTTGCAGGCCTAAAATGCATTTTAAGTCATTTTTGGGCTGTTAACATTTTCAGAACTTTCAGGGGTGTAGTATGCATTTTTTGAGCCAAAAATATTTTTGGGAATTTCAGTGGTCTAGGATGCGGGTTAATGCCCGTTTCACTCTGCAAAAGTTTTTGGAGCATTCAGGGCTCTCTGACACAGATTTTGGCCCACCAACATTTTCTGGACTTTAGGGGGTCTAGGATGCCTGTAAACCCCTTTTTTGGTCCTTCAAAGTTTTCAACATTTTTGCAGGCCTAAAATGCATTTTAAGTCATTTTTGGGCTGCTAACATTTTCAGAACTTTCAGGGGTGTAGTATGCATTTTTTGTGCCAAAAATATTTTTGTGAATTTCAGTGGTCTAGGATGCGGGTTAATGCCCCTTTGAGGCTGCAAATGTTTTTGGAGCATTCAGGGCTCTCTGACACCATTTCTGGGCCACAACCATTTTCTGGACTTTAGGGGGTCTAGGATGCATGTAAACCTCTTTTTTGGTCCTTTAAAGTTTTCAACATTTTTGCAGGCCTAAAATGCATTTTAAGGCCTTTTTTGGGCTGCTAACATATTCTGAGCTTCATGGGTGTAGGATGTATTTTTCGTGCCAAAAATATTTTTGGGAATTGCAGTGGTCTAGGATGCGGGTTAATGCCCCTTTGAGGCTGCAAATGTTTTTGGGACATTCAGAGCTCTCTGACACAGATTTTGGCCCACCAACATTTTCTGGACTTTAGGGGGTCTAGGATGCCTGTAAACCCCTTTTTTGGTCCTTCAAAGTTTTCAACATTTTTGCAGGCCTAAAATGCATTTTAAGGCATTTTTGGGCTGCTAACATTTTCAGAACTTTCAGGGGTGTAGTATGCATTTTTTGTGCCAAAAATATTTTTGTGAATTTCAGTGGTCTAGGATGCGGGTTAATGCCCCTTTGAGGCTGCAAATGTTTTTGGGACATTCAGGGCTCTCTTTCACCATTTTTGGGCCACCAACATTTTCTGGACTTTAGGGGGTCTAGGATGCCTGTAAACCTCTTTTTTGGTCCTTCAAAGTTTTCAACATTTTTGCAGGCCTAAAATGCATTTTAAGGCCTTTTTTGGGCTGCTAACATATTCTGAGCTTTCAGGGGTGTAGGATGCATTTTTCGTGGCAAAAATATTTTTGGGAATTTCAGTGGTCTAGGATGCGAGTTAATGCCCCTTTCAGGCTGACAATGTTTTTGGGACATTCAGAGCTCTCTGACACAGATTTTGGCCCACCAACATTTTCTGGACTTTAGGGGGTCTAGGATGCCTGTAAACCCCTTTTTTGGTCCTTCAAAGTTTTCAACATTTTTGCAGGCCTAAAATGCATTTTAAGGCATTTTTGGGCTGCTAACATTTTCAGAACATTCAGGGGTGTAGTATGCATTTTTTGTGGCAAAAATATTTTTGGGCATTTCAGTGGTCTAGGATGCGGGTTTGCCCCTTTCAGGCTGCAAATGTTTTTGGGACATTCAAGGCTCTCTGACACCATTTTTGGGCCACCAACATTTTCTGGACTTTAGGGGGTCTAGGATGCCTGTAAACCCCTTTTTTGGTTCTTCAAAGTTTTCAACATTTTTGCAGGCCTAAAATGCATTTTAAGGCCTTTTTTGGGCTGCTAACATATTCTGAGCTTCAGGGGTATAGGTTGCATTTTTCGTGCCAAAAATATTTTGGGAAATTGCAGTGGTCTAGGATGCGGGTTAATGCCCCTTTGAGGCTGCAAATGTTTTTGGGACATTCAGAGCTCTCTGACACAGATTTTGGCCCACCAACATTTTCTGGACTTTAGGGGGTCTAGGATGCCTGTAAATCCCTTTTTTGGTCCTTCAAAGTTTTCAACATTTTTGCAGGCCTAAAATGCATTTTAAGGCATTTTTGGGCTGCTAAAATATTCTGAGCTTCAGGGGTATAGGTTGCATTTTTCATGCCAAAAATATTTTGGGGAATTTCAGTGGTCTAGGATGCGGGTTAATGCCCCTTTGAGGCTGGAAATGTTTTTGGGACATTCAGGGCTCTCTTTCACCATTTTTGGGCCACCAACATTTTCTGGACTTTAGGGGGTCTAGGATGCCTGTAAACCCCTTTTTTGGTTCTTCAAAGTTTTCAACATTTTTGCAGGCCTAAAATGCATTTTAAGGCCTTTTTTGGGCTGCTAACATTTTCAGAACTTTCAGGGGTGTAGTATGCATTTTTTGTGCTAAAAATATTTTTGGGAATTTCAGTGGTCTAGGATGCGGGTTAATGCCCGTTTCACTCTGCAAATGTTTTTGGAGCATTCAGGGCTCTCTGACACCATTTTTGGGCCACCAACATTTTCTGGACTTTAGGGGGTCTAGGATGCCTGTAAACCCCTTTTTTGGTTCTTCAAAGTTTTCAACATTTTTGCAGGCCTAAAATGCATTTTAAGGCCTTTTTTGGGCTGCTAACATATTCTGAGCTTCATGGGTGTAGGATGCATTTTTCGTGCCAAAAATATTTTTGGGAATTTCAGTGGTCTAGGATGCGGGTTAATGCCCCTTTGAGGCTGCAAATGTTTTTGGGACATTCAGAGCTCTCTGACACAGATTTTGGCCCACCAACATTTTCTGGACTTTAGGGGGTCTAGGATGCCTGTAAACCTCTTTTTTGGTCCTTCAAAGTTTTCAACATTTTTGCAGGCCTAAAATGCATTTTAAGGCATTTTTGGGCTGCTAACATTTTCAGAACTTTCAGGGGTGTAGTATGCATTTTTTGTGCCAAAAATATTTTTGTGAATTTCAGTGGTCTAGGATGCGGGTTAATGCCCCTTTGAGGCTGCAAATGTTTTTGGAGCATTCAGGGCTCTCTGACACCATTTTTGGGCCACAACCATTTTCTGGACTTTAGGGGGGTCTAGGATGCCTCTAAGCCCCTTTTTTCCACCTCCAAAGTTTTCTACATTTTTGCAGGCCTAAGATGCACTTTAAGGCCTTTTTTGGGCTGCTAACATATTCTGAGCTTCATGGGTATAGTATTCATTTTTTGTGCCAAAAATATTTTTGGGAATGTCAGAGGTCTAGGATGCAGGTTAATGCCCGTTTCACTCTGCAAATGTTTTTGGGACATTCAGGGCTCTCTGACACCATTTTTGGGCCACCAACATTTTCTGGACTTTAGGGGGTCTAGGATGCCTGTAAACCCCTTTTTTGGTCCTTCAAAGTTTTCAACATTTTTGCAGGCCTAAAATGCATTTTAAGGCATTTTTGGGCTGCTAACATTTTCAGAACTTTCAGGGGTGTAGTATGCATTTTTTGTGCCAAAAATATTTTTGGGAATTTCAGTGGTCTAGGATGCGAGTTAATGCCCCTTTCAGGTTGACAATGTTTTTGGGACATTCAGGGCTCTCTGACACCATTTTTGGGCCACCAACATTTTCTGGACTTTAGGGGGTCTAGGATGCCTGTAAACCTCTGTTTTGGTCCTTCAAAGTTTTCAACATTTTTGCAGGCCTAAAATGCATTTTAAGGCCTTTTTTGGGCTGCTAACATATTCTGAGCTTTCAGGGGTGTAGGATGCATTTTTCGTGGCAAAAATATTTTTGGGAATTTCAGTGGTCTAGGATGCGAGTTAATGCCCCTTTCAGGTTGACAATGTTTTTGGGACATTCAGAGCTCTCTGACACAGATTTTGGCCCACCAACATTTTCTGGACTTTAGGGGGTCTAGGATGCCTGTAAACCCCTTTTTTGGTCCTTCAAAGTTTTCAACATTTTTGCAGGCCTAAAATGCATATTAAGGCATTTTTGGGCTGCTGACATTTTCAGAACTTTCAGGGGTGTAGTATGCATTTTTTGTGGCAAAAATATTTTTGGGCATTTCAGTGGTCTAGGATGCGGGTTAATGCCCCTTTCAGGCTGCAAATGTTTTTGGGAATTTAGGGCTCTCTGACACTATTTTTGAGCGACAATCATTTTCTGGACTTTTCGGGGGTCTAGGATGCCTGTAACCCCTTTTTTGGGCCTCCAAAGTTTTCAACATTTTTGCACGCCCAAAATGCATTTTAAGGCCTTTTTTGGGCTGCTAACATATTCTGAGCTTCAGGGGTATAGGTTGCATTTTTCATGCCAAAAATATTTTGGGAAATTTCAGTGGTCTAGGATGCGGCTTAATGCCCCTTTCAGGCTGCAAATGTTTTTGGGACATTCAGGGCTCTCTGACACCATTTTTGGGCCACCAACATTTTCTGGACTTTAGGGGGTCTAGGATGCCTGTAAACCCCTTTTTGGCCCTTCAAAGTTTTCAACATTTTTGCAGGCCTAAAATGCATTTTAAGGCCTTTTTTGGGCTGCTAACATATTCTGAGCTTCATGGGTGTAGGATGCATTTTTCGTGCCAAAAATAGTTTTGGGAATTTCAGTGGTCTAGGATGCGGGTTAATGCCCCTTTGAGGCTGCAAATGTTTTTGGGACATTCAGGGCTCTCTGACACCATTTCTGGGCCACAACCATTTTCTGGACTTTAGGGGGTCTAGGATGCCTCTAAACCCCTTTTTTCCACCTCCAAAGTTTTCTACATTTTTGCAGGCCTAAGATGCACTTTAAGGCCTTTTTTGGGCTGCTAACATATTCTGAGCTTCATGGGTGTAGTATTCATTTTTTGTGCCAAAAATATTTTTGGGAATGTCAGAGGTCTAGGATGCGGGTTAATGCCCGTTTCACTCTGCAAATGTTATTGGGACATTCAGGGCTCTCTGACACCATTTTTGGGCCACCAACATTTTCTGGACTTTAGGGGGTCTAGGATGCCTGTAAACCTCTTTTTTGGTCCTTCAAAGTTTTCAACATTTTTGCAGGCCTAAAATGCATTTTAAGGCCTTTTTTGGGCTGCTAACATATTCTGAGCTTTCAGGGGTGTAGGATGCATTTTTCGTGGCAAAAATATTTTTGGGAATTTCAGTGGTCTAGGATGCGAGTTAATGCCCCTTTCAGGCTGACAATGTTTTTGGGACATTCAGAGCTCTCTGACACAGATTTTGGCCCACCAACATTTTCTGGACTTTAGGGGGTCTAGGATGCCTGTAAACCCCTTTTTTGGTCCTTCAAAGTTTTCAACATTTTTGCAGGCCTAAAATGCATTTTAAGGCATTTTTGGGCTGCTAACATTTTCAGAACATTCAGGGGTGTAGTATGCATTTTTTGTGGCAAAAATATTTTTGGGCATTTCAGTGGTCTAGGATGCGGGTTTGCCCCTTTCAGGCTGCAAATGTTTTTGGGACATTCAAGGCTCTCTGACACCATTTTTGGGCCACCAACATTTTCTGGACTTTAGGGGGTCTAGGATGCCTGTAAACCCCTTTTTGGCCCTTCAAAGTTTTCAACATTTTTGCAGGCCTAAAATGCATTTTAAGGCCTTTTTTGGGCTGCTAACATATTCTGAGCTTCATGGGTGTAGGATGCATTTTTCGTGCCAAAAATAGTTTTGGGAATTTCAGTGGTCTAGGATGCGGGTTAATGCCCCTTTGAGGCTGCAAATGTTTTTGGGACATTCAGGGCTCTCTGACACCATTTCTGGGCCACAACCATTTTCTGGACTTTAGGGGGTCTAGGATGCCTCTAAACCCCTTTTTTCCACCTCCAAAGTTTTCTACATTTTTGCAGGCCTAAGATGCACTTTAAGGCCTTTTTTGGGCTGCTAACATATTCTGAGCTTCATGGGTGTAGCATTCATTTTTTGTGCCAAAAATATTTTTGGGAATGTCAGAGGTCTAGGATGCGGGTTAATGCCCGTTTCACTCTGCAAATGTTATTGGGACATTCAGGGCTCTCTGACACCATTTTTGGGCCACCAACATTTTCTGGACTTTAGGGGGTCTAGGATGCCTGTAAACCTCTTTTTTGGTCCTTCAAAGTTTTCAACATTTTTGCAGGCCTAAAATGCATTTTAAGGCCTTTTTTGGGCTGCTAACATATTCTGAGCTTTCAGGGGTGTAGGATGCATTTTTCGTGGCAAAAATATTTTTGGGAATTTCAGTGGTCTAGGATGCGAGTTAATGCCCCTTTCAGGCTGACAATGTTTTTGGGACATTCAGAGCTCTCTGACACAGATTTTGGCCCACCAACATTTTCTGGACTTTAGGGGGTCTAGGATGCCTGTAAACCCCTTTTTTGGTCCTTCAAAGTTTTCAACATTTTTGCAGGCCTAAAATGCATTTTAAGGCATTTTTGGGCTGCTAACATTTTCAGAACATTCAGGGGTGTAGTATGCATTTTTTGTGGCAAAAATATTTTTGGGCATTTCAGTGGTCTAGGATGCGGGTTTGCCCCTTTCAGGCTGCAAATGTTTTTGGGACATTCAAGGCTCTCTGACACCATTTTTGGGCCACCAACATTTTCTGGACTTTAGGGGGTCTAGGATGCCTATAAACCCCTTTTTTGGTTCTTCAAAGTTTTCAACATTTTTGCAGGCATAAAATGCATTTTAAGGCCTTTTTTGGGCTGCTAACATATTCTGAGCTTCAGGGGTATAGGTTGCATTTTTCGTGCCAAAAATATTTTTTGGAGTTTCAGTGGTCTAGGATGCGGGTTAATGCCCCCTTCAGGCTGCAAATGTTTTGGGACATTCAGAGCTCTCTGACACAGATTTTGGCCCACCAACATTTTCTGGACTTTAGGGGTCTAGGATGCCTGTAAACCCCTTTTTTGGTCCTTCAAAGTTTTCAACATGTTTGCAGGCCTACAATGCATTTTAAGGCATTTTTGGGCTGCTAACATTTTCAGAACTTTCAGGGGTGTAGTATGCATTTTTTGTGCCAAAAATATTTTTGGGAATGTCAGAGGTTTAGGATGCGGGTTAATGCCCGTTTCACTCTGCAAATGTTATTGGGACATTCAGGGCTCTCTGACACCATTTTTGGGCCACCAACATTTTCTGGACTTTAGGGGGTCTAGGATGCCTGTAAACCTCTTTTTTGGTCCTTCAACGTTTTCAACATTTTTGCAGGCCTAAAATGCATTTTAAGGCCTTTTTTGGGCTGCTAACATATTCTGAGCTTTCAGGGGTGTAGGATGCATTTTTCGTGGCAAAAATATTTTTGGGAATTTCAGTGGTCTAGGATGTGGGTTAATGCCCGTTTCACTCTGCAAATGTTTTTGGGGCATTCAGAGCTCTCTGACACAGATTTTGGCCCACCAACATTTTCTGGACTTTAGGGGGTCTAGGATGCCTGTAAACCCCTTCTTTGGGCCTCCAAAGTTTTCAACATTTTTGCAGGCATAAAATGCATTTTAAGGTCTTTTTTGGGCTGCTAACATATTCTGAGCTTCAGGGGTATAGGTTGCATTTTTCGTGCCAAAAATATTTTGGGAAATTGCAGTGGTCTAGGATGCGGGTTAATGCCCCTTTGAGGCTGCAAATGTTTTTGGGACATTCAGAGCTCTCTGACACAGATTTTGGCCCACCAACATTTTCTGGACTTTAGGGGGTCTAGGATGCCTGTAAACCCCTTTTTTGGTCCTTCAAAGTTTTCAACATTTTTGCAGGCCTAAAATGCATTTTAAGGCATTTTTGGGCTGCTAAAATATTCTGAGCTTCAGGGGTATAGGTTGCATTTTTCATGCCAAAAATATTTTGGGGAATTTCAGTGGTCTAGGATGCGGGTTAATGCCCCTTTGAGGCTGGAAATGTTTTTGGGACATTCAGGGCTCTCTTTCACCATTTTTGGGCCACCAACATTTTCTGGACTTTAGGGGGTCTAGGATGCCTGTAAACCCCTTTTTTGGTCCTTCAAAGTTTTCAACATTTTTGCAGGCCTAAAATGCATTTTAAGGCATTTTTGGGCTGCTAACATATTCTGAGCTTCAGGGGTATAGGTTGCATTTTTCATGCCAAAAATATTTTGGGGAATTTCAGTGGTCTAGGATGCGGGTTAATGCCCCTTTCAGGCTGCACATGTTTTGGGACATTCAGAGCTCTCTGACACAGATTTTGGCCCACCAACATTTTCTGGACTTTAGGGGTCTAGGATGCCTGTAAACCCCTTTTTTGGTCCTTCAAAGTTTTCAACATGTTTGCAGGCCTAAAATGCATTTTAAGGCATTTTTGGGCTGCTAACATTTTCAGAACTTTCAGGGGTGTAGTATGCATTTTTTGTGCTAAAAATATTTTTGGGAATTTCAGTGGTCTAGGATGCGGGTTAATGCCCGTTTCACTCTGCAAATGTTTTTGGAGCATTCAGGGCTCTCTGACACCATTTTTGGGCCACCAACATTTTCTGGACTTTAGGGGGTCTAGGATGCCTGTAAACCCCTTTTTTGGTCCTTCAAAGTTTTCAACATTTTTGCAGGCCTAAAATGCATTTTCAGGCCTTAATTGGGCTGCTAACATATTCTGAGCTTCAGGGGTATAGGTTGCATTTTTCATGCCAAAAATATTTTGGGGAATTTCAGTGGTCTAGGATGCGATTTAATGCCCCTTTCAGGCTGCAAATGTTTTTGGGACATTCAGGACTCTCTGACACCATTTTCGGGCCACCAACATTTTCTGGACTTTAGGGGGTCTAGGATGCCTGTAAACCTCTTTTTTGGGCCTCCAAAGTTTTCAACATTTTTGCAGGCATAAAATGCATTTTAAGGTCTTTTTTGGGCTGCTAACATATTCTGAGCTTCAGGGGTATAGGTTGCATTTTTCGTGCCAAAAATATTTTTTGGAGTTTGAGTGGTCTAGGGTGCGGGTTAATGCCCCTTTCAGGCTGCAAATGTTTTGGGACATTCAGAGCTCTCTGACACAGATTTTGGCCCACCTACATTTTCTGGACTTTAGGGGTCTAGGATGCCTGTAAACCCCTTTTTTGGTCCTCCAAAGTTTTCAACATGTTTGCAGGCCCAAAATGCATTTTAAGGCATTTTTGTGCTGCTAACATTTTCAGAACTTTCAGGGGTGTAGTATGCATTTTTTGTGCCAAAAATATTTTTGGGAATGTCAGAGGTTTAGGATGCGGGTTAATGCCCGTTTCACTCTGCAAATGTTATTGGGACATTCAGGGCTCTCTGACACCATTTTTGGGCCACCAACATTTTCTGGACTTTAGGGGGTCTAGGATGCCTGTAAACCCCTTTTTTGGGCCTCCAAAGTTTTCAACATTTTTGCAGGCATAAAATGCATTTTAAGGTCTTTTTTGGGCTGCTAACATATTCTGAGCTTCAGGGGTGTAGGATGCATTTTTCGTGCCAAAAATATTTTTGGGAATTTCAGTGGTCTAGGATGCGGTTTAATGCCCCTTTGAGGCTGCAAATGTTTTTGGGACATTCAGAGCTCTCTGACACAGATTTTGGCCCACCAACATTTTCTGGACTTTAGGGGGTCTAGGATGCCTGTAAACCCCTTTTTTGGTCCTTCAAAGTTTTCAACATTTTTGCAGGCCTAAAATGCATTTTAAGGCATTTTTGCGCTGCTAACATTTTCAGAACTTTCAGGGGTGTAGTATGCATTTTTTGTGCCAAAAATATTTTTGTGAATTTCAGTGGTCTAGGATGCGGGTTAATGCCCCTTTGAGGCTGCAAATGTTTTTGGAGCATTCAGGGCTCTCTGACACCATTTTTGGGCCACAACCATTTTCTGGACTTTAGGGGGTCTAGGATGCCTCTAAGCCCCTTTTTTCCACCTCCAAAGTTTTCTACATTTTTGCAGGCCTAAGATGCACTTTAAGGCCTTTTTTGGGCTGCTAACATATTCTGAGCTTCATGGGTGTAGTATTCATTTTTTGTGCCAAAAATATTTTTGGGAATGTCAGAGGTCTAGGATGCAGGTTAATGCCCGTTTCACTCTGCAAATGTTTTTGGGACATTCAGGGCTCTCTGACACCATTTTTGGGCCACCAACATTTTCTGGACTTTAGGGGGTCTAGGATGCCTGTAAACCCCTTTTTTGGTCCTTCAAAGTTTTCAACATTTTTGCAGGCCTAAAATGCATTTTAAGGCATTTTTGGGCTGCTACCATTTTCAGAACTTTCAGGGGTGTAGTATGCATTTTTTGTGCCAAAAATATTTTTGGGAATTTCAGTGGTCTAGGATGCGGGTTAATGCCCCTTTGAGGCTGCAAATGTTTTTGGGACATTCAGGGCTCTCTGACACCATTTTT
This sequence comes from Ambystoma mexicanum, assembly GCF_040938575.1. Taxonomy (NCBI): domain Eukaryota; kingdom Metazoa; phylum Chordata; class Amphibia; order Caudata; family Ambystomatidae; genus Ambystoma; species Ambystoma mexicanum. The sequence goes on along the minus strand of NC_090939.1, from coordinate 729,560,293 downwards.
GGGCCACCAACATTTTCTGGACTTTAGGGGGTCTAGGATGCCTGTAAACCTCTTTTTTGGTCCTTCAAAGTTTTCAACATTTTTGCAGGCCTAAAATGCATTTTAAGGCCTTTTTTGGGCTGCTAACATATTCTGAGCTTTCAGGGGTGTAGGGTGCATTTTTCGTGGCAAAAATATTTTTGGGAATTTCAGTGGTCTAGGATGCGAGTTAATGCCCCTTTCAGGTTGACAATGTTTTTGGGACATTCAGAGCTCTCTGACACAGATTTTGGCCCACCAACATTTTCTGGACTTTAGGTGGTCCAGGATGCCTGTAAACCCCTTTTTTGGTCCTTCAAAGTTTTCAACATTTTTGCAGGCCTAAAATGCATATTAAGGCATTTTTGGGCTGCTAACATTTTCAGAACTTTCAGGGGTGTAGTATGCATTTTTTGTGGCAAAAATATTTTTGGGCATTTCAGTGGTCTAGGATGCGGGTTAATGCCCCTTTCAGGCTGCAAATGTTTTTGGGACATTCAGGGCTCTCTGACACCATTTTTGAGCGACAATCATTTTCTGGACTTTTCGGGGGGCTAGGATGCCTGTAACCCCTTTTTTGGGCCTCCAAAGTTTTCAACATTTTTGCACGCCCAAAATGCATTTTAAGGCCTTTTTTGGGCTGCTAACATATTCTGAGCTTCAGGGGTATAGGTTGCATTTTTCATGCCAAAAATATTTTGGGAAATTTCAGTGGTCTAGGATGCGGCTTAATGCCCCTTTCAGGCTGCAAATGTTTTTGGGACATTCAGAGCTCTCTGACACCGATTTTGGCCCACCAACATTTTCTGGAGTTTAGGGGGTCTAGGATGCCCCTAAACCCTTTTTTTCCACCTCCAAAGTTTTCTACATTTTTTCAGGCCTAAGATGCACTTTAAGGCATTTTTGGGCTGCTAACATTTTCAGAACTTTCAGGAGTGTATGATGCATTTTTCGTGGCAAAAATATTTTTGGGAATTTCAGTGGTCTAGGATGCGAGTTAATGCCCCTTTCAGGCTGACAATGTTTTTGGGACATTCAGAGCTCTCTGACACAGATTTTGGCCCACCAACATTTTCTGGACTTTAGGGGGTCTAGGATGCCTGTAAACCCCTTTTTGGCCCTTCAAAGTTTTCAACATTTTTGCAGGCCTAAAATGCATTTTAAGGCCTTTTTTGGGCTGCTAACATATTCTGAGCTTCATGGGTGTAGGATGCATTTTTCGTGCCAAAAATATTTTTGGGAATTTCAGTGGTCTAGGATGCGGGTTAATGCCCCTTTGAGGCTGCAAATGTTTTTGGGACATTCAGGGCTCTCTGACACCATTTCTGGGCCACAACCATTTTCTGGACTTTAGGGGGTCTAGGATGCCTGTAAACCTCTTTTTTGGTCCTTCAAAGTTTTCAACATTTTTGCAGGCCTAAAATGCATTTTAAGGCCTTTTTTGGGCTGCTAACATATTCTGAGCTTTCAGGGGTGTAGGATGCATTTTTCGTGGCAAAAATATTTTTGGGAATTTCAGTGGTCTAGGATGCGAGTTAATGCCCCTTTCAGGCTGACAATGTTTTTGGGACATTCAGAGCTCTCTGACACAGATTTTGGCCCACCAACATTTTCTGGACTTTAGGGGGTCTAGGATGCCTGTAAACCCCTTTTTTGGTCCTTCAAAGTTTTCAACATTTTTGCAGGCCTAACATGCATTTTAAGGCATTTTTGGGCTGCTAACATTTTCAGAACATTCAGGGGTGTAGTATGCATTTTTTGTGGCAAAAATATTTTTGGGCATTTCAGTGGTCTAGGATGCGGGTTTGCCCCTTTCAGGCTGCAAATGTTTTTGGGACATTCAAGGCTCTCTGACACCATTTTTGGGCCACCAACATTTTCTGGACTTTAGGGGGTCTAGGATGCCTGTAAAACCCCTTTTTTGGTTCTTCAAAGTTTTCAACATTTTTACAGGCCTAAAATGCATTTTAAGGCCTTTTTTGGGCTGCTAACATATTCTGAGCTTCATGGGTGTAGGATGTATTTTTCGTGCCAAAAATATTTTTGGGCATTTCAGTGGTCTAGGATGCGGGTTTGCCCCTTTCAGGCTGCAAATGTTTTTGGGACATTCAAGGCTCTCTGACACCATTTTTGGGCCACCAACATTTTCTGGACTTTAGGGGGTCTAGGATGCCTGTAAAACCCCTTTTTTGGTTCTTCAAAGTTTTCAACATTTTTGCAGGCCTAAAATGCATTTTAAGGCCTTTTTTGGGCTGCTAACATATTCTGAGCTTCATGGGTGTAGGATGTATTTTTCGTGCCAAAAATATTTTTGGGAATTGCAGTGGTCTAGGATGCGGGTTAATGCCCCTTTGAGGCTGCAAATGTTTTTGGGACATTCAGAGCTCTCTGACACAGATTTTGGCCCACCAACATTTTCTGGACTTTAGGGGGTCTAGGATGCCTGTAAACCCCTTTTTTGGTCCTTCAAAGTTTTCAACATTTTTGCAGGCCTAAAATGCATTTTAAGGCATTTTTGGGCTCCTAACATTTTCAGAACTTTCAGGGGTGTAGTGTGCATTTTTTGTGCCAAAAATATTTTTGTGAATTTCAGTGGTCTAGGATGCGGGTTAATGCCCCTTTGAGGCTGCAAATGTTTTTGGGACATTCAGGGCTCTCTTTCACCATTTTTGGGCCACCAACATTTTCTGGACTTTAGGGGGTCTAGGATGCCTGTAAACCCCTTTTTTGGTCCTTCAAAGTTTTCAACATTTTTGCAGGCCTAAAATGCATTTTCAGGCCTTAATTGGGCTGCTAACATATTCTGAGCTTCAGGGGTATAGGTTGCATTTTTCATGCCAAAAATATTTTGGGGAATTTCAGTGGTCTAGGATGCGATTTAATGCCCCTTTCAGGCTGCAAATGTTTTTGGGACATTCAGGACTCTCTGACACCATTTTCGGGCCACCAACATTTTCTGGACTTTAGGGGGTCTAGGATGCCTGTAAACCTCTTTTTTGGGCCTCCAAAGTTTTCAACATTTTTGCAGGCATAAAATGCATTTTAAGGTCTTTTTTGGGCTGCTAACATATTCTGAGCTTCAGGGGTATAGGTTGCATTTTTCGTGCCAAAAATATTTTTTGGAGTTTGAGTGGTCTAGGGTGCGGGTTAATGCCCCTTTCAGGCTGCAAATGTTTTGGGACATTCAGAGCTCTCTGACACAGATTTTGGCCCACCTACATTTTCTGGACTTTAGGGGTCTAGGATGCCTGTAAACCCCTTTTTTGGTCCTCCAAAGTTTTCAACATGTTTGCAGGCCCAAAATGCATTTTAAGGCATTTTTGTGCTGCTAACATTTTCAGAACTTTCAGGGGTGTAGTATGCATTTTTTGTGCCAAAAATATTTTTGGGAATGTCAGAGGTTTAGGATGCGGGTTAATGCCCGTTTCACTCTGCAAATGTTATTGGGACATTCAGGGCTCTCTGACACCATTTTTGGGCCACCAACATTTTCTGGACTTTAGGGGGTCTAGGATGCCTGTAAACCCCTTTTTTGGGCCTCCAAAGTTTTCAACATTTTTGCAGGCATAAAATGCATTTTAAGGTCTTTTTTGGGCTGCTAACATATTCTGAGCTTCAGGGGTGTAGGATGCATTTTTCGTGCCAAAAATATTTTTGGGAATTTCAGTGGTCTAGGATGCGGTTTAATGCCCCTTTGAGGCTGCAAATGTTTTTGGGACATTCAGAGCTCTCTGACACAGATTTTGGCCCACCAACATTTTCTGGACTTTAGGGGGTCTAGGATGCCTGTAAACCCCTTTTTTGGTCCTTCAAAGTTTTCAACATTTTTGCAGGCCTAAAATGCATTTTAAGGCATTTTTGCGCTGCTAACATTTTCAGAACTTTCAGGGGTGTAGTATGCATTTTTTGTGCCAAAAATATTTTTGTGAATTTCAGTGGTCTAGGATGCGGGTTAATGCCCCTTTGAGGCTGCAAATGTTTTTGGAGCATTCAGGGCTCTCTGACACCATTTTTGGGCCACAACCATTTTCTGGACTTTAGGGGGTCTAGGATGCCTCTAAGCCCCTTTTTTCCACCTCCAAAGTTTTCTACATTTTTGCAGGCCTAAGATGCACTTTAAGGCCTTTTTTGGGCTGCTAACATATTCTGAGCTTCATGGGTGTAGTATTCATTTTTTGTGCCAAAAATATTTTTGGGAATGTCAGAGGTCTAGGATGCAGGTTAATGCCCGTTTCACTCTGCAAATGTTTTTGGGACATTCAGGGCTCTCTGACACCATTTTTGGGCCACCAACATTTTCTGGACTTTAGGGGGTCTAGGATGCCTGTAAACCCCTTTTTTGGTCCTTCAAAGTTTTCAACATTTTTGCAGGCCTAAAATGCATTTTAAGGCATTTTTGGGCTGCTACCATTTTCAGAACTTTCAGGGGTGTAGTATGCATTTTTTGTGCCAAAAATATTTTTGGGAATTTCAGTGGTCTAGGATGCGGGTTAATGCCCCTTTGAGGCTGCAAATGTTTTTGGGACATTCAGGGCTCTCTGACACCATTTTTGGGCCACCAACATTTTCTGGACTTTAGGGGGTCTAGGATGCCTGTAAACCTCTTTTTTGGTCCTTCAAAGTTTTCAACATTTTTGCAGGCCTAAAATGCATTTTAAGGCCTTTTTTGGGCTGCTAACATATTCTGAGCTTTCAGGGGTGTAGGGTGCATTTTTCGTGGCAAAAATATTTTTGGGAATTTCAGTGGTCTAGGATGCGAGTTAATGCCCCTTTCAGGTTGACAATGTTTTTGGGACATTCAGAGCTCTCTGACACAGATTTTGGCCCACCAACATTTTCTGGACTTTAGGTGGTCTAGGATGCCTGTAAACCCCTTTTTTGGTCCTTCAAAGTTTTCAACATTTTTGCAGGCCTAAAATGCATATTAAGGCATTTTTGGGCTGCTAACATTTTCAGAACTTTCAGGGGTGTAGTATGCATTTTTTGTGGCAAAAATATTTTTGGGCATTTCAGTGGTCTAGGATGCGGGTTAATGCCCCTTTCAGGCTGCAAATGTTTTTGGGACATTCAGGGCTCTGACACCATTTTTGAGCGACAATCATTTTCTGGACTTTTCGGGGGGCTAGGATGCCTCTAAACCCCGTTTTTCCACCTCCAAAGTTTTCTACATTTTTGCAGGCCTAAGATGCACTTTAAGGCCTTTTTTGGGCTGCTAACATATTCTGAGCTTCATGGGTGTAGTATTCATTTTTTGTGCCAAAAATATTTTTGGGAATGTCAGAGGTCTAGGATGCGGGTTAATGCCCGTTTCACTCTGCAAATGTTATTGGGACATTCAGGGCTCTCTGACACCATTTTTGGGCCACCAACATTTTCTGGACTTTAGGGGGTCTAGGATGCCTGTAAACCTCTTTTTTGGTCCTTCAAAGTTTTCAACATTTTTGCAGGCCTAAAATGCATTTTAAGGCCTTTTTTGGGCTGCTAACATATTCTGAGCTTTCAGGGGTGTAGGATGCATTTTTCGTGGCAAAAATATTTTTGGGAATTTCAGTGGTCTAGGATGCGAGTTAATGCCCCTTTCAGGCTGACAATGTTTTTGGGACATTCAGAGCTCTCTGACACAGATTTTGGCCCACCAACATTTTCTGGACTTTAGGGGGTCTAGGATGCCTGTAAACCCCTTTTTTGGTCCTTCAAAGTTTTCAACATTTTTGCAGGCCTAAAATGCATTTTAAGGCATTTTTGGGCTGCTAACATTTTCAGAACATTCAGGGGTGTAGTATGCATTTTTTGTGGCAAAAATATTTTTGGGCATTTCAGTGGTCTAGGATGCGGGTTTGCCCCTTTCAGGCTGCAAATGTTTTTGGGACATTCAAGGCTCTCTGACACCATTTTTGGGCCACCAACATTTTCTGAACTTTAGGGGGTCTAGGATGCCTATAAACCCCTTTTTTGGTTCTTCAAAGTTTTCAACATTTTTGCAGGCCTAAAATGCATTTTAAGGCCTTTTTTGGGCTGCTAACATATTCTGAGCTTCAGGGGTATAGGTTGCATTTTTCGTGCCAAAAATATTTTTTGGAGTTTCAGTGGTCTAGGATGCGGGTTAATGCCCCCTTCAGGCTGCAAATGTTTTGGGACATTCAGAGCTCTCTGACACAGATTTTGGCCCACCAACATTTTCTGGACTTTAGGGGTCTAGGATGCCTGTAAACCCCTTTTTTGGTCCTTCAAAGTTTTCAACATGTTTGCAGGCCTACAATGCATTTTAAGGCATTTTTGGGCTGCTAACATTTTCAGAACTTTCAGGGGTGTAGTATGCATTTTTTGTGCCAAAAATATTTTTGGGAATGTCAGAGGTTTAGGATGCGGGTTAATGCCCGTTTCACTCTGCAAATGTTATTGGGACATTCAGGGCTCTCTGACACCATTTTTGGGCCACCAACATTTTCTGGACTTTAGGGGGTCTAGGATGCCTGTAAACCTCTTTTTTGGTCCTTCAACGTTTTCAACATTTTTGCAGGCCTAAAATGCATTTTAAGGCCTTTTTTGGGCTGCTAACATATTCTGAGCTTTCAGGGGTGTAGGATGCATTTTTCGTGGCAAAAATATTTTTGGGAATTTCAGTGGTCTAGGATGTGGGTTAATGCCCGTTTCACTCTGCAAATGTTTTTGGGGCATTCAGAGCTCTCTGACACAGATTTTGGCCCACCAACATTTTCTGGACTTTAGGGGGTCTAGGATGCCTGTAAACCCCTTCTTTGGGCCTCCAAAGTTTTCAACATTTTTGCAGGCATAAAATGCATTTTAAGGTCTTTTTTGGGCTGCTAACATATTCTGAGCTTCAGGGGTATAGGTTGCATTTTTCGTGCCAAAAATATTTTGGGAAATTGCAGTGGTCTAGGATGCGGGTTAATGCCCCTTTGAGGCTGCAAATGTTTTTGGGACATTCAGAGCTCTCTGACACAGATTTTGGCCCACCAACATTTTCTGGACTTTAGGGGGTCTAGGATGCCTGTAAACCCCTTTTTTGGTCCTTCAAAGTTTTCAACATTTTTGCAGGCCTAAAATGCATTTTAAGGCATTTTTGGGCTGCTAAAATATTCTGAGCTTCAGGGGTATAGGTTGCATTTTTCATGCCAAAAATATTTTGGGGCATTTCAGTGGTCTAGGATGCGGGTTAATGCCCCTTTGAGGCTGGAAATGTTTTTGGGACATTCAGGGCTCTCTTTCACCATTTTTGGGCCACCAACATTTTCTGGACTTTAGGGGGTCTAGGATGCCTGTAAACCCCTTTTTTGGTCCTTCAAAGTTTTCAACATTTTTGCAGGCCTAAAATGCATTTTAAGGCATTTTTGGGCTGCTAACATATTCTGAGCTTCAGGGGTATAGGTTGCATTTTTCATGCCAAAAATATTTTGGGGAATTTCAGTGGTCTAGGATGCGGGTTAATGCCCCTTTCAGGCTGCACATGTTTTGGGACATTCAGAGCTCTCTGACACAGATTTTGGCCCACCAACATTTTCTGGACTTTAGGGGTCTAGGATGCCTGTAAACCCCTTTTTTGGTCCTTCAAAGTTTTCAACATGTTTGCAGGCCTAAAATGCATTTTAAGGCATTTTTGGGCTGCTAACATTTTCAGAACTTTCAGGGGTGTAGTATGCATTTTTTGTGCTAAAAATATTTTTGGGAATTTCAGTGGTCTAGGATGCGGGTTAATGCCCGTTTCACTCTGCAAATGTTTTTGGAGCATTCAGGGCTCTCTGACACCATTTTTGGGCCACCAACATTTTCTGGACTTTAGGGGGTCTAGGATGCCTGTAAACCCCTTTTTTGGTTCTTCAAAGTTTTCAACATTTTTGCAGGCCTAAAATGCATTTTAAGGCCTTTTTTGGGCTGCTAACATATTCTGAGCTTCATGGGTGTAGGATGCATTTTTCGTGCCAAAAATATTTTTGGGAATTTCAGTGGTCTAGGATGCGGGTTAATGCCCCTTTGAGGCTGCAAATGTTTTTGGGACATTCAGAGCTCTCTGACACAGATTTTGGCCCACCAACATTTTCTGGACTTTAGGGGGTCTAGGATGCCTGTAAACCCCTTTTTTGGTCCTTCAAAGTTTTCAACATTTTTGCAGGCCTAAAATGCATTTTAAGGCATTTTTGGGCTGCTAACATTTTCAGAACTTTCAGGGGTGTAGTATGCATTTTTTGTGCCAAAAATATTTTTGTGAATTTCAGTGGTCTAGGATGCGGGTTAATGCCCCTTTGAGGCTGCAAATGTTTTTGGAGCATTCAGGGCTCTCTGACACCATTTTTGGGCCACAACCATTTTCTGGACTTTAGGGGGTCTAGGATGCCTCTAAGCCCCTTTTTTCCACCTCCAAAGTTTTCTACATTTTTGCAGGCCTAAGATGCACTTTAAGGCCTTTTTTGGGCTGCTAACATATTCTGAGCTTCATGGGTGTAGTATTCATTTTTTGTGCCAAAAATATTTTTGGGAATGTCAGAGGTCTAGGATGCAGGTTAATGCCCGTTTCACTCTGCAAATGTTTTTGGGACATTCAGGGCTCTCTGACACCATTTTTGGGCCACCAACATTTTCTGGACTTTAGGGGGTCTAGGATGCCTGTAAACCCCTTTTTTGGTCCTTCAAAGTTTTCAACATTTTTGCAGGCCTAAAATGCATTTTAAGGCATTTTTGGGCTGCTAACATTTTCAGAACTTTCAGGGGTGTAGTATGCATTTTTTGTGCCAAAAATATTTTTGGGAATTTCAGTGGTCTAGGATGCGAGTTAATGCCCCTTTCAGGTTGACAATGTTTTTGGGACATTCAGGGCTCTCTGACACCATTTTTGGGCCACCAACATTTTCTGGACTTTAGGGGGTCTAGGATGCCTGTAAACCTCTGTTTTGGTCCTTCAAAGTTTTCAACATTTTTGCAGGCCTAAAATGCATTTTAAGGCCTTTTTTGGGCTGCTAACATATTCTGAGCTTTCAGGGGTGTAGGATGCATTTTTCGTGGCAAAAATATTTTTGGGAATTTCAGTGGTCTAGGATGCGAGTTAATGCCCCTTTCAGGTTGACAATGTTTTTGGGACATTCAGAGCTCTCTGACACAGATTTTGGCCCACCAACATTTTCTGGACTTTAGGGGGTCTAGGATGCTTGTAAACCCCTTTTTTGGTCCTTCAAAGTTTTCAACATTTTTGCAGGCCTAAAATGCATATTAAGGCATTTTTGGGCTGCTGACATTTTCAGAACTTTCAGGGGTGTAGTATGCATTTTTTGTGGCAAAAATATTTTTGGGCATTTCAGTGGTCTAGGATGCGGGTTAATGCCCCTTTCAGGCTGCAAATGTTTTTGGGAATTTAGGGCTCTCTGACACTATTTTTGAGCGACAATCATTTTCTGGACTTTTCGGGGGTCTAGGATGCCTGTAACCCCTTTTTTGGGCCTCCAAAGTTTTCAACATTTTTGCACGCCCAAAATGCATTTTAAGGCCTTTTTTGGGCTGCTAACATATTCTGAGCTTCAGGGGTATAGGTTGCATTTTTCATGCCAAAAATATTTTGGGAAATTTCAGTGGTCTAGGATGCGGCTTAATGCCCCTTTCAGGCTGCAAATGTTTTTGGGACATTCAGAGCTCTCTGACACCGATTTTGGCCCACCAACATTTTCTGGAGTTTAGGGGGTCTAGGATGCCCCTAAACCCTTTTTTTCCACCCCCAAAGTTTTCTACATTTTTTCAGGCCTAAGATGCACTTTAAGGCATTTTTGGGCTGCTAACATTTTCAGAACTTTCAGGAGTGTATGATGCATTTTTCGTGGCAAAAATATTTTTGGGAATTTCAGTGGTCTAGGATGCGAGTTAATGCCCCTTTCAGGCTGACAATGTTTTTGGGACATTCAGAGCTCTCTGACACAGATTTTGGCCCACCAACATTTTCTGGACTTTAGGGGGTCTAGGATGCCTGTAAACCCCTTTTTTGGTCCTTCAAAGTTGTCAACATTTTTGCAGGCCTAAAATGCATTTTAAGGCATTTTTGGGCTGCTAACATTTTCAGAACTTTCAGGGGTGTGGTATGCATTTTTTGTGCCAAAAATATTTTTGGGAATTTCAGTGGTCTCGGATGCGTGTTAATGCCAGTTTCACTCTGAAAATGTTTTTGGGACATTCAGGGCTCTCTGACACCATTTTTGGGCCACCAACATTTTCTGGACTTTAGGGGGTCTAGGATGCCTGTAAACCCCTTTTTGGCCCTTCAAAGTTTTCAACATTTTTGCAGGCCTAAAATGCATTTTAAGGTCTTTTTTGGGCTGCTAACATATTCTGAGCTTCATGGGTGTAGGATGCATTTTTCGTGCCAAAAATATTTTTGGGAATTTCAGTGGTCTAGGATGCGGGTTAATGCCCCTTTGAGGCTGCAAATGTTTTTGGGACATTCAGAGCTCTCTGACACAGATTTTGGCCCACCAACATTTTCTGGACTTAAGGGGTCTAGGATGCCTGTAAACCCCTTTTTTGGTCCTTCAAAGTTTTCAACATGTTTGCAGGCCTACAATGCATTTTAAGGCATTTTTGGGCTGCTAACATTTTCAGAACTTTCAGGGGTGTAGTATGCATTTTTTGTGCCAAAAATATTTTTGGGAATGTCAGAGGTTTAGGATGCGGGTTAATGCCCGTTTCACTCTGCAAATGTTATTGGGACATTCAGGGCTCTCTGACACCATTTTTGGGCCACCAACATTTTCTGGACTTTAGGGGGTCTAGGATGCCTGCAAACCTCTTTTTTGGTCCTTCAACGTTTTCAACATTTTTGCAGGCCTAAAATGCATTTTAAGGCCTTTTTTGGGCTGCTAACATATTCTGAGCTTTCAGGGGTGTAGGATGCATTTTTCGTGGCAAAAATATTTTTGGGAATTTCAGTGGTCTAGGATGTGGGTTAATGCCCGTTTCACTCTGCAAATGTTTTTGGGGCATTCAGAGCTCTCTGACACAGATTTTGGCCCACCAACATTTTCTGGACTTTAGGGGGTCTAGGATGCCTGTAAACCCCTTCTTTGGGCCTCCAAAGTTTTCAACATTTTTGCAGGCATAAAATGCATTTTAAGGTCTTTTTTGGGCTGCTAACATATTCTGAGCTTCAGGGGTATAGGTTGCATTTTTCGTGCCAAAAATATTTTTTGGAGTTTCAGTGGTCTAGGATGCGGGTTAATGCCCCCTTCAGGTTGCAAATGTTTTGGGACATTCAGAGCTCTCTGACACAGATTTTGGCCCACCAACATTTTCTGGACTTTAGGGGTCTAGGATGCCTGTAAACCCCTTTTTTGGTCCTTCAAAGTTTTCAACATGTTTGCAGGCCTACAATGCATTTTAAGGCATTTTTGGGCTGCTAACATTTTCAGAACTTTCAGGGGTGTAGTATGCATTTTTTGTGCCAAAAATATTTTTGGGAATGTCAGAGGTTTAGGATGCGGGTTAATGCCCGTTTCACTCTGCAAATGTTATTGGGACATTCAGGGCTCTCTGACACCATTTTTGAGCCACCAACATTTTCTGGACTTTAGGGGGTCTAGGATGCCTGTAAACCCCTTTTTTGGTTCTTCAAAGTTTTCAACATTTTTGCAGGCGTAAAATGCATTTTAAGGCATTTTTGGGCTGCTAACATATTCTGAGCTTCATGGGTGTAGGATGTATTTTTCGTGCCAAAAATATTTTTGGGAATTGCAGTGGTCTAGGATGCGGGTTAATGCCCCTTTGAGGCTGCAAATGTTTTTGGGACATTCAGAGCTCTCTGACACAGATTTTGGCCCACCAACATTTTCTGGACTTTAGGGGGTCTAGGATGCCTGTAAACCCCTTTTTTGGTCCTTCAAAGTTTTCAACATTTTTGCAGGCCTAAAATGCATTTTAAGGCATTTTTGGGCTGCTAACATTTTCAGAACTTTCAGGGGTGTAGTGTGCATTTTTTGTGCCAAAAATATTTTTGTGAATTTCAGTGGTCTAGGATGCGGGTTAATGCCCCTTTGAGGCTGCAAATGTTTTTGGGACATTCAGGGCTCTCTTTCACCATTTTTGGGCCACCAACATTTTCTGGACTTTAGGGGGTCTAGGATGCCTGTAAACCCCTTTTTTGGTCCTTCAAAGTTTTCAACATTTTTGCAGGCCTAAAATGCATTTTAAGGCCTTAATTGGGCTGCTAACATATTATGAGCTTCAGGGGTATAGGTTGCATTTTTCATGCCAAAAATATTTTGGGGAATTTCAGTGGTCTAGGTTGCGATTTAATGCCCCTTTCAGCCTGCAAATGTTTTTGGGACATTCAGGACTCTCTGACACCATTTTCGGGCCACCAACATTTTCTGGACTTTAGGGGGTCTAGGATGCCTGTAAACCCCTTTTTTGGGCCTCCAAAGTTTTCAACATTTTTGCAGGCATAAAATGCATTTTAAGGTCTTTTTTGGGCTGCTAACATATTCTGAGCTTCAGGGGTATAGGTTGCATTTTTCGTGCCAAAAATATTTTTTGGAGTTTGAGTGGTCTAGGGTGCGGGTTAATGCCCCTTTCAGGCTGCAAATGTTTTGGGACATTCAGAGCTCTCTGACACAGATTTTGGCCCACCAACATTTTCTGGACTTTAGGGGTCTAGGATGCCTGTAAACCCCTTTTTTGGTCCTCCAAAGTTTTCAACATGTTTGCAGGCCCAAAATGCATTTTAAGGCATTTTTGTGCTGCTAACATTTTCAGAACTTTCAGGGGTGTAGTATGCATTTTTTGTGCCAAAAATATTTTTGGGAATGTCAGAGGTTTAGGATGCGGGTTAATGCCCGTTTCACTCTGCAAATGTTATTGGGACATTCAGGGCTCTCTGACACCATTTTTGGGCCCCCAACATTTTCTGGACTTTAGGGGGTCTAGGATGCCTGTAAACCCCTTTTTTGGTCCTTCAAAGTTTTCAACATTTTTGCAGGCCTAAAATGCATTTTAAGGCATTTTTGGGCTGCTAACATTTTCAGAACTTTCAGGGGTGTAGTATGCATTTTTTGTGCCAAAAATATTTTTGGGAATTTCAGTGGTCTAGGATGCGGGTTAATGCCCCTTTGAGGCTGCAAATGTTTTTGGAGCATTCAGGGCTCTCTGACACCATTTTTGGGCCACAACCATTTTCTGGACTTTAGGGGGTCTAGGATGCCTCTAAGCCCCTTTTTCCACCTCCAAAGTTTTCTACATTTTTGCAGGCCTAAGATGCACTTTAAGGCCTTTTTTGGGCTGCTAACATATTCTGAGCTTCATGGGTGTAGTATTCATTTTTTGTGCCAAAAATATTTTTGGGAATGTCAGAGGTCTAGGATGCAGGTTAATGCCCGTTTCACTCTGCAAATGTTTTTGGGACATTCAGGGCTCTCTGACACCATTTTTGGGCCACCAACATTTTCTGGACTTTAGGGGGTCTAGGATGCCTGTAAACCCCTTTTTTGGTCCTTCAAAGTTTTCAACATTTTTGCAGGCCTAAAATGCATTTTAAGGCATTTTTGGGCTGCTAACATTTTCAGAACTTTCAGGGGTGTAGTATGCATTTTTTGTGCCAAAAATATTTTTGTGAATTTCAGTGGTCTAGGATGCGGGTTAATGCCCCTTTGAGGCTGGAAATGTTTTTGGGACATTCAGGGCTCTCTTTCACCATTTTTGGGCCACCAACATTTTCTGGACTTTAGGGGGTCTAGGATGCCTGTAAACCCCTTTTTTGGTCCTTCAAAGTTTTCAACATTTTTGCAGGCCTAAAATGCATTTTAAGGCCTTAATTGGGCTGCTAACATATTCTGAGCTTCAGGGGTATAGGTTGCATTTTTCATGCCAAAAATATTTTGGGGAATTTCAGTGGTCTAGGATGCGGGTTAATGCCCCTTTTAGGCTGCAAATGTTTTGGGACATTCAGAGCTCTCTGACACAGATTTTGGCCCACCAACATTTTCTGGACTTTAGGGGTCTAGGATGCCTGTAAACCCCTTTTTTGGTCCTTCAAAGTTTTCAACATGTTTGCAGGCCTAAAATGCATTTTAAGGCATTTTTGGGCTGCTAACATTTTCAGAACTTTCAGGGGTGTAGTATGCATTTTTTGTGCCAAAAATATTTTTGGGAATTTCAGTGGTCTAGGATGCGGGTTAATGCCCGTTTCACTCTGCAAATGTTTTTGGAGCATTCAGGGCTCTCTGACACCATTTTTGGGCCACCAACATTTTCTGGACTTTAGGGGGTCTAGGATGCCTGTAAACCCCTTTTTTGGTTCTTCAAAGTTTTCAACATTTTTGCAGGCCTAAAATGCATTTTAAGGCCTTTTTTGGGCTGCTAACATATTCTGAGCTTCATGGGTGTAGGATGCATTTTTCGTGCCAAAAATATTTTTGGGAATTTCAGTGGTCTAGGATGCGGGTTAATGCCCCTTTGATGCTGCAAATGTTTTTGGGACATTCAGAGCTCTCTGACACAGATTTTGGCCCACCAACATTTTCTGGACTTTAGGGGGTCTAGGATTCCTGTAAACCCCTTTTTTGGTCCTTCAAAGTTTTCAACATTTTTGCAGGCCTAAAATGCATTTTAAGTCATTTTTGGGCTGTTAACATTTTCAGAACTTTCAGGGGTGTAGTATGCATTTTTTGAGCCAAAAATATTTTTGGGAATTTCAGTGGTCTAGGATGCGGGTTAATGCCCGTTTCACTCTGCAAAAGTTTTTGGAGCATTCAGGGCTCTCTGACACAGATTTTGGCCCACCAACATTTTCTGGACTTTAGGGGGTCTAGGATGCCTGTAAACCCCTTTTTTGGTCCTTCAAAGTTTTCAACATTTTTGCAGGCCTAAAATGCATTTTAAGTCATTTTTGGGCTGCTAACATTTTCAGAACTTTCAGGGGTGTAGTATGCATTTTTTGTGCCAAAAATATTTTTGTGAATTTCAGTGGTCTAGGATGCGGGTTAATGCCCCTTTGAGGCTGCAAATGTTTTTGGAGCATTCAGGGCTCTCTGACACCATTTCTGGGCCACAACCATTTTCTGGACTTTAGGGGGTCTAGGATGCATGTAAACCTCTTTTTTGGTCCTTTAAAGTTTTCAACATTTTTGCAGGCCTAAAATGCATTTTAAGGCCTTTTTTGGGCTGCTAACATATTCTGAGCTTCATGGGTGTAGGATGTATTTTTCGTGCCAAAAATATTTTTGGGAATTGCAGTGGTCTAGGATGCGGGTTAATGCCCCTTTGAGGCTGCAAATGTTTTTGGGACATTCAGAGCTCTCTGACACAGATTTTGGCCCACCAACATTTTCTGGACTTTAGGGGGTCTAGGATGCCTGTAAACCCCTTTTTTGGTCCTTCAAAGTTTTCAACATTTTTGCAGGCCTAAAATGCATTTTAAGGCATTTTTGGGCTGCTAACATTTTCAGAACTTTCAGGGGTGTAGTATGCATTTTTTGTGCCAAAAATATTTTTGTGAATTTCAGTGGTCTAGGATGCGGGTTAATGCCCCTTTGAGGCTGCAAATGTTTTTGGGACATTCAGGGCTCTCTTTCACCATTTTTGGGCCACCAACATTTTCTGGACTTTAGGGGGTCTAGGATGCCTGTAAACCTCTTTTTTGGTCCTTCAAAGTTTTCAACATTTTTGCAGGCCTAAAATGCATTTTAAGGCCTTTTTTGGGCTGCTAACATATTCTGAGCTTTCAGGGGTGTAGGATGCATTTTTCGTGGCAAAAATATTTTTGGGAATTTCAGTGGTCTAGGATGCGAGTTAATGCCCCTTTCAGGCTGACAATGTTTTTGGGACATTCAGAGCTCTCTGACACAGATTTTGGCCCACCAACATTTTCTGGACTTTAGGGGGTCTAGGATGCCTGTAAACCCCTTTTTTGGTCCTTCAAAGTTTTCAACATTTTTGCAGGCCTAAAATGCATTTTAAGGCATTTTTGGGCTGCTAACATTTTCAGAACATTCAGGGGTGTAGTATGCATTTTTTGTGGCAAAAATATTTTTGGGCATTTCAGTGGTCTAGGATGCGGGTTTGCCCCTTTCAGGCTGCAAATGTTTTTGGGACATTCAAGGCTCTCTGACACCATTTTTGGGCCACCAACATTTTCTGGACTTTAGGGGGTCTAGGATGCCTGTAAACCCCTTTTTTGGTTCTTCAAAGTTTTCAACATTTTTGCAGGCCTAAAATGCATTTTAAGGCCTTTTTTGGGCTGCTAACATATTCTGAGCTTCAGGGGTATAGGTTGCATTTTTCGTGCCAAAAATATTTTGGGAAATTGCAGTGGTCTAGGATGCGGGTTAATGCCCCTTTGAGGCTGCAAATGTTTTTGGGACATTCAGAGCTCTCTGACACAGATTTTGGCCCACCAACATTTTCTGGACTTTAGGGGGTCTAGGATGCCTGTAAATCCCTTTTTTGGTCCTTCAAAGTTTTCAACATTTTTGCAGGCCTAAAATGCATTTTAAGGCATTTTTGGGCTGCTAAAATATTCTGAGCTTCAGGGGTATAGGTTGCATTTTTCATGCCAAAAATATTTTGGGGAATTTCAGTGGTCTAGGATGCGGGTTAATGCCCCTTTGAGGCTGGAAATGTTTTTGGGACATTCAGGGCTCTCTTTCACCATTTTTGGGCCACCAACATTTTCTGGACTTTAGGGGGTCTAGGATGCCTGTAAACCCCTTTTTTGGTTCTTCAAAGTTTTCAACATTTTTGCAGGCCTAAAATGCATTTTAAGGCCTTTTTTGGGCTGCTAACATTTTCAGAACTTTCAGGGGTGTAGTATGCATTTTTTGTGCTAAAAATATTTTTGGGAATTTCAGTGGTCTAGGATGCGGGTTAATGCCCGTTTCACTCTGCAAATGTTTTTGGAGCATTCAGGGCTCTCTGACACCATTTTTGGGCCACCAACATTTTCTGGACTTTAGGGGGTCTAGGATGCCTGTAAACCCCTTTTTTGGTTCTTCAAAGTTTTCAACATTTTTGCAGGCCTAAAATGCATTTTAAGGCCTTTTTTGGGCTGCTAACATATTCTGAGCTTCATGGGTGTAGGATGCATTTTTCGTGCCAAAAATATTTTTGGGAATTTCAGTGGTCTAGGATGCGGGTTAATGCCCCTTTGAGGCTGCAAATGTTTTTGGGACATTCAGAGCTCTCTGACACAGATTTTGGCCCACCAACATTTTCTGGACTTTAGGGGGTCTAGGATGCCTGTAAACCTCTTTTTTGGTCCTTCAAAGTTTTCAACATTTTTGCAGGCCTAAAATGCATTTTAAGGCATTTTTGGGCTGCTAACATTTTCAGAACTTTCAGGGGTGTAGTATGCATTTTTTGTGCCAAAAATATTTTTGTGAATTTCAGTGGTCTAGGATGCGGGTTAATGCCCCTTTGAGGCTGCAAATGTTTTTGGAGCATTCAGGGCTCTCTGACACCATTTTTGGGCCACAACCATTTTCTGGACTTTAGGGGGGTCTAGGATGCCTCTAAGCCCCTTTTTTCCACCTCCAAAGTTTTCTACATTTTTGCAGGCCTAAGATGCACTTTAAGGCCTTTTTTGGGCTGCTAACATATTCTGAGCTTCATGGGTATAGTATTCATTTTTTGTGCCAAAAATATTTTTGGGAATGTCAGAGGTCTAGGATGCAGGTTAATGCCCGTTTCACTCTGCAAATGTTTTTGGGACATTCAGGGCTCTCTGACACCATTTTTGGGCCACCAACATTTTCTGGACTTTAGGGGGTCTAGGATGCCTGTAAACCCCTTTTTTGGTCCTTCAAAGTTTTCAACATTTTTGCAGGCCTAAAATGCATTTTAAGGCATTTTTGGGCTGCTAACATTTTCAGAACTTTCAGGGGTGTAGTATGCATTTTTTGTGCCAAAAATATTTTTGGGAATTTCAGTGGTCTAGGATGCGAGTTAATGCCCCTTTCAGGTTGACAATGTTTTTGGGACATTCAGGGCTCTCTGACACCATTTTTGGGCCACCAACATTTTCTGGACTTTAGGGGGTCTAGGATGCCTGTAAACCTCTGTTTTGGTCCTTCAAAGTTTTCAACATTTTTGCAGGCCTAAAATGCATTTTAAGGCCTTTTTTGGGCTGCTAACATATTCTGAGCTTTCAGGGGTGTAGGATGCATTTTTCGTGGCAAAAATATTTTTGGGAATTTCAGTGGTCTAGGATGCGAGTTAATGCCCCTTTCAGGTTGACAATGTTTTTGGGACATTCAGAGCTCTCTGACACAGATTTTGGCCCACCAACATTTTCTGGACTTTAGGGGGTCTAGGATGCCTGTAAACCCCTTTTTTGGTCCTTCAAAGTTTTCAACATTTTTGCAGGCCTAAAATGCATATTAAGGCATTTTTGGGCTGCTGACATTTTCAGAACTTTCAGGGGTGTAGTATGCATTTTTTGTGGCAAAAATATTTTTGGGCATTTCAGTGGTCTAGGATGCGGGTTAATGCCCCTTTCAGGCTGCAAATGTTTTTGGGAATTTAGGGCTCTCTGACACTATTTTTGAGCGACAATCATTTTCTGGACTTTTCGGGGGTCTAGGATGCCTGTAACCCCTTTTTTGGGCCTCCAAAGTTTTCAACATTTTTGCACGCCCAAAATGCATTTTAAGGCCTTTTTTGGGCTGCTAACATATTCTGAGCTTCAGGGGTATAGGTTGCATTTTTCATGCCAAAAATATTTTGGGAAATTTCAGTGGTCTAGGATGCGGCTTAATGCCCCTTTCAGGCTGCAAATGTTTTTGGGACATTCAGGGCTCTCTGACACCATTTTTGGGCCACCAACATTTTCTGGACTTTAGGGGGTCTAGGATGCCTGTAAACCCCTTTTTGGCCCTTCAAAGTTTTCAACATTTTTGCAGGCCTAAAATGCATTTTAAGGCCTTTTTTGGGCTGCTAACATATTCTGAGCTTCATGGGTGTAGGATGCATTTTTCGTGCCAAAAATAGTTTTGGGAATTTCAGTGGTCTAGGATGCGGGTTAATGCCCCTTTGAGGCTGCAAATGTTTTTGGGACATTCAGGGCTCTCTGACACCATTTCTGGGCCACAACCATTTTCTGGACTTTAGGGGGTCTAGGATGCCTCTAAACCCCTTTTTTCCACCTCCAAAGTTTTCTACATTTTTGCAGGCCTAAGATGCACTTTAAGGCCTTTTTTGGGCTGCTAACATATTCTGAGCTTCATGGGTGTAGTATTCATTTTTTGTGCCAAAAATATTTTTGGGAATGTCAGAGGTCTAGGATGCGGGTTAATGCCCGTTTCACTCTGCAAATGTTATTGGGACATTCAGGGCTCTCTGACACCATTTTTGGGCCACCAACATTTTCTGGACTTTAGGGGGTCTAGGATGCCTGTAAACCTCTTTTTTGGTCCTTCAAAGTTTTCAACATTTTTGCAGGCCTAAAATGCATTTTAAGGCCTTTTTTGGGCTGCTAACATATTCTGAGCTTTCAGGGGTGTAGGATGCATTTTTCGTGGCAAAAATATTTTTGGGAATTTCAGTGGTCTAGGATGCGAGTTAATGCCCCTTTCAGGCTGACAATGTTTTTGGGACATTCAGAGCTCTCTGACACAGATTTTGGCCCACCAACATTTTCTGGACTTTAGGGGGTCTAGGATGCCTGTAAACCCCTTTTTTGGTCCTTCAAAGTTTTCAACATTTTTGCAGGCCTAAAATGCATTTTAAGGCATTTTTGGGCTGCTAACATTTTCAGAACATTCAGGGGTGTAGTATGCATTTTTTGTGGCAAAAATATTTTTGGGCATTTCAGTGGTCTAGGATGCGGGTTTGCCCCTTTCAGGCTGCAAATGTTTTTGGGACATTCAAGGCTCTCTGACACCATTTTTGGGCCACCAACATTTTCTGGACTTTAGGGGGTCTAGGATGCCTGTAAACCCCTTTTTGGCCCTTCAAAGTTTTCAACATTTTTGCAGGCCTAAAATGCATTTTAAGGCCTTTTTTGGGCTGCTAACATATTCTGAGCTTCATGGGTGTAGGATGCATTTTTCGTGCCAAAAATAGTTTTGGGAATTTCAGTGGTCTAGGATGCGGGTTAATGCCCCTTTGAGGCTGCAAATGTTTTTGGGACATTCAGGGCTCTCTGACACCATTTCTGGGCCACAACCATTTTCTGGACTTTAGGGGGTCTAGGATGCCTCTAAACCCCTTTTTTCCACCTCCAAAGTTTTCTACATTTTTGCAGGCCTAAGATGCACTTTAAGGCCTTTTTTGGGCTGCTAACATATTCTGAGCTTCATGGGTGTAGTATTCATTTTTTGTGCCAAAAATATTTTTGGGAATGTCAGAGGTCTAGGATGCGGGTTAATGCCCGTTTCACTCTGCAAATGTTATTGGGACATTCAGGGCTCTCTGACACCATTTTTGGGCCACCAACATTTTCTGGACTTTAGGGGGTCTAGGATGCCTGTAAACCTCTTTTTTGGTCCTTCAAAGTTTTCAACATTTTTGCAGGCCTAAAATGCATTTTAAGGCCTTTTTTGGGCTGCTAACATATTCTGAGCTTTCAGGGGTGTAGGATGCATTTTTCGTGGCAAAAATATTTTTGGGAATTTCAGTGGTCTAGGATGCGAGTTAATGCCCCTTTCAGGCTGACAATGTTTTTGGGACATTCAGAGCTCTCTGACACAGATTTTGGCCCACCAACATTTTCTGGACTTTAGGGGGTCTAGGATGCCTGTAAACCCCTTTTTTGGTCCTTCAAAGTTTTCAACATTTTTGCAGGCCTAAAATGCATTTTAAGGCATTTTTGGGCTGCTAACATTTTCAGAACATTCAGGGGTGTAGTATGCATTTTTTGTGGCAAAAATATTTTTGGGCATTTCAGTGGTCTAGGATGCGGGTTTGCCCCTTTCAGGCTGCAAATGTTTTTGGGACATTCAAGGCTCTCTGACACCATTTTTGGGCCACCAACATTTTCTGGACTTTAGGGGGTCTAGGATGCCTATAAACCCCTTTTTTGGTTCTTCAAAGTTTTCAACATTTTTGCAGGCATAAAATGCATTTTAAGGCCTTTTTTGGGCTGCTAACATATTCTGAGCTTCAGGGGTATAGGTTGCATTTTTCGTGCCAAAAATATTTTTTGGAGTTTCAGTGGTCTAGGATGCGGGTTAATGCCCCCTTCAGGCTGCAAATGTTTTGGGACATTCAGAGCTCTCTGACACAGATTTTGGCCCACCAACATTTTCTGGACTTTAGGGGTCTAGGATGCCTGTAAACCCCTTTTTTGGTCCTTCAAAGTTTTCAACATGTTTGCAGGCCTACAATGCATTTTAAGGCATTTTTGGGCTGCTAACATTTTCAGAACTTTCAGGGGTGTAGTATGCATTTTTTGTGCCAAAAATATTTTTGGGAATGTCAGAGGTTTAGGATGCGGGTTAATGCCCGTTTCACTCTGCAAATGTTATTGGGACATTCAGGGCTCTCTGACACCATTTTTGGGCCACCAACATTTTCTGGACTTTAGGGGGTCTAGGATGCCTGTAAACCTCTTTTTTGGTCCTTCAACGTTTTCAACATTTTTGCAGGCCTAAAATGCATTTTAAGGCCTTTTTTGGGCTGCTAACATATTCTGAGCTTTCAGGGGTGTAGGATGCATTTTTCGTGGCAAAAATATTTTTGGGAATTTCAGTGGTCTAGGATGTGGGTTAATGCCCGTTTCACTCTGCAAATGTTTTTGGGGCATTCAGAGCTCTCTGACACAGATTTTGGCCCACCAACATTTTCTGGACTTTAGGGGGTCTAGGATGCCTGTAAACCCCTTCTTTGGGCCTCCAAAGTTTTCAACATTTTTGCAGGCATAAAATGCATTTTAAGGTCTTTTTTGGGCTGCTAACATATTCTGAGCTTCAGGGGTATAGGTTGCATTTTTCGTGCCAAAAATATTTTGGGAAATTGCAGTGGTCTAGGATGCGGGTTAATGCCCCTTTGAGGCTGCAAATGTTTTTGGGACATTCAGAGCTCTCTGACACAGATTTTGGCCCACCAACATTTTCTGGACTTTAGGGGGTCTAGGATGCCTGTAAACCCCTTTTTTGGTCCTTCAAAGTTTTCAACATTTTTGCAGGCCTAAAATGCATTTTAAGGCATTTTTGGGCTGCTAAAATATTCTGAGCTTCAGGGGTATAGGTTGCATTTTTCATGCCAAAAATATTTTGGGGAATTTCAGTGGTCTAGGATGCGGGTTAATGCCCCTTTGAGGCTGGAAATGTTTTTGGGACATTCAGGGCTCTCTTTCACCATTTTTGGGCCACCAACATTTTCTGGACTTTAGGGGGTCTAGGATGCCTGTAAACCCCTTTTTTGGTCCTTCAAAGTTTTCAACATTTTTGCAGGCCTAAAATGCATTTTAAGGCATTTTTGGGCTGCTAACATATTCTGAGCTTCAGGGGTATAGGTTGCATTTTTCATGCCAAAAATATTTTGGGGAATTTCAGTGGTCTAGGATGCGGGTTAATGCCCCTTTCAGGCTGCACATGTTTTGGGACATTCAGAGCTCTCTGACACAGATTTTGGCCCACCAACATTTTCTGGACTTTAGGGGTCTAGGATGCCTGTAAACCCCTTTTTTGGTCCTTCAAAGTTTTCAACATGTTTGCAGGCCTAAAATGCATTTTAAGGCATTTTTGGGCTGCTAACATTTTCAGAACTTTCAGGGGTGTAGTATGCATTTTTTGTGCTAAAAATATTTTTGGGAATTTCAGTGGTCTAGGATGCGGGTTAATGCCCGTTTCACTCTGCAAATGTTTTTGGAGCATTCAGGGCTCTCTGACACCATTTTTGGGCCACCAACATTTTCTGGACTTTAGGGGGTCTAGGATGCCTGTAAACCCCTTTTTTGGTCCTTCAAAGTTTTCAACATTTTTGCAGGCCTAAAATGCATTTTCAGGCCTTAATTGGGCTGCTAACATATTCTGAGCTTCAGGGGTATAGGTTGCATTTTTCATGCCAAAAATATTTTGGGGAATTTCAGTGGTCTAGGATGCGATTTAATGCCCCTTTCAGGCTGCAAATGTTTTTGGGACATTCAGGACTCTCTGACACCATTTTCGGGCCACCAACATTTTCTGGACTTTAGGGGGTCTAGGATGCCTGTAAACCTCTTTTTTGGGCCTCCAAAGTTTTCAACATTTTTGCAGGCATAAAATGCATTTTAAGGTCTTTTTTGGGCTGCTAACATATTCTGAGCTTCAGGGGTATAGGTTGCATTTTTCGTGCCAAAAATATTTTTTGGAGTTTGAGTGGTCTAGGGTGCGGGTTAATGCCCCTTTCAGGCTGCAAATGTTTTGGGACATTCAGAGCTCTCTGACACAGATTTTGGCCCACCTACATTTTCTGGACTTTAGGGGTCTAGGATGCCTGTAAACCCCTTTTTTGGTCCTCCAAAGTTTTCAACATGTTTGCAGGCCCAAAATGCATTTTAAGGCATTTTTGTGCTGCTAACATTTTCAGAACTTTCAGGGGTGTAGTATGCATTTTTTGTGCCAAAAATATTTTTGGGAATGTCAGAGGTTTAGGATGCGGGTTAATGCCCGTTTCACTCTGCAAATGTTATTGGGACATTCAGGGCTCTCTGACACCATTTTTGGGCCACCAACATTTTCTGGACTTTAGGGGGTCTAGGATGCCTGTAAACCCCTTTTTTGGGCCTCCAAAGTTTTCAACATTTTTGCAGGCATAAAATGCATTTTAAGGTCTTTTTTGGGCTGCTAACATATTCTGAGCTTCAGGGGTGTAGGATGCATTTTTCGTGCCAAAAATATTTTTGGGAATTTCAGTGGTCTAGGATGCGGTTTAATGCCCCTTTGAGGCTGCAAATGTTTTTGGGACATTCAGAGCTCTCTGACACAGATTTTGGCCCACCAACATTTTCTGGACTTTAGGGGGTCTAGGATGCCTGTAAACCCCTTTTTTGGTCCTTCAAAGTTTTCAACATTTTTGCAGGCCTAAAATGCATTTTAAGGCATTTTTGCGCTGCTAACATTTTCAGAACTTTCAGGGGTGTAGTATGCATTTTTTGTGCCAAAAATATTTTTGTGAATTTCAGTGGTCTAGGATGCGGGTTAATGCCCCTTTGAGGCTGCAAATGTTTTTGGAGCATTCAGGGCTCTCTGACACCATTTTTGGGCCACAACCATTTTCTGGACTTTAGGGGGTCTAGGATGCCTCTAAGCCCCTTTTTTCCACCTCCAAAGTTTTCTACATTTTTGCAGGCCTAAGATGCACTTTAAGGCCTTTTTTGGGCTGCTAACATATTCTGAGCTTCATGGGTGTAGTATTCATTTTTTGTGCCAAAAATATTTTTGGGAATGTCAGAGGTCTAGGATGCAGGTTAATGCCCGTTTCACTCTGCAAATGTTTTTGGGACATTCAGGGCTCTCTGACACCATTTTTGGGCCACCAACATTTTCTGGACTTTAGGGGGTCTAGGATGCCTGTAAACCCCTTTTTTGGTCCTTCAAAGTTTTCAACATTTTTGCAGGCCTAAAATGCATTTTAAGGCATTTTTGGGCTGCTACCATTTTCAGAACTTTCAGGGGTGTAGTATGCATTTTTTGTGCCAAAAATATTTTTGGGAATTTCAGTGGTCTAGGATGCGGGTTAATGCCCCTTTGAGGCTGCAAATGTTTTTGGGACATTCAGGGCTCTCTGACACCATTTTTGGGCCACCAACATTTTCTGGACTTTAGGGGGTCTAGGATGCCTGTAAACCTCTTTTTTGGTCCTTCAAAGTTTTCAACATTTTTGCAGGCCTAAAATGCATTTTAAGGCCTTTTTTGGGCTGCTAACATATTCTGAGCTTTCAGGGGTGTAGGGTGCATTTTTCGTGGCAAAAATATTTTTGGGAATTTCAGTGGTCTAGGATGCGAGTTAATGCCCCTTTCAGGTTGACAATGTTTTTGGGACATTCAGAGCTCTCTGACACAGATTTTGGCCCACCAACATTTTCTGGACTTTAGGTGGTCCAGGATGCCTGTAAACCCCTTTTTTGGTCCTTCAAAGTTTTCAACATTTTTGCAGGCCTAAAATGCATATTAAGGCATTTTTGGGCTGCTAACATTTTCAGAACTTTCAGGGGTGTAGTATGCATTTTTTGTGGCAAAAATATTTTTGGGCATTTCAGTGGTCTAGGATGCGGGTTAATGCCCCTTTCAGGCTGCAAATGTTTTTGGGACATTCAGGGCTCTCTGACACCATTTTTGAGCGACAATCATTTTCTGGACTTTTCGGGGGGCTAGGATGCCTGTAACCCCTTTTTTGGGCCTCCAAAGTTTTCAACATTTTTGCACGCCCAAAATGCATTTTAAGGCCTTTTTTGGGCTGCTAACATATTCTGAGCTTCAGGGGTATAGGTTGCATTTTTCATGCCAAAAATATTTTGGGAAATTTCAGTGGTCTAGGATGCGGCTTAATGCCCCTTTCAGGCTGCAAATGTTTTTGGGACATTCAGAGCTCTCTGACACCGATTTTGGCCCACCAACATTTTCTGGAGTTTAGGGGGTCTAGGATGCCCCTAAACCCTTTTTTTCCACCTCCAAAGTTTTCTACATTTTTTCAGGCCTAAGATGCACTTTAAGGCATTTTTGGGCTGCTAACATTTTCAGAACTTTCAGGAGTGTATGATGCATTTTTCGTGGCAAAAATATTTTTGGGAATTTCAGTGGTCTAGGATGCGAGTTAATGCCCCTTTCAGGCTGACAATGTTTTTGGGACATTCAGAGCTCTCTGACACAGATTTTGGCCCACCAACATTTTCTGGACTTTAGGGGGTCTAGGATGCCTGTAAACCCCTTTTTGGCCCTTCAAAGTTTTCAACATTTTTGCAGGCCTAAAATGCATTTTAAGGCCTTTTTTGGGCTGCTAACATATTCTGAGCTTCATGGGTGTAGGATGCATTTTTCGTGCCAAAAATATTTTTGGGAATTTCAGTGGTCTAGGATGCGGGTTAATGCCCCTTTGAGGCTGCAAATGTTTTTGGGACATTCAGGGCTCTCTGACACCATTTCTGGGCCACAACCATTTTCTGGACTTTAGGGGGTCTAGGATGCCTGTAAACCTCTTTTTTGGTCCTTCAAAGTTTTCAACATTTTTGCAGGCCTAAAATGCATTTTAAGGCCTTTTTTGGGCTGCTAACATATTCTGAGCTTTCAGGGGTGTAGGATGCATTTTTCGTGGCAAAAATATTTTTGGGAATTTCAGTGGTCTAGGATGCGAGTTAATGCCCCTTTCAGGCTGACAATGTTTTTGGGACATTCAGAGCTCTCTGACACAGATTTTGGCCCACCAACATTTTCTGGACTTTAGGGGGTCTAGGATGCCTGTAAACCCCTTTTTTGGTCCTTCAAAGTTTTCAACATTTTTGCAGGCCTAACATGCATTTTAAGGCATTTTTGGGCTGCTAACATTTTCAGAACATTCAGGGGTGTAGTATGCATTTTTTGTGGCAAAAATATTTTTGGGCATTTCAGTGGTCTAGGATGCGGGTTTGCCCCTTTCAGGCTGCAAATGTTTTTGGGACATTCAAGGCTCTCTGACACCATTTTTGGGCCACCAACATTTTCTGGACTTTAGGGGGTCTAGGATGCCTGTAAAACCCCTTTTTTGGTTCTTCAAAGTTTTCAACATTTTTACAGGCCTAAAATGCATTTTAAGGCCTTTTTTGGGCTGCTAACATATTCTGAGCTTCATGGGTGTAGGATGTATTTTTCGTGCCAAAAATATTTTTGGGCATTTCAGTGGTCTAGGATGCGGGTTTGCCCCTTTCAGGCTGCAAATGTTTTTGGGACATTCAAGGCTCTCTGACACCATTTTTGGGCCACCAACATTTTCTGGACTTTAGGGGGTCTAGGATGCCTGTAAAACCCCTTTTTTGGTTCTTCAAAGTTTTCAACATTTTTGCAGGCCTAAAATGCATTTTAAGGCCTTTTTTGGGCTGCTAACATATTCTGAGCTTCATGGGTGTAGGATGTATTTTTCGTGCCAAAAATATTTTTGGGAATTGCAGTGGTCTAGGATGCGGGTTAATGCCCCTTTGAGGCTGCAAATGTTTTTGGGACATTCAGAGCTCTCTGACACAGATTTTGGCCCACCAACATTTTCTGGACTTTAGGGGGTCTAGGATGCCTGTAAACCCCTTTTTTGGTCCTTCAAAGTTTTCAACATTTTTGCAGGCCTAAAATGCATTTTAAGGCATTTTTGGGCTGCTAACATTTTCAGAACTTTCAGGGGTGTAGTGTGCATTTTTTGTGCCAAAAATATTTTTGTGAATTTCAGTGGTCTAGGATGCGGGTTAATGCCCCTTTGAGGCTGCAAATGTTTTTGGGACATTCAGGGCTCTCTTTCACCATTTTTGGGCCACCAACATTTTCTGGACTTTAGGGGGTCTAGGATGCCTGTAAACCCCTTTTTTGGTCCTTCAAAGTTTTCAACATTTTTGCAGGCCTAAAATGCATTTTCAGGCCTTAATTGGGCTGCTAACATATTCTGAGCTTCAGGGGTATAGGTTGCATTTTTCATGCCAAAAATATTTTGGGGAATTTCAGTGGTCTAGGATGCGATTTAATGCCCCTTTCAGGCTGCAAATGTTTTTGGGACATTCAGGACTCTCTGACACCATTTTCGGGCCACCAACATTTTCTGGACTTTAGGGGGTCTAGGATGCCTGTAAACCTCTTTTTTGGGCCTCCAAAGTTTTCAACATTTTTGCAGGCATAAAATGCATTTTAAGGTCTTTTTTGGGCTGCTAACATATTCTGAGCTTCAGGGGTATAGGTTGCATTTTTCGTGCCAAAAATATTTTTTGGAGTTTGAGTGGTCTAGGGTGCGGGTTAATGCCCCTTTCAGGCTGCAAATGTTTTGGGACATTCAGAGCTCTCTGACACAGATTTTGGCCCACCTACATTTTCTGGACTTTAGGGGTCTAGGATGCCTGTAAACCCCTTTTTTGGTCCTCCAAAGTTTTCAACATGTTTGCAGGCCCAAAATGCATTTTAAGGCATTTTTGTGCTGCTAACATTTTCAGAACTTTCAGGGGTGTAGTATGCATTTTTTGTGCCAAAAATATTTTTGGGAATGTCAGAGGTTTAGGATGCGGGTTAATGCCCGTTTCACTCTGCAAATGTTATTGGGACATTCAGGGCTCTCTGACACCATTTTTGGGCCACCAACATTTTCTGGACTTTAGGGGGTCTAGGATGCCTGTAAACCCCTTTTTTGGGCCTCCAAAGTTTTCAACATTTTTGCAGGCATAAAATGCATTTTAAGGTCTTTTTTGGGCTGCTAACATATTCTGAGCTTCAGGGGTGTAGGATGCATTTTTCGTGCCAAAAATATTTTTGGGAATTTCAGTGGTCTAGGATGCGGTTTAATGCCCCTTTGAGGCTGCAAATGTTTTTGGGACATTCAGAGCTCTCTGACACAGATTTTGGCCCACCAACATTTTCTGGACTTTAGGGGGTCTAGGATGCCTGTAAACCCCTTTTTTGGTCCTTCAAAGTTTTCAACATTTTTGCAGGCCTAAAATGCATTTTAAGGCATTTTTGCGCTGCTAACATTTTCAGAACTTTCAGGGGTGTAGTATGCATTTTTTGTGCCAAAAATATTTTTGTGAATTTCAGTGGTCTAGGATGCGGGTTAATGCCCCTTTGAGGCTGCAAATGTTTTTGGAGCATTCAGGGCTCTCTGACACCATTTTTGGGCCACAACCATTTTCTGGACTTTAGGGGGTCTAGGATGCCTCTAAGCCCCTTTTTTCCACCTCCAAAGTTTTCTACATTTTTGCAGGCCTAAGATGCACTTTAAGGCCTTTTTTGGGCTGCTAACATATTCTGAGCTTCATGGGTGTAGTATTCATTTTTTGTGCCAAAAATATTTTTGGGAATGTCAGAGGTCTAGGATGCAGGTTAATGCCCGTTTCACTCTGCAAATGTTTTTGGGACATTCAGGGCTCTCTGACACCATTTTTGGGCCACCAACATTTTCTGGACTTTAGGGGGTCTAGGATGCCTGTAAACCCCTTTTTTGGTCCTTCAAAGTTTTCAACATTTTTGCAGGCCTAAAATGCATTTTAAGGCATTTTTGGGCTGCTACCATTTTCAGAACTTTCAGGGGTGTAGTATGCATTTTTTGTGCCAAAAATATTTTTGGGAATTTCAGTGGTCTAGGATGCGGGTTAATGCCCCTTTGAGGCTGCAAATGTTTTTGGGACATTCAGGGCTCTCTGACACCATTTTTGGGCCACCAACATTTTCTGGACTTTAGGGGGTCTAGGATGCCTGTAAACCTCTTTTTTGGTCCTTCAAAGTTTTCAACATTTTTGCAGGCCTAAAATGCATTTTAAGGCCTTTTTTGGGCTGCTAACATATTCTGAGCTTTCAGGGGTGTAGGGTGCATTTTTCGTGGCAAAAATATTTTTGGGAATTTCAGTGGTCTAGGATGCGAGTTAATGCCCCTTTCAGGTTGACAATGTTTTTGGGACATTCAGAGCTCTCTGACACAGATTTTGGCCCACCAACATTTTCTGGACTTTAGGTGGTCTAGGATGCCTGTAAACCCCTTTTTTGGTCCTTCAAAGTTTTCAACATTTTTGCAGGCCTAAAATGCATATTAAGGCATTTTTGGGCTGCTAACATTTTCAGAACTTTCAGGGGTGTAGTATGCATTTTTTGTGGCAAAAATATTTTTGGGCATTTCAGTGGTCTAGGATGCGGGTTAATGCCCCTTTCAGGCTGCAAATGTTTTTGGGACATTCAGGGCTCTGACACCATTTTTGAGCGACAATCATTTTCTGGACTTTTCGGGGGGCTAGGATGCCTGTAACCCCTTTTTTGGGCCTCCAAAGTTTTCAACATTTTTGCACGCCCAAAATGCATTTTAAGGCCTTTTTTGGGCTGCTAACATATTCTGAGCTTCAGGGGTATAGGTTGCATTTTTCATGCCAAAAATATTTTGGGAAATTTCAGTGGTCTAGGATGCGGCTTAATGCCCCTTTCAGGCTGCAAATGTTTTTGGGACATTCAGAGCTCTCTGACACCGATTTTGGCCCACCAACATTTTCTGGAGTTTAGGGGGTCTAGGATGCCCCTAAACCCTTTTTTTCCACCTCCAAAGTTTTCTACATTTTTTCAGGCCTAAGATGCACTTTAAGGCATTTTTGGGCTGCTAACATTTTCAGAACTTTCAGGAGTGTATGATGCATTTTTCGTGGCAAAAATATTTTTGGGAATTTCAGTGGTCTAGGATGCGAGTTAATGCCCCTTTCAGGCTGACAATGTTTTTGGGACATTCAGAGCTCTCTGACACAGATTTTGGCCCACCAACATTTTCTGGACTTTAGGGGGTCTAGGATGCCTCTAAACCCCTTTTTGGCCCTTCAAAGTTTTCAACATTTTTGCAGGCCTAAAATGCATTTTAAGGCCTTTTTTGGGCTGCTAACATATTCTGAGCTTCATGGGTGTAGGATGCATTTTTCGTGCCAAAAATATTTTTGGGAATTTCAGTGGTCTAGGATGCGGGTTAATGCCCCTTTGAGGCTGCAAATGTTTTTGGGACATTCAGGGCTCTCTGACACCATTTCTGGGCCACAACCATTTTCTGGACTTTAGGGGGTCTAGGATGCCTGTAAACCTCTTTTTTGGTCCTTCAAAGTTTTCAACATTTTTGCAGGCCTAAAATGCATTTTAAGGCCTTTTTTGGGCTGCTAACATATTCTGAGCTTTCAGGGGTGTAGGATGCATTTTTCGTGGCAAAAATATTTTTGGGAATTTCAGTGGTCTAGGATGCGAGTTAATGCCCCTTTCAGGCTGACAATGTTTTTGGGACATTCAGAGCTCTCTGACACAGATTTTGGCCCACCAACATTTTCTGGACTTTAGGGGGTCTAGGATGCCTGTAAACCCCTTTTTTGGTCCTTCAAAGTTTTCAACATTTTTGCAGGCCTAACATGCATTTTAAGGCATTTTTGGGCTGCTAACATTTTCAGAACATTCAGGGGTGTAGTATGCATTTTTTGTGGCAAAAATATTTTTGGGCATTTCAGTGGTCTAGGATGCGGGTTTGCCCCTTTCAGGCTGCAAATGTTTTTGGGACATTCAAGGCTCTCTGACACCATTTTTGGGCCACCAACATTTTCTGGACTTTAGGGGGTCTAGGATGCCTGTAAAACCCCTTTTTTGGTTCTTCAAAGTTTTCAACATTTTTGCAGGCCTAAAATGCATTTTAAGGCCTTTTTTGGGCTGCTAACATATTCTGAGCTTCATGGGTGTAGGATGCATTTTTCGTGCCAAAAATATTTTTGGGAATTTCAGTGGTCTAGGATGCGGGTTAATGCCCCTTTGAGGCTGCAAATGTTTTTGGGACATTCAGAGCTCTCTGACACAGATTTTGGCCCACCAACATTTTCTGGACTTTAGGGGGTCTAGGATGCCTGTAAACCTCTTTTTTGGTCCTTCAAAGTTTTCAACATTTTTGCAGGCCTAAAATGCATTTTAAGGCATTTTTGGGCTGCTAACATTTTCAGAACTTTCAGGGGTGTAGTATGCATTTTTTGTGCCAAAAATATTTTTGTGAATTTCAGTGGTCTAGGATGCGGGTTAATGCCCCTTTGAGGCTGCAAATGTTTTTGGAGCATTCAGGGCTCTCTGACACCATTTTTGGGCCACAACCATTTTCTGGACTTTAGGGGGGTCTAGGATGCCTCTAAGCCCCTTTTTTCCACCTCCAAAGTTTTCTACATTTTTGCAGGCCTAAGATGCACTTTAAGGCCTTTTTTGGGCTGCTAACATATTCTGAGCTTCATGGGTATAGTATTCATTTTTTGTGCCAAAAATATTTTTGGGAATGTCAGAGGTCTAGGATGCAGGTTAATGCCCGTTTCACTCTGCAAATGTTTTTGGGACATTCAGGGCTCTCTGACACCATTTTTGGGCCACCAACATTTTCTGGACTTTAGGGGGTCTAGGATGCCTGTAAACCCCTTTTTTGGTCCTTCAAAGTTTTCAACATTTTTGCAGGCCTAAAATGCATTTTAAGGCATTTTTGGGCTGCTAACATTTTCAGAACTTTCAGGGGTGTAGTATGCATTTTTTGTGCCAAAAATATTTTTGGGAATTTCAGTGGTCTAGGATGCGAGTTAATGCCCCTTTCAGGTTGACAATGTTTTTGGGACATTCAGGGCTCTCTGACACCATTTTTGGGCCACCAACATTTTCTGGACTTTAGGGGGTCTAGGATGCCTGTAAACCTCTGTTTTGGTCCTTCAAAGTTTTCAACATTTTTGCAGGCCTAAAATGCATTTTAAGGCCTTTTTTGGGCTGCTAACATATTCTGAGCTTTCAGGGGTGTAGGATGCATTTTTCGTGGCAAAAATATTTTTGGGAATTTCAGTGGTCTAGGATGCGAGTTAATGCCCCTTTCAGGTTGACAATGTTTTTGGGACATTCAGAGCTCTCTGACACAGATTTTGGCCCACCAACATTTTCTGGACTTTAGGGGGTCTAGGATGCCTGTAAACCCCTTTTTTGGTCCTTCAAAGTTTTCAACATTTTTGCAGGCCTAAAATGCATATTAAGGCATTTTTGGGCTGCTGACATTTTCAGAACTTTCAGGGGTGTAGTATGCATTTTTTGTGGCAAAAATATTTTTGGGCATTTCAGTGGTCTAGGATGCGGGTTAATGCCCCTTTCAGGCTGCAAATGTTTTTGGGAATTTAGGGCTCTCTGACACTATTTTTGAGCGACAATCATTTTCTGGACTTTTCGGGGGTCTAGGATGACTGTAACCCCTTTTTTGGGCCTCCAAAGTTTTCAACATTTTTGCACGCCCAAAATGCATTTTAAGGCCTTTTTTGGGCTGCTAACATATTCTGAGCTTCAGGGGTATAGGTTGCATTTTTCATGCCAAAAATATTTTGGGAAATTTCAGTGGTCTAGGATGCGGCTTAATGCCCCTTTCAGGCTGCAAATGTTTTTGGGACATTCAGGGCTCTCTGACACCATTTTTGGGCCACCAACATTTTCTGGACTTTAGGGGGTCTAGGATGCCTGTAAACCCCTTTTTGGCCCTTCAAAGTTTTCAACATTTTTGCAGGCCTAAAATGCATTTTAAGGCCTTTTTTGGGCTGCTAACATATTCTGAGCTTCATGGGTGTAGGATGCATTTTTCGTGCCAAAAATAGTTTTGGGAATTTCAGTGGTCTAGGATGCGGGTTAATGCCCCTTTGAGGCTGCAAATGTTTTTGGGACATTCAGGGCTCTCTGACACCATTTCTGGGCCACAACCATTTTCTGGACTTTAGGGGGTCTAGGATGCCTCTAAACCCCTTTTTTCCACCTCCAAAGTTTTCTACATTTTTGCAGGCCTAAGATGCACTTTAAGGCCTTTTTTGGGCTGCTAACATATTCTGAGCTTCATGGGTGTAGTATTCATTTTTTGTGCCAAAAATATTTTTGGGAATGTCAGAGGTCTAGGATGCGGGTTAATGCCCGTTTCACTCTGCAAATGTTATTGGGACATTCAGGGCTCTCTGACACCATTTTTGGGCCACCAACATTTTCTGGACTTTAGGGGGTCTAGGATGCCTGTAAACCTCTTTTTTGGTCCTTCAAAGTTTTCAACATTTTTGCAGGCCTAAAATGCATTTTAAGGCCTTTTTTGGGCTGCTAACATATTCTGAGCTTTCAGGGGTGTAGGATGCATTTTTCGTGGCAAAAATATTTTTGGGAATTTCAGTGGTCTAGGATGCGAGTTAATGCCCCTTTCAGGCTGACAATGTTTTTGGGACATTCAGAGCTCTCTGACACAGATTTTGGCCCACCAACATTTTCTGGACTTTAGGGGGTCTAGGATGCCTGTAAACCCCTTTTTTGGTCCTTCAAAGTTTTCAACATTTTTGCAGGCCTAAAATGCATTTTAAGGCATTTTTGGGCTGCTAACATTTTCAGAACATTCAGGGGTGTAGTATGCATTTTTTGTGGCAAAAATATTTTTGGGCATTTCAGTGGTCTAGGATGCGGGTTTGCCCCTTTCAGGCTGCAAATGTTTTTGGGACATTCAAGGCTCTCTGACACCATTTTTGGGCCACCAACATTTTCTGGACTTTAGGGGGTCTAGGATGCCTATAAACCCCTTTTTTGGTTCTTCAAAGTTTTCAACATTTTTGCAGGCCTAAAATGCATTTTAAGGCCTTTTTTGGGCTGCTAACATATTCTGAGCTTCAGGGGTATAGGTTGCATTTTTCGTGCCAAAAATATTTTTTGGAGTTTCAGTGGTCTAGGATGCGGGTTAATGCCCCCTTCAGGCTGCAAATGTTTTGGGACATTCAGAGCTCTCTGACACAGATTTTGGCCCACCAACATTTTCTGGACTTTAGGGGTCTAGGATGCCTGTAAACCCCTTTTTTGGTCCTTCAAAGTTTTCAACATGTTTGCAGGCCTACAATGCATTTTAAGGCATTTTTGGGCTGCTAACATTTTCAGAACTTTCAGGGGTGTAGTATGCATTTTTTGTGCCAAAAATATTTTTGGGAATGTCAGAGGTTTAGGATGCGGGTTAATGCCCGTTTCACTCTGCAAATGTTATTGGGACATTCAGGGCTCTCTGACACCATTTTTGGGCCACCAACATTTTCTGGACTTTAGGGGGTCTAGGATGCCTGTAAACCTCTTTTTTGGTCCTTCAACGTTTTCAACATTTTTGCAGGCCTAAAATGCATTTTAAGGCCTTTTTTGGGCTGCTAACATATTCTGAGCTTTCAGGGGTGTAGGATGCATTTTTCGTGGCAAAAATATTTTTGGGAATTTCAGTGGTCTAGGATGTGGGTTAATGCCCGTTTCACTCTGCAAATGTTTTTGGGGCATTCAGAGCTCTCTGACACAGATTTTGGCCCACCAACATTTTCTGGACTTTAGGGGGTCTAGGATGCCTGTAAACCCCTTCTTTGGGCCTCCAAAGTTTTCAACATTTTTGCAGGCATAAAATGCATTTTAAGGTCTTTTTTGGGCTGCTAACATATTCTGAGCTTCAGGGGTATAGGTTGCATTTTTCGTGCCAAAAATATTTTGGGAAATTGCAGTGGTCTAGGATGCGGGTTAATGCCCCTTTGAGGCTGCAAATGTTTTTGGGACATTCAGAGCTCTCTGACACAGATTTTGGCCCACCAACATTTTCTGGACTTTAGGGGGTCTAGGATGCCTGTAAACCCCTTTTTTGGTCCTTCAAAGTTTTCAACATTTTTGCAGGCCTAAAATGCATTTTAAGGCATTTTTGGGCTGCTAAAATATTCTGAGCTTCAGGGGTATAGGTTGCATTTTTCATGCCAAAAATATTTTGGGGAATTTCAGTGGTCTAGGATGCGGGTTAATGCCCCTTTGAGGCTGGAAATGTTTTTGGGACATTCAGGGCTCTCTTTCACCATTTTTGGGCCACCAACATTTTCTGGACTTTAGGGGGTCTAGGATGCCTGTAAACCCCTTTTTTGGTCCTTCAAAGTTTTCAACATTTTTGCAGGCCTAAAATGCATTTTAAGGCATTTTTGGGC
Organism: Ambystoma mexicanum; assembly: GCF_040938575.1. NCBI lineage: Eukaryota > Metazoa > Chordata > Amphibia > Caudata > Ambystomatidae > Ambystoma > Ambystoma mexicanum. The sequence goes on along the minus strand of NC_090939.1, from coordinate 729,524,703 downwards.
TGCTAACATATTCTGAGCTTCAGGGGTATAGGTTGCATTTTTCATGCCAAAAATATTTTGGGGAATTTCAGTGGTCTAGGATGCGGGTTAATGCCCCTTTCAGGCTGCACATGTTTTGGGACATTCAGAGCTCTCTGACACAGATTTTGGCCCACCAACATTTTCTGGACTTTAGGGGTCTAGGATGCCTGTAAACCCCTTTTTTGGTCCTTCAAAGTTTTCAACATGTTTGCAGGCCTAAAATGCATTTTAAGGCATTTTTGGGCTGCTAACATTTTCAGAACTTTCAGGGGTGTAGTATGCATTTTTTGTGCTAAAAATATTTTTGGGAATTTCAGTGGTCTAGGATGCGGGTTAATGCCCGTTTCACTCTGCAAATGTTTTTGGAGCATTCAGGGCTCTCTGACACCATTTTTGGGCCACCAACATTTTCTGGACTTTAGGGGGTCTAGGATGCCTGTAAACCCCTTTTTTGGTTCTTCAAAGTTTTCAACATTTTTGCAGGCCTAAAATGCATTTTAAGGCCTTTTTTGGGCTGCTAACATATTCTGAGCTTCATGGGTGTAGGATGCATTTTTCGTGCCAAAAATATTTTTGGGAATTTCAGTGGTCTAGGATGCGGGTTAATGCCCCTTTGAGGCTGCAAATGTTTTTGGGACATTCAGAGCTCTCTGACACAGATTTTGGCCCACCAACATTTTCTGGACTTTAGGGGGTCTAGGATGCCTGTAAACCCCTTTTTTGGTCCTTCAAAGTTTTCAACATTTTTGCAGGCCTAAAATGCATTTTAAGGCATTTTTGGGCTGCTAACATTTTCAGAACTTTCAGGGGTGTAGTATGCATTTTTTGTGCCAAAAATATTTTTGTGAATTTCAGTGGTCTAGGATGCGGGTTAATGCCCCTTTGAGGCTTCAAATGTTTTTGGAGCATTCAGGGCTCTCTGACACCATTTTTGGGCCACAACCATTTTCTGGACTTTAGGGGGTCTAGGATGCCTCTAAGCCCCTTTTTTCCACCTCCAAAGTTTTCTACATTTTTGCAGGCCTAAGATGCACTTTAAGGCCTTTTTTGGGCTGCTAACATATTCTGAGCTTCATGGGTGTAGTATTCATTTTTTGTGCCAAAAATATTTTTGGGAATGTCAGAGGTCTAGGATGCAGGTTAATGCCCGTTTCACTCTGCAAATGTTTTTGGGACATTCAGGGCTCTCTGACACCATTTTTGGGCCACCAACATTTTCTGGACTTTAGGGGGTCTAGGATGCCTGTAAACCCCTTTTTTGGTCCTTCAAAGTTTTCAACATTTTTGCAGGCCTAAAATGCATTTTAAGGCATTTTTGGGCTGCTAACATTTTCAGAACTTTCAGGGGTGTAGTATGCATTTTTTGTGCCAAAAATATTTTTGGGAATTTCAGTGGTCTAGGATGCGAGTTAATGCCCCTTTCAGGTTGACAATGTTTTTGGGACATTCAGGGCTCTCTGACACCATTTTTGGGCCACCAACATTTTCTGGACTTTAGGGGGTCTAGGATGCCTGTAAACCTCTGTTTTGGTCCTTCAAAGTTTTCAACATTTTTGCAGGCCTAAAATGCATTTTAAGGCCTTTTTTGGGCTGCTAACATATTCTGAGCTTTCAGGGGTGTAGGATGCATTTTTCGTGGCAAAAATATTTTTGGGAATTTCAGTGGTCTAGGATGCGAGTTAATGCCCCTTTCAGGTTGACAATGTTTTTGGGACATTCAGAGCTCTCTGACACAGATTTTGGCCCACCAACATTTTCTGGACTTTAGGGGGTCTAGGATGCTTGTAAACCCCTTTTTTGGTCCTTCAAAGTTTTCAACATTTTTGCAGGCCTAAAATGCATATTAAGGCATTTTTGGGCTGCTGACATTTTCAGAACTTTCAGGGGTGTAGTATGCATTTTTTGTGGCAAAAATATTTTTGGGCATTTCAGTGGTCTAGGATGCGGGTTAATGCCCCTTTCAGGCTGCAAATGTTTTTGGGAATTTAGGGCTCTCTGACACTATTTTTGAGCGACAATCATTTTCTGGACTTTTCGGGGGTCTAGGATGCCTGTAACCCCTTTTTTGGTTCTTCAAAGTTTTCAACATTTTTGCAGGCCTAAAATGCATTTTAAGGCCTTTTTTGGGCTGCTAACATATTCTGAGCTTCAGGGGTATAGGTTGCATTTTTCGTGCCAAAAATATTTTTTGGAGTTTCAGTGGTCTAGGATGCGGGTTAATGCCCCCTTCAGGCTGCAAATGTTTTGGGACATTCAGAGCTCTCTGACACAGATTTTGGCCCACCAACATTTTCTGGACTTTAGGGGTCTAGGATGCCTGTAAACCCCTTTTTTGGTCCTTCAAAGTTTTCAACATGTTTGCAGGCCTACAATGCATTTTAAGGCATTTTTGGGCTGCTAACATTTTGAGAACTTTCAGGGGTGTAGTATGCATTTTTTGTGCCAAAAATATTTTTGGGAATGTCAGAGGTTTAGGATGCGGGTTAATGCCCGTTTCACTCTGCAAATGTTATTGGGACATTCAGGGCTCTCTGACACCATTTTTGGGCCACCAACATTTTCTGGACTTTAGGGGGTCTAGGATGCCTGTAAACCTCTTTTTTGGTCCTTCAACGTTTTCAACATTTTTGCAGGCCTAAAATGCATTTTAAGGCCTTTTTTGGGCTGCTAACATATTCTGAGCTTTCAGGGGTGTAGGATGCATTTTTCGTGGCAAAAATATTTTTGGGAATTTCAGTGGTCTAGGATGTGGGTTAATGCCCGTTTCACTCTGCAAATGTTTTTGGGGCATTCAGAGCTCTCTGACACAGATTTTGGCCCACCAACATTTTCTGGACTTTAGGGGGTCTAGGATGCCTGTAAACCCCTTCTTTGGGCCTCCAAAGTTTTCAACATTTTTGCAGGCATAAAATGCATTTTAAGGTCTTTTTTGGGCTGCTAACATATTCTGAGCTTCAGGGGTATAGGTTGCATTTTTCGTGCCAAAAATATTTTGGGAAATTGCAGTGGTCTAGGATGCGGGTTAATGCCCCTTTGAGGCTGCAAATGTTTTTGGGACATTCAGAGCTCTCTGACACAGATTTTGGCCCACCAACATTTTCTGGACTTTAGGGGGTCTAGGATGCCTGTAAACCCCTTTTTTGGTCCTTCAAAGTTTTCAACATTTTTGCAGGCCTAAAATGCATTTTAAGGCATTTTTGGGCTGCTAAAATATTCTGAGCTTCAGGGGTATAGGTTGCATTTTTCATGCCAAAAATATTTTGGGGAATTTCAGTGGTCTAGGATGCGGGTTAATGCCCCTTTGAGGCTGGAAATGTTTTTGGGACATTCAGGGCTCTCTTTCACCATTTTTGGGCCACCAACATTTTCTGGACTTTAGGGGGTCTAGGATGCCTGTAAACCCCTTTTTTGGTCCTTCAAAGTTTTCAACATTTTTGCAGGCCTAAAATGCATTTTAAGGCATTTTTGGGCTGCTAACATATTCTGAGCTTCAGGGGTATAGGTTGCATTTTTCATGCCAAAAATATTTTGGGGAATTTCAGTGGTCTAGGATGCGGGTTAATGCCCCTTTCAGGCTGCACATGTTTTGGGACATTCAGAGCTCTCTGACACAGATTTTGGCCCACCAACATTTTCTGGACTTTAGGGGTCTAGGATGCCTGTAAACCCCTTTTTTGGTCCTTCAAAGTTTTCAACATGTTTGCAGGCCTAAAATGCATTTTAAGGCATTTTTGGGCTGCTAACATTTTCAGAACTTTCAGGGGTGTAGTATGCATTTTTTGTGCTAAAAATATTTTTGGGAATTTCAGTGGTCTAGGATGCGGGTTAATGCCCGTTTCACTCTGCAAATGTTTTTGGAGCATTCAGGGCTCTCTGACACCATTTTTGGGCCACCAACATTTTCTGGACTTTAGGGGGTCTAGGATGCCTGTAAACCCCTTTTTTGGTCCTTCAAAGTTTTCAACATTTTTGCAGGCCTAAAATGCATTTTCAGGCCTTAATTGGGCTGCTAACATATTCTGAGCTTCAGGGGTATAGGTTGCATTTTTCATGCCAAAAATATTTTGGGGAATTTCAGTGGTCTAGGATGCGATTTAATGCCCCTTTCAGGCTGCAAATGTTTTTGGGACATTCAGGACTCTCTGACACCATTTTCGGGCCACCAACATTTTCTGGACTTTAGGGGGTCTAGGATGCCTGTAAACCTCTTTTTTGGGCCTCCAAAGTTTTCAACATTTTTGCAGGCATAAAATGCATTTTAAGGTCTTTTTTGGGCTGCTAACATATTCTGAGCTTCAGGGGTATAGGTTGCATTTTTCGTGCCAAAAATATTTTTTGGAGTTTGAGTGGTCTAGGGTGCGGGTTAATGCCCCTTTCAGGCTGCAAATGTTTTGGGACATTCAGAGCTCTCTGACACAGATTTTGGCCCACCTACATTTTCTGGACTTTAGGGGTCTAGGATGCCTGTAAACCCCTTTTTTGGTCCTCCAAAGTTTTCAACATGTTTGCAGGCCCAAAATGCATTTTAAGGCATTTTTGTGCTGCTAACATTTTCAGAACTTTCAGGGGTGTAGTATGCATTTTTTGTGCCAAAAATATTTTTGGGAATGTCAGAGGTTTAGGATGCGGGTTAATGCCCGTTTCACTCTGCAAATGTTATTGGGACATTCAGGGCTCTCTGACACCATTTTTGGGCCACCAACATTTTCTGGACTTTAGGGGGTCTAGGATGCCTGTAAACCCCTTTTTTGGGCCTCCAAAGTTTTCAACATTTTTGCAGGCATAAAATGCATTTTAAGGTCTTTTTTGGGCTGCTAACATATTCTGAGCTTCAGGGGTGTAGGATGCATTTTTCGTGCCAAAAATATTTTTGGGAATTTCAGTGGTCTAGGATGCGGTTTAATGCCCCTTTGAGGCTGCAAATGTTTTTGGGACATTCAGAGCTCTCTGACACAGATTTTGGCCCACCAACATTTTCTGGACTTTAGGGGGTCTAGGATGCCTGTAAACCCCTTTTTTGGTCCTTCAAAGTTTTCAACATTTTTGCAGGCCTAAAATGCATTTTAAGGCATTTTTGCGCTGCTAACATTTTCAGAACTTTCAGGGGTGTAGTATGCATTTTTTGTGCCAAAAATATTTTTGTGAATTTCAGTGGTCTAGGATGCGGGTTAATGCCCCTTTGAGGCTGCAAATGTTTTTGGAGCATTCAGGGCTCTCTGACACCATTTTTGGGCCACAACCATTTTCTGGACTTTAGGGGGTCTAGGATGCCTCTAAGCCCCTTTTTTCCACCTCCAAAGTTTTCTACATTTTTGCAGGCCTAAGATGCACTTTAAGGCCTTTTTTGGGCTGCTAACATATTCTGAGCTTCATGGGTGTAGTATTCATTTTTTGTGCCAAAAATATTTTTGGGAATGTCAGAGGTCTAGGATGCAGGTTAATGCCCGTTTCACTCTGCAAATGTTTTTGGGACATTCAGGGCTCTCTGACACCATTTTTGGGCCACCAACATTTTCTGGACTTTAGGGGGTCTAGGATGCCTGTAAATCCCTTTTTTGGTCCTTCAAAGTTTTCAACATTTTTGCAGGCCTAAAATGCATTTTAAGGCATTTTTGGGCTGCTACCATTTTCAGAACTTTCAGGGGTGTAGTATGCATTTTTTGTGCCAAAAATATTTTTGGGAATTTCAGTGGTCTAGGATGCGGGTTAATGCCCCTTTGAGGCTGCAAATGTTTTTGGGACATTCAGGGCTCTCTGACACCATTTTTGGGCCACCAACATTTTCTGGACTTTAGGGGGTCTAGGATGCCTGTAAACCTCTTTTTTGGTCCTTCAAAGTTTTCAACATTTTTGCAGGCCTAAAATGCATTTTAAGGCCTTTTTTGGGCTGCTAACATATTCTGAGCTTTCAGGGGTGTAGGGTGCATTTTTCGTGGCAAAAATATTTTTGGGAATTTCAGTGGTCTAGGATGCGAGTTAATGCCCCTTTCAGGTTGACAATGTTTTTGGGACATTCAGAGCTCTCTGACACAGATTTTGGCCCACCAACATTTTCTGGACTTTAGGTGGTCTAGGATGCCTGTAAACCCCTTTTTTGGTCCTTCAAAGTTTTCAACATTTTTGCAGGCCTAAAATGCATATTAAGGCATTTTTGGGCTGCTAACATTTTCAGAACTTTCAGGGGTGTAGTATGCATTTTTTGTGGCAAAAATATTTTTGGGCATTTCAGTGGTCTAGGATGCGGGTTAATGCCCCTTTCAGGCTGCAAATGTTTTTGGGACATTCAGGGCTCTCTGACACCATTTTTGAGCGACAATCATTTTCTGGACTTTTCGGGGGGCTAGGATGCCTGTAACCCCTTTTTTGGGCCTCCAAAGTTTTCAACATTTTTGCACGCCCAAAATGCATTTTAAGGCCTTTTTTGGGCTGCTAACATATTCTGAGCTTCAGGGGTATAGGTTGCATTTTTCATGCCAAAAATATTTTGGGAAATTTCAGTGGTCTAGGATGCGGCTTAATGCCCCTTTCAGGCTGCAAATGTTTTTGGGACATTCAGAGCTCTCTGACACCGATTTTGGCCCACCAACATTTTCTGGAGTTTAGGGGGTCTAGGATGCCCCTAAACCCTTTTTTTCCACCTCCAAAGTTTTCTACATTTTTTCAGGCCTAAAATGCATATTAAGGCATTTTTGGGCTGCTAACATTTTCAGAACTTTCAGGGGTGTAGTATGCATTTTTTGTGGCAAAAATATTTTTGGGCATTTCAGTGGTCTAGGATGCGGGTTAATGCCCCTTTCAGGCTGCAAATGTTTTTGGGACATTCAGGGCTCTCTGACACCATTTTTGAGCGACAATCATTTTCTGGACTTTTCGGGGGGCTAGGATGCCTGTAACCCCTTTTTTGGGCCTCCAAAGTTTTCAACATTTTTGCACGCCCAAAATGCATTTTAAGGCCTTTTTTGGGCTGCTAACATATTCTGAGCTTCAGGGGTATAGGTTGCATTTTTCATGCCAAAAATATTTTGGGAAATTTCAGTGGTCTAGGATGCGGCTTAATGCCCCTTTCAGGCTGCAAATGTTTTTGGGACATTCAGAGCTCTCTGACACCGATTTTGGCCCACCAACATTTTCTGGAGTTTAGGGGGTCTAGGATGCCCCTAAACCCTTTTTTTCCACCTCCAAAGTTTTCTACATTTTTTCAGGCCTAAGATGCACTTTAAGGCATTTTTGGGCTGCTAACATTTTCAGAACTTTCAGGAGTGTATGATGCATTTTTCGTGGCAAAAATATTTTTGGGAATTTCAGTGGTCTAGGATGCGAGTTAATGCCCCTTTCAGGCTGACAATGTTTTTGGGACATTCAGAGCTCTCTGACACAGATTTTGGCCCACCAACATTTTCTGGACTTTAGGGGGTCTAGGATGCCTGTAAACCCCTTTTTGGCCCTTCAAAGTTTTCAACATTTTTGCAGGCCTAAAATGCATTTTAAGGCCTTTTTTGGGCTGCTAACATATTCTGAGCTTCATGGGTGTAGGATGCATTTTTCGTGCCAAAAATATTTTTGGGAATTTCAGTGGTCTAGGATGCGGGTTAATGCCCCTTTGAGGCTGCAAATGTTTTTGGGACATTCAGGGCTCTCTGACACCATTTCTGGGCCACAACCATTTTCTGGACTTTAGGGGGTCTAGGATGCCTGTAAACCTCTTTTTTGGTCCTTCAAAGTTTTCAACATTTTTGCAGGCCTAAAATGCATTTTAAGGCCTTTTTTGGGCTGCTAACATATTCTGAGCTTTCAGGGGTGTAGGATGCATTTTTCGTGGCAAAAATATTTTTGGGAATTTCAGTGGTCTAGGATGCGAGTTAATGCCCCTTTCAGGCTGACAATGTTTTTGGGACATTCAGAGCTCTCTGACACAGATTTTGGCCCACCAACATTTTCTGGACTTTAGGGGGTCTAGGATGCCTGTAAACCCCTTTTTTGGTCCTTCAAAGTTTTCAACATTTTTGCAGGCCTAACATGCATTTTAAGGCATTTTTGGGCTGCTAACATTTTCAGAACATTCAGGGGTGTAGTATGCATTTTTTGTGGCAAAAATATTTTTGGGCATTTCAGTGGTCTAGGATGCGGGTTTGCCCCTTTCAGGCTGCAAATGTTTTTGGGACATTCAAGGCTCTCTGACACCATTTTTGGGCCACCAACATTTTCTGGACTTTAGGGGGTCTAGGATGCCTGTAAAACCCCTTTTTTGGTTCTTCAAAGTTTTCAACATTTTTGCAGGCCTAAAATGCATTTTAAGGCCTTTTTTGGGCTGCTAACATATTCTGAGCTTCATGGGTGTAGGATGTATTTTTCGTGCCAAAAATATTTTTGGGCATTTCAGTGGTCTAGGATGCGGGTTTGCCCCTTTCAGGCTGCAAATGTTTTTGGGACATTCAAGGCTCTCTGACACCATTTTTGGGCCACCAACATTTTCTGGACTTTAGGGGGTCTAGGATGCCTGTAAAACCCCTTTTTTGGTTCTTCAAAGTTTTCAACATTTTTGCAGGCCTAAAATGCATTTTAAGGCCTTTTTTGGGCTGCTAACATATTCTGAGCTTCATGGGTGTAGGATGTATTTTTCGTGCCAAAAATATTTTTGGGAATTGCAGTGGTCTAGGATGCGGGTTAATGCCCCTTTGAGGCTGCAAATGTTTTTGGGACATTCAGAGCTCTCTGACACAGATTTTGGCCCACCAACATTTTCTGGACTTTAGGGGGTCTAGGATGCCTGTAAACCCCTTTTTTGGTCCTTCAAAGTTTTCAACATTTTTGCAGGCCTAAAATGCATTTTAAGGCATTTTTGGGCTGCTAACATTTTCAGAACTTTCAGGGGTGTAGTGTGCATTTTTTGTGCCAAAAATATTTTTGTGAATTTCAGTGGTCTAGGATGCGGGTTAATGCCCCTTTGAGGCTGCAAATGTTTTTGGGACATTCAGGGCTCTCTTTCACCATTTTTGGGCCACCAACATTTTCTGGACTTTAGGGGGTCTAGGATGCCTGTAAACCCCTTTTTTGGTCCTTCAAAGTTTTCAACATTTTTGCAGGCCTAAAATGCATTTTCAGGCCTTAATTGGGCTGCTAACATATTCTGAGCTTCAGGGGTATAGGTTGCATTTTTCATGCCAAAAATATTTTGGGGAATTTCAGTGGTCTAGGATGCGATTTAATGCCCCTTTCAGGCTGCAAATGTTTTTGGGACATTCAGGACTCTCTGACACCATTTTCGGGCCACCAACATTTTCTGGACTTTAGGGGGTCTAGGATGCCTGTAAACCTCTTTTTTGGGCCTCCAAAGTTTTCAACATTTTTGCAGGCATAAAATGCATTTTAAGGTCTTTTTTGGGCTGCTAACATATTCTGAGCTTCAGGGGTATAGGTTGCATTTTTCGTGCCAAAAATATTTTTTGGAGTTTGAGTGGTCTAGGGTGCGGGTTAATGCCCCTTTCAGGCTGCAAATGTTTTGGGACATTCAGAGCTCTCTGACACAGATTTTGGCCCACCTACATTTTCTGGACTTTAGGGGTCTAGGATGCCTGTAAACCCCTTTTTTGGTCCTCCAAAGTTTTCAACATGTTTGCAGGCCCAAAATGCATTTTAAGGCATTTTTGTGCTGCTAACATTTTCAGAACTTTCAGGGGTGTAGTATGCATTTTTTGTGCCAAAAATATTTTTGGGAATGTCAGAGGTTTAGGATGCGGGTTAATGCCCGTTTCACTCTGCAAATGTTATTGGGACATTCAGGGCTCTCTGACACCATTTTTGGGCCACCAACATTTTCTGGACTTTAGGGGGTCTAGGATGCCTGTAAACCCCTTTTTTGGGCCTCCAAAGTTTTCAACATTTTTGCAGGCATAAAATGCATTTTAAGGTCTTTTTTGGGCTGCTAACATATTCTGAGCTTCAGGGGTGTAGGATGCATTTTTCGTGCCAAAAATATTTTTGGGAATTTCAGTGGTCTAGGATGCGGTTTAATGCCCCTTTGAGGCTGCAAATGTTTTTGGGACATTCAGAGCTCTCTGACACAGATTTTGGCCCACCAACATTTTCTGGACTTTAGGGGGTCTAGGATGCCTGTAAACCCCTTTTTTGGTCCTTCAAAGTTTTCAACATTTTTGCAGGCCTAAAATGCATTTTAAGGCATTTTTGCGCTGCTAACATTTTCAGAACTTTCAGGGGTGTAGTATGCATTTTTTGTGCCAAAAATATTTTTGTGAATTTCAGTGGTCTAGGATGCGGGTTAATGCCCCTTTGAGGCTGCAAATGTTTTTGGAGCATTCAGGGCTCTCTGACACCATTTTTGGGCCACAACCATTTTCTGGACTTTAGGGGGTCTAGGATGCCTCTAAGCCCCTTTTTTCCACCTCCAAAGTTTTCTACATTTTTGCAGGCCTAAGATGCACTTTAAGGCCTTTTTTGGGCTGCTAACATATTCTGAGCTTCATGGGTGTAGTATTCATTTTTTGTGCCAAAAATATTTTTGGGAATGTCAGAGGTCTAGGATGCAGGTTAATGCCCGTTTCACTCTGCAAATGTTTTTGGGACATTCAGGGCTCTCTGACACCATTTTTGGGCCACCAACATTTTCTGGACTTTAGGGGGTCTAGGATGCCTGTAAACCCCTTTTTTGGTCCTTCAAAGTTTTCAACATTTTTGCAGGCCTAAAATGCATTTTAAGGCATTTTTGGGCTGCTACCATTTTCAGAACTTTCAGGGGTGTAGTATGCATTTTTTGTGCCAAAAATATTTTTGGGAATTTCAGTGGTCTAGGATGCGGGTTAATGCCCCTTTGAGGCTGCAAATGTTTCTGGGACATTCAGGGCTCTCTGACACCATTTTTGGGCCACCAACATTTTCTGGACTTTAGGGGGTCTAGGATGCCTGTAAACCTCTTTTTTGGTCCTTCAAAGTTTTCAACATTTTTGCAGGCCTAAAATGCATTTTAAGGCCTTTTTTGGGCTGCTAACATATTCTGAGCTTTCAGGGGTGTAGGGTGCATTTTTCGTGGCAAAAATATTTTTGGGAATTTCAGTGGTCTAGGATGCGAGTTAATGCCCCTTTCAGGTTGACAATGTTTTTGGGACATTCAGAGCTCTCTGACACAGATTTTGGCCCACCAACATTTTCTGGACTTTAGGTGGTCTAGGATGCCTGTAAACCCCTTTTTTGGTCCTTCAAAGTTTTCAACATTTTTGCAGGCCTAAAATGCATATTAAGGCATTTTTGGGCTGCTAACATTTTCAGAACTTTCAGGGGTGTAGTATGCATTTTTTGTGGCAAAAATATTTTTGGGCATTTCAGTGGTCTAGGATGCGGGTTAATGCCCCTTTCAGGCTGCAAATGTTTTTGGGACATTCAGGGCTCTCTGACACCATTTTTGAGCGACAATCATTTTCTGGACTTTTCGGGGGGCTAGGATGCCTGTAACCCCTTTTTTGGGCCTCCAAAGTTTTCAACATTTTTGCACGCCCAAAATGCATTTTAAGGCCTTTTTTGGGCTGCTAACATATTCTGAGCTTCAGGGGTATAGGTTGCATTTTTCATGCCAAAAATATTTTGGGAAATTTCAGTGGTCTAGGATGCGGCTTAATGCCCCTTTCAGGCTGCAAATGTTTTTGGGACATTCAGAGCTCTCTGACACCGATTTTGGCCCACCAACATTTTCTGGAGTTTAGGGGGTCTAGGATGCCCCTAAACCCTTTTTTTCCACCTCCAAAGTTTTCTACATTTTTTCAGGCCTAAGATGCACTTTAAGGCATTTTTGGGCTGCTAACATTTTCAGAACTTTCAGGAGTGTATGATGCATTTTTCGTGGCAAAAATATTTTTGGGAATTTCAGTGGTCTAGGATGCGAGTTAATGCCCCTTTCAGGCTGACAATGTTTTTGGGACATTCAGAGCTCTCTGACACAGATTTTGGCCCACCAACATTTTCTGGACTTTAGGGGGTCTAGGATGCCTGTAAACCCCTTTTTGGCCCTTCAAAGTTTTCAACATTTTTGCAGGCCTAAAATGCATTTTAAGGCCTTTTTTGGGCTGCTAACATATTCTGAGCTTCATGGGTGTAGGATGCATTTTTCGTGCCAAAAATATTTTTGGGAATTTCAGTGGTCTAGGATGCGGGTTAATGCCCCTTTGAGGCTGCAAATGTTTTTGGGACATTCAGGGCTCTCTGACACCATTTCTGGGCCACAACCATTTTCTGGACTTTAGGGGGTCTAGGATGCCTGTAAACCTCTTTTTTGGTCCTTCAAAGTTTTCAACATTTTTGCAGGCCTAAAATGCATTTTAAGGCCTTTTTTGGGCTGCTAACATATTCTGAGCTTTCAGGGGTGTAGGATGCATTTTTCGTGGCAAAAATATTTTTGGGAATTTCAGTGGTCTAGGATGCGAGTTAATGCCCCTTTCAGGCTGACAATGTTTTTGGGACATTCAGAGCTCTCTGACACAGATTTTGGCCCACCAACATTTTCTGGACTTTAGGGGGTCTAGGATGCCTGTAAACCCCTTTTTTGGTCCTTCAAAGTTTTCAACATTTTTGCAGGCCTAACATGCATTTTAAGGCATTTTTGGGCTGCTAACATTTTCAGAACATTCAGGGGTGTAGTATGCATTTTTTGTGGCAAAAATATTTTTGGGCATTTCAGTGGTCTAGGATGCGGGTTTGCCCCTTTCAGGCTGCAAATGTTTTTGGGACATTCAAGGCTCTCTGACACCATTTTTGGGCCACCAACATTTTCTGGACTTTAGGGGGTCTAGGATGCCTGTAAAACCCCTTTTTTGGTTCTTCAAAGTTTTCAACATTTTTGCAGGCCTAAAATGCATTTTAAGGCCTTTTTTGGGCTGCTAACATATTCTGAGCTTCATGGGTGTAGGATGCATTTTTCGTGCCAAAAATATTTTTGGGAATTTCAGTGGTCTAGGATGCGGGTTAATGCCCCTTTGAGGCTGCAAATGTTTTTGGGACATTCAGAGCTCTCTGACACAGATTTTGGCCCACCAACATTTTCTGGACTTTAGGGGGTCTAGGATGCCTGTAAACCTCTTTTTTGGTCCTTCAAAGTTTTCAACATTTTTGCAGGCCTAAAATGCATTTTAAGGCATTTTTGGGCTGCTAACATTTTCAGAACTTTCAGGGGTGTAGTATGCATTTTTTGTGCCAAAAATATTTTTGTGAATTTCAGTGGTCTAGGATGCGGGTTAATGCCCCTTTGAGGCTGCAAATGTTTTTGGAGCATTCAGGGCTCTCTGACACCATTTTTGGGCCACAACCATTTTCTGGACTTTAGGGGGGTCTAGGATGCCTCTAAGCCCCTTTTTTCCACCTCCAAAGTTTTCTACATTTTTGCAGGCCTAAGATGCACTTTAAGGCCTTTTTTGGGCTGCTAACATATTCTGAGCTTCATGGGTATAGTATTCATTTTTTGTGCCAAAAATATTTTTGGGAATGTCAGAGGTCTAGGATGCAGGTTAATGCCCGTTTCACTCTGCAAATGTTTTTGGGACATTCAGGGCTCTCTGACACCATTTTTGGGCCACCAACATTTTCTGGACTTTAGGGGGTCTAGGATGCCTGTAAACCCCTTTTTTGGTCCTTCAAAGTTTTCAACATTTTTGCAGGCCTAAAATGCATTTTAAGGCATTTTTGGGCTGCTAACATTTTCAGAACTTTCAGGGGTGTAGTATGCATTTTTTGTGCCAAAAATATTTTTGGGAATTTCAGTGGTCTAGGATGCGAGTTAATGCCCCTTTCAGGTTGACAATGTTTTTGGGACATTCAGGGCTCTCTGACACCATTTTTGGGCCACCAACATTTTCTGGACTTTAGGGGGTCTAGGATGCCTGTAAACCTCTGTTTTGGTCCTTCAAAGTTTTCAACATTTTTGCAGGCCTAAAATGCATTTTAAGGCCTTTTTTGGGCTGCTAACATATTCTGAGCTTTCAGGGGTGTAGGATGCATTTTTCGTGGCAAAAATATTTTTGGGAATTTCAGTGGTCTAGGATGCGAGTTAATGCCCCTTTCAGGTTGACAATGTTTTTGGGACATTCAGAGCTCTCTGACACAGATTTTGGCCCACCAACATTTTCTGGACTTTAGGGGGTCTAGGATGCCTGTAAACCCCTTTTTTGGTCCTTCAAAGTTTTCAACATTTTTGCAGGCCTAAAATGCATATTAAGGCATTTTTGGGCTGCTGACATTTTCAGAACTTTCAGGGGTGTAGTATGCATTTTTTGTGGCAAAAATATTTTTGGGCATTTCAGTGGTCTAGGATGCGGGTTAATGCCCCTTTCAGGCTGCAAATGTTTTTGGGAATTTAGGGCTCTCTGACACTATTTTTGAGCGACAATCATTTTCTGGACTTTTCGGGGGTCTAGGATGCCTGTAACCCCTTTTTTGGGCCTCCAAAGTTTTCAACATTTTTGCACGCCCAAAATGCATTTTAAGGCCTTTTTTGGGCTGCTAACATATTCTGAGCTTCAGGGGTATAGGTTGCATTTTTCATGCCAAAAATATTTTGGGAAATTTCAGTGGTCTAGGATGCGGCTTAATGCCCCTTTCAGGCTGCAAATGTTTTTGGGACATTCAGGGCTCTCTGACACCATTTTTGGGCCACCAACATTTTCTGGACTTTAGGGGGTCTAGGATGCCTGTAAACCCCTTTTTGGCCCTTCAAAGTTTTCAACATTTTTGCAGGCCTAAAATGCATTTTAAGGCCTTTTTTGGGCTGCTAACATATTCTGAGCTTCATGGGTGTAGGATGCATTTTTCGTGCCAAAAATAGTTTTGGGAATTTCAGTGGTCTAGGATGCGGGTTAATGCCCCTTTGAGGCTGCAAATGTTTTTGGGACATTCAGGGCTCTCTGACACCATTTCTGGGCCACAACCATTTTCTGGACTTTAGGGGGTCTAGGATGCCTCTAAACCCCTTTTTTCCACCTCCAAAGTTTTCTACAATTTTGCAGGCCTAAGATGCACTTTAAGGCCTTTTTTGGGCTGCTAACATATTCTGAGCTTCATGGGTGTAGTATTCATTTTTTGTGCCAAAAATATTTTTGGGAATGTCAGAGGTCTAGGATGCGGGTTAATGCCCGTTTCACTCTGCAAATGTTATTGGGACATTCAGGGCTCTCTGACACCATTTTTGGGCCACCAACATTTTCTGGACTTTAGGGGGTCTAGGATGCCTGTAAACCTCTTTTTTGGTCCTTCAAAGTTTTCAACATTTTTGCAGGCCTAAAATGCATTTTAAGGCCTTTTTTGGGCTGCTAACATATTCTGAGCTTTCAGGGGTGTAGGATGCATTTTTCGTGGCAAAAATATTTTTGGGAATTTCAGTGGTCTAGGATGCGAGTTAATGCCCCTTTCAGGCTGACAATGTTTTTGGGACATTCAGAGCTCTCTGACACAGATTTTGGCCCACCAACATTTTCTGGACTTTAGGGGGTCTAGGATGCCTGTAAACCCCTTTTTTGGTCCTTCAAAGTTTTCAACATTTTTGCAGGCCTAAAATGCATTTTAAGGCATTTTTGGGCTGCTAACATTTTCAGAACATTCAGGGGTGTAGTATGCATTTTTTGTGGCAAAAATATTTTTGGGCATTTCAGTGGTCTAGGATGCGGGTTTGCCCCTTTCAGGCTGCAAATGTTTTTGGGACATTCAAGGCTCTCTGACACCATTTTTGGGCCACCAACATTTTCTGGACTTTAGGGGGTCTAGGATGCCTATAAACCCCTTTTTTGGTTCTTCAAAGTTTTCAACATTTTTGCAGGCCTAAAATGCATTTTAAGGCCTTTTTTGGGCTGCTAACATATTCTGAGCTTCAGGGGTATAGGTTGCATTTTTCGTGCCAAAAATATTTTTTGGAGTTTCAGTGGTCTAGGATGCGGGTTAATGCCCCCTTCAGGCTGCAAATGTTTTGGGACATTCAGAGCTCTCTGACACAGATTTTGGCCCACCAACATTTTCTGGACTTTAGGGGTCTAGGATGCCTGTAAACCCCTTTTTTGGTCCTTCAAAGTTTTCAACATGTTTGCAGGCCTACAATGCATTTTAAGGCATTTTTGGGCTGCTAACATTTTCAGAACTTTCAGGGGTGTAGTATGCATTTTTTGTGCCAAAAATATTTTTGGGAATGTCAGAGGTTTAGGATGCGGGTTAATGCCCGTTTCACTCTGCAAATGTTATTGGGACATTCAGGGCTCTCTGACACCATTTTTGGGCCACCAACATTTTCTGGACTTTAGGGGGTCTAGGATGCCTGTAAACCTCTTTTTTGGTCCTTCAACGTTTTCAACATTTTTGCAGGCCTAAAATGCATTTTAAGGCCTTTTTTGGGCTGCTAACATATTCTGAGCTTTCAGGGGTGTAGGATGCATTTTTCGTGGCAAAAATATTTTTGGGAATTTCAGTGGTCTAGGATGTGGGTTAATGCCCGTTTCACTCTGCAAATGTTTTTGGGGCATTCAGAGCTCTCTGACACAGATTTTGGCCCACCAACATTTTCTGGACTTTAGGGGGTCTAGGATGCCTGTAAACCCCTTCTTTGGGCCTCCAAAGTTTTCAACATTTTTGCAGGCATAAAATGCATTTTAAGGTCTTTTTTGGGCTGCTAACATATTCTGAGCTTCAGGGGTATAGGTTGCATTTTTCGTGCCAAAAATATTTTGGGAAATTGCAGTGGTCTAGGATGCGGGTTAATGATCCTTTGAGGCTGCAAATGTTTTTGGGACATTCAGAGCTCTCTGACACAGATTTTGGCCCACCAACATTTTCTGGACTTTAGGGGGTCTAGGATGCCTGTAAACCCCTTTTTTGGTCCTTCAAAGTTTTCAACATTTTTGCAGGCCTAAAATGCATTTTAAGGCATTTTTGGGCTGCTAAAATATTCTGAGCTTCAGGGGTATAGGTTGCATTTTTCATGCCAAAAATATTTTGGGGAATTTCAGTGGTCTAGGATGCGGGTTAATGCCCCTTTGAGGCTGGAAATGTTTTTGGGACATTCAGGGCTCTCTTTCACCATTTTTGGGCCACCAACATTTTCTGGACTTTAGGGGGTCTAGGATGCCTGTAAACCCCTTTTTTGGTCCTTCAAAGTTTTCAACATTTTTGCAGGCCTAAAATGCATTTTAAGGCATTTTTGGGCTGCTAACATATTCTGAGCTTCAGGGGTATAGGTTGCATTTTTCATGCCAAAAATATTTTGGGGAATTTCAGTGGTCTAGGATGCGGGTTAATGCCCCTTTCAGGCTGCACATGTTTTGGGACATTCAGAGCTCTCTGACACAGATTTTGGCCCACCAACATTTTCTGGACTTTAGGGGTCTAGGATGCCTGTAAACCCCTTTTTTGGTCCTTCAAAGTTTTCAACATGTTTGCAGGCCTAAAATGCATTTTAAGGCATTTTTGGGCTGCTAACATTTTCAGAACTTTCAGGGGTGTAGTATGCATTTTTTGTGCTAAAAATATTTTTGGGAATTTCAGTGGTCTAGGATGCGGGTTAATGCCCGTTTCACTCTGCAAATGTTTTTGGAGCATTCAGGGCTCTCTGACACCATTTTTGGGCCACCAACATTTTCTGGACTTTAGGGGGTCTAGGATGCCTGTAAACCCCTTTTTTGGTTCTTCAAAGTTTTCAACATTTTTGCAGGCCTAAAATGCATTTTAAGGCCTTTTTTGGGCTGCTAACATATTCTGAGCTTCATGGGTGTAGGATGCATTTTTCGTGCCAAAAATATTTTTGGGAATTTCAGTGGTCTAGGATGCGGGTTAATGCCCCTTTGAGGCTGCAAATGTTTTTGGGACATTCAGAGCTCTCTGACACAGATTTTGGCCCACCAACATTTTCTGGACTTTAGGGGGTCTAGGATGCCTGTAAACCCCTTTTTTGGTCCTTCAAAGTTTTCAACATTTTTGCAGGCCTAAAATGCATTTTAAGGCATTTTTGGGCTGCTAACATTTTCAGAACTTTCAGGGGTGTAGTATGCATTTTTTGTGCCAAAAATATTTTTGGGAATTTCAGTGGTCTAGGATGCGGGTTAATGCCCCTTTGAGGCTGCAAATGTTTTTGGAGCATTCAGGGCTCTCTGACACCATTTTTGGGCCACAACCATTTTCTGGACTTTAGGGGGTCTAGGATGCCTCTAAGCCCCTTTTTTCCACCTCCAAAGTTTTCTACATTTTTGCAGGCCTAAGATGCACTTTAAGGCCTTTTTTGGGCTGCTAACATATTCTGAGCTTCATGGGTGTAGTATTCATTTTTTGTGCCAAAAATATTTTTGGGAATGTCAGAGGTCTAGGATGCAGGTTAATGCCCGTTTCACTCTGCAAATGTTTTTGGGACATTCAGGGCTCTCTGACACCATTTTTGGGCCACCAACATTTTCTGGACTTTAGGGGGTCTAGGATGCCTGTAAACCCCTTTTTTGGTCCTTCAAAGTTTTCAACATTTTTGCAGGCCTAAAATGCATTTTAAGGCATTTTTGGGCTGCTAACATTTTCAGAACTTTCAGGGGTGTAGTATGCATTTTTTGTGCCAAAAATATTTTTGGGAATTTCAGTGGTCTAGGATGCGAGTTAATGCCCCTTTCAGGTTGACAATGTTTTTGGGACATTCAGGGCTCTCTGACACCATTTTTGGGCCACCAACATTTTCTGGACTTTAGGGGGTCTAGGATGCCTGTAAACCTCTGTTTTGGTCCTTCAAAGTTTTCAACATTTTTGCAGGCCTAAAATGCATTTTAAGGCCTTTTTTGGGCTGCTAACATATTCTGAGCTTTCAGGGGTGTAGGATGCATTTTTCGTGGCAAAAATATTTTTGGGAATTTCAGTGGTCTAGGATGCGAGTTAATGCCCCTTTCAGGTTGACAATGTTTTTGGGACATTCAGAGCTCTCTGACACAGATTTTGGCCCACCAACATTTTCTGGACTTTAGGGGGTCTAGGATGCTTGTAAACCCCTTTTTTGGTCCTTCAAAGTTTTCAACATTTTTGCAGGCCTAAAATGCATATTAAGGCATTTTTGGGCTGCTGACATTTTCAGAACTTTCAGGGGTGTAGTATGCATTTTTTGTGGCAAAAATATTTTTGGGCATTTCAGTGGTCTAGGATGCGGGTTAATGCCCCTTTCAGGCTGCAAATGTTTTTGGGAATTTAGGGCTCTCTGACACTATTTTTGAGCGACAATCATTTTCTGGACTTTTCGGGGGTCTAGGATGCCTGTAACCCCTTTTTTGGTTCTTCAAAGTTTTCAACATTTTTGCAGGCCTAAAATGCATTTTAAGGCCTTTTTTGGGCTGCTAACATATTCTGAGCTTCAGGGGTATAGGTTGCATTTTTCGTGCCAAAAATATTTTTTGGAGTTTCAGTGGTCTAGGATGCGGGTTAATGCCCCCTTCAGGCTGCAAATGTTTTGGGACATTCAGAGCTCTCTGACACAGATTTTGGCCCACCAACATTTTCTGGACTTTAGGGGTCTAGGATGCCTGTAAACCCCTTTTTTGGTCCTTGAAAGTTTTCAACATGTTTGCAGGCCTACAATGCATTTTAAGGCATTTTTGGGCTGCTAACATTTTCAGAACTTTCAGGGGTGTAGTATGCATTTTTTGTGCCAAAAATATTTTTGGGAATGTCAGAGGTTTAGGATGCGGGTTAATGCCCGTTTCACTCTGCAAATGTTATTGGGACATTCAGGGCTCTCTGACACCATTTTTGGGCCACCAACATTTTCTGGACTTTAGGGGGTCTAGGATGCCTGTAAACCTCTTTTTTGGTCCTTCAACGTTTTCAACATTTTTGCAGGCCTAAAATGCATTTTAAGGCCTTTTTTGGGCTGCTAACATATTCTGAGCTTTCAGGGGTGTAGGATGCATTTTTCGTGGCAAAAATATTTTTGGGAATTTCAGTGGTCTAGGATGTGGGTTAATGCCCGTTTCACTCTGCAAATGTTTTTGGGGCATTCAGAGCTCTCTGACACAGATTTTGGCCCACCAACATTTTCTGGACTTTAGGGGGTCTAGGATGCCTGTAAACCCCTTCTTTGGGCCTCCAAAGTTTTCAACATTTTTGCAGGCATAAAATGCATTTTAAGGTCTTTTTTGGGCTGCTAACATATTCTGAGCTTCAGGGGTATAGGTTGCATTTTTCGTGCCAAAAATATTTTGGGAAATTGCAGTGGTCTAGGATGCGGGTTAATGCCCCTTTGAGGCTGCAAATGTTTTTGGGACATTCAGAGCTCTCTGACACAGATTTTGGCCCACCAACATTTTCTGGACTTTAGGGGGTCTAGGATGCCTGTAAACCCCTTTTTTGGTCCTTCAAAGTTTTCAACATTTTTGCAGGCCTAAAATGCATTTTAAGGCATTTTTGGGCTGCTAAAATATTCTGAGCTTCAGGGGTATAGGTTGCATTTTTCATGCCAAAAATATTTTGGGGAATTTCAGTGGTCTAGGATGCGGGTTAATGCCCCTTTGAGGCTGGAAATGTTTTTGGGACATTCAGGGCTCTCTTTCACCATTTTTGGGCCACCAACATTTTCTGGACTTTAGGGGGTCTAGGATGCCTGTAAACCCCTTTTTTGGTCCTTCAAAGTTTTCAACATTTTTGCAGGCCTAAAATGCATTTTAAGGCATTTTTGGGCTGCTAACATATTCTGAGCTTCAGGGGTATAGGTTGCATTTTTCATGCCAAAAATATTTTGGGGAATTTCAGTGGTCTAGGATGCGGGTTAATGCCCCTTTCAGGCTGCACATGTTTTGGGACATTCAGAGCTCTCTGACACAGATTTTGGCCCACCAACATTTTCTGGACTTTAGGGGTCTAGGATGCCTGTAAACCCCTTTTTTGGTCCTTCAAAGTTTTCAACATGTTTGCAGGCCTAAAATGCATTTTAAGGCATTTTTGGGCTGCTAACATTTTCAGAACTTTCAGGGGTGTAGTATGCATTTTTTGTGCTAAAAATATTTTTGGGAATTTCAGTGGTCTAGGATGCGGGTTAATGCCCGTTTCACTCTGCAAATGTTTTTGGAGCATTCAGGGCTCTCTGACACCATTTTTGGGCCACCAACATTTTCTGGACTTTAGGGGGTCTAGGATGCCTGTAAACCCCTTTTTTGGTCCTTCAAAGTTTTCAACATTTTTGCAGGCCTAAAATGCATTTTCAGGCCTTAATTGGGCTGCTAACATATTCTGAGCTTCAGGGGTATAGGTTGCATTTTTCATGCCAAAAATATTTTGGGGAATTTCAGTGGTCTAGGATGCGATTTAATGCCCCTTTCAGGCTGCAAATGTTTTTGGGACATTCAGGACTCTCTGACACCATTTTCGGGCCACCAACATTTTCTGGACTTTAGGGGGTCTAGGATGCCTGTAAACCTCTTTTTTGGGCCTCCAAAGTTTTCAACATTTTTGCAGGCATAAAATGCATTTTAAGGTCTTTTTTGGGCTGCTAACATATTCTGAGCTTCAGGGGTATAGGTTGCATTTTTCGTGCCAAAAATATTTTTTGGAGTTTGAGTGGTCTAGGGTGCGGGTTAATGCCCCTTTCAGGCTGCAAATGTTTTGGGACATTCAGAGCTCTCTGACACAGATTTTGGCCCACCTACATTTTCTGGACTTTAGGGGTCTAGGATGCCTGTAAACCCCTTTTTTGGTCCTCCAAAGTTTTCAACATGTTTGCAGGCCCAAAATGCATTTTAAGGCATTTTTGTGCTGCTAACATTTTCAGAACTTTCAGGGGTGTAGTATGCATTTTTTGTGCCAAAAATATTTTTGGGAATGTCAGAGGTTTAGGATGCGGGTTAATGCCCGTTTCACTCTGCAAATGTTATTGGGACATTCAGGGCTCTCTGACACCATTTTTGGGCCACCAACATTTTCTGGACTTTAGGGGGTCTAGGATGCCTGTAAACCCCTTTTTTGGGCCTCCAAAGTTTTCAACATTTTTGCAGGCATAAAATGCATTTTAAGGTCTTTTTTGGGCTGCTAACATATTCTGAGCTTCAGGGGTGTAGGATGCATTTTTCGTGCCAAAAATATTTTTGGGAATTTCAGTGGTCTAGGATGCGGTTTAATGCCCCTTTGAGGCTGCAAATGTTTTTGGGACATTCAGAGCTCTCTGACACAGATTTTGGCCCACCAACATTTTCTGGACTTTAGGGGGTCTAGGATGCCTGTAAACCCCTTTTTTGGTCCTTCAAAGTTTTCAACATTTTTGCAGGCCTAAAATGCATTTTAAGGCATTTTTGCGCTGCTAACATTTTCAGAACTTTCAGGGGTGTAGTATGCATTTTTTGTGCCAAAAATATTTTTGTGAATTTCAGTGGTCTAGGATGCGGGTTAATGCCCCTTTGAGGCTGCAAATGTTTTTGGAGCATTCAGGGCTCTCTGACACCATTTTTGGGCCACAACCATTTTCTGGACTTTAGGGGGTCTAGGATGCCTCTAAGCCCCTTTTTTCCACCTCCAAAGTTTTCTACATTTTTGCAGGCCTAAGATGCACTTTAAGGCCTTTTTTGGGCTGCTAACATATTCTGAGCTTCATGGGTGTAGTATTCATTTTTTGTGCCAAAAATATTTTTGGGAATGTCAGAGGTCTAGGATGCAGGTTAATGCCCGTTTCACTCTGCAAATGTTTTTGGGACATTCAGGGCTCTCTGACACCATTTTTGGGCCACCAACATTTTCTGGACTTTAGGGGGTCTAGGATGCCTGTAAACCCCTTTTTTGGTCCTTCAAAGTTTTCAACATTTTTGCAGGCCTAAAATGCATTTTAAGGCATTTTTGGGCTGCTACCATTTTCAGAACTTTCAGGGGTGTAGTATGCATTTTTTGTGCCAAAAATATTTTTGGGAATTTCAGTGGTCTAGGATGCGGGTTAATGCCCCTTTGAGGCTGCAAATGTTTTTGGGACATTCAGGGCTCTCTGACACCATTTTTGGGCCACCAACATTTTCTGGACTTTAGGGGGTCTAGGATGCCTGTAAACCTCTTTTTTGGTCCTTCAAAGTTTTCAACATTTTTGCAGGCCTAAAATGCATTTTAAGGCCTTTTTTGGGCTGCTAACATATTCTGAGCTTTCAGGGGTGTAGGGTGCATTTTTCGTGGCAAAAATATTTTTGGGAATTTCAGTGGTCTAGGATGCGAGTTAATGCCCCTTTCAGGTTGACAATGTTTTTGGGACATTCAGAGCTCTCTGACACAGATTTTGGCCCACCAACATTTTCTGGACTTTAGGTGGTCTAGGATGCCTGTAAACCCCTTTTTTGGTCCTTCAAAGTTTTCAACATTTTTGCAGGCCTAAAATGCATATTAAGGCATTTTTGGGCTGCTAACATTTTCAGAACTTTCAGGGGTGTAGTATGCATTTTTTGTGGCAAAAATATTTTTGGGCATTTCAGTGGTCTAGGATGCGGGTTAATGCCCCTTTCAGGCTGCAAATGTTTTTGGGACATTCAGGGCTCTCTGACACCATTTTTGAGCGACAATCATTTTCTGGACTTTTCGGGGGGCTAGGATGCCTGTAACCCCTTTTTTGGGCCTCCAAAGTTTTCAACATTTTTGCACGCCCAAAATGCATTTTAAGGCCTTTTTTGGGCTGCTAACATATTCTGAGCTTCAGGGGTATAGGTTGCATTTTTCATGCCAAAAATATTTTGGGAAATTTCAGTGGTCTAGGATGCGGCTTAATGCCCCTTTCAGGCTGCAAATGTTTTTGGGACATTCAGAGCTCTCTGACACCGATTTTGGCCCACCAACATTTTCTGGAGTTTAGGGGGTCTAGGATGCCCCTAAACCCTTTTTTTCCACCTCCAAAGTTTTCTACATTTTTTCAGGCCTAAGATGCACTTTAAGGCATTTTTGGGCTGCTAACATTTTCAGAACTTTCAGGAGTGTATGATGCATTTTTCGTGGCAAAAATATTTTTGGGAATTTCAGTGGTCTAGGATGCGAGTTAATGCCCCTTTCAGGCTGACAATGTTTTTGGGACATTCAGAGCTCTCTGACACAGATTTTGGCCCACCAACATTTTCTGGACTTTAGGGGGTCTAGGATGCCTGTAAACCCCTTTTTGGCCCTTCAAAGTTTTCAACATTTTTGCAGGCCTAAAATGCATTTTAAGGCCTTTTTTGGGCTGCTAACATATTCTGAGCTTCATGGGTGTAGGATGCATTTTTCGTGCCAAAAATATTTTTGGGAATTTCAGTGGTCTAGGATGCGGGTTAATGCCCCTTTGAGGCTGCAAATGTTTTTGGGACATTCAGGGCTCTCTGACACCATTTCTGGGCCACAACCATTTTCTGGACTTTAGGGGGTCTAGGATGCCTGTAAACCTCTTTTTTGGTCCTTCAAAGTTTTCAACATTTTTGCAGGCCTAAAATGCATTTTAAGGCCTTTTTTGGGCTGCTAACATATTCTGAGCTTTCAGGGGTGTAGGATGCATTTTTCGTGGCAAAAATATTTTTGGGAATTTCAGTGGTCTAGGATGCGAGTTAATGCCCCTTTCAGGCTGACAATGTTTTTGGGACATTCAGAGCTCTCTGACACAGATTTTGGCCCACCAACATTTTCTGGACTTTAGGGGGTCTAGGATGCCTGTAAACCCCTTTTTTGGTCCTTCAAAGTTTTCAACATTTTTGCAGGCCTAACATGCATTTTAAGGCATTTTTGGGCTGCTAACATTTTCAGAACATTCAGGGGTGTAGTATGCATTTTTTGTGGCAAAAATATTTTTGGGCATTTCAGTGGTCTAGGATGCGGGTTTGCCCCTTTCAGGCTGCAAATGTTTTTGGGACATTCAAGGCTCTCTGACACCATTTTTGGGCCACCAACATTTTCTGGACTTTAGGGGGTCTAGGATGCCTGTAAAACCCCTTTTTTGGTTCTTCAAAGTTTTCAACATTTTTGCAGGCCTAAAATGCATTTTAAGGCCTTTTTTGGGCTGCTAACATATTCTGAGCTTCATGGGTGTAGGATGTATTTTTCGTGCCAAAAATATTTTTGGGCATTTCAGTGGTCTAGGATGCGGGTTTGCCCCTTTCAGGCTGCAAATGTTTTTGGGACATTCAAGGCTCTCTGACACCATTTTTGGGCCACCAACATTTTCTGGACTTTAGGGGGTCTAGGATGCCTGTAAAACCCCTTTTTTGGTTCTTCAAAGTTTTCAACATTTTTGCAGGCCTAAAATGCATTTTAAGGCCTTTTTTGGGCTGCTAACATATTCTGAGCTTCATGGGTGTAGGATGTATTTTTCGTGCCAAAAATATTTTTGGGAATTGCAGTGGTCTAGGATGCGGGTTAATGCCCCTTTGAGGCTGCAAATGTTTTTGGGACATTCAGAGCTCTCTGACACAGATTTTGGCCCACCAACATTTTCTGGACTTTAGGGGGTCTAGGATGCCTGTAAACCCCTTTTTTGGTCCTTCAAAGTTTTCAACATTTTTGCAGGCCTAAAATGCATTTTAAGGCATTTTTGGGCTGCTAACATTTTCAGAACTTTCAGGGGTGTAGTGTGCATTTTTTGTGCCAAAAATATTTTTGTGAATTTCAGTGGTCTAGGATGCGGGTTAATGCCCCTTTGAGGCTGCAAATGTTTTTGGGACATTCAGGGCTCTCTTTCACCATTTTTGGGCCACCAACATTTTCTGGACTTTAGGGGGTCTAGGATGCCTGTAAACCCCTTTTTTGGTCCTTCAAAGTTTTCAACATTTTTGCAGGCCTAAAATGCATTTTCAGGCCTTAATTGGGCTGCTAACATATTCTGAGCTTCAGGGGTATAGGTTGCATTTTTCATGCCAAAAATATTTTGGGGAATTTCAGTGGTCTAGGATGCGATTTAATGCCCCTTTCAGGCTGCAAATGTTTTTGGGACATTCAGGACTCTCTGACACCATTTTCGGGCCACCAACATTTTCTGGACTTTAGGGGGTCTAGGATGCCTGTAAACCTCTTTTTTGGGCCTCCAAAGTTTTCAACATTTTTGCAGGCATAAAATGCATTTTAAGGTCTTTTTTGGGCTGCTAACATATTCTGAGCTTCAGGGGTATAGGTTGCATTTTTCGTGCCAAAAATATTTTTTGGAGTTTGAGTGGTCTAGGGTGCGGGTTAATGCCCCTTTCAGGCTGCAAATGTTTTGGGACATTCAGAGCTCTCTGACACAGATTTTGGCCCACCTACATTTTCTGGACTTTAGGGGTCTAGGATGCCTGTAAACCCCTTTTTTGGTCCTCCAAAGTTTTCAACATGTTTGCAGGCCCAAAATGCATTTTAAGGCATTTTTGTGCTGCTAACATTTTCAGAACTTTCAGGGGTGTAGTATGCATTTTTTGTGCCAAAAATATTTTTGGGAATGTCAGAGGTTTAGGATGCGGGTTAATGCCCGTTTCACTCTGCAAATGTTATTGGGACATTCAGGGCTCTCTGACACCATTTTTGGGCCACCAACATTTTCTGGACTTTAGGGGGTCTAGGATGCCTGTAAACCCCTTTTTTGGGCCTCCAAAGTTTTCAACATTTTTGCAGGCATAAAATGCATTTTAAGGTCTTTTTTGGGCTGCTAACATATTCTGAGCTTCAGGGGTGTAGGATGCATTTTTCGTGCCAAAAATATTTTTGGGAATTTCAGTGGTCTAGGATGCGGTTTAATGCCCCTTTGAGGCTGCAAATGTTTTTGGGACATTCAGAGCTCTCTGACACAGATTTTGGCCCACCAACATTTTCTGGACTTTAGGGGGTCTAGGATGCCTGTAAACCCCTTTTTTGGTCCTTCAAAGTTTTCAACATTTTTGCAGGCCTAAAATGCATTTTAAGGCATTTTTGCGCTGCTAACATTTTCAGAACTTTCAGGGGTGTAGTATGCATTTTTTGTGCCAAAAATATTTTTGTGAATTTCAGTGGTCTAGGATGCGGGTTAATGCCCCTTTGAGGCTGCAAATGTTTTTGGAGCATTCAGGGCTCTCTGACACCATTTTTGGGCCACAACCATTTTCTGGACTTTAGGGGGTCTAGGATGCCTCTAAGCCCCTTTTTTCCACCTCCAAAGTTTTCTACATTTTTGCAGGCCTAAGATGCACTTTAAGGCCTTTTTTGGGCTGCTAACATATTCTGAGCTTCATGGGTGTAGTATTCATTTTTTGTGCCAAAAATATTTTTGGGAATGTCAGAGGTCTAGGATGCAGGTTAATGCCCGTTTCACTCTGCAAATGTTTTTGGGACATTCAGGGCTCTCTGACACCATTTTTGGGCCACCAACATTTTCTGGACTTTAGGGGGTCTAGGATGCCTGTAAACCCCTTTTTTGGTCCTTCAAAGTTTTCAACATTTTTGCAGGCCTAAAATGCATTTTAAGGCATTTTTGGGCTGCTACCATTTTCAGAACTTTCAGGGGTGTAGTATGCATTTTTTGTGCCAAAAATATTTTTGGGAATTTCAGTGGTCTAGGATGCGGGTTAATGCCCCTTTGAGGCTGCAAATGTTTTTGGGACATTCAGGGCTCTCTGACACCATTTTTGGGCCACCAACATTTTCTGGACTTTAGGGGGTCTAGGATGCCTGTAAACCTCTTTTTTGGTCCTTCAAAGTTTTCAACATTTTTGCAGGCCTAAAATGCATTTTAAGGCCTTTTTTGGGCTGCTAACATATTCTGAGCTTTCAGGGGTGTAGGGTGCATTTTTCGTGGCAAAAATATTTTTGGGAATTTCAGTGGTCTAGGATGCGAGTTAATGCCCCTTTCAGGTTGACAATGTTTTTGGGACATTCAGAGCTCTCTGACACAGATTTTGGCCCACCAACATTTTCTGGACTTTAGGTGGTCTAGGATGCCTGTAAACCCCTTTTTTGGTCCTTCAAAGTTTTCAACATTTTTGCAGGCCTAAAATGCATATTAAGGCATTTTTGGGCTGCTAACATTTTCAGAACTTTCAGGGGTGTAGTATGCATTTTTTGTGGCAAAAATATTTTTGGGCATTTCAGTGGTCTAGGATGCGGGTTAATGCCCCTTTCAGGCTGCAAATGTTTTTGGGACATTCAGGGCTCTCTGACACCATTTTTGAGCGACAATCATTTTCTGGACTTTTCGGGGGGCTAGGATGCCTGTAACCCCTTTTTTGGGCCTCCAAAGTTTTCAACATTTTTGCACGCCCAAAATGCATTTTAAGGCCTTTTTTGGGCTGCTAACATATTCTGAGCTTCAGGGGTATAGGTTGCATTTTTCATGCCAAAAATATTTTGGGAAATTTCAGTGGTCTAGGATGCGGCTTAATGCCCCTTTCAGGCTGCAAATGTTTTTGGGACATTCAGAGCTCTCTGACACCGATTTTGGCCCACCAACATTTTCTGGAGTTTAGGGGGTCTAGGATGCCCCTAAACCCTTTTTTTCCACCTCCAAAGTTTTCTACATTTTTTCAGGCCTAAGATGCACTTTAAGGCATTTTTGGGCTGCTAACATTTTCAGAACTTTCAGGAGTGTATGATGCATTTTTCGTGGCAAAAATATTTTTGGGAATTTCAGTGGTCTAGGATGCGAGTTAATGCCCCTTTCAGGCTGACAATGTTTTTGGGACATTCAGAGCTCTCTGACACAGATTTTGGCCCACCAACATTTTCTGGACTTTAGGGGGTCTAGGATGCCTGTAAACCCCTTTTTGGCCCTTCAAAGTTTTCAACATTTTTGCAGGCCTAAAATGCATTTTAAGGCCTTTTTTGGGCTGCTAACATATTCTGAGCTTCATGGGTGTAGGATGCATTTTTCGTGCCAAAAATATTTTTGGGAATTTCAGTGGTCTAGGATGCGGGTTAATGCCCCTTTGAGGCTGCAAATGTTTTTGGGACATTCAGGGCTCTCTGACACCATTTCTGGGCCACAACCATTTTCTGGACTTTAGGGGGTCTAGGATGCCTGTAAACCTCTTTTTTGGTCCTTCAAAGTTTTCAACATTTTTGCAGGCCTAAAATGCATTTTAAGGCCTTTTTTGGGCTGCTAACATATTCTGAGCTTTCAGGGGTGTAGGATGCATTTTTCGTGGCAAAAATATTTTTGGGAATTTCAGTGGTCTAGGATGCGAGTTAATGCCCCTTTCAGGCTGACAATGTTTTTGGGACATTCAGAGCTCTCTGACACAGATTTTGGCCCACCAACATTTTCTGGACTTTAGGGGGTCTAGGATGCCTGTAAACCCCTTTTTTGGTCCTTCAAAGTTTTCAACATTTTTGCAGGCCTAACATGCATTTTAAGGCATTTTTGGGCTGCTAACATTTTCAGAACATTCAGGGGTGTAGTATGCATTTTTTGTGGCAAAAATATTTTTGGGCATTTCAGTGGTCTAGGATGCGGGTTTGCCCCTTTCAGGCTGCAAATGTTTTTGGGACATTCAAGGCTCTCTGACACCATTTTTGGGCCACCAACATTTTCTGGACTTTAGGGGGTCTAGGATGCCTGTAAAACCCCTTTTTTGGTTCTTCAAAGTTTTCAACATTTTTGCAGGCCTAAAATGCATTTTAAGGCCTTTTTTGGGCTGCTAACATATTCTGAGCTTCATGGGTGTAGGATGCATTTTTCGTGCCAAAAATATTTTTGGGAATTTCAGTGGTCTAGGATGCGGGTTAATGCCCCTTTGAGGCTGCAAATGTTTTTGGGACATTCAGAGCTCTCTGACACAGATTTTGGCCCACCAACATTTTCTGGACTTTAGGGGGTCTAGGATGCCTGTAAACCTCTTTTTTGGTCCTTCAAAGTTTTCAACATTTTTGCAGGCCTAAAATGCATTTTAAGGCATTTTTGGGCTGCTAACATTTTCAGAACTTTCAGGGGTGTAGTATGCATTTTTTGTGCCAAAAATATTTTTGTGAATTTCAGTGGTCTAGGATGCGGGTTAATGCCCCTTTGAGGCTGCAAATGTTTTTGGAGCATTCAGGGCTCTCTGACACCATTTTTGGGCCACAACCATTTTCTGGACTTTAGGGGGGTCTAGGATGCCTCTAAGCCCCTTTTTTCCACCTCCAAAGTTTTCTACATTTTTGCAGGCCTAAGATGCACTTTAAGGCCTTTTTTGGGCTGCTAACATATTCTGAGCTTCATGGGTATAGTATTCATTTTTTGTGCCAAAAATATTTTTGGGAATGTCAGAGGTCTAGGATGCAGGTTAATGCCCGTTTCACTCTGCAAATGTTTTTGGGACATTCAGGGCTCTCTGACACCATTTTTGGGCCACCAACATTTTCTGGACTTTAGGGGGTCTAGGATGCCTGTAAACCCCTTTTTTGGTCCTTCAAAGTTTTCAACATTTTTGCAGGCCTAAAATGCATTTTAAGGCATTTTTGGGCTGCTAACATTTTCAGAACTTTCAGGGGTGTAGTATGCATTTTTTGTGCCAAAAATATTTTTGGGAATTTCAGTGGTCTAGGATGCGAGTTAATGCCCCTTTCAGGTTGACAATGTTTTTGGGACATTCAGGGCTCTCTGACACCATTTTTGGGCCACCAACATTTTCTGGACTTTAGGGGGTCTAGGATGCCTGTAAACCTCTGTTTTGGTCCTTCAAAGTTTTCAACATTTTTGCAGGCCTAAAATGCATTTTAAGGCCTTTTTTGGGCTGCTAACATATTCTGAGCTTTCAGGGGTGTAGGATGCATTTTTCGTGGCAAAAATATTTTTGGGAATTTCAGTGGTCTAGGATGCGAGTTAATGCCCCTTTCAGGTTGACAATGTTTTTGGGACATTCAGAGCTCTCTGACACAGATTTTGGCCCACCAACATTTTCTGGACTTTAGGGGGTCTAGGATGCCTGTAAACCCCTTTTTTGGTCCTTCAAAGTTTTCAACATTTTTGCAGGCCTAAAATGCATATTAAGGCATTTTTGGGCTGCTGACATTTTCAGAACTTTCAGGGGTGTAGTATGCATTTTTTGTGGCAAAAATATTTTTGGGCATTTCAGTGGTCTAGGATGCGGGTTAATGCCCCTTTCAGGCTGCAAATGTTTTTGGGAATTTAGGGCTCTCTGACACTATTTTTGAGCGACAATCATTTTCTGGACTTTTCGGGGGTCTAGGATGCCTGTAACCCCTTTTTTGGGCCTCCAAAGTTTTCAACATTTTTGCACGCCCAAAATGCATTTTAAGGCCTTTTTTGGGCTGCTAACATATTCTGAGCTTCAGGGGTATAGGTTGCATTTTTCATGCCAAAAATATTTTGGGAAATTTCAGTGGTCTAGGATGCGGCTTAATGCCCCTTTCAGGCTGCAAATGTTTTTGGGACATTCAGGGCTCTCTGACACCATTTTTGGGCCACCAACATTTTCTGGACTTTAGGGGGTCTAGGATGCCTGTAAACCCCTTTTTGGCCCTTCAAAGTTTTCAACATTTTTGCAGGCCTAAAATGCATTTTAAGGCCTTTTTTGGGCTGCTAACATATTCTGAGCTTCATGGGTGTAGGATGCATTTTTCGTGCCAAAAATAGTTTTGGGAATTTCAGTGGTCTAGGATGCGGGTTAATGCCCCTTTGAGGCTGCAAATGTTTTTGGGACATTCAGGGCTCTCTGACACCATTTCTGGGCCACAACCATTTTCTGGACTTTAGGGGGTCTAGGATGCCTCTAAACCCCTTTTTTCCACCTCCAAAGTTTTCTACATTTTTGCAGGCCTAAGATGCACTTTAAGGCCTTTTTTGGGCTGCTAACATATTCTGAGCTTCATGGGTGTAGTATTCATTTTTTGTGCCAAAAATATTTTTGGGAATGTCAGAGGTCTAGGATGCGGGTTAATGCCCGTTTCACTCTGCAAATGTTATTGGGACATTCAGGGCTCTCTGACACCATTTTTGGGCCACCAACATTTTCTGGACTTTAGGGGGTCTAGGATGCCTGTAAACCTCTTTTTTGGTCCTTCAAAGTTTTCAACATTTTTGCAGGCCTAAAATGCATTTTAAGGCCTTTTTTGGGCTGCTAACATATTCTGAGCTTTCAGGGGTGTAGGATGCATTTTTCGTGGCAAAAATATTTTTGGGAATTTCAGTGGTCTAGGATGCGAGTTAATGCCCCTTTCAGGCTGACAATGTTTTTGGGACATTCAGAGCTCTCTGACACAGATTTTGGCCCACCAACATTTTCTGGACTTTAGGGGGTCTA
This sequence comes from Ambystoma mexicanum, assembly GCF_040938575.1. NCBI lineage: Eukaryota > Metazoa > Chordata > Amphibia > Caudata > Ambystomatidae > Ambystoma > Ambystoma mexicanum. The sequence continues at coordinate 729,492,535 of NC_090939.1, read as the reverse complement.
GGATGCCTGTAAACCCCTTTTTTGGTCCTTCAAAGTTTTCAACATTTTTGCAGGCCTAAAATGCATTTTAAGGCATTTTTGGGCTGCTAACATTTTCAGAACATTCAGGGGTGTAGTATGCATTTTTTGTGGCAAAAATATTTTTGGGCATTTCAGTGGTCTAGGATGCGGGTTTGCCCCTTTCAGGCTGCAAATGTTTTTGGGACATTCAAGGCTCTCTGACACCATTTTTGGGCCACCAACATTTTCTGGACTTTAGGGGGTCTAGGATGCCTATAAACCCCTTTTTTGGTTCTTCAAAGTTTTCAACATTTTTGCAGGCCTAAAATGCATTTTAAGGCCTTTTTTGGGCTGCTAACATATTCTGAGCTTCAGGGGTATAGGTTGCATTTTTCGTGCCAAAAATATTTTTTGGAGTTTCAGTGGTCTAGGATGCGGGTTAATGCCCCCTTCAGGCTGCAAATGTTTTGGGACATTCAGAGCTCTCTGACACAGATTTTGGCCCACCAACATTTTCTGGACTTTAGGGGTCTAGGATGCCTGTAAACCCCTTTTTTGGTCCTTCAAAGTTTTCAACATGTTTGCAGGCCTACAATGCATTTTAAGGCATTTTTGGGCTGCTAACATTTTCAGAACTTTCAGGGGTGTAGTATGCATTTTTTGTGCCAAAAATATTTTTGGGAATGTCAGAGGTTTAGGATGCGGGTTAATGCCCGTTTCACTCTGCAAATGTTATTGGGACATTCAGGGCTCTCTGACACCATTTTTGGGCCACCAACATTTTCTGGACTTTAGGGGGTCTAGGATGCCTGTAAACCTCTTTTTTGGTCCTTCAATGTTTTCAACATTTTTGCAGGCCTAAAATGCATTTTAAGGCCTTTTTTGGGCTGCTAACATATTCTGAGCTTTCAGGGGTGTAGGATGCATTTTTCGTGGCAAAAATATTTTTGGGAATTTCAGTGGTCTAGGATGTGGGTTAATGCCCGTTTCACTCTGCAAATGTTTTTGGGGCATTCAGAGCTCTCTGACACAGATTTTGGCCCACCAACATTTTCTGGACTTTAGGGGGTCTAGGATGCCTGTAAACCCCTTCTTTGGGCCTCCAAAGTTTTCAACATTTTTGCAGGCATAAAATGCATTTTAAGGTCTTTTTTGGGCTGCTAACATATTCTGAGCTTCAGGGGTATAGGTTGCATTTTTCGTGCCAAAAATATTTTGGGAAATTGCAGTGGTCTAGGATGCGGGTTAATGCCCCTTTGAGGCTGCAAATGTTTTTGGGACATTCAGAGCTCTCTGACACAGATTTTGGCCCACCAACATTTTCTGGACTTTAGGGGGTCTAGGATGCCTGTAAACCCCTTTTTTGGTCCTTCAAAGTTTTCAACATTTTTGCAGGCCTAAAATGCATTTTAAGGCATTTTTGGGCTGCTAAAATATTCTGAGCTTCAGGGGTATAGGTTGCATTTTTCATGCCAAAAATATTTTGGGGAATTTCAGTGGTCTAGGATGCGGGTTAATGCCCCTTTGAGGCTGGAAATGTTTTTGGGACATTCAGGGCTCTCTTTCACCATTTTTGGGCCACCAACATTTTCTGGACTTTAGGGGGTCTAGGATGCCTGTAAACCCCTTTTTTGGTCCTTCAAAGTTTTCAACATTTTTGCAGGCCTAAAATGCATTTTAAGGCATTTTTGGGCTGCTAACATATTCTGAGCTTCAGGGGTATAGGTTGCATTTTTCATGCCAAAAATATTTTGGGGAATTTCAGTGGTCTAGGATGCGGGTTAATGCCCCTTTCAGGCTGCACATGTTTTGGGACATTCAGAGCTCTCTGACACAGATTTTGGCCCACCAACATTTTCTGGACTTTAGGGGTCTAGGATGCCTGTAAACCCCTTTTTTGGTCCTTCAAAGTTTTCAACATGTTTGCAGGCCTAAAATGCATTTTAAGGCATTTTTGGGCTGCTAACATTTTCAGAACTTTCAGGGGTGTAGTATGCATTTTTTGTGCTAAAAATATTTTTGGGAATTTCAGTGGTCTAGGATGCGGGTTAATGCCCGTTTCACTCTGCAAATGTTTTTGGAGCATTCAGGGCTCTCTGACACCATTTTTGGGCCACCAACATTTTCTGGACTTTAGGGGGTCTAGGATGCCTGTAAACCCCTTTTTTGGTTCTTCAAAGTTTTCAACATTTTTGCAGGCCTAAAATGCATTTTAAGGCCTTTTTTGGGCTGCTAACATATTCTGAGCTTCATGGGTGTAGGATGCATTTTTCGTGCCAAAAATATTTTTGGGAATTTCAGTGGTCTAGGATGCGGGTTAATGCCCCTTTGAGGCTGCAAATGTTTTTGGGACATTCAGAGCTCTCTGACACAGATTTTGGCCCACCAACATTTTCTGGACTTTAGGGGGTCTAGGATGCCTGTAAACCCCTTTTTTGGTCCTTCAAAGTTTTCAACATTTTTGCAGGCCTAAAATGCATTTTAAGGCATTTTTGGGCTGCTAACATTTTCAGAACTTTCAGGGGTGTAGTATGCATTTTTTGTGCCAAAAATATTTTTGGGAATTTCAGTGGTCTAGGATGCGGGTTAATGCCCCTTTGAGGCTGCAAATGTTTTTGGAGCATTCAGGGCTCTCTGACACCATTTTTGGGCCACAACCATTTTCTGGACTTTAGGGGGTCTAGGATGCCTCTAAGCCCCTTTTTTCCACCTCCAAAGTTTTCTACATTTTTGCAGGCCTAAGATGCACTTTAAGGCCTTTTTTGGGCTGCTAACATATTCTGAGCTTCATGGGTGTAGTATTCATTTTTTGTGCCAAAAATATTTTTGGGAATGTCAGAGGTCTAGGATGCAGGTTAATGCCCGTTTCACTCTGCAAATGTTTTTGGGACATTCAGGGCTCTCTGACACCATTTTTGGGCCACCAACATTTTCTGGACTTTAGGGGGTCTAGGATGCCTGTAAACCCCTTTTTTGGTCCTTCAAAGTTTTCAACATTTTTGCAGGCCTAAAATGCATTTTAAGGCATTTTTGGGCTGCTAACATTTTCAGAACTTTCAGGGGTGTAGTATGCATTTTTTGTGCCAAAAATATTTTTGGGAATTTCAGTGGTCTAGGATGCGAGTTAATGCCCCTTTCAGGTTGACAATGTTTTTGGGACATTCAGGGCTCTCTGACACCATTTTTGGGCCACCAACATTTTCTGGACTTTAGGGGGTCTAGGATGCCTGTAAACCTCTGTTTTGGTCCTTCAAAGTTTTCAACATTTTTGCAGGCCTAAAATGCATTTTAAGCCCTTTTTTTGGGCTGCTAACATATTCTGAGCTTCATGGGTGTAGGATGCATTTTTCGTGCCAAAAATATTTTTGGGAATTTCAGTGGTCTAGGATGCGGGTTAATGCCCCTTTGAGGCTGCAAATGTTTTTGGGACATTCAGAGCTCTCTGACACAGATTTTGGCCCACCAACATTTTCTGGACTTTAGGGGGTCTAGGATGCCTGTAAACCTCTTTTTTGGTCCTTCAAAGTTTTCAACATTTTTGCAGGCCTAAAATGCATTTTAAGGCATTTTTGGGCTGCTAACATTTTCAGAACTTTCAGGGGTGTAGTATGCATTTTTTGTGCCAAAAATATTTTTGTGAATTTCAGTGGTCTAGGATGCGGGTTAATGCCCCTTTGAGGCTGCAAATGTTTTTGGAGCATTCAGGGCTCTCTGACACCATTTTTGGGCCACAACCATTTTCTGGACTTTAGGGGGGTCTAGGATGCCTCTAAGCCCCTTTTTTCCACCTCCAAAGTTTTCTACATTTTTGCAGGCCTAAGATGCACTTTAAGGCCTTTTTTGGGCTGCTAACATATTCTGAGCTTCATGGGTATAGTATTCATTTTTTGTGCCAAAAATATTTTTGGGAATGTCAGAGGTCTAGGATGCAGGTTAATGCCCGTTTCACTCTGCAAATGTTTTTGGGACATTCAGGGCTCTCTGACACCATTTTTGGGCCACCAACATTTTCTGGACTTTAGGGGGTCTAGGATGCCTGTAAACCCCTTTTTTGGTCCTTCAAAGTTTTCAACATTTTTGCAGGCCTAAAATGCATTTTAAGGCATTTTTGGGCTGCTAACATTTTCAGAACTTTCAGGGGTGTAGTATGCATTTTTTGTGCCAAAAATATTTTTGGGAATTTCAGTGGTCTAGGATGCGAGTTAATGCCCCTTTCAGGTTGACAATGTTTTTGGGACATTCAGGGCTCTCTGACACCATTTTTGGGCCACCAACATTTTCTGGACTTTAGGGGGTCTAGGATGCCTGTAAACCTCTGTTTTGGTCCTTCAAAGTTTTCAACATTTTTGCAGGCCTAAAATGCATTTTAAGGCCTTTTTTGGGCTGCTAACATATTCTGAGCTTTCAGGGGTGTAGGATGCATTTTTCGTGGCAAAAATATTTTTGGGAATTTCAGTGGTCTAGGATGCGAGTTAATGCCCCTTTCAGGTTGACAATGTTTTTGGGACATTCAGAGCTCTCTGACACAGATTTTGGCCCACCAACATTTTCTGGACTTTAGGGGGTCTAGGATGCCTGTAAACCCCTTTTTTGGTCCTTCAAAGTTTTCAACATTTTTGCAGGCCTAAAATGCATATTAAGGCATTTTTGGGCTGCTGACATTTTCAGAACTTTCAGGGGTGTAGTATGCATTTTTTGTGGCAAAAATATTTTTGGGCATTTCAGTGGTCTAGGATGCGGGTTAATGCCCCTTTCAGGCTGCAAATGTTTTTGGGAATTTAGGGCTCTCTGACACTATTTTTGAGCGACAATCATTTTCTGGACTTTTCGGGGGTCTAGGATGCCTGTAACCCCTTTTTTGGGCCTCCAAAGTTTTCAACATTTTTGCACGCCCAAAATGCATTTTAAGGCCTTTTTTGGGCTGCTAACATATTCTGAGCTTCAGGGGTATAGGTTGCATTTTTCATGCCAAAAATATTTTGGGAAATTTCAGTGGTCTAGGATGCGGCTTAATGCCCCTTTCAGGCTGCAAATGTTTTTGGGACATTCAGGGCTCTCTGACACCATTTTTGGGCCACCAACATTTTCTGGACTTTAGGGGGTCTAGGATGCCTGTAAACCCCTTTTTGGCCCTTCAAAGTTTTCAACATTTTTGCAGGCCTAAAATGCATTTTAAGGCCTTTTTTGGGCTGCTAACATATTCTGAGCTTCATGGGTGTAGGATGCATTTTTCGTGCCAAAAATAGTTTTGGGAATTTCAGTGGTCTAGGATGCGGGTTAATGCCCCTTTGAGGCTGCAAATGTTTTTGGGACATTCAGGGCTCTCTGACACCATTTCTGGGCCACAACCATTTTCTGGACTTTAGGGGGTCTAGGATGCCTCTAAACCCCTTTTTTCCACCTCCAAAGTTTTCTACATTTTTGCAGGCCTAAGATGCACTTTAAGGCCTTTTTTGGGCTGCTAACATATTCTGAGCTTCATGGGTGTAGTATTCATTTTTTGTGCCAAAAATATTTTTGGGAATGTCAGAGGTCTAGGATGCGGGTTAATGCCCGTTTCACTCTGCAAATGTTATTGGGACATTCAGGGCTCTCTGACACCATTTTTGGGCCACCAACATTTTCTGGACTTTAGGGGGTCTAGGATGCCTGTAAACCTCTTTTTTGGTCCTTCAAAGTTTTCAACATTTTTGCAGGCCTAAAATGCATTTTAAGGCCTTTTTTGGGCTGCTAACATATTCTGAGCTTTCAGGGGTGTAGGATGCATTTTTCGTGGCAAAAATATTTTTGGGAATTTCAGTGGTCTAGGATGCGAGTTAATGCCCCTTTCAGGCTGACAATGTTTTTGGGACATTCAGAGCTCTCTGACACAGATTTTGGCCCACCAACATTTTCTGGACTTTAGGGGGTCTAGGATGCCTGTAAACCCCTTTTTTGGTCCTTCAAAGTTTTCAACATTTTTGCAGGCCTAAAATGCATTTTAAGGCATTTTTGGGCTGCTAACATTTTCAGAACATTCAGGGGTGTAGTATGCATTTTTTGTGGCAAAAATATTTTTGGGCATTTCAGTGGTCTAGGATGCGGGTTTGCCCCTTTCAGGCTGCAAATGTTTTTGGGACATTCAAGGCTCTCTGACACCATTTTTGGGCCACCAACATTTTCTGGACTTTAGGGGGTCTAGGATGCCTATAAACCCCTTTTTTGGTTCTTCAAAGTTTTCAACATTTTTGCAGGCCTAAAATGCATTTTAAGGCCTTTTTTGGGCTGCTAACATATTCTGAGCTTCAGGGGTATAGGTTGCATTTTTCGTGCCAAAAATATTTTTTGGAGTTTCAGTGGTCTAGGATGCGGGTTAATGCCCCCTTCAGGCTGCAAATGTTTTGGGACATTCAGAGCTCTCTGACACAGATTTTGGCCCACCAACATTTTCTGGACTTTAGGGGTCTAGGATGCCTGTAAACCCCTTTTTTGGTCCTTCAAAGTTTTCAACATGTTTGCAGGCCTACAATGCATTTTAAGGCATTTTTGGGCTGCTAACATTTTCAGAACTTTCAGGGGTGTAGTATGCATTTTTTGTGCCAAAAATATTTTTGGGAATGTCAGAGGTTTAGGATGCGGGTTAATGCCCGTTTCACTCTGCAAATGTTATTGGGACATTCAGGGCTCTCTGACACCATTTTTGGGCCACCAACATTTTCTGGACTTTAGGGGGTCTAGGATGCCTGTAAACCTCTTTTTTGGTCCTTCAATGTTTTCAACATTTTTGCAGGCCTAAAATGCATTTTAAGGCCTTTTTTGGGCTGCTAACATATTCTGAGCTTTCAGGGGTGTAGGATGCATTTTTCGTGGCAAAAATATTTTTGGGAATTTCAGTGGTCTAGGATGTGGGTTAATGCCCGTTTCACTCTGCAAATGTTTTTGGGGCATTCAGAGCTCTCTGACACAGATTTTGGCCCACCAACATTTTCTGGACTTTAGGGGGTCTAGGATGCCTGTAAACCCCTTCTTTGGGCCTCCAAAGTTTTCAACATTTTTGCAGGCATAAAATGCATTTTAAGGTCTTTTTTGGGCTGCTAACATATTCTGAGCTTCAGGGGTATAGGTTGCATTTTTCGTGCCAAAAATATTTTGGGAAATTGCAGTGGTCTAGGATGCGGGTTAATGCCCCTTTGAGGCTGCAAATGTTTTTGGGACATTCAGAGCTCTCTGACACAGATTTTGGCCCACCAACATTTTCTGGACTTTAGGGGGTCTAGGATGCCTGTAAACCCCTTTTTTGGTCCTTCAAAGTTTTCAACATTTTTGCAGGCCTAAAATGCATTTTAAGGCATTTTTGGGCTGCTAAAATATTCTGAGCTTCAGGGGTATAGGTTGCATTTTTCATGCCAAAAATATTTTGGGGAATTTCAGTGGTCTAGGATGCGGGTTAATGCCCCTTTGAGGCTGGAAATGTTTTTGGGACATTCAGGGCTCTCTTTCACCATTTTTGGGCCACCAACATTTTCTGGACTTTAGGGGGTCTAGGATGCCTGTAAACCCCTTTTTTGGTCCTTCAAAGTTTTCAACATTTTTGCAGGCCTAAAATGCATTTTAAGGCATTTTTGGGCTGCTAACATATTCTGAGCTTCAGGGGTATAGGTTGCATTTTTCATGCCAAAAATATTTTGGGGAATTTCAGTGGTCTAGGATGCGGGTTAATGCCCCTTTCAGGCTGCACATGTTTTGGGACATTCAGAGCTCTCTGACACAGATTTTGGCCCACCAACATTTTCTGGACTTTAGGGGTCTAGGATGCCTGTAAACCCCTTTTTTGGTCCTTCAAAGTTTTCAACATGTTTGCAGGCCTAAAATGCATTTTAAGGCATTTTTGGGCTGCTAACATTTTCAGAACTTTCAGGGGTGTAGTATGCATTTTTTGTGCTAAAAATATTTTTGGGAATTTCAGTGGTCTAGGATGCGGGTTAATGCCCGTTTCACTCTGCAAATGTTTTTGGAGCATTCAGGGCTCTCTGACACCATTTTTGGGCCACCAACATTTTCTGGACTTTAGGGGGTCTAGGATGCCTGTAAACCCCTTTTTTGGTTCTTCAAAGTTTTCAACATTTTTGCAGGCCTAAAATGCATTTTAAGGCCTTTTTTGGGCTGCTAACATATTCTGAGCTTCATGGGTGTAGGATGCATTTTTCGTGCCAAAAATATTTTTGGGAATTTCAGTGGTCTAGGATGCGGGTTAATGCCCCTTTGAGGCTGCAAATGTTTTTGGGACATTCAGAGCTCTCTGACACAGATTTTGGCCCACCAACATTTTCTGGACTTTAGGGGGTCTAGGATGCCTGTAAACCCCTTTTTTGGTCCTTCAAAGTTTTCAACATTTTTGCAGGCCTAAAATGCATTTTAAGGCATTTTTGGGCTGCTAACATTTTCAGAACTTTCAGGGGTGTAGTATGCATTTTTTGTGCCAAAAATATTTTTGGGAATTTCAGTGGTCTAGGATGCGGGTTAATGCCCCTTTGAGGCTGCAAATGTTTTTGGAGCATTCAGGGCTCTCTGACACCATTTTTGGGCCACAACCATTTTCTGGACTTTAGGGGGTCTAGGATGCCTCTAAGCCCCTTTTTTCCACCTCCAAAGTTTTCTACATTTTTGCAGGCCTAAGATGCACTTTAAGGCCTTTTTTGGGCTGCTAACATATTCTGAGCTTCATGGGTGTAGTATTCATTTTTTGTGCCAAAAATATTTTTGGGAATGTCAGAGGTCTAGGATGCAGGTTAATGCCCGTTTCACTCTGCAAATGTTTTTGGGACATTCAGGGCTCTCTGACACCATTTTTGGGCCACCAACATTTTCTGGACTTTAGGGGGTCTAGGATGCCTGTAAACCCCTTTTTTGGTCCTTCAAAGTTTTCAACATTTTTGCAGGCCTAAAATGCATTTTAAGGCATTTTTGGGCTGCTAACATTTTCAGAACTTTCAGGGGTGTAGTATGCATTTTTTGTGCCAAAAATATTTTTGGGAATTTCAGTGGTCTAGGATGCGAGTTAATGCCCCTTTCAGGTTGACAATGTTTTTGGGACATTCAGGGCTCTCTGACACCATTTTTGGGCCACCAACATTTTCTGGACTTTAGGGGGTCTAGGATGCCTGTAAACCTCTGTTTTGGTCCTTCAAAGTTTTCAACATTTTTGCAGGCCTAAAATGCATTTTAAGGCCTTTTTTGGCTGCTAACATATTCTGAGCTTTCAGGGGTGTAGGATGCATTTTTCGTGGCAAAAATATTTTTGGGAATTTCAGTGGTCTAGGATGCGAGTTAATGCCCCTTTCAGGTTGACAATGTTTTTGGGACATTCAGAGCTCTCTGACACAGATTTTGGCCCACCAACATTTTCTGGACTTTAGGGGGTCTAGGATGCTTGTAAACCCCTTTTTTGGTCCTTCAAAGTTTTCAACATTTTTGCAGGCCTAAAATGCATATTAAGGCATTTTTGGGCTGCTGACATTTTCAGAACTTTCAGGGGTGTAGTATGCATTTTTTGTGGCAAAAATATTTTTGGGCATTTCAGTGGTCTAGGATGCGGGTTAATGCCCCTTTCAGGCTGCAAATGTTTTTGGGAATTTAGGGCTCTCTGACACTATTTTTGAGCGACAATCATTTTCTGGACTTTTCGGGGGTCTAGGATGCCTGTAACCCCTTTTTTGGGCCTCCAAAGTTTTCAACATTTTTGCACGCCCAAAATGCATTTTAAGGCCTTTTTTGGGCTGCTAACATATTCTGAGCTTCAGGGGTATAGGTTGCATTTTTCATGCCAAAAATATTTTGGGAAATTTCAGTGGTCTAGGATGCGGCTTAATGCCCCTTTCAGGCTGCAAATGTTTTTGGGACATTCAGAGCTCTCTGACACCGATTTTGGCCCACCAACATTTTCTGGAGTTTAGGGGGTCTAGGATGCCCCTAAACCCTTTTTTTCCACCCCCAAAGTTTTCTACATTTTTTCAGGCCTAAGATGCACTTTAAGGCATTTTTGGGCTGCTAACATTTTCAGAACTTTCAGGAGTGTATGATGCATTTTTCGTGGCAAAAATATTTTTGGGAATTTCAGTGGTCTAGGATGCGAGTTAATGCCCCTTTCAGGCTGACAATGTTTTTGGGACATTCAGAGCTCTCTGACACAGATTTTGGCCCACCAACATTTTCTGGACTTTAGGGGGTCTAGGATGCCTGTAAACCCCTTTTTTGGTCCTTCAAAGTTGTCAACATTTTTGCAGGCCTAAAATGCATTTTAAGGCATTTTTGGGCTGCTAACATTTTCAGAACTTTCAGGGGTGTGGTATGCATTTTTTGTGCCAAAAATATTTTTGGGAATTTCAGTGGTCTCGGATGCGTGTTAATGCCAGTTTCACTCTGAAAATGTTTTTGGGACATTCAGGGCTCTCTGACACCATTTTTGGGCCACCAACATTTTCTGGACTTTAGGGGGTCTAGGATGCCTGTAAACCCCTTTTTGGCCCTTCAAAGTTTTCAACATTTTTGCAGGCCTAAAATGCATTTTAAGGCCTTTTTTGGGCTGCTAACATATTCTGAGCTTCATGGGTGTAGGATGCATTTTTCGTGCCAAAAATATTTTTGGGAATTTCAGTGGTCTAGGATGCGGGTTAATGCCCCTTTGAGGCTGCAAATGTTTTTGGGACATTCAGAGCTCTCTGACACAGATTTTGGCCCACCAACATTTTCTGGACTTTAGGGGTCTAGGATGCCTGTAAACCCCTTTTTTGGTCCTTCAAAGTTTTCAACATGTTTGCAGGCCTACAATGCATTTTAAGGCATTTTTGGGCTGCTAACATTTTCAGAACTTTCAGGGGTGTAGTATGCATTTTTTGTGCCAAAAATATTTTTGGGAATGTCAGAGGTTTAGGATGCGGGTTAATGCCCGTTTCACTCTGCAAATGTTATTGGGACATTCAGGGCTCTCTGACACCATTTTTGGGCCACCAACATTTTCTGGACTTTAGGGGGTCTAGGATGCCTGCAAACCTCTTTTTTGGTCCTTCAACGTTTTCAACATTTTTGCAGGCCTAAAATGCATTTTAAGGCCTTTTTTGGGCTGCTAACATATTCTGAGCTTTCAGGGGTGTAGGATGCATTTTTCGTGGCAAAAATATTTTTGGGAATTTCAGTGGTCTAGGATGTGGGTTAATGCCCGTTTCACTCTGCAAATGTTTTTGGGGCATTCAGAGCTCTCTGACACAGATTTTGGCCCACCAACATTTTCTGGACTTTAGGGGGTCTAGGATGCCTGTAAACCCCTTCTTTGGGCCTCCAAAGTTTTCAACATTTTTGCAGGCATAAAATGCATTTTAAGGTCTTTTTTGGGCTGCTAACATATTCTGAGCTTCAGGGGTATAGGTTGCATTTTTCGTGCCAAAAATATTTTTTGGAGTTTCAGTGGTCTAGGATGCGGGTTAATGCCCCCTTCAGGTTGCAAATGTTTTGGGACATTCAGAGCTCTCTGACACAGATTTTGGCCCACCAACATTTTCTGGACTTTAGGGGTCTAGGATGCCTGTAAACCCCTTTTTTGGTCCTTCAAAGTTTTCAACATGTTTGCAGGCCTACAATGCATTTTAAGGCATTTTTGGGCTGCTAACATTTTCAGAACTTTCAGGGGTGTAGTATGCATTTTTTGTGCCAAAAATATTTTTGGGAATGTCAGAGGTTTAGGATGCGGGTTAATGCCCGTTTCACTCTGCAAATGTTATTGGGACATTCAGGGCTCTCTGACACCATTTTTGAGCCACCAACATTTCTGGACTTTAGGGGGTCTAGGATGCCTGTAAACCCCTTTTTTGGTTCTTCAAAGTTTTCAACATTTTTGCAGGCGTAAAATGCATTTTAAGGCATTTTTGGGCTGCTAACATATTCTGAGCTTCATGGGTGTAGGATGTATTTTTCGTGCCAAAAATATTTTTGGGAATTGCAGTGGTCTAGGATGCGGGTTAATGCCCCTTTGAGGCTGCAAATGTTTTTGGGACATTCAGAGCTCTCTGACACAGATTTTGGCCCACCAACATTTTCTGGACTTTAGGGGGTCTAGGATGCCTGTAAACCCCTTTTTTGGTCCTTCAAAGTTTTCAACATTTTTGCAGGCCTAAAATGCATTTTAAGGCATTTTTGGGCTGCTAACATTTTCAGAACTTTCAGGGGTGTAGTGTGCATTTTTTGTGCCAAAAATATTTTTGTGAATTTCAGTGGTCTAGGATGCGGGTTAATGCCCCTTTGAGGCTGCAAATGTTTTTGGGACATTCAGGGCTCTCTTTCACCATTTTTGGGCCACCAACATTTTCTGGACTTTAGGGGGTCTAGGATGCCTGTAAACCCCTTTTTTGGTCCTTCAAAGTTTTCAACATTTTTGCAGGCCTAAAATGCATTTTAAGGCCTTAATTGGGCTGCTAACATATTATGAGCTTCAGGGGTATAGGTTGCATTTTTCATGCCAAAAATATTTTGGGGAATTTCAGTGGTCTAGGTTGCGATTTAATGCCTCTTTCAGCCTGCAAATGTTTTTGGGACATTCAGGACTCTCTGACACCATTTTCGGGCCACCAACATTTTCTGGACTTTAGTGGGTCTAGGATGCCTGTAAACCCCTTTTTTGGGCCTCCAAAGTTTTCAACATTTTTGCAGGCATAAAATGCATTTTAAGGTCTTTTTTGGGCTGCTAACATATTCTGAGCTTCAGGGGTATAGGTTGCATTTTTCGTGCCAAAAATATTTTTTGGAGTTTGAGTGGTCTAGGGTGCGGGTTAATGCCCCTTTCAGGCTGCAAATGTTTTGGGACATTCAGAGCTCTCTGACACAGATTTTGGCCCACCAACATTTTCTGGACTTTAGGGGTCTAGGATGCCTGTAAACCCCTTTTTTGGTCCTCCAAAGTTTTCAACATGTTTGCAGGCCCAAAATGCATTTTAAGGCATTTTTGTGCTGCTAACATTTTCAGAACTTTCAGGGGTGTAGTATGCATTTTTTGTGCCAAAAATATTTTTGGGAATGTCAGAGGTTTAGGATGCGGGTTAATGCCCGTTTCACTCTGCAAATGTTATTGGGACATTCAGGGCTCTCTGACACCATTTTTGGGCCCCCAACATTTTCTGGACTTTAGGGGGTCTAGGATGCCTGTAAACCCCTTTTTTGGTCCTTCAAAGTTTTCAACATTTTTGCAGGCCTAAAATGCATTTTAAGGCATTTTTGGGCTGCTAACATTTTCAGAACTTTCAGGGGTGTAGTATGCATTTTTTGTGCCAAAAATATTTTTGGGAATTTCAGTGGTCTAGGATGCGGGTTAATGCCCCTTTGAGGCTGCAAATGTTTTTGGAGCATTCAGGGCTCTCTGACACCATTTTTGGGCCACAACCATTTTCTGGACTTTAGGGGGTCTAGGATGCCTCTAAGCCCCTTTTTCCACCTCCAAAGTTTTCTACATTTTTGCAGGCCTAAGATGCACTTTAAGGCCTTTTTTGGGCTGCTAACATATTCTGAGCTTCATGGGTGTAGTATTCATTTTTTGTGCCAAAAATATTTTTGGGAATGTCAGAGGTCTAGGATGCAGGTTAATGCCCGTTTCACTCTGCAAATGTTTTTGGGACATTCAGGGCTCTCTGACACCATTTTTGGGCCACCAACATTTTCTGGACTTTAGGGGGTCTAGGATGCCTGTAAACCCCTTTTTTGGTCCTTCAAAGTTTTCAACATTTTTGCAGGCCTAAAATGCATTTTAAGGCATTTTTGGGCTGCTAACATTTTCAGAACTTTCAGGGGTGTAGTATGCATTTTTTGTGCCAAAAATATTTTTGTGAATTTCAGTGGTCTAGGATGCGGGTTAATGCCCCTTTGAGGCTGGAAATGTTTTTGGGACATTCAGGGCTCTCTTTCACCATTTTTGGGCCACCAACATTTTCTGGACTTTAGGGGGTCTAGGATGCCTGTAAACCCCTTTTTTGGTCCTTCAAAGTTTTCAACATTTTTGCAGGCCTAAAATGCATTTTAAGGCCTTAATTGGGCTGCTAACATATTCTGAGCTTCAGGGGTATAGGTTGCATTTTTCATGCCAAAAATATTTTGGGGAATTTCAGTGGTCTAGGATGCGGGTTAATGCCCCTTTTAGGCTGCAAATGTTTTGGGACATTCAGAGCTCTCTGACACAGATTTTGGCCCACCAACATTTTCTGGACTTTAGGGGTCTAGGATGCCTGTAAACCCCTTTTTTGGTCCTTCAAAGTTTTCAACATGTTTGCAGGCCTAAAATGCATTTTAAGGCATTTTTGTGCTGCTAACATTTTCAGAACTTTCAGGGGTGTAGTATGCATTTTTTGTGCCAAAAATATTTTTGGGAATTTCAGTGGTCTAGGATGCGGGTTAATGCCCGTTTCACTCTGCAAATGTTTTTGGAGCATTCAGGGCTCTCTGACACCATTTTTGGGCCACCAACATTTTCTGGACTTTAGGGGGTCTAGGATGCCTGTAAACCCCTTTTTTGGTTCTTCAAAGTTTTCAACATTTTTGCAGGCCTAAAATGCATTTTAAGGCCTTTTTTGGGCTGCTAACATATTCTGAGCTTCATGGGTGTAGGATGCATTTTTCGTGCCAAAAATATTTTTGGGAATTTCAGTGGTCTAGGATGCGGGTTAATGCCCCTTTGATGCTGCAAATGTTTTTGGGACATTCAGAGCTCTCTGACACAGATTTTGGCCCACCAACATTTTCTGGACTTTAGGGGGTCTAGGATTCCTGTAAACCCCTTTTTTGGTCCTTCAAAGTTTTCAACATTTTTGCAGGCCTAAAATGCATTTTAAGGCATTTTTGGGCTGTTAACATTTTCAGAACTTTCAGGGGTGTAGTATGCATTTTTTGTGCCAAAAATATTTTTGGGAATTTCAGTGGTCTAGGATGCGGGTTAATGCCCGTTTCACTCTGCAAAAGTTTTTGGAGCATTCAGGGCTCTCTGACACAGATTTTGGCCCACCAACATTTTCTGGACTTTAGGGGGTCTAGGATGCCTGTAAACCCCTTTTTTGGTCCTTCAAAGTTTTCAACATTTTTGCAGGCCTAAAATGCATTTTAAGTCATTTTTGGGCTGCTAACATTTTCAGAACTTTCAGGGGTGTAGTATGCATTTTTTGTGCCAAAAATATTTTTGTGAATTTCAGTGGTCTAGGATGCGGGTTAATGCCCCTTTGAGGCTGCAAATGTTTTTGGAGCATTCAGGGCTCTCTGACACCATTTCTGGGCCACAACCATTTTCTGGACTTTAGGGGGTCTAGGATGCATGTAAACCTCTTTTTTGGTCCTTTAAAGTTTTCAACATTTTTGCAGGCCTAAAATGCATTTTAAGGCCTTTTTTGGGCTGCTAACATATTCTGAGCTTCATGGGTGTAGGATGTATTTTTCGTGCCAAAAATATTTTTGGGAATTGCAGTGGTCTAGGATGCGGGTTAATGCCCCTTTGAGGCTGCAAATGTTTTTGGGACATTCAGAGCTCTCTGACACAGATTTTGGCCCACCAACATTTTCTGGACTTTAGGGGGTCTAGGATGCCTGTAAACCCCTTTTTTGGTCCTTCAAAGTTTTCAACATTTTTGCAGGCCTAAAATGCATTTTAAGGCATTTTCGGGCTGCTAACATTTTCAGAACTTTCAGGGGTGTAGTATGCATTTTTTGTGCCAAAAATATTTTTGTGAATTTCAGTGGTCTAGGATGCGGGTTAATGCCCCTTTGAGGCTGCAAATGTTTTTGGGACATTCAGGGCTCTCTTTCACCATTTTTGGGCCACCAACATTTTCTGGACTTTAGGGGGTCTAGGATGCCTGTAAACCTCTTTTTTGGTCCTTCAAAGTTTTCAACATTTTTGCAGGCCTAAAATGCATTTTAAGGCCTTTTTTGGGCTGCTAACATATTCTGAGCTTCAGGGGTATAGGTTGCATTTTTCATGCCAAAAATATTTTGGGAAATTTCAGTGGTCTAGGATGCGGCTTAATGCCCCTTTCAGGCTGCAAATGTTTTTGGGACATTCAGAGCTCTCTGACACCGATTTTGGCCCACCAACATTTTCTGGAGTTTAGGGGGTCTAGGATGCCCCTAAACCCTTTTTTTCCACCCCCAAAGTTTTCTACATTTTTTCAGGCCTAAGATGCACTTTAAGGCATTTTTGGGCTGCTAACATTTTCAGAACTTTCAGGAGTGTATGATGCATTTTTCGTGGCAAAAATATTTTTGGGAATTTCAGTGGTCTAGGATGCGAGTTAATGCCCCTTTCAGGCTGACAATGTTTTTGGGACATTCAGAGCTCTCTGACACAGATTTTGGCCCACCAACATTTTCTGGACTTTAGGGGGTCTAGGATGCCTGTAAACCCCTTTTTTGGTCCTTCAAAGTTGTCAACATTTTTGCAGGCCTAAAATGCATTTTAAGGCATTTTTGGGCTGCTAACATTTTCAGAACTTTCAGGGGTGTGGTATGCATTTTTTGTGCCAAAAATATTTTTGGGAATTTCAGTGGTCTCGGATGCGTGTTAATGCCAGTTTCACTCTGAAAATGTTTTTGGGGC
Organism: Ambystoma mexicanum; assembly: GCF_040938575.1. NCBI lineage: Eukaryota > Metazoa > Chordata > Amphibia > Caudata > Ambystomatidae > Ambystoma > Ambystoma mexicanum. The sequence goes on along the minus strand of NC_090939.1, from coordinate 729,475,941 downwards.
ATTCAGGGCTCTCTGACACCATTTTTGGGCCACCAACATTTTCTGGACTTTAGGGGGTCTAGGATGCCTGTAAACCCCTTTTTGGCCCTTCAAAGTTTTCAACATTTTTGCAGGCCTAAAATGCATTTTAAGGCCTTTTTTGGGCTGCTAACATATTCTGAGCTTCATGGGTGTAGGATGCATTTTTCGTGCCAAAAATATTTTTGGGAATTTCAGTGGTCTAGGATGCGGGTTAATGCCCCTTTGAGGCTGCAAATGTTTTTGGGACATTCAGAGCTCTCTGACACAGATTTTGGCCCACCAACATTTTCTGGACTTTAGGGGTCTAGGATGCCTGTAAACCCCTTTTTTGGTCCTTCAAAGTTTTCAACATGTTTGCAGGCCTACAATGCATTTTAAGGCATTTTTGGGCTGCTAACATTTTCAGAACTTTCAGGGGTGTAGTATGCATTTTTTGTGCCAAAAATATTTTTGGGAATGTCAGAGGTTTAGGATGCGGGTTAATGCCCGTTTCACTCTGCAAATGTTATTGGGACATTCAGGGCTCTCTGACACCATTTTTGGGCCACCAACATTTTCTGGACTTTAGGGGGTCTAGGATGCCTGCAAACCTCTTTTTTGGTCCTTCAACGTTTTCAACATTTTTGCAGGCCTAAAATGCATTTTAAGGCCTTTTTTGGGCTGCTAACATATTCTGAGCTTTCAGGGGTGTAGGATGCATTTTTCGTGGCAAAAATATTTTTGGGAATTTCAGTGGTCTAGGATGTGGGTTAATGCCCGTTTCACTCTGCAAATGTTTTTGGGGCATTCAGAGCTCTCTGACACAGATTTTGGCCCACCAACATTTTCTGGACTTTAGGGGGTCTAGGATGCCTGTAAACCCCTTCTTTGGGCCTCCAAAGTTTTCAACATTTTTGCAGGCATAAAATGCATTTTAAGGTCTTTTTTGGGCTGCTAACATATTCTGAGCTTCAGGGGTATAGGTTGCATTTTTCGTGCCAAAAATATTTTTTGGAGTTTCAGTGGTCTAGGATGCGGGTTAATGCCCCCTTCAGGTTGCAAATGTTTTGGGACATTCAGAGCTCTCTGACACAGATTTTGGCCCACCAACATTTTCTGGACTTTAGGGGTCTAGGATGCCTGTAAACCCCTTTTTTGGTCCTTCAAAGTTTTCAACATGTTTGCAGGCCTACAATGCATTTTAAGGCATTTTTGGGCTGCTAACATTTTCAGAACTTTCAGGGGTGTAGTATGCATTTTTTGTGCCAAAAATATTTTTGGGAATGTCAGAGGTTTAGGATGCGGGTTAATGCCCGTTTCACTCTGCAAATGTTATTGGGACATTCAGGGCTCTCTGACACCATTTTTGAGCCACCAACATTTCTGGACTTTAGGGGGTCTAGGATGCCTGTAAACCCCTTTTTTGGTTCTTCAAAGTTTTCAACATTTTTGCAGGCGTAAAATGCATTTTAAGGCATTTTTGGGCTGCTAACATATTCTGAGCTTCATGGGTGTAGGATGTATTTTTCGTGCCAAAAATATTTTTGGGAATTGCAGTGGTCTAGGATGCGGGTTAATGCCCCTTTGAGGCTGCAAATGTTTTTGGGACATTCAGAGCTCTCTGACACAGATTTTGGCCCACCAACATTTTCTGGACTTTAGGGGGTCTAGGATGCCTGTAAACCCCTTTTTTGGTCCTTCAAAGTTTTCAACATTTTTGCAGGCCTAAAATGCATTTTAAGGCATTTTTGGGCTGCTAACATTTTCAGAACTTTCAGGGGTGTAGTGTGCATTTTTTGTGCCAAAAATATTTTTGTGAATTTCAGTGGTCTAGGATGCGGGTTAATGCCCCTTTGAGGCTGCAAATGTTTTTGGGACATTCAGGGCTCTCTTTCACCATTTTTGGGCCACCAACATTTTCTGGACTTTAGGGGGTCTAGGATGCCTGTAAACCCCTTTTTTGGTCCTTCAAAGTTTTCAACATTTTTGCAGGCCTAAAATGCATTTTAAGGCCTTAATTGGGCTGCTAACATATTATGAGCTTCAGGGGTATAGGTTGCATTTTTCATGCCAAAAATATTTTGGGGAATTTCAGTGGTCTAGGTTGCGATTTAATGCCTCTTTCAGCCTGCAAATGTTTTTGGGACATTCAGGACTCTCTGACACCATTTTCGGGCCACCAACATTTTCTGGACTTTAGGGGGTCTAGGATGCCTGTAAACCCCTTTTTTGGGCCTCCAAAGTTTTCAACATTTTTGCAGGCATAAAATGCATTTTAAGGTCTTTTTTGGGCTGCTAACATATTCTGAGCTTCAGGGGTATAGGTTGCATTTTTCGTGCCAAAAATATTTTTTGGAGTTTGAGTGGTCTAGGGTGCGGGTTAATGCCCCTTTCAGGCTGCAAATGTTTTGGGACATTCAGAGCTCTCTGACACAGATTTTGGCCCACCAACATTTTCTGGACTTTAGGGGTCTAGGATGCCTGTAAACCCCTTTTTTGGTCCTCCAAAGTTTTCAACATGTTTGCAGGCCCAAAATGCATTTTAAGGCATTTTTGTGCTGCTAACATTTTCAGAACTTTCAGGGGTGTAGTATGCATTTTTTGTGCCAAAAATATTTTTGGGAATGTCAGAGGTTTAGGATGCGGGTTAATGCCCGTTTCACTCTGCAAATGTTATTGGGACATTCAGGGCTCTCTGACACCATTTTTGGGCCCCCAACATTTTCTGGACTTTAGGGGGTCTAGGATGCCTGTAAACCCCTTTTTTGGTCCTTCAAAGTTTTCAACATTTTTGCAGGCCTAAAATGCATTTTAAGGCATTTTTGGGCTGCTAACATTTTCAGAACTTTCAGGGGTGTAGTATGCATTTTTTGTGCCAAAAATATTTTTGGGAATTTCAGTGGTCTAGGATGCGGGTTAATGCCCCTTTGAGGCTGCAAATGTTTTTGGAGCATTCAGGGCTCTCTGACACCATTTTTGGGCCACAACCATTTTCTGGACTTTAGGGGGTCTAGGATGCCTCTAAGCCCCTTTTTCCACCTCCAAAGTTTTCTACATTTTTGCAGGCCTAAGATGCACTTTAAGGCCTTTTTTGGGCTGCTAACATATTCTGAGCTTCATGGGTGTAGTATTCATTTTTTGTGCCAAAAATATTTTTGGGAATGTCAGAGGTCTAGGATGCAGGTTAATGCCCGTTTCACTCTGCAAATGTTTTTGGGACATTCAGGGCTCTCTGACACCATTTTTGGGCCACCAACATTTTCTGGACTTTAGGGGGTCTAGGATGCCTGTAAACCCCTTTTTTGGTCCTTCAAAGTTTTCAACATTTTTGCAGGCCTAAAATGCATTTTAAGGCATTTTTGGGCTGCTAACATTTTCAGAACTTTCAGGGGTGTAGTATGCATTTTTTGTGCCAAAAATATTTTTGTGAATTTCAGTGGTCTAGGATGCGGGTTAATGCCCCTTTGAGGCTGGAAATGTTTTTGGGACATTCAGGGCTCTCTTTCACCATTTTTGGGCCACCAACATTTTCTGGACTTTAGGGGGTCTAGGATGCCTGTAAACCCCTTTTTTGGTCCTTCAAAGTTTTCAACATTTTTGCAGGCCTAAAATGCATTTTAAGGCCTTAATTGGGCTGCTAACATATTCTGAGCTTCAGGGGTATAGGTTGCATTTTTCATGCCAAAAATATTTTGGGGAATTTCAGTGGTCTAGGATGCGGGTTAATGCCCCTTTTAGGCTGCAAATGTTTTGGGACATTCAGAGCTCTCTGACACAGATTTTGGCCCACCAACATTTTCTGGACTTTAGGGGTCTAGGATGCCTGTAAACCCCTTTTTTGGTCCTTCAAAGTTTTCAACATGTTTGCAGGCCTAAAATGCATTTTAAGGCATTTTTGTGCTGCTAACATTTTCAGAACTTTCAGGGGTGTAGTATGCATTTTTTGTGCCAAAAATATTTTTGGGAATTTCAGTGGTCTAGGATGCGGGTTAATGCCCGTTTCACTCTGCAAATGTTTTTGGAGCATTCAGGGCTCTCTGACACCATTTTTGGGCCACCAACATTTTCTGGACTTTAGGGGGTCTAGGATGCCTGTAAACCCCTTTTTTGGTTCTTCAAAGTTTTCAACATTTTTGCAGGCCTAAAATGCATTTTAAGGCCTTTTTTGGGCTGCTAACATATTCTGAGCTTCATGGGTGTAGGATGCATTTTTCGTGCCAAAAATATTTTTGGGAATTTCAGTGGTCTAGGATGCGGGTTAATGCCCCTTTGATGCTGCAAATGTTTTTGGGACATTCAGAGCTCTCTGACACAGATTTTGGCCCACCAACATTTTCTGGACTTTAGGGGGTCTAGGATTCCTGTAAACCCCTTTTTTGGTCCTTCAAAGTTTTCAACATTTTTGCAGGCCTAAAATGCATTTTAAGGCATTTTTGGGCTGTTAACATTTTCAGAACTTTCAGGGGTGTAGTATGCATTTTTTGTGCCAAAAATATTTTTGGGAATTTCAGTGGTCTAGGATGCGGGTTAATGCCCGTTTCACTCTGCAAAAGTTTTTGGAGCATTCAGGGCTCTCTGACACAGATTTTGGCCCACCAACATTTTCTGGACTTTAGGGGGTCTAGGATGCCTGTAAACCCCTTTTTTGGTCCTTCAAAGTTTTCAACATTTTTGCAGGCCTAAAATGCATTTTAAGTCATTTTTGGGCTGCTAACATTTTCAGAACTTTCAGGGGTGTAGTATGCATTTTTTGTGCCAAAAATATTTTTGTGAATTTCAGTGGTCTAGGATGCGGGTTAATGCCCCTTTGAGGCTGCAAATGTTTTTGGAGCATTCAGGGCTCTCTGACACCATTTCTGGGCCACAACCATTTTCTGGACTTTAGGGGGTCTAGGATGCATGTAAACCTCTTTTTTGGTCCTTTAAAGTTTTCAACATTTTTGCAGGCCTAAAATGCATTTTAAGGCCTTTTTTGGGCTGCTAACATATTCTGAGCTTCATGGGTGTAGGATGTATTTTTCGTGCCAAAAATATTTTTGGGAATTGCAGTGGTCTAGGATGCGGGTTAATGCCCCTTTGAGGCTGCAAATGTTTTTGGGACATTCAGAGCTCTCTGACACAGATTTTGGCCCACCAACATTTTCTGGACTTTAGGGGGTCTAGGATGCCTGTAAACCCCTTTTTTGGTCCTTCAAAGTTTTCAACATTTTTGCAGGCCTAAAATGCATTTTAAGGCATTTTCGGGCTGCTAACATTTTCAGAACTTTCAGGGGTGTAGTATGCATTTTTTGTGCCAAAAATATTTTTGTGAATTTCAGTGGTCTAGGATGCGGGTTAATGCCCCTTTGAGGCTGCAAATGTTTTTGGGACATTCAGGGCTCTCTTTCACCATTTTTGGGCCACCAACATTTTCTGGACTTTAGGGGGTCTAGGATGCCTGTAAACCTCTTTTTTGGTCCTTCAAAGTTTTCAACATTTTTGCAGGCCTAAAATGCATTTTAAGGCCTTTTTTGGGCTGCTAACATATTCTGAGCTTCAGGGGTATAGGTTGCATTTTTCATGCCAAAAATATTTTGGGAAATTTCAGTGGTCTAGGATGCGGCTTAATGCCCCTTTCAGGCTGCAAATGTTTTTGGGACATTCAGAGCTCTCTGACACCGATTTTGGCCCACCAACATTTTCTGGAGTTTAGGGGGTCTAGGATGCCCCTAAACCCTTTTTTTCCACCCCCAAAGTTTTCTACATTTTTTCAGGCCTAAGATGCACTTTAAGGCATTTTTGGGCTGCTAACATTTTCAGAACTTTCAGGAGTGTATGATGCATTTTTCGTGGCAAAAATATTTTTGGGAATTTCAGTGGTCTAGGATGCGAGTTAATGCCCCTTTCAGGCTGACAATGTTTTTGGGACATTCAGAGCTCTCTGACACAGATTTTGGCCCACCAACATTTTCTGGACTTTAGGGGGTCTAGGATGCCTGTAAACCCCTTTTTTGGTCCTTCAAAGTTGTCAACATTTTTGCAGGCCTAAAATGCATTTTAAGGCATTTTTGGGCTGCTAACATTTTCAGAACTTTCAGGGGTGTGGTATGCATTTTTTGTGCTAAAAATATTTTTGGGAATTTCAGTGGTCTCGGATGCGTGTTAATGCCAGTTTCACTCTGAAAATGTTTTTGGGACATTCAGGGCTCTCTGACACCATTTTTGGGCCACCAACATTTTCTGGACTTTAGGGGGTCTAGGATGCCTGTAAACCCCTTTTTGGCCCTTCAAAGTTTTCAACATTTTTGCAGGCCTAAAATGCATTTTAAGGCCTTTTTTGGGCTGCTAACATATTCTGAGCTTCATGGGTGTAGGATGCATTTTTCGTGCCAAAAATATTTTTGGGAATTTCAGTGGTCTAGGATGCGGGTTAATGCCCCTTTGAGGCTGCAAATGTTTTTGGGACATTCAGAGCTCTCTGACACAGATTTTGGCCCACCAACATTTTCTGGACTTTAGGGGTCTAGGATGCCTGTAAACCCCTTTTTTGGTCCTTCAAAGTTTTCAACATGTTTGCAGGCCTACAATGCATTTTAAGGCATTTTTGGGCTGCTAACATTTTCAGAACTTTCAGGGGTGTAGTATGCATTTTTTGTGCCAAAAATATTTTTGGGAATGTCAGAGGTTTAGGATGCGGGTTAATGCCCGTTTCACTCTGCAAATGTTATTGGGACATTCAGGGCTCTCTGACACCATTTTTGGGCCACCAACATTTTCTGGACTTTAGGGGGTCTAGGATGCCTGCAAACCTCTTTTTTGGTCCTTCAACGTTTTCAACATTTTTGCAGGCCTAAAATGCATTTTAAGGCCTTTTTTGGGCTGCTAACATATTCTGAGCTTTCAGGGGTGTAGGATGCATTTTTCGTGGCAAAAATATTTTTGGGAATTTCAGTGGTCTAGGATGTGGGTTAATGCCCGTTTCACTCTGCAAATGTTTTTGGGGCATTCAGAGCTCTCTGACACAGATTTTGGCCCACCAACATTTTCTGGACTTTAGGGGGTCTAGGATGCCTGTAAACCCCTTCTTTGGGCCTCCAAAGTTTTCAACATTTTTGCAGGCATAAAATGCATTTTAAGGTCTTTTTTGGGCTGCTAACATATTCTGAGCTTCAGGGGTATAGGTTGCATTTTTCGTGCCAAAAATATTTTTTGGAGTTTCAGTGGTCTAGGATGCGGGTTAATGCCCCCTTCAGGTTGCAAATGTTTTGGGACATTCAGAGCTCTCTGACACAGATTTTGGCCCACCAACATTTTCTGGACTTTAGGGGTCTAGGATGCCTGTAAACCCCTTTTTTGGTCCTTCAAAGTTTTCAACATGTTTGCAGGCCTACAATGCATTTTAAGGCATTTTTGGGCTGCTAACATTTTCAGAACTTTCAGGGGTGTAGTATGCATTTTTTGTGCCAAAAATATTTTTGGGAATGTCAGAGGTTTAGGATGCGGGTTAATGCCCGTTTCACTCTGCAAATGTTATTGGGACATTCAGGGCTCTCTGACACCATTTTTGAGCCACCAACATTTCTGGACTTTAGGGGGTCTAGGATGCCTGTAAACCCCTTTTTTGGTTCTTCAAAGTTTTCAACATTTTTGCAGGCGTAAAATGCATTTTAAGGCATTTTTGGGCTGCTAACATATTCTGAGCTTCATGGGTGTAGGATGTATTTTTCGTGCCAAAAATATTTTTGGGAATTGCAGTGGTCTAGGATGCGGGTTAATGCCCCTTTGAGGCTGCAAATGTTTTTGGGACATTCAGAGCTCTCTGACACAGATTTTGGCCCACCAACATTTTCTGGACTTTAGGGGGTCTAGGATGCCTGTAAACCCCTTTTTTGGTCCTTCAAAGTTTTCAACATTTTTGCAGGCCTAAAATGCATTTTAAGGCATTTTTGGGCTGCTAACATTTTCAGAACTTTCAGGGGTGTAGTGTGCATTTTTTGTGCCAAAAATATTTTTGTGAATTTCAGTGGTCTAGGATGCGGGTTAATGCCCCTTTGAGGCTGCAAATGTTTTTGGGACATTCAGGGCTCTCTTTCACCATTTTTGGGCCACCAACATTTTCTGGACTTTAGGGGGTCTAGGATGCCTGTAAACCCCTTTTTTGGTCCTTCAAAGTTTTCAACATTTTTGCAGGCCTAAAATGCATTTTAAGGCCTTAATTGGGCTGCTAACATATTATGAGCTTCAGGGGTATAGGTTGCATTTTTCATGCCAAAAATATTTTGGGGAATTTCAGTGGTCTAGGTTGCGATTTAATGCCTCTTTCAGCCTGCAAATGTTTTTGGGACATTCAGGACTCTCTGACACCATTTTCGGGCCACCAACATTTTCTGGACTTTAGGGGGTCTAGGATGCCTGTAAACCCCTTTTTTGGGCCTCCAAAGTTTTCAACATTTTTGCAGGCATAAAATGCATTTTAAGGTCTTTTTTGGGCTGCTAACATATTCTGAGCTTCAGGGGTATAGGTTGCATTTTTCGTGCCAAAAATATTTTTTGGAGTTTGAGTGGTCTAGGGTGCGGGTTAATGCCCCTTTCAGGCTGCAAATGTTTTGGGACATTCAGAGCTCTCTGACACAGATTTTGGCCCACCAACATTTTCTGGACTTTAGGGGTCTAGGATGCCTGTAAACCCCTTTTTTGGTCCTCCAAAGTTTTCAACATGTTTGCAGGCCCAAAATGCATTTTAAGGCATTTTTGTGCTGCTAACATTTTCAGAACTTTCAGGGGTGTAGTATGCATTTTTTGTGCCAAAAATATTTTTGGGAATGTCAGAGGTTTAGGATGCGGGTTAATGCCCGTTTCACTCTGCAAATGTTATTGGGACATTCAGGGCTCTCTGACACCATTTTTGGGCCCCCAACATTTTCTGGACTTTAGGGGGTCTAGGATGCCTGTAAACCCCTTTTTTGGTCCTTCAAAGTTTTCAACATTTTTGCAGGCCTAAAATGCATTTTAAGGCATTTTTGGGCTGCTAACATTTTCAGAACTTTCAGGGGTGTAGTATGCATTTTTTGTGCCAAAAATATTTTTGGGAATTTCAGTGGTCTAGGATGCGGGTTAATGCCCCTTTGAGGCTGCAAATGTTTTTGGAGCATTCAGGGCTCTCTGACACCATTTTTGGGCCACAACCATTTTCTGGACTTTAGGGGGTCTAGGATGCCTCTAAGCCCCTTTTTCCACCTCCAAAGTTTTCTACATTTTTGCAGGCCTAAGATGCACTTTAAGGCCTTTTTTGGGCTGCTAACATATTCTGAGCTTCATGGGTGTAGTATTCATTTTTTGTGCCAAAAATATTTTTGGGAATGTCAGAGGTCTAGGATGCAGGTTAATGCCCGTTTCACTCTGCAAATGTTTTTGGGACATTCAGGGCTCTCTGACACCATTTTTGGGCCACCAACATTTTCTGGACTTTAGGGGGTCTAGGATGCCTGTAAACCCCTTTTTTGGTCCTTCAAAGTTTTCAACATTTTTGCAGGCCTAAAATGCATTTTAAGGCATTTTTGGGCTGCTAACATTTTCAGAACTTTCAGGGGTGTAGTATGCATTTTTTGTGCCAAAAATATTTTTGTGAATTTCAGTGGTCTAGGATGCGGGTTAATGCCCCTTTGAGGCTGGAAATGTTTTTGGGACATTCAGGGCTCTCTTTCACCATTTTTGGGCCACCAACATTTTCTGGACTTTAGGGGGTCTAGGATGCCTGTAAACCCCTTTTTTGGTCCTTCAAAGTTTTCAACATTTTTGCAGGCCTAAAATGCATTTTAAGGCCTTAATTGGGCTGCTAACATATTCTGAGCTTCAGGGGTATAGGTTGCATTTTTCATGCCAAAAATATTTTGGGGAATTTCAGTGGTCTAGGATGCGGGTTAATGCCCCTTTTAGGCTGCAAATGTTTTGGGACATTCAGAGCTCTCTGACACAGATTTTGGCCCACCAACATTTTCTGGACTTTAGGGGTCTAGGATGCCTGTAAACCCCTTTTTTGGTCCTTCAAAGTTTTCAACATGTTTGCAGGCCTAAAATGCATTTTAAGGCATTTTTGTGCTGCTAACATTTTCAGAACTTTCAGGGGTGTAGTATGCATTTTTTGTGCCAAAAATATTTTTGGGAATTTCAGTGGTCTAGGATGCGGGTTAATGCCCGTTTCACTCTGCAAATGTTTTTGGAGCATTCAGGGCTCTCTGACACCATTTTTGGGCCACCAACATTTTCTGGACTTTAGGGGGTCTAGGATGCCTGTAAACCCCTTTTTTGGTTCTTCAAAGTTTTCAACATTTTTGCAGGCCTAAAATGCATTTTAAGGCCTTTTTTGGGCTGCTAACATATTCTGAGCTTCATGGGTGTAGGATGCATTTTTCGTGCCAAAAATATTTTTGGGAATTTCAGTGGTCTAGGATGCGGGTTAATGCCCCTTTGATGCTGCAAATGTTTTTGGGACATTCAGAGCTCTCTGACACAGATTTTGGCCCACCAACATTTTCTGGACTTTAGGGGGTCTAGGATTCCTGTAAACCCCTTTTTTGGTCCTTCAAAGTTTTCAACATTTTTGCAGGCCTAAAATGCATTTTAAGGCATTTTTGGGCTGTTAACATTTTCAGAACTTTCAGGGGTGTAGTATGCATTTTTTGTGCCAAAAATATTTTTGGGAATTTCAGTGGTCTAGGATGCGGGTTAATGCCCGTTTCACTCTGCAAAAGTTTTTGGAGCATTCAGGGCTCTCTGACACAGATTTTGGCCCACCAACATTTTCTGGACTTTAGGGGGTCTAGGATGCCTGTAAACCCCTTTTTTGGTCCTTCAAAGTTTTCAACATTTTTGCAGGCCTAAAATGCATTTTAAGTCATTTTTGGGCTGCTAACATTTTCAGAACTTTCAGGGGTGTAGTATGCATTTTTTGTGCCAAAAATATTTTTGTGAATTTCAGTGGTCTAGGATGCGGGTTAATGCCCCTTTGAGGCTGCAAATGTTTTTGGAGCATTCAGGGCTCTCTGACACCATTTCTGGGCCACAACCATTTTCTGGACTTTAGGGGGTCTAGGATGCATGTAAACCTCTTTTTTGGTCCTTTAAAGTTTTCAACATTTTTGCAGGCCTAAAATGCATTTTAAGGCCTTTTTTGGGCTGCTAACATATTCTGAGCTTCATGGGTGTAGGATGTATTTTTCGTGCCAAAAATATTTTTGGGAATTGCAGTGGTCTAGGATGCGGGTTAATGCCCCTTTGAGGCTGCAAATGTTTTTGGGACATTCAGAGCTCTCTGACACAGATTTTGGCCCACCAACATTTTCTGGACTTTAGGGGGTCTAGGATGCCTGTAAACCCCTTTTTTGGTCCTTCAAAGTTTTCAACATTTTTGCAGGCCTAAAATGCATTTTAAGGCATTTTCGGGCTGCTAACATTTTCAGAACTTTCAGGGGTGTAGTATGCATTTTTTGTGCCAAAAATATTTTTGTGAATTTCAGTGGTCTAGGATGCGGGTTAATGCCCCTTTGAGGCTGCAAATGTTTTTGGGACATTCAGGGCTCTCTTTCACCATTTTTGGGCCACCAACATTTTCTGGACTTTAGGGGGTCTAGGATGCCTGTAAACCTCTTTTTTGGTCCTTCAAAGTTTTCAACATTTTTGCAGGCCTAAAATGCATTTTAAGGCCTTTTTTGGGCTGCTAACATATTCTGAGCTTTCAGGGGTGTAGGATGCATTTTTCGTGGCAAAAATATTTTTGGGAATTTCAGTGGTCTAGGATGCGAGTTAATGCCCCTTTCAGGCTGACAATGTTTTTGGGACATTCAGAGCTCTCTGACACAGATTTTGGCCCACCAACATTTTCTGGACTTTAGGGGGTCTAGGATGCCTGTAAACCCCTTTTTTGGTCCTTCAAAGTTTTCAACATTTTTGCAGGCCTAAAATGCATTTTAAGGCATTTTTGGGCTGCTAACATTTTCAGAACATTCAGGGGTGTAGTATGCATTTTTTGTGGCAAAAATATTTTTGGGCATTTCAGTGGTCTAGGATGCGGGTTTGCCCCTTTCAGGCTGCAAATGTTTTTGGGACATTCAAGGCTCTCTGACACCATTTTTGGGCCACCAACATTTTCTGGACTTTAGGGGGTCTAGGATGCCTGTAAACCCCTTTTTTGGTTCTTCAAAGTTTTCAACATTTTTGCAGGCCTAAAATGCATTTTAAGGCCTTTTTTGGGCTGCTAACATATTCTGAGCTTCAGGGGTATAGGTTGCATTTTTCGTGCCAAAAATATTTTGGGAAATTGCAGTGGTCTAGGATGCGGGTTAATGCCCCTTTGAGGCTGCAAATGTTTTTGGGACATTCAGAGCTCTCTGACACAGATTTTGGCCCACCAACATTTTCTGGACTTTAGGGGGTCTAGGATGCCTGTAAATCCCTTTTTTGGTCCTTCAAAGTTTTCAACATTTTTGCAGGCCTAAAATGCATTTTAAGGCATTTTTGGGCTGCTAAAATATTCTGAGCTTCAGGGGTATAGGTTGCATTTTTCATGCCAAAAATATTTTGGGGAATTTCAGTGGTCTAGGATGCGGGTTAATGCCCCTTTGAGGCTGGAAATGTTTTTGGGACATTCAGGGCTCTCTTTCACCATTTTTGGGCCACCAACATTTTCTGGACTTTAGGGGGTCTAGGATGCCTGTAAACCCCTTTTTTGGTTCTTCAAAGTTTTCAACATTTTTGCAGGCCTAAAATGCATTTTAAGGCCTTTTTTGGGCTGCTAACATTTTCAGAACTTTCAGGGGTGTAGTATGCATTTTTTGTGCTAAAAATATTTTTGGGAATTTCAGTGGTCTAGGATGCGGGTTAATGCCCGTTTCACTCTGCAAATGTTTTTGGAGCATTCAGGGCTCTCTGACACCATTTTTGGGCCACCAACATTTTCTGGACTTTAGGGGGTCTAGGATGCCTGTAAACCCCTTTTTTGGTTCTTCAAAGTTTTCAACATTTTTGCAGGCCTAAAATGCATTTTAAGGCCTTTTTTGGGCTGCTAACATATTCTGAGCTTCATGGGTGTAGGATGCATTTTTCGTGCCAAAAATATTTTTGGGAATTTCAGTGGTCTAGGATGCGGGTTAATGCCCCTTTGAGGCTGCAAATGTTTTTGGGACATTCAGAGCTCTCTGACACAGATTTTGGCCCACCAACATTTTCTGGACTTTAGGGGGTCTAGGATGCCTGTAAACCTCTTTTTTGGTCCTTCAAAGTTTTCAACATTTTTGCAGGCCTAAAATGCATTTTAAGGCATTTTTGGGCTGCTAACATTTTCAGAACTTTCAGGGGTGTAGTATGCATTTTTTGTGCCAAAAATATTTTTGTGAATTTCAGTGGTCTAGGATGCGGGTTAATGCCCCTTTGAGGCTGCAAATGTTTTTGGAGCATTCAGGGCTCTCTGACACCATTTTTGGGCCACAACCATTTTCTGGACTTTAGGGGGTCTAGGATGCCTCTAAGCCCCTTTTTTCCACCTCCAAAGTTTTCTACATTTTTGCAGGCCTAAGATGCACTTTAAGGCCTTTTTTGGGCTGCTAACATATTCTGAGCTTCATGGGTGTAGTATTCATTTTTTGTGCCAAAAATATTTTTGGGAATGTCAGAGGTCTAGGATGCAGGTTAATGCCCGTTTCACTCTGCAACTGTTTTTGGGACATTCAGGGCTCTCTGACACCATTTTTGGGCCACCAACATTTTCTGGACTTTAGGGGGTCTAGGATGCCTGTAAACCCCTTTTTTGGTCCTTCAAAGTTTTCAACATTTTTGCAGGCCTAAAATGCATTTTAAGGCATTTTTGGGCTGCTAACATTTTCAGAACTTTCAGGGGTGTAGTATGCATTTTTTGTGCCAAAAATATTTTTGGGAATTTCAGTGGTCTAGGATGCGAGTTAATGCCCCTTTCAGGTTGACAATGTTTTTGGGACATTCAGGGCTCTCTGACACCATTTTTGGGCCACCAACATTTTCTGGACTTTAGGGGGTCTAGGATGCCTGTAAACCTCTGTTTTGGTCCTTCAAAGTTTTCAACATTTTTGCAGGCCTAAAATGCATTTTAAGGCCTTTTTTGGGCTGCTAACATATTCTGAGCTTTCAGGGGTGTAGGATGCATTTTTCGTGGCAAAAATATTTTTGGGAATTTCAGTGGTCTAGGATGCGAGTTAATGCCCCTTTCAGGTTGACAATGTTTTTGGGACATTCAGAGCTCTCTGACACAGATTTTGGCCCACCAACATTTTCTGGACTTTAGGGGGTCTAGGATGCCTGTAAACCCCTTTTTTGGTCCTTCAAAGTTTTCAACATTTTTGGAGGCCTAAAATGCATATTAAGGCATTTTTGGGCTGCTGACATTTTCAGAACTTTCAGGGGTGTAGTATGCATTTTTTGTGGCAAAAATATTTTTGGGCATTTCAGTGGTCTAGGATGCGGGTTAATGCCCCTTTCAGGCTGCAAATGTTTTTGGGAATTTAGGGCTCTCTGACACTATTTTTGAGCGACAATCATTTTCTGGACTTTTCGGGGGTCTAGGATGCCTGTAACCCCTTTTTTGGGCCTCCAAAGTTTTCAACATTTTTGCACGCCCAAAATGCATTTTAAGGCCTTTTTTGGGCTGCTAACATATTCTGAGCTTCAGGGGTATAGGTTGCATTTTTCATGCCAAAAATATTTTGGGAAATTTCAGTGGTCTAGGATGCGGCTTAATGCCCCTTTCAGGCTGCAAATGTTTTTGGGACATTCAGAGCTCTCTGACACCGATTTTGGCCCACCAACATTTTCTGGAGTTTAGGGGGTCTAGGATGCCCCTAAACCCTTTTTTTCCACCTCCAAAGTTTTCTACATTTTTTCAGGCCTAAGATGCACTTTAAGGCATTTTTGGGCTGCTAACATTTTCAGAACTTTCAGGAGTGTATGATGCATTTTTCGTGGCAAAAATATTTTTGGGAATTTCAGTGGTCTAGGATGCGAGTTAATGCCCCTTTCAGGCTGACAATGTTTTTGGGACATTCAGAGCTCTCTGACACAGATTTTGGCCCACCAACATTTTCTGGACTTTAGGGGGTCTAGGATGCCTGTAAACCCCTTTTTTGGTCCTTCAAAGTTTTCAACATTTTTGCAGGCCTAAAATGCATTTTAAGGCATTTTTGGGCTGCTAACATTTTCAGAACTTTCAGGGGTGTGGTATGCATTTTTTGTGCCAAAAATATTTTTGGGAATTTCAGTGGTCTCGGATGCGTGTTAATGCCCGTTTCACTCTGAAAATGTTTTTGGGACATTCAGGGCTCTCTGACACCATTTTTGGGCCACCAACATTTTCTGGACTTTAGGGGGTCTAGGATGCCTGTAAACCCCTTTTTGGCCCTTCAAAGTTTTCTACATTTTTGCAGGCCTAAGATGCACTTTAAGGCCTTTTTTGGGCTGCTAACATATTCTGAGCTTCATGGGTGTAGTATTCATTTTTTGTGCCAAAAATATTTTTGGGAATGTCAGAGGTCTAGGATGCGGGTTAATGCCCGTTTCACTCTGCAAATGTTATTGGGACATTCAGGGCTCTCTGACACCATTTTTGGGCCACCAACATTTTCTGGACTTTAGGGGGTCTAGGATGCCTGTAAACCTCTTTTTTGGTCCTTCAAAGTTTTCAACATTTTTGCAGGCCTAAAATGCATTTTAAGGCCTTTTTTGGGCTGCTAACATATTCTGAGCTTTCAGGGGTGTAGGATGCATTTTTCGTGGCAAAAATATTTTTGGGAATTTCAGTGGTCTAGGATGCGAGTTAATGCCCCTTTCAGGCTGACAATGTTTTTGGGACATTCAGAGCTCTCTGACACAGATTTTGGCCCACCAACATTTTCTGGACTTTAGGGGGTCTAGGATGCCTGTAAACCCCTTTTTTGGTCCTTCAAAGTTTTCAACATTTTTGCAGGCCTAAAATGCATTTTAAGGCATTTTTGGGCTGCTAACATTTTCAGAACATTCAGGGGTGTAGTATGCATTTTTTGTGGCAAAAATATTTTTGGGCATTTCAGTGGTCTAGGATGCGGGTTTGCCCCTTTCAGGCTGCAAATGTTTTTGGGACATTCAAGGCTCTCTGACACCATTTTTGGGCCACCAACATTTTCTGGATTTTAGGGGGTCTAGGATGCCTGTAAAACCCTTTTTTGGTTCTTCAAAGTTTTCAACATTTTTGCAGGCCTAAAATGCATTTTAAGGCCTTTTTTGGGCTGCTAACATATACTGAGCTTCAGGGGTATAGGTTGCATTTTTCGTGCCAAAAATATTTTTTGGAGTTTCAGTGGTCTAGGATGCGGGTTAATGCCCCCTTCAGGCTGCAAATGTTTTGGGACATTCAGAGCTCTCTGACACAGATTTTGGCCCACCAACATTTTCTGGACTTTAGGGGTCTAGGATGCCTGTAAACCCCTTTTTTGGTCCTTCAAAGTTTTCAACATGTTTGCAGGCCTACAATGCATTTTAAGGCATTTTTGGGCTGCTAACATTTTCAGAACTTTCAGGGGTGTAGTATGCATTTTTTGTGCCAAAAATATTTTTGGGAATGTCAGAGGTTTAGGATGCGGGTTAATGCCCGTTTCACTCTGCAAATGTTATTGGGACATTCAGGGCTCTCTGACACCATTTTTGGGCCACCAACATTTTCTGGACTTTAGGGGGTCTAGGATGCCTGTAAACCTCTTTTTTGGTCCTTCAACGTTTTCAACATTTTTGCAGGCCTAAAATGCATTTTAAGGCCTTTTTTGGGCTGCTAACATATTCTGAGCTTTCAGGGGTGTAGGATGCATTTTTCGTGGCAAAAATATTTTTGGGAATTTCAGTGGTCTAGGATGTGGGTTAATGCCCGTTTCACTCTGCAAATGTTTTTGGGGCATTCAGAGCTCTCTGACACAGATTTTGGCCCACCAACATTTTCTGGACTTTAGGGGGTCTAGGATGCCTGTAAACCCCTTCTTTGGGCCTCCAAAGTTTTCAACATTTTTGCAGGCATAAAATGCATTTTAAGGTCTTTTTTGGGCTGCTAACATATTCTGAGCTTCAGGGGTATAGGTTGCATTTTTCGTGCCAAAAATATTTTGGGAAATTGCAGTGGTCTAGGATGCGGGTTAATGCCCCTTTGAGGCTCCAAATGTTTTTGGGACATTCAGAGCTCTCTGACACAGATTTTGGCCCACCAACATTTTCTGGACTTTAGGGGGTCTAGGATGCCTGTAAACCCCTTTTTTGGTCCTTCAAAGTTTTCAACATTTTTGCAGGCCTAAAATGCATTTTAAGGCATTTTTGGGCTGCTAAAATATTCTGAGCTTCAGGGGTATAGGTTGCATTTTTCATGCCAAAAATATTTTGGGGAATTTCAGTGGTCTAGGATGCGGGTTAATGCCCCTTTGAGGCTGGAAATGTTTTTGGGACATTCAGGGCTCTCTTTCACCATTTTTGGGCCACCAACATTTTCTGGACTTTAGGGGGTCTAGGATGCCTGTAAACCCCTTTTTTGGTCCTTCAAAGTTTTCAACATTTTTGCAGGCCTAAAATGCATTTTAAGGCATTTTTGGGCTGCTAACATATTCTGAGCTTCAGGGGTATAGGTTGCATTTTTCATGCCAAAAATATTTTGGGGAATTTCAGTGGTCTAGGATGCAGGTTAATGCCCCTTTCAGGCTGCACATGTTTTGGGACATTCAGAGCTCTCTGACACAGATTTTGGCCCACCAACATTTTCTGGACTTTAGGGGTCTAGGATGCCTGTAAACCCCTTTTTTGGTCCTTCAAAGTTTTCAACATGTTTGCAGGCCTAAAATGCATTTTAAGGCATTTTTGGGCTGCTAACATTTTCAGAACTTTCAGGGGTGTAGTATGCATTTTTTGTGCTAAAAATATTTTTGGGAATTTCAGTGGTCTAGGATGCGGGTTAATGCCCGTTTCACTCTGCAAATGTTTTTGGAGCATTCAGGGCTCTCTGACACCATTTTTGGGCCACCAACATTTTCTGGACTTTAGGGGGTCTAGGATGCCTGTAAACCCCTTTTTTGGTTCTTCAAAGTTTTCAACATTTTTGCAGGCCTAAAATGCATTTTAAGGCCTTTTTTGGGCTGCTAACATATTCTGAGCTTCATGGGTGTAGGATGCATTTTTCGTGCCAAAAATATTTTTGGGAATTTCAGTGGTCTAGGATGCGGGTTAATGCCCCTTTGAGGCTGCAAATGTTTTTGGGACATTCAGAGCTCTCTGACACAGATTTTGGCCCACCAACATTTTCTGGACTTTAGGGGGTCTAGGATGCCTGTAAACCCCTTTTTTGGTCCTTCAAAGTTTTCAACATTTTTGCAGGCCTAAAATGCATTTTAAGGCATTTTTGGGCTGCTAACATTTTCAGAACTTTCAGGGGTGTAGTATGCATTTTTTGTGCCAAAAATATTTTTGTGAATTTCAGTGGTCTAGGATGCGGGTTAATGCCCCTTTGAGGCTGCAAATGTTTTTGGAGCATTCAGGGCTCCCTGACACCATTTTTGGGCCACAACCATTTTCTGGACTTTAGGGGGTCTAGGATGCCTCTAAGCCCCTTTTTTCCACCTCCAAAGTTTTCTACATTTTTGCAGGCCTAAGATGCACTTTAAGGCCTTTTTTGGGCTGCTAACATATTCTGAGCTTCATGGGTGTAGTATTCATTTTTTGTGCCAAAAATATTTTTGGGAATGTCAGAGGTCTAGGATGCAGGTTAATGCCCGTTTCACTCTGCAAATGTTTTTGGGACATTCAGGGCTCTCTGACACCATTTTTGGGCCACCAACATTTTCTGGACTTTAGGGGGTCTAGGATGCCTGTAAACCCCTTTTTTGGTCCTTCAAAGTTTTCAACATTTTTGCAGGCCTAAAATGCATTTTAAGGCATTTTTGGGCTGCTAACATTTTCAGAACTTTCAGGGGTGTAGTATGCATTTTTTGTGCCAAAAATATTTTTGGGAATTTCAGTGGTCTAGGATGCGAGTTAATGCCCCTTTCAGGTTGACAATGTTTTTGGGACATTCAGGGCTCTCTGACACCATTTTTGGGCCACCAACATTTTCTGGACTTTAGGGGGTCTAGGATGCCTGTAAACCTCTGTTTTGGTCCTTCAAAGTTTTCAAACATTTTTGCAGGCCTAAAATGCATTTTAAGGCCTTTTTTGGGCTGCTAACATATTCTGAGCTTTCAGGGGTGTAGGATGCATTTTTCGTGGCAAAAATATTTTTGGGAATTTCAGTGGTCTAGGATGCGAGTTAATGCCCCTTTCAGGTTGAGAATGTTTTTGGGACATTCAGAGCTCTCTGACACAGATTTTGGCCCACCAACATTTTCTGGACTTTAGGGGGTCTAGGATGCCTGTAAACCCCTTTTTTGGTCCTTCAAAGTTTTCAACATTTTTGCAGGCCTAAAATGCATATTAAGGCATTTTTGGGCTGCTGACATTTTCAGAACTTTCAGGGGTGTAGTATGCATTTTTTGTGGCAAAAATATTTTTGGGCATTTCAGTGGTCTAGGATGCGGGTTAATGCCCCTTTCAGGCTGCAAATGTTTTTGGGAATTTAGGGCTCTCTGACACTATTTTTGAGCGACAATCATTTTCTGGACTTTTCGGGGGTCTAGGATGCCTGTAACCCCTTTTTTGGGCCTCCAAAGTTTTCAACATTTTTGCACGCCCAAAATGCATTTTAAGGCCTTTTTTGGGCTGCTAACATATTCTGAGCTTCAGGGGTATAGGTTGCATTTTTCATGCCAAAAATATTTTGGGAAATTTCAGTGGTCTAGGATGCGGCTTAATGCCCCTTTCAGGCTGCAAATGTTTTTGGGACATTCAGGGCTCTCTGACACCATTTTTGGGCCACCAACATTTTCTGGACTTTAGGGGGTCTAGGATGCCTGTAAACCCCTTTTTGGCCCTTCAAAGTTTTCAACATTTTTGCAGGCCTAAAATGCATTTTAAGGCCTTTTTTGGGCTGCTAACATATTCTGAGCTTCATGGGTGTAGGATGCATTTTTCGTGCCAAAAATATTTTTGGGAATTTCAGTGGTCTAGGATGCGGGTTAATGCCCGTTTCACTCTGCAAATGTTATTGGGACATTCAGGGCTCTCTGACACCATTTCTGGGCCACAACCATTTTCTGGACTTTAGGGGGTCTAGGATGCCTCTAAACCCCTTTTTTCCACCTCCAAAGTTTTCTACATTTTTGCAGGCCTAAGATGCACTTTAAGGCCTTTTTTGGGCTGCTAACATATTCTGAGCTTCATGGGTGTAGTATTCATTTTTTGTGCCAAAAATATTTTTGGGAATGTCAGAGGTCTAGGATGCGGGTTAATGCCCGTTTCACTCTGCAAATGTTATTGGGACATTCAGGGCTCTCTGACACCATTTTTGGGCCACCAACATTTTCTGGACTTTAGGGGGTCTAGGATGCCTGTAAACCTCTTTTTTGGTCCTTCAAAGTTTTCAACATTTTTGCAGGCCTAAAATGCATTTTAAGGCCTTTTTTGGGCTGCTAACATATTCTGAGCTTTCAGGGGTGTAGGATGCATTTTTCGTGGCAAAAATATTTTTGGGAATTTCAGTGGTCTAGGATGCGAGTTAATGCCCCTTTCAGGCTGACAATGTTTTTGGGACATTCAGAGCTCTCTGACACAGATTTTGGCCCACCAACATTTTCTGGACTTTAGGGGGTCTAGGATGCCTGTAAACCCCTTTTTTGGTCCTTCAAAGTTTTCAACATTTTTGCAGGCCTAAAATGCATTTTAAGGCATTTTTGGGCTGCTAACATTTTCAGAACATTCAGGGGTGTAGTATGCATTTTTTGTGGCAAAAATATTTTTGGGCATTTCAGTGGTCTAGGATGCGGGTTTGCCCCTTTCAGGCTGCAAATGTTTTTGGGACATTCAAGGCTCTCTGACACCATTTTTGGGCCACCAACATTTTCTGGACTTTAGGGGGTCTAGGATGCCTATAAACCCCTTTTTTGGTTCTTCAAAGTTTTCAACATTTTTGCAGGCCTAAAATGCATTTTAAGGCCTTTTTTGGGCTGCTAACATATTCTGAGCTTCAGGGGTATAGGTTGCATTTTTCGTGCCAAAAATATTTTTTGGAGTTTCAGTGGTCTAGGATGCGGGTTAATGCCCCCTTCAGGCTGCAAATGTTTTGGGACATTCAGAGCTCTCTGACACAGATTTTGGCCCACCAACATTTTCTGGACTTTAGGGGTCTAGGATGCCTGTAAACCCCTTTTTTGGTCCTTCAAAGTTTTCAACATGTTTGCAGGCCTACAATGCATTTTAAGGCATTTTTGGGCTGCTAACATTTTCAGAACTTTCAGGGGTGTAGTATGCATTTTTTGTGCCAAAAATATTTTTGGGAATGTCAGAGGTTTAGGATGCGGGTTAATGCCCGTTTCACTCTGCAAATGTTATTGGGACATTCAGGGCTCTCTGACACCATTTTTGGGCCACCAACATTTTCTGGACTTTAGGGGGTCTAGGATGCCTGTAAACCTCTTTTTTGGTCCTTCAACGTTTTCAACATTTTTGCAGGCCTAAAATGCATTTTAAGGCCTTTTTTGGGCTGCTAACATATTCTGAGCTTTCAGGGGTGTAGGATGCATTTTTCGTGGCAAAAATATTTTTGGGAATTTCAGTGGTCTAGGATGTGGGTTAATGCCCGTTTCACTCTGCAAATGTTTTTGGGGAATTCAGAGCTCTCTGACACAGATTTTGGCCCACCAACATTTTCTGGACTTTAGGGGGTCTAGGATGCCTGTAAACCCCTTCTTTGGGCCTCCAAAGTTTTCAACATTTTTGCAGGCATAAAATGCATTTTAAGGTCTTTTTTGGGCTGCTAACATATTCTGAGCTTCAGGGGTATAGGTTGCATTTTTCGTGCCAAAAATATTTTGGGAAATTGCAGTGGTCTAGGATGCGGGTTAATGCCCCTTTGAGGCTGCAAATGTTTTTGGGACATTCAGAGCTCTCTGACACAGATTTTGGCCCACCAACATTTTCTGGACTTTAGGGGGTCTAGGATGCCTGTAAACCCCTTTTTTGGTCCTTCAAAGTTTTCAACATTTTTGCAGGCCTAAAATGCATTTTAAGGCATTTTTGGGCTGCTAAAATATTCTGAGCTTCAGGGGTATAGGTTGCATTTTTCATGCCAAAAATATTTTGGGGAATTTCAGTGGTCTAGGATGCGGGTTAATGCCCCTTTGAGGCTGGAAATGTTTTTGGGACATTCAGGGCTCTCTTTCACCATTTTTGGGCCACCAACATTTTCTGGACTTTAGGGGGTCTAGGATGCCTGTAAACCCCTTTTTTGGTCCTTCAAAGTTTTCAACATTTTTGCAGGCCTAAAATGCATTTTAAGGCATTTTTGGGCTGCTAACATATTCTGAGCTTCAGGGGTATAGGTTGCATTTTTCATGCCAAAAATATTTTGGGGAATTTCAGTGGTCTAGGATGCGGGTTAATGCCCCTTTCAGGCTGCACATGTTTTGGGACATTCAGAGCTCTCTGACACAGATTTTGGCCCACCAACATTTTCTGGACTTTAGGGGTCTAGGATGCCTGTAAACCCCTTTTTTGGTCCTTCAAAGTTTTCAACATGTTTGCAGGCCTAAAATGCATTTTAAGGCATTTTTGGGCTGCTAACATTTTCAGAACTTTCAGGGGTGTAGTATGCATTTTTTGTGCTAAAAATATTTTTGGGAATTTCAGTAGTCTAGGATGCGGGTTAATGCCCGTTTCACTCTGCAAATGTTTTTGGAGCATTCAGGGCTCTCTGACACCATTTTTGGGCCACCAACATTTTCTGGACTTTAGGGGGTCTAGGATGCCTGTAAACCCCTTTTTTGGTTCTTCAAAGTTTTCAACATTTTTGCAGGCCTAAAATGCATTTTAAGGCCTTTTTTGGGCTGCTAACATATTCTGAGCTTCATGGGTGTAGGATGCATTTTTCGTGCCAAAAATATTTTTGGGAATTTCAGTGGTCTAGGATGCGGGTTAATGCCCCTTTGAGGCTGCAAATGTTTTTGGGACATTCAGAGCTCTCTGACACAGATTTTGGCCCACCAACATTTTCTGGACTTTAGGGGGTCTAGGATGCCTGTAAACCCCTTTTTTGGTCCTTCAAAGTTTTCAACATTTTTGCAGGCCTAAAATGCATTTTAAGGCATTTTTGGGCTGCTAACATTTTCAGAACTTTCAGGGGTGTAGTATGCATTTTTTGTGCCAAAAATATTTTTGTGAATTTCAGTGGTCTAGGATGCGGGTTAATGCCCCTTTGAGGCTGCAAATGTTTTTGGAGCATTCAGGGCTCTCTGACACCATTTTTGGGCCACAACCATTTTCTGGACTTTAGGGGGTCTAGGATGCCTCTAAGCCCCTTTTTTCCACCTCCAAAGTTTTCTACATTTTTGCAGGCCTAAGATGCACTTTAAGGCCTTTTTTGGGCTGCTAACATATTCTGAGCTTCATGGGTGTAGTATTCATTTTTTGTGCCAAAAATATTTTTGGGAATGTCAGAGGTCTAGGATGCAGGTTAATGCCCGTTTCACTCTGCAAATGTTTTTGGGACATTCAGGGCTCTCTGACACCATTTTTGGGCCACCAACATTTTCTGGACTTTAGGGGGTCTAGGATGCCTGTAAACCCCTTTTTTGGTCCTTCAAAGTTTTCAACATTTTTGCAGGCCTAAAATGCATTTTAAGGCATTTTTGGGCTGCTAACATTTTCAGAACTTTCAGGGGTGTAGTATGCATTTTTTGTGCCAAAAATATTTTTGGGAATTTCAGTGGTCTAGGATGCGAGTTAATGCCCCTTTCAGGTTGACAATGTTTTTGGGACATTCAGGGCTCTCTGACACCATTTTTGGGCCACCAACATTTTCTGGACTTTAGGGGGTCTAGGATGCCTGTAAACCTCTGTTTTGGTCCTTCAAAGTTTTCAACATTTTTGCAGGCCTAAAATGCATTTTAAGGCCTTTTTTGGGCTGCTAACATATTCTGAGCTTTCAGGGGTGTAGGATGCATTTTTCGTGGCAAAAATATTTTTGGGAATTTCAGTGGTCTAGGATGCGAGTTAATGCCCCTTTCAGGTTGACAATGTTTTTGGGACATTCAGAGCTCTCTGACACAGATTTTGGCCCACCAACATTTTCTGGACTTTAGGGGGTCTAGGATGCCTGTAAACCCCTTTTTTGGTCCTTCAAAGTTTTCAACATTTTTGCAGGCCTAAAATGCATATTAAGGCATTTTTGGGCTGCTGACATTTTCAGAACTTTCAGGGGTGTAGTATGCATTTTTTGTGGCAAAAATATTTTTGGGCATTTCAGTGGTCTAGGATGCGGGTTAATGCCCCTTTCAGGCTGCAAATGTTTTTGGGAATTTAGGGCTCTCTGACACTATTTTTGAGCGACAATCATTTTCTGGACTTTTCGGGGGTCTAGGATGCCTGTAACCCCTTTTTTGGGCCTCCAAAGTTTTCAACATTTTTGCACGCCCAAAATGCATTTTAAGGCCTTTTTTGGGCTGCTAACATATTCTGAGCTTCAGGGGTATAGGTTGCATTTTTCATGCCAAAAATATTTTGGGAAATTTCAGTGGTCTAGGATGCGGCTTAATGCCCCTTTCAGGCTGCAAATGTTTTTGGGACATTCAGAGCTCTCTGACACCGATTTTGGCCCACCAACATTTTCTGGAGTTTAGGGGGTCTAGGATGCCCCTAAACCCTTTTTTTCCACCCCCAAAGTTTTCTACATTTTTTCAGGCCTAAGATGCACTTTAAGGCATTTTTGGGCTGCTAACATTTTCAGAACTTTCAGGAGTGTATGATGCATTTTTCGTGGCAAAAATATTTTTGGGAATTTCAGTGGTCTAGGATGCGAGTTAATGCCCCTTTCAGACTGACAATGTTTTTGGGACATTCAGAGCTCTCTGACACAGATTTTGGCCCACCAACATTTTCTGGACTTTAGGGGGTCTAGGATGCCTGTAAACCCCTTTTTTGGTCCTTCAAAGTTGTCAACATTTTTGCAGGCCTAAAATGCATTTTAAGGCATTTTTGGGCTGCTAACATTTTCAGAACTTTCAGGGGTGTGGTATGCATTTTTTGTGCCAAAAATATTTTTGGGAATTTCAGTGGTCTCGGATGCGTGTTAATGCCAGTTTCACTCTGAAAATGTTTTTGGGACATTCAGGGCTCTCTGACACCATTTTTGGGCCACCAACATTTTCTGGACTTTAGGGGGTCTAGGATGCCTGTAAACCCCTTTTTGGCCCTTCAAAGTTTTCAACATTTTTGCAGGCCTAAAATGCATTTTAAGGCCTTTTTTGGGCTGCTAACATATTCTGAGCTTCATGGGTGTAGGATGCATTTTTCGTGCCAAAAATATTTTTGGGAATTTCAGTGGTCTAGGATGCGGGTTAATGCCCCTTTGAGGCTGCAAATGTTTTTGGGACATTCAGAGCTCTCTGACACAGATTTTGGCCCACCAACATTTTCTGGACTTTAGGGGTCTAGGATGCCTGTAAACCCCTTTTTTGGTCCTTCAAAGTTTTCAACATGTCTGCAGGCCTACAATGCATTTTAAGGCATTTTTGGGCTGCTAACATTTTCAGAACTTTCAGGGGTGTAGTATGCATTTTTTGTGCCAAAAATATTTTTGGGAATGTCAGAGGTTTAGGATGCGGGTTAATGCCCGTTTCACTCTGCAAATGTTATTGGGACATTCAGGGCTCTCTGACACCATTTTTGGGCCACCAACATTTTCTGGACTTTAGGGGGTCTAGGATGCCTGCAAACCTCTTTTTTGGTCCTTCAACGTTTTCAACATTTTTGCAGGCCTAAAATGCATTTTAAGGCCTTTTTTGGGCTGCTAACATATTCTGAGCTTTCAGGGGTGTAGGATGCATTTTTCGTGGCAAAAATATTTTTGGGAATTTCAGTGGTCTAGGATGTGGGTTAATGCCCGTTTCACTCTGCAAATGTTTTTGGGGCATTCAGAGCTCTCTGACACAGATTTTGGCCCACCAACATTTTCTGGACTTTGGGGGGTCTAGGATGCCTGTAAACCCCTTCTTTGGGCCTCCAAAGTTTTCAACATTTTTGCAGGCATAAAATGCATTTTAAGGTCTTTTTTGGGCTGCTAACATATTCTGAGCTTCAGGGGTATAGGTTGCATTTTTCGTGCCAAAAATACTTTTTGGAGTTTCAGTGGTCTAGGATGCGGGTTAATGCCCCCTTCAGGTTGCAAATGTTTTGGGACATTCAGAGCTCTCTGACACAGATTTTGGCCCACCAACATTTTCTGGACTTTAGGGGTCTAGGATGCCTGTAAACCCCTTTTTTGGTCCTTCAAAGTTTTCAACATGTTTGCAGGCCTACAATGCATTTTAAGGCATTTTTGGGCTGCTAACATTTTCAGAACTTTCAGGGGTGTAGTATGCATTTTTTGTGCCAAAAATATTTTTGGGAATGTCAGAGGTTTAGGATGCGGGTTAATGCCCGTTTCACTCTGCAAATGTTATTGGGACATTCAGGGCTCTCTGACACCATTTTTGAGCCACCAACATTTTCTGGACTTTAGGGGGTCTAGGATGCCTGTAAACCCCTTTTTTGGTTCTTCAAAGTTTTCAACATTTTTGCAGGCCTAAAATGCATTTTAAGGGCTTTTTTGGGCTGCTAACATATTCTGAGCTTCATGGGTGTAGGATGCATTTTTCGTGCCAAAAATATTTTTGGGAATTTCAGTGGTCTAGGATGCGGGTTAATGCCCCTTTGAGGCTGCAAATGTTTTTGGGACATTCAGAGCTCTCTGACACCATTTTTGGGCCACCAACATTTTCTGGACTTTAGGGGGTCTAGGATGCCTGTAAACCTCTTTTTTGGTCCTTCAACGTTTTCAACATTTTTGCAGGCCTAAAATGCATTTTAAGGCCTTTTTTGGGCTGCTAACATATTCTGAGCTTTCAGGGGTGTAGGATGCATTTTTCGTGGCAAAAATATTTTTGGGAATTTCAGTGGTCTAGGATGTGGGTTAATGCCCGTTTCACTCTGCAAATGTTTTTGGGGCATTCAGAGCTCTCTGACACAGATTTTGGCCCACCAACATTTTCTGGACTTTAGGGGGTCTAGGATGCCTGTAAACCCCTTCTTTGGGCCTCCAAAGTTTTCAACATTTTTGCAGGCATAAAATGCATTTTAAGGTCTTTTTTGGGCTGCTAACATATTCTGAGCTTCAGGGGTATAGGTTACATTTTTCGTGCCAAAAATATTTTGGGAAATTGCAGTGGTCTAGGATGCGGGTTAATGCCCCTTTGAGGCTGCAAATGTTTTTGGGACATTCAGAGCTCTCTGACACAGATTTTGGCCCACCAACATTTTCTGGACTTTAGGGGGTCTAGGATGCCTGTAAACCCCTTTTTTGGTCCTTCAAAGTTTTCAACATTTTTGCAGGCCTAAAATGCATTTTAAGGCATTTTTGGGCTGCTAAAATATTCTGAGCTTCAGGGGTATAGGTTGCATTTTTCATGCCAAAAATATTTTGGGGAATTTCAGTGGTCTAGGATGCGGGTTAATGCCCCTTTGAGGCTGGAAATGTTTTTGGGACATTCAGGGCTCTCTTTCACCATTTTTGGGCCACCAACATTTTCTGGACTTTAGGGGGTCTAGGATGCCTGTAAACCCCTTTTTTGGTCCTTCAAAGTTTTCAACATTTTTGCAGGCCTAAAATGCATTTTAAGGCATTTTTGGGCTGCTAACATATTCTGAGCTTCAGGGGTATAGGTTGCATTTTTCATGCCAAAAATATTTTGGGGAATTTCAGTGGTCTAGGATGCGGGTTAATGCCCCTTTCAGGCTGCACATGTTTTGGGACATTCAGAGCTCTCTGACACAGATTTTGGCCCACCAACATTTTCTGGACTTTAGGGGTCTAGGATGCCTGTAAACCCCTTTTTTGGTCCTTCAAAGTTTTCAACATGTTTGCAGGCCTAAAATGCATTTTAAGGCATTTTTGGGCTGCTAACATTTTCAGAACTTTCAGGGGTGTAGTATGCATTTTTTGTGCTAAAAATATTTTTGGGAATTTCAGTGGTCTAGGATGCGGGTTAATGCCCGTTTCACTCTGCAAATGTTTTTGGAGCATTCAGGGCTCTCTGACACCATTTTTGGGCCACCAACATTTTCTGGACTTTAGGGGGTCTAGGATGCCTGTAAACCCCTTTTTTGGTTCTTCAAAGTTTTCAACATTTTTGCAGGCCTAAAATGCATTTTAAGGCCTTTTTTGGGCTGCTAACATATTCTGAGCTTCATGGGTGTAGGATGCATTTTTCGTGCCAAAAATATTTTTGGGAATTTCAGTGGTCTAGGATGCGGGTTAATGCCCCTTTGAGGCTGCAAATGTTTTTGGGACATTCAGAGCTCTCTGACACAGATTTTGGCCCACCAACATTTTCTGGACTTTAGGGGGTCTAGGATGCCTGTAAACCCCTTTTTTGGTCCTTCAAAGTTTTCAACATTTTTGCAGGCCTAAAATGCATTTTAAGGCATTTTTGGGCTGCTAACATTTTCAGAACTTTCAGGGGTGTAGTATGCATTTTTTGTGCCAAAAATATTTTTGTGAATTTCAGTGGTCTAGGATGCGGGTTAATGCCCCTTTGAGGCTGCAAATGTTTTTGGAGCATTCAGGGCTCTCTGACACCATTTTTGGGCCACAACCATTTTCTGGACTTTAGGGGGTCTAGGATGCCTCTAAGCCCCTTTTTTCCACCTCCAAAGTTTTCTACATTTTTGCAGGCCTAAGATGCACTTTAAGGCCTTTTTTGGGCTGCTAACATATTCTGAGCTTCATGGGTGTAGTATTCATTTTTTGTGCCAAAAATATTTTTGGGAATGTCAGAGGTCTAGGATGCAGGTTAATGCCCGTTTCACTCTGCAAATGTTTTTGGGACATTCAGGGCTCTCTGACACCATTTTTGGGCCACCAACATTTTCTGGACTTTAGGGGGTCTAGGATGCCTGTAAACCCCTTTTTTGGTCCTTCAAAGTTTTCAACATTTTTGCAGGCCTAAAATGCATTTTAAGGCATTTTTGGGCTGCTAACATTTTCAGAACTTTCAGGGGTGTAGTATGCATTTTTTGTGCCAAAAATATTTTTGGGAATTTCAGTGGTCTAGGATGCGAGTTAATGCCCCTTTCAGGTTGACAATGTTTTTGGGACATTCAGGGCTCTCTGACACCATTTTTGGGCCACCAACATTTTCTGGACTTTAGGGGGTCTAGGATGCCTGTAAACCTCTGTTTTGGTCCTTCAAAGTTTTCAACATTTTTGCAGGCCTAAAATGCATTTTAAGGCCTTTTTTGGGCTGCTAACATATTCTGAGCTTTCAGGGGTGTAGGATGCATTTTTCGTGGCAAAAATATTTTTGGGAATTTCAGTGGTCTAGGATGCGAGTTAATGCCCATTTCAGGTTGACAATGTTTTTGGGACATTCAGAGCTCTCTGACACAGATTTTGGCCCACCAACATTTTCTGGACTTTAGGGGGTCTAGGATGCCTGTAAACCCCTTTTTTGGTCCTCCAAAGTTTTCAACATTTTTGCACGCCCAAAATGCATTTTAAGGCCTTTTTTGGGCTGCTAACATATTCTGAGCTTTCAGGGGTGTAGGATGCATTTTTCGTGGCAAAAATATTTTTGGGAATTTCAGTGGTCTAGGATGCGAGTTAATGCCCCTTTCAGGCTGACAATGTTTTTGGGACATTCAGAGCTCTCTGACACCGATTTTGGCCCACCAACATTTTCTGGAGTTTAGGGGGTCTAGGATGCCCCTAAACCCTTTTTTTCCACCCCCAAAGTTTTCTACATTTTTTCAGGCCTAAGATGCACTTTAAGGCATTTTTGGGCTGCTAACATTTTCAGAACTTTCAGGAGTGTATGATGCATTTTTCGTGGCAAAAATATTTTTGGGAATTTCAGTGGTCTAGGATGCGAGTTAATGCCCCTTTCAGGCTGACAATGTTTTTGGGACATTCAGAGCTCTCTGACACAGATTTTGGCCCACCAACATTTTCTGGACTTTAGGGGGTCTAGGATGCCTGTAAACCCCTTTTTTGGTCCTTCAAAGTTGTCAACATTTTTGCAGGCCTAAAATGCATTTTAAGGCATTTTTGGGCTGCTAACATTTTCAGAACTTTCAGGGGTGTGGTATGCATTTTTTGTGCCAAAAATATTTTTGGGAATTTCAGTGGTCTCGGATGCGTATTAATGCCCGTTTCACTCTGAAAATGTTTTTGGGACATTCAGGGCTCTCTGACACCATTTTTGGGCCACCAACATTTTCTGGACTTTAGGGGGTCTAGGATGCCTGTAAACCCCTTTTTGGCCCTTCAAAGTTTTCAACATTTTTGCAGGCCTAAAATGCATATTAAGGCCTTTTTTGGGCTGCTAACATATTCTGAGCTTCATGGGTGTAGGATGCATTTTTCGTGCCAAAAATATTTTTGGGAATTTCAGTGGTCTAGGATGCGGGTTAATGCCCCTTTGAGGCTGCAAATGTTTTTGGGACATTCAGAGCTCTCTGACACAGATTTTGGCCCACCAACATTTTCTGGACTTTAGGGGTCTAGGATGCCTGTAAACCCCTTTTTTGGTCCTTCAAAGTTTTCAACATGTTTGCAGGCCTACAATGCATTTTAAGGCATTTTTGGGCTGCTAACATTTTCAGAACTTTCAGGGGTGTAGTATGCATTTTTTGTGCCAAAAATATTTTTGGGAATGTCAGAGGTTTAGGATGCGGGTTAATGCCCGTTTCACTCTGCAAATGTTATTGGGACATTCAGGGCTCTCTGACACCATTTTTGGGCCACCAACATTTTCTGGACTTTAGGGGGTCTAGGATGCCTGCAAACCTCTTTTTTGGTCCTTCAACGTTTTCAACATTTTTGCAGGCCTAAAATGCATTTTAAGGCCTTTTTTGGGCTGCTAACATATTCTGAGCTTTCAGGGGTGTAGGATGCATTTTTCGTGGCAAAAATATTTTTGGGAATTTCAGTGGTCTAGGATGTGGGTTAATGCCCGTTTCACTCTGCAAATGTTTTTGGGGCATTCAGAGCTCTCTGACACAGATTTTGGCCCACCAACATTTTCTGGACTTTAGGGGGTCTAGGATGCCTGTAAACCCCTTCTTTGGGCCTCCAAAGTTTTCAACATTTTTGCAGGCATAAAATGCATTTTAAGGTCTTTTTTGGGCTGCTAACATATTCTGAGCTTCAGGGGTATAGGTTGCATTTTTCGTGCCAAAAATATTTTTTGGAGTTTCAGTGGTCTAGGATGCGGGTTAATGCCCCCTTCAGGTTGCAAATGTTTTGGGACATTCAGAGCTCTCTGACACAGATTTTGGCCCACCAACATTTTCTGGACTTTAGGGGTCTAGGATGCCTGTAAACCCCTTTTTTGGTCCTTCAAAGTTTTCAACATGTTTGCAGGCCTACAATGCATTTTAAGGCATTTTTGGGCTGCTAACATTTTCAGAACTTTCAGGGGTGTAGTATGCATTTTTTGTGCCAAAAATATTTTTGGGAATGTCAGAGGTTTAGGATGCGGGTTAATGCCCGTTTCACTCTGCAAATGTTATTGGGACATTCAGGGCTCTCTGACACCATTTTTGAGCCACCAACATTTTCTGGACTTTAGGGGGTCTAGGATGCCTGTAAACCCCTTTTTTGGTTCTTCAAAGTTTTCAACATTTTTGCAGGCCTAAAATGCATTTTAAGGGCTTTTTTGGGCTGCTAACATATTCTGAGCTTCATGGGTGTAGGATGCATTTTTCGTGCCAAAAATATTTTTGGGAATTTCAGTGGTCTAGGATGCGGGTTAATGCCCCTTTGAGGCTGCAAATGTTTTTGGGACATTCAGAGCTCTCTGACACAGATTTTGGCCCACCAACATTTTCTGGACTTTAGGGGGTCTAGGATGCCTGTAAACCCCTTTTTTGGTCCTTCAAAGTTTTCAACATTTTTGCAGGCCTAAAATGCATTTTAAGGCATTTTTGGGCTGCTAACATTTTCAGAACTTTCAGGGGTGTAGTATGCATTTTTTGTGCCAAAAATATTTTTGGGAATTTCAGTGGTCTAGGATGCGGGTTAATGCCCCTTTGAGGCTGCAAATGTTTTTGGAGCATTCAGGGCTCTCTGACACCATTTTTGGGCCACAACCATTTTCTGGACTTTAGGGGGTCTAGGATGCCTCTAAGCCCCTTTTTCCACCTCCAACGTTTTCTACATTTTTGCAGGCCTAAGATGCACTTTAAGGCCTTTTTTGGGCTGCTAACATATTCTGAGCTTCATGGGTGTAGTATTCATTTTTTGTGCCAAAAATATTTTTGGGAATGTCAAAGGTCTAGGATGCAGGTTAATGCCCGTTTCACTCTGCAAATGTTTTTGGGACATTCAGGGCTCTCTGACACCATTTTCGGGCCACCAACATTTTCTGGACTTTAGGGGGTCTAGGATGCCTGTAAACCTCTTTTTTGGTCCTTCAAAGTTTTCAACATTTTTGCAGGCCTAAAATGCATTTTAAGGCCTTTTTTGGGCTGCTAACATATTCTGAGCTTCAGGGGTATAGGTTGCATTTTTCATGCCAAAAATATTTTCGGAAATTTCAGTGGTCTAGGATGCGGCTTAATGCCCCTTTCAGGCTGCAAATGTTTTTGGGACATTCAGAGCTCTCTGACACCGATTTTGGCCCACCAACATTTTCTGGAGTTTAGGGGGTCTAGGATGCCCCTAAACCCTTTTTTTCCACCTCCAAAGTTTTCTACATTTTTTCAGGCCTAAGATGCACTTAAGGCATTTTTGGGCTGCTAACATTTTCAGAACTTTCAGGGGTGTATGATGCATTTTTCGTGGCAAAAATATTTTTGGGAATTTCAGTGGTCTAGGATGCGAGTTAATGCCCCTTTCAGGCTGACAATGTTTTTGGGACATTCAGAGCTCTCTGACACAGATTTTGGCCCACCAACATTTTCTGGACTTTAGGGGGTCTAGGATGCCTGTAAACCCCTTTTTTGGTCCTTCAAAGTTTTCAACATTTTTGCAGGCCTAAAATGCATTTTAAGGCATTTTTGGGCTGCTAACATTTTCAGAACTTTCAGGGGTGTGGTATGCATTTTTTGTGCCAAAAATATTTTTGGGAATTTCAGTGGTCTCGGATGCGTGTTAATGCCCGTTTCACTCTGAAAATGTTTTTGGGACATTCAGGGCTCTCTGACACCATTTTTGGGCCACCAACATTTTCTGGACTTTAGGGGGTCTACGATGCCTGTAAACCCCTTTTTTGGTCCTTCAAAGTTTTCAACATTTTTGCAGGCCTAAAATGCATTTTAAGGCATTTTTGGGCTGCTAACATTTTCAGAACTTTCAGGGGTGTAGTATGCATTTTTTGTGCCAAAAATATTTTTGTGAATTTCAGTGGTCTAGGATGCGGGTTAATGCCCCTTTGAGGCTGCAAATGTTTTTGGAGCATTCAGGGCTCTCTGACACCATTTTTGGGCCACAACCATTTTCTGGACTTTAGGGGGTCTAGGATGCCTCTAAGCCCCTTTTTTCCACCTCCAAAGTTTTCTACATTTTTGCAGGCCTAAGATGCACTTTAAGGCCTTTTTTGGGCTGCTAACATATTCTGAGCTTCATGGGTGTAGTATTCATTTTTTGTGCCAAAAATATTTTTGGGAATGTCAGAGGTCTAGGATGCAGGTTAATGCCCGTTTCACTCTGCAAATGTTTTTGGGACATTCAGGGCTCGATGAAAAACACCATTTTTGGGCCACCAACATTTTCTGGACTTTAGGGGGTCTAGGATGCCTGTAAACCCCTTTTTTGGTCCTTCAAAGTTTTCAACATTTTTGCAGGCCTAAAATGCATTTTAAGGCATTTTTGGGCTGCTAACATTTTCAGAACTTTCAGGGGTGTAGTATGCATTTTTTGTGCCAAAAATATTTTTGGGAATTTCAGTGGTCTAGGATGCGAGTTAATGCCCCTTTCAGGTTGACAATGTTTTTGGGACATTCAGGGCTCTCTGACACCATTTTTGGGCCACCAACATTTTCTGGACTTTAGGGGGTCTAGGATGCCTGTAAACCTCTGTTTTGGTCCTTCAAAGTTTTCAACATTTTTGCAGGCCTAAAATGCATTTTAAGGTCTTTTTTGGGCTGCTAACATATTCTGAGCTTTCAGGGGTGTAGGATGCATTTTTCGTGGCAAAAATATTTTTGGGAATTTCAGTGGTCTAGGATGCGAGTTAATGCCCCTTTCAGGTTGACAATGTTTTTGGGACATTCAGAGCTCTCTGACACAGATTTTGGCCCACCAACATTTTCTGGACTTTAGGGGGTCTAGGATGCCTGTAAACCCCTTTTTTGGGCCTCCAAAGTTTTCAACATTTTTGCACGCCCAAAATGCATTTTAAGGCCTTTTTTGGGCTGCTAACATATTCTGAGCTTCAGGGGTATAGGTTGCATTTTTCATGCCAAAAATATTTTGGGAAATTTCAGTGGTCTAGGATGTGGCTTAATGCCCCTTTCAGGCTGCAAATGTTTTTGGGACATTCAGAGCTCTCTGACACCGATTTTGGCCCACCAACATTTTCTGGAGTTTAGGGGGTCTAGGATGCCCCTAAACCCTTTTTTTCCACCTCCAAAGTTTTCTACATTTTTTCAGGCCTAAGATGCACTTTAAGGCATTTTTGGGCTGCTAACATTTTCAGAACTTTCAGGAGTGTATGATGCATTTTTCGTGGCAAAAATATTTTTGGGAATTTCAGTGGTCTAGGATGCGAGTTAATGCCCCTTTCAGGCTGACAATGTTTTTGGGACATTCAGAGCTCTCTGACACAGATTTTGGCCCACCAACATTTTCTGGACTTTAGGGGGTCTAGGATGCCTGTAAACCCCTTTTTTGGTCCTTCAAAGTTTTCAACATTTTTGCAGGCCTAAAATGCATTTTAAGGCATTTTTGGGCTGCTAACATTTTCAGAACTTTCAGGGGTGTGGTATGCATTTTTTGTGCCAAAAATATTTTTGGGAATTTCAGTGGTCTCGGATGCGTGTTAATGCCCGTTTCACTCTGAAAATGTTTTTGGGACATTCAGGGCTCTCTGACACCATTTTTGGGCCACCAACATTTTCTGGACTTTAGGGGGTCTAGGATGCCTGTAAACCCCTTTTTGGCCCTTCAAAGTTTTCAACATTTTTGCAGGCCTAAAATGCATTTTAAGGCCTTTTTTGGGCTGCTAACATATTCTGAGCTTCATGGGTGTAGGATGCATTTTTCGTGCCAAAAATATTTTTGGGAATTTCAGTGGTCTAGGATGCGGGTTAATGCCCCTTTGAGGCTGCAAATGTTTTTGGGACATTCAGGGCTCTCTGACACCATTTCTGGGCCACAACCATTTTCTGGACTTTAGGGGGTCTAGGATGCCTCTAAACCCCTTTTTTCCACCTCCAAAGTTTTCTACATTTTTGCAGGCCTAAGATGCACTTTAAGGCCTTTTTTGGGCTGCTAACATATTCTGAGCTTCATGGGTGTAGTATTCATTTTTTGTGCCAAAAATATTTTTGGGAATGTCAGAGGTCTAGGATGCGGGTTAATGCCCGTTTCACTCTGCAAATGTTATTGGGACATTCAGGGCTCTCTGACACCATTTTTGGGCCACCAACATTTTCTGGACTTTAGGGGGTCTAGGATGCCTGTAAACCTCTTTTTTGGTCCTTCAAAGTTTTCAACATTTTTGCAGGCCTAAAATGCATTTTAAGGCCTTTTTTGGGCTGCTAACATATTCTGAGCTTTCAGGGGTGTAGGATGCATTTTTCGTGGCAAAAATATTTTTGGGAATTTCAGTGGTCTAGGATGCGAGTTAATGCCCCTTTCAGGCTGACAATGTTTTTGGGACATTCAGAGCTCTCTGACACAGATTTTGGCCCACCAACATTTTCTGGACTTTAGGGGGTCTAGGATGCCTGTAAACCCCTTTTTTGGTCCTTCAAAGTTTTCAACATTTTTGCAGGCCTAAAATGCATTTTAAGGCATTTTTGGGCTGCTAACATTTTCAGAACATTCAGGGGTGTAGTATGCATTTTTTGTGGCAAAAATATTTTTGGGCATTTCAGTGGTCTAGGATGCGGGTTTGCCCCTTTCAGGCTGCAAATGTTTTTGGGACATTCAAGGCTCTCTGACACCATTTTTGGGCCACCAACATTTTCTGGACTTTAGGGGGTCTAGGATGCCTGTAAACCCCTTTTTTGGTTCTTCAAAGTTTTCAACATTTTTGCAGGCCTAAAATGCATTTTAAGGCCTTTTTTGGGCTGCTAACATATTCTGAGCTTCAGGGGTATAGGTTGCATTTTTCGTGCCAAAAATATTTTTTGGAGTTTCAGTGGTCTAGGATGCGGGTTAATGCCCCCTTCAGGCTGCAAATGTTTTGGGACATTCAGAGCTCTCTGACACAGATTTTGGCCCACCAACATTTTCTGGACTTTAGGGGTCTAGGATGCCTGTAAACCCCTTTTTTGGTCCTTCAAAGTTTTCAACATGTTTGCAGGCCTACAATGCATTTTAAGGCATTTTTGGGCTGCTAACATTTTCAGAACTTTCAGGGGTGTAGTATGCATTTTTTGTGCCAAAAATATTTTTGGGAATGTCAGAGGTTTAGGATGCGGGTTAATGCCCGTTTCACTCTGCAAATGTTATTGGGACATTCAGGGCTCTCTGACACCATTTTTGGGCCACCAACATTTTCTGGACTTTAGGGGTTCTAGGATGCCTGTAAACCTCTTTTTTGGTCCTTCAACGTTTTCAACATTTTTGCAGGCCTAAAATGCATTTTAAGGCCTTTTTTGGGCTGCTAACATATTCTGAGCTTTCAGGGGTGTAGGATGCATTTTTCGTGGCAAAAATATTTTTGGGAATTTCAGTGGTCTAGGATGTGGGTTAATGCCCGTTTCACTCTGCAAATGTTTTTGGGGCATTCAGAGCTCTCTGACACAGATTTTGGCCCACCAACATTTTCTGGACTTTAGGGGGTCTAGGATGCCTGTAAACCCCTTCTTTGGGCCTCCAAAGTTTTCAACATTTTTGCAGGCATAAAATGCATTTTAAGGTCTTTTTTGGGCTGCTAACATATTCTGAGCTTCAGGGGTATAGGTTGCATTTTTCGTGCCAAAAATATTTTTGGGAGTTTCAGTGGTCTAGGATGCGGGTTAATGCCCCCTTCAGGCTGCAAATGTTTTGGGACATTCAGAGCTCTCTGACACAGATTTTGGCCCACCAACATTTTCTGGACTTTAGGGGTCTAGGATGCCTGTAAACCCCTTTTTTGGTCCTTCAAAGTTTTCAACATGTTTGCAGGCCTACAATGCATTTTAAGGCATTTTTGGGCTGCTAACATTTTCAGAACTTTCAGGGGTGTAGTATGCATTTTTTGTGCCAAAAATATTTTTGGGAATGTCAGAGGTTTAGGATGCGGGTTAATGCCCGTTTCACTCTGCAAATGTTATTGGGACATTCAGGGCTCTCTGACACCATTTTTGAGCCACCAACATTTTCTGGACTTTAGGGGGTCTAGGATGCCTGTAAACCCCTTTTTTGGTTCTTCAAAGTTTTCAACATTTTTGCAGGCCTAAAATGCATTTTAATGGCTTTTTTGGGCTGCTAACATATTCTGAGCTTCATGGGTGTAGGATGCATTTTTCGTGCCAAAAATATTTTTGGGAATTTCAGTGGTCTAGGATGCGGGTTAATGCCCCTTTGAGGCTGCAAATGTTTTTGGGACATTCAGAGCTCTCTGACACAGATTTTGGCCCACCAACATTTTCTGGACTTTAGGGGGTCTAGGATGCCTGTAAACCCCTTTTTTGGTCCTTCAAAGTTTTCAACATTTTTGCAGGCCTAAAATGCATTTTAAGGCATTTTTGGGCTGCTAACATTTTCAGAACTTTCAGGGGTGTGGTATGCATTTTTTGTGCCAAAAATATTTTTGGGAATTTCAGTGGTCTCGGATGCGTGTTAATGCCCGTTTCACTCTGAAAATGTTTTTGGGACATTCAGGGCTCTCTGACACCATTTTTGGGCCACCAACATTTTCTGGACTTTAGGGGGTCTACGATGCCTGTAAACCCCTTTTTTGGTCCTTCAAAGTTTTCAACATTTTTGCAGGCCTAAAATGCATTTTAAGGCATTTTTGGGCTGCTAACATTTTCAGAACTTTCAGGGGTGTAGTATGCATTTTTTGTGCCAAAAATATTTTTGTGAATTTCAGTGGTCTAGGATGCGGGTTAATGCCCCTTTGAGGCTGCAAATGTTTTTGGAGCATTCAGGGCTCTCTGACACCATTTTTGGGCCACAACCATTTTCTGGACTTTAGGGGGTCTAGGATGCCTCTAAGCCCCTTTTTTCCACCTCCAAAGTTTTCTACATTTTTGCAGGCCTAAGATGCACTTTAAGGCCTTTTTTGGGCTGCTAACATATTCTGAGCTTCATGGGTGTAGTATTCATTTTTTGTGCCAAAAATATTTTTGGGAATGTCAGAGGTCTAGGATGCAGGTTAATGCCCGTTTCACTCTGCAAATGTTTTTGGGACATTCAGGGCTCGATGAAAAACACCATTTTTGGGCCACCAACATTTTCTGGACTTTAGGGGGTCTAGGATGCCTGTAAACCCCTTTTTTGGTCCTTCAAAGTTTTCAACATTTTTGCAGGCCTAAAATGCATTTTAAGGCATTTTTGGGCTGCTAACATTTTCAGAACTTTCAGGGGTGTAGTATGCATTTTTTGTGCCAAAAATATTTTTGGGAATTTCAGTGGTCTAGGATGCGAGTTAATGCCCCTTTCAGGTTGACAATGTTTTTGGGACATTCAGGGCTCTCTGACACCATTTTTGGGCCACCAACATTTTCTGGACTTTAGGGGGTCTAGGATGCCTGTAAACCTCTGTTTTGGTCCTTCAAAGTTTTCAACATTTTTGCAGGCCTAAAATGCATTTTAAGGCCTTTTTTGGGCTGCTAACATATTCTGAGCTTTCAGGGGTGTAGGATGCATTTTTCGTGGCAAAAATATTTTTGGGAATTTCAGTGGTCTAGGATGCGAGTTAATGCCCCTTTCAGGTTGACAATGTTTTTGGGACATTCAGAGCTCTCTGACACAGATTTTGGCCCACCAACATTTTCTGGACTTTAGGGGGTCTAGGATGCCTGTAAACCCCTTTTTTGGGCCTCCAAAGTTTTCAACATTTTTGCACGCCCAAAATGCATTTTAAGGCCTTTTTTGGGCTGCTAACATATTCTGAGCTTCAGGGGTATAGGTTGCATTTTTCATGCCAAAAATATTTTGGGAAATTTCAGTGGTCTAGGATGTGGCTTAATGCCCCTTTCAGGCTGCAAATGTTTTTGGGACATTCAGAGCTCTCTGACACCGATTTTGGCCCACCAACATTTTCTGGAGTTTAGGGGGTCTAGGATGCCCCTAAACCCTTTTTTTCCACCTCCAAAGTTTTCTACATTTTTTCAGGCCTAAGATGCACTTTAAGGCATTTTTGGGCTGCTAACATTTTCAGAACTTTCAGGAGTGTATGATGCATTTTTCGTGGCAAAAATATTTTTGGGAATTTCAGTGGTCTAGGATGCGAGTTAATGCCCCTTTCAGGCTGACAATGTTTTTGGGACATTCAGAGCTCTCTGACACAGATTTTGGCCCACCAACATTTTCTGGACTTTAGGGGGTCTAGGATGCCTGTAAACCCCTTTTTTGGTCCTTCAAAGTTTTCAACATTTTTGCAGGCCTAAAATGCATTTTAAGGCATTTTTGGGCTGCTAACATTTTCAGAACTTTCAGGGGTGTGGTATGCATTTTTTGTGCCAAAAATATTTTTGGGAATTTCAGTGGTCTCGGATGCGTGTTAATGCCCGTTTCACTCTGAAAATGTTTTTGGGACATTCAGGGCTCTCTGACACCATTTTTGGGCCACCAACATTTTCTGGACTTTAGGGGGTCTAGGATGCCTGTAAACCCCTTTTTGGCCCTTCAAAGTTTTCAACATTTTTGCAGGCCTAAAATGCATTTTAAGGCCTTTTTTGGGCTGCTAACATATTCTGAGCTTCATGGGTGTAGGATGCATTTTTCGTGCCAAAAATATTTTTGGGAATTTCAGTGGTCTAGGATGCGGGTTAATGCCCCTTTGAGGCTGCAAATGTTTTTGGGACATTCAGGGCTCTCTGACACCATTTCTGGGCCACAACCATTTTCTGGACTTTAGGGGGTCTAGGATGCCTCTAAACCCCTTTTTTCCACCTCCAAAGTTTTCTACATTTTTGCAGGCCTAAGATGCACTTTAAGGCCTTTTTTGGGCTGCTAACATATTCTGAGCTTCATGGGTGTAGTATTCATTTTTTGTGCCAAAAATATTTTTGGGAATGTCAGAGGTCTAGGATGCGGGTTAATGCCCGTTTCACTCTGCAAATGTTATTGGGACATTCAGGGCTCTCTGACACCATTTTTGGGCCACCAACATTTTCTGGACTTTAGGGGGTCTAGGATGCCTGTAAACCTCTTTTTTGGTCCTTCAAAGTTTTCAACATTTTTGCAGGCCTAAAATGCATTTTAAGGCCTTTTTTGGGCTGCTAACATATTCTGAGCTTTCAGGGGTGTAGGATGCATTTTTCGTGGCAAAAATATTTTTGGGAATTTCAGTGGTCTAGGATGCGAGTTAATGCCCCTTTCAGGCTGACAATGTTTTTGGGACATTCAGAGCTCTCTGACACAGATTTTGGCCCACCAACATTTTCTGGACTTTAGGGGGTCTAGGATGCCTGTAAACCCCTTTTTTGGTCCTTCAAAGTTTTCAACATTTTTGCAGGCCTAAAATGCATTTTAAGGCATTTTTGGGCTGCTAACATTTTCAGAACATTCAGGGGTGTAGTATGCATTTTTTGTGGCAAAAATATTTTTGGGCATTTCAGTGGTCTAGGATGCGGGTTTGCCCCTTTCAGGCTGCA
Source organism: Ambystoma mexicanum (assembly GCF_040938575.1). NCBI lineage: Eukaryota > Metazoa > Chordata > Amphibia > Caudata > Ambystomatidae > Ambystoma > Ambystoma mexicanum. The sequence continues at coordinate 729,434,838 of NC_090939.1, read as the reverse complement.
AATGTTTTTGGGACATTCAAGGCTCTCTGACACCATTTTTGGGCCACCAACATTTTCTGGACTTTAGGGGGTCTAGGATGCCTGTAAACCCCTTTTTTGGTTCTTCAAAGTTTTCAACATTTTTGCAGGCCTAAAATGCATTTTAAGGCCTTTTTTGGGCTGCTAACATATTCTGAGCTTCAGGGGTATAGGTTGCATTTTTCGTGCCAAAAATATTTTTTGGAGTTTCAGTGGTCTAGGATGCGGGTTAATGCCCCCTTCAGGCTGCAAATGTTTTGGGACATTCAGAGCTCTCTGACACAGATTTTGGCCCACCAACATTTTCTGGACTTTAGGGGTCTAGGATGCCTGTAAACCCCTTTTTTGGTCCTTCAAAGTTTTCAACATGTTTGCAGGCCTACAATGCATTTTAAGGCATTTTTGGGCTGCTAACATTTTCAGAACTTTCAGGGGTGTAGTATGCATTTTTTGTGCCAAAAATATTTTTGGGAATGTCAGAGGTTTAGGATGCGGGTTAATGCCCGTTTCACTCTGCAAATGTTATTGGGACATTCAGGGCTCTCTGACACCATTTTTGGGCCACCAACATTTTCTGGACTTTAGGGGTTCTAGGATGCCTGTAAACCTCTTTTTTGGTCCTTCAACGTTTTCAACATTTTTGCAGGCCTAAAATGCATTTTAAGGCCTTTTTTGGGCTGCTAACATATTCTGAGCTTTCAGGGGTGTAGGATGCATTTTTCGTGGCAAAAATATTTTTGGGAATTTCAGTGGTCTAGGATGTGGGTTAATGCCCGTTTCACTCTGCAAATGTTTTTGGGGCATTCAGAGCTCTCTGACACAGATTTTGGCCCACCAACATTTTCTGGACTTTAGGGGGTCTAGGATGCCTGTAAACCCCTTCTTTGGGCCTCCAAAGTTTTCAACATTTTTGCAGGCATAAAATGCATTTTAAGGTCTTTTTTGGGCTGCTAACATATTCTGAGCTTCAGGGGTATAGGTTGCATTTTTCGTGCCAAAAATATTTTTGGGAGTTTCAGTGGTCTAGGATGCGGGTTAATGCCCCCTTCAGGCTGCAAATGTTTTGGGACATTCAGAGCTCTCTGACACAGATTTTGGCCCACCAACATTTTCTGGACTTTAGGGGTCTAGGATGCCTGTAAACCCCTTTTTTGGTCCTTCAAAGTTTTCAACATGTTTGCAGGCCTACAATGCATTTTAAGGCATTTTTGGGCTGCTAACATTTTCAGAACTTTCAGGGGTGTAGTATGCATTTTTTGTGCCAAAAATATTTTTGGGAATGTCAGAGGTTTAGGATGCGGGTTAATGCCCGTTTCACTCTGCAAATGTTATTGGGACATTCAGGGCTCTCTGACACCATTTTTGAGCCACCAACATTTTCTGGACTTTAGGGGGTCTAGGATGCCTGTAAACCCCTTTTTTGGTTCTTCAAAGTTTTCAACATTTTTGCAGGCCTAAAATGCATTTTAATGGCTTTTTTGGGCTGCTAACATATTCTGAGCTTCATGGGTGTAGGATGCATTTTTCGTGCCAAAAATATTTTTGGGAATTTCAGTGGTCTAGGATGCGGGTTAATGCCCCTTTGAGGCTGCAAATGTTTTTGGGACATTCAGAGCTCTCTGACACAGATTTTGGCCCACCAACATTTTCTGGACTTTAGGGGGTCTAGGATGCCTGTAAACCCCTTTTTTGGTCCTTCAAAGTTTTCAACATTTTTGCAGGCCTAAAATGCATTTTAAGGCATTTTTGGGCTGCTAACATTTTCAGAACTTTCAGGGGTGTAGTATGCATTTTTTGTGCCAAAAATATTTTTGGGAATTTCAGTGGTCTAGGATGCGGGTTAATGCCCCTTTGAGGCTGCAAATGTTTTTGGAGCATTCAGGGCTCTCTGACACCATTTTTGGGCCACAACCATTTTCTGGACTTTAGGGGGTCTAGGATGCCTCTAAGCCCCTTTTTCCACCTCCAAAGTTTTCTACATTTTTGCAGGCCTAAGATGCACTTTAAGGCCTTTTTTGGGCTGCTAACATATTCTGAGCTTCATGGGTGTAGTATTCATTTTTTGTGCCAAAAATATTTTTGGGAATGTCAGAGGTCTAGGATGCAGGTTAATGCCCGTTTCACTCTGCAAATGTTTTTGGGACATTCAGGGCTCTCTGACACCATTTTTGGGCCACCAACATTTTCTGGACTTTAGGGGGTCTAGGATGCCTGTAAACCCCTTTTTTGGTCCTTCAAAGTTTTCAACATTTTTGCAGGCCTAAAATGCATTTTAAGGCATTTTTGGGCTGCTAACATTTTCAGAACTTTCAGGGGTGTAGTATGCATTTTTTGTGCCAAAAATATTTTTGGGAATTTCAGTGGTCTAGGATGCGAGTTAATGCCCCTTTCAGGTTGACAATGTTTTTGGGACATTCAGGGCTCTCTGACACCATTTTTGGGCCACCAACATTTTCTGGACTTTAGGGGGTCTAGGATGCCTGTAAACCTCTGTTTTGGTCCTTCAAAGTTTTCAACATTTTTGCAGGCCTAAAATGCATTTTAAGGTCTTTTTTGGGCTGCTAACATATTCTGAGCTTTCAGGGGTGTAGGATGCATTTTTCGTGGCAAAAATATTTTTGGGAATTTCAGTGGTCTAGGATGCGAGTTAATGCCCCTTTCAGGTTGACAATGTTTTTGGGACATTCAGAGCTCTCCGACACAGATTTTGGCCCACCAACATTTTCTGGACTTTAGGGGGTCTAGGATGCCTGTAAACCCCTTTTTTGGTCCTTCAAAGTTTTCAACATTTTTGCAGGCCTAAAATGCATATTAAGGCATTTTTGGGCTGCTGACATTTTCAGAACTTTCAGGGGTGTAGTATGCATTTTTTGTGGCAAAAATATTTTTGGGCATTTCAGTGGTCTAGGATGCGGGTTAATGCCCCTTTCAGGCTGCAAATGTTTTTGGGAATTTAGGGCTCTCTGACACTATTTTTGAGCGACAATCATTTTCTGGACTTTTCGGGGGTCTAGGATGCCTGTAACCCCTTTTTTGGGCCTCCAAAGTTTTCAACATTTTTGCACGCCCAAAATGCATTTTAAGGCCTTTTTTGGGCTGCTAACATATTCTGAGCTTCAGGGGTATAGGTTGCATTTTTCATGCCAAAAATATTTTGGGAAATTTCAGTGGTCTAGGATGCGGCTTAATGCCCCTTTCAGGCTGCAAATGTTTTTGGGACATTCAGAGCTCTCTGACACCGATTTTGGCCCACCAACATTTTCTGGAGTTTAGGGGGTCTAGGATGCCCCTAAACCCTTTTTTTCCACCTCCAAAGTTTTCTACATTTTTTCAGGCCTAAGATGCACTTTAAGGCATTTTTGGGCTGCTAACATTTTCAGAACTTTCAGGAGTGTATGATGCATTTTTCGTGGCAAAAATATTTTTGGGAATTTCAGTGGTCTAGGATGCGAGTTAATGCCCCTTTCAGGCTGACAATGTTTTTGGGACATTCAGAGCTCTCTGACACAGATTTTGGCCCACCAACATTTTCTGGACTTTAGGGGGTCTAGGATGCCTGTAAACCCCTTTTTTGGTCCTTCAAAGTTGTCAACATTTTTGCAGGCCTAAAATGCATTTTAAGGCATTTTTGGGCTGCTAACATTTTCAGAACTTTCAGGGGTGTGGTATGCATTTTTTGTGCCAAAAATATTTTTGGGAATTTCAGTGGTCTCGGATGCGTGTTAATGCCCGTTTCACTCTGAAAATGTTTTTGGGACATTCAGGGCTCTCTGACACCATTTTTGGGCCACCAACATTTTCTGGACTTTAGGGGGTCTAGGATGCCTGTAAACCCCTTTTTGGCCCTTCAAAGTTTTCAACATTTTTGCAAGCCTAAAATGCATTTTAAGGCCTTTTTTGGGCTGCTAACATATTCTGAGCTTCATGGGTGTAGGATGCATTTTTCGTGCCAAAAATATTTTTGGGAATTTCAGTGGTCTAGGATGCGGGTTAATGCCCCTTTGAGGCTGCAAATGTTTTTGGGACATTCAGAGCTCTCTGACACAGATTTTGGCCCACCAACATTTTCTGGACTTTAGGGGTCTAGGATGCCTGTAAACCCCTTTTTTGGTCCTTCAAAGTTTTCAACATGTTTGCAGGCCTACAATGCATTTTAAGGCATTTTTGGGCTGCTAACATTTTCAGAACTTTCAGGGGTGTAGTATGCATTTTTTGTGCCAAAAATATTTTTGGGAATGTCAGAGGTTTAGGATGCGGGTTAATGCCCGTTTCACTCTGCAAATGTTATTGGGACATTCAGGGCTCTCTGACACCATTTTTGGGCCACCAACATTTTCTGGACTTTAGGGGGTCTAGGATGCCTGCAAACCTCTTTTTTGGTCCTTCAACGTTTTCAACATTTTTGCAGGCCTAAAATGCATTTTAAGGCCTTTTTTGGGCTGCTAACATATTCTGAGCTTTCAGGGGTGTAGGATGCATTTTTCGTGGCAAAAATATTTTTGGGAATTTCAGTGGTCTAGGATGCGAGTTAATGCCCCTTTCAGGTTGAGAATGTTTTTGGGACATTCAGAGCTCTCTGACACAGATTTTGGCCCACCAACATTTTCTGGACTTTAGGGGGTCTAGGATGCCTGTAAACCCCTTTTTTGGTCCTTCAAAGTTTTCAACATTTTTGCAGGCCTAAAATGCATATTAAGGCATTTTTGGGCTGCTGACATTTTCAGAACTTTCAGGGGTGTAGTATGCATTTTTTGTGGCAAAAATATTTTTGGGCATTTCAGTGGTCTAGGATGCGGGTTAATGCCCCTTTCAGGCTGCAAATGTTTTTGGGAATTTAGGGCTCTCTGACACTATTTTTGAGCGACAATCATTTTCTGGACTTTTCGGGGGTCTAGGATGCCTGTAACCCCTTTTTTGGGCCTCCAAAGTTTTCAACATTTTTGCACGCCCAAAATGCATTTTAAGGCCTTTTTTGGGCTGCTAACATATTCTGAGCTTCAGGGGTATAGGTTGCATTTTTCATGCCAAAAATATTTTGGGAAATTTCAGTGGTCTAGGATGCGGCTTAATGCCCCTTTCAGGCTGCAAATGTTTTTGGGACATTCAGGGCTCTCTGACACCATTTTTGGGCCACCAACATTTTCTGGACTTTAGGGGGTCTAGGATGCCTGTAAACCCCTTTTTGGCCCTTCAAAGTTTTCAACATTTTTGCAGGCCTAAAATGCATTTTAAGGCCTTTTTTGGGCTGCTAACATATTCTGAGCTTCATGGGTGTAGGATGCATTTTTCGTGCCAAAAATATTTTTGGGAATTTCAGTGGTCTAGGATGCGGGTTAATGCCCGTTTCACTCTGCAAATGTTATTGGGACATTCAGGGCTCTCTGACACCATTTCTGGGCCACAACCATTTTCTGGACTTTAGGGGGTCTAGGATGCCTCTAAACCCCTTTTTTCCACCTCCAAAGTTTTCTACATTTTTGCAGGCCTAAGATGCACTTTAAGGCCTTTTTTGGGCTGCTAACATATTCTGAGCTTCATGGGTGTAGTATTCATTTTTTGTGCCAAAAATATTTTTGGGAATGTCAGAGGTCTAGGATGCGGGTTAATGCCCGTTTCACTCTGCAAATGTTATTGGGACATTCAGGGCTCTCTGACACCATTTTTGGGCCACCAACATTTTCTGGACTTTAGGGGGTCTAGGATGCCTGTAAACCTCTTTTTTGGTCCTTCAAAGTTTTCAACATTTTTGCAGGCCTAAAATGCATTTTAAGGCCTTTTTTGGGCTGCTAACATATTCTGAGCTTTCAGGGGTGTAGGATGCATTTTTCGTGGCAAAAATATTTTTGGGAATTTCAGTGGTCTAGGATGCGAGTTAATGCCCCTTTCAGGCTGACAATGTTTTTGGGACATTCAGAGCTCTCTGACACAGATTTTGGCCCACCAACATTTTCTGGACTTTAGGGGGTCTAGGATGCCTGTAAACCCCTTTTTTGGTCCTTCAAAGTTTTCAACATTTTTGCAGGCCTAAAATGCATTTTAAGGCATTTTTGGGCTGCTAACATTTTCAGAACATTCAGGGGTGTAGTATGCATTTTTTGTGGCAAAAATATTTTTGGGCATTTCAGTGGTCTAGGATGCGGGTTTGCCCCTTTCAGGCTGCAAATGTTTTTGGGACATTCAAGGCTCTCTGACACCATTTTTGGGCCACCAACATTTTCTGGACTTTAGGGGGTCTAGGATGCCTATAAACCCCTTTTTTGGTTCTTCAAAGTTTTCAACATTTTTGCAGGCCTAAAATGCATTTTAAGGCCTTTTTTGGGCTGCTAACATATTCTGAGCTTCAGGGGTATAGGTTGCATTTTTCGTGCCAAAAATATTTTTTGGAGTTTCAGTGGTCTAGGATGCGGGTTAATGCCCCCTTCAGGCTGCAAATGTTTTGGGACATTCAGAGCTCTCTGACACAGATTTTGGCCCACCAACATTTTCTGGACTTTAGGGGTCTAGGATGCCTGTAAACCCCTTTTTTGGTCCTTCAAAGTTTTCAACATGTTTGCAGGCCTACAATGCATTTTAAGGCATTTTTGGGCTGCTAACATTTTCAGAACTTTCAGGGGTGTAGTATGCATTTTTTGTGCCAAAAATATTTTTGGGAATGTCAGAGGTTTAGGATGCGGGTTAATGCCCGTTTCACTCTGCAAATGTTATTGGGACATTCAGGGCTCTCTGACACCATTTTTGGGCCACCAACATTTTCTGGACTTTAGGGGGTCTAGGATGCCTGTAAACCTCTTTTTTGGTCCTTCAACGTTTTCAACATTTTTGCAGGCCCAAAATGCATTTTAAGGCCTTTTTTGGGCTGCTAACATATTCTGAGCTTTCAGGGGTGTAGGATGCATTTTTCGTGGCAAAAATATTTTTGGGAATTTCAGTGGTCTAGGATGTGGGTTAATGCCCGTTTCACTCTGCAAATGTTTTTGGGGAATTCAGAGCTCTCTGACACAGATTTTGGCCCACCAACATTTTCTGGACTTTAGGGGGTCTAGGATGCCTGTAAACCCCTTCTTTGGGCCTCCAAAGTTTTCAACATTTTTGCAGGCATAAAATGCATTTTAAGGTCTTTTTTGGGCTGCTAACATATTCTGAGCTTCAGGGGTATAGGTTGCATTTTTCGTGCCAAAAATATTTTGGGAAATTGCAGTGGTCTAGGATGCGGGTTAATGCCCCTTTGAGGCTGCAAATGTTTTTGGGACATTCAGAGCTCTCTGACACAGATTTTGGCCCACCAACATTTTCTGGACTTTAGGGGGTCTAGGATGCCTGTAAACCCCTTTTTTGGTCCTTCAAAGTTTTCAACATTTTTGCAGGCCTAAAATGCATTTTAAGGCATTTTTGGGCTGCTAAAATATTCTGAGCTTCAGGGGTATAGGTTGCATTTTTCATGCCAAAAATATTTTGGGGAATTTCAGTGGTCTAGGATGCGGGTTAATGCCCCTTTGAGGCTGGAAATGTTTTTGGGACATTCAGGGCTCTCTTTCACCATTTTTGGGCCACCAACATTTTCTGGACTTTAGGGGGTCTAGGATGCCTGTAAACCCCTTTTTTGGTCCTTCAAAGTTTTCAACATTTTTGCAGGCCTAAAATGCATTTTAAGGCATTTTTGGGCTGCTAACATATTCTGAGCTTCAGGGGTATAGGTTGCATTTTTCATGCCAAAAATATTTTGGGGAATTTCAGTGGTCTAGGATGCGGGTTAATGCCCCTTTCAGGCTGCACATGTTTTGGGACATTCAGAGCTCTCTGACACAGATTTTGGCCCACCAACATTTTCTGGACTTTAGGGGTCTAGGATGCCTGTAAACCCCTTTTTTGGTCCTTCAAAGTTTTCAACATGTTTGCAGGCCTAAAATGCATTTTAAGGCATTTTTGGGCTGCTAACATTTTCAGAACTTTCAGGGGTGTAGTATGCATTTTTTGTGCTAAAAATATTTTTGGGAATTTCAGTGGTCTAGGATGCGGGTTAATGCCCGTTTCACTCTGCAAATGTTTTTGGAGCATTCAGGGCTCTCTGACACCATTTTTGGGCCACCAACATTTTCTGGACTTTAGGGGGTCTAGGATGCCTGTAAACCCCTTTTTTGGTTCTTCAAAGTTTTCAACATTTTTGCAGGCCTAAAATGCATTTTAAGGCCTTTTTTGGGCTGCTAACATATTCTGAGCTTCATGGGTGTAGGATGCATTTTTCGTGCCAAAAATATTTTTGGGAATTTCAGTGGTCTAGGATGCGGGTTAATGCCCCTTTGAGGCTGCAAATGTTTTTGGGACATTCAGAGCTCTCTGACACAGATTTTGGCCCACCAACATTTTCTGGACTTTAGGGGGTCTAGGATGCCTGTAAACCCCTTTTTTGGTCCTTCAAAGTTTTCAACATTTTTGCAGGCCTAAAATGCATTTTAAGGCATTTTTGGGCTGCTAACATTTTCAGAACTTTCAGGGGTGTAGTATGCATTTTTTGTGCCAAAAATATTTTTGTGAATTTCAGTGGTCTAGGATGCGGGTTAATGCCCCTTTGAGGCTGCAAATGTTTTTGGAGCATTCAGGGCTCTCTGACACCATTTTTGGGCCACAACCATTTTCTGGACTTTAGGGGGTCTAGGATGCCTCTAAGCCCCTTTTTTCCACCTCCAAAGTTTTCTACATTTTTGCAGGCCTAAGATGCACTTTAAGGCCTTTTTTGGGCTGCTAACATATTCTGAGCTTCATGGGTGTAGTATTCATTTTTTGTGCCAAAAATATTTTTGGGAATGTCAGAGGTCTAGGATGCAGGTTAATGCCCGTTTCACTCTGCAAATGTTTTTGGGACATTCAGGGCTCTCTGACACCATTTTTGGGCCACCAACATTTTCTGGACTTTAGGGGGTCTAGGATGCCTGTAAACCCCTTTTTTGGTCCTTCAAAGTTTTCAACATTTTTGCAGGCCTAAAATGCATTTTAAGGCATTTTTGGGCTGCTAACATTTTCAGAACTTTCAGGGGTGTAGTATGCATTTTTTGTGCCAAAAATATTTTTGGGAATTTCAGTGGTCTAGGATGCGAGTTAATGCCCCTTTCAGGTTGACAATGTTTTTGGGACATTCAGGGCTCTCTGACACCATTTTTGGGCCACCAACATTTTCTGGACTTTAGGGGGTCTAGGATGCCTGTAAACCTCTGTTTTGGTCCTTCAAAGTTTTCAACATTTTTGCAGGCCTAAAATGCATTTTAAGGCCTTTTTTGGGCTGCTAACATATTCTGAGCTTTCAGGGGTGTAGGATGCATTTTTCGTGGCAAAAATATTTTTGGGAATTTCAGTGGTCTAGGATGCGAGTTAATGCCCCTTTCAGGTTGACAATGTTTTTGGGACATTCAGAGCTCTCTGACACAGATTTTGGCCCACCAACATTTTCTGGACTTTAGGGGGTCTAGGATGCCTGTAAACCCCTTTTTTGGTCCTTCAAAGTTTTCAACATTTTTGCAGGCCTAAAATGCATATTAAGGCATTTTTGGGCTGCTGACATTTTCAGAACTTTCAGGGGTGTAGTATGCATTTTTTGTGGCAAAAATATTTTTGGGCATTTCAGTGGTCTAGGATGCGGGTTAATGCCCCTTTCAGGCTGCAAATGTTTTTGGGAATTTAGGGCTCTCTGACACTATTTTTGAGCGACAATCATTTTCTGGACTTTTCGGGGGTCTAGGATGCCTGTAACCCCTTTTTTGGGCCTCCAAAGTTTTCAACATTTTTGCACGCCCAAAATGCATTTTAAGGCCTTTTTTGGGCTGCTAACATATTCTGAGCTTCAGGGGTATAGGTTGCATTTTTCATGCCAAAAATATTTTGGGAAATTTCAGTGGTCTAGGATGCGGCTTAATGCCCCTTTCAGGCTGCAAATGTTTTTGGGACATTCAGAGCTCTCTGACACCGATTTTGGCCCACCAACATTTTCTGGAGTTTAGGGGGTCTAGGATGCCCCTAAACCCTTTTTTTCCACCCCCAAAGTTTTCTACATTTTTTCAGGCCTAAGATGCACTTTAAGGCATTTTTGGGCTGCTAACATTTTCAGAACTTTCAGGAGTGTATGATGCATTTTTCGTGGCAAAAATATTTTTGGGAATTTCAGTGGTCTAGGATGCGAGTTAATGCCCCTTTCAGACTGACAATGTTTTTGGGACATTCAGAGCTCTCTGACACAGATTTTGGCCCACCAACATTTTCTGGACTTTAGGGGGTCTAGGATGCCTGTAAACCCCTTTTTTGGTCCTTCAAAGTTGTCAACATTTTTGCAGGCCTAAAATGCATTTTAAGGCATTTTTGGGCTGCTAACATTTTCAGAACTTTCAGGGGTGTGGTATGCATTTTTTGTGCCAAAAATATTTTTGGGAATTTCAGTGGTCTCGGATGCGTGTTAATGCCAGTTTCACTCTGAAAATGTTTTTGGGACATTCAGGGCTCTCTGACACCATTTTTGGGCCACCAACATTTTCTGGACTTTAGGGGGTCTAGGATGCCTGTAAACCCCTTTTTGGCCCTTCAAAGTTTTCAACATTTTTGCAGGCCTAAAATGCATTTTAAGGCCTTTTTTGGGCTGCTAACATATTCTGAGCTTCATGGGTGTAGGATGCATTTTTCGTGCCAAAAATATTTTTGGGAATTTCAGTGGTCTAGGATGCGGGTTAATGCCCCTTTGAGGCTGCAAATGTTTTTGGGACATTCAGAGCTCTCTGACACAGATTTTGGCCCACCAACATTTTCTGGACTTTAGGGGTCTAGGATGCCTGTAAACCCCTTTTTTGGTCCTTCAAAGTTTTCAACATGTCTGCAGGCCTACAATGCATTTTAAGGCATTTTTGGGCTGCTAACATTTTCAGAACTTTCAGGGGTGTAGTATGCATTTTTTGTGCCAAAAATATTTTTGGGAATGTCAGAGGTTTAGGATGCGGGTTAATGCCCGTTTCACTCTGCAAATGTTATTGGGACATTCAGGGCTCTCTGACACCATTTTTGGGCCACCAACATTTTCTGGACTTTAGGGGGTCTAGGATGCCTGCAAACCTCTTTTTTGGTCCTTCAACGTTTTCAACATTTTTGCAGGCCTAAAATGCATTTTAAGGCCTTTTTTGGGCTGCTAACATATTCTGAGCTTTCAGGGGTGTAGGATGCATTTTTCGTGGCAAAAATATTTTTGGGAATTTCAGTGGTCTAGGATGTGGGTTAATGCCCGTTTCACTCTGCAAATGTTTTTGGGGCATTCAGAGCTCTCTGACACAGATTTTGGCCCACCAACATTTTCTGGACTTTGGGGGGTCTAGGATGCCTGTAAACCCCTTCTTTGGGCCTCCAAAGTTTTCAACATTTTTGCAGGCATAAAATGCATTTTAAGGTCTTTTTTGGGCTGCTAACATATTCTGAGCTTCAGGGGTATAGGTTGCATTTTTCGTGCCAAAAATACTTTTTGGAGTTTCAGTGGTCTAGGATGCGGGTTAATGCCCCCTTCAGGTTGCAAATGTTTTGGGACATTCAGAGCTCTCTGACACAGATTTTGGCCCACCAACATTTTCTGGACTTTAGGGGTCTAGGATGCCTGTAAACCCCTTTTTTGGTCCTTCAAAGTTTTCAACATGTTTGCAGGCCTACAATGCATTTTAAGGCATTTTTGGGCTGCTAACATTTTCAGAACTTTCAGGGGTGTAGTATGCATTTTTTGTGCCAAAAATATTTTTGGGAATGTCAGAGGTTTAGGATGCGGGTTAATGCCCGTTTCACTCTGCAAATGTTATTGGGACATTCAGGGCTCTCTGACACCATTTTTGAGCCACCAACATTTTCTGGACTTTAGGGGGTCTAGGATGCCTGTAAACCCCTTTTTTGGTTCTTCAAAGTTTTCAACATTTTTGCAGGCCTAAAATGCATTTTAAGGGCTTTTTTGGGCTGCTAACATATTCTGAGCTTCATGGGTGTAGGATGCATTTTTCGTGCCAAAAATATTTTTGGGAATTTCAGTGGTCTAGGATGCGGGTTAATGCCCCTTTGAGGCTGCAAATGTTTTTGGGACATTCAGAGCTCTCTGACACCATTTTTGGGCCACCAACATTTTCTGGACTTTAGGGGGTCTAGGATGCCTGTAAACCTCTTTTTTGGTCCTTCAACGTTTTCAACATTTTTGCAGGCCTAAAATGCATTTTAAGGCCTTTTTTGGGCTGCTAACATATTCTGAGCTTTCAGGGGTGTAGGATGCATTTTTCGTGGCAAAAATATTTTTGGGAATTTCAGTGGTCTAGGATGTGGGTTAATGCCCGTTTCACTCTGCAAATGTTTTTGGGGCATTCAGAGCTCTCTGACACAGATTTTGGCCCACCAACATTTTCTGGACTTTAGGGGGTCTAGGATGCCTGTAAACCCCTTCTTTGGGCCTCCAAAGTTTTCAACATTTTTGCAGGCATAAAATGCATTTTAAGGTCTTTTTTGGGCTGCTAACATATTCTGAGCTTCAGGGGTATAGGTTACATTTTTCGTGCCAAAAATATTTTGGGAAATTGCAGTGGTCTAGGATGCGGGTTAATGCCCCTTTGAGGCTGCAAATGTTTTTGGGACATTCAGAGCTCTCTGACACAGATTTTGGCCCACCAACATTTTCTGGACTTTAGGGGGTCTAGGATGCCTGTAAACCCCTTTTTTGGTCCTTCAAAGTTTTCAACATTTTTGCAGGCCTAAAATGCATTTTAAGGCATTTTTGGGCTGCTAAAATATTCTGAGCTTCAGGGGTATAGGTTGCATTTTTCATGCCAAAAATATTTTGGGGAATTTCAGTGGTCTAGGATGCGGGTTAATGCCCCTTTGAGGCTGGAAATGTTTTTGGGACATTCAGGGCTCTCTTTCACCATTTTTGGGCCACCAACATTTTCTGGACTTTAGGGGGTCTAGGATGCCTGTAAACCCCTTTTTTGGTCCTTCAAAGTTTTCAACATTTTTGCAGGCCTAAAATGCATTTTAAGGCATTTTTGGGCTGCTAACATATTCTGAGCTTCAGGGGTATAGGTTGCATTTTTCATGCCAAAAATATTTTGGGGAATTTCAGTGGTCTAGGATGCGGGTTAATGCCCCTTTCAGGCTGCACATGTTTTGGGACATTCAGAGCTCTCTGACACAGATTTTGGCCCACCAACATTTTCTGGACTTTAGGGGTCTAGGATGCCTGTAAACCCCTTTTTTGGTCCTTCAAAGTTTTCAACATGTTTGCAGGCCTAAAATGCATTTTAAGGCATTTTTGGGCTGCTAACATTTTCAGAACTTTCAGGGGTGTAGTATGCATTTTTTGTGCTAAAAATATTTTTGGGAATTTCAGTGGTCTAGGATGCGGGTTAATGCCCGTTTCACTCTGCAAATGTTTTTGGAGCATTCAGGGCTCTCTGACACCATTTTTGGGCCACCAACATTTTCTGGACTTTAGGGGGTCTAGGATGCCTGTAAACCCCTTTTTTGGTTCTTCAAAGTTTTCAACATTTTTGCAGGCCTAAAATGCATTTTAAGGCCTTTTTTGGGCTGCTAACATATTCTGAGCTTCATGGGTGTAGGATGCATTTTTCGTGCCAAAAATATTTTTGGGAATTTCAGTGGTCTAGGATGCGGGTTAATGCCCCTTTGAGGCTGCAAATGTTTTTGGGACATTCAGAGCTCTCTGACACAGATTTTGGCCCACCAACATTTTCTGGACTTTAGGGGGTCTAGGATGCCTGTAAACCCCTTTTTTGGTCCTTCAAAGTTTTCAACATTTTTGCAGGCCTAAAATGCATTTTAAGGCATTTTTGGGCTGCTAACATTTTCAGAACTTTCAGGGGTGTAGTATGCATTTTTTGTGCCAAAAATATTTTTGTGAATTTCAGTGGTCTAGGATGCGGGTTAATGCCCCTTTGAGGCTGCAAATGTTTTTGGAGCATTCAGGGCTCTCTGACACCATTTTTGGGCCACAACCATTTTCTGGACTTTAGGGGGTCTAGGATGCCTCTAAGCCCCTTTTTTCCACCTCCAAAGTTTTCTACATTTTTGCAGGCCTAAGATGCACTTTAAGGCCTTTTTTGGGCTGCTAACATATTCTGAGCTTCATGGGTGTAGTATTCATTTTTTGTGCCAAAAATATTTTTGGGAATGTCAGAGGTCTAGGATGCAGGTTAATGCCCGTTTCACTCTGCAAATGTTTTTGGGACATTCAGGGCTCTCTGACACCATTTTTGGGCCACCAACATTTTCTGGACTTTAGGGGGTCTAGGATGCCTGTAAACCCCTTTTTTGGTCCTTCAAAGTTTTCAACATTTTTGCAGGCCTAAAATGCATTTTAAGGCATTTTTGGGCTGCTAACATTTTCAGAACTTTCAGGGGTGTAGTATGCATTTTTTGTGCCAAAAATATTTTTGGGAATTTCAGTGGTCTAGGATGCGAGTTAATGCCCCTTTCAGGTTGACAATGTTTTTGGGACATTCAGGGCTCTCTGACACCATTTTTGGGCCACCAACATTTTCTGGACTTTAGGGGGTCTAGGATGCCTGTAAACCTCTGTTTTGGTCCTTCAAAGTTTTCAACATTTTTGCAGGCCTAAAATGCATTTTAAGGCCTTTTTTGGGCTGCTAACATATTCTGAGCTTTCAGGGGTGTAGGATGCATTTTTCGTGGCAAAAATATTTTTGGGAATTTCAGTGGTCTAGGATGCGAGTTAATGCCCATTTCAGGTTGACAATGTTTTTGGGACATTCAGAGCTCTCTGACACAGATTTTGGCCCACCAACATTTTCTGGACTTTAGGGGGTCTAGGATGCCTGTAAACCCCTTTTTTGGTCCTCCAAAGTTTTCAACATTTTTGCACGCCCAAAATGCATTTTAAGGCCTTTTTTGGGCTGCTAACATATTCTGAGCTTTCAGGGGTGTAGGATGCATTTTTCGTGGCAAAAATATTTTTGGGAATTTCAGTGGTCTAGGATGCGAGTTAATGCCCCTTTCAGGCTGACAATGTTTTTGGGACATTCAGAGCTCTCTGACACCGATTTTGGCCCACCAACATTTTCTGGAGTTTAGGGGGTCTAGGATGCCCCTAAACCCTTTTTTTCCACCCCCAAAGTTTTCTACATTTTTTCAGGCCTAAGATGCACTTTAAGGCATTTTTGGGCTGCTAACATTTTCAGAACTTTCAGGAGTGTATGATGCATTTTTCGTGGCAAAAATATTTTTGGGAATTTCAGTGGTCTAGGATGCGAGTTAATGCCCCTTTCAGGCTGACAATGTTTTTGGGACATTCAGAGCTCTCTGACACAGATTTTGGCCCACCAACATTTTCTGGACTTTAGGGGGTCTAGGATGCCTGTAAACCCCTTTTTTGGTCCTTCAAAGTTGTCAACATTTTTGCAGGCCTAAAATGCATTTTAAGGCATTTTTGGGCTGCTAACATTTTCAGAACTTTCAGGGGTGTGGTATGCATTTTTTGTGCCAAAAATATTTTTGGGAATTTCAGTGGTCTCGGATGCGTATTAATGCCCGTTTCACTCTGAAAATGTTTTTGGGACATTCAGGGCTCTCTGACACCATTTTTGGGCCACCAACATTTTCTGGACTTTAGGGGGTCTAGGATGCCTGTAAACCCCTTTTTGGCCCTTCAAAGTTTTCAACATTTTTGCAGGCCTAAAATGCATATTAAGGCCTTTTTTGGGCTGCTAACATATTCTGAGCTTCATGGGTGTAGGATGCATTTTTCGTGCCAAAAATATTTTTGGGAATTTCAGTGGTCTAGGATGCGGGTTAATGCCCCTTTGAGGCTGCAAATGTTTTTGGGACATTCAGAGCTCTCTGACACAGATTTTGGCCCACCAACATTTTCTGGACTTTAGGGGTCTAGGATGCCTGTAAACCCCTTTTTTGGTCCTTCAAAGTTTTCAACATGTTTGCAGGCCTACAATGCATTTTAAGGCATTTTTGGGCTGCTAACATTTTCAGAACTTTCAGGGGTGTAGTATGCATTTTTTGTGCCAAAAATATTTTTGGGAATGTCAGAGGTTTAGGATGCGGGTTAATGCCCGTTTCACTCTGCAAATGTTATTGGGACATTCAGGGCTCTCTGACACCATTTTTGGGCCACCAACATTTTCTGGACTTTAGGGGGTCTAGGATGCCTGCAAACCTCTTTTTTGGTCCTTCAACGTTTTCAACATTTTTGCAGGCCTAAAATGCATTTTAAGGCCTTTTTTGGGCTGCTAACATATTCTGAGCTTTCAGGGGTGTAGGATGCATTTTTCGTGGCAAAAATATTTTTGGGAATTTCAGTGGTCTAGGATGTGGGTTAATGCCCGTTTCACTCTGCAAATGTTTTTGGGGCATTCAGAGCTCTCTGACACAGATTTTGGCCCACCAACATTTTCTGGACTTTAGGGGGTCTAGGATGCCTGTAAACCCCTTCTTTGGGCCTCCAAAGTTTTCAACATTTTTGCAGGCATAAAATGCATTTTAAGGTCTTTTTTGGGCTGCTAACATATTCTGAGCTTCAGGGGTATAGGTTGCATTTTTCGTGCCAAAAATATTTTTTGGAGTTTCAGTGGTCTAGGATGCGGGTTAATGCCCCCTTCAGGTTGCAAATGTTTTGGGACATTCAGAGCTCTCTGACACAGATTTTGGCCCACCAACATTTTCTGGACTTTAGGGGTCTAGGATGCCTGTAAACCCCTTTTTTGGTCCTTCAAAGTTTTCAACATGTTTGCAGGCCTACAATGCATTTTAAGGCATTTTTGGGCTGCTAACATTTTCAGAACTTTCAGGGGTGTAGTATGCATTTTTTGTGCCAAAAATATTTTTGGGAATGTCAGAGGTTTAGGATGCGGGTTAATGCCCGTTTCACTCTGCAAATGTTATTGGGACATTCAGGGCTCTCTGACACCATTTTTGAGCCACCAACATTTTCTGGACTTTAGGGGGTCTAGGATGCCTGTAAACCCCTTTTTTGGTTCTTCAAAGTTTTCAACATTTTTGCAGGCCTAAAATGCATTTTAAGGGCTTTTTTGGGCTGCTAACATATTCTGAGCTTCATGGGTGTAGGATGCATTTTTCGTGCCAAAAATATTTTTGGGAATTTCAGTGGTCTAGGATGCGGGTTAATGCCCCTTTGAGGCTGCAAATGTTTTTGGGACATTCAGAGCTCTCTGACACAGATTTTGGCCCACCAACATTTTCTGGACTTTAGGGGGTCTAGGATGCCTGTAAACCCCTTTTTTGGTCCTTCAAAGTTTTCAACATTTTTGCAGGCCTAAAATGCATTTTAAGGCATTTTTGGGCTGCTAACATTTTCAGAACTTTCAGGGGTGTAGTATGCATTTTTTGTGCCAAAAATATTTTTGGGAATTTCAGTGGTCTAGGATGCGGGTTAATGCCCCTTTGAGGCTGCAAATGTTTTTGGAGCATTCAGGGCTCTCTGACACCATTTTTGGGCCACAACCATTTTCTGGACTTTAGGGGGTCTAGGATGCCTCTAAGCCCCTTTTTCCACCTCCAACGTTTTCTACATTTTTGCAGGCCTAAGATGCACTTTAAGGCCTTTTTTGGGCTGCTAACATATTCTGAGCTTCATGGGTGTAGTATTCATTTTTTGTGCCAAAAATATTTTTGGGAATGTCAAAGGTCTAGGATGCAGGTTAATGCCCGTTTCACTCTGCAAATGTTTTTGGGACATTCAGGGCTCTCTGACACCATTTTCGGGCCACCAACATTTTCTGGACTTTAGGGGGTCTAGGATGCCTGTAAACCTCTTTTTTGGTCCTTCAAAGTTTTCAACATTTTTGCAGGCCTAAAATGCATTTTAAGGCCTTTTTTGGGCTGCTAACATATTCTGAGCTTCAGGGGTATAGGTTGCATTTTTCATGCCAAAAATATTTTCGGAAATTTCAGTGGTCTAGGATGCGGCTTAATGCCCCTTTCAGGCTGCAAATGTTTTTGGGACATTCAGAGCTCTCTGACACCGATTTTGGCCCACCAACATTTTCTGGAGTTTAGGGGGTCTAGGATGCCCCTAAACCCTTTTTTTCCACCTCCAAAGTTTTCTACATTTTTTCAGGCCTAAGATGCACTTAAGGCATTTTTGGGCTGCTAACATTTTCAGAACTTTCAGGGGTGTATGATGCATTTTTCGTGGCAAAAATATTTTTGGGAATTTCAGTGGTCTAGGATGCGAGTTAATGCCCCTTTCAGGCTGACAATGTTTTTGGGACATTCAGAGCTCTCTGACACAGATTTTGGCCCACCAACATTTTCTGGACTTTAGGGGGTCTAGGATGCCTGTAAACCCCTTTTTTGGTCCTTCAAAGTTTTCAACATTTTTGCAGGCCTAAAATGCATTTTAAGGCATTTTTGGGCTGCTAACATTTTCAGAACTTTCAGGGGTGTGGTATGCATTTTTTGTGCCAAAAATATTTTTGGGAATTTCAGTGGTCTCGGATGCGTGTTAATGCCCGTTTCACTCTGAAAATGTTTTTGGGACATTCAGGGCTCTCTGACACCATTTTTGGGCCACCAACATTTTCTGGACTTTAGGGGGTCTACGATGCCTGTAAACCCCTTTTTTGGTCCTTCAAAGTTTTCAACATTTTTGCAGGCCTAAAATGCATTTTAAGGCATTTTTGGGCTGCTAACATTTTCAGAACTTTCAGGGGTGTAGTATGCATTTTTTGTGCCAAAAATATTTTTGTGAATTTCAGTGGTCTAGGATGCGGGTTAATGCCCCTTTGAGGCTGCAAATGTTTTTGGAGCATTCAGGGCTCTCTGACACCATTTTTGGGCCACAACCATTTTCTGGACTTTAGGGGGTCTAGGATGCCTCTAAGCCCCTTTTTTCCACCTCCAAAGTTTTCTACATTTTTGCAGGCCTAAGATGCACTTTAAGGCCTTTTTTGGGCTGCTAACATATTCTGAGCTTCATGGGTGTAGTATTCATTTTTTGTGCCAAAAATATTTTTGGGAATGTCAGAGGTCTAGGATGCAGGTTAATGCCCGTTTCACTCTGCAAATGTTTTTGGGACATTCAGGGCTCGATGAAAAACACCATTTTTGGGCCACCAACATTTTCTGGACTTTAGGGGGTCTAGGATGCCTGTAAACCCCTTTTTTGGTCCTTCAAAGTTTTCAACATTTTTGCAGGCCTAAAATGCATTTTAAGGCATTTTTGGGCTGCTAACATTTTCAGAACTTTCAGGGGTGTAGTATGCATTTTTTGTGCCAAAAATATTTTTGGGAATTTCAGTGGTCTAGGATGCGAGTTAATGCCCCTTTCAGGTTGACAATGTTTTTGGGACATTCAGGGCTCTCTGACACCATTTTTGGGCCACCAACATTTTCTGGACTTTAGGGGGTCTAGGATGCCTGTAAACCTCTGTTTTGGTCCTTCAAAGTTTTCAACATTTTTGCAGGCCTAAAATGCATTTTAAGGTCTTTTTTGGGCTGCTAACATATTCTGAGCTTTCAGGGGTGTAGGATGCATTTTTCGTGGCAAAAATATTTTTGGGAATTTCAGTGGTCTAGGATGCGAGTTAATGCCCCTTTCAGGTTGACAATGTTTTTGGGACATTCAGAGCTCTCTGACACAGATTTTGGCCCACCAACATTTTCTGGACTTTAGGGGGTCTAGGATGCCTGTAAACCCCTTTTTTGGGCCTCCAAAGTTTTCAACATTTTTGCACGCCCAAAATGCATTTTAAGGCCTTTTTTGGGCTGCTAACATATTCTGAGCTTCAGGGGTATAGGTTGCATTTTTCATGCCAAAAATATTTTGGGAAATTTCAGTGGTCTAGGATGTGGCTTAATGCCCCTTTCAGGCTGCAAATGTTTTTGGGACATTCAGAGCTCTCTGACACCGATTTTGGCCCACCAACATTTTCTGGAGTTTAGGGGGTCTAGGATGCCCCTAAACCCTTTTTTTCCACCTCCAAAGTTTTCTACATTTTTTCAGGCCTAAGATGCACTTTAAGGCATTTTTGGGCTGCTAACATTTTCAGAACTTTCAGGAGTGTATGATGCATTTTTCGTGGCAAAAATATTTTTGGGAATTTCAGTGGTCTAGGATGCGAGTTAATGCCCCTTTCAGGCTGACAATGTTTTTGGGACATTCAGAGCTCTCTGACACAGATTTTGGCCCACCAACATTTTCTGGACTTTAGGGGGTCTAGGATGCCTGTAAACCCCTTTTTTGGTCCTTCAAAGTTTTCAACATTTTTGCAGGCCTAAAATGCATTTTAAGGCATTTTTGGGCTGCTAACATTTTCAGAACTTTCAGGGGTGTGGTATGCATTTTTTGTGCCAAAAATATTTTTGGGAATTTCAGTGGTCTCGGATGCGTGTTAATGCCCGTTTCACTCTGAAAATGTTTTTGGGACATTCAGGGCTCTCTGACACCATTTTTGGGCCACCAACATTTTCTGGACTTTAGGGGGTCTAGGATGCCTGTAAACCCCTTTTTGGCCCTTCAAAGTTTTCAACATTTTTGCAGGCCTAAAATGCATTTTAAGGCCTTTTTTGGGCTGCTAACATATTCTGAGCTTCATGGGTGTAGGATGCATTTTTCGTGCCAAAAATATTTTTGGGAATTTCAGTGGTCTAGGATGCGGGTTAATGCCCCTTTGAGGCTGCAAATGTTTTTGGGACATTCAGGGCTCTCTGACACCATTTCTGGGCCACAACCATTTTCTGGACTTTAGGGGGTCTAGGATGCCTCTAAACCCCTTTTTTCCACCTCCAAAGTTTTCTACATTTTTGCAGGCCTAAGATGCACTTTAAGGCCTTTTTTGGGCTGCTAACATATTCTGAGCTTCATGGGTGTAGTATTCATTTTTTGTGCCAAAAATATTTTTGGGAATGTCAGAGGTCTAGGATGCGGGTTAATGCCCGTTTCACTCTGCAAATGTTATTGGGACATTCAGGGCTCTCTGACACCATTTTTGGGCCACCAACATTTTCTGGACTTTAGGGGGTCTAGGATGCCTGTAAACCTCTTTTTTGGTCCTTCAAAGTTTTCAACATTTTTGCAGGCCTAAAATGCATTTTAAGGCCTTTTTTGGGCTGCTAACATATTCTGAGCTTTCAGGGGTGTAGGATGCATTTTTCGTGGCAAAAATATTTTTGGGAATTTCAGTGGTCTAGGATGCGAGTTAATGCCCCTTTCAGGCTGACAATGTTTTTGGGACATTCAGAGCTCTCTGACACAGATTTTGGCCCACCAACATTTTCTGGACTTTAGGGGGTCTAGGATGCCTGTAAACCCCTTTTTTGGTCCTTCAAAGTTTTCAACATTTTTGCAGGCCTAAAATGCATTTTAAGGCATTTTTGGGCTGCTAACATTTTCAGAACATTCAGGGGTGTAGTATGCATTTTTTGTGGCAAAAATATTTTTGGGCATTTCAGTGGTCTAGGATGCGGGTTTGCCCCTTTCAGGCTGCAAATGTTTTTGGGACATTCAAGGCTCTCTGACACCATTTTTGGGCCACCAACATTTTCTGGACTTTAGGGGGTCTAGGATGCCTGTAAACCCCTTTTTTGGTTCTTCAAAGTTTTCAACATTTTTGCAGGCCTAAAATGCATTTTAAGGCCTTTTTTGGGCTGCTAACATATTCTGAGCTTCAGGGGTATAGGTTGCATTTTTCGTGCCAAAAATATTTTTTGGAGTTTCAGTGGTCTAGGATGCGGGTTAATGCCCCCTTCAGGCTGCAAATGTTTTGGGACATTCAGAGCTCTCTGACACAGATTTTGGCCCACCAACATTTTCTGGACTTTAGGGGTCTAGGATGCCTGTAAACCCCTTTTTTGGTCCTTCAAAGTTTTCAACATGTTTGCAGGCCTACAATGCATTTTAAGGCATTTTTGGGCTGCTAACATTTTCAGAACTTTCAGGGGTGTAGTATGCATTTTTTGTGCCAAAAATATTTTTGGGAATGTCAGAGGTTTAGGATGCGGGTTAATGCCCGTTTCACTCTGCAAATGTTATTGGGACATTCAGGGCTCTCTGACACCATTTTTGGGCCACCAACATTTTCTGGACTTTAGGGGTTCTAGGATGCCTGTAAACCTCTTTTTTGGTCCTTCAACGTTTTCAACATTTTTGCAGGCCTAAAATGCATTTTAAGGCCTTTTTTGGGCTGCTAACATATTCTGAGCTTTCAGGGGTGTAGGATGCATTTTTCGTGGCAAAAATATTTTTGGGAATTTCAGTGGTCTAGGATGTGGGTTAATGCCCGTTTCACTCTGCAAATGTTTTTGGGGCATTCAGAGCTCTCTGACACAGATTTTGGCCCACCAACATTTTCTGGACTTTAGGGGGTCTAGGATGCCTGTAAACCCCTTCTTTGGGCCTCCAAAGTTTTCAACATTTTTGCAGGCATAAAATGCATTTTAAGGTCTTTTTTGGGCTGCTAACATATTCTGAGCTTCAGGGGTATAGGTTGCATTTTTCGTGCCAAAAATATTTTTGGGAGTTTCAGTGGTCTAGGATGCGGGTTAATGCCCCCTTCAGGCTGCAAATGTTTTGGGACATTCAGAGCTCTCTGACACAGATTTTGGCCCACCAACATTTTCTGGACTTTAGGGGTCTAGGATGCCTGTAAACCCCTTTTTTGGTCCTTCAAAGTTTTCAACATGTTTGCAGGCCTACAATGCATTTTAAGGCATTTTTGGGCTGCTAACATTTTCAGAACTTTCAGGGGTGTAGTATGCATTTTTTGTGCCAAAAATATTTTTGGGAATGTCAGAGGTTTAGGATGCGGGTTAATGCCCGTTTCACTCTGCAAATGTTATTGGGACATTCAGGGCTCTCTGACACCATTTTTGAGCCACCAACATTTTCTGGACTTTAGGGGGTCTAGGATGCCTGTAAACCCCTTTTTTGGTTCTTCAAAGTTTTCAACATTTTTGCAGGCCTAAAATGCATTTTAATGGCTTTTTTGGGCTGCTAACATATTCTGAGCTTCATGGGTGTAGGATGCATTTTTCGTGCCAAAAATATTTTTGGGAATTTCAGTGGTCTAGGATGCGGGTTAATGCCCCTTTGAGGCTGCAAATGTTTTTGGGACATTCAGAGCTCTCTGACACAGATTTTGGCCCACCAACATTTTCTGGACTTTAGGGGGTCTAGGATGCCTGTAAACCCCTTTTTTGGTCCTTCAAAGTTTTCAACATTTTTGCAGGCCTAAAATGCATTTTAAGGCATTTTTGGGCTGCTAACATTTTCAGAACTTTCAGGGGTGTGGTATGCATTTTTTGTGCCAAAAATATTTTTGGGAATTTCAGTGGTCTCGGATGCGTGTTAATGCCCGTTTCACTCTGAAAATGTTTTTGGGACATTCAGGGCTCTCTGACACCATTTTTGGGCCACCAACATTTTCTGGACTTTAGGGGGTCTACGATGCCTGTAAACCCCTTTTTTGGTCCTTCAAAGTTTTCAACATTTTTGCAGGCCTAAAATGCATTTTAAGGCATTTTTGGGCTGCTAACATTTTCAGAACTTTCAGGGGTGTAGTATGCATTTTTTGTGCCAAAAATATTTTTGTGAATTTCAGTGGTCTAGGATGCGGGTTAATGCCCCTTTGAGGCTGCAAATGTTTTTGGAGCATTCAGGGCTCTCTGACACCATTTTTGGGCCACAACCATTTTCTGGACTTTAGGGGGTCTAGGATGCCTCTAAGCCCCTTTTTTCCACCTCCAAAGTTTTCTACATTTTTGCAGGCCTAAGATGCACTTTAAGGCCTTTTTTGGGCTGCTAACATATTCTGAGCTTCATGGGTGTAGTATTCATTTTTTGTGCCAAAAATATTTTTGGGAATGTCAGAGGTCTAGGATGCAGGTTAATGCCCGTTTCACTCTGCAAATGTTTTTGGGACATTCAGGGCTCGATGAAAAACACCATTTTTGGGCCACCAACATTTTCTGGACTTTAGGGGGTCTAGGATGCCTGTAAACCCCTTTTTTGGTCCTTCAAAGTTTTCAACATTTTTGCAGGCCTAAAATGCATTTTAAGGCATTTTTGGGCTGCTAACATTTTCAGAACTTTCAGGGGTGTAGTATGCATTTTTTGTGCCAAAAATATTTTTGGGAATTTCAGTGGTCTAGGATGCGAGTTAATGCCCCTTTCAGGTTGACAATGTTTTTGGGACATTCAGGGCTCTCTGACACCATTTTTGGGCCACCAACATTTTCTGGACTTTAGGGGGTCTAGGATGCCTGTAAACCTCTGTTTTGGTCCTTCAAAGTTTTCAACATTTTTGCAGGCCTAAAATGCATTTTAAGGCCTTTTTTGGGCTGCTAACATATTCTGAGCTTTCAGGGGTGTAGGATGCATTTTTCGTGGCAAAAATATTTTTGGGAATTTCAGTGGTCTAGGATGCGAGTTAATGCCCCTTTCAGGTTGACAATGTTTTTGGGACATTCAGAGCTCTCTGACACAGATTTTGGCCCACCAACATTTTCTGGACTTTAGGGGGTCTAGGATGCCTGTAAACCCCTTTTTTGGGCCTCCAAAGTTTTCAACATTTTTGCACGCCCAAAATGCATTTTAAGGCCTTTTTTGGGCTGCTAACATATTCTGAGCTTCAGGGGTATAGGTTGCATTTTTCATGCCAAAAATATTTTGGGAAATTTCAGTGGTCTAGGATGTGGCTTAATGCCCCTTTCAGGCTGCAAATGTTTTTGGGACATTCAGAGCTCTCTGACACCGATTTTGGCCCACCAACATTTTCTGGAGTTTAGGGGGTCTAGGATGCCCCTAAACCCTTTTTTTCCACCTCCAAAGTTTTCTACATTTTTTCAGGCCTAAGATGCACTTTAAGGCATTTTTGGGCTGCTAACATTTTCAGAACTTTCAGGAGTGTATGATGCATTTTTCGTGGCAAAAATATTTTTGGGAATTTCAGTGGTCTAGGATGCGAGTTAATGCCCCTTTCAGGCTGACAATGTTTTTGGGACATTCAGAGCTCTCTGACACAGATTTTGGCCCACCAACATTTTCTGGACTTTAGGGGGTCTAGGATGCCTGTAAACCCCTTTTTTGGTCCTTCAAAGTTTTCAACATTTTTGCAGGCCTAAAATGCATTTTAAGGCATTTTTGGGCTGCTAACATTTTCAGAACTTTCAGGGGTGTGGTATGCATTTTTTGTGCCAAAAATATTTTTGGGAATTTCAGTGGTCTCGGATGCGTGTTAATGCCCGTTTCACTCTGAAAATGTTTTTGGGACATTCAGGGCTCTCTGACACCATTTTTGGGCCACCAACATTTTCTGGACTTTAGGGGGTCTAGGATGCCTGTAAACCCCTTTTTGGCCCTTCAAAGTTTTCAACATTTTTGCAGGCCTAAAATGCATTTTAAGGCCTTTTTTGGGCTGCTAACATATTCTGAGCTTCATGGGTGTAGGATGCATTTTTCGTGCCAAAAATATTTTTGGGAATTTCAGTGGTCTAGGATGCGGGTTAATGCCCCTTTGAGGCTGCAAATGTTTTTGGGACATTCAGGGCTCTCTGACACCATTTCTGGGCCACAACCATTTTCTGGACTTTAGGGGGTCTAGGATGCCTCTAAACCCCTTTTTTCCACCTCCAAAGTTTTCTACATTTTTGCAGGCCTAAGATGCACTTTAAGGCCTTTTTTGGGCTGCTAACATATTCTGAGCTTCATGGGTGTAGTATTCATTTTTTGTGCCAAAAATATTTTTGGGAATGTCAGAGGTCTAGGATGCGGGTTAATGCCCGTTTCACTCTGCAAATGTTATTGGGACATTCAGGGCTCTCTGACACCATTTTTGGGCCACCAACATTTTCTGGACTTTAGGGGGTCTAGGATGCCTGTAAACCTCTTTTTTGGTCCTTCAAAGTTTTCAACATTTTTGCAGGCCTAAAATGCATTTTAAGGCCTTTTTTGGGCTGCTAACATATTCTGAGCTTTCAGGGGTGTAGGATGCATTTTTCGTGGCAAAAATATTTTTGGGAATTTCAGTGGTCTAGGATGCGAGTTAATGCCCCTTTCAGGCTGACAATGTTTTTGGGACATTCAGAGCTCTCTGACACAGATTTTGGCCCACCAACATTTTCTGGACTTTAGGGGGTCTAGGATGCCTGTAAACCCCTTTTTTGGTCCTTCAAAGTTTTCAACATTTTTGCAGGCCTAAAATGCATTTTAAGGCATTTTTGGGCTGCTAACATTTTCAGAACATTCAGGGGTGTAGTATGCATTTTTTGTGGCAAAAATATTTTTGGGCATTTCAGTGGTCTAGGATGCGGGTTTGCCCCTTTCAGGCTGCAAATGTTTTTGGGACATTCAAGGCTCTCTGACACCATTTTTGGGCCACCAACATTTTCTGGACTTTAGGGGGTCTAGGATGCCTGTAAACCCCTTTTTTGGTTCTTCAAAGTTTTCAACATTTTTGCAGGCCTAAAATGCATTTTAAGGCCTTTTTTGGGCTGCTAACATATTCTGAGCTTCAGGGGTATAGGTTGCATTTTTCGTGCCAAAAATATTTTTTGGAGTTTCAGTGGTCTAGGATGCGGGTTAATGCCCCCTTCAGGCTGCAAATGTTTTGGGACATTCAGAGCTCTCTGACACAGATTTTGGCCCACCAACATTTTCTGGACTTTAGGGGTCTAGGATGCCTGTAAACCCCTTTTTTGGTCCTTCAAAGTTTTCAACATGTTTGCAGGCCTACAATGCATTTTAAGGCATTTTTGGGCTGCTAACATTTTCAGAACTTTCAGGGGTGTAGTATGCATTTTTTGTGCCAAAAATATTTTTGGGAATGTCAGAGGTTTAGGATGCGGGTTAATGCCCGTTTCACTCTGCAAATGTTATTGGGACATTCAGGGCTCTCTGACACCATTTTTGGGCCACCAACATTTTCTGGACTTTAGGGGTTCTAGGATGCCTGTAAACCTCTTTTTTGGTCCTTCAACGTTTTCAACATTTTTGCAGGCCTAAAATGCATTTTAAGGCCTTTTTTGGGCTGCTAACATATTCTGAGCTTTCAGGGGTGTAGGATGCATTTTTCGTGGCAAAAATATTTTTGGGAATTTCAGTGGTCTAGGATGTGGGTTAATGCCCGTTTCACTCTGCAAATGTTTTTGGGGCATTCAGAGCTCTCTGACACAGATTTTGGCCCACCAACATTTTCTGGACTTTAGGGGGTCTAGGATGCCTGTAAACCCCTTCTTTGGGCCTCCAAAGTTTTCAACATTTTTGCAGGCATAAAATGCATTTTAAGGTCTTTTTTGGGCTGCTAACATATTCTGAGCTTCAGGGGTATAGGTTGCATTTTTCGTGCCAAAAATATTTTTGGGAGTTTCAGTGGTCTAGGATGCGGGTTAATGCCCCCTTCAGGCTGCAAATGTTTTGGGACATTCAGAGCTCTCTGACACAGATTTTGGCCCACCAACATTTTCTGGACTTTAGGGGTCTAGGATGCCTGTAAACCCCTTTTTTGGTCCTTCAAAGTTTTCAACATGTTTGCAGGCCTACAATGCATTTTAAGGCATTTTTGGGCTGCTAACATTTTCAGAACTTTCAGGGGTGTAGTATGCATTTTTTGTGCCAAAAATATTTTTGGGAATGTCAGAGGTTTAGGATGCGGGTTAATGCCCGTTTCACTCTGCAAATGTTATTGGGACATTCAGGGCTCTCTGACACCATTTTTGAGCCACCAACATTTTCTGGACTTTAGGGGGTCTAGGATGCCTGTAAACCCCTTTTTTGGTTCTTCAAAGTTTTCAACATTTTTGCAGGCCTAAAATGCATTTTAATGGCTTTTTTGGGCTGCTAACATATTCTGAGCTTCATGGGTGTAGGATGCATTTTTCGTGCCAAAAATATTTTTGGGAATTTCAGTGGTCTAGGATGCGGGTTAATGCCCCTTTGAGGCTGCAAATGTTTTTGGGACATTCAGAGCTCTCTGACACAGATTTTGGCCCACCAACATTTTCTGGACTTTAGGGGGTCTAGGATGCCTGTAAACCCCTTTTTTGGTCCTTCAAAGTTTTCAACATTTTTGCAGGCCTAAAATGCATTTTAAGGCATTTTTGGGCTGCTAACATTTTCAGAACTTTCAGGGGTGTAGTATGCATTTTTTGTGCCAAAAATATTTTTGGGAATTTCAGTGGTCTAGGATGCGGGTTAATGCCCCTTTGAGGCTGCAAATGTTTTTGGAGCATTCAGGGCTCTCTGACACCATTTTTGGGCCACAACCATTTTCTGGACTTTAGGGGGTCTAGGATGCCTCTAAGCCCCTTTTTCCACCTCCAAAGTTTTCTACATTTTTGCAGGCCTAAGATGCACTTTAAGGCCTTTTTTGGGCTGCTAACATATTCTGAGCTTCATGGGTGTAGTATTCATTTTTTGTGCCAAAAATATTTTTGGGAATGTCAGAGGTCTAGGATGCAGGTTAATGCCCGTTTCACTCTGCAAATGTTTTTGGGACATTCAGGGCTCTCTGACACCATTTTTGGGCCACCAACATTTTCTGGACTTTAGGGGGTCTAGGATGCCTGTAAACCCCTTTTTTGGTCCTTCAAAGTTTTCAACATTTTTGCAGGCCTAAAATGCATTTTAAGGCATTTTTGGGCTGCTAACATTTTCAGAACTTTCAGGGGTGTAGTATGCATTTTTTGTGCCAAAAATATTTTTGGGAATTTCAGTGGTCTAGGATGCGAGTTAATGCCCCTTTCAGGTTGACAATGTTTTTGGGACATTCAGGGCTCTCTGACACCATTTTTGGGCCACCAACATTTTCTGGACTTTAGGGGGTCTAGGATGCCTGTAAACCTCTGTTTTGGTCCTTCAAAGTTTTCAACATTTTTGCAGGCCTAAAATGCATTTTAAGGTCTTTTTTGGGCTGCTAACATATTCTGAGCTTTCAGGGGTGTAGGATGCATTTTTCGTGGCAAAAATATTTTTGGGAATTTCAGTGGTCTAGGATGCGAGTTAATGCCCCTTTCAGGTTGACAATGTTTTTGGGACATTCAGAGCTCTCCGACACAGATTTTGGCCCACCAACATTTTCTGGACTTTAGGGGGTCTAGGATGCCTGTAAACCCCTTTTTTGGTCCTTCAAAGTTTTCAACATTTTTGCAGGCCTAAAATGCATATTAAGGCATTTTTGGGCTGCTGACATTTTCAGAACTTTCAGGGGTGTAGTATGCATTTTTTGTGGCAAAAATATTTTTGGGCATTTCAGTGGTCTAGGATGCGGGTTAATGCCCCTTTCAGGCTGCAAATGTTTTTGGGAATTTAGGGCTCTCTGACACTATTTTTGAGCGACAATCATTTTCTGGACTTTTCGGGGGTCTAGGATGCCTGTAACCCCTTTTTTGGGCCTCCAAAGTTTTCAACATTTTTGCACGCCCAAAATGCATTTTAAGGCCTTTTTTGGGCTGCTAACATATTCTGAGCTTCAGGGGTATAGGTTGCATTTTTCATGCCAAAAATATTTTGGGAAATTTCAGTGGTCTAGGATGCGGCTTAATGCCCCTTTCAGGCTGCAAATGTTTTTGGGACATTCAGAGCTCTCTGACACCGATTTTGGCCCACCAACATTTTCTGGAGTTTAGGGGGTCTAGGATGCCCCTAAACCCTTTTTTTCCACCTCCAAAGTTTTCTACATTTTTTCAGGCCTAAGATGCACTTTAAGGCATTTTTGGGCTGCTAACATTTTCAGAACTTTCAGGAGTGTATGATGCATTTTTCGTGGCAAAAATATTTTTGGGAATTTCAGTGGTCTAGGATGCGAGTTAATGCCCCTTTCAGGCTGACAATGTTTTTGGGACATTCAGAGCTCTCTGACACAGATTTTGGCCCACCAACATTTTCTGGACTTTAGGGGGTCTAGGATGCCTGTAAACCCCTTTTTTGGTCCTTCAAAGTTGTCAACATTTTTGCAGGCCTAAAATGCATTTTAAGGCATTTTTGGGCTGCTAACATTTTCAGAACTTTCAGGGGTGTGGTATGCATTTTTTGTGCCAAAAATATTTTTGGGAATTTCAGTGGTCTCGGATGCGTGTTAATGCCCGTTTCACTCTGAAAATGTTTTTGGGACATTCAGGGCTCTCTGACACCATTTTTGGGCCACCAACATTTTCTGGACTTTAGGGGGTCTAGGATGCCTGTAAACCCCTTTTTGGCCCTTCAAAGTTTTCAACATTTTTGCAAGCCTAAAATGCATTTTAAGGCCTTTTTTGGGCTGCTAACATATTCTGAGCTTCATGGGTGTAGGATGCATTTTTCGTGCCAAAAATATTTTTGGGAATTTCAGTGGTCTAGGATGCGGGTTAATGCCCCTTTGAGGCTGCAAATGTTTTTGGGACATTCAGAGCTCTCTGACACAGATTTTGGCCCACCAACATTTTCTGGACTTTAGGGGTCTAGGATGCCTGTAAACCCCTTTTTTGGTCCTTCAAAGTTTTCAACATGTTTGCAGGCCTACAATGCATTTTAAGGCATTTTTGGGCTGCTAACATTTTCAGAACTTTCAGGGGTGTAGTATGCATTTTTTGTGCCAAAAATATTTTTGGGAATGTCAGAGGTTTAGGATGCGGGTTAATGCCCGTTTCACTCTGCAAATGTTATTGGGACATTCAGGGCTCTCTGACACCATTTTTGGGCCACCAACATTTTCTGGACTTTAGGGGGTCTAGGATGCCTGCAAACCTCTTTTTTGGTCCTTCAACGTTTTCAACATTTTTGCAGGCCTAAAATGCATTTTAAGGCCTTTTTTGGGCTGCTAACATATTCTGAGCTTTCAGGGGTGTAGGATGCATTTTTCGTGGCAAAAATATTTTTGGGAATTTCAGTGGTCTAGGATGCGAGTTAATGCCCCTTTCAGGTTGAGAATGTTTTTGGGACATTCAGAGCTCTCTGACACAGATTTTGGCCCACCAACATTTTCTGGACTTTAGGGGGTCTAGGATGCCTGTAAACCCCTTTTTTGGTCCTTCAAAGTTTTCAACATTTTTGCAGGCCTAAAATGCATATTAAGGCATTTTTGGGCTGCTGACATTTTCAGAACTTTCAGGGGTGTAGTATGCATTTTTTGTGGCAAAAATATTTTTGGGCATTTCAGTGGTCTAGGATGCGGGTTAATGCCCCTTTCAGGCTGCAAATGTTTTTGGGAATTTAGGGCTCTCTGACACTATTTTTGAGCGACAATCATTTTCTGGACTTTTCGGGGGTCTAGGATGCCTGTAACCCCTTTTTTGGGCCTCCAAAGTTTTCAACATTTTTGCACGCCCAAAATGCATTTTAAGGCCTTTTTTGGGCTGCTAACATATTCTGAGCTTCAGGGGTATAGGTTGCATTTTTCATGCCAAAAATATTTTGGGAAATTTCAGTGGTCTAGGATGCGGCTTAATGCCCCTTTCAGGCTGCAAATGTTTTTGGGACATTCAGGGCTCTCTGACACCATTTTTGGGCCACCAACATTTTCTGGACTTTAGGGGGTCTAGGATGCCTGTAAACCCCTTTTTGGCCCTTCAAAGTTTTCAACATTTTTGCAGGCCTAAAATGCATTTTAAGGCCTTTTTTGGGCTGCTAACATATTCTGAGCTTCATGGGTGTAGGATGCATTTTTCGTGCCAAAAATATTTTTGGGAATTTCAGTGGTCTAGGATGCGGGTTAATGCCCGTTTCACTCTGCAAATGTTATTGGGACATTCAGGGCTCTCTGACACCATTTCTGGGCCACAACCATTTTCTGGACTTTAGGGGGTCTAGGATGCCTCTAAACCCCTTTTTTCCACCTCCAAAGTTTTCTACATTTTTGCAGGCCTAAGATGCACTTTAAGGCCTTTTTTGGGCTGCTAACATATTCTGAGCTTCATGGGTGTAGTATTCATTTTTTGTGCCAAAAATATTTTTGGGAATGTCAGAGGTCTAGGATGCGGGTTAATGCCCGTTTCACTCTGCAAATGTTATTGGGACATTCAGGGCTCTCTGACACCATTTTTGGGCCACCAACATTTTCTGGACTTTAGGGGGTCTAGGATGCCTGTAAACCTCTTTTTTGGTCCTTCAAAGTTTTCAACATTTTTGCAGGCCTAAAATGCATTTTAAGGCCTTTTTTGGGCTGCTAACATATTCTGAGCTTTCAGGGGTGTAGGATGCATTTTTCGTGGCAAAAATATTTTTGGGAATTTCAGTGGTCTAGGATGCGAGTTAATGCCCCTTTCAGGCTGACAATGTTTTTGGGACATTCAGAGCTCTCTGACACAGATTTTGGCCCACCAACATTTTCTGGACTTTAGGGGGTCTAGGATGCCTGTAAACCCCTTTTTTGGTCCTTCAAAGTTTTCAACATTTTTGCAGGCCTAAAATGCATTTTAAGGCATTTTTGGGCTGCTAACATTTTCAGAACATTCAGGGGTGTAGTATGCATTTTTTGTGGCAAAAATATTTTTGGGCATTTCAGTGGTCTAGGATGCGGGTTTGCCCCTTTCAGGCTGCAAATGTTTTTGGGACATTCAAGGCTCTCTGACACCATTTTTGGGCCACCAACATTTTCTGGACTTTAGGGGGTCTAGGATGCCTATAAACCCCTTTTTTGGTTCTTCAAAGTTTTCAACATTTTTGCAGGCCTAAAATGCATTTTAAGGCCTTTTTTGGGCTGCTAACATATTCTGAGCTTCAGGGGTATAGGTTGCATTTTTCGTGCCAAAAATATTTTTTGGAGTTTCAGTGGTCTAGGATGCGGGTTAATGCCCCCTTCAGGCTGCAAATGTTTTGGGACATTCAGAGCTCTCTGACACAGATTTTGGCCCACCAACATTTTCTGGACTTTAGGGGTCTAGGATGCCTGTAAACCCCTTTTTTGGTCCTTCAAAGTTTTCAACATGTTTGCAGGCCTACAATGCATTTTAAGGCATTTTTGGGCTGCTAACATTTTCAGAACTTTCAGGGGTGTAGTATGCATTTTTTGTGCCAAAAATATTTTTGGGAATGTCAGAGGTTTAGGATGCGGGTTAATGCCCGTTTCACTCTGCAAATGTTATTGGGACATTCAGGGCTCTCTGACACCATTTTTGGGCCACCAACATTTTCTGGACTTTAGGGGGTCTAGGATGCCTGTAAACCTCTTTTTTGGTCCTTCAACGTTTTCAACATTTTTGCAGGCCCAAAATGCATTTTAAGGCCTTTTTTGGGCTGCTAACATATTCTGAGCTTTCAGGGGTGTAGGATGCATTTTTCGTGGCAAAAATATTTTTGGGAATTTCAGTGGTCTAGGATGTGGGTTAATGCCCGTTTCACTCTGCAAATGTTTTTGGGGAATTCAGAGCTCTCTGACACAGATTTTGGCCCACCAACATTTTCTGGACTTTAGGGGGTCTAGGATGCCTGTAAACCCCTTCTTTGGGCCTCCAAAGTTTTCAACATTTTTGCAGGCATAAAATGCATTTTAAGGTCTTTTTTGGGCTGCTAACATATTCTGAGCTTCAGGGGTATAGGTTGCATTTTTCGTGCCAAAAATATTTTGGGAAATTGCAGTGGTCTAGGATGCGGGTTAATGCCCCTTTGAGGCTGCAAATGTTTTTGGGACATTCAGAGCTCTCTGACACAGATTTTGGCCCACCAACATTTTCTGGACTTTAGGGGGTCTAGGATGCCTGTAAACCCCTTTTTTGGTCCTTCAAAGTTTTCAACATTTTTGCAGGCCTAAAATGCATTTTAAGGCATTTTTGGGCTGCTAAAATATTCTGAGCTTCAGGGGTATAGGTTGCATTTTTCATGCCAAAAATATTTTGGGGAATTTCAGTGGTCTAGGATGCGGGTTAATGCCCCTTTGAGGCTGGAAATGTTTTTGGGACATTCAGGGCTCTCTTTCACCATTTTTGGGCCACCAACATTTTCTGGACTTTAGGGGGTCTAGGATGCCTGTAAACCCCTTTTTTGGTCCTTCAAAGTTTTCAACATTTTTGCAGGCCTAAAATGCATTTTAAGGCATTTTTGGGCTGCTAACATATTCTGAGCTTCAGGGGTATAGGTTGCATTTTTCATGCCAAAAATATTTTGGGGAATTTCAGTGGTCTAGGATGCGGGTTAATGCCCCTTTCAGGCTGCACATGTTTTGGGACATTCAGAGCTCTCTGACACAGATTTTGGCCCACCAACATTTTCTGGACTTTAGGGGTCTAGGATGCCTGTAAACCCCTTTTTTGGTCCTTCAAAGTTTTCAACATGTTTGCAGGCCTAAAATGCATTTTAAGGCATTTTTGGGCTGCTAACATTTTCAGAACTTTCAGGGGTGTAGTATGCATTTTTTGTGCTAAAAATATTTTTGGGAATTTCAGTGGTCTAGGATGCGGGTTAATGCCCGTTTCACTCTGCAAATGTTTTTGGAGCATTCAGGGCTCTCTGACACCATTTTTGGGCCACCAACATTTTCTGGACTTTAGGGGGTCTAGGATGCCTGTAAACCCCTTTTTTGGTTCTTCAAAGTTTTCAACATTTTTGCAGGCCTAAAATGCATTTTAAGGCCTTTTTTGGGCTGCTAACATATTCTGAGCTTCATGGGTGTAGGATGCATTTTTCGTGCCAAAAATATTTTTGGGAATTTCAGTGGTCTAGGATGCGGGTTAATGCCCCTTTGAGGCTGCAAATGTTTTTGGGACATTCAGAGCTCTCTGACACAGATTTTGGCCCACCAACATTTTCTGGACTTTAGGGGGTCTAGGATGCCTGTAAACCCCTTTTTTGGTCCTTCAAAGTTTTCAACATTTTTGCAGGCCTAAAATGCATTTTAAGGCATTTTTGGGCTGCTAACATTTTCAGAACTTTCAGGGGTGTAGTATGCATTTTTTGTGCCAAAAATATTTTTGTGAATTTCAGTGGTCTAGGATGCGGGTTAATGCCCCTTTGAGGCTGCAAATGTTTTTGGAGCATTCAGGGGTCTCTGACACCATTTTTGGGCCACAACCATTTTCTGGACTTTAGGGGGTCTAGGATGCCTCTAAGCCCCTTTTTTCCACCTCCAAAGTTTTCTACATTTTTGCAGGCCTAAGATGCACTTTAAGGCCTTTTTTGGGCTGCTAACATATTCTGAGCTTCATGGGTGTAGTATTCATTTTTTGTGCCAAAAATATTTTTGGGAATGTCAGAGGTCTAGGATGCAGGTTAATGCCCGTTTCACTCTGCAAATGTTTTTGGGACATTCAGGGCTCTCTGACACCATTTTTGGGCCACCAACATTTTCTGGACTTTAGGGGGTCTAGGATGCCTGTAAACCCCTTTTTTGGTCCTTCAAAGTTTTCAACATTTTTGCAGGCCTAAAATGCATTTTAAGGCATTTTTGGGCTGCTAACATTTTCAGAACTTTCAGGGGTGTAGTATGCATTTTTTGTGCCAAAAATATTTTTGGGAATTTCAGTGGTCTAGGATGCGAGTTAATGCCCCTTTCAGGTTGACAATGTTTTTGGGACATTCAGGGCTCTCTGACACCATTTTTGGGCCACCAACATTTTCTGGACTTTAGGGGGTCTAGGATGCCTGTAAACCTCTGTTTTGGTCCTTCAAAGTTTTCAACATTTTTGCAGGCCTAAAATGCATTTTAAGGCCTTTTTTGGGCTGCTAACATATTCTGAGCTTTCAGGGGTGTAGGATGCATTTTTCGTGGCAAAAATATTTTTGGGAATTTCAGTGGTCTAGGATGCGAGTTAATGCCCCTTTCAGGTTGACAATGTTTTTGGGACATTCAGAGCTCTCTGACACAGATTTTGGCCCACCAACATTTTCTGGACTTTAGGGGGTCTAGGATGCCTGTAAACCCCTTTTTTGGTCCTTCAAAGTTTTCAACATTTTTGCAGGCCTAAAATGCATATTAAGGCATTTTTGGGCTGCTGACATTTTCAGAACTTTCAGGGGTGTAGTATGCATTTTTTGTGGCAAAAATATTTTTGGGCATTTCAGTGGTCTAGGATGCGGGTTAATGCCCCTTTCAGGCTGCAAATGTTTTTGGGAATTTAGGGCTCTCTGACACTATTTTTGAGCGACAATCATTTTCTGGACTTTTCGGGGGTCTAGGATGCCTGTAACCCCTTTTTTGGGCCTCCAAAGTTTTCAACATTTTTGCACGCCCAAAATGCATTTTAAGGCCTTTTTTGGGCTGCTAACATATTCTGAGCTTCAGGGGTATAGGTTGCATTTTTCATGCCAAAAATATTTTGGGAAATTTCAGTGGTCTAGGATGCGGCTTAATGCCCCTTTCAGGCTGCAAATGTTTTTGGGACATTCAGAGCTCTCTGACACCGATTTTGGCCCACCAACATTTTCTGGAGTTTAGGGGGTCTAGGATGCCCCTAAACCCTTTTTTTCCACCCCCAAAGTTTTCTACATTTTTTCAGGCCTAAGATGCACTTTAAGGCATTTTTGGGCTGCTAACATTTTCAGAACTTTCAGGAGTGTATGATGCATTTTTCGTGGCAAAAATATTTTTGGGAATTTCAGTGGTCTAGGATGCGAGTTAATGCCCCTTTCAGACTGACAATGTTTTTGGGACATTCAGAGCTCTCTGACACAGATTTTGGCCCACCAACATTTTCTGGACTTTAGGGGGTCTAGGATGCCTGTAAACCCCTTTTTTGGTCCTTCAAAGTTGTCAACATTTTTGCAGGCCTAAAATGCATTTTAAGGCATTTTTGGGCTGCTAACATTTTCAGAACTTTCAGGGGTGTGGTATGCATTTTTTGTGCCAAAAATATTTTTGGGAATTTCAGTGGTCTCGGATGCGTGTTAATGCCAGTTTCACTCTGAAAATGTTTTTGGGACATTCAGGGCTCTCTGACACCATTTTTGGGCCACCAACATTTTCTGGACTTTAGGGGGTCTAGGATGCCTGTAAACCCCTTTTTGGCCCTTCAAAGTTTTCAACATTTTTGCAGGCCTAAAATGCATTTTAAGGCCTTTTTTGGGCTGCTAACATATTCTGAGCTTCATGGGTGTAGGATGCATTTTTCGTGCCAAAAATATTTTTGGGAATTTCAGTGGTCTAGGATGCGGGTTAATGCCCCTTTGAGGCTGCAAATGTTTTTGGGACATTCAGAGCTCTCTGACACAGATTTTGGCCCACCAACATTTTCTGGACTTTAGGGGTCTAGGATGCCTGTAAACCCCTTTTTTGGTCCTTCAAAGTTTTCAACATGTCTGCAGGCCTACAATGCATTTTAAGGCATTTTTGGGCTGCTAACATTTTCAGAACTTTCAGGGGTGTAGTATGCATTTTTTGTGCCAAAAATATTTTTGGGAATGTCAGAGGTTTAGGATGCGGGTTAATGCCCGTTTCACTCTGCAAATGTTATTGGGACATTCAGGGCTCTCTGACACCATTTTTGGGCCACCAACATTTTCTGGACTTTAGGGGGTCTAGGATGCCTGCAAACCTCTTTTTTGGTCCTTCAACGTTTTCAACATTTTTGCAGGCCTAAAATGCATTTTAAGGCCTTTTTTGGGCTGCTAACATATTCTGAGCTTTCAGGGGTGTAGGATGCATTTTTCGTGGCAAAAATATTTTTGGGAATTTCAGTGGTCTAGGATGTGGGTTAATGCCCGTTTCACTCTGCAAATGTTTTTGGGGCATTCAGAGCTCTCTGACACAGATTTTGGCCCACCAACATTTTCTGGACTTTGGGGGGTCTAGGATGCCTGTAAACCCCTTCTTTGGGCCTCCAAAGTTTTCAACATTTTTGCAGGCATAAAATGCATTTTAAGGTCTTTTTTGGGCTGCTAACATATTCTGAGCTTCAGGGGTATAGGTTGCATTTTTCGTGCCAAAAATATTTTTTGGAGTTTCAGTGGTCTAGGATGCGGGTTAATGCCCCCTTCAGGTTGCAAATGTTTTGGGAC
Organism: Ambystoma mexicanum; assembly: GCF_040938575.1. NCBI lineage: Eukaryota > Metazoa > Chordata > Amphibia > Caudata > Ambystomatidae > Ambystoma > Ambystoma mexicanum. The sequence continues at coordinate 729,396,929 of NC_090939.1, read as the reverse complement.
ATTCAGAGCTCTCTGACACAGATTTTGGCCCACCAACATTTTCTGGACTTTAGGGGTCTAGGATGCCTGTAAACCCCTTTTTTGGTCCTTCAAAGTTTTCAACATGTTTGCAGGCCTACAATGCATTTTAAGGCATTTTTGGGCTGCTAACATTTTCAGAACTTTCAGGGGTGTAGTATGCATTTTTTGTGCCAAAAATATTTTTGGGAATGTCAGAGGTTTAGGATGCGGGTTAATGCCCGTTTCACTCTGCAAATGTTATTGGGACATTCAGGGCTCTCTGACACCATTTTTGAGCCACCAACATTTTCTGGACTTTAGGGGGTCTAGGATGCCTGTAAACCCCTTTTTTGGTTCTTCAAAGTTTTCAACATTTTTGCAGGCCTAAAATGCATTTTAAGGGCTTTTTTGGGCTGCTAACATATTCTGAGCTTCATGGGTGTAGGATGCATTTTTCGTGCCAAAAATATTTTTGGGAATTTCAGTGGTCTAGGATGCGGGTTAATGCCCCTTTGAGGCTGCAAATGTTTTTGGGACATTCAGAGCTCTCTGACACCATTTTTGGGCCACCAACATTTTCTGGACTTTAGGGGGTCTAGGATGCCTGTAAACCTCTTTTTTGGTCCTTCAACGTTTTCAACATTTTTGCAGGCCTAAAATGCATTTTAAGGCCTTTTTTGGGCTGCTAACATATTCTGAGCTTTCAGGGGTGTAGGATGCATTTTTCGTGGCAAAAATATTTTTGGGAATTTCAGTGGTCTAGGATGTGGGTTAATGCCCGTTTCACTCTGCAAATGTTTTTGGGGCATTCAGAGCTCTCTGACACAGATTTTGGCCCACCAACATTTTCTGGACTTTAGGGGGTCTAGGATGCCTGTAAACCCCTTCTTTGGGCCTCCAAAGTTTTCAACATTTTTGCAGGCATAAAATGCATTTTAAGGTCTTTTTTGGGCTGCTAACATATTCTGAGCTTCAGGGGTATAGGTTACATTTTTCGTGCCAAAAATATTTTGGGAAATTGCAGTGGTCTAGGATGCGGGTTAATGCCCCTTTGAGGCTGCAAATGTTTTTGGGACATTCAGAGCTCTCTGACACAGATTTTGGCCCACCAACATTTTCTGGACTTTAGGGGGTCTAGGATGCCTGTAAACCCCTTTTTTGGTCCTTCAAAGTTTTCAACATTTTTGCAGGCCTAAAATGCATTTTAAGGCATTTTTGGGCTGCTAAAATATTCTGAGCTTCAGGGGTATAGGTTGCATTTTTCATGCCAAAAATATTTTGGGGAATTTCAGTGGTCTAGGATGCGGGTTAATGCCCCTTTGAGGCTGGAAATGTTTTTGGGACATTCAGGGCTCTCTTTCACCATTTTTGGGCCACCAACATTTTCTGGACTTTAGGGGGTCTAGGATGCCTGTAAACCCCTTTTTTGGTCCTTCAAAGTTTTCAACATTTTTGCAGGCCTAAAATGCATTTTAAGGCATTTTTGGGCTGCTAACATATTCTGAGCTTCAGGGGTATAGGTTGCATTTTTCATGCCAAAAATATTTTGGGGAATTTCAGTGGTCTAGGATGCGGGTTAATGCCCCTTTCAGGCTGCACATGTTTTGGGACATTCAGAGCTCTCTGACACAGATTTTGGCCCACCAACATTTTCTGGACTTTAGGGGTCTAGGATGCCTGTAAACCCCTTTTTTGGTCCTTCAAAGTTTTCAACATGTTTGCAGGCCTAAAATGCATTTTAAGGCATTTTTGGGCTGCTAACATTTTCAGAACTTTCAGGGGTGTAGTATGCATTTTTTGTGCTAAAAATATTTTTGGGAATTTCAGTGGTCTAGGATGCGGGTTAATGCCCGTTTCACTCTGCAAATGTTTTTGGAGCATTCAGGGCTCTCTGACACCATTTTTGGGCCACCAACATTTTCTGGACTTTAGGGGGTCTAGGATGCCTGTAAACCCCTTTTTTGGTTCTTCAAAGTTTTCAACATTTTTGCAGGCCTAAAATGCATTTTAAGGCCTTTTTTGGGCTGCTAACATATTCTGAGCTTCATGGGTGTAGGATGCATTTTTCGTGCCAAAAATATTTTTGGGAATTTCAGTGGTCTAGGATGCGGGTTAATGCCCCTTTGAGGCTGCAAATGTTTTTGGGACATTCAGAGCTCTCTGACACAGATTTTGGCCCACCAACATTTTCTGGACTTTAGGGGGTCTAGGATGCCTGTAAACCCCTTTTTTGGTCCTTCAAAGTTTTCAACATTTTTGCAGGCCTAAAATGCATTTTAAGGCATTTTTGGGCTGCTAACATTTTCAGAACTTTCAGGGGTGTAGTATGCATTTTTTGTGCCAAAAATATTTTTGTGAATTTCAGTGGTCTAGGATGCGGGTTAATGCCCCTTTGAGGCTGCAAATGTTTTTGGAGCATTCAGGGGTCTCTGACACCATTTTTGGGCCACAACCATTTTCTGGACTTTAGGGGGTCTAGGATGCCTCTAAGCCCCTTTTTTCCACCTCCAAAGTTTTCTACATTTTTGCAGGCCTAAGATGCACTTTAAGGCCTTTTTTGGGCTGCTAACATATTCTGAGCTTCATGGGTGTAGTATTCATTTTTTGTGCCAAAAATATTTTTGGGAATGTCAGAGGTCTAGGATGCAGGTTAATGCCCGTTTCACTCTGCAAATGTTTTTGGGACATTCAGGGCTCTCTGACACCATTTTTGGGCCACCAACATTTTCTGGACTTTAGGGGGTCTAGGATGCCTGTAAACCCCTTTTTTGGTCCTTCAAAGTTTTCAACATTTTTGCAGGCCTAAAATGCATTTTAAGGCATTTTTGGGCTGCTAACATTTTCAGAACTTTCAGGGGTGTAGTATGCATTTTTTGTGCCAAAAATATTTTTGGGAATTTCAGTGGTCTAGGATGCGAGTTAATGCCCCTTTCAGGTTGACAATGTTTTTGGGACATTCAGGGCTCTCTGACACCATTTTTGGGCCACCAACATTTTCTGGACTTTAGGGGGTCTAGGATGCCTGTAAACCTCTGTTTTGGTCCTTCAAAGTTTTCAACATTTTTGCAGGCCTAAAATGCATTTTAAGGCCTTTTTTGGGCTGCTAACATATTCTGAGCTTTCAGGGGTGTAGGATGCATTTTTCGTGGCAAAAATATTTTTGGGAATTTCAGTGGTCTAGGATGCGAGTTAATGCCCCTTTCAGGTTGACAATGTTTTTGGGACATTCAGAGCTCTCTGACACAGATTTTGGCCCACCAACATTTTCTGGACTTTAGGGGGTCTAGGATGCCTGTAAACCCCTTTTTTGGTCCTTCAAAGTTTTCAACATTTTTGCAGGCCTAAAATGCATATTAAGGCATTTTTGGGCTGCTGACATTTTCAGAACTTTCAGGGGTGTAGTATGCATTTTTTGTGGCAAAAATATTTTTGGGCATTTCAGTGGTCTAGGATGCGGGTTAATGCCCCTTTCAGGCTGCAAATGTTTTTGGGAATTTAGGGCTCTCTGACACTATTTTTGAGCGACAATCATTTTCTGGACTTTTCGGGGGTCTAGGATGCCTGTAACCCCTTTTTTGGGCCTCCAAAGTTTTCAACATTTTTGCACGCCCAAAATGCATTTTAAGGCCTTTTTTGGGCTGCTAACATATTCTGAGCTTCAGGGGTATAGGTTGCATTTTTCATGCCAAAAATATTTTGGGAAATTTCAGTGGTCTAGGATGCGGCTTAATGCCCCTTTCAGGCTGCAAATGTTTTTGGGACATTCAGAGCTCTCTGACACCGATTTTGGCCCACCAACATTTTCTGGAGTTTAGGGGGTCTAGGATGCCCCTAAACCCTTTTTTTCCACCCCCAAAGTTTTCTACATTTTTTCAGGCCTAAGATGCACTTTAAGGCATTTTTGGGCTGCTAACATTTTCAGAACTTTCAGGAGTGTATGATGCATTTTTCGTGGCAAAAATATTTTTGGGAATTTCAGTGGTCTAGGATGCGAGTTAATGCCCCTTTCAGACTGACAATGTTTTTGGGACATTCAGAGCTCTCTGACACAGATTTTGGCCCACCAACATTTTCTGGACTTTAGGGGGTCTAGGATGCCTGTAAACCCCTTTTTTGGTCCTTCAAAGTTGTCAACATTTTTGCAGGCCTAAAATGCATTTTAAGGCATTTTTGGGCTGCTAACATTTTCAGAACTTTCAGGGGTGTGGTATGCATTTTTTGTGCCAAAAATATTTTTGGGAATTTCAGTGGTCTCGGATGCGTGTTAATGCCAGTTTCACTCTGAAAATGTTTTTGGGACATTCAGGGCTCTCTGACACCATTTTTGGGCCACCAACATTTTCTGGACTTTAGGGGGTCTAGGATGCCTGTAAACCCCTTTTTGGCCCTTCAAAGTTTTCAACATTTTTGCAGGCCTAAAATGCATTTTAAGGCCTTTTTTGGGCTGCTAACATATTCTGAGCTTCATGGGTGTAGGATGCATTTTTCGTGCCAAAAATATTTTTGGGAATTTCAGTGGTCTAGGATGCGGGTTAATGCCCCTTTGAGGCTGCAAATGTTTTTGGGACATTCAGAGCTCTCTGACACAGATTTTGGCCCACCAACATTTTCTGGACTTTAGGGGTCTAGGATGCCTGTAAACCCCTTTTTTGGTCCTTCAAAGTTTTCAACATGTCTGCAGGCCTACAATGCATTTTAAGGCATTTTTGGGCTGCTAACATTTTCAGAACTTTCAGGGGTGTAGTATGCATTTTTTGTGCCAAAAATATTTTTGGGAATGTCAGAGGTTTAGGATGCGGGTTAATGCCCGTTTCACTCTGCAAATGTTATTGGGACATTCAGGGCTCTCTGACACCATTTTTGGGCCACCAACATTTTCTGGACTTTAGGGGGTCTAGGATGCCTGCAAACCTCTTTTTTGGTCCTTCAACGTTTTCAACATTTTTGCAGGCCTAAAATGCATTTTAAGGCCTTTTTTGGGCTGCTAACATATTCTGAGCTTTCAGGGGTGTAGGATGCATTTTTCGTGGCAAAAATATTTTTGGGAATTTCAGTGGTCTAGGATGTGGGTTAATGCCCGTTTCACTCTGCAAATGTTTTTGGGGCATTCAGAGCTCTCTGACACAGATTTTGGCCCACCAACATTTTCTGGACTTTGGGGGGTCTAGGATGCCTGTAAACCCCTTCTTTGGGCCTCCAAAGTTTTCAACATTTTTGCAGGCATAAAATGCATTTTAAGGTCTTTTTTGGGCTGCTAACATATTCTGAGCTTCAGGGGTATAGGTTGCATTTTTCGTGCCAAAAATATTTTTTGGAGTTTCAGTGGTCTAGGATGCGGGTTAATGCCCCCTTCAGGTTGCAAATGTTTTGGGACATTCAGAGCTCTCTGACACAGATTTTGGCCCACCAACATTTTCTGGACTTTAGGGGTCTAGGATGCCTGTAAACCCCTTTTTTGGTCCTTCAAAGTTTTCAACATGTTTGCAGGCCTACAATGCATTTTAAGGCATTTTTGGGCTGCTAACATTTTCAGAACTTTCAGGGGTGTAGTATGCATTTTTTGTGCCAAAAATATTTTTGGGAATGTCAGAGGTTTAGGATGCGGGTTAATGCCCGTTTCACTCTGCAAATGTTATTGGGACATTCAGGGCTCTCTGACACCATTTTTGAGCCACCAACATTTTCTGGACTTTAGGGGGTCTAGGATGCCTGTAAACCCCTTTTTTGGTTCTTCAAAGTTTTCAACATTTTTGCAGGCCTAAAATGCATTTTAAGGGCTTTTTTGGGCTGCTAACATATTCTGAGCTTCATGGGTGTAGGATGCATTTTTCGTGCCAAAAATATTTTTGGGAATTTCAGTGGTCTAGGATGCGGGTTAATGCCCCTTTGAGGCTGCAAATGTTTTTGGGACATTCAGAGCTCTCTGACACCATTTTTGGGCCACCAACATTTTCTGGACTTTAGGGGGTCTAGGATGCCTGTAAACCTCTTTTTTGGTCCTTCAACGTTTTCAACATTTTTGCAGGCCTAAAATGCATTTTAAGGCCTTTTTTGGGCTGCTAACATATTCTGAGCTTTCAGGGGTGTAGGATGCATTTTTCGTGGCAAAAATATTTTTGGGAATTTCAGTGGTCTAGGATGTGGGTTAATGCCCGTTTCACTCTGCAAATGTTTTTGGGGCATTCAGAGCTCTCTGACACAGATTTTGGCCCACCAACATTTTCTGGACTTTAGGGGGTCTAGGATGCCTGTAAACCCCTTCTTTGGGCCTCCAAAGTTTTCAACATTTTTGCAGGCATAAAATGCATTTTAAGGTCTTTTTTGGGCTGCTAACATATTCTGAGCTTCAGGGGTATAGGTTACATTTTTCGTGCCAAAAATATTTTGGGAAATTGCAGTGGTCTAGGATGCGGGTTAATGCCCCTTTGAGGCTGCAAATGTTTTTGGGACATTCAGAGCTCTCTGACACAGATTTTGGCCCACCAACATTTTCTGGACTTTAGGGGGTCTAGGATGCCTGTAAACCCCTTTTTTGGTCCTTCAAAGTTTTCAACATTTTTGCAGGCCTAAAATGCATTTTAAGGCATTTTTGGGCTGCTAAAATATTCTGAGCTTCAGGGGTATAGGTTGCATTTTTCATGCCAAAAATATTTTGGGGAATTTCAGTGGTCTAGGATGCGGGTTAATGCCCCTTTGAGGCTGGAAATGTTTTTGGGACATTCAGGGCTCTCTTTCACCATTTTTGGGCCACCAACATTTTCTGGACTTTAGGGGGTCTAGGATGCCTGTAAACCCCTTTTTTGGTCCTTCAAAGTTTTCAACATTTTTGCAGGCCTAAAATGCATTTTAAGGCATTTTTGGGCTGCTAACATATTCTGAGCTTCAGGGGTATAGGTTGCATTTTTCATGCCAAAAATATTTTGGGGAATTTCAGTGGTCTAGGATGCGGGTTAATGCCCCTTTCAGGCTGCACATGTTTTGGGACATTCAGAGCTCTCTGACACAGATTTTGGCCCACCAACATTTTCTGGACTTTAGGGGTCTAGGATGCCTGTAAACCCCTTTTTTGGTCCTTCAAAGTTTTCAACATGTTTGCAGGCCTAAAATGCATTTTAAGGCATTTTTGGGCTGCTAACATTTTCAGAACTTTCAGGGGTGTAGTATGCATTTTTTGTGCTAAAAATATTTTTGGGAATTTCAGTGGTCTAGGATGCGGGTTAATGCCCGTTTCACTCTGCAAATGTTTTTGGAGCATTCAGGGCTCTCTGACACCATTTTTGGGCCACCAACATTTTCTGGACTTTAGGGGGTCTAGGATGCCTGTAAACCCCTTTTTTGGTTCTTCAAAGTTTTCAACATTTTTGCAGGCCTAAAATGCATTTTAAGGCCTTTTTTGGGCTGCTAACATATTCTGAGCTTCATGGGTGTAGGATGCATTTTTCGTGCCAAAAATATTTTTGGGAATTTCAGTGGTCTAGGATGCGGGTTAATGCCCCTTTGAGGCTGCAAATGTTTTTGGGACATTCAGAGCTCTCTGACACAGATTTTGGCCCACCAACATTTTCTGGACTTTAGGGGGTCTAGGATGCCTGTAAACCCCTTTTTTGGTCCTTCAAAGTTTTCAACATTTTTGCAGGCCTAAAATGCATTTTAAGGCATTTTTGGGCTGCTAACATTTTCAGAACTTTCAGGGGTGTAGTATGCATTTTTTGTGCCAAAAATATTTTTGTGAATTTCAGTGGTCTAGGATGCGGGTTAATGCCCCTTTGAGGCTGCAAATGTTTTTGGAGCATTCAGGGCTCTCTGACACCATTTTTGGGCCACAACCATTTTCTGGACTTTAGGGGATCTAGGATGCCTCTAAGCCCCTTGTTTCCACCTCCAAAGTTTTCTACATTTTTGCAGGCCTAAGATGCACTTTAAGGCCTTTTTTGGGCTGCTAACATATTCTGAGCTTCATGGGTGTAGTATTCATTTTTTGTGCCAAAAATATTTTTGGGAATGTCAGAGGTCTAGGATGCAGGTTAATGCCCGTTTCACTCTGCAAATGTTTTTGGGACATTCAGGGCTCTCTGACACCATTTTTGGGCCACCAACATTTTCTGGACTTTAGGGGGTCTAGGATGCCTGTAAACCCCTTTTTTGGTCCTTCAAAGTTTTCAACATTTTTGCAGGCCTAAAATGCATTTTAAGGCATTTTTGGGCTGCTAACATTTTCAGAACTTTCAGGGGTGTAGTATGCATTTTTTGTGCCAAAAATATTTTTGGGAATTTCAGTGGTCTAGGATGCGAGTTAATGCCCCTTTCAGGTTGACAATGTTTTTGGGACATTCAGGGCTCTCTGACACCATTTTTGGGCCACCAACATTTTCTGGACTTTAGGGGGTCTAGGATGCCTGTAAACCTCTGTTTTGGTCCTTCAAAGTTTTCAACATTTTTGCAGGCCTAAAATGCATTTTAAGGCCTTTTTTGGGCTGCTAACATATTCTGAGCTTTCAGGGGTGTAGGATGCATTTTTCGTGGCAAAAATATTTTTGGGAATTTCAGTGGTCTAGGATGCGAGTTAATGCCCATTTCAGGTTGACAATGTTTTTGGGACATTCAGAGCTCTCTGACACAGATTTTGGCCCACCAACATTTTCTGGACTTTAGGGGGTCTAGGATGCCTGTAAACCCCTTTTTTGGTCCTCCAAAGTTTTCAACATTTTTGCACGCCCAAAATGCATTTTAAGGCCTTTTTTGGGCTGCTAACATATTCTGAGCTTTCAGGGGTGTAGGATGCATTTTTCGTGGCAAAAATATTTTTGGGAATTTCAGTGGTCTAGGATGCGAGTTAATGCCCCTTTCAGGCTGACAATGTTTTTGGGACATTCAGAGCTCTCTGACACCGATTTTGGCCCACCAACATTTTCTGGAGTTTAGGGGGTCTAGGATGCCCCTAAACCCTTTTTTTCCACCCCCAAAGTTTTCTACATTTTTTCAGGCCTAAGATGCACTTTAAGGCATTTTTGGGCTGCTAACATTTTCAGAACTTTCAGGAGTGTATGATGCATTTTTCGTGGCAAAAATATTTTTGGGAATTTCAGTGGTCTAGGATGCGAGTTAATGCCCCTTTCAGGCTGACAATGTTTTTGGGACATTCAGAGCTCTCTGACACAGATTTTGGCCCACCAACATTTTCTGGACTTTAGGGGGTCTAGGATGCCTGTAAACCCCTTTTTTGGTCCTTCAAAGTTGTCAACATTTTTGCAGGCCTAAAATGCATTTTAAGGCATTTTTGGGCTGCTAACATTTTCAGAACTTTCAGGGGTGTGGTATGCATTTTTTGTGCCAAAAATATTTTTGGGAATTTCAGTGGTCTCGGATGCGTATTAATGCCCGTTTCACTCTGAAAATGTTTTTGGGACATTCAGGGCTCTCTGACACCATTTTTGGGCCACCAACATTTTCTGGACTTTAGGGGGTCTAGGATGCCTGTAAACCCCTTTTTGGCCCTTCAAAGTTTTCAACATTTTTGCAGGCCTAAAATGCATATTAAGGCCTTTTTTGGGCTGCTAACATATTCTGAGCTTCATGGGTGTAGGATGCATTTTTCGTGCCAAAAATATTTTTGGGAATTTCAGTGGTCTAGGATGCGGGTTAATGCCCCTTTGAGGCTGCAAATGTTTTTGGGACATTCAGAGCTCTCTGACACAGATTTTGGCCCACCAACATTTTCTGGACTTTAGGGGTCTAGGATGCCTGTAAACCCCTTTTTTGGTCCTTCAAAGTTTTCAACATGTTTGCAGGCCTACAATGCATTTTAAGGCATTTTTGGGCTGCTAACATTTTCAGAACTTTCAGGGGTGTAGTATGCATTTTTTGTGCCAAAAATATTTTTGGGAATGTCAGAGGTTTAGGATGCGGGTTAATGCCCGTTTCACTCTGCAAATGTTATTGGGACATTCAGGGCTCTCTGACACCATTTTTGGGCCACCAACATTTTCTGGACTTTAGGGGGTCTAGGATGCCTGCAAACCTCTTTTTTGGTCCTTCAACGTTTTCAACATTTTTGCAGGCCTAAAATGCATTTTAAGGCCTTTTTTGGGCTGCTAACATATTCTGAGCTTTCAGGGGTGTAGGATGCATTTTTCGTGGCAAAAATATTTTTGGGAATTTCAGTGGTCTAGGATGTGGGTTAATGCCCGTTTCACTCTGCAAATGTTTTTGGGGCATTCAGAGCTCTCTGACACAGATTTTGGCCCACCAACATTTTCTGGACTTTAGGGGGTCTAGGATGCCTGTAAACCCCTTCTTTGGGCCTCCAAAGTTTTCAACATTTTTGCAGGCATAAAATGCATTTTAAGGTCTTTTTTGGGCTGCTAACATATTCTGAGCTTCAGGGGTATAGGTTGCATTTTTCGTGCCAAAAATATTTTTTGGAGTTTCAGTGGTCTAGGATGCGGGTTAATGCCCCCTTCAGGTTGCAAATGTTTTGGGACATTCAGAGCTCTCTGACACAGATTTTGGCCCACCAACATTTTCTGGACTTTAGGGGTCTAGGATGCCTGTAAACCCCTTTTTTGGTCCTTCAAAGTTTTCAACATGTTTGCAGGCCTACAATGCATTTTAAGGCATTTTTGGGCTGCTAACATTTTCAGAACTTTCAGGGGTGTAGTATGCATTTTTTGTGCCAAAAATATTTTTGGGAATGTCAGAGGTTTAGGATGCGGGTTAATGCCCGTTTCACTCTGCAAATGTTATTGGGACATTCAGGGCTCTCTGACACCATTTTTGAGCCACCAACATTTTCTGGACTTTAGGGGGTCTAGGATGCCTGTAAACCCCTTTTTTGGTTCTTCAAAGTTTTCAACATTTTTGCAGGCCTAAAATGCATTTTAAGGGCTTTTTTGGGCTGCTAACATATTCTGAGCTTCATGGGTGTAGGATGCATTTTTCGTGCCAAAAATATTTTTGGGAATTTCAGTGGTCTAGGATGCGGGTTAATGCCCCTTTGAGGCTGCAAATGTTTTTGGGACATTCAGAGCTCTCTGACACAGATTTTGGCCCACCAACATTTTCTGGACTTTAGGGGGTCTAGGATGCCTGTAAACCCCTTTTTTGGTCCTTCAAAGTTTTCAACATTTTTGCAGGCCTAAAATGCATTTTAAGGCATTTTTGGGCTGCTAACATTTTCAGAACTTTCAGGGGTGTAGTATGCATTTTTTGTGCCAAAAATATTTTTGGGAATTTCAGTGGTCTAGGATGCGGGTTAATGCCCCTTTGAGGCTGCAAATGTTTTTGGAGCATTCAGGGCTCTCTGACACCATTTTTGGGCCACAACCATTTTCTGGACTTTAGGGGGTCTAGGATGCCTCTAAGCCCCTTTTTCCACCTCCAACGTTTTCTACATTTTTGCAGGCCTAAAATGCACTTTAAGGCCTTTTTTGGGCTGCTAACATATTCTGAGCTTCATGGGTGTAGTATTCATTTTTTGTGCCAAAAATATTTTTGGGAATGTCAAAGGTCTAGGATGCAGGTTAATGCCCGTTTCACTCTGCAAATGTTTTTGGGACATTCAGGGCTCTCTGACACCATTTTCGGGCCACCAACATTTTCTGGACTTTAGGGGGTCTAGGATGCCTGTAAACCTCTTTTTTGGTCCTTCAAAGTTTTCAACATTTTTGCAGGCCTAAAATGCATTTTAAGGCCTTTTTTGGGCTGCTAACATATTCTGAGCTTCAGGGGTATAGGTTGCATTTTACATGCCAAAAATATTTTCGGAAATTTCAGTGGTCTAGGATGCGGCTTAATGCCCCTTTCAGGCTGCAAATGTTTTTGGGACATTCAGAGCTCTCTGACACCGATTTTGGCCCACCAACATTTTCTGGAGTTTAGGGGGTCTAGGATGCCCCTAAACCCTTTTTTTCCACCTCCAAAGTTTTCTACATTTTTTCAGGCCTAAGAGGCACTTAAGGCATTTTTGGGCTGCTAACATTTTCAGGACTTTCAGGGGTGTATGATGCATTTTTCGTGGCAAAAATATTTTTGGGAATTTCAGTGGTCTAGGATGCGAGTTAATGCCCCTTTCAGGCTGACAATGTTTTTGGGACATTCAGAGCTCTCTGACACAGATTTTGGCCCACCAACATTTTCTGGACTTTAGGGGGTCTAGGATGCCTGTAAACCCCTTTTTTGGTCCTTCAAAGTTTTCAACATTTTTGCAGGCCTAAAATGCATTTTAAGGCATTTTTGGGCTGCTAACATTTTCAGAACTTTCAGGGGTGTGGTATGCATTTTTTGTGCCAAAAATATTTTTGGGAATTTCAGTGGTCTCGGATGCGTGTTAATGCCCGTTTCACTCTGAAAATGTTTTTGGGACATTCAGGGCTCTCTGACACCATTTTTGGGCCACCAACATTTTCTGGACTTTAGGGGGTCTACGATGCCTGTAAACCCCTTTTTTGGTCCTTCAAAGTTTTCAACATTTTTGCAGGCCTAAAATGCATTTTAAGGCATTTTTGGGCTGCTAACATTTTCAGAACTTTCAGGGGTGTAGTATGCATTTTTTGTGCCAAAAATATTTTTGTGAATTTCAGTGGTCTAGGATGCGGGTTAATGCCCCTTTGAGGCTGCAAATGTTTTTGGAGCATTCAGGGCTCTCTGACACCATTTTTGGGCCACAACCATTTTCTGGACTTTAGGGGGTCTAGGATGCCTCTAAGCCCCTTTTTTCCACCTCCAAAGTTTTCTACATTTTTGCAGGCCTAAGATGCACTTTAAGGCCTTTTTTGGGCTGCTAACATATTCTGAGCTTCATGGGTGTAGTATTCATTTTTTGTGCCAAAAATATTTTTGGGAATGTCAGAGGTCTAGGATGCAGGTTAATGCCCGTTTCACTCTGCAAATGTTTTTGGGACATTCAGGGCTCGATGAAAAACACCATTTTTGGGCCACCAACATTTTCTGGACTTTAGGGGGTCTAGGATGCCTTTAAACCCCTTTTTTGGTCCTTCAAAGTTTTCAACATTTTTGCAGGCCTAAAATGCATTTTAAGGCATTTTTGGGCTGCTAACATTTTCAGAACTTTCAGGGGTGTAGTATGCATTTTTTGTGCCAAAAATATTTTTGGGAATTTCAGTGGTCTAGGATGCGAGTTAATGCCCCTTTCAGGTTGACAATGTTTTTGGGACATTCAGGGCTCTCTGACACCATTTTTGGGCCACCAACATTTTCTGGACTTTAGGGGGTCTAGGATGCCTGTAAACCTCTGTTTTGGTCCTTCAAAGTTTTCAACATTTTTGCAGGCCTAAAATGCATTTTAAGGCCTTTTTTGGGCTGCTAACATATTCTGAGCTTTCAGGGGTGTAGGATGCATTTTTCGTGGCAAAAATATTTTTGGGAATTTCAGTGGTCTAGGATGCGAGTTAATGCCCCTTTCAGGTTGACAATGTTTTTGGGACATTCAGAGCTCTCTGACACAGATTTTGGCCCACCAACATTTTCTGGACTTTAGGGGGTCTAGGATGCCTGTAAACCCCTTTTTTGGGCCTCCAAAGTTTTCAACATTTTTGCACGCCCAAAATGCATTTTAAGGCCTTTTTTGGGCTGCTAACATATTCTGAGCTTCAGGGGTATAGGTTGCATTTTTCATGCCAAAAATATTTTGGGAAATTTCAGTGGTCTAGGATGTGGCTTAATGCCCCTTTCAGGCTGCAAATGTTTTTGGGACATTCAGAGCTCTCTGACACCGATTTTGGCCCACCAACATTTTCTGGAGTTTAGGGGGTCTAGGATGCCCCTAAACCCTTTTTTTCCACCTCCAAAGTTTTCTACATTTTTTCAGGCCTAAGATGCACTTTAAGGCATTTTTGGGCTGCTAACATTTTCAGAACTTTCAGGAGTGTATGATGCATTTTTCGTGGCAAAAATATTTTTGGGAATTTCAGTGGTCTAGGATGCGAGTTAATGCCCCTTTCAGGCTGACAATGTTTTTGGGACATTCAGAGCTCTCTGACACAGATTTTGGCCCACCAACATTTTCTGGACTTTAGGGGGTCTAGGATGCCTGTAAACCCCTTTTTTGGTCCTTCAAAGTTTTCAACATTTTTGCAGGCCTGAAATGCATTTTAAGGCATTTTTGGGCTGCTAACATTTTCAGAACTTTCAGGGGTGTGGTATGCATTTTTTGTGCCAAAAATATTTTTGGGAATTTCAGTGGTCTCGGATGCGTGTTAATGCCCGTTTCACTCTGAAAATGTTTTTGGGACATTCAGGGCTCTCTGACACCATTTTTGGGCCACCAACATTTTCTGGACTTTAGGGGGTCTAGGATGCCTGTAAACCCCTTTTTGGCCCTTCAAAGTTTTCAACATTTTTGCAGGCCTAAAATGCATTTTAAGGCCTTTTTTGGGCTGCTAACATATTCTGAGCTTCATGGGTGTAGGATGCATTTTTCGTGCCAAAAATATTTTTGGGAATTTCAGTGGTCTAGGATGCGGGTTAATGCCCCTTTGAGGCTGCAAATGTTTTTGGGACATTCAGGGCTCTCTGACACCATTTCTGGGCCACAACCATTTTCTGGACTTTAGGGGGTCTAGGATGCCTCTAAACCCCTTTTTTCCACCTCCAAAGTTTTCTACATTTTTGCAGGCCTAAGATGCACTTTAAGGCCTTTTTTGGGCTGCTAACATATTCTGAGCTTCATGGGTGTAGTATTCATTTTTTGTGCCAAAAATATTTTTGGGAATGTCAGAGGTCTAGGATGCGGGTTAATGCCCGTTTCACTCTGCAAATGTTATTGGGACATTCAGGGCTCTCTGACACCATTTTTGGGCCACCAACATTTTCTGGACTTTAGGGGGTCTAGGATGCCTGTAAACCTCTTTTTTGGTCCTTCAAAGTTTTCAACATTTTTGCAGGCCTAAAATGCATTTTAAGGCCTTTTTTGGGCTGCTAACATATTCTGAGCTTTCAGGGGTGTAGGATGCATTTTTCGTGGCAAAAATATTTTTGGGAATTTCAGTGGTCTAGGATGCGAGTTAATGCCCCTTTCAGGCTGACAATGTTTTTGGGACATTCAGAGCTCTCTGACACAGATTTTGGCCCACCAACATTTTCTGGACTTTAGGGGGTCTAGGATGCCTGTAAACCCCTTTTTTGGTCCTTCAAAGTTTTCAACATTTTTGCAGGCCTAAAATGCATTTTAAGGCATTTTTGGGCTGCTAACATTTTCAGAACATTCAGGGGTGTAGTATGCATTTTTTGTGGCAAAAATATTTTTGGGCATTTCAGTGGTCTAGGATGCGGGTTTGCCCCTTTCAGGCTGCAAATGTTTTTGGGACATTCAAGGCTCTCTGACACCATTTTTGGGCCACCAACATTTTCTGGACTTTAGGGGGTCTAGGATGCCTGTAAACCCCTTTTTTGGTTCTTCAAAGTTTTCAACATTTTTGCAGGCCTAAAATGCATTTTAAGGCCTTTTTTGGGCTGCTAACATATTCTGAGCTTCAGGGGTATAGGTTGCATTTTTCGTGCCAAAAATATTTTTTGGAGTTTCAGTGGTCTAGGATGCGGGTTAATGCCCCCTTCAGGCTGCAAATGTTTTGGGACATTCAGAGCTCTCTGACACAGATTTTGGCCCACCAACATTTTCTGGACTTTAGGGGTCTAGGATGCCTGTAAACCCCTTTTTTGGTCCTTCAAAGTTTTCAACATGTTTGCAGGCCTACAATGCATTTTAAGGCATTTTTGGGCTGCTAACATTTTCAGAACTTTCAGGGGTGTAGTATGCATTTTTTGTGCCAAAAATATTTTTGGGAATGTCAGAGGTTTAGGATGCGGGTTAATGCCCGTTTCACTCTGCAAATGTTATTGGGACATTCAGGGCTCTCTGACACCATTTTTGGGCCACCAACATTTTCTGGACTTTAGGGGTTCTAGGATGCCTGTAAACCTCTTTTTTGGTCCTTCAACGTTTTCAACATTTTTGCAGGCCTAAAATGCATTTTAAGGCCTTTTTTGGGCTGCTAACATATTCTGAGCTTTCAGGGGTGTAGGATGCATTTTTCGTGGCAAAAATATTTTTGGGAATTTCAGTGGTCTAGGATGTGGGTTAATGCCCGTTTCACTCTGCAAATGTTTTTGGGGCATTCAGAGCTCTCTGACACAGATTTTGGCCCACCAACATTTTCTGGACTTTAGGGGGTCTAGGATGCCTGTAAACCCCTTCTTTGGGCCTCCAAAGTTTTCAACATTTTTGCAGGCATAAAATGCATTTTAAGGTCTTTTTTGGGCTGCTAACATATTCTGAGCTTCAGGGGTATAGGTTGCATTTTTCGTGCCAAAAATATTTTTTGGAGTTTCAGTGGTCTAGGATGCGGGTTAATGCCCCCTTCAGGCTGCAAATGTTTTGGGACATTCAGAGCTCTCTGACACAGATTTTGGCCCACCAACATTTTCTGGACTTTAGGGGTCTAGGATGCCTGTAAACCCCTTTTTTGGTCCTTCAAAGTTTTCAACATGTTTGCAGGCCTACAATGCATTTTAAGGCATTTTTGGGCTGCTAACATTTTCAGAACTTTCAGGGGTGTAGTATGCATTTTTTGTGCCAAAAATATTTTTGGGAATGTCAGAGGTTTAGGATGCGGGTTAATGCCCGTTTCACTCTGCAAATGTTATTGGGACATTCAGGGCTCTCTGACACCATTTTTGAGCCACCAACATTTTCTGGACTTTAGGGGGTCTAGGATGCCTGTAAACCCCTTTTTTGGTTCTTCAAAGTTTTCAACATTTTTGCAGGCCTAAAATGCATTTTAATGGCTTTTTTGGGCTGCTAACATATTCTGAGCTTCATGGGTGTAGGATGCATTTTTCGTGCCAAAAATATTTTTGGGAATTTCAGTGGTCTAGGATGCGGGTTAATGCCCCTTTGAGGCTGCAAATGTTTTTGGGACATTCAGAGCTCTCTGACACAGATTTTGGCCCACCAACATTTTCTGGACTTTAGGGGGTCTAGGATGCCTGTAAACCCCTTTTTTGGTCCTTCAAAGTTTTCAACATTTTTGCAGGCCTAAAATGCATTTTAAGGCATTTTTGGGCTGCTAACATTTTCAGAACTTTCAGGGGTGTAGTATGCATTTTTTGTGCCAAAAATATTTTTGGGAATTTCAGTGGTCTAGGATGCGGGTTAATGCCCCTTTGAGGCTGCAAATGTTTTTGGAGCATTCAGGGCTCTCTGACACCATTTTTGGGCCACAACCATTTTCTGGACTTTAGGGGGTCTAGGATGCCTCTAAGCCCCTTTTTCCACCTCCAAAGTTTTCTACATTTTTGCAGGCCTAAGATGCACTTTAAGGCCTTTTTTGGGCTGCTAACATATTCTGAGCTTCATGGGTGTAGTATTCATTTTTCGTGCCAAAAATATTTTTGGGAATGTCAGAGGTCTAGGATGCAGGTTAATGCCCGTTTCACTCTGCAAATGTTTTTGGGACATTCAGGGCTCTCTGACACCATTTTTGGGCCACCAACATTTTCTGGACTTTAGGGGGTCTAGGATGCCTGTAAACCCCTTTTTTGGTCCTTCAAAGTTTTCAACATTTTTGCAGGCCTAAAATGCATTTTAAGGCATTTTTGGGCTGCTAACATTTTCAGAACTTTCAGGGGTGTAGTATGCATTTTTTGTGCCAAAAATATTTTTGGGAATTTCAGTGGTCTAGGATGCGAGTTAATGCCCCTTTCAGGTTGACAATGTTTTTGGGACATTCAGGGCTCTCTGACACCATTTTTGGGCCACCAACATTTTCTGGACTTTAGGGGGTCTAGGATGCCTGTAAACCTCTGTTTTGGTCCTTCAAAGTTTTCAACATTTTTGCAGGCCTAAAATGCATATTAAGGTCTTTTTTGGGCTGCTAACATATTCTGAGCTTTCAGGGGTGTAGGATGCATTTTTCGTGGCAAAAATATTTTTGGGAATTTCAGTGGTCTAGGATGCGAGTTAATGCCCCTTTCAGGTTGACAATGTTTTTGGGACATTCAGAGCTCTCCGACACAGATTTTGGCCCACCAACATTTTCTGGACTTTAGGGGGTCTAGGATGCCTGTAAACCCCTTTTTTGGTCCTTCAAAGTTTTCAACATTTTTGCAGGCCTAAAATGCATATTAAGGCATTTTTGGGCTGCTGACATTTTCAGAACTTTCAGGGGTGTAGTATGCATTTTTTGTGGCAAAAATATTTTTGGGCATTTCAGTGGTCTAGGATGCGGGTTAATGCCCCTTTCAGGCTGCAAATGTTTTTGGGAATTTAGGGCTCTCTGACACTATTTTTGAGCGACAATCATTTTCTGGACTTTTCGGGGGTCTAGGATGCCTGTAACCCCTTTTTTGGGCCTCCAAAGTTTTCAACATTTTTGCACGCCCAAAATGCATTTTAAGGCCTTTTTTGGGCTGCTAACATATTCTGAGCTTCAGGGGTATAGGTTGCATTTTTCATGCCAAAAATATTTTGGGAAATTTCAGTGGTCTAGGATGCGGCTTAATGCCCCTTTCAGGCTGCAAATGTTTTTGGGACATTCAGAGCTCTCTGACACCGATTTTGGCCCACCAACATTTTCTGGAGTTTAGGGGGTCTAGGATGCCCCTAAACCCTTTTTTTCCACCTCCAAAGTTTTCTACATTTTTTCAGGCCTAAGATGCACTTTAAGGCATTTTTGGGCTGCTAACATTTTCAGAACTTTCAGGAGTGTATGATGCATTTTTCGTGGCAAAAATATTTTTGGGAATTTCAGTGGTCTAGGATGCGAGTTAATGCCCCTTTCAGGCTGACAATGTTTTTGGGACATTCAGAGCTCTCTGACACAGATTTTGGCCCACCAACATTTTCTGGACTTTAGGGGGTCTAGGATGCCTGTAAACCCCTTTTTTGGTCCTTCAAAGTTGTCAACATTTTTGCAGGCCTAAAATGCATTTTAAGGCATTTTTGGGCTGCTAACATTTTCAGAACTTTCAGGGGTGTGGTATGCATTTTTTGTGCCAAAAATATTTTTGGGAATTTCAGTGGTCTCGGATGCGTGTTAATGCCCGTTTCACTCTGAAAATGTTTTTGGGACATTCAGGGCTCTCTGACACCATTTTTGGGCCACCAACATTTTCTGGACTTTAGGGGGTCTAGGATGCCTGTAAACCCCTTTTTGGCCCTTCAAAGTTTTCAACATTTTTGCAAGCCTAAAATGCATTTTAAGGCCTTTTTTGGGCTGCTAACATATTCTGAGCTTCATGGGTGTAGGATGCATTTTTCGTGCCAAAAATATTTTTGGGAATTTCAGTGGTCTAGGATGCGGGTTAATGCCCCTTTGAGGCTGCAAATGTTTTTGGGACATTCAGAGCTCTCTGACACAGATTTTGGCCCACCAACATTTTCTGGACTTTAGGGGTCTAGGATGCCTGTAAACCCCTTTTTTGGTCCTTCAAAGTTTTCAACATGTTTGCAGGCCTACAATGCATTTTAAGGCATTTTTGGGCTGCTAACATTTTCAGAACTTTCAGGGGTGTAGTATGCATTTTTTGTGCCAAAAATATTTTTGGGAATGTCAGAGGTTTAGGATGCGGGTTAATGCCCGTTTCACTCTGCAAATGTTATTGGGACATTCAGGGCTCTCTGACACCATTTTTGGGCCACCAACATTTTCTGGACTTTAGGGGGTCTAGGATGCCTGCAAACCTCTTTTTTGGTCCTTCAACGTTTTCAACATTTTTGCAGGCCTAAAATGCATTTTAAGGCCTTTTTTGGGCTGCTAACATATTCTGAGCTTTCAGGGGTGTAGGATGCATTTTTCGTGGCAAAAATATTTTTGGGAATTTCAGTGGTCTAGGATGTGGGTTAATGCCCGTTTCACTCTGCAAATGTTTTTGGGGCATTCAGAGCTCTCTGACACAGATTTTGGCCCACCAACATTTTCTGGACTTTAGGGGGTCTAGGATGCCTGTAAACCCCTTCTTTGGGCCTCCAAAGTTTTCAACATTTTTGCAGGCATAAAATGCATTTTAAGGTCTTTTTTGGGCTGCTAACATATTCTGAGCTTCAGGGGTATAGGTTGCATTTTTCGTGCCAAAAATATTTTTTGGAGTTTCAGTGGTCTAGGATGCGGGTTAATGTCCCCTTCAGGTTGCAAATGTTTTGGGACATTCAGAGCTCTCTGACACAGATTTTGGCCCACCAACATTTTCTGGACTTTGGGGGTCTAGGATGCCTGTAAACCCCTTTTTTGGTCCTTCAAAGTTTTCAACATGTTTGCAGGCCTACAATGCATTTTAAGGCATTTTTGGGCTGCTAACATTTTCAGAACTTTCAGGGGTGTAGTATGCATTTTTTGTGCCAAAAATATTTTTGGGAATGTCAGAGGTTTAGGATGCGGGTTAATGCCCGTTTCACTCTGCAAATGTTATTGGGACATTCAGGGCTCTCTGACACCATTTTTGAGCCACCAACATTTTCTGGACTTTAGGGGGTCTAGGATGCCTGTAAACCCCTTTTTTGGTTCTTCAAAGTTTTCAACATTTTTGCAGGCCTAAAATGCATTTTAAGGGCTTTTTTGGGCTGCTAACATATTCTGAGCTTCATGGGTGTAGGATGCATTTTTCGTGCCAAAAATATTTTTGGGAATTTCAGTGGTCTAGGATGCGGGTTAATGCCCTAATGCCCCTTTGAGGCTGCAAATGTTTTTGGGACATTCAGAGCTCTCTGACACAGATTTTGGCCCACCAACATTTTCTGGACTTTAGGGGGTCTAGGATGCCTGTAAACCCCTTTTTTGGTCCTTCAAAGTTTTCAACATTTTTGCAGGCCTAAAATGCATTTTAAGGCATTTTTGGGCTGCTAACATTTTCAGAACTTTCAGGGTTGTAGTATGCATTTTTTGTGCCAAAAATATTTTTGGGAATTTCAGTGGTCTAGGATGCGGGTTAATGCCCCTTTGAGGCTGCAAATGTTTTTGGAGCATTCAGGGCTCTCTGACACCATTTTTGGGCCACAACCATTTTCTGGACTTTAGGGGGTCTAGGATGCCTCTAAGCCCCTTTTTCCACCTCCAAAGTTTTATACATTTTTGCAGGCCTAAGATGCACTTTAAGGCCTTTTTTGGGCTGCTAACATATTCTGAGCTTCATGGGTGTAGTATTCATTTTTTGTGCCAAAAATATTTTTGGGAATGTCAAAGGTCTAGGATGCAGGTTAATGCCCGTTTCACTCTGCAAATGTTTTTGGGACATTCAGGGCTCTCTGACACCATTTTCGGGCCACCAACATTTTCTGGACTTTAGGGGGTCTAGGATGCCTGTAAACCTCTTTTTTGGTCCTTCAAAGTTTTCAACATTTTTGCAGGCCTAAAATGCATTTTAAGGCCTTTTTTGGGCTGCTAACATATTCTGAGCTTCAGGGGTATAGGTTGCATTTTTCATGCCAAAAATATTTTCGGAAATTTCAGTGGTCTAGGATGCGGCTTAATGCCCCTTTCAGGCTGCAAATGTTTTTGGGACATTCAGAGCTCTCTGACACCGATTTTGGCCCACCAACATTTTCTGGAGTTTAGGGGGTCTAGGATGCCCCTAAACCCTTTTTTTCCACCTCCAAAGTTTTCTACATTTTTTCAGGCCTAAGATGCACTTTAAGGCATTTTTGGGCTGCTAACATTTTCAGAACTTTCAGGAGTGTATGATGCATTTTTCGTGGCAAAAATATTTTTGGGAATTTCAGTGGTCTAGGATGCGAGTTAATGCCCCTTTCAGGCTGACAATGTTTTTGGGACATTCAGAGCTCTCTGACACAGATTTTGGCCCACCAACATTTTCTGGACTTTAGGGGGTCTAGGATGCCTGTAAACCCCTTTTTTGGTCCTTCAAAGTTTTCAACATTTTTGCAGGCCTAAAATGCATTTTAAGGCATTTTTGGGCTGCTAACATTTTCAGAACTTTCAGGGGTGTGGTATGCATTTTTTGTGCCAAAAATATTTTTGGGAATTTCAGTGGTCTCGGATGCGTGTTAATGCCCGTTTCACTCTGAAAATGTTTTTGGGACATTCAGGGCTCTCTGACACCATTTTTGGGCCACCAACATTTTCTGGACTTTAGGGGGTCTAGGATGCCTGTAAACCCCTTTTTGGCCCTTCAAAGTTTTCAACATTTTTGCAGGCCTAAAATGCATTTTAAGGCCTTTTTTGGGCTGCTAACATATTCTGAGCTTCATGGGTGTAGGATGCATTTTTCGTGCCAAAAATATTTTTGGGAATTTCAGTGGTCTAGGATGCGGGTTAATGCCCCTTTGAGGCTGCAAATGTTTTTGGGACATTCAGGGCTCTCTGACACCATTTCTGGGCCACAACCATTTTCTGGACTTTAGGGGGTCTAGGATGCCTCTAAACCCCTTTTTTCCACCTCCAAAGTTTTCTACATTTTTGCAGGCCTAAGATGCACTTTAAGGCCTTTTTTGGGCTGCTAACATATTCTGAGCTTCATGGGTGTAGTATTCATTTTTTGTGCCAAAAATATTTTTGGGAATGTCAGAGGTCTAGGATGCGGGTTAATGCCCGTTTCACTCTGCAAATGTTATTGGGACATTCAGGGCTCTCTGACACCATTTTTGGGCCACCAACATTTTCTGGACTTTAGGGGGTCTAGGATGCCTGTAAACCTCTTTTTTGGTCCTTCAAAGTTTTCAACATTTTTGCAGGCCTAAAATGCATTTTAAGGCCTTTTTTGGGCTGCTAACATATTCTGAGCTTTCAGGGGTGTAGGATGCATTTTTCGTGGCAAAAATATTTTTGGGAATTTCAGTGGTCTAGGATGCGAGTTAATGCCCCTTTCAGGCTGACAATGTTTTTGGGACATTCAGAGCTCTCTGACACAGATTTTGGCCCACCAACATTTTCTGGACTTTAGGGGGTCTAGGATGCCTGTAAACCCCTTTTTGGTCCTTCAAAGTTTTCAACATTTTTGCAGGCCTAAAATGCATTTTAAGGCATTTTTGGGCTGCTAACATTTTCAGAACATTCAGGGGTGTAGTATGCATTTTTTGTGGCAAAAATATTTTTGGGCATTTCAGTGGTCTAGGATGCGGGTTTGCCCCTTTCAGGCTGCAAATGTTTTTGGGACATTCAAGGCTCTCTGACACCATTTTTGGGCCACCAACATTTTCTGGACTTTAGGGGGTCTAGGATGCCTGTAAACCCCTTTTTTGGTTCTTCAAAGTTTTCAACATTTTTGCAGGCCTAAAATGCATTTTAAGGCCTTTTTTGGGCTGCTAACATATTCTGAGCTTCAGGGGTATAGGTTGCATTTTTCGTGCCAAAAATATTTTTTGGAGTTTCAGTGGTCTAGGATGCGGGTTAATGCCCCCTTCAGGCTGCAAATGTTTTGGGACATTCAGAGCTCTCTGACACAGATTTTGGCCCACCAACATTTTCTGGACTTTAGGGGTCTAGGATGCCTGTAAACCCCTTTTTTGGTCCTTCAAAGTTTTCAACATGTTTGCAGGCCTACAATGCATTTTAAGGCATTTTTGGGCTGCTAACATTTTCAGAACTTTCAGGGGTGTAGTATGCATTTTTTGTGCCAAAAATATTTTTGGGAATGTCAGAGGTTTAGGATGCGGGTTAATGCCCGTTTCACTCTGCAAATGTTATTGGGACATTCAGGGCTCTCTGACACCATTTTTGGGTCACCAACATTTTCTGGACTTTAGGGGGTCTAGGATGCCTGTAAACCTCTTTTTTGGTCCTTCAACGTTTTCAACATTTTTGCAGGCCTAAAATGCATTTTAAGGCCTTTTTTGGGCTGCTAACATATTCTGAGCTTTCAGGGGTGTAGGATGCATTTTTCGTGGCAAAAATATTTTTGGGAATTTCAGTGGTCTAGGATGTGGGTTAATGCCCGTTTCACTCTGCAAATGTTTTTGGGGCATTCAGAGCTCTCTGACACAGATTTTGGCCCACCAACATTTTCTGGACTTTAGGGGGTCTAGGATGCCTGTAAACCCCTTCTTTGGGCCTCCAAAGTTTTCAACATTTTTGCAGGCATAAAATGCATTTTAAGGTCTTTTTTGGGCTGCTAACATATTCTGAGCTTCAGGGGTATAGGTTGCATTTTTCGTGCCAAAAATATTTTGGGAAATTGCAGTGGTCTAGGATGCGGGTTAATGCCCCTTTGAGGCTGCAAATGTTTTTGGGACATTCAGAGCTCTCTGACACAGATTTTGGCCCACCAACATTTTCTGGACTTTAGGGGGTCTAGGATGCCTGTAAACCCCTTTTTTGGTCCTTCAAAGTTTTCAACATTTTTGCAGGCCTAAAATGCATTTTAAGGCATTTTTGGGCTGCTAAAATATTCTGAGCTTCAGGGGTATAGGTTGCATTTTTCATGCCAAAAATATTTTGGGGAATTTCAGTGGTCTAGGATGCGGGTTAATGCTCCTTTGAGGCTGGAAATGTTTTTGGGACATTCAGGGCTCTCTTTCACCATTTTTGGGCCACCAACATTTTCTGGACTTTAGGGGGTCTAGGATGCCTGTAAACCCCTTTTTTGGTCCTTCAAAGTTTTCAACATTTTTGCAGGCCTAAAATGCATTTTAAGGCATTTTTGGGCTGCTAACATATTCTGAGCTTCAGGGGTATAGGTTGCATTTTTCATGCCAAAAATATTTTGGGGAATTTCAGTGGTCTAGGATGCGGGTTAATGCCCCTTTCAGGCTGCACATGTTTTGGGACATTCAGAGCTCTCTGACACAGATTTTGGCCCACCAACATTTTCTGGACTTTAGGGGTCTAGGATGCCTGTAAACCCCTTTTTTGGTCCTTCAAAGTTTTCAACATGTTTGCAGGCCTAAAATGCATTTTAAGGCATTTTTGGACTGCTAACATTTTCAGAACTTTCAGGGGTGTAGTATGCATTTTTTGTGCTAAAAATATTTTTGGGAATTTCAGTGGTCTAGGATGCGGGTTAATGCCCGTTTCACTCTGCAAATGTTTTTGGAGCATTCAGGGCTCTCTGACACCATTTTTGGGCCACCAACATTTTCTGGACTTTAGGGGGTCTAGGATGCCTGTAAACCCCTTTTTTGGTTCTTCAAAGTTTTCAACATTTTTGCAGGCCTAAAATGCATTTTAAGGCCTTTTTTGGGCTGCTAACATATTCTGAGCTTCATGGGTGTAGGATGCATTTTTCGTGCCAAAAATATTTTTGGGAATTTCAGTGGTCTAGGATGCGGGTTAATGCCCCTTTGAGGCTGCAAATGTTTTTGGGACATTCAGAGCTCTCTGACACAGATTTTGGCCCACCAACATTTTCTGGACTTTAGGGGGTCTAGGATGCCTGTAAACCCCTTTTTTGGTCCTTCAAAGTTTTCAACATTTTTGCAGGCCTAAAATGCATTTTAAGGCATTTTTGGGCTGCTAACATTTTCAGAACTTTCAGGGGTGTAGTATGCATTTTTTGTGCCAAAAATATTTTTGTGAATTTCAGTGGTCTAGGATGCGGGTTAATGCCCCTTTGAGGCTGCAAATGTTTTTGGAGCATTCAGGGCTCTCTGACACCATTTTTGGGCCACAACCATTTTCTGGACTTTAGGGGGTCTAGGATGCCTCTAAGCCCCTTTTTTCCACCTCCAAAGTTTTCTACATTTTTGCAGGCCTAAGATGCACTTTAAGGCCTTTTTTGGGCTGCTAACATATTCTGAGCTTCATGGGTGTAGTATTCATTTTTTGTGCCAAAAATATTTTTGGGAATGTCAGAGGTCTAGGATGCAGGTTAATGCCCGTTTCACTCTGCAAATGTTTTTGGGACATTCAGGGCTCTCTGACACCATTTTTGGGCCACCAACATTTTCTGGACTTTAGGGGGTCTAGGATGCCTGTAAACCCCTTTTTTGGTCCTTCAAAGTTTTCAACATTTTTGCAGGCCTAAAATGCATTTTAAGGCATTTTTGGGCTGCTAACATTTTCAGAACTTTCAGGGGTGTAGTATGCATTTTTTGTGCCAAAAATATTTTTGGGAATTTCAGTGGTCTAGGATGCGAGTTAATGCCCCTTTCAGGTTGACAATGTTTTTGGGACATTCAGGGCTCTCTGACACCATTTTTGGGCCACCAACATTTTCTGGACTTTAGGGGGTCTAGGATGCCTGTAAACCTCTGTTTTGGTCCTTCAAAGTTTTCAAACATTTTTGCAGGCCTAAAATGCATTTTAAGGCCTTTTTTGGGCTGCTAACATATTCTGAGCTTTCAGGGGTGTAGGATGCATTTTTCGTGGCAAAAATATTTTTGGGAATTTCAGTGGTCTAGGATGCGAGTTAATGCCCCTTTCAGGCTGACAATGTTTTTGGGACATTCAGAGCTCTCTGACACAGATTTTGGCCCACCAACATTTTCTGGACTTTAGGGGGTCTAGGATGCCTGTAAACCCCTTTTTTGGTCCTTCAAAGTTTTCAACATTTTTGCAGGCCTAAAATGCATTTTAAGGCATTTTTGGGCTGCTAACATTTTCAGAACATTCAGGGGTGTAGTATGCATTTTTTGTGGCAAAAATATTTTTGGGCATTTCAGTGGTCTAGGATGCGGGTTTGCCCCTTTCAGGCTGCAAATGTTTTTGGGACATTCAAGGCTCTCTGACACCATTTTTGGGCCACCAACATTTTCTGGACTTTAGGGGGTCTAGGATGCCTGTAAACCCCTTTTTTGGTTCTTCAAAGTTTTCAACATTTTTGCAGGCCTAAAATGCATTTTAAGGCCTTTTTTGGGCTGCTAACATATTCTGAGCTTCAGGGGTATAGGTTGCATTTTTCGTGCCAAAAATATTTTTGGGCATTTCAGTGGTCTAGGATGCGGGTTTGCCCCCTTCAGGCTGCAAATGTTTTGGGACATTCAGAGCTCTCTGACACAGATTTTGGCCCACCAACATTTTCTGGACTTTAGGGGTCTAGGATGCCTGTAAACCCCTTTTTTGGTCCTTCAAAGTTTTCAACATGTTTGCAGGCCTACAATGCATTTTAAGGCATTTTTGGGCTGCTAACATTTTCAGAACTTTCAGGGGTGTAGTATGCATTTTTTGTGCCAAAAATATTTTTGGGAATGTCAGAGGTTTAGGATGCGGGTTAATGCCCGTTTCACTCTGCAAATGTTATTGGGACATTCAGGGCTCTCTGACACCATTTTTGGGCCACCAACATTTTCTGGACTTTAGGGGGTCTAGGATGCCTGTAAACCTCTTTTTTGGTCCTTCAACGTTTTCAACATTTTTGCAGGCCTAAAATGCATTTTAAGGCCTTTTTTGGGCTGCTAACATATTCTGAGCTTTCAGGGGTGTAGGATGCATTTTTCGTGGCAAAAATATTTTTGGGAATTTCAGTGGTCTAGGATGTGGGTTAATGCCCGTTTCACTCTGCAAATGTTTTTGGGGCATTCAGAGCTCTCTGACACAGATTTTGGCCCACCAACATTTTCTGGACTTTAGGGGGTCTAGGATGCCTGTAAACCCCTTCTTTGGGCCTCCAAAGTTTTCAACATTTTTGCAGGCATAAAATGCATTTTAAGGTCTTTTTTGGGCTGCTAACATATTCTGAGCTTCAGGGGTATAGGTTGCATTTTCCGTGCCAAAAATATTTTGGGAAATTGCAGTGGTCTAGGATGCGGGTTAATGCCCCTTTGAGGCTGCAAATGTTTTTGGGACATTCAGAGCTCTCTGACACAGATTTTGGCCCACCAACATTTTCTGGACTTTAGGGGGTCTAGGATGCCTGTAAACCCCTTTTTTGGTCCTTCAAAGTTTTCAACATTTTTGCAGGCCTAAAATGCATTTTAAGGCATTTTTGGGCTGCTAAAATATTCTGAGCTTCAGGGGTATAGGTTGCATTTTTCATGCCAAAAATATTTTGGGGAATTTCAGTGGTCTAGGATGCGGGTTAATGCCCCTTTGAGGCTGGAAATGTTTTTGGGACATTCAGGGCTCTCTTTCACCATTTTTGGGCCACCAACATTTTCTGGACTTTAGGGGGTCTAGGATGCCTGTAAACCCCTTTTTTGGTCCTTCAAAGTTTTCAACATTTTTGCAGGCCTAAAATGCATTTTAAGGCATTTTTGGGCTGCTAACATATTCTGAGCTTCAGGGGTATAGGTTGCATTTTTCATGCCAAAAATATTTTGGGGAATTTCAGTGGTCTAGGATGCGGGTTAATGCCCCTTTCAGGCTGCACATGTTTTGGGACATTCAGAGCTCTCTGACACAGATTTTGGCCCACCAACATTTTCTGGACTTTAGGGGTCTAGGATGCCTGTAAACCCCTTTTTTGGTCCTTCAAAGTTTTCAACATGTTTGCAGGCCTAAAATGCATTTTAAGGCATTTTTGGGCTGCTAACATTTTCAGAACTTTCAGGGGTGTAGTATGCATTTTTTGTGCTAAAAATATTTTTGGGAATTTCAGTGGTCTAGGATGCGGGTTAATGCCCGTTTCACTCTGCAAATGTTTTTGGAGCATTCAGGGCTCTCTGACACCATTTTTGGGCCACCAACATTTTCTGGACTTTAGGGGGTCTAGGATGCCTGTAAACCCCTTTTTTGGTTCTTCAAAGTTTTCAACATTTTTGCAGGCCTAAAATGCATTTTAAGGCCTTTTTTGGGCTGCTAACATATTCTGAGCTTCATGGGTGTAGGATGCATTTTTCGTGCCAAAAATATTTTTGGGAATTTCAGTGGTCTAGGATGCGGGTTAATGCCCCTTTGAGGCTGCAAATGTTTTTGGGACATTCAGAGCTCTCTGACACAGATTTTGGCCCACCAACATTTTCTGGACTTTAGGGGGTCTAGGATGCCTGTAAACCCCTTTTTTGGTCCTTCAAAGTTTTCAACATTTTTGCAGGCCTAAAATGCATTTTAAGGCATTTTTGGGCTGCTAACATTTTCAGAACTTTCAGGGGTGTAGTATGCATTTTTTGTGCCAAAAATATTTTTGTGAATTTCAGTGGTCTAGGATGCGGGTTAATGCCCCTTTGAGGCTGCAAATGTTTTTGGAGCATTCAGGGCTCTCTGACACCATTTTTGGGCCACAACCATTTTCTGGACTTTAGGGGTTTCTAGGATGCCTCTAAGCCCCTTTTTTCCACCTCCAAAGTTTTCTACATTTTTGCAGGCCTAAGATGCACTTTAAGGCCTTTTTTGGGCTGCTAACATATTCTGAGCTTCATGGGTGTAGTATTCATTTTTTGTGCCAAAAATATTTTTGGGAATGTCAGAGGTCTAGGATGCAGGTTAATGCCCGTTTCACTCTGCAAATGTTTTTGGGACATTCAGGGCTCTCTGACACCATTTTTGGGCCACCAACATTTTCTGGACTTTAGGGGGTCTAGGATGCCTGTAAACCCCTTTTTTGGTCCTTCAAAGTTTTCAACATTTTTGCAGGCCTAAAATGCATTTTAAGGCATTTTTGGGCTGCTAACATTTTCAGAACTTTCAGGGGTGTAGTATGCATTTTTTGTGCCAAAAATATTTTTGGGAATTTCAGTGGTCTAGGATGCGAGTTAATGCCCCTTTCAGGTTGACAATGTTTTTGGGACATTCAGGGCTCTCTGACACCATTTTTGGGCCACCAACATTTTCTGGACTTTAGGGGGTCTAGGATGCCTGTAAACCTCTGTTTTGGTCCTTCAAAGTTTTCAACATTTTTGCAGGCCTAAAATGCATTTTAAGGCCTTTTTTGGGCTGCTAACATATTCTGAGCTTTCAGGGGTGTAGGATGCATTTTTCGTGGCAAAAATATTTTTGGGAATTTCAGTGGTCTAGGATGCGAGTTAATGCCCCTTTCAGGTTGACAATGTTTTTGGGACATTCAGAGCTCTCTGACACAGATTTTGGCCCACCAACATTTTCTGGACTTTAGGGGGTCTAGGATGCCTGTAAACCCCTTTTTTGGTCCTTCAAAGTTTTCAACATTTTTGCAGGCCTAAAATGCATATTAAGGCATTTTTGGGCTGCTGACATTTTCAGAACTTTCAGGGGTGTAGTATGCATTTTTTGTGGCAAAAATATTTTTGGGCATTTCAGTGGTCTAGGATGCGGGTTAATGCCCCTTTCAGGCTGCAAATGTTTTTGGGAATTTAGGGCTCTCTGACACTATTTTTGAGCGACAATCATTTTCTGGACTTTTCGGGGGTCTAGGATGCCTGTAACCCCTTTTTTGGGCCTCCAAAGTTTTCAACATTTTTGCACGCCCAAAATGCATTTTAAGGCCTTTTTTGGGCTGCTAACATATTCTGAGCTTCAGGGGTATAGGTTGCATTTTTCATGCCAAAAATATTTTGGGAAATTTCAGTGGTCTAGGATGCGGCTTAATGCCCCTTTCAGGCTGCAAATGTTTTTGGGACATTCAGAGCTCTCTGACACCGATTTTGGCCCACCAACATTTTCTGGAGTTTAGGGGGTCTAGGATGCCCCTAAACCCTTTTTTTCCACCCCCAAAGTTTTCTACATTTTTTCAGGCCTAAGATGCACTTTAAGGCATTTTTGGGCTGCTAACATTTTCAGAACTTTCAGGAGTGTATGATGCATTTTTCGTGGCAAAAATATTTTTGGGAATTTCAGTGGTCTAGGATGCGAGTTAATGCCCCTTTCAGGCTGACAATGTTTTTGGGACATTCAGAGCTCTCTGACACAGATTTTGGCCCACCAACATTTTCTGGACTTTAGGGGGTCTAGGATGCCTCTAAACCCCTTTTTTGGTCCTTCAAAGTTTTCAACATGTTTGCAGGCCTACAATGCATTTTAAGGCATTTTTGGGCTGCTAACATTTTCAGAACTTTCAGGGGTGTAGTATGCATTTTTTGTGCCAAAAATATTTTTGGGAATGTCAGAGGTTTAGGATGCGGGTTAATGCCCGTTTCACTCTGCAAATGTTATTGGGACATTCAGGGCTCTCTGACACCATTTTTGGGCCACCAACATTTTCTGGACTTTAGGGGGTCTAGGATGCCTGCAAACCTCTTTTTTGGTCCTTCAACGTTTTCAACATTTTTGCAGGCCTAAAATGCATTTTAAGGCCTTTTTTGGGCTGCTAACATATTCTGAGCTTTCAGGGGTGTAGGATGCATTTTTCGTGGCAAAAATATTTTTGGGAATTTCAGTGGTCTAGGATGTGGGTTAATGCCCGTTTCACTCTGCAAATGTTTTTGGGGCATTCAGAGCTCTCTGACACAGATTTTGGCCCACCAACATTTTCTGGACTTTAGGGGGTCTAGGATGCCTGTAAACCCCTTCTTTGGGCCTCCAAAGTTTTCAACATTTTTGCAGGCATAAAATGCATTTTAAGGTCTTTTTTGGGCTGCTAACATATTCTGAGCTTCAGGGGTATAGGTTGCATTTTTCGTGCCAAAAATATTTTTTGGAGTTTCAGTGGTCTAGGATGCGGGTTAATGCCCCCTTCAGGTTGCAAATGTTTTGGGACATTCAGAGCTCTCTGACACAGATTTTGGCCCACCAACATTTTCTGGACTTTAGGGGTCTAGGATGCCTGTAAACCCCTTTTTTGGTCCTTCAAAGTTTTCAACATGTTTGCAGGCCTACAATGCATTTTAAGGCATTTTTGGGCTGCTAACATTTTCAGAACTTTCAGGGGTGTAGTATGCATTTTTTGTGCCAAAAATATTTTTGGGAATGTCAGAGGTTTAGGATGCGGGTTAATGCCCGTTTCACTCTGCAAATGTTATTGGGACATTCAGGGCTCTCTGACACCATTTTTGAGCCACCAACATTTTCTGGACTTTAGGGGGTCTAGGATGCCTGTAAACCCCTTTTTTGGTTCTTCAAAGTTTTCAACATTTTTGCAGGCCTAAAATGCATTTTAAGGGCTTTTTTGGGCTGCTAACATATTCTGAGCTTCATGGGTGTAGGATGCATTTTTCGTGCCAAAAATATTTTTGGGAATTTCAGTGGTCTAGGATGCGGGTTAATGCCCCTTTGAGGCTGCAAATGTTTTTGGGACATTCAGAGCTCTCTGACACCATTTTTGGGCCACCAACATTTTCTGGACTTTAGGGGGTCTAGGATGCCTGTAAACCTCTTTTTTGGTCCTTCAACGTTTTCAACATTTTTGCAGGCCTAAAATGCATTTTAAGGCCTTTTTTGGGCTGCTAACATATTCTGAGCTTTCAGGGGTGTAGGATGCATTTTTCGTGGCAAAAATATTTTTGGGAATTTCAGTGGTCTAGGATGTGGGTTAATGCCCGTTTCACTCTGCAAATGTTTTTGGGGCATTCAGAGCTCTCTGACACAGATTTTGGCCCACCAACATTTTCTGGACTTTAGGGGGTCTAGGATGCCTGTAAACCCCTTCTTTGGGCCTCCAAAGTTTTCAACATTTTTGCAGGCATAAAATGCATTTTAAGGTCTTTTTTGGGCTGCTAACATATTCTGAGCTTCAGGGGTATAGGTTGCATTTTTCGTGCCAAAAATATTTTGGGAAATTGCAGTGGTCTAGGATGCGGGTTAATGCCCCTTTGAGGCTGCAAATGTTTTTGGGACATTCAGAGCTCTCTGACACAGATTTTGGCCCACCAACATTTTCTGGACTTTAGGGGGTCTAGGATGCCTGTAAACCCCTTTTTTGGTCCTTCAAAGTTTTCAACATTTTTGCAGGCCTAAAATGCATTTTAAGGCATTTTTGGGCTGCTAAAATATTCTGAGCTTCAGGGGTATAGGTTGCATTTTTCATGCCAAAAATATTTTGGGGAATTTCAGTGGTCTAGGATGCGGGTTAATGCCCCTTTGAGGCTGGAAATGTTTTTGGGACATTCAGGGCTCTCTTTCACCATTTTTGGGCCACCAACATTTTCTGGACTTTAGGGGGTCTAGGATGCCTGTAAACCCCTTTTTTGGTCCTTCAAAGTTTTCAACATTTTTGCAGGCCTAAAATGCATTTTAAGGCATTTTTGGGCTGCTAACATATTCTGAGCTTCAGGGGTATAGGTTGCATTTTTCATGCCAAAAATATTTTGGGGAATTTCAGTGGTCTAGGATGCGGGTTAATGCCCCTTTCAGGCTGCACATGTTTTGGGACATTCAGAGCTCTCTGACACAGATTTTGGCCCACCAACATTTTCTGGACTTTAGGGGTCTAGGATGCCTGTAAACCCCTTTTTTGGTCCTTCAAAGTTTTCAACATGTTTGCAGGCCTAAAATGCATTTTAAGGCATTTTTGGGCTGCTAACATTTTCAGAACTTTCAGGGGTGTAGTATGCATTTTTTGTGCTAAAAATATTTTTGGGAATTTCAGTGGTCTAGGATGCGGGTTAATGCCCGTTTCACTCTGCAAATGTTTTTGGAGCATTCAGGGCTCTCTGACACCATTTTTGGGCCACCAACATTTTCTGGACTTTAGGGGGTCTAGGATGCCTGTAAACCCCTTTTTTGGTTCTTCAAAGTTTTCAACATTTTTGCAGGCCTAAAATGCATTTTAAGGCCTTTTTTGGGCTGCTAACATATTCTGAGCTTCATGGGTGTAGGATGCATTTTTCGTGCCAAAAATATTTTTGGGAATTTCAGTGGTCTAGGATGCGGGTTAATGCCCCTTTGAGGCTGCAAATGTTTTTGGGACATTCAGAGCTCTCTGACACAGATTTTGGCCCACCAACATTTTCTGGACTTTAGGGGGTCTAGGATGCCTGTAAACCCCTTTTTTGGTCCTTCAAAGTTTTCAACATTTTTGCAGGCCTAAAATGCATTTTAAGGCATTTTTGGGCTGCTAACATTTTCAGAACTTTCAGGGGTGTAGTATGCATTTTTTGTGCCAAAAATATTTTTGTGAATTTCAGTGGTCTAGGATGCGGGTTAATGCCCCTTTGAGGCTGCAAATGTTTTTGGAGCATTCAGGGCTCTCTGACACCATTTTTGGGCCACAACCATTTTCTGGACTTTAGGGGGTCTAGGATGCCTCTAAGCCCCTTTTTTCCACCTCCAAAGTTTTCTACATTTTTGCAGGCCTAAGATGCACTTTAAGGCCTTTTTTGGGCTGCTAACATATTCTGAGCTTCATGGGTGTAGTATTCATTTTTTGTGCCAAAAATATTTTTGGGAATGTCAGAGGTCTAGGATGCAGGTTAATGCCCGTTTCACTCTGCAAATGTTTTTGGGACATTCAGGGCTCTCTGACACCATTTTTGGGCCACCAACATTTTCTGGACTTTAGGGGGTCTAGGATGCCTGTAAACCCCTTTTTTGGTCCTTCAAAGTTTTCAACATTTTTGCAGGCCTAAAATGCATTTTAAGGCATTTTTGGGCTGCTAACATTTTCAGAACTTTCAGGGGTGTAGTATGCATTTTTTGTGCCAAAAATATTTTTGGGAATTTCAGTGGTCTAGGATGCGAGTTAATGCCCCTTTCAGGTTGACAATGTTTTTGGGACATTCAGGGCTCTCTGACACCATTTTTGGGCCACCAACATTTTCTGGACTTTAGGGGGTCTAGGATGCCTGTAAACCTCTGTTTTGGTCCTTCAAAGTTTTCAACATTTTTGCAGGCCTAAAATGCATTTTAAGGCCTTTTTTGGGCTGCTAACATATTCTGAGCTTTCAGGGGTGTAGGATGCATTTTTCGTGGCAAAAATATTTTTGGGAATTTCAGTGGTCTAGGATGCGAGTTAATGCCCCTTTCAGGTTGACAATGTTTTTGGGACATTCAGAGCTCTCTGACACCGATTTTGGCCCACCAACATTTTCTGGAGTTTAGGGGGTCTAGGATGCCCCTAAACCCTTTTTTTCCACCCCCAAAGTTTTCTACATTTTTTCAGGCCTAAGATGCACTTTAAGGCATTTTTGGGCTGCTAACATTTTCAGAACTTTCAGGAGTGTATGATGCATTTTTCGTGGCAAAAATATTTTTGGGAATTTCAGTGGTCTAGGATGCGAGTTAATGCCCCTTTCAGGCTGACAATGTTTTTGGGACATTCAGAGCTCTCTGACACAGATTTTGGCCCACCAACATTTTCTGGACTTTAGGGGGTCTAGGATGCCTGTAAACCCCTTTTTTGGTCCTTCAAAGTTGTCAACATTTTTGCAGGCCTAAAATGCATTTTAAGGCATTTTTGGGCTGCTAACATTTTCAGAACTTTCAGGGGTGTGGTATGCATTTTTTGTGCCAAAAATATTTTTGGGAATTTCAGTGGTCTCGGATGCGTGTTAATGCCCGTTTCACTCTGAAAATGTTTTTGGGACATTCAGGGCTCTCTGACACCATTTTTGGGCCACCAACATTTTCTGGACTTTAGGGGGTCTAGGATGCCTGTAAACCCCTTTTTGGCCCTTCAAAGTTTTCAACATTTTTGCAGGCCTAAAATGCATTTTAAGGCCTTTTTTGGGCTGCTAACATATTCTGAGCTTCATGGGTGTAGGATGCATTTTTCGTGCCAAAAATATTTTTGGGAATTTCAGTGGTCTAGGATGCGGGTTAATGCCCCTTTGAGGCTGCAAATGTTTTTGGGACATTCAGAGCTCTCTGACACAGATTTTGGCCCACCAACATTTTCTGGACTTTAGGGGTCTAGGATGCCTGTAAACCCCTTTTTTGGTCCTTCAAAGTTTTCAACATGTTTGCAGGCCTACAATGCATTTTAAGGCATTTTTGGGCTGCTAACATTTTCAGAACTTTCAGGGGTGTAGTATGCATTTTTTGTGCCAAAAATATTTTTGGGAATGTCAGAGGTTTAGGATGCGGGTTAATGCCCGTTTCACTCTGCAAATGTTATTGGGACATTCAGGGCTCTCTGACACCATTTTTGGGCCACCAACATTTTCTGGACTTTAGGGGGTCTAGGATGCCTGCAAACCTCTTTTTTGGTCCTTCAACGTTTTCAACATTTTTGCAGGCCTAAAATGCATTTTAAGGCCTTTTTTGGGCTGCTAACATATTCTGA
Organism: Ambystoma mexicanum; assembly: GCF_040938575.1. Taxonomy (NCBI): domain Eukaryota; kingdom Metazoa; phylum Chordata; class Amphibia; order Caudata; family Ambystomatidae; genus Ambystoma; species Ambystoma mexicanum. The sequence continues at coordinate 729,361,019 of NC_090939.1, read as the reverse complement.
GCTTTCAGGGGTGTAGGATGCATTTTTCGTGGCAAAAATATTTTTGGGAATTTCAGTGGTCTAGGATGTGGGTTAATGCCCGTTTCACTCTGCAAATGTTTTTGGGGCATTCAGAGCTCTCTGACACAGATTTTGGCCCACCAACATTTTCTGGACTTTAGGGGGTCTAGGATGCCTGTAAACCCCTTCTTTGGGCCTCCAAAGTTTTCAACATTTTTGCAGGCATAAAATGCATTTTAAGGTCTTTTTTGGGCTGCTAACATATTCTGAGCTTCAGGGGTATAGGTTGCATTTTTCGTGCCAAAAATATTTTTTGGAGTTTCAGTGGTCTAGGATGCGGGTTAATGCCCCCTTCAGGTTGCAAATGTTTTGGGACATTCAGAGCTCTCTGACACAGATTTTGGCCCACCAACATTTTCTGGACTTTAGGGGTCTAGGATGCCTGTAAACCCCTTTTTTGGTCCTTCAAAGTTTTCAACATGTTTGCAGGCCTACAATGCATTTTAAGGCATTTTTGGGCTGCTAACATTTTCAGAACTTTCAGGGGTGTAGTATGCATTTTTTGTGCCAAAAATATTTTTGGGAATGTCAGAGGTTTAGGATGCGGGTTAATGCCCGTTTCACTCTGCAAATGTTATTGGGACATTCAGGGCTCTCTGACACCATTTTTGAGCCACCAACATTTTCTGGACTTTAGGGGGTCTAGGATGCCTGTAAACCCCTTTTTTGGTTCTTCAAAGTTTTCAACATTTTTGCAGGCCTAAAATGCATTTTAAGGGCTTTTTTGGGCTGCTAACATATTCTGAGCTTCATGGGTGTAGGATGCATTTTTCGTGCCAAAAATATTTTTGGGAATTTCAGTGGTCTAGGATGCGGGTTAATGCCCCTTTGAGGCTGCAAATGTTTTTGGGACATTCAGAGCTCTCTGACACAGATTTTGGCCCACCAACATTTTCTGGACTTTAGGGAGTCTAGGATGCCTGTAAACCCCTTTTTTGGTCCTTCAAAGTTTTCAACATTTTTGCAGGCCTAAAATGCATTTTAAGGCATTTTTGGGCTGCTAACATTTTCAGAACTTTCAGGGGTGTAGTATGCATTTTTTGTGCCAAAAATATTTTTGGGAATTTCAGTGGTCTAGGATGCGGGTTAATGCCCCTTTGAGGCTGCAAATGTTTTTGGAGCATTCAGGGCTCTCTGACACCATTTTTGGGCCACAACCATTTTCTGGACTTTAGGGGGTCTAGGATGCCTCTAAGCCCCTTTTTCCACCTCCAAAGTTTTCTACATTTTTGCAGGCCTAAGATGCACTTTAAGGCCTTTTTTGGGCTGCTAACATATTCTGAGCTTCATGGGTGTAGTATTCATTTTTTGTGCCAAAAATATTTTTGGGAATGTCAAAGGTCTAGGATGCAGGTTAATGCCCGTTTCACTCTGCAAATGTTTTTGGGACATTCAGGGCTCTCTGACACCATTTTCGGGCCACCAACATTTTCTGGACTTTAGGGGGTCTAGGATGCCTGTAAACCTCTTTTTTGGTCCTTCAAAGTTTTCAACATTTTTGCAGGCCTAAAATGCATTTTAAGGCCTTTTTTGGGCTGCTAACATATTCTGAGCTTCAGGGGTATAGGTTGCATTTTTCATGCCAAAAATATTTTCGGAAATTTCAGTGGTCTAGGATGCGGCTTAATGCCCCTTTCAGGCTGCAAATGTTTTTGGGACATTCAGAGCTCTCTGACACCGATTTTGGCCCACCAACATTTTCTGGAGTTTAGGGGGTCTAGGATGCCCCTAAACCCTTTTTTTCCACCTCCAAAGTTTTCTACATTTTTTCAGGCCTAAGATGCACTTAAGGCATTTTTGGGCTGCTAACATTTTCAGAACTTTCAGGGGTGTATGATGCATTTTTCGTGGCAAAAATATTTTTGGGAATTTCAGTGGTCTAGGATGCGAGTTAATGCCCCTTTCAGGCTGACAATGTTTTTGGGACATTCAGAGCTCTCTGACACAGATTTTGGCCCACCAACATTTTCTGGACTTTAGGGGGTCTAGGATGCCTGTAAACCCCTTTTTTGGTCCTTCAAAGTTTTCAACATTTTTGCAGGCCTAAAATGCATTTTAAGGCATTTTTGGGCTGCTAACATTTTCAGAACTTTCAGGGGTGTGGTATGCATTTTTTGTGCCAAAAATATTTTTGGGAATTTCAGTGGTCTCGGATGCGTGTTAATGCCCGTTTCACTCTGAAAATGTTTTTGGGACATTCAGGGCTCTCTGACACCATTTTTGGGCCACCAACATTTTCTGGACTTTAGGGGGTCTACGATGCCTGTAAACCCCTTTTTTGGTCCTTCAAAGTTTTCAACATTTTTGCAGGCCTAAAATGCATTTTAAGGCATTTTTGGGCTGCTAACATTTTCAGAACTTTCAGGGGTGTAGTATGCATTTTTTGTGCCAAAAATATTTTTGTGAATTTCAGTGGTCTAGGATGCGGGTTAATGCCCCTTTGAGGCTGCAAATGTTTTTGGAGCATTCAGGGCTCTCTGACACCATTTTTGGGCCACAACCATTTTCTGGACTTTAGGGGGTCTAGGATGCCTCTAAGCCCCTTTTTTCCACCTCCAAAGTTTTCTACATTTTTGCAGGCCTAAGATGCACTTTAAGGCCTTTTTTGGGCTGCTAACATATTCTGAGCTTCATGGGTGTAGTATTCATTTTTTGTGCCAAAAATATTTTTGGGAATGTCAGAGGTCTAGGATGCAGGTTAATGCCCGTTTCACTCTGCAAATGTTTTTGGGACATTCAGGGCTCGATGAAAAACACCATTTTTGGGCCACCAACATTTTCTGGACTTTAGGGGGTCTAGGATGCCTGTAAACCCCTTTTTTGGTCCTTCAAAGTTTTCAACATTTTTGCAGGCCTAAAATGCATTTTAAGGCATTTTTGGGCTGCTAACATTTTCAGAACTTTCAGGGGTGTAGTATGCATTTTTTGTGCCAAAAATATTTTTGGGAATTTCAGTGGTCTAGGATGCGAGTTAATGCCCCTTTCAGGTTGACAATGTTTTTGGGACATTCAGGGCTCTCTGACACCATTTTTGGGCCACCAACATTTTCTGGACTTTAGGGGGTCTAGGATGCCTGTAAACCTCTGTTTTGGTCCTTCAAAGTTTTCAACATTTTTGCAGGCCTAAAATGCATTTTAAGGCCTTTTTTGGGCTGCTAACATATTCTGAGCTTTCAGGGGTGTAGGATGCATTTTTCGTGGCAAAAATATTTTTGGGAATTTCAGTGGTCTAGGATGCGAGTTAATGCCCCTTTCAGGTTGACAATGTTTTTGGGACATTCAGAGCTCTCTGACACAGATTTTGGCCCACCAACATTTTCTGGACTTTAGGGGGTCTAGGATGCCTGTAAACCCCTTTTTTGGGCCTCCAAAGTTTTCAACATTTTTGCACGCCCAAAATGCATTTTAAGGCCTTTTTTGGGCTGCTAACATATTCTGAGCTTCAGGGGTATAGGTTGCATTTTTCATGCCAAAAATATTTTGGGAAATTTCAGTGGTCTAGGATGTGGCTTAATGCCCCTTTCAGGCTGCAAATGTTTTTGGGACATTCAGAGCTCTCTGACACCTATTTTGGCCCACCAACATTTTCTGGAGTTTAGGGGGTCTAGGATGCCCCTAAACCCTTTTTTTCCACCTCCAAAGTTTTCTACATTTTTTCAGGCCTAAGATGCACTTTAAGGCATTTTTGGGCTGCTAACATTTTCAGAACTTTCAGGAGTGTATGATGCATTTTTCGTGGCAAAAATATTTTTGGGAATTTCAGTGGTCTAGGATGCGAGTTAATGCCCCTTTCAGGCTGACAATGTTTTTGGGACATTCAGAGCTCTCTGACACAGATTTTGGCCCACCAACATTTTCTGGACTTTAGGGGGTCTAGGATGCCTGTAAACCCCTTTTTTGGTCCTTCAAAGTTTTCAACATTTTTGCAGGCCTAAAATGCATTTTAAGGCATTTTTGGGCTGCTAACATTTTCAGAACTTTCAGGGGTGTGGTATGCATTTTTTGTGCCAAAAATATTTTTGGGAATTTCAGTGGTCTCGGATGCGTGTTAATGCCCGTTTCACTCTGAAAATATTTTTGGGACATTCAGGGCTCTCTGACACCATTTTTGGGCCACCAACATTTTCTGGACTTTAGGGGGTCTAGGATGCCTGTAAACCCCTTTTTGGCCCTTCAAAGTTTTCAACATTTTTGCAGGCCTAAAATGCATTTTAAGGCCTTTTTTGGGCTGCTAACATATTCTGAGCTTCATGGGTGTAGGATGCATTTTTCGTGCCAAAAATATTTTTGGGAATTTCAGTGGTCTAGGATGCGGGTTAATGCCCCTTTGAGGCTGCAAATGTTTTTGGGACATTCAGGGCTCTCTGACACCATTTCTGGGCCACAACCATTTTCTGGACTTTAGGGGGTCTAGGATGCCTCTAAACCCCTTTTTTCCACCTCCAAAGTTTTCTACATTTTTGCAGGCCTAAGATGCACTTTAAGGCCTTTTTTGGGCTGCTAACATATTCTGAGCTTCATGGGTGTAGTATTCATTTTTTGTGCCAAAAATATTTTTGGGAATGTCAGAGGTCTAGGATGCGGGTTAATGCCCGTTTCACTCTGCAAATGTTATTGGGACATTCAGGGCTCTCTGACACCATTTTTGGGCCACCAACATTTTCTGGACTTTAGGGGGTCTAGGATGCCTGTAAACCTCTTTTTTGGTCCTTCAAAGTTTTCAACATTTTTGCAGGCCTAAAATGCATTTTAAGGCCTTTTTTGGGCTGCTAACATATTCTGAGCTTTCAGGGGTGTAGGATGCATTTTTCGTGGCAAAAATATTTTTGGGAATTTCAGTGGTCTAGGATGCGAGTTAATGCCCCTTTCAGGCTGACAATGTTTTTGGGACATTCAGAGCTCTCTGACACAGATTTTGGCCCACCAACATTTTCTGGACTTTAGGGGGTCTAGGATGCCTGTAAACCCCTTTTTTGGTCCTTCAAAGTTTTCAACATTTTTGCAGGCCTAAAATGCATTTTAAGGCATTTTTGGGCTGCTAACATTTTCAGAACTTTCAGGGGTGTGGTATGCATTTTTTGTGCCAAAAATATTTTTGGGAATTTCAGTGGTCTCGGATGCGTGTTAATGCCCGTTTCACTCTGAAAATGTTTTTGGGACATTCAGGGCTCTCTGACACCATTTTTGGGCCACCAACATTTTCTGGACTTTAGGGGGTCTACGATGCCTGTAAACCCCTTTTTTGGTCCTTCAAAGTTTTCAACATTTTTGCAGGCCTAAAATGCATTTTAAGGCATTTTTGGGCTGCTAACATTTTCAGAACTTTCAGGGGTGTAGTATGCATTTTTTGTGCCAAAAATATTTTTGTGAATTTCAGTGGTCTAGGATGCGGGTTAATGCCCCTTTGAGGCTGCAAATGTTTTTGGAGCATTCAGGGCTCTCTGACACCATTTTTGGGCCACAACCATTTTCTGGACTTTAGGGGGTCTAGGATGCCTCTAAGCCCCTTTTTTCCACCTCCAAAGTTTTCTACATTTTTGCAGGCCTAAGATGCACTTTAAGGCCTTTTTTGGGCTGCTAACATATTCTGAGCTTCATGGGTGTAGTATTCATTTTTTGTGCCAAAAATATTTTTGGGAATGTCAGAGGTCTAGGATGCAGGTTAATGCCCGTTTCACTCTGCAAATGTTTTTGGGACATTCAGGGCTCGATGAAAAACACCATTTTTGGGCCACCAACATTTTCTGGACTTTAGGGGGTCTAGGATGCCTGTAAACCCCTTTTTTGGTCCTTCAAAGTTTTCAACATTTTTGCAGGCCTAAAATGCATTTTAAGGCATTTTTGGGCTGCTAACATTTTCAGAACTTTCAGGGGTGTAGTATGCATTTTTTGTGCCAAAAATATTTTTGGGAATTTCAGTGGTCTAGGATGCGAGTTAATGCCCCTTTCAGGTTGACAATGTTTTTGGGACATTCAGGGCTCTCTGACACCATTTTTGGGCCACCAACATTTTCTGGACTTTAGGGGGTCTAGGATGCCTGTAAACCTCTGTTTTGGTCCTTCAAAGTTTTCAACATTTTTGCAGGCCTAAAATGCATTTTAAGGCCTTTTTTGGGCTGCTAACATATTCTGAGCTTTCAGGGGTATAGGATGCATTTTTCGTGGCAAAAATATTTTTGGGAATTTCAGTGGTCTAGGATGCGAGTTAATGCCCCTTTCAGGTTGACAATGTTTTTGGGACATTCAGAGCTCTCTGACACAGATTTTGGCCCACCAACATTTTCTGGACTTTAGGGGGTCTAGGATGCCTGTAAACCCCTTTTTTGGGCCTCCAAAGTTTTCAACATTTTTGCACGCCCAAAATGCATTTTAAGGCCTTTTTTGGGCTGCTAACATATTCTGAGCTTCAGGGGTATAGGTTGCATTTTTCATGCCAAAACTATTTTGGGAAATTTCAGTGGTCTAGGATGCGGCTTAATGCCCCTTTCAGGCTGCAAATGTTTTTGGGACATTCAGAGCTCTCTGACACCGATTTTGGCCCACCAACATTTTCTGGAGTTTAGGGGGTCTAGGATGCCCCTAAACCCTTTTTTTCCACCTCCAAAGTTTTCTACATTTTTTCAGGCCTAAGATGCACTTTAAGGCATTTTTGGGCTGCTAACATTTTCAGAACTTTCAGGAGTGTATGATGCATTTTTCGTGGCAAAAATATTTTTGGGAATTTCAGTGGTCTAGGATGCGAGTTAATGCCCCTTTCAGGCTGACAATGTTTTTGGGACATTCAGAGCTCTCTGACACAGATTTTGGCCCACCAACATTTTCTGGACTTTAGGGGGTCTAGGATGCCTGTAAACCCCTTTTTTGGTCCTTCAAAGTTGTCAACATTTTTGCAGGCCTAAAATGCATTTTAAGGCATTTTTGGGCTGCTAACATTTTCAGAACTTTCAGGGGTGTGGTATGCATTTTTGTGCCAAAAATATTTTTGGGAATTTCAGTGGTCTCGGATGCGTGTTAATGCCCGTTTCACTCTGAAAATGTTTTTGGGACATTCAGGGCTCTCTGACACCATTTTTGGGCCACCAACATTTTCTGGACTTTAGGGGGTCTAGGATGCCTGTAAACCCCTTTTTGGCCCTTCAAAGTTTTCAACATTTTTGCAAGCCTAAAATGCATTTTAAGGCCTTTTTTGGGCTGCTAACATATTCTGAGCTTCATGGGTGTAGGATGCATTTTTCGTGCCAAAAATATTTTTGGGAATTTCAGTGGTCTAGGATGCGGGTTAATGCCCCTTTGAGGCTGCAAATGTTTTTGGGACATTCAGAGCTCTCTGACACAGATTTTGGCCCACCAACATTTTCTGGACTTTAGGGGTCTAGGATGCCTGTAAACCCCTTTTTTGGTCCTTCAAAGTTTTCAACATGTTTGCAGGCCTACAATGCATTTTAAGGCATTTTTGGGCTGCTAACATTTTCAGAACTTTCAGGGGTGTAGTATGCATTTTTTGTGCCAAAAATATTTTTGGGAATGTCAGAGGTTTAGGATGCGGGTTAATGCCCGTTTCACTCTGCAAATGTTATTGGGACATTCAGGGCTCTCTGACACCATTTTTGGGCCACCAACATTTTCTGGACTTTAGGGGGTCTAGGATGCCTGCAAACCTCTTTTTTGGTCCTTCAACGTTTTCAACATTTTTGCAGGCCTAAAATGCATTTTAAGGCCTTTTTTGGGCTGCTAACATATTCTGAGCTTTCAGGGGTGTAGGATGCATTTTTCGTGGCAAAAATATTTTTGGGAATTTCAGTGGTCTAGGATGTGGGTTAATGCCCGTTTCACTCTGCAAATGTTTTTGGGGCATTCAGAGCTCTCTGACACAGATTTTGGCCCACCAACATTTTCTGGACTTTAGGGGGTCTAGGATGCCTGTAAACCCCTTCTTTGGGCCTCCAAAGTTTTCAACATTTTTGCAGGCATAAAATGCATTTTAAGGTCTTTTTTGGGCTGCTAACATATTCTGAGCTTCAGGGGTATAGGTTGCATTTTTCGTGCCAAAAATATTTTTTGGAGTTTCAGTGGTCTAGGATGCGGGTTAATGCCCCCTTCAGGTTGCAAATGTTTTGGGACATTCAGAGCTCTCTGACACAGATTTTGGCCCACCAACATTTTCTGGACTTTAGGGGTCTAGGATTCCTGTAAACCCCTTTTTTGGTCCTTCAAAGTTTTCAACATGTTTGCAGGCCTACAATGCATTTTAAGGCATTTTTGGGCTGCTAACATTTTCAGAACTTTCAGGGGTGTAGTATGCATTTTTTGTGCCAAAAATATTTTTGGGAATGTCAGAGGTTTAGGATGCGGGTTAATGCCCGTTTCACTCTGCAAATGTTATTGGGACATTCAGGGCTCTCTGACACCATTTTTGAGCCACCAACATTTTCTGGACTTTAGGGGGTCTAGGATGCCTGTAAACCCCTTTTTTGGTTCTTCAAAGTTTTCAACATTTTTGCAGGCCTAAAATGCATTTTAAGGGCTTTTTTGGGCTGCTAACATATTCTGAGCTTCATGGGTGTAGGATGCATTTTTCGTGCCAAAAATATTTTTGGGAATTTCAGTGGTCTAGGATGCGGGTTAATGCCCCTTTGAGGCTGCAAATGTTTTTGGGACATTCAGAGCTCTCTGACACAGATTTTGGCCCACCAACATTTTCTGGACTTTAGGGGGTCTAGGATGCCTGTAAACCCCTTTTTTGGTCCTTCAAAGTTTTCAACATTTTTGCAGGCCTAAAATGCATTTTAAGGCATTTTTGGGCTGCTAACATTTTCAGAACTTTCAGGGGTGTAGTATGCATTTTTTGTGCCAAAAATATTTTTGGGAATTTCAGTGGTCTAGGATGCGGGTTAATGCCCCTTTGAGGCTGCAAATGTTTTTGGAGCATTCAGGGCTCTCTGACACCATTTTTGGGCCACAACCATTTTCTGGACTTTAGGGGGTCTAGGATGCCTCTAAGCCCCTTTTTCCACCTCCAAAGTTTTCTACATTTTTGCAGGCCTAAGATGCACTTTAAGGCCTTTTTTGGGCTGCTAACATATTCTGAGCTTCATGGGTGTAGTATTCATTTTTTGTGCCAAAAATATTTTTGGGAATGTCAAAGGTCTAGGATGCAGGTTAATGCCCGTTTCACTCTGCAAATGTTTTTGGGACATTCAGGGCTCTCTGACACCATTTTCGGGCCACCAACATTTTCTGGACTTTAGGGGGTCTAGGATGCCTGTAAACCTCTTTTTTGGTCCTTCAAAGTTTTCAACATTTTTGCAGGCCTAAAATGCATTTTAAGGCCTTTTTTGGGCTGCTAACATATTCTGAGCTTCAGGGGTATAGGTTGCATTTTTCATGCCAAAAATATTTTCGGAAATTTCAGTGGTCTAGGATGCGGCTTAATGCCCCTTTCAGGCTGCAAATGTTTTTGGGACATTCAGAGCTCTCTGACACCGATTTTGGCCCACCAACATTTTCTGGAGTTTAGGGGGTCTAGGATGCCCCTAAACCCTTTTTTTCCACCTCCAAAGTTTTCTACATTTTTTCAGGCCTAAGATGCACTTAAGGCATTTTTGGGCTGCTAACATTTTCAGAACTTTCAGGGGTGTATGATGCATTTTTCGTGGCAAAAATATTTTTGGGAATTTCAGTGGTCTAGGATGCGAGTTAATGCCCCTTTCAGGCTGACAATGTTTTTGGGACATTCAGAGCTCTCTGACACAGATTTTGGCCCACCAACATTTTCTGGACTTTAGGGGGTCTAGGATGCCTGTAAACCCCTTTTTTGGTCCTTCAAAGTTTTCAACATTTTTGCAGGCCTAAAATGCATTTTAAGGCATTTTTGGGCTGCTAACATTTTCAGAACTTTCAGGGGTGTGGTATGCATTTTTTGTGCCAAAAATATTTTTGGGAATTTCAGTGGTCTCGGATGCGTGTTAATGCCCGTTTCACTCTGAAAATGTTTTTGGGACATTCAGGGCTCTCTGACACCATTTTTGGGCCACCAACATTTTCTGGACTTTAGGGGGTCTAGGATGCCTGTAAACCCCTTTTTGGCCCTTCAAAGTTTTCAACATTTTTGCAGGCCTAAAATGCATTTTAAGGCCTTTTTTGGGCTGCTAACATATTCTGAGCTTCATGGGTGTAGGATGCATTTTTCGTGCCAAAAATATTTTTGGGAATTTCAGTGGTCTAGGATGCGGGTTAATGCCCCTTTGAGGCTGCAAATGTTTTTGGGACATTCAGGGCTCTCTGACACCATTTTTGGGCCACCAACATTTTCTGGACTTTAGGGGGTCTAGGGTGCCTGTAAACCTCTTTTTTGGTCCTTCAAAGTTTTCAACATTTTTGCAGGCCTAAAATGCATTTTAAGGCCTTTTTTGGGCTGCTAACATATTCTGAGCTTTCAGGGGTGTAGGATGCATTTTTCGTGGCAAAAATATTTTTGGGAATTTCAGTGGTCTAGGATGCGAGTTAATGCCCCTTTCAGGCTGACAATGTTTTTGGGACATTCAGAGCTCTCTGACACAGATTTTGGCCCACCAACATTTTCTGGACTTTAGGGGGTCTAGGATGCCTGTAAACCCCTTTTTTGGTCCTTCAAAGTTTTAAACATTTTTGCAGGCCTAAAATGCATTTTAAGGCATTTTTGGGCTGCTAACATTTTCAGAACTTTCAGGGGTGTAGTATGCATTTTTTGTGCCAAAAATATTTTTGGGAATTTCAGTGGTCTAGGATGCGTGTTAATGCCCGTTTCACTCTGCAAATGTTTTTGGGACATTCAGGGCTCTCTGACACCATTTCTGGGCCACAACCATTTTCTGGACTTTAGGGGGTCTAGGATGCCTCTAAACCCCTTTTTTCCACCTCCAAAGTTTTCTACATTTTTGCAGGCCTAAGATGCACTTTAAGGCCTTTTTTGGGCTGCTAACATATTCTGAGCTTCATGGGTGTAGTATTCATTTTTTGTGCCAAAAATATTTTTGGGAATGTCAGAGGTCTAGGATGCGGGTTAATGCCCGTTTCACTCTGCAAATGTTTTTGGGACATTCAGGGCTCTCTGACACCATTTTTGGGCCACCAACATTTTCTGGACTTTAGGGGGTCTAGGATGCCTGTAAACCCCTTTTTTGGGCCTCCAAAGTTTTCAACATTTTTGCAGGCTTAAAATGCATTTTAAAGCCTTTTTTGGGCTGCTAACATATTCTGAGCCTTAGGGGTGTAGGATGCATTTTTCGTGCCAAAATATTTTTGGGAATTTCAGTGGTCTAGGATGCGAGTTAATGCCCCTTTCAGGCTGACAATGTTTTTGGGACATTCAGAGCTCTCTGACACAGATTTTGGCCCACCAACATTTTCTGGACTTTAGGGGGTCTAGGATGCCTGTAAACCCCTTTTTTCGACCTCCAAAGTTTTCAACATTTGTGCAGGCCTAAGAAGCATTTTAAGTCCTTTTTTTGAGCTGCCAACATTTTCTGATCTTTCAGGGTTGTAGGATGAATTTTTTGTGCCAAAAATATTTTGGGGAATTTCAGTGGTCTAGGATGCGACTTAATGCCCCTTTCAGGCTGCAAATCTGTTTGGGACATTCAGAGCTCTCTGACACTGTTTTTGGGCCACCAACATTTTCTGGACTTTAGGGGGTCTAGGATGCCTGTAAACCCCTTTTTTCCACCTCCAAAGTTTTCTATATTTTTGCAGGCCTAAGATGCACTTTAAGGCATTTTTGGGCTGCTAACATTTTCAGAACTTTCAGGGGTGTAGTATGCATTTTTTGTGCCAAAAATATTTTTGGGAATTTCAGTGGTCTAGGATGTGGGTTAATGCCCGTTTCACTCTGCAAATGTTTTTGAGGCATTCAGAGCTCTCTGACACAGATTTTGGCCCACCAACATTTTCTGGACTTTAGGGGGTCTAGGATGTCTGTAAACCCCTTCTTTGGGCCTCCAAAGTTTTCAACATTTTTGCAGGCATAAAATGCATTTTAAGGTCTTTTTTGGGCTGCTAACATATTCTGAGCTTCAGGGGTATAGGTTGCATTTTTCGTGCCAAAAATATTTTTTGGAGTTTCAGTGGTCTAGGATGCGGGTTAATGCCCCCTTCAGGCTGCAAATGTTTTGGGACATTCAGAGCTCTCTGACACAGATTTTGGCCCACCAACATTTTCTGGACTTTAGGGGTCTAGGATGCCTGTAAACCCCTTTTTTGGTCCTTCAAAGTTTTCAACATGTTTGCAGGCCTACAATGCATTTTAAGGCATTTTTGGGCTGCTAACATTTTCAGAACTTTCAGGGGTGTAGTATGCATTTTTTGTGCCAAAAATATTTTTGGGAATGTCAGAGGTTTAGGATGCGGGTTAATGCCCGTTTCACTCTGCAAATGTTATTGGGACATTCAGGGCTCTCTGACACCATTTTTGGGCCACCAACATTTTCTGGACTTTAGGGGGTCTAGGATGCCTGTAAACCTCTTTTTTGGTCCTTCAACGTTTTCAACATTTTTGCAGGCCTAAAATGCATTTTAAGGCCTTTTTTGGGCTGCTAACATATTCTGAGCTTTCAGGGGTGTAGGATGCATTTTTCGTGGCAAAAATATTTTTGGGAATTTCAGTGGTCTAGGATGCGAGTTAATGCCCCTTTCAGGCTGACAATGTTTTTGGGACATTCAGAGCTCTCTGACACAGATTTTGGCCCACCAACATTTTCTGGACTTTAGGGGGTCTAGGATGCCTGTAAACCCCTTTTTTGGTCCTTCAAAGTTTTCAACATTTTTGCAGGCCTAAAATGCATTTTAAGGCATTTTTGGGCTGCTAACATTTTCAGAACATTCAGGGGTGTAGTATGCATTTTTTGTGGCAAAAATATTTTTGGGCATTTCAGTGGTCTAGGATGCGGGTTTGCCCCTTTCAGGCTGCAAATGTTTTTGGGACATTCAAGGCTCTCTGACACCATTTTTGGGCCACCAACATTTTCTGGACTTTAGGGGGTCTAGGATGCCTGTAAACCCCTTTTTTGGTTCTTCAAAGTTTTCAACATTTTTGCAGGCCTAAAATGCATTTTAAGGCCTTTTTTGGGCTGCTAACATATTCTGAGCTTCATGGGTGTAGGATGTATTTTTCGTGCCAAAAATATTTTTGGGAATTGCAGTGGTCTAGGATGCGGGTTAATGCCCCTTTGAGGCTGCAAATGTTTTTGGGACATTCAGAGCTCTCTGACACAGATTTTGGCCCACCAACATTTTCTGGACTTTAGGGGGTCTAGGATGCCTGTAAACCCCTTTTTTGGTCCTTCAAAGTTTTCAACATTTTTGCAGGCCTAAAATGCATTTTAAGGCATTTTTGGGCTGCTAACATTTTCAGAACTTTCAGGGGTGTAGTATGCATTTTTTGTGCCAAAAATATTTTTGTGAATTTCAGTGGTCTAGGATGCGGGTTAATGCCCCTTTGAGGCTGCAAATGTTTTTGGGACATTCAGGGCTCTCTTTCACCATTTTTGGGCCACCAACATTTTCTGGACTTTAGGGGGTCTAGGATGCATGTAAACCCCTTTTTTGGTCCTTCAAAGTTTTCAACATTTTTGCAGGCCTAAAATGCATTTTAAGGCCTTAATTCGGCTGCTAACATATTCTGAGCTTCAGGGGTATAGGTTGCATTTTTCATGCCAAAAATATTTTGGGGAATTTCAGTGGTCTAGGATGCGGGTTAATGCCCCTTTCAGGCTGCAAATGTTTTTGGGACATTCAGGACTCTCTGACACCATTTTCGGGCCACCAACATTTTCTGGACTTTAGGGGGTCTAGGATGCCTGTAAACCCCTTTTTTGGGCCTCCAAAGTTTTCATCATTTTTGCAGGCATAAAATGCATTTTAAGGTCTTTTTTGGGCTGCTAACATATTCTGAGCTTCAGGGGTATAGGTTGCATTTTTCGTGCCAAAAATATTTTTGGGAGTTTGAGTGGTCTAGGGTGCGGGTTAATGCCCCTTTCAGGCTGCAAATGTTTTGGGACATTCAGAGCTCTCTGACACAGATTTTGGCCCACCAACATTTTCTGGACTTTAGGGGGTCTAGGATGCCTGTAAACCCCTTTTTTGGTCCTTCAAAGTTTTCAAACATGTTTGCAGGCCTAAAATGCATTTTAAGGCATTTTTGGGCTGCTAACATTTTCAAAACTTTCAGGGGTGTAGTATGCATTTTTTGTGCCAAAAATATTTTTGTGAATTTCAGTGGTCTAGGATGCGGGTTAATGCCCCTTTGAGGCTGCAAATGTTTTTGGGACATTCAGGGCTCTCTTTCACCATTTTTGGGCCACCAACATTTTCTGGACTTTAGGGGGTCTAGGATGCCTGTAAACCCCTTTTTTGGTCCTTCAAAGTTTTCAACATTTTTGCAGGCATAAAATGCATTTAAAGGCCTTAATTGGGCTGCTAACATATTCTGAGCTTCAGGGGTATAGGTTGCATTTTTCATGCCAAAAATATTTTGGGGAATTTCAGTGGTCTAGGATGCGGGTTAATGCCCCTTTCAGGCTGCAAATGTTTTTGGGACATTCAGGACTCTCTGACACCATTTTCGGGCCACCAACATTTTCTGGACTTTAGGGGGTCTAGGATGCCTGTAAACCCCTTTTTTGGGCCTCCAAAGTTTTCATCATTTTTGCAGGCATAAAATGCATTTTAAGGTCTTTTTTGGGCTGCTAACATATTCTGAGCTTCAGGGGTATAGGTTGCATTTTTCGTGCCAAAAATATTTTTTGGAGTTTGAGTGCTCTAGGGTGCGGGTTAATGCCCCTTTCAGGCTGCAAATGTTTTTGGAGCATTCAGGGCTCTCTGACACCATTTTTGGGCCACAACCATTTTCTGGACTTTAGGGGGTCTAGGATGCCTCTAAGCCCCTTTTTTCCACCTCCAAAGTTTTCTACATTTTTGCAGGCCTAAGATGCACTTTAAGGCCTTTTTTGGGCTGCTAACATATTCTGAGCTTCATGGGTGTAGTATTCATTTTTTGTGCCAAAAATATTTTTGGGAATGTCAGAGGTCTAGGATGCAGGTTAATGCCCGTTTCACTCTGCAAATGTTTTTGGGACATTCAGGGCTCTCTGACACCATTTTTGGGCCACCAACATTTTCTGGACTTTAGGGGGTCTAGGATGCCTGTAAACCCCTTTTTTGGTCCTTCAAAGTTTTCAACATTTTTGCAGGCCTAAAATGCATTTTAAGGCATTTTTGGGCTGCTAACATTTTCAGAACTTTCAGGGGTGTAGTATGCATTTTTTGTGCCAAAAATATTTTTGGGAATTTCAGTGGTCTAGGATGTGAGTTAATGCCCCTTTCAGGTTGACAATGTTTTTGGGACATTCAGGGCTCTCTGACACCATTTTTGGGCCACCAACATTTTCTGGACTTTAGGGGGTCTAGGATGCCTGTAAACCTCTGTTTTGGTCCTTCAAAGTTTTCAACATTTTTGCAGGCCTAAAATGCATTTTAAGGCCTTTTTTGGGCTGCTAACATATTCTGAGCTTTCAGGGGTGTAGGATGCATTTTTCGTGGCAAAAATATTTTTGGGAATTTCAGTGGTCTAGGATGCGGGTTAATGCCCCTTTCAGGCTGCAAATGTTTTTGGGAATTTAGGGCTCTCTGACACTATTTTTGAGCGACAATCATTTTCTGGACTTTTCGGGGGTCTAGGATGCCTGTAACCCCTTTTTTGGGCCTCCAAAGTTTTCAACATTTTTGCACGCCCAAAATGCATTTTAAGGCCTTTTTTGGGCTGCTAACATATTCTGAGCTTCAGGGGTATAGGTTGCATTTTTCATGCCAAAAATATTTTGGGAAATTTCAGTGGTCTAGGATGCGGCTTAATGCCCCTTTCAGGCTGCAAATGTTTTTGGGACATTCAGAGCTCTCTGACACCGATTTTGGCCCACCAACATTTTCTGGAGTTTAGGGGGTCTAGGATGCCCCTAAACCCTTTTTTTCCACCCCCAAAGTTTTCTACATTTTTTCAGGCCTAAGATGCACTTTAAGGCATTTTTGGGCTGCTAACATTTTCAGAACTTTCAGGAGTGTATGATGCATTTTTCGTGGCAAAAATATTTTTGGGAATTTCAGTGGTCTAGGATGCGAGTTAATGCCCCTTTCAGGCTGACAATGTTTTTGGGACATTCAGAGCTCTCTGACACAGATTTTGGCCCACCAACATTTTCTGGACTTTAGGGGGTCTAGGATGCCTGTAAACCCCTTTTTTGGTCCTTCAAAGTTGTCAACATTTTTGCAGGCCTAAAATGCATTTTAAGGCATTTTTGGGCTGCTAACATTTTCAGAACTTTCAGGGGTGTGGTATGCATTTTTTGTGCCAAAAATATTTTTGGGAATTTCAGTGGTCTCGGATGCGTGTTAATGCCCGTTTCACTCTGAAAATGTTTTTGGGACATTCAGGGCTCTCTGACACCATTTTTGGGCCACCAACATTTTCTGGACTTTAGGGGGTCTAGGATGCCTGTAAACCCCTTTTTGGCCCTTCAAAGTTTTCAACATTTTTGCAGGCCTAAAATGCATTTTAAGGCCTTTTTTGGGCTGCTAACATATTCTGAGCTTCATGGGTGTAGGATGCATTTTTCGTGCCAAAAATATTTTTGGGAATTTCAGTGGTCTAGGATGCGGGTTAATGCCCCTTTGAGGCTGCAAATGTTTTTGGGACATTCAGAGCTCTCTGACACAGATTTTGGCCCACCAACATTTTCTGGACTTTAGGGGTCTAGGATGCCTGTAAACCCCTTTTTTGGTCCTTCAAAGTTTTCAACATGTTTGCAGGCCTACAATGCATTTTAAGGCATTTTTGGGCTGCTAACATATTCTGAGCTTTCAGGGGTGTAGGATGCATTTTTCGTGGCAAAAATATTTTTGGGAATTTCAGTGGTCTAGGATGTGGGTTAATGCCCGTTTCACTCTGCAAATGTTTTTGGGGCATTCAGAGCTCTCTGACACAGATTTTGGCCCACCAACATTTTCTGGACTTTAGGGGGTCTAGGATGCCTGTAAACCCCTTCTTTGGGCCTCCAAAGTTTTCAACATTTTTGCAGGCATAAAATGCATTTTAAGGTCTTTTTTGGGCTGCTAACATATTCTGAGCTTCAGGGGTATAGGTTGCATTTTTCGTGCCAAAAATATTTTTTGGAGTTTCAGTGGTCTAGGATGCGGGTTAATGCCCCCTTCAGGTTGCAAATGTTTTGGGACATTCAGAGCTCTCTGACACAGATTTTGGCCCACCAACATTTTCTGGACTTTAGGGGTCTAGGATGCCTGTAAACCCCTTTTTTGGTCCTTCAAAGTTTTCAACATGTTTGCAGGCCTACAATGCATTTTAAGGCATTTTTGGGCTGCTAACATTTTCAGAACTTTCAGGGGTGTAGTATGCATTTTTTGTGCCAAAAATATTTTTGGGAATGTCAGAGGTTTAGGATGCGGGTTAATGCCCGTTTCACTCTGCAAATGTTATTGGGACATTCAGGGCTCTCTGACACCATTTTTGAGCCACCAACATTTTCTGGACTTTAGGGGGTCTAGGATGCCTGTAAACCCCTTTTTTGGTTCTTCAAAGTTTTCAACATTTTTGCAGGCCTAAAATGCATTTTAAGGGCTTTTTTGGGCTGCTAACATATTCTGAGCTTCATGGGTGTAGGATGCATTTTTCGTGCCAAAAATATTTTTGGGAATTTCAGTGGTCTAGGATGCGGGTTAATGCCCCTTTGAGGCTGCAAATGTTTTTGGGACATTCAGAGCTCTCTGACACAGATTTTGGCCCACCAACATTTTCTGGACTTTAGGGGGTCTAGGATGCCTGTAAACCCCTTTTTTGGTCCTTCAAAGTTTTCAACATTTTTGCAGGCCTAAAATGCATTTTAAGGCATTTTTGGGCTGCTAACATTTTCAGAACTTTCAGGGGTGTAGTATGCATTTTTTGTGCCAAAAATATTTTTGGGAATTTCAGTGGTCTAGGATGCGGGTTAATGCCCCTTTGAGGCCGCAAATGTTTTTGGAGCATTCAGGGCTCTCTGACACCATTTTTGGGCCACAACCATTTTCTGGACTTTAGGGGGTCTAGGATGCCTCTAAGCCCCTTTTTCCACCTCCAAAGTTTTCTACATTTTTGCAGGCCTAAGATGCACTTTAAGGCCTTTTTTGGGCTGCTAACATATTCTGAGCTTCATGGGTGTAGTATTCATTTTTTGTGCCAAAAATATTTTTGGGAATGTCAAAGGTCTAGGATGCAGGTTAATGCCCGTTTCACTCTGCAAATGTTTTTGGACATTCAGGGCTCTCTGACACCATTTTCGGGCCACCAACATTTTCTGGACTTTAGGGGGTCTAGGATGCCTGTAAACCTCTTTTTTGGTCCTTCAAAGTTTTCAACATTTTTGCAGGCCTAAAATGCATTTTAAGGCCTTTTTTGGGCTGCTAACATATTCTGAGCTTCAGGGGTATAGGTTGCATTTTTCATGCCAAAAATATTTTCGGAAATTTCAGTGGTCTAGGATGCGGCTTAATGCCCCTTTCAGGCTGCAAATGTTTTTGGGACATTCAGAGCTCTCTGACACCGATTTTGGCCCACCAACATTTTCTGGAGGTTAGGGGGTCTAGGATGCCCCTAAACCCTTTTTTTCCACCTCCAAAGTTTTCTACATTTTTTCAGGCCTAAGATGCACTTAAGGCATTTTTGGGCTGCTAACATTTTCAGAACTTTCAGGGGTGTATGATGCATTTTTCGTGGCAAAAATATTTTTGGGAATTTCAGTGGTCTAGGATGCGAGTTAATGCCCCTTTCAGGCTGACAATGTTTTTGGGACATTCAGAGCTCTCTGACACAGATTTTGGCCCACCAACATTTTCTGGACTTTAGGGGGTCTAGGATGCCTGTAAACCCCTTTTTTGGTCCTTCAAAGTTTTCAACATTTTTGCAGGCCTCAAATGCATTTTAAGGCATTTTTGGGCTGCTAACATTTTCAGAACTTTCAGGGGTGTGGTATGCATTTTTTGTGCCAAAAATATTTTTGGGAATTTCAGTGGTCTCGGATGCGTGTTAATGCCCGTTTCACTCTGAAAATGTTTTTGGGACATTCAGGGCTCTCTGACACCATTTTTGGGCCACCAACATTTTCTGGACTTTAGGGGGTCTACGATGCCTGTAAACCCCTTTTTTGGTCCTTCAAAGTTTTCAACATTTTTGCAGGCCTAAAATGCATTTTAAGGCATTTTTGGGCTGCTAACATTTTCAGAACTTTCAGGGGTGTAGTATGCATTTTTTGTGCCAAAAATATTTTTGTGAATTTCAGTGGTCTAGGATGCGGGTTAATGCCCCTTTGAGGCTGCAAATGTTTTTGGAGCATTCAGGGCTCTCTGACACCATTTTTGGGCCACAACCATTTTCTGGACTTTAGGGGGTCTAGGATGCCTCTAAGCCCCTTTTTTCCACCTCCAAAGTTTTCTACATTTTTGCAGGCCTAAGATGCACTTTAAGGCCTTTTTTGGGCTGCTAACATATTCTGAGCTTCATGGGTGTAGTATTCATTTTTTGTGCCAAAAATATTTTTGGGAATGTCAGAGGTCTAGGATGCAGGTTAATGCCCGTTTCACTCTGCAAATGTTTTTGGGACATTCAGGGCTCGATGAAAAACACCATTTTTGGGCCACCAACATTTTCTGGACTTTAGGGGGTCTAGGATGCCTGTAAACCCCTTTTTTGGTCCTTCAAAGTTTTCAACATTTTTGCAGGCCTAAAATGCATTTTAAGGCATTTTTGGGCTGCTAACATTTTCAGAACTTTCAGGGGTGTAGTATGCATTTTTTGTGCCAAAAATATTTTTGGGAATTTCAGTGGTCTAGGATGCGAGTTAATGCCCCTTTCAGGTTGACAATGTTTTTGGGACATTCAGGGCTCTCTGACACCATTTTTGGGCCACCAACATTTTCTGGACTTTAGGGGGTCTAGGATGCCTGTAAACCTCTGTTTTGGTCCTTCAAAGTTTTCAACATTTTTGCAGGCCTAAAATGCATTTTAAGGCCTTTTTTGGGCTGCTAACATATTCTGAGCTTTCAGGGGTGTAGGATGCATTTTTCATGGCAAAAATATTTTTGGGAATTTCAGTGGTCTAGGATGCGAGTTAATGCCCCTTTCAGGTTGACAATGTTTTTGGGACATTCAGAGCTCTCTGACACAGATATTGGCCCACCAACATTTTCTGGACTTTAGGGGGTCTAGGATGCCTGTAAACCCCTTTTTTGGGCCTCCAAAGTTTTCAACATTTTTGCACGCCCAAAATGCATTTTAAGGCCTTTTTTGGGCTGCTAACATATTCTGAGCTTCAGGGGTATAGGTTGCATTTTTCATGCCAAAAATATTTTGGGAAATTTCAGTGGTCTAGGATGTGGCTTAATGCCCCTTTCAGGCTGCAAATGTTTTTGGGACATTCAGAGCTCTCTGACACCGATTTTGGCCCACCAACATTTTCTGGAGTTTAGGGGGTCTAGGATGCCCCTAAACCCTTTTTTTCCACCTCCAAAGTTTTCTACATTTTTTCAGGCCTAAGATGCACTTTAAGGCATTTTTGGGCTGCTAACATTTTCAGAACTTTCAGGAGTGTATGATGCATTTTTCGTGGCAAAAATATTTTTGGGAATTTCAGTGGTCTAGGATGCGAGTTAATGCCCCTTTCAGGCTGACAATGTTTTTGGGACATTCAGAGCTCTCTGACACAGATTTTGGCCCACCAACATTTTCTGGACTTTAGGGGGTCTAGGATGCCTGTAAACCCCTTTTTTGGTCCTTCAAAGTTTTCAACATTTTTGCAGGCCTAAAATGCATTTTAAGGCATTTTTGGGCTGCTAACATTTTCAGAACTTTCAGGGGTGTGGTATGCATTTTTTGTGCCAAAAATATTTTTGGGAATTTCAGTGGTCTCGGATGCGTGTTAATGCCCGTTTCACTCTGAAAATGTTTTTGGGACATTCAGGGCTCTCTGACACCATTTTTGGGCCACCAACATTTTCTGGACTTTAGGGGGTCTAGGATGCCTGTAAACCCCTTTTTGGCCCTTCAAAGTTTTCAACATTTTTGCAGGCCTAAAATGCATTTTAAGGCCTTTTTTGGGCTGCTAACATATTCTGAGCTTCATGGGTGTAGGATGCATTTTTCGTGCCAAAAATATTTTTGGGAATTTCAGTGGTCTAGGATGCGGGTTAATGCCCCTTTGAGGCTGCAAATGTTTTTGGGACATTCAGGGCTCTCTGACACCATTTCTGGGCCACAACCATTTTCTGGACTTTAGGGGGTCTAGGATGCCTCTAAACCCCTTTTTTCCACCTCCAAAGTTTTCTACATTTTTGCAGGCCTAAGATGCACTTTAAGGCCTTTTTTGGGCTGCTAACATATTCTGAGCTTCATGGGTGTAGTATTCATTTTTTGTGCCAAAAATATTTTTGGGAATGTCAGAGGTCTAGGATGCGGGTTAATGCCCGTTTCACTCTGCAAATGTTATTGGGACATTCAGGGCTCTCTGACACCATTTTTGGGCCACCAACATTTTCTGGACTTTAGGGGGTCTAGGATGCCTGTAAACCTCTTTTTTGGTCCTTCAAAGTTTTCAACATTTTTGCAGGCCTAAAATGCATTTTAAGGCCTTTTTTGGGCTGCTAACATATTCTGAGCTTTCAGGGGTGTAGGATGCATTTTTCGTGGCAAAAATATTTTTGGGAATTTCAGTGGTCTAGGATGCGAGTTAATGCCCCTTTCAGGCTGACAATGTTTTTGGGACATTCAGAGCTCTCTGACACAGATTTTGGCCCACCAACATTTTCTGGACTTTAGGGGGTCTAGGATGCCTGTAAACCCCTTTTTTGGTCCTTCAAAGTTTTCAACATTTTTGCAGGCCTAAAATGCATTTTAAGGCATTTTTGGGCTGCTAACATTTTCAGAACTTTCAGGGGTGTAGTATGCATTTTTTGTGCCAAAAATATTTTTGTGAATTTCAGTGGTCTAGGATGCGGGTTAATGCCCCTTTGAGGCTGCAAATGTTTTTGGAGCATTCAGGGCTCTCTGACACCATTTTTGGGCCACAACCATTTTCTGGACTTTAGGGGGTCTAGGATGCCTCTAAGCCCCTTTTTTCCACCTCCAAAGTTTTCTACATTTTTGCAGGCCTAAGATGCACTTTAAGGCCTTTTTTGGGCTGCTAACATATTCTGAGCTTCATGGGTGTAGTATTCATTTTTTGTGCCAAAAATATTTTTGGGAATGTCAGAGGTCTAGGATGCAGGTTAATGCCCGTTTCACTCTGCAAATGTTTTTGGGACATTCAGGGCTCGATGAAAAACACCATTTTTGGGCCACCAACATTTTCTGGACTTTAGGGGGTCTAGGATGCCTGTAAACCCCTTTTTTGGTCCTTCAAAGTTTTCAACATTTTTGCAGGCCTAAAATGCATTTTAAGGCATTTTTGGGCTGCTAACATTTTCAGAACTTTCAGGGGTGTAGTATGCATTTTTTGTGCCAAAAATATTTTTGGGAATTTCAGTGGTCTAGGATGCGAGTTAATGCCCCTTTCAGGTTGACAATGTTTTTGGGACATTCAGGGCTCTCTGACACCATTTTTGGGCCACCAACATTTTCTGGACTTTAGGGGGTCTAGGATGCCTGTAAACCTCTGTTTTGGTCCTTCAAAGTTTTCAACATTTTTGCAGGCCTAAAATGCATTTTAAGGCCTTTTTTGGGCTGCTAACATATTCTGAGCTTCATGGGTGTAGGATTTATTTTTCGTGCCAAAAATATTTTTGGGAATTTCAGTGGTCTAGGATGCGGGTTAATGCCCCTTTGATGCTGCAAATGTTTTTGGGACATTCAGGGCTCTCTGACACCATTTTTGGGCCACCAACATTTTCTGGACTTTAGGGGGTCTAGGGTGCCTGTAAACCTCTTTTTTGGTCCTTCAAAGTTTTCAACATTTTTGCAGGCCTAAAATGCATTTTAAGGCCTTTTTTGGGCTGCTAACATATTCTGAGCTTTCAGGGGTGTAGGATGCATTTTTCGTGGCAAAAATATTTTTGGGAATTTCAGTGGTCTAGGATGCGAGTTAATGCCCCTTTCAGGCTGACAATGTTTTTGGGACATTCAGAGCTCTCTGACACAGATTTTGGCCCACCAACATTTTCTGGACTTTAGGGGGTCTAGGATGCCTGTAAACCCCTTTTTTGGTCCTTCAAAGTTTTAAACATTTTTGCAGGCCTAAAATGCATTTTAAGGCATTTTTGGGCTGCTAACATTTTCAGAACTTTCAGGGGTGTAGTATGCATTTTTTGTGCCAAAAATATTTTTGGGAATTTCAGTGGTCTAGGATGCGTGTTAATGCCCGTTTCACTCTGCAAATGTTTTTGGGACATTCAGGGCTCTCTGACACCATTTCTGGGCCACAACCATTTTCTGGACTTTAGGGGGTCTAGGATGCCTCTAAACCCCTTTTTTCCACCTCCAAAGTTTTCTACATTTCTGCAGGCCTAAGATGCACTTTAAGGCCTTTTTTGGGCTGCTAACATATTCTGAGCTTCATGGGTGTAGTATTCATTTTTTGTGCCAAAAATATTTTTGGGAATGTCAGAGGTCTAGGATGCGGGTTAATGCCCGTTTCACTCTGCAAATGTTTTTGGGACATTCAGGGCTCTCTGACACCATTTTTGGGCCACCAACATTTTCTGGACTTTAGGGGGTCTAGGATGCCTGTAAACCCCTTTTTTGGGCCTCCAAAGTTTTCAACATTTTTGCAGGCTTAAAATGCATTTTAAAGCCTTTTTTGGGCTGCTAACATATTCTGAGCCTTAGGGGTGTAGGATGCATTTTTCGTGCCAAAATATTTTTGGGAATTTCAGTGGTCTAGGATGCGAGTTAATGGGCCTTTCAGGCTGACAATGTTTTTGGGACATTCAGAGCTCTCTGACACAGATTTTGGCCCACCAACATTTTCTGGACTTTAGGGGGTCTAGGATGCCTGTAAACCCCTTTTTTCGACCTCCAAAGTTTTCAACATTTGTGCAGGCCTAAGAAGCATTTTAAGTCCTTTTTTTGAGCTGCCAACATTTTCTGATCTTTCAGGGTTGTAGGATGAATTTTTTGTGCCAAAAATATTTTGGGGAATTTCAGTGGTCTAGGATGCGACTTAATGCCCCTTTCAGGCTGCAAATCTGTTTGGGACATTCAGAGCTCTCTGACACTGTTTTTGGGCCACCAACATTTTCTGGACTTTAGGGGGTCTAGGATGCCTGTAAACCCCTTTTTTCCACCTCCAAAGTTTTCTATATTTTTGCAGGCCTAAGATGCACTTTAAGGCATTTTTGGGCTGCTAACATTTTCAGAACTTTCAGGGGTGTAGTATGCATTTTTTGTGCCAAAAATATTTTTGGGAATTTCAGTGGTCTAGGATGTGGGTTAATGCCCGTTTCACTCTGCAAATGTTTTTGAGGCATTCAGAGCTCTCTGACACAGATTTTGGCCCACCAACATTTTCTGGACTTTAGGGGGTCTAGGATGTCTGTAAACCCCTTCTTTGGGCCTCCAAAGTTTTCAACATTTTTGCAGGCATAAAATGCATTTTAAGGTCTTTTTTGGGCTGCTAACATATTCTGAGCTTCAGGGGTATAGGTTGCATTTTTCGTGCCAAAAATATTTTTTGGAGTTTCAGTGGTCTAGGATGCGGGTTAATGCCCCCTTCAGGCTGCAAATGTTTTGGGACATTCAGAGCTCTCTGACACAGATTTTGGCCCACCAACATTTTCTGGACTTTAGGGGTCTAGGATGCCTGTAAACCCCTTTTTTGGTCCTTCAAAGTTTTCAACATGTTTGCAGGCCTACAATGCATTTTAAGGCATTTTTGGGCTGCTAACATTTTCAGAACTTTCAGGGGTGTAGTATGCATTTTTTGTGCCAAAAATATTTTTGGGAATGTCAGAGGTTTAGGATGCGGGTTAATGCCCGTTTCACTCTGCAAATGTTTTTGGGACATTCAGGGCTCTCTGACACCATTTTTGGGCCACCAACATTTTCTGGACTTTAGGGGGTCTAGGATGCCTGTAAACCTCTTTTTTGGTCCTTCAACGTTTTCAACATTTTTGCAGGCCTAAAATGCATTTTAAGGCCTTTTTTGGGCTGCTAACATATTCTGAGCTTTCAGGGGTGTAGGATGCATTTTTCGTGGCAAAAATATTTTTGGGAATTTCAGTGGTCTAGGATGCGAGTTAATGCCCCTTTCAGGCTGACAATGTTTTTGGGACATTCAGAGCTCTCTGACACAGATTTTGGCCCACCAACATTTTCTGGACTTTAGGGGGTCTAGGATGCCTGTAAACCCCTTTTTTGGTCCTTCAAAGTTTTCAACATTTTTGCAGGCCTAAAATGCATTTTAAGGCATTTTTGGGCTGCTAACATTTTCAGAACATTCAGGGGTGTAGTATGCATTTTTTGTGGCAAAAATATTTTTGGGCATTTCAGTGGTCTAGGATGCGGGTTTGCCCCTTTCAGGCTGCAAATGTTTTTGGGACATTCAAGGCTCTCTGACACCATTTTTGGGCCACCAACATTTTCTGGACTTTAGGGGGTCTAGGATGCCTGTAAACCCCTTTTTTGGTTCTTCAAAGTTTTCAACATTTTTGCAGGCCTAAAATGCATTTTAAGGCCTTTTTTGGGCTGCTAACATATTCTGAGCTTCATGGGTGTAGGATGTATTTTTCGTGCCAAAAATATTTTTGGGAATTGCAGTGGTCTAGGATGCGGGTTAATGCCCCTTTGAGGCTGCAAATGTTTTTGGGACATTCAGAGCTCTCTGACACAGATTTTGGCCCACCAACATTTTCTGGACTTTAGGGGGTCTAGGATGCCTGTAAACCCCTTTTTTGGTCCTTCAAAGTTTTCAACATTTTTGCAGGCCTAAAATGCATTTTAAGGCATTTTTGGGCTGCTAACATTTTCAGAACTTTCAGGGGTGTAGTATGCATTTTTTGTGCCAAAAATATTTTTGTGAATTTCAGTGGTCTAGGATGCGGGTTAATGCCCCTTTGAGGCTGCAAATGTTTTTGGGACATTCAGGGCTCTCTTTCACCATTTTTGGGCCACCAACATTTTCTGGACTTTAGGGGGTCTAGGATGCATGTAAACCCCTTTTTTGGTCCTTCAAAGTTTTCAACATTTTTGCAGGCCTAAAATGCATTTTAAGGCCTTAATTCGGCTGCTAACATATTCTGAGCTTCAGGGGTATAGGTTGCATTTTTCATGCCAAAAATATTTTGGGGAATTTCAGTGGTCTAGGATGCGGGTTAATGCCCCTTTCAGGCTGCAAATGTTTTTGGGACATTCAGGACTCTCTGACACCATTTTCGGGCCACCAACATTTTCTGGACTTTAGGGGGTCTAGGATGCCTGTAAACCCCTTTTTTGGGCCTCCAAAGTTTTCATCATTTTTGCAGGCATAAAATGCATTTTAAGGTCTTTTTTGGGCTGCTAACATATTCTGAGCTTCAGGGGTATAGGTTGCATTTTTCGTGCCAAAAATATTTTTGGGAGTTTGAGTGGTCTAGGGTGCGGCTTAATGCCCCTTTCAGGCTGCAAATGTTTTGGGACATTCAGAGCTCTCTGACACAGATTTTGGCCCACCAACATTTTCTGGACTTTAGGGGTCTAGGATGCCTGTAAACCCCTTTTTTGGTCCTTCAAAGTTTTCAAACATGTTTGCAGGCCTAAAATGCATTTTAAGGCATTTTTGGGCTGCTAACATTTTCAGAACTTTCAGGGGTGTAGTATGCATTTTTTGTGCCAAAAATATTTTTGTGAATTTCAGTGGTCTAGGATGCGGGTTAATGCCCCTTTGAGGCTGCAAATGTTTTTGGGACATTCAGGGCTCTCTTTCACCATTTTTGGGCCACCAACATTTTCTGGACTTTAGGGGGTCTAGGATGCCTGTAAACCCCTTTTTTGGTCCTTCAAAGTTTTCAACATTTTTGCAGGCCTAAAATGCATTTAAAGGCCTTAATTGGGCTGCTAACATATTCTGAGCTTCAGGGGTATAGGTTGCATTTTTCATGCCAAAAATATTTTGGGGAATTTCAGTGGTCTAGGATGCGGGTTAATGCCCCTTTCAGGCTGCAAATGTTTTTGGGACATTCAGGACTCTCTGACACCATTTTCGGGCCACCAACATTTTCTGGACTTTAGGGGGTCTAGGATGCCTGTAAACCCCTTTTTTGGGCCTCCAAAGTTTTCATCATTTTTGCAGGCATAAAATGCATTTTAAGGTCTTTTTTGGGCTGCTAACATATTCTGAGCTTCAGGGGTATAGGTTGCATTTTTCGTGCCAAAAATATTTTTTGGAGTTTGAGTGCTCTAGGGTGCGGGTTAATGCCCCTTTCAGGCTGCAAATGTTTTTGGAGCATTCAGGGCTCTCTGACACCATTTTTGGGCCACAACCATTTTCTGGACTTTAGGGGGTCTAGGATGCCTCTAAGCCCCTTTTTTCCACCTCCAAAGTTTTCTACATTTTTGCAGGCCTAAGATGCACTTTAAGGCCTTTTTTGGGCTGCTAACATATTCTGAGCTTCATGGGTGTAGTATTCATTTTTTGTGCCAAAAATATTTTTGGGAATGTCAGAGGTCTAGGATGCAGGTTAATGCCCGTTTCACTCTGCAAATGTTTTTGGGACATTCAGGGCTCTCTGACACCATTTTTGGGCCACCAACATTTTCTGGACTTTAGGGGGTCTAGGATGCCTGTAAACCCCTTTTTTGGTCCTTCAAAGTTTTCAACATTTTTGCAGGCCTAAAATGCATTTTAAGGCATTTTTGGGCTGCTAACATTTTCAGAACTTTCAGGGGTGTAGTATGCATTTTTTGTGCCAAAAATATTTTTGGGAATTTCAGTGGTCTAGGATGCGAGTTAATGCCCCTTTCAGGTTGACAATGTTTTTGGGACATTCAGGGCTCTCTGACACCATTTTTGGGCCACCAACATTTTCTGGACTTTAGGGGGTCTAGGATGCCTGTAAACCTCTGTTTTGGTCCTTCAAAGTTTTCAACATTTTTGCAGGCCTAAAATGCATTTTAAGGCCTTTTTTGGGCTGCTAACATATTCTGAGCTTTCAGGGGTGTAGGATGCATTTTTCGTGGCAAAAATATTTTTGGGAATTTCAGTGGTCTAGGATGCGAGTTAATGCCCCTTTCAGGTTGACAATGTTTTTGGGACATTCAGAGCTCTCTGACACAGATTTTGGCCCACCAACATTTTCTGGACTTTAGGGGGTCTAGGATGCCTGTAAACCCCTTTTTTGGTCCTTCAAAGTTTTCAACATTTTTGCAGGCCTAAAATGCATATTAAGGCATTTTTGGGCTGCTGACATTTTCAGAACTTTCAGGGGTGTAGTATGCATTTTTTGTGGCAAAAATATTTTTGGGCATTTCAGTGGTCTAGGATGCGGGTTAATGCCCCTTTCAGGCTGCAAATGTTTTTGGGAATTTAGGGCTCTCTGACACTATTTTTGAGCGACAATCATTTTCTGGACTTTTCGGGGGTCTAGGATGCCTGTAACCCCTTTTTTGGGCCTCCAAAGTTTTCAACATTTTTGCACGCCCAAAATGCATTTTAAGGCCTTTTTTGGGCTGCTAACATATTCTGAGCTTCAGGGGTATAGGTTGCATTTTTCATGCCAAAAATATTTTGGGAAATTTCAGTGGTCTAGGATGCGGCTTAATGCCCCTTTCAGGCTGCAAATGTTTTTGGGACATTCAGAGCTCTCTGACACCGATTTTGGCCCACCAACATTTTCTGGAGTTTAGGGGGTCTAGGATGCCCCTAAACCCTTTTTTTCCACCCCCAAAGTTTTCTACATTTTTTCAGGCCTAAGATGCACTTTAAGGCATTTTTGGGCTGCTAACATTTTCAGAACTTTCAGGAGTGTATGATGCATTTTTCGTGGCAAAAATATTTTTGGGAATTTCAGTGGTCTAGGATGCGAGTTAATGCCCCTTTCAGGCTGACAATGTTTTTGGGACATTCAGAGCTCTCTGACACAGATTTTGGCCCACCAACATTTTCTGGACTTTAGGGGGTCTAGGATGCCTGTAAACCCCTTTTTTGGTCCTTCAAAGTTGTCAACATTTTTGCAGGCCTAAAATGCATTTTAAGGCATTTTTGGGCTGCTAACATTTTAAGAACTTTCAGGGGTGTGGTATGCATTTTTTGTGCCAAAAATATTTTTGGGAATTTCAGTGGTCTCGGATGCGTGTTAATGCCCGTTTCACTCTGAAAATGTTTTTGGGACATTCAGGGCTCTCTGACACCATTTTTGGGCCACCAACATTTTCTGGACTTTAGGGGGTCTAGGATGCCTGTAAACCCCTTTTTGGCCCTTCAAAGTTTTCAACATTTTTGCAGGCCTAAAATGCATTTTAAGGCCTTTTTTGGGCTGCTAACATATTCTGAGCTTCATGGGTGTAGGATGCATTTTTCGTGCCAAAAATATTTTTGGGAATTTCAGTGGTCTAGGATGCGGGTTAATGCCCCTTTGAGGCTGCAAATGTTTTTGGGACATTCAGAGCTCTCTGACACAGATTTTGGCCCACCAACATTTTCTGGACTTTAGGGGTCTAGGATGCCTGTAAACCCCTTTTTTGGTCCTTCAAAGTTTTCAACATGTTTGCAGGCCTACAATGCATTTTAAGGCATTTTTGGGCTGCTAACATATTCTGAGCTTTCAGGGGTGTAGGATGCATTTTTCGTGGCAAAAATATTTTTGGGAATTTCAGTGGTCTAGGATGTGGGTTAATGCCCGTTTCACTCTGCAAATGTTTTTGGGGCATTCAGAGCTCTCTGACACAGATTTTGGCCCACCAACATTTTCTGGACTTTAGGGGGTCTAGGATGCCTGTAAACCCCTTCTTTGGGCCTCCAAAGTTTTCAACATTTTTGCAGGCATAAAATGCATTTTAAGGTCTTTTTTGGGCTGCTAACATATTCTGAGCTTCAGGGGTATAGGTTGCATTTTTCGTGCCAAAAATATTTTTTGGAGTTTCAGTGGTCTAGGATGCGGGTTAATGCCCCCTTCAGGTTGCAAATGTTTTGGGACATTCAGAGCTCTCTGACACAGATTTTGGCCCACCAACATTTTCTGGACTTTAGGGGTCTAGGATGCCTGTAAACCCCTTTTTTGGTCCTTCAAAGTTTTCAACATGTTTGCAGGCCTACAATGCATTTTAAGGCATTTTTGGGCTGCTAACATTTTCAGAACTTTCAGGGGTGTAGTATGCATTTTTTGTGCCAAAAATATTTTTGGGAATGTCAGAGGTTTAGGATGCGGGTTAATGCCCGTTTCACTCTGCAAATGTTATTGGGACATTCAGGGCTCTCTGACACCATTTTTGAGCCACCAACATTTTCTGGACTTTAGGGGGTCTAGGATGCCTGTAAACCCCTTTTTTGGTTCTTCAAAGTTTTCAACATTTTTGCAGGCCTAAAATGCATTTTAAGGGCTTTTTTGGGCTGCTAACATATTCTGAGCTTCATGGGTGTAGGATGCATTTTTCGTGCCAAAAATATTTTTGGGAATTTCAGTGGTCTAGGATGCGGGTTAATGCCCCTTTGAGGCTGCAAATGTTTTTGGGACATTCAGAGCTCTCTGACACAGATTTTGGCCCACCAACATTTTCTGGACTTTAGGGGGTCTAGGATGCCTGTAAACCCCTTTTTTGGTCCTTCAAAGTTTTCAACATTTTTGCAGGCCTA
Source organism: Ambystoma mexicanum (assembly GCF_040938575.1). NCBI lineage: Eukaryota > Metazoa > Chordata > Amphibia > Caudata > Ambystomatidae > Ambystoma > Ambystoma mexicanum. Next base: position 729,330,132 of record NC_090939.1, on the reverse strand, counting down.
AAATGCATTTTAAGGCATTTTTGGGCTGCTAACATTTTCAGAACTTTCAGGGGTGTAGTATGCATTTTTTGTGCCAAAAATATTTTTGGGAATTTCAGTGGTCTAGGATGCGGGTTAATGCCCCTTTGAGGCTGCAAATGTTTTTGGAGCATTCAGGGCTCTCTGACACCATTTTTGGGCCACAACCATTTTCTGGACTTTAGGGGGTCTAGGATGCCTCTAAGCCCCTTTTTCCACCTCCAAAGTTTTCTACATTTTTACAGGCCTAAGATGCACTTTAAGGCCTTTTTTGGGCTGCTAACATATTCTGAGCTTCATGGGTGTAGCATTCATTTTTTGTGCCAAAAATATTTTTGGGAATGTCAAAGGTCTAGGATGCAGGTTAATGCCCGTTTCACTCTGCAAATGTTTTTGGGACATTCAGGGCTCTCTGACACCATTTTCGGGCCACCAACATTTTCTGGACTTTAGGGGGTCTAGGATGCCTGTAAACCTCTTTTTTGGTCCTTCAAAGTTTTCAACATTTTTGCAGGCCTAAAATGCATTTTAAGGCCTTTTTTGGGCTGCTAACATATTCTGAGCTTCAGGGGTATAGGTTGCATTTTTCATGCCAAAAATATTTTCGGAAATTTCAGTGGTCTAGGATGCGGCTTAATGCCCCTTTCAGGCTGCAAATGTTTTTGGGACATTCAGAGCTCTCTGACACCGATTTTGGCCCACCAACATTTTCTGGAGTTTAGGGGGTCTAGGATGCCCCTAAACCCTTTTTTTCCACCTCCAAAGTTTTCTACATTTTTTCAGGCCTAAGATGCACTTAAGGCATTTTTGGGCTGCTAACATTTTCAGAACTTTCAGGGGTGTATGATGCATTTTTCGTGGCAAAAATATTTTTGGGAATTTCAGTGGTCTAGGATGCGAGTTAATGCCCCTTTCAGGCTGACAATGTTTTTGGGACATTCAGAGCTCTCTGACACAGATTTTGGCCCACCAACATTTTCTGGACTTTAGGGGGTCTAGGATGCCTGTAAACCCCTTTTTTGGTCCTTCAAAGTTTTCAACATTTTTGCAGGCCTAAAATGCATTTTAAGGCATTTTTGGGCTGCTAACATTTTCAGAACTTTCAGGGGTGTGGTATGCATTTTTTGTGCCAAAAATATTTTTGGGAATTTCAGTGGTCTCGGATGCGTGTTAATGCCCGTTTCACTCTGAAAATGTTTTTGGGACATTCAGGGCTCTCTGACACCATTTTTGGGCCACCAACATTTTCTGGACTTTAGGGGGTCTACGATGCCTGTAAACCCCTTTTTTGGTCCTTCAAAGTTTTCAACATTTTTGCAGGCCTAAAATGCATTTTAAGGCATTTTTGGGCTGCTAACATTTTCAGAACTTTCAGGGGTGTAGTATGCATTTTTTGTGCCAAAAATATTTTTGTGAATTTCAGTGGTCTAGGATGCGGGTTAATGCCCCTTTGAGGCTGCAAATGTTTTTGGAGCATTCAGGGCTCTCTGACACCATTTTTGGGCCACAACCATTTTCTGGACTTTAGGGGGTCTAGGATGCCTCTAAGCCCCTTTTTTCCACCTCCAAAGTTTTCTACATTTTTGCAGGCCTAAGATGCACTTTAAGGCCTTTTTTGGGCTGCTAACATATTCTGAGCTTCATGGGTGTAGTATTCATTTTTTGTGCCAAAAATATTTTTGGGAATGTCAGAGGTCTAGGATGCAGGTTAATGCCCGTTTCACTCTGCAAATGTTTTTGGGACATTCAGGGCTCGATGAAAAACACCATTTTTGGGCCACCAACATTTTCTGGACTTTAGGGGGTCTAGGATGCCTGTAAACCCCTTTTTTGGTCCTTCAAAGTTTTCAACATTTTTGCAGGCCTAAAATGCATTTTAAGGCATTTTTGGGCTGCTAACATTTTCAGAACTTTCAGGGGTGTAGTATGCATTTTTTGTGCCAAAAATATTTTTGGGAATTTCAGTGGTCTAGGATGCGAGTTAATGCCCCTTTCAGGTTGACAATGTTTTTGGGACATTCAGGGCTCTCTGACACCATTTTTGGGCCACCAACATTTTCTGGACTTTAGGGGGTCTAGGATGCCTGTAAACCTCTGTTTTGGTCCTTCAAAGTTTTCAACATTTTTGCAGGCCTAAAATGCATTTTAAGGCCTTTTTTGGGCTGCTAACATATTCTGAGCTTTCCGGGGTGTAGGATGCATTTTTCGTGGCAAAAATATTTTTGGGAATTTCAGTGGTCTAGGATGCGAGTTAATGCCCCTTTCAGGTTGACAATGTTTTTGGGACATTCAGAGCTCTCTGACACAGATATTGGCCCACCAACATTTTCTGGACTTTAGGGGGTCTAGGATGCCTGTAAACCCCTTTTTTGGGCCTCCAAAGTTTTCAACATTTTTGCACGCCCAAAATGCATTTTAAGGCCTTTTTTGGGCTGCTAACATATTCTGAGCTTCAGGGGTATAGGTTGCATTTTTCATGCCAAAAATATTTTGGGAAATTTCAGTGGTCTAGGATGTGGCTTAATGCCCCTTTCAGGCTGCAAATGTTTTTGGGACATTCAGAGCTCTCTGACACCGATTTTGGCCCACCAACATTTTCTGGAGTTTAGGGGGTCTAGGATGCCCCTAAACCCTTTTTTTCCACCTCCAAAGTTTTCTACATTTTTTCAGGCCTAAGATGCACTTTAAGGCATTTTTGGGCTGCTAACATTTTCAGAACTTTCAGGAGTGTATGATGCATTTTTCGTGGCAAAAATATTTTTGGGAATTTCAGTGGTCTAGGATGCGAGTTAATGCCCCTTTCAGGCTGACAATGTTTTTGGGACATTCAGAGCTCTCTGACACAGATTTTGGCCCACCAACATTTTCTGGACTTTAGGGGGTCTAGGATGCCTGTAAACCCCTTTTTTGGTCCTTCAAAGTTTTCAACATTTTTGCAGGCCTAAAATGCATTTTAAGGCATTTTTGGGCTGCTAACATTTTCAGAACTTTCAGGGGTGTGGTATGCATTTTTTGTGCCAAAAATATTTTTGGGAATTTCAGTGGTCTCGGATGCGTGTTAATGCCCGTTTCACTCTGAAAATGTTTTTGGGACATTCAGGGCTCTCTGACACCATTTTTGGGCCACCAACATTTTCTGGACTTTAGGGGGTCTAGGATGCCTGTAAACCCCTTTTTGGCCCTTCAAAGTTTTCAACATTTTTGCAGGCCTAAAATGCATTTTAAGGCCTTTTTTGGGCTGCTAACATATTCTGAGCTTCATGGGTGTAGGATGCATTTTTCGTGCCAAAAATATTTTTGGGAATTTCAGTGGTCTAGGATGCGGGTTAATGCCCCTTTGAGGCTGCAAATGTTTTTGGGACATTCAGGGCTCTCTGACACCATTTCTGGGCCACAACCATTTTCTGGACTTTAGGGGGTCTAGGATGCCTCTAAACCCCTTTTTTCCACCTCCAAAGTTTTCTACATTTTTGCAGGCCTAAGATGCACTTTAAGGCCTTTTTTGGGCTGCTAACATATTCTGAGCTTCATGGGTGTAGTATTCATTTTTTGTGCCAAAAATATTTTTGGGAATGTCAGAGGTCTAGGATGCGGGTTAATGCCCGTTTCACTCTGCAAATGTTATTGGGACATTCAGGGCTCTCTGACACCATTTTTGGGCCACCAACATTTTCTGGACTTTAGGGGGTCTAGGATGCCTGTAAACCTCTTTTTTGGTCCTTCAAAGTTTTCAACATTTTTGCAGGCCTAAAATGCATTTTAAGGCCTTTTTTGGGCTGCTAACATATTCTGAGCTTTCAGGGGTGTAGGATGCATTTTTCGTGGCAAAAATATTTTTGGGAATTTCAGTGGTCTAGGATGCGAGTTAATGCCCCTTTCAGGCTGACAATGTTTTTGGGACATTCAGAGCTCTCTGACACAGATTTTGGCCCACCAACATTTTCTGGACTTTAGGGGGTCTAGGATGCCTGTAAACCCCTTTTTTGGTCCTTCAAAGTTTTCAACATTTTTGCAGGCCTAAAATGCATTTTAAGGCATTTTTGGGCTGCTAACATTTTCAGAACTTTCAGGGGTGTGGTATGCATTTTTTGTGCCAAAAATATTTTTGGGAATTTCAGTGGTCTCGGATGCGTGTTAATGCCCGTTTCACTCTGAAAATGTTTTTGGGACATTCAGGGCTCTCTGACACCATTTTTGGGCCACCAACATTTTCTGGACTTTAGGGGGCCTACGATGCCTGTAAACCCCTTTTTTGGTCCTTCAAAGTTTTCAACATTTTTGCAGGCCTAAAATGCATTTTAAGGCATTTTTGGGCTGCTAACATTTTCAGAACTTTCAGGGGTGTAGTATGCATTTTTTGTGCCAAAAATATTTTTGTGAATTTCAGTGGTCTAGGATGCGGGTTAATGCCCCTTTGAGGCTGCAAATGTTTTTGGAGCATTCAGGGCTCTCTGACACCATTTTTGGGCCACAACCATTTTCTGGACTTTAGGGGGTCTAGGATGCCTCTCAGCCCCTTTTTTCCACCTCCAAAGTTTTCTACATTTTTGCAGGCCTAAGATGCACTTTAAGGCCTTTTTTGGGCTGCTAACATATTCTGAGCTTCATGGGTGTAGTATTCATTTTTTGTGCCAAAAATATTTTTGGGAATGTCAGAGGTCTAGGATGCAGGTTAATGCCCGTTTCACTCTGCAAATGTTTTTGGGACATTCAGGGCTCGATGAAAAACACCATTTTTGGGCCACCAACATTTTCTGGACTTTAGGGGGTCTAGGATGCCTGTAAACCCCTTTTTTGGTCCTTCAAAGTTTTCAACATTTTTGCAGGCCTAAAATGCATTTTAAGGCATTTTTGGGCTGCTAACATTTTCAGAACTTTCAGGGGTGTAGTATGCATTTTTTGTGCCAAAAATATTTTTGGGAATTTCAGTGGTCTAGGATGCGAGTTAATGCCCCTTTCAGGTTGACAATGTTTTTGGGACATTCAGGGCTCTCTGACACCATTTTTGGGCCACCAACATTTTCTGGACTTTAGGGGGTCTAGGATGCCTGTAAACCTCTGTTTTGGTCCTTCAAAGTTTTCAACATTTTTGCAGGCCTAAAATGCATTTTAAGGCCTTTTTTGGGCTGCTAACATATTCTGAGCTTTCAGGGGTGTAGGATGCATTTTTCGTGGCAAAAATATTTTTGGGAATTTCAGTGGTCTAGGATGCGAGTTAATGCCCCTTTCAGGTTGACAATGTTTTTGGGACATTCAGAGCTCTCTGACACAGATTTTGGCCCACCAACATTTTCTGGACTTTAGGGGGTCTAGGATGCCTGTAAACCCCTTTTTTGGGCCTCCAAAGTTTTCAACATTTTTGCACGCCCAAAATGCATTTTAAGGCCTTTTTTGGGCTGCTAACATATTCTGAGCTTCAGGGGTATAGGTTGCATTTTTCATGCCAAAAATATTTTGGGAAATTTCAGTGGTCTAGGATGTGGCTTAATGCCCCTTTCAGGCTGCAAATGTTTTTGGGACATTCAGAGCTCTCTGACACCGATTTTGGCCCACCAACATTTTCTGGAGTTTAGGGGGTCTAGGATGCCCCTAAACCCTTTTTTTCCACCTCCAAAGTTTTCTACATTTTTTCAGGCCTAAGATGCACTTTAAGGCATTTTTGGGCTGCTAACATTTTCAGAACTTTCAGGAGTGTATGATGCATTTTTCGTTGCAAAAATATTTTTGGGAATTTCAGTGGTCTAGGATGCGAGTTAATGCCCCTTTCAGGCTGACAATGTTTTTGGGACATTCAGAGCTCTCTGACACAGATTTTGGCCCACCAACATTTTCTGGACTTTAGGGGGTCTAGGATGCCTGTAAACCCCTTTTTTGGTCCTTCAAAGTTTTCAACATTTTTGCAGGCCTAAAATGCATTTTAAGGCATTTTTGGGCTGCTAACATTTTCAGAACTTTCAGGGGTGTGGTATGCATTTTTTGTGCCAAAAATATTTTTGGGAATTTCAGTGGTCTCGGATGCGTGTTAATGCCCGTTTCACTCTGAAAATGTTTTTGGGACATTCAGGGCTCTCTGACACCATTTTTGGGCCACCAACATTTTCTGGACTTTAGGGGGTCTAGGATGCCTGTAAACCCCTTTTTGGCCCTTCAAAGTTTTCAACATTTTTGCAGGCCTAAAATGCATTTTAAGGCCTTTTTTGGGCTGCTAACATATTCTGAGCTTCATGGGTGTAGGATGCATTTTTCGTGCCAAAAATATTTTTGGGAATTTCAGTGGTCTAGGATGCGGGTTAATGCCCCTTTGAGGCTGCAAATGTTTTTGGGACATTCAGGGCTCTCTGACACCATTTCTGGGCCACAACCATTTTCTGGACTTTAGGGGGTCTAGGATGCCTCTAAACCCCTTTTTTCCACCTCCAAAGTTTTCTACATTTTTGCAGGCCTAAGATGCACTTTAAGGCCTTTTTTGGGCTGCTAACATATTCTGAGCTTCATGGGTGTAGTATTCATTTTTTGTGCCAAAAATATTTTTGGGAATGTCAGAGGTCTAGGATGCGGGTTAATGCCCGTTTCACTCTGCAAATGTTATTGGGACATTCAGGGCTCTCTGACACCATTTTTGGGCCACCAACATTTTCTGGACTTTAGGGGGTCTAGGATGCCTGTAAACCTCTTTTTTGGTCCTTTAAAGTTTTCAACATTTTTGCAGGCCTAAAATGCATTTTAAGGCCTTTTTTGGGCTGCTAACATATTCTGAGCTTTCAGGGGTGTAGGATGCATTTTTCGTGGCAAAAATATTTTTGGGAATTTCAGTGGTCTAGGATGCGAGTTAATGCCCCTTTCAGGCTGACAATGTTTTTGGGACATTCAGAGCTCTCTGACACAGATTTTGGCCCACCAACATTTTCTGGACTTTAGGGGGTCTAGGATGCCTGTAAACCCCTTTTTTGGTCCTTCAAAGTTTTCAACATTTTTGCAGGCCTAAAATGCATTTTAAGGCATTTTTGGGCTGCTAACATTTTCAGAACTTTCAGGGGTGTGGTATGCATTTTTTGTGCCAAAAATATTTTTGGGAATTTCAGTGGTCTCGGATGCGTGTTAATGCCCGTTTCACTCTGAAAATGTTTTTGGGACATTCAGGGCTCTCTGACACCATTTTTGGGCCACCAACATTTTCTGGACTTTAGGGGGTCTACGATGCCTGTAAACCCCTTTTTTGGTCCTTCAAAGTTTTCAACATTTTTGCAGGCCTAAAATGCATTTTAAGGCATTTTTGGGCTGCTAACATTTTCAGAACTTTCAGGGGTGTAGTATGCATTTTTTGTGCCAAAAATATTTTTGTGAATTTCAGTGGTCTAGGATGCGGGTTAATGCCCCTTTGAGGCTGCAAATGTTTTTGGAGCATTCAGGGCTCTCTGACACCATTTTTGGGCCACAACCATTTTCTGGACTTTAGGGGGTCTAGGATGCCTCTAAGCCCCTTTTTTCCACCTCCAAAGTTTTCTACATTTTTGCAGGCCTAAGATGCACTTTAAGGCCTTTTTTGGGCTGCTAACATATTCTGAGCTTCATGGGTGTAGTATTCATTTTTTGTGCCAAAAATATTTTTGGGAATGTCAGAGGTCTAGGATGCAGGTTAATGCCCGTTTCACTCTGCAAATGTTTTTGGGACATTCAGGGCTCGATGAAAAACACCATTTTTGGGCCACCAACATTTTCTGGACTTTAGGGGGTCTAGGATGCCTGTAAACCCCTTTTTTGGTCCTTCAAAGTTTTCAACATTTTTGCAGGCCTAAAATGCATTTTAAGGCATTTTTGGGCTGCTAACATTTTCAGAACTTTCAGGGGTGTAGTATGCATTTTTTGTGCCAAAAATATTTTTGGGAATTTCAGTGGTCTAGGATGCGAGTTAATGCCCCTTTCAGGTTGACAATGTTTTTGGGACATTCAGAGCTCTCTGACACAGATTTTGGCCCACCAACATTTTCTGGACTTTAGGGGGTCTAGGATGCCTGTAAACCCCTTTTTTGGGCCTCCAAAGTTTTCAACATTTTTGCACGCCCAAAATGCATTTTAAGGCCTTTTTTGGGCTGCTAACATATTCTGAGCTTCAGGGGTATAGGTTGCATTTTTCATGCCAAAAATATTTTGGGAAATTTCAGTGGTCTAGGATGTGGCTTAATGCCCCTTTCAGGCTGCAAATGTTTTTGGGACATTCAGAGCTCTCTGACACCGATTTTGGCCCACCAACATTTTCTGGAGTTTAGGGGGTCTAGGATGCCCCTAAACCCTTTTTTTCCACCTCCAAAGTTTTCTACATTTTTTCAGGCCTAAGATGCACTTTAAGGCATTTTTGGGCTGCTAACATTTTCAGAACTTTCAGGAGTGTATGATGCATTTTTCGTGGCAAAAATATTTTTGGGAATTTCAGTGGTCTAGGATGCGAGTTAATGCCCCTTTCAGGCTGACAATGTTTTTGGGACATTCAGAGCTCTCTGACACAGATTTTGGCCCACCAACATTTTCTGGACTTTAGGGGGTCTAGGATGCCTGTAAACCCCTTTTTTGGTCCTTCAAAGTTTTCAACATTTTTGCAGGCCTAAAATGCATTTTAAGGCATTTTTGGGCTGCTAACATTTTCAGAACTTTCAGGGGTGTGGTATGCATTTTTTGTGCCAAAAATATTTTTGGGAATTTCAGTGGTCTCGGATGCGTGTTAATGCCCGTTTCACTCTGAAAATGTTTTTGGGACATTCAGGGCTCTCTGACACCATTTTTGGGCCACCAACATTTTCTGGACTTTAGGGGGTCTAGGATGCCTGTAAACCCCTTTTTGGCCCTTCAAAGTTTTCAACATTTTTGCAGGCCTAAAATGCATTTTAAGGCCTTTTTTGGGCTGCTAACATATTCTGAGCTTCATGGGTGTAGGATGCATTTTTCGTGCCAAAAATATTTTTGGGAATTTCAGTGGTCTAGGATGCGGGTTAATGCCCCTTTGAGGCTGCAAATGTTTTTGGGACATTCAGGGCTCTCTGACACCATTTCTGGGCCACAACCATTTTCTGGACTTTAGGGGGTCTAGGATGCCTCTAAACCCCTTTTTTCCACCTCCAAAGTTTTCTACATTTTTGCAGGCCTAAGATGCACTTTAAGGCCTTTTTTGGGCTGCTAACATATTCTGAGCTTCATGGGTGTAGTATTCATTTTTTGTGCCAAAAATATTTTTGGGAATGTCAGAGGTCTAGGATGCGGGTTAATGCCCGTTTCACTCTGCAAATGTTATTGGGACATTCAGGGCTCTCTGACACCATTTTTGGGCCACCAACATTTTCTGGACTTTAGGGGGTCTAGGATGCCTGTAAACCTCTTTTTTGGTCCTTCAAAGTTTTCAACATTTTTGCAGGCCTAAAATGCATTTTAAGGCCTTTTTTGGGCTGCTAACATATTCTGAGCTTTCAGGGGTGTAGGATGCATTTTTCGTGGCAAAAATATTTTTGGGAATTTCAGTGGTCTAGGATGCGAGTTAATGCCCCTTTCAGGCTGACAATGTTTTTGGGACATTCAGAGCTCTCTGACACAGATTTTGGCCCACCAACATTTTCTGGACTTTAGGGGGTCTAGGATGCCTGTAAACCCCTTTTTTGGTCCTTCAAAGTTTTCAACATTTTTGCAGGCCTAAAATGCATTTTAAGGCATTTTTGGGCTGCTAACATTTTCAGAACATTCAGGGGTGTAGTATGCATTTTTTGTGGCAAAAATATTTTTGGGCATTTCAGTGGTCTAGGATGCGGGTTTGCCCCTTTCAGGCTGCAAATGTTTTTGGGACATTCAAGGCTCTCTGACACCATTTTTGGGCCACCAACATTTTCTGGACTTTAGGGGGTCTAGGATGCCTGTAAACCCCTTTTTTGGTTCTTCAAAGTTTTCAACATTTTTGCAGGCCTAAAATGCATTTTAAGGCCTTTTTTGGGCTGCTAACATATTCTGAGCTTCAGGGGTATAGGTTGCATTTTTCGTGCCAAAAATATTTTTTGGAGTTTCAGTGGTCTAGGATGCGGGTTAATGCCCCCTTCAGGCTGCAAATGTTTTGGGACATTCAGAGCTCTCTGACACAGATTTTGGCCCACCAACATTTTCTGGACTTTAGGGGTCTAGGATGCCTGTAAACCCCTTTTTTGGTCCTTCAAAGTTTTCAACATGTTTGCAGGCCTACAATGCATTTTAAGGCATTTTTGGGCTGCTAACATTTTCAGAACTTTCAGGGGTGTAGTATGCATTTTTTGTGCCAAAAATATTTTTGGGAATGTCAGAGGTTTAGGATGCGGGTTAATGCCCGTTTCACTCTGCAAATGTTATTGGGACATTCAGGGCTCTCTGACACCATTTTTGGGCCACCAACATTTTCTGGACTTTAGGGGTTCTAGGATGCCTGTAAACCTCTTTTTTGGTCCTTCAACGTTTTCAACATTTTTGCAGGCCTAAAATGCATTTTAAGGCCTTTTTTGGGCTGCTAACATATTGTGAGCTTTCAGGGGTGTAGGATGCATTTTTCGTGGCAAAAATATTTTTGGGAATTTCAGTGGTCTAGGATGTGGGTTAATGCCCGTTTCACTCTGCAAATGTTTTTGGGGCATTCAGAGCTCTCTGACACAGATTTTGGCCCACCAACATTTTCTGGACTTTAGGGGGTCTAGGATGCCTGTAAACCCCTTCTTTGGGCCTCCAAAGTTTTCAACATTTTTGCAGGCATAAAATGCATTTTAAGGTCTTTTTTGGGCTGCTAACATATTCTGAGCTTCAGGGGTATAGGTTGCATTTTTCGTGCCAAAAATATTTTTTGGAGTTTCAGTGGTCTAGGATGCGGGTTAATGCCCCCTTCAGGCTGCAAATGTTTTGGGACATTCAGAGCTCTCTGACACAGATTTTGGCCCACCAACATTTTCTGGACTTTAGGGGTCTAGGATGCCTGTAAACCCCTTTTTTGGTCCTTCAAAGTTTTCAACATGTTTGCAGGCCTACAATGCATTTTAAGGCATTTTTGGGCTGCTAACATTTTCAGAACTTTCAGGGGTGTAGTATGCATTTTTTGTGCCAAAAATATTTTTGGGAATGTCAGAGGTTTAGGATGCGGGTTAATGCCCGTTTCACTCTGCAAATGTTATTGGGACATTCAGGGCTCTCTGACACCATTTTTGAGCCACCAACATTTTCTGGACTTTAGGGGGTCTAGGATGCCTGTAAACCCCTTTTTTGGTTCTTCAAAGTTTTCAACATTTTTGCAGGCCTAAAATGCATTTTAATGGCTTTTTTGGGCTGCTAACATATTCTGAGCTTCATGGGTGTAGGATGCATTTTTCGTGCCAAAAATATTTTTGGGAATTTCAGTGGTCTAGGATGCGGGTTAATGCCCCTTTGAGGCTGCAAATGTTTTTGGGACATTCAGAGCTCTCTGACACAGATTTTGGCCCACCAACATTTTCTGGACTTTAGGGGGTCTAGGATGCCTGTAAACCCCTTTTTTGGTCCTTCAAAGTTTTCAACATTTTTGCAGGCCTAAAATACATTTTAAGGCATTTTTGGGCTGCTAACATTTTCAGAACTTTCAGGGGTGTAGTATGCATTTTTTGTGCCAAAAATATTTTTGGGAATTTCAGTGGTCTAGGATGCGGGTTAATGCCCCTTTGAGGCTGCAAATGTTTTTGGAGCATTCAGGGCTCTCTGACACCATTTTTGGGCCACAACCATTTTCTGGACTTTAGGGGGTCTAGGATGCCTCTAAGCCCCTTTTTCCACCTCCAAAGTTTTCTACATTTTTGCAGGCCTAAGATGCACTTTAAGGCCTTTTTTGGGCTGCTAACATATTCTGAGCTTCATGGGTGTAGTATTCATTTTTTGTGCCAAAAATATTTTTGGGAATGTCAGAGGTCTAGGATGCAGGTTAATGCCCGTTTCACTCTGCAAATGTTTTTGGGACATTCAGGGCTCTCTGACACCATTTTTGGGCCACCAACATTTTCTGGACTTTAGGGGGTCTAGGATGCCTGTAAACCCCTTTTTTGGTCCTTCAAAGTTTTCAACATTTTTGCAGGCCTAAAATGCATTTTAAGGCATTTTTGGGCTGCTAACATTTTGAGAACTTTCAGGGGTGTAGTATGCATTTTTTGTGCCAAAAATATTTTTGGGAATTTCAGTGGTCTAGGATGCGAGTTAATGCCCCTTTCAGGTTGACAATGTTTTTGGGACATTCAGGGCTCTCTGACACCATTTTTGGGCCACCAACATTTTCTGGACTTTAGGGGGTCTAGGATGCCTGTAAACCTCTGTTTTGGTCCTTCAAAGTTTTCAACATTTTTGCAGGCCTAAAATGCATTTTAAGGCCTTTTTTGGGCTGCTAACATATTCTGAGCTTTCAGGGGTGTAGGATGCATTTTTCGTGGCAAAAATATTTTTGGGAATTTCAGTGGTCTAGGATGCGAGTTAATGCCCCTTTCAGGTTGACAATGTTTTTGGGACATTCAGAGCTCTCCGACACAGATTTTGGCCCACCAACATTTTCTGGACTTTAGGGGGTCTAGGATGCCTGTAAACCCCTTTTTTGGTCCTTCAAAGTTTTCAACATTTTTGCAGGCCTAAAATGCATATTAAGGCATTTTTGGGCTGCTGACATTTTCAGAACTTTCAGGGGTGTAGTATGCATTTTTTGTGGCAAAAATATTTTTGGGCATTTCAGTGGTCTAGGATGCGGGTTAATGCCCCTTTCAGGCTGCAAATGTTTTTGGGAATTTAGGGCTCTCTGACACTATTTTTGAGCGACAATCATTTTCTGGACTTTTCGGGGGTCTAGGATGCCTGTAACCCCTTTTTTGGGCCTCCAAAGTTTTCAACATTTTTGCACGCCCAAAATGCATTTTAAGGCCTTTTTTGGGCTGCTAACATATTCTGAGCTTCAGGGGTATAGGTTGCATTTTTCATGCCAAAACTATTTTGGGAAATTTCAGTGGTCTAGGATGCGGCTTAATGCCCCTTTCAGGCTGCAAATGTTTTTGGGACATTCAGAGCTCTCTGACACCGATTTTGGCCCACCAACATTTTCTGGAGTTTAGGGGGTCTAGGATGCCCCTAAACCCTTTTTTTCCACCTCCAAAGTTTTCTACATTTTTTCAGGCCTAAGATGCACTTTAAGGCATTTTTGGGCTGCTAACATTTTCAGAACTTTCAGGAGTGTATGATGCATTTTTCGTGGCAAAAATATTTTTGGGAATTTCAGTGGTCTAGGATGCGAGTTAATGCCCCTTTCAGGCTGACAATGTTTTTGGGACATTCAGAGCTCTCTGACACAGATTTTGGCCCACCAACATTTTCTGGACTTTAGGGGGTCTAGGATGCCTGTAAACCCCTTTTTTGGTCCTTCAAAGTTGTCAACATTTTTGCAGGCCTAAAATGCATTTTAAGGCATTTTTGGGCTGCTAACATTTTCAGAACTTTCAGGGGTGTGGTATGCATTTTTGTGCCAAAAATATTTTTGGGAATTTCAGTGGTCTCGGATGCGTGTTAATGCCCGTTTCACTCTGAAAATGTTTTTGGGACATTCAGGGCTCTCTGACACCATTTTTGGGCCACCAACATTTTCTGGACTTTAGGGGGTCTAGGATGCCTGTAAACCCCTTTTTGGCCCTTCAAAGTTTTCAACATTTTTGCAAGCCTAAAATGCATTTTAAGGCCTTTTTTGGGCTGCTAACATATTCTGAGCTTTCAGGGGTGTAGGATGCATTTTTCGTGGCAAAAATATTTTTGGGAATTTCAGTGGTCTAGGATGTGGGTTAATGCCCGTTTCACTCTGCAAATGTTTTTGGGGCATTCAGAGCTCTCTGACACAGATTTTGGCCCACCAACATTTTCTGGACTTTAGGGGGTCTAGGATGCCTGTAAACCCCTTCTTTGGGCCTCCAAAGTTTTCAACATTTTTGCAGGCATAAAATGCATTTTAAGGTCTTTTTTGGGCTGCTAACATATTCTGAGCTTCAGGGGTATAGGTTGCATTTTTCGTGCCAAAAATATTTTTTGGAGTTTCAGTGGTCTAGGATGCGGGTTAATGCCCCCTTCAGGTTGCAAATGTTTTGGGACATTCAGAGCTCTCTGACACAGATTTTGGCCCACCAACATTTTCTGGACTTTAGGGGTCTAGGATGCCTGTAAACCCCTTTTTTGGTCCTTCAAAGTTTTCAACATGTTTGCAGGCCTACAATGCATTTTAAGGCATTTTTGGGCTGCTAACATTTTCAGAACTTTCAGGGGTGTAGTATGCATTTTTTGTGCCAAAAATATTTTTGGGAATGTCAGAGGTTTAGGATGCGGGTTAATGCCCGTTTCACTCTGCAAATGTTATTGGGACATTCAGGGCTCTCTGACACCATTTTTGAGCCACCAACATTTTCTGGACTTTAGGGGGTCTAGGATGCCTGTAAACCCCTTTTTTGGTTCTTCAAAGTTTTCAACATTTTTGCAGGCCTAAAATGCATTTTAAGGGCTTTTTTGGGCTGCTAACATATTCTGAGCTTCATGGGTGTAGGATGCATTTTTCGTGCCAAAAATATTTTTGGGAATTTCAGTGGTCTAGGATGCGGGTTAATGCCCCTTTGAGGCTGCAAATGTTTTTGGGACATTCAGAGCTCTCTGACACAGATTTTGGCCCACCAACATTTTCTGGACTTTAGGGGGTCTAGGATGCCTGTAAACCCCTTTTTTGGTCCTTCAAAGTTTTCAACATTTTTGCAGGCCTAAAATGCATTTTAAGGCATTTTTGGGCTGCTAACATTTTCAGAACTTTCAGGGGTGTAGTATGCATTTTTTGTGCCAAAAATATTTTTGGGAATTTCAGTGGTCTAGGATGCGGGTTAATGCCCCTTTGAGGCTGCAAATGTTTTTGGAGCATTCAGGGCTCTCTGACACCATTTTTGGGCCACAACCATTTTCTGGACTTTAGGGGGTCTAGGATGCCTCTAAGCCCCTTTTTCCACCTCCAAAGTTTTCTACATTTTTGCAGGCCTAAGATGCACTTTAAGGCCTTTTTTGGGCTGCTAACATATTCTGAGCCTTAGGGGTGTAGGATGCATTTTTCGTGCCAAAATATTTTTGGGAATTTCAGTGGTCTAGGATGCGAGTTAATGCCCCTTTCAGGCTGACAATGTTTTTGGGACATTCAGAGCTCTCTGACACAGATTTTGGCCCACCAACATTTTCTGGACTTTAGGGGGTCTAGGATGCCTGTAAACCCCTTTTTTCGACCTCCAAAGTTTTCAACATTTGTGCAGGCCTAAGAAGCATTTTAAGTCCTTTTTTTGAGCTGCCAACATTTTCTGATCTTTCAGGGTTGTAGGATGAATTTTTTGTGCCAAAAATATTTTGGGGAATTTCAGTGGTCTAGGATGCGACTTAATGCCCCTTTCAGGCTGCAAATCTGTTTGGGACATTCAGAGCTCTCTGACACTGTTTTTGGGCCACCAACATTTTCTGGACTTTAGGGGGTCTAGGATGCCTGTAAACCCCTTTTTTCCACCTCCAAAGTTTTCTATATTTTTGCAGGCCTAAGATGCACTTTAAGGCATTTTTGGGCTGCTAACATTTTCAGAACTTTCAGGGGTGTAGTATGCATTTTTTGTGCCAAAAATATTTTTGGGAATTTCAGTGGTCTAGGATGCGGGTTAATGCCCCTTTGAGGCTGCAAATGTTTTTGGGACATTCAGAGCTCTCTGACACAGATTTTGGCCCACCAACATTTTCTGGACTTTAGGGGGTCTAGGATGCCTGTAAACCCCTTTTTTGGTCCTTCAAAGTTTTCAACATTTTTGCAGGCCTAAAATGCATTTTAAGGCATTTTTGGGCTGCTAACATTTTCAGAACTTTCAGGGGTGTGGTATGCATTTTTTGTGCCAAAAATATTTTTGGGAATTTCAGTGGTCTCGGATGCGTGTTAATGCCCGTTTCACTCTGAAAATGTTTTTGGGACATTCAGGGCTCTCTGACACCATTTTTGGGCCACCAACATTTTCTGGACTTTAGGGGGTCTAGGATGCCTGTAAACCCCTTTTTGGCCCTTCAAAGTTTTCAACATTTTTGCAGGCCTAAAATGCATTTTAAGGCCTTTTTTGGGCTGCTAACATATTCTGAGCTTCATGGGTGTAGGATGCATTTTTCGTGCCAAAAATATTTTTGGGAATTTCAGTGGTCTAGGATGCGGGTTAATGCCCCTTTGAGGCTGCAAATGTTTTTGGGACATTCAGGGCTCTCTGACACCATTTTTGGGCCACCAACATTTTCTGGACTTTAGGGGGTCTAGGGTGCCTGTAAACCTCTTTTTTGGTCCTTCAAAGTTTTCAACATTTTTGCAGGCCTAAAATGCATTTTAAGGCCTTTTTTGGGCTGCTAACATATTCTGAGCTTTCAGGGGTGTAGGATGCATTTTTCGTGGCAAAAATATTTTTGGGAATTTCAGTGGTCTAGGATGCGAGTTAATGCCCCTTTCAGGCTGACAATGTTTTTGGGACATTCAGAGCTCTCTGACACAGATTTTGGCCCACCAACATTTTCTGGACTTTAGGGGGTCTAGGATGCCTGTAAACCCCTTTTTTGGTCCTTCAAAGTTTTAAACATTTTTGCAGGCCTAAAATGCATTTTAAGGCATTTTTGGGCTGCTAACATTTTCAGAACTTTCAGGGGTGTAGTATGCATTTTTTGTGCCAAAAATATTTTTGGGAATTTCAGTGGTCTAGGATGCGTGTTAATGCCCGTTTCACTCTGCAAATGTTTTTGGGACATTCAGGGCTCTCTGACACCATTTCTGGGCCACAACCATTTTCTGGACTTTAGGGGGTCTAGGATGCCTCTAAACCCCTTTTTTCCACCTCCAAAGTTTTCTACATTTTTGCAGGCCTAAGATGCACTTTAAGGCCTTTTTTGGGCTGCTAACATATTCTGAGCTTCATGGGTGTAGTATTCATTTTTTGTGCCAAAAATATTTTTGGGAATGTCAGAGGTCTAGGATGCGGGTTAATGCCCGTTTCACTCTGCAAATGTTTTTGGGACATTCAGGACTCTCTGACACCATTTTTGGGCCACCAACATTTTCTGGACTTTAGGGGGTCTAGGATGCCTGTAAACCCCTTTTTTGGGCCTCCAAAGTTTTCAACATTTTTGCAGGCTTAAAATGCATTTTAAAGCCTTTTTTGGGCTGCTAACATATTCTGAGCCTTAGGGGTGTAGGATGCATTTTTCGTGCCAAAATATTTTTGGGAATTTCAGTGGTCTAGGATGCGAGTTAATGCCCCTTTCAGGCTGACAATGTTTTTGGGACATTCAGAGCTCTCTGACACAGATTTTGGCCCACCAACATTTTCTGGACTTTAGGGGGTCTAGGATGCCTGTAAACCCCTTTTTTCGACCTCCAAAGTTTTCAACATTTGTGCAGGCCTAAGAAGCATTTTAAGTCCTTTTTTTGAGCTGCCAACATTTTCTGATCTTTCAGGGTTGTAGGATGAATTTTTTGTGCCAAAAATATTTTGGGGAATTTCAGTGGTCTAGGATGCGACTTAATGCCCCTTTCAGGCTGCAAATCTGTTTGGGACATTCAGAGCTCTCTGACACTGTTTTTGGGCCACCAACATTTTCTGGACTTTAGGGGGTCTAGGATGCCTGTAAACCCCTTTTTTCCACCTCCAAAGTTTTCTATATTTTTGCAGGCCTAAGATGCACTTTAAGGCATTTTTGGGCTGCTAACATTTTCAGAACTTTCAGGGGTGTAGTATGCATTTTTTGTGCCAAAAATATTTTTGGGAATTTCAGTGGTCTAGGATGTGGGTTAATGCCCGTTTCACTCTGCAAATGTTTTTGAGGCATTCAGAGCTCTCTGACACAGATTTTGGCCCACCAACATTTTCTGGACTTTAGGGGGTCTAGGATGTCTGTAAACCCCTTCTTTGGGCCTCCAAAGTTTTCAACATTTTTGCAGGCATAAAATGCATTTTAAGGTCTTTTTTGGGCTGCTAACATATTCTGAGCTTCAGGGGTATAGGTTGCATTTTTCGTGCCAAAAATATTTTTTGGAGTTTCAGTGGTCTAGGATGCGGGTTAATGCCCCCTTCAGGCTGCAAATGTTTTGGGACATTCAGAGCTCTCTGACACAGATTTTGGCCCACCAACATTTTCTGGACTTTAGGGGTCTAGGATGCCTGTAAACCCCTTTTTTGGTCCTTCAAAGTTTTCAACATGTTTGCAGGCCTACAATGCATTTTAAGGCATTTTTGGGCTGCTAACATTTTCAGAACTTTCAGGGGTGTAGTATGCATTTTTTGTGCCAAAAATATTTTTGGGAATGTCCGAGGTTTAGGATGCGGGTTAATGCCCGTTTCACTCTGCAAATGTTATTGGGACATTCAGGGCTCTCTGACACCATTTTTGGGCCACCAACATTTTCTGGACTTTAGGGGGTCTAGGATGCCTGTAAACCTCTTTTTTGGTCCTTCAACGTTTTCAACATTTTTGCAGGCCTAAAATGCATTTTAAGGCCTTTTTTGGGCTGCTAACATATTCTGAGCTTTCAGGGGTGTAGGATGCATTTTTCGTGGCAAAAATATTTTTGGGAATTTCAGTGGTCTAGGATGCGAGTTAATGCCCCTTTCAGGCTGACAATGTTTTTGGGACATTCAGAGCTCTCTGACACAGATTTTGGCCCACCAACATTTTCTGGACTTTAGGGGGTCTAGGATGCCTGTAAACCCCTTTTTTGGTCCTTCAAAGTTTTCAACATTTTTGCAGGCCTAAAATGCATTTTAAGGCATTTTTGGGCTGCTAACATTTTCAGAACATTCAGGGGTGTAGTATGCATTTTTTGTGGCAAAAATATTTTTGGGCATTTCAGTGGTCTAGGATGCGGGTTTGCCCCTTTCAGGCTGCAAATGTTTTTGGGACATTCAAGGCTCTCTGACACCATTTTTGGGCCACCAACATTTTCTGGACTTTAGGGGGTCTAGGATGCCTGTAAACCCCTTTTTTGGTTCTTCAAAGTTTTCAACATTTTTGCAGGCCTAAAATGCATTTTAAGGCCTTTTTTGGGCTGCTAACATATTCTGAGCTTCATGGGTGTAGGATGTATTTTTCGTGCCAAAAATATTTTTGGGAATTGCAGTGGTCTAGGATGCGGGTTAATGCCCCTTTGAGGCTGCAAATGTTTTTGGGACATTCAGAGCTCTCTGACACAGATTTTGGCCCACCAACATTTTCTGGACTTTAGGGGGTCTAGGATGCCTGTAAACCCCTTTTTTGGTCCTTCAAAGTTTTCAACATTTTTGCAGGCCTAAAATGCATTTTAAGGCATTTTTGGGCTGCTAACATTTTCAGAACTTTCAGGGGTGTAGTATGCATTTTTTGTGCCAAAAATATTTTTGTGAATTTCAGTGGTCTAGGATGCGGGTTAATGCCCCTTTGAGGCTGCAAATGTTTTTGGGACATTCAGGGCTCTCTTTCACCATTTTTGGGCCACCAACATTTTCTGGACTTTAGGGGGTCTAGGATGCCTGTAAACCCCTTTTTTGGTCCTTCAAAGTTTTCAACATTTTTGCAGGCCTAAAATGCATTTTAAGGCCTTAATTCGGCTGCTAACATATTCTGAGCTTCAGGGGTATAGGTTGCATTTTTCATGCCAAAAATATTTTGGGGAATTTCAGTGGTCTAGGATGCGGGTTAATGCCCCTTTCAGGCTGCAAATGTTTTTGGGACATTCAGGACTCTCTGACACCATTTTCGGGCCACCAACATTTTCTGGACTTTAGGGGGTCTAGGATGCCTGTAAACCCCTTTTTTGGGCCTCCAAAGTTTTCATCATTTTTGCAGGCATAAAATGCATTTTAAGGTCTTTTTTGGGCTGCTAACATATTCTGAGCTTCAGGGGTATAGGTTGCATTTTTCGTGCCAAAAATATTTTTGGGAGTTTGAGTGGTCTAGGGTGCGGGTTAATGCCCCTTTCAGGCTGCAAATGTTTTGGGACATTCAGAGCTCTCTGACACAGATTTTGGCCCACCAACATTTTCTGGACTTTAGGGGTCTAGGATGCCTGTAAACCCCTTTTTTGGTCCTTCAAAGTTTTCAAACATGTTTGCAGGCCTAAAATGCATTTTAAGGCATTTTTGGGCTGCTAACATTTTCAGAACTTTCAGGGGTGTAGTATGCATTTTTTGTGCCAAAAATATTTTTGTGAATTTCAGTGGTCTAGGATGCGGGTTAATGCCCCTTTGAGGCTGCAAATGTTTTTGGGACATTCAGGGCTCTCTTTCACCATTTTTGGGCCACCAACATTTTCTGGACTTTAGGGGGTCTAGGATGCCTGTAAACCCCTTTTTTGGTCCTTCAAAGTTTTCAACATTTTTGCAGGCCTAAAATGCATTTAAAGGCCTTAATTGGGCTGCTAACATATTCTGAGCTTCAGGGGTATAGGTTGCATTTTTCATGCCAAAAATATTTTGGGGAATTTCAGTGGTCTAGGATGCGGGTTAATGCCCCTTTCAGGCTGCAAATGTTTTTGGGACATTCAGGACTCTCTGACACCATTTTCGGGCCACCAACATTTTCTGGACTTTAGGGGGTCTAGGATGCCTGTAAACCCCTTTTTTGGGCCTCCAAAGTTTTCATCATTTTTGCAGGCATAAAATGCATTTTAAGGTCTTTTTTGGGCTGCTAACATATTCTGAGCTTCAGGGGTATAGGTTGCATTTTTCGTGCCAAAAATATTTTTTGGAGTTTGAGTGCTCTAGGGTGCGGGTTAATGCCCCTTTCAGGCTGCAAATGTTTGGGACATTCAGAGCTCTCTGACACAGATTTTGCCCCACCAACATTTTCTGGACTTTAGGGGTCTAGGATGCCTGTAAACCCCTTTTTTGGTCCTTCAAAGTTTTCAAACATGTTTGCAGGCCTAAAATGCATTTTAAGGCATTTTTGGGCTGCTAACATTTTCAGAACTTTCAGGGGTGTAGTATGCATTTTTTGTGCCAAAAATATTTTTGGGAATTTCAGTGGTCTAGGATGCGGGTTAATGCCCGTTTCACTCTGCAAATGTTTTTGGAGCATTCAGGGCTCTCTGACACCATTTTTGGGCCACCAACATTTTCTGGACTTTAGGGGGTCTAGGATGCCTGTAAACCCCTTTTTTGGTTCTTCAAAGTTTTCAACATTTTTGCAGGCCTAAAATGCATTTTAAGGCCTTTTTTGGGCTGCTAACATATTCTGAGCTTCATGGGTGTAGGATGCATTTTTCGTGCCAAAAATATTTTTGGGAATTTCAGTGGTCTAGGATGCGGGTTAATGCCCCTTTGAGGCTGCAAATGTTTTTGGGACATTCAGAGCTCTCTGACACAGATTTTGGCCCACCAACATTTTCTGGACTTTAGGGGGTCTAGGATGCCTGTAAACCCCTTTTTTGGTCCTTCAAAGTTTTCAACATTTTTGCAGGCTTAAAATGCATTTTAAGGCATTTTTGGGCTGCTAACATTTTCAGAACTTTCAGGGGTGTAGTATGCATTTTTTGTGCCAAAAATATTTTTGTGAATTTCAGTGGTCTAGGATGCGGGTTAATGCCCCTTTGAGGCTGCAAATGTTTTTGGAGCATTCAGGGCTCTCTGACACCATTTTTGGGCCACAACCATCTTCTGGACTTTAGGGGGTCTAGGATGCCTCTAAGCCCCTTTTTTCCACCTCCAAAGTTTTCTACATTTTTGCAGGCCTAAGATGCACTTTAAGGCCTTTTTTGGGCTGCTAACATATTCTGAGCTTCATGGGTGTAGTATTCATTTTTTGTGCCAAAAATATTTTTGGGAATGTCAGAGGTCTAGGATGCAGGTTAATGCCCGTTTCACTCTGCAAATGTTTTTGGGACATTCAGGGCTCTCTGACACCATTTTTGGGCCACCAACATTTTCTGGACTTTAGGGGGTCTAGGATGCCTGTAAACCCCTTTTTTGGTCCTTCAAAGTTTTCAACATTTTTGCAGGCCTAAAATGCATTTTAAGGCATTTTTGGGCTGCTAACATTTTCAGAACTTTCAGGGGTGTATTATGCATTTTTTGTGCCAAAAATATTTTTGGGAATTTCAGTGGTCTAGGATGCGGGTTAATGCCCCTTTGAGGCTGCAAATGTTTTTGGGACATTCAGGGCTCTCTGACACCATTTTTGGGCCACCAACATTTTCTGGACTTTAGGGGGTCTAGGATGCCTGTAAACCTCTTTTTTGGTCCTTTAAAGTTTTCAACATTTTTGCAGGCCTAAAATGCATTTTAAGGCCTTTTTTGGGCTGCTAACATATTCTGAGCTTCAGGGGTATAGGTTGCATTTTTCGTGCCAAAAATATTTTTTGGAGTTTCAGTGGTCTAGGATGCGGGTTAATGCCCCCTTCAGGCTGCAAATGTTTTGGGACATTCAGAGCTCTCTGACACAGATTTTGGCCCACCAACATTTTCTGGACTTTAGGGGTCTAGGATGCCTGTAAACCCCTTTTTTGGTCCTTCAAAGTTTTCAACATGTTTGCAGGCCTACAATGCATTTTAAGGCATTTTTGGGCTGCTAACATTTTCAGAACTTTCAGGGGTGTAGTATGCATTTTTTGTGCTAAAAATATTTTTGGGAATGTCAGAGGTTTAGGATGCGGGTTAATGCCCGTTTCACTCTGCAAATGTTATTGGGACATTCAGGGCTCTCTGACACCATTTTTGGGCCACCAACATTTTCTGGACTTTAGGGGGTCTAGGATGCCTGTAAACCTCTTTTTTGGTCCTTCAACGTTTTCAACATTTTTGCAGGACTAAAATGCATTTTAAGGCCTTTTTTGGGCTGCTAACATATTCTGAGCTTTCAGGGGTGTAGGATGCATTTTTCGTGGCAAAAATATTTTTGGGAATTTCAGTGGTCTAGGATGTGGGTTAATGCCCGTTTCACTCTGCAAATGTTTTTGGGGCATTCAGAGCTCTCTGACACAGATTTTGGCCCACCAACATTTTCTGGACTTTAGGGGGTCTAGGATGCCTGTAAACCCCTTCTTTGGGCCTCCAAAGTTTTCAACATTTTTGCAGGCATAAAATGCATTTTAAGGTCTTTTTTGGGCTGCTAACATATTCTGAGCTTCATGGGTGTAGGATGCATTTTTCGTGCCAAAAATATTTTTGGGAATTTCAGTGGTCTAGGATGCGGGTTAATGCCCCTTTGAGGCTGCAAATGTTTTTGGGACATTCAGAGCTCTCTGACACAGATTTTGGCCCACCAACATTTTCTGGACTTTAGGGGGTCTAGGATGCCTGTAAACCCCTTTTTTGGTCCTTCAAAGTTTTCAACATTTTTGCAGGCCTAAAATGCATTTTAAGGCATTTTTGGGCTGCTAACATTTTCAGAACTTTCAGGGGTGTAGTATGCATTTTTTGTGCCAAAAATATTTTTGGGAATTTCAGTGGTCTAGGATGCGGGTTAATGCCCCTTTGAGGCTGCAAATGTTTTTGGAGCATTCAGGGCTCTCTGACACCATTTTTGGGCCACAACCATTTTCTGGACTTTAGGGGGTCTAGGATGCCTCTAAGCCCCTTTTTCCACCTCCAAAGTTTTCTACATTTTTGCAGGCCTAAGATGCACTTTAAGGCCTTTTTTGGGCTGCTAACATATTCTGAGCTTCATGGGTGTAGTATTCATTTTTTGTGCCAAAAATATTTTTGGGAATGTCAAAGGTCTAGGATGCAGGTTAATGTCCGTTTCACTCTGCAAATGTTTTTGGGACATTCAGGGCTCTCTGACACCATTTTTGGGCCACCAACATTTTCTGGACTTTAGGGGGTCTAGGATGCCTGTAAACCCCTTTTTTGGTCCTTCAAAGTTTTCAACATTTTTGCAGGCCTAAAATGCATTTTAAGGCATTTTTGGGCTGCTAACATTTTCAGAACTTTCAGGGGTGTAGTATGCATTTTTTGTGCCAAAAATATTTTTGGGAATGTCAGAGGTTTAGGATGCGGGTTAATGCCCGTTTCACTCTGCAAATGTTATTGGGACATTCAGGGCTCTCTGACACCATTTTTGGGCCACCAACATTTTCTGGACTTTAGGGGGTCTAGGATGCCTGTAAACCTCTTTTTTGGTCCTTCAACGTTTTCAACATTTTTGCAGGCCTAAAATGCATTTTAAGGCCTTTTTTGGGCTGCTAACATATTCTGAGCTTTCAGGGGTGTAGGATGCATTTTTCGTGGCAAAAATATTTTTGGGAATTTCAGTGGTCTAGGATGTGGGTTAATGCCCGTTTCACTCTGCAAATGTTTTTGGGGCATTCAGAGCTCTCTGACACAGATTTTGGCCCACCAACATTTTCTGGACTTTAGGGGGTCTAGGATGCCTGTAAACCCCTTCTTTGGGCCTCCAAAGTTTTCAACATTTTTGCAGGCATAAAATGCATTTTAAGGTCTTTTTTGGGCTGCTAACATATTCTGAGCTTCATGGGTGTAGGATGCATTTTTCGTGCCAAAAATATTTTTGGGAATTTCAGTGGTCTAGGATGCGGGTTAATGCCCCTTTGAGGCTGCAAATGTTTTTGGAGCATTCAGGGCTCTCTGACACCATTTTTGGGCCACAACCATTTTCTGGACTTTAGGGGGTCTAGGATGCCTCTAAGCCCCTTTTTCCACCTCCAAGGTTTTCTACATTTTTGCAGACCTAAGATGCACTTTAAGGCCTTTTTTGGGCTGCTAACATATTCTGAGCTTCATGGGTGTAGTATTCATTTTTTGTGCCAAAAATATTTTTGGGAATGTCAAAGGTCTAGGATGCAGGTTAATGCCCGTTTCACTCTGCAAATGTTTTTGGGACATTCAGGGCTCCCTGACACCATTTTTGGGCCACCAACATTTTCTGGACTTTAGGGGGTCTAGGATGCCTGTAAACCCCTTTTTTGGTCCTTCAAAGTTTTCAACATTTTTGCAGGCCTAAAATGCATTTTAAGGCATTTTTGGGCTGCTAACATTTTCAGAACTTTCAGGGGTGTAGTATGCATTTTTTGTGCCAAAAATATTTTTGGGAATTTCAGTGGTCTAGGATGCGGGTTAATGCCCCTTTGAGGCTGCAAATGTTTTTGGGACATTCAGGGCTCTCTGACACCATTTTTGGGCCACCAACATTTTCTGGACTTTAGGGGGTCTAGGATGCCTGTAAACCTCTTTTTTGGTCCTTCAAAGTTTTCAACATTTTTGCAGGCCTAAAATGCATTTTAAGGCCTTTTTTGGGCTGCTAACATATTCTGAGCTTCAGGGGTATAGGTTGCATTTTTCATGCCAAAAATATTTTCGGAAATTTCAGTGGTCTAGGATGCGGCTTAATGCCCCTTTCAGGCTGCAAATGTTTTTGGGACATTCAGAGCTCTCTGACACTGATTTTGGCCCACCAACATTTTCTGGAGTTTAGGGGGTCTAGGATGCCCCTAAACCCTTTTTTTCCACCTCCAAAGTTTTCTACATTTTTTCAGGCCTAAAATGCACTTTAAGGCATTTTTGGGCTGCTAACATTTTCAGAACTTTCAGGGGTGTAGTATGCATTTTTTGTGCCAAAAATATTTTTGGGAATTTCAGTGGTCTAGGATGCGAGTTAATGCCCCTTTCAGGCTGACAATGTTTTTGGGACATTCAGAGCTCTCTGACACAGATTTTGGCCCACCAACATTTTCTGGACTTTAGGGGGTCTAGGATGCCTGTAAACCCCTTTTTTGGTCCTTCAAAGCTTTCAACATTTTTGCAGGCCTAAAATGCATTTTAAGGCATTTTTGGGCTGCTAACATTTTCAGAACTTTCAGGGGTGTGGTATGCATTTTTTGTGCCAAAAATATTTTTGGGAATTTCAGTGGTCTCGGATGCGTGTTAATGCCCGTTTCACTCTGAAAATGTTTTTGGGACATTCAGGGCTCTCTGCCACCATTTTTGGGCCACCAACATTTTCTGGACTTTAGGGGGTCTAGGATGCCTGTAAACCCCTTTTTGGCCCTTCAAAGTTTTCAACATTTTTGCAGGCCTAAAATGCATTTTAAGGCCTTTTTTGGGCTGCTAACATATTCTGAGCTTCATGGGTGTAGGATTTATTTTTCGTGCCAAAAATATTTTTGGGAATTTCAGTGGTCTAGGATGCGGGTTAATGCCCCTTTGATGCTGCAAATGTTTTTGGGACATTCAGGGCTCTCTGACACCATTTTTGGGCCACCAACATTTTCTGGACTTTAGGGGGTCTAGGGTGCCTGTAAACCTCTTTTTTGGTCCTTCAAAGTTTTCAACATTTTTGCAGGCCTAAAATGCATTTTAAGGCCTTTTTTGGGCTGCTAACATATTCTGAGCTTTCAGGGGTGTAGGATGCATTTTTCGTGGCAAAAATATTTTTGGGAATTTCAGTGGTCTAGGATGCGAGTTAATGCCCCTTTCAGGCTGACAATGTTTTTGGGACATTCAGAGCTCTCTGACACAGATTTTGGCCCACCAACATTTTCTGGACTTTAGGGGGTCTAGGATGCCTGTAAACCCCTTTTTTGGTCCTTCAAAGTTTTAAACATTTTTGCAGGCCTAAAATGCATTTTAAGGCATTTTTGGGCTGCTAACATTTTCAGAACTTTCAGGGGTGTAGTATGCATTTTTTGTGCCAAAAATATTTTTGGGAATTTCAGTGGTCTAGGATGCGTGTTAATGCCCGTTTCACTCTGCAAATGTTTTTGGGACATTCAGGGCTCTCTGACACCATTTCTGGGCCACAACCATTTTCTGGACTTTAGGGGGTCTAGGATGCCTCTAAACCCCTTTTTTCCACCTCCAAAGTTTTCTACATTTCTGCAGGCCTAAGATGCACTTTAAGGCCTTTTTTGGGCTGCTAACATATTCTGAGCTTCATGGGTGTAGTATTCATTTTTTGTGCCAAAAATATTTTTGGGAATGTCAGAGGTCTAGGATGCGGGTTAATGCCCGTTTCACTCTGCAAATGTTTTTGGGACATTCAGGGCTCTCTGACACCATTTTTGGGCCACCAACATTTTCTGGACTTTAGGGGGTCTAGGATGCCTGTAAACCCCTTTTTTGGGCCTCCAAAGTTTTCAACATTTTTGCAGGCTTAAAATGCATTTTAAAGCCTTTTTTGGGCTGCTAACATATTCTGAGCCTTAGGGGTGTAGGATGCATTTTTCGTGCCAAAATATTTTTGGGAATTTCAGTGGTCTAGGATGCGAGTTAATGGGCCTTTCAGGCTGACAATGTTTTTGGGACATTCAGAGCTCTCTGACACAGATTTTGGCCCACCAACATTTTCTGGACTTTAGGGGGTCTAGGATGCCTGTAAACCCCTTTTTTCGACCTCCAAAGTTTTCAACATTTGTGCAGGCCTAAGAAGCATTTTAAGTCCTTTTTTTGAGCTGCCAACATTTTCTGATCTTTCAGGGTTGTAGGATGAATTTTTTGTGCCAAAAATATTTTGGGGAATTTCAGTGGTCTAGGATGCGACTTAATGCCCCTTTCAGGCTGCAAATCTGTTTGGGACATTCAGAGCTCTCTGACACTGTTTTTGGGCCACCAACATTTTCTGGACTTTAGGGGGTCTAGGATGCCTGTAAACCCCTTTTTTCCACCTCCAAAGTTTTCTATATTTTTGCAGGCCTAAGATGCACTTTAAGGCATTTTTGGGCTGCTAACATTTTCAGAACTTTCAGGGGTGTAGTATGCATTTTTTGTGCCAAAAATATTTTTGGGAATTTCAGTGGTCTAGGATGTGGGTTAATGCCCGTTTCACTCTGCAAATGTTTTTGGGGCATTCAGAGCTCTCTGACACAGATTTTGGCCCACCAACATTTTCTGGACTTTAGGGGGTCTAGGATGCCTGTAAACCCCTTCTTTGGGCCTCCAAAGTTTTCAACATTTTTGCAGGCATAAAATGCATTTTAAGGTCTTTTTTGGGCTGCTAACATATTCTGAGCTTCAGGGGTATAGGTTGCATTTTTCGTGCCAAAAATATTTTTTGGAGTTTCAGTGGTCTAGGATGCGGGTTAATGCCCCCTTCAGGCTGCAAATGTTTTGGGACATTCAGAGCTCTCTGACACAGATTTTGGCCCACCAACATTTTCTGGACTTTAGGGGTCTAGGATGCCTGTAAACCCCTTTTTTGGTCCTTCAAAGTTTTCAACATGTTTGCAGGCCTACAATGCATTTTAAGGCATTTTTGGGCTGCTAACATTTTCAGAACTTTCAGGGGTGTAGTATGCATTTTTTGTGCCAAAAATATTTTTGGGAATGTCAGAGGCTTAGGATGCGGGTTAATGCCCGTTTCACTCTGCAAATGTTATTGGGACATTCAGGGCTCTCTGACACCATTTTTGGGCCACCAACATTTTCTGGACTTTAGGGGGTCTAGGATGCCTGTAAACCTCTTTTTTGGTCCTTCAACGTTTTCAACATTTTTGCAGGCCTAAAATGCATTTTAAGGCCTTTTTTGGGCTGCTAACATATTCTGAGCTTTCAGGGGTGTAGGATGCATTTTTCGTGGCAAAAATATTTTTGGGAATTTCAGTGGTCTAGGATGCGAGTTAATGCCCCTTTCAGGCTGACAATGTTTTTGGGACATTCAGAGCTCTCTGACACAGATTTTGGCCCACCAACATTTTCTGGACTTTAGGGGGTCTAGGATGCCTGTAAACCCCTTTTTTGGTCCTTCAAAGTTTTCAACATTTTTGCAGGCCTAAAATGCATTTTAAGGCATTTTTGGGCTGCTAACATTTTCAGAACATTCAGGGGTGTAGTATGCATTTTTTGTGGCAAAAATATTTTTGGGCATTTCAGTGGTCTAGGATGCGGGTTTGCCCCTTTCAGGCTGCAAATGTTTTTGGGACATTCAAGGCTCTCTGACACCATTTTTGGGCCACCAACATTTTCTGGACTTTAGGGGGTCTAGGATGCCTGTAAACCCCTTTTTTGGTTCTTCAAAGTTTTCAACATTTTTGCAGGCCTAAAATGCATTTTAAGGCCTTTTTTGGGCTGCTAACATATTCTGAGCTTCATGGGTGTAGGATGTATTTTTCGTGCCAAAAATATTTTTGGGAATTGCAGTGGTCTAGGATGCGGGTTAATGCCCCTTTGAGGCTGCAAATGTTTTTGGGACATTCAGAGCTCTCTGACACAGATTTTGGCCCACCAACATTTTCTGGACTTTAGGGGGTCTAGGATGCCTGTAAACCCCTTTTTTGGTCCTTCAAAGTTTTCAACATTTTTGCAGGCCTAAAATGCATTTTAAGGCATTTTTGGGCTGCTAACATTTTCAGAACTTTCAGGGGTGTAGTATGCATTTTTTGTGCCAAAAATATTTTTGTGAATTTCAGTGGTCTAGGATGCGGGTTAATGCCCCTTTGAGGCTGCAAATGTTTTTGGGACATTCAGGGCTCTCTTTCACCATTTTTGGGCCACCAACATTTTCTGGACTTTAGGGGGTCTAGGATGCCTGTAAACCCCTTTTTTGGTCCTTCAAAGTTTTCAACATTTTTGCAGGCCTAAAATGCATTTTAAGGCCTTAATTGGGCTGCTAACATATTCTGAGCTTCAGGGGTATAGGTTGCATTTTTCATGCCAAAAATATTTTGGGGAATTTCAGTGGTCTAGGATGCGGGTTAATGCCCCTTTCAGGCTGCAAATGTTTTTGGGACATTCAGGACTCTCTGACACCATTTTCGGGCCACCAACATTTTCTGGACTTTAGGGGGTCTAGGATGCCTGTAAACCCCTTTTTTGGGCCTCCAAAGTTTTCAACATTTTTGCAGGCATAAAATGCATTTTAAGGTCTTTTTTGGGCTGCTAACATATTCTGAGCTTCAGGGGTATAGGTTGCATTTTTCGTGCCAAAAATATTTTTTGGAGTTTGAGTGGTCTAGGGTGCGGGTTAATGCCCCTTTCAGGCTGCAAATGTTTTGGGACATTCAGAGCTCTCTGACACAGATTTGGCCCACCAACATTTTCTGGACTTTAGGGGTCTAGGATGCCTGTAAACCCCTTTTTTGGTCCTTCAAAGTTTTCAACATGTTTGCAGGCCCAAAATGCATTTTAAGGCATTTTTGGGCTGCTAACATTTTCAGAACTTTCAGGGGTGTAGTATGCATTTTTTGTGCCAAAAATATTTTTGGGAATGTCAGAGGTTTAGGATGCGGGTTAATGCCCGTTTCACTCTGCAAATGTTATTGGGACATTCAGGGCTCTCTGACACCATTTTTGGGCCACCAACATTTTCTGGACTTTAGGGGGTCTAGGATGCCTGTAAACCCCTTTTTTGGTTCTTCAAAGTTTTCAACATTTTTGCAGGCCTAAAATGCATTTTAAGGCCTTTTTTGGGCTGCTAACATATTCTGAGCTTCATGGGTGTAGGATGCATTTTTCGTGCCAAAAATATTTTTGGGAATTTCAGTGGTCTAGGATGCGGGTTAATGCCCCTTTGAGGCTGCAAATGTTTTTGGGACATTCAGAGCTCTCTGACACAGATTTTGGCCCACCAACATTTTCTGGACTTTAGGGGGTCTAGGATGCCTGTAAACCCCTTTTTTGGTCCTTCAAAGTTTTCAACATTTTTGCAGGCCTAAAATGCATTTTAAGGCATTTTTGGGCTGCTAACATTTTCAGAACTTTCAGGGGTGTAGTATGCATTTTTTGTGCCAAAAATATTTTTGGGAATTTCAGTGGTCTAGGATGCGGGTTAATGCCCCTTTGAAGCTGCAAATGTTTTTGGAGCATTCAGGGCTCTCTGACACCATTTTTGGGCCACAACCATTTTCTGGACTTTAGGGCATCTAGGATGCCTCTAAGCCCCTTTTTCCACCTCCAAAGTTTTCTACATTTTTGCAGGCCTAAGATGCACTTTAAGGCCTTTTTTGGGCTGCTAACATATTCTGAGCTTCATGGGTGTAGTATTCATTTTTTGTGCCAAAAATATTTTTGGGAATGTCAGAGGTCTAGGATGCGGGTTAATGCCCGTTTCACTCTGCAAATGTTTTTGGGACATTCAGGGCTCTCTGACACCATTTTTGGGCCACCAACATTTTCTGGACTTTAGGGGGTCTAGGATGCCTGTAAACCTCTTTTTTGGTCCTTCAAAGTTTTCAACATTTTTGCAGGCCTAAAATGCATTTTAAGGCCTTTTTTGGGCTGCTAACATATTCTGAGCTTTCAGGGGTGTAGGATGCATTTTTCGTGGCAAAAATATTTTTGGGAATTTCAGTGGTCTAGGATGCGAGTTAATGCCCCTTTCAGGCTGACAATGTTTTTGGGACATTCAGAGCTCTCTGACACAGATTTTGGCCCACCAACATTTTCTGGACTTTAGGGGGTCTAGGATGCCTGTAAACCACTTTTTTGGTCCTTCAAAGTTTTAAACATTTTTGCAGGCCTAAAATGCATTTTAAGGCATTTTTGGGCTGCTAACATTTTCAGAACTTTCAGGGGTGTAGTATGCATTTTTTGTGCCAAAAATATTTTTGGGAATTTCAGTGGTCTAGGATGCGTGTTAATGCCCGTTTCACTCTGCAAATGTTTTTGGGACATTCAGGGCTCTCTGACACAATTTTTGGGCCACCAACATTTTCTGGACTTTAGGGGGTTTAGGGGGTCTAGGATGCCTGTAAACCCCTTTTTTGGGCCTCCAAAGTTTTCAACATTTTTGCAGGCTTAAAATGCATTTTAAAGCCTTTTTTGGGCTGCTAACATATTCTGAGCCTTAGGGGTGTAGGATGCATTTTTCGTGCCAAAATATTTTTGGGAATTTCAGTGGTCTAGGATGCGAGTTAATGCCCCTTTCAGGCTGACAATGTTTTTGGGACATTCAGAGCTCTCTGACACAGATTTTGGCCCACCAACATTTTCTGGACTTTAGGGGGTCTAGGATGCCTGTAAACCCCTTTTTTCGACCTCCAAAGTTTTCAACATTTGTGCAGGCCTAAGAAGCATTTTAAGTCCTTTTTTTGAGCTGCCAACATTTTCTGATCTTTCAGGGTTGTAGGATGAATTTTTTGTGCCAAAAATATTTTGGGGAATTTCAGTGGTCTAGGATGCGACTTAATGCCCCTTTCAGGCTGCAAATCTGTTTGGGACATTCAGAGCTCTCTGACACTGTTTTTGGGCCACCAACATTTTCTGGACTTTAGGGGGTCTAGGATGCCTGTAAACCCCTTTTTTCCACCTCCAAAGTTTTCTATATTTTTGCAGGCCTAAGATGCACTTTAAGGCATTTTTGGGCTGCTAACATTTTCAGAACTTTCAGGGGTGTAGTATGCATTTTTTGTGCCAAAAATATTTTGGGAAATTTCAGTGGTCTAGGATGTGGGTTAATGCCCGTTTCACTCTGCAAATGTTTTTGGGACATTCAGAGCTCTCTGACACAGATTTTGGCCCACCAACATTTTCTGGACTTTAGGGGTCTAGGATGCCTGTAAACCCCTTTTTTGGTCCTTCAAAGTTTTCAACATGTTTGCAGGCCTAAAATGCATTTTAAGGCATTTTTGGGCTGCTAACATTTTCAGAACTTTCAGGGGTGTAGTATGCATTTTTTGTGCCAAAAATATTTTTGGGAATGTCAGAGGTTTAGGATGCGGGTTAATGCCCGTTTCACTCTGCAAATGTTATTGGGACATTCAGAGCTCTCTGACACAGATTTTGGCCCACCAACATTTTCTGGACTTTAGGGGGTCTAGGATGCCTGTAAACCCCTTCTTTGGGCCTCCAAAGTTTTCAACATTTTTGCAGGCATAAAATGCATTTTAAGGTCTTTTTTGGGCTGCTAACATATTCTGAGCTTCAGGGGTATAGGTTGCATTTTATCGTGCCAAAAATATTTTTTGGAGTTTCAGTGGTCTAGGATGCGGGTTAATGCCCCCTTCAGGCTGCAAATGTTTTGGGACATTCAGAGCTCTCTGACACAGATTTTGGCCCACCAACATTTTCTGGACTTTAGGGGTCTAGGATGCCTGTAAACCCCTTTTTTGGTCCTTCAAAGTTTTCAACATTTTTGCAGGCCTAAAATGCATTTTAAGGCATTTTTGGGCTGCTAACATTTTCAGAACATTCAGGGGTGTAGTATGCATTTTTTGTGGCAAAAATATTTTTGGGCATTTCAGTGGTCTAGGATGCGGGTTTGCCCCTTTCAGGCTGCAAATGTTTTTGGGACATTCAAGGCTCTCTGACACCATTTTTGGGCCACCAACATTTTCTGGACTTTAGGGGGTCTAGGATGCCTGTAAACCCCTTTTTTGGTTCTTCAAAGTTTTCAACATTTTTGCAGGCCTAAAATGCATTTTAAGGCCTTTTTTGGGCTGCTAACATATTCTGAGCTTCATGGGTGTAGGATGTATTTTTCGTGCCAAAAATATTTTTGGGAATTGCAGTGGTCTAGGATGCGGGTTAATGCCCCTTTGAGGCTGCAAATGTTTTTGGGACATTCAGAGCTCTCTGACACAGATTTTGGCCCACCAACATTTTCTGGACTTTAGGGGGTCTAGGATGCCTGTAAACCCCTTTTTTGGTCATTCAAAGTTTTCAACATTTTTGCAGGCCTAAAATGCATTTTAAGGCATTTTTGGGCTGCTAACATTTTCAGAACGTTCAGGGGTGTAGTATGCATTTTTTGTGCCAAAAATATTTTTGTGAATTTCAGTGGTCTAGGATGCGGGTTAATGCCCCTTTGAGGCTGCAAATGTTTTTGGGACATTCAGGGCTCTCTTTCACCATTTTTGGGCCACCAACATTTTCTGGACTTTAGGGGGTCTAGGATGCCTGTAAACCCCTTTTTTGGTCCTTCAAAGTTTTCAACATTTTTGCAGGCCTAAAATGCATTTTAAGGCCTTAATTGGGCTGCTAACATATTCTGAGCTTCAGGGGTATAGGTTGCATTTTTCATGCCAAAAATATTTTGGGGAATTTCAGTGGTCTAGGATGCGGGTTAATGCCCCTTTCAGGCTGCAAATGTTTTTGGGACATTCAGGACTCTCTGACACCATTTTCGGGCCACCAACATTTTCTGGACTTTAGGGGGTCTAGGATGCCTGTAAACCCCTTTTTTGGGCCTCCAAAGTTTTCAACATTTTTGCAGGCATAAAATGCATTTTAAGGTCTTTTTTGGGCTGCTAACATATTCTGAGCTTCAGGGGTATAGGTTGCATTTTTCGTGCCAAAAATATTTTTTGGAGTTTGAGTGGTCTAGGGTGCGGGTTAATGCCCCTTTCAGGCTGCAAATGTTTTGGGACATTCAGAGCTCTCTGACACAGATTTTGGCCCACCAACATTTTCTGGACTTTAGGGGTCTAGGATGCCTGTAAACCCCTTTTTTGGTCCTTCAAAGTTTTCAACATGTTTGCAGGCCTAAAATGCATTTTAAGGCATTTTTGGGCTGCTAACATTTTCAGAATTTCAGGGGTGTAGTATGCATTTTTTGTGCCAAAAATATTTTTGGGAATTTCAGTGGTCTAGGATGCGGGTTAATGCCCGTTTCACTCTGCAAATGTTTTTGGAGCATTCAGGGCTCTCTGACACCATTTTTGGGCCACCAACATTTTCTGGACTTTAGGGGGTCTAGGATGCCTGTAAACCCCTTTTTTGGTTCTTCAAAATTTTCAACATTTTTGCAGGCCTAAAATGCATTTTAAGGCCTTTTTTGGGCTGCTAACATATTCTGAGCTTCATGGGTGTAGGATGCATTTTTCGTGCCAAAAATATTTTTGGGAATTTCAGTGGTCTAGGATGCGGGTTAATGCCCCTTTGAGGCTGCAAATGTTTTTGGGACATTCAGAGCTCTCTGACACAGATTTTGGCCCACCAACATTTTCTGGACTTTAGGGGGTCTAGGATGCCTGTAAACCCCTTTTTTGGTCCTTCAAAGTTTTCAACATTTTTGCAGGCCTAAAATGCATTTTAAGGCATTTTTGGGCTGCTAACATTTTCAGAACTTTCAGGGGTGTAGTATGCATTTTTTGTGCCAAAAATATTTTTGTGAATTTCAGTGGTCTAGGATGCGGGTTAATGCCCCTTTGAGGCTGCAAATGTTTTTGGAGCATTCAGGGCTCTGACACCATTTTTGGGCCACAACCATTTTCTGGACTTTAGGGGGTCTAGGATGCCTCTAAGCTCCTTTTTTCCACCTCCAAAGTTTTCTACATTTTTGCAGGCCTAAGATGCATTTTAAGGCCTTTTTTGGGCTGCTAACATATTCTGAGCTTCATGGGTGTAGTATTCATTTTTTGTGCCAAAAATATTTTTGGGAATGTCAGAGGTCTAGGATGCAGGTTAATGCCCGTTTCACTCTGCAAATGTTTTTGGGACATTCAGGGCTCTCTGACACCATTTTTGGGCCACCAACATTTTCTGGACTTTAGGGGGTCTAGGATGCCTGTAAACCCCTTTTTTGGTCCTTCAAAGTTTTCAACATTTTTGCAGGCCTAAAATGCATTTTAAGGCATGTTTGGGCTGCTAACATTTTCAGAACTTTCAGGGGTGTAGTATGCATTTTTTGTGCCAAAAATATTTTTGGGAATTTCAGTGGTCTAGGATGCGGGTTAATGCCCCTTTGAGGCTGCAAATGTTTTTGGGACATTCAGGGCTCTCTGACACCATTTTTGGGCCAGCAACATTTTCTGGACTTTAGGGGGTCTAGGATGCCTGTAAACCTCTTTTTTGGTCCTTCAAAGTTTTCAACATTTTTGCAGGCCTAAAATGCATTTTAAGGCCTTTTTTGGGCTGCTAACATATTCTGAGCTTTCAGGGGTGTAGGATGCATTTTTCGTGGCAAAAATATTTTTGGGAATTTCAGTGGTCTAGGATGCGGGTTAATGCCCCTTTCAGGTTGACAATGTTTTTGGGACATTCAGAGCTCTCTGACACAGATTTTGGCCCACCAACATTTTCTGGACTTTAGGGGGTCTAGGATGCCTGTAAACCCCTTTTTTGGTCCTTCAAAGTTTTCAACATTTTTGCAGGCCTAAAATGCATATTAAGGCATTTTTGGGCTGCTAACATTTTCAGAACTTTCAGGGGTGTAGTATGCATTTTTTGTGGCAAAAATATTTTTGGGCATTTCAGTGGTCTAGGATGCGGGTTAATGCCCCTTTCAGGCTGCAAATGTTTTTGGGACATTCAGGGCTCTCTGACACAATTTTTGAGCGACAATCATTTTCTGGACTTTTCGGGGGTCTAGGATGCCTGTAACCCCTTTTTTGGGCCTCCAAAGTTTTCAACATTTTTGCACGCCCAAAATGCATTTTAAGGCCTTTTTTGGGCTGCTAACATATTCTGAGCTTCAGGGGTATAGGTTGCATTTTTCATGCCAAAAATATTTTGGGAAATTTCAGTGGTCTAGGATGCGGCTTAATGCCCCTTTCAGGCTGCAAATGTTTTTGGGACATTCAGAGCTCTCTGACACCGATTTTGGCCCACCAACATTTTCTGGAGTTTAGGGGGTCTAGGATGCCCCTAAACCCTTTTTTTCCACCTCCAAAGTTTTCTACATTTTTTCAGGCCTAAGATGCACTTTAAGGCATTTTTGGGCTGCTAACATTTTCAGAACTTTCAGGAGTGTATGATGCATTTTTCGTGGCAAAAATATTTTTGGGAATTTCAGTGGTCTAGGATGCGAGTTAATGCCCCTTTCAGGCTGACAATGTTTTTGGGACATTCAGAGCTCTCTGACACAGATTTTGGCCCACCAACATTTTCTGGACTTTAGGGGGTCTAGGATGCCTGTAAACCCCTTTTTTGGTCCTTCAAAGTTGTCAACATTTTTGCAGGCCTAAAATGCATTTTAAGGCATTTTTGGGCTGCTAACATTTTCAGAACTTTCAGGGGTGTGGTATGCATTTTTTGTGCCAAAAATATTTTTGGGAATTTCAGTGGTCTCGGATGCGTGTTAATGCCCGTTTCACTCTGAAAATGTTTTTGGGACATTCAGGGCTCTCTGACACCATTTTTGGGCCACCAACATTTTCTGGACTTTAGGGGGTCTAGGATGCCTGTAAACCCCTTTTTGGCCCTTCAAAGTTTTCAACATTTTTGCAGGCCTAAAATGCATTTTAAGGCCTTTTTTGGGCTGCTAACATATTCTGAGCTTCATGGGTGTGGGATGCATTTTTCGTGCCAAAAATATTTTTGGGAATTTCAGTGGTCTAGGATGCGGGTTAATGCCCCTTTGAGGCTGCAAATGTTTTTGGGACATTCAGAGCTCTCTGACACAGATTTTGGCCCACCAACATTTTCTGGACTTTAGGGGTCTAGGATGCCTGTAAACCCCTTTTTTGGTCCTTCAAAGTTTTCAACATGTTTGCAGGCCTACAATGCATTTTAAGGCATTTTTGGGCTGCTAACATATTCTGAGCTTTCAGGGGTGTAGGATGCATTTTTCGTGGCAAAAATATTTTTGGGAATTTCAGTGGTCTAGGATGTGGGTTAATGCCCGTTTCACTCTGCAAATGTTTTTGGGGCATTCAGAGCTCTCTGACACAGATTTTGGCCCACCAACATTTTCTGGACTTTAGGGGGTCTAGGATGCCTGTAAACCCCTTCTTTGGGCCTCCAAAGTTTTCAACATTTTTGCAGGCATAAAATGCATTTTAAGGTCTTTTTTGGGCTGCTAACATATTCTGAGCTTCAGGGGTATAGGTTGCATTTTTCGTGCCAAAAATATTTTTTGGAGTTTCAGTGGTCTAGGATGCGGGTTAATGCCCCCTTCAGGTTGCAAATGTTTTGGGACATTCAGAGCTCTCTGACACAGATTTTGGCCCACCAACATTTTCTGGACTTTAGGGGTCTAGGATGCCTGTAAACCCCTTTTTTGGTCCTTCAAAGTTTTCAACATGTTTGCAGGCCTACAATGCATTTTAAGGCATTTTTGGGCTGCTAACATTTTCAGAACTTTCAGGGGTGTAGTATGCATTTTTTGTGCCAAAAATATTTTTGGGAATGTCAGAGGTTTAGGATGCGGGTTAATGCCCGTTTCACTCTGCAAATGTTATTGGGACATTCAGGGCTCTCTGACACCATTTTTGAGCCACCAACATTTTCTGGACTTTAGGGGGTCTAGGATGCCTGTAAACCCCTTTTTTGGTTCTTCAAAGTTTTCAACATTTTTGCAGGCCTAAAATGCATTTTAAGGGCTTTTTTGGGCTGCTAACATATTCTGAGCTTCATGGGTGTAGGATGCATTTTTCGTGCCAAAAATATTTTTGGGAATTTCAGTGGTCTAGGATGCGGGTTAATGCCCCTTTGAGGCTGCAAATGTTTTTGGGACATTCAGAGCTCTCTGACACAGATTTTGGCCCACCAACATTTTCTGGACTTTAGGGGGTCTAGGATGCCTGTAAACCCCTTTTTTGGTCCTTCAAAGTTTTCAACATTTTTGCAGGCCTAAAATGCATTTTAAGGCATTTTTGGGCTGCTAACATTTTCAGAACTTTCAGGGGTGTAGTATGCATTTTTTGTGCCAAAAATATTTTTGGGAATTTCAGTGGTCTAGGATGCGGGTTAATGCCCCTTTGAGGCTGCAAATGTTTTTGGAGCATTCAGGGCTCTCTGACACCATTTTTGGGCCACAACCATTTTCTGGACTTTAGGGGGTCTAGGATGCCTCTAAGCCCCTTTTTCCACCTCCAAAGTTTTCTACATTTTTGCAGGCCTAAGATGCACTTTAAGGCCTTTTTTGGGCTGCTAACATATTCTGAGCTTCATGGGTGTAGTATTCATTTTTTGTGCCAAAAATATTTTTGGGAATGTCAAAGGTCTAGGATGCAGGTTAATGCCCGTTTCACTCTGCAAATGTTTTTGGGACATTCAGGGCTCTCTGACACCATTTTCGGGCCACCAACATTTTCTGGACTTTAGGGGGTCTAGCATGCCTGTAAACCTCTTTTTTGGTCCTTCAAAGTTTTCAACATTTTTGCAGGCCTAAAATGCATTTTAAGGCCTTTTTTGGGCTGCTAACATATTCTGAGCTTCAGGGGTATAGGTTGCATTTTTCATGCCAAAAATATTTTCGGAAATTTCAGTGGTCTAGGATGCGGCTTAATGCCCCTTTCAGGCTGCAAATGTTTTTGGGACATTCAGAGCTCTCTGACACCGATTTTGGCCCACCAACATTTTCTGGAGTTTAGGGGGTCTAGGATGCCCCTAAACCCTTTTTTTCCACCTCCAAAGTTTTCTACATTTTTTCAGGCCTAAGATGCACTTAAGGCATTTTTGGGCTGCTAACATTTTCAGAACTTTCAGGGGTGTATGATGCATTTTTCGTGGCAAAAATATTTTTGGGAATTTCAGTGGTCTAGGATGCGAGTTAATGCCCCTTTCAGGCTGACAATGTTTTTGGGACATTCAGAGCTCTCTGACACAGATTTTGGCCCACCAACATTTTCTGGACTTTAGGGGGTCTAGGATGCCTGTAAACCCCTTTTTTGGTCCTTCAAAGTTTTCAACATTTTTGCAGGCCTAAAATGCATTTTAAGGCATTTTTGGGCTGCTAACATTTTCAGAACTTTCAGGGGTGTGGTATGCATTTTTTGTGCCAAAAATATTTTTGGGAATTTCAGTGGTCTCGGATGCGTGTTAATGCCCGTTTCACTCTGAAAATGTTTTTGGGACATTCAGGGCTCTCTGACACCATTTTTGGGCCACCAACATTTTCTGGACTTTAGGGGGTCTACGATGCCTGTAAACCCCTTTTTTGGTCCTTCAAAGTTTTCAACATTTTTGCAGGCCTAAAATGCATTTTAAGGCATTTTTGGGCTGCTAACATTTTCAGAACTTTCAGGGGTGTAGTATGCATTTTTTGTGCCAAAAATATTTTTGTGAATTTCAGTGGTCTAGGATGCGGGTTAATGCCCCTTTGAGGCTGCAAATGTTTTTGGAGCATTCAGGGCTCTCTGACACCATTTTTGGGCCACAACCATTTTCTGGACTTTAGGGGGTCTAGGATGCCTCTAAGCCCCTTTTTTCCACCTCCAAAGTTTTCTACATTTTTGCAGGCCTAAGATGCACTTTAAGGCCTTTTTTGGGCTGCTAACATATTCTGAGCTTCATGGGTGTAGTATTCATTTTTTGTGCCAAAAATATTTTTGGGAATGTCAGAGGTCTAGGATGCAGGTTAATGCCCGTTTCACTCTGCAAATGTTTTTGGGACATTCAGGGCTCGATGAAAAACACCATTTTTGGGCCACCAACATTTTCTGGACTTTAGGGGGTCTAGGATGCCTGTAAACCCCTTTTTTGGTCCTTCAAAGTTTTCAACATTTTTGCAGGCCTAAAATGCATTTTAAGGCATTTTTGGGCTGCTAACATTTTCAGAACTTTCAGGGGTGTAGTATGCATTTTTTGTGCCAAAAATATTTTTGGGAATTTCAGTGGTCTAGGATGCGAGTTAATGCCCCTTTCAGGTTGACAATGTTTTTGGGACATTCAGGGCTCTCTGACACCATTTTTGGGCCACCAACATTTTCTGGACTTTAGGGGGTCTAGGATGCCTGTAAACCTCTGTTTTGGTCCTTCAAAGTTTTCAACATTTTTGCAGGCCTAAAATGCATTTTAAGGCCTTTTTTGGGCTGCTAACATATTCTGAGCTTTCAGGGGTGTAGGATGCATTTTTCGTGGCAAAAATATTTTTGGGAATTTCAGTGGTCTAGGATGCGAGTTAATGCCCCTTTCAGGTTGACAATGTTTTTGGGACATTCAGAGCTCTCTGACACAGATATTGGCCCACCAACATTTTCTGGACTTTAGGGGGTCTAGGATGCCTGTAAACCCCTTTTTTGGGCCTCCAAAGTTTTCAACATTTTTGCACGCCCAAAATGCATTTTAAGGCCTTTTTTGGGCTACTAACATATTCTGAGCTTCAGGGGTATAGGTTGCATTTTTCATGCCAAAAATATTTTGGGAAATTTCAGTGGTCTAGGATGTGGCTTAATGCCCCTTTCAGGCTGCAAATGTTTTTGGGACATTCAGAGCTCTCTGACACCGATTTTGGCCCACCAACATTTTCTGGAGTTTAGGGGGTCTAGGATGCCCCTAAACCCTTTTTTTCCACCTCCAAAGTTTTCTACATTTTTTCAGGCCTAAGATGCACTTTAAGGCATTTTTGGGCTGCTAACATTTTCAGAACTTTCAGGAGTGTATGATGCATTTTTCGTGGCAAAAATATTTTTGGGAATTTCAGTGGTCTAGGATGCGAGTTAATGCCCCTTTCAGGCTGACAATGTTTTTGGGACATTCAGAGCTCTCTGACACAGATTTTGGCCCACCAACATTTTCTGGACTTTAGGGGGTCTAGGATGCCTGTAAACCCCTTTTTTGGTCCTTCAAAGTTTTCAACATTTTTGCAGGCCTAAAATGCATTTTAAGGCATTTTTGGGCTGCTAACATTTTCAGAACTTTCAGGGGTGTGGTATGCATTTTTTGTGCCAAAAATATTTTTGGGAATTTCAGTGGTCTCGGATGCGTGTTAATGCCCGTTTCACTCTGAAAATGTTTTTGGGACATTCAGGGCTCTCTGACACCATTTTTGGGCCACCAACATTTTCTGGACTTTAGGGGGTCTAGGATGCCTGTAAACCCCTTTTTGGCCCTTCAAAGTTTTCAACATTTTTGCAGGCCTAAAATGCATTTTAAGGCCTTTTTTGGGCTGCTAACATATTCTGAGCTTCATGGGTGTAGGATGCATTTTTCGTGCCAAAAATATTTTTGGGAATTTCAGTGGTCTAGGATGCGGGTTAATGCCCCTTTGAGGCTGCAAATGTTTTTGGGACATTCAGGGCTCTCTGACACCATTTCTGGGCCACAACCATTTTCTGGACTTTAGGGGGTCTAGGATGCCTCTAAACCCCTTTTTTCCACCTCCAAAGTTTTCTACATTTTTGCAGGCCTAAGATGCACTTTAAGGCCTTTTTTGGGCTGCTAACATATTCTGAGCTTCATGGGTGTAGTATTCATTTTTTGTGCCAAAAATATTTTTGGGAATGTCAGAGGTCTAGGATGCGGGTTAATGCCCGTTTCACTCTGCAAATGTTATTGGGACATTCAGGGCTCTCTGACACCATTTTTGGGCCACCAACATTTTCTGGACTTTAGGGGGTCTAGGATGCCTGTAAACCTCTTTTTTGGTCCTTCAAAGTTTTCAACATTTTTGCAGGCCTAAAATGCATTTTAAGGCCTTTTTTGGGCTGCTAACATATTCTGAGCTTTCAGGGGTGTAGGATGCATTTTTCGTGGCAAAAATATTTTTGGGAATTTCAGTGGTCTAGGATGCGAGTTAATGCCCCTTTCAGGCTGACAATGTTTTTGGGACATTCAGAGCTCTCTGACACAGATTTTGGCCCACCAACATTTTCTGGACTTTAGGGGGTCTAGGATGCCTGTAAACCCCTTTTTTGGTCCTTCAAAGTTTTCAACATTTTTGCAGGCCTAAAATGCATTTTAAGGCATTTTTGGGCTGCTAACATTTTCAGAACTTTCAGGGGTGTGGTATGCATTTTTTGTGCCAAAAATATTTTTGGGAATTTCAGTGGTCTCGGATGCGTGTTAATGCCCGTTTCACTCTGAAAATGTTTTTGGGACATTCAGGGCTCTCTGACACCATTTTTGGGCCACCAACATTTTCTGGACTTTAGGGGGTCTACGATGCCTGTAAACCCCTTTTTTGGTCCTTCAAAGTTTTCAACATTTTTGCAGGCCTAAAATGCATTTTAAGGCATTTTTGGGCTGCTAACATTTTCAGAACTTTCAGGGGTGTAGTATGCATTTTTTGTGCCAAAAATATTTTTGTGAATTTCAGTGGTCTAGGATGCGGGTTAATGCCCCTTTGAGGCTGCAAATGTTTTTGGAGCATTCAGGGCTCTCTGACACCATTTTTGGGCCACAACCATTTTCTGGACTTTAGGGGGTCTAGGATGCCTCTAAGCCCCTTTTTTCCACCTCCAAAGTTTTCTACATTTTTGCAGGCCTAAGATGCACTTTAAGGCCTTTTTTGGGCTGCTAACATATTCTGAGCTTCATGGGTGTAGTATTCATTTTTTGTGCCAAAAATATTTTTGGGAATGTCAGAGGTCTAGGATGCAGGTTAATGCCCGTTTCACTCTGCAAATGTTTTTGGGACATTCAGGGCTCGATGAAAAACACCATTTTTGGGCCACCAACATTTTCTGGACTTTAGGGGGTCTAGGATGCCTGTAAACCCCTTTTTTGGTCCTTCAAAGTTTTCAACATTTTTGCAGGCCTAAAATGCATTTTAAGGCATTTTTGGGCTGCTAACATTTTCAGAACTTTCAGGGGTGTAGTATGCATTTTTTGTGCCAAAAATATTTTTGGGAATTTCAGTGGTCTAGGATGCGAGTTAATGCCCCTTTCAGGTTGACAATGTTTTTGGGACATTCAGGGCTCTCTGACACCATTTTTGGGCCACCAACATTTTCTGGACTTTAGGGGGTCTAGGATGCCTGTAAACCTCTGTTTTGGTCCTTCAAAGTTTTCAACATTTTTGCAGGCCTAAAATGCATTTTAAGGCCTTTTTTGGGCTGCTAACATATTCTGAGCTTTCAGGGGTGTAGGATGCATTTTTCGTGGCAAAAATATTTTTGGGAATTTCAGTGGTCTAGGATGCGAGTTAATGCCCCTTTCAGGTTGACAATGTTTTTGG
The DNA here is from genome assembly GCF_040938575.1 of Ambystoma mexicanum. Lineage (NCBI taxonomy): Eukaryota > Metazoa > Chordata > Amphibia > Caudata > Ambystomatidae > Ambystoma > Ambystoma mexicanum. The sequence continues at coordinate 729,286,410 of NC_090939.1, read as the reverse complement.
GACATTCAGAGCTCTCTGACACAGATTTTGGCCCACCAACATTTTCTGGACTTTAGGGGGTCTAGGATGCCTGTAAACCCCTTTTTTGGGCCTCCAAAGTTTTCAACATTTTTGCACGCCCAAAATGCATTTTAAGGCCTTTTTTGGGCTGCTAACATATTCTGAGCTTCAGGGGTATAGGTTGCATTTTTCATGCCAAAAATATTTTGGGAAATTTCAGTGGTCTAGGATGTGGCTTAATGCCCCTTTCAGGCTGCAAATGTTTTTGGGACATTCAGAGCTCTCTGACACCGATTTTGGCCCACCAACATTTTCTGGAGTTTAGGGGGTCTAGGATGCCCCTAAACCCTTTTTTTCCACCTCCAAAGTTTTCTACATTTTTTCAGGCCTAAGATGCACTTTAAGGCATTTTTGGGCTGCTAACATTTTCAGAACTTTCAGGAGTGTATGATGCATTTTTCGTGGCAAAAATATTTTTGGGAATTTCAGTGGTCTAGGATGCGAGTTAATGCCCCTTTCAGGCTGACAATGTTTTTGGGACATTCAGAGCTCTCTGACACAGATTTTGGCCCACCAACATTTTCTGGACTTTAGGGGGTCTAGGATGCCTGTAAACCCCTTTTTTGGTCCTTCAAAGTTTTCAACATTTTTGCAGGCCTAAAATGCATTTTAAGGCATTTTTGGGCTGCTAACATTTTCAGAACTTTCAGGGGTGTGGTATGCATTTTTTGTGCCAAAAATATTTTTGGGAATTTCAGTGGTCTCGGATGCGTGTTAATGCCCGTTTCACTCTGAAAATGTTTTTGGGACATTCAGGGCTCTCTGACACCATTTTTGGGCCACCAACATTTTCTGGACTTTAGGGGGTCTAGGATGCCTGTAAACCCCTTTTTGGCCCTTCAAAGTTTTCAACATTTTTGCAGGCCTAAAATGCATTTTAAGGCCTTTTTTGGGCTGCTAACATATTCTGAGCTTCATGGGTGTAGGATGCATTTTTCGTGCCAAAAATATTTTTGGGAATTTCAGTGGTCTAGGATGCGGGTTAATGCCCCTTTGAGGCTGCAAATGTTTTTGGGACATTCAGGGCTCTCTGACACCATTTCTGGGCCACAACCATTTTCTGGACTTTAGGGGGTCTAGGATGCCTCTAAACCCCTTTTTTCCACCTCCAAAGTTTTCTACATTTTTGCAGGCCTAAGATGCACTTTAAGGCCTTTTTTGGGCTGCTAACATATTCTGAGCTTCATGGGTGTAGTATTCATTTTTTGTGCCAAAAATATTTTTGGGAATGTCAGAGGTCTAGGATGCGGGTTAATGCCCGTTTCACTCTGCAAATGTTATTGGGACATTCAGGGCTCTCTGACACCATTTTTGGGCCACCAACATTTTCTGGACTTTAGGGGGTCTAGGATGCCTGTAAACCTCTTTTTTGGTCCTTCAAAGTTTTCAACATTTTTGCAGGCCTAAAATGCATTTTAAGGCCTTTTTTGGGCTGCTAACATATTCTGAGCTTTCAGGGGTGTAGGATGCATTTTTCGTGGCAAAAATATTTTTGGGAATTTCAGTGGTCTAGGATGCGAGTTAATGCCCCTTTCAGGCTGACAATGTTTTTGGGACATTCAGAGCTCTCTGACACAGATTTTGGCCCACCAACATTTTCTGGACTTTAGGGGGTCTAGGATGCCTGTAAACCCCTTTTTTGGTCCTTCAAAGTTTTCAACATTTTTGCAGGCCTAAAATGCATTTTAAGGCATTTTTGGGCTGCTAACATTTTCAGAACTTTCAGGGGTGTGGTATGCATTTTTTGTGCCAAAAATATTTTTGGGAATTTCAGTGGTCTCGGATGCGTGTTAATGCCCGTTTCACTCTGAAAATGTTTTTGGGACATTCAGGGCTCTCTGACACCATTTTTGGGCCACCAACATTTTCTGGACTTTAGGGGGTCTACGATGCCTGTAAACCCCTTTTTTGGTCCTTCAAAGTTTTCAACATTTTTGCAGGCCAAAAATGCATTTTAAGGCATTTTTGGGCTGCTAACATTTTCAGAACTTTCAGGGGTGTAGTATGCATTTTTTGTGCCAAAAATATTTTTGTGAATTTCAGTGGTCTAGGATGCGGGTTAATGCCCCTTTGAGGCTGCAAATGTTTTTGGAGCATTCAGGGCTCTCTGACACCATTTTTGGGCCACAACCATTTTCTGGACTTTAGGGGGTCTAGGATGCCTCTAAGCCCCTTTTTTCCACCTCCAAAGTTTTCTACATTTTTGCAGGCCTAAGATGCACTTTAAGGCCTTTTTTGGGCTGCTAACATATTCTGAGCTTCATGGGTGTAGTATTCATTTTTTGTGCCAAAAATATTTTTGGGAATGTCAGAGGTCTAGGATGCAGGTTAATGCCCGTTTCACTCTGCAAATGTTTTTGGGACATTCAGGGCTCGATGAAAAACACCATTTTTGGGCCACCAACATTTTCTGGACTTTAGGGGGTCTAGGATGCCTGTAAACCCCTTTTTTGGTCCTTCAAAGTTTTCAACATTTTTGCAGGCCTAAAATGCATTTTAAGGCATTTTTGGGCTGCTAACATTTTCAGAACTTTCAGGGGTGTAGTATGCATTTTTTGTGCCAAAAATATTTTTGGGAATTTCAGTGGTCTAGGATGCGAGTTAATGCCCCTTTCAGGTTGACAATGTTTTTGGGACATTCAGGGCTCTCTGACACCATTTTTGGGCCACCAACATTTTCTGGACTTTAGGGGGTCTAGGATGCCTGTAAACCTCTGTTTTGGTCCTTCAAAGTTTTCAACATTTTTGCAGGCCTAAAATGCATTTTAAGGCCTTTTTTGGGCTGCTAACATATTCTGAGCTTTCAGGGGTGTAGGATGCATTTTCCGTGGCAAAAATATTTTTGGGAATTTCAGTGGTCTAGGATGCGAGTTAATGCCCCTTTCAGGTTGACAATGTTTTTGGGACATTCAGAGCTCTCTGACACAGATTTTGGCCCACCAACATTTTCTGGACTTTAGGGGGTCTAGGATGCCTGTAAACCCCTTTTTTGGGCCTCCAAAGTTTTCAACATTTTTGCACGCCCAAAATGCATTTTAAGGCCTTTTTTGGGCTGCTAACATATTCTGAGCTTCAGGGGTATAGGTTGCATTTTTCATGCCAAAAATATTTTGGGAAATTTCAGTGGTCTAGGATGTGGCTTAATGCCCCTTTCAGGCTGCAAATGTTTTTGGGACATTCAGAGCTCTCTGACACCGATTTTGGCCCACCAACATTTTCTGGAGTTTAGGGGGTCTAGGATGCCCCTAAACCCTTTTTTTCCACCTCCAAAGTTTTCTACATTTTTTCAGGCCTAAGATGCACTTTAAGGCATTTTTGGGCTGCTAACATTTTCAGAACTTTCAGGAGTGTATGATGCATTTTTCGTGGCAAAAATATTTTTGGGAATTTCAGTGGTCTAGGATGCGAGTTAATGCCCCTTTCAGGCTGACAATGTTTTTGGGACATTCAGAGCTCTCTGACACAGATTTTGGCCCACCAACATTTTCTGGACTTTAGGGGGTCTAGGATGCCTGTAAACCCCTTTTTTGGTCCTTCAAAGTTTTCAACATTTTTGCAGGCCTAAAATGCATTTTAAGGCATTTTTGGGCTGCTAACATTTTCAGAACTTTCAGGGGTGTGGTATGCATTTTTTGTGCCAAAAATATTTTTGGGAATTTCAGTGGTCTCGGATGCGTGTTAATGCCCGTTTCACTCTGAAAATGTTTTTGGGACATTCAGGGCTCTCTGACACCATTTTTGGGCCACCAACATTTTCTGGACTTTAGGGGGTCTAGGATGCCTGTAAACCCCTTTTTGGCCCTTCAAAGTTTTCAACATTTTTGCAGGCCTAAAATGCATTTTAAGGCCTTTTTTGGGCTGCTAACATATTCTGAGCTTCATGGGTGTAGGATGCATTTTTCGTGCCAAAAATATTTTTGGGAATTTCAGTGGTCTAGGATGCGGGTTAATGCCCCTTTGAGGCTGCAAATGTTTTTGGGACATTCAGGGCTCTCTGACACCATTTCTGGGCCACAACCATTTTCTGGACTTTAGGGGGTCTAGGATGCCTCTAAACCCCTTTTTTCCACCTCCAAAGTTTTCTACATTTTTGCAGGCCTAAGATGCACTTTAAGGCCTTTTTTGGGCTGCTAACATATTCTGAGCTTCATGGGTGTAGTATTCATTTTTTGTGCCAAAAATATTTTTGGGAATGTCAGAGGTCTAGGATGCGGGTTAATGCCCGTTTCACTCTGCAAATGTTATTGGGACATTCAGGGCTCTCTGACACCATTTTTGGGCCACCAACATTTTCTGGACTTTAGGGGGTCTAGGATGCCTGTAAACCTCTTTTTTGGTCCTTCAAAGTTTTCAACATTTTTGCAGGCCTAAAATGCATTTTAAGGCCTTTTTTGGGCTGCTAACATATTCTGAGCTTTCAGGGGTGTAGGATGCATTTTTCGTGGCAAAAATATTTTTGGGAATTTCAGTGGTCTAGGATGCGAGTTAATGCCCCTTTCAGGCTGACAATGTTTTTGGGACATTCAGAGCTCTCTGACACAGATTTTGGCCCACCAACATTTTCTGGACTTTAGGGGGTCTAGGATGCCTGTAAACCCCTTTTTTGGTCCTTCAAAGTTTTCAACATTTTTGCAGGCCTAAAATGCATTTTAAGGCATTTTTGGGCTGCTAACATTTTCAGAACTTTCAGGGGTGTGGTATGCATTTTTTGTGCCAAAAATATTTTTGGGAATTTCAGTGGTCTCGGATGCGTGTTAATGCCCGTTTCACTCTGAAAATGTTTTTGGGACATTCAGGGCTCTCTGACACCATTTTTGGGCCACCAACATTTTCTGGACTTTAGGGGGTCTACGATGCCTGTAAACCCCTTTTTTGGTCCTTCAAAGTTTTCAACATTTTTGCAGGCCAAAAATGCATTTTAAGGCATTTTTGGGCTGCTAACATTTTCAGAACTTTCAGGGGTGTAGTATGCATTTTTTGTGCCAAAAATATTTTTGTGAATTTCAGTGGTCTAGGATGCGGGTTAATGCCCCTTTGAGGCTGCAAATGTTTTTGGAGCATTCAGGGCTCTCTGACACCATTTTTGGGCCACAACCATTTTCTGGACTTTAGGGGGTCTAGGATGCCTCTAAGCCCCTTTTTTCCACCTCCAAAGTTTTCTACATTTTTGCAGGCCTAAGATGCACTTTAAGGCCTTTTTTGGGCTGCTAACATATTCTGAGCTTCATGGGTGTAGTATTCATTTTTTGTGCCAAAAATATTTTTGGGAATGTCAGAGGTCTAGGATGCAGGTTAATGCCCGTTTCACTCTGCAAATGTTTTTGGGACATTCAGGGCTCGATGAAAAACACCATTTTTGGGCCACCAACATTTTCTGGACTTTAGGGGGTCTAGGATGCCTGTAAACCCCTTTTTTGGTCCTTCAAAGTTTTCAACATTTTTGCAGGCCTAAAATGCATTTTAAGGCATTTTTGGGCTGCTAACATTTTCAGAACTTTCAGGGGTGTAGTATGCATTTTTTGTGCCAAAAATATTTTTGGGAATTTCAGTGGTCTAGGATGCGAGTTAATGCCCCTTTCAGGTTGACAATGTTTTTGGGACATTCAGGGCTCTCTGACACCATTTTTGGGCCACCAACATTTTCTGGACTTTAGGGGGTCTAGGATGCCTGTAAACCTCTGTTTTGGTCCTTCAAAGTTTTCAACATTTTTGCAGGCCTAAAATGCATTTTAAGGCCTTTTTTGGGCTGCTAACATATTCTGAGCTTTCAGGGGTGTAGGATGCATTTTCCGTGGCAAAAATATTTTTGGGAATTTCAGTGGTCTAGGATGCGAGTTAATGCCCCTTTCAGGTTGACAATGTTTTTGGGACATTCAGAGCTCTCTGACACAGATTTTGGCCCACCAACATTTTCTGGACTTTAGGGGGTCTAGGATGCCTGTAAACCCCTTTTTTGGGCCTCCAAAGTTTTCAACATTTTTGCACGCCCAAAATGCATTTTAAGGCCTTTTTTGGGCTGCTAACATATTCTGAGCTTCAGGGGTATAGGTTGCATTTTTCATGCCAAAAATATTTTGGGAAATTTCAGTGGTCTAGGATGTGGCTTAATGCCCCTTTCAGGCTGCAAATGTTTTTGGGACATTCAGAGCTCTCTGACACCGATTTTGGCCCACCAACATTTTCTGGAGTTTAGGGGGTCTAGGATGCCCCTAAACCCTTTTTTTCCACCTCCAAAGTTTTCTACATTTTTTCAGGCCTAAGATGCACTTTAAGGCATTTTTGGGCTGCTAACATTTTCAGAACTTTCAGGAGTGTATGATGCATTTTTCGTGGCAAAAATATTTTTGGGAATTTCAGTGGTCTAGGATGCGAGTTAATGCCCCTTTCAGGCTGACAATGTTTTTGGGACATTCAGAGCTCTCTGACACAGATTTTGGCCCACCAACATTTTCTGGACTTTAGGGGGTCTAGGATGCCTGTAAACCCCTTTTTTGGTCCTTCAAAGTTTTCAACATTTTTGCAGGCCTAAAATGCATTTTAAGGCATTTTTGGGCTGCTAACATTTTCAGAACTTTCAGGGGTGTGGTATGCATTTTTTGTGCCAAAAATATTTTTGGGAATTTCAGTGGTCTCGGATGCGTGTTAATGCCCGTTTCACTCTGAAAATGTTTTTGGGACATTCAGGGCTCTCTGACACCATTTTTGGGCCACCAACATTTTCTGGACTTTAGGGGGTCTAGGATGCCTGTAAACCCCTTTTTGGCCCTTCAAAGTTTTCAACATTTTTGCAGGCCTAAAATGCATTTTAAGGCCTTTTTTGGGCTGCTAACATATTCTGAGCTTCATGGGTGTAGGATGCATTTTTCGTGCCAAAAATATTTTTGGGAATTTCAGTGGTCTAGGATGCGGGTTAATGCCCCTTTGAGGCTGCAAATGTTTTTGGGACATTCAGGGCTCTCTGACACCATTTCTGGGCCACAACCATTTTCTGGACTTTAGGGGGTCTAGGATGCCTCTAAACCCCTTTTTTCCACCTCCAAAGTTTTCTACATTTTTGCAGGCCTAAGATGCACTTTAAGGCCTTTTTTGGGCTGCTAACATATTCTGAGCTTCATGGGTGTAGTATTCATTTTTTGTGCCAAAAATATTTTTGGGAATGTCAGAGGTCTAGGATGCGGGTTAATGCCCGTTTCACTCTGCAAATGTTATTGGGACATTCAGGGCTCTCTGACACCATTTTTGGGCCACCAACATTTTCTGGACTTTAGGGGGTCTAGGATGCCTGTAAACCTCTTTTTTGGTCCTTCAAAGTTTTCAACATTTTTGCAGGCCTAAAATGCATTTTAAGGCCTTTTTTGGGCTGCTAACATATTCTGAGCTTTCAGGGGTGTAGGATGCATTTTTCGTGGCAAAAATATTTTTGGGAATTTCAGTGGTCTAGGATGCGAGTTAATGCCCCTTTCAGGCTGACAATGTTTTTGGGACATTCAGAGCTCTCTGACACAGATTTTGGCCCACCAACATTTTCTGGACTTTAGGGGGTCTAGGATGCCTGTAAACCCCTTTTTTGGTCCTTCAAAGTTTTCAACATTTTTGCAGGCCTAAAATGCATTTTAAGGCATTTTTGGGCTGCTAACATTTTCAGAACATTCAGGGGTGTAGTATGCATTTTTTGTGGCAAAAATATTTTTGGGCATTTCAGTGGTCTAGGATGCGGGTTTGCCCCTTTCAGGCTGCAAATGTTGTTGGGACATTCAAGGCTCTCTGACACCATTTTTGGCCCACCAACATTTTCTGGACTTTAGGGGGTCTAGGATGCCTGTAAACCCCTTTTTTGGTTCTTCAAAGTTTTCAACATTTTTGCAGGCCTAAAATGCATTTTAAGGCCTTTTTTGGGCTGCTAACATATTCTGAGCTTCAGGGGTATAGGTTGCATTTTTCGTGCCAAAAATATTTTTTGGAGTTTCAGTGGTCTAGGATGCGGGTTAATGCCCCCTTCAGGCTGCAAATGTTTTGGGACATTCAGAGCTCTCTGACACAGATTTTGGCCCACCAACATTTTCTGGACTTTAGGGGTCTAGGATGCCTGTAAACCCCTTTTTTGGTCCTTCAAAGTTTTCAACATGTTTGCAGGCCTACAATGCATTTTAAGGCATTTTTGGGCTGCTAACATTTTCAGAACTTTCAGGGGTGTAGTATGCATTTTTTGTGCCAAAAATATTTTTGGGAATGTCAGAGGTTTAGGATGCGGGTTAATGCCCGTTTCACTCTGCAAATGTTATTGGGACATTCAGGGCTCTCTGACACCATTTTTGGGCCACCAACATTTTCTGGACTTTAGGGGTTCTAGGATGCCTGTAAACCTCTTTTTTGGTCCTTCAACGTTTTCAACATTTTTGCAGGCCTAAAATGCATTTTAAGGCCTTTTTTGGGCTGCTAACATATTCTGAGCTTTCAGGGGTGTAGGATGCATTTTTCGTGGCAAAAATATTTTTGGGAATTTCAGTGGTCTAGGATGTGGGTTAATGCCCGTTTCACTCTGCAAATGTTTTTGGGGCATTCAGAGCTCTCTGACACAGATTTTGGCCCACCAACATTTACTGGACTTTAGGGGGTCTAGGATGCCTGTAAACCCCTTCTTTGGGCCTCCAAAGTTTTCAACATTTTTGCAGGCATAAAATGCATTTTAAGGTCTTTTTTGGGCTGCTAACATATTCTGAGCTTCAGGGGTATAGGTTGCATTTTTCGTGCCAAAAATATTTTTTGGAGTTTCAGTGGTCTAGGATGCGGGTTAATGCCCCCTTCAGGCTGCAAATGTTTTGGGACATTCAGAGCTCTCTGACAGATTTTGGCCCACCAACATTTTCTGGACTTTAGGGGTCTAGGATGCCTGTAAACCCCTTTTTTGGTCCTTCAAAGTTTTCAACATGTTTGCAGGCCTACAATGCATTTTAAGGCATTTTTGGGCTGCTAACATTTTCAGAACTTTCAGGGGTGTAGTATGCATTTTTTGTGCCAAAAATATTTTTGGGAATGTCAGAGGTTTAGGATGCGGGTTAATGCCCGTTTCACTCTGCAAATGTTATTGGGACATTCAGGGCTCTCTGACACCATTTTTGAGCCACCAACATTTTCTGGACTTTAGGGGGTCTAGGATGCCTGTAAACCCCTTTTTTGGTTCTTCAAAGTTTTCAACATTTTTGCAGGCCTAAAATGCATTTTAATGGCTTTTTTGGGCTGCTAACATATTCTGAGCTTCATGGGTGTAGGATGCATTTTTCGTGCCAAAAATATTTTTGGGAATTTCAGTGGTCTAGGATGCGGGTTAATGCCCCTTTGAGGCTGCAAATGTTTTTGGGACATTCAGAGCTCTCTGACACAGATTTTGGCCCACCAACATTTTCTGGACTTTAGGGGGTCTAGGATGCCTGTAAACCCCTTTTTTGGTCCTTCAAAGTTTTCAACATTTTTGCAGGCCTAAAATACATTTTAAGGCATTTTTGGGCTGCTAACATTTTCAGAACTTTCAGGGGTGTAGTATGCATTTTTTGTGCCAAAAATATTTTTGGGAATTTCAGTGGTCTAGGATGCGGGTTAATGCCCCTTTGAGGCTGCAAATGTTTTTGGAGCATTCAGGGCTCTCTGACACCATTTTTGGGCCACAACCATTTTCTGGACTTTAGGGGGTCTAGGATGCCTCTAAGCCCCTTTTTCCACCTCCAAAGTTTTCTACATTTTTGCAGGCCTAAGATGCACTTTAAGGCCTTTTTTGGGCTGCTAACATATTCTGAGCTTCATGGGTGTAGTATTCATTTTTTGTGCCAAAAATATTTTTGGGAATGTCAGAGGTCTAGGATGCAGGTTAATGCCCGTTTCACTCTGCAAATGTTTTTGGGACATTCAGGGCTCTCTGACACCATTTTTGGGCCACCAACATTTTCTGGACTTTAGGGGGTCTAGGATGCCTGTAAACCCCTTTTTTGGTCCTTCAAAGTTTTCAACATTTTTGCAGGCCTAAAATGCATTTTAAGGCATTTTTGGGCTGCTAACATTTTCAGAACTTTCAGGGGTGTAGTATGCATTTTTTGTGCCAAAAATATTTTTGGGAATTTCAGTGGTCTAGGATGCGAGTTAATGCCCCTTTCAGGTTGACAATGTTTTTGGGACATTCAGGGCTCTCTGACACCATTTTTGGGCCACCAACATTTTCTGGACTTTAGGGGGTCTAGGATGCCTGTAAACCTCTGTTTTGGTCCTTCAAAGTTTTCAACATTTTTGCAGGCCTAAAATGCATTTTAAGGCCTTTTTTGGGCTGCTAACATATTCTGAGCTTTCAGGGGTGTAGGATGCATTTTTCGTGGCAAAAATATTTTTGGGAATTTCAGTGGTCTAGGATGCGAGTTAATGCCCCTTTCAGGTTGACAATGTTTTTGGGACATTCAGAGCTCTCCGACACAGATTTTGGCCCACCAACATTTTATGGACTTTAGGGGGTCTAGGATGCCTGTAAACCCCTTTTTTGGTCCTTCAAAGTTTTCAACATTTTTGCAGGCCTAAAATGCATATTAAGGCATTTTTGGGCTGCTGACATTTTCAGAACTTTCAGGGGTGTAGTATGCATTTTTTGTGGCAAAAATATTTTTGGGCATTTCAGTGGTCTAGGATGCGGGTTAATGCCCCTTTCAGGCTGCAAATGTTTTTGGGAATTTAGGGCTCTCTGACACTATTTTTGAGCGACAATCATTTTCTACACTTTTCGGGGGTCTAGGATGCCTGTAACCCCTTTTTTGGGCCTCCAAAGTTTTCAACATTTTTGCACGCCCAAAATGCATTTTAAGGCCTTTTTTGGGCTGCTAACATATTCTGAGCTTCAGGGGTATAGGTTGCATTTTTCATGCCAAAACTATTTTGGGAAATTTCAGTGGTCTAGGATGCGGCTTAATGCCCCTTTCAGGCTGCAAATGTTTTTGGGACATTCAGAGCTCTCTGACACCGATTTTGGCCCACCAACATTTTCTGGAGTTTAGGGGGTCTAGGATGCCCCTAAACCCTTTTTTTCCACCTCCAAAGTTTTCTACATTTTTTCAGGCCTAAGATGCACTTTAAGGCATTTTTGGGCTGCTAACATTTTCAGAACTTTCAGGAGTGTATGATGCATTTTTCGTGGCAAAAATATTTTTGGGAATTTCAGTGGTCTAGGATGCGAGTTAATGCCCCTTTCAGGCTGACAATGTTTTTGGGACATTCAGAGCTCTCTGACACAGATTTTGGCCCACCAACATTTTCTGGACTTTAGGGGGTCTAGGATGCCTGTAAACCCCTTTTTTGGTCCTTCAAAGTTGTCAACATTTTTGCAGGCCTAAAATGCATTTTAAGGCATTTTTGGGCTGCTAACATTTTCAGAACTTTCAGGGGTGTGGTATGCATTTTTGTGCCAAAAATATTTTTGGGAATTTCAGTGGTCTCGGATGCGTGTTAATGCCCGTTTCACTCTGAAAATGTTTTTGGGACATTCAGGGCTCTCTGACACCATTTTTGGGCCACCAACATTTTCTGGACTTTAGGGGGTCTAGGATGCCTGTAAACCCCTTTTTGGCCCTTCAAAGTTTTCAACATTTTTGCAAGCCTAAAATGCATTTTAAGGCCTTTTTTGGGCTGCTAACATATTCTGAGCTTCATGGGTGTAGGATGCATTTTTCGTGCCAAAAATATTTTTGGGAATTTCAGTGGTCTAGGATGCGGGTTAATGCCCCTTTGAGGCTGCAAATGTTTTTGGGACATTCAGAGCTCTCTGACACAGATTTTGGCCCACCAACATTTTCTGGACTTTAGGGGTCTAGGATGCCTGTAAACCCCTTTTTTGGTCCTTCAAAGTTTTCAACATGTTTGCAGGCCTACAATGCATTTTAAGGCATTTTTGGGCTGCTAACATTTTCAGAACTTTCAGGGGTGTAGTATGCATTTTTTGTGCCAAAAATATTTTTGGGAATGTCAGAGGTTTAGGATGCGGGTTAATGCCCGTTTCACTCTGCAAATGTTATTGGGACATTCAGGGCTCTCTGACACCATTTTTGGGCCACCAACATTTTCTGGACTTTAGGGGGTCTAGGATGCCTGCAAACCTCTTTTTTGGTCCTTCAACGTTTTCAACATTTTTGCAGGCCTAAAATGCATTTTAAGGCCTTTTTTGGGCTGCTAACATATTCTGAGCTTCATGGGTGTAGGATGCATTTTTCGTGGCAAAAATATTTTTGGGAATTTCAGTGGTCTAGGATGTGGGTTAATGCCCGTTTCACTCTGCAAATGTTTTTGGGGCATTCAGAGCTCTCTGACACAGATTTTGGCCCACCAACATTTTCTGGACTTTAGGGGGTCTAGGATGCCTGTAAACCCCTTCTTTGGGCCTCCAAAGTTTTCAACATTTTTGCAGGCATAAAATGCATTTTAAGGTCTTTTTTGGGCTGCTAACATATTCTGAGCTTCAGGGGTATAGGTTGCATTTTTCGTGCCAAAAATATTTTTTGGAGTTTCAGTGGTCTAGGATGCGGGTTAATGCCCCCTTCAGGTTGCAAATGTTTTGGGACATTCAGAGCTCTCTGACACAGATTTTGGCCCACCAACATTTTCTGGACTTTAGGGGTCTAGGATGCCTGTAAACCCCTTTTTTGGTCCTTCAAAGTTTTCAACATGTTTGCAGGCCTACAATGCATTTTAAGGCATTTTTGGGCTGCTAACATTTTCAGAACTTTCAGGGGTGTAGTATGCATTTTTTGTGCCAAAAATATTTTTGGGAATGTCAGAGGTTTAGGATGCGGGTTAATGCCCGTTTCACTCTGCAAATGTTATTGGGACATTCAGGGCTCTCTGACACCATTTTTGAGCCACCAACATTTTCTGGACTTTAGGGGGTCTAGGATGCCTGTAAACCCCTTTTTTGGTTCTTCAAAGTTTTCAACATTTTTGCAGGCCTAAAATGCATTTTAAGGGCTTTTTTGGGCTGCTAACATATTCTGAGCTTCATGGGTGTAGGATGCATTTTTCGTGCCAAAAATATTTTTGGGAATTTCAGTGGTCTAGGGTGCGGGTTAATGCCCCTTTGAGGCTGCAAATGTTTTTGGGACATTCAGAGCTCTCTGACACAGATTTTGGCCCACCAACATTTTCTGGACTTTAGGGGGTCTAGGATGCCTGTAAACCCCTTTTTTGGTCCTTCAAAGTTTTCAACATTTTTGCAGGCCTAAAATGCATTTTAAGGCATTTTTGGGCTGCTAACATTTTCAGAACTTTCAGGGGTGTAGTATGCATTTTTTGTGCCAAAAATATTTTTGGGAATTTCAGTGGTCTAGGATGCGGGTTAATGCCCCTTTGAGGCTGCAAATGTTTTTGGAGCATTCAGGGCTCTCTGACACCATTTTTGGGCCACAACCATTTTCTGGACTTTAGGGGGTCTAGGATGCCTCTAAGCCCCTTTTTCCACCTCCAAAGTTTTCTACATTTTTGCAGGCCTAAGATGCACTTTAAGGCCTTTTTTGGGCTGCTAACATATTCTGAGCTTCATGGGTGTAGTATTCATTTTTTGTGCCAAAAATATTTTTGGGAATGTCAAAGGTCTAGGATGCAGGTTAATGCCCGTTTCACTCTGCAAATGTTTTTGGGACATTCAGGGCTCTCTGACACCATTTTCGGGCCACCAACATTTTCTGGACTTTAGGGGGTCTAGGATGCCTGTAAACCTCTTTTTTGGTCCTTCAAAGTTTTCAACATTTTTGCAGGCCTAAAATGCATTTTAAGGCCTTTTTTGGGCTGCTAACATATTCTGAGCTTCAGGGGTATAGGTTGCATTTTTCATGCCAAAAATATTTTCGGAAATTTCAGTGGTCTAGGATGCGGCTTAATGCCCCTTTCAGGCTGCAAATGTTTTTGGGACATTCAGAGCTCTCTGACACCGATTTTGGCCCACCAACATTTTCTGGAGTTTAGGGGGTCTAGGATGCCCCTAAACCCTTTTTTTCCACCTCCAAAGTTTTCTACATTTTTTCAGGCCTAAGATGCACTTAAGGCATTTTTGGGCTGCTAACATTTTCAGAACTTTCAGGGGTGTATGATGCATTTTTCGTGGCAAAAATATTTTTGGGAATTTCAGTGGTCTAGGATGCGAGTTAATGCCCCTTTCAGGCTGACAATGTTTTTGGGACATTCAGAGCTCTCTGACACAGATTTTGGCCCACCAACATTTTCTGGACTTTAGGGGGTCTAGGATGCCTGTAAACCCCTTTTTTGGTCCTTCAAAGTTTTCAACATTTTTGCAGGCCTAAAATGCATTTTAAGGCATTTTTGGGCTGCTAACATTTTCAGAACTTTCAGGGGTGTGGTATGCATTTTTTGTGCCAAAAATATTTTTGGGAATTTCAGTGGTCTCGGATGCGTGTTAATGCCCGTTTCACTCTGAAAATGTTTTTGGGACATTCAGGGCTCTCTGACACCATTTTTGGGCCACCAACATTTTCTGGACTTTAGGGGGTCTAGGATGCCTGTAAACCCCTTTTTGGCCCTTCAAAGTTTTCAACATTTTTGCAGGCCTAAAATGCATTTTAAGGCCTTTTTTGGGCTGCTAACATATTCTGAGCTTCATGGGTGTAGGATGCATTTTTCGTGCCAAAAATATTTTTGGGAATTTCAGTGGTCTAGGATGCGGGTTAATGCCCCTTTGAGGCTGCAAATGTTTTTGGGACATTCAGGGCTCTCTGACACCATTTTTGGGCCACCAACATTTTCTGGACTTTAGGGGGTCTAGGGTGCCTGTAAACCTCTTTTTTGGTCCTTCAAAGTTTTCAACATTTTTGCAGGCCTAAAATGCATTTTAAGGCCTTTTTTGGGCTGCTAACATATTCTGAGCTTTCAGGGGTGTAGGATGCATTTTTCGTGGCAAAAATATTTTTGGGAATTTCAGTGGTCTAGGATGCGAGTTAATGCCCCTTTCAGGCTGACAATGTTTTTGGGACATTCAGAGCTCTCTGACACAGATTTTGGCCCACCAACATTTTCTGGACTTTAGGGGGTCTAGGATGCCTGTAAACCCCTTTTTTGGTCCTTCAAAGTTTTAAACATTTTTGCAGGCCTAAAATGCATTTTAAGGCATTTTTGGGCTGCTAACATTTTCAGAACTTTCAGGGGTGTAGTATGCATTTTTTGTGCCAAAAATATTTTTGGGAATTTCAGTGGTCTAGGATGCGTGTTAATGCCCGTTTCACTCTGCAAATGTTTTTGGGACATTCAGGGCTCTCTGACACCATTTCTGGGCCACAACCATTTTCTGGACTTTAGGGGGTCTAGGATGCCTCTAAACCCCTTTTTTCCACCTCCAAAGTTTTCTACATTTTTGCAGGCCTAAGATGCACTTTAAGGCCTTTTTTGGGCTGCTAACATATTCTGAGCTTCATGGGTGTAGTATTCATTTTTTGTGCCAAAAATATTTTTGGGAATGTCAGAGGTCTAGGATGCGGGTTAATGCCCGTTTCACTCTGCAAATGTTTTTGGGACATTCAGGGCTCTCTGACACCATTTTTGGGCCACCAACATTTTCTGGACTTTAGGGGGTCTAGGATGCCTGTAAACCCCTTTTTTGGGCCTCCAAAGTTTTCAACATTTTTGCAGGCTTAAAATGCATTTTAAAGCCTTTTTTGGGCTGCTAACATATTCTGAGCCTTAGGGGTGTAGGATGCATTTTTCGTGCCAAAATATTTTTGGGAATTTCAGTGGTCTAGGATGCGAGTTAATGCCCCTTTCAGGCTGACAATGTTTTTGGGACATTCAGAGCTCTCTGACACAGATTTTGGCCCACCAACATTTTCTGGACTTTAGGGGGTCTAGGATGCCTGTAAACCCCTTTTTTCGACCTCCAAAGTTTTCAACATTTGTGCAGGCCTAAGAAGCATTTTAAGTCCTTTTTTTGAGCTGCCAACATTTTCTGATCTTTCAGGGTTGTAGGATGAATTTTTTGTGCCAAAAATATTTTGGGGAATTTCAGTGGTCTAGGATGCGACTTAATGCCCCTTTCAGGCTGCAAATCTGTTTGGGACATTCAGAGCTCTCTGACACTGTTTTTGGGCCACCAACATTTTCTGGACTTTAGGGGGTCTAGGATGCCTGTAAACCCCTTTTTTCCACCTCCAAAGTTTTCTATATTTTTGCAGGCCTAAGATGCACTTTAAGGCATTTTTGGGCTGCTAACATTTTCAGAACTTTCAGGGGTGTAGTATGCATTTTTTGTGCCAAAAATATTTTTGGGAATTTCAGTGGTCTAGGATGTGGGTTAATGCCCGTTTCACTCTGCAAATGTTTTTGAGGCATTCAGAGCTCTCTGACACAGATTTTGGCCCACCAACATTTTCTGGACTTTAGGGGGTCTAGGATGTCTGTAAACCCCTTCTTTGGGCCTCCAAAGTTTTCAACATTTTCGCAGGCATAAAATGCATTTTAAGGTCTTTTTTGGGCTGCTAACATATTCTGAGCTTCAGGGGTATAGGTTGCATTTTTCGTGCCAAAAATATTTTTTGGAGTTTCAGTGGTCTAGGATGCGGGTTAATGCCCCCTTCAGGCTGCAAATGTTTTGGGACATTCAGAGCTCTCTGACACAGATTTTGGCCCACCAACATTTTCTGGACTTTAGGGGTCTAGGATGCCTGTAAACCCCTTTTTTGGTCCTTCAAAGTTTTCAACATGTTTGCAGGCCTACAATGCATTTTAAGGCATTTTTGGGCTGCTAACATTTTCAGAACTTTCAGGGGTGTAGTATGCATTTTTTGTGCCAAAAATATTTTTGGGAATGTCCGAGGTTTAGGATGCGGGTTAATGCCCGTTTCACTCTGCAAATGTTATTGGGACATTCAGGGCTCTCTGACACCATTTTTGGGCCACCAACATTTTCTGGACTTTAGGGGGTCTAGGATGCCTGTAAACCTCTTTTTTGGTCCTTCAACGTTTTCAACATTTTTGCAGGCCTAAAATGCATTTTAAGGCCTTTTTTGGGCTGCTAACATATTCTGAGCTTTCAGGGGTGTAGGATGCATTTTTCGTGGCAAAAATATTTTTGGGAATTTCAGTGGTCTAGGATGCGAGTTAATGCCCCTTTCAGGCTGACAATGTTTTTGGGACATTCAGAGCTCTCTGACACAGATTTTGGCCCACCAACATTTTCTGGACTTTAGGGGGTCTAGGATGCCTGTAAACCCCTTTTTTGGTCCTTCAAAGTTTTCAACATTTTTGCAGGCCTAAAATGCATTTTAAGGCATTTTTGGGCTGCTAACATTTTCAGAACATTCAGGGGTGTAGTATGCATTTTTTGTGGCAAAAATATTTTTGGGCATTTCAGTGGTCTAGGATGCGGGTTTGCCCCTTTCAGGCTGCAAATGTTTTTGGGACATTCAAGGCTCTCTGACACCATTTTTGGGCCACCAACATTTTCTGGACTTTAGGGGGTCTAGGATGCCTGTAAACCCCTTTTTTGGTTCTTCAAAGTTTTCAACATTTTTGCAGGCCTAAAATGCATTTTAAGGCCTTTTTTGGGCTGCTAACATATTCTGAGCTTCATGGGTGTAGGATGTATTTTTCGTGCCAAAAATATTTTTGGGAATTGCAGTGGTCTAGGATGCGGGTTAATGCCCCTTTGAGGCTGCAAATGTTTTTGGGACATTCAGAGCTCTCTGACACAGATTTTGGCCCACCAACATTTTCTGGACTTTAGGGGGTCTAGGATGCCTGTAAACCCCTTTTTTCCACCTCCAAAGTTTTCTATATTTTTGCAGGCCTAAGATGCACTTTAAGGCATTTTTGGGCTGCTAACATTTTCAGAACTTTCAGGGGTGTAGTATGCATTTTTTGTGCCAAAAATATTTTTGGGAATTTCAGTGGTCTAGGATGTGGGTTAATGCCCGTTTCACTCTGCAAATGTTTTTGAGGCATTCAGAGCTCTCTGACACAGATTTTGGCCCACCAACATTTTCTGGACTTTAGGGGGTCTAGGATGTCTGTAAACCCCTTCTTTGGGCCTCCAAAGTTTTCAACATTTTCGCAGGCATAAAATGCATTTTAAGGTCTTTTTTGGGCTGCTAACATATTCTGAGCTTCAGGGGTATAGGTTGCATTTTTCGTGCCAAAAATATTTTTTGGAGTTTCAGTGGTCTAGGATGCGGGTTAATGCCCCCTTCAGGCTGCAAATGTTTTGGGACATTCAGAGCTCTCTGACACAGATTTTGGCCCACCAACATTTTCTGGACTTTAGGGGTCTAGGATGCCTGTAAACCCCTTTTTTGGTCCTTCAAAGTTTTCAACATGTTTGCAGGCCTACAATGCATTTTAAGGCATTTTTGGGCTGCTAACATTTTCAGAACTTTCAGGGGTGTAGTATGCATTTTTTGTGCCAAAAATATTTTTGGGAATGTCCGAGGTTTAGGATGCGGGTTAATGCCCGTTTCACTCTGCAAATGTTATTGGGACATTCAGGGCTCTCTGACACCATTTTTGGGCCACCAACATTTTCTGGACTTTAGGGGGTCTAGGATGCCTGTAAACCTCTTTTTTGGTCCTTCAACGTTTTCAACATTTTTGCAGGCCTAAAATGCATTTTAAGGCCTTTTTTGGGCTGCTAACATATTCTGAGCTTTCAGGGGTGTAGGATGCATTTTTCGTGGCAAAAATATTTTTGGGAATTTCAGTGGTCTAGGATGCGAGTTAATGCCCCTTTCAGGCTGACAATGTTTTTGGGACATTCAGAGCTCTCTGACACAGATTTTGGCCCACCAACATTTTCTGGACTTTAGGGGGTCTAGGATGCCTGTAAACCCCTTTTTTGGTCCTTCAAAGTTTTCAACATTTTTGCAGGCCTAAAATGCATTTTAAGGCATTTTTGGGCTGCTAACATTTTCAGAACATTCAGGGGTGTAGTATGCATTTTTTGTGGCAAAAATATTTTTGGGCATTTCAGTGGTCTAGGATGCGGGTTTGCCCCTTTCAGGCTGCAAATGTTTTTGGGACATTCAAGGCTCTCTGACACCATTTTTGGGCCACCAACATTTTCTGGACTTTAGGGGGTCTAGGATGCCTGTAAACCCCTTTTTTGGTTCTTCAAAGTTTTCAACATTTTTGCAGGCCTAAAATGCATTTTAAGGCCTTTTTTGGGCTGCTAACATATTCTGAGCTTCATGGGTGTAGGATGTATTTTTCGTGCCAAAAATATTTTTGGGAATTGCAGTGGTCTAGGATGCGGGTTAATGCCCCTTTGAGGCTGCAAATGTTTTTGGGACATTCAGAGCTCTCTGACACAGATTTTGGCCCACCAACATTTTCTGGACTTTAGGGGGTCTAGGATGCCTGTAAACCCCTTTTTTGGTCCTTCAAAGTTTTCAACATTTTTGCAGGCCTAAAATGCATTTTAAGGCATTTTTGGGCTGCTAACATTTTCAGAACTTTCAGGGGTGTAGTATGCATTTTTTGTGCCAAAAATATTTTTGTGAATTTCAGTGGTCTAGGATGCGGGTTAATGCCCCTTTGAGGCTGCAAATGTTTTTGGGACATTCAGGGCTCTCTTTCACCATTTTTGGGCCACCAACATTTTCTGGACTTTAGGGGGTCTAGGATGCCTGTAAACCCCTTTTTTGGTCCTTCAAAGTTTTCAACATTTTTGCAGGCCTAAAATGCATTTTAAGGCCTTAATTCGGCTGCTAACATATTCTGAGCTTCAGGGGTATAGGTTGCATTTTTCATGCCAAAAATATTTTGGGGAATTTCAGTGGTCTAGGATGCGGGTTAATGCCCCTTTCAGGCTGCAAATGTTTTTGGGACATTCAGGACTCTCTGACACCATTTTCGGGCCACCAACATTTTCTGGACTTTAGGGGGTCTAGGATGCCTGTAAACCCCTTTTTTGGGCCTCCAAAGTTTTCATCATTTTTGCAGGCATAAAATGCATTTTAAGGTCTTTTTTGGGCTGCTAACATATTCTGAGCTTCAGGGGTATAGGTTGCATTTTTCGTGCCAAAAATATTTTTGGGAGTTTGAGTGGTCTAGGGTGCGGGTTAATGCCCCTTTCAGGCTGCAAATGTTTTGGGACATTCAGAGCTCTCTGACACAGATTTTGGCCCACCAACATTTTCTGGACTTTAGGGGTCTAGGATGCCTGTAAACCCCTTTTTTGGTCCTTCAAAGTTTTCAAACATGTTTGCAGGCCTAAAATGCATTTTAAGGCATTTTTGGGCTGCTAACATTTTCAGAACTTTCAGGGGTGTAGTATGCATTTTTTGTGCCAAAAATATTTTTGTGAATTTCAGTGGTCTAGGATGCGGGTTAATGCCCCTTTGAGGCTGCAAATGTTTTTGGGACATTCAGGGCTCTCTTTCACCATTTTTGGGCCACCAACATTTTCTGGACTTTAGGGGGTCTAGGATGCCTGTAAACCCCTTTTTTGGTCCTTCAAAGTTTTCAACATTTTTGCAGGCCTAAAATGCATTTAAAGGCCTTAATTGGGCTGCTAACATATTCTGAGCTTCAGGGGTATAGGTTGCATTTTTCATGCCAAAAATATTTTGGGGAATTTCAGTGGTCTAGGATGCGGGTTAATGCCCCTTTCAGGCTGCAAATGTTTTTGGGACATTCAGGACTCTCTGACACCATTTTCGGGCCACCAACATTTTCTGGACTTTAGGGGGTCTAGGATGCCTGTAAACCCCTTTTTTGGGCCTCCAAAGTTTTCATCATTTTTGCAGGCATAAAATGCATTTTAAGGTCTTTTTTGGGCTGCTAACATATTCTGAGCTTCAGGGGTATAGGTTGCATTTTTCGTGCCAAAAATATTTTTTGGAGTTTGAGTGCTCTAGGGTGCGGGTTAATGCCCCTTTCAGGCTGCAAATGTTTGGGACATTCAGAGCTCTCTGACACAGATTTTGCCCCACCAACATTTTCTGGACTTTAGGGGTCTAGGATGCCTGTAAACCCCTTTTTTGGTCCTTCAAAGTTTTCAAACATGTTTGCAGGCCTAAAATGCATTTTAAGGCATTTTTGGGCTGCTAACATTTTCAGAACTTTCAGGGGTGTAGTATGCATTTTTTGTGCCAAAAATATTTTTGGGAATTTCAGTGGTCTAGGATGCGGGTTAATGCCCGTTTCACTCTGCAAATGTTTTTGGAGCATTCAGGGCTCTCTGACACCATTTTTGGGCCACCAACATTTTCTGGACTTTAGGGGGTCTAGGATGCCTGTAAACCCCTTTTTTGGTTCTTCAAAGTTTTCAACATTTTTGCAGGCCTAAAATGCATTTTAAGGCCTTTTTTGGGCTGCTAACATATTCTGAGCTTCATGGGTGTAGGATGCATTTTTCGTGCCAAAAATATTTTTGGGAATTTCAGTGGTCTAGGATGCGGGTTAATGCCCCTTTGAGGCTGCAAATGTTTTTGGGACATTCAGAGCTCTCTGACACAGATTTTGGCCCACCAACATTTTCTGGACTTTAGGGGGTCTAGGATGCCTGTAAACCCCTTTTTTGGTCCTTCAAAGTTTTCAACATTTTTGCAGGCTTAAAATGCATTTTAAGGCATTTTTGGGCTGCTAACATTTTCAGAACTTTCAGGGGTGTAGTATGCATTTTTTGTGCCAAAAATATTTTTGTGAATTTCAGTGGTCTAGGATGCGGGTTAATGCCCCTTTGAGGCTGCAAATGTTTTTGGAGCATTCAGGGCTCTCTGACACCATTTTTGGGCCACAACCATCTTCTGGACTTTAGGGGGTCTAGGATGCCTCTAAGCCCCTTTTTTCCACCTCCAAAGTTTTCTACATTTTTGCAGGCCTAAGATGCACTTTAAGGCCTTTTTTGGGCTGCTAACATATTCTGAGCTTCATGGGTGTAGTATTCATTTTTTGTGCCAAAAATATTTTTGGGAATGTCAGAGGTCTAGGATGCAGGTTAATGCCCGTTTCACTCTGCAAATGTTTTTGGGACATTCAGGGCTCTCTGACACCATTTTTGGGCCACCAACATTTTCTGGACTTTAGGGGGTCTAGGATGCCTGTAAACCCCTTTTTTGGTCCTTCAAAGTTTTCAACATTTTTGCAGGCCTAAAATGCATTTTAAGGCATTTTTGGGCTGCTAACATTTTCAGAACTTTCAGGGGTGTATTATGCATTTTTTGTGCCAAAAATATTTTTGGGAATTTCAGTGGTCTAGGATGCGGGTTAATGCCCCTTTGAGGCTGCAAATGTTTTTGGGACATTCAGGGCTCTCTGACACCATTTTTGGGCCACCAACATTTTCTGGACTTTAGGGGGTCTAGGATGCCTGTAAACCTCTTTTTTGGTCCTTTAAAGTTTTCAACATTTTTGCAGGCCTAAAATGCATTTTAAGGCCTTTTTTGGGCTGCTAACATATTCTGAGCTTCAGGGGTATAGGTTGCATTTTTCGTGCCAAAAATATTTTTTGGAGTTTCAGTGGTCTAGGATGCGGGTTAATGCCCCCTTCAGGCTGCAAATGTTTTGGGACATTCAGAGCTCTCTGACACAGATTTTGGCCCACCAACATTTTCTGGACTTTAGGGGTCTAGGATGCCTGTAAACCCCTTTTTTTGGTCCTTCAAAGTTTTCAACATGTTTGCAGGCCTACAATGCATTTTAAGGCATTTTTGGGCTGCTAACATTTTCAGAACTTTCAGGGGTGTAGTATGCATTTTTTGTGCCAAAAATATTTTTGGGAATGTCAGAGGTTTAGGATGCGGGTTAATGCCCGTTTCACTCTGCAAATGTTATTGGGACATTCAGGGCTCTCTGACACCATTTTTGGGCCACCAACATTTTCTGGACTTTAGGGGGTCTAGGATGCCTGTAAACCTCTTTTTTGGTCCTTCAACGTTTTCAACATTTTTGCAGGACTAAAATGCATTTTAAGGCCTTTTTTGGGCTGCTAACATATTCTGAGCTTTCAGGGGTGTAGGATGCATTTTTCGTGGCAAAAATATTTTTGGGAATTTCAGTGGTCTAGGATGTGGGTTAATGCCCGTTTCACTCTGCAAATGTTTTTGGGGCATTCAGAGCTCTCTGACACAGATTTTGGCCCACCAACATTTTCTGGACTTTAGGGGGTCTAGGATGCCTGTAAACCCCTTCTTTGGGCCTCCAAAGTTTTCAACATTTTTGCAGGCATAAAATGCATTTTAAGGTCTTTTTTGGGCTGCTAACATATTCTGAGCTTCATGGGTGTAGGATGCATTTTTCGTGCCAAAAATATTTTTGGGAATTTCAGTGGTCTAGGATGCGGGTTAATGCCCCTTTGAGGCTGCAAATGTTTTTGGGACATTCAGAGCTCTCTGACACAGATTTTGGCCCACCAACATTTTCTGGACTTTAGGGGGTCTAGGATGCCTGTAAACCCCTTTTTTGGTCCTTCAAAGTTTTCAACATTTTTGCAGGCCTAAAATGCATTTTAAGGCATTTTTGGGCTGCTAACATTTTCAGAACTTTCAGGGGTGTAGTATGCATTTTTTGTGCCAAAAATATTTTTGGGAATTTCAGTGGTCTAGGATGCGGGTTAATGCCCCTTTGAGGCTGCAAATGTTTTTGGAGCATTCAGGGCTCTCTGACACCATTTTTGGGCCACAACCATTTTCTGGACTTTAGGGGGTCTAGGATGCCTCTAAGCCCCTTTTTCCACCTCCAAAGTTTTCTACATTTTTGCAGGCCTAAGATGCACTTTAAGGCCTTTTTTGGGCTGCTAACATATTCTGAGCTTCATGGGTGTAGTATTCATTTTTTGTGCCAAAAATATTTTTGGGAATGTCAAAGGTCTAGGATGCAGGTTAATGCCCGTTTCACTCTGCAAATGTTTTTGGGACATTCAGGGCTCTCTGACACCATTTTTGGGCCACCAACATTTTCTGGACTTTAGGGGGTCTAGGATGCCTGTAAACCCCTTTTTTGGTCCTTCAAAGTTTTCAACATTTTTGCAGGCCTAAAATGCATTTTAAGGCATTTTTGGGCTGCTAACATTTTCAGAACTTTCAGGGGTGTAGTATGCATTTTTTGTGCCAAAAATATTTTTGGGAATGTCAGAGGTTTAGGATGCGGGTTAATGCCCGTTTCACTCTGCAAATGTTATTGGGACATTCAGGGCTCTCTGACACCATTTTTGGGCCACCAACATTTTCTGGACTTTAGGGGGTCTAGGATGCCTGTAAACCTCTTTTTTGGTCCTTCAACGTTTTCAACATTTTTGCAGGCCTAAAATGCATTTTAAGGCCTTTTTTGGGCTGCTAACATATTCTGAGCTTTCAGGGGTGTAGGATGCATTTTTCGTGGCAAAAATATTTTTGGGAATTTCAGTGGTCTAGGATGTGGGTTAATGCCCGTTTCACTCTGCAAATGTTTTTGGGGCATTCAGAGCTCTCTGACACAGATTTTGGCCCACCAACATTTTCTGGACTTTAGGGGGTCTAGGATGCCTGTAAACCCCTTCTTTGGGCCTCCAAAGTTTTCAACATTTTTGCAGGCATAAAATGCATTTTAAGGTCTTTTTTGGGCTGCTAACATATTCTGAGCTTCATGGGTGTAGGATGCATTTTTCGTGCCAAAAATATTTTTGGGAATTTCAGTGGTCTAGGATGCGGGTTAATGCCCCTTTGAGGCTGCAAATGTTTTTGGAGCATTCAGGGCTCTCTGACACCATTTTTGGGCCACAACCATTTTCTGGACTTTAGGGGGTCTAGGATGCCTCTAAGCCCCTTTTTCCACCTCCAAAGTTTTCTACATTTTTGCAGACCTAAGATGCACTTTAAGGCCTTTTTTGGGCTGCTAACATATTCTGAGCTTCATGGGTGTAGTATTCATTTTTTGTGCCAAAAATATTTTTGGGAATGTCAAAGGTCTAGGATGCAGGTTAATGCCCGTTTCACTCTGCAAATGTTTTTGGGACATTCAGGGCTCTCTGACACCATTTTTGGGCCACCAACATTTTCTGGACTTTAGGGGGTCTAGGATGCCTGTAAACCCCTTTTTTGGTCCTTCAAAGTTTTCAACATTTTTGCAGGCCTAAAATGCATTTTAAGGCATTTTTGGGCTGCTAACATTTTCAGAACTTTCAGGGGTGTAGTATGCATTTTTTGTGGCAAAAATATTTTTGGGAATTTCAGTGGTCTAGGATGCGGGTTAATGCCCCTTTGAGGCTGCAAATGTTTTTGGGACATTCAGGGCTCTCTGACACCATTTTTGGGCCACCAACATTTTCTGGACTTTAGGGGGTCTAGGGTGCCTGTAAACCTCTTTTTTGGTCCTTCAAAGTTTTCAACATTTTTGCAGGCCTAAAATGCATTTTAAGGCCTTTTTTGGGCTGCTAACATATTCTGAGCTTTCAGGGGTGTAGGATGCATTTTTCGTGGCAAAAATATTTTTGGGAATTTCAGTGGTCTAGGATGCGAGTTAATGCCCCTTTCAGGCTGACAATGTTTTTGGGACATTCAGAGCTCTCTGACACAGATTTTGGCCCACCAACATTTTCTGGACTTTAGGGGGTCTAGGATGCCTGTAAACCCCTTTTTTGGTCCTTCAAAGTTTTAAACATTTTTGCAGGCCTAAAATGCATTTTAAGGCATTTTTGGGCTGCTAACATTTTCAGAACTTTCAGGGGTGTAGTATGCATTTTTTGTGCCAAAAATATTTTTGGGAATTTCAGTGGTCTAGGATGCGTGTTAATGCCCGTTTCACTCTGCAAATGTTTTTGGGACATTCAGGGCTCTCTGACACCATTTCTGGGCCACAACCATTTTCTGGACTTTAGGGGGTCTAGGATGCCTCTAAACCCCTTTTTTCCACCTCCAAAGTTTTCTACATTTCTGCAGGCCTAAGATGCACTTTAAGGCCTTTTTTGGGCTGCTAACATATTCTGAGCTTCATGGGTGTAGTATTCATTTTTTGTGCCAAAAATATTTTTGGGAATGTCAGAGGTCTAGGATGCGGGTTAATGCCCGTTTCACTCTGCAAATGTTTTTGGGACATTCAGGGCTCTCTGACACCATTTTTGGGCCACCAACATTTTCTGGACTTTAGGGGGTCTAGGATGCCTGTAAACCCCTTTTTTGGGCCTCCAAAGTTTTCAACATTTTTGCAGGCTTAAAATGCATTTTAAAGCCTTTTTTGGGCTGCTAACATATTCTGAGCCTTAGGGGTGTAGGATGCATTTTTCGTGCCAAAATATTTTTGGGAATTTCAGTGGTCTAGGATGCGAGTTAATGGGCCTTTCAGGCTGACAATGTTTTTGGGACATTCAGAGCTCTCTGACACAGATTTTGGCCCACCAACATTTTCTGGACTTTAGGGGGTCTAGGATGCCTGTAAACCCCTTTTTTCGACCTCCAAAGTTTTCAACATTTGTGCAGGCCTAAGAAGCATTTTAAGTCCTTTTTTTGAGCTGCCAACATTTTCTGATCTTTCAGGGTTGTAGGATGAATTTTTTGTGCCAAAAATATTTTGGGGAATTTCAGTGGTCTAGGATGCGACTTAATGCCCCTTTCAGGCTGCAAATCTGTTTGGGACATTCAGAGCTCTCTGACACTGTTTTTGGGCCACCAACATTTTCTGGACTTTAGGGGGTCTAGGATGCCTGTAAACCCCTTTTTTCCACCTCCAAAGTTTTCTATATTTTTGCAGGCCTAAGATGCACTTTAAGGCATTTTTGGGCTGCTAACATTTTCAGAACTTTCAGGGGTGTAGTATGCATTTTTTGTGCCAAAAATATTTTTGGGAATTTCAGTGGTCTAGGATGTGGGTTAATGCCCGTTTCACTCTGCAAATGTTTTTGGGGCATTCAGAGCTCTCTGACACAGATTTTGGCCCACCAACATTTTCTGGACTTTAGGGGGTCTAGGATGCCTGTAAACCCCTTCTTTGGGCCTCCAAAGTTTTCAACATTTTTGCAGGCATAAAATGCATTTTAAGGTCTTTTTTGGGCTGCTAACATATTCTGAGCTTCAGGGGTATAGGTTGCATTTTTCGTGCCAAAAATATTTTTTGGAGTTTCAGTGGTCTAGGATGCGGGTTAATGCCCCCTTCAGGCTGCAAATGTTTTGGGACATTCAGAGCTCTCTGACACAGATTTTGGCCCACCAACATTTTCTGGACTTTAGGGGTCTAGGATGCCTGTAAACCCCTTTTTTGGTCCTTCAAAGTTTTCAACATGTTTGCAGGCCTACAATGCATTTTAAGGCATTTTTGGGCTGCTAACATTTTCAGAACTTTCAGGGGTGTAGTATGCATTTTTTGTGCCAAAAATATTTTTGGGAATGTCAGAGGCTTAGGATGCGGGTTAATGCCCGTTTCACTCTGCAAATGTTATTGGGACATTCAGGGCTCTCTGACACCATTTTTGGGCCACCAACATTTTCTGGACTTTAGGGGGTCTAGGATGCCTGTAAACCTCTTTTTTGGTCCTTCAACGTTTTCAACATTTTTGCAGGCCTAAAATGCATTTTAAGGCCTTTTTTGGGCTGCTAACATATTCTGAGCTTTCAGGGGTGTCGGATGCATTTTTTTCGTGGCAAAAATATTTTTGGGAATTTCAGTGGTCTAGGATGCGAGTTAATGCTCCTTTCAGGCTGACAATGTTTTTGGGACATTCAGAGCTCTCTGACACAGATTTTGGCCCACCAACATTTTCTGGACTTTAGGGGGTCTAGGATGCCTGTAAACCCCTTTTTTGGTCCTTCAAAGTTTTCAACATTTTTGCAGGCCTAAAATGCATTTTAAGGCATTTTTGGGCTGCTAACATTTTCAGAACATTCAGGGGTGTAGTATGCATTTTTTGTGGCAAAAATATTTTTGGGCATTTCAGTGGTCTAGGATGCGGGTTTGCCCCTTTCAGGCTGCAAATGTTTTTGGGACATTCAAGGCTCTCTGACACCATTTTTGGGCCACCAACATTTTCTGGACTTTAGGGGGTCTAGGATGCCTGTAAACCCCTTTTTTGGTTCTTCAAAGTTTTCAACATTTTTGCAGGCCTAAAATGCATTTTAAGGCCTTTTTTGGGCTGCTAACATATTCTGAGCTTCATGGGTGTAGGATGTATTTTTCGTGCCAAAAATATTTTTGGGAATTGCAGTGGTCTAGGATGCGGGTTAATGCCCCTTTGAGGCTGCAAATGTTTTTGGGACATTCAGAGCTCTCTGACACAGATTTTGGCCCACCAACATTTTCTGGACTTTAGGGGGTCTAGGATGCCTGTAAACCCCTTTTTTGGTCCTTCAAAGTTTTCAACATTTTTGCAGGCCTAAAATGCATTTTAAGGCATTTTTGGGCTGCTAACATTTTCAGAACTTTCAGGGGTGTAGTATGCATTTTTTGTGCCAAAAATATTTTTGTGAATTTCAGTGGTCTAGGATGCGGGTTAATGCCCCTTTGAGGCTGCAAATGTTTTTGGGACATTCAGGGCTCTCTTTCACCATTTTTGGGCCACCAACATTTTCTGGACTTTAGGGGGTCTAGGATGCCTGTAAACCCCTTTTTTGGTCCTTCAAAGTTTTCAACATTTTTGCAGGCCTAAAATGCATTTTAAGGCCTTAATTGGGCTGCTAACATATTCTGAGCTTCAGGGGTATAGGTTGCATTTTTCATGCCAAAAATATTTTGGGGAATTTCAGTGGTCTAGGATGCGGGTTAATGCCCCTTTCAGGCTGCAAATGTTTTTGGGACATTCAGGACTCTCTGACACCATTTTCGGGCCACCAACATTTTCTGGACTTTAGGGGGTCTAGGATGCCTGTAAACCCCTTTTTTGGGCCTCCAAAGTTTTCAACATTTTTGCAGGCATAAAATGCATTTTAAGGTCTTTTTTGGGCTGCTAACATATTCTGAGCTTCAGGGGTATAGGTTGCATTTTTCGTGCCAAAAATATTTTTTGGAGTTTGAGTGGTCTAGGGTGCGGGTTAATGCCCCTTTCAGGCTGCAAATGTTTTGGGACATTCAGAGCTCTCTGACACAGATTTGGCCCACCAACATTTTCTGGACTTTAGGGGTCTAGGATGCCTGTAAACCCCTTTTTTGGTCCTTCAAAGTTTTCAACATGTTTGCAGGCCCAAAATGCATTTTAAGGCATTTTTGGGCTGCTAACATTTTCAGAACTTTCAGGGGTGTAGTATGCATTTTTTGTGCCAAAAATATTTTTGGGAATGTCAGAGGTTTAGGATGCGGGTTAATGCCCGTTTCACTCTGCAAATGTTATTGGGACATTCAGGGCTCTCTGACACCATTTTTGGGCCACCAACATTTTCTGGACTTTAGGGGGTCTAGGATGCCTGTAAACCCCTTTTTTGGTTCTTCAAAGTTTTCAACATTTTTGCAGGCCTAAAATGCATTTTAAGGCCTTTTTTGGGCTGCTAACATATTCTGAGCTTCATGGGTGTAGGATGCATTTTTCGTGCCAAAAATATTTTTGGGAATTTCAGTGGTCTAGGATGCGGGTTAATGCCCCTTTGAGGCTGCAAATGTTTTTGGGACATTCAGAGCTCTCTGACACAGATTTTGGCCCACCAACATTTTCTGGACTTTAGGGGGTCTAGGATGCCTGTAAACCCCTTTTTTGGTCCTTCAAAGTTTTCAACATTTTTGCAGGCCTAAAATGCATTTTAAGGCATTTTTGGGCTGCTAACATTTTCAGAACTTTCAGGGGTGTAGTATGCATTTTTTGTGCCAAAAATATTTTTGGGAATTTCAGTGGTCTAGGATGCGGGTTAATGCCCCTTTGAAGCTGCAAATGTTTTTGGAGCATTCAGGGCTCTCTGACACCATTTTTGGGCCACAACCATTTTCTGGACTTTAGGGCGTCTAGGATGCCTCTAAGCCCCTTTTTCCACCTCCAAAGTTTTCTACATTTTTGCAGGCGTAAAATGCACTTTAAGGCCTTTTTTGGGCTGCTAACATATTCTGAGCTTCATGGGTGTAGTATTCATTTTTTGTGCCAAAAATATTTTTGGGAATGTCAGAGGTCTAGGATGCGGGTTAATGCCCGTTTCACTCTGCAAATGTTTTTGGGACATTCAGGGCTCTCTGACACCATTTTTGGGCCACCAACATTTTCTGGACTTTAGGGGGTCTAGGATGCCTGTAAACCTCTTTTTTGGTCCTTCAAAGTTTTCAACATTTTTGCAGGCCTAAAATGCATTTTAAGGCCTTTTTTGGGCTGCTAACATATTCTGAGCTTTCAGGGGTGTAGGATGCATTTTTCGTGGCAAAAATATTTTTGGGAATTTCAGTGGTCTAGGATGCGAGTTAATGCCCCTTTCAGGCTGACAATGTTTTTGGGACATTCAGAGCTCTCTGACACAGATTTTGGCCCACCAACATTTTCTGGACTTTAGGGGGTCTAGGATGCCTGTAAACCACTTTTTTGGTCCTTCAAAGTTTTAAACATTTTTGCAGGCCTAAAATGCATTTTAAGGCATTTTTGGGCTGCTAACATTTTCAGAACTTTCAGGGGTGTAGTATGCATTTTTTGTGCCAAAAATATTTTTGGGAATTTCAGTGGTCTAGGATGCGTGTTAATGCCCGTTTCACTCTGCAAATGTTTTTGGGACATTCAGGGCTCTCTGACACAATTTTTGGGCCACCAACATTTTCTGGACTTTAGGGGGTTTAGGGGGTCTAGGATGCCTGTAAACCCCTTTTTTGGGCCTCCAAAGTTTTCAACATTTTTGCAGGCTTAAAATGCATTTTAAAGCCTTTTTTGGGCTGCTAACATATTCTGAGCCTTAGGGGTGTAGGATGCATTTTTCGTGCCAAAATATTTTTGGGAATTTCAGTGGTCTAGGATGCGAGTTAATGCCCCTTTCAGGCTGACAATGTTTTTGGGACATTCAGAGCTCTCTGACACAGATTTTGGCCCACCAACATTTTCTGGACTTTAGGGGGTCTAGGATGCCTGTAAACCCCTTTTTTCGACCTCCAAAGTTTTCAACATTTGTGCAGGCCTAAGAAGCATTTTAAGTCCTTTTTTTGAGCTGCCAACATTTTCTGATCTTTCAGGGTTGTAGGATGAATTTTTTGTGCCAAAAATATTTTGGGGAATTTCAGTGGTCTAGGATGCGACTTAATGCCCCTTTCAGGCTGCAAATCTGTTTGGGACATTCAGAGCTCTCTGACACTGTTTTTGGGCCACCAACATTTTCTGGACTTTAGGGGGTCTAGGATGCCTGTAAACCCCTTTTTTCCACCTCCAAAGTTTTCTATATTTTTGCAGGCCTAAGATGCACTTTAAGGCATTTTTGGGCTGCTAACATTTTCAGAACTTTCAGGGGTGTAGTATGCATTTTTTGTGCCAAAAATATTTTGGGAAATTTCAGTGGTCTAGGATGTGGGTTAATGCCCGTTTCACTCTGCAAATGTTTTTGGGACATTCAGAGCTCTCTGACACAGATTTTGGCCCACCAACATTTTCTGGACTTTAGGGGTCTAGGATGCCTGTAAACCCCTTTTTTGGTCCTTCAAAGTTTTCAACATGTTTGCAGGCCTAAAATGCATTTTAAGGCATTTTGGGCTGCTAACATTTTCAGAACTTTCAGGGGTGTAGTATGCATTTTTTGTGCCAAAAATATTTTTGGGAATGTCAGAGGTTTAGGATGCGGGTTAATGCCCGTTTCACTCTGCAAATGTTATTGGGACATTCAGAGCTCTCTGACACAGATTTTGGCCCACCAACATTTTCTGGACTTTAGGGGGTCTAGGATGCCTGTAAACCCCTTCTTTGGGCCTCCAAAGTTTTCAACATTTTTGCAGGCATAAAATGCATTTTAAGGTCTTTTTTGGGCTGCTAACATATTCTGAGCTTCAGGGGTATAGGTTGCATTTTATCGTGCCAAAAATATTTTTTGGAGTTTCAGTGGTCTAGGATGCGGGTTAATGCCCCCTTCAGGCTGCAAATGTTTTGGGACATTCAGAGCTCTCTGACACAGATTTTGGCCCACCAACATTTTCTGGACTTTAGGGGTCTAGGATGCCTGTAAACCCCTTTTTTGGTCCTTCAAAGTTTTCAACATTTTTGCAGGCCTAAAATGCATTTTAAGGCATTTTTGGGCTGCTAACATTTTCAGAACATTCAGGGGTGTAGTATGCATTTTTTGTGGCAAAAATATTTTTGGGCATTTCAGTGGTCTAGGATGCGGGTTTGCCCCTTTCAGGCTGCAAATGTTTTTGGGACATTCAAGGCTCTCTGACACCATTTTTGGGCCACCAACATTTTCTGGACTTTAGGGGGTCTAGGATGCCTGTAAACCCCTTTTTTGGTTCTTCAAAGTTTTCAACATTTTTGCAGGCCTAAAATGCATTTTAAGGCCTTTTTTGGGCTGCTAACATATTCTGAGCTTCATGGGTGTAGGATGTATTTTTCGTGCCAAAAATATTTTTGGGAATTGCAGTGGTCTAGGATGCGGGTAATGCCCCTTTGAGGCTGCAAATGTTTTTGGGACATTCAGAGCTCTCTGACACAGATTTTGGCCCACCAACATTTTCTGGACTTTAGGGGGTCTAGGATGCCTGTAAACCCCTTTTTTGGTCATTCAAAGTTTTCAACATTTTTGCAGGCCTAAAATGCATTTTAAGGCATTTTTGGGCTGCTAACATTTTCAGAACGTTCAGGGGTGTAGTATGCATTTTTTGTGCCAAAAATATTTTTGTGAATTTCAGTGGTCTAGGATGCGGGTTAATGCCCCTTTGAGGCTGCAAATGTTTTTGGGACATTCAGGGCTCTCTTTCACCATTTTTGGGCCACCAACATTTTCTGGACTTTAGGGGGTCTAGGATGCCTGTAAACCCCTTTTTTGGTCCTTCAAAGTTTTCAACATTTTTGCAGGCCTAAAATGCATTTTAAGGCCTTAATTGGGCTGCTAACATATTCTGAGCTTCAGGGGTATAGGTTGCATTTTTCATGCCAAAAATATTTTGGGGAATTTCAGTGGTCTAGGATGCGGGTTAATGCCCCTTTCAGGCTGCAAATGTTTTTGGGACATTCAGGACTCTCTGACACCATTTTTGGGCCACCAACATTTTCTGGACTTTAGGGGGTCTAGGATGCCTGTAAACCCCTTTTTTGGGCCTCCAAAGTTTTCAACATTTTTGCAGGCATAAAATGCATTTTAAGGTCTTTTTTGGGCTGCTAACATATTCTGAGCTTCAGGGGTATAGGTTGCATTTTTCGTGCCAAAAATATTTTTTGGAGTTTGAGTGGTCTAGGGTGCGGGTTAATGCCCCTTTCAGGCTGCAAATGTTTTGGGACATTCAGAGCTCTCTGACACAGATTTTGGCCCACCAACATTTTCTGGACTTTAGGGGTCTAGGATGCCTGTAAACCCCTTTTTTGGTCCTTCAAAGTTTTCAACATGTTTGCAGGCCTAAAATGCATTTTAAGGCATTTTTGGGCTGCTAACATTTTCAGAATTTCAGGGGTGTAGTATGCATTTTTTGTGCCAAAAATATTTTTGGGAATTTCAGTGGTCTAGGATGCGGGTTAATGCCCGTTTCACTCTGCAAATGTTTTTGGAGCATTCAGGGCTCTCTGACACCATTTTTGGGCCACCAACATTTTCTGGACTTTAGGGGGTCTAGGATGCCTGTAAACCCCTTTTTTGGTTCTTCAAAATTTTCAACATTTTTGCAGGCCTAAAATGCATTTTAAGGCCTTTTTTGGGCTGCTAACATATTCTGAGCTTCATGGGTGTAGGATGCATTTTTCGTGCCAAAAATATTTTTGGGAATTTCAGTGGTCTAGGATGCGGGTTAATGCCCCTTTGAGGCTGCAAATGTTTTTGGGACATTCAGAGCTCTCTGACACAGATTTTGGCCCACCAACATTTTCTGGACTTTAGGGGGTCTAGGATGGCTGTAAACCCCTTTTTTGGTCCTTCAAAGTTTTCAACATTTTTGCAGGCCTAAAATGCATTTTAAGGCATTTTTGGGCTGCTAACATTTTCAGAACTTTCAGGGGTGTAGTATGCATTTTTTGTGCCAAAAATATTTTTGTGAATTTCAGTGGTCTAGGATGCGGGTTAATGCCCCTTTGAGGCTGCAAATGTTTTTGGAGCATTCAGGGCTCTGACACCATTTTTGGGCCACAACCATTTTCTGGACTTTAGGGGGTCTAGGATGCCTCTAAGCTCCTTTTTTCCACCTCCAAAGTTTTCTACATTTTTGCAGGCCTAAGATGCACTTTAAGGCCTTTTTTGGGCTGCTAACATATTCTGAGCTTCATGGGTGTAGTATTCATTTTTTGTGCCAAAAATATTTTTGGGAATGTCAGAGGTCTAGGATGCAGGTTAATGCCCGTTTCACTCTGCAAATGTTTTTGGGACATTCAGGGCTCTCTGACACCATTTTTGGGCCACCAACATTTTCTGGACTTTAGGGGGTCTAGGATGCCTGTAAACCCCTTTTTTGGTCCTTCAAAGTTTTCAACATTTTTGCAGGCCTAAAATGCATTTTAAGGCCTTTTTTGGGCTGCTAACATATTCTGAGCTTTCAGGGGTGTAGGATGCATTTTTCGTGGCAAAAATATTTTTGGGAATTTCAGTGGTCTAGGATGCGAGTTAATGCCCCTTTCAGGCTGACAATGTTTTTGGGACATTCAGAGCTCTCTGACACAGATTTTGGCCCACCAACATTTTCTGGACTTTAGGGGGTCTAGGATGCCTGTAAACCCCTTTTTTGGTCCTTCAAAGTTTTCAACATTTTTGCAGGCCTAAAATGCATATTAAGGCATTTTTGGGCTGCTAACATTTTCAGAACTTTCAGGGGTGTAGTATGCATTTTTTGTGGCAAAAATATTTTTGGGCATTTCAGTGGTCTAGGATGCGGGTTAATGCCCCTTTCAGGCTGCAAATGTTTTTGGGACATTCAGGGCTCTCTGACACCATTTTTGAGCGACAATAATTTTCTGGACTTTTCGGGGGTCTAGGATGCCTGTAACCCCTTTTTTGGGCCTCCAAAGTTTTCAACATTTTTGCACGCCCAAAATGCATTTTAAGGCCTTTTTTGGGCTGCTAACATATTCTGAGCTTCAGGGGTATAGGTTGCATTTTTCATGCCAAAGATATTTTGGGAAATTTCAGTGGTCTAGGATGCGGCTTAATGCCCCTTTCAGGCTGCAAATGTTTTTGGGACATTCAGAGCTCTCTGACACCGATTTTGGCCCACCAACATTTTCTGGAGTTTAGGGGGTCTAGGATGCCCCTAAACCCTTTTTTTCCACCTCCAAAGTTTTCTACATTTTTTCAGGCCTAAGATGCACTTTAAGGCATTTTTGGGCTGCTAACATTTTCAGAACTTTCAGGAGTGTATGATGCATTTTTCGTGGCAAAAATATTTTTGGGAATTTCAGTGGTCTAGGATGCGAGTTAATGCCCCTTTCAGGCTGACAATGTTTTTGGGACATTCAGAGCTCTCTGACACAGATTTTGGCCCACCAACATTTTCTGGACTTTAGGGGGTCTAGGATGCCTGTAAACCCCTTTTTTGGTCCTTCAAAGTTTTCAACATTTTTGCAGGCCTAAAATGCATTTTAAGGCCTTAATTGGGCTGCTAACATATTCTGAGCTTCAGGGGTATAGGTTGCATTTTTCATGCCAAAAATATTTTTGGGAATTTCAGTGGTCTCGGATGCGTGTTAATGCCCGTTTCACTCTGAAAATGTTTTTGGGACATTCAGGGCTCTCTGACACCATTTTTGGGCCACCAACATTTTCTGGACTTTAGGGGGTCTAGGATGCCTGTAAACCCCTTTTTGGCCCTTCAAAGTTTTCAACATTTTTGCAGGCCTAAAATGCATTTTAAGGCCTTTTTTGGGCTGCTAACATATTCTGAGCTTCATGGGTGTAGGATGCATTTTTCGTGCCAAAAATATTTTTGGGAATTTCAGTGGTCTAGGATGCGGGTTAATGCCCCTTTGAGGCTGCAAATGTTTTTGGGACATTCAGGGCTCTCTGACACCATTTCTGGGCCACAACCATTTTCTGGACTTTAGGGGGTCTAGGATGCCTCTAAACCCCTTTTTTCCACCTCCAATGTTTTCTACATTTTTGCAGGCCTAAGATGCACTTTAAGGCCTTTTTTGGGCTGCTAACATATTCTGAGCTTCATGGGTGTAGTATTCATTTTTTGTGCCAAAAATATTTTTGGGAATGTCAGAGGTCTAGGATGCGGGTTAATGCCCGTTTCACTCTGCAAAT
Organism: Ambystoma mexicanum; assembly: GCF_040938575.1. Lineage (NCBI taxonomy): Eukaryota > Metazoa > Chordata > Amphibia > Caudata > Ambystomatidae > Ambystoma > Ambystoma mexicanum. Next base: position 729,250,120 of record NC_090939.1, on the reverse strand, counting down.
GTTATTGGGACATTCAGGGCTCTCTGACACCATTTTTGGGCCACCAACATTTTCTGGACTTTAGGGGGTCTAGGATGCCTGTAAACCTCTTTTTTGGTCCTTCAAAGTTTTCAACATTTTTGCAGGCCTAAAATGCATTTTAAGGCCTTTTTTGGGCTGCTAACATATTCTGAGCTTTCAGGGGTGTAGGATGCATTTTTCGTGGCAAAAATATTTTTGGGAATTTCAGTGGTCTAGGATGCGAGTTAATGCCCCTTTCAGGCTGACAATGTTTTTGGGACATTCAGAGCTCTCTGACACAGATTTTGGCCCACCAACATTTTCTGGACTTTAGGGGGTCTAGGATGCCTGTAAACCCCTTTTTTGGTCCTTCAAAGTTTTCAACATTTTTGCAGGCCTAAAATGCATTCTAAGGCATTTTTGGGCTGCTAACATTTTCAGAACTTTCAGGGGTGTAGTATGCATTTTTTGTGCCAAAAATATTTTTGTGAATTTCAGTGGTCTAGGATGCGGGTTAATGCCCCTTTGAGGCTGCAAATGTTTTTGGGACATTCAGGGCTCTCTTTCACCATTTTTGGGCCACCAACATTTTCTGGACTTTAGGGGGTCTAGGATGCCTGTAAACCCCTTTTTTGGTCCTTCAAAGTTTTCAACATTTTTGCAGGCCTAAAATGCATTTTAAGGCCTTAATTGGGCTGCTAACATATTCTGAGCTTCAGGGGTATAGGTTGCATTTTTCATGCCAAAAATATTTTGGGGAATTTCAGTGGTCTAGGATGCGGGTTAATGCCCCTTTCAGGCTGCAAATGTTTTTGGGACATTCAGGACTCTCTGACACCATTTTCGGGCCACCAACATTTTCTGGACTTTAGGGGGTCTAGGATGCCTGTAAACCCCTTTTTTGGGCCTCCAAAGTTTTCAACATTTTTGCAGGCATACAATGCATTTTAAGGTCTTTTTTGGGCTGCTAACATATTCTGAGCTTCAGGGGTATAGGTTGCATTTTTCGTGCCAAAAATATTTTTGGGAATTTCAGTGGTCTAGGATGCGGGTTAATGCCCCTTTGAGGCTGCAAATGTTTTTGGGATATTCAGGGCTCTCTGACACCATTTCTGGGCCACAACCATTTTCTGGACTTTAGGGGGTCTAGGATGCCTCTAAACCCCTTTTTTCCACCTCCAATGTTTTCTACATTTTTGCAGGCCTAAGATGCACTTTAAGGCCTTTTTTGGGCTGCTAACATATTCTGAGCTTCATGGGTGTAGTATTCATTTTTTGTGCCAAAAATATTTTTGGGAATGTCAGAGGTCTAGGATGCGGGTTAATGCCCGTTTCACTCTGCAAATGTTATTGGGACATTCAGGGCTCTCTGACACCATTTTTGGGCCACCAACATTTTCTGGACTTATGGGGTCTAGGATGCCTGTAAACCTCTTTTTTGGTCCTTCAAAGTTTTCAACATTTTTGCAGGCCTAAAATGCATTTTAAGGCCTTTTTTGGGCTGCTAACATATTCTGAGCTTTCAGGGGTGTAGGATGCATTTTTCGTGGCAAAAATATTTTTGGGAATTTCAGTGGTCTAGGATGCGAGTTAATGCCCCTTTCAGGCTGACAATGTTTTTGGGACATTCAGAGCTCTCTGACACAGATTTTGGCCCACCAACATTTTCTGGACTTTAGGGGGTCTAGGATGCCTGTAAACCCCTTTTTTGGTCCTTCAAAGTTTTCAACATTTTTGCAGGCCTAAAATGCATTTTAAGGCATTTTTGGGCTGCTAACATTTTCAGAACTTTCAGGGGTGTAGTATGCATTTTTTGTGCCAAAAATATTTTTGTGAATTTCAGTGGTCTAGGATGCGGGTTAATGCCCCTTTGAGGCTGCAAATGTTTTTGGGACATTCAGGGCTCTCTTTCACCATTTTTGGGCCACCAACATTTTCTGGACTTTAGGGGGTCTAGGATGCCTGTAAACCCCTTTTTTGGTCCTTCAAAGTTTTCAACATTTTTGCAGGCCTAAAATGCATTTTAAGGCCTTAATTGGGCTGCTAACATATTCTGAGCTTCAGGGGTATAGGTTGCATTTTTCATGCCAAAAATATTTTGGGGAATTTCAGTGGTCTAGGATGCGGGTTAATGCCCCTTTCAGGCTGCAAATGTTTTTGGGACATTCAGGACTCTCTGACACCATTTTCGGGCCACCAACATTTTCTGGACTTTAGGGGGTCTAGGATGCCTGTAAACCCCTTTTTTGGGCCTCCAAAGTTTTCAACATTTTTGCAGGCATAAAATGCATTTTAAGGTCTTTTTTGGGCTGCTAACATATTCTGAGCTTCAGGGGTATAGGTTGCATTTTTCGTGCCAAAAATATTTTTTGGAGTTTGAGTGGTCTAGGGTGCGGGTTAATGCCCCTTTCAGGCTGCAAATGTTTTGGGACATTCAGAGCTCTCTGACACAGATTTTGGCCCACCAACATTTTCTGGACTTTAGGGGTCTAGGATGCCTGTAAACCCCTTTTTTGGTCCTTCAAAGTTTTCAACATGTTTGCAGGCCTAAAATGCATTTTAAGGCATTTTTGGGCTGCTAACATTTTCAGAATTTCAGGGGTGTAGTATGCATTTTTTGTGCCAAAAATATTTTTGGGAATTTCAGTGGTCTAGGATGCGGGTTAATGCCCGTTTCACTCTGCAAATGTTTTTGGAGCATTCAGGGCTCTCTGACACCATTTTTGGGCCACCAACATTTTCTGGACTTTAGGGGGTCTAGGATGCCTGTAAACCCCTTTTTTGGTTCTTCAAAATTTTCAACATTTTTGCAGGCCTAAAATGCATTTTAAGGCCTTTTTTGGGCTGCTAACATATTCTGAGCTTCATGGGTGTAGGATGCATTTTTCGTGCCAAAAATATTTTTGGGAATTTCAGTGGTCTAGGATGCGGGTTAATGCCCCTTTGAGGCTGCAAATGTTTTTGGGACATTCAGAGCTCTCTGACACAGATTTTGGCCCACCAACATTTTCTGGACTTTAGGGGGTCTAGGATGCCTGTAAACCCCTTTTTTGGTCCTTCAAAGTTTTCAACATTTTTGCAGGCCTAAAATGCATTTTAAGGCATTTTTGGGCTGCTAACATTTTCAGAACTTTCAGGGGTGTAGTATGCATTTTTTGTGCCAAAAATATTTTTGTGAATTTCAGTGGTCTAGGATGCGGGTTAATGCCCCTTTGAGGCTGCAAATGTTTTTGGAGCATTCAGGGCTCTGACACCATTTTTGGGCCACAACCATTTTCTGGACTTTAGGGGGTCTAGGATGCCTCTAAGCTCCTTTTTTCCACCTCCAAAGTTTTCTACATTTTTGCAGGCCTAAGATGCACTTTAAGGCCTTTTTTGGGCTGCTAACATATTCTGAGCTTCATGGGTGTAGTATTCATTTTTTGTGCCAAAAATATTTTTGGGAATGTCAGAGGTCTAGGATGCAGGTTAATGCCCGTTTCACTCTGCAAATGTTTTTGGGACATTCAGGGCTCTCTGACACCATTTTTGGGCCACCAACATTTTCTGGACTTTAGGGGGTCTAGGATGCCTGTAAACCCCTTTTTTGGTCCTTCAAAGTTTTCAACATTTTTGCAGGCCTAAAATGCATTTTAAGGCATGTTTGGGCTGCTAACATTTTCAGAACTTTCAGGGGTGTAGTATGCATTTTTTGTGCCAAAAATATTTTTGGGAATTTCAGTGGTCTAGGATGCGGGTTAATGCCCCTTTGAGGCTGCAAATGTTTTTGGGACATTCAGGGCTCTCTGACACCATTTTTGGGCCACCAACATTTTCTGGACTTTAGGGGGTCTAGGATGCCTGTAAACCTCTTTTTTGGTCCTTCAAAGTTTTCAACATTTTTGCAGGCCTAAAATGCATTTTAAGGCCTTTTTTGGGCTGCTAACATATTCTGAGCTTTCAGGGGTGTAGGATGCATTTTTCGTGGCAAAAATATTTTTGGGAATTTCAGTGGTCTAGGATGCGGGTTAATGCCCCTTTCAGGTTGACAATGTTTTTGGGACATTCAGAGCTCTCTGACACAGATTTTGGCCCACCAACATTTTCTGGACTTTAGGGGGTCTAGGATGCCTGTAAACCCCTTTTTTGGTCCTTCAAAGTTTTCAACATTTTTGCAGGCCTAAAATGCATATTAAGGCATTTTTGGGCTGCTAACATTTTCAGAACTTTCAGGGGTGTAGTATGCATTTTTTGTGGCAAAAATATTTTTGGGCATTTCAGTGGTCTAGGATGCGGGTTAATGCCCCTTTCAGGCTGCATATGTTTTTGGGACATTCAGGGCTCTCTGACACCATTTTTGAGCGACAATCATTTTCTGGACTTTTCGGGGGTCTAGGATGCCTGTAACCCCTTTTTTGGGCCTCCAAAGTTTTCAACATTTTTGCACGCCCAAAATGCATTTTAAGGCCTTTTTTGGGCTGCTAACATATTCTGAGCTTCAGGGGTATAGGTTGCATTTTTCATGCCAAAAATATTTTGGGAAATTTCAGTGGTCTAGGATGCGGCTTAATGCCCCTTTCAGGCTGCAAATGTTTTTGGGACATTCAGAGCTCTCTGACACCGATTTTGGCCCACCAACATTTTCTGGAGTTTAGGGGGTCTAGGATGCCCCTAAACCCTTTTTTTCCACCTCCAAAGTTTTCTACATTTTTTCAGGCCTAAGATGCACTTTAAGGCATTTTTGGGCTGCTAACATTTTCAGAACTTTCAGGAGTGTATGATGCATTTTTCGTGGCAAAAATATTTTTGGGAATTTCAGTGGTCTAGGATGCGAGTTAATGCCCCTTTCAGGCTGACAATGTTTTTGGGACATTCAGAGCTCTCTGACACAGATTTTGGCCCACCAACATTTTCTGGACTTTAGGGGGTCTAGGATGCCTGTAAACCCCTTTTTTGGTCCTTCAAAGTTTTCAACATTTTTGCAGGCCTAAAATGCATTTTAAGGCCTTAATTGGGCTGCTAACATATTCTGAGCTTCAGGGGTATAGGTTGCATTTTTCATGCCAAAAATATTTTTGGGAATTTCAGTGGTCTCGGATGCGTGTTAATGCCCGTTTCACTCTGAAAATGTTTTTGGGACATTCAGGGCTCTCTGACACCATTTTTGGGCCACCAACATTTTCTGGACTTTAGGGGGTCTAGGATGCCTGTAAACCCCTTTTTGGCCCTTCAAAGTTTTCAACATTTTTGCAGGCCTAAAATGCATTTTAAGGCCTTTTTTGGGCTGCTAACATATTCTGAGCTTCATGGGTGTAGGATGCATTTTTCGTGCCAAAAATATTTTTGGGAATTTCAGTGGTCTAGGATGCGGGTTAATGCCCCTTTGAGGCTGCAAATGTTTTTGGGACATTCAGGGCTCTCTGACACCATTTCTGGGCCACAACCATTTTCTGGACTTTAGGGGGTCTAGGATGCCTCTAAACCCCTTTTTTCCACCTCCAATGTTTTCTACATTTTTGCAGGCCTAAGATGCACTTTAAGGCCTTTTTTGGGCTGCTAACATATTCTGAGCTTCATGGGTGTAGTATTCATTTTTTGTGCCAAAAATATTTTTGGGAATGTCAGAGGTCTAGGATGCGGGTTAATGCCCGTTTCACTCTGCAAATGTTATTGGGACATTCAGGGCTCTCTGACACCATTTTTGGGCCACCAACATTTTCTGGACTTTAGGGGGTCTAGGATGCCTGTAAACCTCTTTTTTGGTCCTTCAAAGTTTTCAACATTTTTGCAGGCCTAAAATGCATTTTAAGGCCTTTTTTGGGCTGCTAACATATTCTGAGCTTTCAGGGGTGTAGGATGCATTTTTCGTGGCAAAAATATTTTTGGGAATTTCAGTGGTCTAGGATGCGAGTTAATGCCCCTTTCAGGCTGACAATGTTTTTGGGACATTCAGAGCTCTCTGACACAGATTTTGGCCCACCAACATTTTCTGGACTTTAGGGGGTCTAGGATGCCTGTAAACCCCTTTTTTGGTCCTTCAAAGTTTTCAACATTTTTGCAGGCCTAAAATGCATTTTAAGGCATTTTTGGGCTGCTAACATTTTCAGAACTTTCAGGGGTGTAGTATGCATTTTTTGTGCCAAAAATATTTTTGTGAATTTCAGTGGTCTAGGATGCGGGTTAATGCCCCTTTGAGGCTGCAAATGTTTTTGGGACATTCAGGGCTCTCTTTCACCATTTTTGGGCCACCAACATTTTCTGGACTTTAGGGGGTCTAGGATGCCTGTAAACCCCTTTTTTGGTCCTTCAAAGTTTTCAACATTTTTGCAGGCCTAAAATGCATTTTAAGGCCTTAATTGGGCTGCTAACATATTCTGAGCTTCAGGGGTATAGGTTGCATTTTTCATGCCAAAAATATTTTGGGGAATTTCAGTGGTCTAGGATGCGGGTTAATGCCCCTTTCAGGCTGCAAATGTTTTTGGGACATTCAGGACTCTCTGACACCATTTTCGGGCCACCAACATTTTCTGGACTTTAGGGGGTCTAGGATGCCTGTAAACCCCTTTTTTGGGCCTCCAAAGTTTTCAACATTTTTGCAGGCATACAATGCATTTTAAGGTCTTTTTTGGGCTGCTAACATATTCTGAGCTTCAGGGGTATAGGTTGCATTTTTCGTGCCAAAAATATTTTTGGGAATTTCAGTGGTCTAGGATGCGGGTTAATGCCCCTTTGAGGCTGCAAATGTTTTTGGGATATTCAGGGCTCTCTGACACCATTTCTGGGCCACAACCATTTTCTGGACTTTAGGGGGTCTAGGATGCCTCTAAACCCCTTTTTTCCACCTCCAATGTTTTCTACATTTTTGCAGGCCTAAGATGCACTTTAAGGCCTTTTTTGGGCTGCTAACATATTCTGAGCTTCATGGGTGTAGTATTCATTTTTTGTGCCAAAAATATTTTTGGGAATGTCAGAGGTCTAGGATGCGGGTTAATGCCCGTTTCACTCTGCAAATGTTATTGGGACATTCAGGGCTCTCTGACACCATTTTTGGGCCACCAACATTTTCTGGACTTATGGGGTCTAGGATGCCTGTAAACCTCTTTTTTGGTCCTTCAAAGTTTTCAACATTTTTGCAGGCCTAAAATGCATTTTAAGGCCTTTTTTGGGCTGCTAACATATTCTGAGCTTTCAGGGGTGTAGGATGCATTTTTCGTGGCAAAAATATTTTTGGGAATTTCAGTGGTCTAGGATGCGAGTTAATGCCCCTTTCAGGCTGACAATGTTTTTGGGACATTCAGAGCTCTCTGACACAGATTTTGGCCCACCAACATTTTCTGGACTTTAGGGGGTCTAGGATGCCTGTAAACCCCTTTTTTGGTCCTTCAAAGTTTTCAACATTTTTGCAGGCCAAAATGCATTTTAAGGCATTTTTGGGCTGCTAACATTTTCAGAACTTTCAGGGGTGTAGTATGCATTTTTTGTGCCAAAAATATTTTTGTGAATTTCAGTGGTCTAGGATGCGGGTTAATGCCCCTTTGAGGCTGCAAATGTTTTTGGGACATTCAGGGCTCTCTTTCACCATTTTTGGGCCACCAACATTTTCTGGACTTTAGGGGGTCTAGGATGCCTGTAAACCCCTTTTTTGGTCCTTCAAAGTTTTCAACATTTTTGCAGGCCTAAAATGCATTTTAAGGCCTTAATTGGGCTGCTAACATATTCTGAGCTTCAGGGGTATAGGTTGCATTTTTCATGCCAAAAATATTTTGGGGAATTTCAGTGGTCTAGGATGCGGGTTAATGCCCCTTTCAGGCTGCAAATGTTTTTGGGACATTCAGGACTCTCTGACACCATTTTCGGGCCACCAACATTTTCTGGACTTTAGGGGGTCTAGGATGCCTGTAAACCCCTTTTTTGGGCCTCCAAAGTTTTCAACATTTTTGCAGGCATAAAATGCATTTTAAGGTCTTTTTTGGGCTGCTAACATATTCTGAGCTTCAGGGATATAGGTTGCATTTTTCGTGCCAAAAATATTTTTTGGAGTTTGAGTGGTCTAGGGTGCGGGTTAATGCCCCTTTCAGGCTGCAAATGTTTTGGGACATTCAGAGCTCTCTGACACCGATTTTGGCCCACCAACATTTTCTGGAGTTTAGGGGGTCTAGGATGCCCCTAAACCCTTTTTTTCCACCTCCAAAGTTTTCTACATTTTTTCAGGCCTAAGATGCACTTTAAGGCATTTTTGGGCTGCTAACATTTTCAGAACTTTCAGGAGTGTATGATGCATTTTTCGTGGCAAAAATATTTTTGGGAATTTCAGTGGTCTAGGATGCGAGTTAATGCCCCTTTCAGGCTGACAATGTTTTTGGGACATTCAGAGCTCTCTGACACAGATTTTGGCCCACCAACATTTTCTGGACTTTAGGGGGTCTAGGATGCCTGTAAACCCCTTTTTTGGTCCTTCAAAGTTTTCAACATTTTTGCAGGCCTAAAATGCATTTTAAGGCCTTAATTGGGCTGCTAACATATTCTGAGCTTCAGGGGTATAGGTTGCATTTTTCATGCCAAAAATATTTTTGGGAATTTCAGTGGTCTCGGATGCGTGTTAATGCCCGTTTCACTCTGAAAATGTTTTTGGGACATTCAGGGCTCTCTGACACCATTTTTGGGCCACCAACATTTTCTGGACTTTAGGGGGTCTAGGATGCCTGTAAACCCCTTTTTGGCCCTTCAAAGTTTTCAACATTTTTGCAGGCCTAAAATGCATTTTAAGGCCTTTTTTGGGCTGCTAACATATTCTGAGCTTCATGGGTGTAGGATGCATTTTTCGTGCCAAAAATATTTTTGGGAATTTCAGTGGCCTAGGATGCGGGTTAATGCCCCTTTGAGGCTGCAAATGTTTTTGGGACATTCAGGGCTCTCTGACACCATTTCTGGGCCACAACCATTTTCTGGACTTTAGGGGGTCTAGGATGCCTCTAAACCCCTTTTTTCCACCTCCAATGTTTTCTACATTTTTGCAGGCCTAAGATGCCCTTTAAGGCCTTTTTTGGGCTGCTAACATATTCTGAGCTTCATGGGTGTAGTATTCATTTTTTGTGCCAAAAATATTTTTGGGAATGTCAGAGGTCTAGGATGCGGGTTAATGCCCGTTTCACTCTGCAAATGTTATTGGGACATTCAGGGCTCTCTGACACCATTTTTGGGCCACCAACATTTTCTGGACTTTAGGGGGTCTAGGATGCCTGTAAACCTCTTTTTTGGTCCTTCAAAGTTTTCAACATTTTTGCAGGCCTAAAATGCATTTTAAGGCCTTTTTTGGGCTGCTAACATATTCTGAGCTTTCAGGGGTGTAGGATGCAGTTTTCGTGGCAAAAATATTTTTGGGAATTTCAGTGGTCTAGGATGCGAGTTAATGCCCCTTTCAGGCTGACAATGTTTTTGGGACATTCAGAGCTCTCTGACACAGATTTTGGCCCACCAACATTTTCTGGACTTTAGGGGGTCTAGGATGCCTGTAAACCCCTTTTTTGGTCCTTCAAAGTTTTAAACATTTTTGCAGGCCTAAAATGCATTTTAAGGCATTTTTGGGCTGCTAACATTTTCAGAACTTTCAGGGGTGTAGTATGCATTTTTTGTGCCAAAAATATTTTTGGGAATTTCAGTGGTCTAGGATGCGTGTTAATGCCCGTTTCACTCTGCAAATGTTTTTGGGACATTCAGGGCTCTCTGACACAATTTTTGGGCCACCAACATTTTCTGGACTTTAGGGGGTCTAGGATGCCTGTAAACCCCTTTTTTGGGCCTCCAAAGTTTTCAACATTTTTGCAGGCTTAAAATGCATTTGAAAGCCTTTTTTGGGCTGCTAACATATTCTGAGCCTTAGGGGTGTAGGATGCATTTTTCGTGCCAAAATATTTTTGGGAATTTCAGTGGTCTAGGATGCGAGTTAATGCCCCTTTCAGGCTGACAATGTTTTTGGGACATTCAGAGCTCTCTGACACAGATTTTGGCCCACCAACATTTTCTGGACTTTAGGGGGTCTAGGATGCCTGTAAACCCCTTTTTTCGACCTCCAAAGTTTTCAACATTTGTGCAGGCCTAAGAAGCATTTTAAGTCCTTTTTTTGAGCTGCCAACATTTTCTGATCTTTCAGGGTTGTAGGATGAATTTTTTGTGCCAAAAATATTTTGGGGAATTTCAGTGGTCTAGGATGCGACTTAATGCCCCTTTCAGGCTGCAAATCTGTTTGGGACATTCAGAGCTCTCTGACACTGTTTTTGGGCCACCAACATTTTCTGGACTTTAGGGGGTCTAGGATGCCTGTAAACCCCTTTTTTCCACCTCCAAAGTTTTCTATATTTTTGCAGGCCTAAGATGCACTTTAAGGCATTTTTGGGCTGCTAACATTTTCAGAACTTTCAGGGGTGTAGTATGCATTTTTTGTGCCAAAAATATTTTTGGGAATTTCAGTGGTCTAGGATGTGGGTTAATGCCCGTTTCACTCTGCAAATGTTTTTGGGGCATTCAGAGCTCTCTGACACAGATTTTGGCCCACCAACATTTTCTGGACTTTAGGGGGTCTAGGATGCCTGTAAACCCCTTCTTTGGGCCTCCAAAGTTTTCAACATTTTTGCAGGCATAAAATGCATTTTAAGGTCTTTTTTGGGCTGCTAACATATTCTGAGCTTCAGGGGTATAGGTTGCATTTTTCGTGCCAAAAATATTTTTTGGAGTTTCAGTGGTCTAGGATGCGGGTTAATGCCCCCTTCAGGCTGCAAATGTTTTGGGACATTCAGAGCTCTCTGACACAGATTTTGGCCCACCAACATTTTCTGGACTTTAGGGGTCTAGGATGCCTGTAAACCCCTTTTTTGGTCCTTCAAAGTTTTCAACATGTTTGCAGGCCTAAAATGCATTTTAAGGCATTTTTGGGCTGCTAACATTTTCAGAACTTTCAGGGGTGTAGTATGCATTTTTTGTGCCAAAAATATTTTTGGGAATGTCAGAGGTTTAGGATGCGGGTTAATGCCCGTTTCACTCTGCTAATGTTATTGGGACATTCAGGGCTCTCTGACACCATTTTTGGGCCACCAACATTTTCTGGACTTTAGGGGGTCTAGGATGCCTGTAAACCTCTTTTTTGGTCCTTCAAAGTTTTCAACATTTTTGCAGGCCTAAAATGCATTTTAAGGCCTTTTTTGGGCTGCTAACATATTCTGAGCTTTCAGGGGTGTAGGATGCATTTTTCGTGGCAAAAATATTTTTGGGAATTTCAGTAGTCTAGGATGCGAGTTAATGCCCCTTTCAGGCTGACAATGTTTTTGGGACATTCAGAGCTCTCTGACACAGATTTTGGCCCACCAACATTTTCTGGACTTTAGGGGGTCTAGGATGCCTGTAAACCCCTTTTTTGGTCCTTCAAAGTTTTCAACATTTTTGCAGGCCTAAAATGCATTTTAAGGCATTTTTGGCCTGCTAACATTTTCAGAACATTCAGGGGTGTAGTATGCATTTTTTGTGGCAAAAATATTTTTGGGCATTTCAGTGGTCTAGGATGCGGGTTTGCCCCTTTCAGGCTGCAAATGTTTTTGGGACATTCAAGGCTCTCTGACACCATTTTTGGGCCACCAACATTTTCTGGACTTTAGGGGGTCTAGGATGCCTGTAAACCCCTTTTTTGGTTCTTCAAAGTTTTCAACATTTTTGCAGGCCTAAAATGCATTTTAAGGCCTTTTTTGGGCTGCTAACATATTCTGAGCTTCATGGGTGTAGGATGTATTTTTCGTGTCAAAAATATTTTTGGGAATTGCAGTGGTCTAGGATGCGGGTTAATGCCCCTTTGAGGCTGCAAATGTTTTTGGGACATTCAGAGCTCTCTGACACAGATTTTGGCCCACCAACATTTTCTGACTTTAGGGGGTCTAGGATGCCTGTAAACCCCTTTTTTGGTCCTTCAAAGTTTTCAACATTTTTGCAGGCCTAAAATGCATTTTAAGGCATTTTTGGGCTGCTAACATTTTCAGAACTTTCAGGGGTGTAGTATGCATTTTTTGTGCCAAAAATATTTTTGTGAATTTCAGTGGTCTAGGATGCGGGTTAATGCCCCTTTGAGGCTGCAAATGTTTTTGGAGCATTCAGGGCTCTCTAACACCATTTTTGGGCCACAACCATTTTCTGGACTTTAGGGGGTCTAGGATGCCTCTAAGCCCCTTTTTTCCACCTCCAAAGTTTTCTACATTTTTGCAGGCCTAAGATGCACTTTAAGGCCTTTTTTGGGCTGCTAACATATTCTGAGCTTCATGGGTGTAGTATTCATTTTTTGTGCCAAAAATATTTTTGGGAATGTCAGAGGTCTAGGATGCAGGTTAATGCCCGTTTCACTCTGCAAATGTTTTTGGGACATTCAGGGCTCTCTGACACCATTTTTGGGCCACCAACATTTTCTGGACTTTAGGGGGTCTAGGATGCCTGTAAACCCCTTTTTTGGTCCTTCAAAGTTTTCAACATTTTTGCAGGCCTAAAATGCATTTTAAGGCATTTTTGGGCTGCTAACATTTTCAGAACTTTCAGGGGTGTAGTATGCATTTTTTGTGCCAAAAATATTTTTGGGAATTTCAGTGGGCTAGGATGCGGGTTAATGCCCGTTTCACTCTGCAAATGTTTTTGGAGCATTCAGGGCTCTCTGACACCATTTTTGGGCCACCAACATTTTCTGGACTTTAGGGGGTCTAGGATGCCTGTAAACCCCTTTTTTGGTTCTTCAAAGTTTTCAACATTTTTGCAGGCCTAAAATGCATTTTAAGGCCTTTTTTGGGCTGCTAACATATTCTGAGCTTCATGGGTGTAGGATGCATTTTTCGTGCCAAAAATATTTTTGGGAATTTCAGTGGTCTAGGATGCGGGTTAATGCCCCTTTGAGGCTGCAAATGTTTTTGGGACATTCAGAGCTCTCTGACACAGATTTTGGCCCACCAACATTTTCTGGACTTTAGGGGGTCTAGGATGCCTGTAAACCCCTTTTTTGGTCCTTCAAAGTTTTCAACATTTTTGCAGGCCTAAAATGCATTTTAAGGCATTTTTGGGCTGCTAACATTTTCAGAACTTTCAGGGGTGTAGTATGCATTTTTTGTGCCAAAAATATTTTTGGGAATTTCAGTGGTCTAGGATGCGGGTTAATGCCCGTTTCACTCTGCAAATGTTTTTGGAGCATTCAGGGCTCTCTGACACCATTTTTGGGCCACCAACATTTTCTGGACTTTAGGGGGTCTAGGATGCCTGTAAACCCCTTTTTTGGTTCTTCAAAGTTTTCAACATTTTTGCAGGCCTAAAATGCATTTTAAGGCCTTTTTTGGGCTGCTAACATATTCTGAGCTTCATGGGTGTAGGATGCATTTTTCGTGCCAAAAATATTTTTGGGAATTTCAGTGGTCTAGGATGCGGGTTAATGCCCCTTTGAGGCTGCAAATGTTTTTGGGACATTCAGAGCTCTCTGACACAGATTTTGGCCCAACATTTTCTGGACTTTAGGGGGTCTAGGATGCCTGTAAACCCCTTTTTTGGTCCTTCAAAGTTTTCAACATTTTTGCAGGCCTAAAATGCATTTTAAGGCATTTTTGGGCTGCTAACATTTTCAGAACTTTCAGGGGTGTAGTATGCATTTTTTGTGCCAAAAATATTTTTGGGAATTTCAGTGGTCTAGGATGCGGGTTAATGCCCCTTTGAGGCTGCAAATGTTTTTGGGACATTCAGGGCTCTCTGACACCATTTTTGGGCCACCAACATTTTCTGTACTTTAGGGGGTCTAGGATGCCTGTAAACCTCTTTTTTGGTCCTTCAAAGTTTTCAACATTTTTGCAGGCCTAAAATGCATATTAAGGCATTTTTGGGCTGCTAACATTTTCAGAACTTTCAGGGGTGTAGTATGCATTTTTTGTGGCAAAAATATTTTTGGGCATTTCAGTGGTCTAGGATGCGGGTTAATGCCCCTTTCAGGCTGCAAATGTTTTTGGGACATTCAGGGCTCTCTGACACCATTTTTGAGCGACAATCATTTTCTGGACTTTTCGGGGGTCTAGGATGCCTGTAACCCCTTTTTTGGGCCTCCAAAGTTTTCAACATTTTTGCACGCCCAAAATGCATTTTAAGGCCTTTTTTGGGCTGCTAACATATTCTGAGCTTCAGGGGTATAGGTTGCATTTTTCATGCCAAAAATATTTTGGGAAATTTCAGTGGTCTAGGATGCGGCTTAATGCCCCTTTCAGGTTGCAAATGTTTTTGGGACATTCAGAGCTCTCTGACACCGATTTTGGCCCATCAACATTTTCTGGAGTTTAGGGGGTCTAGGATGCCCCTAAACCCTTTTTTTCCACCTCCAAAGTTTTCTACATTTTTTCAGGCCTAAGATGCACTTTAAGGCATTTTTGGGCTGCTAACATTTTCAGAACTTTCAGGAGTGTATGATGCATTTTTCGTGGCAAAAATATTTTTGGGAATTTCAGTGGTCTAGGATGCGAGTTAATGCCCCTTTCAGGCTGACAATGTTTTTGGAACATTCAGAGCTCTCTGACACAGATTTTGGCCCACCAACATTTTCTGGACTTTAGGGGGTCTAGGATGCCTGTAAACCCCTTTTTTGGTCCTTCAAAGTTTTCAACATTTTTGCAGGCCTAAAATGCATTTTAAGGCATTTTTGGGCTGCTAACATTTTCAGAACTTTCAGGGGTGTGGTATGCATTTTTTGTGCCAAAAATATTTTTGGGAATTTCAGTGGTCTCGGATGCGTGTTAATGCCCGTTTCACTCTGAAAATGTTTTTGGGACATTCAGGGCTCTCTGACACCATTTTTGGGCCACCAACATTTTCTGGACTTTAGGGGGTCTAGGATGCCTGTAAATCCCTTTTTGGCCCTTCAAAGTTTTCAACATTTTTGCAGGCCTAAAATGAATTTTAAGGCCTTTTTTGGGCTGCTAACATATTCTGAGCTTCATGGGTGTAGGATGCATTTTTCGTGCCAAAAATATTTTTGGGAATTTCAGTGGTCTAGGATGCGGGTTAATGCCCCTTTGAGGCTGCAAATGTTTTTGGGACATTCAGGGCTCTCTGACACCATTTCTGGGCCACAACCATTTTCTGGACTTTAGGGGGTCTAGGATGCCTCTAAACCCCTTTTTTCCACCTCCAAAGTTTTCTACATTTTTGCAGGCCTAAGATGCACTTTAAGGCCTTTTTTGGGCTGCTAACATATTCTGAGCTTCATGGGTGTAGTATTCATTTTTTGTGCCAAAAATATTTTTGGGAATGTCAGAGGTCTAGGATGCGGGTTAATGCCCGTTTCACTCTGCAAATGTTATTGGGACATTCAGGGCTCTCTGACACCATTTTTGGGCCACCAACATTTTCTGGACTTTAGGGGGTCTAGGATGCCTGTAAACCTCTTTTTTGGTCCTTCAAAGTTTTCAACATTTTTGCAGGCCTAAAATGCATTTTAAGGCCTTTTTTGGGCTGCTAACATATTCTGAGCTTTCAGGGGTGTAGGATGCATTTTTCGTGGCAAAAATATTTTTGGGAATTTCAGTGGTCTAGGATGCGAGTTAATGCCCCTTTCAGGCTGACAATGTTTTTGGGACATTCAGAGCTCTCTGACACAGATTTTGGCCCACCAACATTTTCTGGACTTTAGGGGGTCTAGGATGCCTGTAAACCCCTTTTTTGGTCCTTCAAAGTTTTCAACATTTTTGCAGGCCTAAAATGCATTTTAAGGCATTTTTGGGCTGCTAACATTTTCAGAACATTCAGGGGTGTAGTATGCATTTTTTGTGGCAAAAATATTTTTGGGCATTTCAGTGGTCTAGGATGCGGGTTTGCCCCTTTCAGGCTGCAAATGTTTTTGGGACATTCAAGGCTCTCTGACACCATTTTTGGGCCACCAACATTTTCTGGAATTTAGGGGGTCTAGGATGCCTGTAAACCCCTTTTTTGGTTCTTCAAAGTTTTCAACATTTTTGCAGGCCTAAAATGCATTTTAAGGCCTTTTTTGGGCTGCTAACATATTCTGAGCTTCATGGGTGTAGGATGTATTTTTCGTGCCAAAAATATTTTTGGGAATTGCAGTGGTCTAGGATGCGGGTTAATGCCCCTTTGAGGCTGCAAATGTTTTTGGGACATTCAGAGCTCTCTGACACAGATTTTGGCCCACCAACATTTTCTGGACTTTAGGGGGTCTAGGATTCCTGTAAACCCCTTTTTTGGTCCTTCAAAGTTTTCAACATTTTTGCAGGCCTAAAATGCATTTTAAGGCATTTTTGGGCTGCTAACATTTTCAGAACTTTCAGGGGTGTAGTATGCATTTTTTGTGCCAAAAATATTTTTGTGAATTTCAGTGGTCTAGGATGCGGGTTAATGCCCCTTTGAGGCTGCAAATGTTTTTGGGACATTCAGGGCTCTCTTTCACCATTTTTGGGCCACCAACATTTTCTGGACTTTAGGGGGTCTAGGATGCCTGTAAACCCCTTTTTTGGTCCTTCAAAGTTTTCAACATTTTTGCAGGCCTAAAATGCATTTTAAGGCCTTAATTGGGCTGCTAACATATTCTGAGCTTCAGGGGTATAGGTTGCATTTTTCATGCCAAAAATATTTTGGGGAATTTCAGTGGTCTAGGATGCGGATTAATGCCCCTTTCAGGCTGCAAATGTTTTTGGGACATTCAGGACTCTCTGACACCATTTTCGGTCCACCAACATTTTCTGGACTTTAGGGGGTCTAGGATGCCTGTAAACCCCTTTTTTGGGCCTCCAAAGTTTTCAACATTTTTGCAGGCATAAAATGCATTTTAAGGTCTTTATTGGGCTGCTAACATATTCTGAGCTTCAGGGGTATAGGTTGCATTTTTCGTGCCAAAAATATTTTTTGGAGTTTGAGTGGTCTAGGGTGCGGGTTAATGCCCCTTTCAGGCTGCAAATGTTTTGGGACATTCAGAGCTCTCTGACACAGATTTTGGCCCACCAACATTTTCTGAATTTTAGGGGGTCTAGGATGCCTGTAAACCCCTTTTTTGGGCCTCCAAAGTTTTCAACATTTTTGCAGGCATAAAATGCATTTTAAGGTCTTTTTTGGGCTGCTAACATATTCTGAGCTTCAGGGGTATAGGTTGCATTTTTCGTGCCAAAAATATTTTTGGGAGTTTGAGTGGTCTAGGGTGCGGGTTAATGCCCCTTTCAGGCTGCAAATGTTTTGGGACATTCAGAGCTCTCTGACACAGATTTTGGCCCACCAACATTTTCTGGACTTTAGGGGTCTAGGATGCCTGTAAACCCCTTTTTTGGTCCTTCAAAGTTTTCAACATGTTTGCAGTCCCAAAATGCATTTTAAGGCATTTTTGGGCTGCTAACATTTTCAGAACTTTCAGGGGTGTAGTATGCATTTTTTGTGCCAAAAATATTTTTGGGAATGTCAGAGGTTTAGGATGCGGGTTAATGCCCGTTTCACTCTGCAAATGTTATTGGGACATTCAGAGCTCTCTGACACAGATTTTGGCCCACCAACATTTTCTGGACTTTAGGGGGTCTAGGATTCCTGTAAACCCCTTTTTTGGTCCTTCAAAGTTTTCAACATTTTTGCAGGCCTAAAATGCATTTTAAGGCATTTTTGGGCTGCTAACATTTTCAGAACTTTCAGGGGTGTAGTATGCATTTTTTGTGCCAAAAATATTTTTGTGAATTTCAGTGGTCTAGGATGCGGGTTAATGCCCCTTTGAGGCTGCAAATGTTTTTGGGACATTCAGGGCTCTCTTTCACCATTTTTGGGCCACCAACATTTTCTGGACTTTAGGGGGTCTAGGATGCCTGTAAACCCCTTTTTTGGTCCTTCAAAGTTTTCAACATTTTTGCAGGCCTAAAATGCATTTTAAGGCCTTAATTGGGCTGCTAACATATTCTGAGCTTCAGGGGTATAGGTTGCATTTTTCATGCCAAAAATATTTTGGGGAATTTCAGTGGTCTAGGATGCGGATTAATGCCCCTTTCAGGCTGCAAATGTTTTTGGGACATTCAGGACTCTCTGACACCATTTTCGGTCCACCAACATTTTCTGGACTTTAGGGGGTCTAGGATGCCTGTAAACCCCTTTTTTGGGCCTCCAAAGTTTTCAACATTTTTGCAGGCATAAAATGCATTTTAAGGTCTTTATTGGGCTGCTAACATATTCTGAGCTTCAGGGGTATAGGTTGCATTTTTCGTGCCAAAAATATTTTTTGGAGTTTGAGTGGTCTAGGGTGCGGGTTAATGCCCCTTTCAGGCTGCAAATGTTTTGTGACATTCAGAACTCTCTGACACAGATTTTGGCCCACCAACATTTTCTGAATTTTAGGGGGTCTAGGATGCCTGTAAACCCCTTTTTTGGGCCTCCAAAGTTTTCAACATTTTTGCAGGCATAAAATGCATTTTAAGGTCTTTTTTGGGCTGCTAACATATTCTGAGCTT
Source organism: Ambystoma mexicanum (assembly GCF_040938575.1). NCBI lineage: Eukaryota > Metazoa > Chordata > Amphibia > Caudata > Ambystomatidae > Ambystoma > Ambystoma mexicanum. The sequence continues at coordinate 729,231,668 of NC_090939.1, read as the reverse complement.
CAGGGGTATAGGTTGCATTTTTCGTGCCAAAAATATTTTTGGGAGTTTGAGTGGTCTAGGGTGCGGGTTAATGCCCCTTTCAGGCTGCAAATGTTTTGGGACATTCAGAGCTCTCTGACACAGATTTTGGCCCACCAACATTTTCTGGACTTTAGGGGTCTAGGATGCCTGTAAACCCCTTTTTTTGTCCTTCAAAGTTTTCAACATGTTTGCAGGCCCAAAATGCATTTTAAGGCATTTTTGGGCTGCTAACATTTTCAGAACTTTCAGGGGTGTAGTATGCATTTTTTGTGCCAAAAATATTTTTGGGAATGTCAGAGGTTTAGGATGCGGGTTAATGCCCGTATCACTCTGCAAATGTTATTGGGACATTCAGGGCTCTCTGACACCATTTTTGGGCCACCAACATTTTCTGGACTTTAGGGGGTCTAGGATGCCTGTAAACCCCTTTTTTGGTTCTTCAAAGTTTTCAACATTTTTGCAGGCCTAAAATGCATTTTAAGGCCTTTTTTGGGCTGCTAACATATTCTGAGCTTCATGGGTGTAGGATGCATTTTTCGTGCCAAAAATATTTTTGGGAATTTCAGTGGTCTAGGATGCGGGTTAATGCCCCTTTGAGGCTGCAAATATTTTTGGGACATTCAGAGCTCTCTGACACAGATTTTGGCCCACCAACATTTTCTGGACTTTAGGGGGTCTAGGATGCCTGTAAACCCCTTTTTCCACCTCCAAAGTTTTCTACATTTTTGCAGGCCTAAAATGCACTTTAAGGCCTTTTTTGGGCTGCTAACATATTCTGAGCTTCATGGGTGTAGGATGCATTTTTCGTGGCAAAAATATTTTTGGGAATTTCAGTGGTCTAGGATGCGAGTTAATGCCCCTTTCAGGTTGACAATGTTTTTGGGACATTCAGAGCTCTCTGACACAGATTTTGGCCCACCAACATTTTCTGGACTTTAGGGGGTCTAGGATGCCTGTAAACCCCTTTTTTGGTCATTCAAAGTTTTCAACATTTTTGCAGGCCTAAAATGCATATTAAGGCATTTTTGGGCTGCTAACATTTTCAGAACTTTCAGGGGTGTAGTATGCATTTTTTGTGGCAAAAATATTTTTGGGCATTTCAGTGGTCTAGGATGCGGGTTAATGCCCCTTTCAGGCTGCAAATGTTTTTGGGACATTCAGGGCTCTCTGACACCATTTTTGAGCGACAATCATTTTCTGGACTTTTCGGGGGTCTAGGATGCCTGTAACCCCTTTTTTGGGCCTCCAAAGTTTTCAACATTTTTGCACGCCCAAAATGCATTTTAAGGCCTTTTTTGGGCTGCTAACATATTCTGAGCTTCAGGGGTATAGGTTGCATTTTTCATGCCAAAAATATTTTGGGAAATTTCAGTGGTCTAGGATGCGGCTTAATGCCCCTTTCAGGCTGCAAATGTTTTTGGGACATTCAGAGCTCTCTGACACCGATTTTGGCCCATCAACATTTTCTGGAGTTTAGGGGGTCTAGGATGCCCCTAAACCCTTTTTTTCCACCTCCAAAGTTTTCTACATTTTTTCAGGCCTAAGATGCACTTTAAGGCATTTTTGGGCTGCTAACATTTTCAGAACTTTCAGGAGTGTATGATGCATTTTTCGTGGCAAAAATATTTTTGGGAATTTCAGTGGTCTAGGATGCGAGTTAATGCCCCTTTCAGGCTGACAATGTTTTTGGAACATTCAGAGCTCTCTGACACAGATTTTGGCCCACCAACATTTTCTGGACTTTAGGGGGTCTAGGATGCCTGTAAACCCCTTTTTTGGTCCTTCAAAGTTTTCAACATTTTTGCAGGCCTAAAATGCATTTTAAGGCATTTTTGGGCTGCTAACATTTTCAGAACTTTCAGGGGTGTGGTATGCATTTTTTGTGCCAAAAATATTTTTGGGAATTTCAGTGGTCTCGGATGCGTGTTAATGCCCGTTTCACTCTGAAAATGTTTTTGGGACATTCAGGGCTCTCTGACACCATTTTTGGGCCACCAACATTTTCTGGACTTTAGGGGGTCTAGGATGCCTGTAAATCCCTTTTTGGCCCTTCAAAGTTTTCAACATTTTTGCAGGCCTAAAATGCATTTTAAGGCCTTTTTTGGGCTGCTAACATATTCTGAGCTTCATGGGTGTAGGATGCATTTTTCGTGCCAAAAATATTTTTGGGAATTTCAGTGGTCTAGGATGCGGGTTAATGCCCCTTTGAGGCTGCAAATGTTTTTGGGACATTCAGGGCTCTCTGACACCATTTCTGGGCCACAACCATTTTCTGGACTTTAGGGGGTCTAGGATGCCTCTAAACCCCTTTTTTCCACCTCCAAAGTTTTCTACATTTTTGCAGGCCTAAGATGCACTTTAAGGCCTTTTTTGGGCTGCTAACATATTCTGAGCTTCATGGGTGTAGTATTCATTTTTTGTGCCAAAAATATTTTTGGGAATGTCAGAGGTCTAGGATGCGGGTTAATGCCCGTTTCACTCTGCAAATGTTATTGGGACATTCAGGGCTCTCTGACACCATTTTCGGTCCACCAACATTTTCTGGACTTTAGGGGGTCTAGGATGCCTGTAAACCCCTTTTTTGGGCCTCCAAAGTTTTCAACATTTTTGCAGGCATAAAATGCATTTTAAGGTCTTTATTGGGCTGCTAACATATTCTGAGCTTCAGGGGTATAGGTTGCATTTTTCGTGCCAAAAATTTTTTTTGGAGTTTGAGTGGTCTAGGGTGCGGGTTAATGCCCCTTTCAGGCTGCAAATGTTTTGGGACATTCAGAGCTCTCTGACACAGATTTTGGCCCACCAACATTTTCTGAATTTTAGGGGGTCTAGGATGCCTGTAAACCCCTTTTTTGGACCTCCAAAGTTTTCAACATTTTTGCAGGCATAAAATGCATTTTAAGGTCTTTTTTGGGCTGCTAACATATTCTGAGCTTCAGGGGTATAGGTTGCATTTTTCGTGCCAAAAATATTTTTGGGAGTTTGAGTGGTCTAGGGTGCGGGTTAATGCCCCTTTCAGGCTGCAAATGTTTTGGGACATTCAGAGCTCTCTGACACAGATTTTGGCCCACCAACATTTTCTGGACTTTAGGGGTCTAGGATGCCTGTAAACCCCTTTTTTGGTCCTTCAAAGTTTTCAACATGTTTGCAGGCCCAAAATGCATTTTAAGGCATTTTTGGGCTGCTAACATTTTCAGAACTTTCAGGGGTGTAGTATGCATTTTTTGTGCCAAAAATATTTTTGGGAATGTCAGAGGTTTAGGATGCGGGTTAATGCCCGTTTCACTCTGCAAATGTTATTGGGACATTCAGAGCTCTCTGACACAGATTTTGGCCCACCAACATTTTCTGGACTTTAGGGGGTCTAGGATTCCTGTAAACCCCTTTTTTGGTCCTTCAAAGTTTTCAACATTTTTGCAGGCCTAAAATGCATTTTAAGGCATTTTTGGGCTGCTAACATTTTCAGAACGTTCAGGGGTGTAGTATGCATTTTTTGTGCCAAAAATATTTTTGTGAATTTCAGTGGTCTAGGATGCGGGTTAATGCCCCTTTGAGGCTGCAAATGTTTTTGGGACATTCAGGGCTCTCTTTCACCATTTTTGGGCCACCAACATTTTCTGGACTTTAGGGGGTCTAGGATGCCTGTAAACCCCTTTTTTGGTCCTTCAAAGTTTTCAACATTTTTGCAGGCCTAAAATGCATTTTAAGGCCTTAATTGGGCTGCTAACATATTCTGAGCTTCAGGGGTATAGGTTGCATTTTTCATGCCAAAAATATTTTGGGGAATTTCAGTGGTCTAGGATGCGGATTAATGCCCCTTTCAGGCTGCAAATGTTTTTGGGACATTCAGGACTCTCTGACACCATTTTCGGTCCACCAACATTTTCTGGACTTTAGGGGGTCTAGGATGCCTGTAAACCCCTTTTTTGGGCCTCCAAAGTTTTCAACATTTTTGCAGGCATAAAATGCATTTTAAGGTCTTTATTGGGCTGCTAACATATTCTGAGCTTCAGGGGTATAGGTTGCATTTTTCGTGCCAAAAATATTTTTTGGAGTTTGAGTGGTCTAGGGTGCGGGTTAATGCCCCTTTCAGGCTGCAAATGTTTTGGGACATTCAGAGCTCTCTGACACAGATTTTGGCCCACCAACATTTTCTGAATTTTAGGGGGTCTAGGATGCCTGTAAACCCCTTTTTTGGGCCTCCAAAGTTTTCAACATTTTTGCAGGCATAAAATGCATTTTAAGGTCTTTTTTGGGCTGCTAACATATTCTGAGCTTCAGGGGTATAGGTTGCATTTTTCGTGCCAAAAATATTTTTGGGAGTTTGAGTGGTCTAGGGTGCGGGTTAATGCCCCTTTCAGGCTGCAAATGTTTTGGGACATTCAGAGCTCTCTGACACAGATTTTGGCCCACCAACATTTTCTGGACTTTAGGGGTCTAGGATGCCTGTAAACCCCTTTTTTGGTCCTTCAAAGTTTTCAACATGTTTGCAGGCCCAAAATGCATTTTAAGGCATTTTTGGGCTGCTAACATTTTCAGAACTTTCAGGGGTGTAGTATGCATTTTTTGTGCCAAAAATATTTTTGGGAATGTCAGAGGTTTAGGATGCGGGTTAATGCCCGTTTCACTCTGCAAATGTTATTGGGACATTCAGGGCTCTCTGACACCATTTTTGGGCCACCAACATTTTCTGGACTTTAGGGGGTCTAGGATGCCTGTAAACCCCTTTTTTGGTTCTTCAAAGTTTTCAACATTTTTGCAGGCCTAAAATGCATTTTAAGGCCTTTTTTGGGCTGCTAACATATTCTGAGCTTCATGGGTGTAGGATGCATTTTTCCTGCCAAAAATATTTTTGGGAATTTCAGTGGTCTAGGATGCGGGTTAATGCCCCTTTGAGGCTGCAAATGTTTTTGGGACATTCAGAGCTCTCTGACACAGATTTTGGCCCACCAACATTTTCTGGACTTTAGGGGGTCTAGGATGCCTGTAAACCCCTTTTTCCACCTCCAAAGTTTTCTACATTTTTGCAGGCCTAAAATGCACTTTAAGGCCTTTTTTGGGCTGCTAACATATTCTGAGCTTTCAGGGGTGTAGGATGCATTTTTCGTGGCAAAAATATTTTTGGGAATTTCAGTGGTCTAGGATGCGAGTTAATGCCCCTTTCAGGTTGACAATGTTTTTGGGACATTCAGAGCTCTCTGACACAGATTTTGGCCCACCAACATTTTCTGGACTTTAGGGGGTCTAGGATGCCTGTAAACCCCTTTTTTGGTCATTCAAAGTTTTCAACATTTTTGCAGGCCTAAAATGCATATTAAGGCATTTTTGGGCTGCTAACATTTTCAGAACTTTCAGGGGTGTAGTATGCATTTTTTGTGGCAAAAATATTTTTGGGCATTTCAGTGGTCTAGGATGCGGGTTAATGCCCCTTTCAGGCTGCAAATGTTTTTGGGACATTCAGGGCTCTCTGACACCATTTTTGAGCGACAATCATTTTCTGGACTTTTCGGGGGTCTAGGATGCCTGTAACCCCTTTTTTGGGCCTCCAAAGTTTTCAACATTTTTGCACGCCCAAAATGCATTTTAAGGCCTTTTTTGGGCTGCTAACATATTCTGAGCTTCAGGGGTATAGGTTGCATTTTTCATGCCAAAAATATTTTGGGAAATTTCAGTGGTCTAGGATGCGGCTTAATGCCCCTTTCAGGCTGCAAATGTTTTTGGGACATTCAGAGCTCTCTGACACCGATTTTGGCCCATCAACATTTTCTGGAGTTTAGGGGGTCTAGGATGCCCCTAAACCCTTTTTTTCCACCTCCAAAGTTTTCTACATTTTTTCAGGCCTAAGATGCACTTTAAGGCATTTTTGGGCTGCTAACATTTTCAGAACTTTCAGGAGTGTATGATGCATTTTTCGTGGCAAAAATATTTTTGGGAATTTCAGTGGTCTAGGATGCGAGTTAATGCCCCTTTCAGGCTGACAATGTTTTTGGAACATTCAGAGCTCTCTGACACAGATTTTGGCCCACCAACATTTTCTGGACTTTAGGGGGTCTAGGATGCCTGTAAACCCCTTTTTTGGTCCTTCAAAGTTTTCAACATTTTTGCAGGCCTAAAATGCATTTTAAGGCATTTTTGGGCTGCTAACATTTTCAGAACTTTCAGGGGTGTGGTATGCATTTTTTGTGCCAAAAATATTTTTGGGAATTTCAGTGGTCTCGGATGCGTGTTAATGCCCGTTTCACTCTGAAAATGTTTTTGGGACATTCAGGGCTCTCTGACACCATTTTTGGGCCACCAACATTTTCTGGACTTTAGGGGGTCTAGGATGCCTGTAAATCCCTTTTTGGCCCTTCAAAGTTTTCAACATTTTTGCAGGCCTAAAATGCATTTTAAGGCCTTTTTTGGGCTGCTAACATATTCTGAGCTTCATGGGTGTAGGATGCATTTTTCGTGCCAAAAATATTTTTGGGAATTTCAGTGGTCTAGGATGCGGGTTAATGCCCCTTTGAGGCTGCAAATGTTTTTGGGACATTCAGGGCTCTCTGACACCATTTCTGGGCCACAACCATTTTCTGGACTTTAGGGGGTCTAGGATGCCTCTAAACCCCTTTTTTCCACCTCCAAAGTTTTCTACATTTTTGCAGGCCTAAGATGCACTTTAAGGCCTTTTTTGGGCTGCTAACATATTCTGAGCTTCATGGGTGTAGTATTCATTTTTTGTGCCAAAAATATTTTTGGGAATGTCAGAGGTCTAGGATGCGGTTTAATGCCCGTTTCACTCTGCAAATGTTATTGGGACATTCAGGGCTCTCTGACACCATTTTTGGGCCACCAACATTTTCTGGACTTTAGGGGGTCTAGGATGCCTGTAAACCTCTTTTTTGGTCCTTCAAAGTTTTCAACATTTTTGCAGGCCTAAAATGCATTTTAAGGCCTTTTTTGGGCTGCTAACATATTCTGAGCTTTCAGGGGTGTAGGATGCATTTTTCGTGGCAAAAATATTTTTGGGAATTTCAGTGGTCTAGGATGCGAGTTAATGCCCCTTTCAGGCTGACAATGTTTTTGGGACATTCAGAGCTCTCTGACACAGATTTTGGCCCACCAACATTTTCTGGACTTTAGGGGGTCTAGGATGCCTGTAAACCCCTTTTTTGGTCCTTCAAAGTTTTCAACATTTTTGCAGGCCTAAAATGCATTTTAAGGCATTTTTGGGCTGCTAACATTTTCAGAACATTCAGGGGTGTAGTATGCATTTTTTGTGGCAAAAATATTTTTGGGCATTTCAGTGGTCTAGGATGCGGGTTTGCCCCTTTCAGGCTGCAAATGTTTTTGGGACATTCAAGGCTCTCTGACACCATTTTTGGGCCACCAACATTTTCTGGACTTTAGGGGGTCTAGGATGCCTGTAAACCCCTTTTTTGGTTCTTCAAAGTTTTCAACATTTTTGCAGGCCTAAAATGCATTTTAAGGCCTTTTTTGGGCTGCTAACATATTCTGAGCTTCATGGGTGTAGGATGTATTTTTCGTGCCAAAAATATTTTTGGGAATTGCAGTGGTCTAGGTTGCGGGTTAATGCCCCTTTGAGGCTGCAAATGTTTTTGGGACATTCAGAGCTCTCTGACACAGATTTTGGCCCACCAACATTTTCTGGACTTTAGGGGGTCTAGGATTCCTGTAAACCCCTTTTTTGGTCCTTCAAAGTTTTCAACATTTTTGCAGGCCTAAAATGCATTTTAAGGCATTTTTGGGCTGCTAACATTTTCAGAACTTTCAGGGGTGTAGTATGCATTTTTTGTGCCAAAAATATTTTTGTGAATTTCAGTGGTCTAGGATGCGGGTTAATGACCCTTTGAGGCTGCAAATGTTTTTGGGACATTCAGGGTTCTCTTTCACCATTTTTGGGCCACCAACATTTTCTGGACTTTAGGGGGTCTAGGATGCCTGTAAACCCCTTTTTTGGTCCTTCAAAGTTTTCAACATTTTTGCAGGCCTAAAATGCATTTTAAGGCCTTAATTGGGCTGCTAACATATTCTGAGCTTCAGGGGTATAGGTTGCATTTTTCATGCCAAAAATATTTTGGGGAATTTCAGTGGTCTAGGATGCGGGTTAATGCCCCTTTCAGGCTGCAAATGTTTTTGGGACATTCAGGACTCTCTGACACCATTTTCGGTCCACCAACATTTTCTGGACTTTAGGGGGTCTAGGATGCCTGTAAACCCCTTTTTTGGGCCTCCAAAGTTTTCAACATTTTTGCAGGCATAAAATGCATTTTAAGGTCTTTATTGGGCTGCTAACATATTCTGAGCTTCAGGGGTATAGGTTGCATTTTTCGTGCCAAAAATATTTTTTGGAGTTTGAGTGGTCTAGGGTGCGGGTTAATGCCCCTTTCAGGCTGCAAATGTTTTGGGACATTCAGAGCTCTCTGACACAGATTTTGGCCCACCAACATTTTCTGGACTTTAGGGGGTCTAGGATGCCTGTAAACCCCTTTTTTGGGCCTCCAAAGTTTTCAACATTTTTGCAGGCATAAAATGCATTTTAAGGTCTTTTTTGGGCTGCTAACATATTCTGAGCTTCAGGGGTATAGGTTGCATTTTTCGTGCCAAAAATATTTTTTGGAGTTTGAGTGGTCTAGGGTGCGGGTTAATGCCCCTTTCAGGCTGCAAATGTTTTGGGACATTCAGAGCTCTCTGACACAGATTTTGGCCCACCAACATTTTCTGGACTTTAGGGGTCTAGGATGCCTGTAAACCCCTTTTTTGGTCCTTCAAAGTTTTCAACATGTTTGCAGGCCCAAAATGCATTTTAAGGCATTTTTGGGCTGCTAACATTTTCAGAACTTTCAGGGGTGTAGTATGCATTTTTTGTGCCAAAAATATTTTTGGGAATGTCAGAGGTTTAGGATGCGGGTTAATGCCCGTTTCACTCTGCAAATGTTATTGGGACATTCAGGGCTCTCTGACACCATTTTTGGGCCACCAACATTTTCTGGACTTTAGGGGGTCTAGGATGCCTGTAAACCCCTTTTTTGGTTCTTCAAAGTTTTCAACATTTTTGCAGGCCTAAAATGCATTTTAAGGCCTTTTTTGGGCTGCTAACATATTCTGAGCTTCATGGGTGTAGGATGCATTTTTCGTGCCAAAAATATTTTTGGGAATTTCAGTGGTCTAGGATGCGGGTTAATGCCCCTTTGAGGCTGCAAATGTTTTTGGGACATTCAGAGCTCTCTGACACAGATTTTGGCCCACCAACATTTTCTGGACTTTAGGGGGTCTAGGATGCCTGTAAACCCCTTTTTCCACCTCCAAAGTTTTCTACATTTTTGCAGGCCTAAAATGCACTTTAAGGCCTTTTTTGGGCTGCTAACATATTCTGAGTTTCATGGGTGTAGTATGCATTTTTTGTGCCAAAAATATTTTTGGGAATTTCAGTGGTCTAGGATGTGGGTTAATGCCCGTTTCACTCTACAAATGTTTTTGGGGCATTCAGAGCTCTCTGACACAGATTTTGGCCCACCAACATTTTCTGGACTTTAGGGGGTCTAGGATGCCTGTAAACCGCTTTTTTGGGCCTCCAAAGTTTTCAACATTTTTGCAGGCCTAAAATGCATTTTAAGGCCTTTTTTGGGCTGCTAACATATTCTGAGCTTTCAGGGGTGTAGGATGCATTTTTCGTGCCAAAAATATTTTGGGGAATTTCAGTGGTTTAGGATGCGGGTTAATGCCCCTTTCAGGCTGCAAATGTTTTTGGGACATTCAGCACTCTCTGACACCATTTTTGGGCCACCAACATTTTCTGGACCTTAGGGGGTCTAGGATGCCTGTAAACCCCTTTTTTGGTCCTTCAAAGTTTTCAACATTTTTGCAGGCCTAAAATTCATTTTAAGGCCTTTTATGGGCTGCTAACATATTCTGAGCTTTCAGGGGTGTAGTATGCATTTTTCATGCCAAAAATATTTTTGGGAATTTCAGTGGTCTAGGATGCGGGTAAATGCCCGTTTCACTCTGCAAATGGTTTTGGGGCATTCAGAGCTCTCTGACACAGATTTTGGCCCACCAACATTTTCTGGACTTAAGGGGGTCTAGGATGCCTGTAAACCCCTTTTTTGGACCTTCAAAGTTTTCAACATTTTTGTAGGCTTAAGATGCATTTTAAGTCCTTTTTTTGAGATGCCAACATTTTCTGATCTTTCAGGGTTGTAGGATGCATTTTTTGTGCCAAAAATATTTTTGGGAATTTCAGTGGTCTGGGATGCGACTTAATGCCCCTTTCAGGCTGCAAATGTTTTTGGGACATTCAGAGCTCTCTGACACCGATTTTGGCCCACCAACATTTTCTGGACTTTCGGGGGTCTAGGATGCTTGTAAACCCCATTTTTGGGCCTCCAAACTTTTCAACATTTTTGCAGGCGTAAAATGCATTTTAAGGACTTTTTTGGGCTGCTAACATATTCTGAGCTTCAGGGGTATAGGTTGCATTTTTCATGCCAAAAATATTTTTTGGAGTTTCAGTGGTTTAGGATGCGGCTTAATGCCCCTTTCAGGCTGCAAATGTTTTTGGGACATTCAGAGCTCTCTGACATCGATTTTGGCCCACCAACATTTTCTGGAGTTTAGGGGGTCTAGGATGCCCCTAAACCCTTTTTTGGTCCTTCAAAGTTTTCAACATTTTTGCAGGCCTAAAATGCATTTTAAGGCATTTTTGGGCTGCTAACATTTTCAGAACTTTCAGGGGTGTGGTATGCATTTTTTGTGCCAAAAATATTTTTGGGAATTTCAGTGGTCTAGGATGCGGGTTAATGCCCCTTTGAGGCTGCAAATGTTTTTGGGACATTCAGGGCTCTCTGACACCATTTCTGGGCCACAACCATTTTCTGCACTTTAGGGGGTCTAGGATGCCTCTAAACCCCTTTTTTCCACCTCCAAAGTTTTCTACATTTTTGCAGGCCTAAGATGCACTTTAAGGCCTTTTTTGGGCTGCTAACATATTCTGAGCTTCATGGGTGTAGTATTCATTTTTTGTGCCAAAAATATTTTTGGGAATGTCAGAGGTCTAGGATGCGGGTTAATGCCCGTTTCACTCTGCAAATGTTTTTGGGACATTCAGGGCTCTCTGACACCATTTTTGGGCCACCAACATTTTCTGGACTTTAGGGGGTCTAGGATGCCTGTAAACCTCTTTTTTGGTCCTTCAAAGTTTTCAACATTTTTGCAGGCCTAAAATGCATTTTAAGGCCTTTTTTGGGCTGCTAACATATTCTGAGCTTTCAGGGGTGTAGGATGCATTTTTCGTGGCAAAAATATTTTTGGGAATTTCAGTGGTCTAGGATGCGAGTTAATGCCCCTTTCAGGCTGACAATGTTTTTGGGACATTCAGAGCTCTCTGACACAGATTTTGGCCCACCAACATTTTCTGGACTTTAGGGGGTCTAGGATGCCTGTAAACCCCTTTTTTGGTCCTTCAAAGTTTTAAACATTTTTGCAGGCCTAAAATGCATTTTAAGGCATTTTTGGGCTGATAAAATTTTCAGAACTTTCAGGGGTGTAGTATGCATTTTTTGTGCCAAAAATATTTTTGGGAATTTCAGTGGTCTAGGATGCGTGTTAATGCCCGTTTCACTCTGCAAATGTTTTTGGGACATTCAGGGCTCTCTGACACAATTTTTGGGCCACCAACATTTTCTGGACTTTAGGGGGTCTAGGATGCCTGTAAATCCCTTTTTGGCCCTTCAAAGTTTTCAACATTTTTGCAGGCCTAAAATGCATTTTAAGGCCTTTTTTGGGCTGCTAACATATTCTGAGCTTCATGGGTGTAGGATGCATTTTTCGTGCAAAATATATTTTTAGGAATTTCAGTCGTCTGGGATGTGGGTTAGTGCCACTTTCAGGCTGCAAATGTTTTTGGGACATTCAGAGCTCTCTGACACCAATTTTGGCCCACCAACATTTTCTGGACTTTAGGGGGTCTAGGATGCCTGTAAACCCCTTTTTTGGTCCTTCAAAGTTTTCAACATTTTTGCAGGCCTAAAATGCATTTTAAGGCATTTTTGGGCTGCTAACATTTTCAGAACATTCAGGGGTGTAGTATGCATTTTTTGTGGCAAAAATATTTTTGGGCATTTCAGTGGTCTAGGATGCGGGTTTGCCCCTTTCAGGCTGCAAATGTTTTTGGGACATTCAAGGCTCTCTGACACCATTTTTGGGCCACCAACATTTTCTGGACTTTAGGGGGTCTAGGATGCCTGTAAACCCCTTTTTTGGTTCTTCAAAGTTTTCAACATTTTTGCAGGCCTAAAATGCATTTTAAGGCCTTTTTTGGGCTGCTAACATATTCTGAGCTTCATGGGTGTAGGATGTATTTTTCGTGCCAAAAATATTTTTGGGAATTGCAGTGGTCTAGGTTGCGGGTTAATGCCCCTTTGAGGCTGCAAATGTTTTTGGGACATTCAGAGCTCTCTGACACAGATTTTGGCCCACCAACATTTTCTGGACTTTAGGGGGTCTAGGATTCCTGTAAACCCCTTTTTTGGTGCTTCAAAGTTTTCAACATTTTTGCAGGCCTAAAATGCATTTTAAGGCATTTTTGGGCTGCTAACATTTTCAGAACTTTCAGGGGTGTAGTATGCATTTTTTGTGCCAAAAATATTTTTGTGAATTTCAGTGGTCTAGGATGCGGGTTAATGCCCCTTTGAGGCAGCAAATGTTTTTGGGACATTCAGGGCTCTCTTTCACCATTTTTGGGCCACCAACATTTTCTGGACTTTAGGGGGTCTAGGATGCCTGTAAACCCCTTTTTTGGTCCTTCAAAGTTTTCAACATTTTTGCAGGCCTAAAATGCATTTTAAGGCCTTAATTGGGCTGCTAACATATTCTGAGCTTCAGGGGTATAGGTTGCATTTTTCATGCCAAAAATATTTTGGGGAATTTCAGTGGTCTAGGATGCGGGTTAATGCCCCTTTCAGGCTGCAAATGTTTTTGGGACATTCAGGACTCTCTGACACCATTTTCGGTCCACCAACATTTTCTGGACTTTAGGGGGTCTAGGATGCCTGTAAACCCCTTTTTTGGGCCTCCAAAGTTTTCAACATTTTTGCAGGCATAAAATGCATTTTAAGGTCTTTTTTGGGCTGCTAACATATTCTGAGCTTCAGGGGTATAGGTTGCATTTTTCGTGCCAAAAATATTTTTTGGAGTTTGAGTGGTCTAGGGTGCGGGTTAATGCCCCTTTCAGGCTGCAAATGTTTTGGGACATTCAGAGCTCTCTGACACAGATTTTGGCCCACCAACATTTTCTGGACTTTAGGGGTCTAGGATGCCTGTAAACCCCTTTTTTGGTCCTTCAAAGTTTTCAACATGTTTGCAGGCCCAAAATGCATTTTAAGGCATTTTTGGGCTGCTAACATTTTCAGAACTTTCAGGGGTGTAGTATGCATTTTTTGTGCCAAAAATATTTTTGGGAATGTCAGAGGTTTAGGATGCGGGTTAATGCCCGTTTCACTCTGCAAATGTTATTGGGACATTCAGGGCTCTCTGACACCATTTTTGGGCCACCAACATTTTCTGGACTTTAGGGGGTCTAGGATGCCTGTAAACCCCTTTTTTGGTTCTTCAAAGTTTTCAACATTTTTGCAGGCCTAAAATGCATTTTAAGGCCTTTTTTGGGCTGCTAACATATTCTGAGCTTCATGGGTGTAGGATGCATTTTTCGTGCCAAAAATATTTTTGGGAATTTCAGTGGTCTAGGATGCGGGTTAATGCCCCTTTGAGGCTGCAAATGTTTTTGGGACATTCAGAGCTCTCTGACACAGATTTTGGCCCACCAACATTTTCTGGACTTTAGGGGGTCTAGGATGCCTGTAAACCCCTTTTTCCACCTCCAAAGTTTTCTACATTTTTGCAGGCCTAAAATGCACTTTAAGGCCTTTTTTGGGCTGCTAACATATTCTGAGCTTCATGGGTGTAGTATGCATTTTTTGTGCCAAAAATATTTTTGGGAATTTCAGTGGTCTAGGATGTGGGTTAATGCCCGTTTCACTCTACAAATGTTTTTGGGGCATTCAGAGCTCTCTGACACAGATTTTGGCCCACCAACATTTTCTGGACTTTAGGGGGTCTAGGATGCCTGTAACCCGCTTTTTTGGGCCTCCAAAGTTTTCAACATTTTTGCAGGCCTAAAATGCATTTTAAGGCCTTTTTTGGGCTGCTAACATATTCTGAGCTTTCAGGGGTGTAGGATGCATTTTTCGTGCCAAAAATATTTTGGGGAATTTCAGTGGTTTAGGATGCGGGTTAATGCCCCTTTCAGGCTGCAAATGTTTTTGGGACATTCAGCACTCTCTGACACCATTTTTGGGCCACCAACATTTTCTGGACCTTAGGGGGTCTAGGATGCCTGTAAACCCCTTTTTTGGTCCTTCAAAGTTTTCAACATTTTTGCAGGCCTAAAATTCATTTTAAGGCCTTTTATGGGCTGCTAACATATTCTGAGCTTTCAGGGGTGTAGTATGCATTTTTCATGCCAAAAATATTTTTGGGAATTTCAGTGGTCTAGGATGCGGGTAAATGCCCGTTTCACTCTGCAAATGGTTTTGGGGCATTCAGAGCTCTCTGACACAGATTTTGGCCCACCAACATTTTCTGGACTTTAGGGGGTCTAGGATGCCTGTAAACCCCTTTTTTGGTCCTTCAAAGTTTTCAACATTTTTGTAGGCTTAAGATGCATTTTAAGTCCTTTTTTTGAGATGCCAACATTTTCTGATCTTTCAGGGTTGTAGGATGCATTTTTTGTGCCAAAAATATTTTTGGGAATTTCAGTGGTCTGGGATGCGACTTAATGCCCCTTTCAGGCTGCAAATGTTTTTGGGACATTCAGAGCTCTCTGACACCGATTTTGGCCCACCAACATTTTCTGGACTTTCGGGGGTCTAGGATGCTTGTAAACCCCATTTTTGGGCCTCCAAACTTTTCAACATTTTTGCAGGCGTAAAATGCATTTTAAGGACTTTTTTGGGCTGCTAACATATTCTGAGCTTCAGGGGTATAGGTTGCATTTTTTGTGCCAAAAATATTTTTGGGAATTTCAGTGGTCTAGGATGCGGGTTAATGCCCCTTTGAGGCTGCAAATGTTTTTGGGACATTCAGGGCTCTCTGACACCATTTCTGGGCCACAACCATTTTCTGGACTTTAGGGGGTCTAGGATGCCTCTAAACCCCTTTTTTCCACCTCCAAAGTTTTCTACATTTTTGCAGGCCTAAGATGCACTTTAAGGCCTTTTTTGGGCTGCTAACATATTCTGAGCTTCATGGGTGTAGTATTCATTTTTTGTGCCAAAAATATTTTTGGGAATGTCAGAGGTCTAGGATGCGGGTTAATGCCCGTTTCACTCTGCAAATGTTTTTGGGACATTCAGGGCTCTCTGACACCATTTTTGGGCCACCAACATTTTCTGGACTTTAGGGGGTCTAGGATGCCTGTAAACCTCTTTTTTGGTCCTTCAAAGTTTTCAACATTTTTGCAGGCCTAAAATGCATTTTAAGGCCTTTTTTGGGCTGCTAACATATTCTGAGCTTTCAGGGGTGTAGGATGCATTTTTCGTGGCAAAAATATTTTTGGGAATTTCAGTGGTCTAGGATGCGAGTTAATGCCCCTTTCAGGCTGACAATGTTTTTGGGACATTCAGAGCTCTCTGACACAGATTTTGGCCCACCAACATTTTCTGGACTTTAGGGGGTCTAGGATGCCTGTAAACCCCTTTTTTGGTCCTTCAAAGTTTTAAACATTTTTGCAGGCCTAAAATGCATTTTAAGGCATTTTTGGGCTGATAAAATTTTCAGAACTTTCAGGGGTGTAGTATGCATTTTTTGTGCCAAAAATATTTTTGGGAATTTCAGTGGTCTAGGATGCGTGTTAATGCCCGTTTCACTCTGCAAATGTTTTTGGGACATTCAGGGCTCTCTGACACAATTTTTGGGCCACCAACATTTTCTGGACTTTAGGGGGTCTAGGATGCCTGTAAACCCCTTTTTTGGGCCTCCAAAGTTTTCAACATTTTTGCAGGCTTAAAATGCATTTTAAAGCCTTTTTTGGGCTGCTAACATATTCTGAGCCTTAGGGGTGTAGGATGCATTTTTCGTGCCAAAATATTTTTGGGAATTTCAGTGGTCTAGGATGCGAGTTAATGCCCCTTTCAGGCTGACAATGTTTTTGGGACATTCAGAGCTCTCTGACACAGATTTTGGCCCACCAACATTTTCTGGACTTTAGGGGGTCTAGGATGCCTGTAAACCCCTTTTTTCGACCTCCAAAGTTTTCAACATTTGTGCAGGCCTAAGAATCATTTTAAGTCCTTTTTTGAGCTGCCAACATTTTCTGATCTTTCAGGGTTGTAGGATGAATTTTTTGTGCCAAAAATATTTTGGGGAATTTCAGTGGTCTAGGATGCGACTTAATGCCCCTTTCAGGCTGCAAATCTGTTTGGGACATTCAGAGCTCTCTGACACTGTTTTTGGGCCACCAACATTTTCTGGACTTTAGGGGTCTAGGATGCCTGTAAACCCCTTTTTTGGTCCTTCAAAGTTTTCAACATGTTTGCAGGCCTAAAATGCATTTTAAGGCATTTTTGGGCTGCTAACATTTTCAGAACTTTCAGGGGTGTAGTATGCATTTTTTGTGCCAAAAATATTTTTGGGAATGTCAGAGGTTTAGGATGCGGGTTAATGCCCGTTTCACTCTGCAAATGTTATTGGGACATTCAGGGCTCTCTGACACCATTTTTGGGCCACCAACATTTTCTGGACTTTAGGGGGTCTCGGATGCCTGTAAACCTCTTTTTTGGCCCTTCAAAGTTTTCAACATTTTTGCAGGCCTAAAATGCATTTTAAGGCCTTTTTTGGGCTGCTAACATATTCTGAGCTTTCAGTGGTGTAGGATGCATTTTTCGTGGCAAAAATATTTTTGGGAATTTCAGTGGTCTAGGATGCGAGTTAATGCCCCTTTCAGGCTGACAATGTTTTTGGGACATTCAGAGCTCTCTGACACAGATTTTGTCCCACCAACATTTTCTGGACTTTAGGGGTCTAGGATGCCTGTAAACCCCTTTTTTGGTCCTTCAAAGTTTTCAACATGTTTGCAGGCCTAAAATGCATTTTAAGGCATTTTTGGGCTGCTAACATTTTCAGAACATTCAGGGGTGTAGTATGCATTTTTTGTGGCAAAAATATTTTTGGGCATTTCAGTGGTGTAGGATGCGGGTTTGCCCCTTTCAGGCTGCAAATGTTTTTGGGACATTCAAGGCTCTCTGACACCATTTTTGGGCCACCAACATTTTCTGGACTTTAGGGGGTCTAGGATGCCTGTAAACCCCTTTTTTGGTTCTTCAAAGTTTTCAACATTTTTGCAGGCCTAAAATGCATTTTAAGGCCTTTTTTGGGCTGCTAACATATTCTGAGCTTCATGGGTGTAGGATGTATTTTTCGTGCCAAAAATATTTTTGGGAATTGCAGTGGTCTAGGATGCGGGTTAATGCCCCTTTGAGGCTGCAAATGTTTTTGGGACATTCAGAGCTCTCTGACACAGATTTTGGCCCACCAACATTTTCTGGACTTTAGGGGGTCTAGGATGCCTGTAAACCCCTTTTTTGGTCCTTCAAAGTTTTCAACATTTTTGCAGGCCTAAAATGCATTTTAAGTCATTTTTGGGCTGCTAACATTTTCAGAACTTTCAGGGGTGTAGTATGCATTTTTTGTGCCAAAAATATTTTTGTGAATTTCAGTGGTCTAGGATGCGGGTTAATGCCCCTTTGAGGCTGCAAATGTTTTTGGGACATTCAGGGCTCTCTTTCACCATTTTTGGGCCACCAACATTTTCTGGACTTTAGGGGGTCTAGGATGCCTGTAAACCCCTTTTTTGGTCCTTCAAAGTTTTCAACATTTTTGCAGGCCTAAAATGCATTTTAAGGCCTTAATTGGGCTGCTAACATATTCTGAGCTTCAGGGGTATAGGTTGCATTTTTCATGCCAAAAATATTTTGGGGAATTTCAGTGGTCTAGGATGCGGGTTAATGCCCCTTTCAGGCTGCAAATGTTTTGGGACATTCAGAGCTCTCTGACACAGATTTTGGCCCACCAACATTTTCTGGACTTTAGGGGTCTAGGATGCCTGTAAACCCCTTTTTTGGGCCTCCAAAGTTTTCAACATGTTTGCAGGCCTAAAATGCATTTTAAGGCATTTTTGGGCTGCTAACATTTACAGAACTTTCAGGGGTGTAGTATGCATTTTTCGTGCCAAAAATATTTTGGGGAATTTCAGTGGTTTAGGATGCGGGTTAATGCCCCTTTCAGGCTGCAAATGTTTTTGGGACATTCAGGACTCTCTGACACCATTTTTGGGCCACCAACATTTTCTGGACCTTAGGGGGTCTAGGATGCCTGTAAACCCCTTTTTTGGTCCTTCAAAGTTTTCAACATTTTTGCAGGCCTAAAATTCATTTTAAGGCCTTTTATGGGCTGCTAACATATTCTGAGCTTTCAGGGGTGTAGTATGCATTTTTCATGCCAAAAATATTTTTGGGAATTTCAGTGGTCTAGGATGCGGGTAAATGCCCGTTTCACTCTGCAAATGGTTTTGGGGCATTCAGAGCTCTCTGACACAGATTTTGCCCCACCAACATTTTCTGGACTTAAGGGGGTCTAGGATGCCTGTAAACCCCTTTTTTGGACCTTCAAAGTTTTCAACATTTTTGTAGGCTTAAGATGCATTTTAAGTCCTTTTTTTGAGATGCCAACATTTTCTGATCTTTCAGGGTTGTAGGATGCATTTTTTGTGCCAAAAATATTTTTGGGAATTTCAGTGGTCTGGGATGCGACTTAATGCCCCTTTCAGGCTGCAAATGTTTTTGGGACATTCAGAGCTCTCTGACACCGATTTTGGCCCACCAACATTTTCTGGACTTTCGGGGGTCTAGGATGCCTGTAAACCCCATTTTTGGGCCTCCAAACTTTTCAACATTTTTGCAGGCGTAAAATGCATTTTAAGGACTTTTTTGGGCTGCTAACATATTCTGAGCTTCAGGGTTATAGGTTGCATTTTTCATGCCAAAATATTTTTTGGAGTTTCAGTGGTCTAGGATGCGGGTTAATGCCCCTTTCAGGCTGCAAATGTTTTGGGACATTCAGAGCTCTCTGACACAGATTTTGGCCCACCAACATTTTCTGGACTTTAGGGGGTCTAGGATGCCTCTAAACCCCTTTTTTCCACCTCCAAAGTTTTCTACATTTTTGCAGGCCTAAGATGCACTTTAAGGCCTTTTTTGGGCTGCTAACATTTTCAGAACTTTCAGGGGTGTAGTATGCATTTTTTGTGCCAAAAATATTTTTGGGAATTTCAGTGGTCTAGGATGCCGGATAATGCCCGTTTCACTCTGCAAATGGTTTTAGGACATTCAGGGCTCTCTGACACCATTTTTGGGCCACCACCATGTTCTGGACTTTAGTGGGTCTAGGATGCCTGTAAACCGCTTTTTTGGGCCTCCAAAGTTTTCAACATTTTTGCAGGCCTTAAATGCATTTTAAGGCCTTTTTTTGGGCTCCTAACATATTCTGAGCTTTCAGGGGTGTAGGATGCATTTTTCGTGCCAAAAATATTTTGGGGAATTTCAGTGGTTTAGGATGCGGGTTAATGCCCCTTTCAGGCTGCAAATGTTTTTGGAACATTCAGGACTCTCTGACACCATTTTTGGGCCACCAACATTTTCTGGACCTTAGGGGGTCTAGGATGCCTGTAAACCCCTTTTTTGGTCCTTCAAAGTTTTCAACATTTTTGCAGGCCTAAAATTCATTTTAAGGCCTTTTATGGGCTGCTAACATATTCTGAGCTTTCAGGGGTGTAGTATGCATTTTTCATGCCAAAAATATTTTTGGGAATTTCAGTGGTCTAGGATGCGGGTAAATGCCCGTTTCACTCTGCAAATGGTTTTGGGGCATTCAGAGCTCTCTGACACAGATTTTGGCCCACCAACATTTTCTGGACTTAAGGGGGTCTAGGATGCCTGTAAACCCCTTTTTTGGACCTTCAAAGTTTTCAACATTTTTGTAGGCTTAAGATGCATTTTAAGTCCTTTTTTTGAGATGCCAACATTTTCTGATCTTTCAGGGTTGTAGGATGCATTTTTTGTGCCAAAAATATTTTTGGGAATTTCAGTGGTCTGGGATGCGACTTAATGCCCCTTTCAGGCTGCAAATGTTTTTGGGACATTCAGAGCTCTCTGACACCGATTTTGGCCTACCAACATTTTCTGGACTTTCGGGGGTCTAGGATGCCTGTAAACCCCATTTTTGGGCCTCCAAACTTTTCAACATTTTTGCAGGCGTAAAATGCATTTTAAGGACTTTTTTGGGCTGCTAACATATTCTGAGCTTCAGGGGTATAGGTTGCATTTTTCGTGCCAAAAATATTTTTTGGAGTTTCAGTGGTCTAGGATGCGGGTTAATGCCCCTTTCAGGCTGCAAATGTTTTGGGACATTCAGAGCTCTCTGACACAGATTTTGGCCCACCAACATTTTCTGGACTTTAGGGGGTCTAGGATGCCTCTAAACCCCTTTTTTCCACCTCCAAAGTTTTCTACATTTTTGCAGGCCTAAGATGCACTTTAAGGCCTTTTTTGGGCTGCTAACATTTTCAGAACTTTCAGGGGTGTAGTATGCATTTTTTGTGCCAAAAATATTTTTGGGCATTTCAGTGGTCTAGGATGCCGGATAATGCCCGTTTCACTCTGCAAATGTTTTTGGGACATTCAGGTCTCTCTGACACCATTTTTGGGCCACCACCATGTTCTGGACTTTAGTGGGTCTAGGATGCCTGTAAACCCCTTTTTTGGTCC
The DNA here is from genome assembly GCF_040938575.1 of Ambystoma mexicanum. Classification (NCBI taxonomy): domain Eukaryota; kingdom Metazoa; phylum Chordata; class Amphibia; order Caudata; family Ambystomatidae; genus Ambystoma; species Ambystoma mexicanum. The sequence continues at coordinate 729,210,774 of NC_090939.1, read as the reverse complement.
TTCAAAGTTGTCAACATTTTTGCAGGCCTAAAATGCATTTTAAGGCCTTAATTGGGCTGCTAACATATTCTGAGCTTCTGGGGTATAGGTTGCATTTTTCATGCCAAAAATATTTTGGGGAATTTCAGTGGTCTAGGATGCGGGTTAATGCCCGCTTCACTCTGCAAATGTTTTTGGAGCATTCAGGTCTCTCTGACACCATTTTTGGGCCACCAACATTTTCTGGACTATAGGGAGTCTAGGATGCCTGTGAACCCCTTTTTTGGGCCTCCAAAGTTTTCAACATTTTTGCAGGCCTAAAATGCATTTGAAGGCCTTTTTTGGGCTGCTAACATATTCTGAGCTTTCAGGGGTGTAGGATGCATTTTTCGTGCCAAAAATATTTTTAGGAATTTCAGTGGTCTAGGATGCGGGTTAATGCCCCTTTGTGGCTGCAAATATTTTTGGGACATTCAGGGCTCTCTGACACCATTTTTGGGCCACCAACATTTTCTGGACTTTAGGGGGTCTAGGATGCCTGTAACCCCTTTTTTGGTCCTTCAAAGTTTTCAACATTTTTGCAGGCCTAAAATGCATGTTAAGGTCTTTTTTGGGCTGCTAACATATTCTGAGCTTCAGCGGTGTAGGATGCATTTTTCGTGCAAAAAATATTTTTGGGAATTTCAGTGGTCTAGGATGCGGGTTAATGCCCCTTTCAGGCTGCAAATGTTTTTGGGACATTCAGGACTCTCTGACACCATTTTTGGGCCACCAACATTTTTTGGACTTTAGGGGTCTAGGATGCCTGTAAACCCCTTTTTTCGGCCTCCAAAGTGTTCAACATTTGTGCAGGCCTAAGAAGCATTTTAAGTCCTTTTTTTTGAGCTGCCAACATTTTCTGATCTTTCAGGGTTGCAGGATGCATTTTTTGTGGCAAAAATATTTTGGGGAATTTCAGTGGTCTTGGATGCGACTTAATGCCCCTTTCAGGCTGCAAATCTGTTTGGGACATTCAGAGCTCTCTGACACCGTTTTTGGGCCACCAACATTTTCTGGACTTTACGGGGTCTACGATGCCTGTAAACCCCTTTTTGGTCCTTCAAAGTTTTCAACATTTTTGCAGGCCTAAAATGCATTTTAAGGCCTTTTTTGGGCTGCTAACATATTCTGAGCTTCATGGGTGTAGGATGCATTTTTCGTGCCAAAAATATTTTTGGGAATTTCAGTGGTCTAGGATGCGGGTTAATGCCCCTTTGAGGCTGCAAATGTTTTTGGGACATTCAGGGCTCTCTGACACCATTTTTGGGCCACCAACATTTTCTGGACTTTAGGGGGTCTAGGATGCCCCTAAACCCTTTTTTTCCACCTCCAAAGTTTTCTACATTTTTTCAGGCCTAAGATGCACTTTAAGGCATTTTTGGGCTGCTAACATTTTCAGAACTTTCAGGGGTGTATGATGCATTTTTCGTGGCAAAAATATTTTTGGGAATTTCAGTGGTCTAGGATGCGAGTTAATGCCCCTTTCAGGCTGACAATGTTTTTGGGACATTCAGAGCTCTCTGACACAGATTTTGGCCCACCAACATTTTCTGGACTTTAGGGGGTCTAGGATGCCTGTAAACCCCTTTTTTGGTCCTTCAAAGTTTTCAACATTTTTGCAGGCCTAAAATGCATATTAAGGCATTTTTGGGCTGCTAACATTTTCAGAACTTTCAGGGGTGTAGTATGCATTTTTTGTGGCAAAAATATTTTTGGGCATTTCAGTGGTCTAGGATGCGGGTTAATGCCCCTTTCAGGCTGCAAATGTTTTTGGGACATTCAGGGCTCTCTGACACCATTTTTGAGCAACAATCATTTTCTGGACTTTTCGGGGGTCTAGGATGCCTGTAACCCCTTTTTTGGGCCTCCAAAGTTTTCAACATTTTTGCACGCCCAAAATGCATTTTAAGGCCTTTTTTGGGCTGCTAACATATTCTGAGCTTCAGGGGTATAGGTTGCATTTTTCATGCCAAAAATATTTTGGGAAATTTCAGTGGTCTAGGATGCGGCTTAATGCCCCTTTCAGGCTGCAAATGTTTTTGGGACATTCAGAGCTCTCTGACACCGATTTTGGCCCATCAACATTTTCTGGAGTTTAGGGGGTCTAGGATGCCCCTAAACCCTTTTTTTCCACCTCCAAAGTTTTCTACATTTTTTCAGGCCTAAGATGCACTTTAAGGCATTTTTGGGCTGCTAACATTTTCAGAACTTTCAGGAGTGTATGATGCATTTTTCGTGGCAAAAATATTTTTGGGAATTTCAGTGGTCTAGGATGCGAGTTAATGCCCCTTTCAGGCTGACAATGTTTTTGGAACATTCAGAGCTCTCTGACACAGATTTTGGCCCACCAACATTTTCTGGACTTTAGGGGGTCTAGGATGCCTGTAAACCCCTTTTTTGGTCCTTCAAAGTTTTCAACATTTTTGCAGGCCTAAAATGCATTTTAAGGCATTTTTGGGCTGCTAACATTTTCAGAACTTTCAGGGGTGTGGTATGCATTTTTTGTGCCAAAAATATTTTTGGGAATTTCAGTGGTCTCGGATGCGTGTTAATGCCCGTTTCACTCTGAAAATGTTTTTGGGACATTCAGGGCTCTCTGACACCATTTTTGGGCCACCAACATTTTCTGGACTTTAGGGGGTCTAGGATGCCTGTAAATCCCATTTGGGCCCTTCAAAGTTTTCAACATTTTTGCAGGCCTAAAATGCATTTTAAGGCCTTTTTTGGGCTGCTAACATATTCTGAGCTTCATGGGTGTAGGATGCATTTTTCGTGCCAAAAATATTTTTGGGAATTTCAGTGGTCTAGGATGCGGGTTAATGCCCCTTTGAGGCTGCAAATGTTTTTGGGACATTCAGGGCTCTCTGACACCATTTCTGGGCCACAACCATTTTCTGGACTTTAGGGGGTCTAGGATGCCTCTAAACCCCTTTTTTCCACCTCCAAAGTTTTCTACATTTTTGCAGGCCTAAGATGCACTTTAAGGCCTTTTTTGGGCTGCTAACATATTCTGAGCTTCATGGGTGTAGTATTCATTTTTTGTGCCAAAAATATTTTTGGGAATGTCAGAGGTCTAGGATGCGGGTTAATGCCCGTTTCACTCTGCAAATGTTATTGGGACATTCAGGGCTCTCTGACACCATTTTTGGGCCACCAACATTTTCTGGACTTTAGGGGGTCTAGGATGCCTGTAAACCTCTTTTTTGGTCCTTCAAAGTTTTCAACATTTTTGCAGGCCTAAAATGCATTTTAAGGCCTTTTTTGGGCTGCTAACATATTCTGAGCTTTCAGGGGTGTAGGATGCATTTTTCGTGGCAAAAATATTTTTGGGAATTTCAGTGGTCTAGGATGCGAGTTAATGCCCCTTTCAGGCTGACAATGTTTTTGGGACATTCAGAGCTCTCTGACACAGATTTTGGCCCACCAACATTTTCTGGACTTTAGGGGGTCTAGGATGCCTGTAAACCCCTTTTTTGGTCCTTCAAAGTTTTCAACATTTTTGCAGGCCTAAAATGCATTTTAAGGCATTTTTGGGCTGCTAACATTTTCAGAACATTCAGGGGTGTAGTATGCATTTTTTGTGGCAAAAATATTTTTGGGCATTTCAGTGGTCTAGGATGCGGGTTTGCCCCTTTCAGGCTGCAAATGTTTTTGGGACATTCAAGGCTCTCTGACACCATTTTTGGGCCACCAACATTTTCTGGACTTTAGGGGGTCTAGGATGCCTGTAAACCCCTTTTTTGGTTCTTCAAAGTTTTCAACATTTTTGCAGGCCTAAAATGCATTTTAAGGCCTTTTTTGGGCTGCTAACATATTCTGAGCTTCATGGGTGTAGGATGTATTTTTCGTGCCAAAAATATTTTTGGGAATTGCAGTGGTCTAGGTTGCGGGTTAATGCCCCTTTGAGGCTGCAAATGTTTTTGGGACATTCAGAGCTCTCTGACACAGATTTTGGCCCACCAACATTTTCTGGACTTTAGGGGGTCTAGGATTCCTGTAAACCCCTTTTTTGGTCCTTCAAAGTTTTCAACATTTTTGCAGGCCTAAAATGCATTTTAAGGCATTTTTGGGCTGCTAACATTTTCAGAACTTTCAGGGGTGTAGTATGCATTTTTTGTGCCAAAAATATTTTTGTGAATTTCAGTGGTCTAGGATGCGGGTTAATGACCCTTTGAGGCTGCAAATGTTTTTGGGACATTTAGGGCTCTCTTTCACCATTTTTGGGCCACCAACATTTTCTGGACTTTAGGGGGTCTAGGATGCCTGTAAACCCCTTTTTTGGTCCTTCAAAGTTTTCAACATTTTTGCAGGCCTAAAATGCATTTTAAGGCCTTAATTGGGCTGCTAACATATTCTGAGCTTCAGGGGTATAGGTTGCATTTTTCATGCCAAAAATATTTTGGGGAATTTCAGTGGTCTAGGATGCGGGTTAATGCCCCTTTCAGGCTGCAAATGTTTTTGGGACATTCAGGACTCTCTGACACCATTTTCGGTCCACCAACATTTTCTGGACTTTAGGGGGTCTAGGATGCCTGTAAACCCCTTTTTTGGGCCTCCAAAGTTTTCAACATTTTTGCAGGCATAAAATGCATTTTAAGGTCTTTATTGGGCTGCTAACATATTCTGAGCTTCAGGGGTATAGGTTGCATTTTTCGTGCCAAAAATATTTTTTGGAGTTTGAGTGGTCTAGGGTGCGGGTTAATGCCCCTTTCAGGCTGCAAATGTTTTGGGACATTCAGAGCTCTCTGACACAGATTTTGGCCCACCAACATTTTCTGGACTTTAGGGGGTCTAGGATGCCTGTAAACCCCTTTTTTGGGCCTCCAAAGTTTTCAACATTTTTGCAGGCATAAAATGCATTTTAAGGTCTTTTTTGGGCTGCTAACATATTCTGAGCTTCAGGGGTATAGGTTGCATTTTTCGTGCCAAAAATATTTTTTGGAGTTTGAGTGGTCTAGGGTGCGGGTTAATGCCCCTTTCAGGCTGCAAATGTTTTGGGACATTCAGAGCTCTCTGACACAGATTTTGGCCCACCAACATTTTCTGGACTTTAGGGGTCTAGGATGCCTGTAAACCCCTTTTTTGGTCCTTCAAAGTTTTCAACATGTTTGCAGGCCCAAAATGCATTTTAAGGCATTTTTGGGCTGCTAACATTTTCAGAACTTTCAGGGGTGTAGTATGCATTTTTTGTGCCAAAAATATTTTTGGGAATGTCAGAGGTTTAGGATGCGGGTTAATGCCCGTTTCACTCTGCAAATGTTATTGGGACATTCAGGGCTCTCTGACACCATTTTTGGGCCACCAACATTTTCTGGACTTTAGGGGGTCTAGGATGCCTGTAAACCCCTTTTTTGGTTCTTCAAAGTTTTCAACATTTTTGCAGGCCTAAAATGCATTTTAAGGCCTTTTTTGGGCTGCTAACATATTCTGAGCTTCATGGGTGTAGGATGCATTTTTCGTGCCAAAAATATTTTTGGGAATTTCAGTGGTCTAGGATGCGGGTTAATGCCCCTTTGAGGCTGCAAATGTTTTTGGGACATTCAGAGCTCTCTGACACAGATTTTGGCCCACCAACATTTTCTGGACTTTAGGGGGTCTAGGATGCCTGTAAACCCCTTTTTCCACCTCCAAAGTTTTCTACATTTTTGCAGGCCTAAAATGCACTTTAAGGCCTTTTTTGGGCTGCTAACATATTCTGAGCTTCATGGGTGTAGTATGCATTTTTTGTGCCAAAAATATTTTTGGGAATTTCAGTGGTCTAGGATGTGGGTTAATGCCCGTTTCACTCTACAAATGTTTTTGGGGCATTCAGAGCTCTCTGACACAGATTTTGGCCCACCAACATTTTCTGGACTTTAGGGGGTCTAGGATGCCTGTAAACCGCTTTTTTGGGCCTCCAAAGTTTTCAACATTTTTGCAGGCCTAAAATGCATTTTAAGGCCTTTTTTGGGCTGCTAACATATTCTGAGCTTTCAGGGGTGTAGGATGCATTTTTCGTGCCAAAAATATTTTGGGGAATTTCAGTGGTTTAGGATGCGGGTTAATGCCCCTTTCAGGCTGCAAATGTTTTTGGGACATTCAGCACTCTCTGACACCATTTTTGGGCCACCAACATTTTCTGGACCTTAGGGGGTCTAGGATGCCTGTAAACCCCTTTTTTGGTCCTTCAAAGTTTTCAACATTTTTGCAGGCCTAAAATTCATTTTAAGGCCTTTTATGGGCTGCTAACATATTCTGAGCTTTCAGGGGTGTAGTATGCATTTTTCATGCCAAAAATATTTTTGGGAATTTCAGTGGTCTAGGATGCGGGTAAATGCCCGTTTCACTCTGCAAATGGTTTTGGGGCATTCAGAGCTCTCTGACACAGATTTTGGCCCACCAACATTTTCTGGATTTAAGGGGGTCTAGGATGCCTGTAAACCCCTTTTTTGGACCTTCAAACTTTTCAACATTTTTGCAGGCGTAAAATGCATTTTAAGGACTTTTTTGGGCTGCTAACATATTCTGAGCTTCAGGGGTATAGGTTGCATTTTTCATGCCAAAAATATTTTTTGGAGTTTCAGTGGTTTAGGATGCGGCTTAATGCCCCTTTCAGGCTGCAAATGTTTTTGGGACATTCAGAGCTCTCTGACACAGATTTTGTCCCACCAACATTTTCTGGACTTTAGGGGTCTAGGATGCCTGTAAACCCCTTTTTTGGTCCTTCAAAGTTTTCAACATGTTTGCAGGCCTAAAATGCATTTTAAGGCATTTTTGGGCTGCTAACATTTTCAGAACATTCAGGGGTGTAGTATGCATTTTTTGTGGCAAAAATATTTTTGGGCATTTCAGTGGTGTAGGATGCGGGTTTGCCCCTTTCAGGCTGCAAATGTTTTTGGGACATTCAAGGCTCTCTGACACCATTTTTGGGCCACCAACATTTTCTGGACTTTAGGGGGTCTAGGATGCCTGAAACCCCTTTTTTGGTTCTTCAAAGTTTTCAACATTTTTGCAGGCCTAAAATGCATTTTAAGGCCTTTTTTGGGCTGCTAACATATTCTGAGCTTCATGGGTGTAGGATGTATTTTTCGTGCCAAAAATATTTTTGGGAATTGCAGTGGTCTAGGATGCGGGTTAATGCCCCTTTGAGGCTGCAAATGTTTTTGGGACATTCAGAGCTCTCTGACACAGATTTTGGCCCACCAACATTTTCTGGACTTTAGGGGGTCTAGGATGCCTGTAAACCCCTTTTTTGGTCCTTCAAAGTTTTCAACATTTTTGCAGGCCTAAAATGCATTTTAAGTCATTTTTGGGCTGCTAACATTTTCAGAACTTTCAGGGGTGTAGTATGCATTTTTTGTGCCAAAAATATTTTTGTGAATTTCAGTGGTCTAGGATGCGGGTTAATGCCCCTTTGAGGCTGCAAATGTTTTTGGGACATTCAGGGCTCTCTTTCACCATTTTTGGGCCACCAACATTTTCTGGACTTTAGGGGGTCTAGGATGCCTGTAAACCCCTTTTTTGGTCCTTCAAAGTTTTCAACATTTTTGCAGGCCTAAAATGCATTTTAAGGCCTTAATTGGGCTGCTAACATATTCTGAGCTTCAGGGGTATAGGTTGCATTTTTCATGCCAAAAATATTTTGGGGAATTTCAGTGGTCTAGGATGCGGGTTAATGCCCCTTTCAGGCTGCAAATGTTTTGGGACATTCAGAGCTCTCTGACACAGATTTTGGCCCACCAACATTTTCTGGACTTTAGGGGTCTAGGATGCCTGTAAACCCCTTTTTTGGGCCTCCAAAGTTTTCAACATGTTTGCAGGCCTAAAATGCATTTTAAGGCATTTTTGGGCTGCTAACATTTACAGAACTTTCAGGGGTGTAGTATGCATTTTTCGTGCCAAAAATATTTTGGGGAATTTCAGTGGTTTAGGATGCGGGTTAATGCCCCTTTCAGGCTGCAAATGTTTTTGGGACATTCAGGACTCTCTGACACCATTTTTGGGCCACCAACATTTTCTGGACCTTAGGGGGTCTAGGATGCCTGTAAACCCCTTTTTTGGTCCTTCAAAGTTTTCAACATTTTTGCAGGCCTAAAATTCATTTTAAGGCCTTTTATGGGCTGCTAACATATTCTGAGCTTTCAGGGGTGTAGTATGCATTTTTCATGCCAAAAATATTTTTGGGAATTTCAGTGGTCTAGGATGCGGGTAAATGCCCGTTTCACTCTGCAAATGGTTTTGGGGCATTCAGAGCTCTCTGACACAGATTTTGCCCCACCAACATTTTCTGGACTTAAGGGGGTCTAGGATGCCTGTAAACCCCTTTTTTGGACCTTCAAAGTTTTCAACATTTTTGTAGGCTTAAGATGCATTTTAAGTCCTTTTTTTGAGATGCCAACATTTTCTGATCTTTCAGGGTTGTAGGATGCATTTTTTGTGCCAAAAATATTTTTGGGAATTTCAGTGGTCTGGGATGCGACTTAATGCCCCTTTCAGGCTGCAAATGTTTTTGGGACATTCAGAGCTCTCTGACACCGATTTTGGCCCACCAACATTTTCTGGACTTTCGGGGGTCTAGGATGCCTGTAAACCCCATTTTTGGGCCTCCAAACTTTTCAACATTTTTGCAGGCGTAAAATGCATTTTAAGGACTTTTTTGGGCTGCTAACATATTCTGAGCTTCAGGGTTATAGGTTGCATTTTTCATGCCAAAATATTTTTTGGAGTTTCAGTGGTCTAGGATGCGGGTTAATGCCCCTTTCAGGCTGCAAATGTTTTGGGACATTCAGAGCTCTCTGACACAGATTTTGGCCCACCAACATTTTCTGGACTTTAGGGGGTCTAGGATGCCTCTAAACCCCTTTTTTCCACCTCCAAAGTTTTCTACATTTTTGCAGGCCTAAGATGCACTTTAAGGCCTTTTTTGGGCTGCTAACATTTTCAGAACTTTCAGGGGTGTAGTATGCATTTTTTGTGCCAAAAATATTTTTGGGAATTTCAGTGGTCTAGGATGCCGGATAATGCCCGTTTCACTCTGCAAATGGTTTTAGGACATTCAGGGCTCTCTGACACCATTTTTGGGCCACCACCATGTTCTGGACTTTAGTGGGTCTAGGATGCCTGTAAACCGCTTTTTTGGGCCTCCAAAGTTTTCAACATTTTTGCAGGCCTTAAATGCATTTTAAGGCCTTTTTTTGGGCTCCTAACATATTCTGAGCTTTCAGGGGTGTAGGATGCATTTTTCGTGCCAAAAATATTTTGGGGAATTTCAGTGGTTTAGGATGCGGGTTAATGCCCCTTTCAGGCTGCAAATGTTTTTGGAACATTCAGGACTCTCTGACACCATTTTTGGGCCACCAACATTTTCTGGACCTTAGGGGGTCTAGGATGCCTGTAAACCCCTTTTTTGGTCCTTCAAAGTTTTCAACATTTTTGCAGGCCTAAAATTCATTTTAAGGCCTTTTATGGGCTGCTAACATATTCTGAGCTTTCAGGGGTGTAGTATGCATTTTTCATGCCAAAAATATTTTTGGGAATTTCAGTGGTCTAGGATGCGGGTAAATGCCCGTTTCACTCTGCAAATGGTTTTGGGGCATTCAGAGCTCTCTGACACAGATTTTGGCCCACCAACATTTTCTGGACTTAAGGGGGTCTAGGATGCCTGTAAACCCCTTTTTTGGACCTTCAAAGTTTTCAACATTTTTGTAGGCTTAAGATGCATTTTAAGTCCTTTTTTTGAGATGCCAACATTTTCTGATCTTTCAGGGTTGTAGGATGCATTTTTTGTGCCAAAAATATTTTTGGGAATTTCAGTGGTCTGGGATGCGACTTAATGCCCCTTTCAGGCTGCAAATGTTTTTGGGACATTCAGAGCTCTCTGACACCGATTTTGGCCCACCAACATTTTCTGGACTTTCGGGGGTCTAGGATGCCTGTAAACCCCATTTTTGGGCCTCCAAACTTTTCAACATTTTTGCAGGCGTAAAATGCATTTTAAGGACTTTTTTGGGCTGCTAACATATTCTGAGCTTCAGGGGTATAGGTTGCATTTTTCGTGCCAAAAATATTTTTTGGAGTTTCAGTGGTCTAGGATGCGGGTTAATGCCCCTTTCAGGCTGCAAATGTTTTGGGACATTCAGAGCTCTCTGACACAGATTTTGGCCCACCAACATTTTCTGGACTTTAGGGGGTCTAGGATGCCTCTAAACCCCTTTTTTCCACCTCCAAAGTTTTCTACATTTTTGCAGGCCTAAGATGCACTTTAAGGCCTTTTTTGGGCTGCTAACATTTTCAGAACTTTCAGGGGTGTAGTATGCATTTTTTGTGCCAAAAATATTTTTGGGAATTTCAGTGGTCTAGGATGCCGGATAATGCCCGTTTCACTCTGCAAATGTTTTTGGGACATTCAGGTCTCTCTGACACCATTTTTGGGCCACCACCATGTTCTGGACTTTAGTGGGTCTAGGATGCCTGTAAACCCCTTTTTTGGTCCTTCAAAGTTTTCAACATTTTTGCAGGCCTAAAATGCATTTTAAGGCCTTAATTGGGCTGCTAACATATTCTGAGCTTCTGGGGTATAGGTTGCATTTTTCATGCCAAAAATATTTTGGGGAATTTCAGTGGTCTAGGATGCGGGTTAATGCCCGCTTCACTCTGCAAATGTTTTTGGAGCATTCAGGTCTCTCTGACACCATTTTTGGGCCACCAACATTTTCTGGACTATAGGGAGTCTAGGATGCCTGTGAACCCCTTTTTTGGGCCTCCAAAGTTTTCAACATTTTTGCAGGCCTAAAATGCATTTGAAGGCCTTTTTTGGGCTGCTAACATATTCTGAGCTTTCAGGGGTGTAGGATGCATTTTTCGTGCCAAAAATATTTTTAGGAATTTCAGTGGTCTAGGATGCGGGTTAATGCCCCTTTGTGGCTGCAAATATTTTTGGGACATTCAGGGCTCTCTGACACCATTTTTGGGCCACCAACATTTTCTGGACTTTAGGGGGTCTAGGATGCCTGTAACCCCTTTTTTGGTCCTTCAAAGTTTTCAACATTTTTGCAGGCCTAAAATGCATGTTAAGGTCTTTTTTGGGCTGCTAACATATTCTGAGCTTCAGCGGTGTAGGATGCATTTTTCGTGCAAAAAATATTTTTGGGAATTTCAGTGGTCTAGGATGCGGGTTAATGCCCCTTTCAGGCTGCAAATGTTTTTGGGACATTCAGGACTCTCTGACACCATTTTTGGGCCACCAACATTTTTTGGACTTTAGGGGTCTAGGATGCCTGTAAACCCCTTTTTTCGGCCTCCAAAGTGTTCAACATTTGTGCAGGCCTAAGAAGCATTTTAAGTCCTTTTTTTTGAGCTGCCAACATTTTCTGATCTTTCAGGGTTGCAGGATGCATTTTTTGTGGCAAAAATATTTTGGGGAATTTCAGTGGTCTTGGATGCGACTTAATGCCCCTTTCAGGCTGCAAATCTGTTTGGGACATTCAGAGCTCTCTGACACCGTTTTTGGGCCACCAACATTTTCTGGACTTTACGGGGTCTACGATGCCTGTAAACCCCTTTTTGGTCCTTCAAAGTTTTCAACATTTTTGCAGGCCTAAAATGCATTTTAAGGCCTTTTTTGGGCTGCTAACATATTCTGAGCTTCATGGGTGTAGGATGCATTTTTCGTGCCAAAAATATTTTTGGGAATTTCAGTGGTCTAGGATGCGGGTTAATGCCCCTTTGAGGCTGCAAATGTTTTTGGGACATTCAGGGCTCTCTGACACCATTTTTGGGCCACCAACATTTTCTGGACTTTAGGGGGTCTAGGATGCCCCTAAACCCTTTTTTTCCACCTCCAAAGTTTTCTACATTTTTTCAGGCCTAAGATGCACTTTAAGGCATTTTTGGGCTGCTAACATTTTCAGAACTTTCAGGGGTGTATGATGCATTTTTCGTGGCAAAAATATTTTTGGGAATTTCAGTGGTCTAGGATGCGAGTTAATGCCCCTTTCAGGCTGACAATGTTTTTGGGACATTCAGAGCTCTCTGACACAGATTTTGGCCCACCAACATTTTCTGGACTTTAGGGGGTCTAGGATGCCTGTAAACCCCTTTTTTGGTCCTTCAAAGTTTTCAACATTTTTGCAGGCCTAAAATGCATATTAAGGCATTTTTGGGCTGCTAACATTTTCAGAACTTTCAGGGGTGTAGTATGCATTTTTTGTGGCAAAAATATTTTTGGGCATTTCAGTGGTCTAGGATGCGGGTTAATGCCCCTTTCAGGCTGCAAATGTTTTTGGGACATTCAGGGCTCTCTGACACCATTTTTGAGCAACAATCATTTTCTGGACTTTTCGGGGGTCTAGGATGCCTGTAACCCCTTTTTTGGGCCTCCAAAGTTTTCAACATTTTTGCACGCCCAAAATGCATTTTAAGGCCTTTTTTGGGCTGCTAACATATTCTGAGCTTCAGGGGTATAGGTTGCATTTTTCATGCCAAAAATATTTTGGGAAATTTCAGTGGTCTAGGATGCGGCTTAATGCCCCTTTCAGGCTGCAAATGTTTTTGGGACATTCAGAGCTCTCTGACACCGATTTTGGCCCATCAACATTTTCTGGAGTTTAGGGGGTCTAGGATGCCCCTAAACCCTTTTTTTCCACCTCCAAAGTTTTCTACATTTTTTCAGGCCTAAGATGCACTTTAAGGCATTTTTGGGCTGCTAACATTTTCAGAACTTTCAGGAGTGTATGATGCATTTTTCGTGGCAAAAATATTTTTGGGAATTTCAGTGGTCTAGGATGCGAGTTAATGCCCCTTTCAGGCTGACAATGTTTTTGGAACATTCAGAGCTCTCTGACACAGATTTTGGCCCACCAACATTTTCTGGACTTTAGGGGGTCTAGGATGCCTGTAAACCCCTTTTTTGGTCCTTCAAAGTTTTCAACATTTTTGCAGGCCTAAAATGCATTTTAAGGCATTTTTGGGCTGCTAACATTTTCAGAACTTTCAGGGGTGTGGTATGCATTTTTTGTGCCAAAAATATTTTTGGGAATTTCAGTGGTCTCGGATGCGTGTTAATGCCCGTTTCACTCTGAAAATGTTTTTGGGACATTCAGGGCTCTCTGACACCATTTTTGGGCCACCAACATTTTCTGGACTTTAGGGGGTCTAGGATGCCTGTAAATCCCATTTGGGCCCTTCAAAGTTTTCAACATTTTTGCAGGCCTAAAATGCATTTTAAGGCCTTTTTTGGGCTGCTAACATATTCTGAGCTTCATGGGTGTAGGATGCATTTTTCGTGCCAAAAATATTTTTGGGAATTTCAGTGGTCTAGGATGCGGGTTAATGCCCCTTTGAGGCTGCAAATGTTTTTGGGACATTCAGGGCTCTCTGACACCATTTCTGGGCCACAACCATTTTCTGGACTTTAGGGGGTCTAGGATGCCTCTAAACCCCTTTTTTCCACCTCCAAAGTTTTCTACATTTTTGCAGGCCTAAGATGCACTTTAAGGCCTTTTTTGGGCTGCTAACATATTCTGAGCTTCATGGGTGTAGTATTCATTTTTTGTGCCAAAAATATTTTTGGGAATGTCAGAGGTCTAGGATGCGGGTTAATGCCCGTTTCACTCTGCAAATGTTATTGGGACATTCAGGGCTCTCTGACACCATTTTTGGGCCACCAACATTTTCTGGACTTTAGGGGGTCTAGGATGCCTGTAAACCTCTTTTTTGGTCCTTCAAAGTTTTCAACATTTTTGCAGGCCTAAAATGCATTTTAAGGCCTTTTTTGGGCTGCTAACATATTCTGAGCTTTCAGGGGTGTAGGATGCATTTTTCGTGGCAAAAATATTTTTGGGAATTTCAGTGGTCTAGGATGCGAGTTAATGCCCCTTTCAGGCTGACAATGTTTTTGGGACATTCAGAGCTCTCTGACACAGATTTTGGCCCACCAACATTTTCTGGACTTTAGGGGGTCTAGGATGCCTGTAAACCCCTTTTTTGGTCCTTCAAAGTTTTCAACATTTTTGCAGGCCTAAAATGCATTTTAAGGCATTTTTGGGCTGCTAACATTTTCAGAACATTCAGGGGTGTAGTATGCATTTTTTGTGGCAAAAATATTTTTGGGCATTTCAGTGGTCTAGGATGCGGGTTTGCCCCTTTCAGGCTGCAAATGTTTTTGGGACATTCAAGGCTCTCTGACACCATTTTTGGGCCACCAACATTTTCTGGACTTTAGGGGGTCTAGGATGCCTGTAAACCCCTTTTTTGGTTCTTCAAAGTTTTCAACATTTTTGCAGGCCTAAAATGCATTTTAAGGCCTTTTTTGGGCTGCTAACATATTCTGAGCTTCATGGGTGTAGGATGTATTTTTCGTGCCAAAAATATTTTTGGGAATTGCAGTGGTCTAGGTTGCGGGTTAATGCCCCTTTGAGGCTGCAAATGTTTTTGGGACATTCAGAGCTCTCTGACACAGATTTTGGCCCACCAACATTTTCTGGACTTTAGGGGGTCTAGGATTCCTGTAAACCCCTTTTTTGGTCCTTCAAAGTTTTCAACATTTTTGCAGGCCTAAAATGCATTTTAAGGCATTTTTGGGCTGCTAACATTTTCAGAACTTTCAGGGGTGTAGTATGCATTTTTTGTGCCAAAAATATTTTTGTGAATTTCAGTGGTCTAGGATGCGGGTTAATGACCCTTTGAGGCTGCAAATGTTTTTGGGACATTCAGGGCTCTCTTTCACCATTTTTGGGCCACCAACATTTTCTGGACTTTAGGGGGTCTAGGATGCCTGTAAACCCCTTTTTTGGTCCTTCAAAGTTTTCAACATTTTTGCAGGCCTAAAATGCATTTTAAGGCCTTAATTGGGCTGCTAACATATTCTGAGCTTCAGGGGTATAGGTTGCATTTTTCATGCCAAAAATATTTTGGGGAATTTCAGTGGTCTAGGATGCGGGTTAATGCCCCTTTCAGGCTGCAAATGTTTTTGGGACATTCAGGACTCTCTGACACCATTTTCGGTCCACCAACATTTTCTGGACTTTAGGGGGTCTAGGATGCCTGTAAACCCCTTTTTTGGGCCTCCAAAGTTTTCAACATTTTTGCAGGCATAAAATGCATTTTAAGGTCTTTATTGGGCTGCTAACATATTCTGAGCTTCAGGGGTATAGGTTGCATTTTTCGTGCCAAAAATATTTTTTGGAGTTTGAGTGGTCTAGGGCGCGGGTTAATGCCCCTTTCAGGCTGCAAATGTTTTGGGACATTCAGAGCTCTCTGACACAGATTTTGGCCCACCAACATTTTCTGGACTTTAGGGGGTCTAGGATGCCTGTAAACCCCTTTTTTGGGCCTCCAAAGTTTTCAACATTTTTGCAGGCATAAAATGCATTTTAAGGTCTTTTTTGGGCTGCTAACATATTCTGAGCTTCAGGGGTATAGGTTGCATTTTTCGTGCCAAAAATATTTTTTGGAGTTTGAGTGGTCTAGGGTGCGGGTTAATGCCCCTTTCAGGCTGCAAATGTTTTGGGACATTCAGAGCTCTCTGACACAGATTTTGGCCCACCAACATTTTCTGGACTTTAGGGGTCTAGGATGCCTGTAAACCCCTTTTTTGGTCCTTCAAAGTTTTCAACATGTTTGCAGGCCCAAAATGCATTTTAAGGCATTTTTGGGCTGCTAACATTTTCAGAACTTTCAGGGGTGTAGTATGCATTTTTTGTGCCAAAAATATTTTTGGGAATGTCAGAGGTTTAGGATGCGGGTTAATGCCCGTTTCACTCTGCAAATGTTATTGGGACATTCAGGGCTCTCTGACACCATTTTTGGGCCACCAACATTTTCTGGACTTTAGGGGGTCTAGGATGCCTGTAAACCCCTTTTTTGGTTCTTCAAAGTTTTCAACATTTTTGCAGGCCTAAAATGCATTTTAAGGCCTTTTTTGGGCTGCTAACATATTCTGAGCTTCATGGGTGTAGGATGCATTTTTCGTGCCAAAAATATTTTTGGGAATTTCAGTGGTCTAGGATGCGGGTTAATGCCCCTTTGAGGCTGCAAATGTTTTTGGGACATTCAGAGCTCTCTGACACAGATTTTGGCCCACCAACATTTTCTGGACTTTAGGGGGTCTAGGATGCCTGTAAACCCCTTTTTCCACCTCCAAAGTTTTCTACATTTTTGCAGGCCTAAAATGCACTTTAAGGCCTTTTTTGGGCTGCTAACATATTCTGAGCTTCATGGGTGTAGTATGCATTTTTTGTGCCAAAAATATTTTTGGGAATTTCAGTGGTCTAGGATGTGGGTTAATGCCCGTTTCACTCTACAAATGTTTTTGGGGCATTCAGAGCTCTCTGACACAGATTTTGGCCCACCAACATTTTCTGGACTTTAGGGGGTCTAGGATGCCTGTAAACCGCTTTTTTGGGCCTCCAAAGTTTTCAACATTTTTGCAGGCCTAAAATGCATTTTAAGGCCTTTTTTGGGCTGCTAACATATTCTGAGCTTTCAGGGGTGTAGGATGCATTTTTCGTGCCAAAAATATTTTGGGGAATTTCAGTGGTTTAGGATGCGGGTTAATGCCCCTTTCAGGCTGCAAATGTTTTTGGGACATTCAGCACTCTCTGACACCATTTTTGGGCCACCAACATTTTCTGGACCTTAGGGGGTCTAGGATGCCTGTAAACCCCTTTTTTGGTCCTTCAAAGTTTTCAACATTTTTGCAGGCCTAAAATTCATTTTAAGGCCTTTTATGGGCTGCTAACATATTCTGAGCTTTCAGGGGTGTAGTATGCATTTTTCATGCCAAAAATATTTTTGGGAATTTCAGTGGTCTAGGATGCGGGTAAATGCCCGTTTCACTCTGCAAATGGTTTTGGGGCATTCAGAGCTCTCTGACACAGATTTTGGCCCACCAACATTTTCTGGACTTAAGGGGGTCTAGGATGCCTGTAAACCCCTTTTTTGGACCTTCAAAGTTTTCAACATTTTTGTAGGCTTAAGATGCATTTTAAGTCCTTTTTTTGAGATGCCAACATTTTCTGATCTTTCAGGGTTGTAGGATGCATTTTTTGTGCCAAAAATATTTTTGGGAATTTCAGTGGTCTGGGATGCGACTTAATGCCCCTTTCAGGCTGCAAATGTTTTTGGGACATTCAGAGCTCTCTGACACCGATTTTGGCCCACCAACATTTTCTGGACTTTCGGGGGTCTAGGATGCTTGTAAACCCCATTTTTGGGCCTCCAAACTTTTCAACATTTTTGCAGGCGTAAAATGCATTTTAAGGACTTTTTTGGGCTGCTAACATATTCTGAGCTTCAGGGGTATAGGTTGCATTTTTCATGCCAAAAATATTTTTTGGAGTTTCAGTGGTTTAGGATGCGGCTTAATGCCCCTTTCAGGCTGCAAATGTTTTTGGGACATTCAGAGCTCTCTGACATCGATTTTGGCCCACCAACATTTTCTGGAGTTTAGGGGGTCTAGGATGCCCCTAAACCCTTTTTTGGTCCTTCAAAGTTTTCAACATTTTTGCAGGCCTAAAATGCATTTTAAGGCATTTTTGGGCTGCTAACATTTTCAGAACTTTCAGGGGTGTGGTATGCATTTTTTGTGCCAAAAATATTTTTGGGAATTTCAGTGGTCTAGGATGCGGGTTAATGCCCCTTTGAGGCTGCAAATGTTTTTGGGACATTCAGGGCTCTCTGACACCATTTCTGGGCCACAACCATTTTCTGGACTTTAGGGGGTCTAGGATGCCTCTAAACCCCTTTTTTCCACCTCCAAAGTTTTCTACATTTTTGCAGGCCTAAGATGCACTTTAAGGCCTTTTTTGGGCTGCTAACATATTCTGAGCTTCATGGGTGTAGTATTCATTTTTTCTGCCAAAAATATTTTTGGGAATGTCAGAGGTCTAGGATGCGGGTTAATGCCCGTTTCACTCTGCAAATGTTTTTGGGACATTCAGGGCTCTCTGACACCATTTTTGGGCCACCAACATTTTCTGGACTTTAGGGGGTCTAGGATGCCTGTAAACCTCTTTTTTGGTCCTTCAAAGTTTTCAACATTTTTGCAGGCCTAAAATGCATTTTAAGGCCTTTTTTGGGCTGCTAACATATTCTGAGCTTTCAGGGGTGTAGGATGCATTTTTCGTGGCAAAAATATTTTTGGGAATTTCAGTGGTCTAGGATGCGAGTTAATGCCCCTTTCAGGCTGACAATGTTTTTGGGACATTCAGAGCTCTCTGACACAGATTTTGGCCCACCAACATTTTCTGGACTTTAGGGGGTCTAGGATGCCTGTAAACCCCTTTTTTGGTCCTTCAAAGTTTTAAACATTTTTGCAGGCCTAAAATGCATTTTAAGGCATTTTTGGGCTGATAAAATTTTCAGAACTTTCAGGGGTGTAGTATGCATTTTTTGTGCCAAAAATATTTTTGGGAATTTCAGTGGTCTAGGATGCGTGTTAATGCCCGTTTCACTCTGCAAATGTTTTTGGGACATTCAGGGCTCTCTGACACAATTTTTGGGCCACCAACATTTTCTGGACTTTAGGGGGTCTAGGATGCCTGTAAATCCCTTTTTGGCCCTTCAAAGTTTTCAACATTTTTGCAGGCCTAAAATGCATTTTAAGGCCTTTTTTGGGCTGCTAACATATTCTGAGCTTCATGGGTGTAGGATGCATTTTTCGTGCCAAAAATATTTTTGGGAATTTCAGTGGTCTAGGATGCGGGTTAATGCCCCTTTGAGGCTGCAAATGTTTTTGGGACATTCAGGGCTCTCTGACACCATTTCTGGGCCACAACCATTTTCTGGACTTTAGGGGGTCTAGGATGCCTCTAAACCCCTTTTTTCCACCTCCAAAGTTTTCTACATTTTTGCAGGCCTAAGATGCACTTTAAGGCCTTTTTTGGGCTGCCAACATATTCTGAGCTTCATGGGTGTAGTATTCATTTTTTGTGCCAAAAATATTTTTGGGAATGTCAGAGGTCTAGGATGCGGGTTAATGCCCGTTTCACTCTGCAAATGTTATTGGGACATTCAGGGCTCTCTGACACCATTTTTGGGCCACCAACATTTTCTGGACTTTAGGGGGTCTAGGATGCCTGTAAACCTCTTTTTTGGTCCTTCAAAGTTTTCAACATTTTTGCAGGCCTAAAATGCATTTTAAGGCCTTTTTTGGGCTGCTAACATATTCTGAGCTTTCAGGGGTGTAGGATGCATTTTTCGTGGCAAAAATATTTTTGGGAATTTCAGTGGTCTAGGATGCGAGTTAATGCCCCTTTCAGGCTGACAATGTTTTTGGGACATTCAGAGCTCTCTGACACAGATTTTGGCCCACCAACATTTTCTGGACTTTAGGGGGTCTAGGATGCCTGTAAACCCCTTTTTTGGTCCTTCAAAGTTTTCAACATTTTTGCAGGCCTAAAATGCATTTTAAGGCATTTTTGGGCTGCTAACATTTTCAGAACATTCAGGGGTGTAGTATGCATTTTTTGTGGCAAAAATATTTTTGGGCATTTCAGTGGTCTAGGATGCGGGTTTGCCCCTTTCAGGCTGCAAATGTTTTTGGGACATTCAAGGCTCTCTAACACCATTTTTGGGCCACCAACATTTTCTGGACTTTAGGGGGTCTAGGATGCCTGTAAACCCCTTTTTTGGTTCTTCAAAGTTTTCAACATTTTTGCAGGCCTAAAATGCATTTTAAGGCCTTTTTTGGGCTGCTAACATATTCTGAGCTTCATGGGTGTAGGATGTATTTTTCGTGCCAAAAATATTTTTGGGAATTGCAGTGGTCTAGGTTGCGGGTTAATGCCCCTTTGAGGCTGCAAATGTTTTTGGGACATTCAGAGCTCTCTGACACAGATTTTGGCCCACCAACATTTTCTGGACTTTAGGGGGTCTAGGATTCCTGTAAACCCCTTTTTTGGTCCTTCAAAGTTTTCAACATTTTTGCAGGCCTAAAATGCATTTTAAGGCATTTTTGGGCTGCTAACATTTTCAGAACTTTCAGGGGTGTAGTATGCATTTTTTGTGCCAAAAATATTTTTGTGAATTTCAGTGGTCTAGGATGCGGGTTAATGCCCCTTTGAGGCTGCAAATGTTTTTGGGACATTCAGGGCTCTCTTTCACCATTTTTGGGCCACCAACATTTTCTGGACTTTAGGGGGTCTAGGATGCCTGTAAACCCCTTTTTTGGTCCTTCAAAGTTTTCAACATTTTTGCAGGCCTAAAATGCATTTTAAGGCCTTAATTGGGCTGCTAACATATTCTGAGCTTCAGGGGTATAGGTTGCATTTTTCATGCCAAAAATATTTTGGGGAATTTCAGTGGTCTAGGATGCGGGTTAATGCCCCTTTCAGGCTGCAAATGTTTTTGGGACATTCAGGACTCTCTGACACCATTTTCGGTCCACCAACATTTTCTGGACTTTAGGGGGTCTAGGATGCCTGTAAACCCCTTTTTTGGGCCTCCAAAGTTTTCAACATTTTTGCAGGCATAAAATGCATTTTAAGGTCTTTATTGGGCTGCTAACATATTCTGAGCTTCAGGGGTATAGGTTGCATTTTTCGTGCCAAAAATATTTTTTGGAGTTTGAGTGGTCTAGGGTGCGGGTTAATGCCCCTTTCAGGCTGCAAATGTTTTGGGACATTCAGAGCTCTCTGACACAGATTTTGGCCCACCAACATTTTCTGGACTTTAGGGGGTCTAGGATGCCTGTAAACCCCTTTTTTGGGCCTCCAAAGTTTTCAACATTTTTGCAGGCATAAAATGCATTTTAAGGTCTTTTTTGGGCTGCTAACATATTCTGAGCTTCAGGGGTATAGGTTGCATTTTTCGTGCCAAAAATATTTTTTGGAGTTTGAGTGGTCTAGGGTGCGGGTTAATGCCCCTTTCAGGCTGCAAATGTTTTGGGACATTCAGAGCTCTCTGACACAGATTTTGGCCCACCAACATTTTCTGGACTTTAGGGGTCTAGGATGCCTGTAAACCCCTTTTTTGGTCCTTCAAAGTTTTCAACATGTTTGCAGGCCCAAAATGCATTTTAAGGCATTTTTGGGCTGCTAACATTTTCAGAACTTTCAGGGGTGTAGTATGCATTTTTTGTGCCAAAAATATTTTTGGGAATGTCAGAGGTTTAGGATGCGGGTTAATGCCCGTTTCACTCTGCAAATGTTATTGGGACATTCAGGGCTCTCTGACACCATTTTTGGGCCACCAACATTTTCTGGACTTTAGGGGGTCTAGGATGCCTGTAAACCCCTTTTTTGGTTCTTCAAAGTTTTCAACATTTTTGCAGGCCTAAAATGCATTTTAAGGCCTTTTTTGGGCTGCTAACATATTCTGAGCTTCATGGGTGTAGGATGCATTTTTCGTGCCAAAAATATTTTTGGGAATTTCAGTGGTCTAGGATGCGGGTTAATGCCCCTTTGAGGCTGCAAATGTTTTTGGGACATTCAGAGCTCTCTGACACAGATTTTGGCCCACCAACATTTTCTGGACTTTAGGGGGTCTAGGATGCCTGTAAACCCCTTTTTCCACCTCCAAAGTTTTCTACATTTTTGCAGGCCTAAAATGCACTTTAAGGCCTTTTTTGGGCTGCTAACATATTCTGAGCTTCATGGGTGTAGTATGCATTTTTTGTGCCAAAAATATTTTTGGGAATTTCAGTGGTCTAGGATGTGGGTTAATGCCCGTTTCACTCTACAAATGTTTTTGGGGCATTCAGAGCTCTCTGACACAGATTTTGGCCCACCAACATTTTCTGGACTTTAGGGGGTCTAGGATGCCTGTAACCCGCTTTTTTGGGCCTCCAAAGTTTTCAACATTTTTGCAGGCCTAAAATGCATTTTAAG
Source organism: Ambystoma mexicanum (assembly GCF_040938575.1). Classification (NCBI taxonomy): domain Eukaryota; kingdom Metazoa; phylum Chordata; class Amphibia; order Caudata; family Ambystomatidae; genus Ambystoma; species Ambystoma mexicanum. Next base: position 729,188,950 of record NC_090939.1, on the reverse strand, counting down.
GCCTTTTTTGGGCTGCTAACATATTCTGAGCTTTCAGGGGTGTAGGATGCATTTTTCGTGCCAAAAATATTTTGGGGAATTTCAGTGGTTTAGGATGCGGGTTAATGCCCCTTTCAGGCTGCAAATGTTTTTGGGACATTCAGCACTCTCTGACACCATTTTTGGGCCACCAACATTTTCTGGACCTTAGGGGGTCTAGGATGCCTGTAAACCCCTTTTTTGGTCCTTCAAAGTTTTCAACATTTTTGCAGGCCTAAAATTCATTTTAAGGCCTTTTATGGGCTGCTAACATATTCTGAGCTTTCAGGGGTGTAGTATGCATTTTTCATGCCAAAAATATTTTTGGGAATTTCAGTGGTCTAGGATGCGGGTAAATGCCCGTTTCACTCTGCAAATGGTTTTGGGGCATTCAGAGCTCTCTGACACAGATTTTGGCCCACCAACATTTTCTGGACTTAAGGGGGTCTAGGATGCCTGTAAACCCCTTTTTTGGACCTTCAAAGTTTTCAACATTTTTGTAGGCTTAAGATGCATTTTAAGTCCTTTTTTTGAGATGCCAACATTTTCTGATCTTTCAGGGTTGTAGGATGCATTTTTTGTGCCAAAAATATTTTTGGGAATTTCAGTGGTCTGGGATGCGACTTAATGCCCCTTTCAGGCTGCAAATGTTTTTGGGACATTCAGAGCTCTCTGACACCGATTTTGGCCCACCAACATTTTCTGGACTTTCGGGGGTCTAGGATGCTTGTAAACCCCATTTTTGGGCCTCCAAACTTTTCAACATTTTTGCAGGCGTAAAATGCATTTTAAGGACTTTTTTGGGCTGCTAACATATTCTGAGCTTCAGGGGTATAGGTTGCATTTTTCATGCCAAAAATATTTTTTGGAGTTTCAGTGGTTTAGGATGCGGCTTAATGCCCCTTTCAGGCTGCAAATGTTTTTGGGACATTCAGAGCTCTCTGACATCGATTTTGGCCCACCAACATTTTCTGGAGTTTAGGGGGTCTAGGATGCCCCTAAACCCTTTTTTGGTCCTTCAAAGTTTTCAACATTTTTGCAGGCCTAAAATGCATTTTAAGGCATTTTTGGGCTGCTAACATTTTCAGAACTTTCAGGGGTGTGGTATGCATTTTTTGTGCCAAAAATATTTTTGGGAATTTCAGTGGTCTAGGATGCGGGTTAATGCCCCTTTGAGGCTGCAAATGTTTTTGGGACATTCAGGGCTCTCTGACACCATTTCTGGGCCACAACCATTTTCTGGACTTTAGGGGGTCTAGGATGCCTCTAAACCCCTTTTTTCCACCTCCAAAGTTTTCTACATTTTTGCAGGCCTAAGATGCACTTTAAGACCTTTTTTGGGCTGCTAACATATTCTGAGCTTCATGGGTGTAGTATTCATTTTTTGTGCCAAAAATATTTTTGGGAATGTCAGAGGTCTAGGATGCGGGTTAATGCCCGTTTCACTCTGCAAATGTTTTTGGGACATTCAGGGCTCTCTGACACCATTTTTGGGCCACCAACATTTTCTGGACTTTAGGGGGTCTAGGATGCCTGTAAACCTCTTTTTTGGTCCTTCAAAGTTTTCAACATTTTTGCAGGCCTAAAATGCATTTTAAGGCCTTTTTTGGGCTGCTAACATATTCTGAGCTTTCAGGGGTGTAGGATGCATTTTTCGTGGCAAAAATATTTTTGGGAATTTCAGTGGTCTAGGATGCGAGTTAATGCCCCTTTCAGGCTGACAATGTTTTTGGGACATTCAGAGCTCTCTGACACAGATTTTGGCCCACCAACATTTTCTGGACTTTAGGGGGTCTAGGATGCCTGTAAACCCCTTTTTTGGTCCTTCAAAGTTTTAAACATTTTTGCAGGCCTAAAATGCATTTTAAGGCATTTTTGGGCTGATAAAATTTTCAGAACTTTCAGGGGTGTAGTATGCATTTTTTGTGCCAAAAATATTTTTGGGAATTTCAGTGGTCTAGGATGCGTGTTAATGCCCGTTTCACTCTGCAAATGTTTTTGGGACATTCAGGGCTCTCTGACACAATTTTTGGGCCACCAACATTTTCTGGACTTTAGGGGGTCTAGGATGCCTGTAAACCCCTTTTTTGGGCCTCCAAAGTTTTCAACATTTTTGCAGGCTTAAAATGCATTTTAAAGCCTTTTTTGGGCTGCTAACATATTCTGAGCCTTAGGGGTGTAGGATGCATTTTTCGTGCCAAAATATTTTTGGGAATTTCAGTGGTCTAGGATGCGAGTTAATGCCCCTTTCAGGCTGACAATGTTTTTGGGACATTCAGAGCTCTCTGACACAGATTTTGGCCCACCAACATTTTCTGGACTTTAGGGGGTCTAGGATGCCTGTAAACCCCTTTTTTCGACCTCCAAAGTTTTCAACATTTGTGCAGGCCTAAGAATCATTTTAAGTCCTTTTTTGAGCTGCCAACATTTTCTGATCTTTCAGGGTTGTAGGATGAATTTTTTGTGCCAAAAATATTTTGGGGAATTTCAGTGGTCTAGGATGCGACTTAATGCCCCTTTCAGGCTGCAAATCTGTTTGGGACATTCAGAGCTCTCTGACACTGTTTTTGGGCCACCAACATTTTCTGGACTTTAGGGGTCTAGGATGCCTGTAAACCCCTTTTTTGGTCCTTCAAAGTTTTCAACATGTTTGCAGGCCTAAAATGCATTTTAAGGCATTTTTGGGCTGCTAACATTTTCAGAACTTTCAGGGGTGTAGTATGCATTTTTTGTGCCAAAAATATTTTTGGGAATGTCAGAGGTTTAGGATGCGGGTTAATGCCCGTTTCACTCTGCAAATGTTAGTGGGACATTCAGGGCTCTCTGACACCATTTTTGGGCCACCAACTTTTTCTGGACTTTAGGGGGTCTCGGATGCCTGTAAACCTCTTTTTTGGCCCTTCAAAGTTTTCAACATTTTTGCAGGCCTAAAATGCATTTTAAGGCCTTTTTTGGGCTGCTAACATATTCTGAGCTTTCAGTGGTGTAGGATGCATTTTTCGTGGCAAAAATATTTTTGGGAATTTCAGTGGTCTAGGATGCGAGTTAATGCCCCTTTCAGGCTGACAATGTTTTTGGGACATTCAGAGCTCTCTGACACAGATTTTGTCCCACCAACATTTTCTGGACTTTAGGGGTCTAGGATGCCTGTAAACCCCTTTTTTGGTCCTTCAAAGTTTTCAACATGTTTGCAGGCCTAAAATGCATTTTAAGGCATTTTTGGGCTGCTAACATTTTCAGAACATTCAGGGGTGTAGTATGCATTTTTTGTGGCAAAAATATTTTTGGGCATTTCAGTGGTGTAGGATGCGGGTTTGCCCCTTTCAGGCTGCAAATGTTTTTGGGACATTCAAGGCTCTCTGACACCATTTTTGGGCCACCAACATTTTCTGGACTTTAGGGGGTCTAGGATGCCTGTAAACCCCTTTTTTGGTTCTTCAAAGTTTTCAACATTTTTGCAGGCCTAAAATGCATTTTAAGGCCTTTTTTGGGCTGCTAACATATTCTGAGCTTCATGGGTGTAGGATGTATTTTTCGTGCCAAAAATATTTTTGGGAATTGCAGTGGTCTAGGATGCGGGTTAATGCCCCTTTGAGGCTGCAAATGTTTTTGGGACATTCAGAGCTCTCTGACACAGATTTTGGCCCACCAACATTTTCTGGACTTTAGGGGGTCTAGGATGCCTGTAAACCCCTTTTTTGGTCCTTCAAAGTTTTCAACATTTTTGCAGGCCTAAAATGCATTTTAAGTCATTTTTGGGCTGCTAACATTTTCAGAACTTTCAGGGGTGTAGTATGCATTTTTTGTGCCAAAAATATTTTTGTGAATTTCAGTGGTCTAGGATGCGGGTTAATGCCCCTTTGAGGCTGCAAATGTTTTTGGGACATTCAGGGCTCTCTTTCACCATTTTTGGGCCACCAACATTTTCTGGACTTTAGGGGGTCTAGGATGCCTGTAAACCCCTTTTTTGGTCCTTCAAAGTTTTCAACATTTTTGCAGGCCTAAAATGCATTTTAAGGCCTTAATTGGGCTGCTAACATATTCTGAGCTTCAGGGGTATAGGTTGCATTTTTCATGCCAAAAATATTTTGGGGAATTTCAGTGGTCTAGGATGCGGGTTAATGCCCCTTTCAGGCTGCAAATGTTTTGGGACATTCAGAGCTCTCTGACACAGATTTTGGCCCACCAACATTTTCTGGACTTTAGGGGTCTAGGATGCCTGTAAACCCCTTTTTTGGGCCTCCAAAGTTTTAAACATGTTTGCAGGCCTAAAATGCATTTTAAGGCATTTTTGGGCTGCTAACATTTACAGAACTTTCAGGGGTGTAGTATGCATTTTTCGTGCCAAAAATATTTTGGGGAATTTCAGTGGTTTAGGATGCGGGTTAATGCCCCTTTCAGGCTGCAAATGTTTTTGGGACATTCAGGACTCTCTGACACCATTTTTGGGCCACCAACATTTTCTGGACCTTAGGGGGTCTAGGATGCCTGTAAACCCCTTTTTTGGTCCTTCAAAGTTTTCAACATTTTTGCAGGCCTAAAATTCATTTTAAGGCCTTTTATGGGCTGCTAACATATTCTGAGCTTTCAGGGGTGTAGTATGCATTTTTCATGCCAAAAATATTTTTGGGAATTTCAGTGGTCTAGGATGCGGGTAAATGCCCGTTTCACTCTGCAAATGGTTTTGGGGCATTCAGAGCTCTCTGACACAGATTTTGCCCCACCAACATTTTCTGGACTTAAGGGGGTCTAGGATGCCTGTAAACCCCTTTTTTGGACCTTCAAAGTTTTCAACATTTTTGTAGGCTTAAGATGCATTTTAAGTCCTTTTTTTGAGATGCCAACATTTTCTGATCTTTCAGGGTTGTAGGATGCATTTTTTGTGCCAAAAATATTTTTGGGAATTTCAGTGGTCTGGGATGCGACTTAATGCCCCTTTCAGGCTGCAAATGTTTTTGGGACATTCAGAGCTCTCTGACACCGATTTTGGCCCACCAACATTTTCTGGACTTTCGGGGGTCTAGGATGCCTGTAAACCCCATTTTTGGGCCTCCAAACTTTTCAACATTTTTGCAGGCGTAAAATGCATTTTAAGGACTTTTTTGGGCTGCTAACATATTCTGAGCTTCAGGGTTATAGGTTGCATTTTTCATGCCAAAATATTTTTTGGAGTTTCAGTGGTCTAGGATGCGGGTTAATGCCCCTTTCAGGCTGCAAATGTTTTGGGACATTCAGAGCTCTCTGACACAGATTTTGGCCCACCAACATTTTCTGGACTTTAGGGGGTCTAGGATGCCTCTAAACCCCTTTTTTCCACCTCCAAAGTTTTCTACATTTTTGCAGGCCTAAGATGCACTTTAAGGCCTTTTTTGGGCTGCTAACATTTTCAGAACTTTCAGGGGTGTAGTATGCATTTTTTGTGCCAAAAATATTTTTGGGAATTTCAGTGGTCTAGGATGCCGGATAATGCCCGTTTCACTCTGCAAATGGTTTTAGGACATTCAGGGCTCTCTGACACCATTTTTGGGCCACCACCATGTTCTGGACTTTAGTGGGTCTAGGATGCCTGTAAACCGCTTTTTTGGGCCTCCAAAGTTTTCAACATTTTTGCAGGCCTTAAATGCATTTTAAGGCCTTTTTTTGGGCTCCTAACATATTCTGAGCTTTCAGGGGTGTAGGATGCATTTTTCGTGCCAAAAATATTTTGGGGAATTTCAGTGGTTTAGGATGCGGGTTATGCCCCTTTCAGGCTGCAAATGTTTTTGGAACATTCAGGACTCTCTGACACCATTTTTGGGCCACCAACATTTTCTGGACCTTAGGGGGTCTAGGATGCCTGTAAACCCCTTTTTTGGTCCTTCAAAGTTTTCAACATTTTTGCAGGCCTAAAATTCATTTTAAGGCCTTTTATGGGCTGCTAACATATTCTGAGCTTTCAGGGGTGTAGTATGCATTTTTCATGCCAAAAATATTTTTGGGAATTTCAGTGGTCTAGGATGCGGGTAAATGCCCGTTTCACTCTGCAAATGGTTTTGGGGCATTCAGAGCTCTCTGACACAGATTTTGGCCCACCAACATTTTCTGGACTTAAGGGGGTCTAGGATGCCTGTAAACCCCTTTTTTGGACCTTCAAAGTTTTCAACATTTTTGTAGGCTTAAGATGCATTTTAAGTCCTTTTTTTGAGATGCCAACATTTTCTGATCTTTCAGGGTTGTAGGATGCATTTTTTGTGCCAAAAATATTTTTGGGAATTTCAGTGGTCTGGGATGCGACTTAATGCCCCTTTCAGGCTGCAAATGTTTTTGGGACATTCAGAGCTCTCTGACACCGATTTTGGCCCACCAACATTTTCTGGACTTTCGGGGGTCTAGGATGCCTGTAAACCCCATTTTTGGGCCTCCAAACTTTTCAACATTTTTGCAGGCGTAAAATGCATTTTAAGGACTTTTTTGGGCTGCTAACATATTCTGAGCTTCAGGGGTATAGGTTGCATTTTTCGTGCCAAAAATATTTTTTGGAGTTTCAGTGGTCTAGGATGCGGGTTAATGCCCCTTTCAGGCTGCAAATGTTTTGGGACATTCAGAGCTCTCTGACACAGATTTTGGCCCACCAACATTTTCTGGACTTTAGGGGGTCTAGGATGCCTCTAAACCCCTTTTTTCCACCTCCAAAGTTTTCTACATTTTTGCAGGCCTAAGATGCACTTTAAGACCTTTTTTGGGCTGCTAACATATTCTGAGCTTCATGGGTGTAGTATTCATTTTTTGTGCCAAAAATATTTTTGGGAATGTCAGAGGTCTAGGATGCGGGTTAATGCCCGTTTCACTCTGCAAATGTTTTTGGGACATTCAGGGCTCTCTGACACCATTTTTGGGCCACCAACATTTTCTGGACTTTAGGGGGTCTAGGATGCCTGTAAACCTCTTTTTTGGTCCTTCAAAGTTTTCAACATTTTTGCAGGCCTAAAATGCATTTTAAGGCCTTTTTTGGGCTGCTAACATATTCTGAGCTTTCAGGGGTGTAGGATGCATTTTTCGTGGCAAAAATATTTTTGGGAATTTCAGTGGTCTAGGATGCGAGTTAATGCCCCTTTCAGGCTGACAATGTTTTTGGGACATTCAGAGCTCTCTGACACAGATTTTGGCCCACCAACATTTTCTGGACTTTAGGGGGTCTAGGATGCCTGTAAACCCCTTTTTTGGTCCTTCAAAGTTTTAAACATTTTTGCAGGCCTAAAATGCATTTTAAGGCATTTTTGGGCTGATAAAATTTTCAGAACTTTCAGGGGTGTAGTATGCATTTTTTGTGCCAAAAATATTTTTGGGAATTTCAGTGGTCTAGGATGCGTGTTAATGCCCGTTTCACTCTGCAAATGTTTTTGGGACATTCAGGGCTCTCTGACACAATTTTTGGGCCACCAACATTTTCTGGACTTTAGGGGGTCTAGGATGCCTGTAAACCCCTTTTTTGGGCCTCCAAAGTTTTCAACATTTTTGCAGGCTTAAAATGCATTTTAAAGCCTTTTTTGGGCTGCTAACATATTCTGAGCCTTAGGGGTGTAGGATGCATTTTTCGTGCCAAAATATTTTTGGGAATTTCAGTGGTCTAGGATGCGAGTTAATGCCCCTTTCAGGCTGACAATGTTTTTGGGACATTCAGAGCTCTCTGACACAGATTTTGGCCCACCAACATTTTCTGGACTTTAGGGGGTCTAGGATGCCTGTAAACCCCTTTTTTCGACCTCCAAAGTTTTCAACATTTGTGCAGGCCTAAGAATCATTTTAAGTCCTTTTTTGAGCTGCCAACATTTTCTGATCTTTCAGGGTTGTAGGATGAATTTTTTGTGCCAAAAATATTTTGGGGAATTTCAGTGGTCTAGGATGCGACTTAATGCCCCTTTCAGGCTGCAAATCTGTTTGGGACATTCAGAGCTCTCTGACACTGTTTTTGGGCCACCAACATTTTCTGGACTTTAGGGGTCTAGGATGCCTGTAAACCCCTTTTTTGGTCCTTCAAAGTTTTCAACATGTTTGCAGGCCTAAAATGCATTTTAAGGCATTTTTGGGCTGCTAACATTTTCAGAACTTTCAGGGGTGTAGTATGCATTTTTTGTGCCAAAAATATTTTTGGGAATGTCAGAGGTTTAGGATGCGGGTTAATGCCCGTTTCACTCTGCAAATGTTATTGGGACATTCAGGGCTCTCTGACACCATTTTTGGGCCACCAACTTTTTCTGGACTTTAGGGGGTCTCGGATGCCTGTAAACCTCTTTTTTGGCCCTTCAAAGTTTTCAACATTTTTGCAGGCCTAAAATGCATTTTAAGGCCTTTTTTGGGCTGCTAACATATTCTGAGCTTTCAGTGGTGTAGGATGCATTTTTCGTGGCAAAAATATTTTTGGGAATTTCAGTGGTCTAGGATGCGAGTTAATGCCCCTTTCAGGCTGACAATGTTTTTGGGACATTCAGAGCTCTCTGACACAGATTTTGTCCCACCAACATTTTCTGGACTTTAGGGGTCTAGGATGCCTGTAAACCCCTTTTTTGGTCCTTCAAAGTTTTCAACATGTTTGCAGGCCTAAAATGCATTTTAAGGCATTTTTGGGCTGCTAACATTTTCAGAACATTCAGGGGTGTAGTATGCATTTTTTGTGGCAAAAATATTTTTGGGCATTTCAGTGGTGTAGGATGCGGGTTTGCCCCTTTCAGGCTGCAAATGTTTTTGGGACATTCAAGGCTCTCTGACACCATTTTTGGGCCACCAACATTTTCTGGACTTTAGGGGGTCTAGGATGCCTGTAAACCCCTTTTTTGGTTCTTCAAAGTTTTCAACATTTTTGCAGGCCTAAAATGCATTTTAAGGCCTTTTTTGGGCTGCTAACATATTCTGAGCTTCATGGGTGTAGGATGTATTTTTCGTGCCAAAAATATTTTTGGGAATTGCAGTGGTCTAGGATGCGGGTTAATGCCCCTTTGAGGCTGCAAATGTTTTTGGGACATTCAGAGCTCTCTGACACAGATTTTGGCCCACCAACATTTTCTGGACTTTAGGGGGTCTAGGATGCCTGTAAACCCCTTTTTTGGTCCTTCAAAGTTTTCAACATTTTTGCAGGCCTAAAATGCATTTTAAGTCATTTTTGGGCTGCTAACATTTTCAGAACTTTCAGGGGTGTAGTATGCATTTTTTGTGCCAAAAATATTTTTGTGAATTTCAGTGGTCTAGGATGCGGGTTAATGCCCCTTTGAGGCTGCAAATGTTTTTGGGACATTCAGGGCTCTCTTTCACCATTTTTGGGCCACCAACATTTTCTGGACTTTAGGGGGTCTAGGATGCCTGTAAACCCCTTTTTTGGTCCTTCAAAGTTTTCAACATTTTTGCAGGCCTAAAATGCATTTTAAGGCCTTAATTGGGCTGCTAACATATTCTGAGCTTCAGGGGTATAGGTTGCATTTTTCATGCCAAAAATATTTTGGGGAATTTCAGTGGTCTAGGATGCGGGTTAATGCCCCTTTCAGGCTGCAAATGTTTTGGGACATTCAGAGCTCTCTGACACAGATTTTGGCCCACCAACATTTTCTGGACTTTAGGGGTCTAGGATGCCTGTAAACCCCTTTTTTGGGCCTCCAAAGTTTTAAACATGTTTGCAGGCCTAAAATGCATTTTAAGGCATTTTTGGGCTGCTAACATTTACAGAACTTTCAGGGGTGTAGTATGCATTTTTCGTGCCAAAAATATTTTGGGGAATTTCAGTGGTTTAGGATGCGGGTTAATGCCCCTTTCAGGCTGCAAATGTTTTTGGGACATTCAGGACTCTCTGACACCATTTTTGGGCCACCAACATTTTCTGGACCTTAGGGGGTCTAGGATGCCTGTAAACCCCTTTTTTGGTCCTTCAAAGTTTTCAACATTTTTGCAGGCCTAAAATTCATTTTAAGGCCTTTTATGGGCTGCTAACATATTCTGAGCTTTCAGGGGTGTAGTATGCATTTTTCATGCCAAAAATATTTTTGGGAATTTCAGTGGTCTAGGATGCGGGTAAATGCCCGTTTCACTCTGCAAATGGTTTTGGGGCATTCAGAGCTCTCTGACACAGATTTTGCCCCACCAACATTTTCTGGACTTAAGGGGGTCTAGGATGCCTGTAAACCCCTTTTTTGGACCTTCAAAGTTTTCAACATTTTTGTAGGCTTAAGATGCATTTTAAGTCCTTTTTTTGAGATGCCAACATTTTCTGATCTTTCAGGGTTGTAGGATGCATTTTTTGTGCCAAAAATATTTTTGGGAATTTCAGTGGTCTGGGATGCGACTTAATGCCCCTTTCAGGCTGCAAATGTTTTTGGGACATTCAGAGCTCTCTGACACCGATTTTGGCCCACCAACATTTTCTGGACTTTCGGGGGTCTAGGATGCCTGTAAACCCCATTTTTGGGCCTCCAAACTTTTCAACATTTTTGCAGGCGTAAAATGCATTTTAAGGACTTTTTTGGGCTGCTAACATATTCTGAGCTTCAGGGTTATAGGTTGCATTTTTCATGCCAAAATATTTTTTGGAGTTTCAGTGGTCTAGGATGCGGGTTAATGCCCCTTTCAGGCTGCAAATGTTTTGGGACATTCAGAGCTCTCTGACACAGATTTTGGCCCACCAACATTTTCTGGACTTTAGGGGGTCTAGGATGCCTCTAAACCCCTTTTTTCCACCTCCAAAGTTTTCTACATTTTTGCAGGCCTAAGATGCACTTTAAGGCCTTTTTTGGGCTGCTAACATTTTCAGAACTTTCAGGGGTGTAGTATGCATTTTTTGTGCCAAAAATATTTTTGGGAATTTCAGTGGTCTAGGATGCCGGATAATGCCCGTTTCACTCTGCAAATGGTTTTAGGACATTCAGGGCTCTCTGACACCATTTTTGGGCCACCACCATGTTCTGGACTTTAGTGGGTCTAGGATGCCTGTAAACCGCTTTTTTGGGCCTCCAAAGTTTTCAACATTTTTGCAGGCCTTAAATGCATTTTAAGGCCTTTTTTTGGGCTCCTAACATATTCTGAGCTTTCAGGGGTGTAGGATGCATTTTTCGTGCCAAAAATATTTTGGGGAATTTCAGTGGTTTAGGATGCGGGTTATGCCCCTTTCAGGCTGCAAATGTTTTTGGAACATTCAGGACTCTCTGACACCATTTTTGGGCCACCAACATTTTCTGGACCTTAGGGGGTCTAGGATGCCTGTAAACCCCTTTTTTGGTCCTTCAAAGTTTTCAACATTTTTGCAGGCCTAAAATTCATTTTAAGGCCTTTTATGGGCTGCTAACATATTCTGAGCTTTCAGGGGTGTAGTATGCATTTTTCATGCCAAAAATATTTTTGGGAATTTCAGTGGTCTAGGATGCGGGTAAATGCCCGTTTCACTCTGCAAATGGTTTTGGGGCATTCAGAGCTCTCTGACACAGATTTTGGCCCACCAACATTTTCTGGACTTAAGGGGGTCTAGGATGCCTGTAAACCCCTTTTTTGGACCTTCAAAGTTTTCAACATTTTTGTAGGCTTAAGATGCATTTTAAGTCCTTTTTTTGAGATGCCAACATTTTCTGATCTTTCAGGGTTGTAGGATGCATTTTTTGTGCCAAAAATATTTTTGGGAATTTCAGTGGTCTGGGATGCGACTTAATGCCCCTTTCAGGCTGCAAATGTTTTTGGGACATTCAGAGCTCTCTGACACCGATTTTGGCCCACCAACATTTTCTGGACTTTCGGGGGTCTAGGATGCCTGTAAACCCCATTTTTGGGCCTCCAAACTTTTCAACATTTTTGCAGGCGTAAAATGCATTTTAAGGACTTTTTTGGGCTGCTAACATATTCTGAGCTTCAGGGGTATAGGTTGCATTTTTCGTGCCAAAAATATTTTTTGGAGTTTCAGTGGTCTAGGATGCGGGTTAATGCCCCTTTCAGGCTGCAAATGTTTTGGGACATTCAGAGCTCTCTGACACAGATTTTGGCCCACCAACATTTTCTGGACTTTAGGGGGTCTAGGATGCCTCTAAACCCCTTTTTTCCACCTCCAAAGTTTTCTACATTTTTGCAGGCCTAAGATGCACTTTAAGGCCTTTTTTGGGCTGCTAACATTTTCAGAACTTTCAGGGGTGTAGTATGCATTTTTTGTGCCAAAAATATTTTTGGGAATTTCAGTGGTCTAGGATGCCGGATAATGCCCGTTTCACTCTGCAAATGTTTTTGGGACATTCAGGTCTCTCTGACACCATTTTTGGGCCACCACCATGTTCTGGACTTTAGTGGGTCTAGGATGCCTGTAAACCCCTTTTTTGGTCCTTCAAAGTTTTCAACATTTTTGCAGGCCTAAAATGCATTTTAAGGCCTTAATTGGGCTGCTAACATATTCTGAGCTTCTGGGGTATAGGTTGCATTTTTCATGCCAAAAATATTTTGGGGAATTTCAGTGGTCTAGGATGCGGGTTAATGCCCGCTTCACTCTGCAAATGTTTTTGGAGCATTCAGGTCTCTCTGACACCATTTTTGGGCCACCAACATTTTCTGGACTATAGGGAGTCTAGGATGCCTGTGAACCCCTTTTTTGGGCCTCCAAAGTTTTCAACATGTTTGCAGGCCTAAAATGCATTTGAAGGCCTTTTTTGGGCTGCTAACATATTCTGAGCTTTCAGGGGTGTAGGATGCATTTTTCGTGCCAAAAATATTTTTAGGAATTTCAGTGGTCTAGGATGCGGGTTAATGCCCCTTTGTGGCTGCAAATATTTTTGGGACATTCAGGGCTCTCTGACACCATTTTTGGGCCACCAACATTTTCTGGACTTTAGGGGGTCTAGGATGCCTGTAACCCCTTTTTTGGTCCTTCAAAGTTTTCAACATTTTTGCAGGCCTAAAATGCATGTTAAGGTCTTTTTTGGGCTGCTAACATATTCTGAGCTTCAGCGGTGTAGGATGCATTTTTCGTGCAAAAAATATTTTTGGGAATTTCAGTGGTCTAGGATGCGGGTTAATGCCCCTTTCAGGCTGCAAATGTTTTTGGGACATTCAGGACTCTCTGACACCATTTTTGGGCCACCAACATTTTTTGGACTTTAGGGGTCTAGGATGCCTGTAAACCCCTTTTTTCGGCCTCCAAAGTGTTCAACATTTGTGCAGGCCTAAGAAGCATTTTAAGTCCTTTTTTTTGAGCTGCCAACATTTTCTGATCTTTCAGGGTTGCAGGATGCATTTTTTGTGGCAAAAATATTTTGGGGAATTTCAGTGGTCTTGGATGCGACTTAATGCCCCTTTCAGGCTGCAAATCTGTTTGGGACATTCAGAGCTCTCTGACACCGTTTTTGGGCCACCAACATTTTCTGGACTTTACGGGGTCTACGATGCCTGTAAACCCCTTTTTGGTCCTTCAAAGTTTTCAACATTTTTGCAGGCCTAAAATGCATTTTAAGGCCTTTTTTGGGCTGCTAACATATTCTGAGCTTCATGGGTGTAGGATGCATTTTTCGTGCCAAAAATATTTTTGGGAATTTCAGTGGTCTAGGATGCGGGTTAATGCCCCTTTGAGGCTGCAAATGTTTTTGGGACATTCAGGGCTCTCTGACACCATTTTTGGGCCACCAACATTTTCTGGACTTTAGGGGGTCTAGGATGCCCCTAAACCCTTTTTTTCCACCTCCAAAGTTTTCTACATTTTTTCAGGCCTAAGATGCACTTTAAGGCATTTTTGGGCTGCTAACATTTTCAGAACTTTCAGGGGTGTATGATGCATTTTTCGTGGCAAAAATATTTTTGGGAATTTCAGTGGTCTAGGATGCGAGTTAATGCCCCTTTCAGGCTGACAATGTTTTTGGGACATTCAGAGCTCTCTGACACAGATTTTGGCCCACCAACATTTTCTGGACTTTAGGGGGTCTAGGATGCCTGTAAACCCCTTTTTTGGTCCTTCAAAGTTTTCAACATTTTTGCAGGCCTAAAATGCATATTAAGGCATTTTTGGGCTGCTAACATTTTCAGAACTTTCAGGGGTGTAGTATGCATTTTTTGTGGCAAAAATATTTTTGGGCATTTCAGTGGTCTAGGATGCGGGTTAATGCCCCTTTCAGGCTGCAAATGTTTTTGGGACATTCAGGGCTCTCTGACACCATTTTTGAGCAACAATCATTTTCTGGACTTTTCGGGGGTCTAGGATGCCTGTAACCCCTTTTTTGGGCCTCCAAAGTTTTCAACATTTTTGCACGCCCAAAATGCATTTTAAGGCCTTTTTTGGGCTGCTAACATATTCTGAGCTTCAGGGGTATAGGTTGCATTTTTCATGCCAAAAATATTTTGGGAAATTTCAGTGGTCTAGGATGCGGCTTAATGCCCCTTTCAGGCTGCAAATGTTTTTGGGACATTCAGAGCTCTCTGACACCGATTTTGGCCCATCAACATTTTCTGGAGTTTAGGGGGTCTAGGATGCCCCTAAACCCTTTTTTTCCACCTCCAAAGTTTTCTACATTTTTTCAGGCCTAAGATGCACTTTAAGGCATTTTTGGGCTGCTAACATTTTCAGAACTTTCAGGAGTGTATGATGCATTTTTCGTGGCAAAAATATTTTTGGGAATTTCAGTGGTCTAGGATGCGAGTTAATGCCCCTTTCAGGCTGACAATGTTTTTGGAACATTCAGAGCTCTCTGACACAGATTTTGGCCCACCAACATTTTCTGGACTTTAGGGGGTCTAGGATGCCTGTAAACCCCTTTTTTGGTCCTTCAAAGTTTTCAACATTTTTGCAGGCCTAAAATGCATTTTAAGGCATTTTTGGGCTGCTAACATTTTCAGAACTTTCAGGGGTGTGGTATGCATTTTTTGTGCCAAAAATATTTTTGGGAATTTCAGTGGTCTCGGATGCGTGTTAATGCCCGTTTCACTCTGAAAATGTTTTTGGGACATTCAGGGCTCTCTGACACCATTTTTGGGCCACCAACATTTTCTGGACTTTAGGGGGTCTAGGATGCCTGTAAATCCCATTTGGGCCCTTCAAAGTTTTCAACATTTTTGCAGGCCTAAAATGCATTTTAAGACCTTTTTTGGGCTGCTAACATATTCTGAGCTTCATGGGTGTAGGATGCATTTTTCGTGCCAAAAATATTTTTGGGAATTTCAGTGGTCTAGGATGCGGGTTAATGCCCCTTTGAGGCTGCAAATGTTTTTGGGACATTCAGGGCTCTCTGACACCATTTCTGGGCCACAACCATTTTCTGGACTTTAGGGGGTCTAGGATGCCTCTAAACCCCTTTTTTCCACCTCCAAAGTTTTCTACATTTTTGCAGGCCTAAGATGCACTTTAAGGCCTTTTTTGGGCTGCTAACATATTCTGAGCTTCATGGGTGTAGTATTCATTTTTTGTGCCAAAAATATTTTTGGGAATGTCAGAGGTCTAGGATGCGGGTTAATGCCCGTTTCACTCTGCAAATGTTATTGGGACATTCAGGGCTCTCTGACACCATTTTTGGGCCACCAACATTTTCTGGACTTTAGGGGGTCTAGGATGCCTGTAAACCTCTTTTTTGGTCCTTCAAAGTTTTCAACATTTTTGCAGGCCTAAAATGCATTTTAAGGCCTTTTTTGGGCTGCTAACATATTCTGAGCTTCAGGGTTATAGGTTGCATTTTTCATGCCAAAATATTTTTTGGAGTTTCAGTGGTCTAGGATGCGGGTTAATGCCCCTTTCAGGCTGCAAATGTTTTGGGACATTCAGAGCTCTCTGACACAGATTTTGGCCCACCAACATTTTCTGGACTTTAGGGGGTCTAGGATGCCTCTAAACCCCTTTTTTCCACCTCCAAAGTTTTCTACATTTTTGCAGGCCTAAGATGCACTTTAAGGCCTTTTTTGGGCTGCTAACATTTTCAGAACTTTCAGGGGTGTAGTATGCATTTTTTGTGCCAAAAATATTTTTGGGAATTTCAGTGGTCTAGGATGCCGGATAATGCCCGTTTCACTCTGCAAATGGTTTTAGGACATTCAGGGCTCTCTGACACCATTTTTGGGCCACCACCATGTTCTGGACTTTAGTGGGTCTAGGATGCCTGTAAACCGCTTTTTTGGGCCTCCAAAGTTTTCAACATTTTTGCAGGCCTTAAATGCATTTTAAGGCCTTTTTTTGGGCTCCTAACATATTCTGAGCTTTCAGGGGTGTAGGATGCATTTTTCGTGCCAAAAATATTTTGGGGAATTTCAGTGGTTTAGGATGCGGGTTATGCCCCTTTCAGGCTGCAAATGTTTTTGGAACATTCAGGACTCTCTGACACCATTTTTGGGCCACCAACATTTTCTGGACCTTAGGGGGTCTAGGATGCCTGTAAACCCCTTTTTTGGTCCTTCAAAGTTTTCAACATTTTTGCAGGCCTAAAATTCATTTTAAGGCCTTTTATGGGCTGCTAACATATTCTGAGCTTTCAGGGGTGTAGTATGCATTTTTCATGCCAAAAATATTTTTGGGAATTTCAGTGGTCTAGGATGCGGGTAAATGCCCGTTTCACTCTGCAAATGGTTTTGGGGCATTCAGAGCTCTCTGACACAGATTTTGGCCCACCAACATTTTCTGGACTTAAGGGGGTCTAGGATGCCTGTAAACCCCTTTTTTGGACCTTCAAAGTTTTCAACATTTTTGTAGGCTTAAGATGCATTTTAAGTCCTTTTTTTGAGATGCCAACATTTTCTGATCTTTCAGGGTTGTAGGATGCATTTTTTGTGCCAAAAATATTTTTGGGAATTTCAGTGGTCTGGGATGCGACTTAATGCCCCTTTCAGGCTGCAAATGTTTTTGGGACATTCAGAGCTCTCTGACACCGATTTTGGCCCACCAACATTTTCTGGACTTTCGGGGGTCTAGGATGCCTGTAAACCCCATTTTTGGGCCTCCAAACTTTTCAACATTTTTGCAGGCGTAAAATGCATTTTAAGGACTTTTTTGGGCTGCTAACATATTCTGAGCTTCAGGGGTATAGGTTGCATTTTTCGTGCCAAAAATATTTTTTGGAGTTTCAGTGGTCTAGGATGCGGGTTAATGCCCCTTTCAGGCTGCAAATGTTTTGGGACATTCAGAGCTCTCTGACACAGATTTTGGCCCACCAACATTTTCTGGACTTTAGGGGGTCTAGGATGCCTCTAAACCCCTTTTTTCCACCTCCAAAGTTTTCTACATTTTTGCAGGCCTAAGATGCACTTTAAGGCCTTTTTTGGGCTGCTAACATTTTCAGAACTTTCAGGGGTGTAGTATGCATTTTTTGTGCCAAAAATATTTTTGGGAATTTCAGTGGTCTAGGATGCCGGATAATGCCCGTTTCACTCTGCAAATGTTTTTGGGACATTCAGGTCTCTCTGACACCATTTTTGGGCCACCACCATGTTCTGGACTTTAGTGGGTCTAGGATGCCTGTAAACCCCTTTTTTGGTCCTTCAAAGTTTTCAACATTTTTGCAGGCCTAAAATGCATTTTAAGGCCTTAATTGGGCTGCTAACATATTCTGAGCTTCTGGGGTATAGGTTGCATTTTTCATGCCAAAAATATTTTGGGGAATTTCAGTGGTCTAGGATGCGGGTTAATGCCCGCTTCACTCTGCAAATGTTTTTGGAGCATTCAGGTCTCTCTGACACCATTTTTGGGCCACCAACATTTTCTGGACTATAGGGAGTCTAGGATGCCTGTGAACCCCTTTTTTGGGCCTCCAAAGTTTTCAACATGTTTGCAGGCCTAAAATGCATTTGAAGGCCTTTTTTGGGCTGCTAACATATTCTGAGCTTTCAGGGGTGTAGGATGCATTTTTCGTGCCAAAAATATTTTTAGGAATTTCAGTGGTCTAGGATGCGGGTTAATGCCCCTTTGTGGCTGCAAATATTTTTGGGACATTCAGGGCTCTCTGACACCATTTTTGGGCCACCAACATTTTCTGGACTTTAGGGGGTCTAGGATGCCTGTAACCCCTTTTTTGGTCCTTCAAAGTTTTCAACATTTTTGCAGGCCTAAAATGCATGTTAAGGTCTTTTTTGGGCTGCTAACATATTCTGAGCTTCAGCGGTGTAGGATGCATTTTTCGTGCAAAAAATATTTTTGGGAATTTCAGTGGTCTAGGATGCGGGTTAATGCCCCTTTCAGGCTGCAAATGTTTTTGGGACATTCAGGACTCTCTGACACCATTTTTGGGCCACCAACATTTTTTGGACTTTAGGGGTCTAGGATGCCTGTAAACCCCTTTTTTCGGCCTCCAAAGTGTTCAACATTTGTGCAGGCCTAAGAAGCATTTTAAGTCCTTTTTTTTGAGCTGCCAACATTTTCTGATCTTTCAGGGTTGCAGGATGCATTTTTTGTGGCAAAAATATTTTGGGGAATTTCAGTGGTCTTGGATGCGACTTAATGCCCCTTTCAGGCTGCAAATCTGTTTGGGACATTCAGAGCTCTCTGACACCGTTTTTGGGCCACCAACATTTTCTGGACTTTACGGGGTCTACGATGCCTGTAAACCCCTTTTTGGTCCTTCAAAGTTTTCAACATTTTTGCAGGCCTAAAATGCATTTTAAGGCCTTTTTTGGGCTGCTAACATATTCTGAGCTTCATGGGTGTAGGATGCATTTTTCGTGCCAAAAATATTTTTGGGAATTTCAGTGGTCTAGGATGCGGGTTAATGCCCCTTTGAGGCTGCAAATGTTTTTGGGACATTCAGGGCTCTCTGACACCATTTTTGGGCCACCAACATTTTCTGGACTTTAGGGGGTCTAGGATGCCCCTAAACCCTTTTTTTCCACCTCCAAAGTTTTCTACATTTTTTCAGGCCTAAGATGCACTTTAAGGCATTTTTGGGCTGCTAACATTTTCAGAACTTTCAGGGGTGTATGATGCATTTTTCGTGGCAAAAATATTTTTGGGAATTTCAGTGGTCTAGGATGCGAGTTAATGCCCCTTTCAGGCTGACAATGTTTTTGGGACATTCAGAGCTCTCTGACACAGATTTTGGCCCACCAACATTTTCTGGACTTTAGGGGGTCTAGGATGCCTGTAAACCCCTTTTTTGGTCCTTCAAAGTTTTCAACATTTTTGCAGGCCTAAAATGCATATTAAGGCATTTTTGGGCTGCTAACATTTTCAGAACTTTCAGGGGTGTAGTATGCATTTTTTGTGGCAAAAATATTTTTGGGCATTTCAGTGGTCTAGGATGCGGGTTAATGCCCCTTTCAGGCTGCAAATGTTTTTGGGACATTCAGGGCTCTCTGACACCATTTTTGAGCAACAATCATTTTCTGGACTTTTCGGGGGTCTAGGATGCCTGTAACCCCTTTTTTGGGCCTCCAAAGTTTTCAACATTTTTGCACGCCCAAAATGCATTTTAAGGCCTTTTTTGGGCTGCTAACATATTCTGAGCTTCAGGGGTATAGGTTGCATTTTTCATGCCAAAAATATTTTGGGAAATTTCAGTGGTCTAGGATGCGGCTTAATGCCCCTTTCAGGCTGCAAATGTTTTTGGGACATTCAGAGCTCTCTGACACCGATTTTGGCCCATCAACATTTTCTGGAGTTTAGGGGGTCTAGGATGCCCCTAAACCCTTTTTTTCCACCTCCAAAGTTTTCTACATTTTTTCAGGCCTAAGATGCACTTTAAGGCATTTTTGGGCTGCTAACATTTTCAGAACTTTCAGGAGTGTATGATGCATTTTTCGTGGCAAAAATATTTTTGGGAATTTCAGTGGTCTAGGATGCGAGTTAATGCCCCTTTCAGGCTGACAATGTTTTTGGAACATTCAGAGCTCTCTGACACAGATTTTGGCCCACCAACATTTTCTGGACTTTAGGGGGTCTAGGATGCCTGTAAACCCCTTTTTTGGTCCTTCAAAGTTTTCAACATTTTTGCAGGCCTAAAATGCATTTTAAGGCATTTTTGGGCTGCTAACATTTTCAGAACTTTCAGGGGTGTGGTATGCATTTTTTGTGCCAAAAATATTTTTGGGAATTTCAGTGGTCTCGGATGCGTGTTAATGCCCGTTTCACTCTGAAAATGTTTTTGGGACATTCAGGGCTCTCTGACACCATTTTTGGGCCACCAACATTTTCTGGACTTTAGGGGGTCTAGGATGCCTGTAAATCCCATTTGGGCCCTTCAAAGTTTTCAACATTTTTGCAGGCCTAAAATGCATTTTAAGACCTTTTTTGGGCTGCTAACATATTCTGAGCTTCATGGGTGTAGGATGCATTTTTCGTGCCAAAAATATTTTTGGGAATTTCAGTGGTCTAGGATGCGGGTTAATGCCCCTTTGAGGCTGCAAATGTTTTTGGGACATTCAGGGCTCTCTGACACCATTTCTGGGCCACAACCATTTTCTGGACTTTAGGGGGTCTAGGATGCCTCTAAACCCCTTTTTTCCACCTCCAAAGTTTTCTACATTTTTGCAGGCCTAAGATGCACTTTAAGGCCTTTTTTGGGCTGCTAACATATTCTGAGCTTCATGGGTGTAGTATTCATTTTTTGTGCCAAAAATATTTTTGGGAATGTCAGAGGTCTAGGATGCGGGTTAATGCCCGTTTCACTCTGCAAATGTTATTGGGACATTCAGGGCTCTCTGACACCATTTTTGGGCCACCAACATTTTCTGGACTTTAGGGGGTCTAGGATGCCTGTAAACCTCTTTTTTGGTCCTTCAAAGTTTTCAACATTTTTGCAGGCCTAAAATGCATTTTAAGGCCTTTTTTGGGCTGCTAACATATTCTGAGCTTTCAGGGGTGTAGGATGCATTTTTCGTGGCAAAAATATTTTTGGGCATTTCAGTGGTCTAGGATGCGGGTTTGCCCCTTTCAGGCTGCAAATGTTTTTGGGACATTCAAGGCTCTCTGACACCATTTTTGGGCCACCAACATTTTCTGGACTTTAGGGGGTCTAGGATGCCTGTAAACCCCTTTTTTGGTTCTTCAAAGTTTTCAACATTTTTGCAGGCCTAAAATGCATTTTAAGGCCTTTTTTGGGCTGCTAACATATTCTGAGCTTCATGGGTGTAGGATGTATTTTTCGTGCCAAAAATATTTTTGGGAATTGCAGTGGTCTAGGATGCGGGTTAATGCCCCTTTGAGGCTGCAAATGTTTTTGGGACATTCAGAGCTCTCTGACACAGATTTTGGCCCACCAACATTTTCTGGACTTTAGGGGGTCTAGGATTCCTGTAAACCCCTTTTTTGGTCCTTCAAAGTTTTCAACATTTTTGCAGGCCTAAAATGCATTTTAAGGCATTTTTGGGCTGCTAACATTTTCAGAACTTTCAGGGGTGTAGTATGCATTTTTTGTGCCAAAAATATTTTTGTGAATTTCAGTGGTCTAGGATGCGGGTTAATGCCCCTTTGAGGCTGCAAATGTTTTTGGGACATTCAGGGCTCTCTTTCACCATTTTAGGGCCACCAACATTTTCTGGACTTTAGGGGGTCTAGGATGCCTGTAAACCCCTTTTTTGGTCCTTCAAAGTTTTCAACATTTTTGCAGGCCTAAAATGCATTTTAAGGCCTTAATTGGGCTGCTAACATATTCTGAGCTTCAGGGGTATAGGTTGCATTTTTCATGCCAAAAATATTTTGGGGAATTTCAGTGGTCTAGGATGCGGGTTAATGCCCCTTTCAGGCTGCAAATGTTTTTGGGACATTCAGGACTCTCTGACACCATTTTCGGTCCACCAACATTTTCTGGACTTTAGGGGGTCTAGGATGCCTGTAAACCCCTTTTTTGGGCCTCCAAAGTTTTCAACATTTTTGCAGGCATAAAATGCATTTTAAGGTCTTTATTGGGCTGCTAACATATTCTGAGCTTCAGGGGTATAGGTTGCATTTTTCGTGCCAAAAATATTTTTTGGAGTTTGAGTGGTCTAGGGTGCGGGTTAATGCCCCTTTCAGGCTGCAAATGTTTTGGGACATTCAGAGCTCTCTGACACAGATTTTGGCCCACCAACATTTTCTGGACTTTAGGGGGTCTAGGATGCCTGTAAACCCCTTTTTTGGGCCTCCAAAGTTTTCAACATTTTTGCAGGCATAAAATGCATTTTAAGGTCTTTTTTGGGCTGCTAACATATTCTGAGCTTCAGGGGTATAGGTTGCATTTTTCGTGCCAAAAATATTTTTTGGAGTTTGAGTGGTCTAGGGTGCGGGTTAATGCCCCTTTCAGGCTGCAAATGTTTTGGGACATTCAGAGCTCTCTGACACAGATTTTGGCCCACCAACATTTTCTGGACTTTAGGGGTCTAGGATGCCTGTAAACCCCTTTTTTGGTCCTTCAAAGTTTTCAACATGTTTGCAGACCCAAAATGCATTTTAAGGCATTTTTGGGCTGCTAACATTTTCAGAACTTTCAGGGGTGTAGTATGCATTTTTTGTGCCAAAAATATTTTTGGGAATGTCAGAGGTTTAGGATGCGGGTTAATGCCCGTTTCACTCTGCAAATGTTATTGGGACATTCAGGGCTCTCTGACACCATTTTTGGGCCACCAACATTTTCTGGACTTTAGGGGGTCTAGGATGCCTGTAAACCCCTTTTTTGGTTCTTCAAAGTTTTCAACATTTTTGCAGGCCTAAAATGCATTTTAATGCCTTTTTTGGGCTGCTAACATATTCTGAGCTTCATGGGTGTAGGATGCATTTTTCGTGCCAAAAATATTTTTGGGAATTTCAGTGGTCTAGGATGCGGGTTAATGCCCCTTTGAGGCTGCAAATGTTTTTGGGACATTCAGAGCTCTCTGACACAGATTTTGGCCCACCAACATTTTCTGGACTTTAGGGGGTCTAGGATGCCTGTAAACCCCTTTTTCCACCTCCAAAGTTTTCTACATTTTTGCAGGCCTAAAATGCACTTTAAGGCCTTTTTTGGGCTGCTAACATATTCTGAGCTTCATGGGTGTAGTATGCATTTTTTGTGCCAAAAATATTTTTGGGAATTTCAGTGGTCTAGGATGTGGGTTAATGCCCGTTTCACTCTACAAATGTTTTTGGGGCATTCAGAGCTCTCTGACACAGATTTTGGCCCACCAACATTTTCTGGACTTTAGGGGGTCTAGGATGCCTGTAAACCGCTTTTTTGGGCCTCCAAAGTTTTCAACATTTTTGCAGGCCTAAAATGCATTTTAAGGCCTTTTTTGGGCTGCTAACATATTCTGAGCTTTCAGGGGTGTAGGATGCATTTTTCGTGCCAAAAATATTTTGGGGAATTTCAGTGGTTTAGGATGCGGGTTAATGCCCATTTCAGGCTGCAAATGTTTTTGGGACATTCAGCACTCTCTGACACCATTTTTGGGCCACCAACATTTTCTGGACCTTAGGGGGTCTAGGATGCCTGTAAACCCCTTTTTTGGTCCTTCAAAGTTTTCAACATTTTTGCAGGCCTAAAATTCATTTTAAGGCCTTTTATGGGCTGCTAACATATTCTGAGCTTTCAGGGGTGTAGTATGCATTTTTCATGCCAAAAATATTTTTGGGAATTTCAGTGGTCTAGGATGCGGGTAAATGCCCGTTTCACTCTGCAAATGGTTTTGGGGCATTCAGAGCTCTCTGACACAGATTTTGGCCCACCAACATTTTCTGGACTTAAGGGGGTCTAGGATGCCTGTAAACCCCTTTTTTGGACCTTCAAAGTTTTCAACATTTTTGTAGGCTTAAGATGCATTTTAAGTCCTTTTTTTGAGATGCCAACATTTTCTGATCTTTCAGGGTTGTAGGATGCATTTTTTGTGCCAAAAATATTTTTGGGAATTTCAGTGGTCTGGGATGCGACTTAATGCCCCTTTCAGGCTGCAAATGTTTTTGGGACATTCAGAGCTCTCTGACACCGATTTTGGCCCACCAACATTTTCTGGACTTTCGGGGGTCTAGGATGCTTGTAAACCCCATTTTTGGGCCTCCAAACTTTTCAACATTTTTGCAGGCGTAAAATGCATTTTAATGACTTTTTTGGGCTGCTAACATATTCTGAGCTTCAGGGGTATAGGTTGCATTTTTCATGCCAAAAATATTTTTTGGAGTTTCAGTGGTTTAGGATGCGGCTTAATGCCCCTTTCAGGCTGCAAATGTTTTTGGGACATTCAGAGCTCTCTGACACCGATTTTGGCCCACCAACATTTTCTGGAGTTTAGGGGGTCTAGGATGCCCCTAAACCCTTTTTTTCCACATCCAAAGTTTTCTACATTTTTTCAGGCCTAAGATGCACTTTAAGGCATTTTTGGGCTGCTAACATTTTCAGAACTTTCAGGGGTGTATGATGCATTTTTCGTGGCAAAAATATTTTTGGGAATTTCAGTGGTCTAGGATGCGAGTTAATGCCCCTTTCAGGCTGACAATGTTTTTGGGACATTCAGAGCTCTCTGACACAGATTTTGGCCCACCAACATTTTCTGGACTTTAGGGGGTCTAGGATGCCTGTAAACCCCTTTTTTGGTCCTTCAAAGTTTTCAACATTTTTGCAGGCCTAAAATGCATTTTAAGGCATTTTTGGGCTGCTAACATTTTCAGAACTTTCAGGGGTGTGGTATGCATTTTTTGTGCCAAAAATATTTTTGGGAATTTCAGTGGTCTAGGATGCGGGTTAATGCCCCTTTGAGGCTGCAAATGTTTTTGGGACATTCAGGGCTCTCTGACACCATTTCTGGGCCACAACCATTTTCTGGACTTTAGGGGGTCTAGGATGCCTCTAAACCCCTTTTTTCCACCTCCAAAGTTTTCTACATTTTTGCAGGCCTAAGATGCACTTTAAGGCCTTTTTTGGGCTGCTAACATATTCTGAGCTTCATGGGTGTAGTATTCATTTTTTGTGCCAAAAATATTTTTGGGAATGTCAGAGGTCTAGGATGCGGGTTAATGCCCGTTTCACTCTGCAAATGTTTTTGGGACATTCAGGGCTCTCTGACACCATTTTTGGGCCACCATCATTTTCTGGACTTTAGGGGGTCTAGGATGCCTGTAAACCTCTTTTTTGGTCCTTCAAAGTTTTCAACATTTTTGCAGGCCTAAAATGCATTTTAAGGCCTTTTTTGGGCTGCTAACATATTCTGAGCTTTCAGGGGTGTAGGATGCATTTTTCGTGGCAAAAATATTTTTGGGAATTTCAGTGGTCTAGGATGCGAGTTAATGCCCCTTTCAGGCTGACAATGTTTTTGGGACATTCAGAGCTCTCTGACACAGATTTTGGCCCACCAACATTTTCTGGACTTTAGGGGGTCTAGGATGCCTGTAAACCCCTTTTTTGGTCCTTCAAAGTTTTAAACATTTTTGCAGGCCTAAAATGCATTTTAAGGCATTTTTGGGCTGATAAAATTTTCAGAACTTTCAGGGGTGTAGTATGCATTTTTTGTGCCAAAAATATTTTTGGGAATTTCAGTGGTCTAGGATGCGTGTTAATGCCCGTTTCACTCTGCAAATGTTTTTGGGACATTCAGGACTCTCTGACACCATTTTTGGGCCACCAACATTTTTTGGACTTTAGGGGTCTAGGATGCCTGTAAACCCCTTTTTTCGGCCTCCAAAGTGTTCAACATTTGTGCAGGCCTAAGAAGCATTTTAAGTCCTTTTTTTTGAGCTGCCAACATTTTCTGATCTTTCAGGGTTGCAGGATGCATTTTTTGTGGCAAAAATATTTTGGGGAATTTCAGTGGTCTTGGATGCGACTTAATGCCCCTTTCAGGCTGCAAATCTGTTTGGGACATTCAGAGCTCTCTGACACCGTTTTTGGGCCACCAACATTTTCTGGACTTTACGGGGTCTACGATGCCTGTAAACCCCTTTTTGGTCCTTCAAAGTTTTCAACATTTTTGCAGGCCTAAAATGCATTTTAAGGCCTTTTTTGGGCTGCTAACATATTCTGAGCTTCATGGGTGTAGGATGCATTTTTCGTGCCAAAAATATTTTTGGGAATTTCAGTGGTCTAGGATGCGGGTTAATGCCCCTTTGAGGCTGCAAATGTTTTTGGGACATTCAGGGCTCTCTGACACCATTTTTGGGCCACCAACATTTTCTGGACTTTAGGGGGTCTAGGATGCCCCTAAACCCTTTTTTTCCACCTCCAAAGTTTTCTACATTTTTTCAGGCCTAAGATGCACTTTAAGGCATTTTTGGGCTGCTAACATTTTCAGAACTTTCAGGGGTGTATGATGCATTTTTCGTGGCAAAAATATTTTTGGGAATTTCAGTGGTCTAGGATGCGAGTTAATGCCCCTTTCAGGCTGACAATGTTTTTGGGACATTCAGAGCTCTCTGACACAGATTTTGGCCCACCAACATTTTCTGGACTTTAGGGGGTCTAGGATGCCTGTAAACCCCTTTTTTGGTCCTTCAAAGTTTTCAACATTTTTGCAGGCCTAAAATGCATATTAAGGCATTTTTGGGCTGCTAACATTTTCAGAACTTTCAGGGGTGTAGTATGCATTTTTTGTGGCAAAAATATTTTTGGGCATTTCAGTGGTCTAGGATGCGGGTTAATGCCCCTTTCAGGCTGCAAATGTTTTTGGGACATTCAGGGCTCTCTGACACCATTTTTGAGCAACAATCATTTTCTGGACTTTTCGGGGGTCTAGGATGCCTGTAACCCCTTTTTTGGGCCTCCAAAGTTTTCAACATTTTTGCACGCCCAAAATGCATTTTAAGGCCTTTTTTGGGCTGCTAACATATTCTGAGCTTCAGGGGTATAGGTTGCATTTTTCATGCCAAAAATATTTTGGGAAATTTCAGTGGTCTAGGATGCGGCTTAATGCCCCTTTCAGGCTGCAAATGTTTTTGGGACATTCAGAGCTCTCTGACACCGATTTTGGCCCATCAACATTTTCTGGAGTTTAGGGGGTCTAGGATGCCCCTAAACCCTTTTTTTCCACCTCCAAAGTTTTCTACATTTTTTCAGGCCTAAGATGCACTTTAAGGCATTTTTGGGCTGCTAACATTTTCAGAACTTTCAGGAGTGTATGATGCATTTTTCGTGGCAAAAATATTTTTGGGAATTTCAGTGGTCTAGGATGCGAGTTAATGCCCCTTTCAGGCTGACAATGTTTTTGGAACATTCAGAGCTCTCTGACACAGATTTTGGCCCACCAACATTTTCTGGACTTTAGGGGGTCTAGGATGCCTGTAAACCCCTTTTTTGGTCCTTCAAAGTTTTCAACATTTTTGCAGGCCTAAAATGCATTTTAAGGCATTTTTGGGCTGCTAACATTTTCAGAACTTTCAGGGGTGTGGTATGCATTTTTTGTGCCAAAAATATTTTTGGGAATTTCAGTGGTCTCGGATGCGTGTTAATGCCCGTTTCACTCTGAAAATGTTTTTGGGACATTCAGGGCTCTCTGACACCATTTTTGGGCCACCAACATTTTCTGGACTTTAGGGGGTCTAGGATGCCTGTAAATCCCATTTGGGCCCTTCAAAGTTTTCAACATTTTTGCAGGCCTAAAATGCATTTTAAGGCCTTTTTTGGGCTGCTAACATATTCTGAGCTTCATGGGTGTAGGATGCATTTTTCGTGCCAAAAATATTTTTGGGAATTTCAGTGGTCTAGGATGCGGGTTAATGCCCCTTTGAGGCTGCAAATGTTTTTGGGACATTCAGGGCTCTCTGACACCATTTCTGGGCCACAACCATTTTCTGGACTTTAGGGGGTCTAGGATGCCTCTAAACCCCTTTTTTCCACCTCCAAAGTTTTCTACATTTTTGCAGGCCTAAGATGCACTTTAAGGCCTTTTTTGGGCTGCTAACATATTCTGAGCTTCATGGGTGTAGTATTCATTTTTTGTGCCAAAAATATTTTTGGGAATGTCAGAGGTCTAGGATGCGGGTTAATGCCCGTTTCACTCTGCAAATGTTATTGGGACATTCAGGGCTCTCTGACACCATTTTTGGGCCACCAACATTTTCTGGACTTTAGGGGGTCTAGGATGCCTGTAAACCTCTTTTTTGGTCCTTCAAAGTTTTCAACATTTTTGCAGGCCTAAAATGCATTTTAAGGCCTTTTTTGGGCTGCTAACATATTCTGAGCTTTCAGGGGTGTAGGATGCATTTTTCGTGGCAAAAATATTTTTGGGAATTTCAGTGGTCTAGGATGCGAGTTAATGCCCCTTTCAGGCTGACAATGTTTTTGGGACATTCAGAGCTCTCTGACACAGATTTTGGCCCACCAACATTTTCTGGACTTTAGGGGGTCTAGGATTCCTGTAAACCCCTTTTTTGGTCCTTCAAAGTTTTCAACATTTTTGCAGGCCTAAAATGCATTTTAAGGCATTTTTGGGCTGCTAACATTTTCAGAACTTTCAGGGGTGTAGTATGCATTTTTTGTGCCAAAAATATTTTTGTGAATTTCAGTGGTCTAGGATGCGGGTTAATGCCCCTTTGAGGCTGCAAATGTTTTTGGGACATTCAGGGCTCTCTTTCACCATTTTAGGGCCACCAACATTTTCTGGACTTTAGGGGGTCTAGGATGCCTGTAAACCCCTTTTTTGGTCCTTCAAAGTTTTCAACATTTTTGCAGGCCTAAAATGCATTTTAAGGCCTTAATTGGGCTGCTAACATATTCTGAGCTTCAGGGGTATAGGTTGCATTTTTCATGCCAAAAATATTTTGGGGAATTTCAGTGGTCTAGGATGCGGGTTAATGCCCCTTTCAGGCTGCAAATGTTTTTGGGACATTCAGGACTCTCTGACACCATTTTCGGTCCACCAACATTTTCTGGACTTTAGGGGGTCTAGGATGCCTGTAAACCCCTTTTTTGGGCCTCCAAAGTTTTCAACATTTTTGCAGGCATAAAATGCATTTTAAGGTCTTTATTGGGCTGCTAACATATTCTGAGCTTCAGGGGTATAGGTTGCATTTTTCGTGCCAAAAATATTTTTTGGAGTTTGAGTGGTCTAGGGTGCGGGTTAATGCCCCTTTCAGGCTGCAAATGTTTTGGGACATTCAGAGCTCTCTGACACAGATTTTGGCCCACCAACATTTTCTGGACTTTAGGGGGTCTAGGATGCCTGTAAACCCCTTTTTTGGGCCTCCAAAGTTTTCAACATTTTTGCAGGCATAAAATGCATTTTAAGGTCTTTTTTGGGCTGCTAACATATTCTGAGCTTCAGGGGTATAGGTTGCATTTTTCGTGCCAAAAATATTTTTTGGAGTTTGAGTGGTCTAGGGTGCGGGTTAATGCCCCTTTCAGGCTGCAAATGTTTTGGGACATTCAGAGCTCTCTGACACAGATTTTGGCCCACCAACATTTTCTGGACTTTAGGGGTCTAGGATGCCTGTAAACCCCTTTTTTGGTCCTTCAAAGTTTTCAACATGTTTGCAGGCCCAAAATGCATTTTAAGGCATTTTTGGGCTGCTAACATTTTCAGAACTTTCAGGGGTGTAGTATGCATTTTTTGTGCCAAAAATATTTTTGGGAATGTCAGAGGTTTAGGATGCGGGTTAATGCCCGTTTCACTCTGCAAATGTTATTGGGACATTCAGGGCTCTCTGACACCATTTTTGGGCCACCAACATTTTCTGGACTTTAGGGGGTCTAGGATGCCTGTAAACCCCTTTTTTGGTTCTTCAAAGTTTTCAACATTTTTGCAGGCCTAAAATGCATTTTAATGCCTTTTTTGGGCTGCTAACATATTCTGAGCTTCATGGGTGTAGGATGCATTTTTCGTGCCAAAAATATTTTTGGGAATTTCAGTGGTCTAGGATGCGGGTTAATGCCCCTTTGAGGCTGCAAATGTTTTTGGGACATTCAGAGCTCTCTGACACAGATTTTGGCCCACCAACATTTTCTGGACTTTAGGGGGTCTAGGATGCCTGTAAACCCCTTTTTCCACCTCCAAAGTTTTCTACATTTTTGCAGGCCTAAAATGCACTTTAAGGCCTTTTTTGGGCTGCTAACATATTCTGAGCTTCATGGGTGTAGTATGCATTTTTTGTGCCAAAAATATTTTTGGGAATTTCAGTGGTCTAGGATGTGGGTTAATGCCCGTTTCACTCTACAAATGTTTTTGGGGCATTCAGAGCTCTCTGACACAGATTTTGGCCCACCAACATTTTCTGGACTTTAGGGGGTCTAGGATGCCTGTAAACCGCTTTTTTGGGCCTCCAAAGTTTTCAACATTTTTGCAGGCCTAAAATGCATTTTAAGGCCTTTTTTGGGCTGCTAACATATTCTGAGCTTTCAGGGGTGTAGGATGCATTTTTCGTGCCAAAAATATTTTGGGGAATTTCAGTGGTTTAGGATGCGGGTTAATGCCCATTTCAGGCTGCAAATGTTTTTGGGACATTCAGCACTCTCTGACACCATTTTTGGGCCACCAACATTTTCTGGACCTTAGGGGGTCTAGGATGCCTGTAAACCCCTTTTTTGGTCCTTCAAAGTTTTCAACATTTTTGCAGGCCTAAAATTCATTTTAAGGCCTTTTATGGGCTGCTAACATATTCTGAGCTTTCAGGGGTGTAGTATGCATTTTTCATGCCAAAAATATTTTTGGGAATTTCAGTGGTCTAGGATGCGGGTAAATGCCCGTTTCACTCTGCAAATGGTTTTGGGGCATTCAGAGCTCTCTGACACAGATTTTGGCCCACCAACATTTTCTGGACTTAAGGGGGTCTAGGATGCCTGTAAACCCCTTTTTTGGACCTTCAAAGTTTTCAACATTTTTGTAGGCTTAAGATGCATTTTAAGTCCTTTTTTTGAGATGCCAACATTTTCTGATCTTTCAGGGTTGTAGGATGCATTTTTTGTGCCAAAAATATTTTTGGGAATTTCAGTGGTCTGGGATGCGACTTAATGCCCCTTTCAGGCTGCAAATGTTTTTGGGACATTCAGAGCTCTCTGACACCGATTTTGGCCCACCAACATTTTCTGGACTTTCGGGGGTCTAGGATGCCTGTAAACCCCTTTTTTGGTCCTTCAAAGTTTTAAACATTTTTGCAGGCCTAAAATGCATTTTAAGGCATTTTTGGGCTGATAAAATTTTCAGAACTTTCAGGGGTGTAGTATGCATTTTTTGTGCCAAAAATATTTTTGGGAATTTCAGTGGTCTAGGATGCGTGTTAATGCCCGTTTCACTCTGCAAATGTTTTTGGGACATTCAGGGCTCTCTGACACAATTTTTGGGCCACCAACATTTTCTGGACTTTAGGGGGTCTAGGATGCCTGTAAACCCCTTTTTTGGGCCTCCAAAGTTTTCAACATTTTTGCAGGCTTAAAATGCATTTTAAAGCCTTTTTTGGGCTGCTAACATATTCTGAGCCTTAGGGGTGTAGGATGCATTTTTCGTGCCAAAATATTTTTGGGAATTTCAGTGGTCTAGGATGCGAGTTAATGCCCCTTTCAGGCTGACAATGTCTTTGGGACATTCAGAGCTCTCTGACACAGATTTTGGCCCACCAACATTTTCTGGACTTTAGGGGGTCTAGGATGCCTGTTAACCCCTTTTTTCGACCTCCAAAGTTTTCAACATTTGTGCAGGCCTAAGAATCATTTTAAGTCCTTTTTTGAGCTGCCAACATTTTCTGATCTTTCAGGGTTGTAGGATGAATTTTTTGTGCCAAAAATATTTTGGGGAATTTCAGTGGTCTAGGATGCGACTTAATGCCCCTTTCAGGCTGCAAATCTGTTTGGGACATTCAGAGCTCTCTGACACTGTTTTTGGGCCACCAACATTTTCTGGACTTTAGGGGTCTAGGATGCCTGTAAACCCCTTTTTTGGTCCTTCAAAGTTTTCAACATGTTTGCAGGCCTAAAATGCATTTTAAGGCATTTTTGGGCTGCTAACATTTTCAGAACTTTCAGGGGTGTAGTATGCATTTTTTGTGCCAAAAATATTTTTGGGAATGTCAGAGGTTTAGGATGCGGGTTAATGCCCGTTTCACTCTGCAAATGTTATTGGGACATTCAGGGCTCTCTGACACCATTTTTGGGCCACCAACATTTTCTGGACTTTAGGGGGTCTCGGATGCCTGTAAACCTCTTTTTTGGCCCTTCAAAGTTTTCAACATTTTTGCAGGCCTAAAATGCATTTTAAGGCATTTTTTGGGCTGCTAACATATTCTGAGCTTTCAGTGGTGTAGGATGCATTTTTCGTGGCAAAAATATTTTTGGGAATTTCAGTGGTCTAGGATGCGAGTTAATGCCCCTTTCAGGCTGACAATGTTTTTGGGACATTCAGAGCTCTCTGACACAGATTTTGGCCCACCAACATTTTCTGGACTTTAGGGGTCTAGGATGCCTGTAAACCCCTTTTTTGGTCCTTCAAAGTTTTCAACATGTTTGCAGGCCTAAAATGCATTTTAAGGCATTTTTGGGCTGCTAACATTTTCAGAACATTCAGGGGTGTAGTATGCATTTTTTGTGGCAAAAATATTTTTGGGCATTTCAGTGGTGTAGGATGCGGGTTTGCCCCTTTCAGGCTGCAAATGTTTTTGGGACATTCAAGGCTCTCTGACACCATTTTTGGGCCACCAACATTTTCTGGACTTTAGGGGGTCTAGGATGCCTGTAAACCCCTTTTTTGGTTCTTCAAAGTTTTCAACATTTTTGCAGGCCTAAAATGCATTTTAAGGCCTTTTTTGGGCTGCTAACATATTCTGAGCTTCATGGGTGTAGGATGTATTTTTCGTGCCAAAAATATTTTTGGGAATTGCAGTGGTCTAGGATGCGGGTTAATGCCCCTTTGAGGCTGCAAATGTTTTTGGGACATTCAGAGCTCTCTGACACAGATTTTGGCCCACCAACATTTTCTGGATTTTAGGGGGTCTAGGATGCCTGTAAACCCCTTTTTTGGTCCTTCAAAGTTTTCAACATTTTTGCAGGCCTAAAATGCATTTTAAGGCATTTTTGGGCTGCTAACATTTTCAGAACTTTCAGGGGTGTAGTATGCATTTTTTGTGCCAAAAATATTTTTGTGAATTTCAGTGGTCTAGGATGCGGGTTAATGCCCCTTTGAGGCTGCAAATGTTTTTGGGACATTCAGGGCTCTCTTTCACCATTTTTGGGCCACCAACATTTTCTGGACTTTAGGGGGTCTAGGATGCCTGTAAACCCCTTTTTTGGTCCTTCAAAGTTTTCAACATTTTTGCAGGCCTAAAATGCATTTTAAGGCCTTAATTGGGATGCTAACATATTCTGAGCTTCAGGGGTATAGGTTGCATTTTTCATGCCAAAAATATTTTGGGGAATTTCAGTGGTCTAGGATGCGGGTTAATGCCCCTTTCAGGCTGCAAATGTTTTGGGACATTCAGAGCTCTCTGACACAGATTTTGGCCCACCAACATTTTCTGGACTTTAGGGGTCTAGGATGCCTGTAAACCCCTTTTTTGGGCCTCCAAAGTTTTCAACATGTTTGCAGGCCTAAAATGCATTTTAAGGCATTTTTGGGCTGCTAACATTTACAGAACTTTCAGGGGTGTAGTATGCATTTTTCGTGCCAAAAATATTTTGGGGAATTTCAGTGGTTTAGGATGCGGGTTAATGCCCCTTTCAGGCTGCAAATGTTTTTGGGACATTCAGGACTCTCTGACACCATTTTTGGGCCACCAACATTTTCTGGACCTTAGGGGGTCTAGGATGCCTGTAAACCCCTTTTTTGGTCCTTCAAAGTTTTCAACATTTTTGCAGGCCTAAAATTCATTTTAAGGCCTTTTATGGGCTGCTAACATATTCTGAGCTTTCAGGGGTGTAGTATGCATTTTTCATGCCAAAAATATTTTTGGGAATTTCAGTGGTCTAGGATGCGGGTAAATGCCCGTTTCACTCTGCAAATGGTTTTGGGGCATTCAGAGCTCTCTGACACAGATTTTGGCCCACCAACATTTTCTGGACTTAAGGGGGTCTAGGATGCCTGTAAACCCCTTTTTTGGACCTTCAAAGTTTTCAACATTTTTGTAGGCTTAAGATGCATTTTAAGTCCTTTTTTTGAGATGCCAACATTTTCTGATCTTTCAGGGTTGTAGGATGCATTTTTTGTGCCAAAAATATTTTTGGGAATTTCAGTGGTCTGGGATGCGACTTAATGCCCCTTTCAGGCTGCAAATGTTTTTGGGACATTCAGAGCTCTCTGACACCGATTTTGGCCCACCAACATTTTCTGGACTTTCGGGGGTCTCGGATGCCTGTAAACCCCATTTTTGGGCCTCCAAACTTTTCAACATTTTTGCAGGCGTAAAATGCATTTTAAGGACTTTTTTGGGCTGCTAACATATTCTGAGCTTCAGGGGTATAGGTTGCATTTTTCATGCCAAAAATATTTTTTGGAGTTTCAGTGGTCTAGGATGCGGGTTAATGCCCCTTTCAGGCTGCAAATGTTTTGGGACATTCAGAGCTCTCTGACACAGATTTTGGCCCACCAACATTTTCTGGACTTTAGGGGGTCTAGGATGCCTCTAAACCCCTTTTTTCCACCTCCAAAGTTTTCTACATTTTTGCAGGCCTAAGATGCACTTTAAGGCCTTTTTTGGGCTGCTAACATTTTCAGAACTTTCAGGGGTGTAGTATGCATTTTTTGTGCCAAAAATATTTTTGGGAATTTCAGTGGTCTAGGATGCCGGATAATGCCCGTTTCACTCTGCAAATGGTTTTAGGACATTCAGGGCTCTCTGACACCATTTTTGGGCCACCACCATGTTCTGGACTTTAGTGGGTCTAGGATGCCTGTAAACCGCTTTTTTGGGCCTCCAAAGTTTTCAACATTTTTGCAGGCCTTAAATGCATTTTAAGGCCTTTTTTTGGGCTCCTAACATATTCTGAGCTT
Organism: Ambystoma mexicanum; assembly: GCF_040938575.1. Lineage (NCBI taxonomy): Eukaryota > Metazoa > Chordata > Amphibia > Caudata > Ambystomatidae > Ambystoma > Ambystoma mexicanum. The sequence continues at coordinate 729,154,207 of NC_090939.1, read as the reverse complement.
TCAGGGGTGTAGGATGCATTTTTCGTGCCAAAAATATTTTGGGGAATTTCAGTGGTTTAGGATGCGGGTTAATGCCCCTTTCAGGCTGCAAATGTTTTTGGAACATTCAGGACTCTCTGACACCATTTTTGGGCCACCAACATTTTCTGGACCTTAGGGGGTCTAGGATGCCTGTAAACCCCTTTTTTGGTCCTTCAAAGTTTTCAACATTTTTGCAGGCCTAAAATTCATTTTAAGGCCTTTTATGGGCTGCTAACATATTCTGAGCTTTCAGGGGTGTAGTATGCATTTTTCATGCCAAAAATATTTTTGGGAATTTCAGTGGTCTAGGATGCGGGTAAATGCCCGTTTCACTCTGCAAATGGTTTTGGGGCATTCAGAGCTCTCTGACACAGATTTTGGCCCACCAACATTTTCTGGATTTAAGGGGGTCTAGGATGCCTGTAAACCCCTTTTTTGGACCTTCAAAGTTTTCAACATTTTTGTAGGCTTAAGATGCATTTTAAGTCCTTTTTTTGAGATGCCAACATTTTCTGATCTTTCAGGGTTGTAGGATGCATTTTTTGTGCCAAAAATATTTTTGGGAATTTCAGTGGTCTGGGATGCGACTTAATGCCCCTTTCAGGCTGCAAATGTTTTTGGGACATTCAGAGCTCTCTGACACCGATTTTGGCCCACCAACATTTTCTGGACTTTCGGGGGTCTAGGATGCCTGTAAACCCCATTTTTGGGCCTCCAAACTTTTCAACATTTTTGCAGGCGTAAAATGCATTTTAAGGACTTTTTTGGGCTGCTAACATATTCTGAGCTTCAGGGGTATAGGTTGCATTTTTCGTGCCAAAAATATTTTTTGGAGTTTCAGTGGTCTAGGATGCGGGTTAATGCCCCTTTCAGGCTGCAAATGTTTTGGGACATTCAGAGCTCTCTGACACAGATTTTGGCCCACCAACATTTTCTGGACTTTAGGGGGTCTAGGATGCCTCTAAACCCCTTTTTTCCACCTCCAAAGTTTTCTACATTTTTGCAGGCCTAAGATGCACTTTAAGGCCTTTTTTGGGCTGCTAACATTTTCAGAACTTTCAGGGGTGTAGTATGCATTTTTTGTGCCAAAAATATTTTTGGGAATTTCAGTGGTCTAGGATGCCGGATAATGCCCGTTTCACTCTGCAAATGTTTTTGGGACATTCAGGTCTCTCTGACACCATTTTTGGGCCACCACCATGTTCTGGACTTTAGTGGGTCTAGGATGCCTGTAAACCCCTTTTTTGGTCCTTCAAAGTTTTCAACATTTTTGCAGGCCTAAAATGCATTTTAAGGCCTTAATTGGGCTGCTAACATATTCTGAGCTTCTGGGGTATAGGTTGCATTTTTCATGCCAAAAATATTTTGGGGAATTTCAGTGGTCTAGGATGCGGGTTAATGCCCGCTTCACTCTGCAAATGTTTTTGGAGCATTCAGGTCTCTCTGACACCATTTTTGGGCCACCAACATTTTCTGGACTATAGGGAGTCTAGGATGCCTGTGAACCCCTTTTTTGGGCCTCCAAAGTTTTCAACATTTTTGCAGGCCTAAAATGCATTTGAAGGCCTTTTTTGGGCTGCTAACATATTCTGAGCTTTCAGGGGTGTAGGATGCATTTTTCGTGCCAAAAATATTTTTAGGAATTTCAGTGGTCTAGGATGCGGGTTAATGCCCCTTTGTGGCTGCAAATATTTTTGGGACATTCAGGGCTCTCTGACACCATTTTTGGGCCACCAACATTTTCTGGACTTTAGGGGGTCTAGGATGCCTGTAAACCCCTTTTTTGGTCCTTCAAAGTTTTCAACATTTTTGCAGGCCTAAAATGCATTTTAAGGCCTTTTTTGGGCTGCTAACATATTCTGAGCTTCATGGGTGTAGGATGCATTTTTCGTGCCAAAAATATTTTTGGGAATTTCATTGGTCTAGGATGCGGGTTAATGCCCCTTTCAGGCTGCAAATGTTTTTGGGACATTCAGAGCTCTCTGACATATATTTTGGCCCACCAACATTTTCTGGACTTTAGGGGGTCTAGGATGCCTGTAAACCCCTTTTTTGGACCTTCAAAGTTTTCAATATTTTTGCAAGCCTAAGATGCACTTTAAGGCATTTTTGGGCTGCTAACATTTTCAGAACTTTCAGGGGTGTAGTATGCATTGTCGGGGAGAAGCTGGATCCCCCCCCCACCCCCAGGGCAGTGGGGGGCCAGCAGCCATATCCTCACCAGCTATGGGAGGCCCCAACACCTCCCATATGGCCCCCAGAAATGCAACAGAGTTCCAAGCAGGCAGCAACATGTTTCAAACTGCTTTATTTCTAAGCACAGAGAAGAGAAAAAAGCCAAAGAAAAGCATCGTGAGTTCAGGCGCCGTCTCCCCCGGGGCTGTCTTGCAAGTAAGTTTTATAATCACACTGCAGGCTGACCTCACAAAATTGGATCAGCTCCCAGAAACCTATCTCCTCCTGTTATTGGCTGCAGAGTGGTGGGTTACATATGTAGCACTTATAGAGAGCCTGATAATTGGATATTTACCTCCTGCGTCAGTGGGTTGATTTAGCTGTGCCAGCCCCCCTTACCTAATTCTAATCATGTTGCAATGTGACTTTGTTCCCATAACTTTTTAGCTGGACAAGCAGTTCGCACCTGGCCCTGGCTTGTTACAAGTTATGTTTCAATGTTGTGCGTGTCCTTGAGAAAATGTCTTTCTTTCCCAGAAAGAAAAAAAAAGCACACTGGGTTGCCGTGGTTTATTCGCATTTGTGGATAATTAAAAAAATGTCTGTCTGCAGAAAGTAGTTTTATCTTGAATTTGCGGCCTTGGCAAGTCGGACTTGTTTTGCGAGGAATGTTGATAAGGCTCCCGCAGCCAGTGTTCAGTGTTCAGTGAGTGAAATGAACTTAGCTGTAATTTTCCTGAAACATCGCTTTACACTGTGCATTTAGACCATGTTAATTCATATAGGCATTTGCAAGGCTTTAAACAGGGATTTTTGTGTTTGTAGATTCTGATATTGCAGCGTTGATTCTAATGTAGCATAGAAGTTGCACTGTTGGTGAAGTGGGTGTGTTTCAGCATATTTGTCACCCATGGGTGCGCTGGGGCGCTTGGGGTGCGGGGGCATGGATTTGGTCTCCATTTTCCCTCTTCAGTCCCCCCTCTGGTCGACTTTTGTCGACCACACCACCAAGCAACATTCACCTCCTTCCGGTCTGCATATCTTTGCCAATTCCTTGAAGTGTCCATAATTTTCTGCATTGTTGTTGATCAACAGTACATATAGGAGTGTTCCCCTTCTGTGTTCCACCACACTCACTTCCCTACGTACTTCCTCTGATCACAGGGAGTGGCCACCTTTATTACTGCTGGAACCATGTTGCGCACCGCTATCTTAGTCCAGCTCTTCCTTTCACCATGTCTCTTATTTGCATTCCGATGTCTTCTTCTGTTGTTCTCTTGCAATGTATCTCCATCTTGCACAATGGTGCTGTGCTCGGTACTCGTCCTTCCGTTATCACCTTCAAGCAACCAGGCAGTCATGATGTCATCCATCACCATGCAAGCACTAGCTAGTTCTTTGCTTTCTTTTTTCAGATACATTTTTTGCTGATCATTCTTTGGTATGCTGGTACTTCACCCACTCATCCTTCTTTCTCGCTCGAGAAGTAATTCCCCCCTCTTTTTACTTCTCTGTCTGTTTCTCTTCTTCCGTTGTTTTCCACCTTGGTGAATGTGTCACTCTTCACATCTTCCTTGGTCATCACCAACAAGGGCATGCTGATGCGCTCCAATGAACACTCTCCTCCCCAATTCAGTGGTAGTTTCTCTTGATCTTTGGATGCATGTGGTCAATAGTAGTCCATAAGCAGTGATGTTCCTGCTCTCATCTCGCAACTTCTCTCAACCTTCTTGCATCCAGCATGATTGTCCACTTCTTGTCACTGTTGTGCTGGTAACATAACGTTGGTACCTTAACAGTATACGTCCTTCTTCAGTGACCATCTTTGCTCTTTTCTCTCACTCTGTTAGGCACTTATCATATTTTTGTCTCTTATTATTTTATTTTTCTTCTCTCCTTTTGTTTTCTTTCTTCTTTTATTATTTATTTATTTATTTATTTATTTATTTCAATCTCAATGTTGCTGTCTTCCCTTGCAATCTTCTTCGCACCTTGTCATACATGGGCGTCGTGCTCTGCTGTAGTAATTTCTGTTGTAATCAATTCTCTTCCGGCATATGTTAAAGAACAGTCAGGACAGCTCTCTCCAGTGGTGTCCCTACCAATTTTGTACATGTGTGCATGTTGTTGGTCACTTCTGATATGTGTGTTATGTGTATGTTTTACTCCCCTTGTGTCTGCCTTTAACTCTCCTTACTTTAGCAGCAGCTTTTCCTTACCCACTGACGCCGTAACTGTTCCTGCTTAGGTTAGGGAATGTTAGCAGGAGATACAGCGGTAATGCTCATTATTACAAATAATTTTCAAAGTACCACCCCCATAATTTCGTTCATCATTAATAGTCCCATCGTGAAGGTAAAAGTCCTTATTTGCTTGCCCATAACCACTTACGCTGCTGGGTCCTTGCAGCTGATGAGATGATAAAGTTGCCCGCCTGAAAATCGCAAGAAAAGCGTTAATACGTTAGTACATGTTAGTAACATCAAGCTCCGCGAACTAAACAATCACTAAGGGCAAAAATCAAACCTTCCCCTGGACATTTCGTGTTTTCAAAATTTCTCAATATGGGTAGGGAAAATCTTGGGCTGTTTTTTCAATGGAAGCAAGGAAATATACTTCAGGGAAACATGCTCTAAGGGGTCTGAGGTTCTTGATAGGGTGGGCAATTGAGTGGGGAATACTTCACAATGTTTTACTCAGTGGACCTCACAGTTTCTAATGGAAGATAACATTAATGAAATTTCCTACACATTTCTAACAGCATACATACGCAACAACCTGCATGTGCGGGGAAAAGAGAAGAAACAAAACAGTGTTACAGCTGTAGGTGCACAAAATGTAATATGAAACTCAATTAAACTTTGGAAATGCGTGTGTCAGTCCCTATTCTAGTTGCTAGTGTGCGTTGGACCATGGGATGGCCATGTTTCCCTAACTCGGGAGAGTTCGTGCTATTTTGCAGTTCATGAAAATCTCTTGCGTTGGCCCTGTTGATCGTTGCTCCCTCGTTGCCAGGGTGGCCACCGCTTTGTAGGGCTTGACGCCTTACACTTCTGACCAAGTCTGTCAGGAGGGGAAAATGTCCCACTGTAGTCCATAGCCATTGGGTGTTGGTTGTCCGTTGTCTTCAGGCCTGCCCTGGGTCCTTTGTATCTGGCGAGAAATGAAATGGAAGCGCTTGAGACCTGAGAATTTACATATTCTTCATTTTCTTGACCTAACCTCTCTGCACTACTCTCACATTATTCAGTGTCCTAGTGGGAGGAGCCAATGGTGCACCTATGCACCATCCTGTCACCACCTGGTGGCGTTCAATGGCGGTCTGACTGTAAATTATTACACAATTCGGAATGTACCCAGAAAATGGGTAGGCACTTAATTTTTGTGAAGATACTCATTACACACTTGGATCATATATGCAATTTGGGTGCTAGTGTACAAATGGGCCTTTGGATTTTTGTATTTACTGTGCTTTAGTTATAAGTTATTTATAGTGCGTGCCTTTGTCCCGTGGGGCATCAGGCACTGACAAGCTAAATAGGGAAACATCAGGGTGGTAAATTTGTCATATAGGGTGGCTGTGTTTCTAAATTAAGTGCACCATGTTACTTAGTTAAGATAATCGCAGGATTTTAAAATCTTTTTTATTTTTTATTTATTTATTTATTTATTTTTTTCTTTGGCTCCTCTCACACTTCTCAGGGCGTGCCTCGCAGTGAACTGCAGGCACTTTAAGCTGGTACTAACTGCAGGCACTTTAAGCTGGTACTAATGAAATCCGCTACCAATTTACTCCCATTCTCTCTATCCCACCCCATGTCCACTTTTTAAAGCCTACCTACTCTGTTAATTACTCATTTAGTCTAGTATTTTATTACTCCACTACTGTAATTACTGTTACATTTAAACAATATAAATTTCTAATTACTGTTACATTTAAACAATATAAATTTCTCCCCCCAATATCTGCTTTCAAATTTTAATACAACCATTATGCTCCAGTTCGTGCAGCAATGACCTCTTTCCCTATGTGTGTTGGCTAATGCATTTGTGCCAGTGTTATTTTCAAAAGCGCTAGTGGCAGTACCACTTGCACTGTTATTGTGTCGCCAAATTAATTCTGTTGGGAACATGGATCACCCACCCTTTACCCCTATTTTTCTCCTCCTGTGGTGAACTGTCAATGAAATGTAGGCCTCCCCCCTCAAGTGCACTTTTTTCCATCTTGTGTGTCTCATTTAATTGTTCTGTGTTAATCGTGTATTCATGAGCCCAGTCTCCTCACTGAAAGATGTGTGCTCAAAATGTAGCTAAATGTACTCTCTTGTGATGCGCTATCATTATGCACCCCCCTCTGTACCGTGCACCCCCATTATTCTTAAACAATCTTCCTTACTTTCAACATGTGTATGTCTGGTGTTTAACAAGTTATGTATTTCTCGGTTAATAAGGTGGTCATATCCACATTGCTCATGATGTCACAAATGTCTCTTCCCTAATGCATGGCCTAGTCGCCCCACTGTCACCCAGAAAAGAAAATGTTTTGATACCTATCACCACCCCTATGCAATTGTCCTCTGCATTATTTAGTGTGCGTGAGTGTGTGTGTCGGCGCGCGTCTCGCCCGCTCTGTCGGTGAAGCGGAGCATGAGTGTGTGTGGCAGAGTTAGTCAAATCAAGTTTGTCTTGGGCTGTCCTATTAGCGGTATAATGTCAATCTATGTCCTTTGAAATATTTGTTCCCCATCAGGAAGACCCCACCTAGTCATGTAACCGGTACCATTGCTATTGTGTCAGTGTTCTGTATGGGTGCTGGCTGCTGTGCAGTGCCCCTGTGTTGTTATTCTAGTCAGTCCTGGGGTAGTGGTGCTGTCATTTGTTGTGTCTGTACATGTAGTGGTGACAGTACCTGCATTGGTGCTTGTGGTGTCTGCTGAAATGATCCCATCCTGCCCCATGTATCCTCCCCACATGGGCGGTGCATATTGTGGTGATTGTTGACACTGCTATTGTGATTCTTGTGCGTGTGTGTTGAAGCTGTTTTTAACTGCCCCTCCCATCGCATGCTTGAATGATTTATTTTGTGCCTACTTGTCCTCATCTGCCTTTCTCTGCCCCTGTGTCATCAAATATTACACTCCCGGAGGTTCAGAAGGGAGAGTCCCCTCTTCCCTCTGCTCGTGTTTGTTCAACATCAGCTGACCCCTCGCATTTTTCTTTTCCTTCGTGCACACAGTTCAACTGTAGCCATGTGCTTTTAAAGCTATTCCCGTGTAAGTGCTGTGTATGTGTGTCCTTAGCGATTGCTGCACATGTGCTTTTAAAGCTATTCCCGTGTAAGTGCTGTGTATGTGTGTCCTTAGCGATTGCTGCACATGTGCTTTTAAAGCTATTCCCGTGTAAGTGCTGTGTATGTGTGTCCTTAGCGATCGCTGCACGCTTCTGGAGAAGCCGCCTATGAGCAGCCATGGTCTTTTTAATTTACCTTCAGTACTTTTTAATCTTTGCACACTATGTTTTACTGACTTATTTCAGCATGGAAGCTGTGTGCTACACAACAAGTGAAGGGGAGTCATTTCTGTATTGTGTGATACATTTTACCTCTATTCAATTCGAAAATTTCGGTAGTCCGCTGTTCAGGGAGCAAAAGTTAGAAGATAATTGAACATTTTTTTTTTTTTTTTTTTTTCAACTTCTGTGAGCCTTCTTTGCTCCGCACCTTAGCCAGTGCACTCCACGTGCAATCCATCTTCACCAAACCATTGCCTTCTCCGGCACACCCCCACAATCTTGCGCATGTGTCTTCCACACACCGCCTCTTGGTCACCTATTCTCCAAATCCAAAACCACACCACTATCTCCTCACCATCAAAACTTTGTGTCCTTATTCATCAATCTGAAGGTGACGTCACCAAACTAAAAACACAATGCAAATGAAAAGACAAATGTGCATACACAGAACAATAACCCATTTCTCCCAACCCCACAAAAAATCCCAAAATAAAACCCCACAATCCCCACAGCTGTCTTCCTGTCTCAACTGGAACAAGGTAAACCACAATAAACTCTTATAATTGGACTGCACACACTGCGTCGCCTAGTGCATGATACGCTCCTCACCAGGGGACCTTAACCAGCCAACTATCTTCCACTCACTGAACTAAACGCTCAATTAGCAGGGAACCTCATCTACTCATTGATCTATAACGTCAATTCATAGGAAATCCAGACCCCGTACATGAAATCACCATCCAGACCAATCAGCGCGGCACTCCTGTTGTAGACCAATCAGCGCGGCACTCCTGTTCTAGACCAATCAGCGCGGCACTCCTGTTCTATGTGTAGGGAGTCACTACCCCACCCAATATGCTCAAAAACACAAGAAGGGACCACTGCCACCACCCCAGTCCCAACTACAATTCACGTGCCGATCACTACCAATGCGCTGAATTTTGTGACAATGTACAATCACCCACCACCCAATTTACAATCCCTCCCTAAAAAAAAACAAAAAAAAAAAAAAAAAAAAAACAAAAAAAACCACTTTAACATTTCTACTTTAAACATTTCCCCCCCTCAGAGCCCATGTTGCTGTTTTACTTACATTTTCCTATGCTGCACTGGCAATTGCACCACTGCTGGACACTCCCTCAATGCACTTCACCGGACCCCTTCTCCTGCAGGGCTCTCACCTGCCCTCAAGCGGGGTATTTCCAAGTGGCCCCCGAAGCCTTTAGCCGGTTACGCGTTTTTCCGGTGGTCTTCAGGTGCAGGCGAGGGTCTCACAGCTTCCTTGAGTCGGCGGCAGGGAGCTCAGTCCATCGTAGAGCTTGCGCAGGCAGAGCTCAATTACCCATGTTACAATGAGCAATGAGCCTCACAGAGGGCACCAACTTGTCGGGGAGAAGCTGGATCCCCCCCCCACCCCCAGGGCAGTGGGGGGCCAGCAGCCATATCCTCACCAGCTATGGGAGGCCCCAACACCTCCCATATGGCCCCCAGAAATGCAACAGAGTTCCAAGCAGGCAGCAACATGTTTCAAACTGCTTTATTTCTAAGCACAGAGAAGAGAAAAAAGCCAAAGAAAAGCATCGTGAGTTCAGGCGCCGTCTCCCCCGGGGCTGTCTTGCAAGTAAGTTTTATAATCACACTGCAGGCTGACCTCACAAAATTGGATCAGCTCCCAGAAACCTATCTCCTCCTGTTATTGGCTGCAGAGTGGTGGGTTACATATGTAGCACTTATAGAGAGCCTGATAATTGGATATTTACCTCCTGCGTCAGTGGGTTGATTTAGCTGTGCCAGCCCCCCTTACCTAATTCTAATCATGTTGCAATGTGACTTTGTTCCCATAACTTTTTAGCTGGACAAGCAGTTCGCACCTGGCCCTGGCTTGTTACAAGTTATGTTTCAATGTTGTGCGTGTCCTTGAGAAAATGTCTTTCTTTCCCAGAAAGAAAAAAAAAGCACACTGGGTTGCCGTGGTTTATTCGCATTTGTGGATAATTAAAAAAATGTCTGTCTGCAGAAAGTAGTTTTATCTTGAATTTGCGGCCTTGGCAAGTCGGACTTGTTTTGCGAGGAATGTTGATAAGGCTCCCGCAGCCAGTGTTCAGTGTTCAGTGAGTGAAATGAACTTAGCTGTAATTTTCCTGAAACATCGCTTTACACTGTGCATTTAGACCATGTTAATTCATATAGGCATTTGCAAGGCTTTAAACAGGGATTTTTGTGTTTGTAGATTCTGATATTGCAGCGTTGATTCTAATGTAGCATAGAAGTTGCACTGTTGGTGAAGTGGGTGTGTTTCAGCATATTTGTCACCCATGGGTGCGCTGGGGCGCTTGGGGTGCGGGGGCATGGATTTGGTCTCCATTTTCCCTCTTCAGCATTTTTTGTGCCAAAAATATTTTTGGGAATTTCAGTGGTCTAGGATGCGGCTTAATGCCCGTTTCACTCTGCAAATGTTTTTGGGACATTCAGGGCTCTCTGACACCATTTTTGGGCCACCAACATTTTCTGGACTTTAGGGGGTCTAGGATGCCTGTAAACCCCTTTTTTGGTCCTTCAAAGTTTTCAACATTTTTGCAGCCTAAAATGCATTTTAAGGCCTTTTTTTGAGATGCCAACATTTTCTGATCTTTCAGGGTTGTAGGATGCATTTTTTGTGCCAAAAATATTTTTAGGAATTTCAGTGGTCTGGGATGTGGGTTAGTGCCACTTTCAGGCTGCAACTGTTTTTGGGACATTCAGAGCTCTCTGACACCGATTTTGGCCCACCAACATTTTCTGGACCTTAGGGGGTCTAGGATGCCTGTAAACCCCTTTTTTCGGCCTCCAAAGTGTTCAACATTTGTGCAGGCCTAAGAAGCATTTTGAGTCCTTTTTTTGAGCTGCCAACATTTTCTGATCTTTCAGGGTTGTAGGATGCATTTTTTGTGGCAAAAATATTTTGGGGAATTTCAGTGGTCTAGGATGCGACTTAATGCCCCTTTCAGGCTGCAAATCTGTTTGGGACATTCAGAGCTCTCTGACACTGTTTTTGGGCCACAAACATTTTCTGGACTTTAGGGGGTCTAGGATGCCTCTAAACCCGATTTTTGGGCCTCCAAAGTTTTCAACATTTTTGCAGGCCTAAAATGCATTTTAAGGCATTTTTGGGCTGCTAACATGTTCAGAACTTTCAGGGGTGTAGTATGCATTTTTTGTGCCAAAAATATTTTTGGGAATTTCAGTGGTCTAGGATGCGTGTTAATGCCCGTTTCACTCTGCAAATGTTTTTGTAACGCTCACCTGATTCCCGCAGAGGCGCCGGTCTTGACTGGGTGAATGCCGTATCTTCAAAGGTGATGTGTAACACACGGTTGGCTCTTTGGGCTGGACCTCTGTGCACTGTATGTCTGACTCGAAGAGTAAGATATCTGCAGATAGAAAATATGGGATTAATGAACTGGGGTTATTGGGTGCCTCTCTCCTCTTCCCTTTCTCTTCTCCTGTAGAACCCCAAAGGTTAACGCCCTCACCTTAGGTAAGTGAACGCCGAGCTCTCCATCTGCCTCGGGGCAGGGTGCCGTAACCAGTTTCTTCACTGGATAAGGGTGCAGGCCTCTTGACCTCAGAGGACTGCTGTCCGTCGTTAACTGCACGAACGGTAAGTTCTGGGCACTTCAAATGTCTTAAAAGTCTTTTGTAATGATATCTCTTGTTTTGCAGGGTTCCGGCGATGGCGGATGGCGGGCTGATGAGAGTTGAGGATCGAACCCGCGTGAGGAATAGAAGCGCCTGGAAGTACGTAAGTAAGCGCTTGTAGCCTGCTTCACGATGCGCACTAACTGTCCCTTTTATCTTGCAGGTACAAGTTCGGAGCTTTGGAGAAGCTGAAGGGTGCTGGAATACCCACTGGATTCGGCGTGGGAAGGAGTAATGGCACGTGAGTAATAAAGTTGCCCAATGTCTTTAAACGCACCTTCTTTTGTCTTTCAGATGCGGGATGCAGCGCCGAAGGCCTCCGGAGCGTGCGAAGAGCTGGTAAGCTTTTGTCTTTCAGATGCCGGAATGCAGTGCGAAGACCTCCGGAGAATGCGAAGAGTAGGTAAGCCTTTGTCTTTCAGATGCCGGAATGCAGCGCGAGGCGTTGGTGACAGCCGATGGACCAGGTAAGAGATGCGCTGCCACTGAAGACCGTAGTGCTAACCTGTTCTTTCTTTGTCTTTACAGGTGCTGCTGAAGACTGGATTCCAGGATGGTAACCTTTTGTTCCCTTAGGCCGAGGATCAGAAGCAGAAGACACGATGAGCGTTCTGCTGCAGAGAATGCAGAATAACGCAAAGCAAGATTCATCCATCGGGTGTGGTTTAAATAGCCTCCTGTAGTGCTTAGGTGTCTCCTTCCACAGCCACGCCTAGGTAAGAAAAGAGTTCCTGCTTTCCAGAAGAGTTCCAGTGTTCTGAACCTAGGGAGTGGCTCCTGCCCCACCCAACAGGAAAAGTAGTCCCAAACAGAAGAGGATCAGGGGTTCAACTGGCAGGTAAGTAAGCAGCATGGTCTGCTGCAGGTAAGTCCACCCAAGCATTATGAGCCCGGCGCTTCCAGCGCTGGGACTGGGCATCTTTATGAGCCTGGTGCCACTGGCGCCAGGACAGGGTGCAAAAGGTCCCAATTGGGACTGGCTGGCACTCGGAACCGGGGTTATGGGTCTGCTTCCAAGGGAGTCGGGCAAGTCCTGATCTTTTGGAAGCAGAGATCATGACAGCACCCCCCCTCAAGGCCCCTCCCAAACCGGGCTTCTCCGGGGGTTTGGGCTTGTTAGGAAATGTTCGATGAAATCTTTTGATTAGACGAGGCGCGTGGCCATATTCTGCAGGTTCCCAGGATCTTTCTTGGGGACCGTAGCCTTTCCAGTCAATCAGGTAAAATAGTTTAGATTTGGAGATCTTGGAATCCAGGATGCTTTTGACTTCAAACTCGAGTTCTCCATCAACTACAATAGGTTTTGGAGATGTAGTTAGTCGGGTTTGAGGTTGCACGGGTTTTAATAGAGAGACGTGGAAGACCGGATGTATCTTCATGTGAGGGGCAAGTCCAACTTGACCGCTACTGGATTTACTATGGTAGTGATGGAATAGGGACCAAGGTATCTTGGGTTGAATGTGCGTGGTCCTTTTAGAGGTAGATATTTGGTGGATAACCAGACTAGATCTCCTACTTGATATTGGGGGGCTTCCTTCCGATGTTGGTCTGCTCCTTTCTTGTATTGTTCTTTAGCCCTTTGAAGGTGAGAAACGGCTTCCTTAAAGGCTTGGGTGATTGTAGAATGCAGGTGGTCTACTGCTGGTGTTCCAAGATCTTGGAGTGGATCCAACTCCGAGGTTCGAGGGTGACTACCGTATAAAAGAAAAAACGGGGTCTTCCCAGTTCCCGACTGGACAGAGTTATTGTAGGCATATTCGGCTATCCAAAGGATATCTTTCCAGGTTTTTTCAGTTTGTTGTAGCATGCAGCGCAAATACTGTTCCAGAGTTTGATTGGTCCTCTCGGTTTGTCCGTCGGTTTGAGGGTGGTGGCTGGTCGAAAGTCTCACATCAATTTGAGCCGACCGACAGCAACTTTGCCAAAAATGAGAAATAAATTGACTACCTCGATCCGAAATTAGAACTGAAGGAAAACCGTGCAGTCGGACGAAGTTTTCGAGAAATTCTCGGGCCAGAGTTGCTGCTGTTGGTAAGCCTTTGAGTGGAATGAAATGCGCCATCTTGGAGAATAGGTCCACAATTACTAGGATCGTATTGTATCCGGAGCATGGAGGTAGATCGGTGATGAAGTCCATAGAAAGCGTATGCCAAGGGTGAGGCGGGATGTCAATAGGGCATAAGAGGCCAGCTGTTTTTTCCTTTTGACTCTTGTTTTGGGCGCATACTCCACAGGACATTATAAAGTCTCTGATATCTTTTTTCCAAGACGGCCACCAGAAGTAGCGCTTGATCTTTTCCGAGGTCTTGGTCATACCGGGATGTCCTTCCATTAAAGAATCGTGATAACAAGAGATTACCTTTTTCTGTAAATCTGTGCTAGGCAGGTATAACCGTTCTTGGAAATATAATAGGTTGTCCTTCACCGTAAAGTCCTTTCCCTGCAGATGCCAATTCTGTATGTCTGCTGGAGTTACCAGTAGTCTGGCTTTATCCTTAACTTCCTCTATGGATTGTGTGGCGATTACACCTAGAATTCTTTGTTCGGGAATGATAGGTACAGGTTTAGGATTGATCAAATGTTCTTCCACTCCCATCCGAGAAAGGGCATCAGCTTTACCGTTTTTTGTACCAGGTCGATAGGTAATTATGAAGTCAAACTCGGCAAAGAATAGTGCCCAACGGAGTTGCCTAGAGGATTGAGCTTTTGCGGTTTTCAAATATTGCAGGTTTCGGTGATCTGTAATCACAGTAACGGTGTGTCGGGCCCCCAGAAGATAATGCCGCCAAGCCTTAAAGGCGGACTTGATAGCTAGAAGTTCCTTATCAGTAATAGTGTAATTGATTTCAGGAGGCGAGAATTTGCGGGACCAAAATGCCACGGGATGCAACTGATTGGTTACTGGGTCCTTTTGTGATAGAACTGCCCCCATGGCAAGGCTCGAAGCATCAGTTTCAACGATGTAGGGGAGTTCTGGGCGAGGATGTTTTAAGATCGGTGCAGAGATAAATCTAGTCTTCAAATCCTGGAAAGCTTGTTCCGCCTCGGTAGACCATTCAAAAAGTTTGTTTTTCTTTAACAAGGCGGTGATGGGCTGGACTATTCGAGAGAATTTGGGGATAAACCTGCGGTAAAAGTTAGCGAAGCCTAACATGCTTTGAACACCTTTTACGGAGGATGGCGATGGCCATTTGAGAATTGCATCGACCTTCTTTGAATCCATACGCACTCCGCTAGGTGATAATATGAATCCCAAGAATTCAACTTCAGTCACGTTGAAAACACATTTTTCCAACTTAGCGAAAAGTTTGTGTTGCCGCAATCTCTCGAGGACCATTTTCACGTGTTTCCGATGTTCAGTTTCCGATGAAGAATAAACGAGGATGTCGTCAATGTAAACAACAACACACACATCTATGAGCTCTCTGAGGACATCGTTCATAAAATATTGAAAGGTGGCCGGGGCATTGCAAAGTCCGAAGGGCATGACCTGATATTCAAATAGTCCATACTTGGTGCGGAAGGCCGTCTTCCATTCATCGCCCTCTTTTACTCGTACCAAGTGGTAGGCTCCTCTAAGATCCAGCTTTGTATATACGCATGCTTTTCTGACTTGGTCCAGGAGTTCAGGGATCAAAGGTAACGGATATCTATTCTTAACGATGATCTGGTTCAGGGCGCGATAATCTATACAAGTTCTAAGGTCCCCTTCTTTTTTTGGAACGAAGAACAAAGCTGAGGAAGCAGGGGACTTGGAAGGACGAATAAACCCATTCGCTAGGTATTGATCCAGGTATTGTCGCAGGTGAAGATTCTCAGGCTCGGTGAGGGCATAAATTCTACTACAAGGAGGAGTAGATCCAGGTATCAGGTCTATCTGGCAGTCATAAGACCTATGAGGAGGTAGAGAGTTAGCCTGATCCTTCCGGAAAACATCTTCGAATTCTAGGTATTCAGGAGGTAACTGGGGAGCCTCAGAGGAAATTGCTGCCAGTGCAACACCAGGTCGAGGGTGACAAGTAGAGACACATTCTGGAAACTGAACCGTTCTTGCTCGCCAATCGATCTGAGGATTGTGCTTCTCTAACCAAGGAATTCCTAGAATAATCTGGAACTGAGGGGCCTTGATCACATCGAACACAATCTTCTCATGGTGTCCATCTTGACTTACTAGCGTCACTTCTTGGATGGTATGCGTTACTGGTCCGGAGGCTATCTCAGATTCATCCTCAAAACCATTTCATGATCCACATAATTGCCGATGGCACCGCTGTCGACGTAAGCTTCAATCGCATGTAATCGATCCGGATGTTCAGGGCTAATGAGGACCATAGGTATCACGAAATGCGAGGTCACGGAACTGGTTTTAACGCTCGGCAAGAGGACCTCTATTCTTGTCGAGCGAGGTCGTTTCCCTGCTCAGAGTTTGTGACCCTGGTAACTGCAGCTCCTACTGCCTTCTTGGCTGGTTTCACCGGACAGTCTCGAAGAAAGTGCCCCGAGTTTCCGCAATAGAGGCATAATTGCAGCTGTTTTCTCCTTTCCCGCTCCTTTTGTGTTAGTGGTCCTTTCAGGCCCCTATTTGCATGGGTTCCCCGGAGTCTACTCCTTTGGTAGGAGTTGGTGGTTTGGAAAATACTCGAGCATCAAACTTGGAACGATCGGCCTTCCTGTTCTGCAGTCTGTGGTCAATTTGAACGACTAAGTCAATATAGTCCGAACAGTCTTGCGGGGGATTCACTACTTGGGCTAACACATCTTTGAGCTCTCCACGTAGACCTCTATAAAACAGCGTAATCCTTTTGTCCTCAGGCCATCGAGTTTCCACTATCAGTCTGTTGAAAGACGCAATATAAGCCAAAAGGTCTTGATTACCTTGTCGCAATGAAAGGAGCTCATTGTCCAAGGCCTGCCCCTGTGAATGTCTTGCAAACAGTTTTTCCATACTGAGCTGAAAAGCTTGAAAATCATGGAGAACCGGATCATCTTGATTAACTAGAGGGATCGACCAGTCTGCCGCATTGCCACTAAGGTACGAAAGCACGAAAGCTACCTTAGCTTGATCAGTTGGAAAGGCTGCTGGCCGGCATAAGAAGTGCAACCGGCACTGATTAATAAATACTGCAAACCTCTTTGGGTCACCAGAAAATCGTTCGGGCGGAGCCAGAGGTACATTCCCAGGTAGGTTGATCTGCACTGGGTTCGTAGAGGATGTTGAAGGAAGGTTTGCCCCTGATGCGGGTAACAGAGTTTGTCCGGCTTGTGACTGTAGCAATTGTCTAGCGAGATCGTCTGTTCGCTCCTTGGAAATAATCAGTTCCCTTCTTAGAGCATTCGTTTCCTGACGGGCTGCATGCACTTCTGCTCTTAGTTCCCCAAGTAACTGGGCTAGCTGGTCGGTATCCGAGGTTTCCATAGCGCCTGGGTGGGAGTTTTGCGGTAGGCTTTGCGTTCTGTAGGCTCACCTGATTCCCGCAGAGGTGCCGGTCTTGACTGGGTGAATGCCGTATCTTCAAAGGTGATGTGTAACACACGGTTGGCTCTTTGGGCTGGACCTCTGTGCACTGTATGTCTGACTCGAAGAGTAAGATGTCTGCAGATAGAAAATATGGGATTAATGAACTGGGGTTATTGGGTGCCTCTCTCCTCTTCCCTTTCTCTTCTCCTGTAGAACCCCAAAGGTTAACGCCCTCACCTTAGGTAAGTGAACGCCGAGCTCTCCATCTGCCTCGGGGCAGGGTGCCGTAACCAGTTTCTTCACTGGATAAGGGTGCAGGCCTCTTGACCTCAGAGGACTGCTGTCCGTCGTTAACTGCACGAACGGTAAGTTCTGGGCACTTCAAATGTCTTAAAAGTCTTTTGTAATGATATCTCTTGTTTTGCAGGGTTCCGTCGATGGCAGATGGCGGGCTGATGAGAGTTGAGGATCGAACCCACGTGAGGAATAGAAGCGCCTGGAAGCACGTAAGTAAGCGCTTGAAGCCTGCTTCACAATGCGCACTAACTGTCCCTTTTATCTTGCAGGTACAAGTTCGGAGCTTTAGAGAAGCTGAAGGGTGCTGGAATACCCACTGGATTCGGCGTGGGAAGGAGTAATGGCACGTGAGTAATAATGTCTTTAAACGCACCTTCTTTTGTCTTTCAGATGCGGGATGCAGCGCCGAAGGCCTCCGGAGCGTGCGAAGAGCTGGTAAGCTTTTGTCTTTCAGATGCCGGAATGCAGTGCGAAGACCTCCGGAGCATGCGAAGAGTAGGTAAGCCTTTGTTTTTCAGATGCCGGAATGCAGCGCGAGGCGTTGGTGACAGCCGATGGACCAGGTAAGAGATGCGCTGCCACTGAAGACCGTAGTGCTAACCTGTTCTTTCTTTGTCTTTACAGGTGCTGCTGAAGACTGGATTCCAGGATGGTAAGCCTTTGTTCCCTTAGGCCCAGGATCAGAAGCAGAAGACACGATGAGCGTTCTGCTGCAGAGAATGCAGAATAACGCAAAGCAAGATTCATCCATCGGGTGTGGTTTAAATAGCCTCCTGTAGTGCTTAGTTATCTCCTTCCACAGCCACGCCTAGGTAAGAAAAGAGTTCCTGCTTTCCAGAAGAGTTCCAGTGTTCTGAACCTAGGGAGTGGCTCCTGCCCCACCCAACAGGAAAAGTAGTCCCAAACAGAAGAGGATCAGGGGTTCAACTGGCAGGTAAGTAAGCAGCATGGTCTGCTGCAGGTAAGTCCACCCAAACATTATGAGCCCGGCGCTTCCAGCGCTGGGACTGGGCATCTTTATGAGCCTGGTGCCACTGGCACCAGGACAGAGTCCAAAAGGTCCCAATTGGGACTGGCTGGCACTCGGAACCGGGGTTATGGGTATGCTTCCAAGGGAGTCGGGCAAGTCCTGATCTTTTGGAAGCAGAGATCATGACAGTTTTTGGGACATTCAGGGCTCTCTGACACCAATTTTGGGCCACCAACATTTTCTGGACTTTAGGGGGTCTAGGATGCCTGTAAACCCCTTTTTTGGTCCTTCAAAGTTTTCAACATTTTTGCAGGCCTAAAATGCATTTTAAGGCCTTTTTTGGGCTGCTAACATATTCTGAGCTTCATGGGTGTAGGATGCATTTTTCGTGCCAAAATTATTTTTGGGAATTTCAGTGGTCTAGGATGCGGGTTAATGCCCCTTTGAGGCTGCAAATGTTTTTGGGACATTCAGAGCTCTCTGACACAGATTTTGGCCCACCAACATTGTCTGGACTTTAGGGGGTCTAGGATGGCTCTAAACCCCTTTTTTCGGCCTCCAAAGTTTTCAACATTTTTGCAGGCCTAAAATGCATTTTAAGGCATTTTTGGGCTGCTAACATTTTCAGAACTTTCATGGGTGTAGTATGCATTTTTTGTGCCAAAAATATTTTTGGGAATTTTAGTGGTCTAGGGTGCGGGTTAATGCCCCTTTCAGGCTGCAAATGTTTTTGGGACATTCAGCGCTCTCTGACACCATTTTTGGGCCACAACCATTTTCTGGACTTTAGGGGGTCTAGGATGCCTGTAAACCCCTTTTTTGGTCCTTCAAAGTTTTCAACATTTTTGCAGGCCTAAAATGCATTTTAAGTGGTCTAGGGTGCGGGTTAATGCCCCTTTCAGGCTGCAAAGGTTTTTGGGACATTCAGGGCTCTCTGACACCATATTTGGGCCACAACCATTTTCTGGACTTAAGGGGGTCTAGGATGCCTGTAAACCCCTTTTTTGGTCCTTCAAAGTTTTCAACATTTTTGCAGGCCTAAAATGCATTTTAAGGCATTTTTGGGCTGCTTACATTATCAGAACTTTCAGGGGTGTAGTATGCATTTTTTGTGCCAAAAATATTTTTGGGAATTTCAGTGGTCTAGGATGCGGCTTAATGCCCGTTTCACTCTGAAAATGTTTTTGGGACATTCAGGGCTCTCTGACACCATTTTTGGGCCACCAACATTTTCTGGAATTTAGGGGGTCTAGGATGCCTGTAAACCCCATTTTTGGTCCTTCAAAGTTTTCAATATTTTTGCAGGCCTAAAATGCATTTTAAGGTATTTTTGGGCTGCTAACATTTTCAGAACTTTCAGGGGTGTAGTATGCATTTTTTGTGCCAAAAATATTTTTGTGAATGTCAGTGGTCTAGGATGCGGGTTAATGCCCCTTTGAGGCTGCAAATGTTTTTGGGACATTCAGGGCTCCCTGACACCATTTTTGGGCCACCAACATTTTCTGGACTTTAGGGGGTCTAGGATGCCTGTAAACCCTTTTTTTTTGGTCCTTCAAAGTTTTCAACATTTTTGCAGGCCTAAAATGCATTTTAAGGCCTTAATTGGGCTGCTAACATATTCTGAGCTTCAGGGGTATAGGTTGCATTTTTCATGCCAAAAATATTTTGGGGAATTTCAGTGGTCTAGGATGCGGGTTAATGCCCCTTTCAAGCTACAAATGTTTTTGGGAATTCAGGGCTCTCTGACACCATTTTTGAGCGACAATCATTTTCTGGACTTTAGGGGGTCTAGGAAGCCTGTAACCCCTTTTTTGGGCCTCCAAAGTTTTCAACATTTGTGCAGGCCCAAAATGCATTTTAAGGCCTTTTTTGGGCTGCTAACATATTCTGAGCTTCAGGGGTATAGGTTGAATTTTTCATGCCAAAAATATTTTGGGAAATTTCAGTGGTCTAGGATGCGGCTTAATGCCCCTTTCAGGCTGCAAATGTTTTTGGGACATTCAGAGCTCTCTGACACCGATTTTGGCCTACTAACATTTTCTGGACTTTAGGGGGTCTAGGATGCCTGTAAACCCCTTTTTTGGACCTTCAAAGTTTTCAACATTTTTGTAGGCTTAAGATGCATTTTAAGTCCTTTTTTTTGAGATGCCAACATTTTCAGAACTTTCAGGGGTGTAGTATGCATTTTTTGTGCCAAAAATATTTTTGGGAATTTCAGTGGTCTAGGATGCCGGTTAATGCCCGTTTCACTCTGCAAATGTTTTGGGACATTCAGGGCTCTCTGACACCATTTCTGGGCCACCACCATTTTCTGGACTTTAGTGGGTCTAGGATGCCTGTAAACCCCTTTTTTGGTCCTTCAAATTTTTCAACATTTTTGCAGGCCTAAAATGCATTGTAAGGCCGTAATTGGGCTGCTAACATATTCTGAGCTTCAGGGGTATAGGTTGCATTTTTCATGCCAAAAATATTTTGGGGAATTTCAGTGGTCTAGGATGCGGCTTAATGCCCCTTTCAGGCTGCAAATGTTTTTGGGACATTCAGAGCTCTCTGACCGATTTTGGCCCACCAACATTTTCTGGACTTTAGGGGGTCTAGGATGCCTGTAAACCCCTTTTATGGGCCTCCAAAGTTTTCAACATTTTTGCAGGCCTAAAATGCATGTTAAGGCCTTTTTTGGGCTGCTAACATATTCTGAGCTTCAGGGGTATAGGTTGCATTTTTCATGCCAAAAATATCTTGGGGAATTTCAGTGGTCTAGGATGCGGCTTAATGCCCCTTCTAGGCTGCAAATGTTTTTGGGACATTCAGAGCTCTCTGACACCGATTTTGGCCCACCAACATTTTCTGGACTTTAGGGGGTCTAGGATGCCTGTAAACCCCTTTTTTGGGCCTCTAAAGTTTTCAACATTTTTGCAGGCCTAAAATGCATTTTAAGGCCTTTTTTGGGCTGCTAACATAATCTGAGCTTTCAAGGGTGTAGGATGCATTTTTCGTGCCAAAAATATTTTTGGGAATTTCAGTGGTCTAGGATGCGGGTTAATGCCCGTTTCACTCTGCAAATGTTTTTGGAGCATTCAGGGCTCTCTGACACCATTTTTGGGCCAACAACATTTTCTGGACTTTAGGGGGTCTAGGATGCCTGTAAACCCCTTTTTTGGTCCTTCAAAGTTTTCAACATTTTTGCAGCCCTAAAATGCATTTTAAGGCATTTTTGGGCTGCTAACATTTTCAGAACTTTCAGGGGTGTAGTATGCATTTTTTGTGCCAAAAATATTTTTGGGAATTTCAGTGGTCTAGGATGCGTGTTAATGCCCGTTTCACTCTGCAAATGTTTTTGGGACATTCAGGACTCTCTGACACCATTTTTGGGCCACCAACATTTTCTGGACTTTAGGGGGTCTAGGATGCCTGTAAACCCCTTTTTTGGTCCTTCAAGGTTTTCAACATTTTTGCAGGCCTAAAATGCATTTTAAGGCCTTTTTTTTGAGATGCCAACATTTCTGATCTTTCAGGGTTGTAGGATGCATTTTTTGTGCCAAAAATATTTTTAGGAATTTCAGTGGTCTGGGATGTGGGTTAGTGCCACTTTCAGGCTGCAAATGTTTTTGGGACATTCAGAGCTCTCCGACACCGATTTTGGCCCACCAACATTTTCTGGACTTTAGGGGGTCTAGGATGCCTGTAAACCCCTTTTTTCGGCCTCCAAAGTGTTCAACATTTGTGCAGGCCTAAGAAGCATTTTAAGTCCTTTTTTTGAGCTGCCAACATTTTCTGATCTTTCAGGGTTGTAGGATGCATTTTTTGTGGCAAAAATATTTTGGGGAATTTCAGTGGTCTAGGATGCGACTTAATGCCCCTTTCAGGCTGCAAATCTGTTTGGGACATTCAGAGCTCTCTGACACTGTTTTTGGGCCACAAACATTTTCTGGACTTTAGGGGGTCTAGGATACCTGTAAACCCCTTTTTTGGGCCTCCAAAGTTTTCAACATTTTTGCAGGCATAAAATGCACTTTAAGGTCTTTTTTGGGCTGCTAACATATTCTGAGCTTCAGGGGTATAGGTTGCATTTTTCGTGCCAAAAATATTTTTGGGAGTTTCAGTGGTCTAGGATGCGGGTTAATGCCCCTTTCAGGCTGCAAATGTTTTGGGACATTCAGAGCTCTCTGACACAGATTTTGGCCCACCAACATTTTCTGGACTTTAGGGGGTCTAGGATGCCTGTAAACCCCTTTTTTGGCCCTTCAAAGTTTTCAACATGTTTGCAGGCCTAAAATGCATTTTAAGGCATTTTTGGGCTGCTAACATTTTCAGAACTTTCAGGGGTGTAGTATGCATTTTTTGTGCCAAAAATATTTTTGGGAATTTCAGTGGTCTAGGATGCGGGTTAATGCCCGTTTCACTCTGCAAATGTTTTTGGAGCATTCAGGGCTCTCTGACACCATTTTTGGGCCACCAACATTTTCTGGACTTTAGGGGGTCTAGGATGCCTGTAAACCCCTTTTTTGGTCCTTCAAAGTTTTCAACATTTTTGCAGGCCTAAAATGCATTTTAAGGCCTTTTTTGGGCTGCTAACATATTCTGAGCTTTCAGGGGTGTAGGATGCATTTTCCGTGGCAAAAATATTTTTGGGAATTTCAGTGGTCTAGGATGCGACTTAATGCCCCTTTCAGGCTGACAATGTTTTTGGGACATTCAGAGCTCTCTGACACAGATTTTGGCCCACCAACATTTTCTGGACTTTAGGGGGTGTAAGATGCCTCTAAACCCCTTTTTTGGCCCTTCAAAGTTTTCAACATTTTTGCAGGCCTAAAATGCATTTTAAGGCATTTTTGGGCTGCTAACATTTTCAGAACTTTCAGGGGTGTAGTATGCATTTTTTCGTGCCAAAAATATATTTGGGAATTTCAGTGGTCTAGGATGCGGGTTACTGCCCCTTTCAGGCTGCAAATGTTTTTGGGACATTCAGGGCTCTCTGGCACCATTTCTGGGCCACCAACATTTTCTGGACTTTAGGGGGTCTAGGATGCCTGTAAACCCCTTTTTTGGTCCGTCAAAGTTTTCAACATTTTTGCAGGCCTAAAATGCATTTTAAGCCCTTTTTTGGGCTGCTAACATATTCTGAGCTTCATGGGTGTAGGATGCATTTTTCGTGCCAAAAATATTTTTGGGAATTTCAGTGGTCTAGGATGCGGGTTAATGCCCCTTTGAGGCTGCAAATGTTTTTGGGACATTCAGAGCTCTCTGACACAGATTTTGGCCCACCAACATTTTCTGGACTTTAGGGGGTCTTGGATGCCTCTAAACCCCTTTTTTCCACCTCCAAAGTTTTCAACATTTTTGCAGGCCTAAAATGTATTTTAAGGCATTTTTGGGCTGCTAACATTTTCAGAACTTTCAGGGGTGTAGTATGCATTTTTTGTGCCAAAAATATTTTGGGGAATTTCAGTGGTCTAGGATGCGTTTTAATGCCCGTTTCACTCAGCAAATGTTTTTGGAACATTCAGGGCTCTCTGACACCATTTTTGGGCCACCAACATTTTCTGGACTTTAGGCGGTCTAGGATGCCTGTAAACCCCTTTTTTGGTCCTTCAAACCCCTTTTTTGGTCCTTGAAAGTTTTCAACATTTTCGCAGGCCTAAAATGCATTTTAAGGCCTTTTTTTGAGATGCCAACATTTTCTGATCTTTCAGGGTTGTAGGATGCATTTTTTGTGCCAAAAATATTTTTTAGGAATTTCAGTGGTCTGGGATGTGGGTTAGTGCCACTTTCAGGCTGCAAATGTTTTTGGGACATTCAGACCTCTCTGACACCATTTTTTGGGCCACCAACATTTTCTGGACTTTAGGGGGTCTAGGATGCCTGTAAACCCCTTTTTTGGTCCTTCAAACCCCTTTTTTGGTCCTTGAAAGTTTTCAACATTTTCGCAGGCCTAAAATGCATTTTAAGGCCTTTTTTTGAGATGCCAACATTTTCTGATCTTTCAGGGTTGTAGTATGCATTTTTTGTGCCAAAAATATTTTTGGGAATTTCAGTGGTCTAGGATGCGGGTTAATGCCCGTTTCACTCTGCAAATGTTTTTGGAGCATTCAGGGCTCTCTGACACCATTTTTTGGGCCACCAACATTTTCTGGACTTTAGGGGGTCTAGGATGCCTGTAAACCCCTTTTTTGGTCCTTCAAAGTTTTCAACATTTTTGCAGGCCTAAAATGCATTTTAAGGCATTTTTGGGCTGCTAACATTTTCAGAACTTTCAGGGGTGTAGTATGCATTTTTTGTGCCAAAAATATTTTTGGGCATTTCAGTGGTCTAGGATGCGGGTTAATGCCCCTTTCAGGCTGCACATGTTTTTAGGACATTCAACGCTCTCTGACACCATTTTTGGGCCACCAACATTTTCTGGACTTTAGGGGGTCTAGGATGCCTCTAAACCCCTTTTTTCCACCTCCAAAGTTTTCTATATTTTTGCAGGCCTAAAATGCACTTTAAGGCCTTTATGGGCTGCTAACATTTTCAGAACGTTCAGGGGTGTAGTATGCATTTTTTGTGCCAAAAATATTTTTGGGAATTTCAGTGGTCTAGGATGCGGGTTAATGCCCCTTTGAGGCTGCAAATGTTTTTGGGACATTCAGAGCTCTCTGACACAGATTTTGGCCCACCAACATTTTCTGGACTTTAGGGGGTCTTGGATGCCTCTAAACCCCTTTTTTCCACCTCCAAAGTTTTCAACATTTTTGCAGGCCTAAAATGTATTTTAAGGCATTTTTGGGCTGCTAACATTTTCAGAACTTTCAGGGGTGTAGTATGCATTTTTTGTGCCAAAAATATTTTGGGGAATTTCAGTGGTCTAGGATGCGGGTTAATGCCCGTTTCACTCTGCAAATGTTTTTGGAGCATTCAGGGCTCTCTGACACCATTTTTTGGGCCACCAACATTTTCTGGACTTTAGGGGGTCTAGGATGCCTGTAAACCCCTTTTTTGGTCCTTCAAAGTTTTCAACATTTTTGCAGGCCTAAAATGCATTTTAAGGCATTTTTGGGCTGCTAACATTTTCAGAACTTTCAGGGGTGTAGTATGCATTTTTTGTGCCAAAAATATTTTTGGGCATTTCAGTGGTCTAGGATGCGGGTTAATGCCCCTTTCAGGCTGCACATGTTTTTAGGACATTCAACGCTCTCTGACACCATTTTTGGGCCACCAACATTTTCTGGACTTTAGGGGGTCTAGGATGCCTCTAAACCCCTTTTTTCCACCTCCAAAGTTTTCTATATTTTTGCAGGCCTAAAATGCACTTTAAGGACTTTATGGGCTGCTAACATTTTCAGAACGTTCAGGGGTGTAGTATGCATTTTTTGTGCCAAAAATATTTTTGGGAATTTCAGTGGTCTAGGATGCGGGTTAATGCCCCTTTGAGGCTGCAAATGTTTTGGGACATTCAGAGCTCTCTGACACAGATTTTGGCCCACCAACATTTTCTGGACTTTAGGGGGTCTTGGATGCCTCTAAACCCCTTTTTTCCACCTCCAAAGTTTTCAACATTTTTGCAGGCCTAAAATGTATTTTAAGGCATTTTTGGGCTGCTAACATTTTCAGAACTTTCAGGGGTGTAGTATGCATTTTTTGTGCCAAAAATATTTTGGGGAATTTCAGTGGTCTAGGATGCGTTTTAATGCCCGTTTCACTCAGCAAATGTTTTTGGAACATTCAGGGCTCTCTGACACCATTTTTGGGCCACCAACATTTTCTGGACTTTAGGCGGTCTAGGATGCCTGTAAACCCCTTTTTTGGTCCTTCAAACCCCTTTTTTGGTCCTTGAAAGTTTTCAACATTTTCACAGGCCTAAAATGCATTTTAAGGCCTTTTTTTGAGATGCCAACATTTTCTGATCTTTCAGGGTTGTAGGATGCATTTTTTGTGCCAAAAATATTTTTTAGGAATTTCAGTGGTCTGGGATGTGGGTTAGTGCCACTTTCAGGCTGCAAATGTTTTTGGGACATTCAGACCTCTCTGACACCATTTTTTGGGCCACCAACATTTTCTGGACTTTAGGGGGTCTAGGATGCCTGTAAACCCCTTTTTTGGTCCTTCAAACCCCTTTTTTGGTCCTTGAAAGTTTTCAACATTTTCGCAGGCCTAAAATGCATTTTAAGGCCTTTTTTTGAGATGCCAACATTTTCTGATCTTTCAGGGTTGTAGTATGCATTTTTTGTGCCAAAAATATTTTTGGGAATTTCAGTGGTCTAGGATGCGGGTTAATGCCCGTTTCACTCTGCAAATGTTTTTGGAGCATTCAGGGCTCTCTGACACCATTTTTTGGGCCACCAACATTTTCTGGACTTTAGGGGGTCTAGGATGCCTGTAAACCCCTTTTTTGGTCCTTCAAAGTTTTCAACATTTTTGCAGGCCTAAAATGCATTTTAAGGCATTTTTGGGCTGCTAACATTTTCAGAACTTTCAGGGGTGTAGTATGCATTTTTTGTGCCAAAAATATTTTTGGGCATTTCAGTGGTCTAGGATGCGGGTTAATGCCCCTTTCAGGCTGCACATGTTTTTAGGACATTCAACGCTCTCTGACACCATTTTTGGGCCACCAACATTTTCTGGACTTTAGGGTGTCTAGGATGCCTCTAAACCCCTTTTTTCCACCTCCAAAGTTTTCTACATTTTTGCAGGCCTAAGATGCACTTTAAGGCCTTTTTTGGGCTGCTAACATTTTCAGAACTTTCAGGGGTGTAGTATGCATTTTTTGTGCCAAAAATATTTTTGGGAGTTTCAGTGGTCTAGGATGCGGGTTAATGCCCCTTTCAGGCCGCAAATGTTTTGGGACATTCAGAGCTCTCTGACACAGATTTTGGCCCACCAACATTTTCTGGACTTTAGGGGGTCTAGGATGCCTGTAACCCCCTTTTTTGGTCCTTCAAAGTTTTCAACATGTTTGCAGGCCTAAAATGCATTTTAAGGCATTTTTGGGCTGCTAACATTTTCAGAACTTTCAGGGGTGTAGTATGCATTTTTTGTGCCAAAAATATTTTTGGGAATTTCAGTGGTCTAGGATGCGTGTTAATGCCCGTTTCACTCTGCAAATGTTTTTGGGACAATCAGGGCTCTCTGACACCATTTTTGGGCCACCAACATTTTCTGGACTTTAGGGGGTCTAGGATGCCTGTAAACCCCTTTTTTGGTCCTTCAAAGTTTTCAACATTTTTGCAGGCCTAAAATGCATTTTAAGGCCTTTTTTGAGCTGCTAACATATTCTGAGCTTTCAGGGGTGTAGGATGCATTTTTCGTGGCAAAAATATTTTTGGGAATTTCAGTGGTCTAGGATGCGAGTTAATGCCCCTTTCAGGCTGACAATGTTTTTGGGACATTCAGAGCTCTCTGACACAGATTTTGGCCCACCAACATTTTCTGGACTTTAGGGGTCTAAGATGCCTGTAAACCCCTTTTTTGGCCCTTCAAAGTTTTCAACATTTTTGCAGGCCTAGAATGCATTTTAAGGCATTTTTGGGCTGCTAACATTTTCAGAACTTTCAGGGGTGTAGTATGCATTTTTTGTGCCAAAAATATTTTTGGGAATTTCAGTGGTCTAGGATGCGGGTTAATGCCCGTTTCACTCTGCAAATGTTTTTGGGACATTCAGGGCTCTCTGACACCATTTTTGGGCCACCAACATTTTCTGGACTTTAGGGGGTCTAGGATGCCTGTAAACCCCTTTTTTGGTCCTTGAAAGTTTTCAACATTTTTGCAGGCCTAAAATGCATTTTAAGGCCTTTTTTGGGCTGCTAACATATTCTGAGCTTCATGGGTGTAGGATGCATTTTTCGTGCCAAAAATATTTTTGGGAATTTCAGTGGTCTAGGATGCGGGTTAATGCCCGTTTCACTCTGCAAATGTTTTTGGGACATTCAGAGCTCTCTGACACAGATTTTGGCCCACCAACATTTTCTGGACTTTAGGGGGTCTAGGATGCCTGTAAACCCCTTTTTTGGTCCTTGAAAGTTTTCAACATTTTTGCAGGCCTAAAATGCATTTTAAGGCATTTTTGGGCTGCTAACATTTTCAGAACTTTCAGGGGTGTAGTATGCATTTTTTGTGCCAAAAATATTTTTGGGAATTTCAGTGGTCTAGGATGCGGCTTAATGCCCGTTTCACTCTGCAAATGTTTTTGGGACATTCAGGGCTCTCTAGGACCAACATTTTCTGGACTTTAGGGGGTCTAGGATGCCTGTAAACCCCTTTTTTGGTCCTTCAAAGTTTTCAAAATTTTTGCAGGCCTAAAATGCATTTTAAGGCCTTTTTTTGAGATGCCAACATTTTCTGATCTTTCAGGGTTGTAGGATGCATTTTTTGTGCCAAAAATATTTTTTAGGAATTTCAGTGGTCTGGGATGTGGGTTAGTGCCACTTTCAGGCTGCAAATGTTTTTGGGACATTCAGAGCTCTCTGACACCGATTTTGGCCCACCAACATTTTCTGGACTTTAGGGGGTCTAGGATGCCTGTAAACCCCTTTTTTCGGCCTCCAAAGTGTTCAACATTTGTGCAGGCCTAAGAAGCATTTTAAGTCCTTTTTTTGAGCTGCCAACATTTTCTGATCTTTCAGGGTTGTAGGATGCATTTTTTGTGGCAAAAATATTTTGGGGAATTTCAGTGGTCTAGGATGCGACTTAATGCCCCTTTCAGGCTGCAAATCTGTTTGGGACATTCAGAGCTCTCTGACACTGTTTTTGGGCCACAAGCATTTTCTGGACTTTAGGGGGTCTAGGATGCCTGTAAACCCCTTTTTTGGTCCTTCAAAGTTTTCAACATTTTTGCAGGCATAAAATGTATGTTAAGGCCTTTTTTGGGCTGCTAACATATTCTGAGCTTCAGGGGTATAGGTTGCATTTTTCGTGCCAAAAATATTTTTTGTAGTTTCAGTGGTCTAGGATGCGGATTAATGCCCCTTTCAGGCTGCAAATGTTTTGGGACATTCAGAGCTCTCTGACACAGATTTTGGCCCACCAACATTTTCTGGACTTTAGGGGGTCTAGGATGCCTGTAAACCCCTTTTTTGGTCCTTCAAAGTTTTCAACATGTTTGCAGGCCTAAAATGCATTTTAAGGCATTTTTGGGCTGCTAACATTTTCAGAACTTTCAGGGGTGTAGTATGCATTTTTTGTGCCAAAAATATTTTTGGGAATTTCAGTGGTCTAGGATGCGGTTTAATGCCCGTTTCACTCTGCAAATGTTTTTGGAGCATTCAGGGCTCTCTGACACCATTTTTTGGGCCACCAACATTTTCTGGACTTTAGGGAGTCTAGGATGCCTGTAAACCCCTTTTTTGGTCCTTCAAAGTTTTCAACATTTTTGCAGGCCTAAAATGCATTTTAAGGCATTTTTGGGCTGCTAACATTTTCAGAACTTTCAGGGGTGTAGTATGCATTTTTTGTGCCAAAAATATTTTTGGGCATTTCAGTGGTCTAGGATGCGGGTTAATGCCCGTTTCACTCTGCAAATGTTTTTGGGGCATTCAGAGCTCTCTGACACAGATTTTGGCCCACCAACATTTTCTGGACTTTAGGGGGTCTAGGATGCCTGTAAACCCCTTTTTTGGTCCTTCAAAGTTTTCAACATTTTTGCAGACCTAAAATGCATTTTAAGGCCCTTTTTGGGCTGCTAACATATTCTGAGCCTTAGGGGTGTAGGATGCATTTTTCGTGCAAAAAATATTTTTAGGAATTTCAGTCGTCTGGGATGTGGGTTAGTGCCCCTTTCAGGCTGCAAATGTTTTTGGGACATTCAGAGCTCTCTGACACCAATTTTGGCCCACCAACATTTTCTGGACTTTAGGGGGTCTAGGATGCCTGTAAACCCCTTTTTTGGTCCTTCAAAGTTTTCAACATTTTTGCAGGCCTAAAATGCATTTTAAGGCCTTAATTGGGCTGCTAACATATTCTGAGCTTCAGGGGTATAGGTTGCATTTTTCATGCCAAAAATATTTTGGGGAATTTCAGTGGTCTAGGATGCGGGTTAATGCCCCTTTGAGGCTGGAAATGTTTTTGGGACATTCAGGGCTCTCTTTCACCATTTTTGGGCCACCAACATTTTCTGGACTTTAGGGGGTCTAGGATGCCTGTAAACCCCTTTTTTGGTCCTTCAAAGTTTTCAACATTTTTGCAGGCCTAAAATGCATTTTAAGGCATTTTTGGGCTGCTAACATATTCTGAGCTTCAGGGGTATAGGTTGCATTTTTCATGCCAAAAATATTTTGGGGAATTTCAGTGGTCTAGGATGCGGGTTAATGCCCCTTTCAGGCTGCACATGTTTTGGGACATTCAGAGCTCTCTGACACAGATTTTGGCCCACCAACATTTTCTGGACTTTAGGGGTCTAGGATGCCTGTAAACCCCTTTTTTGGTCCTTCAAAGTTTTCAACATGTTTGCAGGCCTAAAATGCATTTTAAGGCATTTTTGGGCTGCTAACATTTTCAGAACTTTCAGGGGTGTAGTATGCATTTTTTGTGCTAAAAATATTTTTGGGAATTTCAGTGGTCTAGGATGCGGGTTAATGCCCGTTTCACTCTGCAAATGTTTTTGGAGCATTCAGGGCTCTCTGACACCATTTTTGGGCCACCAACATTTTCTGGACTTTAGGGGGTCTAGGATGCCTGTAAACCCCTTTTTTGGTTCTTCAAAGTTTTCAACATTTTTGCAGGCCTAAAATGCATTTTAAGGCCTTTTTTGGGCTGCTAACATATTCTGAGCTTCATGGGTGTAGGATGCATTTTTCGTGCCAAAAATATTTTTGGGAATTTCAGTGGTCTAGGATGCGGGTTAATGCCCCTTTGAGGCTGCAAATGTTTTTGGGACATTCAGAGCTCTCTGACACAGATTTTGGCCCACCAACATTTTCTGGACTTTAGGGGGTCTAGGATGCCTGTAAACCCCTTTTTTGGTCCTTCAAAGTTTTCAACATTTTTGCAGGCCTAAAATGCATTTTAAGGCATTTTTGGGCTGCTAACATTTTCAGAACTTTCAGGGGTGTAGTATGCATTTTTTGTGCCAAAAATATTTTTGTGAATTTCAGTGGTCTAGGATGCGGGTTAATGCCCCTTTGAGGCTGCAAATGTTTTTGGAGCATTCAGGGCTCTCTGACACCATTTTTGGGCCACAACCATTTTCTGGACTTTAGGGGGTCTAGGATGCCTCTAAGCCCCTTTTTTCCACCTCCAAAGTTTTCTACATTTTTGCAGGCCTAAGATGCACTTTAAGGCCTTTTTTGGGCTGCTAACATATTCTGAGCTTCATGGGTGTAGTATTCATTTTTTGTGCCAAAAATATTTTTGGGAATGTCAGAGGTCTAGGATGCAGGTTAATGCCCGTTTCACTCTGCAAATGTTTTTGGGACATTCAGGGCTCTCTGACACCATTTTTGGGCCACCAACATTTTCTGGACTTTAGGGGGTCTAGGATGCCTGTAAACCCCTTTTTTGGTCCTTCAAAGTTTTCAACATTTTTGCAGGCCTAAAATGCATTTTAAGGCTTTTTTGGGCTGCTAACATTTTCAGAACTTTCAGGGGTGTAGTATGCATTTTTTGTGCCAAAAATATTTTTGGGAATTTCAGTGGTCTAGGATGCGAGTTAATGCCCCTTTCAGGTTGACAATGTTTTTGGGACATTCAGGGTTCTCTGACACCATTTTTGGGCCACCAACATTTTCTGGACTTTAGGGGGTCTAGGATGCCTGTAAACCTCTGTTTTGGTCCTTCAAAGTTTTCAACATTTTTGCAGGCCTAAAATGCATTTTAAGGCCTTTTTTGGGCTGCTAACATATTCTGAGCTTTCAGGGGTGTAGGATGCATTTTTCGTGGCAAAAATATTTTTGGGAATTTCAGTGGTCTAGGATGCGAGTTAATGCCCCTTTCAGGTT
Source organism: Ambystoma mexicanum (assembly GCF_040938575.1). Classification (NCBI taxonomy): domain Eukaryota; kingdom Metazoa; phylum Chordata; class Amphibia; order Caudata; family Ambystomatidae; genus Ambystoma; species Ambystoma mexicanum. Next base: position 729,122,187 of record NC_090939.1, on the reverse strand, counting down.
GACAATGTTTTTCGGACATTCAGAGCTCTCTGACACAGATTTTGGCCCACCAACATTTTCTGGACTTTAGGGGGTCTAGGATGCCTGTAAACCCCTTTTTTGGTCCTTCAAAGTTTTCAACATTTTTGCAGGCCTAAAATGCATATTAAGGCATTTTTGGGCTGCTGACATTTTCAGAACTTTCAGGGGTGTAGTATGCATTTTTTGTGGCAAAAATATTTTTGGGCATTTCAGTGGTCTAGGATGCGGGTTAATGCCCCTTTCAGGCTGCAAATGTTTTTGGGAATTTAGGGCTCTCTGACACTATTTTTGAGCGACAATCATTTTCTGGACTTTTCGGGGGTCTAGGATGCCTGTAACCCCTTTTTTGGGCCTCCAAAGTTTTCAACATTTTTGCACGCCCAAAATGCATTTTAAGGCCTTTTTTGGGCTGCTAACATATTCTGAGCTTCAGGGGTATAGGTTGCATTTTTCATGCCAAAAATATTTTGGGAAATTTCAGTGGTCTAGGATGCGGCTTAATGCCCCTTTCAGGCTGCAAATGTTTTTGGGACATTCAGGGCTCTCTGACACCATTTTTGGGCCACCAACATTTTCTGGACTTTAGGGGGTCTAGGATGCCTGTAAACCCCTTTTTGGCCCTTCAAAGTTTTCAACATTTTTGCAGGCCTAAAATGCATTTTAAGGCCTTTTTTGGGCTGCTAACATATTCTGAGCTTCATGGGTGTAGGATGCATTTTTCGTGCCAAAAATATTTTTGGGAATTTCAGTGGTCTAGGATGCGGGTTAATGCCCCTTTGAGGCTGCAAATGTTTTTGGGACATTCAGGGCTCTCTGACACCATTTCTGGGCCACAACCATTTTCTGGACTTTAGGGGGTCTAGGATGCCTCTAAACCCCTTTTTTCAACCTCCAAAGTTTTCTACATTTTTGCAGGCCTAAGATGCACTTTAAGGCCTTTTTTGGGCTGCTAACATATTCTGAGCTTCATGGGTGTAGTATTCATTTTTTGTGCCAAAAATATTTTTGGGAATGTCAGAGGTCTAGGATGCGGGTTAATGCCCGTTTCACTCTGCAAATGTTATTGGGACATTCAGGGCTCTCTGACACCATTTTTGGGCCACCAACATTTTCTGGACTTTAGGGGGTCTAGGATGCCTGTAAACCTCTTTTTTGGTCCTTCAAAGTTTTCAACATTTTTGCAGGCCTAAAATGCATTTTAAGGCCTTTTTTGGGCTGCTAACATATTCTGAGCTTTCAGGGGTGTAGGATGCATTTTTCGTGGCAAAAATATTTTTGGGAATTTCAGTGGTCTAGGATGCGAGTTAATGCCCCTTTCAGGCTGACAATGTTTTTGGGACATTCAGAGCTCTCTGACACAGATTTTGGCCCACCAACATTTTCTGGACTTTAGGGGGTCTAGGATGCCTGTAAACCCCTTTTTTGGTCCTTCAAAGTTTTCAACATTTTTGCAGGCCTAAAATGCATTTTAAGGCATTTTTGGGCTGCTAACATTTTCAGAACATTCAGGGGTGTAGTATGCATTTTTTGTGGCAAAAATATTTTTGGGCATTTCAGTGGTCTAGGATGCGGGTTTGCCCCTTTCAGGCTGCAAATGTTTTTGGGACATTCAAGGCTCTCTGACACCATTTTTGGGCCACCAACATTTTCTGGACTTTAGGGGGTCTAGGATGCCTGTAAACCCCTTTTTTGGTTCTTCAAAGTTTTCAACATTTTTGCAGGCCTAAAATGCATTTTAAGGCCTTTTTTGGGCTGCTAACATATTCTGAGCTTCAGGGGTATAGGTTGCATTTTTCGTGCCAAAAATATTTTTTGGAGTTTCAGTGGTCTAGGATGCGGGTTAATGCCCCCTTCAGGCTGCAAATGTTTTGGGACATTCAGAGCTCTCTGACACAGATTTTGGCCCACCAACATTTTCTGGACTTTAGGGGTCTAGGATGCCTGTAAACCCCTTTTTTGGTCCTTCAAAGTTTTCAACATGTTTGCAGGCCTACAATGCATTTTAAGGCATTTTTGGGCTGCTAACATTTTCAGAACTTTCAGGGGTGTAGTATGCATTTTTTGTGCCAAAAATATTTTTGGGAATGTCAGAGGTTTAGGATGCGGGTTAATGCCCGTTTCACTCTGCAAATGTTATTGGGACATTCAGGGCTCTCTGACACCATTTTTGGGCCACCAACATTTTCTGGACTTTAGGGGGTCTAGGATGCCTGTAAACCTCTTTTTTGGTCCTTCAACGTTTTCAACATTTTTGCAGGCCTAAAATGCATTTTAAGGCCTTTTTTGGGCTGCTAACATATTCTGAGCTTTCAGGGGTGTAGGATGCATTTTTCGTGGCAAAAATATTTTTGGGAATTTCAGTGGTCTAGGATGTGGGTTAATGCCCGTTTCACTCTGCAAATGTTTTTGGGGCATTCAGAGCTCTCTGACACAGATTTTGGCCCACCAACATTTTCTGGACTTTAGGGGGTCTAGGATGCCTGTAAACCCCTTCTTTGGGCCTCCAAAGTTTTCAACATTTTTGCAGGCATAAAATGCATTTTAAGGTCTTTTTTGGGCTGCTAACATATTCTGAGCTTCAGGGGTATAGGTTGCATTTTTCGTGCCAAAAATATTTTTTGGAGTTTCAGTGGTCTAGGATGCGGGTTAATGCCCCCTTCAGGCTGCAAATGTTTTGGGACATTCAGAGCTCTCTGACACAGATTTTGGCCCACCAACATTTTCTGGACTTTAGGGGTCTAGGATGCCTGTAAACCCCTTTTTTGGTCCTTCAAAGTTTTCAACATGTTTGCAGGCCTACAATGCATTTTAAGGCATTTTTGGGCTGCTAACATTTTCAGAACTTTCAGGGGTGTAGTATGCATTTTTTGTGCCAAAAATATTTTTGGGAATGTCAGAGGTTTAGGATGCGGGTTAATGCCCGTTTCACTCTGCAAATGTTATTGGGACATTCAGGGCTCTCTGACACCATTTTTGAGCCACCAACATTTTCTGGACTTTAGGGGGTCTAGGATGCCTGTAAACCCCTTTTTTGGTTCTTCAAAGTTTTCAACATTTTTGCAGGCCTAAAATGCATTTTAATGGCTTTTTTGGGCTGCTAACATATTCTGAGCTTCATGGGTGTAGGATGCATTTTTCGTGCCAAAAATATTTTTGGGAATTTCAGTGGTCTAGGATGCGGGTTAATGCCCCTTTGAGGCTGCAAATGTTTTTGGGACATTCAGAGCTCTCTGACACAGATTTTGGCCCACCAACATTTTCTGGACTTTAGGGGGTCTAGGATGCCTGTAAACCCCTTTTTTGGTCCTTCAAAGTTTTCAACATTTTTGCAGGCCTAAAATGCATTTTAAGGCATTTTTGGGCTGCTAACATTTTCAGAACTTTCAGGGGTGTAGTATGCATTTTTTGTGCCAAAAATATTTTTGGGAATTTCAGTGGTCTAGGATGCGGGTTAATGCCCCTTTGAGGCTGCAAATGTTTTTGGAGCATTCAGGGCTCTCTGACACCATTTTTGGGCCACAACCATTTTCTGGACTTTAGGGGGTCTAGGATGCCTCTAAGCCCCTTTTTCCACCTCCAAAGTTTTCTACATTTTTGCAGGCCTAAGATGCACTTTAAGGCATTTTTTGGGCTGCTAACATATTCTGAGCTTCATGGGTGTAGTATTCATTTTTTGTGCCAAAAATATTTTTGGGAATGTCAGAGGTCTAGGATGCAGGTTAATGCCCGTTTCACTCTGCAAATGTTTTTGGGACATTCAGGGCTCTCTGACACCATTTTTGGGCCACCAACATTTTCTGGACTTTAGGGGGTCTAGGATGCCTGTAAACCCCTTTTTTGGTCCTTCAAAGTTTTCAACATTTTTGCAGGCCTAAAATGCATTTTAAGGCATTTTTGGGCTGCTAACATTTTCAGAACTTTCAGGGGTGTAGTATGCATTTTTTGTGCCAAAAATATTTTTGGGAATTTCAGTGGTCTAGGATGCGAGTTAATGCCCCTTTCAGGTTGACAATGTTTTTGGGACATTCAGGGCTCTCTGACACCATTTTTGGGCCACCAACATTTTCTGGACTTTAGGGGGTCTAGGATGCCTGTAAACCTCTGTTTTGGTCCTTCAAAGTTTTCAACATTTTTGCAGGCCTAAAATGCATTTTAAGGCCTTTTTTGGGCTGCTAACATATTCTGAGCTTTCAGGGGTGTAGGATGCATTTTTCGTGGCAAAAATATTTTTGGGAATTTCAGTGGTCTAGGATGTGGGTTAATGCCCGTTTCACTCTGCAAATGTTTTTGGGGCATTCAGAGCTCTCTGACACAGATTTTGGCCCACCAACATTTTCTGGACTTTAGGGGGTCTAGGATGCCTGTAAACCCCTTCTTTGGGCCTCCAAAGTTTTCAACATTTTTGCAGGCATAAAATGCATTTTAAGGTCTTTTTTGGGCTGCTAACATATTCTGAGCTTCAGGGGTATAGGTTGCATTTTTCGTGCCAAAAATATTTTTTGGAGTTTCAGTGGTCTAGGATGCGGGTTAATGCCCCCTTCAGGCTGCAAATGTTTTGGGACATTCAGAGCTCTCTGACACAGATTTTGGCCCACCAACATTTTCTGGACTTTAGGGGTCTAGGATGCCTGTAAACCCCTTTTTTGGTCCTTCAAAGTTTTCAACATGTTTGCAGGCCTACAATGCATTTTAAGGCATTTTTGGGCTGCTAACATTTTCAGAACTTTCAGGGGTGTAGTATGCATTTTTTGTGCCAAAAATATTTTTGGGAATGTCAGAGGTTTAGGATGCGGGTTAATGCCCGTTTCACTCTGCAAATGTTATTGGGACATTCAGGGCTCTCTGACACCATTTTTGAGCCACCAACATTTTCTGGACTTTAGGGGGTCTAGGATGCCTGTAAACCCCTTTTTTGGTTCTTCAAAGTTTTCAACATTTTTGCAGGCCTAAAATGCATTTTAATGGCTTTTTTGGGCTGCTAACATATTCTGAGCTTCATGGGTGTAGGATGCATTTTTCGTGCCAAAAATATTTTTGGGAATTTCAGTGGTCTAGGATGCGGGTTAATGCCCCTTTGAGGCTGCAAATGTTTTTGGGACATTCAGAGCTCTCTGACACAGATTTTGGCCCACCAACATTTTCTGGACTTTAGGGGGTCTAGGATGCCTGTAAACCCCTTTTTTGGTCCTTCAAAGTTTTCAACATTTTTGCAGGCCTAAAATGCATTTTAAGGCATTTTTGGGCTGCTAACATTTTCAGAACTTTCAGGGGTGTAGTATGCATTTTTTGTGCCAAAAATATTTTTGGGAATTTCAGTGGTCTAGGATGCGGGTTAATGCCCCTTTGAGGCTGCAAATGTTTTTGGAGCATTCAGGGCTCTCTGACACCATTTTTGGGCCACAACCATTTTCTGGACTTTAGGGGGTCTAGGATGCCTCTAAGCCCCTTTTTCCACCTCCAAAGTTTTCTACATTTTTGCAGGCCTAAGATGCACTTTAAGGCATTTTTTGGGCTGCTAACATATTCTGAGCTTCATGGGTGTAGTATTCATTTTTTGTGCCAAAAATATTTTTGGGAATGTCAGAGGTCTAGGATGCAGGTTAATGCCCGTTTCACTCTGCAAATGTTTTTGGGACATTCAGGGCTCTCTGACACCATTTTTGGGCCACCAACATTTTCTGGACTTTAGGGGGTCTAGGATGCCTGTAAACCCCTTTTTTGGTCCTTCAAAGTTTTCAACATTTTTGCAGGCCTAAAATGCATTTTAAGGCATTTTTGGGCTGCTAACATTTTCAGAACTTTCAGGGGTGTAGTATGCATTTTTTGTGCCAAAAATATTTTTGGGAATTTCAGTGGTCTAGGATGCGAGTTAATGCCCCTTTCAGGTTGACAATGTTTTTGGGACATTCAGGGCTCTCTGACACCATTTTTGGGCCACCAACATTTTCTGGACTTTAGGGGGTCTAGGATGCCTGTAAACCTCTGTTTTGGTCCTTCAAAGTTTTCAACATTTTTGCAGGCCTAAAATGCATTTTAAGGCCTTTTTTGGGCTGCTAACATATTCTGAGCTTTCAGGGGTGTAGGATGCATTTTTCGTGGCAAAAATATTTTTGGGAATTTCAGTGGTCTAGGATGCGAGTTAATGCCCCTTTCAGGTTGACAATGTTTTTGGGACATTCAGAGCTCTCCGACACAGATTTTGGCCCACCAACATTTTCTGGACTTTAGGGGGTCTAGGATGCCTGTAAACCCCTTTTTTGGTCCTTCAAAGTTTTCAACATTTTTGCAGGCCTAAAATGCATATTAAGGCATTTTTGGGCTGCTGACATTTTCAGAACTTTCAGGGGTGTAGTATGCATTTTTTGTGGCAAAAATATTTTTGGGCATTTCAGTATTCTAGGATGCGGGTTAATGCCCCTTTCAGGCTGCAAATGTTTTTGGGAATTTAGGGCTCTCTGACACTATTTTTGAGCGACAATCATTTTCTGGACTTTTCGGGGGTCTAGGATGCCTGTAACCCCTTTTTTGGGCCTCCAAAGTTTTCAACATTTTTGCACGCCCAAAATGCATTTTAAGGCCTTTTTTGGGCTGCTAACATATTCTGAGCTTCAGGGGTATAGGTTGCATTTTTCATGCCAAAAATATTTTGGGAAATTTCAGTGGTCTAGGATGCGGCTTAATGCCCCTTTCAGGCTGCAAATGTTTTTGGGACATTCAGAGCTCTCTGACACCGATTTTGGCCCACCAACATTTTCTGGAGTTTAGGGGGTCTAGGATGCCCCTAAACCCTTTTTTTCCACCTCCAAAGTTTTCTACATTTTTTCAGGCCTAAGATGCACTTTAAGGCATTTTTGGGCTGCTAACATTTTCAGAACTTTCAGGAGTGTATGATGCATTTTTCGTGGCAAAAATATTTTTGGGAATTTCAGTGGTCTAGGATGCGAGTTAATGCCCCTTTCAGGCTGACAATGTTTTTGGGACATTCAGAGCTCTCTGACACAGATTTTGGCCCACCAACATTTTCTGGACTTTAGGGGTCTAGGATGCCTGTAAACCCCTTTTTTGGTCCTTCAAAGTTTTCAACATGTTTGCAGGCCTACAATGCATTTTAAGGCATTTTTGGGCTGCTAACATTTTCAGAACTTTCAGGGGTGTAGTATGCATTTTTTGTGCCAAAAATATTTTTGGGAATGTCAGAGGTTTAGGATGCGGGTTAATGCCCGTTTCACTCTGCAAATGTTATTGGGACATTCAGGGCTCTCTGACACCATTTTCGGGCCACCAACATTTTCTGGACTTTAGGGGGTCTAGGATGCCTGCAAACCTCTTTTTTGGTCCTTCAACGTTTTCAACATTTTTGCAGGCCTAAAATGCATTTTAAGGCCTTTTTTGGGCTGCTAACATATTCTGAGCTTTCAGGGGTGTAGGATGCATTTTTCGTGGCAAAAATATTTTTGGGAATTTCAGTGGTCTAGGATGTGGGTTAATGCCCGTTTCACTCTGCAAATGTTTTTGGGGCATTCAGAGCTCTCTGACACAGATTTTGGCCCACCAACATTTTCTGGACTTTAGGGGGTCTAGGATGCCTGTAAACCCCTTCTTTGGGCCTCCAAAGTTTTCAACATTTTTGCAGGCATAAAATGCATTTTAAGGTCTTTTTTGGGCTGCTAACATATTCTGAGCTTCAGGGGTATAGGTTGCATTTTTCGTGCCAAAAATATTTTTTGGAGTTTCAGTGGTCTAGGATGCGGGTTAATGCCCCCTTCAGGTTGCAAATGTTTTGGGACATTCAGAGCTCTCTGACACAGATTTTGGCCCACCAACATTTTCTGGACTTTAGGGGTCTAGGATGCCTGTAAACCCCTTTTTTGGTCCTTCAAAGTTTTCAACATGTTTGCAGGCCTACAATGCATTTTAAGGCATTTTTGGGCTGCTAACATTTTCAGAACTTTCAGGGGTGTAGTATGCATTTTTTGTGCCAAAAATATTTTTGGGAATGTCAGAGGTTTAGGATGCGGGTTAATGCCCGTTTCACTCTGCAAATGTTATTGGGACATTCAGGGCTCTCTGACACCATTTTTGAGCCACCAACATTTTCTGGACTTTAGGGGGTCTAGGATGCCTGTAAACCCCTTTTTTGGTTCTTCAAAGTTTTCAACATTTTTGCAGGCCTAAAATGCATTTTAAGGGCTTTTTTGGGCTGCTAACATATTCTGAGCTTCATGGGTGTAGGATGCATTTTTCGTGCCAAAAATATTTTTGGGAATTTCAGTGGTCTAGGATGCGGGTTAATGCCCCTTTGAGGCTGCAAATGTTTTTGGGACATTCAGAGCTCTCTGACACAGATTTTGGCCCACCAACATTTTCTGGACTTTAGGGGGTCTAGGATGCCTGTAAACCCCTTTTTTGGTCCTTCAAAGTTTTCAACATTTTTGCAGGCCTAAAATGCATTTTAAGGCATTTTTGGGCTGCTAACATTTTCAGAACTTTCAGGGGTGTAGTATGCATTTTTTGTGCCAAAAATATTTTTGGGAATTTCAGTGGTCTAGGATGCGGGTTAATGCCCCTTTGAGGCTGCAAATGTTTTTGGAGCATTCAGGGCTCTCTGACACCATTTTTGGGCCACAACCATTTTCTGGACTTTAGGGGGTCTAGGATGCCTCTAAGCCCCTTTTTCCACCTCCAAAGTTTTCTACATTTTTGCAGGCCTAAGATGCACTTTAAGGCCTTTTTTGGGCTGCTAACATATTCTGAGCTTCATGGGTGTAGTATTCATTTTTTGTGCCAAAAATATTTTTGGGAATGTCAAAGGTCTAGGATGCAGGTTAATGCCCGTTTCACTCTGCAAATGTTTTTGGGACATTCAGGGCTCTCTGACACCATTTTCGGGCCACCAACATTTTCTGGACTTTAGGGGGTCTAGGATGCCTGTAAACCTCTTTTTTGGTCCTTCAAAGTTTTCAACATTTTTGCAGGCCTAAAATGCATTTTAAGGCCTTTTTTGGGCTGCTAACATATTCTGAGCTTCAGGGGTATAGGTTGCATTTTTCATGCCAAAAATATTTTCGGAAATTTCAGTGGTCTAGGATGCGGCTTAATGCCCCTTTCAGGCTGCAAATGTTTTTGGGACATTCAGAGCTCTCTGACACCGATTTTGGCCCACCAACATTTTCTGGACTTTAGGGGGTCTAGGATGCCTGTAAACCCCTTTTTTGGTCCTTCAAAGTTTTCAACATTTTTGCAGGCCTAAAATGCATTTTAAGGCATTTTTGGGCTGCTAACATTTTCAGAACTTTCAGGGGTGTGGTATGCATTTTTTGTGGCAAAAATATTTTTGGGAATTTCAGTGGTCTCGGATGCGTGTTAATGCCCGTTTCACTCTGAAAATGTTTTTGGGACATTCAGGGCTCTCTGACACCATTTTTGGGCCACCAACATTTTCTGGACTTTAGGGGGTCTACGATGCCTGTAAACCCCTTTTTTGGTCCTTCAAAGTTTTCAACATTTTTGCAGGCCTAAAATGCATTTTAAGGCATTTTTGGGCTGCTAACATTTTCAGAACTTTCAGGGGTGTAGTATGCATTTTTTGTGCCAAAAATATTTTTGTGAATTTCAGTGGTCTAGGATGCGGGTTAATGCCCCTTTGAGGCTGCAAATGTTTTTGGAGCATTCAGGGCTCTCTGACACCATTTTTGGGCCACAACCATTTTCTGGACTTTAGGGGGTCTAGGATGCCTCTAAGCCCCTTTTTTCCACCTCCAAAGTTTTCTACATTTTTGCAGGCCTAAGATGCACTTTAAGGCCTTTTTTGGGCTGCTAACATATTCTGAGCTTCATGGGTGTAGTATTCATTTTTTGTGCCAAAAATATTTTTGGGAATGTCAGAGGTCTAGGATGCAGGTTAATGCCCGTTTCACTCTGCAAATGTTTTTGGGACATTCAGGGCTCGATGAAAAACACCATTTTTGGGCCACCAACATTTTCTGGACTTTAGGGGGTCTAGGATGCCTGTAAACCCCTTTTTTGGTCCTTCAAAGTTTTCAACATTTTTGCAGGCCTAAAATGCATTTTAAGGCATTTTTGGGCTGCTAACATTTTCAGAACTTTCAGGGGTGTAGTATGCATTTTTTGTGCCAAAAATATTTTTGGGAATTTCAGTGGTCTAGGATGCGAGTTAATGCCCCTTTCAGGTTGACAATGTTTTTGGGACATTCAGGGCTCTCTGACACCATTTTTGGGCCACCAACATTTTCTGGACTTTAGGGGGTCTAGGATGCCTGTAAACCTCTGTTTTGGTCCTTCAAAGTTTTCAACATTTTTGCAGGCCTAAAATGCATTTTAAGGCCTTTTTTGGGCTGCTAACATATTCTGAGCTTTCAGGGGTGTAGGATGCATTTTTCGTGGCAAAAATATTTTTGGGAATTTCAGTGGTCTAGGATGCGAGTTAATGCCCATTTCAGGTTGACAATGTTTTTGGGACATTCAGAGCTCTCTGACACAGATTTTGGCCCACCAACATTTTCTGGACTTTAGGGGGTCTAGGATGCCTGTAAACCCCTTTTTTGGGCCTCCAAAGTTTTCAACATTTTTGCACGCCCAAAATGCATTTTAAGGCCTTTTTTGGGCTGCTAATATATTCTGAGCTTCAGGGGTATAGGTTGCATTTTTCATGCCAAAAATATTTTGGGAAATTTCAGTGGTCTAGGATGTGGCTTAATGCCCCTTTCAGGCTGCAAATGTTTTTGGGACATTCAGAGCTCTCTGACACCGATTTTGGCCCACCAACATTTTCTGGAGTTTAGGGGGTCTAGGATGCCCCTAAACCCTTTTTTTCCACCTCCAAAGTTTTCTACATTTTTTCAGGCCTAAGATGCACTTTAAGGCATTTTTGGGCTGCTAACATTTTCAGAACTTTCAGGAGTGTATGATGCATTTTTCGGGGCAAAAATATTTTTGGGAATTTCAGTGGTCTAGGATGCGAGTTAATGCCCCTTTCAGGCTGACAATGTTTTTGGGACATTCAGAGCTCTCTGACACAGATTTTGGCCCACCAACATTTTCTGGACTTTAGGGGGTCTAGGATGCCTGTAAACCCCTTTTTTGGTCCTTCAAAGTTTTCAACATTTTTGCAGGCCTAAATGCATTTTAAGGCATTTTTGGGCTGCTAACATTTTCAGAACTTTCAGGGGTGTGGTATGCATTTTTTGTGCCAAAAATATTTTTGGGAATTTCAGTGGTCTCGGATGCGTGTTAATGCCCGTTTCACTCTGAAAATGTTTTTGGGACATTCAGGGCTCTCTGACACCATTTTTGGGCCACCAACATTTTCTGGACTTTAGGGGGTCTAGGATGCCTGTAAACCCCTTTTTGGCCCTTCAAAGTTTTCAACATTTTTGCAGGCCTAAAATGCATTTTAAGGCCTTTTTTGGGCTGCTAACATATTCTGAGCTTCATGGGTGTAGTATTCATTTTTTGTGCCAAAAATATTTTTGGGAATGTCAGAGGTCTAGGATGCGGGTTAATGCCCGTTTCACTCTGCAAATGTTTTTGGGACATTCAGGGCTCTCTGACACCATTTTTGGGCCACCAACATTTTCTGGACTTTAGGGGGTCTAGGATGCCTGTAAACCCCTTTTTTGGGCCTCCAAAGTTTTCAACATTTTTGCAGGCTTAAAATGCATTTTAAAGCCTTTTTTGGGCTGCTAACATATTCTGAGCCTTAGGGGTGTAGGATGCATTTTTCGTGCCAAAATATTTTTGGGAATTTCAGTGGTCTAGGATGCGAGTTAATGCCCCTTTCAGGCTGACAATGTTTTTGGGACATTCAGAGCTCTCTGACACAGATTTTGGCCCACCAACATTTTCTGGACTTTAGGGGGTCTAGGATGCCTGTAAACCCCTTTTTTCGACCTCCAAAGTTTTCAACATTTGTGCAGGCCTAAGAAGCATTTTAAGTCCTTTTTTTGAGCTGCCAACATTTTCTGATCTTTCAGGGTTGTAGGATGAATTTTTTGTGCCAAAAATATTTTGGGGAATTTCAGTGGTCTAGGATGCGACTTAATGCCCCTTTCAGGCTGCAAATCTGTTTGGGACATTCAGAGCTCTCTGACACTGTTTTTGGGCCACCAACATTTTCTGGACTTTAGGGGGTCTAGGATGCCTGTAAACCCCTTTTTTCCACCTCCAAAGTTTTCTATATTTTTGCAGGCCTAAGATGCACGTTAAGGCATTTTTGGGCTGCTAACATTTTCAGAACTTTCAGGGGTGTAGTATGCATTTTTTGTGCCAAAAATATTTTTGGGAATTTCAGTGGTCTAGGATGTGGGTTAATGCCCGTTTCACTCTGCAAATGTTTTTGAGGCATTCAGAGCTCTCTGACACAGATTTTGGCCCACCAACATTTTCTGGACTTTAGGGGGTCTAGGATGTCTGTAAACCCCTTCTTTGAGCCTCCAAAGTTTTCAACATTTTTGCAGGCATAAAATGCATTTTAAGGTCTTTTTTGGGCTGCTAACATATTCTGAGCTTCAGGGGTATAGGTTGCATTTTTCGTGCCAAAAATATTTTTTGGAGTTTCAGTGGTCTAGGATGCGGGTTAATGCCCCCTTCAGGCTGCAAATGTTTTGGGACATTCAGAGCTCTCTGACACAGATTTTGGCCCACCAACATTTTCTGGACTTTAGGGGTCTAGGATGCCTGTAAACCCCTTTTTTGGTCCTTCAAAGTTTTCAACATGTTTGCAGGCCTACAATGCATTTTAAGGCATTTTTGGGCTGCTAACATTTTCAGAACTTTCAGGGGTGTAGTATGCATTTTTTGTGCCAAAAATATTTTTGGGAATGTCAGAGGTTTAGGATGCGGGTTAATGCCCGTTTCACTCTGCAAATGTTATTGGGACATTCAGGGCTCTCTGACACCATTTTTGGGCCACCAACATTTTCTGGACTTTAGGGGGTCTAGGATGCCTGTAAACCTCTTTTTTGGTCCTTCAACGTTTTCAACATTTTTGCAGGCCTAAAATGCATGTTAAGGCCTTTTTTGGGCTGCTAACATATTCTGAGCTTTCAGGGGTGTAGGATGCATTTTTCGTGGCAAAAATATTTTTGGGAATTTCAGTGGTCTAGGATGCGAGTTAATGCCCCTTTCAGGCTGACAATGTTTTTGGGACATTCAGAGTTCTCTGACACAGATTTTGGCCCACCAACATTTTCTGGACTTTAGGGGGTCTAGGATGCCTGTAAACCCCTTTTTTGGTCCTTCAAAGTTTTCAACATTTTTGAAGGCCTAAAATGCATTTTAAGGCATTTTTGGGCTGCTAACATTTTCAGAACATTCAGGGGTGTAGTATGCATTTTTTGTGGCAAAAATATTTTTGGGCATTTCAGTGGTCTAGGATGCGGGTTTGCCCCTTTCAGGCTGCAAATGTTTTTGGGACATTCAAGGCTCTCTGACACCATTTTTGGGCCACCAACATTTTCTGGACTTTAGGGGGTCTAGGATGCCTGTAAACCCCTTTTTTGGTTCTTCAAAGTTTTCAACATTTTTGCAGGCCTAAAATGCATTTTAAGGCCTTTTTTGGGCTGCTAACATATTCTGAGCTTCATGGGTGTAGGATGTATTTTTCGTGCCAAAAATATTTTTGGGAATTGCAGTGGTCTAGGATGCGGGTTAATGCCCCTTTGAGGCTGCAAATGTTTTTGGGACATTCAGAGCTCTCTGACACAGATTTTGGCCCACCAACATTTTCTGGACTTTAGGGGGTCTAGGATGCCTGTAAACCCCTTTTTTGGTCCTTCAAAGTTTTCAACATTTTTGCAGGCCTAAAATGCATTTTAAGGCATTTTTGGGCTGCTAACATTTTCAGAACTTTCAGGGGTGTAGTATGCATTTTTTGTGCCAAAAATATTTTTGTGAATTTCAGTGGTCTAGGATGCGGGTTAATGCCCCTTTGAGGCTGCAAATGTTTTTGGGACATTCAGGGCTCTCTTTCACCATTTTTGGGCCACCAACATTTTCTGGACTTTAGGGGGTCTAGGATGCCTGTAAACCCCTTTTTTGGTCCTTCAAAGTTTTCAACATTTTTGCAGGCCTAAAATGCATTTTAAGGCCTTAATTGGGCTGCTAACATATTCTGAGCTTCAGGGGTATAGGTTGCATTTTTCATGCCAAAAATATTTTGGGGAATTTCAGTGGTCTAGGATGCGGGTTAATGCCCCTTTCAGGCTGCAAATGTTTTTGGGACATTCAGGACTCTCTGACACCATTTTCGGGCCACCAACATTTTCTGGACTTTAGGGGGTCTAGGATGCCTGTAAACCCCTTTTTTGGGCCTCCAAAGTTTTCATCATTTTTGCAGGCATAAAATGCATTTTAAGGTCTTTTTTGGGCTGCTAACATATTCTGAGCTTCAGGGGTATAGGTTGCATTTTTCGTGCCAAAAATATTTTTGGGAGTTTGAGTGGTCTAGGGTGCGGGTTAATGCCCCTTTCAGGCTGCAAATGTTTTGGGACATTCAGAGCTCTCTGACACAGATTTTGGCCCACCAACATTTTCTGGACTTTAGGGGTCTAGGATGCCTGTAAACCCCTTTTTTGGTCCTTCAAAGTTTTCAAACATGTTTGCAGGCCTAAAATGCATTTTAAGGCATTTTTGGGCTGCTAACATTTTCAGAACTTTCAGGGGTGTAGTATGCATTTTTTGTGCCAAAAATATTTTTGTGAATTTCAGTGGTCTAGGATGCGGGTTAATGCCCCTTTGAGGCTGCAAATGTTTTTGGGACATTCAGGGCTCTCTTTCACCATTTTTGGGCCACCAACATTTTCTGGACTTTAGGGGGTCTAGGATGCCTGTAAACCCCTTTTTTGGTCCTTCAAAGTTTTCAACATTTTTGCAGGCCTAAAATGCATTTTAAGGCCTTAATTGGGCTGCTAACATATTCTGAGCTTCAGGGGTATAGGTTGCATTTTTCATGCCAAAAATATTTTGGGGAATTTCAGTGGTCTAGGATGCGGGTTAATGCCCCTTTCAGGCTGCAAATGTTTTTGGGACATTCAGGACTCTCTGACACCATTTTCGGGCCACCAACATTTTCTGGACTTTAGGGGGTCTAGGATGCCTGTAAACCCCTTTTTTGGGCCTCCAAAGTTTTCATCATTTTTGCAGGCATAAAATGCATTTTAAGGTCTTTTTTGGGCTGCTAACATATTCTGAGCTTCAGGGGTATAGGTTGCATTTTTCGTGCCAAAAATATTTTTTGGAGTTTGAGTGCTCTAGGGTGCGGGTTAATGCCCCTTTCAGGCTGCAAATGTTTGGGACATTCAGAGCTCTCTGACACAGATTTTGCCCCACCAACATTTTCTGGACTTTAGGGGTCTAGGATGCCTGTAAACCCCTTTTTTGGTCCTTCAAAGTTTTCAAACATGTTTGCAGGCCTAAAATGCATTTTAAGGCATTTTTGGGCTGCTAGCATTTTCAGAACTTTCAGGGGTGTAGTATGCATTTTTTGTGCCAAAAATATTTTTGGGAATTTCAGTGGTCTAGGATGCGGGTTAATGCCCGTTTCACTCTGCAAATGTTTTTGGAGCATTCAGGGCTCTCTGACACCATTTTTGGGCCACCAACATTTTCTGGACTTTAGGGGGTCTAGGATGCCTGTAAACACCTTTTTTGGTTCTTCAAAGTTTTCAACATTTTTGCAGGCCTAAAATGCATTTTAAGGCCTTTTTTGGGCTGCTAACATATTCTGAGCTTCATGGGTGTAGGATGCATTTTTCGTGCCAAAAATATTTTTGGGAATTTCAGTGGTCTAGGATGCGGGTTAATGCCCCTTTGAGGCTGCAAATGTTTTTGGGACATTCAGAGCTCTCTGACACAGATTTTGGCCCACCAACATTTTCTGGACTTTAGGGGGTCTAGGATGCCTGTAAACCCCTTTTTTGGTCCTTCAAAGTTTTCAACATTTTTGCAGGCTTAAAATGCATTTTAAGGCATTTTTGGGCTGCTAACATTTTCAGAACTTTCAGGGGTGTAGTATGCATTTTTTGTGCCAAAAATATTTTTGTGAATTTCAGTGGTCTAGGATGCGGGTTAATGCCCCTTTGAGGCTGCAAATGTTTTTGGAGCATTCAGGGCTCTCTGACACCATTTTTGGGCCACAACCATCTTCTGGACTTTAGGGGGTCTAGGATGCCTCTAAGCCCCTTTTTTCCACCTCCAAAGTTTTCTACATTTTTGCAGGCCTAAGATGCACTTTAAGGCCTTTTTTGGGCTGCTAACATATTCTGAGCTTCATGGGTGTAGTATTCATTTTTTGTGCCAAAAATATTTTTGGGAATGTCAGAGGTCTAGGATGCAGGTTAATGCCCGTTTCACTCTGCAAATGTTTTTGGGACATTCAGGGCTCTCTGACACCATTTTTGGGCCACCAACATTTTCTGGACTTTAGGGGGTCTAGGATGCCTGTAAACCCCTTTTTTGGTCCTTCAAAGTTTTCAACATTTTTGCAGGCCTAAAATGCATTTTAAGGCCTTAATTGGGCTGCTAACATATTCTGAGCTTCAGGGGTATAGGTTGCATTTTTCATGCCAAAAATATTTTGGGGAATTTCAGTGGTCTAGGATGCGGGTTAATGCCCCTTTCAGGCTGCAAATGTTTTGGGACATTCAGAGCTCTCTGACACAGATTTTGGCCCACCAACATTTTCTGGACTTTAGGGGTCTAGGATGCCTGTAAACCCCTTTTTTGGT
This sequence comes from Ambystoma mexicanum, assembly GCF_040938575.1. Lineage (NCBI taxonomy): Eukaryota > Metazoa > Chordata > Amphibia > Caudata > Ambystomatidae > Ambystoma > Ambystoma mexicanum. The sequence continues at coordinate 729,105,421 of NC_090939.1, read as the reverse complement.
CCTTCAAAGTTTTCAACATGTTTGCAGGCCTACAATGCATTTTAAGGCATTTTTGGGCTGCTAACATTTTCAGAACTTTCAGGGGTGTAGTATGCATTTTTTGTGCCAAAAATATTTTTGGGAATGTCAGAGGTTTAGGATGCGGGTTAATGCCCGTTTCACTCTGCAAATGTTATTGGGACATTCAGGGCTCTCTGACACCATTTTTGGGCCACCAACATTTTCTGGACTTTAGGGGGTCTAGGATGCCTGTAAACCTCTTTTTTGGTCCTTCAACGTTTTCAACATTTTTGCAGGCCTAAAATGCATTTTAAGGCCTTTTTTGGGCTGCTAACATATTCTGAGCTTTCAGGGGTGTAGGATGCATTTTTCGTGGCAAAAATATTTTTGGGAATTTCAGTGGTCTAGGATGTGGGTTAATGCCCGTTTCACTCTGCAAATGTTTTTGGGGCATTCAGAGCTCTCTGACACAGATTTTGGCCCACCAACATTTTCTGGACTTTAGGGGGTCTAGGATGCCTGTAAACCCCTTCTTTGGGCCTCCAAAGTTTTCAACATTTTTGCAGGCATAAAATGCATTTTAAGGTCTTTTTTGGGCTGCTAACATATTCTGAGCTTCAGGGGTATAGGTTGCATTTTTCGTGCCAAAAATATTTTTTGGAGTTTCAGTGGTCTAGGATGCGGGTTAATGCCCCCTTCAGGCTGCAAATGTTTTGGGACATTCAGAGCTCTCTGACACAGATTTTGGCCCACCAACATTTTCTGGACTTTAGGGGTCTAGGATGCCTGTAAACCCCTTTTTTGGTCCTTCAAAGTTTTCAACATGTTTGCAGGCCTACAATGCATTTTAAGGCATTTTTGGGCTGCTAACATTTTCAGAACTTTCAGGGGTGTAGTATGCATTTTTTGTGCCAAAAATATTTTTGGGAATGTCAGAGGTTTAGGATGCGGGTTAATGCCCGTTTCACTCTGCAAATGTTATTGGGACATTCAGGGCTCTCTGACACCATTTTTGAGCCACCAACATTTTCTGGACTTTAGGGGGTCTAGGATGCCTGTAAACCCCTTTTTTGGTTCTTCAAAGTTTTCAACATTTTTGCAGGCCTAAAATGCATTTTAATGGCTTTTTTGGGCTGCTAACATATTCTGAGCTTCATGGGTGTAGGATGCATTTTTCGTGCCAAAAATATTTTTGGGAATTTCAGTGGTCTAGGATGCGGGTTAATGCCCCTTTGAGGCTGCAAATGTTTTTGGGACATTCAGAGCTCTCTGACACAGATTTTGGCCCACCAACATTTTCTGGACTTTAGGGGGTCTAGGATGCCTGTAAACCCCTTTTTTGGTCCTTCAAAGTTTTCAACATTTTTGCAGGCCTAAAATGCATTTTAAGGCATTTTTGGGCTGCTAACATTTTCAGAACTTTCAGGGGTGTAGTATGCATTTTTTGTGCCAAAAATATTTTTGGGAATTTCAGTGGTCTAGGATGCGGGTTAATGCCCCTTTGAGGCTGCAAATGTTTTTGGAGCATTCAGGGCTCTCTGACACCATTTTTGGGCCACAACCATTTTCTGGACTTTAGGGGGTCTAGGATGCCTCTAAGCCCCTTTTTCCACCTCCAAAGTTTTCTACATTTTTGCAGGCCTAAGATGCACTTTAAGGCATTTTTTGGGCTGCTAACATATTCTGAGCTTCATGGGTGTAGTATTCATTTTTTGTGCCAAAAATATTTTTGGGAATGTCAGAGGTCTAGGATGCAGGTTAATGCCCGTTTCACTCTGCAAATGTTTTTGGGACATTCAGGGCTCTCTGACACCATTTTGGGGCCACCAACATTTTCTGGACTTTAGGGGGTCTAGGATGCCTGTAAACCCCTTTTTTGGTCCTTCAAAGTTTTCAACATTTTTGCAGGCCTAAAATGCATTTTAAGGCATTTTTGGGCTGCTAACATTTTCAGAACTTTCAGGGGTGTAGTATGCATTTTTTGTGCCAAAAATATTTTTGGGAATTTCAGTGGTCTAGGATGCGAGTTAATGCCCCTTTCAGGTTGACAATGTTTTTGGGACATTCAGGGCTCTCTGACACCATTTTTGGGCCACCAACATTTTCTGGACTTTAGGGGGTCTAGGATGCCTGTAAACCTCTGTTTTGGTCCTTCAAAGTTTTCAACATTTTTGCAGGCCTAAAATGCATTTTAAGGCCTTTTTTGGGCTGCTAACATATTCTGAGCTTTCAGGGGTGTAGGATGCATTTTTCGTGGCAAAAATATTTTTGGGAATTTCAGTGGTCTAGGATGCGAGTTAATGCCCCTTTCAGGTTGACAATGTTTTTGGGACATTCAGAGCTCTCTGACACAGATTTTGGCCCACCAACATTTTCTGGACTTTAGGGGGTCTAGGATGCCTGTAAACCCCTTTTTTGGTCCTTCAAAGTTTTCAACATTTTTGCAGGCCTAAAATGCATATTAAGGCATTTTTGGGCTGCTGACATTTTCAGAACTTTCAGGGGTGTAGTATGCATTTTTTGTGGCAAAAATATTTTTGGGCATTTCAGTGGTCTAGGATGCGGGTTAATGCCCCTTTCAGGCTGCAAATGTTTTTGGGAATTTAGGGCTCTCTGACACTATTTTTGAGCGACAATCATTTTCTGGACTTTTCGGGGGTCTAGGATGCCTGTAACCCCTTTTTTGGGCCTCCAAAGTTTTCAACATTTTTGCACGCCCAAAATGCATTTTAAGGCCTTTTTTGGGCTGCTAACATATTCTGAGCTTCAGGGGTATAGGTTGCATTTTTCATGCCAAAAATATTTTGGGAAATTTCAGTGGTCTAGGATGCGGCTTAATGCCCCTTTCAGGCTGCAAATGTTTTTGGGACATTCAGAGCTCTCTGACACCGATTTTGGCCCACCAACATTTTCTGGAGTTTAGGGGGTCTAGGATGCCCCTAAACCCTTTTTTTCCACCTCCAAAGTTTTCTACATTTTTTCAGGCCTAAGATGCACTTTAAGGCATTTTTGGGCTGCTAACATTTTCAGAACTTTCAGGAGTGTATGATGCATTTTTCGTGGCAAAAATATTTTTGGGAATTTCAGTGGTCTAGGATGCGAGTTAATGCCCCTTTCAGGCTGACAATGTTTTTGGGACATTCAGAGCTCTCTGACACAGATTTTGGCCCACCAACATTTTCTGGACTTTAGGGGGTCTAGGATGCCTGTAAACCCCTTTTTTGGTCCTTCAAAGTTGTCAACATTTTTGCAGGCCTAAAATGCATTTTAAGGCATTTTTGGGCTGCTAACATTTTCAGAACTTTCAGGGGTGTGGTATGCATTTTTTGTGCCAAAAATATTTTTGGGAATTTCAGTGGTCTCGGATGCGTGTTAATGCCCGTTTCACTCTGAAAATGTTTTTGGGACATTCAGGGCTCTCTGACACCATTTTTGGGCCACCAACATTTTCTGGACTTTAGGGGGTCTAGGATGCCTGTAAACCCCTTTTTGGCCCTTCAAAGTTTTCAACATTTTTGCAGGCCTAAAATGCATTTTAAGGCCTTTTTTGGGCTGCTAACATATTCTGAGCTTCATGGGTGTAGGATGCATTTTTCGTGCCAAAAATATTTTTGGGAATTTCAGTGGTCTAGGATGCGGGTTAATGCCCCTTTGAGGCTGCAAATGTTTTTGGGACATTCAGAGCTCTCTGACACAGATTTTGGCCCACCAACATTTTCTGGACTTTAGGGGTCTAGGATGCCTGTAACCCCCTTTTTTGGTCCTTCAAAGTTTTCAACATGTTTGCAGGCCTACAATGCATTTTAAGGCATTTTTGGGCTGCTAACATTTTCAGAACTTTCAGGGGTGTAGTATGCATTTTTTGTGCCAAAAATATTTTTGGGAATGTCAGAGGTTTAGGATGCGGGTTAATGCCCGTTTCACTCTGCAAATGTTATTGGGACATTCAGGGCTCTCTGACACCATTTTTGGGCCACCAACATTTTCTGGACTTTAGGGGGTCTAGGATGCCTGCAAACCTCTTTTTTGGTCCTTCAACGTTTCAACATTTTTGCAGGCCTAAAATGCATTTTAAGGCCTTTTTTGGGCTGCTAACATATTCTGAGCTTTCAGGGGTGTAGGATGCATTTTTCGTGGCAAAAATATTTTTGGGAATTTCAGTGGTCTAGGATGTGGGTTAATGCCCGTTTCACTCTGCAAATGTTTTTGGGGCATTCAGAGCTCTCTGACACAGATTTTGGCCCACCAACATTTTCTGGACTTTAGGGGGTCTAGGATGCCTGTAAACCCCTTCTTTGGGCCTCCAAAGTTTTCAACATTTTTGCAGGCATAAAATGCATTTTAAGGTCTTTTTTGGGCTGCTAACATATTCTGAGCTTCAGGGGTATAGGTTGCATTTTTCGTGCCAAAAATATTTTTTGGAGTTTCAGTGGTCTAGGATGCGGGTTAATGCCCCCTTCAGGTTGCAAATGTTTTGGGACATTCAGAGCTCTCTGACACAGATTTTGGCCCACCAACATTTTCTGGACTTTAGGGGTCTAGGATGCCTGTAAACCCCTTTTTTGGTCCTTCAAAGTTTTCAACATGTTTGCAGGCCTACAATGCATTTTAAGGCATTTTTGGGCTGCTAACATTTTCAGAACTTTCAGGGGTGTAGTATGCATTTTTTGTGCCAAAAATATTTTTGGGAATGTCAGAGGTTTAGGATGCGGGTTAATGCCCGTTTCACTCTGCAAATGTTATTGGGACATTCAGGGCTCTCTGACACCATTTTTGAGCCACCAACATTTTCTGGACTTTAGGGGGTCTAGGATGCCTGTAAACCCCTTTTTTGGTTCTTCAAAGTTTTCAACATTTTTGCAGGCCTAAAATGCATTTTAAGGGCTTTTTTGGGCTGCTAACATATTCTGAGCTTCATGGGTGTAGGATGCATTTTTCGTGCCAAAAATATTTTTGGGAATTTCAGTGGTCTAGGATGCGGGTTAATGCCCCTTTGAGGCTGCAAATGTTTTTGGGACATTCAGAGCTCTCTGACACAGATTTTGGCCCACCAACATTTTCTGGACTTTAGGGGGTCTAGGATGCCTGTAAACCCCTTTTTTGGTCCTTCAAAGTTTTCAACATTTTTGCAGGCCTAAAATGCATTTTAAGGCATTTTTGGGCTGCTAACATTTTCAGAACTTTCAGGGGTGTAGTATGCATTTTTTGTGCCAAAAATATTTTTGGGAATTTCAGTGGTCTAGGATGCGGGTTAATGCCCCTTTGAGGCTGCAAATGTTTTTGGAGCATTCAGGGCTCTCTGACACCATTTTTGGGCCACAACCATTTTCTGGACTTTAGGGGGTCTAGGATGCCTCTAAGCCCCTTTTTCCACCTCCAAAGTTTTCTACATTTTTGCAGGCCTAAGATGCACTTTAAGGCCTTTTTTGGGCTGCTAACATATTCTGAGCTTCATGGGTGTAGTATTCATTTTTTGTGCCAAAAATATTTTTGGGAATGTCAAAGGTCTAGGATGCAGGTTAATGCCCGTTTCACTCTGCAAATGTTTTTGGGACATTCAGGGCTCTCTGACACCATTTTCGGGCCACCAACATTTTCTGGACTTTAGGGGGTCTAGGATGCCTGTAAACCTCTTTTTTGGTCCTTCAAAGTTTTCAACATTTTTGCAGGCCTAAAATGCATTTTAAGGCCTTTTTTGGGCTGCTAACATATTCTGAGCTTCAGGGGTATAGGTTGCATTTTTCATGCCAAAAATATTTTCGGAAATTTCAGTGGTCTAGGATGCGGCTTAATGCCCCTTTCAGGCTGCAAATGTTTTTGGGACATTCAGAGCTCTCTGACACCGATTTTGGCCCACCAACATTTTCTGGAGTTTAGGGGGTGTAGGATGCCCCTAAACCCTTTTTTTCCACCTCCAAAGTTTTCTACATTTTTTCAGGCCTAAGATGCACTTAAGGCATTTTTGGGCTGCTAACATTTTCAGAACTTTCAGGGGTGTATGATGCATTTTTCGTGGCAAAAATATTTTTGGGAATTTCAGTGGTCTAGGATGCGAGTTAATGCCCCTTTCAGGCTGACAATGTTTTTGGGACATTCAGAGCTCTCTGACACAGATTTTGGCCCACCAACATTTTCTGGACTTTAGGGGGTCTAGGATGCCTGTAAACCCCTTTTTTGGTCCTTCAAAGTTTTCAACATTTTTGCAGGCCTAAAATGCATTTTAAGGCATTTTTGGGCTGCTAACATTTTCAGAACTTTCAGGGGTGTGGTATGCATTTTTTGTGCCAAAAATATTTTTGGGAATTTCAGTGGTCTCGGATGCGTGTTAATGCCCGTTTCACTCTGAAAATGTTTTTGGGACATTCAGGGCTCTCTGACACCATTTTTGGGCCACCAACATTTTCTGGACTTTAGGGGGTCTACGATGCCTGTAAACCCCTTTTTTGGTCCTTCAAAGTTTTCAACATTTTTGCAGGCCTAAAATGCATTTTAAGGCATTTTTGGGCTGCTAACATTTTCAGAACTTTCAGGGGTGTAGTATGCATTTTTTGTGCCAAAAATATTTTTGTGAATTTCAGTGGTCTAGGATGCGGGTTAATGCCCCTTTGAGGCTGCAAATGTTTTTGGAGCATTCAGGGCTCTCTGACACCATTTTTGGGCCACAACCATTTTCTGGACTTTAGGGGGTCTAGGATGCCTCTAAGCCCCTTTTTTCCACCTCCAAAGTTTTCTACATTTTTGCAGGCCTAAGATGCACTTTAAGGCCTTTTTTGGGCTGCTAACATATTCTGAGCTTCATGGGTGTAGTATTCATTTTTTGTGCCAAAAATATTTTTGGGAATGTCAGAGGTCTAGGATGCAGGTTAATGCCCGTTTCACTCTGCAAATGTTTTTGGGACATTCAGGGCTCGATGAAAAACACCATTTTTGGGCCACCAACATTTTCTGGACTTTAGGGGGTCTAGGATGCCTGTAAACCCCTTTTTTGGTCCTTCAAAGTTTTCAACATTTTTGCAGGCCTAAAATGCATTTTAAGGCATTTTTGGGCTGCTAACATTTTCAGAACTTTCAGGGGTGTAGTATGCATTTTTTGTGCCAAAAATATTTTTGGGAATTTCAGTGGTCTAGGATGCGAGTTAATGCCCCTTTCAGGTTGACAATGTTTTTGGGACATTCAGGGCTCTCTGACACCATTTTTGGGCCACCAACATTTTCTGGACTTTAGGGGGTCTAGGATGCCTGTAAACCTCTGTTTTGGTCCTTCAAAGTTTTCAACATTTTTGCAGGCCTAAAATGCATTTTAAGGCCTTTTTTGGGCTGCTAACATATTCTGAGCTTTCAGGGGTGTAGGATGCATTTTTCGTGGCAAAAATATTTTTGGGAATTTCAGTGGTCTAGGATGCGAGTTAATGCCCATTTCAGGTTGACAATGTTTTTGGGACATTCAGAGCTCTCTGACACAGATTTTGGCCCACCAACATTTTCTGGACTTTAGGGGGTCTAGGATGCCTGTAAACCCCTTTTTTGGGCCTCCAAAGTTTTCAACATTTTTGCACGCCCAAAATGCATTTTAAGGCCTTTTTTGGGCTGCTAACATATTCTGAGCTTCAGGGGTATAGGTTGCATTTTTCATGCCAAAAATATTTTGGGAAATTTCAGTGGTCTAGGATGTGGCTTTATGCCCCTTTCAGGCTGCAAATGTTTTTGGGACATTCAGAGCTCTCTGACACCGATTTTGGCCCACCAACATTTTCTGGAGTTTAGGGGGTCTAGGATGCCCCTAAACCCTTTTTTTCCACCTCCAAAGTTTTCTACATTTTTTCAGGCCTAAGATGCACTTTAAGGCATTTTTGGGCTGCTAACATTTTCAGAACTTTCAGGAGTGTATGATGCATTTTTCGGGGCAAAAATATTTTTGGGAATTTCAGTGGTCTAGGATGCGAGTTAATGCCCCTTTCACTCTGAAAATGTTTTTGGGACATTCAGGGCTCTCTGACACCATTTTTGGGCCACCAACATTTTCTGGACTTTAGGGGGTCTAGGATGCCTGTAAACCCCTTTTTGGCCCTTCAAAGTTTTCAACATTTTTGCAGGCCTAAAATGCATTTTAAGGCCTTTTTTGGGCTGCTAACATATTCTGAGCTTCATGGGTGTAGTATTCATTTTTTGTGCCAAAAATATTTTTGGGAATGTCAGAGGTCTAGGATGCGGGTTAATGCCCGTTTCACTCTGCAAATGTTTTTGGGACATTCAGGGCTCTCTGACACCATTTTTGGGCCAACAACATTTTCTGGACTTTAGGGGGTCTAGGATGCCTGTAAACCCCTTTTTTGGGCCTCCAAAGTTTTCAACATTTTTGCAGGCTTAAAATGCATTTTAAAGCCTTTTTTGGGCTGCTAACATATTCTGAGCCTTAGGGGTGTAGGATGCATTTTTCGTGCCAAAATATTTTTGGGAATTTCAGTGGTCTAGGATGCGAGTTAATGCCCCTTTCAGGCTGACAATGTTTTTGGGACATTCAGAGCTCTCTGACACAGATTTTGGCCCACCAACATTTTCTGGACTTTAGGGGGTCTAGGATGCCTGTAAACCCCTTTTTTGGTCCTTCAAAGTTTTCAACATTTTTGCAGGCCTAAAATGCATTTTAAGGCATTTTTGGGCTGCTAACATTTTCAGAACTTTCAGGGGTGTAGTATGCATTTTTTGTGCCAAAAATATTTTTGGGAATTTCAGTGGTCTAGGATGCGGGTTAATGCCCCTTTGAGGCTGCAAATGTTTTTGGAGCATTCAGGGCTCTCTGACACCATTTTTGGGCCACAACCATTTTCTGGACTTTAGGGGGTCTAGGATGCCTCTAAGCCCCTTTTTCCACCTCCAAAGTTTTCTACATTTTTGCAGGCCTAAGATGCACTTTAAGGCCTTTTTTGGGCTGCTAACATATTCTGAGCTTCATGGGTGTAGTATTCATTTTTTGTGCCAAAAATATTTTTGGGAATGTCAAAGGTCTAGGATGCAGGTTAATGCCCGTTTCACTCTGCAAATGTTTTTGGGACATTCAGGGCTCTCTGACACCATTTTCGGGCCACCAACATTTTCTGGACTTTAGGGGGTCTAGGATGCCTGTAAACCTCTTTTTTGGTCCTTCAAAGTTTTCAACATTTTTGCAGGCCTAAAATGCATTTTAAGGCCTTTTTTGGGCTGCTAACATATTCTGAGCTTCAGGGGTATAGGTTGCATTTTTCATGCCAAAAATATTTTCGGAAATTTCAGTGGTCTAGGATGCGGCTTAATGCCCCTTTCAGGCTGCAAATGTTTTTGGGACATTCAGAGCTCTCTGACACCGATTTTGGCCCACCAACATTTTCTGGAGTTTAGGGGGTCTAGGATGCCCCTAAACCCTTTTTTTCCACCTCCAAAGTTTTCTACATTTTTTCAGGCCTAAGATGCACTTAAGGCATTTTTGGGCTGCTAACATTTTCAGAACTTTCAGGGGTGTATGATGCATTTTTCGTGGCAAAAATATTTTTGGGAATTTCAGTGGTCTAGGATGCGAGTTAATGCCCCTTTCAGGCTGACAATGTTTTTGGGACATTCAGAGCTCTCTGACACAGATTTTGGCCCACCAACATTTTCTGGACTTTAGGGGGTCTAGGATGCCTGTAAACCCCTTTTTTGGTCCTTCAAAGTTTTCAACATTTTTGCAGGCCTAAAATGCATTTTAAGGCATTTTTGGGCTGCTAACATTTTCAGAACTTTCAGGGGTGTGGTATGCATTTTTTGTGCCAAAAATATTTTTGGGAATTTCAGTGGTCTCGGATGCGTGTTAATGCCCGTTTCACTCTGAAAATGTTTTTGGGACATTCAGGGCTCTCTGACACCATTTTTGGGCCACCAACATTTTCTGGACTTTAGGGGGTCTACGATGCCTGTAAACCCCTTTTTTGGTCCTTCAAAGTTTTCAACATTTTTGCAGGCCTAAAATGCATTTTAAGGCATTTTTGGGCTGCTAACATTTTCAGAACTTTCAGGGGTGTAGTATGCATTTTTTGTGCCAAAAATATTTTTGTGAATTTCAGTGGTCTAGGATGCGGGTTAATGCCCCTTTGAGGCTGCAAATGTTTTTGGAGCATTCAGGGCTCTCTGACACCATTTTTGGGCCACAACCATTTTCTGGACTTTAGGGGGTCTAGGATGCCTCTAAGCCCCTTTTTTCCACCTCCAAAGTTTTCTACATTTTTGCAGGCCTAAGATGCACTTTAAGGCCTTTTTTGGGCTGCTAACATATTCTGAGCTTCATGGGTGTAGTATTCATTTTTTGTGCCAAAAATATTTTTGGGAATGTCAGAGGTCTAGGATGCAGGTTAATGCCCGTTTCACTCTGCAAATGTTTTTGGGACATTCAGGGCTCGATGAAAAACACCATTTTTGGGCCACCAACATTTTCTGGACTTTAGGGGGTCTAGGATGCCTGTAAACCCCTTTTTTGGTCCTTCAAAGTTTTCAACATTTTTGCAGGCCTAAAATGCATTTTAAGGCATTTTTGGGCTGCTAACATTTTCAGAACTTTCAGGGGTGTAGTATGCATTTTTTGTGCCAAAAATATTTTTGGGCATTTCAGTGGTCTAGGATGCGAGTTAATGCCCCTTTCAGGTTGACAATGTTTTTGGGACATTCAGGGCTCTCTGACACCATTTTTGGGCCACCAACATTTTCTGGACTTTAGGGGGTCTAGGATGCCTGTAAACCTCTGTTTTGGTCCTTCAAAGTTTTCAACATTTTTGCAGGCCTAAAATGCATTTTAAGGCCTTTTTTGGGCTGCTAACATATTCTGAGCTTTCAGGGGTGTAGGATGCATTTTTCGTGGCAAAAATATTTTTGGGAATTTCAGTGGTCTAGGATGCGAGTTAATGCCCATTTCAGGTTGACAATGTTTTTGGGACATTCAGAGCTCTCTGACACAGATTTTGGCCCACCAACATTTTCTGGACTTTAGGGGGTCTAGGATGCCTGTAAACCCCTTTTTTGGGCCTCCAAAGTTTTCAACATTTTTGCACGCCCAAAATGCATTTTAAGGCCTTTTTTGGGCTGCTAACATATTCTGAGCTTCAGGGGTATAGGTTGCATTTTTCATGCCAAAAATATTTTGGGAAATTTCAGTGGTCTAGGATGTGGCTTTATGCCCCTTTCAGGCTGCAAATGTTTTTGGGACATTCAGAGCTCTCTGACACCGATTTTGGCCCACCAACATTTTCTGGAGTTTAGGGGGTCTAGGATGCCCCTAAACCCTTTTTTTCCACCTCCAAAGTTTTCTACATTTTTTCAGGCCTAAGATGCACTTTAAGGCATTTTTGGGCTGCTAACATTTTCAGAACTTTCAGGAGTGTATGATGCATTTTTCGGGGCAAAAATATTTTTGGGAATTTCAGTGGTCTAGGATGCGAGTTAATGCCCCTTTCACTCTGAAAATGTTTTTGGGACATTCAGGGCTCTCTGACACCATTTTTGGGCCACCAACATTTTCTGGACTTTAGGGGGTCTAGGATGCCTGTAAACCCCTTTTTGGCCCTTCAAAGTTTTCAACATTTTTGCAGGCCTAAAATGCATTTTAAGGCCTTTTTTGGGCTGCTAACATATTCTGAGCTTCATGGGTGTAGTATTCATTTTTTGTGCCAAAAATATTTTTGGGAATGTCAGAGGTCTAGGATGCGGGTTAATGCCCGTTTCACTCTGCAAATGTTTTTGGGACATTCAGGGCTCTCTGACACCATTTTTGGGCCAACAACATTTTCTGGACTTTAGGGGGTCTAGGATGCCTGTAAACCCCTTTTTTGGGCCTCCAAAGTTTTCAACATTTTTGCAGGCTTAAAATGCATTTTAAAGCCTTTTTTGGGCTGCTAACATATTCTGAGCCTTAGGGGTGTAGGATGCATTTTTCGTGCCAAAATATTTTTGGGAATTTCAGTGGTCTAGGATGCGAGTTAATGCCCCTTTCAGGCTGACAATGTTTTTGGGACATTCAGAGCTCTCTGACACAGATTTTGGCCCACCAACATTTTCTGGACTTTAGGGGGTCTAGGATGCCTGTAAACCCCTTTTTTCGACCTCCAAAGTTTTCAACATTTGTGCAGGCCTAAGAAGCATTTTAAGTCCTTTTTTTGAGCTGCCAACATTTTCTGATCTTTCAGGGTTGTAGGATGAATTTTTTGTGCCAAAAATATTTTGGGGAATTTCAGTGGTCTAGGATGCGACTTAATGCCCCTTTCAGGCTGCAAATCTGTTTGGGACATTCAGAGCTCTCTGACACTGTTTTTGGGCCACCAACATTTTCTGGACTTTAGGGGGTCTAGGATGCCTGTAAACCCCTTTTTTCCACCTCCAAAGTTTTCTATATTTTTGCAGGCCTAAGATGCACTTTAAGGCATTTTTGGGCTGCTAACATTTTCAGAACTTTCAGGGGTGTAGTATGCATTTTTTGTGCCAAAAATATTTTTGGGAATTTCAGTGGTCTAGGATGTGGGTTAATGCCCGTTTCACTCTGCAAATGTTTTTGAGGCATTCAGAGCTCTCTGACACAGATTTTGGCCCACCAACATTTTCTGGACTTTAGGGGGTCTAGGATGTCTGTAAACCCCTTCTTTGAGCCTCCAAAGTTTTCAACATTTTTGCAGGCATAAAATGCATTTTAAGGTCTTTTTTGGGCTGCTAACATATTCTGAGCTTCAGGGGTATAGGTTGCATTTTTCGTGCCAAAAATATTTTTTGGAGTTTCAGTGGTCTAGGATGCGGGTTAATGCCCCCTTCAGGCTGCAAATGTTTTGGGACATTCAGAGCTCTCTGACACAGATTTTGGCCCACCAACATTTTCTGGACTTTAGGGGTCTAGGATGCCTGTAAACCCCTTTTTTGGTCCTTCAAAGTTTTCAACATGTTTGCAGGCCTACAATGCATTTTAAGGCATTTTTGGGCTGCTAACATTTTCAGAACTTTCAGGGGTGTAGTATGCATTTTTTGTGCCAAAAATATTTTTGGGAATGTCAGAGGTTTAGGATGCGGGTTAATGCCCGTTTCACTCTGCAAATGTTATTGGGACATTCAGGGCTCTCTGACACCATTTTTGGGCCACCAACATTTTCTGGACTTTAGGGGGTCTAGGATGCCTGTAAACCTCTTTTTTGGTCCTTCAATGTTTTCAACATTTTTGCAGGCCTAAAATGCATGTTAAGGCCTTTTTTGGGCTGCTAACATATTCTGAGCTTTCAGGGGTGTAGGATGCATTTTTCGTGGCAAAAATATTTTTGGGAATTTCAGTGGTCTAGGATGCGAGTTAATGCCCCTTTCAGGCTGACAATGTTTTTGGGACATTCAGAGTTCTCTGACACAGATTTTGGCCCACCAACATTTTCTGGACTTTAGGGGGTCTAGGATGCCTGTAAACCCCTTTTTTGGTCCTTCAAAGTTTTCAACATTTTTGAAGGCCTAAAATGCATTTTAAGGCATTTTTGGGCTGCTAACATTTTCAGAACATTCAGGGGTGTAGTATGCATTTTTTGTGGCAAAAATATTTTTGGGCATTTCAGTGGTCTAGGATGCGGGTTTGCCCCTTTCAGGCTGCAAATGTTTTTGGGACATTCAAGGCTCTCTGACACCATTTTTGGGCCACCAACATTTTCTGGACTTTAGGGGGTCTAGGATGCCTGTAAACCCCTTTTTTGGTTCTTCAAAGTTTTCAACATTTTTGCAGGCCTAAAATGCATTTTAAGGCCTTTTTTGGGCTGCTAACATATTCTGAGCTTCATGGGTGTAGGATGTATTTTTCGTGCCAAAAATATTTTTGGGAATTGCAGTGGTCTAGGATGCGGGTTAATGCCCCTTTGAGGCTGCAAATGTTTTTGGGACATTCAGAGCTCTCTGACACAGATTTTGGCCCACCAACATTTTCTGGACTTTAGGGGGTCTAGGATGCCTGTAAACCCCTTTTTTGGTCCTTCAAAGTTTTCAACATTTTTGCAGGCCTAAAATGCATTTTAAGGCATTTTTGGGCTGCTAACATTTTCAGAACTTTCAGGGGTGTAGTATGCATTTTTTGTGCCAAAAATATTTTTGTGAATTTCAGTGGTCTAGGATGCGGGTTAATGCCCCTTTGAGGCTGCAAATGTTTTTGGGACATTCAGGGCTCTCTTTCACCATTTTTGGGCCACCAACATTTTCTGGACTTTAGGGGGTCTAGGATGCCTGTAAACCCCTTTTTTGGTCCTTCAAAGTTTTCAACATTTTTGCAGGCCTAAAATGCATTTTAAGGCCTTAATTGGGCTGCTAACATATTCTGAGCTTCAGGGGTATAGGTTGCATTTTTCATGCCAAAAATATTTTGGGGAATTTCAGTGGTCTAGGATGCGGGTTAATGCCCCTTTCAGGCTGCAAATGTTTTTGGGACATTCAGGACTCTCTGACACCATTTTCGGGCCACCAACATTTTCTGGACTTTAGGGGGTCTAGGATGCCTGTAAACCCCTTTTTTGGGCCTCCAAAGTTTTCATCATTTTTGCAGGCATAAAATGCATTTTAAGGTCTTTTTTGGGCTGCTAACATATTCTGAGCTTCAGGGGTATAGGTTGCATTTTTCGTGCCAAAAATATTTTTGGGAGTTTGAGTGGTCTAGGGTGCGGGTTAATGCCCCTTTCAGGCTGCAAATGTTTTGGGACATTCAGAGCTCTCTGACACAGATTTTGGCCCACCAACATTTTCTGGACTTTAGGGGTCTAGGATGCCTGTAAACCCCTTTTTTGGTCCTTCAAAGTTTTCAAACATGTTTGCAGGCCTAAAATGCATTTTAAGGCATTTTTGGGCTGCTAACATTTTCAGAACTTTCAGGGGTGTAGTATGCATTTTTTGTGCCAAAAATATTTTTGTGAATTTCAGTGGTCTAGGATGCGGGTTAATGCCCCTTTGAGGCTGCAAATGTTTTTGCGACATTCAGGGCTCTCTTTCACCATTTTTGGGCCACCAACATTTTCTGGACTTTAGGGGGTCTAGGATGCCTGTAAACCCCTTTTTTGGTCCTTCAAAGTTTTCAACATTTTTGCAGGCCTAAAATGCATTTTAAGGCCTTAATTGGGCTGCTAACATATTCTGAGCTTCAGGGGTATAGGTTGCATTTTTCATGCCAAAAATATTTTGGGGAATTTCAGTGGTCTAGGATGCGGGTTAATGCCCCTTTCAGGCTGCAAATGTTTTTGGGACATTCAGGACTCTCTGACACCATTTTCGGGCCACCAACATTTTCTGGACTTTAGGGGGTCTAGGATGCCTGTAAACCCCTTTTTTGGGCCTCCAAAGTTTTCATCATTTTTGCAGGCATAAAATGCATTTTAAGGTCTTTTTTGGGCTGCTAACATATTCTGAGCTTCAGGGGTATAGGTTGCATTTTTCGTGCCAAAAATATTTTTTGGAGTTTGAGTGCTCTAGGGTGCGGGTTAATGCCCCTTTCAGGCTGCAAATGTTTGGGACATTCAGAGCTCTCTGACACAGATTTTGCCCCACCAACATTTTCTGGACTTTAGGGGTCTAGGATGCCTGTAAACCCCTTTTTTGGTCCTTCAAAGTTTTCAAACATGTTTGCAGGCCTAAAATGCATTTTAAGGCATTTTTGGGCTGCTAGCATTTTCAGAACTTTCAGGGGTGTAGTATGCATTTTTTGTGCCAAAAATATTTTTGGGAATTTCAGTGGTCTAGGATGCGGGTTAATGCCCGTTTCACTCTGCAAATGTTTTTGGAGCATTCAGGGCTCTCTGACACCATTTTTGGGCCACCAACATTTTCTGGACTTTAGGGGGTCTAGGATGCCTGTAAACACCTTTTTTGGTTCTTCAAAGTTTTCAACATTTTTGCAGGCCTAAAATGCATTTTAAGGCCTTTTTTGGGCTGCTAACATATTCTGAGCTTCATGGGTGTAGGATGCATTTTTCGTGCCAAAAATATTTTTGGGAATTTCAGTGGTCTAGGATGCGGGTTAATGCCCCTTTGAGGCTGCAAATGTTTTTGGGACATTCAGAGCTCTCTGACACAGATTTTGGCCCACCAACATTTTCTGGACTTTAGGGGGTCTAGGATGCCTGTAAACCCCTTTTTTGGTCCTTCAAAGTTTTCAACATTTTTGCAGGCTTAAAATGCATTTTAAGGCATTTTTGGGCTGCTAACATTTTCAGAACTTTCAGGGGTGTAGTATGCATTTTTTGTGCCAAAAATATTTTTGTGAATTTCAGTGGTCTAGGATGCGGGTTAATGCCCCTTTGAGGCTGCAAATGTTTTTGGAGCATTCAGGGCTCTCTGACACCATTTTTGGGCCACAACCATCTTCTGGACTTTAGGGGGTCTAGGATGCCTCTAAGCCCCTTTTTTCCACCTCCAAAGTTTTCTACATTTTTGCAGGCCTAAGATGCACTTTAAGGCCTTTTTTGGGCTGCTAACATATTCTGAGCTTCATGGGTGTAGTATTCATTTTTTGTGCCAAAAATATTTTTGGGAATGTCAGAGGTCTAGGATGCAGGTTAATGCCCGTTTCACTCTGCAAATGTTTTTGGGACATTCAGGGCTCTCTGACACCATTTTTGGGCCACCAACATTTTCTGGACTTTAGGGGGTCTAGGATGCCTGTAAACCCCTTTTTTGGTCCTTCAAAGTTTTCAACATTTTTGCAGGCCTAAAATGCATTTTAAGGCATTTTTGGGCTGCTAACATTTTCAGAACTTTCAGGGGTGTAGTATGCATTTTTTGTGCCAAAAATATTTTTGGGAATGTCAGAGGTTTAGGATGCGGGTTAATGCCCGTTTCACTCTGCAAATGTTATTGGGACATTCAGGGCTCTCTGACACCATTTTTGGGCCACCAACATTTTCTGGACTTTAGGGGGTCTAGGATGCCTGTAAACCTCTTTTTTGGTCCTTCAACGTTTTCAACATTTTTGCAGGCCTAAAATGCATTTTAAGGCCTTTTTTGGGCTGCTAACATATTCTGAGCTTTCAGGGGTGTAGGATGCATTTTTCGTGGCAAAAATATTTTTGGGAATTTCAGTGGTCTAGGATGCGGGTTAATGCCCGTTTCACTCTGCAAATGTTTTTGGGGCATTCAGAGCTCTCTGACACAGATTTTGGCCCACCAACATTTTCTGGACTTTAGGGGGTCTAGGATGCCTGTAAACCCCTTCTTTGGGCCTCCAAAGTTTTCAACATTTTTGCAGGCATAAAATGCATTTTAAGGTCTTTTTTGGGCTGCTAACATATTCTGAGCTTCATGGGTGTAGGATGCATTTTTCGTGCCAAAAATATTTTTGGGAATTTCAGTGGTCTAGGATGCGGGTTAATGCCCCTTTGAGGCTGCAAATGTTTTTGGGACATTCAGAGCTCTCTGACACAGATTTTGGCCCACCAACATTTTCTGGACTTTAGGGGGTCTAGGATGCCTGTAAACCCCTTTTTTGGTCCTTCAAAGTTTTCAACATTTTTGCAGGCCTAAAATGCATTTTAAGGCATTTTTGGGCTGCTAACATTTTCAGAACTTTCAGGGGTGTAGTATGCATTTTTTGTGCCAAAAATATTTTTGGGAATTTCAGTGGTCTAGGATGCGGGTTAATGCCCCTTTGAGGCTGCAAATGTTTTTGGAGCATTCAGGGCTCTCTGACACCATTTTTGGGCCACAACCATTTTCTGGACTTTAGGGGGTCTAGGATGCCTCTAAGCCCCTTTTTCCACCTCCAAAGTTTTCTACATTTTTGCAGGCCTAAGATGCACTTTAAGGCCTTTTTTGGGCTGCTAACATATTCTGAGCTTCATGGGTGTAGTATTCATTTTTTGTGCCAAAAATATTTTTGGGAATGTCAAAGGTCTAGGATGCAGGTTAATGCCCGTTTCACTCTGCAAATGTTTTTGGGACATTCAGGGCTCTCTGACACCATTTTTGGGCCACCAACATTTTCTGGACTTTAGGGGGTCTAGGATGCCTGTAAACCCCTTTTTTGGTCCTTCAAAGTTTTCAACATTTTTGCAGGCCTAAAATGCATTTTAAGGCATTTTTGGGCTGCTAACATTTTCAGAACTTTCAGGGGTGTAGTATGCATTTTTTGTGCCAAAAATATTTTTGGGAATGTCAGAGGTTTAGGATGCGGGTTAATGCCCGTTTCACTCTGCAAATGTTATTGGGACATTCAGGGCTCTCTGACACCATTTTTGGGCCACCAACATTTTCTGGACTTTAGGGGGTCTAGGATGCCTGTAAACCTCTTTTTTGGTCCTTCAACGTTTTCAACATTTTTGCAGGCCTAAAATGCATTTTAAGGCCTTTTTTGGGCTGCTAACATATTCTGAGCTTTCAGGGGTGTAGGATGCATTTTTCGTGGCAAAAATATTTTTGGGAATTTCAGTGGTCTAGGATGTGGGTTAATGCCCGTTTCACTCTGCAAATGTTTTTGGGGCATTCAGAGCTCTCTGACACCATTTTTGGGCCACCAACATTTTCTGGACTTTAGGGGGTCTAGGATGCCTGTAAACCCCTTTTTGGCCCTTCAAAGTTTTCAACATTTTTGCAGGCCTAAAATGCATTTTAAGGCCTTTTTTGGGCTGCTAACATATTCTGAGCTTCATGGGTGTAGGATTTATTTTTTGTGCCAAAAATATTTTTGGGAATTTCAGTGGTCTAGGATGCGGGTTAATGCCCCTTTGATGCTGCAAATGTTTTTGGGACATTCAGGGCTCTCTGACACCATTTTTGGGCCACCAACATTTTCTGGACTTTAGGGGGTCTAGGGTGCCTGTAAACCTCTTTTTTGGTCCTTCAAAGTTTTCAACATTTTTGCAGGCCTAAAATGCATTTCAAGGCCTTTTTTGGGCTGCTAACATATTCTGAGCTTTCAGGGGTGTAGGATGCATTTTTCGTGGCAAAAATATTTTTGGGAATTTCAGTGGTCTAGGATGCGAGTTAATGCCCCTTTCAGGCTGACAATGTTTTTGGGACATTCAGAGCTCTCTGACACAGATTTTGGCCCACCAACATTTTCTGGACTTTAGGGGGTCTAGGATGCCTGTAAACCCCTTTTTTCCACCTCCAAAGTTTTCTACATTTCTGCAGGCCTAAAATGCATTTTAAGGCCTTTTTTGGGCTGCTAACATATTCTGAGCTTCATGGGTGTAGTATTCATTTTTTGTGCCAAAAATATTTTTGGGAATGTCAGAGGTCTAGGATGCGGGTTAATGCCCGTTTCACTCTGCAAATGTTTTTGGGACATTCAGGGCTCTCTGACACCATTTTTGGGCCACCAACATTTTCTGGACTTTAGGGGGTCTAGGATGCCTGTAAACCCCTTTTTTGGGCCTCCAAAGTTTTCAACATTTTTGCAGGCTTAAAATGCATTTTAAAGCCTTTTTTGGGCTGCTAACATATTCTGAGCCTTAGGGGTGTAGGATGCATTTTTCGTGCCAAAATATTTTTGGGAATTTCAGTGGTCTAGGATGCGAGTTAATGGGCCTTTCAGGCTGACAATGTTTTTGGGACATTCAGAGCTCTCTGACACAGATTTTGGCCCACCAACATTTTCTGGACTTTAGGGGGTCTAGGATGCCTGTAAACCCCTTTTTTAGACCTCCAAAGTTTTCAACATTTGTGCAGGCCTAAGAAGCATTTTAAGTCCTTTTTTTGAGCTGCCAACATTTTCTGATCTTTCAGGGTTGTAGGATGAATTTTTTGTGCCAAAAATATTTTGGGGAATTTCAGTGGTCTAGGATGCGACTTAATGCCCCTTTCAGGCTGCAAATCTGTTTGGGACATTCAGAGCTCTCTGACACTGTTTTTGGGCCACCAACATTTTCTGGACTTTAGGGGGTCTAGGATGCCTGTAAACCCCTTTTTTCCACCTCCAAAGTTTTCTATATTTTTGCAGGCCTAAGATGCACTTTAAGGCATTTTTGGGCTGCTAACATTTTCAGAACTTTCAGGGGTGTAGTATGCATTTTTTGTGCCAAAAATATTTTTGGGAATTTCAGTGGTCTAGGATGTGGGTTAATGCCCGTTTCACTCTGCAAATGTTTTTGGGGCATTCAGAGCTCTCTGACACAGATTTTGGCCCACCAACATTTTCTGGACTTTAGGGGGTCTAGGATGCCTGTAAACCCCTTCTTTGGGCCTCCAAAGTTTTCAACATTTTTGCAGGCATAAAATGCATTTTAAGGTCTTTTTTGGGCTGCTAACATATTCTGAGCTTCAGGGGTATAGGTTGCATTTTTCGTGCCAAAAATATTTTTTGGAGTTTCAGTGGTCTAGGATGCGGGTTAATGCCCCCTTCAGGCTGCAAATGTTTTGGGACATTCAGAGCTCTCTGACACAGATTTTGGCCCACCAACATTTTCTGGACTTTAGGGGTCTAGGATGCCTGTAAACCCCTTTTTTGGTCCTTCAAAGTTTTCAACATGTTTGCAGGCCTACAATGCATTTTAAGGCATTTTTGGGCTGCTAACATTTTCAGAACTTTCATGGGTGTAGTATGCATTTTTTGTGCCAAAAATATTTTTGGGAATTTTAGTGGTCTAGGGTGCGGGTTAATGCCCCTTTCAGGCTGCAAATGTTTTTGGGACATTCAGCGCTCTCTGACACCATTTTTGGGCCACAACCATTTTCTGGACTTTAGGGGGTCTAGGATGCCTGTAAACCCCTTTTTTGGTCCTTCAAAGTTTTCAACATTTTTGCAGGCCTAAAATGCATTTTAAGTGGTCTAGGGTGCGGGTTAATGCCCCTTTCAGGCTGCAAAGGTTTTTGGGACATTCAGGGCTCTCTGACACCATATTTGGGCCACAACCATTTTCTGGACTTAAGGGGGTCTAGGATGCCTGTAAACCCCTTTTTTGGTCCTTCAAAGTTTTCAACATTTTTGCAGGCCTAAAATGCATTTTAAGGCATTTTTGGGCTGCTTACATTATCAGAACTTTCAGGGGTGTAGTATGCATTTTTTGTGCCAAAAATATTTTTGGGAATTTCAGTGGTCTAGGATGCGGCTTAATGCCCGTTTCACTCTGAAAATGTTTTTGGGACATTCAGGGCTCTCTGACACCATTTTTGGGCCACCAACATTTTCTGGAATTTAGGGGGTCTAGGATGCCTGTAAACCCCATTTTTGGTCCTTCAAAGTTTTCAATATTTTTGCAGGCCTAAAATGCATTTTAAGGTATTTTTGGGCTGCTAACATTTTCAGAACTTTCAGGGGTGTAGTATGCATTTTTTGTGCCAAAAATATTTTTGTGAATGTCAGTGGTCTAGGATGCGGGTTAATGCCCCTTTGAGGCTGCAAATGTTTTTGGGACATTCAGGGCTCCCTGACACCATTTTTGGGCCACCAACATTTTCTGGACTTTAGGGGGTCTAGGATGCCTGTAAACCCTTTTTTTTTGGTCCTTCAAAGTTTTCAACATTTTTGCAGGCCTAAAATGCATTTTAAGGCCTTAATTGGGCTGCTAACATATTCTGAGCTTCAGGGGTATAGGTTGCATTTTTCATGCCAAAAATATTTTGGGGAATTTCAGTGGTCTAGGATGCGGGTTAATGCCCCTTTCAAGCTACAAATGTTTTTGGGAATTCAGGGCTCTCTGACACCATTTTTGAGCGACAATCATTTTCTGGACTTTAGGGGGTCTAGGAAGCCTGTAACCCCTTTTTTGGGCCTCCAAAGTTTTCAACATTTGTGCAGGCCCAAAATGCATTTTAAGGCCTTTTTTGGGCTGCTAACATATTCTGAGCTTCAGGGGTATAGGTTGAATTTTTCATGCCAAAAATATTTTGGGAAATTTCAGTGGTCTAGGATGCGGCTTAATGCCCCTTTCAGGCTGCAAATGTTTTTGGGACATTCAGAGCTCTCTGACACCGATTTTGGCCTACTAACATTTTCTGGACTTTAGGGGGTCTAGGATGCCTGTAAACCCCTTTTTTGGACCTTCAAAGTTTTCAACATTTTTGTAGGCTTAAGATGCATTTTAAGTCCTTTTTTTTGAGATGACAACATTTTCAGAACTTTCAGGGGTGTAGTATGCATTTTTTGTGCCAAAAATATTTTTGGGAATTTCAGTGGTCTAGGATGCCGGTTAATGCCCGTTTCACTCTGCAAATGTTTTGGGACATTCAGGGCTCTCTGACACCATTTCTGGGCCACCACCATTTTCTGGACTTTAGTGGGTCTAGGATGCCTGTAAACCCCTTTTTTGGTCCTTCAAATTTTTCAACATTTTTGCAGGCCTAAAATGCATTGTAAGGCCGTAATTGGGCTGCTAACATATTCTGAGCTTCAGGGGTATAGGTTGCATTTTTCATGCCAAAAATATTTTGGGGAATTTCAGTGGTCTAGGATGCGGCTTAATGCCCCTTTCAGGCTGCAAATGTTTTTGGGACATTCAGAGCTCTCTGACCTATTTTGGCCCACCAACATTTTCTGGACTTTAGGGGGTCTAGGATGCCTGTAAACCCCTTTTATGGGCCTCCAAAGTTTTCAACATTTTTGCAGGCCTAAAATGCATGTTAAGGCCTTTTTTGGGATGCTAACATATTCTGAGCTTCAGGGGTATAGGTTGCATTTTTCATGCCAAAAATATCTTGGGGAATTTCAGTGGTCTAGGATGCGGCTTAATGCCCCTTCTAGGCTGCAAATGTTTTTGGGACATTCAGAGCTCTCTGACACCGATTTTGGCCCACCAACATTTTCTGGACTTTAGGGGGTCTAGGATGCCTGTAAACCCCTTTTTTGGGCCTCTAAAGTTTTCAACATTTTTGCAGGCCTAAAATGCATTTTAAGGCCTTTTTTGGGCTGCTAACATAATCTGAGCTTTCAAGGGTGTAGGATGCATTTTTCGTGCCAAAAATATTTTTGGGAATTTCAGTGGTCTAGGATGCGTGTTAATGCCCGTTTCACTCTGCAAATGTTTTTGGGACATTCAGGGCTCTCTGACACCATTTCTGGGCCACAACCATTTTCTGGACTTTAGGGGGTCTAGGATGCCTCTAAACCCCTTTTTTCCACCTCCAAAGTTTTCTACATTTCTGCAGGCCTAAGATGCACTTTAAGGCCTTTTTTGGGCTGCTAACATATTCTGAGCTTCATGGGTGTAGTATTCATTTTTTGTGCCAAAAATATTTTTGGGAATGTCAGAGGTCTAGGATGCGGGTTAATGCCCGTTTCACTCTGCAAATGTTTTTGGGACATTCAGGGCTCTCTGACACCATTTTTGGGCCACCAACATTTTCTGGACTTTAGGGGGTCTAGGATGCCTGTAAACCCCTTTTTTGGGCCTCCAAAGTTTTCAACATTTTTGCAGGCTTAAAATGCATTTTAAAGCCTTTTTTGGGCTGCTAACATATTCTGAGCCTTAGGGGTGTAGGATGCATTTTTCGTGCCAAAATATTTTTGGGAATTTCAGTGGTCTAGGATGCGAGTTAATGGGCCTTTCAGGCTGACAATGTTTTTGGGACATTCAGAGCTCTCTGACACAGATTTTGGCCCACCAACATTTTCTGGACTTTAGGGGGTCTAGGATGCCTGTAAACCCCTTTTTTAGACCTCCAAAGTTTTCAACATTTGTGCAGGCCTAAGAAGCATTTTAAGTCCTTTTTTTGAGCTGCCAACATTTTCTGATCTTTCAGGGTTGTAGGATGAATTTTTTGTGCCAAAAATATTTTGGGGAATTTCAGTGGTCTAGGATGCGACTTAATGCCCCTTTCAGGCTGCAAATCTGTTTGGGACATTCAGAGCTCTCTGACACTGTTTTTGGGCCACCAACATTTTCTGGACTTTAGGGGGTCTAGGATGCCTGTAAACCCCTTTTTTCCACCTCCAAAGTTTTCTATATTTTTGCAGGCCTAAGATGCACTTTAAGGCATTTTTGGGCTGCTAACATTTTCAGAACTTTCAGGGGTGTAGTATGCATTTTTTGTGCCAAAAATATTTTTGGGAATTTCAGTGGTCTAGGATGTGGGTTAATGCCCGTTTCACTCTGCAAATGTTTTTGGGGCATTCAGAGCTCTCTGACACAGATTTTGGCCCACCAACATTTTCTGGACTTTAGGGGGTCTAGGATGCCTGTAAACCCCTTCTTTGGGCCTCCAAAGTTTTCAACATTTTTGCAGGCATAAAATGCATTTTAAGGTCTTTTTTGGGCTGCTAACATATTCTGAGCTTCAGGGGTATAGGTTGCATTTTTCGTGCCAAAAATATTTTTTGGAGTTTCAGTGGTCTAGGATGCGGGTTAATGCCCCCTTCAGGCTGCAAATGTTTTGGGACATTCAGAGCTCTCTGACACAGATTTTGGCCCACCAACATTTTCTGGACTTTAGGGGTCTAGGATGCCTGTAAACCCCTTTTTTGGTCCTTCAAAGTTTTCAACATGTTTGCAGGCCTACAATGCATTTTAAGGCATTTTTGGGCTGCTAACATTTTCAGAACTTTCATGGGTGTAGTATGCATTTTTTGTGCCAAAAATATTTTTGGGAATTTTAGTGGTCTAGGGTGCGGGTTAATGCCCCTTTCAGGCTGCAAATGTTTTTGGGACATTCAGCGCTCTCTGACACCATTTTTGGGCCACAACCATTTTCTGGACTTTAGGGGGTCTAGGATGCCTGTAAACCCCTTTTTTGGTCCTTCAAAGTTTTCAACATTTTTGCAGGCCTAAAATGCATTTTAAGTGGTCTAGGGTGCGGGTTAATGCCCCTTTCAGGCTGCAAAGGTTTTTGGGACATTCAGGGCTCTCTGACACCATATTTGGGCCACAACCATTTTCTGGACTTAAGGGGGTCTAGGATGCCTGTAAACCCCTTTTTTGGTCCTTCAAAGTTTTCAACATTTTTGCAGGCCTAAAATGCATTTTAAGGCATTTTTGGGCTGCTTACATTATCAGAACTTTCAGGGGTGTAGTATGCATTTTTTGTGCCAAAAATATTTTTGGGAATTTCAGTGGTCTAGGATGCGGCTTAATGCCCGTTTCACTCTGAAAATGTTTTTGGGACATTCAGGGCTCTCTGACACCATTTTTGGGCCACCAACATTTTCTGGAATTTAGGGGGTCTAGGATGCCTGTAAACCCCATTTTTGGTCCTTCAAAGTTTTCAATATTTTTGCAGGCCTAAAATGCATTTTAAGGTATTTTTGGGCTGCTAACATTTTCAGAACTTTCAGGGGTGTAGTATGCATTTTTTGTGCCAAAAATATTTTTGTGAATGTCAGTGGTCTAGGATGCGGGTTAATGCCCCTTTGAGGCTGCAAATGTTTTTGGGACATTCAGGGCTCCCTGACACCATTTTTGGGCCACCAACATTTTCTGGACTTTAGGGGGTCTAGGATGCCTGTAAACCCTTTTTTTTTGGTCCTTCAAAGTTTTCAACATTTTTGCAGGCCTAAAATGCATTTTAAGGCCTTAATTGGGCTGCTAACATATTCTGAGCTTCAGGGGTATAGGTTGCATTTTTCATGCCAAAAATATTTTGGGGAATTTCAGTGGTCTAGGATGCGGGTTAATGCCCCTTTCAAGCTACAAATGTTTTTGGGAATTCAGGGCTCTCTGACACCATTTTTGAGCGACAATCATTTTCTGGACTTTAGGGGGTCTAGGAAGCCTGTAACCCCTTTTTTGGGCCTCCAAAGTTTTCAACATTTGTGCAGGCCCAAAATGCATTTTAAGGCCTTTTTTGGGCTGCTAACATATTCTGAGCTTCAGGGGTATAGGTTGAGTTTTTCATGCCAAAAATATTTTGGGAAATTTCAGTGGTCTAGGATGCGGCTTAATGCCCCTTTCAGGCTGCAAATGTTTTTGGGACATTCAGAGCTCTCTGACACCGATTTTGGCCTACTAACATTTTCTGGACTTTAGGGGGTCTAGGATGCCTGTAAACCCCTTTTTTGGACCTTCAAAGTTTTCAACATTTTTGTAGGCTTAAGATGCATTTTAAGTCCTTTTTTTTGAGATGCCAACATTTTCAGAACTTTCAGGGGTGTAGTATGCATTTTTTGTGCCAAAAATATTTTTGGGAATTTCAGTGGTCTAGGATGCCGGTTAATGCCCGTTTCACTCTGCAAATGTTTTGGGACATTCAGGGCTCTCTGACACCATTTCTGGGCCACCACCATTTTCTGGACTTTAGTGGGTCTAGGATGCCTGTAAACCCCTTTTTTGGTCCTTCAAATTTTTCAACATTTTTGCAGGCCTAAAATGCATTGTAAGGCCGTAATTGGGCTGCTAACATATTCTGAGCTTCAGGGGTATAGGTTGCATTTTTCATGCCAAAAATATTTTGGGGAATTTCAGTGGTCTAGGATGCGGCTTAATGCCCCTTTCAGGCTGCAAATGTTTTTGGGACATTCAGAGCTCTCTGACCGATTTTGGCCCACCAACATTTTCTGGACTTTAGGGGGTCTAGGATGCCTGTAAACCCCTTTTATGGGCCTCCAAAGTTTTCAACATTTTTGCAGGCCTAAAATGCATGTTAAGGCCTTTTTTGGGCTGCTAACATATTCTGAGCTTCAGGGGTATAGGTTGCATTTTTCATGCCAAAAATATCTTGGGGAATTTCAGTGGTCTAGGATGCGGCTTAATGCCCCTTCTAGGCTGCAAATGTTTTTGGGACATTCAGAGCTCTCTGACACCGATTTTGGCCCACCAACATTTTCTGGACTTTAGGGGGTCTAGGATGCCTGTAAACCCCTTTTTTGGGCCTCTAAAGTTTTCAACATTTTTGCAGGCCTAAAATGCATTTTAAGGCCTTTTTTGGGCTGCTAACATAATCTGAGCTTTCAAGGGTGTAGGATGCATTTTTCGTGCCAAAAATATTTTTGGGAATTTCAGTGGTCTAGGATGCGGGTTAATGCCCGTTTCACTCTGCAAATGTTTTTGGAGCATTCAGGGCTCTCTGACACCATTTTTGGGCCAACAACATTTTCTGGACTTTAGGGGGTCTAGGATGCCTGTAAACCCCTTTTTTGGTCCTTCAAAGTTTTCAACATTTTTGCAGCCCTAAAATGCATTTTAAGGCATTTTTGGGCTGCTAACATTTTCAGAACATTCAGGGGTGTAGTATGCATTTTTTGTGGCAAAAATATTTTTGGGCATTTCAGTGGTCTAGGATGCGGGTTTGCCCCTTTCAGGCTGCAAATGTTTTTGGGACATTCAAGGCTCTCTGACACCATTTTTGGGCCACCAACATTTTCTGGACTTTAGGGGGTCTAGGATGCCTGTAAACCCCTTTTTTGGTTCTTCAAAGTTTTCAACATTTTTGCAGGCCTAAAATGCATTTTAAGGCCTTTTTTGGGCTGCTAACATATTCTGAGCTTCATGGGTGTAGGATGTATTTTTCGTGCCAAAAATATTTTTGGGAATTGCAGTGGTCTAGGATGCGGGTTAATGCCCCTTTGAGGCTGCAAATGTTTTTGGGACATTCAGAGCTCTCTGACACAGATTTTGGCCCACCAACATTTTCTGGACTTTAGGGGGTCTAGGATTCCTGTAAACCCCTTTTTTGGTCCTTCAAAGTTTTCAACATTTTTGCAGGCCTAAAATGCATTTTAAGGCATTTTTGGGCTGCTAACATTTTCAGAACTTTCAGGGGTGTAGTATGCATTTTTTGTGCCAAAAATATTTTTGTGAATTTCAGTGGTCTAGGATGCGGGTTAATGCCCCTTTGAGGCTGCAAATGTTTTTGGGACATTCAGGGCTCTCTTTCACCATTTTAGGGCCACCAACATTTTCTGGACTTTAGGGGGTCTAGGATGCCTGTAAACCCCTTTTTTGGTCCTTCAAAGTTTTCAACATTTTTGCAGGCCTAAAATGCATTTTAAGGCCTTAATTGGGCTGCTAACATATTCTGAGCTTCAGGGGTATAGGTTGCATTTTTCATGCCAAAAATATTTTGGGGAATTTCAGTGGTCTAGGATGCGGGTTAATGCCCCTTTCAGGCTGCAAATGTTTTTGGGACATTCAGGACTCTCTGACACCATTTTCGGTCCACCAACATTTTCTGGACTTTAGGGGGTCTAGGATGCCTGTAAACCCCTTTTTTGGGCCTCCAAAGTTTTCAACATTTTTGCAGGCATAAAATGCATTTTAAGGTCTTTATTGGGCTGCTAACATATTCTGAGCTTCAGGGGTATAGGTTGCATTTTTCGTGCCAAAAATATTTTTTGGAGTTTGAGTGGTCTAGGGTGCGGGTTAATGCCCCTTTCAGGCTGCAAATGTTTTGGGACATTCAGAGCTCTCTGACACAGATTTTGGCCCACCAACATTTTCTGGACTTTAGGGGGTCTAGGATGCCTGTAAACCCCTTTTTTGGGCCTCCAAAGTTTTCAACATTTTTGCAGGCATAAAATGCATTTTAAGGTCTTTTTTGGGCTGCTAACATATTCTGAGCTTCAGGGGTATAGGTTGCATTTTTCGTGCCAAAAATATTTTTTGGAGTTTGAGTGGTCTAGGGTGCGGGTTAATGCCCCTTTCAGGCTGCAAATGTTTTGGGACATTCAGAGCTCTCTGACACAGATTTTGGCCCACCAACATTTTCTGGACTTTAGGGGTCTAGGATGCCTGTAAACCCCTTTTTTGGTCCTTCAAAGTTTTCAACATGTTTGCAGGCCCAAAATGCATTTTAAGGCATTTTTGGGCTGCTAACATTTTCAGAACTTTCAGGGGTGTAGTATGCATTTTTTGTGCCAAAAATATTTTTGGGAATGTCAGAGGTTTAGGATGCGGGTTAATGCCCGTTTCACTCTGCAAATGTTATTGGGACATTCAGGGCTCTCTGACACCATTTTTGGGCCACCAACATTTTCTGGACTTTAGGGGGTCTAGGATGCCTGTAAACCCCTTTTTTGGTTCTTCAAAGTTTTCAACATTTTTGCAGGCCTAAAATGCATTTTAATGCCTTTTTTGGGCTGCTAACATATTCTGAGCTTCATGGGTGTAGGATGCATTTTTCGTGCCAAAAATATTTTTGGGAATTTCAGTGGTCTAGGATGCGGGTTAATGCCCCTTTGAGGCTGCAAATGTTTTTGGGACATTCAGAGCTCTCTGACACAGATTTTGGCCCACCAACATTTTCTGGACTTTAGGGGGTCTAGGATGCCTGTAAACCCCTTTTTCCACCTCCAAAGTTTTCTACATTTTTGCAGGCCTAAAATGCACTTTAAGGCCTTTTTTGGGCTGCTAACATATTCTGAGCTTCATGGGTGTAGTATGCATTTTTTGTGCCAAAAATATTTTTGGGAATTTCAGTGGTCTAGGATGTGGGTTAATGCCCGTTTCACTCTACAAATGTTTTTGGGGCATTCAGAGCTCTCTGACACAGATTTTGGCCCACCAACATTTTCTGGACTTTAGGGGGTCTAGGATGCCTGTAAACCGCTTTTTTGGGCCTCCAAAGTTTTCAACATTTTTGCAGGCCTAAAATGCATTTTAAGGCCTTTTTTGGGCTGCTAACATATTCTGAGCTTTCAGGGGTGTAGGATGCATTTTTCGTGCCAAAAATATTTTGGGGAATTTCAGTGGTTTAGGATGCGGGTTAATGCCCATTTCAGGCTGCAAATGTTTTTGGGACATTCAGCACTCTCTGACACCATTTTTGGGCCACCAACATTTTCTGGACCTTAGGGGGTCTAGGATGCCTGTAAACCCCTTTTTTGGTCCTTCAAGTTTTCAACATTTTTGCAGGCCTAAAATTCATTTTAAGGCCTTTTATGGGCTGCTAACATATTCTGAGCTTTCAGGGGTGTAGTATGCATTTTTCATGCCAAAAATATTTTTGGGAATTTCAGTGGTCTAGGATGCGGGTAAATGCCCGTTTCACTCTGCAAATGGTTTTGGGGCATTCAGAGCTCTCTGACACAGATTTTGGCCCACCAACATTTTCTGGACTTAAGGGGGTCTAGGATGCCTGTAAACCCCTTTTTTGGACCTTCAAAGTTTTCAACATTTTTGTAGGCTTAAGATGCATTTTAAGTCCTTTTTATGAGATGCCAACATTTTCTGATCTTTCAGGGTTGTAGGATGCATTTTTTGTGCCAAAAATATTTTTGGGAATTTCAGTGGTCTGGGATGCGACTTAATGCCCCTTTCAGGCTGCAAATGTTTTTGGGACATTCAGAGCTCTCTGACACCGATTTTGGCCCACCAACATTTTCTGGACTTTCGGGGGTCTAGGATGCTTGTAAACCCCATTTTTGGGCCTCCAAACTTTTCAACATTTTTGCAGGCGTAAAATGCATTTTAATGACTTTTTTGGGCTGCTAACATATTCTGAGCTTCAGGGGTATAGGTTGCATTTTTCATGCCAAAAATATTTTTTGGAGTTTCAGTGGTTTAGGATGCGGCTTAATGCCCCTTTCAGGCTGCAAATGTTTTTGGGACATTCAGAGCTCTCTGACACCGATTTTGGCCCACCAACATTTTCTGGAGTTTAGGGGGTCTAGGATGCCCCTAAACCCTTTTTTTCCACATCCAAAGTTTTCTACATTTTTTCAGGCCTAAGATGCACTTTAAGGCATTTTTGGGCTGCTAACATTTTCAGAACTTTCAGGGGTGTATGATGCATTTTTCGTGGCAAAAATATTTTTGGGAATTTCAGTGGTCTAGGATGCGAGTTAATGCCCCTTTCAGGCTGACAATGTTTTTGGGACATTCAGAGCTCTCTGACACAGATTTTGGCCCACCAACATTTTCTGGACTTTAGGGGGTCTAGGATGCCTGTAAACCCCTTTTTTGGTCCTTCAAAGTTTTCAACATTTTTGCAGGCCTAAAATGCATTTTAAGGCATTTTTGGGCTGCTAACATTTTCAGAACTTTCAGGGGTGTGGTATGCATTTTTTGTGCCAAAAATATTTTTGGGAATTTCAGTGGTCTAGGATGCGGGTTAATGCCCCTTTGAGGCTGCAAATGTTTTTGGGACATTCAGGGCTCTCTGACACCATTTCTGGGCCACAACCATTTTCTGGACTTTAGGGGGTCTAGGATGCCTCTAAACCCCTTTTTTCCACCTCCAAAGTTTTCTACATTTTTGCAGGCCTAAGATGCACTTTAAGGCCTTTTTTGGGCTGCTAACATATTCTGAGCTTCATGGGTGTAGTATTCATTTTTTGTGCCAAAAATATTTTTGGGAATGTCAGAGGTCTAGGATGCGGGTTAATGCCCGTTTCACTCTGCAAATGTTTTTGGGACATTCAGGGCTCTCTGACACCATTTTTGGGCCACCATCATTTTCTGGACTTTAGGGGGTCTAGGATGCCTGTAAACCTCTTTTTTGGTCCTTCAAAGTTTTCAACATTTTTGCAGGCCTAAAATGCATTTTAAGGCCTTTTTTGGGCTGCTAACATATTCTGAGCTTTCAGGGGTGTAGGATGCATTTTTCGTGGCAAAAATATTTTTGGGAATTTCAGTGGTCTAGGATGCGAGTTAATGCCCCTTTCAGGCTGACAATGTTTTTGGGACATTCAGAGCTCTCTGACACAGATTTTGGCCCACCAACATTTTCTGGACTTTAGGGGGTCTAGGATGCCTGTAAACCCCTTTTTTGGTCCTTCAAAGTTTTAAACATTTTTGCAGGCCTAAAATGCATTTTAAGGCATTTTTGGGCTGATAAAATTTTCAGAACTTTCAGGGGTGTAGTATGCATTTTTTGTGCCAAAAATATTTTTGGGAATTTCAGTGGTCTAGGATGCGTGTTAATGCCCGTTTCACTCTGCAAATGTTTTTGGGACATTCAGGGCTCTCTGACACAATTTTTGGGCCACCAACATTTTCTGGACTTTAGGGGGTCTAGGATGCCTGTAAACCCCTTTTTTGGGCCTCCAAAGTTTTCAACATTTTTGCAGGCTTAAAATGCATTTTAAAGCCTTTTTTGGGCTGCTAACATATTCTGAGCCTTAGGGGTGTAGGATGCATTTTTCGTGCCAAAATATTTTTGGGAATTTCAGTGGTCTAGGATGCGAGTTAATGCCCCTTTCAGGCTGACAATGTCTTTGGGACATTCAGAGCTCTCTGACACAGATTTTGGCCCACCAACATTTTCTGGACTTTAGGGGGTCTAGGATGCCTGTAAACCCCTTTTTTCGACCTCCAAAGTTTTCAACATTTGTGCAGGCCTAAGAATCATTTTAAGTCCTTTTTTGAGCTGCCAACATTTTCTGATCTTTCAGGGTTGTAGGATGAATTTTTTGTGCCAAAAATATTTTGGGGAATTTCAGTGGTCTAGGATGCGACTTAATGCCCCTTTCAGGCTGCAAATCTGTTTGGGACATTCAGAGCTCTCTGACACTGTTTTTGGGCCACCAACATTTTCTGGACTTTAGGGGTCTAGGATGCCTGTAAACCCCTTTTTTGGTCCTTCAAAGTTTTCAACATGTTTGCAGGCCTAAAATGCATTTTAAGGCATTTTTGGGCTGCTAACATTTTCAGAACTTTCAGGGGTGTAGTATGCATTTTTTGTGCCAAAAATATTTTTGGGAATGTCAGAGGTTTAGGATGCGGGTTAATGCCCGTTTCACTCTGCAAATGTTATTGGGACATTCAGGGCTCTCTGACACCATTTTTGGGCCACCAACATTTTCTGGACTTTAGGGGGTCTCGGATGCCTGTAAACCTCTTTTTTGGCCCTTCAAAGTTTTCAACATTTTTGCAGGCCTAAAATGCATTTTAAGGCATTTTTTGGGCTGCTAACATATTCTGAGCTTTCAGTGGTGTAGGATGCATT
The DNA here is from genome assembly GCF_040938575.1 of Ambystoma mexicanum. NCBI lineage: Eukaryota > Metazoa > Chordata > Amphibia > Caudata > Ambystomatidae > Ambystoma > Ambystoma mexicanum. The sequence continues at coordinate 729,072,682 of NC_090939.1, read as the reverse complement.
TTTCGTGGCAAAAATATTTTTGGGAATTTCAGTGGTCTAGGATGCGAGTTAATGCCCCTTTCAGGCTGACAATGTTTTTGGGACATTCAGAGCTCTCTGACACAGATTTTGGCCCACCAACATTTTCTGGACTTTAGGGGTCTAGGATGCCTGTAAACCCCTTTTTTGGTCCTTCAAAGTTTTCAACATGTTTGCAGGCCTAAAATGCATTTTAAGGCATTTTTGGGCTGCTAACATTTTCAGAACATTCAGGGGTGTAGTATGCATTTTTTGTGGCAAAAATATTTTTGGGCATTTCAGTGGTGTAGGATGCGGGTTTGCCCCTTTCAGGCTGCAAATGTTTTTGGGACATTCAAGGCTCTCTGACACCATTTTTGGGCCACCAACATTTTCTGGACTTTAGGGGGTCTAGGATGCCTGTAAACCCCTTTTTTGGTTCTTCAAAGTTTTCAACATTTTTGCAGGCCTAAAATGCATTTTAAGGCCTTTTTTGGGCTGCTAACATATTCTGAGCTTCATGGGTGTAGGATGTATTTTTCGTGCCAAAAATATTTTTGGGAATTGCAGTGGTCTAGGATGCGGGTTAATGCCCCTTTGAGGCTGCAAATGTTTTTGGGACATTCAGAGCTCTCTGACACAGATTTTGGCCCACCAACATTTTCTGGATTTTAGGGGGTCTAGGATGCCTGTAAACCCCTTTTTTGGTCCTTCAAAGTTTTCAACATTTTTGCAGGCCTAAAATGCATTTTAAGGCATTTTTGGGCTGCTAACATTTTCAGAACTTTCAGGGGTGTAGTATGCATTTTTTGTGCCAAAAATATTTTTGTGAATTTCAGTGGTCTAGGATGCGGGTTAATGCCCCTTTGAGGCTGCAAATGTTTTTGGGACATTCAGGGCTCTCTTTCACCATTTTTGGGCCACCAACATTTTCTGGACTTTAGGGGGTCTAGGATGCCTGTAAACCCCTTTTTTGGTCCTTCAAAGTTTTCAACATTTTTGCAGGCCTAAAATGCATTTTAAGGCCTTAATTGGGATGCTAACATATTCTGAGCTTCAGGGGTATAGGTTGCATTTTTCATGCCAAAAATATTTTGGGGAATTTCAGTGGTCTAGGATGCGGGTTAATGCCCCTTTCAGGCTGCAAATGTTTTGGGACATTCAGAGCTCTCTGACACAGATTTTGGCCCACCAACATTTTCTGGACTTTAGGGGTCTAGGATGCCTGTAAACCCCTTTTTTGGGCCTCCAAAGTTTTCAACATGTTTGCAGGCCTAAAATGCATTTTAAGGCATTTTTGGGCTGCTAACATTTACAGAACTTTCAGGGGTGTAGTATGCATTTTTCGTGCCAAAAATATTTTGGGGAATTTCAGTGGTTTAGGATGCGGGTTAATGCCCCTTTCAGGCTGCAAATGTTTTTGGGACATTCAGGACTCTCTGACACCATTTTTGGGCCACCAACATTTTCTGGACCTTAGGGGGTCTAGGATGCCTGTAAACCCCTTTTTTGGTCCTTCAAAGTTTTCAACATTTTTGCAGGCCTAAAATTCATTTTAAGGCCTTTTATGGGCTGCTAACATATTCTGAGCTTTCAGGGGTGTAGTATGCATTTTTCATGCCAAAAATATTTTTGGGAATTTCAGTGGTCTAGGATGCGGGTAAATGCCCGTTTCACTCTGCAAATGGTTTTGGGGCATTCAGAGCTCTCTGACACAGATTTTGGCCCACCAACATTTTCTGGACTTAAGGGGGTCTAGGATGCCTGTAAACCCCTTTTTTGGACCTTCAAAGTTTTCAACATTTTTGTAGGCTTAAGATGCATTTTAAGTCCTTTTTTTGAGATGCCAACATTTTCTGATCTTTCAGGGTTGTAGGATGCATTTTTTGTGCCAAAAATATTTTTGGGAATTTCAGTGGTCTGGGATGCGACTTAATGCCCCTTTCAGGCTGCAAATGTTTTTGGGACATTCAGAGCTCTCTGACACCGATTTTGGCCCACCAACATTTTCTGGACTTTCGGGGGTCTAGGATGCCTGTAAACCCCATTTTTGGGCCTCCAAACTTTTCAACATTTTTGCAGGCGTAAAATGCATTTTAAGGACTTTTTTGGGCTGCTAACATATTCTGAGCTTCAGGGGTATAGGTTGCATTTTTCATGCCAAAAATATTTTTTGGAGTTTCAGTGGTCTAGGATGCGGGTTAATGCCCCTTTCAGGCTGCAAATGTTTTGGGACATTCAGAGCTCTCTGACACAGATTTTGGCCCACCAACATTTTCTGGACTTTAGGGGGTCTAGGATGCCTCTAAACCCCTTTTTTCCACCTCCAAAGTTTTCTACATTTTTGCAGGCCTAAGATGCACTTTAAGGCCTTTTTTGGGCTGCTAACATTTTCAGAACTTTCAGGGGTGTAGTATGCATTTTTTGTGCCAAAAATATTTTTGGGAATTTCAGTGGTCTAGGATGCCGGATAATGCCCGTTTCACTCTGCAAATGGTTTTAGGACATTCAGGGCTCTCTGACACCATTTTTGGGCCACCACCATGTTCTGGACTTTAGTGGGTCTAGGATGCCTGTAAACCGCTTTTTTGGGCCTCCAAAGTTTTCAACATTTTTGCAGGCCTTAAATGCATTTTAAGGCCTTTTTTTGGGCTCCTAACATATTCTGAGCTTTCAGGGGTGTAGGATGCATTTTTCGTGCCAAAAATATTTTGGGGAATTTCAGTGGTTTAGGATGCGGGTTAATGCCCCTTTCAGGCTGCAAATGTTTTTGGAACATTCAGGACTCTCTGACACCATTTTTGGGCCACCAACATTTTCTGGACCTTAGGGGGTCTAGGATGCCTGTAAACCCCTTTTTTGGTCCTTCAAAGTTTTCAACATTTTTGCAGGCCTAAAATTCATTTTAAGGCCTTTTATGGGCTGCTAACATATTCTGAGCTTTCAGGGGTGTAGTATGCATTTTTCATGCCAAAAATATTTTTGGGAATTTCAGTGGTCTAGGATGCGGGTAAATGCCCGTTTCACTCTGCAAATGGTTTTGGGGCATTCAGAGCTCTCTGACACAGATTTTGGCCCACCAACATTTTCTGGATTTAAGGGGGTCTAGGATGCCTGTAAACCCCTTTTTTGGACCTTCAAAGTTTTCAACATTTTTGTAGGCTTAAGATGCATTTTAAGTCCTTTTTTTGAGATGCCAACATTTTCTGATCTTTCAGGGTTGTAGGATGCATTTTTTGTGCCAAAAATATTTTTGGGAATTTCAGTGGTCTGGGATGCGACTTAATGCCCCTTTCAGGCTGCAAATGTTTTTGGGACATTCAGAGCTCTCTGACACCGATTTTGGCCCACCAACATTTTCTGGACTTTCGGGGGTCTAGGATGCCTGTAAACCCCATTTTTGGGCCTCCAAACTTTTCAACATTTTTGCAGGCGTAAAATGCATTTTAAGGACTTTTCTGGGCTGCTAACATATTCTGAGCTTCAGGGGTATAGGTTGCATTTTTCGTGCCAAAAATATTTTTTGGAGTTTCAGTGGTCTAGGATGCGGGTTAATGCCCCTTTCAGGCTGCAAATGTTTTGGGACATTCAGAGCTCTCTGACACAGATTTTGGCCCACCAACATTTTCTGGACTTTAGGGGGTCTAGGATGCCTCTAAACCCCTTTTTTCCACCTCCAAAGTTTTCTACATTTTTGCAGGCCTAAGATGCACTTTAAGGCCTTTTTTGGGCTGCTAACATTTTCAGAACTTTCAGGGGTGTAGTATGCATTTTTTGTGCCAAAAATATTTTTGGGAATTTCAGTGGTCTAGGATGCCGGATAATGCCCGTTTCACTCTGCAAATGTTTTTGGGACATTCAGGTCTCTCTGACACCATTTTTGGGCCACCACCATGTTCTGGACTTTAGTGGGTCTAGGATGCCTGTAAACCCCTTTTTTGGTCCTTCAAAGTTTTCAACATTTTTGCAGGCCTAAAATGCATTTTAAGGCCTTAATTGGGCTGCTAACATATTCTGAGCTTCTGGGGTATAGGTTGCATTTTTCATGCCAAAAATATTTTGGGGAATTTCAGTGGTCTAGGATGCGGGTTAATGCCCGCTTCACTCTGCAAATGTTTTTGGAGCATTCAGGTCTCTCTGACACCATTTTTGGGCCACCAACATTTTCTGGACTATAGGGAGTCTAGGATGCCTGTGAACCCCTTTTTTGGGCCTCCAAAGTTTTCAACATTTTTGCAGGCCTAAAATGCATTTGAAGGCCTTTTTTGGGCTGCTAACATATTCTGAGCTTTCAGGGGTGTAGGATGCATTTTTCGTGCCAAAAATATTTTTAGGAATTTCAGTGGTCTAGGATGCGGGTTAATGCCCCTTTGTGGCTGCAAATATTTTTGGGACATTCAGGGCTCTCTGACACCATTTTTGGGCCACCAACATTTTCTGGACTTTAGGGGGTCTAGGATGCCTGTAACCCCTTTTTTGGTCCTTCAAAGTTTTCAACATTTTTGCAGGCCTAAAATGCATGTTAAGGTCTTTTTTGGACTGCTAACATATTCTGAGCTTCAGCGGTGTAGGATGCATTTTTCGTGCAAAAAATATTTTTGGGAATTTCAGTGGTCTAGGATGCGGGTTAATGCCCCTTTCAGGCTGCAAATGTTTTTGGGACATTCAGGACTCTCTGACACCATTTTTGGGCCACCAACATTTTTTGGACTTTAGGGGTCTAGGATGCCTGTAAACCCCTTTTTTCGGCCTCCAAAGTGTTCAACATTTGTGCAGGCCTAAGAAGCATTTTAAGTCCTTTTTTTTGAGCTGCCAACATTTTCTGATCTTTCAGGGTTGCAGGATGCATTTTTTGTGGCAAAAATATTTTGGGGAATTTCAGTGGTCTTGGATGCGACTTAATGCCCCTTTCAGGCTGCAAATCTGTTTGGGACATTCAGAGCTCTCTGACACCGTTTTTGGGCCACCAACATTTTCTGGACTTTACGGGGTCTACGATGCCTGTAAACCCCTTTTTGGTCCTTCAAAGTTTTCAACATTTTTGCAGGCCTAAAATGCATTTTAAGGCCTTTTTTGGGCTGCTAACATATTCTGAGCTTCATGGGTGTAGGATGCATTTTTCGTGCCAAAAATATTTTTGGGAATTTCAGTGGTCTAGGATGCGGGTTAATGCCCCTTTGAGGCTGCAAATGTTTTTGGGACATTCAGGGCTCTCTGACACCATTTTTGGGCCACCAACATTTTCTGGACTTTAGGGGGTCTAGGATGCCCCTAAACCCTTTTTTTCCACCTCCAAAGTTTTCTACATTTTTTCAGGCCTAAGATGCACTTTAAGGCATTTTTGGGCTGCTAACATTTTCAGAACTTTCAGGGGTGTATGATGCATTTTTCGTGGCAAAAATATTTTTGGGGATTTCAGTGGTCTAGGATGCGAGTTAATGCCCCTTTCAGGCTGACAATGTTTTTGGGACATTCAGAGCTCTCTGACACAGATTTTGGCCCACCAACATTTTCTGGACTTTAGGGGGTCTAGGATGCCTGTAAACCCCTTTTTTGGTCCTTCAAAGTTTTCAACATTTTTGCAGGCCTAAAATGCATTTTAAGGCATTTTTGGGCTGCTAACATTTTCAGAACTTTCAGGGGTGTAGTATGCATTTTTTGTACCAAAAATATTTTTGTGAATTTCAGTGGTCTAGGATGCGGGTTAATGCCCCTTTGAGGCTGCAAATGTTTTTGGGACATTCAGGGCTCTCTGACACCATTTTTGGGGCACCAACATTTTCTGGACTTTAGGGGGTCTAGGATGCCTGTAAACCCCTTTTTTGGTCCTTCAAAGTTTTCAACATTTTTGCAGGCCTAAAATGCATTTTAAGGCCTTTTTTGGGCTGCTAACATATTCTGAGCTTCATGGGTGTAGGATGCATTTTTCGTGCCAAAAATATTTTTGGGAATTTCATTGGTCTAGGATGCGGGTTAATGCCCCTTTCAGGCTGCAAATGTTTTTGGGACATTCAGAGCTCTCTGACATATATTTTGGCCCACCAACATTTTCTGGACTTTAGGGGGTCTAGGATGCCTGTAAACCCCTTTTTTGGACCTTCAAAGTTTTCAATATTTTTGCAAGCCTAAGATGCACTTTAAGGCATTTTTGGGCTGCTAACATTTTCAGAACTTTCAGGGGTGTAGTATGCATTTTTTGTGCCAAAAATATTTTTGGGAATTTCAGTGGTCTAGGATGCGGCTTAATGCCCGTTTCACTCTGCAAATGTTTTTGGGACATTCAGGGCTCTCTGACACCATTTTTGGGCCACCAACATTTTCTGGACTTTAGGGGGTCTAGGATGCCTGTAAACCCCTTTTTTGGTCCTTCAAAGTTTTCAACATTTTTGCAGCCTAAAATGCATTTTAAGGCCTTTTTTTGAGATGCCAACATTTTCTGATCTTTCAGGGTTGTAGGATGCATTTTTTGTGCCAAAAATATTTTTAGGAATTTCAGTGGTCTGGGATGTGGGTTAGTGCCACTTTCAGGCTGCAACTGTTTTTGGGACATTCAGAGCTCTCTGACACCGATTTTGGCCCACCAACATTTTCTGGACCTTAGGGGGTCTAGGATGCCTGTAAACCCCTTTTTTCGGCCTCCAAAGTGTTCAACATTTGTGCAGGCCTAAGAAGCATTTTGAGTCCTTTTTTTGAGCTGCCAACATTTTCTGATCTTTCAGGGTTGTAGGATGCATTTTTTGTGGCAAAAATATTTTGGGGAATTTCAGTGGTCTAGGATGCGACTTAATGCCCCTTTCAGGCTGCAAATCTGTTTGGGACATTCAGAGCTCTCTGACACTGTTTTTGGGCCACAAACATTTTCTGGACTTTAGGGGGTCTAGGATGCCTCTAAACCCGATTTTTGGGCCTCCAAAGTTTTCAACATTTTTGCAGGCCTAAAATGCATTTTAAGGCATTTTTGGGCTGCTAACATGTTCAGAACTTTCAGGGGTGTAGTATGCATTTTTTGTGCCAAAAATATTTTTGGGAATTTCAGTGGTCTAGGATGCGTGTTAATGCCCGTTTCACTCTGCAAATGTTTTTGTAACGCTCACCTGATTCCCGCAGAGGCGCCGGTCTTGACTGGGTGAATGCCGTATCTTCAAAGGTGATGTGTAACACACGGTTGGCTCTTTGGGCTGGACCTCTGTGCACTGTATGTCTGACTCGAAGAGTAAGATATCTGCAGATAGAAAATATGGGATTAATGAACTGGGGTTATTGGGTGCCTCTCTCCTCTTCCCTTTCTCTTCTCCTGTAGAACCCCAAAGGTTAACGCCCTCACCTTAGGTAAGTGAACGCCGAGCTCTCCATCTGCCTCGGGGCAGGGTGCCGTAACCAGTTTCTTCACTGGATAAGGGTGCAGGCCTCTTGACCTCAGAGGACTGCTGTCCGTCGTTAACTGCACGAACGGTAAGTTCTGGGCACTTCAAATGTCTTAAAAGTCTTTTGTAATGATATCTCTTGTTTTGCAGGGTTCCGGCGATGGCGGATGGCGGGCTGATGAGAGTTGAGGATCGAACCCGCGTGAGGAATAGAAGCGCCTGGAAGTACGTAAGTAAGCGCTTGTAGCCTGCTTCACGATGCGCACTAACTGTCCCTTTTATCTTGCAGGTACAAGTTCGGAGCTTTGGAGAAGCTGAAGGGTGCTGGAATACCCACTGGATTCGGCGTGGGAAGGAGTAATGGCACGTGAGTAATAAAGTTGCCCAATGTCTTTAAACGCACCTTCTTTTGTCTTTCAGATGCGGGATGCAGCGCCGAAGGCCTCCGGAGCGTGCGAAGAGCTGGTAAGCTTTTGTCTTTCAGATGCCGGAATGCAGTGCGAAGACCTCCGGAGAATGCGAAGAGTAGGTAAGCCTTTGTCTTTCAGATGCCGGAATGCAGCGCGAGGCGTTGGTGACAGCCGATGGACCAGGTAAGAGATGCGCTGCCACTGAAGACCGTAGTGCTAACCTGTTCTTTCTTTGTCTTTACAGGTGCTGCTGAAGACTGGATTCCAGGATGGTAACCTTTTGTTCCCTTAGGCCGAGGATCAGAAGCAGAAGACACGATGAGCGTTCTGCTGCAGAGAATGCAGAATAACGCAAAGCAAGATTCATCCATCGGGTGTGGTTTAAATAGCCTCCTGTAGTGCTTAGGTGTCTCCTTCCACAGCCACGCCTAGGTAAGAAAAGAGTTCCTGCTTTCCAGAAGAGTTCCAGTGTTCTGAACCTAGGGAGTGGCTCCTGCCCCACCCAACAGGAAAAGTAGTCCCAAACAGAAGAGGATCAGGGGTTCAACTGGCAGGTAAGTAAGCAGCATGGTCTGCTGCAGGTAAGTCCACCCAAGCATTATGAGCCCGGCGCTTCCAGCGCTGGGACTGGGCATCTTTATGAGCCTGGTGCCACTGGCGCCAGGACAGGGTGCAAAAGGTCCCAATTGGGACTGGCTGGCACTCGGAACCGGGGTTATGGGTCTGCTTCCAAGGGAGTCGGGCAAGTCCTGATCTTTTGGAAGCAGAGATCATGACAGCACCCCCCCTCAAGGCCCCTCCCAAACCGGGCTTCTCCGGGGGTTTGGGCTTGTTAGGAAATGTTCGATGAAATCTTTTGATTAGACGAGGCGCGTGGCCATATTCTGCAGGTTCCCAGGATCTTTCTTGGGGACCGTAGCCTTTCCAGTCAATCAGGTAAAATAGTTTAGATTTGGAGATCTTGGAATCCAGGATGCTTTTGACTTCAAACTCGAGTTCTCCATCAACTACAATAGGTTTTGGAGATGTAGTTAGTCGGGTTTGAGGTTGCACGGGTTTTAATAGAGAGACGTGGAAGACCGGATGTATCTTCATGTGAGGGGCAAGTCCAACTTGACCGCTACTGGATTTACTATGGTAGTGATGGAATAGGGACCAAGGTATCTTGGGTTGAATGTGCGTGGTCCTTTTAGAGGTAGATATTTGGTGGATAACCAGACTAGATCTCCTACTTGATATTGGGGGGCTTCCTTCCGATGTTGGTCTGCTCCTTTCTTGTATTGTTCTTTAGCCCTTTGAAGGTGAGAAACGGCTTCCTTAAAGGCTTGGGTGATTGTAGAATGCAGGTGGTCTACTGCTGGTGTTCCAAGATCTTGGAGTGGATCCAACTCCGAGGTTCGAGGGTGACTACCGTATAAAAGAAAAAACGGGGTCTTCCCAGTTCCCGACTGGACAGAGTTATTGTAGGCATATTCGGCTATCCAAAGGATATCTTTCCAGGTTTTTTCAGTTTGTTGTAGCATGCAGCGCAAATACTGTTCCAGAGTTTGATTGGTCCTCTCGGTTTGTCCGTCGGTTTGAGGGTGGTGGCTGGTCGAAAGTCTCACATCAATTTGAGCCGACCGACAGCAACTTTGCCAAAAATGAGAAATAAATTGACTACCTCGATCCGAAATTAGAACTGAAGGAAAACCGTGCAGTCGGACGAAGTTTTCGAGAAATTCTCGGGCCAGAGTTGCTGCTGTTGGTAAGCCTTTGAGTGGAATGAAATGCGCCATCTTGGAGAATAGGTCCACGATTACTAGGATCGTATTGTATCCGGAGCATGGAGGTAGATCGGTGATGAAGTCCATAGAAAGCGTATGCCAAGGGTGAGGCGGGATGTCAATAGGGCATAAGAGGCCAGCTGTTTTTTCCTTTTGACTCTTGTTTTGGGCGCATACTCCACAGGACATTATAAAGTCTCTGATATCTTTTTTCCAAGACGGCCACCAGAAGTAGCGCTTGATCTTTTCCGAGGTCTTGGTCATACCGGGATGTCCTTCCATTAAAGAATCGTGATAACAAGAGATTACCTTTTTCTGTAAATCTGTGCTAGGCAGGTATAACCGTTCTTGGAAATATAATAGGTTGTCCTTCACCGTAAAGTCCTTTCCCTGCAGATGCCAATTCTGTATGTCTGCTGGAGTTACCAGTAGTCTGGCTTTATCCTTAACTTCCTCTATGGATTGTGTGGCGATTACACCTAGAATTCTTTGTTCGGGAATGATAGGTACAGGTTTAGGATTGATCAAATGTTCTTCCACTCCCATCCGAGAAAGGGCATCAGCTTTACCGTTTTTTGTACCAGGTCGATAGGTAATTATGAAGTCAAACTCGGCAAAGAATAGTGCCCAACGGAGTTGCCTAGAGGATTGAGCTTTTGCGGTTTTCAAATATTGCAGGTTTCGGTGATCTGTAATCACAGTAACGGTGTGTCGGGCCCCCAGAAGATAATGCCGCCAAGCCTTAAAGGCGGACTTGATAGCTAGAAGTTCCTTATCAGTAATAGTGTAATTGATTTCAGGAGGCGAGAATTTGCGGGACCAAAATGCCACGGGATGCAACTGATTGGTTACTGGGTCCTTTTGTGATAGAACTGCCCCCATGGCAAGGCTCGAAGCATCAGTTTCAACGATGTAGGGGAGTTCTGGGCGAGGATGTTTTAAGATCGGTGCAGAGATAAATCTAGTCTTCAAATCCTGGAAAGCTTGTTCCGCCTCGGTAGACCATTCAAAAAGTTTGTTTTCCTTTAACAAGGCGGTGATGGGCTGGACTATTCGAGAGAATTTGGGGATAAACCTGCGGTAAAAGTTAGCGAAGCCTAACATGCTTTGAACACCTTTTACGGAGGATGGCGATGGCCATTTGAGAATTGCATCGACCTTCTTTGAATCCATACGCACTCCGCTAGGTGATAATATGAATCCCAAGAATTCAACTTCAGTCACGTTGAAAACACATTTTTCCAACTTAGCGAAAAGTTTGTGTTGCCGCAATCTCTCGAGGACCATTTTCACGTGTTTCCGATGTTCAGTTTCCGATGAAGAATAAACGAGGATGTCGTCAATGTAAACAACAACACACACATCTATGAGCTCTCTGAGGACATCGTTCATAAAATATTGAAAGGTGGCCGGGGCATTGCAAAGTCCGAAGGGCATGACCTGATATTCAAATAGTCCATACTTGGTGCGGAAGGCCGTCTTCCATTCATCGCCCTCTTTTACTCGTACCAAGTGGTAGGCTCCTCTAAGATCCAGCTTTGTATATACGCATGCTTTTCTGACTTGGTCCAGGAGTTCAGGGATCAAAGGTAACGGATATCTATTCTTAACGATGATCTGGTTCAGGGCGCGATAATCTATACAAGTTCTAAGGTCCCCTTCTTTTTTTGGAACGAAGAACAAAGCTGAGGAAGCAGGGGACTTGGAAGGACGAATAAACCCATTCGCTAGGTATTGATCCAGGTATTGTCGCAGGTGAAGATTCTCAGGCTCGGTGAGGGCATAAATTCTACTACAAGGAGGAGTAGATCCAGGTATCAGGTCTATCTGGCAGTCATAAGACCTATGAGGAGGTAGAGAGTTAGCCTGATCCTTCCGGAAAACATCTTCGAATTCTAGGTATTCAGGAGGTAACTGGGGAGCCTCAGAGGAAATTGCTGCCAGTGCAACACCAGGTCGAGGGTGACAAGTAGAGACACATTCTGGAAACTGAACCGTTCTTGCTCGCCAATCGATCTGAGGATTGTGCTTCTCTAACCAAGGAATTCCTAGAATAATCTGGAACTGAGGGGCCTTGATCACATCGAACACAATCTTCTCATGGTGTCCATCTTGACTTACTAGCGTCACTTCTTGGATGGTATGCGTTACTGGTCCGGAGGCTATCTCCGTACCATCCACCGTAGTAATGATGTCCTTTACAGCCTTTGGACAAAGAGTCAGATTCATCCTCAAAACCATTTCATGATCCACATAATTGCCGATGGCACCGCTGTCGACGTAAGCTTCAATCGCATGTAATCGATCCGGATGTTCAGGGCTAATGAGGACCATAGGTATCACGAAATGCGAGGTCACGGAACTGGTTTTAACGCTCGGCAAGAGGACCTCTATTCTTGTCGAGCGAGGTCGTTTCCCTGCTCAGAGTTTGTGACCCTGGTAACTGCAGCTCCTACTGCCTTCTTGGCTGGTTTCACCGGACAGTCTCGAAGAAAGTGCCCCGAGTTTCCGCAATAGAGGCATAATTGCAGCTGTTTTCTCCTTTCCCGCTCCTTTTGTGTTAGTGGTCCTTTCAGGCCCCTATTTGCATGGGTTCCCCGGAGTCTACTCCTTTGGTAGGAGTTGGTGGTTTGGAAAATACTCGAGCATCAAACTTGGAACGATCGGCCTTCCTGTTCTGCAGTCTGTGGTCAATTTGAACGACTAAGTCAATATAGTCCGAACAGTCTTGCGGGGGATTCACTACTTGGGCTAACACATCTTTGAGCTCTCCACGTAGACCTCTATAAAACAGCGTAATCCTTTTGTCCTCAGGCCATCGAGTTTCCACTATCAGTCTGTTGAAAGACGCAATATAAGCCAAAAGGTCTTGATTACCTTGTCGCAATGAAAGGAGCTCATTGTCCAAGGCCTGCCCCTGTGAATGTCTTGCAAACAGTTTTTCCATACTGAGCTGAAAAGCTTGAAAATCATGGAGAACCGGATCATCTTGATTAACTAGAGGGATCGACCAGTCTGCCGCATTGCCACTAAGGTACGAAAGCACGAAAGCTACCTTAGCTTGATCAGTTGGAAAGGCTGCTGGCCGGCATAAGAAGTGCAACCGGCACTGATTAATAAATACTGCAAACCTCTTTGGGTCACCAGAAAATCGTTCGGGCGGAGCCAGAGGTACATTCCCAGGTAGGTTGATCTGCACTGGGTTCGTAGAGGATGTTGAAGGAAGGTTTGCCCCTGATGCGGGTAACAGAGTTTGTCCGGCTTGTGACTGTAGCAATTGTCTAGCGAGATCGTCTGTTCGCTCCTTGGAAATAATCAGTTCCCTTCTTAGAGCATTCGTTTCCTGACGGGCTGCATGCACTTCTGCTCTTAGTTCCCCAAGTAACTGGGCTAGCTGGTCGGTATCCGAGGTTTCCATAGCGCCTGGGTGGGAGTTTTGCGGTAGGCTTTGCGTTCTGTAGGCTCACCTGATTCCCGCAGAGGTGCCGGTCTTGACTGGGTGAATGCCGTATCTTCAAAGGTGATGTGTAACACACGGTTGGCTCTTTGGGCTGGACCTCTGTGCACTGTATGTCTGACTCGAAGAGTAAGATGTCTGCAGATAGAAAATATGGGATTAATGAACTGGGGTTATTGGGTGCCTCTCTCCTCTTCCCTTTCTCTTCTCCTGTAGAACCCCAAAGGTTAACGCCCTCACCTTAGGTAAGTGAACGCCGAGCTCTCCATCTGCCTCGGGGCAGGGTGCCGTAACCAGTTTCTTCACTGGATAAGGGTGCAGGCCTCTTGACCTCAGAGGACTGCTGTCCGTCGTTAACTGCACGAACGGTAAGTTCTGGGCACTTCAAATGTCTTAAAAGTCTTTTGTAATGATATCTCTTGTTTTGCAGGGTTCCGGCGATGGCAGATGGCGGGCTGATGAGAGTTGAGGATCGAACCCACGTGAGGAATAGAAGCGCCTGGAAGCACGTAAGTAAGCGCTTGAAGCCTGCTTCACAATGCGCACTAACTGTCCCTTTTATCTTGCAGGTACAAGTTCGGAGCTTTAGAGAAGCTGAAGGGTGCTGGAATACCCACTGGATTCGGCGTGGGAAGGAGTAATGGCACGTGAGTAATAATGTCTTTAAACGCACCTTCTTTTGTCTTTCAGATGCGGGATGCAGCGCCGAAGGCCTCCGGAGCGTGCGAAGAGCTGGTAAGCTTTTGTCTTTCAGATGCCGGAATGCAGTGCGAAGACCTCCGGAGCATGCGAAGAGTAGGTAAGCCTTTGTTTTTCAGATGCCGGAATGCAGCGCGAGGCGTTGGTGACAGCCGATGGACCAGGTAAGAGATGCGCTGCCACTGAAGACCGTAGTGCTAACCTGTTCTTTCTTTGTCTTTACAGGTGCTGCTGAAGACTGGATTCCAGGATGGTAAGCCTTTGTTCCCTTAGGCCCAGGATCAGAAGCAGAAGACACGATGAGCGTTCTGCTGCAGAGAATGCAGAATAACGCAAAGCAAGATTCATCCATCGGGTGTGGTTTAAATAGCCTCCTGTAGTGCTTAGTTATCTCCTTCCACAGCCACGCCTAGGTAAGAAAAGAGTTCCTGCTTTCCAGAAGAGTTCCAGTGTTCTGAACCTAGGGAGTGGCTCCTGCCCCACCCAACAGGAAAAGTAGTCCCAAACAGAAGAGGATCAGGGGTTCAACTGGCAGGTAAGTAAGCAGCATGGTCTGCTGCAGGTAAGTCCACCCAAACATTATGAGCCCGGCGCTTCCAGCGCTGGGACTGGGCATCTTTATGAGCCTGGTGCCACTGGCACCAGGACAGAGTCCAAAAGGTCCCAATTGGGACTGGCTGGCACTCGGAACCGGGGTTATGGGTATGCTTCCAAGGGAGTCGGGCAAGTCCTGATCTTTTGGAAGCAGAGATCATGACAGTTTTTGGGACATTCAGGGCTCTCTGACACCAATTTTGGGCCACCAACATTTTCTGGACTTTAGGGGGTCTAGGATGCCTGTAAACCCCTTTTTTGGTCCTTCAAAGTTTTCAACATTTTTGCAGGCCTAAAATGCATTTTAAGGCCTTTTTTGGGCTGCTAACATATTCTGAGCTTCATGGGTGTAGGATGCATTTTTCGTGCCAAAATTATTTTTGGGAATTTCAGTGGTCTAGGATGCGGGTTAATGCCCCTTTGAGGCTGCAAATGTTTTTGGGACATTCAGAGCTCTCTGACACAGATTTTGGCCCACCAACATTGTCTGGACTTTAGGGGGTCTAGGATGGCTCTAAACCCCTTTTTTCGGCCTCCAAAGTTTTCAACATTTTTGCAGGCCTAAAATGCATTTTAAGGCATTTTTGGGCTGCTAACATTTTCAGAACTTTCATGGGTGTAGTATGCATTTTTTGTGCCAAAAATATTTTTGGGAATTTTAGTGGTCTAGGGTGCGGGTTAATGCCCCTTTCAGGCTGCAAATGTTTTTGGGACATTCAGCGCTCTCTGACACCATTTTTGGGCCACAACCATTTTCTGGACTTTAGGGGGTCTAGGATGCCTGTAAACCCCTTTTTTGGTCCTTCAAAGTTTTCAACATTTTTGCAGGCCTAAAATGCATTTTAAGTGGTCTAGGGTGCGGGTTAATGCCCCTTTCAGGCTGCAAAGGTTTTTGGGACATTCAGGGCTCTCTGACACCATATTTGGGCCACAACCATTTTCTGGACTTAAGGGGGTCTAGGATGCCTGTAAACCCCTTTTTTGGTCCTTCAAAGTTTTCAACATTTTTGCAGGCCTAAAATGCATTTTAAGGCATTTTTGGGCTGCTTACATTATCAGAACTTTCAGGGGTGTAGTATGCATTTTTTGTGCCAAAAATATTTTTGGGAATTTCAGTGGTCTAGGATGCGGCTTAATGCCCGTTTCACTCTGAAAATGTTTTTGGGACATTCAGGGCTCTCTGACACCATTTTTGGGCCACCAACATTTTCTGGAATTTAGGGGGTCTAGGATGCCTGTAAACCCCATTTTTGGTCCTTCAAAGTTTTCAATATTTTTGCAGGCCTAAAATGCATTTTAAGGTATTTTTGGGCTGCTAACATTTTCAGAACTTTCAGGGGTGTAGTATGCATTTTTTGTGCCAAAAATATTTTTGTGAATGTCAGTGGTCTAGGATGCGGGTTAATGCCCCTTTGAGGCTGCAAATGTTTTTGGGACATTCAGGGCTCCCTGACACCATTTTTGGGCCACCAACATTTTCTGGACTTTAGGGGGTCTAGGATGCCTGTAAACCCTTTTTTTTTGGTCCTTCAAAGTTTTCAACATTTTTGCAGGCCTAAAATGCATTTTAAGGCCTTAATTGGGCTGCTAACATATTCTGAGCTTCAGGGGTATAGGTTGCATTTTTCATGCCAAAAATATTTTGGGGAATTTCAGTGGTCTAGGATGCGGGTTAATGCCCCTTTCAAGCTACAAATGTTTTTGGGAATTCAGGGCTCTCTGACACCATTTTTGAGCGACAATCATTTTCTGGACTTTAGGGGGTCTAGGAAGCCTGTAACCCCTTTTTTGGGCCTCCAAAGTTTTCAACATTTGTGCAGGCCCAAAATGCATTTTAAGGCCTTTTTTGGGCTGCTAACATATTCTGAGCTTCAGGGGTATAGGTTGAATTTTTCATGCCAAAAATATTTTGGGAAATTTCAGTGGTCTAGGATGCGGCTTAATGCCCCTTTCAGGCTGCAAATGTTTTTGGGACATTCAGAGCTCTCTGACACCGATTTTGGCCTACTAACATTTTCTGGACTTTAGGGGGTCTAGGATGCCTGTAAACCCCTTTTTTGGACCTTCAAAGTTTTCAACATTTTTGTAGGCTTAAGATGCATTTTAAGTCCTTTTTTTTGAGATGCCAACATTTTCAGAACTTTCAGGGGTGTAGTATGCATTTTTTGTGCCAAAAATATTTTTGGGAATTTCAGTGGTCTAGGATGCCGGTTAATGCCCGTTTCACTCTGCAAATGTTTTGGGACATTCAGGGCTCTCTGACACCATTTCTGGGCCACCACCATTTTCTGGACTTTAGTGGGTCTAGGATGCCTGTAAACCCCTTTTTTGGTCCTTCAAATTTTTCAACATTTTTGCAGGCCTAAAATGCATTGTAAGGCCGTAATTGGGCTGCTAACATATTCTGAGCTTCAGGGGTATAGGTTGCATTTTTCATGCCAAAAATATTTTGGGGAATTTCAGTGGTCTAGGATGCGGCTTAATGCCCCTTTCAGGCTGCAAATGTTTTTGGGACATTCAGAGCTCTCTGACCGATTTTGGCCCACCAACATTTTCTGGACTTTAGGGGGTCTAGGATGCCTGTAAACCCCTTTTATGGGCCTCCAAAGTTTTCAACATTTTTGCAGGCCTAAAATGCATGTTAAGGCCTTTTTTGGGCTGCTAACATATTCTGAGCTTCAGGGGTATAGGTTGCATTTTTCATGCCAAAAATATCTTGGGGAATTTCAGTGGTCTAGGATGCGGCTTAATGCCCCTTCTAGGCTGCAAATGTTTTTGGGACATTCAGAGCTCTCTGACACCGATTTTGGCCCACCAACATTTTCTGGACTTTAGGGGGTCTAGGATGCCTGTAAACCCCTTTTTTGGGCCTCTAAAGTTTTCAACATTTTTGCAGGCCTAAAATGCATTTTAAGGCCTTTTTTGGGCTGCTAACATAATCTGAGCTTTCAAGGGTGTAGGATGCATTTTTCGTGCCAAAAATATTTTTGGGAATTTCAGTGGTCTAGGATGCGGGTTAATGCCCGTTTCACTCTGCAAATGTTTTTGGAGCATTCAGGGCTCTCTGACACCATTTTTGGGCCAACAACATTTTCTGGACTTTAGGGGGTCTAGGATGCCTGTAAACCCCTTTTTTGGTCCTTCAAAGTTTTCAACATTTTTGCAGCCCTAAAATGCATTTTAAGGCATTTTTGGGCTGCTAACATTTTCAGAACTTTCAGGGGTGTAGTATGCATTTTTTGTGCCAAAAATATTTTTGGGAATTTCAGTGGTCTAGGATGCGTGTTAATGCCCGTTTCACTCTGCAAATGTTTTTGGGACATTCAGGACTCTCTGACACCATTTTTGGGCCACCAACATTTTCTGGACTTTAGGGGGTCTAGGATGCCTGTAAACCCCTTTTTTGGTCCTTCAAGGTTTTCAACATTTTTGCAGGCCTAAAATGCATTTTAAGGCCTTTTTTTTGAGATGCCAACATTTCTGATCTTTCAGGGTTGTAGGATGCATTTTTTGTGCCAAAAATATTTTTAGGAATTTCAGTGGTCTGGGATGTGGGTTAGTGCCACTTTCAGGCTGCAAATGTTTTTGGGACATTCAGAGCTCTCCGACACCGATTTTGGCCCACCAACATTTTCTGGACTTTAGGGGGTCTAGGATGCCTGTAAACCCCTTTTTTCGGCCTCCAAAGTGTTCAACATTTGTGCAGGCCTAAGAAGCATTTTAAGTCCTTTTTTTGAGCTGCCAACATTTTCTGATCTTTCAGGGTTGTAGGATGCATTTTTTGTGGCAAAAATATTTTGGGGAATTTCAGTGGTCTAGGATGCGACTTAATGCCCCTTTCAGGCTGCAAATCTGTTTGGGACATTCAGAGCTCTCTGACACTGTTTTTGGGCCACAAACATTTTCTGGACTTTAGGGGGTCTAGGATACCTGTAAACCCCTTTTTTGGGCCTCCAAAGTTTTCAACATTTTTGCAGGCATAAAATGCACTTTAAGGTCTTTTTTGGGCTGCTAACATATTCTGAGCTTCAGGGGTATAGGTTGCATTTTTCGTGCCAAAAATATTTTTGGGAGTTTCAGTGGTCTAGGATGCGGGTTAATGCCCCTTTCAGGCTGCAAATGTTTTGGGACATTCAGAGCTCTCTGACACAGATTTTGGCCCACCAACATTTTCTGGACTTTAGGGGGTCTAGGATGCCTGTAAACCCCTTTTTTGGCCCTTCAAAGTTTTCAACATGTTTGCAGGCCTAAAATGCATTTTAAGGCATTTTTGGGCTGCTAACATTTTCAGAACTTTCAGGGGTGTAGTATGCATTTTTTGTGCCAAAAATATTTTTGGGAATTTCAGTGGTCTAGGATGCGGGTTAATGCCCGTTTCACTCTGCAAATGTTTTTGGAGCATTCAGGGCTCTCTGACACCATTTTTGGGCCACCAACATTTTCTGGACTTTAGGGGGTCTAGGATGCCTGTAAACCCCTTTTTTGGTCCTTCAAAGTTTTCAACATTTTTGCAGGCCTAAAATGCATTTTAAGGCCTTTTTTGGGCTGCTAACATATTCTGAGCTTTCAGGGGTGTAGGATGCATTTTCCGTGGCAAAAATATTTTTGGGAATTTCAGTGGTCTAGGATGCGACTTAATGCCCCTTTCAGGCTGACAATGTTTTTGGGACATTCAGAGCTCTCTGACACAGATTTTGGCCCACCAACATTTTCTGGACTTTAGGGGGTGTAAGATGCCTCTAAACCCCTTTTTTGGCCCTTCAAAGTTTTCAACATTTTTGCAGGCCTAAAATGCATTTTAAGGCATTTTTGGGCTGCTAACATTTTCAGAACTTTCAGGGGTGTAGTATGCATTTTTTCGTGCCAAAAATATATTTGGGAATTTCAGTGGTCTAGGATGCGGGTTACTGCCCCTTTCAGGCTGCAAATGTTTTTGGGACATTCAGGGCTCTCTGGCACCATTTCTGGGCCACCAACATTTTCTGGACTTTAGGGGGTCTAGGATGCCTGTAAACCCCTTTTTTGGTCCGTCAAAGTTTTCAACATTTTTGCAGGCCTAAAATGCATTTTAAGCCCTTTTTTGGGCTGCTAACATATTCTGAGCTTCATGGGTGTAGGATGCATTTTTCGTGCCAAAAATATTTTTGGGAATTTCAGTGGTCTAGGATGCGGGTTAATGCCCCTTTGAGGCTGCAAATGTTTTTGGGACATTCAGAGCTCTCTGACACAGATTTTGGCCCACCAACATTTTCTGGACTTTAGGGGGTCTTGGATGCCTCTAAACCCCTTTTTTCCACCTCCAAAGTTTTCAACATTTTTGCAGGCCTAAAATGTATTTTAAGGCATTTTTGGGCTGCTAACATTTTCAGAACTTTCAGGGGTGTAGTATGCATTTTTTGTGCCAAAAATATTTTGGGGAATTTCAGTGGTCTAGGATGCGTTTTAATGCCCGTTTCACTCAGCAAATGTTTTTGGAACATTCAGGGCTCTCTGACACCATTTTTGGGCCACCAACATTTTCTGGACTTTAGGCGGTCTAGGATGCCTGTAAACCCCTTTTTTGGTCCTTCAAACCCCTTTTTTGGTCCTTGAAAGTTTTCAACATTTTCGCAGGCCTAAAATGCATTTTAAGGCCTTTTTTTGAGATGCCAACATTTTCTGATCTTTCAGGGTTGTAGGATGCATTTTTTGTGCCAAAAATATTTTTTAGGAATTTCAGTGGTCTGGGATGTGGGTTAGTGCCACTTTCAGGCTGCAAATGTTTTTGGGACATTCAGACCTCTCTGACACCATTTTTTGGGCCACCAACATTTTCTGGACTTTAGGGGGTCTAGGATGCCTGTAAACCCCTTTTTTGGTCCTTCAAACCCCTTTTTTGGTCCTTGAAAGTTTTCAACATTTTCGCAGGCCTAAAATGCATTTTAAGGCCTTTTTTTGAGATGCCAACATTTTCTGATCTTTCAGGGTTGTAGTATGCATTTTTTGTGCCAAAAATATTTTTGGGAATTTCAGTGGTCTAGGATGCGGGTTAATGCCCGTTTCACTCTGCAAATGTTTTTGGAGCATTCAGGGCTCTCTGACACCATTTTTTGGGCCACCAACATTTTCTGGACTTTAGGGGGTCTAGGATGCCTGTAAACCCCTTTTTTGGTCCTTCAAAGTTTTCAACATTTTTGCAGGCCTAAAATGCATTTTAAGGCATTTTTGGGCTGCTAACATTTTCAGAACTTTCAGGGGTGTAGTATGCATTTTTTGTGCCAAAAATATTTTTGGGCATTTCAGTGGTCTAGGATGCGGGTTAATGCCCCTTTCAGGCTGCACATGTTTTTAGGACATTCAACGCTCTCTGACACCATTTTTGGGCCACCAACATTTTCTGGACTTTAGGGGGTCTAGGATGCCTCTAAACCCCTTTTTTCCACCTCCAAAGTTTTCTATATTTTTGCAGGCCTAAAATGCACTTTAAGGCCTTTATGGGCTGCTAACATTTTCAGAACGTTCAGGGGTGTAGTATGCATTTTTTGTGCCAAAAATATTTTTGGGAATTTCAGTGGTCTAGGATGCGGGTTAATGCCCCTTTGAGGCTGCAAATGTTTTTGGGACATTCAGAGCTCTCTGACACAGATTTTGGCCCACCAACATTTTCTGGACTTTAGGGGGTCTTGGATGCCTCTAAACCCCTTTTTTCCACCTCCAAAGTTTTCAACATTTTTGCAGGCCTAAAATGTATTTTAAGGCATTTTTGGGCTGCTAACATTTTCAGAACTTTCAGGGGTGTAGTATGCATTTTTTGTGCCAAAAATATTTTGGGGAATTTCAGTGGTCTAGGATGCGTTTTAATGCCCGTTTCACTCAGCAAATGTTTTTGGAACATTCAGGGCTCTCTGACACCATTTTTGGGCCACCAACATTTTCTGGACTTTAGGCGGTCTAGGATGCCTGTAAACCCCTTTTTTGGTCCTTCAAACCCCTTTTTTGGTCCTTGAAAGTTTTCAACATTTTCACAGGCCTAAAATGCATTTTAAGGCCTTTTTTTGAGATGCCAACATTTTCTGATCTTTCAGGGTTGTAATATGCATTTTTTGTGCCAAAAATATTTTTGGGAATTTCAGTGGTCTAGGATGCGGGTTAATGCCCGTTTCACTCTGCAAATGTTTTTGGAGCATTCAGGGCTCTCTGACACCATTTTTTGGGCCACCAACATTTTCTGGACTTTAGGGGGTCTAGGATGCCTGTAAACCCCTTTTTTGGTCCTTCAAAGTTTTCAACATTTTTGCAGGCCTAAAATGCATTTTAAGGCATTTTTGGGCTGCTAACATTTTCAGAACTTTCAGGGGTGTAGTATGCATTTTTTGTGCCAAAAATATTTTTGGGCATTTCAGTGGTCTAGGATGCGGGTTAATGCCCCTTTCAGGCTGCACATGTTTTTAGGACATTCAACGCTCTCTGACACCATTTTTGGGCCACCAACATTTTCTGGACTTTAGGGGGTCTAGGATGCCTCTAAACCCCTTTTTTCCACCTCCAAAGTTTTCTATATTTTTGCAGGCCTAAAATGCACTTTAAGGCCTTTATGGGCTGCTAACATTTTCAGAACGTTCAGGGGTGTAGTATGCATTTTTTGTGCCAAAAATATTTTTGGGAATTTCAGTGGTCTAGGATGCGGGTTAATGCCCCTTTGAGGCTGCAAATGTTTTGGGACATTCAGAGCTCTCTGACACAGATTTTGGCCCACCAACATTTTCTGGACTTTAGGGGGTCTTGGATGCCTCTAAACCCCTTTTTTCCACCTCCAAAGTTTTCAACATTTTTGCAGGCCTAAAATGTATTTTAAGGCATTTTTGGGCTGCTAACATTTTCAGAACTTTCAGGGGTGTAGTATGCATTTTTTGTGCCAAAAATATTTTGGGGAATTTCAGTGGTCTAGGATGCGTTTTAATGCCCGTTTCACTCAGCAAATGTTTTTGGAACATTCAGGGCTCTCTGACACCATTTTTGGGCCACCAACATTTTCTGGACTTTAGGCGGTCTAGGATGCCTGTAAACCCCTTTTTTGGTCCTTCAAACCCCTTTTTTGGTCCTTGAAAGTTTTCAACATTTTCACAGGCCTAAAATGCATTTTAAGGCCTTTTTTTGAGATGCCAACATTTTCTGATCTTTCAGGGTTGTAGGATGCATTTTTTGTGCCAAAAATATTTTTTAGGAATTTCAGTGGTCTGGGATGTGGGTTAGTGCCACTTTCAGGCTGCAAATGTTTTTGGGACATTCAGACCTCTCTGACACCATTTTTTGGGCCACCAACATTTTCTGGACTTTAGGGGCTCTAGGATGCCTGTAAACCCCTTTTTTGGTCCTTCAAACCCCTTTTTTGGTCCTTGAAAGTTTTCAACATTTTCGCAGGCCTAAAATGCATTTTAAGGCCTTTTTTTGAGATGCCAACATTTTCTGATCTTTCAGGGTTGTAGTATGCATTTTTTGTGCCAAAAATATTTTTGGGAATTTCAGTGGTCTAGGATGCGGGTTAATGCCCGTTTCACTCTGCAAATGTTTTTGGAGCATTCAGGGCTCTCTGACACCATTTTTTGGGCCACCAACATTTTCTGGACTTTAGGGGGTCTAGGATGCCTGTAAACCCCTTTTTTGGTCCTTCAAAGTTTTCAACATTTTTGCAGGCCTAAAATGCATTTTAAGGCATTTTTGGGCTGCTAACATTTTCAGAACTTTCAGGGGTGTAGTATGCATTTTTTGTGCCAAAAATATTTTTGGGCATTTCAGTGGTCTAGGATGCGGGTTAATGCCCCTTTCAGGCTGCACATGTTTTTAGGACATTCAACGCTCTCTGACACCATTTTTGGGCCACCAACATTTTCTGGACTTTAGGGTGTCTAGGATGCCTCTAAACCCCTTTTTTCCACCTCCAAAGTTTTCTACATTTTTGCAGGCCTAAGATGCACTTTAAGGCCTTTTTTGGGCTGCTAACATTTTCAGAACTTTCAGGGGTGTAGTATGCATTTTTTGTGCCAAAAATATTTTTGGGAGTTTCAGTGGTCTAGGATGCGGGTTAATGCCCCTTTCAGGCCGCAAATGTTTTGGGACATTCAGAGCTCTCTGACACAGATTTTGGCCCACCAACATTTTCTGGACTTTAGGGGGTCTAGGATGCCTGTAACCCCCTTTTTTGGTCCTTCAAAGTTTTCAACATGTTTGCAGGCCTAAAATGCATTTTAAGGCATTTTTGGGCTGCTAACATTTTCAGAACTTTCAGGGGTGTAGTATGCATTTTTTGTGCCAAAAATATTTTTGGGAATTTCAGTGGTCTAGGATGCGTGTTAATGCCCGTTTCACTCTGCAAATGTTTTTGGGACAATCAGGGCTCTCTGACACCATTTTTGGGCCACCAACATTTTCTGGACTTTAGGGGGTCTAGGATGCCTGTAAACCCCTTTTTTGGTCCTTCAAAGTTTTCAACATTTTTGCAGGCCTAAAATGCATTTTAAGGCCTTTTTTGAGCTGCTAACATATTCTGAGCTTTCAGGGGTGTAGGATGCATTTTTCGTGGCAAAAATATTTTTGGGAATTTCAGTGGTCTAGGATGCGAGTTAATGCCCCTTTCAGGCTGACAATGTTTTTGGGACATTCAGAGCTCTCTGACACAGATTTTGGCCCACCAACATTTTCTGGACTTTAGGGGTCTAAGATGCCTGTAAACCCCTTTTTTGGCCCTTCAAAGTTTTCAACATTTTTGCAGGCCTAGAATGCATTTTAAGGCATTTTTGGGCTGCTAACATTTTCAGAACTTTCAGGGGTGTAGTATGCATTTTTTGTGCCAAAAATATTTTTGGGAATTTCAGTGGTCTAGGATGCGGGTTAATGCCCGTTTCACTCTGCAAATGTTTTTGGGACATTCAGGGCTCTCTGACACCATTTTTGGGCCACCAACATTTTCTGGACTTTAGGGGGTCTAGGATGCCTGTAAACCCCTTTTTTGGTCCTTGAAAGTTTTCAACATTTTTGCAGGCCTAAAATGCATTTTAAGGCCTTTTTTGGGCTGCTAACATATTCTGAGCTTCATGGGTGTAGGATGCATTTTTCGTGCCAAAAATATTTTTGGGAATTTCAGTGGTCTAGGATGCGGGTTAATGCCCGTTTCACTCTGCAAATGTTTTTGGGACATTCAGAGCTCTCTGACACAGATTTTGGCCCACCAACATTTTCTGGACTTTAGGGGGTCTAGGATGCCTGTAAACCCCTTTTTTGGTCCTTGAAAGTTTTCAACATTTTTGCAGGCCTAAAATGCATTTTAAGGCATTTTTGGGCTGCTAACATTTTCAGAACTTTCAGGGGTGTAGTATGCATTTTTTGTGCCAAAAATATTTTTGGGAATTTCAGTGGTCTAGGATGCGGCTTAATGCCCGTTTCACTCTGCAAATGTTTTTGGGACATTCAGGGCTCTCTAGGACCAACATTTTCTGGACTTTAGGGGGTCTAGGATGCCTGTAAACCCCTTTTTTGGTCCTTCAAAGTTTTCAAAATTTTTGCAGGCCTAAAATGCATTTTAAGGCCTTTTTTTGAGATGCCAACATTTTCTGATCTTTCAGGGTTGTAGGATGCATTTTTTGTGCCAAAAATATTTTTTAGGAATTTCAGTGGTCTGGGATGTGGGTTAGTGCCACTTTCAGGCTGCAAATGTTTTTGGGACATTCAGAGCTCTCTGACACCGATTTTGGCCCACCAACATTTTCTGGACTTTAGGGGGTCTAGGATGCCTGTAAACCCCTTTTTTCGGCCTCCAAAGTGTTCAACATTTGTGCAGGCCTAAGAAGCATTTTAAGTCCTTTTTTTGAGCTGCCAACATTTTCTGATCTTTCAGGGTTGTAGGATGCATTTTTTGTGGCAAAAATATTTTGGGGAATTTCAGTGGTCTAGGATGCGACTTAATGCCCCTTTCAGGCTGCAAATCTGTTTGGGACATTCAGAGCTCTCTGACACTGTTTTTGGGCCACAAGCATTTTCTGGACTTTAGGGGGTCTAGGATGCCTGTAAACCCCTTTTTTGGTCCTTCAAAGTTTTCAACATTTTTGCAGGCATAAAATGTATGTTAAGGCCTTTTTTGGGCTGCTAACATATTCTGAGCTTCAGGGGTATAGGTTGCATTTTTCGTGCCAAAAATATTTTTTGTAGTTTCAGTGGTCTAGGATGCGGGTTAATGCCCCTTTGAGGCTGCAAATGTTTTTGGGACATTCAGAGCTCTCTGACACAGATTTTGGCCCACCAACATTTTCTGGACTTTAGGGGGTCTAGGATGCCTGTAAACCCCTTTTTTGGTCCTTCAAAGTTTTCAACATTTTTGCAGGCCTAAAATGCATTTTAAGGCATTTTTGGGCTGCTAACATTTTCAGAACTTTCAGGGGTGTAGTATGCATTTTTTGTGCCAAAAATATTTTTGTGAATTTCAGTGGTCTAGGATGCGGGTTAATGCCCCTTTGAGGCTGCAAATGTTTTTGGAGCATTCAGGGCTCTCTGACACCATTTTTGGGCCACAACCATTTTCTGGACTTTAGGGGGTCTAGGATGCCTCTAAGCCCCTTTTTTCCACCTCCAAAGTTTTCTACATTTTTGCAGGCCTAAGATGCACTTTAAGGCCTTTTTTGGGCTGCTAACATATTCTGAGCTTCATGGGTGTAGTATTCATTTTTTGTGCCAAAAATATTTTTGGGAATGTCAGAGGTCTAGGATGCAGGTTAATGCCCGTTTCACTCTGCAAATGTTTTTGGGACATTCAGGGCTCTCTGACACCATTTTTGGGCCACCAACATTTTCTGGACTTTAGGGGGTCTAGGATGCCTGTAAACCCCTTTTTTGGTCCTTCAAAGTTTTCAACATTTTTGCAGGCCTAAAATGCATTTTAAGGCATTTTTGGGCTGCTAACATTTTCAGAACTTTCAGGGGTGTAGTATGCATTTTTTGTGCCAAAAATATTTTTGGGAATTTCAGTGGTCTAGGATGCGAGTTAATGCCCCTTTCAGGTTGACAATGTTTTTGGGACATTCAGGGCTCTCTGACACCATTTTTGGGCCACCAACATTTTCTGGACTTTAGGGGGTCTAGGATGCCTGTAAACCTCTGTTTTGGTCCTTCAAAGTTTTCAACATTTTTGCAGGCCTAAAATGCATTTTAAGGCCTTTTTTGGGCTGCTAACATATTCTGAGCTTTCAGGGGTGTAGGATGCATTTTTCGTGGCAAAAATATTTTTGGGAATTTCAGTGGTCTAGGATGCGAGTTAATGCCCCTTTCAGGTTGACAATGTTTTTCGGACATTCAGAGCTCTCTGACACAGATTTTGGCCCACCAACATTTTCTGGACTTTAGGGGGTCTAGGATGCCTGTAAACCCCTTTTTTGGTCCTTCAAAGTTTTCAACATTTTTGCAGGCCTAAAATGCATATTAAGGCATTTTTGGGCTGCTGACATTTTCAGAACTTTCAGGGGTGTAGTATGCATTTTTTGTGGCAAAAATATTTTTGGGCATTTCAGTGGTCTA
Source organism: Ambystoma mexicanum (assembly GCF_040938575.1). NCBI lineage: Eukaryota > Metazoa > Chordata > Amphibia > Caudata > Ambystomatidae > Ambystoma > Ambystoma mexicanum. The sequence continues at coordinate 729,045,855 of NC_090939.1, read as the reverse complement.
GGATGCGGGTTAATGCCCCTTTCAGGCTGCAAATGTTTTTGGGAATTTAGGGCTCTCTGACACTATTTTTGAGCGACAATCATTTTCTGGACTTTTCGGGGGTCTAGGATGCCTGTAACCCCTTTTTTGGGCCTCCAAAGTTTTCAACATTTTTGCACGCCCAAAATGCATTTTAAGGCCTTTTTTGGGCTGCTAACATATTCTGAGCTTCAGGGGTATAGGTTGCATTTTTCATGCCAAAAATATTTTGGGAAATTTCAGTGGTCTAGGATGCGGCTTAATGCCCCTTTCAGGCTGCAAATGTTTTTGGGACATTCAGGGCTCTCTGACACCATTTTTGGGCCACCAACATTTTCTGGACTTTAGGGGGTCTAGGATGCCTGTAAACCCCTTTTTGGCCCTTCAAAGTTTTCAACATTTTTGCAGGCCTAAAATGCATTTTAAGGCCTTTTTTGGGCTGCTAACATATTCTGAGCTTCATGGGTGTAGGATGCATTTTTCGTGCCAAAAATATTTTTGGGAATTTCAGTGGTCTAGGATGCGGGTTAATGCCCCTTTGAGGCTGCAAATGTTTTTGGGACATTCAGGGCTCTCTGACACCATTTCTGGGCCACAACCATTTTCTGGACTTTAGGGGGTCTAGGATGCCTCTAAACCCCTTTTTTCCACCTCCAAAGTTTTCTACATTTTTGCAGGCCTAAGATGCACTTTAAGGCCTTTTTTGGGCTGCTAACATATTCTGAGCTTCATGGGTGTAGTATTCATTTTTTGTGCCAAAAATATTTTTGGGAATGTCAGAGGTCTAGGATGCGGGTTAATGCCCGTTTCACTCTGCAAATGTTATTGGGACATTCAGGGCTCTCTGACACCATTTTTGGGCCACCAACATTTTCTGGACTTTAGGGGGTCTAGGATGCCTGTAAACCTCTTTTTTGGTCCTTCAAAGTTTTCAACATTTTTGCAGGCCTAAAATGCATTTTAAGGCCTTTTTTGGGCTGCTAACATATTCTGAGCTTTCAGGGGTGTAGGATGCATTTTTCGTGGCAAAAATATTTTTGGGAATTTCAGTGGTCTAGGATGCGAGTTAATGCCCCTTTCAGGCTGACAATGTTTTTGGGACATTCAGAGCTCTCTGACACAGATTTTGGCCCACCAACATTTTCTGGACTTTAGGGGGTCTAGGATGCCTGTAAACCCCTTTTTTGGTCCTTCAAAGTTTTCAACATTTTTGCAGGCCTAAAATGCATTTTAAGGCATTTTTGGGCTGCTAACATTTTCAGAACATTCAGGGGTGTAGTATGCATTTTTTGTGGCAAAAATATTTTTGGGCATTTCAGTGGTCTAGGATGCGGGTTTGCCCCTTTCAGGCTGCAAATGTTTTTGGGACATTCAAGGCTCTCTGACACCATTTTTGGGCCACCAACATTTTCTGGACTTTAGGGGGTCTAGGATGCCTGTAAACCCCTTTTTTGGTTCTTCAAAGTTTTCAACATTTTTGCAGGCCTAAAATGCATTTTAAGGCCTTTTTTGGGCTGCTAACATATTCTGAGCTTCAGGGGTATAGGTTGCATTTTTCGTGCCAAAAATATTTTTTGGAGTTTCAGTGGTCTAGGATGCGGGTTAATGCCCCCTTCAGGCTGCAAATGTTTTGGGACATTCAGAGCTCTCTGACACAGATTTTGGCCCACCAACATTTTCTGGACTTTAGGGGTCTAGGATGCCTGTAAACCCCTTTTTTGGTCCTTCAAAGTTTTCAACATGTTTGCAGGCCTACAATGCATTTTAAGGCATTTTTGGGCTGCTAACATTTTCAGAACTTTCAGGGGTGTAGTATGCATTTTTTGTGCCAAAAATATTTTTGGGAATGTCAGAGGTTTAGGATGCGGGTTAATGCCCGTTTCACTCTGCAAATGTTATTGGGACATTCAGGGCTCTCTGACACCATTTTTGGGCCACCAACATTTTCTGGACTTTAGGGGGTCTAGGATGCCTGTAAACCTCTTTTTTGGTCCTTCAACGTTTTCAACATTTTTGCAGGCCTAAAATGCATTTTAAGGCCTTTTTTGGGCTGCTAACATATTCTGAGCTTTCAGGGGTGTAGGATGCATTTTTCGTGGCAAAAATATTTTTGGGAATTTCAGTGGTCTAGGATGTGGGTTAATGCCCGTTTCACTCTGCAAATGTTTTTGGGGCATTCAGAGCTCTCTGACACAGATTTTGGCCCACCAACATTTTCTGGACTTTAGGGGGTCTAGGATGCCTGTAAACCCCTTCTTTGGGCCTCCAAAGTTTTCAACATTTTTGCAGGCATAAAATGCATTTTAAGGTCTTTTTTGGGCTGCTAACATATTCTGAGCTTCAGGGGTATAGGTTGCATTTTTCGTGCCAAAAATATTTTTTGGAGTTTCAGTGGTCTAGGATGCGGGTTAATGCCCCCTTCAGGCTGCAAATGTTTTGGGACATTCAGAGCTCTCTGACACAGATTTTGGCCCACCAACATTTTCTGGACTTTAGGGGTCTAGGATGCCTGTAAACCCCTTTTTTTGTCCTTCAAAGTTTTCAACATGTTTGCAGGCCTACAATGCATTTTAAGGCATTTTTGGGCTGCTAACATTTTCAGAACTTTCAGGGGTGTAGTATGCATTTTTTGTGCCAAAAATATTTTTGGGAATGTCAGAGGTTTAGGATGCGGGTTAATGCCCGTTTCACTCTGCAAATGTTATTGGGACATTCAGGGCTCTCTGACACCATTTTTGAGCCACCAACATTTTCTGGACTTTAGGGGGTCTAGGATGCCTGTAAACCCCTTTTTTGGTTCTTCAAAGTTTTCAACATTTTTGCAGGCCTAAAATGCATTTTAATGGCTTTTTTGGGCTGCTAACATATTCTGAGCTTCATGGGTGTAGGATGCATTTTTCGTGCCAAAAATATTTTTGGGAATTTCAGTGGTCTAGGATGCGGGTTAATGCCCCTTTGAGGCTGCAAATGTTTTTGGGACATTCAGAGCTCTCTGACACAGATTTTGGCCCACCAACATTTTCTGGACTTTAGGGGGTCTAGGATGCCTGTAAACCCCTTTTTTGGTCCTTCAAAGTTTTCAACATTTTTGCAGGCCTAAAATGCATTTTAAGGCATTTTTGGGCTGCTAACATTTTCAGAACTTTCAGGGGTGTAGTATGCATTTTTTGTGCCAAAAATATTTTTGGGAATTTCAGTGGTCTAGGATGCGGGTTAATGCCCCTTTGAGGCTGCAAATGTTTTTGGAGCATTCAGGGCTCTCTGACACCATTTTTGGGCCACAACCATTTTCTGGACTTTAGGGGGTCTAGGATGCCTCTAAGCCCCTTTTTCCACCTCCAAAGTTTTCTACATTTTTGCAGGCCTAAGATGCACTTTAAGGCATTTTTTGGGCTGCTAACATATTCTGAGCTTCATGGGTGTAGTATTCATTTTTTGTGCCAAAAATATTTTTGGGAATGTCAGAGGTCTAGGATGCAGGTTAATGCCCGTTTCACTCTGCAAATGTTTTTGGGACATTCAGGGCTCTCTGACACCATTTTTGGGCCACCAACATTTTCTGGACTTTAGGGGGTCTAGGATGCCTGTAAACCCCTTTTTTGGTCCTTCAAAGTTTTCAACATTTTTGCAGGCCTAAAATGCATTTTAAGGCATTTTTGGGCTGCTAACATTTTCAGAACTTTCAGGGGTGTAGTATGCATTTTTTGTGCCAAAAATATTTTTGGGAATTTCAGTGGTCTAGGATGCGAGTTAATGCCCCTTTCAGGTTGACAATGTTTTTGGGACATTCAGGGCTCTCTGACACCATTTTTGGGCCACCAACATTTTCTGGACTTTAGGGGGTCTAGGATGCCTGTAAACCTCTGTTTTGGTCCTTCAAAGTTTTCAACATTTTTGCAGGCCTAAAATGCATTTTAAGGCCTTTTTTGGGCTGCTAACATATTCTGAGCTTTCAGGGGTGTAGGATGCATTTTTCGTGGCAAAAATATTTTTGGGAATTTCAGTGGTCTAGGATGCGGGTTAATGCCCGTTTCACTCTGCAAATGTTTTTGGGGCATTCAGAGCTCTCTGACACAGATTTTGGCCCACCAACATTTTCTGGACTTTAGGGGGTCTAGGATGCCTGTAAACCCCTTCTTTGGGCCTCCAAAGTTTTCAACATTTTTGCAGGCATAAAATGCATTTTAAGGTCTTTTTTGGGCTGCTAACATATTCTGAGCTTCAGGGGTATAGGTTGCATTTTTCGTGCCAAAAATATTTTTTGGAGTTTCAGTGGTCTAGGATGCGGGTTAATGCCCCCTTCAGGCTGCAAATGTTTTGGGACATTCAGAGCTCTCTGACACAGATTTTGGCCCACCAACATTTTCTGGACTTTAGGGGTCTAGGATGCCTGTAAACCCCTTTTTTGGTCCTTCAAAGTTTTCAACATGTTTGCAGGCCTACAATGCATTTTAAGGCATTATTGGGCTGCTAACATTTTCAGAACTTTCAGGGGTGTAGTATGCATTTTTTGTGCCAAAAATATTTTTGGGAATGTCAGAGGTTTAGGATGCGGGTTAATGCCCGTTTCACTCTGCAAATGTTATTGGGACATTCAGGGCTCTCTGACACCATTTTTGAGCCACCAACATTTTCTGGACTTTAGGGGGTCTAGGATGCCTGTAAACCCCTTTTTTGGTTCTTCAAAGTTTTCAACATTTTTGCAGGCCTAAAATGCATTTTAATGGCTTTTTTGGGCTGCTAACATATTCTGAGCTTCATGGGTGTAGGATGCATTTTTCGTGCCAAAAATATTTTTGGGAATTTCAGTGGTCTAGGATGCGGGTTAATGCCCCTTTGAGGCTGCAAATGTTTTTGGGACATTCAGAGCTCTCTGACACAGATTTTGGCCCACCAACATTTTCTGGACTTTAGGGGGTCTAGGATGCCTGTAAACCCCTTTTTTGGTCCTTCAAAGTTTTCAACATTTTTGCAGGCCTAAAATGCATTTTAAGGCATTTTTGGGCTGCTAACATTTTCAGAACTTTCAGGGGTGTAGTATGCATTTTTTGTGCCAAAAATATTTTTGGGAATTTCAGTGGTCTAGGATGCGGGTTAATGCCCCTTTGAGGCTGCAAATGTTTTTGGAGCATTCAGGGCTCTCTGACACCATTTTTGGGCCACAACCATTTTCTGGACTTTAGGGGGTCTAGGATGCCTCTAAGCCCCTTTTTCCACCTCCAAAGTTTTCTACATTTTTGCAGGCCTAAGATGCACTTTAAGGCATTTTTTGGGCTGCTAACATATTCTGAGCTTCATGGGTGTAGTATTCATTTTTTGTGCCAAAAATATTTTTGGGAATGTCAGAGGTCTAGGATGCAGGTTAATGCCCGTTTCACTCTGCAAATGTTTTTGGGACATTCAGGGCTCTCTGACACCATTTTTGGGCCACCAACATTTTCTGGACTTTAGGGGGTCTAGGATGCCTGTAAACCCCTTTTTTGGTCCTTCAAAGTTTTCAACATTTTTGCAGGCCTAAAATGCATTTTAAGGCATTTTTGGGCTGCTAACATTTTCAGAACTTTCAGGGGTGTAGTATGCATTTTTTGTGCCAAAAATATTTTTGGGAATTTCAGTGGTCTAGGATGCGAGTTAATGCCCCTTTCAGGTTGACAATGTTTTTGGGACATTCAGGGCTCTCTGACACCATTTTTGGGCCACCAACATTTTCTGGACTTTAGGGGGTCTAGGATGCCTGTAAACCTCTGTTTTGGTCCTTCAAAGTTTTCAACATTTTTGCAGGCCTAAAATGCATTTTAAGGCCTTTTTTGGGCTGCTAACATATTCTGAGCTTTCAGGGGTGTAGGATGCATTTTTCGTGGCAAAAATATTTTTGGGAATTTCAGTGGTCTAGGATGCGAGTTAATGCCCCTTTCAGGTTGACAATGTTTTTGGGACATTCAGAGCTCTCCGACACAGATTTTGGCCCACCAACATTTTCTGGACTTTAGGGGGTCTAGGATGCCTGTAAACCCCTTTTTTGGTCCTTCAAAGTTTTCAACATTTTTGCAGGCCTAAAATGCATATTAAGGCATTTTTGGGCTGCTGACATTTTCAGAACTTTCAGGGGTGTAGTATGCATTTTTTGTGGCAAAAATATTTTTGGGCATTTCAGTATTCTAGGATGCGGGTTAATGCCCCTTTCAGGCTGCAAATGTTTTTGGGAATTTAGGGCTCTCTGACACTATTTTTGAGCGACAATCATTTTCTGGACTTTTCGGGGGTCTAGGATGCCTGTAACCCCTTTTTTGGGCCTCCAAAGTTTTCAACATTTTTGCACGCCCAAAATGCATTTTAAGGCCTTTTTTGGGCTGCTAACATATTCTGAGCTTCAGGGGTATAGGTTGCATTTTTCATGCCAAAAATATTTTGGGAAATTTCAGTGGTCTAGGATGCGGCTTAATGCCCCTTTCAGGCTGCAAATGTTTTTGGGACATTCAGAGCTCTCTGACACCGATTTTGGCCCACCAACATTTTCTGGAGTTTAGGGGGTCTAGGATGCCCCTAAACCCTTTTTTTCCACCTCCAAAGTTTTCTACATTTTTTCAGGCCTAAGATGCACTTTAAGGCATTTTTGGGCTGCTAACATTTTCAGAACTTTCAGGAGTGTATGATGCATTTTTCGTGGCAAAAATATTTTTGGGAATTTCAGTGGTCTAGGATGCGAGTTAATGCCCCTTTCAGGCTGACAATGTTTTTGGGACATTCAGAGCTCTCTGACACAGATTTTGGCCCACCAACATTTTCTGGACTTTAGGGGGTCTAGGATGCCTGTAAACCCCTTTTTTGGTCCTTCAAAGTTGTCAACATTTTTGCAGGCCTAAAATGCATTTTAAGGCATTTTTGGGCTGCTAACATTTTCAGAACTTTCAGGGGTGTGGTATGCATTTTTTGTGCCAAAAATATTTTTGGGAATTTCAGTGGTCTCGGATGCGTGTTAATGCCCGTTTCACTCTGAAAATGTTTTTGGGACATTCAGGGCTCTCTGACACCATTTTTGGGCCACCAACATTTTCTGGACTTTAGGGGGTCTAGGATGCCTGTAAACCCCTTTTTGGCCCTTCAAAGTTTTCAACATTTTTGCAGGCCTAAAATGCATTTTAAGGCCTTTTTTGGGCTGCTAACATATTCTGAGCTTCATGGGTGTAGGATGCATTTTTCGTGCCAAAAATATTTTTGGGAATTTCAGTGGTCTAGGATGCGGGTTAATGCCCCTTTGAGGCTGCAAATGTTTTTGGGACATTCAGAGCTCTCTGACACAGATTTTGGCCCACCAACATTTTCTGGACTTTAGGGGTCTAGGATGCCTGTAAACCCCTTTTTTGGTCCTTCAAAGTTTTCAACATGTTTGCAGGCCTACAATGCATTTTAAGGCATTTTTGGGCTGCTAACATTTTCAGAACTTTCAGGGGTGTAGTATGCATTTTTTGTGCCAAAAATATTTTTGGGAATGTCAGAGGTTTAGGATGCGGGTTAATGCCCGTTTCACTCTGCAAATGTTATTGGGACATTCAGGGCTCTCTGACACCATTTTTGGGCCACCAACATTTTCTGGACTTTAGGGGGTCTAGGATGCCTGCAAACCTCTTTTTTGGTCCTTCAACGTTTTCAACATTTTTGCAGGCCTAAAATGCATTTTAAGGCCTTTTTTGGGCTGCTAACATATTCTGAGCTTTCAGGGGTGTAGGATGCATTTTTCGTGGCAAAAATATTTTTGGGAATTTCAGTGGTCTAGGATGTGGGTTAATGCCCGTTTCACTCTGCAAATGTTTTTGGGGCATTCAGAGCTCTCTGACACAGATTTTGGCCCACCAACATTTTCTGGACTTTAGGGGGTCTAGGATGCCTGTAAACCCCTTCTTTGGGCCTCCAAAGTTTTCAACATTTTTGCAGGCATAAAATGCATTTTAAGGTCTTTTTTGGGCTGCTAACATATTCTGAGCTTCAGGGGTATAGGTTGCATTTTTCGTGCCAAAAATATTTTTTGGAGTTTCAGTGGTCTAGGATGCGGGTTAATGCCCCCTTCAGGTTGCAAATGTTTTGGGACATTCAGAGCTCTCTGACACAGATTTTGGCCCACCAACATTTTCTGGACTTTAGGGGTCTAGGATGCCTGTAAACCCCTTTTTTGGTCCTTCAAAGTTTTCAACATGTTTGCAGGCCTACAATGCATTTTAAGGCATTTTTGGGCTGCTAACATTTTCAGAACTTTCAGGGGTGTAGTATGCATTTTTTGTGCCAAAAATATTTTTGGGAATGTCAGAGGTTTAGGATGCGGGTTAATGCCCGTTTCACTCTGCAAATGTTATTGGGACATTCAGGGCTCTCTGACACCATTTTTGAGCCACCAACATTTTCTGGACTTTAGGGGGTCTAGGATGCCTGTAAACCCCTTTTTTGGTTCTTCAAAGTTTTCAACATTTTTGCAGGCCTAAAATGCATTTTAAGGGCTTTTTTGGGCTGCTAACATATTCTGAGCTTCATGGGTGTAGGATGCATTTTTCGTGCCAAAAATATTTTTGGGAATTTCAGTGGTCTAGGATGCGGGTTAATGCCCCTTTGAGGCTGCAAATGTTTTTGGGACATTCAGAGCTCTCTGACACAGATTTTGGCCCACCAACATTTTCTGGACTTTAGGGGGTCTAGGATGCCTGTAAACCCCTTTTTTGGTCCTTCAAAGTTTTCAACATTTTTGCAGGCCTAAAATGCATTTTAAGGCATTTTTGGGCTGCTAACATTTTCAGAACTTTCAGGGGTGTAGTATGCATTTTTTGTGCCAAAAATATTTTTGGGAATTTCAGTGGTCTAGGATGCGGGTTAATGCCCCTTTGAGGCTGCAAATGTTTTTGGAGCATTCAGGGCTCTCTGACACCATTTTTGGGCCACAACCATTTTCTGGACTTTAGGGGGTCTAGGATGCCTCTAAGCCCCTTTTTCCACCTCCAAAGTTTTCTACATTTTTGCAGGCCTAAGATGCACTTTAAGGCCTTTTTTGGGCTGCTAACATATTCTGAGCTTCATGGGTGTAGTATTCATTTTTTGTGCCAAAAATATTTTTGGGAATGTCAAAGGTCTAGGATGCAGGTTAATGCCCGTTTCACTCTGCAAATGTTTTTGGGACATTCAGGGCTCTCTGACACCATTTTCGGGCCACCAACATTTTCTGGACTTTAGGGGGTCTAGGATGCCTGTAAACCTCTTTTTTGGTCCTTCAAAGTTTTCAACATTTTTGCAGGCCTAAAATGCATTTTAAGGCCTTTTTTGGGCTGCTAACATATTCTGAGCTTCAGGGGTATAGGTTGCATTTTTCATGCCAAAAATATTTTCGGAAATTTCAGTGGTCTAGGATGCGGCTTAATGCCCCTTTCAGGCTGCAAATGTTTTTGGGACATTCAGAGCTCTCTGACACCGATTTTGGCCCACCAACATTTTCTGGAGTTTAGGGGGTCTAGGATGCCCCTAAACCCTTTTTTTCCACCTCCAAAGTTTTCTACATTTTTTCAGGCCTAAGATGCACTTAAGGCATTTTTGGGCTGCTAACATTTTCAGAACTTTCAGGGGTGTATGATGCATTTTTCGTGGCAAAAATATTTTTGGGAATTTCAGTGGTCTAGGATGCGAGTTAATGCCCCTTTCAGGCTGACAATGTTTTTGGGACATTCAGAGCTCTCTGACACAGATTTTGGCCCACCAACATTTTCTGGACTTTAGGGGGTCTAGGATGCCTGTAAACCCCTTTTTTGGTCCTTCAAAGTTTTCAACATTTTTGCAGGCCTAAAATGCATTTTAAGGCATTTTTGGGCTGCTAACATTTTCAGAACTTTCAGGGGTGTGGTATGCATTTTTTGTGCCAAAAATATTTTTGGGAATTTCAGTGGTCTCGGATGCGTGTTAATGCCCGTTTCACTCTGAAAATGTTTTTGGGACATTCAGGGCTCTCTGACACCATTTTTGGGCCACCAACATTTTCTGGACTTTAGGGGGTCTACGATGCCTGTAAACCCCTTTTTTGGTCCTTCAAAGTTTTCAACATTTTTGCAGGCCTAAAATGCATTTTAAGGCATTTTTGGGCTGCTAACATTTTCAGAACTTTCAGGGGTGTAGTATGCATTTTTTGTGCCAAAAATATTTTTGTGAATTTCAGTGGTCTAGGATGCGGGTTAATGCCCCTTTGAGGCTGCAAATGTTTTTGGAGCATTCAGGGCTCTCTGACACCATTTTTGGGCCACAACCATTTTCTGGACTTTAGGGGGTCTAGGATGCCTCTAAGCCCCTTTTTTCCACCTCCAAAGTTTTCTACATTTTTGCAGGCCTAAGATGCACTTTAAGGCCTTTTTTGGGCTGCTAACATATTCTGAGCTTCATGGGTGTAGTATTCATTTTTTGTGCCAAAAATATTTTTGGGAATGTCAGAGGTCTAGGATGCAGGTTAATGCCCGTTTCACTCTGCAAATGTTTTTGGGACATTCAGGGCTCGATGAAAAACACCATTTTTGGGCCACCAACATTTTCTGGACTTTAGGGGGTCTACGATGCCTGTAAACCCCTTTTTTGGTCCTTCAAAGTTTTCAACATTTTTGCAGGCCTAAAATGCATTTTAAGGCATTTTTGGGCTGCTAACATTTTCAGAACTTTCAGGGGTGTAGTATGCATTTTTTGTGCCAAAAATATTTTTGGGAATTTCAGTGGTCTAGGATGCGAGTTAATGCCCCTTTCAGGTTGACAATGTTTTTGGGACATTCAGGGCTCTCTGACACCATTTTTGGGCCACCAACATTTTCTGGACTTTAGGGGGTCTAGGATGCCTGTAAACCTCTGTTTTGGTCCTTCAAAGTTTTCAACATTTTTGCAGGCCTAAAATGCATTTTAAGGCCTTTTTTGGGCTGCTAACATATTCTGAGCTTTCAGGGGTGTAGGATGCATTTTTCGTGGCAAAAATATTTTTGGGAATTTCAGTGGTCTAGGATGCGAGTTAATGCCCATTTCAGGTTGACAATGTTTTTGGGACATTCAGAGCTCTCTGACACAGATTTTGGCCCACCAACATTTTCTGGACTTTAGGGGGTCTAGGATGCCTGTAAACCCCTTTTTTGGGCCTCCAAAGTTTTCAACATTTTTGCACGCCCAAAATGCATTTTAAGGCCTTTTTTGGGCTGCTAACATATTCTGAGCTTCAGGGGTATAGGTTGCATTTTTCATGCCAAAAATATTTTGGGAAATTTCAGTGGTCTAGGATGTGGCTTAATGCCCCTTTCAGGCTGCAAATGTTTTTGGGACATTCAGAGCTCTCTGACACCGATTTTGGCCCACCAACATTTTCTGGAGTTTAGGGGGTCTAGGATGCCCCTAAACCCTTTTTTTCCACCTCCAAAGTTTTCTACATTTTTTCAGGCCTAAGATGCACTTTAAGGCATTTTTGGGCTGCTAACATTTTCAGAACTTTCAGGAGTGTATGATGCATTTTTCGGGGCAAAAATATTTTTGGGAATTTCAGTGGTCTAGGATGCGAGTTAATGCCCCTTTCAGGCTGACAATGTTTTTGGGACATTCAGAGCTCTCTGACACAGATTTTGGCCCACCAACATTTTCTGGACTTTAGGGGGTCTAGGATGCCTGTAAACCCCTTTTTTGGTCCTTCAAAGTTTTCAACATTTTTGCAGGCCTAAAATGCATTTTAAGGCATTTTTGGGCTGCTAACATTTTCAGAACTTTCAGGGGTGTGGTATGCATTTTTTGTGCCAAAAATATTTTTGGGAATTTCAGTGGTCTCGGATGCGTGTTAATGCCCGTTTCACTCTGAAAATGTTTTTGGGACATTCAGGGCTCTCTGACACCATTTTTGGGCCACCAACATTTTCTGGACTTTAGGGGGTCTAGGATGCCTGTAAACCCCTTTTTGGCCCTTCAAAGTTTTCAACATTTTTGCAGGCCTAAAATGCATTTTAAGGCCTTTTTTGGGCTGCTAACATATTCTGAGCTTCATGGGTGTAGTATTCATTTTTTGTGCCAAAAATATTTTTGGGAATGTCAGAGGTCTAGGATGCGGGTTAATGCCCGTTTCACTCTGCAAATGTTTTTGGGACATTCAGGGCTCTCTGACACCATTTTTGGGCCACCAACATTTTCTGGACTTTAGGGGGTCTAGGATGCCTGTAAACCCCTTTTTTGGGCCTCCAAAGTTTTCAACATTTTTGCAGGCTTAAAATGCATTTTAAAGCCTTTTTTGGGCTGCTAACATATTCTGAGCCTTAGGGGTGTAGGATGCATTTTTCGTGCCAAAATATTTTTGGGAATTTCAGTGGTCTAGGATGCGAGTTAATGCCCCTTTCAGGCTGACAATGTTTTTGGGACATTCAGAGCTCTCTGACACAGATTTTGGCCCACCAACATTTTCTGGACTTTAGGGGGTCTAGGATGCCTGTAAACCCCTTTTTTCGACCTCCAAAGTTTTCAACATTTGTGCAGGCCTAAGAAGCATTTTAAGTCCTTTTTTTGAGCTGCCAACATTTTCTGATCTTTCAGGGTTGTAGGATGAATTTTTTGTGCCAAAAATATTTTGGGGAATTTCAGTGGTCTAGGATGCGACTTAATGCCCCTTTCAGGCTGCAAATCTGTTTGGGACATTCAGAGCTCTCTGACACTGTTTTTGGGCCACCAACATTTTCTGGACTTTAGGGGGTCTAGGATGCCTGTAAACCCCTTTTTTCCACCTCCAAAGTTTTCTATATTTTTGCAGGCCTAAGATGCACGTTAAGGCATTTTTGGGCTGCTAACATTTTCAGAACTTTCAGGGGTGTAGTATGCATTTTTTGTGCCAAAAATATTTTTGGGAATTTCAGTGGTCTAGGATGTGGGTTAATGCCCGTTTCACTCTGCAAATGTTTTTGAGGCATTCAGAGCTCTCTGACACAGATTTTGGCCCACCAACATTTTCTGGACTTTAGGGGGTCTAGGATGTCTGTAAACCCCTTCTTTGAGCCTCCAAAGTTTTCAACATTTTTGCAGGCATAAAATGCATTTTAAGGTCTTTTTTGGGCTGCTAACATATTCTGAGCTTCAGGGGTATAGGTTGCATTTTTCGTGCCAAAAATATTTTTTGGAGTTTCAGTGGTCTAGGATGCGGGTTAATGCCCCCTTCAGGCTGCAAATGTTTTGGGACATTCAGAGCTCTCTGACACAGATTTTGGCCCACCAACATTTTCTGGACTTTAGGGGTCTAGGATGCCTGTAAACCCCTTTTTTGGTCCTTCAAAGTTTTCAACATGTTTGCAGGCCTACAATGCATTTTAAGGCATTTTTGGGCTGCTAACATTTTCAGAACTTTCAGGGGTGTAGTATGCATTTTTTGTGCCAAAAATATTTTTGGGAATGTCAGAGGTTTAGGATGCGGGTTAATGCCCGTTTCACTCTGCAAATGTTATTGGGACATTCAGGGCTCTCTGACACCATTTTTGGGCCACCAACATTTTCTGGACTTTAGGGGGTCTAGGATGCCTGTAAACCTCTTTTTTGGTCCTTCAACGTTTTCAACATTTTTGCAGGCCTAAAATGCATGTTAAGGCCTTTTTTGGGCTGCTAACATATTCTGAGCTTTCAGGGGTGTAGGATGCATTTTTCGTGGCAAAAATATTTTTGGGAATTTCAGTGGTCTAGGATGCGAGTTAATGCCCCTTTCAGGCTGACAATGTTTTTGGGACATTCAGAGTTCTCTGACACAGATTTTGGCCCACCAACATTTTCTGGACTTTAGGGGGTCTAGGATGCCTGTAAACCCCTTTTTTGGTCCTTCAAAGTTTTCAACATTTTTGAAGGCCTAAAATGCATTTTAAGGCATTTTTGGGCTGCTAACATTTTCAGAACATTCAGGGGTGTAGTATGCATTTTTTGTGGCAAAAATATTTTTGGGCATTTCAGTGGTCTAGGATGCGGGTTTGCCCCTTTCAGGCTGCAAATGTTTTTGGGACATTCAAGGCTCTCTGACACCATTTTTGGGCCACCAACATTTTCTGGACTTTAGGGGGTCTAGGATGCCTGTAAACCCCTTTTTTGGTTCTTCAAAGTTTTCAACATTTTTGCAGGCCTAAAATGCATTTTAAGGCCTTTTTTGGGCTGCTAACATATTCTGAGCTTCATGGGTGTAGGATGTATTTTTCGTGCCAAAAATATTTTTGGGAATTGCAGTGGTCTAGGATGCGGGTTAATGCCCCTTTGAGGCTGCAAATGTTTTTGGGACATTCAGAGCTCTCTGACACAGATTTTGGCCCACCAACATTTTCTGGACTTTAGGGGGTCTAGGATGCCTGTAAACCCCTTTTTTGGTCCTTCAAAGTTTTCAACATTTTTGCAGGCCTAAAATGCATTTTAAGGCATTTTTGGGCTGCTAACATTTTCAGAACTTTCAGGGGTGTAGTATGCATTTTTTGTGCCAAAAATATTTTTGTGAATTTCAGTGGTCTAGGATGCGGGTTAATGCCCCTTTGAGGCTGCAAATGTTTTTGGGACATTCAGGGCTCTCTTTCACCATTTTTGGGCCACCAACATTTTCTGGACTTTAGGGGGTCTAGGATGCCTGTAAACCCCTTTTTTGGTGCTTCAAAGTTTTCAACATTTTTGCAGGCCTAAAATGCATTTTAAGGCCTTAATTGGGCTGCTAACATATTCTGAGCTTCAGGGGTATAGGTTGCATTTTTCATGCCAAAAATATTTTGGGGAATTTCAGTGGTCTAGGATGCGGGTTAATGCCCCTTTCAGGCTGCAAATGTTTTTGGGACATTCAGGACTCTCTGACACCATTTTCGGGCCACCAACATTTTCTGGACTTTAGGGGGTCTAGGATGCCTGTAAACCCCTTTTTTGGGCCTCCAAAGTTTTCATCATTTTTGCAGGCATAAAATGCATTTTAAGGTCTTTTTTGGGCTGCTAACATATTCTGAGCTTCAGGGGTATAGGTTGCATTTTTCGTGCCAAAAATATTTTTGGGAGTTTGAGTGGTCTAGGGTGCGGGTTAATGCCCCTTTCAGGCTGCAAATGTTTTGGGACATTCAGAGCTCTCTGACACAGATTTTGGCCCACCAACATTTTCTGGACTTTAGGGGTCTAGGATGCCTGTAAACCCCTTTTTTGGTCCTTCAAAGTTTTCAAACATGTTTGCAGGCCTAAAATGCATTTTAAGGCATTTTTGGGCTGCTAACATTTTCAGAACTTTCAGGGGTGTAGTATGCATTTTTTGTGCCAAAAATATTTTTGTGAATTTAAGTGGTCTAGGATGCGGGTTAATGCCCCTTTGAGGCTGCAAATGTTTTTGGGACATTCAGGGCTCTCTTTCACCATTTTTGGGCCACCAACATTTTCTGGACTTTAGGGGGTCTAGGATGCCTGTAAACCCCTTTTTTGGTCCTTCAAAGTTTTCAACATTTTTGCAGGCCTAAAATGCATTTTAAGGCATTTTTGGGCTGCTAACATTTTCAGAACTTTCAGGGGTGTGGTATGCATTTTTTGTGCCAAAAATATTTTTGGGAATTTCAGTGGTCTCGGATGCGTGTTAATGCCCGTTTCACTCTGAAAATGTTTTTGGGACATTCAGGGCTCTCTGACACCATTTTTGGGCCACCAACATTTTCTGGACTTTAGGGGGTCTACGATGCCTGTAAACCCCTTTTTTGGTCCTTCAAAGTTTTCAACATTTTTGCAGGCCTAAAATGCATTTTAAGGCATTTTTGGGCTGCTAACATTTTCAGAACTTTCAGGGGTGTAGTATGCATTTTTTGTGCCAAAAATATTTTTGTGAATTTCAGTGGTCTAGGATGCGGGTTAATGCCCCTTTGAGGCTGCAAATGTTTTTGGAGCATTCAGGGCTCTCTGACACCATTTTTGGGCCACAACCATTTTCTGGACTTTAGGGGGTCTAGGATGCCTCTAAGCCCCTTTTTTCCACCTCCAAAGTTTTCTACATTTTTGCAGGCCTAAGATGCACTTTAAGGCCTTTTTTGGGCTGCTAACATATTCTGAGCTTCATGGGTGTAGTATTCATTTTTTGTGCCAAAAATATTTTTGGGAATGTCAGAGGTCTAGGATGCAGGTTAATGCCCGTTTCACTCTGCAAATGTTTTTGGGACATTCAGGGCTCGATGAAAAACACCATTTTTGGGCCACCAACATTTTCTGGACTTTAGGGGGTCTAGGATGCCTGTAAACCCCTTTTTTGGTCCTTCAAAGTTTTCAACATTTTTGCAGGCCTAAAATGCATTTTAAGGCATTTTTGGGCTGCTAACATTTTCAGAACTTTCAGGGGTGTAGTATGCATTTTTTGTGCCAAAAATATTTTTGGGAATTTCAGTGGTCTAGGATGCGAGTTAATGCCCCTTTCAGGTTGACAATGTTTTTGGGACATTCAGGGCTCTCTGACACCATTTTTGGGCCACCAACATTTTCTGGACTTTAGGGGGTCTAGGATGCCTGTAAACCTCTGTTTTGGTCCTTCAAAGTTTTCAACATTTTTGCAGGCCTAAAATGCATTTTAAGGCCTTTTTTGGGCTGCTAACATATTCTGAGCTTTCAGGGGTGTAGGATGCATTTTTCGTGGCAAAAATATTTTTGGGAATTTCAGTGGTCTAGGATGCGAGTTAATGCCCATTTCAGGTTGACAATGTTTTTGGGACATTCAGAGCTCTCTGACACAGATTTTGGCCCACCAACATTTTCTGGACTTTAGGGGGTCTAGGATGCCTGTAAACCCCTTTTTTGGGCCTCCAAAGTTTTCAACATTTTTGCACGCCCAAAATGCATTTTAAGGCCTTTTTTGGGCTGCTAACATATTCTGAGCTTCAGGGGTATAGGTTGCATTTTTCATGCCAAAAATATTTTGGGAAATTTCAGTGGTCTAGGATGTGGCTTAATGCCCCTTTCAGGCTGCAAATGTTTTTGGGACATTCAGAGCTCTCTGACACCGATTTTGGCCCACCAACATTTTCTGGAGTTTAGGGGGTCTAGGATGCCTCTAAGCCCCTTTTTTCCACCTCCAAAGTTTTCTACATTTTTGCAGGCCTAAGATGCACTTTAAGGCCTTTTTTGGGCTGCTAACATATTCTGAGCTTCATGGGTGTAGTATTCATTTTTTGTGCCAAAAATATTTTTGGGAATGTCAGAGGTCTAGGATGCAGGTTAATGCCCGTTTCACTCTGCAAATGTTTTTGGGACATTCAGGGCTCGATGAAAAACACCATTTTTGGGCCACCAACATTTTCTGGACTTTAGGGGGTCTAGGATGCCTGTAAACCCCTTTTTTGGTCCTTCAAAGTTTTCAACATTTTTGCAGGCCTAAAATGCATTTTAAGGCATTTTTGGGCTGCTAACATTTTCAGAACTTTCAGGGGTGTAGTATGCATTTTTTGTGCCAAAAATATTTTTGGGAATTTCAGTGGTCTAGGATGCGAGTTAATGCCCCTTTCAGGTTGACAATGTTTTTGGGACATTCAGGGCTCTCTGACACCATTTTTGGGCCACCAACATTTTCTGGACTTTAGGGGGTCTAGGATGCCTGTAAACCTCTGTTTTGGTCCTTCAAAGTTTTCAACATTTTTGCAGGCCTAAAATGCATTTTAAGGCCTTTTTTGGGCTGCTAACATATTCTGAGCTTTCAGGGGTGTAGGATGCATTTTTCGTGGCAAAAATATTTTTGGGAATTTCAGTGGTCTAGGATGCGAGTTAATGCCCATTTCAGGTTGACAATGTTTTTGGGACATTCAGAGCTCTCTGACACAGATTTTGGCCCACCAACATTTTCTGGACTTTAGGGGGTCTAGGATGCCTGTAAACCCCTTTTTTGGGCCTCCAAAGTTTTCAACATTTTTGCACGCCCAAAATGCATTTTAAGGCCTTTTTTGGGCTGCTAACATATTCTGAGCTTCAGGGGTATAGGTTGCATTTTTCATGCCAAAAATATTTTGGGAAATTTCAGTGGTCTAGGATGTGGCTTAATGCCCCTTTCAGGCTGCAAATGTTTTTGGGACATTCAGAGCTCTCTGACACCGATTTTGGCCCACCAACATTTTCTGGAGTTTAGGGGGTCTAGGATGCCCCTAAACCCTTTTTTTCCACCTCCAAAGTTTTCTACATTTTTTCAGGCCTAAGATGCACTTTAAGGCATTTTTGGGCTGCTAACATTTTCAGAACTTTCAGGAGTGTATGATGCATTTTTCGGGGCAAAAATATTTTTGGGAATTTCAGTGGTCTAGGATGCGAGTTAATGCCCCTTTCAGGCTGACAATGTTTTTGGGACATTCAGAGCTCTCTGACACAGATTTTGGCCCACCAACATTTTCTGGACTTTAGGGGGTCTAGGATGCCTGTAAACCCCTTTTTTGGTCCTTCAAAGTTTTCAACATTTTTGCAGGCCTAAAATGCATTTTAAGGCATTTTTGGGCTGCTAACATTTTCAGAACTTTCAGGGGTGTGGTATGCATTTTTTGTGCCAAAAATATTTTTGGGAATTTCAGTGGTCTCGGATGCGTGTTAATGCCCGTTTCACTCTGAAAATGTTTTTGGGACATTCAGGGCTCTCTGACACCATTTTTGGGCCACCAACATTTTCTGGACTTTAGGGGGTCTAGGATGCCTGTAAACCCCTTTTTGGCCCTTCAAAGTTTTCAACATTTTTGCAGGCCTAAAATGCATTTTAAGGCCTTTTTTGGGCTGCTAACATATTCTGAGCTTCATGGGTGTAGTATTCATTTTTTGTGCCAAAAATATTTTTGGGAATGTCAGAGGTCTAGGATGCGGGTTAATGCCCGTTTCACTCTGCAAATGTTTTTGGGACATTCAGGGCTCTCTGACACCATTTTTGGGCCACCAACATTTTCTGGACTTTAGGGGGTCTAGGATGCCTGTAAACCCCTTTTTTGGGCCTCCAAAGTTTTCAACATTTTTGCAGGCTTAAAATGCATTTTAAAGCCTTTTTTGGGCTGCTAACATATTCTGAGCCTTAGGGGTGTAGGATGCATTTTTCGTGCCAAAATATTTTTGGGAATTTCAGTGGTCTAGGATGCGAGTTAATGCCCCTTTCAGGCTGACAATGTTTTTGGGACATTCAGAGCTCTCTGACACAGATTTTGGCCCACCAACATTTTCTGGACTTTAGGGGGTCTAGGATGCCTGTAAACCCCTTTTTTCGACCTCCAAAGTTTTCAACATTTGTGCAGGCCTAAGAAGCATTTTAAGTCCTTTTTTTGAGCTGCCAACATTTTCTGATCTTTCAGGGTTGTAGGATGAATTTTTTGTGCCAAAAATATTTTGGGGAATTTCAGTGGTCTAGGATGCGACTTAATGCCCCTTTCAGGCTGCAAATCTGTTTGGGACATTCAGAGCTCTCTGACACTGTTTTTGGGCCACCAACATTTTCTGGACTTTAGGGGGTCTAGGATGCCTGTAAACCCCTTTTTTCCACCTCCAAAGTTTTCTATATTTTTGCAGGCCTAAGATGCACGTTAAGGCATTTTTGGGCTGCTAACATTTTCAGAACTTTCAGGGGTGTAGTATGCATTTTTTGTGCCAAAAATATTTTTGGGAATTTCAGTGGTCTAGGATGTGGGTTAATGCCCGTTTCACTCTGCAAATGTTTTTGAGGCATTCAGAGCTCTCTGACACAGATTTTGGCCCACCAACATTTTCTGGACTTTAGGGGGTCTAGGATGTCTGTAAACCCCTTCTTTGAGCCTCCAAAGTTTTCAACATTTTTGCAGGCATAAAATGCATTTTAAGGTCTTTTTTGGGCTGCTAACATATTCTGAGCTTCAGGGGTATAGGTTGCATTTTTCGTGCCAAAAATATTTTTTGGAGTTTCAGTGGTCTAGGATGCGGGTTAATGCCCCCTTCAGGCTGCAAATGTTTTGGGACATTCAGAGCTCTCTGACACAGATTTTGGCCCACCAACATTTTCTGGACTTTAGGGGTCTAGGATGCCTGTAAACCCCTTTTTTGGTCCTTCAAAGTTTTCAACATGTTTGCAGGCCTACAATGCATTTTAAGGCATTTTTGGGCTGCTAACATTTTCAGAACTTTCAGGGGTGTAGTATGCATTTTTTGTGCCAAAAATATTTTTGGGAATGTCAGAGGTTTAGGATGCGGGTTAATGCCCGTTTCACTCTGCAAATGTTATTGGGACATTCAGGGCTCTCTGACACCATTTTTGGGCCACCAACATTTTCTGGACTTTAGGGGGTCTAGGATGCCTGTAAACCTCTTTTTTGGTCCTTCAACGTTTTCAACATTTTTGCAGGCCTAAAATGCATGTTAAGGCCTTTTTTGGGCTGCTAACATATTCTGAGCTTTCAGGGGTGTAGGATGCATTTTTCGTGGCAAAAATATTTTTGGGAATTTCAGTGGTCTAGGATGCGAGTTAATGCCCCTTTCAGGCTGACAATGTTTTTGGGACATTCAGAGTTCTCTGACACAGATTTTGGCCCACCAACATTTTCTGGACTTTAGGGGGTCTAGGATGCCTGTAAACCCCTTTTTTGGTCCTTCAAAGTTTTCAACATTTTTGAAGGCCTAAAATGCATTTTAAGGCATTTTTGGGCTGCTAACATTTTCAGAACATTCAGGGGTGTAGTATGCATTTTTTGTGGCAAAAATATTTTTGGGCATTTCAGTGGTCTAGGATGCGGGTTTGCCCCTTTCAGGCTGCAAATGTTTTTGGGACATTCAAGGCTCTCTGACACCATTTTTGGGCCACCAACATTTTCTGGACTTTAGGGGGTCTAGGATGCCTGTAAACCCCTTTTTTGGTTCTTCAAAGTTTTCAACATTTTTGCAGGCCTAAAATGCATTTTAAGGCCTTTTTTGGGCTGCTAACATATTCTGAGCTTCATGGGTGTAGGATGTATTTTTCGTGCCAAAAATATTTTTGGGAATTGCAGTGGTCTAGGATGCGGGTTAATGCCCCTTTGAGGCTGCAAATGTTTTTGGGACATTCAGAGCTCTCTGACACAGATTTTGGCCCACCAACATTTTCTGGACTTTAGGGGGTCTAGGATGCCTGTAAACCCCTTTTTTGGTCCTTCAAAGTTTTCAACATTTTTGCAGGCCTAAAATGCATTTTAAGGCATTTTTGGGCTGCTAACATTTTCAGAACTTTCAGGGGTGTAGTATGCATTTTTTGTGCCAAAAATATTTTTGTGAATTTCAGTGGTCTAGGATGCGGGTTAATGCCCCTTTGAGGCTGCAAATGTTTTTGGGACATTCAGGGCTCTCTTTCACCATTTTTGGGCCACCAACATTTTCTGGACTTTAGGGGGTCTAGGATGCCTGTAAACCCCTTTTTTGGTCCTTCAAAGTTTTCAACATTTTTGCAGGCCTAAAATGCATTTTAAGGCCTTAATTGGGCTGCTAACATATTCTGAGCTTCAGGGGTATAGGTTGCATTTTTCATGCCAAAAATATTTTGGGGAATTTCAGTGGTCTAGGATGCGGGTTAATGCCCCTTTCAGGCTGCAAATGTTTTTGGGACATTCAGGACTCTCTGACACCATTTTCGGGCCACCAACATTTTCTGGACTTTAGGGGGTCTAGGATGCCTGTAAACCCCTTTTTTGGGCCTCCAAAGTTTTCATCATTTTTGCAGGCATAAAATGCATTTTAAGGTCTTTTTTGGGCTGCTAACATATTCTGAGCTTCAGGGGTATAGGTTGCATTTTTCGTGCCAAAAATATTTTTGGGAGTTTGAGTGGTCTAGGGTGCGGGTTAATGCCCCTTTCAGGCTGCAAATGTTTTGGGACATTCAGAGCTCTCTGACACAGATTTTGGCCCACCAACATTTTCTGGACTTTAGGGGTCTAGGATGCCTGTAAACCCCTTTTTTGGTCCTTCAAAGTTTTCAAACATGTTTGCAGGCCTAAAATGCATTTTAAGGCATTTTTGGGCTGCTAACATTTTCAGAACTTTCAGGGGTGTAGTATGCATTTTTTGTGCCAAAAATATTTTTGTGAATTTAAGTGGTCTAGGATGCGGGTTAATGCCCCTTTGAGGCTGCAAATGTTTTTGGGACATTCAGGGCTCTCTTTCACCATTTTTGGGCCACCAACATTTTCTGGACTTTAGGGGGTCTAGGATGCCTGTAAACCCCTTTTTTGGTCCTTCAAAGTTTTCAACATTTTTGCAGGCCTAAAATGCATTTTAAGGCCTTAATTGGGCTGCTAACATATTCTGAGCTTCAGGGGTATAGGTTGCATTTTTCATGCCAAAAATATTTTGGGGAATTTCAGTGGTCTAGGATGCGGGTTAATGCCCCTTTCAGGCTGCAAATGTTTTTGGGACATTCAGGACTCTCTGACACCATTTTCGGGCCACCAACATTTTCTGGACTTTAGGGGGTCTAGGATGCCTGTAAACCCCTTTTTTGGGCCTCCAAAGTTTTCATCATTTTTGCAGGCATAAAATGCATTTTAAGGTCTTTTTTGGGCTGCTAACATATTCTGAGCTTCAGGGGTATAGGTTGCATTTTTCGTGCCAAAGATATTTTTTGGAGTTTGAGTGCTCTAGGGTGCGGGTTAATGCCCCTTTCAGGCTGCAAATGTTTGGGACATTCAGAGCTCTCTGACACAGATTTTGCCCCACCAACATTTTCTGGACTTTAGGGGTCTAGGATGCCTGTAAACCCCTTTTTTGGTCCTTCAAAGTTTTCAAACATGTTTGCAGGCCTAAAATGCATTTTAAGGCATTTTTGGGCTGCTAGCATTTTCAGAACTTTCAGGGGTGTAGTATGCATTTTTTGTGCCAAAAATATTTTTGGGAATTTCAGTGGTCTAGGATGCGGGTTAATGCCCGTTTCACTCTGCAAATGTTTTTGGAGCATTCAGGGCTCTCTGACACCATTTTTGGGCCACCAACATTTTCTGGACTTTAGGGGGTCTAGGATGCCTGTAAACACCTTTTTTGGTTCTTCAAAGTTTTCAACATTTTTGCAGGCCTAAAATGCATTTTAAGGCCTTTTTTGGGCTGCTAACATATTCTGAGCTTCATGGGTGTAGGATGCATTTTTCGTGCCAAAAATATTTTTGGGAATTTCAGTGGTCTAGGATGCGGGTTAATGCCCCTTTGAGGCTGCAAATGTTTTTGGGACATTCAGAGCTCTCTGACACAGATTTTGGCCCACCAACATTTTCTGGACTTTAGGGGGTCTAGGATGCCTGTAAACCCCTTTTTTGGTCCTTCAAAGTTTTCAACATTTTTGCAGGCTTAAAATGCATTTTAAGGCATTTTTGGGCTGCTAACATTTTCAGAACTTTCAGGGGTGTAGTATGCATTTTTTGTGCCAAAAATATTTTTGTGAATTTCAGTGGTCTAGGATGCGGGTTAATGCCCCTTTGAGGCTGCAAATGTTTTTGGAGCATTCAGGGCTCTCTGACACCATTTTTGGGCCACAACCATCTTCTGGACTTTAGGGGGTCTAGGATGCCTCTAAGCCCCTTTTTTCCACCTCCAAAGTTTTCTACATTTTTGCAGGCCTAAGATGCACTTTAAGGCCTTTTTTGGGCTGCTAACATATTCTGAGCTTCATGGGTGTAGTATTCATTTTTTGTGCCAAAAATATTTTTGGGAATGTCAGAGGTCTAGGATGCAGGTTAATGCCCGTTTCACTCTGCAAATGTTTTTGGGACATTCAGGGCTCTCTGACACCATTTTTGGGCCACCAACATTTTCTGGACTTTAGGGGGTCTAGGATGCCTGTAAACCCCTTTTTTGGTCCTTCAAAGTTTTCAACATTTTTGCAGGCCTAAAATGCATTTTAAGGCCTTAATTGGGCTGCTAACATATTCTGAGCTTCAGGGGTATAGGTTGCATTTTTCATGCCAAAAATATTTTGGGGAATTTCAGTGGTCTAGGATGCGGGTTAATGCCCCTTTCAGGCTGCAAATGTTTTGGGACATTCAGAGCTCTCTGACACAGATTTTGGCCCACCAACATTTTCTGGACTTTAGGGGTCTAGGATGCCTGTAAACCCCTTTTTTGGTCCTTCAAAGTTTTCAACATGTTTGCAGGCCTACAATGCATTTTAAGGCATTTTTGGGCTGCTAACATTTTCAGAACTTTCAGGGGTGTAGTATGCATTTTTTGTGCCAAAAATATTTTTGGGAATGTCAGAGGTTTAGGATGCGGGTTAATGCCCGTTTCACTCTGCAAATGTTATTGGGACATTCAGGGCTCTCTGACACCATTTTTGGGCCACCAACATTTTCTGGACTTTAGGGGGTCTAGGATGCCTGTAAACCTCTTTTTTGGTCCTTCAACGTTTTCAACATTTTTGCAGGCCTAAAATGCATTTTAAGGCCTTTTTTGGGCTGCTAACATATTCTGAGCTTTCAGGGGTGTAGGATGCATTTTTCGTGGCAAAAATATTTTTGGGAATTTCAGTGGTCTAGGATGTGGGTTAATGCCCGTTTCACTCTGCAAATGTTTTTGGGGCATTCAGAGCTCTCTGACACAGATTTTGGCCCACCAACATTTTCTGGACTTTAGGGGGTCTAGGATGCCTGTAAACCCCTTCTTTGGGCCTCCAAAGTTTTCAACATTTTTGCAGGCATAAAATGCATTTTAAGGTCTTTTTTGGGCTGCTAACATATTCTGAGCTTCAGGGGTATAGGTTGCATTTTTCGTGCCAAAAATATTTTTTGGAGTTTCAGTGGTCTAGGATGCGGGTTAATGCCCCCTTCAGGCTGCAAATGTTTTGGGACATTCAGAGCTCTCTGACACAGATTTTGGCCCACCAACATTTTCTGGACTTTAGGGGTCTAGGATGCCTGTAAACCCCTTTTTTGGTCCTTCAAAGTTTTCAACATGTTTGCAGGCCTACAATGCATTTTAAGGCATTTTTGGGCTGCTAACATTTTCAGAACTTTCAGGGGTGTAGTATGCATTTTTTGTGCCAAAAATATTTTTGGGAATGTCAGAGGTTTAGGATGCGGGTTAATGCCCGTTTCACTCTGCAAATGTTATTGGGACATTCAGGGCTCTCTGACACCATTTTTGAGCCACCAACATTTTCTGGACTTTAGGGGGTCTAGGATGCCTGTAAACCCCTTTTTTGGTTCTTCAAAGTTTTCAACATTTTTGCAGGCCTAAAATGCATTTTAATGGCTTTTTTGGGCTGCTAACATATTCTGAGCTTCATGGGTGTAGGATGCATTTTTCGTGCCAAAGATATTTTTGGGAATTTCAGTGGTCTAGGATGCGGGTTAATGCCCCTTTGAGGCTGCAAATGTTTTTGGGACATTCAGAGCTCTCTGACACAGATTTTGGCCCACCAACATTTTCTGGACTTTAGGGGGTCTAGGATGCCTGTAAACCCCTTTTTTGGTCCTTCAAAGTTTTCAACATTTTTGCAGGCCTAAAATGCATTTTAAGGCATTTTTGGGCTGCTAACATTTTCAGAACTTTCAGGGGTGTAGTATGCATTTTTTGTGCCAAAAATATTTTTGGGAATTTCAGTGGTCTAGGATGCGGGTTAATGCCCCTTTGAGGCTGCAAATGTTTTTGGAGCATTCAGGGCTCTCTGACACCATTTTTGGGCCACAACCATTTTCTGGACTTTAGGGGGTCTAGGATGCCTCTAAGCCCCTTTTTCCACCTCCAAAGTTTTCTACATTTTTGCAGGCCTAAGATGCACTTTAAGGCATTTTTTGGGCTGCTAACATATTCTGAGCTTCATGGGTGTAGTATTCATTTTTTGTGCCAAAAATATTTTTGGGAATGTCAGAGGTCTAGGATGCAGGTTAATGCCCGTTTCACTCTGCAAATGTTTTTGGGACATTCAGGGCTCTCTGACACCATTTTTGGGCCACCAACATTTTCTGGACTTTAGGGGGTCTAGGATGCCTGTAAACCCCTTTTTTGGTCCTTCAAAGTTTTCAACATTTTTGCAGGCCTAAAATGCATTTTAAGGCATTTTTGGGCTGCTAACATTTTCAGAACTTTCAGGGGTGTAGTATGCATTTTTTGTGCCAAAAATATTTTTGGGAATTTCAGTGGTCTAGGATGCGAGTTAATGCCCCTTTCAGGTTGACAATGTTTTTGGGACATTCAGGGCTCTCTGACACCATTTTTGGGCCACCAACATTTTCTGGACTTTAGGGGGTCTAGGATGCCTGTAAACCTCTGTTTTGGTCCTTCAAAGTTTTCAACATTTTTGCAGGCCTAAAATGCATTTTAAGGCCTTTTTTGGGCTGCTAACATATTCTGAGCTTTCAGGGGTGTAGGATGCATTTTTCGTGGCAAAAATATTTTTGGGAATTTCAGTGGTCTAGGATGCGAGTTAATGCCCCTTTCAGGTTGACAATGTTTTTGGGACATTCAGAGCTCTCCGACACAGATTTTGGCCCACCAACATTTTCTGGACTTTAGGGGGTCTAGGATGCCTGTAAACCCCTTTTTTGGTCCTTCAAAGTTTTCAACATTTTTGCAGACCTAAAATGCATATTAAGGCATTTTTGGGCTGCTGACATTTTCAGAACTTTCAGGGGTGTAGTATGCATTTTTTGTGGCAAAAATATTTTTGGGCATTTCAGTGGTCTAGGATGCGGGTTAATGCCCCTTTCAGGCTGCAAATGTTTTTGGGAATTTAGGGCTCTCTGACACTATTTTTGAGCGACAATCATTTTCTGGACTTTTCGGGGGTCTAGGATGCCTGTAACCCCTTTTTTGGGCCTCCAAAGTTTTCAACATTTTTGCACGCCCAAAATGCATTTTAAGGCCTTTTTTGGGCTGCTAACATATTCTGAGCTTCAGGGGTATAGGTTGCATTTTTCATGCCAAAAATATTTTGGGAAATTTCAGTGGTCTAGGATGCGGCTTAATGCCCCTTTCAGGCTGCAAATGTTTTTGGGACATTCAGAGCTCTCTGACACCGATTTTGGCCCACCAACATTTTCTGGAGTTTAGGGGGTCTAGGATGCCCCTAAACCCTTTTTTTCCACCTCCAAAGTTTTCTACATTTTTTCAGGCCTAAGATGCACTTTAAGGCATTTTTGGGCTGCTAACATTTTCAGAACTTTCAGGAGTGTATGATGCATTTTTCGTGGCAAAAATATTTTTGGGAATTTCAGTGGTCTAGGATGCGAGTTAATGCCCCTTTCAGGCTGACAATGTTTTTGGGACATTCAGAGCTCTCTGACACAGATTTTGGCCCACCAACATTTTCTGGACTTTAGGGGGTCTAGGATGCCTGTAAACCCCTTTTTTGGTCCTTCAAAGTTGTCAACATTTTTGCAGGCCTAAAATGCATTTTAAGGCATTTTTGGGCTGCTAACATTTTCAGAACTTTCAGGGGTGTGGTATGCATTTTTTGTGCCAAAAATATTTTTGGGAATTTCAGTGGTCTCGGATGCGTGTTAATGCCCGTTTCACTCTGAAAATGTTTTTGGGACATTCAGGGCTCTCTGACACCATTTTTGGGCCACCAACATTTTCTGGACTTTAGGGGGTCTAGGATGCCTGTAAACCCCTTTTTGGCCCTTCAAAGTTTTCAACATTTTTGCAGGCCTAAAATGCATTTTAAGGCCTTTTTTGGGCTGCTAACATATTCTGAGCTTCATGGGTGTAGGATGCATTTTTCGTGCCAAAAATATTTTTGGGAATTTCAGTGGTCTAGGATGCGGGTTAATGCCCCTTTGAGGCTGCAAATGTTTTTGGGACATTCAGAGCTCTCTGACACAGATTTTGGCCCACCAACATTTTCTGGACTTTAGGGGTCTAGGATGCCTGTAAACCCCTTTTTTGGTCCTTCAAAGTTTTCAACATGTTTGCAGGCCTACAATGCATTTTAAGGCATTTTTGGGCTGCTAACATTTTCAGAACTTTCAGGGGTGTAGTATGCATTTTTTGTGCCAAAAATATTTTTGGGAATGTCAGAGGTTTAGGATGCGGGTTAATGCCCGTTTCACTCTGCAAATGTTATTGGGACATTCAGGGCTCTCTGACACCATTTTTGGGCCACCAACATTTTCTGGACTTTAGGGGGTCTAGGATGCCTGCAAACCTCTTTTTTGGTCCTTCAACGTTTTCAACATTTTTGCAGGCCTAAAATGCATTTTAAGGCCTTTTTTGGGCTGCTAACATATTCTGAGCTTTCAGGGGTGTAGGATGCATTTTTCGTGGCAAAAATATTTTTGGGAATTTCAGTGGTCTAGGATGTGGGTTAATGCCCGTTTCACTCTGCAAATGTTTTTGGGGCATTCAGAGCTCTCTGACACAGATTTTGGCCCACCAACATTTTCTGGACTTTAGGGGGTCTAGGATGCCTGTAAACCCCTTCTTTGGGCCTCCAAAGTTTTCAACATTTTTGCAGGCATAAAATGCATTTTAAGGTCTTTTTTGGGCTGCTAACATATTCTGAGCTTCAGGGGTATAGGTTGCATTTTTCGTGCCAAAAATATTTTTTGGAGTTTCAGTGGTCTAGGATGCGGGTTAATGCCCCCTTCAGGTTGCAAATGTTTTGGGACATTCAGAGCTCTCTGACACAGATTTTGGCCCACCAACATTTTCTGGACTTTAGGGGTCTAGGATGCCTGTAAACCCCTTTTTTGGTCCTTCAAAGTTTTCAACATGTTTGCAGGCCTACAATGCATTTTAAGGCATTTTTGGGCTGCTAACATTTTCAGAACTTTCAGGGGTGTAGTATGCATTTTTTGTGCCAAAAATATTTTTGGGAATGTCAGAGGTTTAGGATGCGGGTTAATGCCCGTTTCACTCTGCAAATGTTATTGGGACATTCAGGGCTCTCTGACACCATTTTTGAGCCACCAACATTTTCTGGACTTTAGGGGGTCTAGGATGCCTGTAAACCCCTTTTTTGGTTCTTCAAAGTTTTCAACATTTTTGCAGGCCTAAAATGCATTTTAAGGGCTTTTTTGGGCTGCTAACATATTCTGAGCTTCATGGGTGTAGGATGCATTTTTCGTGCCAAAAATATTTTTGGGAATTTCAGTGGTCTAGGATGCGGGTTAATGCCCCTTTGAGGCTGCAAATGTTTTTGGGACATTCAGAGCTCTCTGACACAGATTTTGGCCCACCAACATTTTCTGGACTTTAGGGGGTCTAGGATGCCTGTAAACCCCTTTTTTGGTCCTTCAAAGTTTTCAACATTTTTGCAGGCCTAAAATGCATTTTAAGGCATTTTTGGGCTGCTAACATTTTCAGAACTTTCAGGGGTGTAGTATGCATTTTTTGTGCCAAAAATATTTTTGGGAATTTCAGTGGTCTAGGATGCGGGTTAATGCCCCTTTGAGGCTGCAAATGTTTTTGGAGCATTCAGGGCTCTCTGACACCATTTTTGGGCCACAACCATTTTCTGGACTTTAGGGGGTCTAGGATGCCTCTAAGCCCCTTTTTCCACCTCCAAAGTTTTCTACATTTTTGCAGGCCTAAGATGCACTTTAAGGCCTTTTTTGGGCTGCTAACATATTCTGAGCTTCATGGGTGTAGTATTCATTTTTTGTGCCAAAAATATTTTTGGGAATGTCAAAGGTCTAGGATGCAGGTTAATGCCCGTTTCACTCTGCAAATGTTTTTGGGACATTCAGGGCTCTCTGACACCATTTTCGGGCCACCAACATTTTCTGGACTTTAGGGGGTCTAGGATGCCTGTAAACCTCTTTTTTGGTCCTTCAAAGTTTTCAACATTTTTGCAGGCCTAAAATGCATTTTAAGGCCTTTTTTGGGCTGCTAACATATTCTGAGCTTCAGGGGTATAGGTTGCATTTTTCATGCCAAAAATATTTTCGGAAATTTCAGTGGTCTAGGATGCGGCTTAATGCTCCTTTCAGGCTGCAAATGTTTTTGGGACATTCAGAGCTCTCTGACACCGATTTTGGCCCACCAACATTTTCTGGAGTTTAGGGGGTCTAGGATGCCCCTAAACCCTTTTTTTCCACCTCCAAAGTTTTCTACATTTTTTCAGGCCTAAGATGCACTTAAGGCATTTTTGGGCTGCTAACATTTTCAGAACTTTCAGGGGTGTATGATGCATTTTTCGTGGCAAAAATATTTTTGGGAATTTCAGTGGTCTAGGATGCGAGTTAATGCCCCTTTCAGGCTGACAATGTTTTTGGGACATTCAGAGCTCTCTGACACAGATTTTGGCCCACCAACATTTTCTGGACTTTAGGGGGTCTAGGATGCCTGTAAACCCCTTTTTTGGTCCTTCAAAGTTTTCAACATTTTTGCAGGCCTAAAATGCATTTTAAGGCATTTTTGGGCTGCTAACATTTTCAGAACTTTCAGGGGTGTGGTATGCATTTTTTGTGCCAAAAATATTTTTGGGAATTTCAGTGGTCTCGGATGCGTGTTAATGCCCGTTTCACTCTGAAAATGTTTTTGGGACATTCAGGGCTCTCTGACACCATTTTTGGGCCACCAACATTTTCTGGACTTTAGGGGGTCTACGATGCCTGTAAACCCCTTTTTTGGTCCTTCAAAGTTTTCAACATTTTTGCAGGCCTAAAATGCATTTTAAGGCATTTTTGGGCTGCTAACATTTTCAGAACTTTCAGGGGTGTAGTATGCATTTTTTGTGCCAAAAATATTTTTGTGAATTTCAGTGGTCTAGGATGCGGGTTAATGCCCCTTTGAGGCTGCAAATGTTTTTGGAGCATTCAGGGCTCTCTGACACCATTTTTGGGCCACAACCATTTTCTGGACTTTAGGGGGTCTAGGATGCCTCTAAGCCCCTTTTTTCCACCTCCAAAGTTTTCTACATTTTTGCAGGCCTAAGATGCACTTTAAGGCCTTTTTTGGGCTGCTAACATATTCTGAGCTTCATGGGTGTAGTATTCATTTTTTGTGCCAAAAATATTTTTGGGAATGTCAGAGGTCTAGGATGCAGGTTAATGCCCGTTTCACTCTGCAAATGTTTTTGGGACATTCAGGGCTCGATGAAAAACACCATTTTTGGGCCACCAACATTTTCTGGACTTTAGGGGGTCTAGGATGCCTGTAAACCCCTTTTTTGGTCCTTCAAAGTTTTCAACATTTTTGCAGGCCTAAAATGCATTTTAAGGCATTTTTGGGCTGCTAACATTTTCAGAACTTTCAGGGGTGTAGTATGCATTTTTTGTGCCAAAAATATTTTTGGGAATTTCAGTGGTCTAGGATGCGAGTTAATGCCCCTTTCAGGTTGACAATGTTTTTGGGACATTCAGGGCTCTCTGACACCATTTTTGGGCCACCAACATTTTCTGGACTTTAGGGGGTCTAGGATGCCTGTAAACCTCTGTTTTGGTCCTTCAAAGTTTTCAACATTTTTGCAGGCCTAAAATGCATTTTAAGGCCTTTTTTGGGCTGCTAACATATTCTGAGCTTTCAGGGGTGTAGGATGCATTTTTCGTGGCAAAAATATTTTTGGGAATTTCAGTGGTCTAGGATGCGAGTTAATGCCCATTTCAGGTTGACAATGTTTTTGGGACATTCAGAGCTCTCTGACACAGATTTTGGCCCACCAACATTTTCTGGACTTTAGGGGGTCTAGGATGCCTGTAAACCCCTTTTTTGGGCCTCCAAAGTTTTCAACATTTTTGCACGCCCAAAATGCATTTTAAGGCCTTTTTTGGGCTGCTAACATATTCTGAGCTTCAGGGGTATAGGTTGCATTTTTCATGCCAAAAATATTTTGGGAAATTTCAGTGGTCTAGGATGTGGCTTAATGCCCCTTTCAGGCTGCAAATGTTTTTGGGACATTCAGAGCTCTCTGACACCGATTTTGGCCCACCAACATTTTCTGGAGTTTAGGGGGTCTAGGATGCCCCTAAACCCTTTTTTCCACCTCCAAAGTTTTCTACATTTTTTCAGGCCTAAGATGCACTTTAAGGCATTTTTGGGCTGCTAACATTTTCAGAACTTTCAGGAGTGTATGATGCATTTTTCGGGGCAAAAATATTTTTGGGAATTTCAGTGGTCTAGGATGCGAGTTAATGCCCCTTTCACTCTGAAAATGTTTTTGGGACATTCAGGGCTCTCTGACACCATTTTTGGGCCACCAACATTTTCTGGACTTTAGGGGGTCTAGGATGCCTGTAAACCCCTTTTTGGCCCTTCAAAGTTTTCAACATTTTTGCAGGCCTAAAATGCATTTTAAGGCCTTTTTTGGGCTGCTAACATATTCTGAGCTTCATGGGTGTAGTATTCATTTTTTGTGCCAAAAATATTTTTGGGAATGTCAGAGGTCTAGGATGCGGGTTAATGCCCGTTTCACTCTGCAAATGTTTTTGGGACATTCAGGGCTCTCTGACACCATTTTTGGGCCACCAACATTTTCTGGACTTTAGGGGGTCTAGGATGCCTGTAAACCCCTTTTTTGGGCCTCCAAAGTTTTCAACATTTTTGCAGGCTTAAAATGCATTTTAAAGCCTTTTTTGGGCTGCTAACATATTCTGAGCCTTAGGGGTGTAGGATGCATTTTTCGTGCCAAAATATTTTTGGGAATTTCAGTGGTCTAGGATGCGAGTTAATGCCCCTTTCAGGCTGACAATGTTTTTGGGACATTCAGAGCTCTCTGACACAGATTTTGGCCCACCAACATTTTCTGGACTTTAGGGGGTCTAGGATGCCTGTAAACCCCTTTTTTCGACCTCCAAAGTTTTCAACATTTGTGCAGGCCTAAGAAGCATTTTAAGTCCTTTTTTTGAGCTGCCAACATTTTCTGATCTTTCAGGGTTGTAGGATGAATTTTTTGTGCCAAAAATATTTTGGGGAATTTCAGTGGTCTAGGATGCGACTTAATGCCCCTTTCAGGCTGCAAATCTGTTTGGGACATTCAGAGCTCTCTGACACTGTTTTTGGGCCACCAACATTTTCTGGACTTTAGGGGGTCTAGGATGCCTGTAAACCCCTTTTTTCCACCTCCAAAGTTTTCTATATTTTTGCAGGCCTAAGATGCACTTTAAGGCATTTTTGGGCTGCTAACATTTTCAGAACTTTCAGGGGTGTAGTATGCATTTTTTGTGCCAAAAATATTTTTGGGAATTTCAGTGGTCTAGGATGTGGGTTAATGCCCGTTTCACTCTGCAAATGTTTTTGAGGCATTCAGAGCTCTCTGACACAGATTTTGGCCCACCAACATTTTCTGGACTTTAGGGGGTCTAGGATGTCTGTAAACCCCTTCTTTGAGCCTCCAAAGTTTTCAACATTTTTGCAGGCATAAAATGCATTTTAAGGTCTTTTTTGGGCTGCTAACATATTCTGAGCTTCAGGGGTATAGGTTGCATTTTTCGTGCCAAAAATATTTTTTGGAGTTTCAGTGGTCTAGGATGCGGGTTAATGCCCCCTTCAGGCTGCAAATGTTTTGGGACATTCAGAGCTCTCTGACACAGATTTTGGCCCACCAACATTTTCTGGACTTTAGGGGTCTAGGATGCCTGTAAACCCCTTTTTTGGTCCTTCAAAGTTTTCAACATGTTTGCAGGCCTACAATGCATTTTAAGGCATTTTTGGGCTGCTAACATTTTCAGAACTTTCAGGGGTGTAGTATGCATTTTTTGTGCCAAAAATATTTTTGGGAATGTCAGAGGTTTAGGATGCGGGTTAATGCCCGTTTCACTCTGCAAATGTTATTGGGACATTCAGGGCTCTCTGACACCATTTTTGGGCCACCAACATTTTCTGGACTTTAGGGGGTCTAGGATGCCTGTAAACCTCTTTTTTGGTCCTTCAATGTTTTCAACATTTTTGCAGGCCTAAAATGCATGTTAAGGCCTTTTTTGGGCTGCTAACATATTCTGAGCTTTCAGGGGTGTAGGATGCATTTTTCGTGGCAAAAATATTTTTGGGAATTTCAGTGGTCTAGGATGCGAGTTAATGCCCCTTTCAGGCTGACAATGTTTTTGGGACATTCAGAGTTCTCTGACACAGATTTTGGCCCACCAACATTTTCTGGACTTTAGGGGGTCTAGGATGCCTGTAAACCCCTTTTTTGGTCCTTCAAAGTTTTCAACATTTTTGAAGGCCTAAAATGCATTTTAAGGCATTTTTGGGCTGCTAACATTTTCAGAACATTCAGGGGTGTAGTATGCATTTTTTGTGGCAAAAATATTTTTGGGCATTTCAGTGGTCTAGGATGCGGGTTTGCCCCTTTCAGGCTGCAAATGTTTTTGGGACATTCAGAGCTCTCTGACACAGATTTTGGCCCACCAACATTTTCTGGACTTTAGGGGGTCTAGGATGCCTGTAAACCCCTTTTTTGGTCCTTCAAAGTTTTCAACATTTTTGCAGGCCTAAAATGCATTTTAAGGCATTTTTGGGCTGCTAACATTTTCAGAACTTTCAGGGGTGTAGTATGCATTTTTTGTGCCAAAAATATTTTTGTGAATTTCAGTGGTCTAGGATGCGGGTTAATGCCCCTTTGAGGCTGCAAATGTTTTTGGGACATTCAGGGCTCTCTTTCACCATTTTTGGGCCACCAACATTTTCTGGACTTTAGGGGGTCTAGGATGCCTGTAAACCCCTTTTTTGGTCCTTCAAAGTTTTCAACATTTTTGCAGGCCTAAAATGCATTTTAAGGCCTTAATTGGGCTGCTAACATATTCTGAGCTTCAGGGGTATAGGTTGCATTTTTCATGCCAAAAATATTTTGGGGAATTTCAGTGGTCTAGGATGCGGGTTAATGCCCCTTTCAGGCTGCAAATGTTTTTGGGACATTCAGGACTCTCTGACACCATTTTCGGGCCACCAACATTTTCTGGACTTTAGGGGGTCTAGGATGCCTGTAAACCCCTTTTTTGGGCCTCCAAAGTTTTCATCATTTTTGCAGGCATAAAATGCATTTTAAGGTCTTTTTTGGGCTGCTAACATATTCTGAGCTTCAGGGGTATAGGTTGCATTTTTCGTGCCAAAAATATTTTTGGGAGTTTGAGTGGTCTAGGGTGCGGGTTAATGCCCCTTTCAGGCTGCAAATGTTTTGGGACATTCAGAGCTCTCTGACACAGATTTTGGCCCACCAACATTTTCTGGACTTTAGGGGTCTAGGATGCCTGTAAACCCCTTTTTTGGTCCTTCAAAGTTTTCAAACATGTTTGCAGGCCTAAAATGCATTTTAAGGCATTTTTGGGCTGCTAACATTTTCAGAACTTTCAGGGGTGTAGTATGCATTTTTTGTGCCAAAAATATTTTTGTGAATTTCAGTGGTCTAGGATGCGGGTTAATGCCCCTTTGAGGCTGCAAATGTTTTTGGGACATTCAGGGCTCTCTTTCACCATTTTTGGGCCACCAACATTTTCTGGACTTTAGGGGGTCTAGGATGCCTGTAAACCCCTTTTTTGGTCCTTCAAAGTTTTCAACATTTTTGCAGGCCTAAAATGCATTTTAAGGCCTTAATTGGGCTGCTAACATATTCTGAGCTTCAGGGGTATAGGTTGCATTTTTCATGCCAAAAATATTTTGGGGAATTTCAGTGGTCTAGGATGCGGGTTAATGCCCCTTTCAGGCTGCAAATGTTTTTGGGACATTCAGGACTCTCTGACACCATTTTCGGGCCACCAACATTTTCTGGACTTTAGGGGGTCTAGGATGCCTGTAAACCCCTTTTTTGGGCCTCCAAAGTTTTCATCATTTTTGCAGGCATAAAATGCATTTTAAGGTCTTTTTTGGGCTGCTAACATATTCTGAGCTTCAGGGGTATAGGTTGCATTTTTCGTGCCAAAAATATTTTTTGGAGTTTGAGTGCTCTAGGGTGCGGGTTAATGCCCCTTTCAGGCTGCAAATGTTTGGGACATTCAGAGCTCTCTGACACAGATTTTGCCCCACCAACATTTTCTGGACTTTAGGGGTCTAGGATGCCTGTAAACCCCTTTTTTGGTCCTTCAAAGTTTTCAAACATGTTTGCAGGCCTAAAATGCATTTTAAGGCATTTTTGGGCTGCTAGCATTTTCAGAACTTTCAGGGGTGTAGTATGCATTTTTTGTGCCAAAAATATTTTTGGGAATTTCAGTGGTCTAGGATGCGGGTTAATGCCCGTTTCACTCTGCAAATGTTTTTGGAGCATTCAGGGCTCTCTGACACCATTTTTGGGCCACCAACATTTTCTGGACTTTAGGGGGTCTAGGATGCCTGTAAACACCTTTTTTGGTTCTTCAAAGTTTTCAACATTTTTGCAGGCCTAAAATGCATTTTAAGGCCTTTTTTGGGCTGCTAACATATTCTGAGCTTCATGGGTGTAGGATGCATTTTTCGTGCCAAAAATATTTTTGGGAATTTCAGTGGTCTAGGATGCGGGTTAATGCCCCTTTGAGGCTGCAAATGTTTTTGGGACATTCAGAGCTCTCTGACACAGATTTTGGCCCACCAACATTTTCTGGACTTTAGGGGGTCTAGGATGCCTGTAAACCCCTTTTTTGGTCCTTCAAAGTTTTCAACATTTTTGCAGGCTTAAAATGCATTTTAAGGCATTTTTGGGCTGCTAACATTTTCAGAACTTTCAGGGGTGTAGTATGCATTTTTTGTGCCAAAAATATTTTTGTGAATTTCAGTGGTCTAGGATGCGGGTTAATGCCCCTTTGAGGCTGCAAATGTTTTTGGAGCATTCAGGGCTCTCTGACACCATTTTTGGGCCACAACCATCTTCTGGACTTTAGGGGGTCTAGGATGCCTCTAAGCCCCTTTTTTCCACCTCCAAAGTTTTCTACATTTTTGCAGGCCTAAGATGCACTTTAAGGCCTTTTTTGGGCTGCTAACATATTCTGAGCTTCATGGGTGTAGTATTCATTTTTTGTGCCAAAAATATTTTTGGGAATGTCAGAGGTCTAGGATGCAGGTTAATGCCCGTTTCACTCTGCAAATGTTTTTGGGACATTCAGGGCTCTCTGACACCATTTTTGGGCCACCAACATTTTCTGGACTTTAGGGGGTCTAGGATGCCTGTAAACCCCTTTTTTGGTCCTTCAAAGTTTTCAACATTTTTGCAGGCCTAAAATGCATTTTAAGGCATTTTTGGGCTGCTAACATTTTCAGAACTTTCAGGGGTGTAGTATGCATTTTTTGTGCCAAAAATATTTTTGGGAATTTCAGTGGTCTAGGATGCGGGTTAATGCCCCTTTGAGGCTGCAAATGTTTTTGGGACATTCAGGGCTCTCTGACACCATTTTTGGGCCACCAACATTTTCTGGACTTTAGGGGGTCTAGGATGCCTGTAAACCTCTTTTTTGGTCCTTTAAAGTTTTCAACATTTTTGCAGGCCTAAAATGCATTTTAAGGCCTTTTTTGGGCTACTAACATATTCTGAGCTTCAGGGGTATAGGTTGCATTTTTCGTGCCAAAAATATTTTTTGGAGTTTCAGTGGTCTAGGATGCGGGTTAATGCCCCCTTCAGGCTGCAAATGTTTTGGGACATTCAGAGCTCTCTGACACAGATTTTGGCCCACCAGCATTTTCTGGACTTTAGGGGTCTAGGATGCCTGTAAACCCCTTTTTTGGTCCTTCAAAGTTTTCAACATGTTTGCAGGCCTACAATGCATTTTAAGGCATTTTTGGGCTGCTAACATTTTCAGAACTTTCAGGGGTGTAGTATGCATTTTTTGTGCCAAAAATATTTTTGGGAATGTCAGAGGTTTAGGATGCGGGTTAATGCCCGTTTCACTCTGCAAATGTTATTGGGACATTCAGGGCTCTCTGACACCATTTTTGGGCCACCAACATTTTCTGGACTTTAGGGGGTCTAGGATGCCTGTAAACCTCTTTTTTGGTCCTTCAACGTTTTCAACATTTTTGCAGGCCTAAAATGCATTTTAAGGCCTTTTTTGGGCTGCTAACATATTCTGAGCTTTCAGGGGTGTAGGATGCATTTTTCGTGGCAAAAATATTTTTGGGAATTTCAGTGGTCTAGGATGTGGGTTAATGCCCGTTTCACTCTGCAAATGTTTTTGGGGCATTCAGAGCTCTCTGACACAGATTTTGGCCCACCAACATTTTCTGGACTTTAGGGGGTCTAGGATGCCTGTAAACCCCTTCTTTGGGCCTCCAAAGTTTTCAACATTTTTGCAGGCATAAAATGCATTTTAAGGTCTTTTTTGGGCTGCTAACATATTCTGAGCTTCATGGGTGTAGGATGCATTTTTCGTGCCAAAAATATTTTTGGGAATTTCAGTGGTCTAGGATGCGGGTTAATGCCCCTTTGAGGCTGCAAATGTTTTTGGGACATTCAGAGCTCTCTGACACAGATTTTGGCCCACCAACATTTTCTGGACTTTAGGGGGTCTAGGATGCCTGTAAACCCCTTTTTTGGTCCTTCAAAGTTTTCAACATTTTTGCAGGCCTAAAATGCATTTTAAGGCATTTTTGGGCTGCTAACATTTTCAGAACTTTCAGGGGTGTAGTATGCATTTTTTGTGCCAAAAATATTTTTGGGAATTTCAGTGGTCTAGGATGCGGGTTAATGCCCCTTTGAGGCTGCAAATGTTTTTGGAGCATTCAGGGCTCTCTGACACCATTTTTGGGCCACAACCATTTTCTGGACTTTAGGGGGTCTAGGATGCCTCTAAGCCCCTTTTTCCACCTCCAAAGTTTTCTACATTTTTGCAGGCCTAAGATGCACTTTAAGGCCTTTTTTGGGCTGCTAACATATTCTGAGCTTCATGGGTGTAGTATTCATTTTTTGTGCCAAAAATATTTTTGGGAATGTCAAAGGTCTAGGATGCAGGTTAATGCCCGTTTCACTCTGCAAATGTTTTTGGGACATTCAGGGCTCTCTGACACCATTTTTGGGCCACCAACATTTTCTGGACTTTAGGGGGTCTAGGATGCCTGTAAACCCCTTTTTTGGTCCTTCAAAGTTTTCAACATTTTTGCAGGCCTAAAATGCATTTTAAGGCATTTTTGGGCTGCTAACATTTTCAGAACTTTCAGGGGTGTAGTATGCATTTTTTGTGCCAAAAATATTTTTGGGAATGTCAGAGGTTTAGGATGCGGGTTAATGCCCGTTTCACTCTGCAAATGTTATTGGGACATTCAGGGCTCTCTGACACCATTTTTGGGCCACCAACATTTTCTGGACTTTAGGGGGTCTAGGATGCCTGTAAACCTCTTTTTTGGTCCTTCAACGTTTTCAACATTTTTGCAGGCCTAAAATGCATTTTAAGGCCTTTTTTGGGCTGCTAACATATTCTGAGCTTTCAGGGGTGTAGGATGCATTTTTCGTGGCAAAAATATTTTTGGGAATTTCAGTGGTCTAGGATGTGGGTTAATGCCCGTTTCACTCTGCAAATGTTTTTGGGGCATTCAGAGCTCTCTGACACCATTTTTGGGCCACCAACATTTTCTGGACTTTAGGGGGTCTAGGATGCCTGTAAACCCCTTTTTGGCCCTTCAAAGTTTTCAACATTTTTGCAGGCCTAAAATGCATTTTAAGGCCTTTTTTGGGCTGCTAACATATTCTGAGCTTCATGGGTGTAGGATTTATTTTTTGTGCCAAAAATATTTTTGGGAATTTCAGTGGTCTAGGATGCGAGTTAATGCCCCTTTCAGGCTGACAATGTTTTTGGGACATTCAGAGCTCTCTGACACAGATTTTGGCCCACCAACATTTTCTGGACTTTAGGGGGTCTAGGATGCCTGTAAACCCCTTTTTTCCACCTCCAAAGTTTTCTACATTTCTGCAGGCCTAAAATGCATTTTAAGGCCTTTTTTGGGCTGCTAACATATTCTGAGCTTCATGGGTGTAGTATTCATTTTTTGTGCCAAAAATATTTTTGGGAATGTCAGAGGTCTAGGATGCGGGTTAATGCCCGTTTCACTCTGCAAATGTTTTTGGGACATTCAGGGCTCTCTGACACCATTTTTGGGCCACCAACATTTTCTGGACTTTAGGGGGTCTAGGATGCCTGTAAACCCCTTTTTTGGGCCTCCAAAGTTTTCAACATTTTTGCAGGCTTAAAATGCATTTTAAAGCCTTTTTTGGGCTGCTAACATATTCTGAGCCTTAGGGGTGTAGGATGCATTTTTCGTGCCAAAATATTTTTGGGAATTTCAGTGGTCTAGGATGCGAGTTAATGCCCCTTTCAGGCTGACAATGTTTTTGGGACATTCAGAGCTCTCTGACACAGATTTTGGCCCACCAACATTTTCTGGACTTTAGGGGGTCTAGGATGCCTGTAAACCCCTTTTTTCGACCTCCAAAGTTTTCAACATTTGTGCAGGCCTAAGAAGCATTTTAAGTCCTTTTTTTGAGCTGCCAACATTTTCTGATCTTTCAGGGTTGTAGGATGAATTTTTTGTGCCAAAAATATTTTGGGGAATTTCAGTGGTCTAGGATGCGACTTAATGCCCCTTTCAGGCTGCAAATCTGTTTGGGACATTCAGAGCTCTCTGACACTGTTTTTGGGCCACCAACATTTTCTGGACTTTAGGGGGTCTAGGATGCCTGTAAACCCCTTTTTTCCACCTCCAAAGTTTTCTATATTTTTGCAGGCCTAAGATGCACTTTAAGGCATTTTTGGGCTGCTAACATTTTCAGAACTTTCAGGGGTGTAGTATGCATTTTTTGTGCCAAAAATATTTTTGGGAATTTCAGTGGTCTAGGATGTGGGTTAATGCCCGTTTCACTCTGCAAATGTTTTTGAGGCATTCAGAGCTCTCTGACACAGATTTTGGCCCACCAACATTTTCTGGACTTTAGGGGGTCTAGGATGTCTGTAAACCCCTTCTTTGAGCCTCCAAAGTTTTCAACATTTTTGCAGGCATAAAATGCATTTTAAGGTCTTTTTTGGGCTGCTAACATATTCTGAGCTTCAGGGGTATAGGTTGCATTTTTCGTGCCAAAAATATTTTTTGGAGTTTCAGTGGTCTAGGATGCGGGTTAATGCCCCCTTCAGGCTGCAAATGTTTTGGGACATTCAGAGCTCTCTGACACAGATTTTGGCCCACCAACATTTTCTGGACTTTAGGGGTCTAGGATGCCTGTAAACCCCTTTTTTGGTCCTTCAAAGTTTTCAACATGTTTGCAGGCCTACAATGCATTTTAAGGCATTTTTGGGCTGCTAACATTTTCAGAACTTTCAGGGGTGTAGTATGCATTTTTTGTGCCAAAAATATTTTTGGGAATGTCAGAGGTTTAGGATGCGGGTTAATGCCCGTTTCACTCTGCAAATGTTATTGGGACATTCAGGGCTCTCTGACACCATTTTTGGGCCACCAACATTTTCTGGACTTTAGGGGGTCTAGGATGCCTGTAAACCTCTTTTTTGGTCCTTCAATGTTTTCAACATTTTTGCAGGCCTAAAATGCATGTTAAGGCCTTTTTTGGGCTGCTAACATATTCTGAGCTTTCAGGGGTGTAGGATGCATTTTTCGTGGCAAAAATATTTTTGGGAATTTCAGTGGTCTAGGATGCGAGTTAATGCCCCTTTCAGGCTGACAATGTTTTTGGGACATTCAGAGTTCTCTGACACAGATTTTGGCCCACCAACATTTTCTGGACTTTAGGGGGTCTAGGATGCCTGTAAACCCCTTTTTTGGTCCTTCAAAGTTTTCAACATTTTTGAAGGCCTAAAATGCATTTTAAGGCATTTTTGGGCTGCTAACATTTTCAGAACATTCAGGGGTGTAGTATGCATTTTTTGTGGCAAAAATATTTTTGGGCATTTCAGTGGTCTAGGATGCGGGTTTGCCCCTTTCAGGCTGCAAATGTTTTTGGGACATTCAGAGCTCTCTGACACAGATTTTGGCCCACCAACATTTTCTGGACTTTAGGGGGTCTAGGATGCCTGTAAACCCCTTTTTTGGTCCTTCAAAGTTTTCAACATTTTTGCAGGCCTAAAATGCATTTTAAGGCATTTTTGGGCTGCTAACATTTTCAGAACTTTCAGGGGTGTAGTATGCATTTTTTGTGCCAAAAATATTTTTGTGAATTTCAGTGGTCTAGGATGCGGGTTAATGCCCCTTTGAGGCTGCAAATGTTTTTGGGACATTCAGGGCTCTCTTTCACCATTTTTGGGCCACCAACATTTTCTGGACTTTAGGGGGTCTAGGATGCCTGTAAACCCCTTTTTTGGTCCTTCAAAGTTTTCAACATTTTTGCAGGCCTAAAATGCATTTTAAGGCCTTAATTGGGCTGCTAACATATTCTGAGCTTCAGGGGTATAGGTTGCATTTTTCATGCCAAAAATATTTTGGGGAATTTCAGTGGTCTAGGATGCGGGTTAATGCCCCTTTCAGGCTGCAAATGTTTTTGGGACATTCAGGACTCTCTGACACCATTTTCGGGCCACCAACATTTTCTGGACTTTAGGGGGTCTAGGATGCCTGTAAACCCCTTTTTTGGGCCTCCAAAGTTTTCATCATTTTTGCAGGCATAAAATGCATTTTAAGGTCTTTTTTGGGCTGCTAACATATTCTGAGCTTCAGGGGTATAGGTTGCATTTTTCGTGCCAAAAATATTTTTGGGAGTTTGAGTGGTCTAGGGTGCGGGTTAATGCCCCTTTCAGGCTGCAAATGTTTTGGGACATTCAGAGCTCTCTGACACAGATTTTGGCCCACCAACATTTTCTGGACTTTAGGGGTCTAGGATGCCTGTAAACCCCTTTTTTGGTCCTTCAAAGTTTTCAAACATGTTTGCAGGCCTAAAATGCATTTTAAGGCATTTTTGGGCTGCTAACATTTTCAGAACTTTCAGGGGTGTAGTATGCATTTTTTGTGCCAAAAATATTTTTGTGAATTTCAGTGGTCTAGGATGCGGGTTAATGCCCCTTTGAGGCTGCAAATGTTTTTGGGACATTCAGGGCTCTCTTTCACCATTTTTGGGCCACCAACATTTTCTGGACTTTAGGGGGTCTAGGATGCCTGTAAACCCCTTTTTTGGTCCTTCAAAGTTTTCAACATTTTTGCAGGCCTAAAATGCATTTTAAGGCCTTAATTGGGCTGCTAACATATTCTGAGCTTCAGGGGTATAGGTTGCATTTTTCATGCCAAAAATATTTTGGGGAATTTCAGTGGTCTAGGATGCGGGTTAATGCCCCTTTCAGGCTGCAAATGTTTTTGGGACATTCAGGACTCTCTGACACCATTTTCGGGCCACCAACATTTTCTGGACTTTAGGGGGTCTAGGATGCCTGTAAACCCCTTTTTTGGGCCTCCAAAGTTTTCATCATTTTTGCAGGCATAAAATGCATTTTAAGGTCTTTTTTGGGCTGCTAACATATTCTGAGCTTCAGGGGTATAGGTTGCATTTTTCGTGCCAAAAATATTTTTTGGAGTTTGAGTGCTCTAGGGTGCGGGTTAATGCCCCTTTCAGGCTGCAAATGTTTGGGACATTCAGAGCTCTCTGACACAGATTTTGCCCCACCAACATTTTCTGGACTTTAGGGGTCTAGGATGCCTGTAAACCCCTTTTTTGGTCCTTCAAAGTTTTCAAACATGTTTGCAGGCCTAAAATGCATTTTAAGGCATTTTTGGGCTGCTAGCATTTTCAGAACTTTCAGGGGTGTAGTATGCATTTTTTGTGCCAAAAATATTTTTGGGAATTTCAGTGGTCTAGGATGCGGGTTAATGCCCGTTTCACTCTGCAAATGTTTTTGGAGCATTCAGGGCTCTCTGACACCATTTTTGGGCCACCAACATTTTCTGGACTTTAGGGGGTCTAGGATGCCTGTAAACACCTTTTTTGGTTCTTCAAAGTTTTCAACATTTTTGCAGGCCTAAAATGCATTTTAAGGCCTTTTTTGGGCTGCTAACATATTCTGAGCTTCATGGGTGTAGGATGCATTTTTCGTGCCAAAAATATTTTTGGGAATTTCAGTGGTCTAGGATGCGGGTTAATGCCCCTTTGAGGCTGCAAATGTTTTTGGGACATTCAGAGCTCTCTGACACAGATTTTGGCCCACCAACATTTTCTGGACTTTAGGGGGTCTAGGATGCCTGTAAACCCCTTTTTTGGTCCTTCAAAGTTTTCAACATTTTTGCAGGCTTAAAATGCATTTTAAGGCATTTTTGGGCTGCTAACATTTTCAGAACTTTCAGGGGTGTAGTATGCATTTTTTGTGCCAAAAATATTTTTGTGAATTTCAGTGGTCTAGGATGCGGGTTAATGCCCCTTTGAGGCTGCAAATGTTTTTGGAGCATTCAGGGCTCTCTGACACCATTTTTGGGCCACAACCATCTTCTGGACTTTAGGGGGTCTAGGATGCCTCTAAGCCCCTTTTTTCCACCTCCAAAGTTTTCTACATTTTTGCAGGCCTAAGATGCACTTTAAGGCCTTTTTTGGGCTGCTAACATATTCTGAGCTTCATGGGTGTAGTATTCATTTTTTGTGCCAAAAATAT
Source organism: Ambystoma mexicanum (assembly GCF_040938575.1). Classification (NCBI taxonomy): domain Eukaryota; kingdom Metazoa; phylum Chordata; class Amphibia; order Caudata; family Ambystomatidae; genus Ambystoma; species Ambystoma mexicanum. The sequence continues at coordinate 729,001,519 of NC_090939.1, read as the reverse complement.
TTTTGGGAATGTCAGAGGTCTAGGATGCAGGTTAATGCCCGTTTCACTCTGCAAATGTTTTTGGGACATTCAGGGCTCTCTGACACCATTTTTGGGCCACCAACATTTTCTGGACTTTAGGGGGTCTAGGATGCCTGTAAACCCCTTTTTTGGTCCTTCAAAGTTTTCAACATTTTTGCAGGCCTAAAATGCATTTTAAGGCATTTTTGGGCTGCTAACATTTTCAGAACTTTCAGGGGTGTAGTATGCATTTTTTGTGCCAAAAATATTTTTGGGAATTTCAGTGGTCTAGGATGCGGGTTAATGCCCCTTTGAGGCTGCAAATGTTTTTGGGACATTCAGGGCTCTCTGACACCATTTTTGGGCCACCAACATTTTCTGGACTTTAGGGGGTCTAGGATGCCTGTAAACCTCTTTTTTGGTCCTTTAAAGTTTTCAACATTTTTGCAGGCCTAAAATGCATTTTAAGGCCTTTTTTGGGCTACTAACATATTCTGAGCTTCAGGGGTATAGGTTGCATTTTTCGTGCCAAAAATATTTTTTGGAGTTTCAGTGGTCTAGGATGCGGGTTAATGCCCCCTTCAGGCTGCAAATGTTTTGGGACATTCAGAGCTCTCTGACACAGATTTTGGCCCACCAGCATTTTCTGGACTTTAGGGGTCTAGGATGCCTGTAAACCCCTTTTTTGGTCCTTCAAAGTTTTCAACATGTTTGCAGGCCTACAATGCATTTTAAGGCATTTTTGGGCTGCTAACATTTTCAGAACTTTCAGGGGTGTAGTATGCATTTTTTGTGCCAAAAATATTTTTGGGAATGTCAGAGGTTTAGGATGCGGGTTAATGCCCGTTTCACTCTGCAAATGTTATTGGGACATTCAGGGCTCTCTGACACCATTTTTGGGCCACCAACATTTTCTGGACTTTAGGGGGTCTAGGATGCCTGTAAACCTCTTTTTTGGTCCTTCAACGTTTTCAACATTTTTGCAGGCCTAAAATGCATTTTAAGGCCTTTTTTGGGCTGCTAACATATTCTGAGCTTTCAGGGGTGTAGGATGCATTTTTCGTGGCAAAAATATTTTTGGGAATTTCAGTGGTCTAGGATGTGGGTTAATGCCCGTTTCACTCTGCAAATGTTTTTGGGGCATTCAGAGCTCTCTGACACAGATTTTGGCCCACCAACATTTTCTGGACTTTAGGGGGTCTAGGATGCCTGTAAACCCCTTCTTTGGGCCTCCAAAGTTTTCAACATTTTTGCAGGCATAAAATGCATTTTAAGGTCTTTTTTGGGCTGCTAACATATTCTGAGCTTCATGGGTGTAGGATGCATTTTTCGTGCCAAAAATATTTTTGGGAATTTCAGTGGTCTAGGATGCGGGTTAATGCCCCTTTGAGGCTGCAAATGTTTTTGGGACATTCAGAGCTCTCTGACACAGATTTTGGCCCACCAACATTTTCTGGACTTTAGGGGGTCTAGGATGCCTGTAAACCCCTTTTTTGGTCCTTCAAAGTTTTCAACATTTTTGCAGGCCTAAAATGCATTTTAAGGCATTTTTGGGCTGCTAACATTTTCAGAACTTTCAGGGGTGTAGTATGCATTTTTTGTGCCAAAAATATTTTTGGGAATTTCAGTGGTCTAGGATGCGGGTTAATGCCCCTTTGAGGCTGCAAATGTTTTTGGAGCATTCAGGGCTCTCTGACACCATTTTTGGGCCACAACCATTTTCTGGACTTTAGGGGGTCTAGGATGCCTCTAAGCCCCTTTTTCCACCTCCAAAGTTTTCTACATTTTTGCAGGCCTAAGATGCACTTTAAGGCCTTTTTTGGGCTGCTAACATATTCTGAGCTTCATGGGTGTAGTATTCATTTTTTGTGCCAAAAATATTTT